>NC_135481.1:92952322-95352322 GCF_052094955.1 Ictidomys tridecemlineatus
TTGTACCTCTCTTTACTTAATATATTTATTGGGAGTTAAGTAACAGTTTACAGGTAGATTTACAGATTTCTGAGAAATTTGGGAGTTAAAGGTTGGTAGTCAGACTGGTGTTAGGAATGACAGGCCACCAGAAGTACAAACTTCTGAATTAGAATGTAGGTTTTTTTGGTCCTTTTTTAAAAATGTTTTTTAGTTATAGATGGACGCAATATCTTTGTTTATTTATTTTCATGTGGTGCTGAAGACCAAACCCAGTGCCTCACATGTATGAGACAAGCACTCTGCCACTAAGCCACAACCCTAGCCCTTTCTTGTCCTTCTTTTAGGTCTCTACCTATTTTTTTCCTCTTCCTGCTTCATGCCAGTGTTATGAAGTTCTTTGAAATAAACTCCAATGTGGCAATTCAGATGAGGCTTTAAGCACTTGTCAGATGTTTCCCCACTGATTCAAAGTAAATGATTAAGAAAATATTAAAAAGTGTGCGCGCACACTGTCATATGTCCAGCATAGTGGCTGGACAGCATAGTGGCTCCTGCCTGTGATCCCAGCTATTGGAGAGGCTGAGACAGAAGGACTGCAAATTCAAAGATAGCCTGGGAAACCCGGGACACTCCATCTCAAAAGAAAAAAAAAAAAAAAGAAAAAAAAGAAAAAGAAAGAACAAACAAAAATCACATATAATAGCCCCATCAGGTGAAAACCACTCTTAAGCCTTTAGTATATTTTTTTCCTCCCATGTTAAGTCGAATCCTCCAGTCTCAGCCTTCAGAGTCGCTGGAATTACAGGCAAGGGTCACCGCATCCGGCTCCTTCCAAGTCTCTTGTTTTTACTTTTTAGTTTAACGCAATATAAGGGAGGGGGTGGTGGGGGTGGTGGGTGTGGGGGGGTGGTGGTGGTGGTGGTGGGTGTGGGGTGGTGGTGGTGGTGGTGGTGGAATCCACATGGTATGGAAAGGGATACCAATGAAAAAGTTAAAAAAGTTTCTCTCCCCCAGACTTAGGAGCTAGTCAGGTGTGGGGCTGCATGCCTGTAATCCCAGCGACTAAGGAGGCTGAGGCAGGAGGATCCCAAATTCAAGGCAATTAGCAAGCAATTTAGCAAGACCCTAAACAGTTTAAGGAGAACCTGGCTCAAAAACAACAACAAAAACAACATACTGCGAATGTGACTCTGGTTAAATGCTCTGGGTTCATTCAATCCCTGCTTAAAGGGTAAAAAAGAAAAAGAAAAAAAAATAGAGCTAGCCTTCTTTCTCTGGAATTTAGAATTAATGCAAAACGAGCACATAAAACTGCCTTCATATATGTACACGTCTCTCAACTTAGAAAGACCCTGTCTCAAAATAACAAAAATAAAAAGGGAATGGGGGTATGGCTCAGTGATTAGGCGCCTGAGTTCAAACAGCGGGTTCCAAAAAGAAGCATACAAGTGAAATTACACTACCCAGACAGTGCTTTGTACCTTGCTGTATCTACTTAATAATAAATGAAATCTTCCCTAAGAGCAGCACACAAAAGGCTTCCTTTTCTGAGCAGAGCAGGAGCAAGTCCAATGTGTGCAAGCTTCCTATAATATAACAAGAGGGACTGGCAGGAGAGAACAGAAAGCGGGTTAAGTGGGAGACAGCCCCATTTCAGGATGAGAATTAAGAGACCAGGTTTGGAGAGGTAGGCCAAAATGGTTGGTTTGTATATTCATGAGTGAAACAAGTTAGGCTAGATTAGGGGCCGGAGTTTGGGAGGCCAAACATTTTAAGAAGTCCAGGAGGCAGGTGAGTTTGGAAACGAGAAGGGATTTGGCATTGGAAAAACTGCAAGTCTGGTTAGTTTTCTCAATTTTAACATGGTCTAGTTATCAATGCTCCCTTCTGACTCCAAAGACAGTGTTTTTTTTTTATCCACGCGGCATGGCGGAGGCCTCATTTGGCGCCTTTTCTTTTTCCTATGCCCGAGGCTAGGGCAGGTCCTTTTGCGCCCGGTACCTGGCTACACCCTAACCCTTCCCTGCCCCCGCGCCGCGGGAATTCTGAGATCTGGGCGGACCTTTTACTAGGAACTCTAAAAATCAGAGATAGGACAATGCGGCCGCCAGTCAGAGCTCCTAGATACCCGGATGCGAAGCGGTACGCTATACAAAGGCGAGTTTCCACCCGGCGCTTCGTCTGGTACAGTGGCCAATAAACATTCCTCAAGCACTAAATGACAGGAATAATAGCCAGTTACAAACTAGTTTCTGTCACGCATGTGGAAATTCTCCGACTTGGACTAACCCACTTCTGATTGTGATTGGACAGAATTGTGAAAAGCGGTAGTACTGTCTATTTAGGAGCAGGAGCGAGAAGAGGAACAGCCAATAGGAAGGTTCTTGGGAGTGAGGCGGGGTTTAGGTCTTCGCCTCGGCGGCAGAGGAGACTCGGGGGCCATTTTGTGAAGAGACGAAGGCTGAGCGGTTGCGGCCGCCTTCCTGACCTCGAGCAGCAGTCGACTTCTTCATATAGAATCTGGGAGTAGGAGATTCAGAATCGAATCTCTTCTCCCTCCCCCTCCTGGTAAGTGGAGGGGTGGACGCAGTGGGGGCGCTGGGTTTTTTAGGGAGACCGAGAGGGTGTGGGAGAAAAGACGAGGGAACCTTCCCCTCGGCAGAGTAACCAGGCCCGCATTTATTTTTTCTGCAATGGGGATTAGATCTGGAGCAGGAGAGAGTTTACGGGCCCCAGCCTCTGCGTAGATTTAACCTAGTGTCCTTTAGGCTACTCTCGGCAAGAAAAATGTGCTTTTTTCGCTCTAGTGTGTTTAACGGCTTCTTTCCCTTTCATTTTCTACGATCGTCAGGACTCCGAGATAACGAAAGTGAAGACCGAGAGGCTCATAATAAAATTGCAGTTAATGTATAATTGGTGCTTTTTAATAACATTGCCTTAAATTTAAAAATTGGGCGGGGGGGGATGAGGACGGGTAGAGGTATGGCGAATTTTATAAATTCCGGAACATGCCGCATGGCATAGGAATAATATTTTAACAATAGATTTAGTATTTTTACCGGTTACTTTTTATTTTTCGCTGAGCAAATGCTGGATCTCCAAGTTTTACTTTTAATTGTTTGTTAAAGGAAATATTGTTTATATTTAACAGTAATAATTACAGCTGACTTTTTTATCTGCAGGTTACAAATCACTTGAAATATTTAAGTTA
Source organism: Ictidomys tridecemlineatus (assembly GCF_052094955.1). Lineage (NCBI taxonomy): Eukaryota > Metazoa > Chordata > Mammalia > Rodentia > Sciuridae > Ictidomys > Ictidomys tridecemlineatus. The sequence goes on from NC_135481.1 coordinate 92,955,516, forward strand.
GTGGATCTTTGCTGAGGTAGGTATTAATATCTTTCTCAGACAGGAACTGAGGCATTAAGAGTGTTGGTTGACAGGATTATATTAAACCAGTAGCAGAACTACTAAGGAATTTGATGTTAGGTAGGTCAAGTAGTTTTACCTAGTTATTGGAACACTAGGTGCTAAAACCCTATATTCTAATTTAGGAGAACCAGTTACAGAAACTCTTTGGTAACTGGAATTCCCAAAACTCCTGGACTTGGGGGGAAAAAAATTACCAGACTTCGGTTTGTTATTAATGTAACTTACTATGACGCAGAATTAAAATTTGAACCTTCAAGATATTGTCATTAATTCTGTACATTTGAACTTGGGCAGTAATGCACAGCTACTTTTTATTAAGCCAAGTATTGTAGTGCTTTTATCTGCCAAATGCTGAAACCTCATTGTAATATTGGCTAACATAAAAAGAATATGGGTCCCAGGTGTAGCTCAGTGGTAGAGCACATGCTTAACTTGTAGTACACCCTGGGTAAAGTCCTCAGCATCACCCTTTAAATAATAACTAAAGTAGTATCACATTGGCCTATCTGGGAAATCACATTTTAAAAAAATCCTTGCATACGATTTATCATTACTTTTTTTAAACAAAACTAATATCATTAATCACGGTTTAAACTAATACATTAATTTAAGGAAACAGTTTGATATGGGTAAGGGCTAAGCCTTTTTAAAAGCCTAAACGTGTATTATTCGTGGGCTTAAAAATTTATCACTGCTGAATAGTCAGAAACCAAGGTAAGGTGTGGTCTTGCCTTCCTTTTATCCTGTCTACTGGGGAGGCTGAGATGGGAAAGATCCAAGTCTGCACAACTCTCTCAAAAAGGGCTGGGGATGTGGCTCAGTCTTAAAAGGGCTAGCCTATACATGTAAGGACTGGGTTCAATCTCTAGTGCTGCAAAAAAAGAGAAATGAGGTTAAGGGCTGTAATTGATTATCTATCAAAAATATTGGTAGATGTCAGAAATTAGAATGTAAGAAAGTTGCTGATAAAAATTGAAATTAATTCAAGGGTACTTTTCTTCCCTTGACTTGTTAGAAATATGGGTTACTGGATATTCACATGTATCAAGGAAACAAAGTATATCAGGAGCTCTAACCACAGACTATCTAGATGTTTTCTCAACTAGGTAAGAATCTGATTGTACCCAGAGGAAGGGTTTAGGAAGGATGACAAGTTGTAGATCTTCAGATCTTGTTATGCTTGAGTCATTCTTGGTAATAATTAATGGTGGTTGCTATTACTTCTGTAGAGAATTTAAATATTGCTTATGTTTGTAATTAGATCTCTAGAGGTTTTGACGTAATATGTGATATCATTTGAGATAAAATGACTGTTAGGAACAAGCAAGGAATAAATTCCGAAATAGCTAGTTGTAAAAGATCAGTAGTTAAATTGCCAGGTTCAGGGATGCACATTTGTAATCCCAGAGGTTGAGGCAGGAGGATTGATTACAAATTCAAGGCCAGCCTCAACAACTTAAGACACTGTCTCAAAAAGAAAAAAGGAGTGGTAAATTCAAGGCCAGCCTCAACAACTTAAGACACTGTCTAAAAAAAAGAGGGGTGCAATTTAGTGGTAAAGTACCACAAAAAGGGGGGAAAATGAAGTGTTGATTGTGAGAGATTTTAACTAGGGAGTATAACAGTGGAAAGAATCCTGGCATAGGGGTTTGGAGAACTGAATTTTATCTTGCTCATTGCATCTGTTATGTCAGGCATATCATTGGAACTTCTAGATTTGAGTTTTATAGCTGTTAAATCAGGAGGCTTAGACTATATTTTAATTTCTTTTTTGGGGGGGGGTACCAGAGATTGAACTCCCTGGCACTGGACCACTGAGCCACCTCCCCAGCCCTATTTTGCATTTTATTTAGAGACAAGAGTCTAAAGTTGCTTAGCACCTGGCTTTTGCTAATGCTGGCTTTGAACCTACAATTCTCTGTGTGCCAAGGCGCCCAGCTCTTATTTTAATTTCTCTAATGCAAATCACCTTGTTTCCAGAAGACTGGAAAGTGGAAAAAGTTTTTATTAAAAGCAATTTTCTGGTTGGGTATAGTGATATTCCTGAGGCTATCTTCAGCTGAGACTCTAAAATTTAAAAAGGCTAGGGATGAAGGTTGGTAAAGCACCCCTGGGTTCAATCCCCAGTACTGAAAAAATAAAAGCAATTTTCTAAATTAGTAATTAATATTAGCAACTGACCATAAAAACTGTATGTCAGTCTTTGAAATTTTATTAGGCCATTTGGAGGGGCGGTGACCTGGGATTGAACCCAGGGTACTTAGCCACTGAACTACAACCCCAGGGCTTTTAATGTTTTGTTTTGAGACAGCTTTCCTAAAATGTTTAGACCTTCACTAAGTTGCTAAGGCTGACCTTGAAACTTTGTGATCCTCCTACCTCAGCCTCTGAGTATCTGGAATTCTGGTATCATTCCCGGCTAATATTTGTTTTTTGGGAGCATTGTTTGTTCTTGCTTAATATTTATGTGTTCATTGTCATTGGAAACAGGAGGTTATAGTTTGCTTGTATGTATTAGATTTATTTTTCTGATTTGTGAAAACCAGAAATGTTAGGTATAGTATAACTGCAGCTGCTGTTTTAGATGCTCTAATGTTTGCATTTATAAAAGGAAAAAAGATTACCATTGGGTTTTGACTCCTTTGGTATATTTACTGTGAACGGAGGGTTACATTTTTGGGGGTTTGTTTATATTAGATCAGGAAAACATTTCTAGCATTGTGACAGATAATACACTGGAAACGTAAGGCACTTTAAGGAATTGATTAGGGGGTAAGGTTTTCTCAAATATTCACAATAATTCTCAAACACAGGATTAACTAGAAGACAAGTTGAAGACAGGTTGAACTGCTGGGTCTCCCACCAGTTTCTAATTAATTCAGATGATGCCTTGTAATTTGCATTTCTAGTGAGTGCCAAGTGATGACGTTCATGCTATTGGTTGGCATAAGTCACTTTGAGAATACCATTTTAGAAGAAGGAATCCAGACTTAATGGGTTTTGACTGATCTGTGATAACTCCTAATTGAAAAGCTTTGCAATAGATTTTCCTGGTATGATGTGGTGTCTTGATTAACATTAAAGGATGGTATTTTCTTGGCATTGAGAAATGTAAATGCTTTCTTTTCATGCATTTTAAGGGTGTGTCTTGCAGTGTATATGCAAAGGATTTGTGGACAAGCCATAAATTTAACATTCTGACAAATTTTTTTACCAGGTTCAGAACATGATTCCACACAGGAGTGTTCCACAGTAATTTCAATACTGACTTGAAGGGGATAATATTCAAACGTACATTCTCTATAGTATTTAATATTTTCTATAGTATTTACATTTGTACACTATTACCCATTAAATATAAAAGTATGTTATGTGTAAACATGTCTGCTTTTTAAAAATTTACTTAAAAATCTGAATTTTATTACCTGTTCTGTTGCTGTAGTCTTTCATACATATTCGGCTCAAGGCACACATTTTCAAAGGTCAGGTTAAAATTCTTATAGTTTACTCAAATTTAGGGAGAACAAGACCATATGACAGTATGGAAATGTGACTCCACCAATTCATGCTTACTCCTATTAGCTACAGTCTAATTCCTTTAACTGATGAAACACCCATTGTGTCATGTGTAATTTATTTTAGTATGGTATTATGTATCAAGAGTCTTCCAATTCACTATACTAGATGATTAAAAAAACCCCACAGAACCATTCTGTAAAGACCATAGTTTTATTTCACATGTTTTATTACATTAAATATTCAGTAGCCACAATAGTTAATTTTTTTCTTCCATCTGTATCATTTTTCATTTGTCAGTGAGTGGACTAAATGGGCTCCTTATTTAAAATACCTTTCCCCCTAACTGTAGAACCTCATTAGGCCTTTTGGTTTGATCACTCATTGGTTTTGAGAGTAGGTAACTCATCTTTAGTTCATATCTTCATGATAGACCATTCACATTCAGTCCATATTACTCAAGAAAAGTACATGAGTCTGCTTACCTTCATAACCTCAGTATTTGATATTTGCTCACTTTTTCATCTCCATTTGTTGGCCTACTTTTTTTTTGTATTTTTCGTGCCCAAACTGAAGATTATTGAGATGACTTGTTCATATGTATACTCTCTTCAGAGCCCCCTAAGGGGACTCTGACATGTATTTAGTTATTTGGCCATCTATTGATGTTGAATTGTAAATAACAGTCACTGGTAGCAGTGATAATGCTTATCAAGGCTTACCCCATTCCAGTGAAATGTTAATGCTTTACCAAAATGTGTTAGATGCAATAGACAGATGTTTCTGTCTTGGGGGTTTAGGGCACAACATTTCTGAGGAACTCTGACTCAATCTGTCCCTTCTCCTTTCACAGGGCAGCAAGGCGAACCCCATCCCTACTCACTGGAGCTCAGCTTTGATTTTTAACCTCCCTCCCCCACCCTTCCAGAACACACACATTCCCATTCCAAAATGATTTTATAAAGACATTTTAAACATAAGGATGCAACTTGGTGTGCACTACAGCAAATTTACAGGTGTTTTTTTTAAATTTCCAAAAACGGGACCTGGATTTCAGATGTAATTTTTAAAATTTCTATTTCTATTTTTTCTGCAGCAGTTGGGTTAGAGGAGGAGGAGCCTTTTAGCCTCTCATAAACTGACCTCTATACTTCCTCGTGTATTTTTAAGATTGATTGATGATGTGGAAAGGGCTTTGCTTGTCTGCTACTGAGAACATTACCCTTGCGGTTTTTGTGGAAACTGCTTTTGGAAAGAAAAAAAGAAATGAACTTTACTGACTTAACATTTTTGCACCTCCCGTTTTTCTAATCTGGGCTATTTTTATTTTTGTTTTTTTACAGTGAGATTTTTTTGATCTTCAGCTACAGTAAGTTATTCCAATTTTTTTTTTACATTTTTCCTGACTTTCCGCTGATTTCCTTTTTATTGTTGTTACTAGTTATTATTATTATTATTATTTATTATTATTATTATTATATACTTATGATGGTGATGATGATGATGATAATGACACTGATGATTTTTAACCGGATTAAATCGAGTTTTTCTGAATGTTCATAAGAATTTCTTCGGCCTCCTGATTGACTTTGGAGTTTTGCATCTTGGGAGAGAGAGTGAAGGCATTAGCATTTTTAAGTGGATTGATCACATAAACCTTTTCTCTCCCAACCCCACCCTTGTCCTCAACCCCTTCCCCACACTGGAAATAATTTTACTGGCTGTTAAGTCTGTGACCTTATTTTTCCTGATCTTTAACTTAACTGTTTTAGAGCATCTCTGGACGTCTGTATTTTTAATTTTTTTTATTTTTGTTTTTTTATTTTTAATCTTTAATTTGTTAAATTTTTAAACTGTGCTGCAATAAAATGTGTGTGGTACTACTTAACACCTATAATGGTGATGGCACTTTCCCAGAAAGCCATCTTCCTCCTCTTTCCCTTGAAATCCCATCCTGCTTTTCCTGTACACTACCCCTCACAAACCACAAGCTGCAGCAACATGGATGCCCAGCCTGGAGCAGCATCAGCCAGGATGACCTGGAGCCAGGGGGGCCTTCGGATCAGATGCACACCCTTCCTGGGTGATGGTAAGAGGTGTGAGGTCCACTTGGTTTCATTGCAAAGAATAGGAAGTAGAGTCATTTAAATTTAGTGGATGTGGTGTAGGTCAGTGTCTCTGGAAGTGTGTTGGGATAAGCCTTTAGTGTGTGTAGCTTGATATGACTCCCAATGGAGGCAGCCTAAGTTATTTGTAAAACTAATTGTTGAATAATGATGTATTCCTAATTTGGGCTGATTGGAGAAATTTTTTTTAAAGAGAATTTTTTAATATTTATTTTTTAAGTTTTTGGTGGACACAACATCTTCATTTTTATGTGGTGCTGAGGATCGAACCCAGCGCCCCGCGCATGCCAGGCATGCGCCCCACGGCTTGAGCCATATCCCCAGCCCAAGAATTTTTTGATGAATATGACAGCTGAAGTTTACCTGTAATTTACAATGAAAATGACTTGTTTTAGTGATTAATAACAAGACGAGGACATTAGGCAGGCTTTCTTAGATAACTGCAAATTAGTGAGGACAGTTTGATTTAGAGCAATCTGGGTTTATGATAGTAATTTTGGACTGCATTTATCTCATTTACATTTAACATGAATCAAACCACGAGATAAGCTCTAATGTTAGGAGGCTATCACTGAAAATTTTTTAAGAATATGAGGAAAGGGGCCAGGTATGGCGATTCCAACACGCCTGGAATCCTAGCAGCTGGGGATTTTGAGGCATGAGGATCTCAAGTTCAAAGTCAGCCACAGCAACTTGGTGATACCCTGTCTCTAAAAGGGCTGGGGATGTGGCTCAGTGGTTAAGTGCCCTTGGCTTCAATGCCCAGTACAAAAAAAGGATCTAGACTTGACCCCTTTTCCAGTGAGAATTGAGGCTCGGCAGGCTAGTGGGCAATCCACTGTGTTCCCTAATGTAATAGGAAGGGATGAGTCCTGAGTATTTATAAGAATAACATTTAATAAAGACATGAATAATGGGAGTTACAACTTTTAAATCATTTGTAGTGGTATGCTTGTTAATACCAGTGACTGGATAGAAGAGCAGCAATTTTTTTTTTTAGAGAGAGAGAGAGTGAGGGGGGAGGGGAGAGAGAATTTTTAATATTTATTTTTTAGTTCTTGGCGGACACATCTTTGTTGGTATGTGGTGCTGAGGATCGAATCCGGGCTGCACGCATGCCAGGCGAGCGCGCTACCACTTGCGCCACATCCCTAGCCCCGAGAACAGCAATTTTGAAACCAGTTTGAGACAGACATTTTTCAAAAAGGGCTGAAGAGTCCTGTGTTGTGGCACATGCCTTTAATCCCGGTGAAATGGGAGGCTGAGGCAAGAGGATTGCAAGTTCAAAGCCAGTCTCTGCAATTTAGCAAAACCCTGTCTCAGAGTTGGATGTGGCTTAATGGTTAAGTCCGTGGTACCAAAGAAACTGAAAAGGGCTAAAGTTGTAGATGAGTGGTAGAGTTCTCTGGATTTAATCCCCAGTATGGGGAGAGAAAAAAGTTAATTGATGTGTTTTGCTGATTACAGGAAAATATTTTAATTTTTAGAGTTCTCACATATTTTGATGTGGAGGATAAGTAGAATGATATCTTTTAAAGGACTATACAGTGCTGTGGTGCTAGGTCAAATTACATACTTGTTTCCTTTTTTACATACTTATTTACATATTTTTACATATTTCTCCTTGTTTACATACTTGGACCTAAAAAGGAAAATAGGTAAAGTGAATACATTTTGCCAAAAAGCAAAATAGAATGGGAGAAAGTCAAAGCAGAAGATCCTGAGGTAGGGAAGCAAAATATGGAGTGTTTCTGTGTGGTGCTGGGGATTGGTCCCAGAGCCTTGAGTATGCTGGGCAGGCGCTCTGCTACTTTGCTACACACCCAGTTTGGAATTTTTTTTAGAGGTCCAAATTTTATTGATATTGTTCATTGTATGAAAGTTATCACTTTCTGTTGTGTGGCACACATGTACTATAGATTTGGTTTGATTTATTTCTTGTTAGCTTTACAAATGCATTTGTTTTTCCTAGTTTTAGACATAAAAAAGTATAATTCCTGTTTTGGGATAGTCTTGTTAAGGGAGACACTTGAACTTAGTAGCAACATGAATAAGAATGAGCAATACATTGTGTAGAAGCATGTGAAGATGCATACCTGATAAGATATTAAGAGATCAGGGAATGCTCTTAGAGGAAGTTAAAGGAACAGAACTTTAAGGCCAGATCATAAAAATTTTAGTACATTGCCAGGAGTTTGTATTTTATCCAGTAGTAAGTCAGTGAAAAATTCTGAAATGGGAAGTCACATCAGGTTTTTATTTTCAGTAATGTAATTCTTAAAGTAGTGTGGAGATGTGTTTTGAGGAAAATGAGGCTGAAACTCCTTGGTCAAAAGGGAAGCTCTTAAAATCCAAGAAAGAAGCTTATCACAATGGCATAGGCTTGCATTGAGAGGCCAAGGAAAGGAGATTAAGTGGCCAAACACTGCAATTAAGTGAGACTATCTCAAAATAACAAAAAGGCTTTGGGATGTAGCTCATTAGTAAAATGCCCTGGGGTCAGTCTCCAGTACAGGGTGGGATTACCTGTTACCTGGTCTGGCATGTCAAAGGGATTAGATATCAGGGTTAACTGAAGTTTTGGTAGTGGATCTAATTGGAAAAGAGAAAGTAAAATTTGATATGACTGGGATTCTAACTTCCAGTAAGGGGGTAGAGAATGAAAACAAGGTGAGCAAGTTAGAATTACAATCAGCCCATGCCTGTAATTCCAGGAACTGGGTAGTTGAGGCAGGAGGATGGCAAGTCAAGGCCAGCCTCCTCAATTTAGTGAGAACTTAGTTCAAAAAGCACAGGGCATGTGGCTCAGTGTTAAGCACCTCTATGTTAAATCCCCTATTTGCCAACCCCCTCCCTCCCTCCAAAAAATAGGAAGGTGTGGAAAAGTCTAAAATCTTTTTTTTGTTGGGGATACTGGGGATCCAGCCCAGGGGTGCTTTACTCTTGAACTATATCCCCAGTCCTTTTATTTTGAGATAGCATTGTGCTAAGTTGCTGAGGCTGGTCTTGAACTTGCCATCCTCCTGCCTTAGCTTCTGAAGTCACTGGAATTACAGGTAATGTGCCACTTTGCCTGGCTTTCTAAAATAATTGATTTTGGGTGGGGTTGTTACTGGGGATTGAACTCAGGGGCACTAAACCATTGAGCCACATCCCCAGCCCTATTTTGTATTTTATTTAGAGACAGGGTCTCACTGAGTTGCTTAGTACCTGGCAATTTCTGGCTTTGAACTCAAGGATATCCTGTCTCGGCCTCCCAAGCCACTGGGATTATAGGCGGATGCCACCATGGCCCGCTATTGATTTTTCTTTTTTTTTTTTTTTAAATATCTGTCCCATAGTGATGTAGGTGGACACAATATCTTCATTTTTTATGTGGTGATGAGGATCAAACCCAGCAAGCACCCCATGTGTGCTAGATGATTTCTCCATCTCTGAGCCACACCCAAGTCCCTCTTTTTCTTTTTTTAAAGTAATCATGAGACATTAAAGTAGAAATGTTGATTCATGAAACAATTCAGAGTTCTTACCCTGAAAATTGTTAGATTTGGACATACAAGCAGCTGATTAAGCCTTTTTCTCTTGGAGATACAAACAACAATTATTGTAGTTTTGATCCATTGAGAGAAAAGAAAATATGCTATTATGGATGAGAAAATAGAAAAACAAGTGTAGGTAACAGAAGTGGAGGGATGATGGTAAAGGAGCTAAGGGTGAACTTGAGGTCTGGAATATCATGTGAAGGCACAGATAATGGGGAGAATAATTTTCTTTGGAGCAATAGTTAATTCCTGAAAAATAGTATCACACAGCTGCATGAGATCCCAGCTACTCAAGAGACTGAGGCATGAGGATGGCAAGTTCAAAACCTGTTGGAGTGACTTAATGAGACCTTGTCTCAAGAAAAGGACTGGCTATGTAGCTCAATGTAGAGCATATCTGGGTTTAGTTTTCAGTACCACAGAAGGAAGAAAATGCATAGAATAAGAGATGCAGGGATCAGATATTCAATATTGGATAGGTCAAGATATTGGAAGGTCAAGTTTCAGGTCTAGATTATCTGTCAAAAGAAGAATCAGGAAAGATTTTGGAGAAGAGATTTGTCAGGAACTACATTCTGTTTATAGTGTGGGAAATGAGGACTAAGTGTAGATAGGCATGGTAGACTTATAAAAGTAGGCAGTTTTAAACTTTTTAAAAAAATTTACTTTGTTATAACAGTTTTAGGTATTTTAATTTTACTTTTATGTGGTGTTGAGGATTGAACCCAGTGCCTCACGCATGCTAGGTGAGCACTCTACCACTGAGCACAACCCAAGCCCTATTTTAAACTCTTTTTTTTTCTAAGAGAGAATTTTAATATTTTATAGTTATTGGCGGACACAACATCTTTCTTTGTATATGTTGCTGAAGATCGAACCCGGGCTGCACGCATGCCAGTCTAGTGCGCTTTTTACTACAGCTTGAGCCACATCCCCAGCCCCTTATTTTAAACTCTTGAAGAAAATAGGACTAAGCATACTGGGTGGTTTTTCTTCAAGTTTTTTTTTTTTTTTTTTGTATTATCAGCAAATGTAATTAGTGATGGCAGAGAAGATGACAGATGGACAACTGATAAGACATTAGGAGATTACTAGTTATTTCTGTAATACCCAATTAATTGCTTTCTGTTTCAGGAGAACGGTAATAGAAAATGCATTGCATCCTGAGGAAAGTAATAACAGGTTGAACATCCCTTTTCTTAAAACCTGAAAATCCAAAATTTGAAAAGTTTGAGCCTAACATGATGCTTAAGCTTTTGGATTTTCATATAAAGTGTACTGAATTGATGGTCTATGCAAGAATTTAAAAACCCAAAATCTGAAGGTCCCAAACATTTTGGGTAAAGGATATTCGCCCTGTAATTGAACACTTCATTGTATCTGTTACAATGCAATTTTTTTTATTGGTTGTTCAAAACATTACAAAGCTCTTGACATATCGTATTTCATACATTAGATTCGTATTTCATACATTAGATTCAAGTGGGTTATGAACTCCCATTTTTACCCCAAATACAGATTGCAGAATCACATTGGTTACTCATCCACATTTTTACAGCAATTTTTAAAAATATTTTTGTTTATTTTTTTAATGTACTGAGGATGGAACCCAGGGTCTCACATGTGCGAGGTGAGCACTCTACTGCTGAGCCACAACCCCAGCCCCACTATTAGCAATTCTTAATTTTTGGTAACATAAAAATTTTTTATTTTATCCTTCATATTTTAGAATGTTGAAGTACAGAATTTAAATAATTTGCCCAAGATTTAGACATAATGAGTAAGCCTAAATGGAGCAGATTCAACCTAGACAGTAAGAAGTAAGATTACAGATTGGATTACTTTTGACATGTTGACTAGAAAAACGAATCTTAATTAAAGTACCACAAAAACCGTTACTTTAGATTTTACTGCTATTTTTGTGGTGCTTGGGGACTTTTTTCTTTTTGGCACCTGGACAGGCTCATGACAGTATACTTCTACTTTTGAAGAATTTATAACTACCATATTGATAATATTTGTCTTTAAGTTTGCATCTTTTACAGTACTCCTGGGGATTGAACACATTGCCATACATGCTAGATGAATGCTGAGCCAGGTATCTAGCCCTTTTTATTTTCATAGACAGCGTGTCAAGAAAGCTGTTCCTTTTGTGTCAGATTGCCCACACTGGCCTTGAACTCTGAGATCACCTTATTGTAACATACTGATTTGCAGAGATTACAGGCAGTTGTACCTTGTTTTTCTCCATGAAATATTATTTTTTTTAAAGAGTGAGAGAGGAGAGAGAGAATTTTTAATATTCATTTTTTAGTTCTCGGCGGACACAACATCTTTGTTGGTATGTGGTGCTGAGGATCGAACCCAGGCCGCATGCATGCCAGGCGAGCGCGCTACCTCTTGAGCCACATCCCCAGCCCCAGTCTCCGTGGAATATTATTTTTGGTACCAAGGATTGAACTCAACCATTGAGCCACATCGCTAGCCCTTTAGGAGGCAGGGTCTCACTGAGTTGCTTAGCACCTTAATAAGTTGCTGAGGCTCACTTTGAACATGCAGTCCTCCTGCATCAGCCTCCCAAGCCACTGGGGTTACAGGTGTACACAACTGCACTTTGCTGACTGAAATTTTTTTTTATTCTCCCAGATTGTTGTTTTTGTGGCTGTTCCTTTTTCTGTTTGAATGTCCTGTGGCTTTGTTCTATTTTTCTGTATAACTTCATTGGTTCTCATAATTTTTTTTTCTCATAATTTTATGTATTATATAAGTAGATGATCTCCAGACTTGTATCAACAGCCTGTACTTCTTGATTTTCTTTTTTTCCTTTTTTTTTAATATCCATGGATACAATACCTTTATTTTATTTGTTTTTATTTTTATGTGGTGCAGGCGCCTCTTGCATGCTGGACAAGCGCTCTACTACTGAGCCACAACCTGTTCCCCCTCTTGATTTATGTCTTAAAGGAGTTACTTCCCTGACATTTCCTTGAATATCAGATATATCAAACTAAAAGTAAACTATACTGCTGTTATATTCCTGAAAGAAGTTCCTTTTTCTTTTTTCAGTTAATGAAACTTTAATATCATGTTACTTAAGCCTAGTTAGTCATCTTTGACTCTTTCAATCAAGAGGCCTTTGGCCTTTTAGAATACCAGGCCATCAGCTCTCTTGTTAAAGCGGAATGGAATTAAAGCATGGCTTGGAGGTATACAACACTCATACCAGCAACTCCAGAGGCTGATGCAGGGGGGTCACAGTTTGAAGCCAGTCTCCACAATAAAAGGGTCTTAAAGAGTGAAGTGCCACTGAAAATGCCATCACTTACTGCAGTTTCAACCCACCATTGCCTCTTGTGCTTTATTATCTTTTGCAATAGGTTTACATTTCTTTTGTTTGTTCTCAAAGTGGTGGCTAGATTGGTCATGTTAGGATGTCATGTTAGAACCGCATGTCATTGAAATAACATGTTTGAGTCTAATCCTATCAGGAAGCTGAGGCACAAGATTCACATTGGTGTCCAGCCCAGTCAAGGGTAATGAGGCCCTTCTCAAATTTTTTTAGAAGGAGGGTCTGACTGTGAATGTGGCTTAGTTGTAGGGTGCCACTGGGATCAGTCCCCAGTACTGCCAAAACACTATTGGAGAAGAATGAATAAATGTTTTCTCCTTTCTCAGCCTTCATAGTACCTGGGTTATAGGGGTGCACCAGCACCCATAGCTCAAAAAAGTTTTTTCTTATTTTTTAATGCCAGAATTATGTCTTTAATTGTTTAAAGTTCTATTGAAATTAGAAGGGAAGTGTAAAATGCATGTGTATATACACATATGCAGGTGTGTGTATATATTTGTATGGTAGGAAATACCTGTTTTACTGCCAACAGTTTTTAGCTGGTTATGGTGGCGTACACTTGTAATCACAGTGACGATGGATGACAAGTTTCAGGCCAGTCTCAGCAATTAGAAAATTTAAAAAGAGCTGAGGAGGTATTTCACTGGAAAGTGCTCCTAGGTTCAATTTCCAGTATCCCTTTCCCTGAAAAAGCAGTATGTAAAAAGGTATTGCTTTGCTTGGTGTGATGACAGATTTCTTTAATCCCAGAGACTGAGGCAGGATGACTGCAAGTTCAGAGTCAGTCTCAGTAATTTGATGAGGCCTTAAGCAATTTAGTACAAGATGCAGTCTCAAAAAGTAAAACGGACTTGGAATGTAGCTGAGTGGTTGTACTCCTGGTATAAATCTCTGGTATTTAAAAAAAATTGAAACTCACTAGGTGTGTGTTTTTATACTAAAGTCAGATTTTACTGGTTTTAGAAGACACAACCCTACATGATCTGTTGTGCAGCTTCTACTTTACTGTTGGTATGCCGAATTCCAGTCAGCACTGGCTGGCTTTATGTATTTTAAGACCTGTTCATACCTCACCCTTTGTTTTTCTTCTTACTCATTTGCAAGGGTCCCCCACCCCCTTTGGTGGGTAGGTTGCCAGGGATCAACCCAGGTTAACCATTGAGCCACATTCCTATCCCTTTTTTGTTATTGTGAGTCCAAGTTAATTAGATCTGCAACAATTTTCTGAGACTAGCTCAGAACTTTCAGTCATCCTGCTACAGCCTTTGCAGTCTTTGGGATTACAGGTGTGGGCCAACACGTGGCTCCGTTCTTCAGGTTTTTACTCAAAGCCATCACCTTGGTGATTATCTTATTTAGTCCTTAAAGCTTCCAAAGTAAATATTTTTTTTAAACATTTTTTAAAATTTTTTATGTTTTATTTTATTTATTTTTTTTAAAGAGAGTGAGAGAGGAGAGAGATAGAGCGAATCTTTAATATTTATTTTTTAGTTCTCGGCGGACACAACATCTTTGTTGGTATGTGGTGCTGAGGATCGAACCCGGGCCGCACGCCAGGCGAGCGCGCTACCGCTTGAGCCACATCCCCAGCCCCAAAAGATTTTCTTTTAAAGGGGATATTATGCTCCAAACATTGTTTTATTTTTGTTTTTATGTGGTGCTGAGGATTGAACCCAGTGTCTCACATGTGTTAGGCAAGTGCACTACCACAGAGCTAAAACCCCAGCTCATCTTCCTAATAACTTTTTTTTTTTTTAAAAGAGAGAGTGATAGAGGAGAGAGAGAGAGAGAGAGAGAGAGAATTTTTTTTTAATATTTATTTTTAGTTCTCGGCGGACACAACATCTTTGTTGGTATGTGGTGCTGAGGATCGAACCCGGGCCGCACGCTACGCTTGAGCCACATCTCCAGCCCCCCTAATAACTTTTTAATGTGAATTTACCAACCAGCTCACACCAATTACAGAGTTTATTTGTATGTATAGAGATTTCTAGAAAGATGGGAGGTAGATAATTAACATGGGCAAGAAAATAGGATTTAAGAAGGATGAGGAAACATTTTTTGTAAGTACCTAAAGACTGAGTATTAAAATAAACAACATAGTATTGCTTCTAATTTAAAAACTTAAAAACTCCTTATTGTATATATGGTATATATGTATGTCACCTTTTGATTCTGTGTTGTATAAGTAGCATCTATGGTCTGCATAGGAGAGTTAGTAAAGAATCAGTGTTACTACTTGAAACGAATAGCCTTAAAACTTGATTTTGTTGAAGTTAGAATTTTCATGTACATGCAGTACAAATTTGGACAAACCATGCTATTTTTGAAAAATTATTCGCCAGGGAGAAAGCATGGCTTTCTCCTTTTTAAATTTAATTTATTATTTTTTTTTGTACTAGGAACTGAACCCAGGGACACTTAACCACTGAGACACGTCCTTGGCCCATTTTTTATTTTGAGGCAGAGCCTTGCTAATTTGCTGAGGCTCACTTTGAACTTGGCATCTTCCTACCTCAGCTTTCTGAGCTTTGGGTATTATAAGTGTGTGCCACCACACACAGCAAGAATGCCTATTTCTTTTTAAAATTTTCTTCTGTTTGATCTAATTGGTTTGGCACATCATACATAAATGGAGTATAATTTCTCATTTGTCTGCTTGTATATGGTATAGAGCTATACAAGTCAAAGCCTGCCTATTTCTAAGAGGTAGCTGTATAAGATTCGAGAACATCTTTTTGTTTTTTTCTGCTGCTTCTCTGATTTGATTTTTGACCAAGAGGAAATTATCTTCCTGTTTCCTCTTTACATTTACCATTGATCCTGAGATGGGAGCCTCCTGGGGAGGGTGGTGCACACCTGTAATCCCAGTAGCTCTGGGAGGCTGAGGCAGGAGGATCCTGAGTTCAGAGCCACACTCATCAGTGGTGAGGCACTTAGGAATTCAGTGTGACCCTGTCTCTAAATAAAATACAAAAGAGTGGTAGGGATGTGGCTCAGTGGTTGAATGCCCCTGAGTTCAATACCTGGTCAAAAAAAAAAAGAAAAAAAATTTAATATAACTCTCAAGCCAGAGAGTCTTTTCTAGACACTCTTGAATAATATATAGGAAGAGTTTTTTTTTTTTTTAATATTTTATAGTTTTTGGCAGACACAACATCTTTGTTTGTATATGGTGCTGAGGATCGAACCCGGGCCACAAGCATGCCAAACAAGCACGCTACCGCTTGAGCCACATCCCCAGCCCAGAATTTTTTAATATTTATTTATTTTTTTAAGTTTTTCGCGGACACAGCATCTTTGTAAAAGTTTTCTTTTTCTTTTTGTTATGATCCGGTCTCACTTGGTTGCTTACTATCTTGCTAAATTGTTGAGGGTGGTTTCCAACTTCAGATCCTCCTGTCTCAGCCTCCCATCCTGCTGGGATTACAGTGGTGTTCCACCATTCCCAGCTCAATTATGCCAGAGTTGTCATTTGTGTAGTGTTTTTTTTTTTTTTTTTTTAAGAGAGTGAGAAAGGAGAGAGAGAGAGAGAATTTTTAATATTTATTTTTTAGTTCTCTGCAGACACAATATCTTTGTTTGTATGTGGTGCTGAGGATCGAACCCGGGCCGCATGCATGCCAGGCGAGCACGCTACCGCTTGAGCCACATCCCCAGGCCTTGGGTAGTGTTTAAACTTTAGTTTTACTGAAATTTGAAGGGTTGACTAATCACATGACTTAATCACATGACTTGATTAATGTGAATTTAATGAAAGCTATCCCATCTTTATTATAACTTTAATCCAAATTATTCATAAACCCTTAGAAAATGTAAATGAGTCAAAAACTGACATACTTTTTTTTTTAAGAGAGAGAGAGAGATAATTTTAATATTTATTTTTTAGTTTTCGGCGGAAACAACATCTTTGTATGTGGTGCTGAGGATCTAACCCGGGCTGCATGCATGCCAGGCGAGCGCGGTACCGCTTGAGCCACATCCCCAGCCCAAAAAACTGATATACTTAAGTTACCCAAAGATGAAAGGTTTTTTTTTGTGCTCTTCTGTTCTTCTAGGATTTTTTGTAGATATTTCAGAATCTCATGTGGCACATATATATTTATTTTTTTTAGGTGCATGGACCTTTATTCGTTTATTTATATGTGGTGCTGAGAATTGAACTCAGTGCCTCACACATGAAAGGCATGTGCTCTACCACTGAGCTACAGCCTCGGCCTCTGTGGCATATATATTTAAGTAGTGGTATTTTTTGCTATTTAACCTGAACATTTGTGTTAGTAAATTCAGATATAAAAAAAGTTAAATTCCATAGCATCACATTACATTATTTTATCAACATTGTATTTTACTCTATAGTTGGACCCTTGGGGGGCCTATTATAAGATTAGGAGAATCTTAAGACTAACTTTGTTAGCTTCATTTTATTTTTTTTTGTTAGCAACACTGAGCCACATTTCCAGCCCATTAATTATTTTAGAATCAAGCCCCAGAAGTGTAATTGAAGGTCATATAAATCTTTAAAACCCCAGTTCTTTGCAAGTTGATAAGAATTTACCTACTTATTGACAGTGGTCACTTATATTTCTGGTTTTGTCGATTCTGGTTTACGATTTGATCTTGTCTTGTTAATAGTCTGAAGGGTTTGGTCATTGAATAATAAGATGTTTTCAGAGAAGGACATGTTCCTGGATTTTCTAAATACAGCTATCAGGGCTGGAGATGTGGCTCAAGCGGTAGCGCGCTCGCCTGGCATGCGTGCGGCCCAGGTTCGATCCTCAGCAAGATCCTCAGCACCACATACCAACAAAGATGTTGTGTCCGCCGAGAACTAAAAATAAAATATTAAGAAATTCTCTCTCTCTCTCCCTCCTCTCTCACTCTCTCTTTAAAAAAAAAAAAAAGAAATTTTAAAAATAAATAAATAAATAAATACAGCTATCAGGTTGTCTCTGGGTATAGTTTGGGATTCACATGTGTACATGAATATATTTGGTGTTACTTTTTTGTGGTGTTGAATTGATCCTAGGATCTGGTGTATAATAGGCCACTTAGCTACAGGCATAGTACCCTGCCACTTAGCTACAGGCATAGTCTTGGTGTTCATTTGGATGGGGGGTGTGGATACTAGAGATTGAACCTAGGACCTTGCACATAATAGACAAGCTATCTTAACATGGAGTTACATCCCCAGACCTTTTTCTGAGACAGTTCCTGACATGCCCAGGCTGGCCTTGAAGTTGGCTGTTCTTGTGCTTCCTCCTACTAATAATCTTGGCATTATAGGCGTGTGCCACCATGCCGTCTCCTGCTATTCTTTTAGTTGTGGAAAAACTTTATACACAAAAATAGAGTAGTATGTGAATCTCCATGGACTTAACCAACCTTAAGAAATTGTAGTGAATCCTACTGCATTTACACTCTATTATTTGTTTTTTTTTTTTTTTTTTTTTTTTGCACCGGGAATTAAACCCAAGGGCAATTTACCACTATAACTATCCCATTTTATTTTATTTTTTTTATTTTGAGACAGGGTCTCACTAAGTTGCTAAGGGGACCTCCAACTTTGAATCTTCTTGTCTCATCTTCCCTGAGCTGCTGGTAATTACAGATAGGCACCACCATCCCTGACTTCAATAAATGACTGCAGTCATTATCACTGTTAAATACAAATTATAGCCCTAAAATCCTACTCTAGAGTATTAAGTGAGGCATTCCATATAATTCTGTAGTGTGCTTTTCGTTCCTAAGACAACCCCCCCAGCCCCTTTTTTTCTTTTTTTTTTTTTTTTTAAAGAGAGAATTTTTTAATATTTTAGTTTTTGGCAGACACAACATCTTTGTTGGTATGTGGTGCTGAGGATCGAACCCGGGCCGCACACATGCCAGGCGAGCGCGCTACCGCTTGAGCCACATCCCCAGCCCCCCCTTTTTTTCTTGATAGTTAGCACTGCTATCCTATTGGATGGATTGAGGATAAATAAAATGAGATTTTACTAAGTAATGTCCATAAAATTATGTCATGCTAAAGTTTGAACCCAGTGCTTCACCCCTGCTGAGCAAGCCTTCTGCTACTGAAGTCCAGTGCCAAGCAAATGTTTTTGATTGTTTTGGAAAAATTTTAAGGACTATTGTGTACATGTTTTATTTAATTTTGAAGTAGTAGTTTATAAAAATAACCTACGAATTTTGAAACGACTTAAAATATATAAAGATAATTAATAAATTTAAGCCAGCTGTACGGATAGGAGGAGCTAAAAGTGAAAGCTAGTAATCAGAAATGTGTGTACCAGGGCTGGGGTTGTGGCTCAGTGGTAGAGCGCTTACCTAGCACATGGGAGGCCCTGGGTTCGATCCTCAGCACCACATAAAAATAAATAAAGGTATTGTGTCCGACTACAACTAAAAATTAAAAAAAAAAAAGAAATATGTGTACCATTTTGAAATAGGCATAGGTTAATTATCTGAGTTTTTTGTTTTTGGGACCAGGCATTGAATCCAGGGACACACAGAAACTTAGCCACATCCTGTTTTTATTTTGACACATGGTCTTGCTAGATTGCTTTTAAATTTGTTTCACGTACCTCAAATACCACTAGGATTACAGGTGTGCGCCACTGTGCATTACTTGAAATATCTGCTTTTAGACAGATACTATTTCTTGTCGGTGACCAGAATCTGTAATCATTTGTGAATCATGGTAGGTGCAAAATTTGGAGGATTCTGAAATTTGAGGCCACTCTAGCCAATTTAGGGAGACCCTGTACCCCACAACAAGGTCTTGGTGGGTAGCTCACTTGTAAGAGTGCCGATAGGTTTAGTCCCTATTACCACAAAAATAAAAATAAAAAGCATAAAAGTGTTTTCCTCCCTTGCTGTTCAGACTAAGACCTCCATATTAACATTTTCATTATTTTTTTTAGTTTTTTTCATCTGTTGTTGGACATAATACCTTTATTTTAGTTATTTATTTTTATGTTCGTAGTTGTAGATGGATTGCTGTAGATGGATTCACATTAAGAGAATGTAACTTTTCATAAAAGTTCTGTCACAATAACTTATTTTTCCTTTTTTTATGTAAAAGAGAATACTTATAAAGAACGGCATAGCGAATTCCTGTGTATATACTATCTAGATCAACATGTTGCTTTGTTTTCCTTTATTTCTAGATTATGATCTTAAAATTTTAGTAGATGGATCTCAAGTGTAAAGCTGTTTTCCTCAATAGGGGCTTTTCATGGTGCACCATGTTTTTATTGTCATTCACACAGGTTTCCAGTTTTCTTAGAAATGATAAGGTGTGGTAGCACAGGTCTGTAATCCCAGCAATTTGGGAGGCTGAGGCAGGAAAAAACAAGTTTGAGGCCATCCTGGGGAATTTAGGGATATCCTGTCTCTCAAAAACATAACAGCTGGGCATGATGGTGTAAACCTTTAATTCGAGGAGTTCTGGAGGCTGAGGCAGGATGATCACAAGTTAAAAACAACAACAACAACAAAAAAGCTCAAGTGTGTAACCAAAAATCTGCCTTAGTTAAATATATGATGAAGTCTGGTTACTTTTAAGCTTGATGGCAACTCTCAGATATTCATGCCATTTAACTGTGAAGGTTGAGAATGTAGAGAGAAATGTTTGTTGGGACTTTTTGTTTGTTTTTTTTTTTGTTTGATTTTGTTTGTTGAACTTTTTGGTGCCCTAGAGATACTTACTCTTCCTTGATTTCATATGTGAATTGTTTATGAGGAAGGGAAATGTTCAACTTTCCCAATTTATATTTTGGGATTTATAGAAAAGATTTCTTCCACTTTAGGCTAGGTGTATATCATGATCATTAAGTTCCAGATAATATTATGTTATCTTTAGAGAAAGAAAAAATTACATAGTGTTAAAAATTGAGAAACTCATAAAAAGCTAACATTTCACCTCATTCTTTGTTAGCACCTTGGTGTATAATCTTGATAATTTAGATATTGAGTATGCTCTTTAACATCTTGAATATCTCTCTGCCAATATGGTGTCTATTTTAAGTAATTGTATTCCGTTGGATTGATAAACTGGAAGTCATTTAATATTCATTCACTTCTGGGTCCTTCTATTTTTTTTTTTTTTTTGGTAATGGACACAGGGACACTTAACCACTGAGCCATATCCCTAGCCCTGATTTGTATTTTATTTAGAGACAAGGTCTCACTGAGTTGCTTAGTTAGAGCCTTGCTAAATTGCTGAGACTGGCTTTGAACTTTTGATCTTCTGCCTCAGTCTCCTAAGCTGCTGGGATTACAGTTGTGTGCTATTGTGCCAAGCCTTGTTTCTAATTTTTTAAAAAAATTTTTCTTAGTTTACATCGGCACAATACCTTTTATTTTATTTATTTTATTTTTTTTTAAATATTTATTTTTTAGTTTTCGGCAGACACAACATCTTTGTGGTGCTGAGGATCGAATCCGGGCCGCAGGCATGCCAGGCAAGCTCGCTACCCCTTGAGCCACATCCCCAGCCCCTACCTTTTATTTTATGAATTTATTTTTATGTGGTGATGAGGATTGAACCTAAGGTCCCACATGTGCTAGGCAAATGCTCTACCACTGAGCTACCTCCCAAGCCCTGTTTTCTAATTTCTTTATTCTTAAATACATATTGTTTTCTTCAGAAGAATTCTTTTTCTTTAAAGTTGTTGATTGAGCTTTATTTTATTCATGTATTTATTTATATTTTTTTTAAAGAGGGAGGGGGAGAGAGCGAGAGCGAGCGAGAGAGAGCGTTTGCGCGCGCCTTAATATTTATTTTTTAGTTATCGGCGGGCACAACATCTTTGATTGTATGTGGTCCTGAGGATTGAACCCCGGACGCACGAATGCCAGGCGAGCACGCTACCCCTTGAGCTACATCCCCAGCCCTTATTTATGTATATATATGTGGTGCTGGGAGTAGAACTCACACATGCCAAGTAAGTGCCCTACCTCTGAGCAATTGAACTTGACCTCCTGCCTCAGCCCCCAGAGGCACTGGGATAACGTGTATTCCACTGAGCCCTGCATGAAAAGTTTTTTTTAAAAATATCGTTTTTCTGTATTAATTACCTCTTTTTATTGGTATATAGTAATAATATCAAATGATGAAGTACTAGCAACTGTTGTACAAATCAAGACACCATATTTAATGTTTTATTTACTGTATTTTAGGGCTTTTTTTTGTGTGTGGTGCTGGGATTAAACCCAGGGCCTCTAGCATTCAAGGCAAGTCTTCTACCAACTGAGCTATCTCCCTAGCCTATTATTTACTGTATTTTGTTTTAAAAATATTTATTAGTTATCGATGGACACAATGCATTTATTTTATTTTTTTTATGTGGTCCTGAGAATAGAACCCAGTGCCTCTCACATGCTAGGCAAGTGCTTTACCACTGAGTCACAACCCCAGTCCATTATTTACTGTATTCTAAATGTCATGTTGATTGTAGTTGCACACTCCTGTAATCACAGCAACTCTAGGCTGAGGCAGAAGGATTGCAAGTTTAAAGACAGCCTCTGAAATTTAGCAAGGTTTAAGTATCTTAAACCTTCATCCAAAAAAAAAAAAAATAAATAAAAGATCCTGGGATGTTTCAGTGCTTAAATGCCTATAGCTTATATTCCTAGTAACTTAGCGGGGGAAATAAGTGTTGACAGAACTGGATTGAATTTGTGTGAATAGGTATATAATTGAATAATATATGGAAAGAAATCAAATTGTGAAATATACAGATTGGACCTGTATTCTTTAGGGTCTGTGAACTAGATTTTAAAAAGAATGAATTTTTATGAAATGGACACCCCTGCATGATGTGAACAAAAAAAATTGGAAGAATTGAAGACAGTTAAGATTACATTAATAAGTAGAAAAGGATAGGGGATTTATCTAATCAGGATTCATGATGTGCATGTGTCGACAGTGCTAACATTTGCAGAAATAATTGCTTCTGAATAACATCGAAGTTATGTTCCATTCTTTTTTTAATCTTTGTTTATTTTTATGTGGTGCTGATAATCGAACTCAGTCCCTCATGTGTAAGGCAAGCTCTCTGTCACTGAGCTACAACCCCAGCCCCATGTTTCACTCTTAATCATTATAAAAGCAGCCAAGTTTGGACTGTTGTGTTAAAAGGGATATTATTATTATTATTATTATCATCATCATTTTATATATGTTTATTTTTTAGTTTTTCAGCAGACACAACATCTTTGTATGTGGTACTGAGGATTGAACCCGGGC
Organism: Ictidomys tridecemlineatus; assembly: GCF_052094955.1. Lineage (NCBI taxonomy): Eukaryota > Metazoa > Chordata > Mammalia > Rodentia > Sciuridae > Ictidomys > Ictidomys tridecemlineatus. The sequence continues at coordinate 92,978,364 of NC_135481.1, forward strand.
CGCATGCATACCAGGGGAGGGCGCTACTGCTTGAGCCACATCCCCAGCCCTAAAAGGGATATTAAACAAATTTTTTCAGAGAAAACATTTCTTATTTTCACAGATTATGACCAGAATGAGAGCAGTTGCAATAAAATATTTTGTCAGTGAAAAATTTAATTAGTAATAAGTAGGCAGACATTGAAATCAAGGTAGCTAACTTAGATGAAGTAAGTTTGTGGTTTTAGTATCTTTAGGTTGTAATTTCGAGGCTTTTGTGGCATATAGAGGTTCTCTCAGAGGGAATTGGAGCATCCTATTTATGTTGAGTGCAGTAAAACCATATGTGATTTAGTGTACATTCTGGAAATATTTGTAACACTTATGATTTTTGGTGAGGGGCTACCAGGAGACGCTCAACCACTAAGCCACATCCCAAGCCCTTTTTTGTATTTTATTTAGAGACAGGATTTCACCTACAGTGCTCCATTGTGCCAGGCTTACTTTCATTTTTATTGTAGTGTTACTTATTCATGCTTTAATAAGGAACTCTTTATTTTAAAAATGTTTTAATTAAGAAGATTTGAAAGAAACTGATGGACATAAAGGAACTACTCCTGGTGCCAGCAGATGTTCTAGAAAAGTGTTGGCATACAATTGTAATCTTAGCTATTTAGAAGGTGGAATCAGGAGGATCACAAGACTGTCTCAAGGACTATAGCTCCTGATAGAACACTTGACTAGCATATGCAACACCCTGCTTTCAGTCCCTTTTACCCTACCACCATACCCAGAAAGGTAATCTATCAACATTTGAATGCTTTTGTCTTTTCTCTTTCATAGAGTTTACATATGTATATATTTTACTAGTGTTGTGTAGTTTTTAGATATTGTATTGTAAGCGTTTTCCACTTATTTAGTACTCTAAAACATTTTTTGCCCAATGCCTATTGAATGCTTCTTTTCATCGGGATTTACAACAAAGTTTACAGGATACGATAGAACCGGATATGATAGAAATTCCACATTAATATGGATCTACCATCTTAGCTTTTACCTGTTAGTAAAAATTTTCAGGGATGGTATTGTACCTCAGTATGTGTGATGCCCTGGGTTCAATCCCCACTACCTCTCCTTCCTCCCAAGAAGGAAATTTCAAATGATAATACAGGAATATGGAACATATACTAGGAAGTAGAAGTGTCTTCTTCCCCCATTAAATGATCATCTGTTCATTAGCTTTTTTTTTGGTATCAGAGATTGAAACCAGGGGCACTTTACCACTGAGCCATATCCTTATTCCTTTTATATATTTTAGTTTGAGACAGTTTCGCCAAGTTGCTTAGGATATTGCTAAGTTGTTGAGGCTGGTTTTGAATTTGCTATCTTTATACCTTGGCCCGATTTACAGGCCAGCACCACCATGTCCAGCCATTAGCAAATTTGATAGGAGAAAAAGATATGATTTTGGTACTCTTTTGGATCTTGCTTAAAGTAAGTGAGCTGGCATGTATCATTTTTTGTTATAGTACCAGATGTAAAAAGCCACCCCTACTCCCTGTAAGTTTATGGATAGAACCCATTAAAAGCAGAGCTCATCCCTTAAATGCCCTTTTATTTTTAGTAAGAGTTGAATTGTCCAGACTGACCTTGAGGTTGATGTCATCCCCTCTCAGACCTTTGAGTTGCTCTCTACAAAGCCACCCCCCCCCCACCTTGTTTGGGTGGTTGTGTCAGCAATTGCTGGGGATTAAACTCTGGACATCAAGCATGTTAAGCTTCCTCTGAGCCATACCCAGCCCTAAAAAGTTACTTAGAATGTCATGTTTTTGGCCCTCCTTTCTTTTGATAGCAACTGTGTAGATTGCTGTTTTTGCTCTCCAAACACTTTTTTTTCTTACTGAAAGGTTTTAAAGTTAATAGACATTTTGCTTACAAATGGCCATGGCTGTGTCTCAACAGTAGGAATATTAAATTAGTCACCCAAAAAATGTTCTTCCTCCATTCTAATAAATAAGGGTTCGCACGGCTTTCTTATAGAAAGTGGCCCCCCATTGGCTCTTTTGGTATAGGGAAATCCCAACCATTAATTCTTTTTTTTTTAAGAGAGAGTGAGGGGAGAGAGAGAGAATTTTTTAATATTTATTTTAGTTCTCGGTGGACACAACATCTTTGTTGGTTTGTGGTGCTGAGGATCGAACCCGGGCCGCACGCATGCCAGGCGAGCACGCTACCGCTTGAACCACATCCTCAGCCCCCAGCCATTAATTAATTTTTTTGGGGGCAGGATGGGTACCTGGGATCGAACCCAGGAACACTTACATCTCTAGCCCTATTTTGTATTTTATTTAGAGACAGGATCTCACTGATTTGCTAAGCATGCCTTGTGGTTGTGTACAGTGGCTTTAAACCCTTGATCCTCCTTGTTTCAGTTTACTGACTCCTTGGGGTTACAGGTGTGTTTCACTGTGCATGATGTAACAAAAGCTTCAAGTTGTCTTTTTCCCCATTCTGGATTTAAGTTGTGAATATAGTGTAGGTAGTGGTATGTGTTTTTGATGTCACATGAAGAGGCATATAAGGTTTACATATAATTACTGATAGTTTTGTTGGTCACAGAGTTTAGGTGGTGAAGAAGTGCATTGTAGAAGTGCATTCACATTCCCTACCTCCCCCAATAGTGAATAATTTGTACTGGGTAATTCAAGTCCTGGTTCATGCCCAAGAAGCACTTGGTGAGCTTCTTTTTTTTCCATTGTGAAACTGGTTATCATATAGGTTAAGAAAATGAGGGTTTGTGGCTCATTGCCTTGCACATGGGAAGCATTAGTTTTGATTCTGAGCACTACATAAAAATAGAACTAAAAAACATTTTTTAAAAAATGAAACCTTGAGGGCTGGGGATGTGGCTCAAGCGGTAGCGCACTCGCCTGTCTCTCATGCGGCCCGGGTTCCATCCTCAGCACCACATACAAAGATGCTGTATCCGCCGATTACTAAAAAATATTAAAATTCTGTGTCTCAAAACAAAAAAATAAAAATAAATACTGCCATTTTCTCTTCAAAATGTGCCTGTTGGTGCAAAAAAAAATTACTTAAAAAAGTAAAATGAAAAAAAATAAAATAAATGAAACCTTGAAATTTTGGGGGTTGGGTTGTTTTCAGGGGATTGAACTCTGGGACACTTGACCACTGAGCCACAGACCTAGCCTTGTTGTTTAATTTATCTAGAGACAGTGTCTCACTGAGTTGTTCAGCTTGAAGTTCTTTTTTATTTACTTTGAAATTTCTTTAATTTTAAACTCTATTTTTCATACTTAATTGCATTTATTTTAGATATTGTGTCTTTTGACTCTTTTTAAAAATTTTTTAATTTTTTTGTTTTAATTAGTTGTTACTTTTTTTAGTACTGTTTTGTATCATTTGCATTTTGACAATTGTTAGATTTACACTATGTTTATTGTATTGGTTGAACTTTAGTGATCTGCCACTGAGATACATCCCCAGTCCTTCTTTTTTGTTTTTAATTTGTTTATGCTTTGTTGTTATAGGTGATAGTGGGGTTTATTGACATGATCATATATACATGAAATATGATTTGTTCTTTTTTAGTCTCCAATGTTTGGTCTTTCCTTTTTCTCCTTCCTCCCTATTTAATTCACCTTTCATGAAAGTTTTGAAATATCTGTAATTTATTTTACTGTTTAAGAGTTGGGTTTGTGGGCTGGGGATGTGGCGGTAGCGCGCTCGCTTGGCATGCCTGCGGCCCAGGTTCGACCCTCAGCACCATGTATAGACAAAGATGTTGTATCCACCGATAACTAGAAAATAAATATTAAAAATTCTCTCTCTCTCTCTCTCAAAAAAAAAAAAGAGTTGGTTTTGTGGCTGGGTACTGTGGTGTATGCCTTTAATCCCAAAAGCTCAGGAGGCAAGTTCAAAGCCAGCCTCAGCAATTTAGCGAGGCACTAAACAACTCAGTAACATCCTGTCTCTAAAAATAAAAAATAGTCCTGAGATGTGGCTCAGTCATTGAGTGCCCCTGAATTCAATCCCCAGTACCCCCTCCAAGGGAGAAAAAAAAAATAAGATTTGTGGGACTGGCATGGTGGTGCATACTTGTAGTCCCAGTGGCTCTGGACACATGAAGCAGAGGGATTGCAAGTTCAAAGTCAGCCTCAGCAGTTTAATAAAGCCTCAAGTAACTTATTAAAACTAAGCTTCAAAATAGTGACTGAGCTTTTAATTTTAATTTTTTTTTGATTTGGTGGTTAAGTGCCCTCCAGGAGAGGGGAGAAACACAAAACAAGTTAGGTCATTGGGAACTTTTTAAAGAGGGCTAACTAACAGTTGACTTATACGTTTCTACTCATTATTTTACAGCATCTTAAATATTCTCTTAGGTCTTATTCTAAAATTGCTGTTAGCATAGCTTATTTAAAAATAACTCAGCTTTGGCAAGGTGTAGAGGTGCACACCTGTAATCCCATGACTCAGGATATTGAAGCAGAAGGATGGCAAGTTTTAGGACAGTCTCAGTAATGTAGACCCTGTATCAAAACATAATAAAGACTGATTAAGTGGTTATGTGGTGAAACTCCCCTGGGTTCAATGTATGGTACCATTTAAATTATAAAAGAAAAAATAAAAATAGCCAACTTTGTTTTTTTATGTTTTGAAAATGTACTGGATTTCCATGCTAGAATTCCATCTATACTGTGAGGTCATGTCAGTATTTTTGGTATAGAGCCTTGGGAATAGAACAAATTAAAACACCTTTCTTCCTCTATCCCCAAAAGATTATGGGCCATTAATTGGATCTGAAGAGGTCGGAAGGGAGATTTTGTTGATAATGCATTAAGGGATCCATTGGAGGCCCAGGACAAGGAACAGGCCCAGAGAGGTAAAAAGTAATATGAAAGTAGTTATGAGAAAGAATCCCAAAAAGAATAATGGCAAAAATAACAGCTGAAGTATGTAAAGACAATTTAACCCAGATGATAATGTTGTAAGAGGTCAGAGAAATTCGGTAATACTATTAAATTGAAAAAGGATGAAACACCAGACAATATTATTCTTTTAAAATTATTGACTCACTGCTGCCCTCTAGTGATGTTATTTTTAAAATTCTCTTAAGAAATGAAGGGAAAGGGTGTTTACACATAGCATGTTGGGCTTGTGGAGTTGTATAGGTTTTAAGTTGCACGTTTTTTTTGTTTTGGGATACTAGGGATTGAACTTCAGAGCATTTATCCTATTTTGTTTAAGAGATAGGGTTTCACTGAGTTACTTAGCCCACGCCTTTGCTAAGGCTGGCTTTGATCCTCTTGTCTCAGCCTCCAACTTGGGATTACACAGTGTGCACCACTGTGCCAGGCTTAGTTGCAGGTTTTAAGAGATAGGAATGCATAAAATTATATAGGAAGGTTTTGAATTTTTTAATCTGAAGCAAGTTGTATGGTTCAACAGTGGAAAAGTCAGTGTGATGCCATCTTTAGTCTCCACCCCATAGACCATTGTATGTCATTAGCTGGTTAGGTGACTAGAGGACTACTTGAAATCCCCAATAGGAAAATAACTTGTATCTGCCTCTTTGTAGTATATACTTACAGGAAAAACAGCCTGTGGTTTGATAACCTGCGATATTACTAATTTATCCCTGTAACTCTTTGCTTTTAAGGTCTAATTCTAGTGTTCCAAAAAGGCAAAGGGGTTGATGACTTGACCAATTTTAAATTGATTTTTTTTTTTTTTTGCCCTTATTCTAGGAATGTGGTTTTTAACAAATTGAGACCGGAATTGTTATTAACTAATATTACTTGAGTTTTTTTGTTCTTGTTCTGGGGATGAGCCACATCCCCAGCCCCTTTTTGTGTATTTTATTAGAGACAGGTTCTCCCTCAGTTACTTAGGGCCTCACTTGCTGAGGTTGGCTTTTAATTCTATCAGCCTGCCTCTGCCTCCAAGCCACTGGGATTACAAGTTTACATTGTTAATTGATTTTTCCCATCATGAACTTATTGATTTATTGGAATTTAGGAAAAATATGTGAAAATTGAAAGCAGTTTTTTTTTTTAAAGAGTGAGAGAGGGGGGAGAGAGAGAGAGAGAGAGAGAGAATTTTTAATATTTATTTTTTAGTTCTCGGCGGACACAACATCTTTGTTGGTATGTGGTGCTGAGGATCGAACCCGGGCCGCACGCATGCCAGGCGAGCGCGCTACCGCTTGAGCCACATCGCCAGCCCCAAGTTTTTTTTTTTTTTAACCAGTACTGGAGATAAGCCCTGGGTTTTGTATAAAGATTTATGACAAACAAGATCATTAAAAGACACTGGCATTTTTCTTTTCTGAGCGCAAAATTCTTACATAATATCTGTCTTATCATTTATCATTGCATTTTTTTCCCTGTGCTAATATTTGATTTGGACATTTGATTATAATTCCTGCATCATTCAAAATTATTTGTAGATTATTTTAAAGATAGCAGTTGCTGGAAATACCAGTTACCCCAGAATCAGAAAAAAAATGCATGTGAGATATATCCAGTTACCACTGATCTTTTTGAAGTGATTCTTGTTTGCTCTTAAAAAACTACAGATCAAATTATCTGGGTTTTTGCACAGAAAAATTTTAAGGTAACAGATGGAAGGAGGAAACTTCTGGAAAAAGCCTTAAAGGGTATATTAAATTTCTTTTATTGGAAAATACGATGTTGCCTAGTAATATCATGTTTTGATGACACTGTTTTAAAAGGAAGCTGTTACTGTCAAAGAATAGTGGTTAGGTTTTTTGTAGTTTTTGTATTGGAGAGTTGATCCAAGGAAGTTTTACAACTGAGTCACATTCTCAGCCATTTTTTAATTTTTCATTTTGAAACAGTCTCCTTAAATTCCTGAGTGACTCAGAATTTGCATTCCTCCTGAGCTGTTGTGGTTACAGGTGTGTACTACTATAAAATGTAGTTGAGTACTTTTCTTGGGGAATGGGTTAAGTGGATATGGGGACATTGGATGTTTTTTATACAGACTTAAGATCAAGTATCTACAGAATTTTCTTTCTTTTTTCAGTACTGGTGATTGAACTAAGGCATACTTGACAACTGAGCTGCATCCCCAGCCCTGTTTTGTATTTTATTAGAGATAGGGTCTCACTGCATTGCTTAGAACCTTGCTTTTGTTGAGGCTGACTTAGAATTTGTGATCCTCCTGGCTCAGCCTCTGGAGTTGCTGGGATTATAGGTCTGTGCCACCACGCCAGGCTATCCTTCAGAATTTTTATTGAAGTGCCTAGTTTATACCCATTATTGGCATAGGAAAGACTCTTGCCAGTTTTAACTGCTTTAAAAAATTGTTTTCTTTTGCTTTTTAGTAAATGTTAGCTAATTATTTTGGAATTTTTTAATTTCAAAGTGTTTTAGACTCCAAATTGGTTCTCTTCCAAATTGGTTCTCTTACGTAGTGATAACCATGAATTTGAACATTTATCTTTCTTGCTTGGCATTTTGGAATTCTGATGTGTGTTAAGAGCTGTCCATCAACATTTGGTTTGGCTACCTTAATTGCTTTTTTGTGGAGATTAAGGTAGATTATGCTACATATGCTGTTGGTGCTGTATCTAGAGTGGTGTTGATGATCTTTGGCCTTCCAGGGACTCCCATTGTATTATATCAGATGTAGGATGAAGTTTCACCTGAGATCATGTGGTAATTTGAACATCTTTAATTAATCACTCCAATAAAATTTTTAAATGATACCATTAGAATGTAAGCTCTGTGGACAGTATTTGGTACTATGGTATATCATGCATGAAAACTGGTTTTTCAAGATTGACTTGAGGATTGGATGGTTATCAAATAGAAGACTCTGCTCCTTTCTATGATTTGAGATTCTTCAGAGTGTTTCAAAAAGATGAAAGGGTAATAAACTAATCTTATGGTATTCTTGAAACCTTGTTAAAGATTGGAGCTTATTAGAGGAGGAATGGACAGCTGACTTAAAAGATAAAAGACACTGTGAAATAAAGGTTTGCACTTAAAAGCATTTCAGTGGAGTTATAGAAGAATTGATCCTTTAACATCTATTATTTATAGGTTTTAAATAATCAGAGAACATTGTATTCTTTGGCTTAGTTCCCCTGGTTCTCTTTTGTTTGACATCTTCCCCCAACCAGTTTTATCATCATCACCATCGATTTTAATTATTAAATGCCTGACCTCATTCAAGGTTATCATATAAAAGTTAGTATAGGGTCATTATGAGTTGATTGCTATGTATTATCACATGATAAATCAGTGGATAAATCTAGAGGGAATGAATTATTGATTGCATTTTGTATAAAAAGACTAACTTCTGCCTAAGTTTCTACATTGCTGTAGCTCAAGAATGGTTTGTGGTAGAATCTGGAATTTTGTCTATTAGGGGTAATGAATGAGACTTAGTAAAAGCAATGTGGCTCAGACTTCTCATAAATGAGAATGATAAATTCAGAATTCTGTAGTGAACATAGGAATTCTAATTTGTTTAAGGACTACTTAAATTACAGAAGGATTCAATGGAATTTGAAGAGGGTTATGTTGACAGTATTCTGTGAGGAGGTTTCCTCCTTCACACCTTAGATATGACAACTAGAGCTCTTGGAATAACCTGGAGCAGAAGTTTGTGTTTTTTTAAGGATATATTGAAGGACACTAGTCCATGAATAATAATATTCTAGATGCTATCAGAATGTTTTAAGTTGACCAGTAACTCTTGGTATTCATGGTGATAGTACTGAGAACATTTTTTCAGGGAATATTATTTTTAGCCATTTTTTCACCTGAAAATTTTTTTTCCCTAACAGTTCTTCCGCCTTTGTGAGGAACCTTATCAAACACGATGGCTAGCAACGTTACCAACAAGACAGATCCACGCTCCATGAACTCCCGTGTATTCATTGGGAATCTAAACACTCTGGTGGTCAAGAAGTCTGATGTGGAAGCAATCTTCTCCAAGTATGGAAAAATTGTGGGCTGCTCTGTCCATAAGGGCTTTGCCTTCGTCCAGTATGTTAATGAGAGAAATGCCCGGGCTGCTGTAGCAGGAGAGGATGGCAGAATGATTGCTGGCCAGGTTTTAGGTAAGGTCTGGATTGAATTTTTTTTTTTTATGGATATTATGTAGGCCAGAATTTTTCTATTTTTTGTTTGTTTTTCTTTACCTCTCTCTAATGTTGAGTCTATTACACTCTTTGGATATTGTGACATAACTTCAACCTAATAAAAATATTCTGTTTATATGTATAATGGGTTAAAAAGGTATTTGTAATTTTGAGGTAGAACCCAGACCACCTTAAGGTGGAATTCTTGATTAGTCTGGTAATAACATTTTATATGGAAATGTTATTATTCTATTCCTCATATAGATTGGAAGTCACAGAAGAGCTTAGTGGATGGCTTCAGGATATCTTGTTAATTATAGACTGCCTTAGCTTTGAAGTTTGTCTTTGTGAGTTAAAATGTAGATAATTATAGTACTTATGTCTATTCTTAAATGAGGTTGATTGTATTGAGTTACACTCAATAAAAAATGTACATTGTAGTTATTGGGAAAAAGCTTATTACAATCATTTTTTCTACATTCTTAAGAATCCACAAAGTGTATGCCTTTTTTTACCTCTAAAATGGTTTGTGGTAAAAATGAACTTCAATGAATTCTTCAAAAATGTCATAAAATGAGCTGGGTGTGGAGGTACATGTTTATTATCCCCAAGACCTGGCAGCTTGAGGCAAGAGGATCACAAGTTCAAGGTCAGCCTGAGCAACTTAAGACCTCAAAATAAAGTTTCAAAAAAGAATTATAGTTTTTATTCAGTGGTAAAGTGCCCCTGGGTTCAAGCCCTAGTAATAAACAAAAGTCTTAATTTTTTAAAATAAGTGATGATATTTCTAACCAAATGTAATCCGAACTGACATCATAGGTAACAGTTCATAATAATTCCATCCACATTGATTTTTTTTCCCTTTATTGCCTCAAATATAAATTATTTACTTATTTTTACTTTACCGGCAATTGGACCCATGGTCATTGTATCATTGAACTACACCACTACCCCTGGCATTTTTCATTTGGACACTGGATCTTGATGGGTTGCTAAGACGATCCTTGAACTTACTGTAGATGGGACACAGAATTTCTTTATTTTATTTAGGGTTTTTAAAAAATTTTTAAATTTAAATTTTTTTTATGTGGTGCTGGGGATTAGCACCACATAAAAAAAATTAAATTAAATTTATTGGTAAATAAATTTAATTTACCCCAATAAATTGGTAATTTATTGGGGTAATTGAACCCAATGTCTGATGCATGCTAGGCAAGTGCTGTACCACAATTCCAGCCCTGTCCTTAAACCTTAAATCCTCCTATCTCAATCTCCCAAGTAGCTGGAATCACAGATGAGCACCTCTGCTCACTGCTTTCAAACTTCAATCCTCTGTCTGCCTAAGAAATTGACTAGGTACCTTTTAAAAAGATTTTCCTTTTTTTCCCATGCATATGAAGTCAGTGTTAATATTATAATCAACAGCACATCTGAATGTAGTCTTAACTACATTTCAGATATCAGTAGGTCAATAAAGGTTAGTGTCTTATTTTAGTAGGCCTTGTAGAGATTGGAAGTAAGGTTCAATTTATATTAATTTGCTACTTGACTATTTCATGAATAGAAATATGATTATGTACATCTTATGTATCAGGTACATTAGCATGGTTGTCCCATTTCTTAGTAATGTTAAGACTTATCTTGTGGGCTTAAGCTCTATAGATCCCCATTCATTATAGCTTCCCAACAATTTTTATCTTGCTATTCTGCATTGATGGTCATTCATTGGATATTTTAATAGGGATCCAAAACACGGGTTTTCTAAATCTGCATACAGTAATTTTCCCTAAATAAATTCCTTCTGCAAACATCAGATAAATCTTTGTTTTAAATCCTGGTCTTTCACATTCTGATATGTGGAACAAATATTTTTGCAGACTCTAAGTATATTGTATTTATTATCACTATGAATATGTATTTTTTAAAATTGATGGTTTAGTTTGTTGCAGAAATTTTTTTAGATCCCATCAACTGTTTCTTTATTAAAAACCTTACTTGTAATGTTACATAATGTCCTTGCTTTAGTCAGTACAATAAGCCCCGTTTTCCGACTTTGACTTGAAATAGGAACAATTGCTCCTTTTCATGGAAAGACTTCAAAACTAAAGCTCCATATCCTATGCATATTTGTGTTTCATTCCTTCAGGCCAGTTTAGTGAGGCATATAGAGGCATTTTCTTGAAAAGAAAATATATAGGAACATTGGGTGACAGAAGGTAGTCTAGTGTGTTTTTTATCATCTACTTATGAGAATATTTTATAGAAGTTTGCAGCTGGTCTTATTTGTAAAGGAAGTAAAAATTTAACTTTGAGAGTGTCACACTTGAAGTATGTTAATTTTTTGTGATTTGACATTTTATCTTTTGTTAGTCACACATTCTAGTAGATTTATTAGAAGAGTCGAGTTTTGAAGTTGGAGCTGAGGGTAGAGATTGCCAAATATATACTTGGGTGATGTTGGGATAATAATAACTACTGAAAGGTTGAATCATAGCCTTTTATGTACCTTATAAGAGAAGTTTGAGACAATGTTGTTAATCTTTTGCTTGATATGATTGTATTTCAAAAACTTAGTTTGTGGATTCTTTAATATCCAGAGTTGTCATTAAGGTTTTTCTTTTTGTTTTTGTGTTTTTCAGATATTAATCTGGCTGCAGAGCCAAAAGTGAACAGAGGAAAGGCAGGTGTGAAACGATCTGCAGCGGAGATGTACGGGTCAGTACCAGAACACCCTTCTCCGTCCCCTCTACTCAGGTCCGGAACTTTATTATTTATAACTGCATTGTGTCCATCAATGGGCATCTTCTCTATCTGTTTTCTGGTTGTGGGGAGGGTTTAATGTAATGTGTTTTATTAGTACAAAAGTAATTCTTTAGTAATTATTTATTTTGTGTTAATGTACCTCACTTTGCCCATTTCCTAGAGAATTATTATAAATCCTGACTTGTTTGCAATTAAAGAGTATTTTTGTATTCATAGAATAAATTAAAATCTGTTAAGAGTTGTTTAGATTCTTAGAAGCTGGGAAATATTAAAGGGAAAAATAGTGATATAAGCTTTATTTATTATTGTAACGTTCAGTTTTCTTGTTTTAGCTGATAATGTTATATGTTAGCATTATTGATTTTGCCATTGCATGTGCAGTGGTCTAAAATGTTTAGAATTTAGTGATTCATTGTTTGAATGTTTTTTAATTATTCCATGATAATTTTTAAAATCTATATGTTATGATTTGTTTGGCATGTTTTTCCCCCATCTGCTGTAGTGAAGTAATTTCAACAGCTCCAAATTAATTTTCCTCGTTATTTATTTTTCAGCTCCTCTTTTGACTTGGACTATGATTTTCAACGTGATTATTATGACAGGTATGTTCAAGGTCTTTTTTAAACTATCAGTAAATACCATTGTGTTTCTATATTGTAGTACGTTTTTTCTCGACATAATGAATAGTGTTTTTGAAGAGATAATCTCTTTTCATCAAAATAAAATGAAGTAACCTCACCCCCAATTGTCAAGTATACTTGGTAGAGAATCATAACTGTTGATTCCAAAGAATCAGCATAGTTAGGGTATCAAAGCAAAATTATTAAGTGCTTTTTAAAAAATACTTTTGAAAAATCCAAAAGTCTGCTTTGAACATTAATAAGAAATAATGTAATAAGTGAGCAGGAGGTCAAGAATGAATAGTTTAAATTGGTATAAAAGTTAAAATATTTTTTTTTGTGTGTGTAGTATAGTTCTAAAAGATAAGATTGGTAGTATAATGATTAAAATTTCTTTTTGTGCTTTTAGAACAGAATTAACGTTTGTTAGAGAAATAACATTTGAAGAATTGCTTTACTTAATGGTTTAAATGTAGGTAGATACAGTATTTGTTTATTTAGGTAAATGCTGTACCACTGAGCCACAGCCCCAGTTCCTATGAATGGCTTTTTTTTTTTTTAAAGAGAGAGTGAGAGAGGAGAGAGAGAGAGAATTTTTTTTTTTAATATTTATTTTTTAGTTCTCGGCGGACACAACATCTTTGGTATGTGGTGCTGAGGATCGAACCGGGGCCGCACACATGCAATGCGAGCGCGCTACCGCTTGAGCCACATCCCCAGCCCCTATGAATGGCTTTTAATGATGATTTTTTTCCTTTTTCTCAGTAACCTTTATAAAAAAGTGTAGGATTTAGAATTAGTATAGGACTTTTCTGATAGGGAGTGAATTAATATGCTAAAAAATGTGGCCACGTTGACATTTCACTATCTTTTACTATCTGTAGTATTTAGAAAGAAATGATGTGTTCTATATACATAATTCATATATACTTTAAAATTTACAGTTAGAGCATACTACTAGTTTTTTTTCACTTCAGAATGCCAGTGTTCCAAACATTAAGCAGACATGGTAGCTCATATTTATAATACCAGCTCCTTGGTAGGCTGAGACAGGAGGCTTGAGAGTTCACTGCCAGTCATGGTAACTTAGTGAGACCATGACTCAAAGAAAGAAACAATAAAGGACTCAGGCAGAACCCCCATAGGTCAAGTGAAAATTTCCATGTTCGTGAAATAACACACATTATTTTATATTATAATATCAGAAGGATAAGGTGGGTAAAATAGTTGTTTCATTTTCCCCTAAGTCCTTGAATTTATTTATATATGTTCAGTGCTAAGAATTGAACCCAGGGCCTCACAAGTGATAGACAAGTGCTCTGTCAAATCTATTTATTTTTGTGTGGTGCTGAGGTTTGTACCCAGTGTCTAACCCATGCAAGGCAAGCAAGCATTCTACCACTGAGCTGTAGTCCCAGTCCCAGCCCAGTTAAAACCTATATTTTGAAAACCAGTTTTCTTATGTGAATTCCTGAGAAAATTTGGAACTTACCATGACTTTGTATTTGATAGAATAGATGTGGACATTTCTTTGCTATTTAAAATTTGAGCCTGTTGTGGTAGGGGCATACCTGTTTTATTTGTGATCAGGGTCAGATGATGCAGGAGGATGAAGAGTTCCAAGCCAGTTTTAGCAGCTTAGACTCTATCTGAAAATAAAAGAGCTTTGAGTGTGCCGCTGTGGTAAAGTTCAATCCTCAGTTAAAAAAAAAAAAAAAATGCCACACCCAAAATTGAAGTCACACTTTTAAGTGACTTGCAGGCATTGAAACCTATGAATTATTTTGAAGCGGCCACATTTAATGCTTATGATAATCACTTGGTTTCCCAAATACTCATACATACCTTTCAGGGATTGTAAACACAGCTGATTTTAAGTAGACTCTAAGGTGCTGCTTTTTGCCTTTTTATTTTAAGCTCACCAACATGTTGTTGTTCAGTTATGGCTGGCAGTAACACGAGAATAAGGAATATAGCTGGACTTGTGGCTCAATGCTAGTACTGGGTTCAATCCCCAGCACCACATAAAACAAAATAAAGCTATTGTGTCCATCTACAATTGAAAATATTAACTCAAAAAAGAATTAAGAAATGAATTTATTTCTTGGAGTATTACTCTGTGTCTATGTCATGGCAGTTTTTTAAGAAAATTCTAGAATGTTTTGATACAATTTGGGAGATATCCCCATCTCAAGCTTGTGATACAGTTTATATCTTTATGAAGACAACCATCCTCATGGAAAAGTTACTTTTGGGCAGTCATTGTGATTGAACCTGGAGGTGTTTAACCACTGAGTCACACCCCTCAGCCCTTAGTTTTTATTTTAAGATAGTGTCTCACTAAGTTGCTGAGGCTGGCCTGAATTTGGCAGCCCTCCTGCCTGGGATTAAAGGCAATATGCCATTGTACGTGGCACTTACTGTTTTTCTCATGTGAGGTTAAGCTTCATATTATCTCACTATAAGTAAATAAGTTTGAAAACAATCGTTCTTCTGAGGTATTTGAAAAAAAAAGTTAAGAGTAGAAACAGACTGGGGCTCGAGCTGGGCCTCAGCAGTAGTGCACTTGCCTGACATGTGTGAGGGTTTGATTCTCACCACCACGTACAAATAAATAAAAGTCTATCATCAACAACTAAGAAAATAAAATTTAATTAATAAAAATTAGAGATAGACTGCAGAGAGTAGTTTAGAAATTATAAATATGCATAATTAGTTTTAAATTTCGTAAAATTGCTGTTAATCTTAATGATTGATGGTCCTATTCTTCAGTTTTTCAAATACCTTTAAGATATTCTCAGCTTGTACTTTAATATTCTTCCATTTTAACTTCAGCCAACAGGAAAAAGTTTCTGATAACTGATGTAGCCACTAGGTGTAATATTTGATTGCCCTGAAGTATTGAGCTTTGTAATGGGGAAGTAAACATGTTCATTCAAGATTTTTTGATAACCATGCATTTGTGAGTTAATTGGGGAATTTAACTCATGTTTTATAATGTAGATGTGTAAAAAATGGAAGAGTGTTCCCTTAGTCTTGTATGGGAAATATTCAGTAGAAATGTGCTTATTTGAGAAATAAGTTGTTAAGTAGGATCTCAGAAATATTTGGCTCGATAGGAATTGGTAGGGAATCAAATCTTTAGAGAAATGTAAATCATTCTGAAGATACATTTGTTTATTTATTTTTTAGTGGGGGTTTGAACTCTTGGTTGTATTATTTTTAGACAGGGTCTTACAAATTTAGGGGCTCACTAACTTCAACCACGCTATCCTGATACTTGTATTCTTATTACCTTGGCCTCCCAAGGTGTGTGAATTCAGGTTTTTGTTAGTAGTTAAACAAGAACCTTGGGTTCTATCAAAAAATATTTTTTTAAATGGTGAATTCACCTTTTATTTATACTATGGAACATTTGACTTTCTAAAATACACATCAAATATATGTAAATGAGAATAGTGTAATGAGTTGTCACATAATGTCATCCAATACCTGATCAGTTTTCTACCAGTTCGTTGTATTATTCTGTCTTGTGTATTTCCTGAGAATTGGTAGATCAGTCTGCAGGATTTATTAGATTTAGGGTTTTTTTTTTCTCTCTCTATTGTTACAACTATAACAATACTTGGTGCTTTAATCACGAATGGCCTACTTTTTTGAGAGGAACTATAAGAATGTTAAGTATTTTGCATGGGAAAACTTCTGTTTTACCAACTAGAAAGTAGATAGTTATAACATTGCATTTTGTTTAAGGAATTCATGATTAATAGTTTATTATTTTTGTGCCTTTTGAGTGGTCAAGTACTCAAACTCTAAATTATATAATGGGGGGGTAGTAAACAGTTAAAAACTTAAATATCTTTGTGTCATAGTACTAGGAATGTAGTTCATTATGAGCTCTTATCTAGCATATCTCCAAACCTAAATTCAGTCCTCAGAATTTTAAAAAATGTGAGTCATTTATATTCATAATGTCCTGTTTTATGAGAAGGCAATCATTCAATACAGTGATGCATTCAATACCCTTACATGTTGCAGTGCAGTAGGGTACTGATTTTTGTTATTACCTATTTTATACTTTATCTTATAGTGTAGTGATGTTATATCCCAATGTTTTCATTTCCATTTGTCATGACAGTGTTTCTTAAATTACTTCAGTAACTTATTTAGCTTGCAACCGCATAAAAGTTCTTAGATGCATAATTTGCCAGTGTATGGCAAATTACTGTTTTAGACTTGCTCTTTACTATATCATGCATAGTTTATTATTCTCTATAGATTTGTTGGTCTGGGGTTGTGGCTCTGAGTTAGAGTGCTTGCCTACCATGAGTGAGGTCCTGATTGGTTCAGTCCACAGCACCACATATAAATATTTTAAAAAATAAGATTTGTTACCTAACATTTTCCTGTTACTTATAAGAGCCTAAAGTAGCTTTGAACTTTGACATATATATTGATGTCTTATCTGCAAGTTACATATAGATATATCTATATGTAGATGTATGTAAATATTTATCTAAAGGCGACCTGTATGCCTGTAATCCCAGCAATTTAGGAAGCTAAAGCAGAAGGATTGCAAGTTCAAGACCAGCCTCAGCATCTCAGTGTTGCACTGAATAACTTAGGAAGACCCCGTCTCAGAAAATACAATGGGTGGGAATATAGTCTAATTGGTGTAATTTCTTCTAACAGTATGTTTGGCAGAATGGTAAACAACAGGATAGGCTGTGCTTTGATTATTTGAAAATCGTTGTAACTGTGAAACTTTGTTCTTATAGGACCAGTGTCATTAAAATGGCTTTTTAGTCATTTCAATTAATTCACTTTAAAAATTACTTCTCATTCAAAGAGTATTAGTCATCATTCCAGTAGTGTTTGCAATAAAAGTATGTTTTGTGTCCCCAACTTTATTTAGTATACAGTAAACTTCTGAGTTATAAACTTCCAAATGATGAAAGAAACCTTAACTAAAAAAGAAATTTAACAGCTCAATTATGTGCAAAGTTATTCTGATTCTTTTTCTTTTTGGGAACTTGGTGAAACCAGGAAGTAAGATGGGTTTAGTAGGTTTGAGAAAAGGATGTCTAGTATGATATCTGAGAACATGGCAAACAAACCTGGTAAGCAAAAGACCTGGCTCAAAATGATTTTGGTTTTGAGTACTTTTATAATTACTTTTATTACAGCAAATATTGCACGTGGCACTTAATAATGTGTGCCTAGAATGTTTAATTCTTTCATGGGTGGTTTGGAGAGCTGTTATTACTCCATGTCTAATCAGGTATGCCAGCACATAATTAATAGAAAGATGAACTACACCAAGAATTCAGTTTTCCCAGGCATGGTCACCCACTACATACCTGGAGTTCCATTATCTAGGAAGCTGAGGCAGGAAGATTGTAAATTTGAGGCTAGCCTCAGCAACTTACTGAAACCCTGTCTCAAATTTAAAAGGAGAATGTGGTTTTTTGTGGTTAAATGCCCTTTGGTTCAGTAACCAGAACCAAAAGAAAAAAGTAGAAAAAAGAATTCACAGGTTGGGTGCAGCCCAATGGTAAAGTGCTTTCCTACTGTGCTCTGGGTTTTATTCTCTAGCACCATATACAGCAAATCGTGTATTGTAAGTCAAAGAAAGATCTAAGAACTGAATAGGGACTGCCATTTTATTTTGTGCACAATTTTTCATAGATAAATTGTTTTGCCCAAAGACTAGAAATCTTCCCTATTCCAGCTTGTGGAGCTTGGCTAGGGTATGTTCAAATATGAGTATATTTGAAGTATTTTGAGTTTTTAAGCTGAGAATGGAAGAGGACAGATCTATGAATTGAAGGAGTAGTTAAGGGAGCAGTCAAGCTACTTTTTCAAAAAAAAAAGTTGACACGATGAGGTATTATAGGAATTGACATCTTAGAAATAATACCATAGTCAGAAAAATGAAACTTGGAGAAAATGGTTAAGTAGGTAAGTTTTCTAAATGTTGTAATGGAGAGAAGGTAGAGAAGATATCCTGTGTGTGTAAATCCTAAGCATCGCACTGTTGTTTGTGAACTCAAAGGCTCTTGACCTATGTTTCCCAGCCCTATTTTTTGCTTGCTTTAAATTTGTGATTCTCCTACCTCAGCCTCCAAAGCTGCTGAGATTATTTTATGACTAGGTGACAGTTTATGTAGGTAAAGGATACATGAAGGAGGTGAAGAATTGTTCCACTATTGGGGGAAAAAATAGGTTTTACTCTATTCTATAGGGCTTTTTCAGTAAAGAGTATTTGTTGCCAGCAGAGAAAAGGAATTGATGAAAGTTGAAAATGCAAGATACATGAGACTGAAAACATGATGTCTCCCCACTTCTCCCATTCTGGCTGCTTTACGATTGAACCAAATCGGGGCTGGAGATGTGGCTCAAGCGGTAGCGTGCTCACCTGGCATGCGTGTGCCCTGGTTTCGATCCTCAGAACCACATCCACCGAAAACTGAAAAAAATAAATAAATTTTTTCTCTCTCTCTCTCTCTCAAAAACAAAAACAAAAACAAAAAAACAAACAAAAAACCAATTGAACCAAATTCTCAGGCCTTTTGAATTTTTAAAAAAATTGAGAAAGGGTATTGCTAAGATGCCCCATGCTCCCCTCAAAATTGTGATCCACTAGCCTCAGCCTCCTCAGTAGCTGAGGTTGGGATTGCAGGTCTATACCACTATTCCTGACATTTTTTCTAGTTATACATGGACACTATACATTTTTTTAGGATCAAACCTAGTGCCCCCCATGTGCTAAGGATGCACCCTACCCTGATCCACCAAGCCCTCTTTGGTTTTTGTTTTTGTTTGATACCAGGTCTCAGTCACTGAGGCTAGCTTTGTTCTTGTGATCCTCCTGTCCTAGTTTCCCAAGCCTGGCTATGCCTGCCATATTTAATAAATAAGTAATATTCGAACCTTCAGTCTCTTCTGAAAACAAAACAGCGAATATAGGTTGAACAAGAATCCAAACTATTTATTTATTCATCCCAGATACTATATCTTGTTTTGCTCCTCTTCCATTATTATGATATGTATTCTTGTGCAATATGGGACTTGAATAATGGTTGTTATATCTGTATAAAGGGCACTGAGATGCATAATTTGTGAAGTTTTGAGAAAGTGGGGTGACTTTGAATTGGCATGTGAGAGGAGAGAGTTGGGGGAAATTATTATAATTAGTGTCCTCCTGTTGATTGTCTGCTTCATTCTTTTTTAGGTATTTTTTACTATGTATTATTTTTTAGTATGGAGGATTAAATCCAGGAGTGCTCTACCATGGAGCTATATCCCTCACCATTTTTAATAGTAGGTGAGCCTGGTCTTAAACCAGCAATCCTTCTGCCTCAGCCTTCCAAGTTGTTCAGATTACAAGCATGTACCACCATTTCTAGCTCGGTTGGTTTTGTTGGGTGAACCTCAATATTAGTATGTTTAAGTAGTATCTCATGTGCCTAAGAGGATTTTATTTATTTATTTTTAATATTTAGTATAAGTAGTTGCAGACAATACTTTTATTTATTTTTATGTGGTTGTAAGGATGGAACTCAGGTCCTTGCACATGCTAGGCCACAACTGCTGGACCACAACCCCAGCTCCCCCCCCCCAGAATTTCAGATGCTGACCTACATATTAGTAGTATTGGTATACTTTGTATACCTATTATTATTGGACTTCGATTTTTGATACTAATGCTCCTTACTATCCATTTTTTAGGTAGCTTCCTTTTTTATTTTGTCATATACTCCTTTTCTGAATTGGTATATAATTCTTTGGAGTCTTTTGAATCTGGATGATACACTACCATGACTTTAAGTTGTTCGAGTGACATACTTATCTAATTTCATAATAGCCTTTATTTTATTTTATTTTTGGCACTGGGAATAATGCTTAGCCACTGGCCCACATCCCTAGCTCTTTTTATTTTGAGACACGGTCTCACTAAGATCATGAATGTGGCTTCAAACTTGTAATCTTCCTTCTTCAGCCTCTCCTGATTTGCTGGGATTACGGTTGTGTGTTGCCACACCTGGCTTTTGTTACTTTCCCCCCCCCTTTTAAGTTAACTTATTTGAGATAAGAAATATACATACCTTAAAACTACATGGTTTGTTTAAATATATTCAATTGTGCATATAATGCCAAGACCTAACATTTTGTCATTCCCCTGACAAACCTTGTATCAGTCCTTGTTCCTCCCCTGTTCTTAGGCCTAAATAAACCACTAATTCATAGGTGTGCTTATTTTGGTGTAGAAAGGATAATATATGTCTTGTTGTAGGCTTTTTTCCACCTTAGAGAAAAAAAAATTTTTGGTGTTAATCCTTGTTGTATCATGCATGAGTAGACTGCATTCCTTTTTTTTGTTCCTGAAATTCATTGTGTGAATAATGATACCATTTTGTTTGTCCAGATTTATTAGTTACTGGGCATTAGGTTGTTTCCTGAGTTGCGAACACATTATATATGGCTCAGTTGCTGAGATTACAGGCACCATGTTGCTTCAGCTAATGATATTGAGTCTTCATTTTATGTCCTTATGCCAATTTATCTTCACAATATTTTCATATCCCTTTCACTTCTCCTTTCTTTTTCCCTCGTTTTTCTTTTTGATACTGGGAATTGAATCCAGAAGCCCTTTATCACTGAAGTACATTGCCAGCTGTGTGTGTGTGTGTGTGTGTGTGTGTGTGTGTGTGTGTGTATTTGCGCATTTGCGCGCCTGTGCACTGCAAGCACTCTACCAACTGAGCTATGTTCCCCTCGCAACCATTTGTTTTTTTAAGATAGTGTCTGAGGCTGTCTTTGAACCTGTAATCTTCTTGCCTCCATATGAGAGTTGCTGGTATTATGGATGTGTGCGCGCCACTGTGCTCAACTCATTTAAACCACTTTTACATTGGGTTGAATTACAGATTGTATCCAGAAACAATATCTTATAATGGCATTCTTTTTTTTTCCTTAAGCCTTTTTTTTAAAAAAAACTTTGTTTTTTAAGAGAGAGAGAATTTTTAATATTTATTTTTTAGTTCTCGGAGGATACAACATCTTTGGTATGTGGTGCTGAGGATCGAACCCGGGCCACACGCATGCCAGGGGAGCACGCTACCGCTTGAGCCACATCCCCAGCCCCCTTAAGCCTTTTTTTTTCTAACTTATTTCACCATCTTTCTTTGTCATGAGAGAAGTTGTATTACTATCAATTTGTATTAAGAACATGTATTATAATTTGTAGGAATTTTGGTTTTGTTACAGAGAATAAATTATAGATGAATGGGTGACCTTTTGAGTTTATAAGCAGTAGATGATTATCTGGACATAAAAAACAAAAGAGTAGGGGTGGGATGGTGGTTCAGTGCAGAGTGCTCGCCCAGTATGTGTGAGTTCAATCCTCATCACCACATAAAAATGAATAAATAAAGGTTTTTTAAAAAAGAGCAGTATTATCCATTATGATTTTCTATAAAGATGTAAATATTCTATATGTAGTATATGTCTAATACTCAATTACTTAATTAAATTGGATTCAGTGAGTTGAGTCAGTTAAAGTGAATGATTAAAGCCTGGACTTTGAGTAGGAAATTAAATAATGCAGATTGCATGCATATTCATTCATTCATTCATTCATTCATTCATTCATTCATTCATTCATTCATTCATTTGTGTATGCTGGGGATCTAAACAGGACCTGTACATGCTAGCGAAACTATCATTTTGCTATAAGTTTTAAAGCAAAGCTTATAAGCAATATTGAAAGTGTTAAGGAAACAAGTGTTATTTTGCAAGGAAAGGGAAAAAAAGTAGGTAGCGCCCTTAATGTGTGGAATTAGAGTGTTTAATAAAGAGTGTAGAAGTAGAAAGTACAAAACACTTATCTGTAGAAATGTGCCTTCATGGTTTCCGTACAGCAAACGTGACATGTTAGCTGCACTCAGTCACTTACATCATAGGCACAAGATTTTAATAAATGGCTTTAATGGCATTCTGGTTTTCAGTATGTTAATATATACAGCCTTTCCTGCTTCTCTCAGGGAGAAGACTTCAATAGTCTTCATCAAGTTAGAAAATAGGAACACCAGTTCTGCTAACATTCCAGCTATATATAGTGTTGAGTTTGTCATCTGTTGTTCATTGCACAGTTTGTGCTAAATTTTTTCTAGAAGACTATTTATAACTAATGTCACTTATTTACTCAACACATATTGCTATGGTCTCTGAGGATTCAGAAGTTAAATCATATAGAGCATGTTAACACATTTTATGTCCCAATGATAATGGAAAAGTTTCAAGCAGAGCAATAAGAGGTTCTTAGGTATTTTTACAAGCCAGGCATTGTGGTATAGTCTTGTAATGCCAGGGGCTTGGAATGCTGATGCAGGAGGACTTAAAGTTCAAAGCCAGCATCAGCAACTTGGGGCCCTACAGAAGAGGTCTATACTAGAGATCCTGTCTCTAAATAACATACATTTGTAAATAAAAGACTGGGAGGCTGGGGGTATAGCTCATGTGTGCACTTGCCTTGCACAAATGAGGAACTGGGTTTGATCTTCAGTACTACATACAAATAAATAAAATATTTTGTCCATCTACAAGTGAAAAATATTTTTTAAAAGAATGGGGGTGTGGCTCAGTTTATTAGTACCTTTTTAAATCCCCAGTGCACACACAAAAACACATAATTTGTTTTATAAGAGCACTCTTATTATAGCTAATAAGTGACTAATAGAATTTATCCAGGCGCAAAAGGGCATTTTTGGTGGGACACAAGTTCGTAGTAATACGAATGGAAAAAAGTAGTTGGATATAGAAGTTAGTGCTGACATTTGTGTATACTTCTTTTTTTTAAATTTTTTTAATTCTAGATATTCAGCATGCCTTTATTTTTATGTGGTGCTAAGGAACGAACTCAGTGCCTCACACATGGTAGGCAAGTGCTCTGCTGCAGAGCTACAGCCCTAGCCCTATTGGTAATTTTTGAGAGTTGAGAAATCAGGAGAAGTAGGATGATGGCTGTCTTTCACAGATCAACTATGGAAATGTAAGATTTAATCTCCTTTTTAGACATCCATTTGTAGATGTTTAATAGGCAGTTTGAGTTTTTTGTTTTTTAAATCGGGTCCACCTGTGATCTGTTTAGATTGTAATTGGATGAGTAGAGATAGCAGTAAAACTTTTGGGGAGGGGAGGTACCAGGAATAGAGCCACATCCCCAATCCTATCTATTTATTCATTTAGAGACAGGGTCTCACTGAGTTACTTAGTTTCTCAGTTTTGCTGAGGCTGCCTTTTTTTTTTTTTTTTAATATTTTTCTCTTAGTTGTTGATAGATCTTTATTTTATTTATTTATATGTGGTGCTGAGAATCTAACCCAGTGCCTCATACATGCAAGGCAAGTGTGCTACCACTGAACCACAGATCCAGCCCCTGAGGCTGCCTTTGAACTAGTGATCCTCCTGACTCACCAGTTTTCTGGTGGACACAGCATCTTTATTTTTATATGGTGCTGAGGATCGAACCCAGCACCCAGGTGAGTGCGCTACCGCTGAGCCACATCCCCAGCCCGAGTAAGTCTTTTAATGACATTGAAAATGTGAAGGAATAAGTTAAGTTGATTTAAGAATTCCTCAAAGAGGATATGTGTACTGGCACATGCTTCTGGGCACATTGACTCAGAAAACTGCAGAATGATCTCTATTTTGAGGCCCTAAGCAACTTAATGAGACCCTGTCTCAAAATAAAAAGGGCTGGGGATGGGGATGTGGCTCAACCGGTAGCGCGCTTGCCTGGTATGCGTGCGGCCTGGGTTCGATCCTCAGCACCACATACCAACAAAGATGTTGTGTCCGCCGAGAACTGAAAAATAAATATTAAAAATTCTCAAAAAAAAAAAATAAAAAGGGCTGGTGATGTAGCACCTCTTGGGTAAAACCCAGTACCAAAAACAAAAAAGAAGATGAATGAGAAATGGAGAAGGGGACTAATAAGCAGGAAGTATTCTGGAAAGTATGTGAAAATATCTTCAGAGTAGAGGCACGAATTGTGTCACATTCTGTTGATAGTGCAGTAATATGCTTTGGTGGTAGTGGCTGGAATTGAGATTTGAATTATTAATGGGAAAGTTTAAATTGGAAACAAGATGGAAAACTAGGGATTGAACCCAAATATTCTTTACCACTGAATTACAACCTCAGAAGTTAGGTTTTTTTTTTTCTTTTTCTTTTTTCCAGGACCTAGGTAAGTTGCAGAGGCTGCCACCCCCCCCCCTTTAACCATTTATTTTATTTTATTTTTCTGTGGTGCTGAGAGTTGAACCCAGGTCCTCGCATGTTCGAGGCAAGGATTTTACACTGAGCATTTTACTATGAGCCCCACATAGGCTGGCTTGGAACATGTGATCCTCTTGCTGAAGCCTGGGGAGCAGCTGTGATCCCAGGCATGTGCTTCACCACCAGCCCTATAATTTTGAAATAAAATTTGGTGAATAGGATTGATAATCATATAACTATCAAAAAGTTATGATAGAAATCATTATAGATCTCCCCCAAATTAGCTAATTATGCCCCTTTGTAGTCACCCTCTCACCTCAGTCTAATGTGGCAAATAGATAGATGATAGATCATTTGCTGATAGATCATTATAATGGATTTTATCCTTAAGGAGAAAAATGTATTCCGCTGTTTTGAATTCATAGAACAGCAATATAGGAAAGAATAGGATGTATATATTTTTATTACCTGAGGTTGAGCCAGGTGCACTTAACCACTAAGCTAATGGCCTACATGGGGTTTTCCCCCTCCCCATTTCTTAAGTATATATTTTGAGACAAGGTCTCCCTAATTTTCACCTTTTTATAAAATAAATATCATCTCAGGCCTGGTGGTAAATGCCTGTAATCCCATCAGCTCTGGACACCGAGGTAGGAGGATCATAATTCAGTCTGGCTTGCTTGGTGAAACCCTCAAATAAGGCCTGGGATGCAGCTCAATGTGCAAGTCTTGAGTTCAGTTTTCCAATACCACAATAAATAAAAAGAATAAAAATAAAATGGAACTATGGTAGTTTAAAATACATATTTTGAGGAAGGGGTTCTTAGTCCCAAATGGAAGTATAATTTTTTTATTTTTGTGGGGTGGGGACTGGGAATTGAATGCAGAGTTCTTCAATCACTGAGACTCATCTCCAGCCAGCTCTTTTTTAATTCAAGGTTTCCCTAAGTGGTTCAACCTGGCTTTAAATTTGTAATTGTTCAGCTTTATCCTCCCAAATGGTTGGTATAGATATGTACCACTGCCCCCAGTGGAATTGTGTTTTTAGAACATTGTGAGGGACCAGTAACCTTATTTAAGGCTAGGAAATACTGTCACCATTGACTAAAGCTTAGTGTATGAAAACAAAACCAGAGGGTGTGTGTGTTCATTTTTTTGTGAGGGTGGGTTCTGGAGATTGAACTGGGTCACCAAGCCTAATCCCCAGCCCTATTTTGTATTCTAGAGACTGGATCTCACTCAGTTGTACCTGGACATTGCTGAGGCTGGCTTTGAGCCACTGATATTACAAGCATAGGTCGCCATGCCTGACTGTGTGGTTTCCCTTCTCACTACAGTCTTGTTTGACAAATTATCTAGGAGTCAATAAAACCTTCATCATCGTCCAGTTTGCTTTTGTCTTACAATGTTTTCAAGTGAATTTTTAAATTGTCTTCCCTTGAATCATTTAGTTTTTTGTTTATAGACCTTTCCAAAGAGTCCATTGGAACAACTCACTATGTGTTTTCTTGGGTGGTTATTTATTGTTACCATGTAGTCTACACATGCACATTTTGATTCTTTAACACCTACATGGTAATGGGTTATTTTTTGTTGTTGTTGTACATGGACACACATTTTTTATTTACTTATTTTTATGTGGTGCTTGGAATCGAACTTAGTGCTTCACATGTGCTAGGCAATTGCTCTACCACTCAGCCCCAGCCCCTCACATTTCTTTCCTTTTTTGTTTCTTACGGTCCGGTGGGTGGGGCACTGTGGATTGAATTCTGGGGCATTGGACCACTAAGCCACATCCCCAGCTCTATTTTGTGTTTCATTTAGAGAAAGGGTCTCACTGAGTTGCTTATTGCCTCGCCTTTTAAAGACACTGGCGTTGAACTTGCCATCCTCCCACCTCAGCCTCTTGAACCATGGGATTACAGACGTACACTAGTGTGCACCTCCACCTCCCCCCTTTAATGTTAAGAATTTTCCTTAAAGATGGTTACCACTCTAGAAACCAGTATGGAGATTCCTCAGAAAACTTGTAATAGAACCACTGTTTGACTTAGCTATTCCATTCTTCCTCATATACCCAAAGGACTTAAAATCGGAATACTATAGAGAAACTTCCATATCAATTTATATAATAGCTCAATTCACAGTAGCTAAATTATATTGTACTAGCCTAAGTGTTCTTTAAGAGATGAATGGATAATAGAAATGTTGTATGTATATATAATGTAATATTACTCACCATAAAGAGAAAATGAAGCTATTGCTTTTGCCAGTATATGCATGGAACTGGAGACTATTATACTAAGTGAAATAAAGCAATGACCAAAAACCAAAGGCCAAATGTTCTGATATGAGGATGCAAACTCAAAAGAGTTGGGGGGGGGTGAGTAGAGAAGAGTAGAAGTAGTACTTTTTATTATTTGCAAAGGGGAATGGAGGAAGAGGGCGGGGAAATGGGAATAGGAAAGATGATAAAATGAATCAGACACTACTTTCCTATTTTCATATAGGAATACATGACTAGTAGAATTCCTCAATCATGTACAACCACAATGGAATATTGTATTCCCTGTATGTATAATGTGTCACAATACATTGTAATGTATGACTAAAAACAATAACAAAAAGAATGGAGTACTGATGTATGCTAGAATATGGATGGAGCTAAAAAATACTAAGGAGATAAGAATACATTGTAAGGTTGAATTTAGATTAGAGGAAGGACAACTGTTAAATTGTATAGTCTTTCTGTTTAGTATAATAAAAATGTTTTCAGTTGATTGTGGTGACAGTTACATAACTGCATAGTAAAAACGAATTGTGGAATAATATACTTTAAATGGTTCGTATGGCATAAAAGTTTTATCAGTAATTACAATAAAAAATCTCAGCATTACAATAAAATTAATTTATATTTATTTATATATTCCTGTGCTTGTTTACCATTTAGTCCATTTATGTTTCAGATAAAGAGGGCTTGCAGTTTAATTCTAGTTCTAATGAAACTCCACCCAATGTAGCATGTTTTTTATGCTTAATTACTTGTGAATAAACTTTAGGAATACTCTGTAAACTAGAAATTATAAAAATCTAGCAGGTTGGGTGGTTTTTTTTTATGATCTATTATGAAAAGTTGGTTTGTGTCATCTTGACAATTGTGTTTGCATTTTGTTGTTAACCTGTGTTAAACATGTTAACAGTAATTTTAGCCCATCTTTTAAGGCAAAATCAAAAGCCCTACTCACTTTTGAGAAATAAAGAAATATCATCTTGTACATTAATGACAACATCAAAGTTATCTGGTTTCAGAAATGTAATTTTAGTGCCTTAGTATAGTGTGGTGGTTGATTGTAGGAGAACCATGGATGCCCAATATAAGATTTTGGTATAAGATTGCGTGGTATTTTTATATAAACTATATGTGGTGCTAGGGTAGAACTCAAAAGATCTTTTAGAGACAACAAAGTATGTTAGGTGGAGTTAAATTTTTCCTGATTCTATTCCATAATTCATTGAATTTGCAGTCTTTTGAGGAGATGTATGTTTTATCGATTGTGTGCAGTTGTTTCGAAAAATTATTTGGAAATTTGTTGGTTCAATTATTCATGTTAATGTTTTCTCTTTCTTCCTTTCTTCTTTTTTTTTTTTCTTTAATGTTTGGGAATGAGATATCCAGGCAATGATGATTATTACCATAGGCCTCAACAGTTTTTAGATTGACTTGGACCATGTTTCAGGAGGCCTATGATTTAAACACTAGTAATTTTCAAGAAAAAGACATACAAACATCTAAATAAGCACTCTAAAATATCATAGACAAGGAATTAGTAATAGGATGAACAGATTGTCATGAGTTGGAGTTTATTGGCAGGAGCCAGAGTCACAGCTGCAGAGTTAGGTGCCTGTCATCATTTGGTAGTTCATTTATCAAGTAATTTGTGCAGCTATTGTGAAGAAACCTGTTTCTGGGCTCTTAATCAAAGTCACCCATCCTCTCTTCTATTTGTGGCCCAGTTTCTTTGTATCTATTTTAAAAGTGTTTCTTTTAAATTTGCTTACCTTAGATTAAATAGAATGTATTTTTTCTGTTTGTTTTTGAGTTTCTGTTTGTTTTCTCTTAACCTGACTGGACACAAACGTGGAATTCTCTCATGCCTTATCCTCTTAGAGTAAATGGGATTGTAGGCATGTGCCACTATGCCCGAATTCTTTATTTCTCAATCTGTGATTTAAAAATTTTTTTTAATTTATTTTTTGTGAGTTAAGTATATTTAAA
This sequence comes from Ictidomys tridecemlineatus, assembly GCF_052094955.1. Taxonomy (NCBI): domain Eukaryota; kingdom Metazoa; phylum Chordata; class Mammalia; order Rodentia; family Sciuridae; genus Ictidomys; species Ictidomys tridecemlineatus. The sequence goes on from NC_135481.1 coordinate 93,007,420, forward strand.
GATTTTTAGCAACACCATGCAAATGAGTTCTTAGACTTCCTAAGACTGGACATAATGGATCATAAAATCTCTTCCTTTTTCATGAAAAATCAAAAGTAAATGGGAAGAAATTTGATTTAGAAATTTTTCTATTAAGATTAAAAATAATGGAGGTGAGAAAACCTCCTAATGTTGAGACTAGAATTTGCTTGTATATTTATACTGAATTTGATAAAAACCAGTGTTGTACTCATTGGGAACTAATTGTAAAATAAATGATATTTGAAAATATAAATAAGCAATTGGGAGCTACTTTTGAAACTAAGAAATGCTGATATCTGTTTTATGTTGTGTATATCGGCTAATTTAATTCCAGATTAGCAATATTTGGGAGTTAAATGTGTCTGTAGACTTTCCTGTTATTTATGTAGCTTTTGTATCAAACTAGAAATGCTTCAAAGTATGTGAGAAGATGTTCACATAATTTAGGTAGTAATAAAATGAACTCCTTATTTTTTCAGTTTTGCATACAGAGGGTTTTTAATATTTATTATTTAGCTATAGGTGGACACAATATCTTTATTTTTATGTGGTGCTGAGGATAGAACCCGGTGCCTCACGGTAGGCGAGATCTCTACCTCTGAGCCACAACCCCAGCCCCTGCAGAGGGGTTTTGGAGCATTTTTACCTGTTAAATGCTGAAGGAACTATGTTGTTCTGAACAGTGATACTGAAATGAACATGCCTAAAACATTATTTGTAATGAAAAGAAACAGGTGTGGTTAATTCTGGAGAGTACAGATTATTGTCTTTTTTTTGTTCCTGGGGAACAAAATAAATGACAATAATCACTACATCATATCCTGATCCTAGGTCATATCCTGAGCCTTTTCAATTTTGAGACAAGAGTTTGCTAAATTGCTGAGGGTCTTAGTAAGTTGCTAACACTGGCCTGGAACTATAATTTCTCTTACCTCAGCCTCTTTGAGTTATGGGACTTATTCCAATAGATTGATTCTAGTTTTCTTACTACTTTGGTTTAATGAATGAAATATGTTAATAACCAAGGAGATTTTGGTGACCCAGGGATTTGGAGTCTATATTGGATATCTTGCATTATAAATATTTTTAAAATTTCTTTCAAAATGTCTTAATTTGTAAACATTTTTCTTATTTTGCCTTTTTTTTTTTAATTACTGGTTAAGTGTCCATATTTCAGATTAGGGTAAAATCATCATTCTCCTAGGGTTTAGTGATTGTAGCTTTTGTACAAGCATGTGCGAAACGAGTGTTTTGCTGTCACTGTCACATCCTTTTCCTTTTTTTGTTTTATTTTTTATAAGATGTCTTAGTAAGTTGTTTGTGCTAGCCTTAGATGCCTCAGTAGCTTTAACTCTAGGCATATACTTGCTGAAATTGATGTTTTCACTTTACCTAAGATGGAAACTACATTAGTACTCAGTCACTGTCATACATAGAAATGTAAGAGGGACATGTGGACTTACATGATTTGTAAAAGTTGAAAGTTGTTAAATATATATCACGTTTGTTCTTTAAAACCTTTGAAGTTAAGCAAACCAACTGGCTGGTGGTGGTGGCTGGTTTTTTCTTATTTGTTTTGTGTTATTGTTTTGTTAACTGTTTTAAACTCGGATGCTCCACTAGTGAGCTTCCTCCCTATTTCTTTTTTTATTTTGACAGTTTCTGTGTAAGCAGTTTGTTGAAGTTTTTCTTTAGGAATGTTAAAGAGTCAGTTTTTAATTCATTTTGGAATGTTCCTAATGATGGCATACCAAATCTATTAATGGGATATTAAATCTATTAATCTATCCATTTTTTATTGATTGGTAAATATATTCCATGAAATGAATATAGGCAGTGGTGAACAAAGCAGGTTAACAGTATTACTCATCTGCCTTGTTGTTTTTTCTTTTGTGGTTGGGTCAGGCTATACCAGGGTTGATCCCAGAACCTTGCACATGTGAGGTCTCTACTGCTGATACATGCCCTTGCTTCTGTTTTCAAAATTGTTATTTTGAATCAATGTCACAAAGAGAGTTGCCTAGGCTGGCCTGAAGACTTCGTGCCCAAGCCATCTGATAAATTGGTATTTTAGGCATGTTCTACCATATCTGCCTCTTTGATTGGAACTATGAATGTAGTTAGATTACCATAAATGTAGTTAGAAAATTGAACGTGGCATATTCATGTCAGATGTTTAATATTAGTGGTATTTATACACAGGTAAAGCATTTTATGGGGAAACAGCTGTGGGGTTTTGTAGGTCAGAAATTACATTAGTGAGAGGCATCTGTGGTTGTACATGCCTGTAATACCAGTGACTCAGTAGGCTGAGGCAGGCGGATCTCTTAAAGCCAGCTCCAGCAAATTGGAGAGCCCCTAAGGCACTTAGCCAGACACTGTTTGAAAATAAAAGGCTGTGGAGGTATTGCTTAGTGGGTAAGCCCCTCTGAGTTCAATACCTCTGTTTGAACCATTTGGTTTTAATCCTTTCTTGTGAGTACCGTATTTGTTTTATGTTTTATGTGAACTATCTATGAAATGTAAGTCTGTTTTTATTTCCAGGACTTAAAGCCAGTCAACCACATCATGACACATCCATGTAATGGTTTCTTGAAACATTGAAGTGTTAAAAAAATATATATGAAATAATTGAGGTTTTAAGTTAATTTTAAGTGTGAAAGAATTGTTTCTTTTATCCAATAGGATGTATAGTTACCCAGCACGAGTTCCTCCTCCTCCTCCTATTGCTAGGGCTGTAGTGCCCTCTAAACGCCAGCGTGTTTCAGGAAACACCTCCCGAAGGGGCAAAAGTGGCTTCAATTCTAAGAGTGGACAGCGAGGATCTTCTTCCAAATCTGGAAAGTGTATGTATTGTTTTTTCTTATTTGTGATTTTGATGTGTTTTCTTTTTTTTCTTTTTGGTATTAGGATTATCTTTTAAAATAAACATGTTGCTGGGCATGGTGGGCGCATGCCTGTAATCCCAGCAGCTTGGGAGGCTTGAGACAGGAGGATCATGAATTCAAAGCCAGCCTCAGCAATGGCAAGACAACTAAGCAAATCAGTGAGACCCTGTCTCTAAATAAAATATAAAATAGGGCTGGGGATCTGTCTCAGTGATTGAGTGCCCTTGAGTTTATTTATGATCACCACCCCCCCCCAAAAAAAAACAATTATGTAAATCTGGTTTGGGCTGCTGATATAGTCTAGTGGTAGCTGGTAGATTCTTGTCCATTTGAATATAATCTAAGACTTTGTTTGTATTAAAGTGAAAGGAGATGACCTTCAGGCCATTAAGAAGGAGCTGACCCAAATAAAACAAAAAGTGGATTCTCTTCTGGAAAGTCTGGAAAAAATTGAAAAGGAGCAGAGCAAACAAGCAGGTAAGGATCTTTGTGTGAAATTGCATTAGTTACCTAAGGTAGTTGAAAGTATGTTCAGCTACTGGTATATAAAGCAATTGTAAACTTACAATGTTTAGATTGGGAAGCCACTTGTGTGGGAGGATTTTGACATAAGTGTTGCAGTTCTGCAATCATTATTGGGAATTGTCTACATCTTGTGCACATTACTTTCCTCTAGATAGACTTGTTAGATAGACTTGTCCTTCTCATCCCCAGTAGAGACGAAGAATGATAAGTCGGAAGAGGAGCAGAGCAGCAGCTCCCTGAAGAAAGATGAAACTAATGTGAAGATGGAGTCTGAGGGGGGTGCAGATGACTCTGCTGAGGAGGGGGATCTACTGGATGATGATGATAATGAAGATCGGGGGGATGACCAGGTGAAAACCACGGGAAAGGAAAGAAAGAGGTGGTGGAGGGGGGACCAGGGACACATGGAGTGCCTCTAACTCCATCCTGTTTGTGTCTGTTTCTCACAGCTGGAGTTGATCAAGGATGATGAAAAAGAGGCAGAGGAAGGAGAGGATGACAGAGACAGCGCCAATGGCGAGGATGACTCTTAAGCACATAGTGGGGTTTAGAAATCTTACCCATTATTTCTTTACCTAGGCGCTTGTCTTAAGATCAAAATTTCACCAGATCCTCTCCCCTAGTATCTTCAGCACATGCTCACTGTTCTCCCTATCTTTGTCCTTCCCGTGTTCATTAATTCATATTGCCCTGCGCCTAGTCCCATTTTCACTTCCTTTGACGCTCCTAGTAGTTTTGTTAAGTCTTACCCTGTAATTTTTGCTTTTAATTTTGATACCTCTTTATGACTTAACAATAAAAAGGATGTATGGTTTTTATCAACTGTCTCCAAAATAATCTCTTGTTATGCAGGGAGTACAGTTCTTTCCATTTATACATGATTTCAGTAGTTGCTTCCCTAAATGCAAAGGCAATCTCATTTAGTTGTAGCACCTGAGAGCAGCTTTGAGTTTTAGAGGTATGTGTGTTATCCCCCACATAATAGTCCTGTGTGGGCTGTTCAACACAAATGTAACAATGTATTTTTGTGAATGAGAGTTGGCATGTTAAATGCATCCTCTAGAAGAATAATTAGTGTAATAGTCTTTACTTGTTTTCTAAAGTTGATACTGTGGGTTATTTTTGTGAACAGCCTGATGTTTGGGACCTTTTTTCTCAAAATAAACAAGTCCTTATTAAACCAGGAATTTGGAGAAAAAAAACCCTGGTTTTTTATTTTTGTATTTTATAATTATTTACTTCAAATTCTTTGTTTTGCAGCAATTTCCACAAAACCCTTAGAATATATTAAATATATTTTTCTTGGAGTATGATCATTATGCATATCAGCATACACTACTCAAATTTCACCAAGATGGATGTTGCATTAAGGAGTTAATTATCTGTGACATGGAATGGAGATTCTTTTAATAACTGTTTATAGCTCCAGGTACCGTACCTGGGTTCTGAGTCTGTGCCTCAGTGTTATTAAAAATAGGAAAGCTTTCTTTCCTTGTCTTCTGTAGTTTGTGCCTTCCCATATAACTTAGAACATAGTAAAGGTTATACATTTATTTTACTGTATGTGACTTGTTCTGTGTGAATTGATTCTTTTCCCTTAACCCCCAATTTGATTACTTAGTCTCCTTTGGCAAGTAGTCAATGGGAGGGTATTGTACCAGTCAGCAACAGCTGTAAGAATTGATGCTTTCTCAGTGCTGAAAGGTCTAATTTCTTTATACTTTATCTTTTGGGTTTTTCCAATATAGGGGAAATAAAACCTGTGTTTGTTTGTTGTGTCCTCCCCCTTGCCCCCCAAATACACACATGGACCTTGGATTCCTCCAAGTTGGCTTTGTTTCATAGCATGCAGCACAGGCTTTTTTTCTATCTTTCATCATGTGACAATTTACAATATAAGGAAGAGAACTGTGGACTACCCTTGGAGTCCACATGCATAGTATAAAAGTAGCTTCTCATATTTTAGTCAAATATTTGTACCCACTCATTACTAGAAAGTCAAGTAGATGCTAAGAAGAAATTGTTAGAAGCCTATGATGCTGACTAAACCTGCTTGACATTATGGTTTAATGTATACTGGACAGATCCAGAATTCAGTGTGTCCACTTTTCATTGTAGGACCTCTTTCACAGAACTGAGTTTATCTATTGTGTTCTTTCACATACGTGGTTAAATTTTGTTTACACTGGAAAGCATGTATTAAGATAATAATAACTAGGAGCATGGTCACACTCTTCAAGTCTGTACACAGATAAATGTATAGTTTGTCTTGAATAGGAATCATCACACTAGGTCTCTGAATTAAATTCTACGTTTTACCTGTATTTAAGAGAACAAATACAGTGCTAGGTATGTTTAATTAATACTTCAATATTCAGGCTGATATCTAAACAATAGAAAAATGTACATGACTTAAATATAGCATATGGTAAAACATCTTTTGAAATTTTGAAGGTTTTTTTTTTTTTTAATTAATGGGTAATTGTCTTTAATGTATGAATCTGATTCAGGTAGGTTTATAGTTCTCATGATGTCACTCTATCCTGGACCCTAGAAGACGTGAGTGGAGTCTGCTGCACGCTTAGTTAAAAAACGGACATTCACCACATTCAGTTAGTTAATAATTGTTCAAAGGGAATTTTCTGTGAATTTTGGATAACTACACAATCTTGTTTAGAGACACTACACTATATTTAGTGTGGGAATAAGATTTAAAGCAAAGTAATAACAGGAGGATGCACATTTGTTTGGATTCCATGTATAAAACTCAGAACAACAAAAAACTTCTTTAGAATCTTATGAAAATATCTTATAGGAATGCAGTTTCTAGACACAGAATGCTGGATAGAATGGGAATGATTATAAGAAATCTTTTAAAACATTTCTGATTACTACCGAGTTTCTAATAGGGAAGGTATGTGTAGTCCAGTGTCCTAGGGTATTTTCTAGTATGTGGCTGTTACCAGTGGAATAAGCTAACTGAACTGTTACGTTGGAGTGGATAATGAATTAACCACACTTGAGTGGATAATGAATTTACCACACTTAAGTAGTTGTCAACCATTAGATTTCTGTCACTTGTTGCCACAACACAAGATTGGTAGAAAAGAAACAATACAAATAGAAACATATCATTGGTAATTTGGTAGGGAATTAATTGGAATCAAAGGAAGACGCAGAAGAATGCAATGAAGGAGTAGAAGAAATGTCATCATTACAGATATTTTAATCTCAAGTCTATCCTACCCCATCAGAGATCAATAGAAAGGTATACTTTGATCTCAGGAATATGTGACTGTGATACCTCTGATTGCACTAACTTTATATGCAGGAGAGAACCAGAGATGCATCATTAGTAACTTTGAAAAACTGGACTTGGCCACACACACTAAATTTGTCACAAAACTCTTTCTTTCATATGAGGAAATTTTAGTGGTACCTTTTAAAGTGGGGTTTGAATTCATGGCTATTGATAAGGTTGGTTAAGAAAACTCCTTTTTATGTTGTCAAGGCATCCAAGAATCTACTCTGAAGTACTTTGGGCATAATAAGCAGATATTACATAGAAATGTGTTAACCAGTAAATGCAGTTTGTGAACTGCTAAAGTTAAAGCACATCACTTGCTTTAACAGTGCTATCCCTTGAAAAGAACAGGGATCAGATAACACCAGGTCATAGATATGCAGTGTTTGCAAGGACCCTGGAACAAAATTGTTTTCAAGTTTTTTTTATAGGGATGGGAAATAAAACGAGGTATTAGAAAGTTTCATGTTGGAAATTTCATGAGTTGAGTAGATCATGAGTTGGGCATATAGACTTTTTTTCCCTCTCAAATGGCACACAGGAATAAAGGGTTAAGAAATTATGAAATACTTAGGGTCTGTCCTTCCTAATTACTCCTACAGTCCATTACCAAAATCTATAAAAGTTAGGATAATTACTGTGAGGTGAGCTTTTAATATCCAAATATCCGTGCGTGTACTCAAGACTAATTACATCTCTGTGACCTAGCAGTATATTTTTGAATTGCTATCATTCCAACTCCCTCCCATGGTGTAGGTAACCACATTACCAAGAGACAAAAAGCTTCCCATGGGTAAAGAGGGATGGCAGAGGTAAGTAGTGGTGGTGCTTGAGGAAAGAATATAGGACTTTAAAAGCATTACAATTTTTACTATGGTTCCTATGTGACTGGCTAGTAAGGAATTTGCATGCTGACAGGGTAAGAATACCTGGTCTGAACTACCGAAGTATGGAAAGCAGCAAGGAGAATACCACATTATATGAGAAAGTTCTCATTCTGAGGTTGTAGATGGCTCATTAAAGTAAGCCAACTGATTTGCCTACCACAGCTAAGAATAGGAGACTTCTTTGTGACATGGAGATGTTTTATAATGTAGTGACGAATATGGTGGCAGCTAGTGATTGAACCATTTAAAAATGGTTATAACTGAGGTGGATTTTTAAATCACTACTACCTGTGGATTATAGCACCACATAATGGTGGGAAGATTCTAGACAAAGCGCTGATACTGGTTACTAAAACTTAGATGAATATTTTGTGTAGGATTCAAGATATTTGATGTGCTGAGTTCATTGTTTTTGTAAGCTCCAACCAAACCCTAATTTTGAAGATTTCTCATGAAGGCACCTGCAACTGCATAGTATTGCAGGATTAACCCACATTGTTCATATCTTTATTTAGCATTGCCTTTTGCAGGATAAGTATTTTTTTTAAATAGGGACAGATCTTGTCAATTAGTTGTCCAGGCTTCAGACAGATATTAACACATTTAGTATAGAATAGGTAGTAAGCGCCATATTTTAGAGGTTAGGTACTTATTTCAAAGCCCCAAACATAGTTTAATCTGTCGTCTGGTGTATCCACTGATTTGGGACATTAAAACAGGAAATTGTCTTGAACTCTTTCTTAAAAATTGAGTTAACTATTCCCAAACTGCAGGTGATGGAAGAGCATCTCTTCACCTTCATTTAAGACTGGGTTGCACCTAGTCATGTTTATATTGCTTTTGCCATATTTGTGATGCCTGCCTTGCATGTCACTGAAAAATGTTCTAAAAGATAGGTTCTACCCTGAGTGATTTATTAATGGGAAGGATATTTCAGTAACATTTCTGTGCAGAACCAGACAAGCTACAGTAATGAACTTCTGTAGAGTTTTTGTCCCTTGAAAATGTCAAGCTCAAGAACCCATCTATTAATAACTTAAACCCAACTCATTTCCATTTATTCCTTGGTTAACACCTTTATTCCCTTATAAGCTTAGTGGGCCATGAAGTTTTCGTGTCACTTTTCTCTAAAGATAACTTGCTCAATATTCTTTTCCTCTTGACTCCAATGGAGAAAGACTTGCCAGCCAGGTAGTCTGCTAAATAGCCAGCCAAACATGCCCTTTTCCCAAAACTTTAGCTTCACTGTACAAAGCTGGTGGAGACTACCAGAAAGTTACCTTCCTGATTACTAGAAATGCTTCTACTTTAGCATTATCAGGCTGTAGTCCTGTACCGGCCTTAAGCATTTTTGAGAGTATCCTTTCTCTTACACTTGGAACATGAGGAATGGGCCTAGGTAGAATGTGGTATCCCACAAGAAATCTTTTTTTTTTTTTTAATATTTATTTTTTAGTTTTCGGCGGACACAACATCGTTGTTTGTTTGTGGTGCTGAGGATCGAACCCGGGCAGCATGCATGCCAGGCTAGCGTGCTACCGCTTGAGCCATATCCCCAGCCCAAGAAATCCTTTCTTTATCTGCAATCAGCCTCAGTATTTGCTTTCGTGGAATGACCATATTAACCCTTCAATAGCATGTGGATTAGCACATGGCAGCACTCTGCAATGTAGTTTATACTTGCTTGTCTTTAAGCACCCTTCTGAATGTAAAGAATCTTTCCTTCAAATTATTAACTCCATCAGAATCCCTTTCTTTTCCCTGTGTCTAAGGCCAAAGATAAATCTGACACCCAATCTGTCCAGCCTCTACCCATCCCTTTCCCTCTTCCCATCACATTGGATGCTGTGTCCACCTTTGCCAATTTAGTTCCCTCTAAATTCCATTCATCTTGCAGATTTTAATGTATATGGCACTTCCTCCAGGTAGTCTCCCCTGCCTTGACTGGTACCAGTGTTCTCAGGACCAGGAATCTCTTGATGAATATCAAGAGATTGATAAATTTATTAAAGTGAAACTGCAGGGACCACATTACTGTTTAATATATCTTAGTAGTGTCTTAAATGAGTACGTTGAATTAATGAATGGGAAAGGGAAAGGGAAAGGAAAACGGTATGAGAGGGTAAGCCCTGTATGAGGCTATTTTGGAAAAAGCAGAAATGGAAAGACTGACAACTGACCTCAGGGTGCACAAGGATGGATTTCACTGCGCTTGCTTGCATTGTCCAAAGTCTTAATGTCAGCTTCAAGAAGTCCCTCAGGAGTCTACATCTCATACTAAAGGTGAAAAAAAGGAGCATTACCCACATACACAAAGGAAGTGCTGATTGCAGTTAACTTGTTAATACCTCCATTAACCTGTTTTCCCTTAAAAAGCCAGATCTAGTGAACACTTTCCTTATTCTTCATAACCTGTATTTTTTTAACATGAAAATAAACATACTATGAAATAGACACATTTTAAGCATTCTCCTGCCCAGTTATCCAGGATTGAAACCAAGGTTGCTTAACCACTGATCCACATTGCCAGCCCTTTTATTTAAATATACATTTTATATGTAGAGACACGGTCTCACCGAGCTGCTTAGGGTCTCCTTAAATTGCTGACGCTGGGTCTGAACTCTGCAATACTGCTTCAGCTTTCTGATTAGCTGGGATTATGGGTGTGTTCCAACATGCCTGACTAAGCATACAGCTTGAAGATTTGCAAAGTGAACATGCGTGTTTAAACACCTCTCCAATCTGGAGCATCACCCCAGGAACCTCCCCTGCTCTCCTCCTATCACTGCTCTTCCTCATTATCATAGGTAGCTTTTGCACTTTTTTAAGCTATAAAACTATATACAATAAACAGTAGTGTTGAAGCTTGACTGATTTTGAGAGAAAAATTTGGGTTCAGGAAGGGGAATGGACACAGTGTGACAGGAAAAACCAATATAAGAATTTCTTGGATACTAATACTACCCAGAATTGTCTGACAGATGAAAATGAAAATCCTGGAGTATTTTATCTCCTGGCTCTGATTCCAAATTGAGGAGTGTTCCTAAGAAGGTTAGTTTCCCTGCAGTTAGCTATAACTGGTATTAATAGGCTTTAGCAGTATTGAAAGACATCTGGATTTTTGGAAGTTTGGCATAATTTGATGAATGTTATGTGCTTAGGAGAACATCTGTATACATTTCTGTTGGGTATGTAATCAGGGGTAGAATTGCTGTGTTAGAGTATGTATGTATATCAGCTTTCATAGATATTGCCAAACATTTTTCTAAAGTGATTGTACTAAACATTCTCACTAGCTGTAAATAAACATTTTATTTGCTCCATATCCCTGCTAGTACTTAGTATTGTCAATACTTTTAACATTGCGGTGTTTTTTTTTTAATACTGAATATGTAGTATTATCTCATTTTGTGTTTGCTTTTTGGTAAATTTTATTGAAGTATAATTTCCATAAAGTACACAAATTATGTGTAAACTTGGTTTTCACTGATTGAAAACACATACACAGAAACCAAACAGAAGGAAATCAAGTATTGGGCTGGGCATGGTGGTGCATGCCTGTAATCCCAGCAGCTTGGGAGGATGAGACAGGAGGATCGTAAGTTCAAAGATAGCCTCAGCAACAACAAGGTGCTATGCAACTCAGTGAGACCATGTCTCTAAATAAAATACAAATGTGGGCTTGGGATGTGACTCAGTGGTCAAGTGCCCCTGTGTTCAATCCCAGTACCAAAAAAAAAAAAAAAATTGGAACGATACCAGCACTCCTGAAATCCTTTGCATGACCTCTTTAGTTATTACAACACTCTCATAGATATCAGTTATCTTGACACCACAGATTTGTTTTGCCTGTTTTTGAAATTTAAATAAATGGAATAGTATATTATGTGGTCTTGTGCCTGGCTTCTTGATTCAACAATATGTCCACACAGTTCATCTGTATTGTTGCATGTTGTAGTTTGTTCATTTGTACTACTATATATAGTATTGCATTGTATAAATATACTACAATTTATTCATTCTGCTAATAGACATTTGGGCTGTTTCTAATTTTGGCTATTATGAATAAAATTGCTATGAACATTCTAGAGGTGTCTTTTGAATATGTCTATATTTCTGCTGGGTGTAAACTAAATGTGAAATAACTGAAAAGTAGAGAACTGCTTTTTTAAAAAATTTCTTTATTTTTTATTTTTTTTAATATTTATTTTTTAGTTATCGGCGGGCACAACATCTTTGTTTGTATGTGGTGCTGAGAATCAAACCTAGGCCGCACGCATGCCAGGCGAGCGCGCTACCGGTTGAGCCACACCCCCAGCCGGAGAATTGCTTCTTATTTGTCACCTTCCTGCTATTTTTTTTTAACTTAGCCATTTTGATACATACGTACCAGTATCACATTTAAAAAATCTTATTTTTTAAATAAAATTATTATATTGGGATAATGTTAGGTTCACAGAACAGTTACTAAGACAATACAAAAAGTTTCTTATGTACTCTTCATCCAGTTTCCCCTAATGTTAGTATCTGAATGCTACAGTGGTAATTCAGACCTTATTCAGATTTTATCAGATCTTTCTTACATGCACTTCTGTGCATGTATGTAGTTGTGCACTTTGTCACCTGTGTATATTCATGTGTCCATTACCTCAGTCAATATGTAGAATAGTTCCATTGCCACAAAGGAACTCTTTATCCTACTCCTCATCACACCATATCCCCCATCCTTCTACTATCATCCCTAACCTCTAAAAATTTTTTCATCATAATTTTGCCATTTTAAGAATTATAAATGGCATCAATATGGAATGTACTCTGTTGAGAATGACCCTTGTCTCTTACAGCATAATACCTGAATTTTTTAATATTTATTTTTAGTTTTCAGTGGACACAATATCTTCATTTTATTTTTATGTGGTGCTGAGGATGGAACCCAGCGCCCCATGCATGCCAGGCGAGCGAGTTACCACTTGAGCCACATCCCCAGCCCATAATACCTGAATTCTGTCCTAGTTTTTATACATATAAATAATTTGTTCCTTTTTTATTACTGTGGATGTACTAGTTTGCTTAACCATCTGTTAAAGGACATTTGGGTTGTTTGTAGTTTCCAGCTATTACAAATAAAGATGCTAGAAATATTTGTCTATAAAATTTTGTGGACAAATTTTCATATCAGATAAATATCCAGGAGTTTGGAAAGTGAATATATCAAAAGACAAGTGTATAATTTTGTAAGAAATCACCAAACTTCCAATTTCTATTTCTACCACCAATGTAGAAAGATCAGTTCTCTGCATTTTTCCAGGATTTAACTTTGCCAGTAGTTCTTATTTTAATTATTCTAAATCATATAGTCTTAGCTCCTTTTAATTTTTTTGTTTGTTTGCATTTTTTCCTCTTTTTTTTTTTTTTTGTTTGTTTGTTGTGGTACTGGTACTGGGGATTGAACCTAGTGGCATGGTACCACTGAGCTACATCCTCCCACCCTTTTTCAAATTTTGAGACAGGGTCTCATTAAGTTGCTCAGTCTGGCCTCAAACTTGCAATCTTCCTCCCTCAACTTCCTGAATAACAGGCGTTGCCACCACACAAGACTATATGTATTTTCTTAATGGCTAATGATATTGAACATCTTTTCATGTGCTTATTTGCCACTCATATGCATGTGCATGTGCTCATAACTCGTCACGCATATGGCATCTTTGCTTAAATATATATTCATGCCTTTGGCTCATTTTTATAATTGCAATTTTAAAAACTTGAGTTTTGAGTTTTTTTTAACATATTTCTAGATACAGATCCATTGTCAGATGGTAGTAAATATTTTCTCTCAGCCTGAGTTTTTTTTTTAACATATTCTAGATACAGATCCATTGTCAGATGGTTGTAAATATTTTCTCTCAGCCTGTAGCTTTTCTTTCTTTCTTTCTTTCTTTCTTTCTTTCTTTCTCTCTTTCTCTCTTTCTTCTCTTTCTTTCTCTCTCTTTCTCTCTTTCTCTCTTTCTCTCTCTCTTTCTCTCTCTCTTTCTCTCTCTTTCTCTCTCTCCTCTTTCTCTCTCTCTTTCTCTTCTTTCTCTCTTTCTTTCTCTCTCTTTCTCTCTTCTTTCTCTCTCTCTTTCTTCTTTCTCTCTCTTTCTTTCTCTCTCTCTTTCTCTCTCTCTTTCTCTCTCTCTCTCTCTTCTTTCTTTCTTTCTTTCTCTTTCTCTCTTTCTTTCTTTCTTTCTTTCTCTCTCTCTCTTCTTCTCTCTTCTCTCTCTCTCTCTCTCTCTCTCTCTCTTCTCTCTCTCTTTCTTTCTTTCTTTCTTCTTCTGTACTTGAGGATTGAACCCATAGGTGCTTTACCACTGAGCCATATCCCCAGTCCTTTTTTATTTTCAGACCAGGATTTTGCTAAATTGCTGAGGGTCTCACTAAATTGCTGAGGCTGACTTTGAACTTGCAATCCTCTTGCTTCAGCCTTCCAAGATCATTAATTACAGGTGTGTGCTACTGTGCCCGGCTGTCATATAATTTTTAAATTGGTTGGCAATTTCAAAAAACTTCTGGAAGCTGGCAATTTCAAAAAACTTCTGGAAGCACACACCTGTAATCCCATTGGCTGGGGAAGCTGAGGTAGAAGGATCACAATCTCAAAGCCAGCCTCAGCAATTTAACGAGGCCCTAAGCAACTCAGGGAGACTAGTTTTTAATTAAATAAATTACAAAAAAGGGCTGGGAATGTGGCTCAGTGGTTAAGTGCCCCTGAGTTCAATCCCTGGTACCAAAAATATAAAACAAAACAAACAAACAAAATAAAACAACAACAACAACAACAACAACAAAACCTGCTGGAATTTTGACCATAATTGAGTGTTCACAATGGAATGAATTTTTAGAAATTCAAGTCTTACAATATACTGAAATGATGTAACTCTCCATTTATTTTGGTCTTCTTTGTTTTAATATTATTTTGTAGTTTTCTGCATAAAATTCTTACACATCTTTTATTAGAATTCATTTATTTTGAAAACTGATTTTTTACTTTCCAATTATTGTTTATGTGTTGACTTTGTAGTTAGGTTATGGCTAAGCTTGCTTATTAATTCCAAAGATTGATTTTATATTTTCTATGAATATAATCATGCTATCTGTGAATACTGAAGTTTTTTTTTTCATTGCCAATTCTTCCACCCTTATTGATTTTTCTTACTTTATTGTAGAGTTGACCTAATAGAATATTGTGAAAATAACTTGTGCGCCTTTTGAGATTTCCAAGGTCATAAAACACATTGTAGCTTCCTTCTTTTTTTTTTTTTTTTTTTTTAAAGAGAGAGTGAGAGAGGAGAGAGAGAGAGAGAGAGATAGAGGGAATTTTTTTTAATATTTATTTTTTAGTTCTTGGCAGACACAACATCTTTGTTGGTATGTGGTGCTGAGGATCGAACTCGGGCCGCACGCATGCCAGAGGAGCACGCTACCGCTTGAGCCACATCCCCAGCCCTGTAGCTTCCTTCTTTCACTCTTTGTTTACTTCCGATTTGAGGAATCAGTCAACATGTGATGAGAACACTCAACCCTGTGGAGAGATCCATACAGGGAAGAACTGAGACCTTCTAAGAGCATCAATACCAGCTATGTGACTGAATTATCCTGTAAGCAGATCCTTCTTGCATTGGATTGACTGCAGTCCCTGTGGACATCTTAACCACAACCCCTTGATCAGGCCATGCAGACAACACAGCTATACATTCCCAAATTTCAGACCCACAGAAACTGTAAATTTTAAAATGTTAATTGTTCTTTTAAGCTATTAAAGTCTAGGGTAATTTCTTACACTACAATAGATAACTAATACAAATTTTTGAGGACTGGGGATATATATCTCAGTAGAACATTTGTCTAGCATTTGTGAGGCCCTCGGTTTAATCCCTGCATTACAATAAAAAAGATGAAAAATGCAGAATTTTTGTATGTGAATGTAAGATGTTCTCATAGCAAAAATCCACAAAGCTGTAGGGGGCAGTGTCAGTGGGACAAATCTGGGAGGACTTTAAGATAAATGTCATTGAAAGCCTAAAAGTCCTTGAAAAGACATAGCAAAATTCTGGTAGTTTCGAGAAGGCTGGTGGACTTGAAGAATTGTGAGGAAGGTGATATTGGAAACAGGAGAAACAGAATCCTTGTTATATAATGGTAGAAGGTTCAGCTCTACTGGTGCCTATAGCAATGTGGAAGATAAAAAGCTTATCCAAACAAATAATCTAAGGACCTTTTTAGAAGAGTTAAAAGTCCTTCCCAATTTTGTTTAGTTTCCTGGAGTAAATATAACAGAAAAGAGACAAACTACAGCAACAACTATACCAGGAAGAACAGTAATTCTTGGGTCAGAAAATTTCTAGCCTCTTCAAATAAAGCAAATAGTAACAAATGGAAAGTGGGATCCCATCCAACAGCAGCTGAATACACACTCTTTTCAATCACAATGTGGAACCTTCTGTCTTAACAAATTTAAGTAGATCAAAAATCACATTAAGTATCTTTTCTGACCCCAGTAGTGTACAACTAGAAATCAGTAATGGGAGGGATTTCAGGAAATTCACAAATAAGTATAAATTAAACAGGCTTCTGAACAACAAATGAGTTAAAGAAGAAATGAAAGAGAATTTTTTTAGATATCTATTTTTTAGTTATAAATGGACACAATATTTTTATTTTGTTTATTTTTATGTGGGGGTGAAGATTGAACCCAGTTCCTCACATGTGTGAGGTAAGCTGAGCTATAAACCCAGCCCTGAATAGAGAAATATTTATATCAAAAGAAATGATAAGGCACACACAAATCAAAACTTATGGGGTGCAGAAAAAGCAGGTCTAGGAGAGAAGTTCATAGCAATAAACATTTACATCAAAAAAGAAGTACAGATTTCAAATAAACAATCCAATGTTACTTTTTTTTTTTAGCTACATCCCCAGCCTCACTGAATTGCTGAAGTTGGCTTTGAACTTGTGATCTTCCTGCCTCAGCCTCCTGTTCTGCTGGGATTACAGATGCCACTGCACCTGGAGTAATGTCACAGTTTGAGGAAATGGAAAAAAAATAGACTAAGCCAAAAGCTCGTAGTAAGAAGGAAATAATACAGGGGCTGGGGATGTGGCTCAAGTGGTAGCGTGCTCCCCTGGCATGCGTGTGGCCCGGGTTCGATCCTCAGCACCACATACAAACAAAGATGTTGTGTCCGCCGAAAACTAAAAAATAAATATTAAAAAATTCTCTCTCTGGGCTGGGGATGTGGCTCAGGTGGTAGCGTGCTCCCCTGGCATGCGTGTGGCCCGGGTTCGATCCTCAGCACCACATACCAACAAAGATGTTGTGTCCACCGAGAACTAAAAATAAATATTAAAAATTCTCTCTCTCTCTCTCTCTCTCTCTCTCTCTCTCTCTCTCTACCTCTCTCTTAAAAAAAAAAAGAAGGAAATAATACATATCAGAGTGGAAAACAAATGAAATGAGGACTAGAAAAACAATAGAAAACAAAAAACTAAGATTTTTGTTTTTCACAAAGATAAACTAAATTATAAAATCTTTAGGAAGACAAAAAAAAAAAAAGAAGATTCAGGGGCTGGGGATGTGGCTCAAGCGGTAGCGTGCTCGGGTTCGATCCTCAGCACCACATACAAAAACAAAAGATGTTATGTCCGCTGAGAACTGGAAAATAAATATTAAAAAATTCTCTCTCTCGCTCTCATTCTCCCTCTTTCTTTAAAAAAAAAAGAAGATTCAAAACCAGAAGTTAAAAAACACTAAAAATGATATCACAGAAATTCAAAAGATCATAACAGACTACTATGAATAATTGTAAAATCAATAAATAGGATGACCTGTAAGAGATGGATGAATTCTTAGAAATGTGCCACTTACCCATTGCATTATGAAGAACTAGGATATCAAAACAGACCAATAATGAGTAAGAAAACTGAATTAATAATAAAAGTCTCCCATCAAAGAAAAGCCTAAGACCTGAGGCTTCACTGATGAATTTTACCAAACATTTAAAGTGAATAAATACCAATCCTCCTCAAACTCTTCCAAAAATATTGAAGAGGAGGGAATACTTCCAAATACATGTTATGAGGCTATTATTGTCCTGATATGAAAGCCGGACAAAGACAGTACAAGAAAAGAAAATTAGGGCTGATGATGTAACTCAGTGGTAAGAGTACTTGCCCAACACAGGTAAGGCTGCAGATTTAACCCCCTCCTCCACCCTCCAAAAGAGAGGGGGGGAGGGAGAGAAATATGAATCAATGAATTACACGTCAGCATTCCTGCTAAACATAAATGCAAAAATCCTCAACAAAATACTAGCATACACATTCAGCAGCACATTAAATTGATCATTACCAATATCATGTGGGAGTTCTCCCTGGAATGCGAGGATGGTTCAACATAAATGAACAATAAATGTGCTATGCCACATGAGCAGAATGAAGGACAAACACCATACATTCATCTCAATACATGGAGAAAAATAGACAAAATTCAAAATCCTTTCAAGATAAACTTTTAACAAATTAGGAATGAAAGGAGTATATCCCAAAGGTATCCAAATAGAAAAGGAGAAAGTCAAATTGTCTCTGCAGATTACATGATCTTATATATAGATGCCCTAAATACTCCACTGAAAAACTACTAAAACTAATAAGCAAATTCAGTAAAATTTCAGGATTAAAAAAGTATCATGCAGGGACCGGGGTGGTGGCTCAGCTGTAGAGCACTTGCCTCATAAGTGTGAAGCACTCACTGGGTTTGATCCTCAGCATCACATATAAATAACTGAATAAAATAAATGTCCATCAACAATTAAAAAAATATTTTAAATCAGCATGCAAAAATTAGCAATGTGCTAAGTGCAATGGTACACATCTGTAATTCCAGTGGCTTGGGAGGCTTAGGCAGGAGGATCATGAGTTCAAAGCCAGCCTCAGCAACTTAGCAAGGCCTTATGCAAGTCAGTAAGACCCTGTCTCTAAATAAAATACAAAATAGAGCTGAGGATGTGGCTCAATGTGGTTAAGTGCCCTTGAGTTCAATCCCCAGTACTAAAAAACAAACAAACAAATAAAATTAGCAATGCTTCTAAAAAGACCCAAACTATATAAACAAACAAACAAAACAAAAACAAGAAAACAATTCCATTCATAACAGCTACCAAAAAATGTAGGAATAAATTTAACTAAGGAGATGAAAAGTCTATATACCTAAAACTATAAAACATCAATGAAAGAAATTAATGAATACAGAAATAAATGGAAAATTATCCTATATCCATGGATTGGATTATTAACATGTCCATACTACCCAAAGTAATCTACAGCTTCATAGCAATCCCTATCAAAATAACAATAATATTTTTCAAAGATAGGAAAAACAATCCTGAAAATGCTCATATGATACCACAGTAGCCATTCAGCTATGCATTCATCAACCAATTATTAATCTGCTGATTAGGTTAGTGAGCTCATGATCCAATCACTCTCTAAAAGCCCCACCTCTGAACAGAGTTGAACCAAATTTTCATCACATGAGACTTTGGGAGACATTCATGATTTAAACCAGAATATCATCATTGATTATTTATTGGATCATCTTAGTATTATTTTCCCACTGAGAATTTTTAAGGGAGTGAAATTTTCTTTGTTTGTTTGTTTCTCTCTCTCTCTCTCTTTCTCTCTCTTTCTCTTTCTCTCTTTCTCTCTTTTTTTCTCTCTCTCTTTCTCTTTCTCTTTCTTTCTCTTTCCTCTTTCTCTTTCTCTCTTTCTCTTTCCCTCTTTCTTTCCTTCCTTCCTTCCTTCTTTCTTTTTCTCTTTCTTTCTTTCTCTCTTTCTCTTTCTCTCTCTCTTTCTCTCTTTTTCTCTCTTTCTCTTTCTTTCTTTCTTTCTCTCCCTTTCTTTCTTTCTTTCGCTATCCTCCTGCCTCAGCTGGCTGGAACTTGCTATCCTCCTGCCTCAGTCTGGGTGTACAGGTATTAAAACCATGCCCACCTGAAATTTTATCTTCTTATTTAACTTAGTATTTTCTTTTAGCTTTTCCAATCTCAAAATTTCCCCCATCTTCCTTTCTTTGAGGTAGGGGGATTATTTGATCTGTCAGTAATATTTTGATACAAATTCATTTTCTTGGTCATTGTAACTTTTCAGTGGTTAATGTTTTTGTTACCTTCTAGTGGCTCCTTTACTAATAAGAAACAGTAAATTTTTAAAGTAGAGTTATTCAAACTATTCAAAGGGGTCCTTATAAATTGCACAGGGACTACATGTTTCACTGTGAGGGAAGAAATCAAGAGAAGCTTTCATTCTGTTACTTTGAATATTGGGAAACCTGATTAGCTTTTGTTTGAGGAAAGATAGAAATTCTCAAACATTAGAAAAATACTACCTTTTTTTAAAAAAATAACCATAGCCATCACAAATTTTAGTACTCCTTAATATTTCATGTAGATTACCAGTAAGTAACTTTTAGATTCACATAGAAGTTAAGATCTAAAGAATTATGCATGATTGATTCCTAAAAACCATAACTTTCATTTTTAAAAAATTCATGGTCACCTAGGAACATATTTTGTGAATCACTGATTAAAAAAATAATAATAAAATTCTGAGATAAGAGGAAGGGAGAAGAACTGTTGCTGTCTAATTGATATAGTCAACGAAGTAAAAATTTTAATTCTCAGTTATAATTCAAATTCTCCCTGAGAATTGTCTTTAAAATAGGCAGTACAATTTTAGATCAGACTGTTTTCAAATTCTTTTTCTTAACCACTTATTAGCTAGGTAACATCTAGAAAGTTTATTAACTTCTGAATATTCATTTTCCTCACCTGTGAAATGTGGATGATATTAGTACCTACCTCATTTAGTTGACAATAAGACTGAAGTTTGGGCTGGGGATATTGCTCAGTTGGTAGAGTGCTTATCTTGTATGCACAAGGCTCTGGGTTCAATCCCCAGCACACATACACAAACACACACACACAAAAAGACTGAATTTAATAATAGCTATAAAATAATGATCCCTGTAATAAACATTTCTATTATTTATTGCTGCTTAACCAGACACTTTAGCTGGGAATGGTGGTGCACACCTGTAATCCCAGTAGCTAGGGAGATCTAGGCAGGAGGATCACAAGTTTGAAGGTAGTTTGGGCAACATAGCAAGATCTTATCTTGAAATAAAAAAATAAAATGACTGGGGTTATAGTTCAGTGTTAAAGTGCCCCTGGGTTCCATCCCCAGTATTGCCAATAAATAAGTATGTAAAAAAGAAATCACCCTATAATGTTTTAAAGTAACCACATATTTGCTCACTTATTTGCAATCTTGACTAGGCTCAGTTGGGTACTTCTAACGCCAGTTTTCACTCATGTGGCTGCAGTTATTGCTAGCCTTTACTGGGACTGGAAGGTTCAATATGGCTTTACTCACATACTTCAGCTTGTGTAGCTGAAGTGCTGGGGCCTAACTTACCTCTCTCTCCATATGATTTCTTCAGCAGAATAACCAGATCTTTTTTTTTTTTTTTTTTTTTTCACACACAATGGCTCAGAGCTCAAAGAGAGAAACGGCTAGCCTCTGTAATTTACCAAGGCCACTCATGCAGCATTCCACTCACTGAAGAAAGTCACAAGGACAGTACCTCTCTTTCTTTTATCTCTCTCAAAAATCTTTAGTGAAGTCTGTACCTGAATGCTTTGTGTGAGAGTGGTGTGTATGGTTAGCAAAGAAGATATGTGATTTCCTGTTGGATCAGTGAAGATGACAAGCAGACACAAAAACCACGAGCTAGAGGAGACTATGGTAAGCACTCCACAATTTGCAGAAATTATAGTCTAACTTTTTTTAGTTGTCAATGGACATTTATTTATTTATATGCAGTGCTGAGAATCGAACCCAGAGCCTCATACATGCTAGGTAAGCTGTCTACCACTGAGCCACAATCCCAGCCCTATAGAGTCTAATTTTCCCATAGAGACTTTGACTTCTGACCAAAATGGAATAGTAAGAATAAAATTTACCCTCATGCCTAAAATGTTATGAGGATATTGCAATCAGTCACTGAGCCAATCTTTAAGCAGGAGACAGAACATTTATTCACCAGCTGGCAGGCCAAGGGGCAGGCTGCAAGTCTACACCCTTCAACTCCCTCTAGGGATTGGAGTACACCTTTTACACCACAAGTAAAGCATGTCAGTTCATTAATCATAAGTGGCTGTTGTTATGATTCAAGACCATAAACAAACATCATGAGATCTAAAATCATAAGAAGAAGGGGAAGTGGGTCAAAATGACCCTAGTTGAGTACAAATTAAAGAATGGTTACTAACACCTAGACAATCATTATCTGACAGGGTACATTGTCCAAGAAAAATGGGAACAAAAAAGAGAATAATTTTATATTGCATAAGAATTGCCACTTTGTGTTGCCAAACATGCTATGCCAAGCAACTGTTGATGGGTACAGAAGTGGGGTGTTTTCCCATGGGAGAAGCATTTCTTACATGACATGGAGCCTCAGGGTAAAATGGAGTCCGTTTAGTCATTGCCCACATAGCCTGACCTATAACAACATCAAAAATAAAATAAATACATGAAACAATTTTAAAGACATTAGATATACAACGCAATGAAAGACAATGATCCCTGAGAGGTGAGAAACAAATGAATGAGTTTGAGAGTTTCCCCAATGAACTGCCTTTGGAGAGTTTCCAGATCACAGAGCAAGAAGGGGGAACTGAGGAGAAGCCTGGAATACCCCCGAGTTGAAGAGGAACTGAGAGTCTAAGGAGACCTACAGACTTCCATGCATATTACAAAAAGCCTCTCCACAGAGAGAAAGCCTACAAAGGGCTCTGGCTCAACTATTCATCAGAGTAGTGATGGATACATCATATGAAGCAACCACCCTAGGACAAAGAAGAAACAGTCTAAAAAGGAGAAAACAGTGTCTAGTGCTTACAAAGGGTCAAGTATAGTTCCAGTTCCCATTAACCATATTGGAAAAATTCACAGTTCATGGTTTGGTAGAGTGTTTGGGAAGGTCTTCCTTAAGCAGTGGGGAATAATTATCCCTAGATTGAGCACTGTTGTGGACTTGCCTAAAAATTATAAAAGCAAGACTGAAAAGTATCAGAGAATTCTAATTGTACCAGAAAATTCAAATTGCATCCTAGAAGAAAAAGCATTTTGCTGTGACCAGCGTGGCCAATCTTTCAGGTTGCAGTGAGGTTGAAGCTGATAAGAAAACACCTCATTTCTGTACCCATCAACAGTTGCTTGGCACAACATGTTTGGCAACACAAACATGGAGATTAGAAAATAAAGACTCACAGATGCAGATTTTGAAGGTAAATAGCTGGGATCAGATGTAGTGCTGCTCTCAGATGGAGAAGCATATCTAAAGAGTTACACCAGCAATCTTTATTTATATATGTCTCATTATCAGGTTAAAGACTATGCAAGCATTACTCTTTGTACTCACAAAGTTACAGGGCTAAAAACATCTTTTCTGCAGTTGTAATCCACAGTTGCAATGTGCAATGTTAGGATCTTTGTGTAGTGCTCAAGAAAGTCCATTGTTTAAAGTTACTATTGACTGGGCAGCATCAGAAGTAACAGAGCTGGTGAAACATTGTGGTTGTCTAGCAAGAGAGTTCCTCTATTCCCAGGAGCTATGTGTCTGAGATCAAGGTCAAAGCTGATAAGACTCTTCTGCAGAGTCTCCACATGCAGGGCATTACCACAGCAGCTAGTCATCCTGCACTGTTGCACAGGAACATTCTCAGGCACCAGGCTTGCTACAGTCCTGAGATCATTAGAGACCCCAATCTCAGACACTGCTCTCCCTTTCTCTGTCACCATTCTCCACAGTATTTATAAGAACATAAAAATATTCAGTACCAAATAGGATACATACAATAAATTCACAACATCTAATATCCAAAGATTATTAGACATGTATAGAGATAGCAAGCTGGGCATGGTGGTGCATGCCTATAATCTCAGTGGCTGGGGAGGCTGATGCAGGAGGATTGCAAGTTCAAAGCCAGTCTCAGCAATTTAGCAAGGTCCTAATCAACTTAGTAAGACCATGTTTCAAAATAAAATATAAAAGGGGCTGGGGATGTTGCTCAGTGGCAAGCACATCCTGGGTTCCTGTACCCATCAAACTTACTGTGGGAGTAAAGCTCACTAATGCTTTATTTATTTTTCCTTCTTTTTGAGTATCATTTTGGATAGTTTAATGCCTTCAAGTTCACCATTTTTTTCCTTCTGCAATGTCTAATCTGTTGTTAAATCACATCCAATGTATATGATATTATAGTTTTCATCACTAGAAGTTTGATTCCAGTTTCTTTTCTACTTCAAGTGGCCCAATGTAAATTAATTGAATTAATTAATTGGAGTTCTTGAGGT
Organism: Ictidomys tridecemlineatus; assembly: GCF_052094955.1. Classification (NCBI taxonomy): domain Eukaryota; kingdom Metazoa; phylum Chordata; class Mammalia; order Rodentia; family Sciuridae; genus Ictidomys; species Ictidomys tridecemlineatus. Next base: position 93,031,497 of record NC_135481.1, read on the forward strand.
GAGGGGAAGGGGAGAATGAGAAAATAATATTTGAACAAGTAATAGCTAAAACTTTTCAAATTTGATGAAAACAGTAAACTCATAGAGCCAATAAGATGAATGAACCCCAAGCACAAGACACATGAAAAAAACTTCTTCAGGACATACTGTAGTCAAATTGTTCAAAACCAATGAAAAGAGGAACTCTTAAAAGCAGCCAGGCAAGGTGGTGCATACCTGCAATCCCAGCAATTCAGGAGGCTTAGGCAAAAGAATTGCAACTTTGGAGCTGGGGCTGGGACTCAGCAGAAGCACACTTGCCTGATATGTGTGAGGCACTGGGTTGGATTCTCAGCACTATATATATATATAAAAAACAAATAAAATAAAGGTATAATAACTACTAAAAAATATTTAATAAAAAAAGAATTGCAAGTTTGAGGCTAGCCTCAGCAACTTAGAGAGACCCTATCTCAAAACTTAAAAAAAAAAAAAATTAAGGACTGGGTACGTAGCTCAGTGGTAGAGAATCCCTGGGTTCAACCCCTAGTACAAAGAAATAAAGGAAGGAAGGAAGGAAGGAGGCAGCCAGAGAAAAATTTTATGTTCCATAGAGAGAAATAAGACGCAGATTTGGAAGTGGTACTACAAGCAAGAAGACAACATACTGAAGAAAAAGAAACTGTCAACCTGGAATCCTGAATTAAACTTGCAAAAATATCTTTCAAAAATGAACATCAAATAAAGACATTTTCAAGCATTCAATAGCTAAAAGAAAACTGTCACTATAAGAAATATTAAAAGGGGCTGGTGTTGTAGCCCAGTGGTAGAGTGCTCACTTCACACGTGGAAGCCACTGGGTTTGATCCTCAGCACCACATAAAAAAATAAAAATTAAAAAAAAATAATGAAAAGAAACCTTTAAGGAAGACATGCAGGCAGAAGGAAAATGATACCAGATATAAATCTAGATCTAACAAAGGAATGAAAAAGACTGAAATGCTAACAACATGGGTAAATATTAGAGATTATTTTTTGCTATTATTTAAATATCTTTAAAGTTAACTTTAAATAATATTTTTTAAAAATAATATATTGTGAAGTTTATAATGTAATTAAATGTGAAATGCATGTCACAGTAGCAGATAGGCTAGAAAGAGATAAGAAAGTCTTAAACTATTCACAAAATAGTAAAATATTGCTTGAAGTTAGACTGTGATGAAGTAAAGATTTATATGTAATTTATAAGTAAACAACCAATAATGAAAAGTTACAGATAATAAGCCAAGAAAGAACATAAAATGGGTCTTAGTGGTTAAGTATCCCCTGAGTTCAATTCCTAGTACCAAAACAAACAAACAAAAAACATAAATTTTTTTTTTTACAAGGGATTTAACCCAGAGACACTGAACCACTGAGCCACATCCTTACCCCTTTTATTTTATTTTTATTTTGAGACAGGGTCTCCCTAAATTGTTTAGGGACTTGCTAAGTTGCTGAGGCTGGATTTGAACTTACAATCCTCCTGCCTCAGCCTCCCAAGACACTGGGACATAAAATGGAATCATAAAAGATACTCAAATAGTCCAAAAAATGCAGAAAAAGAGAAAATGGAAGACAGAACAAGTGGGACAAATAGAAAACAGCAAGATGATAAATTCAAATCTAAGGATACCAATATCATATTAAAGGTAAATTATTTAAATAACCACCTAAAAGTCAGAGATTGTCTAGTTAAATTTAAAAAATCAAGAACCAATTATATGCTTCCCATAAGAAATACATGATAACTATAACTATACAAATAGGTTAACAATAAAGGGATTGAAAATGGTACCATAAAGGTAATCAAAATAATCCTGTAGTGACTGTATTAATATCAGACAAAATTTATTTTAGAACAAATATTAGCAGACACAAAGAAGGTCATTTTATAATAAGTGGGAAAATTTGTCAAGAGAACAGAACAATATTAAATGGGTACTTCACGGTCTGGTACTGTAGCTCAGTGGCAGAGCATGTGTGAGGCACTGGATCTGATCCTCAGCACCACATAAAAATAAACAAATAAAGGCATTCTGTCAACCTCCAACTACAAAAAAATTATTAAAAATGTGCACTTTGGGGCTGGGGATGTGGCTCAAGTGGTAGTGTGCTCTCCTGGCATGCGCGGGCCAATGGGTTCGATCCTCAGCACCACATAAAAATAAAGATGTTGTGTCTACCGAAAAAACTAAAAAAAAAAATTTTTTTTAATGTGCACTTTGTAACAGAATTTCAAAATAAATGAAACAAAAACTGAAGAACTTCAAAAAGCAATAAGTAAATCCATAATTATGGTTAGAGATTTCAACACACTCTCCTTTCATTAATTGGCAGAACAAGCATGCATAAACACAGAAAGGAAGCTGGGTGTGGTGGCACACACTTGTAAACCCAGCAGCTGGGGAGAGGAGGCCGAGGCAGGAAGACTTTGAGTTCAAAGTTAGCCTCAGCAATTTAGTGAGGCCCTAAGCAACTTTAGCAAGACCCTGTCTCAAAATAAAGGGCTGGTTATGGCTCAGTGGTTAATCATTTCTAGGTTCAATCTCTAGTATCCAAAATTAAAAAACAAACAAACAAAACCCATAAATGATACATTAGACTCAACACTATCAATAAACTTAAACACTACCAACCAACTTGACCTAACTTTCATTTATAGAGCCCTCACAACACAGCAGAGTGTACATTCTTTCTTTTCTTTTTTTCCTGTTATTGTTGGTACCAAAGATTGAACCCAAGGGCTCTTAACCACCGAGCCACATCCCCACTCCATTTTATTTATTTTTTTTTATTTTGAGACAGGGTCTCACTAAGTTTCTGAGGCTAGCTTTGAACTTGCCATCCTCCTGCCTCTTAGCCTCCCAAGCTATTGGGATGAGAGATGTGCACCACCAGGGCTGGCTTCAAACAGGCATGGAACATTCACTAAGATATACCATGATCTGGTTGTAAAACATGTCTCAATGAATTGAAAAACATTCAAGTCGTACACAGTATGTTCTCTGACCACATAAATATAAACAGTAAAATAAAGCACTAAGCCCCATGTTACTCAGTAGGAAATTGACAGCTGAAAGATCCCTAGAAAATTCCTTAATATTTGGGAACTATATAGCATATCTCTGATTTTATTATAATCTTGAAAAACAAAGTCCTCAGGTCTAACCTAGGGCAAAAAATATACACTGAGTAACTGTCATAGAAGAGAGAAAAACTTGATTTTCCAGTATAGAGTACATGCGGTTGATATTCATGAAGGAGTTAAGTTTAGAGTTAAGGTACAGCAGTTCTTTGAGGCTAACAACCTATCATTAGGGGGATTTGATGTGGATCCATTCCTGTCATTTCCACTTTCTCAGTCCCCTGATTCCTTGGGGGCAAAGACTCTTGGTAGAGACTAACTTTGCAAACACTTTAATGGGTCTACCAGGGGCCAATTATTCTCATTTCCTCATTTGCCTCCTAAAATCTCATCAATGAACACATCCTTCTTCTTAGTTGTGAGCTGCCCCAGGGAAAAGATGGCTCTAGGGTGTCCTCTGTGAGCACAAGATAAGTTGTGAGGAGCTCACAGGGAGTGTGGGGTCACCATACTACTCTTACCACGTGAGAGGTTAAAGCCAGTAGTAGGCTCTGGTCCCCAGGCTCAGTCAGTGCACACGAGGAGTCTGGCTTTGTCTTCATGGATCTTCCACTGAAGGCAAGTGTTATGAGTACCAGAGCAACAGCTCTACCACCATGTCATGTGCATGCCTGGAATGACATGGTTTGTTTAAGAATATTTTGACTATTCTGAGGAGGAAATTCTCTGGTGTTGGATTACCATCAGGTGTCTGAAAGTTGTTAACTATTGATAGATCTTCTGGAGCGAAGACAAAGTCCAAGACAACCATCCTACTCACAATCTGACTTCCCAGGACCCAAAGAATTCTGGCAAGTTAGGAAAGAATATTTATTTGCAGTTTAGGAAGATTTGTCTGCTCCTTCAAGTTTAGTCTTGGTTTAGTCTTTCTCAATGTGTGGTTCAGAGACTACCTGTTTCCAAATCACCAGATTTTGATGTCTGGCTATGGATCAAATTCTCTGCAATGCAGACCTGCAACCTGCACATACAAGTTCCTCAAGTGCACTTTGGGCAAGGCACTTTATTGTTTGATAATCATTTTTTTGTTGCTTAAAGAAACTCCCTGGATGCTTGCCCTTCATATGTTCTCTCACTGTGCTATCACAGGGAGGAAATTAAGGAATCGGGGGTAAATAAAGTCCCCTGCCTACTCCTCATGCATTGCTGGCTGCAGGCATTTGCCCTAACTCCTAGAAAGTTCACTCCCCCATCTATTCCCTTATGATAAGTTTTTCTTTAAGTTGTGTTTATTTATTTATTTGTGTGTGTGTGTGTGTGTGTGTGTGTGTGTGTGTGTGTGTGTGTTACTGGGGATTAAACCTGGGGCTTTATGCATGCAAGGCAAGCACTCTACCAATTGAGCTATATCCTCAGCTCCACCTTTAAGTTTTATTCCTACTTTCACTCACGGGTATGAAGTGCAGTCAACAGAAAATAGTGGTTATTCCAGAATTCTTTGAAAAACTGTCAGAGACAATAATTTCTCCATAATCTCTTCCATAACTTATTCTATAGCTTGAAGAATTTTGAATTTAGTGTAGATTGGAGCAAGGAGATGAGGGAGGAAAGACGAGGAGAGAAAGTAGATTTAAATCAAGTAATAAATCTGGAGACTCTGATCAGCTATCTGCTGTACTACCCAGCACACTACCCTAACCTTTCCTATCACTCCATCCCAGCACAGGCACCCTGTCTGTTCTTTTATTCAGAGAGATACTTGCAGGATTGTTGCCTAAACTGAAACAGTCTATTGAGGAAAGAAGATGAGAAGCTGGGTCTCTACTCTTAATGACAATCTGATTATTTTCTTAAAGTTCCTGTAAGTTATTTCTACCCTGAGAGCTCTGCTGTCCATTCCTCTGAAGTCCTGTAATTTACCTTGTTGCTGAGTTGGCCTTAGACACCAAATGGGGCCAATGTATTTGCAGCCCAAATCTAGTACTGCCACATTCTACAATATTAGAATTTATATAAAGTATCAGCTGCCAGAATCTTTGCTCAATAAAACTCTTTCCCCTCCTGAATCCTCACAATTTCTTTCAAGATGTACTATTTACTTATTCTCCTCAGGGCCAGAAGAGGTGGCTCAATTTTGTCCTTCTCTGTCTTTCCCAGTCATGCTTTCTGGTGTTCAAGTCTTTACAACTGAGGGTCCTCACAGAAGAGGATTTAACCCACTGCAGGACCCAGAGGTGATTCAGGACACAGTGGAAGAGGAGCCAATGGAGCAAGGGAGAGTATAATACTTAGGTGGTGCTTGTTCAGCTATGTCCATTCTGAACAGAAAAGGCATTTTGACAGAGCTTTAGTCTTGGAGAGGGGCTGATCCTTCCCTGTGGCTCAATAGCTTCTGCATCCAGGGTAGTTATATTCCCTGGGAATGACTGGTGCCTTCATGTACAATGGGTGGTGATTTCCTCTTGGTTGATGCTCCCAAATTCACAATCTCAGCTTGTTCTTTACACCACTCTCATTCCTCCACATCCTCAGCCCCGTGAGCTGAGCCAGTGAGCCACCTTCAGCTCCTCTGAAATCCTTCTCAGTCACTCTTTTTTTGTTATTATATTTATTTATTTATTTATTTATTTATTTTAGTTTTCGGCGGACACAACATCTTTGTTGGTATGTGGTGCTGAGGATTGAACCCGGGCTGCACGCATGCCAGGCGAGCGCGCTACCGCTTGAGCCACATCCCCAGCCCCTCTCAGTCACTCTTGATTGGCACATGTTTCTTTGTCTATATTGTTTGGTGGTTGGTTACTTGCTAAATTTTGTTGCTGTTTTATCTCATTTATTATGTTTATTTATGTATTAGGTCTATCTATCTCCCCAAAAAGAACAATGGTAGCTAATACTCTTTGGACTTTCTCAACATGTCCTTTGTTCAAGGGCTCATTGAATTTTTACAATATTTTGAGATAAGTACCGTTGATTCCTGTTTTACAGATGAGAAAATGCAAACTTGGGGAGGTTAATTTACATTTCCAAATTCACACAACTACTTAGTTAGTGATAAAGCCCCAGCTTTGAACCTTGACAGTTTGACACCAGAACCTTTGTTTACATAAAATTCTCTATCTCTAGAATACAAACTTCCAGGGGTCAGGCACTCTTGAATTTCTGATCGGGAGAACACAGTGCTATGCATATAGAAAGCTGAGAATATATATTTGGTGAGTGAATGTTTTATTATTCAGAAATTTTTAATATCTCTGTGAGACCAAATTGTGTATATTCCTTTTATAGTTTTCTGTTGTTGCTCAAGTACTAATATAACCTACTAATATAACCATACAACCAATCCCATAAGAAGACCCCATCTAGGACAGAGTCCTATCTGCAAAGTCAGATTTCTTCAGAAAGACTAATCTCAAGAAGGTGGTCCTTGGGGCAGAACTAAACCCAGTAAGAGCCCCTGGGCGTTCACCAAGACACGAAGTAGTGCCCACACTTGTGGTGCTTCCTGGAGCACAATCCCACGCTCACTTCAGAGCACTGGAAAAACATGGAAGGGAGAAACCTGAGCCGAGGGACTGAGTTTGAGCTCTTGGGTCTCACCAGTGACCCTCAGCTCCAGAGGCTGCTCTTTGTGGTGTTCCTGGGGATCTACACCATCACTTTATTGGGGAACTTGGTCATGTTCCTTCTGATCCATGTGAGTGCCACCCTGCACACGCCCATGTACTCCCTCCTGAAGAGCCTTTCCTTTTTGGATTTCTGCTATTCCTCCACAGTTGTCCCCCAGACCCTGGTGAACTTCTTGGTCAAGAGAAGGGTGATCTCCTATCTGGGCTGCATGGCTCAGATGTTCTTCTATGCGGGTTTCGCCACCAGCGAGTGCTATCTCATCGCAGCCATGGCCTATGACCGCTATGCCGCTATTTGTAACCCCCTGCTCTACCCAACCATCATGTCTCCTGAGGTCTGTGCCAATCTGATTGTGGGCTCCTACAGTGTCGGGTTTCTTAATTCTCTTATCCACACAAGCTGTATCTTCAGTCTGAAATTCTGTGGTGCTCACGTGGTCACTCACTTCTTCTGTGATGGACCACCCATCCTGTCCCTGTCCTGTGTGGACACTTCACTGTGTGAGATCCTGCTCTTCATTTTTGCAGGTTTCAACCTTTTGAGCTGCACTCTCACCATCTTGATCTCCTACATCTTAATCCTCATCACCATCCTGAGAATGAGCTCAGCCCAGGGCAGGTTCAAGGCATTTTCCACCTGTGCTTCCCACCTTACTGCCGTCTGCCTCTTCTTTGGCACAACACTTTTTATGTACCTGCGTCCCAGGTCCAGCTACTCACTGACCCAGGACCGCACAGTTGCTGTGATCTACACGGTGGTGATCCCGATGCTGAACCCATTAATTTATTCTTTGAGGAACAAGGATGTAAAGGAGGCCTTAAGAAAAGTTTGGAGCAGGAAAACAATAGAATGATCTTCTCAACTCACTGCCACGTGTCTTCAGAAAGCAGAGGGAACTTACTGTATGTGGTGCTTCCTGGGCACAGTACCTGCCTCAGAAAGAATAGATGGTGTCTTAGACACTAAGTGGGAAGGGACTGTCTGTTTGTTGCACGACTAGACCCACTGGCAAAATGTAGTTATGCTTTTGTTGTGATGCTTCCTTTATATTTCAAGGTTTCTGAATATAGATCACAAATGAATATAGACATTTGTACTCTTCATAATAAAGTTATTCCTTAACTAACTGGAAGATATTGGCTCCTTGAGGAAAACTTTCCTATTCTTTACAATCTTCACCTCATAAAAACTGTCTTGCCGGGCACTGTGGTACATGCCTGTAATCCCAGAGGCTTGGGAGGCTAGACAGGAGGATCCCAATTTCGAGGCCACCCTCATCAACTTAGCAAGGCCCAAAGCAATTTATGGAGACTCTGTCTCAAAATTAAAAATAAAAAGGGCTGGGGATGTGTCTCAATGGTTAAGTGCCCCTGTGTTTAATCCTGGTACTAAAAAACAAAAACAGAACAACAACAAAAACCCTACTAGCTTTCATCAAATGCCTCTTAAAAAGCTCTTGACAATCCATATGGACTTTATTTTTGTTTCTGTGGTGAATTGAAGACAGATTTCTTAATGTTAAACCTTTCTTGAATCTTGACATTCTTTTTTATTATGAAATAATTTCATTTTAATAGACTGTTAGATTTGATTTGTGTATTTAGACTCTTGGCCTCTGTATTCAAAGATAAAATTGATTGTTTTGTGTTATATTTATAAAGTTTTAATATTAAAAGCAAGCTAGTTTTAGAAAAAAAAAATTGGAGTTTTTTCTTCTTTTCCTATAGTGTGGAATTATTTATTTATTTATTTTTGAACAGCCATATATGGAATTTTTATTTTTCATTACTGGTAATCGAACCCAGTGGCACTTTACCATCCCCAACCCTTTTTTTAACCTGCTAAGGCTGGCCTGCTTGTGAATCTCCTGTCTCAGCCTCTGGAGTAACTGGACTTACAGGTGTGGGCCACCACACCCAACAGTATTATGTCATTTTTTTTTTTTTTTTGGTGGGGCGGGTACCAGGGATTGAACCCAAGGGTGCTTAACCACTGAGCCACATCCCCAACCCTTTAAAAAAATAATTTATGTTTTAGTTGTAGTTGGACACAGTACCTTTATTTTATTTATTTATTTTTTTATGTGGTGCTGAGGATGGAACCCAGGGCCTTGCACATGCTAGATGAGTGCTCTACCGCTGAGTCATAACCCCAGCCCCCTTTATATTTTTTATTTTTATTTTTTGGTACTGGGATTAAAGTCAGGGGTTCTCAACCCACTGAGCTACATCCTCAGCTTTATTTTGTATTTTATTTAGAGAAAAGGTCCTGCTGAGTTGCTGAATGTCTTGCTTTTGCTGAGACCAACTTTGAATTTTGCAGTCCTCCTGCCTCAGCCTCAGATTACAGTTATGGGCCACCATGTCTGGCTAGTAAATACAATTTAAAAAAATATATTTATTTATTTACTTTGTGGTCCTGAGGATTGAACCCAGGGCTTCACATGTGCTAGGCAAGTGCTCTACCACTGAGCTACAACCCCAGCCCCAGTATATATAATTTTATTTTCATTTTAATAAAATTGGTGCTGGGGAGTGAACCCAGGGGTGCATAACCACTGAGTCACAACCTAGCCCTTTTTAATTTTGAGACAGGGTCTCCTAACTTGCCTAGGACCCCCCTAAATTGCTGGGGCTGGCCTTGAACTTGTGATTCTCCTGTCTCAGCCTTGCAAGCTGCTAGGATTACAGGCATGTGCTACAGCACCCAGCATATATACCATTTTAGAAAAGCAAATCTTTCTTTCTTATTTCTTTCTTTTGTGGTACTGGGGCATTGAACCCATGGGGTGCTCTACAACTGAACTACATCCCCAGCCCTTTTTATTTTTTATTTTGAGACAGCTGTAAATATTCCTTTCCTATTTAAATTACTCCAGGCCAGGCAAGGTGGCATGGACTGAAATCCCAGCCACTCAAAAAGCTGAATCAGGAAGATTACAAATTTGAGGGCAGCCTAGGCAATTTAGCAAGACTTTGTCTCAAAATTAGAAAGGGGTGGGATGTAACTCAGTGGTAAAGTGCCCCTGGATTCAATCCTCATACCTGAAAAAAAAATACAAAAATAAAGATATATAGTCAATTGTAAAATAGTATCTGAGATTGATGCCTTTTTAAAAGGTAGATCTCTAATTACTTTTCCAATATCTTATATGATTATTAGTTCTTATTTTAGTTCTTTCCCTCCTAATTAAATCAATTTGATTATGTGCATTTTGCTGTAGAATTGTTTCCTTTCTCTAGCTTTTCAAATTTATTGCCATGGAGTTGCACATAATATTCTCTTAGACATTTTGTTCCTGCTTTCTAGGTCAATACTATCTATATTGGCTTCCCCAATTTCCTGCCTATCATTTACTACATTTTTTAGAACAATTTAAAAACTTTCTTACATAAAAAGGAAAATACATTCAGTGGTTTGTAAGGGTCTTCTGGGCTCTAATACTCCATGAGATGACTGAAAACAGGCAGTGATGAGGAAGGACTGACAGATACACCCAAGTACTAGACTCACTGAATTCCCACACCGCTGTGTCCTTACTGACTTTCTTGGAGAAGTTCTACCTCTCTGGCTATGATATTTTCATTGGGGAAATGGGAATAACAATAAAATTTACTTTATGTATGGAATTGTGAAAATTAAATAATATACTGTCTAAAACAGTGTGTGGTACATAGCAATTCTTTCAGAGATATTAACTCCTGTTATTTATTTTGTTTGTATATGTTATGAGATTGTATTATTCATTCTTCATATTTTTGTTTGTTTTCCTTTCCTTGGTAATGCTGGACAGAGAGTTTCATTAATATTTTGCTTTGGAATTTTTTTCCCCTCATTTCTGCAAACTATCAGTTTCTCATTTTATGAATTTTAAGTTTTTCTTTTTGATTCCTCTTTCCTCTTTTGGGGGGTTTATTTTGTTTTTCTTTTTGTCAGGTTAAAATGTTATCTATGTATATTTCTATATTGTTTTACAATGCTTCTAATATGTCTAAATTTCCTATCTATTAACTATCTGCCTATATTATAAAGATTAAGCAAAAATGAAAACATTCACAATCCAGAGACAATATTATCAATCCACTGAGAGCCATTCTTGCTTTTATAGGGTGTTTATTCATGTCTTTTTCTTTTTGGTTTCTAGTTTAAAATAATATTTCATATGCTGAATTTGAACTTTTCTTGATTAAGTGTGTGGCAGATATCCTCACCTGATCTGACTTTTAAAAGTGTAATTGAGTCAGAGTTTTCCAGGAAAATAGAATCAATAGGATACATATAAATATATAAGAGAATATTTATTGTGGGAATTGGCTTGTGTGATTATGAAGGTTTAAAGGTCCTACAACAGGCCATCACAAACTTGAGAACCAGAAAAGTCAATAGTATAAGTTAGTCAAAGTCTAAAGGCCTGTGGTTGGTAGGCATCACCATTATTCCTGACTCTGAATGTATAGACTACTAATAAGCAATTATTTACATATACTTATTTGCATATAAGTATTTAACAGAAAAACATGACATAGTAGGGTTGGCGAAGTAGCTCAACCCTTTGTCCCAGCTACTTGGGAGGCCAAGGCAGGGAAATCCTTTGAGCTCTGGAGTCTGAGGCCAGCCTGGGTGACATGGCAAGACTGGTCTCAAAAAAAACCAAACCAAATCAAACCAAACCAAAACATATGACACACCATTAATGCAGGAAAACTAGCATGTGTTGAGGGTAACTAAGCAGACAGGGACATCACCAGCACACCTATATCTGCCGTTAAACAACATCAACAACAAACAGCAGCAGCCTTCTGTCTCTGCCTACAATGCTAGACTACATTTTTACTAAGAGGCTTCAGTGTGCTGGATTTTATTTACTTATTTATTTATTAATTTATTTGATGGTGCTGGAGATTGAACCCAGGGCCTTGGGCATTCGAGGCAAGCACTCTACCAACTGAGCTATATCCCAAGCCCCCTGGATTTTATTTTATTTTTTAGGCAAGATGAGGGACCAGTATGTGGGTCTTCTAGGGAGTAGGAGGCATTTAGCAGGGTGGCTTTTTAAAAATTTTTCCTTCAAATCCATCTGGTGCATTAACAGTTATTGTCTTAGAAATCTTTCTTTGAGTCTATAAGCCAACATGACTTCTTGTTGTGAGTGCACACTGCCCTAGTCCTTCAATAACCTGTCTCACATTTTTACCGTATTGTGTATGTTCTCTGCAGTATTATCATCTTCATCATTTACTATTTTCACAGTCACTTCGTGCTTTAGTCTGCTTTTTTGCCACTGAGACCAAAAGACATGACAAGCACAATTTTAGAGGAAGAAAAATTTTTGTAGGGCTCATGGTTTCAGAGGTCTCAGTCCATGGATGGTTGAGTTCACTGCTTTGGTCCAAGATGAGGCAGAACATCACTGCAGAAGGGTGTGGCAGAGGAAAGCAGCTCAGGACATTGTACCAGGAAGTAGAGAGAGAACTCCACACACCAAGAACAAAATGTGTATCCCAAAGGCATGCCCCCCTCCCAATGACTACCTTTTCCACCCACACTCTACCTGCCTACAGTTACCACCCAATTAATCCCTATTGGGGAATCAGTGCAACGATTAGGCTAAACCCAATCATTTCACCTCTAAACTTATGTTGTCTCCCACATGAGCTTTTGGGGAGCACCTTATATCTAAACCATCACACCTTGTTTCAGAACTATATTGGCTAGTCCACGATCAGTCAATGAATGAACAACTGGAACCAATCAATGTTAAAAAAATATAGTTCTTTGATATCTACTTCTTCCAGCTTACTGACAGACTCCGAAGGTACAGTTTGGGCATATATCAGGAGGTCAGACATCATTCCCCCCTTACTTGACATTCAGAATCCTTCAAAGTCACTGCCTAGTTCATCATCATCACTGAACAGTTTCAGGGCAGAGGCTGGGCCAGGCATGTACGACTGTGTCTGCAGACACTGTGCTCCAAGTGTTGGCAACAGCATATAGAACATCCCTCATGCTAAACTCCTTTTGAAAACCCTTTCCACCTACACCTCTGTACACTGCTGCTAGCATGCTCTTCAACAAAGCGTTTCTACATATAGTCTTAATTGATCTAGGGATTCCCTAGTTACATGACTGAATTAATGAATCACTTGGGGAAATTATAAGGTAGAAAAATTTTTAAAAGTTTATTAATTTATTCTAATTTGTTACACATGACAGCAGAATGCATTTCAATTCATTGTACACCCATAGAGCACTATTTTTCATGTCTCTGTTTTGTCACAAAGTAGAGTCACACCATTCGTGTCTTCATACATGTACTTAGGGTAATAATGTCCACCTCATTCCACTGTCTTTCCTACCCCTGGGCCCCCTCCTTTCCCCTTCTTTCCCTTTGCCCTCTCTAAAGTTCCTCCATTCCTCCCTGCTACCCCCCAATTATGGCTCAGCCTCCACATATCAGAGAAAACATTTGGCTTTTGGTTTTGGGGGATTGGCTTATTTCACTTAGCATGACATTCTCCAACTCCATCCATTTACCTGCAAATACCATTGTGATAGTAGAAGCGAATGTGACTCCATTTTGTTTTATGACTTCATCCTGTAAAACAACCAAGCCAAGTAGAAGAGTCATGACTGGGGCAAGATGTTCTTTTCCTTTTGCTATAGAAACCTTTAAGAACATGGAACTACCTAATGGGGCATTGTTTCTGTAACTAGGGTAACGGGGCTCTGTTTCTGTAACTGGGGTGACTGGGCTAACTGTGATTGGTTAGGCTTCCTGCCGCTTGACTGCACTCTCCCGCTTCTGTAACCTGGCTTGCTTGCAATGGCTAGACCCCCTCCCCCCCCCAACATCCCTTTTTCAGGTTTCAGGCTTATAAGGATTGCTCTTGCAATTGTTTGGGGCTGATCAGGGGAACAGCTTTATGTTTTGGTGTGCTTCAATAAAGGCTTGACTTGATTATATGTGAGTGGTCTGGAAGTCAGTTTATGAAACCCTGGGACGAAGCTTTAACTGTAACACCATGATTTTATTCTCTTTTAATGCTGAGTAATATTCCATTGTGTATATATACCACAGTTTATTTCTCTGTACATCTATTGAAGGGCATCTAGGTTGGTTCCACAATTTAGTTATTGTGAATTGTGCTGCAATAAACATTGATGTGGTTGTGTCCCTGTAGTATGCTGTTTTTAAGTCCTTAGGGTATAAACTGAGGAGTGGGATAGCTGGGTCAAATGGTGGTTCCATTCCAAGTTTTCCAAGAAATCTCCATACTGCTTTCCAATTTGCAGTCCCATCAGCAATGTATGAGTATGCCTTTTCCCCCACATCCTCACCAACACTTGTTATTTATATTCTTAATAGCTGTCATTCTGACTGGAATGAGAAAATTTTAGAATAGTTTTGATTTGCATTTCTATAATTGCTAGAGGTATAAACATATTTAAAGAGAATTTTAGGGACTGAGATTGTGGCTCAGAGGTAGAGCACTCACCTACCATGCATGAGAGAGACACTGGGTTTGATCCTCAGCACCATATAAATATAAAATAAAGATATTATGTCCACCTATAACTAAAAAATAAACATTTTTAAAAATAGAATTTTAAGCCCGGAACAGTGGTGCATGCCTGTAATCCCAGCAGCTTGGGAGGCTGAGACAGGAGGATTGTGAGTTCAAAGCCAGACTCAGCAAAAGCGAGGTGCTGAGCAACTCAGTGAGACCCTGTCCTAAATAAAATAGAAAATAGGGTTGGGGATGTGGCTCAGTGGTCAAGTTGGATCCCTAGTAACCTCCCCACCCCCCCCCACCAAAAAAATAGACAATTTTAGCTAGAGGATGACCAGAATGGTTGTCAAGGAATATCAACATCTTGCAGTTACTATCAAGTCCAGTTTCCATAGGTATAGCTTTGTATTTGTGTGTTGCTGGGGATTGAACTTTGTATATGTTAGCCAAGTGTTCTACCAGTGGACTACAGTCCAGTCCTCCAGCTTCCTTTAGGTGTCTATGGGCTGCTGGTACAAAATGTTTGTGAAACCACTAAGAAAAGATGCTTCTTCCAGGAGTGATGGTAAGAACTTAGAACTGAGACTATCTGAAAATAAAAAGTATAAAAGGGATGGAAATGTAAGTCGAGTGCTAAAATGTCAATGGGTTCAATCCCCAGTAAAAAATAAAATAAAATAAAATGTCTCTGGTGTCATGCCTTTCTTTAGCATATGAATGGACTGGTAATAGATTCACTTTCATGTGGTATATATACACAATGGAATACTACTCAGCCATAAGGAAGAGTGAAGTTATGGCATTTGCTGGTAAATCAATGGAACTGGAGACCATCAAGCTAAATCCAATAAGCCAATCCCCAAAAAAACAAAGACTGAATGTTCTCTCTGATATTCGGATGCTAATACACAATAAGGTTGGGAGAGGGAAGAATAGAAATTCATTGGATTAGACCAAGGGTAATGAAAGGAAGGGAGAGGGATAGGAATAGGAAAGACAGAATGAATTGGACATAACTTTCCTATGTTCATATAGGAATACAAGACCAGTGTAACAATACATCATGAAGAACCACAAGAATGGGAACTTATGCTCCATGTGTGTATAATATACCAAAATACATTCTACTGTCATGTATAATTAAAAGTAACAAAAAATTCATTCTTATGACAGTGAGAACACAAGCTTTTGCTTTGTACAGCAGGCTTACATTTAGGCATGCTTGCTGCATTGCATATCCCAGCACAATTGTTTTTCTCTCTCTTTCTTCTTCTTTCCTTCTTTCCTTCCTTCTTTCTTTCTTTCTTTCTTTCTTTCTTTCTTTCTTTCTTTCTTTCTTTCTTTCTTTCTTTCTTTCTTTCTTTCTTTCTTTCTTTCTCTCCCTCCCTCCCTCCCTCCCTCCCTCCCTCCCTCCCTCTCTCTCTCTCTCTCTCTCTTTCTTTCTTTCTTTCCTTGTGGGTGGTGGTGGTGATGGTGGTGGTATACCAGGGATTGAACTCAAGGGTACTCACCACTGAGCCACATCCTCAGCCTATTTTGTATTTTATTTAGAGACAGGGTCTCAGTGAGCTGCTTAGTGCCTTGCTTTTGTTGAGGTTGGCTTCGTACTGGAGATCCTCCTGCCTCAGCCTCCGGAGCCGCTGGGATTACAGGCATGTGCTTCGATTCTTGATTCTTGTAGGGACCGTCTCAATTGCTGTGGTCATTTTGTTTCTGGGACAACACCACCAAAACAATGCTGTGTTAACAGCATTTTAAACTTGTTCTGGTGTCATCAGCGATGTCATCTTCGGCAAACATGTCAATGAATTTCTCCACAGCTTTGTGATCAGCCAATGCTTTACCACCACCAATCTTTAGAAATTTAATGCCTGCCAGGGGCGATGGCATGCACCTATAATCCCAGCGACTTGGAAGGCTGAGGCAGGAGGATCGCAAAGCCAGCCTTAGCAACTAAGGGAGGCCCTAAGCAACTTAGTGAGACCCTGTCTCAAAATAAAAAAATAAAAAGAGCTGGGATGTGGCTCAGTGGATTAGACAAAGGGTAATGAAAGGAAGGGAGAGGGATAGGAATAGGCACTGGGTTCCATCCTCAACACCACATAAACCACCACATAAAAATAAAATAAAGGTATTGTGTTCAGTTACAACTAAAAAATATATTTAATATATTATATATATAATATATATTTAATATATTTAATAAATAAAAAATAAAAGGAGCTGGGATGTGGCTTCAATCACCAGTACCAAAATAAATAAATATCTCCTGTGTTTTAAAAGTTTTCTGCAACCAGCCTGTTGAGTATTCATACCCAGTTCTCTTCAATTTTCAGTTCCTGGTGATAAAACTTTGCTTGTTTCATGATCAGCATATGCTAAGTGGCACATGTTCACTGCAACACTGAGGGATCTACTCTTACCATACACAGGTCTTCATTTTTAGCCTTATGCAGAGTTTTTCTATCTTTCATTAAGTTTCAGCATAAAACTTCAACACTCTATTGTTTCTTCAGGCCATCCCCTGATCATTTCAACACCACACTCTTCTATAAAACATTCCACACTTACCATTGTCCAGTTTCTCCAACAGCCTGACTTTCTGTGCTATAGACAAACATACATTTTTCCTCTTTTTCTTGTTATTGTTATCCATATGGTATCTGCAGGCCTTTTGGATATTTTCAGCAATATATTTACACCACAGAGCAAAGAATAAGCAAAAACCAAACCACAGTGAGAAATGCATGAAGGTCTCAGCCCCAGGTCATCAAAGCCTGTTCCGGTGCATCTGGCCTGGGCATGGGCCATTTCATTGCCCTTTCTGGGCATGCTTGTGTGGGAATCTGGGCATGCACAGAAAAGATATTTTGAGGCTGAAGAGGGCTGGGAGGGTCTTTTCTCCTTGGGAATAATAGGTAGACTGTGTGCTATGGACCTGAGTTTTGACTCTGACCCTCCACATGAGGACAAGTGTGGAATTCTTTTACTTGTGGTGTTATGTCAGATATATATATATATATATATAATTTTTAGTTGTAGATGGCACAATACCTTTATTTTATTTATTTATATTTATGTGGTGCTGAGGATCAAACCCAGTGCCTCACACATGCTACGCAAGTGCTCTACCACTGAGCTACAACCCCAGCCCCATTTCAGTTTTATAGTTACTGTGTTTTGATTTTGGAGCATTGGAGATGTTTAGATTTTCAGACAAGAATGTTCAACCTGTGTATCTTCATAATAAATCTGTCATGTAAGGTATATCCTTCAAACCCCAAATCATCTGGTTTCTAGTCTAGATGTTTCTCTTTAGGAATATCTCAGAAGGGCTGTGGTTATAGCTTAGTGGTAGAGTGCTTGCCTCAGGGTCTCACTGAGTTACTGAGTTGTTTTGTGCCTTTTTTTTTTTTTTTTTTTTTTTTGCTGAGGCTGGCTTTGAACTCCAGATCCTCCTATCTCAGCCTCTGGAGCTGCTAGGATGACAGGTGTATGCCACCACACCTGGCAATAATAATATTTTTTAAAAATACTATTACTCAGATGTTTATTTTTATTTGTACAGTAGTAAAAATTTTTTATAATGATTTTTGGGCCCAAAAACATTCCTAAACTTTATTAATATCAAATTTTATCTTTAGATTGGGGATATCTTACTCCTTTTGGGTTTGTATAATAAAATACCATACATTGGTTGGCTTATAAAAACCAGAAATTCATTTCTCACAATTCTTTTTTTAACAGTTTTTTTTTCAGTTTTTTAAGATATACTTTTATTTTGTTTACTTATTTTTATGTAGTGCTGAGGATTGACCCCAGTGTCTCACACATGTTAGTCAAGTGCTCTACCACTGAGCCATATCCCCGGCAATTTCTCACAACTCTGAAGGTTAAGAAGTCCAAGATCAAGGTGTCAGCAGATTTGGTGTCTGAATTTGGTTGTTTTCTGATTCATAGAAATTGCTTCTTGCTGTGTCCTCACGTATGCTCACATAGTTATTATTCTTTCTTGGGCTCCACGTAAGGGCACTAATCCCATTTGTAAGGGCTCCACCCTAATGGGGTGTGGTCACTTTCCAATGGTCTTTTTTTTCTTTCTGGTACTGAGGATTTAACCTAGGGGCACTTTACCACTGAGTTACCTAGTCCACTTTTTAAAAATTTTATTCTAAGACAGCGTCTCACTAAGTTGCTGAGGTGCTGAGGCTCATGCTATGTGGCTGAGGCTGACCTTGAACTTGTGATCTTCCTACCTCAGCCTCCTGAGTCACTGGAATTATAGGCATGTGCACTATGCATGGGTACATCCCATAACTTTTGAAATACCACATTTCCATTAAGTTCCATGAAATTTTGATTCAAACCTCCACTATATAAAATTTCTGGGTTTTATTATGATATAGTCTGTAATTTATGAGTGGATTTTCCCCCAATTTTCTTAAATCTGGGGCATTTATGGAAAATCTATAGGCAGTTACACTTAATGATAACTTTGCTTTTAGATCAGAAACAAGGCAGGATGCCATGTCTTGCTACTTCTGTTAACATTGTGCTGTAGCTAAAACAAAATGGGGGTGGGGAGGGGGCAAGGGGAAGCATCTAGATTGGAAAGGGAAAATGAAAATTGTGTTAACTTCAGATGACATGATCCTATATGTAGAAAATCTTAAATAATCTTTTAAAAAACCTCATTGGAACTAATAAACAAGTTCAGCAATGTTCCAGGATACAAAAGCCAATGTAGAAAAATTACTTGTGTTTTGTTTTTACATCCTAGTGAGGAATAATTTAAAAATGAAACTAAGGAAAAACAGTGATTTCACAAAAATAAAATGGATAAAATAATTAAATACTTAGAAATAAATTTGATAAAATAAAAAAGACTCATGTACTGAAAATAACACAGCTTTGCTGAAAAAGTTATAGAAGTTCTAAATAAATGGAGAGAAATTCCATGTTCATGGATTGGAATAATCAATATTGTTAGCATGGTGTTGCTTTTCAAAGTATAATCTAATTATAATCTATTTCTAGATTCAATGTAATCTCCAGGAAAGTCTGAGCAAACTTTCTCTTTAAAAATTGCCCTAAGGGGCTGGGGATGTGGCTCAAGCTGTAGTGCGCTCGCCTGCCATGCGTGCGGCCCGGGTTCGATCCTCAGCACCACATACCAACAAAGATGTTGTGTCTGCCGAGAACTAAAAAATAAATATTAAAAATTCTCTCTCTCTCTCTCTCTCTCTCTCTCTCTCTCTCTTAAAAAAAAATTGCTCTAAGATTTATATACATATGCAAAGAAACCAGAATAAACAATTCTGGAAAGAAGGACAGGATTGAAGGCATACATGCCAATTGTAAAACTTCTTATAAATCTGTAATTATTAAAATGGTGGGAATAATGGCATAAAAATAGATACAGAGATAATGGAACAGAATTAAGAATGCAGAAATAAACCCTTGTATTTATGGTCAATTAATTTTTGAAAAAAATCTGACAAAAGTCCTGAAACAACAAAATACTTCTTAGAGAAATTTTTAAAAATCTAAATAAATGGAAGATATATATCAAATTTTATGGTTACAAGATTTAATATTTTTATGATGTGAATATTCTCCATATTAATCTTTAGATTCAGTTACATCCCAATCAAATTTTCACAGTTTTTTTTTAATAAACATTGACAAATTGATTCTAAAATTCATATGAAAATGCAAAGGACCTAGAATAACCAAAGCAACTTTGAGGAATGAGAACAAAATTAAGGGTCTAACACTATCTAATTTTAAGAGTTATTGTAACGTTACCATAATCAAAGTTACATACAATCAAGCGTTGTATTGTTATAAAGATAAACACATAGATCGATGGATCAGGATGTCCAGTATACTCACAATATATAAATACACTCACAAATATGTGGACAGCCAATTTTTGACTAAGATACCAAGCAATTCAGTAGAGAAAGAATGGTATTTTCAACAAATGGTATAGAAATATTTGGTAATTCATATACATAAAAACAAACTTTGATTCATACTTCATACAATATAAAAACAATTATGACTAGATGGTAGACCTAAGTATAAAACCAAAAACTAGGGCTGGGTATGTAGTTCGGGGTAGGGGCCCTGGGTTTGATTCCCAGCATTGCCAAGACATAAAATTTTAAAACTACAAACATCACCTGTCTATAAACAGTTGATTTAATTTTTATTTTTTAAAACATCATGATTTGGGGCTGGGGATATAACTCAGTTGGTAGAGTGCTTGCCTCGCATGCACAAGGCCCTGAGTTCAATCCCCAGCATCACAAAAAAAAAAATAAATAAACAAACAAAAAAACATTATGGCTTGTCTTTTTTTTTTTTTTTTGGCACCAGGGAGTGAACCCAGGGTGCTTAACTATTGAGCCACATACCCAGCATTTTTTATTTTATTTTATTTTTTTAATTTTCTGACAGGGTCTTGTTTAGGGCCTCAATAAATTGCTGAGGCTGATTTTGAACATGCAATCCTCATGCCTCAGCCTCCTGAGTCACTGGGATTATAGGTGTATGCCACTGCACCCAGCTCTAATCTGTTCTTAACATTTTTTTTTTTGGTACCAGGGATTGAACCCAGGAGTGCTTAACCACTGAACCATATTCCCAGCACTTTTTTAATATTTTATTTAGAGACAGGTTCTCACTGAGTTTCTTAGGGCCTCACTAAATTTCTGCGGCTGTCTTTGAACTGGAGATCCTCCTGCTTCAGCCTCCAGAGCCACTGGGATTACAGGCATATGCCATTGCCTGCCCTGGCTATTCTTAAAATTTAACTAAAGTTGGTAACACTGATTTACAGGCACACCTTAGTGCTGCCTCCTCATTCATCTTATCTCCTGGGTATTTCCTCAGAGCTTTTCCTCCAGAAACTCAGATCTCTGTGTTTCCCAGAATATACTAAGCTTCCTTGAGCCATTTTCCTTTATCTCACACTGCACTCTTTGCTTGTAACATTTTCCTTCTATTTGCCTTCTTCAAAAATTTCTGAGAGCTGGAATTGTGGTTCAGTGGTAGAGTGTTCACCTAGCACGCAGGGACACTGGGTTTGATACTAAGTGTTAGAGTCTGTAAACAAGTCAGGATGGTGCCTGGTATTTTGCCAGGGGGAGTGGTTTGTGAGGTGGCGCCAGCGAGCCATTAAGTGTGGAGATTCCTTATTGGTTGACTGCTGTATCTAGTTTATGTTAATTAAGATAAGCTGTGTGGAATGTATAAATACCTCTGTTGTCCTACAATAAACGGCTCCCACTCCTGCTGTATCAATCTACACAAGTTGCTCGTCACCACCCCCCAACCCCCCCAACCCTGGTTATTTTGCTGCAGCCGGACTGTGGCACCTAAGCACTATATAATTGTAAAATAAAGATACTGTGTTCACCTAAAAATAAATATTTTTAAAATTTTTCTGCACATTCTTCCAATTCTCTGTTCAAATGCTACCATTATGTGAAATCATCCGTTTGACAAAGTTCATACTCTTAATTACCTTGCAGATAACTCATTTTACAGTATTATAAGATAGTCTTTCTCCTCTACAAGAGGGCAGGGTCGGTTTCTTTAGTTTTTATTTCTAGCACCTAACAATGTGCCTGGCTTATAATAATTACCCAAGTATTTGTTTAAATTAATTAAGATGAATTTTAATCCACAATGGATTCCAGATTCATTCCTGGGGTTGTAATTATTGCAGTGATGACAGCAAATCAGCCTTCTATAAGGTGTGCAATTTGAGATTTTAAAATATCTGTAGGCTAGCCTGGCACAGCAGCACACACCTGTAATCCTAGTGACTCTGTATGATAGGCAAGTTCAAGCCCAGCCTAGAAAACTTAGTGAGATTCTATATCAAAATTTAAAAAATGAGAAAGGCTAGGGATCCAGCTCAGTGGTAGAGCACCTCTGGGTTCAATTCTCATTGTGGAGGAAATAAGTTAAATCTCTGTGAGGAACTGCAGGGGGAAATGGAGTCTGTGTTGAACTAGAGAGTGTAGAAAGGACTGGAGAAGATGGGAGGTGGAGGGAGTAGGGGAAGACTGAGGAGCGGGTAGAACATAGCAGGGGAGAGTAGGTGGAGAAAAACTTCTTAAAGTTCTGTCCTCATCTTTCTGCAGGTTGCTTTGGCATAGTCATTAACGCTTCACAGTAAAGCTAATGGCCACATCGTGGACCATTGGGGACGGTGTCTATACAGGTTGTATAGAGCAGCTCCCACACAGCGCTTCCCACAACCACGAAATACTCCATTTCCTCTGCATTTTATAATCTGCTCTTCCAAAGCTGTGCACCAGTTTGTCTTCAAATCCCCTGCCAATATTCCTCCAAAGAATCTCTTTTCTGCTTAAATCAGTCAATTTCCGAAATTTGTAACTATTGACCCTGACCATTAGTGAAAACAAGACTGGAGGAAAGGCTTAGGAGGTCATTACAATAAACCAAACAAAAGATAATAATGGTGTGGGCAAGAATACTGAGGTACAGAGGTTGTAGTATTGGGGATAGATTTTGGACATGAAGGGGAGGAAAATAATAATCAAACATGACTCCTAGGTTTGGGCCAAAGCAACACACATATTTCTGTGTGTTTATTTTTATGTCAGCACCATGCTTCATAGTATGGTTACAATAACTTTTTTGAAATCAGGTAGTATGATTTCTCTAGCATGGTTTTTTGTGCCCAAGATTGCTTTGGCTATTTGGGGTCTTTTGTGGTTTTGTGAAAAATGTCATTGGTATTTTGATAGGGATTGCATTGAATCTGTAGATTGTTTGGATAGAATGGATATTTTAACAATATTAAGCCCCAGCCCCCCAAGGTGAACATGATATCTTTCCATTAATTTATATTTTCTTCATTTTTGTTCATCAGTTGTGAATAGTTTTCAGTGGTGTGTAGATCTTTCACCTCCTTTGTTAAATGAACTGCGGGCGCGTCTGAGCCAACTCTAAAGCATAGGTAGGCACCCCAGAGAACTCTCTGTGCAATTTCACCTGTCTGAAATTATTCCGTTGCTTCGGCAGACATCCTGTTCAGAAAGAATTCTGTGATACCTCAGAATTTATTGGCTTAGACAGCCCTAGGTTCAAACACAATTCCCTGGAGATAGAGAGAGATACTATTGTCCTAACTAGCCTTGGGGCATCGGCTGCCTGGAGGAGGAAGAATTACTGCACAAGTGATAAGTTCCCAATCAAGCCAACTTCCCCAGAGCTTCTGCTTCTTGTTGACCTCGAAGAACCACTCCTTACAATAACTTTGTCTGGGGTCTGGGGTTGTGGCTCAGAGGTAGAGTGCTCCACTACCACGTGTGGGGCACTGGGTTCAATCCTCATGCACCACATAAACATAAAATAAGGATATTATTTCCACCTATAACTAAAAAAAATCAATAATGTTCTCAGCACCTTCACCAGGAGTAGATCACATTTTAAGAGAACACTTTATTTGCTAATCCATGAAAAGCTATTCTTCATCCATGAAATTTTTATTGTGAGATTATAATACTTCAGTCACATCTTCAGTTTTTACTTTTAATTCTAGTTCTTTTACTATTTTCACCATATTTGTAGTTACTTTCTCCAATGATGTTTTGAAGCCATAGAATTTATCCAAGAGGGTTGGAATCAACTTTCTTCCACACTCTAGTTAATGTTAATATTTTTACTTCTTTGGCCTTTGCCCTCTAAGGTCAGCTAGAACCTAATGAACAATGGGACTGCTCTAAATGTCCTGCAACTCTGGGTGAATCACTTGACCTCCTGTTCAGGGGGATCAAGAAGACCCTAGAGAACAGGAAGCCAACAAATGCACATTCTGGAAAGAGGAGGGTCATTGGAAAGGGAAATGTCCCTGATGCTTCCAAGGGAAGCCACATGTGGTCATCAAGACCCTGACCTAACCTGGCAGATGGCACAACTGGTAAAAGAAGATTGAAAAAAGCAAGAGGCTTCAAACAAGCTCCCAAAAGTGGTCCCTGAGGGTTCTCATCTGACCTAGCAATAGATAGAACAAGGTCAATTTTTGACCAACTTGGTATTATACATCTAGCAGGAAAGTATAACTAAAGAACAATCATAAATGGACATTAAAAAATACTTGTCCTGGGGCTGGGGTAGTGGCTCAGGGGTAGAGTGCTCACCTAGCACATGTGAGACGCTGGGTTCGATCCTCAGCACCGCATAAAAATAAATAAATAAAATAAAGGTATTGTGTCCAACTACAACTAAAAAAATTTTTTTTTAAATACTTGTCCTTTTAAATGTAAATTGATGTACATTTGCATCAGTTGTACCAAAAGTAAGTAAAGGATGTAGAAAAATAATACAGATTCTGAGATATGTACAGATAAATAAAACTATTAATGCTTACTTATCTACGCTCACTTGGCTGTTTCCACTGTTAGGACCTCTTGTGACTATACTTCTGTTCCTATTGCTTAGTCTGGGTCCTTTTAATCTAATAAAGCTTTTGTATCTTCCAGATTACAACAATTCCACGTTGAGAAGTTGGCAACGCAGAATATCAACCCAGCCCTGCAATTGAGACCTGTATCTATCTCCTTTAGATAGTTAGGATGAGACCTTTGATCCCTGGCTAGGCAGCCTGAAGCAGCCATAAAAGAATGATCTTCACCCCTCACCAACCCTTAAGATTAAGGAATTAAATCTGGTGGGGAGGATGAGATAAAGATTTAGGATAAGGAGAGAGAAATAGGAAATCTTAAGGGATACCCCCTCAAGCCTTTGAAATGCAGAATCAAGCCATTGAGATGCAGAAAATGCAGTTCCAAACCTTAGCCCCTTGTAAAATGAGGGAGATATACAAGTGCAGAAAACTGGTGCAAAATTGCAAGTCCACCCTAAATCCATCTCCAATCCAGACCCTGATACAGGTTTTCTATAAATATTGGACTCCCAGCCCAAGTCAGGGCTGCTTCTTACTCTGGAGACAGCCAGTATCCTCCCTTGAATGTGTATCTACCTTCCTAAATTAACTTCTGTCCATGCCTGAAGATATATAGATATAGATATAGATATAGATATAGATATAGATATAGATATAGATATAGATATAGATAGATAGATAGATAATTTTTTTACTTCCTCCAATGAATCACAAATGTTTTTATTTTGTTTTGTTTTTTAAAAGACAGGGTTTTTCTATGTTGCCCAGGTTGGCCTTGAACTCATTTGGGTTCAAGCAATCCTTCTCCTTCTGCCTCAGCCTTCTGAGTAGCTGGGACTACAAATGTGTACTACTATGTCTGGCTTACAAATGTACTTAATAGTATCTGAAATAGTTAATCATTTTTAGGTGTTCAATTTATTTTTTCCACATCTATCAGAGGAATAATTTTCTATGGCAGCTATCTTTTAACAAAATGTATTTCTTAAATAATGAGATTGGAAAGTTGATATTATTCCTTGATCCATAGTTTGCAGAACATATATTGTATAGCAGGCATGTAAACTACATTAGTCTTATTAAATAACTTCATTAGAACCCTTGGGTAACCAGGTACATTGTCAATGAGCAAAAATATTTTGAAAGAACAGTTTTTTCTGAGTAGCAGTTCTCAAGAGTGGGCTTAAAATATTCAGTAAACCATGTTATAAATAAATGTGCTGTCATTCAGGTTTTGCTGTTCCAATTAAAGACCACAAACAGAGTTTAGCATAATTCTTAATGACCCCAGGATTTTTAGAATGGCCAATGAACATTGGCTCTGACTTAAAATCACCAACTGTATTAGCTCCAAACAGGAGAGTCAGCCTGTCCTTTGTGGATTCAAAGCCACGCATTGACTTCTCCTCTCCAGCTATGAGAGTCCTAGATGGCATCCTCTTCCATTATAAGGTTACTTGATCTATACTGAAAATCTGTTTAGTGTGGCCACCTTCATCTATTACCTCAGGTCTTTTATTTTTTAATAAGAGAGTGAGAGAGAGAATTTTAATATTTATTTTTTAGTTTTAGGCGGACACAACATCTTTGTTGGTATGTGGTGCTGAGGATCGAACCCGGGTGGCACGCATGCCAGGCGAGCGCGCTACCGCTTGAGCCACATCCCCAGCCCTACCTCAGGTCTTTTAGATAACTAACTGCAGCTTCTCAATCAGCTCTTGCTGCATCACCTTTAACTTTTTTTTATATATTTATTTTTTAAGTTGTAGTTGGACACAATACCTTTATTTTATTTATTTATATGTGGTGCTGAGGATTAAACCCAAGGCCTCACATGTGCTTGGCAAGCACTCTTCGGCTGAACCACAACTCCAGCCCACCTTTAACTTTTATGTTATGGAGATGACTTCTGTCCTTAAACTTCATGAACCAACCTCTGTTATCTTTGAGCTGTTTTTCTGCACCTTCCATTCTCTCCGTCCTTGTAGAATTGAAGAGAATTAGGGCCTTGCTCTGCATTAGGCTGTGGCTTTAAGAGTGTTGTGGCTGGTTTGCTCTTCTATTTAGACCACTCATTTTTTTTTTCATATCACAGTGATGCTGTTTCACTCTCTAATTATATGCAATACCTTCTAGTTTCTTTCAAGAACTTATCTTTTGGTTGGGCATGGTGGTGCACACTGGTAAATCCCAGTGGCTCCAGAGGCTGAGGCAGGAGGATCACAAGTTCAAAGCCAGCTCAGCAACTTACTGAAGCCCTAAGCAGCTTAGTGAGACCCTGTGTCAAACAAACAAGCAAAAACAAAAACAAAAAAACCCCAGAGGCCTGGGGATGTGGCTCCTTGGTGGTTAAGCACCCCTGGGTTCAATCCCTCTTATAAAAAAAAAAAAAAAAAAAGAAAAAAGAAAAAAGAACTTACTGTTAGCATTCACATCTTGGCTAACTGGTGCAAGACACCTACTTTCAGCTATCTTGACTTTTGACATGCCTCCACCTTAAGCTAGCTTTTGATTTAAGGTGAGAGACATGGGTTAAAAGATGTGCTTAGTGGTAGAGCACTTGCCTAGCATATGCAAGACCTGGGTTTGATTCCCAGTACTGCAAAATAAATAAATGAATAGAGTGAGAGACATTCAGCTCTTCCTTTCATACAAACACTTTTAGGCCACTGCAAGGATAATAATTAGCCTACTTTCAATATTTATGTGTCTTAGGGAATAGGGATGCCTGAGTAAAAGGAGGGAGAGGGGAATGGCAACTCAGTGGAGCAGTCAGAACAAACAAATTACATTTATGAAATTTGCCATCTTTTTTTTTTTGTGTGTGTGTGTGTTGGGGGGAGACTAGGAATTAAACCCATAGGTACTTAACCACTGGACCACATCCCTAGCCCTTTTTATTTTTTGATACATGGTCTCACTAAGTTGCTTAGGACCTTCTGAATTTGCTGAGTCTGGTCTTGAACTTCCAATCCTGCCTCAGCTTCCCATGTCCCTGGGATTACAGGCAAGTGCCACTGTATCCGGCTGTAATTTTCCATCTTATATGAGCTTGGTTCATAGCTCCCCAAAACAACAGTAGTAACAACATTGATCTGATCAATTTCTGAGATGTAGCTTAGTGATGGAGAAAGTGCTTAGCATATGGCAGGCCATAGGTTTAATTCTCAGCACCCCTCCCCCCCCAATCACTGATCACTGATAACCAAAAGAGATAGAATAATAATGGGGGGAGGGAAAGGGAGAGAGAAGGGGAATTGCACAGAAGATGGAAGGAGACCCGCATTGTTATACAAAAATACATATAAGAGGATGTGAGGCGAAGGGGAGAAAAAAAAATGAGAGAAAAAGAGAAATGAGTTATGATAGATGGGGTAGAGTGAAGGGAGGGGAGGGGAGAGGAGGGGAGAGGAGGAGGGATAGGAAGGGCAGCAGAATACAACAGACACTAGTATAGCAGTATGTATAAATGTTGCTGTATAACCAATGGAATAATAAGAATTCATACCCCATTTGAAACAAATGTATGATATACGATATGTCAATATCAATGTAATGTTGTGAGCAACTAATAAATTTCTGATGTTTAAAAAAAGAATAATAATGGGAAAGGTTGAAATACTGTGAGAATTATAATATATGTGACACAAAGATGTGACGTGAGTCCCTACCCTTGGAAAACTGGCACGAACAGATTTGTCTGGTGCAGCGTCGTCACAAACCTTCAATATGTAAAAAAACACGGTATCTGTGAAATGCAATAAAATGAAGTATGCCTGTACTCTGAATTTGTGTACTTACTTTTACCAGTGAGATTTAAGTTTTTGTCTTTCTTGTTAGTAATCAGCATCTCTTTCTTTCAGCTTGAATACCTAACTCTCTTTTTAAAAAAAAATATATTTTTTTTTAGTTGTAGTTCGACAAAATATCTTTATTTCATTAGTTTATTATTATTTTTTTTAATGTGGTGCTGAGGATGGAACCTCGTGCCTCACATGTGCCTGGCGAGTGCTCTACCACTGAACCACAACCTCAGGCCCCTAACTCCCTTTTGAAATGTGTTTTTTTAAGAGACGGAAGATACCATAACATATTTTGGGGCTGATAGATGTAATCCTATTGAGGAAGAAATTGTTGATGCAGAAGAAAGAGGGTATAATAAGCTTGTGAGTAAGGGAGAAAAATTGGAGTTTGTATCTAAATGAGGAGACTATCCTTTGGTGAGGGTAATAGTGCATCCCATCCCATGAACCAGGTTAGAGGTGAACAGTGTATAGATCTAAGTCGTTTGTTACCTTTGGTGAGGAAAAATGAAGTTGTTTTCAATTGGATTCTTCTGTTTTCTCAGTGAAATGTGCAATGAGTCATATAATTTCTTTAATTATAGTCATCTCTAAGATGAGAATAATAGTGTTTGTTTCCAAAGGTTCATGTTCATGCTTGGAGGCCATATAGATATGCAGGCCTTGGCTGGGTTTGCTCTACTGAAATATCTAGTGGGTCCAACAGCACAGCAAGAGATGAACCTTGGAAGTAGCCAAGTTATAGAATATATTTCATATAAATTTCACAACTATGTTATTGTTCTATGACATAAAAATATACGAACCTATCTAGGAGCAATGAATCCCACCCATAATCCCAGCAATTTGGGGACTGATGCAGGATGATTATAAATTTGAGGCCAGCCTCAGCAATTTAGTAAGGGATGTCTCAAAATAAAAAATAAAAAGGGCTGGGGATGTAGCTCAGGGGTAAAATGCCCTGATTTCAGTTCCTGGTACCAAAGGAGGAGGAGGAAGAGGAGGAGGAGGAGGAGGAGGAGGAGGAGGAGGAGGAGGAGGAAAAATGAACCTAAAACCTAGTTAGGGTCACCATGCTTGATAGATTCACTCTCACAAAGGTCAAGAAAGGATGGTGGGAGGGCCAGGCACCGTGGCACAAACCTGTAATTCCAGCAGCTTGGGAGGCTGAGGCAGGAGGATCGAGAGTTCAAAGCCAACCTCAGCAAAAGCAAGGTGCTAAACAACTCAGTGAGACCCTGTCTCTAAATAAAATACAAACTACGTATGAGGATGTGGCTCAGTGCTCCTAAGTTCAATCTCTAGTGCCTAAATAAATAAATAAATACATAAAATGACAGGCTGGACGCTGTGGTGCACACCAGTAATTCCAGTGGCTTAAGAGGTTGAGGTGTGAGGATAACAAGTTCAAGGCCAGCCTCAGCAATTTGGCAAGAGCCTAAGCAACTTAGCAAGACTACCTCAAAAAAGAAAAAAAAATGGATTGGGGGTGTTGCTCAGTGGTTGAATGCCCCTAGGTTCTATCCCTGGTACCAAAAATAAATAAGTGAAGATGAACAACCAAATAATAAATATTCCATTTTTTCATATGTGTATATACCACATTTTGTTCGACCATTTATCAGTTGATTGACATTTGAGCTGTTTCCATCTTTCAGCTATTGTTTTTTTAATATATATTTTTTAGTTATTGATGGACATTTATTTATTTATTGTGGTGCTGAGGATTGAACCCAGGGCCTTGTGCATGCCAGGCAAGCACTTTGCCAACTGAGCTATATCCCCAGTCCCTGACCCTTTATTTTATTTATATATGGTGCTGAGAATTGAACCCAGCCTCCCACATGCTAGGCAAGTGCCATAATCCTAGCCCACGATTATTGTGAATCGCGCTGCTATGTACATTCATGTGCGTGTTCTTTTTGAACATCTGTTTGTTATATGCCTATGAATGCATTTGCTGGATCCTATGGTAATTTCATGTCAAACTGAATGAAGAATGCCAAACCATTTTCAACAGTGTCTGTACCATTTTACATTCCTACCAGCAATAAATGAAACTTGAAATTTCTTGACATCCTTGCCAACACTTGTTATTTTCCATTTTTTAAAACAGCTATCATAGTGGATATGAAACATTAAAGTGATATCTCATTGTAGTTTTGTATTGCATTTCTCTGAAGACTAACCATGTAAGCTGAGTGTGGCACATGCCTGTAATCCCAGCAGCTCAGGGGGCCGGAGGATCGCCAGTTCAAAGCCAGCCTTAGCAATTTAGTGAGGCCCTAAGCAACTTAGTGAGAATCTGTCTCAAGTAAAAGGTAAAAAAGGGGATGGAGAAGTAGTTCAGTGATAAAGCACCTTTGGGTTCAATCCCCTATACAAAAAAAAAAAAAAAAGGAAGACGACTAATGATGCACAGCATAATTTTTATGTGCTTCTTGGTCAATTGCATATCTTGTTTGTTTTTTTTTGCCCATTTCCTTGCATACTCATCAACAATGGGTTTTATGCATTTAAAAATGTGACTGGCATAAAATGGCATCTCATTGTTTTTTGTTTGTTTGTTTGGGGAGACTAGATTGAACTCAGGGGCACTCGGCCACTGAGCCACATCCCCAGCCCTATTTTGCATTTTATTTAGAGACAGGGTTTCACTGAGTTGCTTAGTGCCTCGCTTTTGCTGAGGTTGGCTTTGAACTCGTGATCCTCTTGCCTTAGCCTCCAGAGCTGCTGGGATTACAGGCCACCGAGCCCAGCTCTTATTGTTTTGAATTACTCTCACTAGCTGGCCACAGTGGTGCCTACATGTAATCCTAACAACTGGAGAAACTGCAGCAGGAGGATCCTAAATTCAAGGCCAGCCTTAGCAACTTAGTGAGGTCCTAATAATTTATTGAGACCCTGTCACAAAATAAAAAATAAAAAGGATTGGGAATGTAGCTCAAGGGTAAAGAGCCCCTGGGTTCAATTCCTAGTATCAAACAAACAAAAAAACCTTTTACTTACCTTTTCTGAATGTAAATAATTTTTCATAGATTTTTATTGGCTATTTAAGTTTTTTTTTGTTTAATTGGTTGTTTTGTTTTCCTCAGTAATTCTATTTTCTTCAATATTAACAATATTTTGGTAATATGTTACTCTTTGTTATCCTTCTTCAATTTTCATTTGAATTTTATGCTTATTCTGATACTTTTTACATAGAAAGCTCAAAATTTTTAATACAAAAGCTCTCAGTCTTTCACTTGTTAGTCTGGTATTCGTAGAAGACTCATTTGGGCCCAGATTATATTTTTACCTTTCATTTTTTCAGTACAAGGGATTGAACCTAGGAAGGCTCTACCACTGAGCTACATTCTCAGTTCTTTTTATTTTTTATTTTGAGATAGGATATTACTAAGTTGCTTAGGGCCTTGCTAATTTGCTGAAGCTGACTTCAAATTAATGATCCTCTTGCCTCAGCCTCCTGAGTTGCTGGGATTATAGGCGTATGCTGCCCAGTTTAATGCACATTTATTTCTCATATTTTTATGGTTTTGGTTTTTCCATTTAATCATTTAGCTTATTTTGGTGCAGGATGTATGATAGAGGTGTGACTTGTTTTATTTGCAATTAGTTATCCAGTTGTTCCCACATCATTCTTTAAAAAAAAAAAATCAGTCTACCATTAACTACTAGAAAATAGTGCCATTAAAATATATTCAATTTAGGGGGCTGAAGTAGTGGCTCAGTGGTAGAGCACTTGCCTGGCATGTGTGAGGCCCTGGGTTCGATTCTCAGCACTGCATATAAATAAATAAAATAAAGGTCCATTGATAACTAAAAAATATTTTTAAAAAATATTCAATCTTACGAAACACTTGGACTTTTTGTTGGCTCTGTTCTTTCCCATTTATTCATCTGTCCACTCTGCTGCCAATATCATGCTGTTGTAATATTTAAAATCTTTTTGATATACATTAAGATCTGAGAAACCATGAGTTATTACTTTTTTTAAAAAAAATCTTCATTTTACTTATTTATTTTCATGTGATGCTGAGGCTCAAACCCAGTGCCTCACGTGTGCTAGGCAAGTGCTCTACCACTGAGCCACAACCCCAGCCCCTATACTTATTATTACTCTTTTTGTTGTACAGGTTCTGTTTAGTTTTTTAGTTTTCATCATTTGTTTATTTTCTCAGATGTGTTTTAAAATAACTATTGAGAACACAGAAAAAAAAAAGAAAAAGAAAAGTATGGGCTGGAGATATAGCTCAGTTGGTAGAGTACTTGCCTTGCATGCATAAGGCCCTGGGTTCAATCCCCAGCACCAAGAAAATAAAAACAACAAAACCCCACTTGAAGTATATGGAAATTGAGAGTCCACTAATAGTGTACCATGATATAGCTTTTAAGTTCTTATGACAATCTGAGACCATGAATTTGTTGTGGCACCAGCTTCCTAGTTTAAGTGATTTTCTCCAGTGGTACCATTATTTTCAACGTTTAAGCAGACTAGTGATGACTGTTAGAAAGTCTGTTTGTTCTGTTTTAACAAAATACCAAAGACTAAGTAATTTTTTTCCTCTTTGAATTTAATGAATTTACATCAAAAACTTAGGTAGAAAGACTGAGTAATTTATAAATAATTGACAATTATTTCTCATAGTTTTGAAGGCTGGAAGGTCTAAGATCAAGGAGCCTCAGGTTCAGTGTCTGGTGAGAGCCTGGTCTCTGTGTCCAAGATGATTCCTTGTTTCTGCATGCACCCCTGCAGGGAAGGGTGTGTGTCCTCGTGTGGTGCCAAGGACAGAAGGCAAAAAGGGATTAGCTAGTTACTTCAAGTCCTTTTGTAAGGGTACTAATCTGAAAGGTTGTGAAAGGACCTAATGACCACCTAAAGGCCCCACCTTTTATTACAATCACCTGTGAGTTTAAGTGTCAACATGAATTTTGGAGACACATACATTCAAACCATAGCAGGTACCTTTTGATTGAATCTACTTATTCATTCATTCATCATTTATTAGATGTCTCCTATATTCCATTTATTGGCTAGGTTCTAAGGTTATAAAAATGAACAAACAAACAAACAAAAACAACAAAAAGATAAACACAGTGGCACACATCTATAATCCCCAGTGGTACATATCTATAATCCTGGGAGGCTGAGGCAACAGGATTGCAAATTTGAAGTCAGCCTCAGCAATTTAGTGATACCTTGTCTCAAAATAAAATAAGAAGGGCTAAGGATATAGCTCAACAGTATAGAGTCCCAGTCCCGCGACTCCCAAAGAATAAAACACAGTTCCTGCTTCAAAGGTCAACAAATGATGGGGCTGGGGATGTGGCTCAAGCGGCAGCGTGCTCACCTGGCACGCGCGGGGTGCTGGGTTCGATCTTCAGCACCACATAAAAATAAAGATGTTGTGTCCATCGAAAACTAACAAATAAATATTTTCTAAAAAAGGTTAACAAATGAATGATAATTTCAGTAAAATATTAAGAGTATGGAACTGTATATGTAGCACAAAGAGAGCGCTGAAGAACACAATTGTGTTGGTGGGAGAGGTCAGCAAAACTTCCCAAAGTGGGTGAGGACTGAGCAGATGACTCTTGAAGGACAAGGCAGCGGTTAGCAACACATGGGACTGAGGTGGAGCTAATATTGGATGCAACAGCTGAATAGGGCATGGGAATAAATATATAAGCAAAGTAAGATTTTTTGACTCAGCCATTTTAACATGATATGACTTTGACTTCCCCTTAATGGTTCTGTATGTGTGTGAGCGCATGCACGCATGAATGCACCCATGCACGTGAGCTGTATGTTGCTGAAGATGGAATCCAGGGTTTCACATTGCGCTTGACCTCCAGCCCCCTAGTGTTTTGCTTTGACATCTCACTAATGTGTACAACAAACATCCCTGACCCTCACCCAGCCCACCACTGAGTCATTGCTGTCATCATCAGCATCATCCTTAGGCTAATCATAAAGAAGAAGGAGAGGAAGAAGATGAAGCCTCAAGGATGGGGTGGAAGTGTTTGTCATACATATTGATAATTTTTTAAAAATCTTTTTTTAAAAGTCCATACATTAATGCTACCTTCCTCAAGTTGCTGTCCCTGTACTGTGAAGTGCAAGGGAAAGGATGTGGAAGATGATGCTGGAGGGCTGGGCAGGAGCCAGATCAAAAGGTCAGGGTACCCTTTTAAAAGAGAATAAAAATCATGCCATTTGGAGGTAAACAGATGGAGTTGGAGAATACCGTGCTAAGTGAAATAAGCCAATACCAAAAAATCAAATGTTCTCTCTGATAAGTGGATGCTGATCTATAATGTGGGGAACATGGGAAAAATGAAGGAACTTTGGGCAAAGGGGAAAGCGGGGAGGGGAGAGGGCAGGAAAGATGGTGGAATGAGATGGACATCATTATCCTAGATACATGTATGACTGCACATACAGTGTGATGCTACATCGTGTGAGACCAGAGAAATGAAAAGTTGTGCTGCAATTGTGTACAATGAATCAAATGCAATTTTTGTCATATATAACTAATTAGAATAAATAAGTAAATTAAAAAAAAAAAAGGCTTAGACTTCATCTTGTGGTTGATAGGGAGGATCAAAGCAAGGAAGTGATGTAGGGATGTGGGAGATGCCTCTGAGGGGGATAAGCCCAGAGGCACAAAAGCTAGTTAGGAGGCTTGGGATGGCAGTGGAGAGAAGAGGACTGATTCAAGAGAAGGAGGAAATTGTAGAATGTAGGTGTGAGTGTTTGGCTATAGAAAATGAGGGAAATTCAACTTGTGTGACTGAGTGATAACAAAATTAAAATAGTTCAGAAAGAGGAGTAAGAAGTAAACATGGGGAGAAATTTAGATTTTAGACATGGTGTTTGATTCTTGTAGGTCTCTTGAAATACAAGAATCTTGAGAAGTTAGACGTTAAGTTCTTAAAACTTTTCTAGTCATATCCTTTTAGTGCACTGCTTTCCAAGGTTGGAGGGGGTGATGATTTTGCTCCCCAGGGGCCATGGTTATTATAATAGAGGGGAAGGGGGATACTGGCATCAAGCCAGTAGAGGCAGGGGATATGCTCAGCTTTTTACAATGCACAGAACAGCCTTCCACAACAAAGAATTATCTGGCCCAAAAATCAAAATGGCAAGGTTGATAAATTCTTTTCTATAAACTAGAAGAATACTAACCACCTTAATTTTCAATATTGTCCAGGGCTAGTTATTCAGATTCGAGAATATGGGTGGATCAATTAAAAAACATCACCACTGCTGAGAAACCAATGAAAGCTGAGTGTTTGAAGAGAATAACTGTCATCTAATTCAACCATTCAGCTGGTATTTGAATAGTTGCTTCAACAACTTGTCGGTGCATGAAAAAGTACATTGCAAAAAACAAACCTAACACATCAAAGTCCAACTGAGAGTCCAACTTCAAAGCAGCTTGCCTTTAGAAATGTGTTCAGTTTCTCTCTCTCTCTCTCTCTCTCTCTCTCTCTCTCTCTCTCTCTCTCTCTAAAATTGGCCTCTGACAGCAAGTAACAATTGGACTTGGTTTCACTTCTCAGGTTTACCAAAAAAAGTTTCTCTTCTTCATAATTTTCTTTCAGGTTTAAAAAGGCACAAATTCTTTTTCTTCTATGCCATGACTTATACCTAATGCGTAAGAGTGGTAACATAGCATTTTTAAATAAAACATTTGGGAGCACATAATTAAAAAGAACAAAACAAACTAAATTATATATTGGGAGCTTGGTCATAGGAGAAAACACTATAAACAATACAATCTTACAATGACTAGGAAAATAAAAAGAATCAATAAAGAAAATTAATTGACTCTGGACAGAACTTAGGAAAAGTTTATGATAAGAAAAATAAACCAATTGGTTTTGG
Organism: Ictidomys tridecemlineatus; assembly: GCF_052094955.1. Taxonomy (NCBI): domain Eukaryota; kingdom Metazoa; phylum Chordata; class Mammalia; order Rodentia; family Sciuridae; genus Ictidomys; species Ictidomys tridecemlineatus. Next base: position 93,067,891 of record NC_135481.1, read on the forward strand.
TGGCATGCCTCTAATCCTAGCAACCTAGCAACTGGGGAGGCTGAGGCAGGAAGATCAAAAGTTCCAGGACAACTTAGCAAGCCCTTGTCTCAAAATAAAAAATAAAAAGGGCTGGTGATGTAGCTCAATGGCTGAGCACCCCTGGGTTCAATTCCTAGTACTGGGAGGGGGGGAAAGAAACAAACAGAAAAGCACACAACAAAAAATATTAATAAAATTAGGCAAGAAAAAAAAAGTAAGCAAAGACTAAAGAACATTAAAGAAATAGAAGATGACTCCCATGATGTAAACAGTATATGGGGCCAGGCGTGTAGCTCTGTGGTAGAGTGCTTCCCTAGCAGGCAAGAGGTCTCATTCCAGAGTGTGCATGCAAACAAACACACAAGAGGAAGAGGAGGAGGAGGAGGAGAAGGAGAAAGGGTAAATGGCCTCTAATTATCTGATTTTGATTTTATTGATTGAACCCAGGGGCACTTAACCACTGAGCCACATCCCCAGCATTTTTTATTTTTAGGTTCTCCCTAAATTACCTAGGGCCTTGCTAAGTTGCTGAGGTTGGCTTTGAACTTGCAATCCTCCTGCCTCAGGCTCCCCCAACAGTTGGGATTACAGGCATGAGCCACCATGCCAGCTGGCCTTTATTTGATTTTTACAAAGTAGCACACGCCACATTAGCAGTAATCTACCTCCAAGTATGGCTGTTCCTGACCTAGCAAATTGTATAAGCAGGTCCTTCCCGCTGAATTATTATAAAGGGGAATGCAGGCTAAGATAGTCAGGGTAGTCAGGCCCCTTCCTCCTTGCTTCCTCTTAGGTTAGGTGTTATTATGGGTGTTATTACAGGGCAAGGATGTATTCAGGGGAGGACACGGTTCTACAACAAGCTCTTGTTAGCAACTGGAAGAGTGTAAGCTGTATACATATGAGAGGTAGGCATTATTACAACGGAAACAAACAAAAACCAAGCACAAACTAAAAACGTTTTCCTGCCTTTCCTTCTGTGCTGAGTCACTGCTCAGTTGCAAGCGTTCCAGCTCAAGGCAGTTCCTAGATTCCCTGTCCACTGGAGATGGACCTCCAATCCCTAGAGCACAGATCCCATCGTATTGAAGTAGTGACTGCAGCACTGCCATGGTCCTGCTCGGTCCACCAGTTCATTGTCGAATTTGAGGCAGCACCAGTTAGGCCCACCAAGAGAAAATACATGGACCTAGAGAACACTAACCCCGCCTACACATGAAAATAGAATCAGGAAACCCGATGGGGGGTGTCTCCACTTCTCATTGAACTGAACAGCATCCAAGCCTCAGGTGGCCAGTGACAAGAGGCTGCCGAGCAGTCATAAGGCCAAGCTGGCGAGGTCAGCTCAGATTACTGCTGGGCAGTTGAGTTCACTGATTTTCGTGGCTCCTGGCCAGGATTGCATAACAGTCCCAGAGGCCCATGAGGGCACAGATGACTAGAAGGGAACCTGCGCCTCCCGCCCCTGCGCTATGCCCAGGGTCCACGCCCGGGCCGCGAGCGTCGCAGCTGTCTGCCGACCCACTGTAGGGGAAGAATTTGCTGAGGCCCCAGAGGGTGCGAGGATTCTTTGCCCAATTAAACCACCACTAAACGCCATTACCTTGAAGGAAAGCGCTTCGTGAGACTTCGACCTGGGCAGCAAAAAGGCCACTAGATGGCAGCAGAGGACGCAGCCTGGGACAAAAAACCCGAGCCATCTTGCAAAAAAACAGGTCGAGAAACTGAAGACAATTTGGGAAAATATTGTCATTTGTCTATAATCATACATTCGGCATGAATGACTGGATTTTAAAGAAATGAGGGTAAAATTAATCAACCTGAAGACTCTTCCAATCACAGAATTCAACTGCGTATGAAGCCACATATCATGAAAGGGTTATTTTTCCATTGCTTGAAAGCAGGAGATAGGGGTCATGGCCTTTAAAAATTGACGTCAGCAGGAGCCTTGTCACAGTCCCTTCTTTCTGTAAAGTTCTAATTCAAGTAAAATGAGAGATCTCCACAGAGGCTGCCAAATTGATGAAGAATGGGGCAGATACAGTGGTTGCTGGGGAGGAATGCAGCAAAGCAGAATGCTGTCATGGAACAGTCAAGGACTCTGGCAATAATGTGTGGGGTGGGTGGGGGAGATCATGAGAAACACAGGACAAGTTTCAAACATTCTTTGCTTGCAGCTGGCAAAGGGTATTGAAAGGGCATTAGTAGCATGGGAGTATGCCCCAAATCTTTTTCTTCTAATGGTCCTTCTGCTATATATTCCCTTGCCCTCCCCTCCCTAGTTGTAACTATCAAAAATGTCTCAAGATATTGCACAATATCCTCAGGGTTGCAAAAATGACCCTTTCCTGAAAACCAAGAATTTTATTTCTTCCCTCCAAGACACATATTTCATAAGTCTACATGAACCATATTGTACATCCAAATCCTGAATTCCTACCATATGTTTGTGTAATGTCGAGAATGACAATTGAAGGACTACAGGCCGAATCTGGCCCTTGAATTAAAAAAAAAAAAAAAACAGTTATAAATATTTTAAAATCAGAATGTTTCATATTTTACAAGTCAGAATGTCTGTCTTCTGCAGGAACACTGAAGGTATGGCATTATGAAGTCCACAGTCCTAAATGGCAATAATTGATAGAGATGAGTGGAAATGTTCATTTAAATAAAATGTGTATCCTTGTTAGGTGCGGTGGTGCACGCCTGTAATCCCAGTGGCTCAGGAGGCTGAAACAGGAGGATTGTGAGTTCAAAGCCAGCCTCAGCAATGGTGAGGTGCTAAGTAACTCAGTGAGACTCTGTTTCTTTCTTTTTTTTTTTTTTAAGAGAGTGAGAGAGAATTTTAATATTTATTTATTTACTTACTTTTTTAGTTTTTGGCAGACACAACATCTTTCTTTGTGGTGCTAAGGATCCAACCCGGACCGCACACATGCCAGGCGAGCGCACTACCACTTGAGCCACATCCCCAGCCCATAGACTCTGTTTCTAAATAAAATACAAAATAGGGCTGGGGATCGAACCCAGGGCCTTGTGCATGCAAGCCAAGCACTCTACCAATTGAGCTATATCCCCAGCCCTCAATCCCCAATAACTGAAATTAAAAAAAGTGTATCCTCTACTTTGCTACAGTTCCTACCACTCCCTATTCCCTCATAACCATCTGTTTCAGCCATTTAAATCAATATAGGCAATTTATTTTCAACTCCTGAAGTACTCTATAGTTTTTTTTTTTTTTTCTGTGCTCAGATTGAACCCAGGGCACATTATAAGCAAATGCTTTACCATTGAGCCAGCACCAGCACCAGATTATTGTTTATTTTTCCTTGTGATTTTTATTGTAGCCTTGATTCTTCAGTAATCTGAGGATAAATATCATTATAATTTCCATGTGAACAAAATGTAGTTTAGAGATTTGATTTGCTCAAGCAACAGAATCAGAAACTAGATTTCCTTACACCCCATCCTATTATTATTTGAAGGAAAAGTTCTATTAAGAACTTCACTTAGGGGGCTGGGGTTGTGTGGCTCTGTGGTGGTAGAGCGCTTGCCTAGCATGTGTGAGGCACTGGGTTTGATTCTCAGCACCACATATAAATAAGTAAATAAAATAATAAAGATACATTAAATATAAATAAATAAATACACACACACACACACACACACACACACACTTAGGAGTTTTATGGAATCAAATCAGTAATGCAAGAATGGGCATGACTGTTAGAACTGATGAGTTCCAAGTGCTAAGTTGTTCAAGAATCACCACAAACGACTCTTTTTCTCTTAATGAAGTATTTCTGCCTTCCTTCTCCTTCCACACGTGATAAAAATGCCCTTCCTGCTTCCTTAAAGTTGACTGATATATGCCTTACTTTGGTCAATGAACTGTGAGTGGACGTAACATATATCCCTTTAGGGACATGAATATTTCTTCATGCTTAATTCACATTTTGGAGGGAGTAACTTTACACCTCATAGGGACACCGTAGGGCTTCAAAATGGTGGGATTCTTGAGCTTGAGTACCCAAATAACTTACAGTGCGCAGAGATCCTTGTCAACCTACTTTGGACATGTAGTATGAGAAATAAACCTTTCTGGTTTTAAGCCATCGAAGTTTTAGCGTTATTACCACAGCATCATCTAGTGTAACTTGGCACAAGGTTCATTTGCATGGTGTTTGAGTTTTTCTAAGAACTAGAAAGCAATATCTAGACTTTTGATAACATTATAAAAGCTGAAAGCCAGAGCAAATTGTTGAATACGGACGCCCCCCCCACACACACCAGTTTCCTAATCTACCACCACCTTCTGACGTTAAAAAGTTCTTTCCTTGGAGTCTTTCATTCATGAATCCTCCTTTATTCTGTTAGGTTGTGGGGAGGAAGAAGAGGCACAGATCTTTTTTTCTCTATTCCAGAGCTGATCCCAGAACTGTCCCCACCCACTAATACTCACACTTAACTTTTCATAGGGCGACTATTACCACTCCCAAGGTGTCACAAACAGAAAGGAATTGTAGCTGGCGCCACTGCAATGTCAAGACAAGACAGCCAGGCAGCGCTGTACCCTCACTGGTGCTTGGGCTTAGCTGAGCCCTAAGAAGCAGCATTCTCTAGGGAAAGAAGCCTTCTCAAGTGGGAACAAAAATGAGTGTGAGGAGAATACCCATCCTGGGCACTATGTGAATTTGGGGTGAGTTCTCTTAGTACTCCAGCTCTGATCAATTTCTAGTGCTAGCGGCTAAGCTGCCCGACTGGTGCTACGGGGACTCTCAGTTTTCTGGCTTTTCCCTAGGCCCACCCGAGCTTGTTATCTTTGTACACTTGCAAAGGTCATAAACGGTGAGGGCTGAGTGCAAGCAGAGCTTCAGTAACCAGACTGCAGCCCGGGATCAAAGGTCCGCGGAGCTGCGCAGAGGCTGAGTGTGCGCAGTACCGCTCCCGCCTTGGAAAGGCTCTTTACATCCGCGTGCTAGCAATAGGCGGGAAAGTCGGGTCGCCACGTCCTTCCCTCTGCCTGCCGGGTCCACTGGCCTGCCCAGCGAGCCTGTTATCCGCAGACGCCCAGGACGTGGGGGGGGAGGGGGACGAGAAAGGCCCCGCGCTCCTGACTCATCGTCTCCAACCTCCTTCTCGCGCGCGCTCCAAGTCTCAGGACTTTGGACCTGAGCACTCGTGCGAGGGGGCGCGGCGAGAGCACCTGCGAACCCCCAGCTCTGCCAAGCGCCATTCCCAGCCGTCGACGAGCTCGGAAGCTGACAGAGGGAGGGGCGAGGGCCCAGAGTCCTCTAGCGGTTGCGTGGCTGCTGTATGGCGCCCCGGCGCACGACCGCCCGCCCGGCTTCTCCCCGCTAGCGGGCCCAGTGGTCGCGCCCGAGGAAACTCTCGGCTAGGCCTTGACTTGCAGCGCCTCGCGTCACTCGGCAGATGCACAGCGCCCCTGCCGCGGAGGGAAGGCTCTTTATTTCCCAGAAGGTCACGGGGTAGCGGGGCATCCTGGGACTTGTAGGCTCTGTTAGAGTGGACCAGACCCGAATCTAAGAAAGAAGCAGTGGGGAGAGGAGGGCAAGGATGGAAGGGAGGAAGCCCCTTTACAGGGCGGTGAAGTGAGATGGAGGACTCAGGTACAGGTATATTTTCATCTAGTGGGGAAGGGACAAGAAAGAACTCCACTAGACCTCATGCTATCTTCTGAGTTTGCTGGGGTGGCATGCGGGGCAATCTGGAGGGTGCTCCCTCAAGAGAGAAGGGCTGTAGATGCTGTCTGCATCCCCTTGCTCTCGCAGCTCACTCATTTCGGTTTCCTGTGCTGGCCACTATAGTACCATTTTCCAAACCAGGAACCTCTTCGACCTCAGAAAGGCCCTGAAAAGCAGATAAAAGTGTAAGTGAATTGTAGGGATTAGAAAGGAGATAGCCCAGACGGAAGCAACTTCTTCCTCCCCCATTTTTTTTCTCTCATAGTTCTTCCAATAAATCTGGGTAGCTTCCTATTGCTTGTCTATTCTAGTCCCAGTCATTTGGATACCCAATTCCCTCTTACCCACCATTAGGGGAAAAGATGTCCCAAGCCAGAAAGCCAATCAGTTTCAATTCAGGATCCCTCATTTCCCTTCTGTCCCACTGCTCCCCTTAAATGCCACTGACCAGGATTGCCAACGGAAAAATTAGGAGGCAGCTAGCTGCTCCATGCTTTCCTTCCTGCCCCCAATACCTCTTGCAGTTCCTGGTAGTGCAGACTCTGGCTCCTGAAGCATCCTGGCTTCCTTTGGCTCAGTAAAAATAGGGCATATGCGGAGGCCAGCACACCTCCTAGGGTGAAGACCTCAGCGCTGAGCTCCAGCACCAGCAAGCCCACCAGCTGCAGGTAGACAGGGCTGAGGATGCTGTGGGGACCCAACACCTGTTTTTCCCTGCCCTTTCCCTTTCCATCTCTTGCTTCCTCCTCCTCCCACCTCTTCATTCACCAGTACCTGGGAGGAGGCTGTGGGAGAAGGCCCCAAAGCTGTCTTCATCACCTCGACCACCACCGCAATGAATCCCAAGATCAGGTTGAAGGTGTTGAATATCATCATGGCCCGTACCTGCCAGTGAACCAGTTCAGCACTGCCCAGCCTAGGGGACTCATTCCAACATCAATCCCCACCTGGAGCCTAGCTGAAAACAAAGCTCAGCTCTTGTTTCTTCTCCAAATGGGACAGGACCATCAGCCCTCTAACTTTCTTGCTTTCTCTCCATAGTCTTTTAGGCCAGCCAGGGACAGACAGCAGAGGATTAGTCAACATTTAATCACTTACTTCCTGAGTTGAGGGGTGTGTGTGTGTGTGTGTGTATTTTGGGGGGTGGGAGGACAGTACTGCATGCTTTTCCCACTCACCTTCCAGAGGCGGGGTGCTCTGCGAAGCTCAAGGGTGACAGTCCCAGTTAGGAGACCCTGAATGGTAATAAGCACAAATTTAAACTCTGTTCCCATTAGGGAGGTGTCCCCAGAACCTTCCTTCTACCCTCCCTGTGACAGGTCTTACTGAGACTCCAGACCCAAGTGGCAGTGCTGTGGCCATGTGACAAGCAGAGTTCAGGCAGGCGACTGAGACAGTAAAGGGTACCACAACTAATGCCAGCCATATCTGGGTCACCTGGAGACCAGAGCAGGGTATTTTAGCAGGGAACTGTCAAGGATTCTTTTCCCTCCTGGAAAATAATTGGGATAAATACATGGCAGAAGGAAAGTAGTCAACCAAGGGCAGCAAAGGAAGTAAGATTTAAAAATTAAGTGCCGTTTAATTTGTTCTGCCTCATGTTGCAGTTTACTTACTTCTGTTTTCCCCATCGGACAGAAGCTACATGGAGATTAAGGTTCTTGCTTTTTATTTTTTTTTATTTTTTCGTCTGTTTCTTCCACCCTCCTCCCACTAAGAGCCTAGCACAATTTCTGGCACATGGTAGGTGCTCACTGAACATGGATGGAACTGAATTGGATACAAGTGGACATGCTGAGACCTGGGGTGGGACAGCCTGGCCTCACCGCCAGCACCAAAAGCTGTCCATTTTGCTTGTGCCTTGCCCAGTGCTGTAGCTTTTCCAGACGAAGGCTGGGTCTCTCCTGCTCTTGCAGATTGGCTCCATCCTCCATCATTCTCTTGACCACAAGAGCTAGGTGCTTCCTAGGTTGGAAAAATTCATTATGGGCTTGTCCTTCAGGAGATAGGACATGCTATCTCTCTCCCAGTTACCACTCTACCCACTACCAAAATTAAGGGAATTGAGGCCCAGGACCTTACACCTACCTAGTTTGAAGCAGCTACTCCAAATGGATGGGACTCAGATGGGTCCTGGGACTCTTTGGGGGCCTGGTATTTCAGAGCAGATGAAAAACTTGTCCTGTCTGAGAAAGGCCGACAGAGCTGGGCTGTGGTTGGGCAAAGGTCCCAGTAAGGGCCTAAGGATCTAGGGAGTGGCCCTGGGTAGACACCAACCTTAGTTCACAAGATATTCAGCCCTGTCTCATTTTGTTCCTATTTCAATTGCTCCCATTTCTGCCCATCTGGTTTCCTCTTTTGGATTCATTCACTCACCACATCCCTTTGGATACTTTCAATCCTGGACCTCAATTTCCCTATATTCCATCATCTTTTTTTCTTTCTTTGGTTTCTTCATCAAATCACTTACTCTGCCCTAGTAAGATTCCATATAACTCTTTGGACTGCTTATTACCACTTGCAGCTTTGTCCCTAACCCTGATAAGTTTTAATTCCCCTAACTTTCCTGTCTCTCACTCTTTCTCTTTGTAATTTCTTGAAAGTTTTACTCTGAATTGGATGCTAAGTGGATGGAGAGCACTGTTTTTAGTGGGGATTGGTTTTGACTCAGTGATAAACTGCACTTAGACATATGTAGATGGTCCCCAAGTCTCGTGTACCTTTCTTGGGAAAGGTACTATTAAAACAATATTTCTGAAAGAAGAAATATTGTTTTAATATTTCTTAATATTAAACGTTGCAGCCTGGGCTAGACTCAGTTCTGCAAGTTTCCCAGCTGTGTGACCTTGGACATATTATTTTACTTATTTCAACCTCAGTTTGTTCACTGATAAAAGGAAGGTAACAACGTGCCCCTGCCGTGAAAGGTTGTTGATTCGGGGTGAGTGGTTAATAACCATTAACGCTGCTGATGAGGTCATACTGATGTGCCTGAGGACTTACTAAAGAACCTAAGATGGGGATATTTATTTGTACAGCAGAAAAAGCTGGGCCTGAATATATACAACTCAAAGATAGGAAAGGCCCATCTTGGCACAGAGCCTGAGGTCTGGAGAGAACGAGTCCCAGATCCACCTGGATGACCTTGAACAAGTTGCTTAATCTGTTTCCTTATCTATAAAGGGAAGTTAATACCAATTTCAAGGGGTTGCCTTGAGCATTAGAAGAGAAAATGCATATTAGCTAGCTTAACCCAACACCTAACACGTATGTATTCATAATCCTTAGTAGCTATTATCATTAATATTGATGATAGGAGAAACTGAGCCAGAAGAACCCTGGCAGGTAGTTCCTTGGACAGGATCCTGGGAAGCACATGGCCTTCCTTATAAGCCATTCCTGCCCTACTCAGTGCTGGGTCAATATCCTTGGAACACTGTATCTATTTTTCTTTCTTGGGAAGTGGGAATCACATTTTAAAGGAATCTAGAGAACTGTTGTCTATTTCTACCTCTTCAATCCCCGTAAATAAAATTAATTTAATGGTGATGTGAGATGTTGGGCTTGCAATGAGGATCCTTAAACTTGCAGGCCAGTGGGGAAAGAAACTCCTTGAGCCTCATTTTTCTTACCTGCAAATGAGAACTAATTATATTAGAACGTTATTGTTAAGGATTCCATACTATTAAATGCGTGAACAGGCATTCTGTAAATATTGACCAAATCTGAATATACTACTTACAAGTTTGTAGCCATCGCCCAGATTACAGTCTCCTCAAGGGAACATATCGCATCCCCCTCATCTGGGCATCCCCCACAGCTCTGAGCACAGTGTCTGGTACTTGGTAAGCACTCAGTAAATATTTGTTGTTTTGAAGAGCCATTTAAGTGTCTTAAAGAATGGAAAATAGAATTCGAGAGAGAAGAACGAGAATTGTTTATCAAGAACAGAAAGGACGGAAGAGTAACTTTAATAATGTTTCTTATACGGCAGACATTAACTATCTCTATAATCGCCCCTCCTCCTCCCCAAAAAGAGACAGAAATTGTAAGGGAGAGGCTTTGAGATAAAACCCCAGGAAGAACTTCTCCGAGTCTGTGCATGTTGGGGCAGAAACAGCGGCAGAGCCAACTCCTTCCCTGGTATGTCCGGGTCTAGGGTGGGAGGGGCAGTCCTGCTAGGAGGCTGGGGGAAGGACGAGATGACCTTTCAAAATCTCTTCCAGTCTCCTGTTGGAATCGTCTGTGCGCCCCACCCCCGCTCCCTCCTCTCTCCCTCCCTCCGACAGCGCCCCCCGTCTCCAAACTGCCCGCACCCCGCCCCTGGCGGCCGCCTCTCGCGGCTCCCGGGGTCCCCAGCTCCCTGTCCCCAGAGCCGTAGCCGCGCTCCCGCGCGGTTCCCAACGCCGCCGCGCCGCCCCCCGCATGCTAATGGCCGGGCCGCCTCCCGCCGCACACAATGCGGGCCAGGGCCGGGGGCGGGGGGACCGGGGAGGGGGCGGGGGCCGGGCCGGGGGCGGGGGGGCCGGGGCCCGGCGCATCTCCCCCGGCCCCACGTAACGCTGACGCCCGCGCAGCCGGCCCGCCGCCCGCCGCCGCCACCGCCGCCGCCCGCCCGCTCCGCCGCCGCCCGCCCGGGGCTCGTGAGTAGCCGCTCCCCCCACTCCCGGCCCCCCCCGTCCGCCACCCGCCCCCGCCCCCGGCCCCCTCCCCCCATCCCGGAGGGGGGGCCGCTCCGCGCGCCCGGCTCGGAGCAGGTGCAGGGGGCGGGGGCGGGGGAGGGGCGCCGGCTCGGCCCCAAGCAAACTTCGCCCAGAGCTCCTGGGGGGGCGGGGTGGGGGTGGCGGCCTGGGAAGCCAGTAGAGCTGGGGGGGGCCCACGGGAGGGGGGCCAGGTGGGGGAGCCGGGGGAGCGGACACCAAAGGGGAAGGGCCAACGGGGGTGGGGTGGGGGCGGGGGTGGCGAGTGTCTTTGTAGGGGCCCGCAGGCAGGGCGCGAGGGCCCTGGGGGTGCGGGGCGGTGTGGCCGCGAGCCTGAGTGGATGCGCGCCCCCCGGCCCAGGTAGGGCCCGTGGGGGAGGGGGCAAGGAACCCAAACTCTCTGGAGTGGGGACGGTGGGGGGAGGGGAGAGGATGGGGGGTGCTTCCCTCTCGGCGTCCCAAACAAAGTGTCACAAAGAGCTCGGCCCGCGGCAGCAGCGGAGGCGGCTGTAACTCAGCTTTTGTTCTCCCGGCCGAGGGTAGCAGAGCCCTGGCCTCCCTATCTCCCACCCTGCCCCCTATCATCCTTCTTGCTTATCTTCCCAGGGAGGGGTCTGGGGTGCTGCTGGAAGAACCTCTTGTGCAGGATCACAGGTCCTACCTTACTTGCTGACCTATTTCTGGGAGGGGTATTTTCCCAGAAGCTCTCCTGCCCACCTCCCTCTTTCCCCCACCTCCCAGTCTGAGGACTGAGGCTCATGTGGGCGGTTAGACTGACTTTTCTAGGGTCAGCTCCAGTTAAGTAGACTTAGGGATGGCTACATGTCTCCTTTCCCCAAATCCAGATCCTTCAGAACTTTGAAAATCGGGGTCAAGTTAGGACATGACTGGGATAAAATTCACCATGGTGGGGTGGCAGCAGGTGTATCTTCTCACCTCCTTCTGTGCATTTGGAGTCCTTAACTGAGGTTGCTTGCCCCTAACTCAGGACAGTGGGACCCAGGGAATGCTGTCTTCACCAAGAACTCAACCTGAAAGGTGGCAAACTGCTCTGGAGGGAGAGTTTGAAGGAATAGTGAAGTTAATATAGAGAGGAGACCACAAAAGTGATCTATTGGCATGTCTCTGTGATTGAGGTGGTCTTCATTCTGGACCACTTAAGAAGCTCCCTTTCCTAAAAACCCATTTAGTGCAGTGGTTATCATAATTGTTTCTGACTTCGGAGGTATAGGATTTTCAGCAGAGGGAAAACTCAAGTATTAGAAATGACCAGAGACAGAGGCCTAGTTACAGCTAGACCCCAGAGATCCTGAACCCTTGCTCCATACACTTTGAACCACTAGGCTTGGGGACAACCTTCTTAGTCCTCTATTTGGCAGATGCTTCTGTGTATCTGTCTTTGTTGTTTATAAATCTTTTTATTAACCATCCATCTTTATTTAGTAAGGTTTAAGGTTTGATGTTCCATAAACTGCCTATACCAGCTGTCCTGGCATGTAAGAGTAATTGGCCTGTTGCTTTGAAAATATTTCTGATCCCTAACCCTGGCTCTGCATCCCTATAGAATCCAAATAAGGGCAAGATAACCCCTGATTCTCAGTGGGGGTGGAAAGTAGGTCACTGCTACTCTCTGACCAAGTCTGGCCAAGTATCATGGATGGTGTTTAAGCCTGAGTATAGAAAAATCTATGATTATTGTCCACAGTTAATACATGTATGACTTAAGTTATAAGCAACTTCATAAAACCTGTCAGTGCTCTCCTTTATTGATTACGACCATGAGATCAGATGTCTGGGCCTGTTTGGAATGAATATGATTGAGGGGATCTTGATGGGGTCTAGGAGGTCTCAGTGAATTTTGTTGATTTTAGGCCTCTTTTGGAGAAACTCTTCTGCTGGGGAATTTAGTTTCAGTTTGGGTCTTCTTATATCACTATATTTCCATTCTGAAAACTGCTGTGTGCAATGTGTGTATGTGTGTGTGTGTGTTTTTTTTCTTTTGGGAGGAAGTTTTGCCTTGTTCTGTTTTATTTTATTTTTGCATTGGATATGAGTCCAGCTTCTCAGGAGATGTTTTGCTTGCAGTTTTAGGGGCCCTAGAATCTTCTCAGAATCAGAATATGTGCCCATAGGTTAGTCAGCTATGACCATGCAGTATTCCCAGCCTCCACCCCCCCTCCCTCCTGGCCATCTGCTTCCTCTGAATATACCAGATTGGCTGTACACCAGGATGTTCCGGGAATCCCCAGGAGAGCAACAGAATGTGAGGGACCCAAATACGATGCCTCAGTAACTCATTCCAGGATGTACAAACTGTAACTGTCAGGACACTCCTTATAGCTAATTAAAAACTTTCTGGTTACATCTGTTTTCTAATACCTCTATTTTCAGTGACATCCAAAAGGCCAAAATAATCCTCTGGTACCACTCTCCCCTGACCCTCTGTGGTTCCCAGATAGGGGGAGAAAATCCTCCAGCTTTTCTCAGTGCTTTATCTGTGATGCTAAAATGGCAAACATGGCCTCTCTAGGACTTCATAGTTCTATCTATGGTACTGAGGTGGCCAAAGTGGCTTCTCTGGTAGCCCACTGCACTCTCCATGGTACTGAAGGAATGACCATTTGTTTCAACATCTCGGGTCCAGAAGAGTCCTGTTATTTAGACCCACAAAACTTTTAAGCTGGAAGGCAACATCAGTAAAAATTAGTCTAACCTACTTACATTACAAAGGATAAATGATTCACTGAAGGTTGTAGGGTTTATTAATGGTAAAACTAGGTTTACAATAGCCTTGTACCCCTTAATCCTATTCTGACTCACCTTCTGTGAAATTATTCAGTGAACCTGGCTAGGCTCTTGGCCCCAGGAAAGGGGTTTGTTTGGAGGATCCAGAGGAGGAAGGTGTACTCCCAAATATGGAGCTATAGAAGAACACATTAAATGGTGACAGACGACATCTAATGGACCTTGGACAAGGATATTTTTGTTAATTAATATCCTGTTAATATTCCCAGAGCCCTGATTCTGCATGTAACAGGTACTTGCCCCATACTGAAGTCTTACCACATCCACTAAACCTTGAAAATTAAGGAAGCTCTGGACCTCCAGAGCCTTTTCTCTGCTGATAAGCAGGGCTGACTCCTGGCCCAGTTTTCTTCTATTAAAGATCTGTAAGCAAGGTAATGCCGAGTTCTTTTCTTTCTCAGTAACATAAAGCTTATTGTAAGAAAGTTCTTTATATCTCAAATATTCTTCCTATCTCAGGCAGAGGGGAGGAAAAAAAGAAAAAGGTTAGGCCCACATTCATCTGGCCTTGACCAGATACAATTCTGTATGGAGGCAGGAAGGTAGAGTGGATGCCTTCTGGTCATCTTCCCAGCCTGTTTCCATGAATTTTAATTCTGAGGTTACTTCTGAGTCCTAAAGCTGACCTCTTCTGCAGCTTAGAACCAGGACCCCCCCCCCCCCCCAATATTCTCTTCTTCTCTGTGCTCTTCTTCCTGGCCCTGGAGCTCTGCACATCTCAGGCCTAGGGAATTTTAGCTGGAGAATTTTAACCCTTTCCTGTTAAGAGCTTGTGCGGGAGCCCCTATCTGTGCAGATGGCCCAGCCCCGCCCCCGTCCCTCACTCCAGCCTCTTGAGCTCAGAGCCAGTGTAATCCTCCTCTTGTGTGAGGAAGCCTCTCCCCTGCAGAGAGGAGGAAAGCCTGCTTCGGAACAGCCTGGACAAAGGGGCTGAGATGCCCCATCAAACTGCAGGCTCCAAGGTTTGAAACAGGGGATGAATCTTAGATGGTATTTGCAGTTTTTAACCCCTTCCCCAGACTGGCAGTGCCCCTTAACTTCCACTCCTCCCCCAACTCTCCATTCCCTCTCTGACTCTCTCCCCCTTCATGCCCCTCCCCCTCTGTCTGTCTCCAGACTCTGCTGCTGGGAGGTGTTTCTCTCCCATGCATGAATGAGTCTCTGTAATGAATGGAAATGAATGGATCAGGAATCCAGGCGGAGGGAGGGAGAGTGAGGGGGAAAGACGGAAAGACAGGGTAAGGGCAGAAGCAAGGACCGTGGAACCTGGAAGGATGTTTGGCTGCCAGGTCAGTTAGGGTCTGAGAGAGAGTGACTGACCCCACTTGGATAACCGGGGAACATGGCAAGCCCTCTCCATTCATTTATCAAGCTGCACATACTGTGATGTTCCCTCCCTCCCCACTGCCAGGATGTGAGGTGGTGGTGGTAGTGGTTCTGGGAGCATTTAAAACATAATTTTTGGGAAAAAATTGGGTTACCAGAGAGCTTTTTGGATTTGGCAAATTAAGGGGTGGAGTCTTTGAAGAAAGCAGCCCCCTTGTGACTCAAAATGCAAATAGGAAGGGAAAGGTTTAAGGACTCTAGGGTGTTAAAGAGTCTGGGATTGGGGATGATAATTTCCATTGCTGAAAATCAGGACTCATCTTTCCTCCAAATCTCTTTCTTTAGCTCCTCAGCACCTGTTGCCTTCATTAGCAGCCTTTCCTCCTCTTCCCTGCACTCCCCAGAACCAAAGAATGTGAAGGGGTTCCATGGAGGTGAGTGGAGACATGGACTGAACCTACAAATATCTAAAACGGTGCTCTATCTCCCTTCCTACCTCTTTCTCTTTTAACCTATTATTTAACCTAACCCTGGCTCTGCGTCCCTATTATAACTTATCTCCTTGGCCCCAGCATCCAATTCCCATCCATCCTCCAGCCTGCAGTGGGAATGGCACCCTGGGTCAAGCCCAAACCCACTCTCCTTTTGTTCTGGTCCTTGTTGCCGTTGTTTTCTCCACTGATCGCCCTTCTCCATCCTTTGCTCTACGTGCTTCTTTTTCCACAGGGCTCACGTCCCCGCGTCCCTGGTGGCCATTTAGCCCCGTCACCACCGGCCTTTGACGGCGAGCTGGATTTGCAGCGCTACTCCAACGGGCCAGGTGTGAGCACGGGGTCGCCCGGGATGGGAGCTGTGGGCTGGTCTGAAAGTCGAGCAGGAGAACGGCGTTTTCCCTGCCCTGTATGCGGGAAGCGATTCCGCTTCAACTCCATCCTGGCATTGCATCTGCGAGCGCACCCAGGGGCTCAGGCCTTCCAGTGCCCACATTGTGGCCATCGCGCAGCACAGCGGGCTCTGCTACGCTCGCACCTGCGAACACATCAGCCTGAGCGCCCACGTAGCCCTGCCGCGCGCCTGTTGCTGGAGTTGGAGGAGCGCGCACTGCTGCGGGAGGCTCGCCTAGGAAGAGCCAGAAGTTCAGGAGGCATGCAGGCCAACCCTGCCACTGAGGGCCAGGCACGGCCTCAGGTTCCTTCGTCATCTGCCTTCCGTTGCCCTTTCTGCAAAGGCAAGTTTCGCACCTCAGCAGAGCGCGAACGCCACCTGCACATCCTGCACAGGCCTTGGAAGTGCAGTCTGTGCAGTTTTGGCTCCAGCCAGGAGGAGGAGCTGCTACACCATAGCCTGACGGCCCACGGGGCTCCTGAGCGCCCCCTGGCGGCCACCTCCACTGTGCCCCAGCCTCAGCCTCCACCCCAGCCCGAACCCAGATCTGTTCCTGAGCCAGAACCAGAGCCTGAACGTGAGGCAACCCCTGCCTCTGCTCCTGCAGCTCCCGAGGAGCCCCCGGCGCCTCCAGAGTTCCGCTGCCAAGTGTGTGGCCAGAGCTTTACACAGTCGTGGTTTCTCAAGGGCCACATGCGCAAGCACAAGGCCTCCTTCGATCATGCGTGTCCCGTGTGTGGCCGCTGCTTCAAGGAGCCCTGGTTCCTAAAGAACCACATGAAAGTGCATGCCAGCAAGCTGGGTCCTCTCCGTGCCCCAGGTCCTGGCTCAGGGCCTGCCCGGGCACCCCAGCCTCCTGATTTGGGGCTGCTGGCCTATGAGCCACTGGGCCCTGCGCTTCTCTTGGCCCCGGCACCCACTCCAGCTGAGCGTCGGGAGCCCCCGAGCCTCTTGGGTTATCTAAGCCTCCGTGCTGGCGAAGCCCGGCCCAATGGAGAAGGGGCTGAGCCTGGGGCCGGCCGTAGCTTTGGAGGCTTCCGCCCACTGCCATCAGCTGTCCCAGCGCGGGCTCGAAGGCACCGTGTGGAGGAGCCTGAGGAGGAAGAGGAGGTGGTAGAGGCTGAGGAGGAGAACTGGGCCCGGGGCAGGTCACTGGGCCCTTTGGCCTCCCTGCACCCACGCCCAGGCGAGGGACCAGGGCACTCGGCGCCTTCTGTGGGGGCCCAGGCAAGATCTACAGCCACACAGGGTATGTAGGGACTCCTCTCTGGGTTTTCTGTCTTTCTTCCTGTCCAACTCTGTGGTCACCACTCTTGTAGCTTCTTTTTAAAAAGAGCCTTTTTTCTTCTCATTTTTTTTCTCCTGAAGATGTTACCACTTCCAATGGCACTAATTCTTAACCTCTTATGTTCTCCCAAACTTGATGTGACCTTGTGGAACCCAAGGGGAAACAGGCCTGTGGGGTGGGTGTGGAGGTGCAAAGCGACCCTCATAACTTCCTTTTAATATGTACATTGCAGAAGAAAATGGGCTGTTGGCTGGAGGGACCCGGCCTGAAGGGGGCCGAGGGGCCACTGGCAAGGATTGCCCCTTCTGTGGAAAATCTTTCCGCTCAGCTCATCACCTCAAAGTGCATCTTCGAGTGCACACAGGTAAGGAAGGCAGCTTCTTGAGTGGGTAGGGACTGAAGGGGAGGAAAAAAAGATGAGAGCTATCAGTAGTCTTAGAGATGACCCACTATTGGTCAGATGAAATTAGTTCGAAAATGTTCTTTATTAAATCAGAGCTAGTGAGAAAGACAGGGCTTCTTCCCAGTCCTAAGGATGAAGTCAGTAAATTGAGCAGAATGCAAATGAGGGTATGCAGTGATTCTGACCTCATCACCTTATCCCACCTCTTCTCCCCAGGTGAGCGCCCTTATAAGTGTCCACACTGTGATTACGCAGGCACCCAGTCTGGCTCACTCAAGTATCACCTGCAGCGTCACCACCGGGAGCAGAGGAGTGGTGCAGGCCCGGGGCCACCCCCAGAGCCGCCACCACCTACCCAGCGGGGTTCAGCCCCATCCTCAGGAGCCAAGCTGGCTCAGCAGTCTGCGACCTGGGTGGAGGGTGCTGCAAGTCCCCGGCCTCCTTCAGGTGGCGCTGGGCCGGGGTCCCGTCGGAAGCCGGCTAGCCCTGGGAGGACCCTGCGCAATGGGCGAGGTGGTGAGGCCGAACCCCTGGACCTGTCCCTGCGGGCGGGGCCGGGAGGCGAGGCTGGGCCAGGGGGTGCCCTCCACCGCTGCCTTTTCTGCCCTTTTGCCACTGGAGCCCCTGAGCTTATGGCCTTGCATCTGCAAGTGCATCACAGCCGTCGGGCTCGGGGTCGCCGGCCTCCCCAGGCTGATGCATCTCCTCCCTATGTCCGAGTACCATCAGGAGAGACCCCTCCCAGTCCTTCGCTGGAAGGGGAGGAGGGCCCCGGGTTGTCGAGATCTGGAGAAGCGGGGCCTGGGGGGCAAGAAAGGTAGGGATCCCTCTTAGGGGTGATTAGCTTAGTGAGCTTACCCCGCAGGAGCGGGGGAGCACTAGAGGTAGTTGGGTAGAGCAGCCAGCAGGGGGCAGTATGGGACCCAAATCCCAGCCCCAGGCGGACCAGAGGTGGAGGGGCAGTGGGCAAAGGAGGATGGGCAGGCGATACCCATCCAGCCCAGGGGAGTCACAGTGCCTTAGAAGTGGCAGAGGTGAGGGTCAAAGAACGGGGTCCCAGGTCTGGCAGAGAGGATTGTGTCCCTGTTGAGGAGCCGCTCTGCCAGTTTTTGCTGGTCCATAGGCGTGAGAGTTTATTTTTGTACAAGGGGTGGGGGTGGGGGGGGCACTGTACCCTTCTAGCCC
This sequence comes from Ictidomys tridecemlineatus, assembly GCF_052094955.1. NCBI lineage: Eukaryota > Metazoa > Chordata > Mammalia > Rodentia > Sciuridae > Ictidomys > Ictidomys tridecemlineatus. The sequence goes on from NC_135481.1 coordinate 93,086,209, forward strand.
CATCAGGGGCCCTGTAGACGTTGCTATTTTTGGTACGATTCCTGTCATCCCTGTTGCAGAGTCGTGTCCCCAATAAACAGGTGTCTTGAGGCACAAGGCCCTGTGTTCTGTCTGCCTATGTCCTGTTTCTTTCCTTGGGCTCTTCTGCTTTAGAAATAGTTAACCTCTTCAGGCATTAAATTATCATTCAGAGAACTAGACAAGAAATGTAGAATCTTGGGCTTTAACTCAGTCTTCAGATTTAGTATCTCTGGGTGGTGCCCAAAAGGTAGCATTTAAGAAATAGGCTAGGGGGTTCTCATGCACTGTGGCTTGAAGACCTCTTTGGAAAACTGTTGGGCTGTGCTAGACCCCAGTTTGTCTGTGACTAGCTTAGTTAGCCTCAAGATGTGGGAGAAGGAACCTCCAAAAATTCATTGATCTTCTGGAAGCCACTATGGAGGAAGCACATTTTCCCAGGCTCTTGCATAGTTTTTGGACAGTAAAGGATAAAGGGTACTTCAGCCTTGGTTTTATTTTCTGTATTCTAGTTAATGGTTGGTTTAGGGAGGTGCTCAAGTTAGTTGCAAAACCTTAATCCAGAGGATTGTTCTGCCTCCTGGGAGGCAAAGTGTGAGTAAATACATTTAATATAATAATAGTATTATAATAACAATAATTACACATAAAAAGTCTGCAGTTCCGGCCCCACTCTGTAGTATGGTTTTCATAGCTCCGTTTCCTGTGACAACCCAGGATGGAGTCACCAGGAACCAGTTGACCTGGCAGAGATGAGTCTTTTCTGGGAGAATCGGGATGAGGAGAAACAGGCTGTCAAAGAGGTGTCCTGGGGATGCGTAGTGGCCAAGGATGAGGGAAAATTAGAAAAGGGATAATTTCCCTTTTCTAGGCTATGAAGGGAAGCAGATATGGCCATTCTGGTTCCTGCAGGATAAGGCACCAAGCAGGGGAGAGCTAGAGATAGCAGTAGCAGGGGGATGCTCTGGTCCTTGAATCCCCTTTCTGTTCAGGGAGCAGAGGGAAGGAATTCGGTGCTCTTCTAGTCCTTTGTTATGTCCCACTGACATCCCAGCCCAAAACACGTGGAGAGGAGGTCTGCAGCCAAGTTCCGGATCTTCTCTAGAAGCCAGGAAAAAAGAAGGGTGGATTGGGAAAGGGAAGAACCTGACTGTCAAGCAGCTTAGGCTAAGAAGAAGGGCACTTGAAGGACGGAAGAGAGAAAGGGGATATGAACTCACCTAGGTCACAGAGGTGTGGTGGGGTCACTCAGGGCTCGGGCATGACTCTGAGGGCAGAGAAACTGCAATGAATTTGGAGATATTTCCTGTCCCTCCCTCCCCCTCCCTCCCTCTCTCTCTCTCTCTCTCTCTCTCTCTCTCAAGCCTGCTTCTTATTAAAGATTTGTTTTTTTCACCTCTGGCATTGATACCTCTTAGCCAGGCCTGGGGGAGAGGAGAAAGGCAGACTGTGCAATAAATCCAATCTGCATCCTCAGTTGGGATCATTGGTTCTCCCACTCCCCCAGTGGGCTGGATGATCAGAAAAGCCCACCCAGAAAGTGACCAAAGAGATCACCCATTCCCAGCTTTACTGCAGATACTTACCTGCCGGGATAGCCCTAAGATCCCTCCACTGGCCAGGGTGGGAGTGCTGCTCCCAGGGTGGGGGGGTTGCAGGCTGGGGCTGTGTCTTGGTCCTGGGGACACATCTCCAGAAGAGTCAAGTGTTTCTGGGGCTAGAGGGGAAGCTAGGGTGAGAGTAGGGTATAGAACTCCTACAGATTACCTTAAGCAACCAAGCTGCTCCATCAAGGAGGAAAAAGCTCCATAGCAACAGGAAGCTGTGTCACCATAGCAATCCAGTTGCAAGAGAACCCCCCTACCAAGAGGCAGGAAATTGTCAGCAGCATCATTAGAACAACCAGGGAAGAAGCGACAGGAAACTATAAGGATTGCCGTGGTGAACCAGGAGGGTACAACAGGAAGCTGAGGCAGTTTCCATAGAAACCCAAGGAGAGCTAGAGAAAGAGAGGTACAGAGGAAGTGCTTCTTAGCAACAGGCTGCTGTAAGCATCACCCTAGCAACCACATGGAAAGCTCTTTTAGCAGTGGGGAAGCTGTACATATTGTCATGGCAACTGGGCTACTTGGCTAGAAAAAGGAATTGCTCAGCAGCAGGCAGCCTGAACATCACCATGATGACCCGGCTGTTGGGAGCCACCCCTTGAGAGGTGCCTCACCCAGGGAAATTTGCTTGACGTCCAGATCCCAGGCCTCCTCCTCGACGCGGGCAGGCAGGGAGCAGGCTCCCGGCGAGAGGCCGGGAAGGGAAGGGCCGGCATGCTCAAAGGATGACACGGCCACGGAGGCCCGGGTGCGGGCGGCTGTAGAGAGTGGGGAGTTGGGGTGGGGGTGGGGTGCTGGTGTGGGAAAGCACTCCTGGCTTCCCAGAACAACTGTCTCATTAGAGGGCCTCCCAGTTAGTCCCACAGATTTTAGAAAGAGAGATGCCCACTCATTACCCTTCCTGACTTTCCTCCATGCATCCCCATCGTGCTTGGAGCTGATCAAGGTATGATTCCGGGGACACCCCCAGCACCTTGGCCCTTACCTCTTCCAGTGAGCAGGGCACTCAGTGTCCGTTCCCCAAGGGCTTTGATGTCCAAGAAGGGTTTATTTCCAATACCCATAGAGACCATTTGCTGTACTCGGAGTTCTAGGGAACAAAGACCCTGTTAGCAAACTACTTGGCTCCAGCTCTAACACATCACTGGTTCACCCTTTATTTTGCTTCTTCCCAGCTCTCATTACTCCCTCTCTTCCTCTGGTATCTCATTACACTTCCTGTTGGCTATCACTACAGGAATGGTGATGGTAGTTGTTGATTTCCTCCAATTTATATCTATCTGTTCTCACATATGTGGCATCCTGGCTGCCCACCAACTTTTCTAATCTTCCTTTTCTGTTGGGCATTAAGAGCAAAACTCACAATTTTATAATCTTTCCATTTTATAAGATGCTTCCATATATATCACCTTATATAATCCTCCCTGCTTCCTGGGGACGTAGCTTAGTAGTAGAGTGCTTGCCTAGTATGTCCAAGGCTCTGGATTCATCCCCAGTACAGCAAAAATAAAATGAAATAAAAAAATAATTACTATTTCATTTTTCAGATGAGTAGAATAGAATGAGGTTCACAGAATCAAATAAAAACAAAAACCAAGATGGGAATAGGAAAGACAGTAGAATAAATTGGACATAACTTTCCTATGTTCACATATGAACACACAACCAGTGTAACTCCACATGATGTTCAACCACAAGAATGGGATCCTAATTAGAATAAGTTATACTCCATGTATGTAAAATATGTCAAAATGCATTCTGCCATCATGTATATCTAAAAAGAACAACTAAAAAAGAAAAACAAAAACTAATCCAGCAAATAAGTGGCACCAGTTCTTAATCTCAAATATTTTCTCTCTTGCCCACCCATTTACTCTCATTTTCCTGACATGTGTTAGCTTTTTCTTTCTTTTTGGTACATCTTAGGCTAATTTCTATTCAGCAATTCTCTCTCAAGCCAGATCTTGAATCTTAAGTCATTCTTTTTTTTGCATCCTACACCATTTTCCTAAGCAATCTCCATGTTCTCCAGAAAACCTCCTGCCATAACCCTGGTTCCAAGTACGTTTTCCCACAGCTCTGCCCAGTACCCTTGTTGTAGGCTGCCTGTCTCCATAGCAGCTGCGCAATAGAACTCGTCCACTTCAGTTTGATCTCTGGTGAAGTTGCCTGCAGAGTGTATGCCTCTCGTGCACGCCGCCGCCGAAACCACAGTTCAAAGCAGAGTCCACTGTCCCCAATATTTTCTGTAAGCCCCATGTCAGCAGTCTGAGGAAGAGTAGAGGGAATGGTTGAAGGTGCATGAATTCTAGCTGGATGGTATATGAACAAGTACTACATTTAGCCTGGCATTTGGTAGATAGACGGTCAGTAAACATTTGTTTAACTCTCACCAGGTGCCAAATGCTCTCCATGCAGTCTTCACAACAACCATAATTTACAGAAGGGGAAATGAGGCCCAGAGATAGGCAGCAACTTGCCCAAGAATTTATGTAGATTACTAGAGTAAGGACTTGAACCCATGTCTCTTATTCCAAATCTAGGCCTTTTTCTCTGTACTATAACTACCCCCTAAAGAGCTGGAACTAGTGTAGGGGACAGAGTTAAGAAATCTTTAGAATCATTCCACACTGCCTCATCCAAGACTATAGGTTGCTAAGGACATTTATCTGGCTGGTTCCCTAAAGCAAGCTTTCCCTCTTCATGGATAGTGTCCTTTCCTCTCATACCACAGGGACCACTCCTAATTCAAAAGGCATATGGGTCCTTGGTGGGAAAGATCCTCTTCCAAGTCTGACTTAGAATGCTTTATAAATCTGCATGGACTACGTGAAAACCCCATGGGGTAGACCAATGGCAGGGACTTCTGTCATCCTCTGATACCTTAATGTGATGACTGGTTATAGGTCAAAGCCTATTCAGAACCTGGGTTGGGGGTGAACTTCTAGAACACTTGAGTTCTCAAGTACAGCATAGCTTCCTGTCCCCTTCACCTACTCCAACTCCAGGCAATGTACCTTAAAAGCCTGCTTGTAAACAAAAGTCTCAGAACCCCCTTCAGAGCCCTTGAGCTTGCTGAACAGAAGGAGGTGCTCAAAAAGAAAGACATGGCGAAGACACTTCTTCCGGCCACAGATGACAGTGAAGGGATCCCGATGCAAGAGCTGTCCCTGCTCCTTCAGATCTATCTGGGGAGAGGAAAAGGAAAAGTGGTTGGCTCTGGATCCTTTTGTATGTACTTTACAAGGAGTAAAAATAGATTTATAGAGCACGGGGGCCTAATGCACTGGTTCTCAGGCAGAGTCAGGAAATTAGAAAAGCCCTCAGCCTAGAATCCATTCACTGGTCACCATGTACAGTACAGCTGGTCTACCAGCACAATCCTGCCTCTCATTATGGGAAGGTGCACTGTACACTAGAACTTAAAGTCTCCCCTTGGAAAACCTTTGCATTTTGGGGACCAAGGAAGAGAGCCAGCAAAGAACTAGAATAAGTTTATCTCAGAGCAAGGAAGATTTTATTTTAGTCTGTTCTGGAATCTCAGGGCAGGAAAAAGACATGGTAGAGGTGAATAAAGAATGTGTTGGGTGTTGAGATGCAGGTAGAAGTGTAGACCAGAAAGGGAAAGATAAGAATTAGGAAAGGAATAGGAGAGCACAAGGCAGATATAGGTATGGGATGTAGGGTAGGACACAGCTTCTTTATTTACAGATGAGGAAACAAAGGACCACTTAACTTCAGTGACAATGAAATCCATCCAGCTGATTAAAAATTAGAGCTTATTGGGTTGGGGCTGTAGCTTAATGGCAGAGTGCTTGCCTAGCATGCATGAGGCACTGGGTTTGATCCTCAGCACCACATATAAATAAATAAATAAATAAATAAAGGCATTCTGTCCATCTACAACTTCAAAAGAATAAGAAAAAAATTAGAGCTGGATGTAGTGGTGCATGACTGTAATCTCAGCGGCTTGGGAGGCTGAGGCAGAAGGATTGTGAATTCAAAGCTAGCCTCAGCAAAAGTGAGGTGCTAAGCAACTCAGTGAGACCCTGTCTCTGAATAAAAAATACAAAATAGGGCAGGGGATTTGGCTCAGTGGCTGAGTGCCCCTGAGTTCAATTCCCAGTATGCGCCACCCACCCCCGCCCCAACACACACAAATTTGGAGCTTAGGGCCCTCTGGCCTTAACTCTGGTTTTCTTGTCATCAGTCTACATTGTCTGAGGCTACAGGGCTAGGCAGTTTGAACAGAGGGACTAGAGCCAGGGCCTTACCTCACAGCCTCGCACTGCCTCTACAGCTAGCAGGTCTCTGCCTCGGGACTCTTGTTCTCTGAGCAACTGTAGAGCAGCCCCAAGGGCCTGGCGCTCAGAACTCGGCTCAGACCCAGCTTCCCTCAGGAGCTCCTCCAAGAGCCGCCCATACCGAGCCAGTTGCTCCAAGGGCTGCTGTAGGGCCCGGGGAAGGTAAGGGCCACTCTCCATGGAGCCCTGGGTGAGGAAACAAACAGGATGAGGGAAGGGGCTGGTGCCTGTGGGGGGCCAGACTTTGGGGGAAGGTGGGTAGTAGGTTGGGTCCAGGCTTTAGAGTATAGATGAAGCCCAGATACCCCCAAAGATAAGGCAAAACCCTTTCCTCCAGAAAGAAGACAGGCAGGAGGCCTGTAGGAAATGCAACCATACTCTGCATTCTAAAGGAAGTTGAAAAAGAAACCTAGGGAATAACACCTTATAGTCTTTGGCATTTAGCTTTTGAAATCACTTTCATATCTTTTGATGTGAAGTCTTTTGATCCTTGAACTCTCTGTGAGAGCTCAAGATGGAGGGAATATGGTAAACGTCTCGGTTTACCAGACGTTGAAATGGAGGCCCTGAGGAATCAAGAATCTTACCCAAGTTCCTCAGTTGGGGGAACTGGATAAACACCCAGCCTCACCAGGCTCCTAGTCCAGTGCTTGTCCCTCCCTCAGCAACTCTGGGACATGACAGGTAGAAGGCATTCCTGGGCACATTTAAGAAAGCTTTTTATCCCTGACGGATGTTGAAGTGGGGTGAGTTTTTAGGTCTTCTCGGACCCTCTTCTCATGAGGGTTCGAGAGGAGTTTACCTTGGCTGGGGGGTTGAGTGTAGCCAGACCATTTTCCAGTTTATGTCGGTGCTTCACATACTGAGCATAGAGGCTGAACTGGTCCCCCTGCACAAGTAAGGAAGGCACAAGTTCTCACTCATTCCTGGTGAGGCCCCTGCAGACAGACTCTCCCTTCCCCTTCATCCTCACTGTAGCCCAAGGACGGATAGGTCACCAGGGAGCCCTCATCCTTCCAGGAAGAGAGTGAAGCCCAGGTAGCCCTGGGGGGGCGGGGACGGAGAGGCTGAGCAGAGCCAGAGGTGCCCAGAAAGTGGGGTTGAGCCCCAAACTCATAGACTACTTGAGGAGGAAGTGGGCAGTGGGTAGTGGATGTGAAGGAGGAACGGGTGGATGGGGCTAGATCATGGGAAAAGAAAGGAACCTAAAAGACGTTTTAGAGGATCACTCACATGGCGAAGGAAGCAGGCTCCAATGCGCAGAGGGTGGGCAGCGCAGCCCTGAAGCTCCCGCAGAAAGTGTGTCCTGTGGAAGCTTCGAAGTCTCTCCCGGGCACTCAGAGTGGCAGCCCAGGTGCCCCGAAGTTCAGGGGTCAGCTCAGGTCCAGGGGATGGTACTGGTTCACTTAGGGTGGTCACATACTCCTGTTCACAGGCAATCAGTTCAGACACCAGACGCTGCTGGGCACTGAAGGGACAAGGGACAAGGAGTGGCAGAGAAAGTGTCACTGGGGCATAAAAGGGAGCTATTATCCCTAACAATGTCATGTTTTTTTCTTGCTGGCAAGTTGGCTCTGCCTTTTGGGCACTAATTGGGCTGGGTTCTCACCTGATGCTTCGCTTGCGCTCCATCCGGGGGGTGCCTACTCCCCACGGCCCATCCGGTCCCCCAGCCCGGCCCAGCAGCACATGTTCCCGTGGTGAGCACGTCCTGTCTACCACCTCGGTACTGGTGACCTCCAGGCCTCGGATTAGCACTGCCCTTGGGGGCCTGCCATCTGCTTCTGGAGCCAGCTCGGGACCTTCCTCCTCATAGTCTTCTCCACATGGGGCCAGGGAGCAATGGGATGGGGCAGCCCGTGGCCCAGGGCTGCTGGGGAGCAGCAGGGAGCTGAGGCTGGGTGAGGGACTGTGGGAGCCTCGCTGGACCCCTGCACTGCTGGCACTGTCTGCCCGTCGTCGTCGCTGGCCCCGTGGACTGGCCTCCTCTCCCAGCTGTTGCTGAATCCTCCTCTCCAGTTCTTGGCAACGGGCCCGGCAGCGTCCCCATTCTCTCAGGGCTGCTGGGCTGCCCAGGTCCAAGGCCAGGGCCCGCATCTCCTGAAAGGTGCCAGCACTGGGCTCCGGGGCCCGTCGAAGGGCTAAGGCTGCCAGCAAGGCCTCCCGACCTGGCCCAGCTCCTGCCAGCCGAGCAGAACCCTCATCCACCCACTCATGGGCCTAAAAGACAAAGGGATGAGGGTGAGGACCTGTGCCACTTTCAAATGCATGCAACACCTCTGTTCCTCTTGCTGATGGTCTCCCAATGCCTCCAACCATCCCAACACCCCATGTCTTTTCCTTGTCCTAGCATTACTGCCTAACCATGTCACTTGGAGATGGGATGGAGACAGGATCCTAGATAAAAGAACTGCTAAAACTTATACAGAGTTTATAAGTGGCAGGCTTGGTATGAAGTGCTTCTATATATTGTTTCCTGACATTCTTACAGCAGGTCTGTGAGGCAGAATGTGCCAAGGCACATTCAGGTTTAGTACCTTATCTCAAATCATTCAAGTAGGTGGCCAAGCTAAGAGTCAAAGCCAAGGAGATGAGCTCCTGAGTCCCTGTGCTTAACAAAATTGCCTACTCAGCCTCTCCAGGCCAACGAGAGAAAATGGTGGGTACAGAAGGAAGGGGCTCCGTGTGTACCTGCTGGAAGAAGCGCTGTAGCCGCAAGGCTCTATGGAGATTGCTCTCAACCTGCTCCAGCCGTTGCTCAAAGATATCCAGAACCTTTTGGGAGGCCATGTCCTCCTCCAGAGTAACAGCCTCCCGTGCCTGGGATAGACGCTCCTGGAGAAAGAAGACCATACTCAGACCTGGTCCTCACTCCCAATTAGTCAACACCCTACCTCCCTGTGTTTCTTCTCCCTTTTTTTTTTTTTTAAATAATATTTATTTTTTAGTTTTAGATGGACACAATATCTTTATTTTACAATTACGTGGTGCTGAGGATCGAACCTAGTGTCCCTGCATGCTAGGCGAGCACTCTACCACTGAGCCACAATCCCAGCCCATTTCTTCTCCCTTCTCACCTGAACCTCAGTGTTGAAGGCTCGGAATCGCAATTCTATCTCCTGCAGGGTAGACAGGGAGTCTCCGGGCACACTGAAGCTGGCTAGCTGCTCCTCCCCTGGGCCTGAGAGCCACTGCAACACCTGAGGCAGATGGGGTGGGAGGACAGGGCCCATGAGGGAGGAGACCGTGGAGGAGAAAGGTAAGAAAAGATTCAAATCCAGCTCCAGTTTTCCACCCTGATCTGTAGAACCTTGGGTAACCCATTTTATTTAATCTGTAATTGCAGTTGGTAAAAATGAATGACAATAGTTTCCACAAGGATCAGGTGAAAAACTGAGTAAGGAGCCTTTAGTAAAGTGCCAGATGAGGCTGAGCTGGCAGGAAGCATTGATGGAGGCGGGTTAGAGTTCCCGGGCTAGGCCTGGAGAGTGAAATAGAACTTGGGTGAACCAAAGGCAGGATGAGGGTCATCTGAGTAACCAGCCAACGGCCAGCCAGGAGAAATGTCATAGGTCCTGTGCCTGGCAACTAATGGGTGAGAGTCCTGGTACCATGCCTGGAGAAGGTGGATACATGTGTGTGAATGTGTGTGCCCAGATTTAGTTGCTTATTATGGAAAGGAACTCATGTGTTAGTTCTGGATGTTTGACCAAAAAGAAATGGTATTTTTTTTTTTTTCCTCTGAAGAAAGGCTGGAAGCTAGGGTAGGGCAGCCTGAGGCTGAGAAGTCTGAGAATGTTCCTCATAGTCAGTGCCAACAATAACCACTTTAATAGAGTACTTTGCTGAATTAATTTGATTATCCTAACTACCTTATGTGTTAATTATAACTATTTCCATTTGACAGAGGTGAACTTAGGATCTCAGAAAAATTCATGACTTGTCCAACACCTTATACATAGTAGAGCTAGAACTCAAATAGAGCATTTTAACCTTTAAATCCTATTTTTAAATAGGTTTTAAAATCAGGAGTGGAGAGGGGAGACAGCTAATCATCCAGCCAACAAACAGTAAGAGATGATCCCTTGGATATTGGAATAGCAGAAATTAAAATACAGCAATCCCCAAACAAAAAAGCTCTGACCCCTACTTAGCATTGACCCTGAGATGAGCCTTCCCCTGATGCCCACAGGCAGGTTCATGACACTGCTGTCCTCATGCTTGGGACTAAAGCAGAACAACCAGATATCAAAGACCCCTCTACTCTAAGTGGTAGGGTGGAGAGCAAATCCTTGTGGGGCTCTTAATCCCAGGAAAAAAGAGTCAAGGTTCAGAGGAGCTAGTCTTATTCTTGAATCTTCCCCACAAAGAGGACCTGGTTCCCCCCAGGGGCCTGTAATGCTCTCTCCTAAGATGGAAGAAGATAGGATACTTCTAGCCTCAGATCTGGGGGATGACACTGCATAAGAGTAAAGGTGGCATTTGTGGTCGTGTAGCTAAAGAGCTGGTATCGAGAGATTATTTTTAAATTAAGGAAGAAGTCACTCCAGAGTCAATCAGTTTTCCCCTGAATTCCCTAGGGCACTGAGCATCTCTAACAATCTCTAAAGACCCTGATCAAACAGAGAGGAGACCTGGCTTCTCTTTGCTGGTGCTGAGATGCTTCCACCCTGTGATTGAATCTCATACTTGATAACCAACCCCCTGGGCAGGTAAAGTGAAAGGGTGGGGCATTCAGCGTACCCTGGCAAAAAGAATGTCATGAATGCTAACTATTCAGAGAAGTGGGTACCAGAGACCAGGTTCCCAGACTGAGTAAGAATAGTCTAGAGTTCTAGCTCACCTGCTGGAGTTGTTGCAAGCGTTGCCGCTGCTCCTGCTGCTGCACGTGCAGGTTGGAGAGGCGCACAAGCTGATGAATGGCCTCGTCCACCTCCTGATATAGTGTAGCTGGGCCTGAGCCCTCCAACCTAGGGAAGGCCGGGGCAGAATAAACCTTTGCCCTTGTCAAGCCCCTTGACTCTGTCTTTTCATCTCCAGGGACATAAACATGAGAGGTGGCATAACATTGTGGATCAGATATGGGCCAGACTTAGACTACCTGAACTTGAATCCTAACTCTCCCATTCACTGAATTAGCCTGGCCAAGATATTTAACATTTCTGATCCTCCAAGTCCTTATTCATAATTGTAACTAGCACACAGTAATGTTGTGAAGGTTATGAGATAATAAATTTTAAAAAAACAATATCCTACCCAGATACATGTGCAGTAAGAATTATGAGGTAGCTAAGGTTGCTGGCAGCCCTCTGCTGTGTTCCCCCCTCCCACTTCTACCTGCCTCTGCACACCCATCTCATACTTGCTGCTGTGAGTGGAGCGTAGCCTCATCAAGATGGCTCCTCCATCCCTCTGCAGTGCAGTCAGCCGGGGATCTGCTAGCACTTTCTGCAGGGGCTTGGGCATTCCCACCGTCTCCTAGGGAAAAGGAGCAATTGGCAGCTAAGGTTCTACTAGAGTGCCCACTTCAGTCCCATCTCTATCCCATCCCCAGTTGTCCTTCTCATTTCATACCTCTCCTTCTGGCTCCACTGCTCCCTCCAGTTCCTCAATGGCCTTCCTTACAGAGCTCAACACACCTTGACACAGGCTGCACAGCCTTGCCACTTCCTGAAACCCACAAGCAGGGAGTCAAAGATCAGAGTTTGGGATGAGGCACCTAAGTCCTAGGGTGGGTTGAGGCAGCCCCAGAGACTTTAATGGAGGTAATGCTGGGCTCTATTTCAGCATGCTGCCTGCTGCTTTACAAATTGGATAACATCAGGTGGGTCCCAAAACTCTGAACCTTATTTTCCTCAGCAGTAAAATTGGGATAAGACAGGATTCTATGAGTTTTAAAGAGGTAATACCAGCCCAGTACCTACCAGGGCCTGGCATTTTATAGTTTAGTAAACCTGAGTTTTCTTTTCTGCAGCACTGGGTCTTAACCGTGGATAACCCTCCTGTCTGCCTCAAATGACCGATTTGTGTGCGGCAGGCGCGCGCGCATGTGTGTGCGTGCGTGTGTGTGTGTGTAGAGGTAACAGGGATTGAAACCCAGGGTGCTCTACCACTGAACTACACCCCCAGCCCTTTTATTTTTTATTTTGAGACAGGGTCTTGCTAAGTTGCCAAGGCTACCAAGGCTGGTCCTGAACTTATGATCCTCCAGTTTCAGCCTCCTCTCAGCTGGGATCACAGGTGTACTACATACCTTACTCCAGTTCTACTTCCTTTTTTTTGGTACTGGGGATTGAATCCAGGGGCACTTAACACTTAACACATCCCTAGCCCCTCTCCCTTTTAATTTTTGTATTTTATTTAGAGACAGGGTCTCACTGAGTTGCTTAGGGATTAAGGTGCTGAGGCTGGCTTTGAACTCCTTATCCTCCTGCCTCAGCCTCCAGAGCTCTGGGATTATAGGTGTGTGCCACTGAGCCCGTGTCCACTTCCCTCTTGATACACAGCTCACAGACCATGTTTCACCTCCGATTTCACACTTGGATCATGATTATTCCTCTCTTCTTGAACACGTGCAGCACCTAGATTCACAGAATCCTTGCAGATAATTGCTGGAAGGAGCTTTAGAGATCATATCACAATTGCTGTACTTTGGGGTGAGAATCCTGAGGGCTTGGATATTGGTGCAGGGAGCAGATAGAGAAAGGGCACCATCTCTGGAAGTGAGATAAGGTAACCTGTCCAAGGTCATACGGAACAAAAACCAGCCTTTTGACTCTGGCACTTTCCAGAAATCCAATGACTCTATCTAGAATTCTTCTCTAGTTATTTTATAACTTAATCTCCCACCAAAAGTCATGTTATTTAATGTGATATTAAAATAACACTGTAGTTGTAGCTTAGTGGTAGAACACTGGCCTAGCATGTGTGAGGCACAGGATTTGATCCTCAATATCACATTAAAAAAATAAAATAAATAAAGGTATAAAAAGTGCAATAACATCATTAAAAAATAAAACAGAATTTAAGCCAGGTGTGGTGATGTGTGCGAGTAATCACAGCACTTGGGAAGGGTGGAGGCAGGAGGATCACAAGTTCAAAGCTATCCTCAGCAACTTAGTGAAGCCCTAAGCAACATAACAAGATCCTGTTTCTAAATAAAATATAAAAAGGGCTAGGGATGTGGCTCACTAGTTAAGAGCTCCTGGGTTCAATCCCTGGTACCAAATAAATAAATAAATAAATAAATAAAGATTTAACGTACTCTTCCCATCCCCCCAGTAGTCCATTGCTACTTGAACATAGTTTGTGAACCATAAATACTTGCTGAATTGAAAGGAGTGGAAATCACTTTTTCCCACCCCCAGGGTTGTGTCCTGGATCTGCCTTCTCTCCTAGAACGTCCTCAGCTGTGTCATTCTTATGTCCCAGGGTCCTAAGTGGTAGAGTGAAAGCTTACCTGATGGACCTCTACCCAATGGCTGGGAGAGGGGTCCCTGTGACCTCCTAAGTCCCACTGTAGCTCCTCTGGTTTGGCCACTCTTTTCAGATCATTCTCAGACAGCAACTCAGCACCCTGTAGACATGTAAAGGCAGGGGTTTCTAACCAGGCACCCATGAATTTAGAGACCAGCCTCAGGATCCTGATAGCCTGTCTCCACTCTGATGGGGGTACTAGGTGGGAGCGAGGGGATCAAACCTGAAGTCCATGGAATTCAGCCGGAGGGTCATCCTGGGTGATAATCAATAGCCGCTGAATGAGGGGAGGGTCTCCTGAGTCCTGAGAGTAAGAAGAATAACTCTAAAACTGTGGGCAACTGGGTGGCTTGGAAGGGCACCAGGGGAGAGTGAGGATCTAGGGGAAGAGCCTGTCTAGAGGGATTGGTTACCTGAAGTTGACTCAGGGCAGGAATGAGTGCTGGAGGCAGCGGGGGTGCCTTGCGAAGGTCAAGCAGAACCGACAGTCCCAATAACTGAAGATCAGGCCTATGGAGGCAGAAGAGCTAAGGAGGTTGCAGTGTGTGTGCATATTGGGGAGACAGCAGGTAGGGCAGGGCAGAGGCACAGGTCTGATTTAGTATTAGTAGTCTTCAGGAGAAGTCAGTTCCTGGTACATTTGGGAAACAACAAGCAAAGGGCCAAAGTCTGGGATGGGTGTCCAAGAGGTGGTGACCAGTAATCTGGAGTTTACTGACAGGGCCAAGGGACTAAGGTCTGGAAATAAGAATTCTATGTTTTAGCAAGGTATGAATTAAATACAAGCCTGTAGCATGGTGTCTAGAAGTCAGGAGTCAGTAAGGTCAGAGACTTGGAAAACTGAGAGTTGAAGAAGTAGGTGTGCTAAAAATCAGAAGGTCAGTGTCCTGAGAAGGAGGTCAGGTCCTCAGGACTCAGGAGGTTACTGTATAGGGTCCTCGTGCTCACCGCAGTTACCTGAGCAGTGAGTGGAGATAATGAAGAGTAGTGCTCAGCATGTCTCTGGAGGGTGGGGGCTCCTCAGGAGGGCACGGTGGGGTAATGGTCAGTAGAGCTCGCCCACTCTGGTCCACCCCTCCTGAAGACACAAAATGGCCAGGCTGTCCTGGCTGGGAGCAGTCCTTGGCTACCTCCCTTCCACCCTACCTCCCTTCCACACCCACTTCAACTGCTTCTCTTTCCCCAAGTCCCTCTCCCTTTGTATACTGATGTCCACTAACCAGTCAGGATGAGGAATCCAGATGCCATCAAGTCCCAAGCTACATCAGGGTCATCAGAGGTGGAGACTGGAGGGGCCTCTTCTGGGATGCTATCCCCTTTTACTTCCTGCACTGTCTCCAGGGGTTGTGTTAGGGGGTCAGACAGGAGCCCCTCTGTGGATCCTACACAGACACAGGCAGAGCTGTGGCCTGAAGTGAGGATGGGTCTGGCTGTTTTGGGCCCAGCCTAACCCCTGATCCTCTTCCAGCCCACCCTCTGTCTTGGATCTCAGTGTCCTCTTACCTGCCATACTTGCCAGGTTTGATCCCTCTTGCACTCTCTCTGGGGGCCCTCCTTCTTTAGGCCCACAGTCTTCTGAAAGCCAAGGCTCTTTTTCATCTGCTGGTGTGAGCTCCTCTTTTGGTTCACATTCTGGCTTTCCAGAGCCTTCATTCTCTTCCTTAACTAGGCTGGATTCTGGAAGCTCTTGTACATTTGGCGAAAGCAGATTGACAAAGGCTTCCTGGTGGATGGTCTCTTCCTTGTCCCCAGGGCTGAGTGGGGCACTATCCCCTCCTCGGCTAAGAGCCACTCTGCCTGCAGCTCGCTTCTTTCTCCTGTTTCCTTTGCCTGTTCTCCGAGGTGTACCAACTGGTCCTTCAGTTCCCTGGCCTGCTCCTCCTCCAGATTCCTCTGGCCGAAGGGGGCAAGATTCAGAAGCTTCTCCCAAGGCTTCTGTTGGAGGCTCAGACACCTCCAGGACTGTTGCCTCTGGGAGAGCTTCAGCTCCAGGGGGAGACCCGGGAGAGGCTCTGGTGCTACTTCCCTCACCAGGTGGGCGTGCTCCATCCTGGTCCCGAGTCCCCAGGCCTTTCTGGTGCATCCATGCCCGATGTCTCCGGTGCCGGCCCTTCCCTCCAGCACTCTTGCGGGTGGGTACTGTCCGGGTTCTAGACAGGCCAGAAAGGCCCTCAACATCTGTGGGGCTTCCTCTCGCAGGCAACGTCACTTCTAATAGCTCCACATACTCACCCTCTGGTCCTTCGGCAGGAGCATTGTGCCCATCCCCAGGACTCCGGGTGCCCAGCACCTCCTCAGGGAGTGGAGGGCTAGGAAGCCCTGGGGGTCCAGGTGGCAGTTCTGGGGGTATTGTGCTTGGCCGATGTCCAACCATGAGGCCCCCTTTGTGTACAAATCGTGGGCAGATGAGCTCGGCCCAGGGCAGTCTCTGAATCCCAGAGGGTGCAGATAGTAGGCAAGTGCTGAGACGACCTGTTGGTCGGTCCTTGTTGATGCCTTGTAGCCACTCAGGTGTGAACAGGTAGGCACAGGCCTCATTGGGCACAGGCAACTCCTGCACCCGCCCACCTCCTGGGGCTAGACACTTGAGGGCCAGACGGGGTGCTTGGGCTGCAGAGGGCACCACTTGCAGGTAGAAGTCTCCTGGGCGCAGTAGCTGCCAGGGCAGAGCTGCTAGCTGCACCACCACCTGCTCGTGCAGGCAGAGGGGCCAGCCCTCATGGAAGAAGAGGAATCCGCTATACTGGGCCTGGGGAAAGAGGTTGGTAGGCTGCACTCAGGTCTTTGCTGAAGAGACCAGTGGGAGGAGGCAATGAGAGTGGGTCCACACTGGGCAGGTATGGCCTTATGCATGGTGGGCTATAATCCCTGGGGAACAGGAAGGGAGATTCTGGAGTGTTCATGTGGCCAAGGAAGGGATGTCTTCAAATGGTAAGAAGCTTCTCTAGGATGTTAGTTCCATGTGTGGGTGGGTAAGAACTGAATCATTAAAAGATATGGTCAGCAGATGCCATTGTCTTAGAGGAATCAAAGACTCTTGGGTCTCTACATCTGCAGAAGTGAAGTATTTGCTGAGTCATATCTGGGGGAGTTTAGTATCTTGAGAAATTCACAGGAGGGGGGAAATGTCTAGTATTAGGTCTAGAGGGCCAGGGTCTTTGGGAATCAAAATTTCTTAGAGATTGCTATTTGGGGAAGATGAATGCACATGTACATGTGTTAGTATCTAAGTCACTATTTTTAAGGGTCAAAGACTGTGGAAAGTCAGCAAACAAAGTTGAGTGTCTCTGTAGGGATCAGTATTAGGGGAGGCTGTGGTGTGTTGGGGGGATGAGTCTGGTGGTGAGCCTTGGGTGAGGCAGTGGATCTTAGGAGAGTCAGAAAAGGGATGCACAGCTACTCACACAGGCTTCCTGCTGGACCTTGGCAAGCAGGTGTTTGGCTGGTACCAGGAAGTCCAGTGTGTACCTCAGTGCATCCTCCCGATAAGTTCTCTCTACCACCTGGAACACCTGACCCAACAGGGTGGGGGCTGTGGATTCGAACGGTGGGTACAAGGCAGCAAGCGTGCTCTGCACACAATCTTCCACTGGCTCAGGCTCCTGGGAGAGACAAAACCAGGCTACAGACCCCTAGTGATCACCCAAGCATAACTTTTTTAGGGCCTGTACTGGACTATGGGCAGCTGCATCCCCCAATGTACAATGTGTGCCCAAGGGATGCTTAGGAAATGCTATCTGAATAAGTCCATGATGGAAATGGGGCAGAACCAGTTAGAGCGCACAGGCCTAGCAGGTCTCTACACTTAAGCTCTGAGACCTTGGCTTCGGAAGTCCAGGAAGAATTTATTGTGAATACTGATGCTTGTAAATTGGGGGTGGTTGCATAGGCTCTCTTCAGGAGGCAGAGAGGCTACTGGGCTGTCAGGGACTAAGCTAATAGTCAAGAATACCAGAGGATGGGGGAGGGTGCTGCTATACAATCATTTCAGAAATGATACTGAAAATCATTTTTCCCAGAGCCCAACATCCGGACACCCCCACTTTTAGTGAAGGCGCCACCGTCCACAATTTCACCCTAGAGAAGGTCAAGGGTGGGAAGAAAGAGGATGTAAAGATTGTGTCTATCTCACTCCTTTATAGTACTCTTTCTTCCAGAGTGGCTCTAAAGCAATCATCCATTCCCAGAGCATGTGGGATTGGGTTACAAAAGAATGGGGTGGGCATTTGAAAGAGGAAAAAGGCACAAAAGGAACTTGTGGGGAAGGGAGGAGGAGGCCTTGATGGTATGCATTCCAGCTGGAATCTTTTCTGATTCTAGGGGGACCTGAGTCTGCCAACCTGGACCTGTAGTCACCATCTAAAAAGCTCCACTTCATCCTAAGTGAATCAACTGGACATCCTTCTCCATCCCACACTCTAAACAACAGCCCCTTGGGCTATTCCTTTGCAAGCTTATTTCGCTTTCAAGATGGCCTTTGAAGTTCCTTTTATCAGATTCTTTTGCTGTAAATGGGGAAAGGTATGCTCCAGGCGGTATTTACCTAGCTCTTTGCCCGCTCCGGCCCCCACGTCCTGATTTTGCCCCAAGACAAAACTGCTGTTTTACTCTGTTTGGAGTCGCTTGCTGGTCCCAAGCTAGGCAGCTACTCCGGAGACTGACATTCCGGATCCGGCCCTGAGATGTGTAGGCGAGCTGACAGACCCCCAAGTGTTCCCAGTACTCCGCGGGCACAGGGCGCGTGGGTGGGGATAAGGTGGAGATGGGCAGGGGTGAGACTGAGTGGGCCGTCGACTCCAAGACCGGGAGGGGGAGATAGAGCTAGAGTAGCAAGGCAGCTGCAACCCATTAGGGGCGGTGAGCTCATGGCTGAGCGAGAGTCTCAGCTCTCAGCCACAGGAAACGGCAGCGGCAGGAGGGGAGGAGGGGTCTGGGGCGGGAGGCTGCGGGCGGGAGCCCAGAGACCCGGCCTCCTGCAGGCCAGGACTGAAGAGGAGACTAGAGACTGAGTCAGCTCTCCCTGGCCCAGTTCCTCTTTCTTCTAGCTCCAATCTCCTTACCAGGGGGTGCCCTTCCCTCAGCAGAGGAACGGCCCGGGCCCGTTAAGGCTCCTAACCCTCCTCCACTCCCTGCAAGGAGCGCCCCCTGGTAGGGCCTCTCTCCCTCCTTCACACTGCAGAGAGCCCCCTTGCCTGCCCCCTCCCCCTTACATAGAGCGCTCTCCCTGGCAGTGCCCATTCTTGCAATGGATCTTTAAGAATACTTCTGGACTGAAAGTTCCCAGGACAGTGTTCACTCCTGTTGATGTGGGCTTCCAGGGTCCTGCAGTGCTGCTCCAAGGTCCTCTGCCTCTGGCAGGGAGCTCCCGCCCCTTCTTCCTCGCCTCTGCAGAGTGCTCAGAGCGCTTCTCTGCAGTGTGAGCTCTGGGGCACTTTCCCCCTCGATCTTTGGTCGGCTCTGGCAGCGTCACGCCCCCTGGTACTGTGACCCCCCCCCTTCCCCGCGCGCCCCATCCACTACCCTAAAGCAGTCCCTTTTTCTCCGCGGGAATTTCCCTCTTTGGCCATGCCCCTGGCCCTGGCCCAGCCACAGCTGCGGCTGGTCCCCCAGGGCCGGATGGGTGGGCCCGCCTCACCGGGTTGGGGATGGAAAATGGTGGTTCCAGGCAGGTCAGTTCTCATGACCCGAGGCGGTGCCCCTTGCAGAACTGCTGCAGGACCAACCCGCAGGGGTCTCCCGCGGGTAAGAAACTAGGATCCGGAGGGGGGCGGGGGAGATCCTGCAAAGGCAGGCACAGGTCTGGACAGAGGAGGGGGGAGAGGTGTGGAGATTAAGGGAGAGACAGGGGGACGTTGGGGGAGGGGGCGTAGGAGAGTGGAAGAAAGGGTAAAGGCAACACCGGTGGGGACAGAGCTAGGCAGTGGGGCAGGCAGGGGGATGGGAGGGAAAAGAGTTTCAGGAGCGCAGAACAGCACAAGGCAGACACAGGAGACTCTGGGCTGGGGCCTGGGGACCCAGAGCAGACTGCTCGAAGGCGGAGGGGACTCGGGGGCTGCGGCGCGGGACTCACCATGGCTCGGCGCCGGGCCGCGTCCGACGCTAGGTCGGTCGGGCGGGCGGGGCTGGGCGCGCCACCGCCTCCCTCCCGCCTCTCGCGTCTCGCCGGGTCTGGCTAGGGGACAGCTCCGGCCGCGGTGGCGGCTCGGCCGGCTCCGGCTCCCAGGCCGCGGGGCCCAGCCAGGGAGGGCCGAGACGGCCGCCCCGCCCCGCCCCGCCCCGCCCTTCAGCGCCCGCCCCCGCCTCGGTGCGGGACCCCTTGCCTAGACTCCCTCGCCAAGCTTCTGGGCTGCTGCTCCCCCGACATCGCCTGCCAATCCACCAGTCTCACTCGAAACTCTCTGCCTTCTCCGCCCCGCACTCCAGAGGGTAGCCCGGACCCTGACCCTCGAAGGCCTGCCCGGCCGAGGACGCCCCTATATTCCCGCCCTAGCCTTTCTCACTGAGGGATCAGTTTAGCCTTTGCATGGGACACTACAAAGTCTGGGGCGTGCGTAATTCCCTTAGTTCCCCTGTCTAGCTCTGGGTGGTCCGCGGCCGGAAACCTCCGTTTCTAACTCGCCTAGGACTCCCTTCTCCTCTCCGTTATCAGCCTTGGAAGGCTTTGGGGCGCTGAAGAGATCCTCAAGCTCTTGTCCCCTTTGGGTAGAGCCGACAGCCTGGAAATCAGGGGATTCCCCTAAGTTCTCAGGGGCTTGCCCGCCCTTCTCCTTCCCCTCCCATCTTCTCGGGCCTCGAACCTCCAGGCTACAATGGGCTCCTCTGTGCTGCTTGGGGAAGGCGGGGGCGTGGGGGGAATTATGGAGCTGTAAAGGCTTGAGATGGGGGGTGGATAATGTGGCTTTGGGGGCAGGGTCCCGGGATCAGGATTTTTCTGTAGAATCGTGCAGAAGGGTGGACATTTTCTCAGCATTCTCTCTTAGCTGGCCCTTCCTCACCGCATTGCCTATCCCTCTTGGACTAGAGGAAGGAAGGCACCAACTCCGGGTTAGACACCCACGATTTGGTACTGGATGCCAGACCCGTCCTTCTTGTGCGGTGTTGGTAGTGACCCAGAGCTAGGGCTCGTGGCAATGGGGACCAGTATCTGACGCAGTAGACAAAGGGGGCTAGGCTAGTTTAAAAAGTTGTAGCCTCATCCACTCTACTTCACTACCAAACCGCAAGCATTCTCCATCGCCTCTAGATGAGAAATAATTGCCCTGGGGGGGTCTCCCAGGAGTACTGGCCGAGTCAGGCACAGCAGGGTGGTGCCCTGCCTCTTTAAGGCACAGGGGAGCCAAGGCAGAACTATGAGCTTTTCCAAAGGGTAGGCATTGGAGAGGAGAAAGGAAAGCCAAATAGTCCCCGGAGAGGGGTGTGCAGGTATGCCCACTGCAGTTGTGGGGGTGGGGTGTGTGGGGGGGACATATTTAGAAAACGCCCTGTCTTGAATGCAGTTCCTGAGGCTGGGAGGCTTGAGGGAAAGCAAGGTCGTTGCCAAGGTGACAGGCTCTTCTCTCACCTCCTCAGGACGCTAAACTCCACCCCTTCTTTGCTGTCTTGTTCTGGAAAAGGAAGAGAAAAAATGGTTAATTCTCCTTGATGGTGAGAAGAAACCTCTGCTCCATAGTGTCTAAAAACAATCTAGGCTAGCAGACCCCTGTGACCATCTTCTCAGCAAAGGAGAACCATGGAGACAGAGCTCTTTCCAGTCAAAGGTTGTGAACCCTCCAGTCATCTAAGCTCTCCAGCTTCTTTGTAATTAGTGCCAGGGAGCTAAGAGAGTAAGATTTTGCTACCCCCTGGTGTCCACTGGGTAAATACTGCCCTGTGGCTGGTTGTAGGGTCCAGCACTTGGAAAACTTTCTCAGAGGATGTTTTATGAACCTTATTAATCACTTGTCTCAAACCCAGCGCACCCATGTCAGTATTGAGTGTGAAACTTCCCTTACTGGGTCTTACATCTCTTGTACTCAAGCAAATTGGGGAACTCTTGGTAAAGTCCAAGATTCCCACAAGTAAGCAGTGAAATATATATTTTAAAAAGGAGTGGATCACCCCACCCATGGGAAAAAGGAAGCATTTGAGAGCTTCTGAGTTGGTGGGATGAGGGAGTTTGGATGCAGGGTCTGGGATGCAGTTACCCATTCTTTTCAGGAATTTTAAAATCTGTGCTAAATTGCAAAGTTTTTTTTTTTAAAGCGAGTGATATATATGCTTAAAGTGGTTAAATACCACTTTGTCCAGAGAATGAACCTCTTACATGAAAGAATGTATGTGTGTGCGTGTGTGTGTGTGTGTGTACATGTGCATTTGTATACAATAATCCATTGTGTGTGCTTTTTGGTAGGGATATGAAGGAGTAAGATTTATTTATTTATTTATTTATTTATTTATTTATTTATTTATTTATTTATTTATTTATTTATGGTGCTGAGGATTGAACCCAGTGCCTCACATGTGCTAGGCAAGTACTCTACAACAGAGCCACAACCCCAGTCCAGGAGTAAGTTTTATTTATTTATTTATTTATTGTTGGCCCGGGTACTGGGGATTGAACTCAGGGGCAGGCACTCTATCACTGAGCCACATCCCCAGCCCTATTTTGTATTTTATTTACAGACAGGGTCTCAATGAGTTGCTGAGTCTGGCTTTGAACTTGCAATCCTCCTGTCTCAGCCTCCCAAGCCGCTGGAATTACAGGTCTGTGCCATAGCGCCAGGCTCAGAAGTAAGGTTTACATGGAGAAATTCGAGGCTGTGAAGAGAGGCCCTCTCCTGCATTCACAAATATTTCTCATCATATTTCACCAATTTCAGATTCTGTGGGACTTATCAAGCTCCTATTTTATGATGAAATCCTGGCTTAAGTTAAGTAACTTGCTCTAAATTACATAGTAAATGAAGAAGCAAGAACTTGAACCCAGGCAGTCTGACTCCAGAGCCTTCCCTCTCAACCACTAAGTGATAAACTTCACCTAAGTTGTCAAAGCTCATAAAGAGAGAGTTTTGAACACTTATATCATCTTTTTTACCAATGAAACATCACATTTAAAAAATGTTAAACTTGTTTTTGTAATAGCCAGTGTTGAAAGAGTTTCTAAAAGTGTTCAATATGTTCTTGTGGGTCAGAGAAGAAAACCCATTTTTTCTTAGACTTGTTGTAGAATATGTAATAGTTAAAATAATTTCCAAAAAGTTTCCAGTATGGTTTTTATGGAGAAGTAGTGGTATTCTAAAGTGGGGGAAAGCAGAAAAAAAAAAAACCATCTGTATCTGTAAAGTTTATTACCTGGTTAATGTGAACCAAGAGCTCTAATTGCCCTCTATATATAGTTGGGGCTTTAGACTGCTCACTATTTATCTACCTAGAGAGTAGCAGTGACTAGGGCTCTGCTCTAGTCCATACCTCAAGTTAAGGGGGAATTAAGGAAAGACCACTAGGGACATTTTAGGGATAGACTTGAGAGAACATGTTAATTGTGCCTTCCAAAGAAACAGGGGGTCAAATCTTAGTTATTTTAGCATAAGAAATCTGGAGAATATATAAATTTTATTTTTGGTTTAATTATTCATTAGTTTTGTTTTATTAGATTGGTAATTTTCCTTTAAAAAATTACAATTTAGCTGGATACATTGGTGCACACCTGTAATCCTAATGACTGGGAAGGCTAAGGCAAGAGGATTGCAAATTTGAGGCCAGCCTCAGTAACTTAGGGAGAGTTTGTCTCAGAAACCAAAACCAAAGCAAACAAAAAATTTACAATTTGTCTTCTCTGAACTAGGTATCTTCAAAACCCAAACTGTTAACATCTTGCCTCTGCCAGTGTCTTAGTTTCCGTGCTAGTCTACCAGCTCCATTTCTGAAAAGCCAGTTTCTGCACCACAGTCACAGTAAAATTTCAAAAATGTAACTTGGGGGTGGGGGTGCAACTAACTGATAGAGCAAGGGCAAGGCTCTAGGTTTGATCAAGACACACACACACACACACACACACACACACACATATACACACACACCCCATAAATTAAAATATCCCCAAATGAGACCATCTTGTCAACCTTTTCTTCTAAGAGCTTCCCATTTGCATCATGACTCCTTTTCTGTGCCTCATTTATTTTTTAAAAAATATCTTTATTTGTGTTTATTTTATTTATTTATGATTATGTGGTGCTGAGGACTGAACCCAGGGCCTCATGCACAAGGGGCAAGCATTCTACCACTGAGCCACAACTCCAGCCCCCCCAGCCTCATTTCTTTCCACTCTTCTTATGTGGTAAGCTACCAGTGACCTTTAAACACACCTTGCTTACTCCTAATTCTGCACCTTTTTATTCTCTTTTCTTTATACATGGAGCCTTTTCCCACAATTCATCCTCTGGGCCTGAACTAAAATGTTGCTGTCTCACAGCAACTCTGTTTTTATTTCTTCATCTCTGATTATGTATTTATTTGTTTTTCTGTCTCCCATGACAAACTACCTGTAAGCTAAAAAGAAACTTTTCATGAAGTCATGTCTCTTTTGTCACTGCTCTTCTCTAGCTAGGCTCTGACCAGGTCTTCAAAGGTATTATCAAAGGTAAAAACTGTAAGAGGAACAAAAACCCCCACAGAAACAGAAATGATGGTGGGAGAGAGAAGAGGGGGAAACCTGGCCTGAGTGGGAGGTAGAGAGAAGAAATCAGTTGCTTAACTTTGTCCACTGGAGGATATTTGCAAATGAATACACAGGATAGAATTAAAAACAAAGGGACCCCCTCCCCTCCAGTAGCTGGAGTTGTGGCTCAGTGGTAGAGCACTCCCCTAGAATGGGTGAGGCACTGGGTTTGATCCTCAGCACCACCTAAGGATAAAGGTATTGTGTCCATCTACAACTAAAAACAACAACAACAACAACAACAACAACAACAACAACAACAAAACACACACACAAAAACAAACAAACAAAAAAAAAAAACAAATGGGGACATCTGGATCAGATGCAAGTTCATTGTGCTATGAGAGTCTGGAAAATGCATGGCTTGGAAAATTCATTTTTATGGACTTGATTTAGGTACAAACTCAGAATCTCTTCTACAGTTTAACTCATTTGACTGAGGTTTTGTTTTTTGTTTTGCAGTGCCCAGGATTGAACCTAGATTTCTCACATGTTAGGCAGATGTGCTACCAGTGAGCTACAACCCTAGCTCATAGCCCATTTTTATGTAATGTTTTCTTCATGTAGCTTTGCCTGTACACTTTTCTGTGCATCAAGGTAATTTTTGTATACATTTTCTTCAATGAAAGCTTTGAGAAGTTATCCACTATTTGCTTAGTAGCTGTCAGTTTTAGGGCATTTGTATTATATTAAACTTTTCTTTGCTTTACAAAGAAAAGGTACAAACAAATTTGTGCAAATATACTCCACACTTTGCGTTATTCCCATTTGGTATATTTCACAAAGTGAAATTACTGAGTCAAACAGCAGGAGCCATTTTATAGTTCTTGTTATTGCCAGATGAGGCAATATTTGGAGGACAGAAGTCGTGAAATGCTCTTAAAATATTTAAAAGGTTAGTTGTGAAGAGGAGTTCAACCTATTCTGAGAGTCTCAGAGTGGTGGGGCATTAGTGAATTGTTGCAGTTATATAGAGAAGTAGATTAGGTTCTATGTAAGGGAGTTTTAATATTTAGAGCAGCCTGAAAATGGGACAGTTTTTCTCTATAGGTCACAAATCTCCACTTGCTGTAAAGTTTTAAGCAAAATGAATTTTTTTTAGTTGTCAGTGATCCTTTATTTTATTTATTGATATGTGGTGCTGAGGATTGAACCCAGTGCCTCATACATGCTAGGCTAGCGCTCTACCACTGAGCCACAACACCAGCCCTGCAAAATGATTTTTTAAATTTTATTCTATAAGCTTTCCAGATTTGTGATCTGTGAATTTTCCCATCTGTATATCTGCATTCATTTGCTCCCCAAATAAATTATGTTAAATGGACATTTGTTAAGAGGTAACATGTGCCAATTACATTAGCAGTAGCCTTGAGCCCTCATTGGCAGACTCTAGAATCCCAGTCTCCTGGGGCAGGCAGTGTGGAAACTAGGACTGCATGAATCACCCTGGCCTCCCTAATCTTCAGAACTGTCAAGCAGATGGGTCAAAGTTTGTCTCCAGTTCCTTGACATCTTCATTGTCTACTTCCAGGTCTCTGCCTATATTGTACCTACTCAATGAGTCCTATATTACAAGACTATGTATGCTGTGTGTACCATGCCTCCAAATTGTTCTCAAGCCAACCTGAGCACCTAAGTGACTGATTTCAAGGACAAGTCCTTGTAACAAATTATACTATTTTCTTTTCTTTTTGCCTGGGGATATTTGCACTTCAAATGAGGAATTTGGAACCCCAAAGAATCAGCAATTGGTAGAATATAGTGCTCCTAATTTTACTAACATAAATGCATGAATATTTAAATTACCATGAATGCATGTATATTTACACACACACACACGCACACACACACTTTCATGGATGCACTCTTGTTTATTGAAGGAGCTGTTGCTTAACAATTTTTTAAGCCACTTCACTTAGTAAAATGTAGTCGCAAATCTCCATGTTTGGCTAAGGAAGAAAAGTCCTTATTGAGGATAGAGACTCAATCAGTCTCTGAGTTTTAATTTTTCTTGGAGTATAATTTGGTGAATTCTTTTGACACTACTACACTAGTCTCAGGGATGCATTGCTTCCCTTTCTTGGTTTTTCCAGAATGCAGTGTAAAAATCTCCCCAATTCAGAAGAATACCTACGGGGAGGTAGCACTGGGCAGAGGGAGAAGAGTGCCAAGGACAGATATAGGTCTGAGTTCAGTTCCAAGGGCACCACTATGAGCTCATGAGCCTGAGCCTTGGCTCCTCTACCACAGCAACTTCTTTCCCTTCCATAATCACCAATGAAACCAACAAGCATGGGAACACCAGAAAGTACATCCTAAAGCCAACTGTGAAGTAAAGTGTAGAAAATGGACTCAAGGCTGGGGTTGCGGTTCAGTGGTGAAGTGCTTGCCTAGCACGTGTAAGGCACTGGGTTTGATCCTCAGCACCACATAAAAATAAATGAAATAAAGGTAGTATTTCCATCTACAACTAAAAAAATATTTTATTAAAAATTATTTAAAAATGGACTCAACGTGAGTTTTTTAAATGTCCCTTTTGGATGCCAGGGATGTACCTCAGTGATAGAGTGCTTGCCTAGCTCATATGAGGCCCTGAGTTTGATCCCCAGTACCACACACACAAAAAAAAAAAAAATTAAAAAAATATACATACACACAGGTGTATGATATGTACACATAGATATGTCCCTTTTGTGCTGAGTATTGAGAACCACTGGCCTTTTTTTTTTCTTCCAGTGCTAGAGACCCAATCCAGGGCCATATGCTATGCAAACATTCTATCACTGAACTATATCCTTAGTCTTAGCTATTTGGCTTTTAAAAATTTATGTCCCTGGGCTGGGGTTGTGGCTCAGTGGTAGAGCATTTGCCTAGCATGTATGAGGCACTGGGTTTGATTCTCAGCACCACATAAAAATAAATCAATAAAAGAAACGTTCATCAACATCTAAAAAAATACTTAAAAAAATATGTCCCTGGCTGGGCATGCTGGCATTTGCCTGTAATCCCAGTGACTGGAGGATCACAGGTTCAAAGCCAGCATCAGCAACTTAGCAAGGCCCTAAGCACTTTAGTGATATTTTCTCAAAATAAAAAATAAAAAGGGCTGGGAATATGGCTCATTGGTTAAGTGCCCTTGAGTTAAATCCTCAGTATCAAAAAAGGGGAAAAAGAAAAATTATTTTCTTTATATTAAAGCTATAGATCAGAAGTCCAGTTTTTAATCTTTTATATGTAACTTAAAAAGAAATAAATTATAATGATCACTTTAAAGAATTTAATGACTATTTGGGCCCCTTTAAAAATGTAGTTAATGGGCTGGGGATGTGGCTCAAGCGGTAACGTGCTCGCCTGGCATGCACGGGGTGCTGGGTTCAATCCTCAGCACCACATAAAAATAAAGATGTTGTGTCCACCCAAAACTGAAAAATAAATATTAAAAAATTCTCTCTCTCTCTCTCTCTCTCTCTCTCTCTCTCTCTCTCTCTCTCTCTCTCTCTCTCCTCTTTCTCTATCTTTAAAAAAATGTAGTTAATGCTGGGCTGGGATTGTAGCTCAGTGGCAGAGTGCTTGCCTTGCATGTGGGAGGCACTGGGTTCGATCCTCAGCACCACATAAAAATAAGCAAATGAAATAAAGGCATGCTGTTTACAGAATTTTAAAAAATGTAGTTAATGATTAAATACAAATTAAAATAGTTAAATTATATTTTATAAATTTAATATATTTCATGTCCTTATTAAGTAATTCAGTCATCTGAGCCAACCAGCAAAACATTCTTGAATACCTAAAACTTATAAATCTAATGATTTATAAATAGGGTGAATCAATTTTCTTGTGTTCTAACACCAATTTTATTATTATTATCATTAGTATTAGTATTAGTAGTTATAGTAGTAAGCAGTAGTATTGGGGAATGAACCCAATGGCTCTCTACCATTGAGCTACATCCCAACCCTTTTTATTTATTTTTTTATTTTGAGACAGGTTTTTTTTTTTTGAGACAGGTTCTTACCAAGTTACCTCAGGCTCCTAAGTAGCTGGGATTACAGGAGTGTGCCACCATGCCTGGCATTCCAACACTAGGTTTTTTTTTTTTGTTGTTGGGGGGGAGGTACCGGGATTGAACTCAAGAGCACTTGACCACTGAGCTACATTCCCCAGTCCTTTTTTTTTTTTTTTTTTTAAAATATTTTATCTAGAGAGGGTCTCACTGAATTGCTTAGCATCTTGCCCTTGCTGAGGCTGGCTTTGAACTCCTGTCTCAGCCTCCCAAGCTGCTGGGATTACAGGCATGCACCACTGCGCCCGGCCCAAAACTAGTTTTAAAGGAAAGTTTTATTTCAAATCATGCACATTTTAAATTAGAATTACAAGTCCATCTTGTTAGGGTAATAGACTAAATTCTCTCTGTCTCTCTGTCTCTCTCTAGTACTGGGAATCAAACCCAGGGTCTCCTGTATGTGAGACAAGCATTCTACCACTGAGCTACATCCTCAACCCCTAAATTCTGTTAAACATTACAAATACCCACAATACCGAATATGTACAAATTCCTTAAACATGTTAATGCTATGTGTTTCGTTCTTGTAAATATTTCTGTCTTTAATTCTAAATCTTCTGGAATTAAAACATACTTACCTATTAGAAAATAATGGCTGAGTCAAATGGCTGGGAGCCTCTTCCCAAGCAATGTTTCAGAAGCCTGTAGAGGTTTTGTCCCCAGACTTTGGGATAGCTCTTCTCAGGCCCCCAGCTGCCCCACTGAGCCCAGTTTCATGTATGCTGTGTCATTACTCTCCAAATGGGCCCGTTTTATAGCCCATGGTTCCTAGATTCAAATTACATTCCACCTAATTCTTTAGCCTACACACGGAAGTCAGAAACTCCTACCCGGGTTACTACACCACTTGTTGGATATAATTAGTCTAGTTAAGGATTCATTCTATTCTGGAAGCTTCCCAGCTTCTGGGGCCACAACTCTTATAGATAGTGAATGGTTGAATTTTTCCTGTGTTGCCTAACTGTGGTTCTAGACCTAATGTTAGCCAGAGATATACAACAGACAGATTAACACTAAATAGAGAATTAACTTAAGGTCAAGAAAAATGAAAGCCTGGGGCAGCGGGAGAAAATGGTTACAGAAATCATTTTTGATTCTTTCTTCTCTCCTGTTTTACATTTAAGAGTATTTCATGTGTATTTTTATTATTGCCTCTTCAACAAGATAATGAATCTGCCATCACAATAACCTAGGTGTGTTTGCCTAGGTCCTTCCAAACTACAGCCCACTTGAAGGCCATAATATGTAGGAACCCAATGCTATTTGGTAGAAAAGAGAGGAGAAAAGAAAACTCAAGCTGCACTTGATGGTGCACATCTGAAATCCCAGTGATTTGGGAGGTTGAGGCAGGAAGATTGCAGATTTGAGGATAGTCTCAGCAATTTAGTAAGACCCTTCCTTAAAATAAAACAACAACAACAACAACAACAACAACAAAAAAGCCTGTTGTGGTGGTACCTGCCCATAATCCCAGCAGCTCCTGAGGCTGAAGCAGAAGGATCACAAGTTCAAAGCCAACCTCAGCAAAAGTGAGGCACTAAGCAACTCAGTGAGACCCTGTATCTAAATAAAGTACAAAATAGGGTTGGGGATGCAGCTCAGCTCAGTGGTCGAGTGCTCCCAAGTTCAATCCCTGGTACTCCCCTCACCAAAAAACAAAACAAAACAAAAAACAAACATAAAAAGGTCTGGGGATGTGGCTCAGTGGTTAAGTGCCTCTGGGTTCTATCCCCAGTATCAAAAGAGAAAACCCAAGAATTTTTGTGCTCTCTTGAGGCAGTACTGGGATAAATGGGTAATTATTTAGGAAACAAACAAACAAACAAAAAATGATGTGTCTTAGATTATAACCTTAAATGATTGAATATGATGATTCCACTAAGTCAGCCCAAGAGACTGCAGGAGGAGGATGCATTTGGTAGCCAGGTGATCACAAACTTTGTTCTGTTCTGTGTACAGATGCCTGCAGGATATTGAGGCCAGAAACAACAGGCACAGGGACATACATGCCTAGACCATGGGAGATCTGGGCTGGAGAAATGCCTTCGACAGTAGGTAAATGGCAGTTGAAGGCATGGACAAAATCAATTCATTGAGCGCCGTGTGAGAAGAAAACAGAGCTAAGAATAGGACCCTGAGAAACACTATCATTTAAGGTGCAGATGCAGGAAAGGGAGCTGCCTACAACCCTGGGAAGATGCCAGAGTGGTGGGAGAGTATTGCTTCTCTCTCACTTCCAGTGTGTCTTCTTCCCTAGTCCCAAGCACAGGAGTGATCAACATTAAGTGGTGGTGATGGGCAGAGCATGGTGTGGACGGGCTGTGCCTGCTGTGAGAGAAGCTGCAGTTGCGGGTGGGATGGTGTTGGTATTGGTAATGAGCTCGAATCCTAGAAAGCTTGGAAGGAGGCTAGGAGTTGGAATTTCTGAATTCTATGCTTTCTCTGCTACTTCATGTTTCAACAAACATCCTTTCCTTATTCTGAATCATAGCCTGTGTAGGAAAATCTTTACAAATATGGGAAGGGAGATGTGAAGAAAAAACAGAAATGATAGAGGAAAGGAGAGGAGGTGCCTTTCTATTGAGTGTGTGTGCATGTGTATGTGTGTGTTGTTCATACTCATACATGTGTGTGAACATGTGTCCCTGTGTTCCCATATATGTATGAAAGTGTATTATATACGTCTTGTGTTGGTTTGTATGCATGTCAATGTGTATAATCTGTATGTTTTTCTCTGATTATCTATTAAGTACAGAAATTGAGAAGAAACAATTTTTTACAACAAGTTGACAGAGTAATTTTATGTTAATTGAATCTAGTAATAAAAATTTGAGGATTTTGTTTTCTTTATCTCTATGTTCTATTCATTTCCCAGAATTCATTTGATTGTATTTTATAAGAGTATTGGTCTAGGCAGATTACATATAAAACTGCTCCTTTACTATAGCTAGTAGACAAGCACTGATTAAGACTTTTGGTAAGTCTTGATTCTGAAATTTCCAAGGAAGGGAAATTCACTTTAGAAGGCTGAGGCTTCTGATCTGGGTTATATTAGTGAAGCATGAACTCAGGTACTGACCACAAACAAGGGTTCAGGCTTCAGCATCCTGGGCATAGCTTATTCTTTCTTTCCTTCCTCCCCTTTGCAAGAGATGGGACCTCTAAACAGCTTTAAAGGAAATGGATGACAGTATCAAGGCCTCCCTGACTGTGTTTGATCAGGATGCTACCCTTCCTCCTACCTGGGGCAGATGAAGCTGATGTCCACAGAGATTAAGAAGGGCCTCTGACTTGCCTGGTGGCACACACCTGTAATCCCAGCAACTGGGGATACTGAGGTAGGAGGATCAAAGCCAGCAATTTAGGGAGGCACTTAGTAACTCAGTGAGACCCTGTCTCTGAGTAAAATATAAAAATGGGCTGAGGATGTAGTTCAGTGGTTAAGTGTCCTGGGTTCAATCCCTGGTACCAAAATAGATAGATAGATAGATAGATAGATAGATAGATAATGGGCCTCTGAACAAGAGCTACAAATCTTTCTTCTTCCCTCCAGATAGTAACATGAACTCAATCAGGAAAAGCATAGTCTTTTATTTCAGCAAAATCAGACACATTTCTTTGTCTGACACAGGGAATCCAGCACTGATTCTGCTGACCAATTCCTTAGATAATTGCCCCTGTCTGGGATTCCTCCAGGCTGTCCAACCACAGCCCTTCCAAGGTCCTTAACTTATCTTGTACTTGTAATTTTAGATTCTTTTTCTTTAAGAAGAAGGTCTCCAAAATTACATATGCCATTACTCCACAGAGCCTGGATCCAACCACGCTGAGATCCCCAGTGCTTGACTCTGGAAGAGCCACATAGTACCAAACACTGAGAAAGAAAAGTAAGCAGCGGTGAAGGATAAAGAGAAGGACCCCTCTGTTCCTCCTTTGGAGCATCCATAAAACCCTCTAAGGAATCAAGAGAATATGAGTTTGGGTTGGTAGGAGGGAAGTGATATTTGCAAAGACAGTAAGGATTAGTAAAGAACTCAAGGGAGGAAAACCTTAGCAATGAAAAGTGTTTGCAGAGCTTGGAAAGAGGATCCCAGACCTTAGACAATTTTATCCAAGTGCACAGGAACCAACTGAAATTTCTCA
This sequence comes from Ictidomys tridecemlineatus, assembly GCF_052094955.1. NCBI lineage: Eukaryota > Metazoa > Chordata > Mammalia > Rodentia > Sciuridae > Ictidomys > Ictidomys tridecemlineatus. The sequence continues at coordinate 93,118,516 of NC_135481.1, forward strand.
GAATCCCCTTTCTGGGGAGGGTTACAGGCTACTATGTAAGGTGCATTCAGATGCTTCTCTTTGTACCTACAGTTCGGATACTTCCCTGAGGTGAGTGTACACATGGTGAGGGACACAGGTCCTGAGCTCTGGTGGCAGTTTTTATGGTTGTTCTTGCAGGTTATTTTGGGGGTCTGGCAGGTGGTGGCCACATTGGAGAAGGACTCATGCAGGAAGGTGTTGAGGTTCTTGCAGTGTTCTGTGAACTTGTTGACGTGACCCATGGCTGAGTTACATGCTTGCGGCTTGGGCTGCACGTGCTGAATTTCAAACCACTGAGATGAGGTCATGTTCTTGGGCTTGGCACTGACTGGGGTCTCAAGCACCCACAGTCCTAGCACCAGGAGCAGCATCAGTGGGTAGAATCCTGGTCTGGCTGGTGCCATTTCTCCTAAGGGGGAAGTGGAACAGAGGGGAGGGGTAGATGGGTGAGTAGGTAATCATGCGAGTCCTGCTAGTCCTTCCAAGAATTTCATACCCTAAGTCAGTTACTGCAGGGTTCCTGCAGCCCAAGATATTTGAGGAGACCATCTACACTTTACTTTTTGATCCCAGCGGCTAATGTACTTTTTATGCCTTCAATAAATACTTTTATTGTCTACCCCTCACAATAGTTGAATAAAGTGAATATAATTACCCTCTCTATATGCTTGAGCAAACTGAGACTCCTAAAAAGTTAAGGAAATTCCCATCACCACACTACTAGAGAATGTCAAATACAACATTTTAATCAAGCTTCCACTGCTTCTGTTCTTTCCATACTCCCCTGTTTCCTTTTTGACTCTCTGAGAAGTAGTCATGAAGGGAAACCAGTCTTTGAAGAAAAACAGGCCAAAGATCTCCCAGTCTGGCTTAGGTGTCCCGGAAAAGGTGGATTAGGATTGTGGAGTTAGACTCGTTCCTCTCCACTCTGCAGTTCTGTTTCTCACGGAAGTTACAGAAAAACGGTCACACTGAGTCAGGGAATCACTGCACCAGCTGGTAAAGCTGTACAGTGAGTGGGTTCTTTCCATGTCTGACATTTTGCCCTGCTGGGCAATGCCTTGGAATGATCGAGGGTCAGAACTGGAAGAGATCTTTGAGATCACCTCAATTGACGGCCTCATTTTAGAGAGAGAATGAGCTCAAGTTCCTGAAAGGGCAAGTGCCCTTCCCAAGGCCATTGAATGAGTGGCAGCACAGGGACTGGGAGCTTCCTGACTTTCAACCCTTCCCTTTGGTCCAGTGCCAGCTGCCTAGGGAAGGGGAAGGAGCTTCCCAGAGAAGCAGAGCATAGCGTGTCTCTGTTTGTGGTTTTAGGTGGTGTGTGAACATTACCTTAAATAACTTTCTCTTAACCTTTCTGATAACATTTGGGAGAAAGTTTCCTCTTAGAGCAAGAAGGAAACATTCTGTTATACTCACTAGGATTTGTTTTTCCTCCCTTTCAAGAGACAACAGGCCTCAGGCTGAGTCTTCAGCTGAAAATAATATTAGAAGAAGAGAGTTTTTTTAAAAAAAAAAAACAGATGACATTCATTATGTTTATTTTTATTTCTGTTTATTAAATAACACAAGTACTTTGTGAAAGATGGTCCTGCACAGTTTCATTTTCAAAGAATTATCTGAAATAAATGAATAAATATGTATCTGGTAAATTATGGTAATGAAGTAAGTAGATATTGCAAAAATTGTCAAGGAAAAAAGCAAATAACTTCAGCTGGCCAGACTTGATCTGTGTTGGTGTCTTGAATTCCATCCAGCATCCCAACCACTGGCATTTGTGGGATTCCTCTGCCTTCGAGAAAATATGTTCTTCTCCATTTCTGAATGTGAAACTTCTGAGGGGTTGGTCTCTTTGTCCCAAGGTGGAGCCTGGTTCATCAACAGAACTCCCCCTTCCCATGGTAAGAATCTTTTCAATGCAGTTCTTCCCACAAAGCAAACAAAATACTGATTTTTGGACCCAAGAAAAAATTACCCATCAGGCACTTGGCTTGAGCACCACTGTGAATTTTTTTTTCCCTCTTTCTTTCTTTTTTTTTTTTCCCCCAGAATGTCATTTCTCTCTTGCAGGCCCTCATCTGAACCTTTCCCATTGGGATGAAAAGATTATCAAGTGATTATTCATTAACAATTATAATCCAAGCCACCAGGCTTTGGAGTGACTGGGTGGGGATGGCAGCAGAAGTCGAGGACTGGCCTAAACATTTCCTGCTGACCAAATGACTGGCCACAGACTCTGCAAGCTCCAAATCCAATTAAGTTGCAAACATGTGCTGGCCCTGCAGCTGACCAGCTTCACTCAGGCAGCCTGGGGAAGGGGTTCCTTTGATTGTGTATTTGATCCTAGTCATTCATCATGAGCCTTCTCAACTGCCACAGTCTTAGGGCTGTTTTATCCATTAAGCACTAGAGGCTTTGTGTTTAGGGACTGGGAGATTTCCAGGGACCTACAGTCTTTGAGACTGGGAAAAAATGTACTGGCTCCAATACAGGAAAAGGCAAATATAAAATCAAATATTTACTTACCTATTACAAAAGTAACAAAGTCAAATTTATGTATTTTGAAGTTTGGCATGCATGAAAAGTACATTACATTGGAAAATGATCTTATTTAGATTTTTCTCATTTTGGAGGAATTCCCAAACACTATGAATGAAGAAGGGCACAGCATTGATCACAAATTACTTGTAGTCATATAATTTCAATGTAAAACATATTTTATATACATTCCTGCAAAAGTGATCTTAAATGAGAGTCTGGATTTTACATATTCAATGTGGTGTGGTAAAATGTTGAAATCTGATAAATCCGATGGTACACAGTGTAATGTTGACTACTGACAGCAGCCAGGAAAATATACACCCTATTATAAGGTTTGAGTCAGTACAGGGATTTACAACAGCAATAGGAGGAAAGGGATACTACAGACTGCTGTTTAGTGAACATCTAATATGTTCTAGGTGCTTTGTTAAAAATAACAGCTATTGGTGGGGTGCAATGGCACATGCCTGTAATCCTAGTGGCTCAGGAGGCTGAGACAAGAGGATTGCAAGTTCAGTGCCAGCCTCAGAAACTAGGTGAGGCCCTAAGCAACTCCACAAGACACTGGCTCTACATAAAATAGAAAAAAGGGCTGGGGATGTGGCTCAGTAACTAAGTGCCCCTGGGTTCAATCCCTGGTATATAAATATCTCCATCATCTTAAAAGGTATTTCATGGGTCAAGGCATTGTGCTTTATGTACAGCACATTATTATTGGTCCCATGGTATTATCCCCATTTTACAGAAAAAGAAACCAAGGCTCAGGAAGGTTAAGGTCACATGTTTAAATGGCAGGACCAGAATTAAAGATTAGGGGGGCTGGGGTTGTAGCTTAGTGGTAGAGCACTCACCTAGCACATGTGAGGCACTGGATTCGATCCTCAGCACCACATAAAAATAAAGATATTGTGTCCACCTACAATTAAAAAAAAAAAAAGATTAGGCCTATCTGGCTCCACGCTACTTTCCTGATTATTGATAAGATGAGCCAGAGTGGCTCTGAGTGACTGGTGCTGTGCCCACGAGATCATAAGTAGATTGAACATCACCACTGTTGTGTACTGTGTTCTTGACAAAGAGTTACGCAGAGCGTGTCTATCGATCTATTTGTTGATAGAAACAACATCTCCTCATTTATCTTGTAGCACCCACATGAGACAGAAATATCTACATTTATTTTCCAATTGAGGAGACAATGTCTCTGTCTTTGAGTAACATGCAAAGCAACAGAGTAGTGAGTGACAGAACCAGTTCACTCCGATTCCCCAATTCACACTCTATGCAGGCAGGGCCGCAAAAGGGTTAAATGCACTTAAGAACCAATTCTTACTGATTTTGTTTTTATATGGGTGTTTCTGACCAGCCCCAGAGTGTAACTTAAATTCCTCCCTGGAGATGACTCAAGATGCAAAGGTGAAATAGTGAAGTGGTAAGAATACTGAATCAGACATTAAAAACAGTAAGTTCTAGTCAATTGCATGAGGTTGGGTCAGGCGCGTTGCTGACTTTACATCCACCCAGCTTCGTGGGATACCCAAGCTAGGAGGCACTTCAGAGGTCTGTCTGTTACTGATTGGAGGTATGTTCTGGTGTGCACCACCAGGGAAGCTCATAAGCATATTCTTTATAATGTTCCTCCAAATGGACTTGAGCCTGAATACCTCCACTGACATGGATCTTTACTACCTTTCATGCAGCCAGTTCTACTGTCTCAGAATTCACCTCCTCTAGGATTGCTGAGGGCGGTGTGGGGTATATGTTTTTCAAACCTCTGCTTAGGACCAGAATTAGCTCTAGGTCCCGCATTGCCCCAGTAGAGGGCAATGATGGGATGTATTTATAAAGATTATGTGTGAGAAAACTCTTATGATAAATTGAAAGCTATATTGCTCCGATAGGATCTTATGATAGGGTGTGAGAAAAACCCTTGGGTTTTTTTGACACTTTCAGTTGACTTTCCCTTCTTCATCCCTGTATCAATTAGGTAGCTAACTTACTGAATACCCAGCATGCTCAAAGCCTTGGGGCACATGAGGCCAATCTTATTGCTTCTCTTCTTTCCCTTTCTACCTCCTATCTGGATGACTGTCATCATCTCCTATGTGTCCCACTTTCTCCTGAGTCTAATTGAGCATATATAATATTGTTGGATGAGTCTTGGCAAAATACTCCTTTCCCTATATCTTTTTCTTCTTAAAGAAAATCCTCAGTGGTTCCCTTTTATACAAGGCAAAATTCAACCTCCTCCACTTGGCATCAAAGCCTTCTTCTACTCAGCCTATGTCCAGTCCACCCATCCCTTACCAGTACTCTCCCACTTCTCTAACAAAATACCAGTACTCTAACAAAATAGTATTCTAATGAGACTGGACTTCCTTTTATCTCCACGATAACTTGTCTTTAACTTGCTTTCTGTTTTTCCCTCTCCCTTGAGACCTGGCCTTTGGCTAGCTCACAGGGACACACAGGAATCATGTGCTGGCCTCAGTCTCCTTGTCATTTGTAACACAAAGATTTTCAGTTGAATAATTTATTAAATGCCCCCTGGCTCCCAAACTCTATGGAACAAGGAAAAACAAAAGGTTAGCAGCCAGGCTGGCACATGCCTATAATCCCAGAGGCCCAGAAGGCCGAGGCAGGAGGATCTCAAGTTAAAAACCAGTCTGGTCAACCTAGAAATGAAATAAAAAATAATAATAACCAATAGGCTGGGGATGTACCTCAGTGGTAGAGCGAGCGCCCCTGGGTTCAATGCCCAGTACAAAAAGGTGGGGGTCTCTAGAGTTGTGGCTCAGTGTTAGAGCATTTGCCCAGCACATGTGAGGCATTGAATTAGATCCTCAGCAACACATAATAAATTAAATAAAGTTATCATTTAAAAATTAAAAAAAAAAGTCTTAGCAGCTACACTAGAATACAAGGAGAGGCCTAATAGAAGACTCTGAGGTAGCTTGAAAGAAGAGGAATGGAGATTAAGCAACTTCCTCCCCAAAGACCATTTTTTTTTTTTCAGGAAACCCCAGGAGGGATAGGCAAGGATATCAGAAAACTATCTGGGTACTGAAGTGAAGCAGACGAGCACCAATGCTGCTACTAAAACGCAATCTTTGAACGACTAGAGCCACCCTAGTAGGGTTCTTCAGGCTTTACCCTCTGAAAGGCCTTGGAGCAGGGAGACACTGACCTCAGGAAGGAGGGTTCTAAAGGGGACTCCTCTGCTATTGCTGAGGGCGGTGTGGGGTATATGTTTTTCAAATCTCTGCTTAGGACCAGAATTAGCTCTAGGTCCTGCATTGCCCCAGTAGAGGGCAATGATGGGATGGATTTATAAAGATTACGTGTGAGAAAACTCTCATGATAAATTGAAAGCTAAAGGTCCTGATGATAGGGTGTGAGAAGCACCTTGCTGTTGCTGCTCTCTGGAGGCGCCAAGACTGAGACAAGCTGGGCTACAGAAGGCTGGAAATAAAATCCACGCAGAGCCAAACTGAAGGAAGGGATCAAAGTTAGCTTCAGAGGCCAATGTCCTGTTTCTCTGGACACAGCATAGGAGATTTTTAGCCAAATTCATGCCAAACAATTTACACATTCATGCTGGACTGCTTGGGGTCAGGACAGGTGACTGCAAGAAGCATCTACTTCTATCAATGGTCCTGGCATTTAACTGGCCAGTTGCTCCCATCATTGTTTTCTGGCTAATTCATGAATGCAATGCTAATTCATAAATGAGAACGAGTTGATATGTTTTAGTCAGCTTTTTCACCTCTATGACCAAAAGACGGGACAAGAACAATTTTAGAGGAGGAAAAGTTTATTTTTCAAATAAACTTTTCCTCCTCAAAGATCCACAGATGGCTGACTCTTTTCCTTGGGACCTGAGGCGAGGCAGAACATCATGGTGAAGAGTGTGGCAGAAGAAAGCAGCTGAGGACATGGCCACCAAGAAGCAGAGAGAGAGCTCTGCTCAGCAAGGACAAAATATATACCTCAGAGGCACGCCCCTAGGGACCCACCTCCTCTAGCCACACCTTCTCTGCCTATAGTTACCACTCAGTTAATCCCTATCAGGGAATTAATGCACTGATTAGGTTGAACTTCTTATAACCCAATCATTTCACCTCTAAACTTTCTTGCATTGTCTCACACATGAGCTTTGGAGAGACACTAATATTGAAATCATAACAACTATATTTACATTCCCAATTACTTTGTGAGCATGTATAATAGCAATATATTTGGGGAAAAGAAGACAGAACAGATAACGGTAATACAAACAGTATAGAAATCTGTGAAACTGTAGAGGCAAGCTTGGGTTGGAAAAGCCAAAAGAGAACCCAGAAGCATGTGAAGACTTCAGGTCAGTGTCCTGTCCCTGAGCAGCTCTGGAGAACAACAGGCTGATTTGTCTCTGTTTCTCTGGTCTGTTTGCCTGGGATCTGAGATCTTGGCAAAGAGGCAATAATCAGTGCAGGCAAGTTAGGTGAGTCTCCGATTGAGGCAGAAGCTTTGTCTGAAGCTTCCAGAAGTTATGACAAATTCCTTTAAGAGGGATTCTCTTCTAAGAGGGGGCTCCTGGCTCTAAAGATTCATGGGAATACCTTGGACCCTGGTTTATAAGCTCAGAGTCTTAGAGTTACATCTCATGGAATCCAGTTGCCACGCTCCTGGGAGCCCCACTCTCTTCCCAGTGACTGTCCCTGTCCTGCTAGATCTATTTCTGTTACTTTGCCATGCTTTGGGTTTTCCTCAGGTACCCATCCCCACCATGATCTTGCCTCGATGTGTTGACTGTCTTCCTTGGTTCCACATTCCTGGATTTGTCCTCGTGAGGGAGAGGACATAGTCTTCAACCTGACCAGAGCTGAAACATGTGGCTACCCTCACATTCCTGCGGCAGCCTTTAATTTACAAGCCTGCACACAACCTTCAGACCTCCCGGGGATGACCATGATGTCAATGATAAAAACATTCAGAGCTAATATTTCCTAAGGGCTTTCTTTGTCCCGGTCACTATTCCAAATTCTCTACGCCTCTATCTCATTTTTTGGCATGCAAGGAACTTTCCTAATACACCATTCCCATGACTAGCCTATCTTTTGTGTGGGCGTATGTGTGTGTGTGTGTGTGTGTGTGTGTGTGTGTGTGTGTGTGTGTGTGAATTTAACCCAGAGCCTGTGCATACTAGGCAAGTGCTCTACCACCGAGCTACATTCCCAGCCCTTTAAAAAAAGTGCTTATTTTGAGGCAGGGTCTAACTAAGATGCTGAGGCTGGCCTCCAACTGGTGAATCTACTGCTTTAGCCTCCTGAGCAGCTGGGATTATAGCTGTGTACCTCTATGCCTGATGTGCCTGGCCTCACCTTATTTTTAAAGAGAAATATTGGTCAGAGATACAAACCCACAAAGATCATATGAAGGACCTCATTAAGGCCAGTGTACTCCTATCCCAGGCTCTAGAACACAGATAAACACAAAGTCACAAGATAAACGCCTTCTATATTTAATTAAACTATTTTTTTGAGGACGGCAGTATGGGAAGTGACTTAAAATATTATATTCCTAGAAAATAAAACTGTGTGCTTGGGAATATCAAAAAATTCAAAGAAATTATATATTTTTTACAACTTTAAATATATTTATGTTGAAATAATTTCAAATTAAAAGTTTCAGAAATAGCACACAGAACTCCCCTACATGCATCATCTCAATTCCCCAATTGTTGACATTTATGAGCCATTTGAGAATGAGTTACCGACTCGATACCCATGACTCCTTAATACTTAAGGGACTATTCCTTAATTACAAGCACCGTTGTATACATAATCACAGTGCAGCTATGAAAACTAGGAAAGTAACATAAATCCATCATGATAACAAGTGAAAGTTTAAGACAACATCTATGATATCCGTGCATAAGCTTATTTTATAAATATTACTTAAGTGAAAGAAAGACTTCAAGGAAAGCTCATGCTTTGGGGGCATGACTTTGAATATTTTATTTAATTTTCCTTTGCCATTGCTAGCACTACAGGGGAAAGTCTGGGAACCATCGCTCTAATTTACCACAGAAACTGAATGCTGCATGTGCCAACCTTGAGGATAGAGAATGGGGACCCTTACCTCAGATAAAATGCCTCAGGATGTGTCGGGCCCACCTTGAGCACAACCAGATGGGTTTTTCCTGTCCTTGAGCAGCAGGCGGAGGTGAAGGCTATTACTCTTGCTGTATGTCCTTATTTATATCTCAAATAGCCAGGGTCATGCTTGACTAGTTTATCATTGTTAATGGTTTGGATATGAGATGTCTCTTGAAAAGCTCACAGGACAATGAAGGAATTTTTAGAGGTAAAGTGATTAGGTTATGAGCTGTAACCTAATCGACGTATAATCTGAATAGATTACTGGGTGGTAACTAAAGGCAGGTGGGGCATGACTGGAGGAAGTAGGTCTTGGGGATTATATTTTGTACCTGGCTCCACACTCCTCTCCCCCTGCTGCCAGGCTGCCAAGAAGTGAGCAGCTTTCTTTCCTCCAGCATGCCCTTTCATCATTATGTTCTATCTCACCTCCAGCCCAGAGCAATGGATCTGGTCAGTCATGGACTGGACCTCTGAAACCATGAGTCCAAAATAAACTTTTCCTCCTCTGAGCTGCTCTTGTCTGATATTTTGGTTACAGTGATGAAAACTGACTAACACTATCCTCAAGTCCTTGAGTACTGTTTTCTTTGCCTTCTGACTGATACAATAGGAGTATTCAGGTGAAGGGTGGAAGTGCAAATATGTCAGGATCATGGGCACTCAACACTCTTTTGGATGAGCAGGGTTTTTCCCTCAAATCTGGGAGTCTGCCCATTTGCAGATTGATTTGCTGTCTATGTATGGTGAATTTGACCTTGGGAAATAATCTATTTGGGATCATTAATTAGAGTTCCAGTTTGGAAACATCACTAGACTAATTTTAAAAATCTAAATTCTTGCCTAAACTAGTCATGCAATCTTGGGCACATGTTTAAGTTAACTGTGTCTTATTTTTCTCATTTTCTAAATGAGAAAGGCAGAATTAGATAATTTCTGAGTCACTAGACAAGACATCTTGCAACATCGTAATTTTATGACTATCTACTAAAAGAGTCTCAAGCCATGTAGATGTGATATTCCATTTTGTGACAAATGCCATGGCCCAAGCAAGAATTTGTACTAATTCATGCTAGGTTCAGTTCATGTATTAAATGTGTAGGTTCAATTAAGTTTTCATGTAAAAGCTATAGAAAGTAATGACCATGATGTTTTCCTAAAGTTATTTATTGATTGGAAAGCAGTGGAGGATCATGAGCCATGAACATTGGTGGAGAGTTTTAGTAATAAAAGATGAACTAGAAAATGGAGCTGAATCAGAGGGAGAGAAAAATATAAATGGTCTTTCATGATGGAGGTGAGCGGATACTAAAGTCACTTAAGGCTTAAATATCTCAGGAGAGGAAGTTGTAAATGTCATCAGAGCCTGCTCTCCATCAATTGCTGTGATAATTGAACCCTTTGGATAGGAGTGGTCACAGATGGTACCATCAAAAATTAGTGGCCCTCAGTCTCCTGACTTCTTTTCATATCTTTGGATTCTTGGATTTATGGAGGGCAGAGCTAAGAAAAACTTCTCTTAAGTAAAGTTGTCTTAATAGAAATTCTATTTTTTTTTTTTTTTTAATGCTGGGGATTGAACCCAAGGCCTTGTGCATGTGAGGCAAGCACTCTACCAACTGAGCTATATCCCCAGGCCTTAACAGAAAAAAATTTTTTTAAGAGAGTGAGAGAATTTTTTAATATTTATTTTTTAGTTTTCGGTGGACACAATATCTTTATTTGTATGTGGTGCTGAGGATCAAACCCGGGCTGCATGCATGCCAGGCGAGCGAGCTACCGCTTGAGCCACATCCCCAGCCCGACAGAAATTCTTGATAGACATTTTTCCCCTTTCCCATTGAATGCACCCTCTACCTCTGAAAATGACCTTACCTAGAAAAATTAACGCATATTGTCTTTTTGTATCTGATCTTGAAACTTACTTTTTTTTTTTTTTGAATAGGAGATTTTTGGGCAAGTGGATGATGATGGAGAGGTATTTGGCTTACTTTGTTTTAATCCTTTGTTCTGTCCTAGAAGTTGGGCCTACTCCTCTCATCACAGGTTTGACCTCTCCACATTTGACACCATGGTAATAAATACATTATTAAAAAGTGCTAATGCTTCTCCAACTTTCCCTACAAGCCAGCCACTAAGTGCTTTATATGCCTCATTGCATTTAATCCATATAATACTCTTAGAAAGGTGGTATCTATGGATGAGGAAACTCCCACCTCCCTAAGTTAAGAGGCATTTCTGTCATAGTGTATATATTTTTAAATTATGGTGATATCTTTTGTTACCTCTCCTTTGTAAACTGTGGGCTTTCTAGCATGTGGGCTTTCTCATGCTTCTGTGGTTTCATGGATGCTACAAGTTTACTGGCTTTGGAGTCTCCCGGAGGTAAACACCTAGGCAAAAGTTGTAATTGCTCTTCTTTCTGCCTCTTTTTTTTTTATTAAAAAATATATTTAGTTGTAGATGCATATGATACCTTTATTTTATTTATTTATTTTCATGTGGTGCTGAGGATGGAACCCAGTGCCTCACATATGCTAGGCCAGGGCTTTACCACTGAGCCACAAGCCCAGCCCTCTTTTTGCTTCTTCATGGTGGAATGGGGGAAGGAGGAGGACTTTAAAATGAGAATCTGAAGTCTTTGAGCACTTTGAAACCCAGTCATCCAGGAGCTCAGAAGAAATGTGGTGAAATGGGTCAAAGTTCTCCCAAAGAGAAACCCCTGGGTGTTGCTACTGGTGCGCTTTTTGCTACCATAGCTCAAGTGTTCTCTCCTGGAGCCACTGACAACATAAAAAGGGCCAAAGAAATCAATGTGACGAGAAGAGGCCCAATTTCAAGGGCATTTCCTCTTTCGACACCCTGCCCTTTCAGTCAGAAGCCTTCTCTTTACATTCATCCTGTTAGTTCTCTTCATAGTGTCAATGGCTCTTTTACTGCAGTATGTGGAGATTTCTGGGAATTAAGGAGCTGTAGAAGTCTCCTACCAAATCTGTCTCAGATAGTTAGTTGCTTTCCTAGGAAAGCCAGCTCACTTCTGCTCTACTTCTAGGGTCATGTTCTTTACTGGACTTCATTTATGCTCCTTGGATCCAGATTGAAGCAATTTTCTTTAAAATTATCTAGTCAAGGGTGGGTCTCAGTCCCCTGGATCCCTTGTCTTCCACCCACCTCCAGGATCCCACCCCTGAAACAGAAATCTTTCATAACTCATCAGTCTACTTTTTCATTTCTTTAACTTTCCCCTCCATTCTTTAACTTTCAAGTAAGAATGCTTCGAGGTTCAGCCAATCTGGGTTTTTGGCCCAAATTATTTTTATCTTGAACTTCATTAGCCAAATGCCTGTTTCAACATTATACCTGGCATAGCTAAACTTGACTTTGATCAAGATCATTTGAGGGAATGGGTAACTGTGAGATACGATGAGCTAAAACAGCAGTTTTGAGAACAAGGCAGGACATTTGGATTCACTGTTAACATCAAAGTGTCACTTTCAACTATTGGTGAAATATTGGTGAGATATTGGAGTGAAATTCCCCTTATGAACTTTTAAAAGTTTTGAAAATCTGTCATCAACTGGAAGTATAAATACATATTTATTATTATAAGAAAAATTATTTTGGCAGGGGTTGTGGCTCAGCGGTAGAGCGCTCACCTAGCACAGTCGAGGCCCTGGGTTCGATCCTCAGCAACACATAAAAACAAATAAACAAAATAAAGGTATTGTATGGGGCTGGGGATGTGGCTCAAGCGGTAGCGCGCTCCCCTGGCATGCGTGCGGCCCGGGTTTGATCCTCAGCACCACATACCAACAAAGATATTGTGTCCGCCGATAACTAAAAAATAAATATCAAAAGAAAATTCTCTCTCTCCTCTCTCACTCTCTCTTTAAAAAAAAAAAATAAAATAAAGGTATTGTGTACAACTAAAAAACTAATATTAAAAAAAGAAAAGAAAAGTTATTTTAATAATTAATGGCTGTAAAAGCCTATAATAATATTATATATAAAATAATTCTTAAAATTTTTCACATAATCAAAAAAGACAAAATTAATTCACAGGTAATATAAATAATAGGGGAAAGTATGTTAGCTATATAACCTGAGGAAGAACTTTATGTACTTCTTGAGCCTAAAGTATTTATAACAATTTAATAAATGATACAAGTGCTATTTAATTTAATGAAGAGCACATGGAAGAATAATAGAAATTATCTTGTAATTCTATCTATGATTAAATTATATGATAATATTTTATTTTATATTTTTAGTCCCTGGGATTGAACCCAGGGGAGCTTAACAACAGAGTCATATCCACAGCCCTTTTTATGTTTTATTTTGAGACAGAGTATTGTTAAGTTGCTTGGGAACTTGCTAAATTGCTGAGGCTGGCCTTGAACTTTTGATCTTCTTGCCTCAGACACCTGAGTCTCTAGGATTACAGGTGTGAGCACCCCATTGATAACCTTTTTAGAATACAACGGTGTATTAGCATTTATCATGTAAATAAATCAACCTTAAGAATCCTTAATAACTATGTATTTTGGAGGATTTTAATTTACTTCCATAAAGTAAAGCACACAGATCTTAAGTGTACAGTTCAATGAGTTTTCACACTGTAATCTCCATCTTCTCAGAAGACACCCCCATACCACTTCCCAGTTAGTACTTCCCCAAGGCTGTAATTATTCCAGCCTCTGTCACCACAGATTACCTTAGAACTTTTGTTTTTTGCATGTGTGCACACTTGTGTGCACCCATGTGTGTTCCTGGAGATCAAACCCAGGGCCTTGTGCATGCTAGGTAAGTGCTCTACAGCTGAGGTATACTGCAGCCCCACTTAGAATTCTTTTAAAGTGTTTAATAGTATTTAGGTAGTGAGTCAAGAAAGAAGTCCAATTGAATGTCTTTTTTTTTAGAGACAGAGAGAGAGAATTTTTTAATATTTATTTTTTAGTTTTCAGTGGACACAACATCTTTATTTTATTTTTATGTGGTGCTGAGGATCGAACCCAGTGACCGGAGCATGCCAGGTGAGCGCGCTACTGCTTGAGCCACATCCCCAGCCCCAGTTGAATGTCTTTTCATTCTGTTAGGATGCACTGAAAGCATAATTTTAACAAGTTCAAAATTTTGTAAGGAGGATGTCTATATACAAAACTATAATATCCATAAGAACAAGCATCAGTAAAGAATATAAAAAGAGATGTGAAAAAAGAATAAAACGAAGAGAAAAAAATCAGGTGCCCACAAATATCTTGTCTTTTTATGCATTTTAGTTGCAAATTATCTATTTAGAATGATAAATGTATAGTATGGTGACTACAAGACTACAAAATAAGGATTTAGGATGAAACTTCAGATTTATGTGAGTATTCCAGAAGCCCATTCTATGATGACAATGCTCTGTTTCCAGGAAATATAGACTTTCACACTCAGTTGTGTGGCATTTGGCCACAATGTGCAGTTAATGCTCCTCTACTTTCCAGCCTGTGAAGGCTAACTCCTCAACTTACTGGCCTCACATTCTGTCTGAATTGTTCAGTGTTCTGTTCCCCAAGGCTGTAATTATTCCACCCTCTTTCTCTCTTTTTGGTACTAGGGCTTGAACCCAGGGGCACTTAACCAGTGAGCCACATCCCGAGCCCTTTTTAATATTTTTATTTAGAGACAGGGTCTCACTGAGTTGGTTAGGGTCTTGCCAAGTTGCTGAGGCTGGCTTTGAACTTGCTATCCACCTGCCTCAGCCTTCCCAGCCACTGGGATTATTGGTATACACCACCTCGCCCAGCCTCTCCTTTCTTTTGATCATCCTCCTTCTACCTTCTCCCTGGTCTCTAGCAGGACTCTGCTTCAGGGCTCATCTTCTAACCCATGCATGGGCTTTACTTTAGTAGAATAAAGTCCTTGGGAGACTTGCATGGGGTATTTGTCCTGGTCTGCTATTTGTCAAAGGTGGATACTGCTACTATTACCACTATGACTCGTTGCCATTACCCATTTAAGAGTTTCTTAAATATCACTTCTAAATCTTCCTGCATCCTGTTTGGTAGGTAAAACGATTTCCATTTTGCTTTGTGGACAGACCTGCAGAAATGTTCAGTAATTTGCTCAAGGTCACATAGCCAGGAACAACTGGGACAGGATTTATACCCACTTCTTTCAGGACCCAAAGTTTTTTCGGGTTCTGGTTAGGAGTGATGGAGCAGGGCTGGGGAGGGATGAGTAGAACCCTCTGGGAAGGTCTAGCAGTGTGTTTGGATCTGAAACAGGGTGGGCAGGGGACACAGTGCAGTTTGTTTGGGACTGTGATGAAGGAAGAGAGAAGGGGCTGATGATGGTCAGGGATGCAGGCAATGCAGAAGGGGCTTTTAGGACTGAGCCAATATAAAGCCAGAGCATCTGTAGCTCTGTTCACTAGAAGCAGCATTGGAGGCTGCAGCCAAGGGGGACAAGGAGGCGGCATTTCCACATCTCAGCCCCTCAGTCTTGGGCAGGCTGCCAGCCCGGAGAGCCAGGGAAGCACTGAGGCAGGGAGATCATTATCACGAGGAAGGAAGCTCTGGCAGCTCCACCAGGCTGTTTGTGACAAGCAGGCTCTGGGCCACGGAAGTCCCTTAAGGTCAAGGGAAATGTGATCCCAGAACAGAGGGATGAAGCTGGGACACTCCCCTTACCCTATGCCTTCAGGCCAAAGGGATCTACCCAGAACTAGGCCCAGAGCCCAGGTCAGAATAGCAGTGGGCTTGAGAAGGGGGAGGGGCAGTTAGAGAGGGAGAGAGAGAATGAATCAAGGTCCCCCGGCACCTTATAAAAAGATCTCTTGGCTGGAGAGGTAATGACCTTGATTGCAGCCAACACAGGGTAACTGGCTCTGTAGGCATGGGTGAACTCTAACCCACTTCTCCTCTTGTATCTGTTTTGGTCTGCTTTTATACCCAACTGGTTTAGTAGCACTGTGTTGAGATTTAGGACATCAATTTTCAATTCCAGGTGCTGCTTCTAACCAATCAGACAAGCTCTTTAATTGATTAAGCCTTCTGCAATCTCAATTTCCTCGTCCATAAAGGAGGCAAGCAATCCCTGTCAGGATTCCTGTGGATATATTGTGAAAAGTGTGACGTGTTATGTAAATATCATGTGGCATTTTTTTGTCTTCCTCTTTCCTTCCGACCCCCTCTCCCCATACAGGTGACCCCCACATCAGAGCTGGGAAGACTTCTGGTTTAGGAATGGAAACAGAGCTGTCTATAAATTCTATTCATCCCTTCTCCATTTACTTCCTCTCTTATCATGCTGTCATGACAAGATGGGATGAGGGAGAGAAGTTTAAAGGTATAGACCAGGGAACCTATGAACCTGAGTTTGCTTAGCCCCTCTCTTGGGGATAAGTTTCTGGGAAAACAGCAATTAAAAGATGAAAGACCATCTTCTCGGAGCTCAGCCCACCAACCTATCAGCCTCAGCTCCCTGTCAGCTTCTCCAAAGAGCCTGAACCAGGAAGAGCCCTCAGAGATGAAAGGAAGAGAACACTCTGGGTGGAGAAGGAGCCAAGGAGGATGGGTGCAGAGGCCTGGAGAAGGAATTAAGACCCAACCAAAGAGTCAGAAAGTCTGGAAACCGGAAGGACTTTATCCAAGTGCACCGGAACCAACTGAAATTTCTTAGAGTCCCCTTTCTGGGGAGGGTCACAGGCTACTATGTAAGGTGCATTCAGATGCTTCTCTTTGTACCTACAGTTCGGATACTTCCCTGAGGTGAGTGTACACATGGTGAGGGACACAGGTCCTGAGCTCTGGTGGCAGTTTTTGTGGTTGTTCTTGCAGGTTATGTTGGCGGTCTGGCAGGTGGTGGCCACATTGGAGAAGGATTCATGCAGGAAGGTGTTGAGGTTTTTGCAGTGTTTTGTGAACTTGTTGACGTGACCCATCGCTGAGTTGCATGCTTGCGGCTTGGGCTGCACGTGCTGAGTTTCAAACCACTGAGATGAGGTCATGTTCTTGGGCTTGGCACTGACTGGGGCCTCAGGTACCCACAGTCCCAGCAGCAGGAGCAGCAGCAGGGGGTAGAATCCTGGTCTGGCTGGTGTCATCTCTCCTGAGAGGACCTGTCAGGATGGAAGGCTGGGTTTGCTAGGAACAGACAGCAGAGGTATTCAGAAGTATGCAGTTGAGAATACTGCCTTCCTTTATCTGCTTATTCTAGCTAATCCCTCTACCATACCATGTCTCTCTTTTTCTTTATTTCTTTTTTTGGTACCAGAGATTGAACCCAGGGATTCCTAACCACTGAACCACATCCCCAGTCCTTTTAATTTTTGAGTCTCACTAAGTTGCTTAAGGCTTCACTAAATTGCTGAGGCTGGCTTTGAACTTGTGATTCTTTCTGCCTCAGGCTCCCAAGCCACTGAATTACAGGTGTGCACCGCCAGACCCTGCTTACCATACTGTGTCTCCTTTCCTCACTCTGTCTCATCTCTTCTTCTCCCTCTGTGTGCCCACAGCTACTGTGACCCCATCCCCTAAATCTATGGCCTCATTCCCCTTGTATCCCTACCTTCCAGCATTCTGTCCCTATTGCCTCTTTCTTTGATCTTTCTTCTCTTCTTCAGGCCTTGTCCTCCCTGTGTCCTCATGTTTCTGTGTCTGTGTCTCATCCCCTCCATATCCTCAATTCCAAATCCTCATGTCCCCATTGTTTTTCTATCTCATGCTTCCATCTTTAACATCACTGTCCCTCGCTCTACCTCCCCCACCCCTGTGTATCCTCATCTCCCCTAACCTGAGTCCCTCCTTTGTCCATCTGCTCATTCTTCATCTGGTCAGAACCATCCTTCCTTCTCCATCCTTTCTTGTCACAGTATCTTGCTGCAGGTCTCACCTCCCTACTTAGTCCTCGCGTTGTGACTCCCGTTCAGGGGGCTGAGGCTGTATCCAACTCTTCTGGGCTGTCAGACCTCTGAGTGCCTCTGCTCACTGCTAACTCCTTAAGAGCCGATCTGAGCTATGCTGCTTCTGCTTGGGGGTGAACTGGAGAGCTTTCCTGGGGTGAGATCAGGAAATGAATCAGGTTCATGCCTCTCCACTTACATATCCTAAATAAGTGGATGCCTATAGAGCTGCTGAACCTGCCTAAACGTGTTCAGCAATGAGGAAGCTTGAATCCACAAATTCAAAGAGTATACAGTAATTGGACCCAGGCCACATGGTTTTAATGACTGTTCAATAAAGCACCTGATCAAGGTGTCAACCCCAATGAATTTCAGGGAGAGCTGTCATCTCTCCCTACATACACCACTGGTTCATGATTCAGGGAAGAGTCAATCAGTGGTGTTAAGGATTGTTTTTGCTCTGACCCGAGGAACAGGTAGAATAGCTTGGAAGGTCAGTTTGTATGGTTTCATGTCAGGCAGGTGTACAGCTTATCTTTTGGAGATGCTGGAGGAGACAAGGGAAGTGAATGACTCATCCCAGTCACAATGCTCAGCACCACCCCTGGAACTCAGCTGTGCCAAGGTGATTCATTTCTCTGGGCCTCTGCAATTCCAGGTGCTGACCAAGGGCACCTGACTTTATGGGAGAAGGTGCCCAACACCTCTCATTCTTTCTCTTTCCCTCCCTATTTCATTGAAAGTTGCAAAACTTAATCATTACCCAAGTGATTACATTTGAAATGCTGCCCTGCCCCAGCCCTTCCTTCACGGAGTAATTCCTGTTCCTCGTGATGGTTACAGCCTGGGTAGAGGCTGCTCCAGGGACTCCCATGACAGTATGACACTTCGACAGTCAGTCAGAAAAGCATCATCATCTGTGGAGGGGAAGGCCTGGGAAAACAAGACGAATAGTATCTTTGTTTTCAGAATTCACCTGTAAATAGGAGGTAATCTCAGCCAGGTGTGGTGGGACATGCCTGTAATCCCAGTGGCTCAGAAGGCTGAGGCAAGAGGATCGAAGGTTCAAAGCCACCAGTGAGACCTGTCTCAAAATTGAAAAAATATAAAAGGGTTTGGGATGTGGCTCAGTGACAGTGGCTAAGTACCCCTGGGTTCAGTCCCTCATACAAAAAAAAAAAAAAATAGGTAATTTCAGGTTCAGCTTTATTTGTATTGTCAACAGATATTAACTTCTATGTGGCAAGGTACTTGGGATACTTCTGTGAACAAAACAAGATTAAAGTCCCTGCTTTTCTGGAGCTTACATTCCATTGAGGAAAGACATTAAAAAAATAAATATAGGTTGGGCGTGATGGCACACACTTGTAATCCCAGCGACTGGGGTGATGAGATAGGAGGATTGCAAGTGCAAAGCCAGCTTCAGCAATGGTGAAGTGCTAAGCAACTCAGTGAGACCCTGTCTCTAAATAAAATAAAAATATGGCTGGGTATGTGGCTCAGTGATCCAATGCCCTGAGTTTAATCCTTGGTACCATAAATAAATAAATAAATAAATAAATAAATAAATAAAGCCAGGCATGGTGGCATATGCCTGTAATTCCAGTGGCTGGGAAGGCCAAGGAAGGAGGATCACAAGTTCAAACCAGCCTCAGCAACTTAGCAAGACCCTAAGCAACTTAATGAGACCCTTTCCCTAAATTAAAAAAAATAAAAATGTAGGGGCTGGAATTATGGCTCAGTGGTAACATGCTTGCCTAGAATGCGTGAGGCACTGGGTTCGATTATCAGCATCACATACAAATAAATAAAATAAAGGTCCATTAACAACTTAAAAATGTTTTTTTAAATTAAATAAATAAAATATAAACAGGGCTGGGGGTGCTGGGGTTGTAACTCAGGAGTGGAGCATGTGCTTCGTACTTGTGAGGCACTGGGTTCGATCCTAAGTGCCACATTAAAATAAATAAATAAATAAAGGTATTGTGTCCATCTAAAACTAAAGATGTTTTTTAAAAAGGGGAGGCTGGGGATATGGTGCAGTGGTTAAAGTGCCCCTGGGTTCAATCTCCAGTACCAAAATAAGTAAATGAATAACTACACTTTGCTCAAAGTGATAATTACTAAGAAAAAAATATAGAACAGGATAGGGGTTGGTGGGCAGTGATTTTTGAGTAGGGTCATGGAAGTAGGTGACTCTGGGACAGAGACTTGAAGATGAAGAGTCAGTCACCCTCTGCTAGAGGAAAACTGTTCCAGAGAGAGACAGAGGGAGGGAGGGAGAGAGAAAGGAGTCCAATACCAGTGTTAAAGCACACAAGTGTCCCTCGGAGGGGTGGGGGCTGGAGGAATGGCAAGGTGACTAGTGTGGCCAGAGAAAGTGAATGAGGGGTTAAGAGAGGTGCCAGAGGCGGACTGTAGGAAGCCTTAGAGAACATTGGAAGGGCTGGGACTTCCACTCCGAGTACAATGTGGAGCCCCACAGGGTTGTAAGCAGAGGCAGGGAGGGCCTGTTTAAAGCACCACGTGGCTGCTGTGCAGATTATAACAGTAGAGAGGTTGCATGGGTGAGGACGAAGGATCTCTGGAAGAAAAAAATAGTGCTGGAGAGGTGAAATGCCACTAGGTGGCAAAAGAGAATCAAGAACAGACCTTGGGCTCTTCGGGTTTGCCCTCAGCTAGGCCTTAGCTTCTTTGTAAAGGTGCTTGGATCTTTGCAGGCTGAACTTCTGGGTAGAGTATTATGCCCCTGCTGCTGTGGAAACACACATGCTTGGGGATAAAATCCATGTTTTAAAGCAGACTTTGGGCCAAATGCATATTAGGTCTGGCCAGTCCAGCTTTTGAAGTGGAGGCTGGGGTGGGAGGAGGGGTTAGAAGACTTCAAGCTAATTTGAATTCCTAGCCCAGTCTCCTTTCCACTTCCCATTCTCCTAAAGTGAGATGTTTCCAAACCACGATTTGAACTGCCCTCTGCTCTTGTGTTTTCCTGTCATTATAATTATCCTAGCTTGCTCTTCAACTCCATTATGCTGGTCTCTCCAGAAGGCTGCTTTAGTGCTGTGTGCAAATGAAGTAAACAAGGTCCCACTGTCTCAGGTCAAAGGGAAACGGGGAGTAAAGGTTTAAGTTTGCACATGAAAATCGAAGTAGAAGAGTTGAACCTACCATCTGTACAATTCGGGCTGAAACCTTTGCTTTGCTTCAGTTATTTGGTCCGAAAGAGGATTTTTGTTTGTTTACCTAAACTACCCAGCTTGCAAGATCTGCTTCACTTTGCGCTTGGTGGAATAATTTTGCTGTTTTACCTTCACTGTATCCATGGGAGAAAGAAAAAGATGAAGGAACAGATATAAGACCAGCACGGGTCAGGGACTTGCAGAGGGAGAAGAGACACTTAGAACAGAAAAAAAAAAAAAAAAAAATGGTGGGAGAGAAGATGATGGGAAGAAAGTCCTTCATGAGAGCAACCTCTACTCCAGCTTCCTTCTCCCTCTGTTATCATGGTCACTGCTGTTGGCCTAACCTGTCCCTAGGCTTCTGTATATGTAAGTTGGGATGGGTGTTGTGAAAATCCTCATAGTGCCAGGTGGACCTCTGCCTGTGTCCCCCACAGGACAACAGCTGCAGTTTCCTCTGGCCTGCCCGGGGAAGGAGCCAGGAAGAGGGGAGAGAGGGCTGGGCCTGGACGGGTGCCCACCCTTCAGAGCCTGGCCTCTCTCTCTTCCGGAGTTCCACACAGCCTCTGGATACCAATAGAAAGCCCATGAGGGAGTTTCCCTCCACACAGGAGCAGATCCAAGTTCTGTTATCCTAATTTTGTTGATGCTTGGATAAATAAGGGTAATGGGATCATTTTCATATTTGGGGAAAGTGAAACATACAGCAAGTTGAGGTCAGATGCGGGACTCTGTTCGGGTCTTTGAATTCCCATGACCTTTCCTGGAACAGCTGTGGGTATGAGGAGGCAGCACTGACAGGAGGTTGCAATCCTTGGCTCCCAGACCTAGGCCTTTAGACAAGCCAGGGGGAAGGAGAGAGGGACCTGGTCTGGGAGTGAGATGCTTCACCAGTTGGCTCAGTCTCATGAGTCCCGCCCCCACTCCCCATTTATGTACAGAATAAAGTATAAATTCCTTAGCCTGAAACTCAGGCCTACCATGATCTGGAAAACCTGTCTTACTTTTTTCTCTGACTTTTCTCACACTTAGTGGTTTTCTCTCTTTTCTCAAACACAATTTCTCTCTCCCTCCCTCCTTCTCTCTCCCTCCTCCCTGCACCACTCCCCTCCTCCCTCCTGTCTCTCTCATTCTCATTCTCCCTCCGCCCCCACACATCCACGCAGGGACTCTGGGTTCAATTTTCAAAGTTTGAGACAGGGTTTTGCTAAGTTGCCCAAGTTGGCCTCAAACCTGCAACCTTTCCGCCTCAGCCTCTGGAGTTTCTGGGATTGCCGGCATGTTCCACCACAGCTGGCTTTAAACATGCTTTTCATATCTTCTTTATCTCCACTTAACTCCTAACTACCTTGTGAGACCTGTCCCAAGGCCCTAGGATGATCACCCTCCTCCCCAGTAAAACTTTTTCTGACCTTCCTCAAATTCAGGGAGATCTTTCTTATCTCTACATCCCTATAGCTCTTACTGTCTTCAAGAAGTACTATTTTCTGCTTTGAATCTTTGGTTATTTCTTCATATGTATTTATTATTTTCCTCCAACTTAGATCGTTGATTCTCAAAAGACTAGAACCACCTGTTATACCTCTTTTGCTCTTCCACAGGATGTACTGGAATGCCCTGCCTGAAAGTGACCCTAACTGATTCAACTTCTAGCTTAGAAGGCATCTACTTTTCCAGAATGATACCAGTCCTGGGTGGGATCACCACCAGGCCCCAGAGTTGGTGCATAGATTGGTGAACTGATAATGCAGTTCCTGAATTTCAGCCTCTGGCATTGAACAAAAAGATTGAGATGGCTGAAGCAACCTTTTGGGTTCAAGGACTTTGAGCAACTTGAGTTGGACAGGGTGAAAAGTAATGCCATTGAAATCATGGTGAGCCTCGTCAGGGTGAAATCTCAGGGATCTCCTCAGTCGCAGAGAAACACCCCCTAGCCTGTTGTTCTACAAAGGTTTACCATTGAAGAGGGGAGAAGAGGGTGTAGATGACTACATCAGAGGGTCATCTTTACCGGAAAAATAACTCAGGATTATATTGTTTCAAGGGTGAACTGTCAGTACTTTTTGTGTGTGTGTGTTTGTGGCACTGGGGATTGAACCCAGGTGCACTTAACCACTGAGCCACATCCCCAGCCCTTTTTTATGGTTTATGCAGAGACAGAGTCTCACTGAAATGCTTAGGGCCTTACTAAGTTGCTGAGGTTGGCTTTGAATTTGAGATCTGCCTGCACAGCCTCTCAAGCCACTGGGATTATAGTTGTGTACCACAGCACCTGGCTGACCATCAGTACTTTTGCTGATAGAAGAATTAGCACTGTTACAATCAAAATGGGTTTAATAAAAGTAATTGTAAATTCCAGATGTTTACCAATTTTTAAAAAAAATTTATTTTTTATTGCTGAGGATTGAACCAAGGGGTGCTCCACCACTGAGCTACACCCCCAGTCCTTTTTATTTTTTTATTTTGAGACAGTTGTCTTGCTAAGTTGCCAAGACTGGTTTCAAACTTGAGATTCTTCTGGGTTGGGGATATAGTTCAGTTGGTGGAGTGCTTTGCCTCACTTGCACAAGGCCCCAGGTTCGATCCCCAGCACCACAAACAGCAACAACAACAAACTTGAGATTCTCCTGCCTTAGTCTTCAGAGTTGCTGGGATTATAGGAATGTACCACTGTGTCTGGCTTAATCAACTCTTTTAAATATACAAGGTACAATTAAGTCTGCTCTTGTTAGGAAATTTGATTATGCCATTAACTAGATAAGAGCTTCTCAATCTCAGCATCATTTACATCTTGGTCTGGACAATTCTTTGTTGTGGCAGCTTTCCTGTGCAATGTGGGGTGTTTAGCAATATCCCTGGCCTCATTCCAGTAGCAACTCCCAGTTAGGACAAACAAAAGTATCTCCAGATTACCAAATTGCCCTGGTTGGGAACCAGTGAATTAGAATGTGATCTTGAACAGTCACATAAGTTCTACTGTCTAGAACTTAGTTTCTTCATCTTTAGGGTAATTATATGTAAAATCCAGTGTAATGGAGTAACAATCCCCAAAATCCCAGGCTTAGGGAACATAAAACCATGAGAAGGATGTCAGAATGGGTGAAGTAATAGTGTGGATTCATACTTCCAGGATAGAAGTTAATTTATTATACTGGGGATTGAACCCAGGGGCACTTGACCATTGAGCTATATTCTCAGGACTTTAATTTTGAGAGAGGGTCTCACTAAACTCAGATGAGGATCTTGCTAAATTGCTGAGGCTGACCTCAAACTTGTGATCCTCCTGCCTCAACCTCCCAGTTCTCTTGAAATTACAGGCATGCACCATGTCATCCAGCTTAGGATAGAATTTTAGAGACCAGAACACCAGAAACCACAGTTGGGAATCGGAAGGCCCTTTGCTCTGTTCTCCAGCCAGGATTCCCCTGGCCCTGCGCACATGCTTTTGTAACATGTGTTTTTATGTGTGCCTTTCCCACTGAATTATAGATAAGTCCACAATATTTGTCAAAGTGCTTTCAGGCATCTGAAAATTGTCTCAAAGTAATTATCAAAAACTTCATGGAGATGAGTTCTAAGACAGGACTTGGAAGGAGTTCTATGTGGGCAGATCAGGGGTTGGGAATGGTGGGACTTTGCAAATGTGGAAAGTGACTTCGTGTGTAAACTTTGGAGACCTGTATTCTGGTTTTCCATTTATGTATTGTTTAATGATTTAAAAGCCCTTTCATGTTTGCTGATTTTATTCTTGCAGCCTTCGGAGATGAAAAAGGTATCCCACCTCCCAGCAGAGGAAACAAACTCTGTGGGTGGGTCATCAAGCCTGAAGTCCTGAACTGAACACGCTGCTCATTTCTGCAGTTCTGCAGTCCTGTGTGCACAGGTGAGCGGAGGTGTAGGGAGGAGGAAGAGTGGTAATGGTGGGTGGGGAATGAAGGGAGAGAAGTCTAAGAGGCATAAAAAGCCCTGTCTCTTCTCAGGGAAGCTGCAGCCATGAGGGACTAGGGAAGAGGTAGCATGATTCAAGGTTGAGGTCACAGCCTTTCTGGTCAGCTTCTTCAAAGCCAGGCTCAGGAACCACAGTTCATTGGCTCCCATTCAGTGCTGTCTTGAGTGGCCTGAAGGATCCAGATGAGCCACCTGTTTTGGTGGGCTTTATCCTCACTTTCTTGGATATCACAATAGGGGAGGTCTTCCAAGCACAGACTTCTGGCTGGGGATGTAGTTCAGTGGTAGAGCATTTAACTAGCCTTGGGTTCAATCCACAGTACTGCCAAAGTAAATTAAGAAGAATCAGGGCATTTCCTTCATAACCAAGCAGAGACTTCTGAAATGAGACCTCAGGGCTGAGTGTTGGTATGACCTAGCTCTCAAAGAGGGGGAGCAGGGGCAACATCCGGGGTTGAGAAGCACAAGCAAGGCCTGGGAGGTAGGAGGGAGCCGTTGCAGTGTGTCAGACAAAAGAGGAGACTACATTTTTACTCTGACAGTTGTATGAAAAATACATTTGAATTGAGCCTCTTTTGTGTGGTATCCAGGAGAGGAGAGAGCCTGAACAGAGGAAAAAATAGGAATGGGGGAGAAGGGCAAATATGGGGGGAGGTTAAGATTGTGAGGGCTGCATAACTGATGGATTTGCGCTCACACTGAGTATTCACCAGATGTCAGACACTGACCTGAAAGCTCTTGATGTACATTTTAATGAATATGAATGCTGCCATAAAGTATAACATGGTATCCTCAAGACCTGGAAGTGCATGGTGGTGGAGTAAGTCTGTAATCTGCAGAGCCAAAATTCAGTTCCTGGTCTGTTTTACTCAAAAGCCTTGATCTTAGCCATCACACAGTCCTGACCCCCCAGGAGGTAGGTTAGGGAGACAGATAAGCCTGGGATCACTCTCAGGTTTCTTGCACAGGTAACTGGGGAAACTGAGGTAAACACAGGAGTGAGTTGTGAGAAGGATGAACTTATTTTGGACTCGAGTTTGTGCAATAGGAAGGGTAAGTCTGGGGAGCCGTGGATAAGGGGCCATAGAAAGAACAGCAACTTCTTTCTTTGGTCTCCCTTTGTCCCCCCCCCCCCCCAGGCTGCAGAGTGGGCCTCAGAGTACTCAGTGTTCAGCCTTCTGACTCCCTCTCCTGCTGGTGAAAGTGAAAAGGTTTTCACTTTCATTTCTAAGAGAAATCTCAGAATGTTGACAACACCCTGCATAGACACAAGGCTGAGGGGCCTGTGGAAATCAAGGTCGAGGGCTGGCAGGCTCCGGGAAGCTTGCTTTTTGATGAAGGGGCAGATATTCGGTAAAAAGAGAAATAGGAAACCTGGCCCTTTCTCCAGCACAACAAACCACCCAAAGATCAACCGAGAGTGAGAATCTGATCAGACCAGGCTCAGTGGGTCCACAACCTTTTAAGTCCAGGTTATACTGTTAGAAACAATCTGTCAAGTTTTGGGTTTTAGAGTCATCGTGCATAGATTTCCAGGAGTGCTCTGACGGGGCCTGAATCACACATTAGGGGCATTGGTTGATGACAGGGACTGTGGGGAGTCCTTGAGGTAGTCCTTGATTCTCAGCCTGGCATTTTGGTGGGAGGTCCCTGTGCACATGGCCTTGGGGGCTCCTGTGAGTGGGACCAGGGAGTGCTGGACCCTCCGTTCTCTGAGGGTCAGGAATAAGCAGCACTTTATTTCTCAGAAACATGATGGTGCTTTCCTTTTCACCTTGCTGAGAGAGCAGGGCTGATGAGCCTGAGCAAATATCAAAGCAAGCCCAGGAACTTTGAAACTTCTGGCAAGGAGGCTGGAACTAAGTGTTCTGAGGACACCAATGAAGAGACGATCAGAGAGCAATGTTTCTTTCCTCCCACCCATCCAACCCCCTCAGCACAGGGGGTCCCGAAATTCAGGGCCCACTCATTCTTTCCAGGCTGGTCTTTACCCAGAGACTTTTTATTAGCCTCATCTTACCTCTAGCTTGTTCTTGGCCTCAGGCAAGAAGCATCCCTGCCCCGCCCAGCTGTCTTCAGTTCCTGTTCTTCCTCCAGAACTGTTAGACTCATCAGCCCAGTTTGTTCCTCTTAGTGCTCTGCATTTTTTAGCAAAGGGTGTTGGGCCAGGGACCACTGGGAGCATTTCTCACTCACAAGCTGGCTGAAGCTCATTCTACAAGTGTTGCAGCTCACAGACTGGGTGAGACTGAGACCTGGTGGTGGACCAAGGGAGGGATGGTGGAGATGGCAGATTACCTGGGTGGACTTGGGCAAATGCCTCCCCTCTCTGGGTCATGAGGACTTGGGCTCAACGGCCACCTTTAAAAGAGCAGGGAAGGCATATGGGGAAGGTTGGGTAGTACTGGAGGCTCTGGGAAGGGGCATACAGACACGGTAGGCCCACCCTACTTCCAACCGCCTTAACTCTGCCAGCAGGAGGAATGGCACCAGCTGTGGCCCAGCTTCTCTTCCTACAGCTTGTGCTAGGGCCCACTCTGGTCATGGCTGTCCAGCTGGAGATTGCTGTCCAGAACTTCCGCACCTTAAACATGGACTATCCCAAGGCGAAATTCCCAGATGATTTCAAGGGCTACTGTAATGGTTTTATGTCCTACGTGCGGGGCAGAAAGGAACAATGGTATTGCCCTGAGACACATTACGTGTTGCACAGCCCCTGGAAAGCCATCTGGAAGTCCTGCAAGAATAGTGAGAGCTTCTGTGAGAACTACAATGAATACTGCACACTCACCACGAAGCCCTTCCCCATCACAATCTGCAGAGTGAACAAGAGACAGCCGCCCACCAGCTGCCGCTACTCAAGCACTGAAACCAACCGACAGCTCTACCTGCTCTGCTCCAGCAAGTATGAAGGCCAACCGATAGGTATCCTTGGCCTCTACAAGAGAACTTAAAATTGACAATTTCTTCCCTTCCAAACCTACCTGGTGGGTATCTCTAGCTATAGGAACCTCCCTGAAACCTTTAGACCCACTTTAGCCTCATTTCCCTACAATCCTCCTCAGTCTCTGTTCTGCACCTCTCGGAAATCCTTGATATTTCCCTTTATATAATCTGCCCTTTCCTTTCTCCTCCTCATGAGTCCAGAGCTATCTCTCCCAGCACTCCCACTGCTGTCAACCTGCCTTTCTTCTCATCTAGGGCCACTGGGATTTCAAGTTATCTTCTCTCATCCATTCCTTTATTTTTAGTAGCTCCCAACATTGTCCAAACTCCAGGGTCTGCTGCTAATAAAGCATGAGGTGGATGAGGTGGGCCTGGTTCTGGCCATGTAAAGTTTTAAAACCACATTCTGAGTTAAGATAGAACCATTGGGGAAAACTGGGTGTAGGGTACATAAGACCTCATTATACCAATTTTTGCAACTTCTTGTGGATCTGTAATCATTTCAAAATAAAAAGTTAAAAACGCATCTGAATCAGTCCTGATTTAATTCTTTTTTTCTTGCTCTCCAAGTCCTAGTGACCACCCATCTCTGGCCAAATTGCCCAGCTACCCTTAGAAATCAAAAGATGTAGTTCAGTAGCAGAGCATATTTGCTCAGTATGTGCAAGGTCCTGGGTTTGATCCCTAGAACCTCCCAGCCCCTAATACACACAGAGGTCTTCCGTTCCATGGGTACCATGATGGAGTTGGGGTGGGTAAAACTCACTTCTAACCTGGGTGTTGAAAATGGGTTCTCCTCTCCCCCAGCTCTGGAACAAATTTGTAATAGGAGTCAGGCTGCCTTACCTGGTTTCTATTTCTCTCCCAACAAAACCTGGATTGCATGTGGAAGGTTAGAGGGATAAGAAAGGATCAAATAATTAGTTGGTACAGGGGCTTAATAGGCTGAGGCAGGAGGATCCTGAGTTCAAAGCCAGCCTCAGCAACATAGCAAGGCCCTAAGCAGCGAGACCCTGTCTCTAAAATATAAAATATAAAAAGGGCTGGGGATGAGGCTAGGCTCAGTGGTTAAGCACCTCTGGTTCAATCCCCAGTACCAAAAAAAAAAAAAAAAGTGGGGGGGGGCTCCTATAATTGTCAGCTAGGTCACATTATGTCAAATAAGAAAATGCTATTCCCCTTGGGAGATAGAAGGGATGGATACTAGTGATATGTGAACACATACATACTTATGCTTCCACATCTCGCTCATCTCTTATCTCCAAGTATATTCCTCGTCCTGTTGTTAGAAATTGAGGGGAGTGCTAACTTACAGCTGATAGTCATGAAACTAGATAGGGTAAAAGGACATATGGCTATACCCTGACTCCTTGGGCTCTTCTCTATTCCCCCTCTCCACCAGTGCAACAATTAGTCCCTCACCCTCATTAGACTGAGCTTATTTGCTGCTGCACACACAGATGTTTATTGCTTCTCAAGCTCCCTGGTGTTAAAGATGAAGAAGGGTCAGGGCAGGCTAAGATGAGGCTCTTCTCTACTTCTTCTTATCATAGGTGCCAGCATCCTTGTAGCCACTCACATAGCCAGTGTTGTCAGTTACCTCTTCCCGTCCTGCAATCCCCTTGCCCTTGCCACTTTCATCAAAGCGCTCCTTGTGGGTACCGGTGTACTTGCTGGTGTCTGTCAGACGATCTACTCCACCCACTGTTGTTGCCTTCTGCAAGCCAGAGGAGGGGTTTGAGCCCTCTTCCTTCCCCTGCACTGTCACAGCCCTTCCCCAAAGATGGCTTTAGATCCTCAGAACAAGAGTGCACAGCTCTTGCTATGCCTCTGGCACAGTACTGCTTCCTCATGGCCCAGAAGCAGCTGTGGGCAGGGCCTCTGGCAAGAGCTATCTACTCCTGAGGCAGGAGGAATCTGGTGTAAGAGTGCGTGTGGTCTGTGAGGAGGAGGGGTGGATGCTTCTGTTTCCACTGGAGTTTTTCTGACCAGACTGCTGCCAAAGAACTTCAGCCTCTGACCCAATGGACAGAGTAGAAATAGCTTTTCATATAGAGGATACAATTAAGTAAAATGGTGGGTGACAGGTAAGAGGTCTCTCTTTCTCTCTCTCTCTCTCTCTTTTTTTTTTTTTTTTGGTACTAGGGATAGAACCCAGGAGCACTTTACAACTGAACTATATCCCCAGTCCTTTTTATTTTTTGAGATAGGGTCTCCTTAAATTTCTGAAGGTCTTGCTAAATTCCTGAGGCTGGCCTTGAATTTGTAATCTTGCCTGAACTTCCCTAGTGACTAGGATTACAGGCAGACTCCACCAAACTTGGCAAGGGATCTCAGATTAAATCTTTTTTTTTTTTTTTTTTTTTTTTTTTTTTTATTTTTTTATTTTTTTTTTTATTGGTTGTTCACAACATTACAAAGCTCTTGACATATCATATTTTCATACATTAGATTGAAGTGGGTTATGAACTCCCAATTTTCCCCCAAATGCAGAATCACATCGGTTATACATCCACAGTTTTACATAATGCCCAATTAGTAATTGTTGTATTCTGCTACCTTTCCTATCCCGTACTATCCCCCCTCCCCTCCCCTCCCTTCTTCTCTCTCTACCCCATCTACTGTAATTCATTACTCTCCTTGTATATTTTCCCATTCCCCTCACAACCTCTTATATGTAATTTTGTATAGCAATGAGGGTCTCCCTTCATTTCCATGCAATTTCCCTTTTCTCTCCCTTTCCATCCCATCTCATGACTCTGTTAAATGTTAGTCTTTTCTTCCTGCTCTTCCTCCTTGCTCTGTTCATGGTTGCTCTCATTATATCAAAGAAGACATTTGGTATTTGTTTTTTAGGGATTGACTAGCTTCACTAAGCATAATCTGCTCTAGTGCCATCCATTTCCCTGCAAATTCTATGATTTTGTCAATTTGGACTGAGGATCAAGTTCCAAACCCCCTATGTTAATGTCCCCCCAAAGCCCTAGATGCCTGGCTCAGATCCTGGAGACTTGGGAATGATTCTAAATTCTACTATTAAAATAGCTATATTGCAGCTAGGGGTGTGGCTCAGCTCCAACCCCCATTGCCATGCACCTTGGGCAAGTTATTTCCCTTTTCTGGGTCACCTCTGGAATGACTACATGGTCTGTAAAGTCTATGCCAGTACCAACAGTGAACCACAGACTTAATGCTCTGTTTCCTATAGTTGCACTGGATTCAGGACATTAATGAATGGGAGAGGAGACTGCAGCAGTAGGGATTTAGGGAAGTAGAATAAAGGGCTAAGGATGAAGAACATCACTCACAGTAACTCCAGTGGTGGCAGGGTCCTTGCCTTCCATGAGTTCAAAAACAGCCTGTAGGGCTTCATCTGGGTTCTTCCCCTTGAACCGTTTCTGGCCCAGCTCCTTCATTGCCTCTTGAAACTCTGAAAATGTGATGGTTCGGGCATTCTTGGCCCTGGTGAGTCAGACAGAAATCCAGGGACTTTGAATATGAACTCATTACCTTTCCCTTACTCAGACTTGGCCTCTTTTGTCCTATCTATCACCAAATGTCTTGAAGGCAGGTCCCCTCCCCAACCTCACAGGCTGCTTGGTAAGCCCAGTACAAATGCTGGGCCACACCAACACCTCATGGCCAACTGCCTTGCTCTGGCTACTCCCCAACCCCCACCTTTGTCTTCTTACTTCACTTTACTGAACACGATGTCCACATCAGTGGAGGTGACTGCCTTGCCATCCATGATGCCACAGTCTTTGCACAGTTTAGAGAAATTTTTGTTGTTCATTTCAGTGCCACTGCTTGATGATTCTCCGAAGACAGCAAATCGCTGGAACGTTTTCTCTGCTTCTGACGCCATGAGCAGCTGAAGGTGGGGGAGGGCAGTAGGGGGAACCTTGGGGGTAAGGGAAGAGGGGAAGGGAGGACTGAAGAATAATGAGGATGGGGGTTAATATACACCAGACACAGGAATAATTCCCCTCTTTCCTTCTCTTTTCATCCCCTCTCCATTCCATCTGCTACAGCAACAGCAGGAGTCTATCCTTCTCAGCACTTGGGATACTCCACATGGAACACTCCCCCTTTCCCACCACTTCTGGGTACCTGAAAGTGCCTGGATGGTACACTGACCCTTCCTACCCTTTTAAGCAAGTGTGTGCAGATGTGTGGGAGTCAAAGGGCTAGGGAGACTGTGGCAACCAGAAGACAGGAAGGGGCGTGGAGGAAAGCTTCTATGATCTCAGTGGTTATGTGACATCACTGCTGGTTCCAGCTGTATCCCTGTCTTAGGAAAAGGGTTTTGGTCTCTTACCTTGCACACTGAATTGAGCAAATTGCCAACCTTCTGGCTTGTTCAGATTTTCATCATTTCAGCCTAGTTCTGGGTCCTGATCAAAGTGCCTGGTGCTCTGCCCCACTATAAAGAGCTGAGGAGAGCCCAGAGGAGGTGTCTTAGTTTATTCTCACAGTTATAACAATATATAATCTAGTTGTCATATAAATAACAGAAATTTATTTCTGGAGGCCAGAAAGTCTAAGATCAAGGCATCAGCAGATTTAGTGTCTGGTGAGGGCTGCTTTTTTGGTCATAGATGATACCTTCTTACTGTGTCCTCACACCATGGGGTAAAGGAGAAAACAGCTCCCTTGTTTATTAGGACTCTGCCCTTATGAAACTTAATCATGATACCCAAAGGTCCCACCTCCTAATTTATCACTTTAGGAGTTAGGATTTTAAAATATGAATTTGGGGGGTTCATAAACATTCAGACAATAGTGATAAATGAAAACAGGTTGACTTCAGTCCACTCTGTGCTTCTGTCTAGTCTGTGTAGTAACAAGCATGGAGAATCCCACCCAGCTTTGGCCAATCAACCTCAAACTCAATTTCGAAGGGCTCCGGGTGTTGGACCCAACAGGGAAAGAGTGGAGGGTCTTGATGTGTAATAGACAAGAATATGTCTCTACTTAAAAGAGTGGAAAAATACTCTCTAGTACCTATTCTCCAAAAGGTTGATCATTCATATATATATATGTATATATACACACACACACATACTTTTTCCTAAACTTTTTCGTGTTTATACCATCTGCTGACCACTGGATCAAATTTCTAGTGAGGGTGTGACCAGACTTCACACTTCTTCGAATTCCATGTATGTGGTAACTGCATATAGCAGATGCTTAAAAACGGTTGCTTAGTTGAATGTATAGTTGAATATATAGAATGTACTGTCTTTGTTGGGACAATTACCCCCAGATCTGTCTCTGAGCAGTCCAAATAGGAAAGAACCCTCTGAAAGCTCTTCCTTCTGCCTGCAGCAGGCTGAATGGGACCCCCTAGGCATGGGAAGCAAATAGATCTCAGTGGAAATTTCCCACCTCCTGCCTGGCCCAAGCCCCTGCCTAGGCCCCTTATCAGGTTCCCCCTGAGTCATCCTGACCCAGAGACGAATTTAGATGCTGGAACCTTCAGGTCTCTCCCTCCCCCACTCCAAGTAAGATGACTTTAGATAAATCAAAGAAAATTGCAGGCAAAATTCTTGCTCTAAGTTCTCTTTCTACTGAAGTTCCATCATTGCAGCTGAGATCTTTGTCTTCTGTCCTATGCCTCTGAAGCTATGACCCTAATTTCAGCAGACTCTTCCGTGTCTAGGGTAGTGTAAAACAGCATCCAGAGACTTGAGGGGGCTAGGCAGGGAGCCATGGTGCCAAGCTTTTGTGCCAGTTTCTACAGAAAGAGTTATGAAGGGAATGGGAGAAAGAAACAGGAAAACTAGGGTCTTCATATCCGGGAACATAGGAGCCCCCTGGATATGGGGGTTTTGAAGCCTGGGTTTGAGCCCAACCAGTTCTCTTACTCTGGGTCCCCTCCTCCCTCTTGGCATCTCCTTCTTTCCAATAGACCTGCCAAGTGGGGATGAAAGGGGCATTGATGTTCCTTGGATGGGAGGGGGTTGCCAGTGGTGAGGGAAGTGGTGGGAGGGTGGTTCCCAAGCAGGAGGGGGAAAGCAGTTTGGGGGTCTGGGGGGGCAGTCTATGCTGGTGTTGCAGTTGGCAGCTCGGGTTCCATTGGCCATTGTTTCCAACTGGCTTGGTGCCCAGCCCCCGAAATGGCAGCTCAGGAACCAGGCTGAAGGGGGATGGGGTGGGGATGATCCTAGGAGGGAGGGTAGATAGAAGAGGGGGCAGGTGGGGAGAAATTCAATCTGGTTTCCTTTTGCATAAGACAACTTTGAATTTCCTTGGCCACATCAACTATCCCATTCCAGGCGGCATTCCTCTGAGGGGCACAGGGAGGGTCCATCTATGGTGTGTATATGTGTGGAAGTATAGAGTGACAAACCCACCCAAGCACGGAGAGTCACAGCAGTCCCTCCGACACCATCTTGTAGGGATTGCGTTCAGCCAGTCTGAGCCGGTCTCGCCCTCCTTTCCTGGGCCGGACTGGGAGTGGTTAGCCACAGGGTCTCTTGGGTCCCAGCCCGGGACACTGTGTCCTCCCCAAGCCCCCACTCCACCCCCGCAGGGTTAACTCCACCTCCGCCCCTGTTTACCCAGGAGTCAGAGCCCTTGGGGGTCCCCGGCCCCTCCTTCAGCAACGCCCCCCCCTCGTTGGGGCCTTGACCCGGGAGTCCCTGTTGGCCATCCTCTCTCCCCTCCAGCGAACACCCTCTATTTATAGCGGCCCCCAGCATTCCCCGCCCCCGCTCCTTGTTGTCCAACTTCTCACAGAGCAGCCGGAGAGCAGGCGTCGGACGCAGCAAAGAAAGGAGGTACTAGGACCCTGGGCACCCGGGAGTCGAAATTCCTGCGTCCTCGACGCCCCCAACCCTGCTCGGAGCTGGCACATCGACCCCTCCCAGCCCGCGGGACCCCATCCTCTTCAGCGGCCGGCTTCGCCCTCCTCCTCTTTCCTAAACCTAGCTCTCTGTTTCCAGGGGGGCGGCAGTTGAAAATTTGGGGTGCCATACCTTGTAGGTCTCCCTCCACCCAACCCATAACTGAGTCTAGGGGCGAAGGGGGCTAGAGTACCACAGGCAGATACAGGCCACGGAGAGAGGCGGTGTCGAGGGCGGGCGTAGGGATCCCTTGCAGGGTTAAGGGGTCCCCACGCACGCCCCACACCGCTCCTGGCGGGGGATGTTGTGTGGAGCTCAAGTGGAGCCTGGAAGCATCCCCCAGTTTGCTTTCCTTGCACTCCCTTCTGCCCCAGCACAGCCCCTCCCTGAGCCGAGGACAGTCTGGGGCGGGGTAAAGGGGGGTGTGTTTACTGGGGGTCTGGGGCGGATCTGCTGGGAGCTGTCGGCCCGTGGGCGGGCCGGGGCGGGCCGGGGGCGGGTCTGCGGGGAGTCCGAGCCGGGGCGGGCCCGAGTCAAAGGCAAGTGAAGGTGGAAGCTACCGCGGCGGCAGCAGGTAGGGGGAGGGGCAGGCGAGGGGCCGCCGGGCCTGGAAGGCGCCCGCGGGGCCGGTGGGCGGTTTGATCCCGATTTATTGAAGCTGGCGGCTCCGGGAAAGGGGCCCCGCAAGGAGGGGGCTGCTGCGCACAAAGGCGGAGGCTTTTGCGAGCCGACGGGCGTGTTTGGGTGTGCGAGAGATTGTGTACACGGTGCCCGACGCTTGGCGCCTGCAGCCCAAAGGTGTCGATCCTCACGCGGACTGGCAGCGTAGGGACAGGCTCTGGGTGCTGGGCCCGGCCAGTGCCGTAAATCCTACTCATCCCTTCCCAGCTGGCGCTTGCCCTGGCTCGCCGTCGGGGGAGGCTGGGAGATTATGGGACCGCCTCCCCCACCCTCCCCTTTCTCCACTCACAGGATTTATAGAGGACCGGGTGAAGGCTGGAGACTTTTTTGTTTTTAAATGGTGGAGGGAAACCCTCATCTTAAACGAGAGCTGTCAAAAATTTTGGGGGTCCCCTACTCCCCCCTTTTAGTTTTCAGGAGGAGATCTGAGTAGTAACCCAGTGGGCCAAGGTCACACTGGTAGTGGCAGAGCCAGGGTTAGAATCCAGAGGTTTTGACAGATATGCTTTTTCCTCCTCCACATCAGCACTTCCTTCTCGCCAGCCCCCACCCCAGCCTGGGCAGAAGCCAGCTCCGTGTTGTCCTGCAGGTCCCTCCAACCTGTATTGATTGAAGCCTAGAGAGGACGCGTTCTCTGGACTCAGGGGTAGAGATTGGGGAGGGTTAGTGACCCTGGGAGTCTGGGTCTTGGCTGATGCTTCCTGTCCCTAAAAGACCCAGGGTCTGTTTCCCATGTCATTCACCTCGTGTAACTGTGTTTTCTCAGACCCCAGAGTCAGGAGGAGTGAGAACCCTGACCCCTAATCCCACTGAATCCAGCCAATAGGAGCCCAGTAAGTGACCCCACCCACAAGCTGTAAACTCCTTCTTCTGCAGGTCTGCCCTGGTGCTCTGCCCCTCCTGGCCCCTGCTAATGTTGAATGTAATCCGGAGGGAGTCTTGAGTCTTGGGACAAAGGGAGGCATTGGTAGGGTTGGATACTCAGGTCCCTGTGCTGTAGTGTCCCTTTCCTCAGTTGTTCATTGCTCTGACTACTTTTAGTCCCCTTTCCTTTGAGTTGCTGACCTTGGGCTTTAGTTGAAGGTTATAGTCCACCGTGAACTCTCATCACCCTACTCCTTTGTATGTTTAGAGTACCCAGTCACTGAGCCACGAGTTTCACTCTCTACCTAACTGGGAGTGTGGGTGTCCCCTAAATATAGCCTGGGAAACCAGAGCCACACTGCTGCTCTACTCTGGTATTTCCGTACAGGATAGGGGAGGGGTAGGGTCTGGAGGTGCCTGTATTAAGGGGCAGCAGTGAGGTTGGCAGTCTGAAGAGGAGTGGTGTCCTGATTCCTGTTCTGCACCCCCTTCTCCCAGGTGGTCTGGAAATGGAGCTGAGGCAGGAAAGGTCCTATGGGTATCCTGGAGTAGTCTTCAACTCTTGGGTCCCTCTATACTTTGTATTGTCCAGTGCTGACAGGGGAAGCCCCAGTGTTTGAGGAGGGGTAAGGGTGAGGAGGCAACCACCCTATCTTGTTTCCTCACCCTGCCAGGCCACCATGGCAGAGCTTCAGGAGGTGCAGATCACAGAGGAGAAGCCGCTGTTGCCAGGACAGACCCCTGAGGCGGCCAAGGTTACTGGAGACCCTCTGGCTTCCCTGCCCAAATCCTAGCCCCCTAAGCATTCCCTTTGCCTCCTGGCTTCCAAGCCTGTGGCTCTCATTCTAATGTGCACTCCTGCTTCTCCACCTCCACCCATCTCTCATCCCTTATGCTGCAGCTGGGACTCAGGTCCTTGTCTTATCACTGCACTAACCTTCATCCTCTCCTGTCTTTTTTGTCAATCTCTTTCTTTGGTCTTTGTTGGTCTCTCTACCTATGTGTGTCACTCCATCTGACTCTTCATGTTTGTGTGTATCTGTGTGTATCTGTCTGTATGTGTCTCTCCAGGAGGCTGAGTTAGCTGCCCGAATCCTCCTGGACCAGGGACAGGTAACAGCATGAGGGCAGTCCCAGGGTGGGAGGAGGGGCTGTCCTCTCCGCCAGGATCTAGAAAGGGCCCTTACCTGGTTTTCTCCTGTTTTCACTTAAGTTCC
The DNA here is from genome assembly GCF_052094955.1 of Ictidomys tridecemlineatus. Lineage (NCBI taxonomy): Eukaryota > Metazoa > Chordata > Mammalia > Rodentia > Sciuridae > Ictidomys > Ictidomys tridecemlineatus. Next base: position 93,155,791 of record NC_135481.1, read on the forward strand.
CTTCCCCAGCTCTCCTCTTTCCTTCCTCCTTCTTCCCTTCTCAGAGTTCCCTGATGCTCTCCAATCATTCTTTTCCATCCTCAAACCCATCTCCACCATCATGTTGCCCTAAATTCCTGCTGATCCTATTTTTAATTTTGTTTTCTTCTCTCTGCCACCCCCATCTTCCTAATTTTGTGTAGCTCCTTCTCTGGCCCCTGTTCCTCTCAGCCTAACTCCTCCCTGATGGTGCCCTGTTTTCCTACAGACTCACTCTGTGGAGACACCTTATGGCTCTGTCACTTTTACTGTCTATGGCACCCCTAAACCCAAACGCCCAGCGATATTCACGTACCATGATGTGGGACTCAACTGTAAGGACCTTTATTTTCTCCTGTTCCTCCTTTCTGGGAAGAGGCTGAGGGAAGGGTACAATTGTAGAGGGAAGAGTGAGTGTGGGCAGGCAGGGAGCCCAGAGGCTTGTCAAGGAGAAGTTCTCTCCTAGCCTGATTGTGGCATCAAAGCAAGAGGGTGGGTGGGTTCTGATGTGGGGACACTTTGCCTGTCTGATTCTCTTGTTGGGGTGATGTGGGTTCTCTTTAGATAAATCTTGCTTCCAGCCGCTGTTTCAATTTGGGGATATGCAGGAAATCATTCAAAACTTCGTGCGGGTTCATGTGGATGCCCCTGGAATGGAAGAGGGGGCTCCTGTGTTCCCTTTGGGGTGAGAATTAACCCCTTACCCCTTTACCAGACTGTAAGGTATAGGGCAGGTGTGGGGAAGAATGGACCAGGGAGGAGGAAGGGAAAGCAGGGGTGATTCTGGCAGAGGATAAGAAGGGTACCTGAGATGGGAAGTGTGGGCACAGATTAGTATCTTAACATTCCTCTCTTCCCCAGATACCAGTACCCGTCTCTGGACCAGCTTGCAGACATGATCCCATGCATCCTGCAGTACTTAAAGTGAGAGGCCTGGGGACCCCTCTAAACCAGAGTTCTCTTTCCAGTACAAGGAGGCCCTTAGCAGTACTGTGCCCACCATAGTTCCTGGGTTAAGTTTTAATATCTGGTGTCAATATATTCTTTCTCCCTCATATCCTACCTTGATTGTTGAGAGGAATGTGGTGGGTTTGGAAAATTGACTACAGTTCACGGAATAGCCTTAGAGAACGGAGGAAAGTGGGGGTGGTCTGTACTTAGCCCTGCCTCGCGTTGTGGAGGGGCTTCTTAGATCTGGAAGCTAGAGAGGAAGAGGTAGGGGTGACCTAATCACTGAGGAACCAGATAGACCTGTCTCTTTCCCTCCCACTCTTCCCTCCTCCACACACACACCTGGTGAACTGCGGGTTCTCTGGGAGCCATGTGTGTGAGTGAGTGGGAGAAGGAAGAAAAGGCCACATAGGCTTCCTTCTTTGACATGCACAGGGAGATGCTGACTCCTGGGTTCTGTTCTTAGATTTTCCTGGGCACTATGGCTCTTGGCAACTCCAAGAACCTCCTTGCTTCTGTTTTCCCCATTCTGTTGTTCACTACACTTGTGTCTGTTTTCACCTCTTGTTAAGTTCCATTCTAGAAAGCAGAACAAGTTGAACTAGCTCCTAAGAATATACAAAGAGCTATGCATATAGGAAAAGAGTGGTTGGAAGGTTGGTAGATAGGTGTTTTGTCTCAAGATACTAGCTCTCTCAGAGGACGCTGGGGCTAGTCTTCAGAGATCTACACTGGCTTCCAGTGCCAACCTTGTCTCCAGCTTTTAGCTCCTTAGTACCTTCCTTTACATCATCCAAAGGAAGGTCCCTTGCTGTCCTCCTTTGTGCCTCTTAACTCAGAAAGGAGGGTGAAGAGTTGAGGAGACTACTGGACTCTGACAGGTTTTAGACACCAGAACCCATGAGACATACATTTCCTTTTTATAGTTTTTCTACAATAATTGGAGTTGGTGTTGGAGCTGGAGCCTACATCCTGTCGCGATACGCTGTAAGAAATAAAAAATTTCTAGGTGGGGAGAAGGAGGGTCCTTACTGATTAGAAGAATATTGCTTATTAATATGTGTTCAGAGGAGGAAGTGGGGACAAGGGTGGGCAGTCAGGCCCACCTGAGGGAACCTTAGGATGGGTGGAGCTCAGTGGGAAAGGGATAAGGCCATGCCCCGTTTCTGATTTCTTTCCTTCTACTGCCCCTCAGCTTAACTACCCGGACACGGTTGAAGGTCTTGTTCTCATCAACATTGATCCCAATGCCAAGGGTTGGATGGATTGGGCAGCCCACAAGGTTTGGAGGACTTCTGTTTGGATATCCAGGGTGGGGCTCCCCTTGTCTGGGCCTAGCTCTATGGAGCAACCATATGGACTCAAGCTTCACATAGAGGGTGATAGGTAGGGAAGTGAAGCTATGTCACTTTGCCTGGTCTCTTGTCCCCATAAGGTCCTGAACTTGTTCCCCTGCCCTTTCCTCATAGTTAACGGGCCTCACCTCTTCCATTCCGGAGATGATCCTTGGGCATCTTTTCAGCCAGGTAGGTTGGTTGTGGAAGATGGAGGAAGTAGGGGGGACCAGCAGGGACTTGAATGCCTAGGATGACCTCCTTAAGCTGGTACATGATCTGGGGAAGGAAGAAGGCTTGCCTCTTATGCAGTGGTTGCTTGCTTCTCTTTTCAACCCTAAGTTATCTCCTGTCTGTCCTTCAGGAAGAGTTGTCTGGAAATTCAGAGTTGATACAAAAGTATAGAAATATCATTACACATGCACCCAACCTGGAGAACATTGAACTCTACTGGAACAGCTACAACAAGTGAGTGGGCTGTGTGGGTGCATGTGAGAGAAATTAATAGTGGGAACTGGGGGGCATGGGAGATACAGAGGAGACAGGGGAGTCTGAGAAGTATGTAGTGTGGGAGGAAGGCAGGGTTTGGTGTGCAGCTTGGGCAGCTCAGGACAGACCCAGAAGGAAGAATTGTGAGGCACTGTCCCCTTTCTCTTGTTTACCTCCCATGGATTTTTGGATTCTCAGAGATAAGATGATCTCTTGTTCTTGTGCCCTTCTTCCCTCTTTGCTGCTCTCTGATCAGGGATATAGGGCATAGGGATATAGGGCATAGTTTTGCTTGGGATCTGCTGGCTCTCTTCTCCTTTGGTTTCTACCTTAAATTATCAATATTTGTTCATAAAGAAGGAAGATGGCTTTCTTACAGAGAGAGAGCTTATATCTGGATGGATCGCATTGCCTGTCTAAAATTTCTATTCTTTGAACCCCTCTCTAGCCGCCGAGATCTGAACTTTGAGCGTGGAGGTGAAATCACCCTCAAGTAAGATTTAAGAAATAAGGTTTTGCCTCTCTCCCTGGATCTTCCCTAGATGTTTGTATTCCTTACAAGGAGAGTTTTTGTCAGGGAATTTCTCTGTCATCTCTTGTCCCATTATATTTGGTAAAGTCTTCCCTCTTTGAATCTTCTTGGTGGAGTTAGCAGAGGGAAAGAGGCTGGTTTCTCTTTGGAGTCAGACATTTTTCCTGCTGCTTTGCTAGGAAGAGGTGGGTGAGGAGGTGTCAGGGGCTTACTGACTTCTCCCCAACTATGCCTGTAGATGCCCTGTGATGTTGGTGGTAGGAGACCAAGCACCCCATGAAGATGCAGTGGTTAGTAGAAAATCTGGGGGTAGTGAGGGAGAGTTGGGGTCTGAGGGTGGTGATGAGAGGGGCAAACTACTCAATTTGGGACAGGGAGGTCAACTTTGGGGCAAATTAAGAATTTGATTCTTTGCTGGGGGTGGAGGCACATACCTGTAATCCCAGTGACTCAGGAGCTGAGGCAGGAGGATCATAAGCTCGAGGCCAGCCTCAGCATCTTAGCAAGTCCTTGGCAACTTAAGACCTTGCCTCAAAATAAACTCAGTGGTAAAGTGCTCCTGGGTTCAATCCCCAGTTTAAAAAAAAAAAAAGAAAGAAAGAAAGAAAGAAAGAAAATGTACGTTAGTAAAAAAAAAAAAAACAATTGATTTCTTTGATTCTTAGTAAGGAGGCACTGGGTAGGGGGCTGATAGAGAAAAGAACTGGGATTAGGGTCCTTGGGAGGGGAGGGGCCCCAGAGAGAGTGATCTCATTCATTCAGCCTTTTATTTACTCCAGGTGGAATGTAACTCAAAACTGGACCCCACCCAGACCTCGTTCCTCAAGGTAATTCTACTCCAAGCTCAGCCTGACTTCTGGCCCTCTATCTGGAGCCATATAGCCTCTCTAAATTCAGCGTCTAAATCTATTTGATTCTTCTGCATGGGAGCAAGTAGGGTGAATGAAGACTAAAACAAAGGGACTGGAGTCAGGAAGCTAGGAAAGAGAGACCCTTTTCTACCTCTCTGTGTGGATCATTTGATTTATATGTATATCATTTTTTCTTGGTGGCTGTTTCCTGAGCAGATGGCGGACTCTGGAGGTCAGCCCCAGCTGACTCAGGTGAGTACCCTGCTGTCCATGAGATGGGGAAGAGGGCTAGGACATTAGTGGTTCTCACCCCACCATGGCCTTGGGCTCCTGCTGAGCCTCTAAGCTCACTGTCTCTCTCATCTTACTTCCACAGCCAGGCAAGCTGACTGAGGCCTTCAAGTACTTCCTGCAAGGCATGGGCTACAGTGAGTATGGGGAGAGAAGCTATCATGAGGACAAGGGAGGGATGGGCACTGACAGGGTGGAACCATGTTAATAAATTCCTGGACACTCCACCATCTGCCATCAGACTCGTTGACTCTCTGGCCCCAGTTTGGTCTCCATATCAGCACCCCACACTGAGTTGCCAGTATCCCTTCCCCACTACTTTCTGATTCCTTCTTATCCTTCTGTCTTCACAGTGGCCTCATCCTGCATGACTCGCCTCTCCCGGTCTCGCACAGCCTCTCTGACCAGTGCAGCATCCATTGATGGCAACCGGTCCCGCTCCCGTACCCTGTCCCAGAGCAGCGAATCTGGAACTCTTTCTTCAGGTCCCCCAGGGCACACCATGGAGGTCTCCTGTTGAATGACCCTTGTTGCCCTGGTGTGGGACCCAGCCCTCACCTCCCACAGCACTAACCTGGGAGGTGCATGAGGGCACTGGGCTAGCGTAAGCAAGGGAAATGGGCAGATCACTGTTGGGGAGATGACCTTGATCTTTGATTGCTACCCTAACCTTGACCTTTAACCTGTGATTCCCCTAGCTCCTGGGAGAGGTGCCTAATATCTCTTAGGGACCCAGACTCCTAAATTATCCCCTCTCCCATTTTGGTGTTATGGAGGAGAAGGCATGTATCCTCTCTCCTTGACCTAGTTGTCTGTAGATGAGGGATAAAAGGCTGTTGTGGCTGTCATGGTGCCTGGATCAGACTCCCTACTTTTCCCATATTTGCAAGGGCAGGGGATTTGGGGCTGGGGCTCCATTCACCAAAGCTGATATGGCTTCTTATTAACTCCTCAGGGCCCTAAAGGGAATGGGCCTCAATGAATGTGTGTCAGAGGAGGCTAGCTGGTGGGTTAGTGGTCCTCAGAATGTGATAAAATGTCCAGCATACAAAGAGGAAGTTGGAATGGGAGATGGTGGCAATGAATGATATGATGGAAAGTCTGAAGCTGGGGGCAATGGGAAGGGGCCTGGGGCCATTTGGCTGCACTAACTTTGGTAGCTGTCAGTGTGTGTCTAGAGTGGGATGGGGGAGGAAGCCAAGCTTGAGCCAGGATGCTTGGGGCTTGGCAGAGGGGTGGGAAGGGCTATGCTGGGGCTCTGACCACACTGTGTTATTCGTAGAAGGTGGCCTCCTGTCTCCCACAACTTCTGCTGTGACAATAAACTGTAGAGAAATCTGAGCATCATTATTATTCTTGGTCTGACTACATCCGGCATCCTGCCTCTTTTCCTATCCTCTTCTTGCCCAACTCTTAAAATTCTCTTCTTAAAGTAACAAATCATGGGGGAGGGCTTTGTAACAAAAATACTTCACAAAATATGACTATATGGGAACTGGCCCCAGTTCCTGTAGAATGGTATTGTTTTTCCTATAATATTAAGTTTGTGAGAGAGGAATTACTTAGATCTCAGAAGACTGCCTTGTTAGTTGTGGATTATTACTAAAGGTAATAGAATTTCAGAGTTGTCACCAAAATCATGATCTTTGAGAAAAAAAAAGCAAGCTGACTGTCTGAGAATGCCTTGCAATACACCTTCCTGCAGGAACCTTGTAGAGGTCACCCAGAGTCCATTATAAATGGTTCAATATAATCAGTAGAACAGGATTAATGAAGTTACTGTAGGGCTTGGGCTGTTCATAGTTCATCCAATTCTGAAGACTTTCGGAATTGGGTCACAAGGGGATTCATTCCTCTTGGAAATTCCTCTACCTTTCTTTGAATACAAGGGATCTGGGAGCTAGTTAGACTACATTTGTGATTTTCTAAGAAGATTTTTAACAAATGTGAATAACAACCATCAGGAATTTAAACATCTTACTGCTATTGAAGGCTGATTCTTGAGCTTTTGAAGCACAAGTAAAACTGAGAAGGCACTTTATAGCATTTTTGGCGGGAGTATGTGGATGGAATATTACAAGATCATATGAGTTTGCTTTATAGAAACCCCATGGGCAATTATATACTTTCATCATTTGATTGATGCAACTTGGTTTAGTGATAACACACTGATAGGGACATGATATGTCCTTGATTTTTTTCTTTCAGTGCTAGTTTTGAACACAAGAGTCTTGCACATGCTAGGCAAATGCTCTACCTTTGAACTAAACTCCAAGCCCTGAGTCCTTTTTGTTTGGTACCAGGGTTTGAGGCCAGGGGTGCCTGACCACTGAGCCACATCCCCAGCCCTTTTGGTATTTTATTTAGACACCACAGGTTCGTACTGAGTTGCTTAGGGCCTCACTAGGCTGGCTTTGAACTTGTGATCCTCCTGCTTCAGCCTCCCAAACTGCTGGGATTACAGGTGTGCACCACTGTGCCTGGCGTTGAGTCCATTTTAAATATAGTAGGCCAGGGTTAGAAGTAGGGCAAGTTATGGAAATAACTATTGTTTGGACCATTTGAGCCCAGGGCAGGCAGCTAAGAGTGCTAAAATGCTACACTGAAGAAAAACAGCAGGGTTGGAATCATTAGGGTCAACTAACTCCTAGGCAAAACATGGAAAAGGCAAAGAACTGCAGCAGCATTGGCCTTTACTAGTAATTGGTGCTATTGGGCATCATAGAAGGAAAGCCAGATCTTTTCTGCATATTCATCTGCACAAGTAAGTGTTAGCCGGATAATCTTCAGAAATGGGAGTATATTATGTTTATGTGTAGATATGTATGTGTGAAGTGTATATATCCTGTAGGTGTGTGTATGAAATGGGTGGTCACTGTTTATATCACTCTACTAGATGTCTCTGCACAAGAAATCTAAGAAGTAGAAGGAAAAATGTTTGCCAGCAGATACAAAGAGGGGGATTTGCTGTCCTTGACTGACCTCCCTGCTTTGTTGGTCCTAGACTTCTAGTCTAGCTCATGGAGACACAGTGCCCCCCTGTGTTTGGCATGGTTGGTTTTTTTTTTTTTTTGGGCACTTAACCACTGAGCAACATATCCAATGCTTTTTATTTTTTATTTTGAGACAAGGTCTTACTAAGTTGCTAAGGCTGGCTTTGAACTTGTGATCCTCCTGCCTCAGTTTCCAGAGTTGCTGGGATTACAGGCATGCACCACCATGCCTGGCTGGCATGGTTCTTAGTAATTTTTCCCAGTCGTCAAGTCCCTTCCTCAGTTGTCTTGTCCTACATCTCCACTGTTTCTTATAGTTCTGCCCAGTAGCTATATCAGGAGGTCCTGATACCAAATTCTGCTGCTTGTGTCTGTTCTCAAGATCAGGGCTGAGAGGTTGGGATTGTGATTCAGTGGCAGAGTACTTGTCTTGCAAGTATGAGGCACTGAGTTTGATCCTCAGCAACATATGAAATTAAATAAATAAGAAAAAGATATTGTGACAACTAAAAAAAAATATATCAGAGCTGAGAGGCTTGGTAGGTGTGTGTATGTGTATATATGTACACAGTTGCTTCTGTAACTTGATAGAAGCTGAACCACAAACACCCTATTTTCCCCTGTGCTTCAGGCTTAGAACTCCTGTTTATCTCTTTTTAATTCAAGGAATCTGAGTACTTCCTAGACTTTACAACTCAAGAGAGCTAAGAGAAAATTCAATGGGAATGAGAATAAAACTAGAAGAATATAGTGAAAAGAGATTTATGGTCTTAGCCTGAAAATTCTGGATATCATAAAGAGAATCTCCAGGGTAAGTTTCTGAAGGTACAGCCATGAACTATATAATAATGGTTTGATAAAAAATGGACCATTTGAGCCCAGTGCAGTGGTGCATGCCTGTAATTCCAGCATCTTGGGAGGCTGAGACAGGAGGATCATAAATTCAAAGCCAGACTTAAAAACTTAGGCTCTAAGCAACTTAGCAAGACCCTGTCTCAAAATAAAGTATAAAAAATGGCTGGGGATGTGGCTCAGTGGTTAGGTTTCCCTGGATTCAATCTCTGGGACAACACCCCATGCCCCTCCCCCCAAAAAAGGGGAGCATATGTACTACAATGGTTCCAGAAGATTATATTGCCTAGTGACACTATATGGCTTTCTAAATTTGTGTAAGTATGCTCTATGATGTTCACACAATGACAAAATCACCTCATGAAACGTTTCCCAGAACCTGTCCCTGTCACTAAGCAATGTAGGACTGTGCACTCAAAACAGTGAAGGGATAGATATTGAACACTGGAGAGTACTCTAATGGTTAGGGAAAACATTGACTAGGAGACACCATTTTTCTAGAGAGATTTTAGGACTAACTGGAAAATGACTGTCAGTTCTCACTGGAGGCCATGTGTGTGGCGAGAGTAAATGGTGTCCAGAGCCAAGTAATTATTTGTACTCTCTTTCTTTACTAACCGCAGAATTTTCCCCATATTGAAAAATTATATAGTAAAAATATAATGAATTCTGTATTTGACATCCAACATATCTAAAGACAGTAACTCAGAATACAATTAAAATTGTGAAAATTAATCTGTGACTGGCATGTTATAAGCATCCCCATAGACTAGTGCGTAGGGTGTAATCCCTCTCTGTACCCCTCTTTCTTCACCTTTACTAGTGACAATGGGCTCCCTGCTCAGGTCCATGGGGAAAGGTGAAAGTGTCTGGATGGTTGCCACACTCACACACAGCAACCCACTCGAGTTCTGGCAGCTGTTCTTTATACTCCATCGGGCCAGAGTCAGGAGCAAGGGACTACTTCCTCCAGTGAGGGTGAGCAAGACACTCCAAAATTATCCTTCAGGGAGGGGGCCAAGTGGCACAAATTGTCTCATGGGAATTAGCTTGGAGCTGCTTTTTGTTTTTGAACATATCTTGTCCCTGTATATTGATTTCTGACTGACTTTCCACTCTGCTCCATCATATCCCCTCAACTTTGTTTTCTCTTGGAATCTATTCTGATCTCTCCTTTTTCATGAATTGTCACCTCATCATGGCAATATCCAAACCAAACCCTCAGTCTGAAGCAAAGAAAAGGTAGGGAGTTCCAAATGGATCCTTCAGAGAACAATGAACTGGTGACAGAATGGAAAGCTGCCTCCTGGCAGGGTAGTTGAATGCATCATTTTACTATTTTCTTCCTAAGTGTCTAAAAAATACACATGTGGGACTAGAGAATGAGGGGTGGGGAAGGGTGACACAGAGGAGGTGTGAACATTGTCCCACATAAATTCTCTCCTGATTATTCCAGCTAGCTTCCCTCATCCTTTTTTGCAGTCTGCATATTGTCCCTTATATATAAAAGATATTACATGTATTAAATATATATTTAAACATACACATCATATGTTTTAACATACACACGTGTGTATATTGGTACTGGAGATTGAACCCAGGAGTGATATGCCACTGAGCAGTATAACCCCAGCCCTTTTATTTGACTTTGAGATAGGGTCTTGCAAAGTTGCCAGCATGAGCCTCTAACTTGTGTGCCTCCTGCCTCAGCCTCCTGAGTTGCTGGGATTACAGGCATGTACTCAAGCACCTGGCCTCTCCTATTTTTATTTTTCAACTTCTATTATTATTCTGGTTATCTTCTGTTACAACCTGTCTCTTATGGCTGAGTGAATCAAAGATTACTCCTGCATCTGGCTTCTAGTCACCATAGCCCAGCTGTCTCAGCTATCCCCAGGTTCTTATGCCTGTTCTTATTTCAGCTTTCTTTATTTGGTCTCCTTCATCTTTGGCTCCCTGATAGCCCTCTTTGTATTCTTGCTGGAAATGCATGTCTTTTGAAAATGATCAAAAGATTGTTTTCTTTTCCTGGTTCTCTCTATATGGAATCATACTCCAGCTTTTTTCCAGCTCCTGATACAATATAGTTTATACTAATGATGGCTCTAGTCCCGATTGAGGAGAATTTTGGGCAAAGGAAATAGATCTGAAGAGAAGAAAAAGTATTGAGGCTGGATGCAGAGGAAGCTAAAGGAGAATCCAAGGATCTTGGGATGGAAGATGGCAAAGAGGGTGTGACTCCCTTGTGCTTGAAATATCCTAAACTCTGCCTCATTTACATCAATCGCTGACAGCATCAGTGACCAGAAGCATGGAGAAGAGTCCTAACAGTTTAATGTCTGTAGGCATGCGAATACTCTTTCTTGGAAATAGCTTCCATAAAATCATATCCTTTTCAATTCATCCCTGCTGAAGTCCATTCAAGACCACTTAATTGAACACAACAGAAAATCTTCCGTTTGAACCTCTGCATCTCTGTATTATGCTCTGTGCCCTATGAGGTTGACTTGTTTGCAAGGCACTATGGATGGTTTGGGTTTGCACAGTGAGATCCTGACACAGATCATAGAATAGAAGGCTGGTGAGATTATTTCCTTGGCCTCTCCTGTTGGGGCCTATCAAGGTCATAGCTCTTACTGAGTTTTAGTTTCCTCTTTAGTTTCTGGTAACTCCTCCTTTTTCTTTAGCCTAGGTAATAGCATTGTCAATACCCAGCTACAGGGTATTACCACATCATTTCTCGCTTTGTTCAAATCCTGCCCACCCCTTACTCAATACTCCCTTTATTAAACTTGAATAAACAATTATTCAGTGTGCAAAATATAGGATGGGAGGTTAGGTAAGGTAAAGTAGAAGAAGAGAATGTACATATTGAGTTTTTCTTGTTTTGTGGTGCTGGGGATTGAACCCAGGGCTTTGTGCATGCAAGGCAAGCACTCTACCAACTGAGCTATAACCCCAGTCTGAGATTTTCTTAGAATTATAGAAACAAAGCTTTGAAGCCCAGAGAGCTAAGTGATTAAACTATTTAACTTTTCTGAATGTCAGTTTTCCTAGACTTCCTACAGGGATAATATCTACCTGTCAGGTTTGTGAAAGTGAAATAATGTATGTGAAGACAATAGCGGCAGGGCCTGGCATGCAGCAGGTGTTCAATGTAAAAACTATATCATTATTATTATGCACTAGTCACTGTTCTAAATATATTACATGTTCCTGAATTTAATACTGAAGAGAAGACATAACAGGATGATGCTTCAGGGAATTTTTTTCCTATATTAGACATATCTATGTATCATCTTTCTTCCACTCTCTTTATATATCTATCAGTCCATTCATCCATCTATCATTTATTATGTTTTGTTTTGTTCTGGGGATTGAACCCCGGGGCCCTCTACCACTGAGCCACATCCCCTTCCTGCTTTTTTTAAAACATATTTTTAGTTCTAGATGGACACAATACCTTTATTTTCTCTATTTAGTTTTTTTATTTTATGTGATGCTGGGGATTATACCCAGCGCCTCACACATGCTAGGCAAGCATTCTACCCTTGAGCTACAACCCTGTTCTTTTTATTTTGAGAAAGGGTCTTGTTGAATTGCTGAGGCTGGCTTCCAATTTGTGATCATCCTGCCTCAGTCTCCTAAATTGCTGGGGCTACAGGCATGTGCCACCAGGCCTGGCAATTATGTATCTATTTTTGCCTGGAGCTTGTCTTATCAGTGATGCCTGGGTGTATAAACTAGGGTCACAATAATTGTATTTCTTACTTTGTGGGAAGCAGAAGATGAAAAGGATGCAAAGAGTGAGTCTGTGTCATGTTAAGGCTATTTGAACTTCCACACTGAAAATCAGAGAAGTGGCAAATTGGTGAGGGTGAGTTAGTTTCCAAAGTCATAGCAAGTGTCTACTGGGGTAGAGAGATCCTCCTAGGTAGGTCCATTAGAGATCTCTCAGGCCCATAAAGCAATAAAAACCATGAAGGTAAAACCAGCAACTCTCCTCTTTCCTCATTTCTCCAGTAAGCCTCCTCCTTATCATTGGTAAGAGGCTGGGCAACAGTCATCCTTCTCAGTATCAGGTAACCTGCTTTTATTTGTGTCCTTAGTAGTTGTTAAGGAAAGCAACACATTGTAGGTATTACTCAAACTGAAGGACAAATGATAGGGCAGGTAGAAGGAAAGCCACTAAGTCATGCAGGAGCCAATTAATCATTGTAGGTATTTATCTGGTATCTTTTTACCTCTCCAAACACACTGCTTTTTAATCCCTCAGCTTGAAGCAGCCAGAAGGGAAGAGGCTCAAAGAACACCACTAGTGTTCCTGAAGCTTTACAGGGCTGTGTGAAAAATAGGGACTTGGAGGAAACAAGCTCCATTTAGCCTGATGATCTCATGAGTCTGCTGGGCACATAGTGGCTAATAGTAGGTACTGGGAGTGGGGTGAGGTACGTAGTGTAGGAAAATAATCAATCCCCCTTGGCTTCTATTTTTAAACCTCTTTCCTTCTAAATGCTGGGAGTGCTGGCTCATTTTCTGGACTCCTGTGGGTAAGGTGGGAGGGGACAGTTGGAATCTCAGCAATGCTACCCTGTGTGGGGTCATGGCCTGCAACTTACAGAATGTCTAGAGGCTCTGATTCCAGAAGAAAACACTGCATCTAACACAAATCCCTCCCATTCCCCATTCTACCACTACCTGTTCCAGGCAGCTTCTAGGCAATTGGGAGAAATGAAATACAATACGGCTGAAGGGGAAGGGTCAAATAAGAATTTTTATTGCACACAGTAGCATAAGTGTGACAAGAATCAAAATTGGAGTAATGATCTTTGTATCAATTCTCCAATCAACAAGCACTCAAAGAATAAATTTGTAATGACAGGGGAAAAACAAACAAACAAACATGAGCACTCAACCTAAACCTCCTTTTCTCAGTTCTGAGTGAGAAATGGGATCTTATGTAGGTAAAAGCTGAGGTCCAGTGCATACGAATGCATAGTGAATATAATTTAGTCTCAGTAAAAAAAAGTCCGAGGGCCAGTCATATCAAGTATCTACTGGGGTAGAGAGGTCCTTCCTAGGTAGGTCCATTAGAGATCTCTCAGGCCCATAAAGCAATAAAGGCCATGAAGGCAAAACCAACAGCTACACAGCTCCACTTGGTCAAAGGGGCCTCAGGACCAGCTAGCTCCCGGGGCAGAATTTCCAGGAAGGTAACATATAGGAATGTGCCAGCTGCCACACCCTCTAATACAGCCTGGGCTAAGCCTTGTCCCCCTTCAGGATCCCCTCCAGCCACAGTCAGCCCTAGGGCTAGTCCCAAAGGGGACATGAGAGCTAATAATAATATGGAGAACAGGGCCCATCGTGATCCAGTGCCTATCTTCACCAGACGCAGTCCTATGCCAAAAACTACAAGCCCCTTATGAGCCAAGACAGCAAGACAGAGCTGTATGGTAGCTGCAATTGTTGGCTGTAGTCCCACAGCTAGACCTTCAAACACGGAATGAAAGGAGAGTGAAAGCAAGAGGACAAGGGCTCGAAGGGGACCCCGTGAGGGTGAGGGCAGAGGTTCATGGCTGTGGAATCCAAAGATGTGAGTCCCACCCCATTCCTCTTTCTGAACCGTTGATCCTTCAGCAGCCCCAGGACAGCACTGCAATGCCAGCGACTCCAAAAGGAAGACAGAGAAAAAACCCAGGGAGATGATGAGCTCTCCATAGGGATACTCCACCTAGGGACATAAAGGGGGCTGTGAGACAGGAAGGGAAGGGAAGGGAAGACACTTCATTGGATGGACATGGATTCAGAGATTGAAGAGAATGGGAAAATTCTATAATGTAAAATAAGGGTATGGAGATGAAGTCATGGGTTGACATGCAACAGTGAGAATATCAGAGGGGCTCAGGGACACAATAGCAAGAGAGTTAGAAATATGGGAAGATAATATGAGTATGTTGGAGGGTCCTGGAAAGGCAGTAAATAGTAAAGCAAGAGGAGCTTTTCCTGGTGTTCTGTAAGCACAAGAAGACTGTGGTGGTTCCTCCTTTCCTCTACACTGAGCTGGGGAGAAGGGATTCCTGGTATTCCTCATATATTCTTCTCTAAAGGGTCTGGGTGTAAAGGACTCTCTGGGTCTCCTCAGTCTCCAGATAGGGGCTGGTGGGAGATTACTTACAAGAGCTGAATCAGTAGCATCAGAGGAATTTCCCTTAATTTCTGTCCTGTTCTAGGGGGAAAGAAACAGAAATTAGATGGGAGATAGAGCCTGTCCTGTTCAGTGTCCTGTCCTGTCCCTTCAGCAATATCTCTTTCCTTAAAGCCCAGTCTGAGGGACTCTCATCATGCCCCACATTGAGCTATCTTCCCTGCTGTCCCACTCATGCCTGTGGCTCCATCACTCCCTGCTTTCTTCTCTTGGTGCTAGTTGTCATTCTTGCCTTGCAGCTCTGCAGTTTGGCATTCAGCTGCTCACCTGCACCTCAAACTTCTGGATTTCGGATTCAATTCCCTCCAGGGCTTCGGCAGTCATATGCATGAACCCTGCTCCCAGGAAGACACCAGCTGAAATGCAGCCCAGGAGGCTGAGGACCCGGCGGTGACGACCTAATAACCAAGAAGTGACAATGCAGTTGGCAATGAGGGGGTAAACAAAGATGACTAAGGAGCAACAGGGAGTACCCAAAGACCTGAGCTTGGGCATGGTGAAACAATCAAGAGCAAGGAATAGGGCAGGGTTGAGGTGAGAGGTAAAGGGATGAAGATGGGGTGGGGTTATACCTGTAGCTTCAGCAATCTGGAACCACTTGAAGCAGATGGGAATAAGGCCACAAGTCAGAGTGATAGCCAACAGGCCGAACAGGCAGCCAATTTTTACTCCCAGGAGTGACTCCATCTCTGGGGTGCAGGATAAGCAGAGGCCTCAGAATGACAAATGGAGCAAGAGTGGGATCTTAGTGGTCAAAGTTGGAGAGTGACCACTTGCTAGAGTTTCAGGAGCCTGTTGCTTTCTTTCCGTTCTGGGTTGACTCTGCTTGCGCAGCTCTGCCTAGCTAGCTAGGGCCCTGCCCCAGATACCTGCCCTCCCACTATGTGGAGGCCCCTCCCCTGGCTCATGCTTTCCTGAGCTTCAAAACCAGAAACTCCGGACTCCCTGCCAGCATAGCTCAGTGCTGTCTTCTCCTCCTCTTCAATGCCATGACTAATCCAAGAACTCTGGATAGCCTTAGTTCATCCCTTGGGTTGCTCTAACCCCAAACAGGACAATGTATGGTACTTACTTCCTAGCTATTTTGTGTTGGGGACATTCTGCTCCTGCCTAACTCAGTATATTTGATCTAAGCCTTCCATACCCTCTGCACCTCAACTCAAATTTTCTAAGTTGCTAGGTTGATATCTGAACCAGAACCCTTTCAGAGGGGATTTGGGGCCACAGGGGCAAAGAGGTGGGGCTGAGGGGTAGTGCTGTTGTTATGCATTCTGTGGGAACTGGTAGGTGAGGGGACTCCCCTTTCCTGTAACTCCAGAAAAATAGCTTCAGGCATGGAAATGTCTAGTGGGGAGTGGACATTTTTAGTTTTACAACACTGATACTGCCCTGACTTCTGACTGTGCCTGTTTCTGTAACTAAGTCTCCATAACAAAATTAACTTATTTTTCTCACTAAGAAAGTAAACCACTTATCCTCCCTAAAGTTAAGAAAAACAGAACCAAACAAATAAAAAAACTAGGCAGAGCACATTTTTGCTTTCCTCTGGTCAAGGTGACCCATGTCCCTGTTGCCATTTCTATAAGCACTTTTATTATTTTTTTCACAGAGGGCAATTTACAAGTTTGATTTGCAGACCCCTTGATAGATCAATGATCAGATGTCTACTACAGTATCAAGTCTGAAAAACCTATCTTTTAATCAGTTTCCTCCACTGGACTCCTGCTTATATAATTATGCTTCCTGGGGTAGGGAGATTTGAGGTATATCCCTGCCTTTTTGGTTAGTCCTTCTATTAAATTTTCTCTATTCCAAGCATTAGTGTTCAGTGATTGGTTGGCTTCTGTGCATAGGGCACACAAATCTTATTTTGGGTTTGGTAATGTTTCTTTATATGAACTGTGGGAGAGGGACTTTCAAGTTTTAAGGTGAATAAAGTCTCTAGCTACGAAAACCCTAAGGCCTAGGACAAAACAGAAATGAATCAAACAAGGATCCTGCCTGGGTACACAGGGGTGGAAATATAAGACTTAGTACTGACAAGGATCAATCTTGAGGATAATGTGTGGGGCAAACTCTGGGATAGTTGATGGACCCTGGGAAAGATGGAAGGGAAAGAGATATATAAAAAAATGAAGTTAGGTAGCTGTTGATTCCCCTATTCAGGTGGCCCACATAACTATCCTGAGACCTGTTGAGCCAGTTCTCAAGAGAGCTGAGGGTGGTTTTCCCCACTATTTCAGATAATCTTCCTGGGAATTCCTGGTTTTCAGCAGAAGCAGGGGATGGTGAGCTTAAGATTTGTGTGCTAAGCTTGGCATGGAAAAATCTCAGGATTCTCTTCACTACAGGATAGGTCAGGACAATAGACCCCCATTCTTTTAAGAATCACAAAACCCACTACCATTCTTTAAAAATTTATTATTATTAAAACTTCAAACAAATGCAGAAACGCAGGCGTACTGGCATTCTCTTACTGGATACCAGGTAGCTTCAGCCTTGGCAGGTATGATGGAAGAAAGTAATTGTTACATATCCTTGTCAACTCTTATTTTTTTTTTTTAAAGAAAGAGAGTGAGTGAGAGAGAATTTTTTAATATTTATTTTTTAGTTTGCAGCGGACACAACATCTTTGTTTGTATGTGGTGCTGAGGATCGAACCTGGGCCACATGCATGCCAGCTGAGTGCGCTACCGCTTGAGCCACATCCCCAACCTCCTTGTCAACTCTTATGGAATTCTCAGGGGGATCTTGAGCAGGGGAGAGAGGAAATTCAGATGGAGTGATCACAGGTAAAAGATCTCCCCAGGAGCTGACACGGGCACAACGATACAAATCCCTATTGAATAGAAAGAGATGTCAATGTACGCTGCAGGTTTTGCCACATTTTACTAATTTTGGTCACATCTTTTATACCTGCCATGCCGGCGGGCTGTGATGACAGCATGCTGCATATGCCCATCTGAACAGCACAGGTGACAATGCACATGGCGAGGCCGTTTAAGGACAGGTTGAGTAATTCGTGGCCAACGATTAACCTCCTCTGGAGACCCCCGGGCAAGAATGACCATGGAGAACTTTTCCTCCTTAGGCTTCTTGTTCTAAGATAAGAATATACAGATTGTTTAGAGGAAAAAGATAAGAGAAAACTTTTAGTCCTCCCTCCCCCTACATTCCTGAAGTCCCTATAATGCAGGCTCTAATATCTCCAGGCTATTCTATGGATTCTCAAACTTCCCACCTCTGACTCTTTTTTCTGTTTTTCCAGGCTATCTTCTCCCTGTTGCAATATTCTCAGAATACATACCCAGCTGAAGGGGATTGGATGGTAAGCCTGAGAGAAGCTACAGGCCAGGGGCTGAGAGGCTGTCAACTGAGGACAAGGAAGTTCATGGGGACACTGTGATCATAAAGACATAAGACAAAAAAGAAAAAAGAACTATTAATTGTAAAATTTAAGAATGATAAAGTCAAGACAGGTCAGGTGATGGAAGCTGCACATGAATTATGGGTTTGTTTGAGCCATCACAAGGCAGGGGTGGCTTTTCTGAGAACTCCTAGTGTGAATCCACTGGCTGCAGTTTACTCAGATTAAAGCTGACACCCTACCTTAGCTCATAGCCCCCAACAAATTGTTGTTCCCATCTTTATCCTGTTTTCCCAAGAAGCCTGCCACACTGAAACCGTTTGCTTTATTTCCCCTTAAACAATTTGGGCCTTTTTTCTTGTTCCCAGTTCTAGTTCCTATCAGGGCTGGAAGACCCACCAGACACCCAGCTTTTAAAACTATTTTCTATCTGCTGTCTTCTGTTCCTTATTGATTACTTTCAGACTTTCCATTTTCCCAGTTGGTTTACACCTTCAAGCAGGCATCCACTCTGTTAGGGTTGCCAACAAGGGAGAAGGCAGCACAAGAGAAGGGGGTAGAGAGAATCAAGGGAATCAGTTGGCAGAAAATGGATAGACAGCCAGGCACAGTGGTGCATGCCTATAATCTCACAGACTTTGGAGGTTGAGGAAAAGGGATCACAAGTTCAACACCGACTTTGGCAATTTAGTGAGGCCCTAAGCAACTTAGCCAGACCCTGTCTCAAAATAAAAAATAAAAAGGGTTGGGGATGTGGGTTGGTGGTTAAGTGTCCCTGGGTTCAATTCCTGGTACCAAAAAAAAAAAAAAGAAAGTGGATATGGACACAAAATAGTGGGGACAGTGGTTTGTCTTGGCTTTAGCCTCTTATTCTTCTTGGTTACTCTAAGTTCATTTCTATGTTCTGCAACAGGTAGAAGTAATATACTCACGGGGGCAAAGACAAAGCCAGGCTGAGGATCTGAAGGTAACTTCTCTTTTCCCTGAAATCAAAGAAATAAAGCTAGGATTGCAGGGCCTATTTTCATGTTCCAATTTCTACACAAGGTGAACTGAGGACTCTTTAACATTCAATTCTAATCATGCCAACTAAATTCTTGAGTTAAGCTGGCTATATCACTAATGTGCCAAAGAACTCTCTCTCTGCAGCAGTAGAAAAGCATGAACTTGGCACATATTATGGTGTTCTCCTTGTCAGCAACCTCCACTCTTCAAAAAAATCTTATTTCAGGACAATTAAATTTATGATTACACAGAGGCTCATACTCTCCCATAGAGACAAGGTTCTTGACTCAGCAATGCTCTAGATTAGGGTGGGGAAATTTTATTTAAAGGGCCAGAGTAGGCAAAGTCTATCTCTGTCCCAACTACTCAACCATGCAATTTGTAGTGTGAGCAGCCACAGACAATACAGACATGAATATGTATGGCCATAAAAAATAGGCCTTCATCTGCCAACCACTGTCCATATCACGATGATTTTTTGTCTAATTTCCTGAGAGTTACCCTTATCAACAGGCGACAGAGTCTCTCTCTTTTTTTTAAAGGTTTCCATTGGCTTTTTTTTTCTTTTAATATCTTTATGTTTATGTGGTGCCGAGGATCGAACCCAGTGCCTCACATGTGCAGGGCGAGTGCTCTCACTCTGAGCCACAATCCCAGCCCCCAACAGAGTCTCTTTAGTTTTCAAGGAAGTAACAATAATTGGTGACAGCTGGGAATGCGTTAAAGGAAGGGCAAAGAACTTTACCTTAAGGACCAGGTCCCTGGCATCCATAAGAAGGCGGTGCCCAGCTTTTGTTCCATTCTCCAACAATACCTGTTCACCAAACGAGAAAATAAGCAGAAGCCCTGAATCACATAAAAGCATAAATAAACATCAATAGCACTCAAGAGGGAGTAAGGGTCTAAAAGGAACGGGGCATTATACAAAAGATGGGGATGAGACCCTAAAAGAGGGACACAGAAATCTATAAAGGGAAGAAATGTTCAAGAATAAAGACAACGAGAGAAGGAAGGCATGAAATCAGGAGAAAGAGGATTCAACTTACCAGAAAATGGCTTGTCTTACGCCACAAAGTTTGAATCACCTCAGTTCGGTCAGCTTTGCTAGGCAGTTCACTTAGGGCAAAGGCTGATACGACCACATCAAATTGTACCTGAGGACCAAGACAAGGAACACGACAGACCTGACATTTCCCAATTCTAAGAATACAAGAAGTTCTAGCCCCTATATTTCTTCTACTCCTTCTTTTGTATTCTAATATTCAATACTGGATGGCAAGACTGATGCCACAATTTTCTATCTGCCACATTCCATATTTAGAATACACTAAACACTGCTACTTGCCTTGGGTGACACAGGTAGAAACTGTCTGAAAAAGACACCTGGAACATAAGGCTCTCCTGTTTGTGAACCACCTGTGAAAAAAACAGGAGATGTGGAACTAAGAATGTATATGAATTTACAGCCACAGGTGTAAACTGAAGAGATATCCAGAAGAAACACGGCCCCGAGGATAAAGAAAAACACTGAGACTGAGATGCAATATGCTAAGTAAACATTAAAAAGGGTAGGGAAATCATGAGCTCCTTTCACCTGCTAACTTTACCACCCAACCATAATCCTGCAAAGTTCTCTGATACTTTCTGCTTGACTATAATATTGGAAAGAGACCAGATTCATATTAACTCTTAGCCCTCCTCTCTACTTCCCAGTGAAATACTCTTTCTACTAGTCCTTTGATTCCTTAACTGCCCTGCCCCAACTGTGGAAAAGTCCTACCTTAAAGCTCATTCTCACCTTTCAGTAGCTTTTCTGCCAAATCCAACATGGCAGCTGAACTGTCCACACACATATACTCTCGAAGGCTCTGGCCCCAAGTACTGTGAGCAGCCCTGAGATGGTAAAACAAAACTCAACAATTTTCATGACAAAGAGTCATCCCCTCAAGAGATCCATCTACTTCCAATCCCACCCTTGGGTAAACGCGGTTATGTTAAAGTAGTTAGAAAAACTGTAAGTTATTTTCTTATTTAATGTATAAATCCCGAAAAGAAGGGCATATTCAAGGGGAGGGAGCAGGGAAGTGCTGGAAGTGATACTGGGTCAAATAATACTGTTATATTGTGTGTGTAAAAATATGTAATAAATCCCACCATTATGTATAGCTATAAAGCACCATAAGAAAAGAAAATGGGAGAGTAAAGGGCAGATTTAAATATTTATTTGTTGGCAAAAAATAAAAAAAATTTTTGACTAATATGTAAAACCTATTTCCTATACTAATACCTTTCCTTTTAAAACCTCCTAAATATTGTCTTTTTTCACTTCACATTTAAGTTCTATCCCCAATCTATACACCTTCTTCTGCTTGACCTACTCTGAGGGAAGAAACATTCTAGTTTTGCAAATTTCCTGTTCTCCTTTTGGTTTCCCAGTCTCTTAATAATGAAGCATACAAATATGGCTATCATACATAAAACTGACAAAGACAGGGCTAAAGAAAGTTACTTACCAGGTGACAGAACCAGTACCAGAACCAAAGTCCATTAAGGTTTGTGGCTTGAACTCTGGAATTCGAATCCTGATCTGAAGGAATATATAAGCCCACAGAAGAGTAGTAGAGACTCAAAAGAGTTTTAGAAAATACACATTAAGAGACTATGACAGAGATGTGAATGTGTTTTAAATTCAATATAAAAATTTTAGAGAATAGAAAGCTCCTAAAACAATGATGCTAAATTTTTCTTGGGTCACAGAATTCTTCCAGAGGATAAATAAGACCTCTTTTAAAAAATGTATATATAAGTCGGGCATGGTGACACATGCCTGTAATTACAGTGGCTTGGGAGGCTGAGGCAGGAGTATTTCAAGTTCAAAGCCAGCCTCAGCAAAAGTAAAGTGATAAGCAACTCAGTGAGACCCTCTCTCTAATAAATATATTTTTAAAAAGGGCTGGGGATGTGGCTCAGTGGTCGAGTGCCATAGTTCAATTCCTGGTCCCTCCCCCGTAACAAAAGCATATATAATGTCCCAAGAATCTCTACTCTACAAGACAACTTTATGAATGTGGGAGCTGATAGTAAAAGGGTTCAGTTTGGAAGTTCAGGGACTTTCACCTCATGGAATGCCCTGGAGACTGCTGCAAAGCCACCATCCAGTCTTGCTGCCATATACACCAGACTCAGTTCCTCATTGTAGCTGTCACAAAAATCAGAGTCAGGGCTGGGGACATAGCTCAGTTGGTAGAGTGCTTGTCTCTCATGCACAAGGCCCTGGGTTCAATCCCCAATACCACAAAAAACAAAACAAAAACCAGAGTCACACTTACTGGGAAATGACCTCAATTCTCTGGTTACCTATTACATTTTAAGGAAATAAAATCTCTGGAATGGGCCCTTCAAGTTCAGTCCTTTTACTTCCAAATATAGAAAGGTCCAGGTAGCTTTCTCAAACATCAATTGACTGTATAAATGCAGTCCTCCACCTCTTTTCAAGTTCAACATTTCTTTCTTTTGCACTCTTTTCGGCCCTTCCTTACCTCAGTTCTTGCCAGTGGTAAGTAGTTTTGCGTAGGACATGTAGCACTGCTTCACGAAGTTTCTCCTCTGTCTGAGGTAAGTCTGCGGTGAGAACAAGGACTGGAAGTGAGGACCTAGGGAGAAGAGGGATCAGATCCAATATTTGAATAAAAAGCCCACTCAATCCTCCTTTATTCCCAACCTGACAAAAGCTTTCAAAGCTCACGAGAGAAGTTAACACCTAGAGAGAAACTCCAGGTAACAGTAACAATAAAGACTACCACCATCAGTGTGTATTAGATAGTATTCTGCCTCTAACAGCAGTTTATTCAATTTAACCAATCCTATCCAACAAGTTTTATTTTACATTAAAGAGAAGTGTATTAAAAACTTAAAGAGGGGCTGGGGTTGTAGCTCAGTGATAGAGCGCCTGCCTAGCACATGTGAGGTACTGAGTTTGATCCGTAACACCGCATAAAAATAAATAAAGTAAGCTAGGTGTGGTGGCGCATGCCTGTAATCCCAGAATCTTGGGAGGCTGAAAGAGGAGGATTAGGAGTTCAAAGCCAGCCTCAGCAATGGTGAGGTGCTGAGCAGCTCAGTGAGACCCTGTCTCTAAATAAAATAATATAAAATAGGGTTGGGAATGTGGCTCAGTGGTTGAGTACCTCTGAGATCAATCCTTGGTACCTACCCCTGAAAAAGGTAAAGGCATTTGTCTCTCTACAACTAAAACAAACAAAAAAGGATAGGATAAGGATGATATTTTGTGGATTTCCTCATTTTCTGAAAACTTAAGATTGTGATATCTCCAATGTTCCCATAGGAAGGAAAAGTGCTTGAAAAAATCTAAGTCTCATGACTGTTCTCAGTTTATGATTTAGCAAGTATCTATTGAATGCCTACTCTAAACCAGGTACAACAAGATTAAAAAAAAAAAAAAGGCAGGTCTGTAATACTAAAAAAGCTCACAATCATGGAAATAACTTGAATTATACTTATTCTTCTTATTCCTGAAGGTTTCAGTATTGAACAAGGAGCCATACAGGGACTTTATTTCAACTGAATAAAAAAAGTTGAAGATCCTAATCCACTGCATGACAAAACCCCAAATTCCAAAGATCTGGGTTTTTTAACCTTTATCCAAACTCCCCGGGTAAACACTGGACTAATCTACCTTCTAGTAAGGCATCATCATAAGGAATGGTTTGCCAAAAAGAAAGCATGGAAGCCAGGGGCAGTGGCATACTCCTGTAATCTCAGCGACTCAGGAGACTGAGGCAGGAGGATCATCAAGCTTGAGGCCAGTTTTAGCAGTTCAGGACAACACTCAGCAATTTGGCGAGAAATAAAAAATAAAAGGGCTGGGGATGTAGCTTAGCAGTAAAGCGCCCCTGGATAAAGGAAAAATCGAAACAAACTTCAGCGTCTTTTTGAAAAGCTGTGAAATTATTCCTTGCTCTTCATTTTTCCACTGACATTTCAGTCTGGCTTAATTATTAATCGTTAATTATTCTTAAACCCTACCTTGGTTTTCCGAGAATTTTTTCTCAAGATGTACTGCCCGTCTTTGCAACTCCTCTGGCTCTACAGGCAAATGTCGGCTCCAGAGATAACTGGTCAGTGCATGCACCTCCTTCTCTACATTGGACATTGAGCTCTCTATGGGCCAAATATGAAAAGCGGAATCACACATGTGCAGACCAAGTGGCTTTTCTCTTCAGGCCTACATTCACGCAGATACTCACCAGCCAGTAGTACCCGGGCGGCGTTAGTCAGCGCCTGCGGCAGCCGCACGGACGGAAGCTGTAGGATGCCGGGGTGCTTACGATGGGGCTTTTTCCCCAGAAAATCGGACTTGTTATCTATCCGGGTCACACCGGGCACGAGGACGGCGAGCGTCTGCAGGCCGGGAAAGAAAAGCTGATTGCCAGAAATGAAATTGGCAGGCGCTTACACGCTTACTAAAAGGAAGGGGCTGCCGACAGCTTTCCTTCTCCAACCGGAGCTGTCTCTGGAAACCCAGTCTCTCCAAGAACAAAAGAAGTAGGTACTTACTCGGAACTGAAAAATTACTCCACGGCTGCGGCGCCATCTGCCTACTGTCAATAAGAACCTGAGTGTCGTTAAGGTAGCCATGACTCTGGAGGAAAACCGGAAACGGAACTGTAGGTGCCGGTGACCCTCACGCCCAACGTCGCGGTGAGCATGCTCCGCGGACTTCGCGCGAGACAGTATCAACCAATGAGAAGGGCGACTACTTACTAGTAGCCAAAGAGAAGTCTATATGTAAATCTCCTCGAGGAGGAACCCTACGTAGGCGGGACCTGGGCTGCAGTTCAGACATAATCAGCTGGAGGACCGGAAATCAAGGGGGCAGAGCGGGGGCAGGCCTTAGACTGCTGAAGACTGTTTCTGGGTGTATTTCTTGTTTTCCTGCCTGGAGACTTCTGTGTTTGAGTTGTTTCCCGGTGTGGAAAGGGGAAAATATGAAATAAAAAGACATAATGAGAAAAATCAGATTTAGGCCGCCAAGGATAATCAAAATGAATAATTATTAGATAATTAATAGTTGAGCTGGGTGCGGCAGGGCACTCATGTGATGCCCGCTACTTGAGAGGTGGAGTCAGGAGGATCACAAGTTCGAGGCCAGCCTTAGCAACTTAGTGAGACCCTGTCTCAAAGTAAAAATAAAAAGTCCTGGTGATGTAGGTCAGTGGTAAAGCACCCCTACCATACCCAGGATCCAATACCCAGTATCCACCCCTCAACCGCCCCCCCAAAAGTTAACAGTTGAATAAATATGAAGTCTAGTTAGTAAGCTGCCCCCCCCACATTTGTTAGGTTTTGTTTGAATTAAACTGATCCTTTTACTAAGCTAACATTGAGAATATCCATGTGACAAGACACCGTGCCAAGAACTTTCATATTTCTACCTCAATTAGTTTCCCAAATCGTGTAAAGCACGATTGAAGAAATTCAGACTGCAAATGGTTAAATGGGCTCAAGATGACAGAACTTGTTAGATGAACACTAGGTTTAAATCTAGGCTGGGGGCCAGATTGTAGCTCAGTGCACTTCCCTAGCATGTGGTAAATCTTGGGTTACATTTGCTGCACCAAACGCAAAAACCCTGTGGAGGGTAAGTGTGAGCCTTACTTTTAAACTACAGTGTAATTGCAAGAAACCAAATATGATAATTATCAGAGAAAATATAGGAAACTATATCAGCTGGAGAGTTAAATGTCCTGTTTGTATTGGGGTAATTTAAAATTGATTCCAATAAAGCAAACTTCTTTATAATTTGAATCTTGCGAAGGAGACTTGAGGAGGTATGTATGACAGCTGTGTAGATGTGTTCCTCACTACTCTCCTTTTCAGGTTCACCTTCCCTTTGCTTCATATTTTCCCCTTTCATTTTGATTTACACTGCCACACTTAAGTTTCATCTTTTGTGGTACTCTGCTTTTATTATTTAAATTGTTGACTTAAATGTTGACCCAATAAAATATTCCTGTCACTTATAAGTCAGCTATAATATAATATTATGTAGCAAAATATAGGGGTAAAGTGTTGGCCTCTGAAGTCTGGTATTCTGTGGTTGAATTCTAGAGCAGCCTTATAAAATAGTTGCTGCCTCACAGAGTTGTTGCATTGAAGAGTAAATAAATCTGGCTCAAAATTCATGCTCAATAAGTTTATGCCACTATCATTGTCACATGTGTGTTTGGAATTTGCAGGGACATAATTGAATTTTAATTTTCGTTTCGAACTCATGTCATTTTCAAAAAAAGATAAGCAAGTCGGGGGATAGTTTGGGGCCAAGTAAGACTGAGCACTGGAGAATGAGAAGGAACAGGAGTACCTGGTGGAGTCTGTGAACATCCTTCCTGTTTTTCTGGAGAAATTACCAATATACATGTGACTTCCTTATTCTGATAATGGCCTAGTTGGACTTATTTCTTTTCTTTTATAATGTAACATCTCAAAACTGACTTAAAGTTACATGTCTTTGTTCTTAACTCAAAGGATTATTCTCCAAAACAAAACAAAAACTTCCATAATACCCTTTTCATGTATCTAAAACTGAATGCAATTCTTGAAATGTTAAGAATGCTTAACCAGTATTTGTTGACATTGATAAAGTGACAAATCTTTATTTCCATGATTGGAAAAGCTCAGCAGGATAGATTAGGCTGAAGATCTAGGTTTAATAAATTTGACCAGGACTCAATTTCCCCCAAAGCATTGTTGAGTCCATTTTATACATAGTCTACGACGAATTCTGCCATATTACATGGGTCATACCTTGACCTGGGTGGTATTTCCAACTAGTGGCCCTGCACTTTAACAAACAGATGTAAATGAGGAGAGACAAGGCAATGTTAAAGAGAAATATCCCCAACGCCCAGAGTAAGTAAAAGAAAATAAAAAAGACCTATGAGGAAGGTTTGGATTACTTGTTTGAAGATGGTTAAATGACCAACTGGTCTTTTCCATTAAATTTGTGAAAAAGGAAAATAATTAATAATTTGATTATATTTAGAAAAACTTTCAATAGTGAAAGTGTGAAGAAACGAAAACAAGGTTCTTAGGAAACAAAAGAAATTCTGCCTCCAAAGATCCCCACAAGTATTGATCTGTGGTGAGAGAGAGGCAACTTTGCAAGGAAGCAGAAATCAAAGATAGTGGATCTCTGGAGAGTTCTGTCAGCTCCACAGCCTCAAGAGTATTTATGATCTCTAACATCCTAAAGAGATCCCCTGACTCCATCCAGAGTTAATCCTAGTCAAGATAGTAGAAGTGGCCGTTGTCCTGATATGATAAATATCCACTGCCTTTTCTTTCATATTGTTCTAAACAGGAAATCTCTTGTATCTTCCCAGAATCAATTAGACCCATGAAAATCTTGAAGGCTACACCTTCTTTTTTGCTGTTGTAACTCATATCCAAGCCAATGACAAATCATATTGGTTTTAATAGTATGCCAGCAGAATCTATCCAGAAAGTAATTGTTTCTCACTACCTTTAGTGTTATCACTCTGATCCAAGCAACCACAATCTTTTATAGGGAGCCTCTTAACTAGTCTATTTCTGTCTTTGCCCCTGGCATCTACTTTTCCACAGAGCAGTTGTATGTTTTTTTATTTTTATTTATTTTTTTTTAATATTGGGAATTGAACTGAGGGGCATTCGACTACTGAGCCACATCCCTAGCCCCATTTTGTATTTTATTTAGAGACAGGGTCTCACTGAGTTGCTTAGCACCTCGCTTTTTGCTGAGGCTGTTTTTGAACTTGAGATCCTCCTGCCTCAGATTCCCAAGATGCTGGGATTACAGGCATGCACCACTGTGCCTGGTTCAGTGATCCTTTTAACATAAGTGGAATCATGCTACTACTTTATCTAAAACCTTTAAATAGTGATATGAAGATATCACTCTGGGTAAAATCTAGAATCTTCAGAGTGATCTCCAAAGCCCTACATGATCTGGCCCTTTTGACTTTTTCTACAATCTCTTTTCCCTGGGTCCTCACAGCTACAAGGTCAATGATTTTGCTCTTCTTTAAATATTGCAAACTTGCTCCTACTTTAGGCCTTTGTATCTGCTATTTGGAATGTTTTCCCCTCTGCTATCTTCATGGCAAACTTCTAATTTTCTTCAAGCAGCTGCTCAAGTCACTCAGTTATTTTTATACATATATAATAATATGTTTTTATATTATATATAGGATTATATATTCTTTATTTTATTCATTGTTCTATCTTCAGGACTTAAAAGTGCCTGACATGTCGTAGTCATGTAAATATTTCTTAAATGAGAGAGTGAGCAAGTATAGAAAAGGTACCAAAAGCACTTTTAACACTAGATTAAAGTCTTCTGCTCTATCTTCCCAAGTGCTTGGTACTTTCTGTTTTAGAATGTGGATATAAACTACATTATATAAACTCAGATATATAAGAAATATTATTTATTTTTTTTCTATAAATTAATCTGTGTCCTTTATGAAAAGCTGGGTCTCAGTTATTTTTGCTGCCCCAATCCCTTGCCAAGATTCTAGGGTCTAGGAATGAGAAAGCAGTTCCATTCATCTGAGGCCCGATAACCTTGATGGCCACAGAGATGCCTACTGTTCTCCCATGCTGCTCTTGGGACATGGGGATTATTTGCAAGCCAGGAGACCAGGAAAACCATTGTCTTGCAGGTGACTATTGCTTTCCATCCTGAAATTAACTTTAAGGAAAGGAAACAGAGCCTGCACCATCACTGATGAAGGGAAATAAAAAGAGAGAAAAAAATAATGGCTCCAAAAATTATCTTGCTATTTATACATTCAGCTTGAAATTACTTGTTAAATGTTCTTTCTTTATTTCTGGTACTGGAGATCGAACCCAAGAGAGCCTTATCCCAGTCCTTTTATTTATTTATTTATTTATTTTTTATTCTAATTTCTAATACGACAGCAGAATGCATTACAATTCATATTACACATATAGAGTACAATTTTTCATATCTTTGGTTGTATACAAAGTATATTCACACCATTCTTGTCTTCATACATGTACTTAGAGTAATGATATCCTTCTCATTCCATGTTTTTTACCCCATACCCACTCTCTTCCCCTCCCACCCCTTTGCCCTATCTAGAGTTTGTCTTATCTTCCCATACTCCCTCTCCCAACCCCACTATGGATCAGCCTCCTTATATCAGAGAAAACATTCGACATTTGCTTTTTGGGATTGGCTAACTTCACTTAGCATTATATTCTCCAACTCCATCTATTTACCTGCAATGCCATGATTTTATTCTCTCTTATTGCTGAGTAATATTCCATTGTGTATATATACTACAGTTTCTTTTTTCTTTTTTTTAAACCACAGTTTCTTTATCTATCCATCTACTGAAGGGAATCTAGGTTGGTTTCACAGTTTAGCTATTGTAAATTGTGCTGCTATAAATATTGATGTGGCCGAGTCACTGTATATTGCTGTTTTTAAGTCCTTTGGGTATAGACCAAGGAGTGGGATAGCTGGGTCAAATGGTGGTTCCATTCCCAGCTTTCCAAGGAATCTCCATATTGCTTTCCATATTGGCTGCACCAATTTCCACCAGCAATGTGTGAGTGTGCCTTTTTTCTCACATCCTCGCCAACAATTATTGATGTTTGTGTTCTTTTTTAAAAAAATATTTATTTTTTAGTTGTAATTGGACACAATATCTTTATTTCACTTATTTATTTTTATGTGGTACTGGGGATTGAACCCAGGGTCTTGCATGTGTGAGGTGAGCACTCTACCGCTGAGTAATAACCCCAGCTCTATTTTATTTATTTTTATGTAGTGCTGAGGATGGAACCAAGGGCCTTACACATGCTAGGTAAATGCTCTACCACTGAACCACAACCCCAGCCCTGTTTGTGTTCTTAATAGCTGCCATTCTGACTGGAGTGAGATGAAATATTAGAGTAGTTTTGATTTGCATTTCTGTATTTGCTAGAGGTGTTGAACATTGTTTCATGTATTGATTGTACATCATCTTCTGAGAAGTGTCTCTTCAGGTCCTTGGCACATTTATTGATTGGGTTATTTGTTTTTTTTTTTGGTGTTTAGCTTTTTGAGTACTTTATATACCCTGGAGATTATTGCTCTATCTGATATGCAAGTGGTAAAAATCTGCTCCCAAGATGTAGGTTCTCTGTTCACCTTACTAATTGTTTCTTTTTCTGAGAAGAAGCTTTTTAGTTTGAATCCATCCCATTTATTGATTCTTGATTTTAATTCTTATGCTATAGGAGTCTCATTAAGGAAGTTGGGGCCTAATACAACATGATGGAGATTTGGGCCTACTTTTTCCTCAAATAGGTGCAGGGCCTCTGGTTTAATTCCTAGGTCCTTGATCCATTTTCAGTTGAGTTTGGTGCATGGTGAGAGATAGGGGTTTAATTTTATTTTGTTGCATATGGATTTCCAGTTTTCCCAGTACCATTTGTTGAAGACTATCTTTTCTCCATTGTATGTTTTTGGCACCTTTGTCTAATGTAAGATAACTGTAATTATGTGGATTAATCTCTGTGTCCTCTATTCTGTACCACTGGTCTACTAGTCTATTTTGGTGCCAATACCATGCTGTTTTTGTTACTATTGCTCTGTAGAATAGTTTAAGGTCTGGTATAGTGATGCCACCTGCTTCAATCTTCTTGTTGAGGATTGCTTTAGCTATTTTGTGTTTCTTATTTTTCCAGATGAATTTCATGACTGCTTTTTCTATTTTTATGAGGAATGTCATTGGATTTTTGATTGGAATTGCATTAAATCTGTATAGTGCTTTTGGTAGTATGGTAGTATTTTGAGAATATTAATTCTGCTTATCCAAGAACAAGGGAGATCTTTCCATCTTCTAAGGTCTTCTTCTTCTTCTTCTTTTTTTTAGTGTTCTATAGAGTTCCTTCACCCCTTTCGTTAAGTTGATTTCAAGTATTTTATGTTACTTTGAGGCTATTGTAAATGGGGTAGTTTTCCTCATTTTCCTTTCAGAGGATTTGTCACTGATATACAGAAATTCCTTTGATTTGTGGGTGTTGATTTTGTATTCTGCTACTTTTCTTAATTCCTTTACTAGTTCTAGAAGTTTTCTGGTGGATTTTTTTGGGTCTTTTAGGTATAGAATCATATCATTGGCAAATAGTGCTACTTTGAGTTCTTCTTTTCCTATCCATATCCCTTTAATTTCTTTCATCTGTCTAATTGCTTTATTTATTTATTTATTTATTTATTTATTTTGTAGTTGTAGATAGACATAATGTTTTTATTTTATTTATTTATTTTGTGGTGCTAAGGCTTGAACCCAGTGCCTCACACATGCTAGGCAAGCACTCTGCCACTGAGCTACAGCCCCAGCTTCTCCTTTTTTATTTTTTGAGAAAGGGTCTTGCTAAGATGCTGAAGGAAGTGTATAACTATGCATGGCTTTTCATTCCCTTTTGGCTGTAGACCCCTGGAGATCAGGAGCCATTTCCCTATTGATTTGTGTGGGTAGATTTGCCTCTACTATTTGCTGGGTTCAGGGAAATAGTATAAATGGAAGCCTTTATGCCCCATATATGAATATTGAACAGTTACAAACCAAGCTAATAATTTGTTAAATTTGTTCCATGCTAATATCTTGACAGATATATCTTCAAAATGACAAAATAGAAGATGTTCTGAGTTATTTTTTAAAATGTGATTAAAAGTTGGCAAAGTTTCAAAGATGACTGAATTTGTTATTATGTATGTCAATTACCTGCTGGCAGACTGTCATTATTTGAAAAACCCATAATTTATAAATTATGTGTTTTTCAGAAAATGTATTTCCTTGCCTTTATTTAATGAAAGTCATTGTGTTGTTACAATCTAGATGTTCACATAATTATGCCCTTTTTGACAGTAAAGAATGTTAAATTAGGCAACTTTTCTTGAATCATTAGAGTTACTAGAAAATAAATACTTTGCACCAATAATATATCATAATATGAAATCTATTGCAGTCATATTACCTGAGAAAACTCTAACAAATCAGTTTTTTTTCTTTTACCTAAATGCTTGTGCTGCCCAAATCCTTCTAGTACTTGGAATCAATGTCGTTTCTTTCACTGATAGAGGCACAGCCTGCAACTGTCATGTCACTTGAATGCAGTCATCTTTGGAAGACCTAGGGTGAAAAATATGGAGAAATGTTTCCTTTGGACTAGAGCCATGTTATTCATAAAAGCAGAAGTTTAGGATTATGGGTTACACTGAATCTCAAGTGACAAAAACACCTTTGTGTGTGTGTGGTTTTTTTTTTTTTTTTTTTTTTTTGTACCAGGAATTGAACACAGGGGCCCTCATCCCCAGTCCTTTTTATTTTTTATTTTAAAACAGGGTCTCACTAAGTTACTTAGGGCCTTGCTCAGTTGCTGAGGCTAGCTTTGAACTTGCAATCCTCCTGCCTCAGGCACCCAAGTAGCTGGGATTACAGGCATGGCCACCACACCTGGTGCACCTTTGTGCTCTTAAGTGAAGGTATTATTTTATATGATTGTCTTAGTTGTATGTAGGGCCTTCTTAAATGTGAAGGCCAGAGAAGGAGCCCCATTTATCTGGTTATAGAGTAGTTCTGGCTGTATCTTCAGCATTTAGGCAAGAAATCTTATAGGTTTCTTCTATTTCCTTTCTTTCTTTTCTTATTTTGCATAATTAGAGATTGAATCCAGGAACTCAATCATGATAGGCAAGTGCTCTACCACTGAGCCACATCCCCAGTCTCTAATTATAGTAGATTTATAATAAATTGTCTGATGAAATATTTTGAGTACATGAGATGTATGCCTGGAAGAGATGTGCTTCTGGCTCTCTGGATGCCAGAGGTTGGTGAATTTTAAGAAAACAGGAGTCTCAAAGCAAAAATCCAACAAAGATATATATATCTGGAGTATGCAAAAAAGATTTTAACAGTCATTTATTAGAGTATAAATGTTCCAATAAACAAGTGAGAAAAAAGAAAAAAAAAGCAAGAGTATTTCTGGGCACAGTGGTACATGCCTGTAATCCCAGCATTTGGGAAGCTGAGGCAGGAGGATCACAAGTTCAAACCAGCCTCAGCAACTTAGCAAGGCCCTAAGCAACTCAGCAACACCCTGTCACTAAATAAAATATTAAAATATGGCTAGGGATATGGCTCAGTGGTTAAGCACCCCTGGGTTCAATCCCTGGTACCAAAAGAAAAGAAAAAAATCTCTTTGGAGTCCTAAAGTTCAGTGCAGAAGTTAGCAGTGGTTGGTTATGAAAAAAACTATTTTAGAAATGTTCTCTGAAAAGGGGTTGGGGATATAGTTCAGTAGTAAAGTGCTTTCTTAGCATGTGTGAAGCCCTGGGTTTAATCCTCAGCAACACACACACACACACACACACACACACACACACACACACTCACTTTGAACAAAATACAGATCAACTCTTGAGCTGGTTTTTTATGAAGCTAAGAAGGGTAACTTCAATTTGAGTCATGAAAATTGAGCCCAGTGTTTAGATTGAAAGAACTTTACCTCTTAAAATATCAAGGGATAAATAGCTCTGACCTCAAACTGGGACTGGCAGTACACATGAACTTTGAAATGGAATTTGAGCCAGCTTCAAAGCCTGAATACTGGGTGAATGTATGTGTGCCAAGCTGAATGGTGTGGCATGAGATAGTATCTATAAGTTTTCCCTAATTATATCCTGTATGTACTGTGAAAGTCATTGTCACTGTGGTAAAATTATATTGTTCTTTAAATAACTGTCCATTAGAGGAAACAGGGGAGGTCCATACAAGGGAGGCTTAGGGATGGAAGAGGATTTAAGAATACACATTTTGGAGAAAAAGACTTTGACAAAAACAACTAACCTATAACAAAGGTGGCCACCAAGTACTTAAGCTATCCTCTGTCAATATCATTCATTTCTTTTTTATGTGTTTGCTCTTCATTTAGAGGCGTAAGGGAAGAAAGTTTAGAGAACAGACCTGGAAAATTTCAAGAAATAGGAGGAAAGAATCATTTTTATAGATGTGTACTTTTCCAGAAATTTTAGGTATTTGCTTGAAAACTGTCAGACTCTATGTCTTACCGTAGCTCCTATCAAGAGTGGAATCTGAGCCAGGCATGGTGGAGCACACCTGTAATCTCAGCTACTTGGGGAGTTGAGGCAGGAGGATTGCAAGTTTATGGCCAGCCTGGTATTTTAGAAAGACCATTTCAAAATAAAATAAAAAGGGCTGAGGATGTGGTACAGGGCTTGCCTAGCATGTTCAAAGCTCTGGCTTCAATTCAATGTCCAGCAAACATGTGCGCACAGACACACACACACACACACACACACACACACACTGAAATCTTTAATGTGGAGAGTTTTAACTGCCTAGGTTCTGTAGTGAATTTAAGTTGTAACCTGCTCTTTCATGAACGCTGATATGGATTTACATAGATTAGGAACAAATCCTCTTCCAACTACAAGTTTGTTTCTGTGGCTCCTTGCTTAGGGGAGAAAGAAATTTGGTGCAGCCTAAATAGATTGTTAGAGAATGATTAGTGCAATATAAAGAAAAATTCACAGAAAAGAATTGCAATTAGTGAAATGAACATTTGGGAAACTATTCAACTTCACTAACAAGGAAATACATGTTAAAACATTAGGTACAATTTCTCCTAATAAAATAGCAAGGTTGCAAAGAAATTCATATTCTCTGCACAGCAGATGGCATTGTAAGTAAGTACAAACATTTTGGAGGAAAGTTTGTATTATACCAACGATGAAAGGAATGTTCATGTGCTTTGATCCATCAATTCCAATTTTGTTATTCTGTAAACATCTATAGCATCCCTTCCATATGATAGACAACATTTCAGGGAGAGACAACCAGGACTGATGTTGTACCTTGTGTCCTTTAGGAACTATCAATTTCCTAAAGGACTATCAAGGGGAAATGTACCTACTCAGATAATTATGAATAAGATGATCAGGGAAGATGGAGGCCTAATTGCAGTTATGGGGAGTGTGAAGGAAAGAACAGGGAAGATTTCCTGCAAGAGGTGATACCAAACTGAATCTAGAAGGATAAACAATAAATAATTTCCCTAGAAGACTAAGTGGTGAAAGATGCTCCAAGAAAAGCGAGAGCAAGGACTGGAGGTGGCTTTCCATGATTCAACATGTCTAGAGGAGAGCCTTGAAGGAATTTCAGGAAATTACTTAACTACTCTCCAGAGTGGCTTCAGAGAAAGCTTTCATAATATTGGGTAGCTTTCCCAATTTTAATTTTCTTCATAGAGACGTATATTCATTCCCTCACTCTCTGGGGATAGGCATAGGCATATCTGTTACCTTGGCCACAAAATTCTCCATGGCAATGACTGACAAGCTTGAGTTATGCTCCCTGGGTCCCTTTAACACCACATAGAATCTCAGTGCTCTTTAAGCCCTTCAAGCAGAAGCAGAGACGGCTTCTTGGGCAGCAACAACAGCACAAAACAGGTGGTACCTGCATGATTCCCCTTGCTTTTCTATGGCATCTCCACCAGCAAGGGCACCTAGGTGATGTGGGAGGACCTTTTAGAAAAGCCAGAGAAGTCAGCAGACATGACTGATAGTTTGGGAATTATACAGATCTTCTTTTTATTATTATTATTTTTTGTGGTGATGGAGTGAACCCAGGGCCTTGTGCATAGGAGGCAAGAACTCTACCAACTGAGATATATATCCCCAGCTTGTATATAGTTCATTTTTATATCCCATTTTCTCTGAAAATGGAGCAAGTGAAATAGGGTCACAATTGTCTTACTGGTCTCAGACATTCAGGTAAGAATAGCATGTGAAAAAACACTTTCTGGTAGTGAAAAGCCAGATAGATGCTAAGCAGGGATCTGGGAGTCTCTGGAGAGCTCCACAATAGAAGGCTTGCCATCATTCATTTAGCTGTAAAAGGCTAAATAAATGAGATGTCTGGTTTAGGGACTGGGCAGCCTTCTTCACTAGGACATCTCTGTTTCATTCAGAAAAGATTTACTTAGCTATGCATGATAAGTGCATATGAATTTTTAAAATAAATTTTTTTTTCAGATTGAGAATGATTCCTGTGTATGGGCCTGTGTCAGATCAGGGTGAGGTCTTAAGCACAGAAGAAGCTCTGAATCCTGGAGGAAGGATGGCGGACAGGGATGGGTAGACAGGCTAAGAATCGATTAACAGGAAAAGAAAGATTGGCCTGGCCTAGGAGGATGAGTGGTTGCAGGGCCTAAGGGTGGTAAGATTTTGGGGGAGTCATTCCTGAGTGTGGACCACACCCAAAGACCTTGAGACAAATCTCTGGCTCTGGGAATAGAGCGAGTGGATGGGCTTGGGGGTTAGGATTTTTCTTTCTTTCTTAGTAGGGATAGAACCCAGGGCCTTGTGCATGCTAGGCAAGCACTCTGCTACTGAATTGCACCCCCAAGCCTTAGGTGTTTTCTCTGCAGAAGCTGGGAGGGCATTAAGAGATTCAGGGAGTGCCCACATAATCAGCACAGATTCTTCTCTGAGATCTCAGCTCCTGTTCTTCTTCCCCTGACCCAAGGGAACTTCAGGCTCTCTTCCTCTTCTTCTAGCTGAACTTTGTGGTGCCCTTCCTCACTTATAAACTGTGATTATTATTTTTCCCAGTGCTATACTTCGTATGTGATCTGTCCCTCTCAAACTCGTGTTGGAGTTTAATCCTAATTGTGAAGTATTAAGAAAGTGGAAACTTAAGTTGTTTAGAGGTGGGGCCTTTGGGAAGTAAATAGGATTAGATAAGTTCATCAGGCAGAGTCCTTATGATTGAATTCTGGTGGCTTCATAAAAAGAGCAAGAGAGTCCACAATGCATGCACACTTCCTGTATCTTACAATGGGATTCTCTGTGCCACCCTGGAACTCTGCCAGCAAGAAGGCATCACTAGATGTGGGCCAGAAATCTTTGACCTCCAGAATTATCAGATAAAATAAACTTCTTTTCTTTAAAACTTACCCAGATTGTGGTATTGCGTTATCAGCCACAAAACATAGACTAATAGACCCAGACCCTTTGATTTCTGGGCTTTAGGTGAGAAAGCCCCAGGAAGGCTTGGCGAGGCAGGGCTTGGGGAGAGAAGAAGCCAGATGGAACTCTCTCTCTTTTTTTTTTTTAATATTTATTTTTTAGTCCTTGGCGGACACAACATCTTTATTGGTATGTGGTGCTGAGGATCAAACCCGGGCCACGCGCTACTGCTTGAGCCACATCCCCAGCCCCCAGATGGAACTCTCTTATTGCTCAGGCTGGGTTGCATTTGGTCAAAGGATTTATGCTTTCTATTTATGTTCCTCCTTTATGACTGCTCTTCTGGATAAAAGGCAACAATATCACCCCTTTCCTATTTGACCTGTGGGGGAAAATAGGCCTGGGGAGCAGATACAGGTAGCACAGGAGCCAGGCTAACTTCCGTGTGTGTCTTCTCCCCTGCCAGGCCACATGTGAGTCTAATTCCCCGAACGACTTCTGGGTTTCTGCTGTGCCATCTCCCTACATATTACACAAGGTCCTATGTAAGTGTCAGGATGGCAAGTATCAACTTTTCTTCCTGAAAGAAAATGTTACT
The DNA here is from genome assembly GCF_052094955.1 of Ictidomys tridecemlineatus. NCBI lineage: Eukaryota > Metazoa > Chordata > Mammalia > Rodentia > Sciuridae > Ictidomys > Ictidomys tridecemlineatus. The sequence continues at coordinate 93,193,353 of NC_135481.1, forward strand.
CAACCTTCCCCTCCTGACCCTATACAGATGGACACTATAAGAATACATATTGGGGGGCCTGGGGTTGTGGCTCAGTGGTAGAGCGCTCGCCTAGTATGCATGAAGCTCTGGGTTCGATCCTCAGCACCACATAAAAATAAAAAATTAACATATTGTGTCCACCTAAAACTAAAAAATAAATATTAAAAAAAAGGAATACATATTGGGAGGAGAGAGGTTCAACACCATTGCAACTGCGTAATCCCTGACTAATTCTGTGAGATTCTCACCCAGGGTTGAGTGGAGGAGGGCACATGCATGAAATCAAGATTGTGAATGTGATGATTCTCACTGGAGGTAAAGTAGTAATGGTGATTCTCTTTTGTTTATGGGGAGAACAGGAAGGCGGAAATGGGCAAAGGACTGAGTGAAGTAGTTACAAATAAAGAGGAGTGAGTGTGAGAGGAAGAGGAGGTTGTGGATTTCTTAGTTTGCAGAATGAAGCAGGTATGGTGGAGGACTTCATTTTTATGGGCACTTTGAAGGGCTCACCATCCTTTTAAGCTGCTTCTCAATGATTAGCTGTCAGACTCTGACAACTCTTTCCCTTGTGGTTCTACATAACAAGGCTGAGAGTTTTATCGAAACAGACATTGTACTTCATAAGTATATACAAATTTATGTGTCAGTAAAAAGACTTTGAAGTTGGATGTGGTGGCGCATGCCTATAATCCCAGCAGTTTGGGAGGCTGAGGCAGGAGGATCACGAGTTCAAAGCCAGCCTAGCGAGGCCCTAAGCAACTCAGTGAGACCCTGTCTCTAAATAAAATACAAAAAGGGCTGGGGATGTGGTTCAGTAGTTAAGTGCCCCTGAGTTCAATCCCAGATCCCTCCCCCCAAAAAATGAGCTTGAGAACAACAGTGGAGCAACAGGATTTAAATACATATCTATAGATACGTTTCAAAACACAAGGTATTTTAACTTAGGGACACTTTCCTCTGAACTACAAGCTCAGCCTGATTTTTTTTTTTTTTTTTTTTTTAAATTTTGAGGTAGAGCCTTGTTACCTTGCTGAGGCTGACCTCAAACTTGTGGTCCTCCTGCCTCAGGCTGCCAAGTTGCTAGGATTGTCAAATGCAACTTTTCAACTGGCCTCAAAACAGGATTCTTAACCCTTACATCCCCACCCCAAACTCATTCTACTTATTGCCCTGGGATATTCATAGTCTTCTTGAGAAGACAGATAGATCTAAGGGGCACCTGCTTTGTTCCATGAGTCCTGACCACCACAGTGGAGTGAAGATGAAGAAGGAAGAGGGAGAAGTGAGACAATATCTCTTTACCAGTAAAGAAAAAATGAGGGCTCCCGTCTGCACCTCTGAGGTCAAAGCTGTGCTATACCATTTTGACAGTTTCCGGCTGCATTTCACTAGTTCTTTAAAGGGACAAATTGTCCCTTTGTCCATTTACAGAAAACCAAGGACCTTTTATTTTAACAGGCTGAGAAAAGGGTAGTGTGAAAAAGTCTGTGTTTGAATGTTTGATTATACACACACATATATATAAAATCATATAAATATAAAATCCTTAATGGAAGTGTTTACATTGAAAAGGGTAGGTGATATTATACAAATATTATGAATATAAATATATATTTTGTTCTTTATGCATGGTTCTTGGCTCAAAAATTACTTTCCAAGGCAAGCCATAGAAAATAGAATTTCTCTTTTCCAAGGTAGGTCATTGAAACTCAAATCTTCACTCACCTTCTTGTCTTAGAACTGGCCATAAAAAATTTATCTGACCTATCTTGTCTGATGGTAGATAAGAGCTTCCATTTCAGAAGAGATCCCTCCACATTCCTGGGAGGCAGGAATGCTACATAGGAAAACCAAGAAGAAACAGAACAGAGAGTCCTTGTTAGATTCCCCCACCAGGCTATTAGCATTAGATCATACCCTTTTTGCCTAATCACATCTCCATAGAGTTGTCCATGCTTCAATCATGCCTATGCAATGAAGTCTCCATAAAAACTCACTGAAAAGGACAGGGTTCAGAGAGCTTCTGGATAGCTCATGTTCATGTGGCTGTTCCTGGAGGGTGGTATGTGGAGAGGGTGTGGAAACTACATACTCCTTCCCCTCACCCCGCCATGCCTTACCCTTGCATCTCTTCTTCTGTATCCTTTATAATAAATGAGTCAATATGTTTCTCTGAATTCTGTGAGTCATTTGAACAAATTCAGTGAACCTGAGCAGGTGTTAAATTTATAGGCAGAAGCACAGGTAAAACAATTTGGTGCTTGTAAGTTGCATCAGAAATGAATGGGGGCAGTCAGGGATAGTTGGGGACTTCACTTTCAACCTGTGGAATCTGATGCTATTTGCAGATAGATAGTGTCAGGATTCAGTTGAATTAGAATTCATTCAATTTTAATTTCAATTCTAATGCCATGGTGTTTACTGCAGAACTTGTTGCTCACTTGTTGCTGGGGAGAAATCACTACATATTTTGGGATTACAGAAGTACTCTTCAGTGTTCCTAGGACCTGATATATTGAAGCTTTCGTTCTTGTGTGGGGTGGTGGGGGCTGCAGATTGGCAGTTTCAAATCTTCCAGATGCACGTGTCAATGGTTCCAGGGAATCCTAAGAGGATAATATTTTTCAGAATTTGTTAGTCATTACTTTCTGTTTCAATTACCCATGGGTAATATTTGGTCTGAAAATATTAAGTGGAAAATTTCAGAAATTAGCAATTTATGGGGTTTAAATTGCATGGCATATTTAGTAGTGTGATAAAATCTTGCACCATCTCAATTGGTCTTTCCTGGTCCCACTGGGACATAGATTGTCCCTTTGTCTAATTATCCACACTATATATATGCTACTTTCCTGTTAGTCACTTTGTAGTCTTCTTTATTATCAGATGGACTACTGTGCCATTGTGGTACTTGAATTAAAGTAAGCTTTATTTTATTTTACTTAATAATGGTCCCAAAAGGCAATTGTTGTGACATTGGTCATTTGCATATGTCAAAGAGAAGTAAAAAGTACCTACCTCCTTTAAGTAAAATGATGGAAGTTATTGACTTAATAAGAAAAGAAAACAATTTATGTTGATGTTGCTAAGACCTATGGTAAGAACAAATTTATCTGTAAAGTGTTAAGAAAGAAAAAGAAATTCTTGCTAGTTTTGCCATTGCACCTTGAAATGAAAAAGTTAGAGCTAGAATGTGTGATAAGTGCTCAGCTCAGATTGAAAAGTCAGTAGATGCTGGGTTTGGTGTTACATCCCTATATTCCCAGCAACTTGGGAGGCTGAGGCAGAAGAATTCCAAGTTTAAGGCCACCGTTGGCAATTTAGGGTGATACCTTGTCTCAAAATAAGAAATAAAAAGAACACGGAATGTAGCTCAGTGGTGGAGTCCCCCAGGTTTAATCCCCTCTACAAAAACCAAACAAACAAAAATAGAAAGAATGGAAAAGAGAGAGAGAGAGAGAGAGAGAGAGAGAGAGAGAGAGAGAGAGAGAGAGAGAGAGAGAGGAAAAAATTTAAAAGGATCAAATCATAAGGTTTGATACTATCCATAGTTTTAGGCATGCTCTGAGAGTCTGGGAATGTATACCCTAAGGGAAATGAGAAGTGACTATAATGACATGACCTACAGAAGAATCCCTTGGTAGTTTTTTCTTGCAATAAGAGTCTAATAACAGTGTGGTATGTAAAATTCAGCCTTATTCTCTCCAAGTCCTGGCTTTTTAATACTGGAGAGTATAAAAAACATACCTGTTTATATGTATTGGATAAACTTATATACCAGTAAGGACAACTGGTTTTATTTCTAGTCACATACGGAAAGATTTTCAGCAAGTGACTTCTAGAGGATTAGCACTTTACTTAAATTGATTCACTTAACCTTCACAAAACTCCACAATGTAAATATCATTATCCTTATTTTAAAGATGAGTAAACAGAATCCCAGATGGCAGATAATAGTGGTAGAATCAGGAGCATCTCCTTCAAGCTGGAGGGTTCCCATTTATTCTGGGCTGCCTCTTTGAGAGATCTGACATTGTATGTTTAGGGTAAAATCTATCCTTACTTCTGTTTCTTCCTCTCTAAACTAGGTATAGTTATTCAGGATGACCTCACAGTATCACCAAGTTTATGTTCTAGGTAATAATGTTGTTTCCACAATAAAACGTCGATTATAGAATGTTCGAGATGGAAAGGAGTCTCCACTCTGATGGTTCTTATCCTTCCCATGTCCCAGGACCCCTGTCATTATCCCTGCCTGTAAAACACATATTTTAGAACACAGTAAATGAACTAGTGAAAGGAAAGCGAGGAACCGGGAAACAGGCTAGAGAGAAGTGAAAGACAGAGACAAGGCAGAGATACACACTAGAGTTTATTTGTCAGAGCTGACAAAGGCACATCTCTCCATAGACAGAGGAAAAACAGGCTTGGGGCTTGGACTTTTATGCAGCAGGCTCAGGGATTAGAGCCAGGTGGGTCCTAATGCAGGCAGTTAAGGGTGGGGTTGGTATGAGGGAGTGGTGAGCCTTTCTCAGAGAGAGATGCCCCAGAAAGTGAAATTTTTCTTAAAATGGCGGCTGTCACTTAAGATGGTCATCCAGATGCTAAGCAAGGACCTTAAAACTAGTATGTAATCTTTTTTCTAACAAGAGCAGCTACCATTTTTCCTTAAAGTTAAGTGAGTGTCAACTTTTAGAAGTCTGACTCTAACATTTAGAAAGATTGCTTTTACTTCAAAACAAAGTATAGTTAACCTTTGAAAAACATTTTCTATTTACTCTTGGCCTTCGCCTGTTCCATGCTCTTTTTTGAGGTAAAGCGTGCTGTTAGAGGAGGTGTGTAGGTCTGTAAAACAACCAATTAGGGTGGGATGGGAACTCTGTGACTTGTCAGCACAGACACTTGAGAAACTGATGTGACTCCATTTTTGAGAAACCAGCCTCTACCTCAGAGCAAAGCCTGTCCAAGGAAGGGAGCATGGCCCTTGTCCTTGTTAAACCCACAGAACACTCCTAGACACATACCCACCCTGCTGAGTTGTTTGTCTGTAAATAACAGAGATCTGGGGCGCCAGGTGTGCCTGACTCAGTTAGGCTAGGTGAGGACCCATAGCAACCTCTTAGCAACCACCAATCAGCATAAGACAGGGAAAATACCTGGAAGGCCATATGACCTCCCAGTAGTTTATGGTGGTTGATAACATGTTGGGAAACCATATGGTTCAGCACATACACCCCTCGTGGCTTAAACCAATGAGTTCAAACGAATCCCCCTCTTGTACTAACCAATCACCCCTACACAACTTGTTCCTGCCAGTCAATGTGCTAATCATGTTTTAAAGTTGTTTTATGATTTTCCCGCAGTGTGTGATGATTTGCTAAGAGATGCTATGATGTATGTAAAGTCCCTGCCTTTCCCAAAGAGTGTATAAAACTGCTGCAAACCCTGGGCTCGGGACCTCTCAGCATCACTAGTTGCTGTGTGTGCGGAGGACTGAGCTAGCTTGCAATAAACACCTCTTTGCTGCTTACATTGAACTTGGTCTCTGGTGGTCTTTTGGGGGTCCTGAACTCGAGCATAACACACTCAGACAAGATACCATACCTCTTGAAGGTACCAGGGACTCCTGAGTGCAGTCAATAACAGAGACAGAGAATCAAAATCATGGTAGCTAGTCATTCTGGATCTTGAGCACACGGGAGCTTTTGTGTCATCTCTGTGATCATTGGCATGATGGTATTTATAAGTCAGCATAGCTTCGATGCTTAAAGAAAAAATTAAAATAACTAATACAAAAATAAATATTTAAGCCAGGCACAATGGCGCACAAATATAATCTTAGTGGCTCAGAAGGCTGAGGCAGGAGGATTAAAGTTCAAAGTTAGCTTAAGAAACTTAGTGAGGCCCTAGGTAACTTAGGGAGACCCTGTCTCAAAATAAAAATTAATAAAGGGCTGGGGATGTGACTTAGTGGTTATGTGCCTCTGGGTTCAATCCCTGGTACCAAAAAGCAAAACAAAACAAAACCACAAAAATAACAATACCTGGCTGGCCAATAAACAACAGAAATTCATTTCTCCTAGTTGTGGAGGCTGAGGCCCAAGATTGGGTTGCTGGCATGGCCAGGCTCTGGTGAGGCCTCTTGAGAGTTGCAAAGGACCAACTTCTGACTGCATCTGAACATGAGAGCAATAAAGGGCTTTATAAGGGCAATAATGCCATTCACAAGAGCTTTATGCTCATGATTAATGGCCTCCTAAAGGCCCCTGTTCCTAATACCATTACATTAGGGTTTAGGATTTCAGCATAAGAATTTTAAGAGACACAAGCATTCAGTCCAATAAAAGATGTTGAGGGGGTTCAAGATATGTATTGCCACTCACTCAAGACATCCTCTTCAGTGCTAAAGACAAGGGCTAAGGATATAGTTCAGTGGTAAGGCACTTGCAGAGCTAGTACAAGGCTTAGTTCAATCCCCAGCACCAAAACCCAAAACCTAATCAACCAACAAAAAACAAAAACAAACCCAGACAAAAACAGAAAACAAACAAAGGAACAAAACAAAGGAGAGAGAGAGAGAGAGAGAGAGAGAGAGAGAGAGAGAGAGAGAGAGAACAAAATATTTCCTGTCCTAGAGATACCTGAGGCATGAAACTATTACATTCATGCTCAGTGATGAACTGACCTCTCTAGGCTATTATCAAGTCCATTAACACAGATGGCATCCAAAGTTCTTGCGTCTCAATTCACCCCTTATTCTTTTGTGTCAATCTTTTATCATGCCCAAATGCAAAGATAGTTTTGAAGATTAGAATGTTTTATATGTAGAGACTTATTAAGGCCCCATGAATATAAACTTATTTTATTTCTATGTATATCTCTCTGCCCAGGGATCATTTTGTCCAAACCCTATATCTTATAGATGAAGAAAGGAATGTGGAGGAACCTGCCAAGATTCTGTAGTCAGCAAGTCAAAGATCTGGACTAAATCCCATAGCTTCTTGTCCTCAGAATTCTATTCATGTAGCTGAAATCATATGATGGCATCAGATCCACTATCCAAATTATGGCACACATGTGCTTTGTGTAGTGATTCCTTATAGGCCATTTATCCAAGGAAATCACCAGATCTGATGTACTTTCATCAGGGCTCACTGTATGAAGGCCTGTGGGTATAGGGGTCAGGTGTGCAGGTGTGTCCCAGACCAGTTTGCCTTCTAATGCAAAATTTATAATTTCGTAATAACCGATTTTAAAAGGCAAACTGGTCTGGGGGTCTGTAGCAGTGGTTAGTTGCACAAGACTCTGGGATCAATCCTCAGCATGTGCGCACACACACACACACACACACACACACACACACACACAGGCAAACCAAGAAGCTAATCAGACAGAATCAACTGGACATTTGTTTTCTCCTTACTCCCTGGGATTCATTTTTTTTCTTGGGTGAGAAAGAGGGAGATCCCAGATGAGGCCTCAGGCTCTCAGTCTAAGGGTATTTGAGGCTCAATCAGGAAGAAATGCTGAGGCTCAACAAGGAAGAAACCCATGGGTTGAATGTGGTCCTTTAGTGCCACAGGCTTACTTGTTTTGTGATTTGACTGATAAACTCATACACAAAGCCAGCTCTGCTGCTGCTGCTATTGAAACCATTCCAATCACAAAGCATTCTGCTGCAGGATAGAGATTTGCCAATGGGATCAGGTGTCCTTTGCCAAAAATCTGTGTTGAAGAGAGCAAGCTGGTTCTGGAGAAATTAAGACTTTTAAAAAACTCTGGCTGGGGTAGGTTCAGCCAGAGCTTCCCACAGATACAAGACAGGGAACAGAACAGTGCTGGCCTTGGCTTGGAATGACATCCTTAGAATATGAGTCCTACTCACATAGGAGCTTCACTGGAGGTGCAGTGTGGACACTATTGTGTGGACAGGTCTTAAAAAAAAAAGAGCCAAGGATTGGACACCCACTGGGGAGTCTCCCATCTCTCTCCTGAGAGATTGAGACTCTGACATGGGGATCAGAAAGGCTTTGGCAGTGAGAAGATTTAGAAGTCATCCTACTCTCACTTTATGACTCTGAGAAAAATCTTAAAATTATTCCATTACAGTGGTTTGGGCCAGGACCTTTCATTGTCTAACAATTATTTCAGCAGTTTCTAGTCTAGACTCAGGAAAGGAATCCCAAAAAGAAACTTGGATTCATCATCAGCTTCTCTAAGCTATCTAGAAATGCCATTTCTAATGTACTGCCCTGAAACAGGGACTGACTCAAGAGAGAACTTTCTGGTAGGGTCTGTCAGTGTTTTTGAGAAGCACTGGAAATGGTAGCACATTCATCTAGCTCAGAAGGCCGTCTAGGAAATGAAGAAGTATGAGAGGAAAGAGTGGTATATAATGGGAAAAGATGTATGTTAGTGATGTGGAAATTGTTTTTCATTGCTGAGTTAGTGGAATTCTTTGCCAGTTGTATTATATAGGCCAAGCTCTGTGTTAAGGGCTAAAAGCCAGGAGAGGAGAAAAAAAATGTGTTATGGGAGGTGATATATATTTTCCTTGTAAAAGTCTGGTTCCACCTTTACATTTTGAACTCAGTGGGGATTCCTCTATCCAGGCTCTGTGGGCGTCAGACATCAATAAAAGCTCCTAAAACTCTGCAGGCCAAGCCTATCTTCCCTTTCCCCTTTCTCCTTTTTAATCTGGCTTTGGTACACCAAAGGATTGTTAATTATGCCAGATTCGTGGGACCCCAATAGACCTCCAGGAGCCGAATCTGATGCAATCACACAAGAGTCTGTATTGCAAGCTCGAGCCTGGACTCACAACTGTTCCCGAGGCAGCGGTCCCAGGGAGTGAGTCCCGGTCCTTTGTTCAGTGAGATTTTATAGGTTTTGGGGAGATACTCTATGTGTCACTACATCACACAGCAAATCATTCCATACTGCGGGAAAATCAAACAACAACTTTTAACATTGATTAGCATATTCAATGGCGGGAACAAGTTGGGTAGGGTGATTGGCTAGTACAACAAGGGGGTTGGTTTGAACTAATTGGTTTAGGCCACGAGGGGTGGAGGGGTGTGCGTGCTAAACTACATGGTTTCCCAACATGTTATCAGCCACCATAACTACTTGGTGGTCATCTGGCATTCCAGATATTTTCCCTTTCTTATGCTGATTGGAGGTTGCTAGGGGGGTTGCTATGGGTCCTCACCTAGCCTAACTGAGTCAGGGACACCTGGCGCTGCAGACCTCTCCTGTTATTTACAGACAAACAACTCAGCAGGGGGGTATGTACTTAGGAGTGCTCTGTGGGTTTTTCCAAGGACAAGGGTCACACCTCCTTCCTTAGGACAGGCTTTGAGGTAGAAGTTGCTGTTATTTATTTATTTTTTAAAAATGGAGTCACATTAGTTTCTCAGGATCTTGTGACATAAAGTGAGATTTATGTTATCTTTCCAAAGATTTTCACATTGAAAATTTGAATTCCGATTTGCCTTAAAATAGCAAAACCTGAGGCCACTTGAGTCACCATTTACTCCATGTAAGATCAACCAGAGCTGAGTAGCAGCCTCCTCTTCTCAAGCTGCTTCTTTTTTCTTTTTTTTCCAGCACCAGGGATTGAACCCAGGGGCACTTAAGCATTTAGCCACATCCCCAGCACTTTTTATTTCTAAGTTGCATTAGGGCTTCACTAAGTTGCTGAGGCTGGCTTTGAACCTGTGATCCTCCTGCCTCAGTCTCCCGAGATAACAGGCATGGGATAACAGGCATGAGCCACCATACCTGGCAAGCCACTTCTTCTTAAGGAGCACCTGTCTCTTTAAAGAAAAGCTCCAGGGTCTTCAATGACTTCACTTCTGCCTCCTAGTGGCCATCCTGTCTGTGCACTCATAGTGATACCTACCTTGTTCCTGGAGACATTTCTGTTTATGACCATCAGATTGTTATGGTGTCCTAAGAAATGACTCAGGTCATGCCTGCCCAATCCTTGACCATTCTTTCAATTGTGTTCAGAGTATAACCCCAAACCGATTTTCTGGTTGTTTCTTGTTTTCCCTCTGCACATACTTAACTGCCTCCATTATCTCCAAATTAAATCCAAATGACCTAGTCTACAAAAAAGATCTTGAGTTGAGGACCTGTTTATTTGAAAAAGGAATCAATACAAATATGTTAAGGGAGGTACACTGGATTCTCAGTATGATTTTGTCTTTAGTATCAAAAGACTGCTCAATGTAGGCTTGTTCTATTATTTTATTGACTTGAGTACCCTATTTCATGTCAAAGCAGCACTGAATTATTGGCTAATATCATTATGCCGTTATTTGTAATTAAGGGTCGTTGTCAGATAATAGTCCCTGGAGGTCTTCTGCATTGAGATAAAAAGAAGCGTTGAGGACATTGACCATAGAGTTGCTCAAAGCCACCTCAATTTCCAGCACTTGACATTTCTTCAATGCCTTTGCAATATCTGCCCTCGCAATATCTGTTCTTAAGCTGATATAGAAATATCCTCCATCAATACCTTCTGTGCACAGCTTCCCCTAACACAGTGGCTATCTGTGGGGTGACACACACACTATTGTTATATCAAGTGTAGGATTCATGTACAACATAGTGCAGGCTAACTTAATTCCAATGAATGGAGGAAACTATGCTCTGCTTAAAAGAGATTCGGTGTACTGACCCCTCCTTGGGCTCCACAAGGTGGTTCCAGGCCTGCCTTCTGTTTTTATGAGGCCTCCTACATCTCTCTCCTAAGGCTTTTGAATGACAGCATATCCAGGTTTCAGGAGTGAGATAGATAAGTTCAGAAGTTTTCATACTCTCTTTACTGATAACAACTCTAGATAGTTTGGCAAAGGATGCTCTGATGGAATTATAGAGGGGTGTGTCAGAAAAGGATGGGAACAAAGGAGTTTTACCCCTCAAATTGGAAGATTGGTTCTATGTGAAATGAACCTTTCACAAATTCAGCATAAGGAAGGTGTTTATTAAGACCTCAGGGTTCATGGGAAATGGATTCATCATTTCTGATCTCTGCATCTCAGTAATTATAGGAGTCTGTATAACCGTGATAAGGAGTTTAGATTATGGATGGTTTAGTCCTGATGACACTGTTCATTTACTCATCCTCTCTAAGCCCCTGTCTTCTCATCTGTATATTGCTAATAATAATACATACATACTTAATAAGGTTAAGGAGATTTAATTAAGTAATGTATGTAAAATATTTAGCATAAAGAATTCCACAAAGTAAAATGTGCTCATAATCAGAAATAGCAGCTGTACTCAGCAAGGTACTGGTGAACTGACACTCAGTGTTCCAGAACATGCTTTTTGTTTCCATTAATCCCACAGGTGAGAATGGAAGTCCAGGAACATTATGAACCAGAGTTCAGAGCCTGCTTACAGGGTTGGATAGAGGTCATGAGGCTGTATAGTGAAGGTCAGCTCAGGGACTCAGAACAGTAAGTACAGAAACTACATTAACACCAGGGGGTGGCTCTGAGGGCAAAGAACCAGCCAATGAAGAGCAGCATGAGTGGAGGCTGAAGCGGATGTTAGGACCTTTGTACCACTCCAGGAAGGGCAGGGCAGAGCAAGTGACTGAAGAGCTCACTATGCGCAGCTAATCAGTTTCATGGCACAGAGGACAACCTTGGGGTGCCAAGGCCTGGGAATAGCAACAGAGGAGCTTGGACATGATTCACACACCTGGGCCATGGCCATCAGGAAGAGTCCAATGTAATCTGGCATAGCTAAGCCAAGACAGGTTTAGTGTTCCAGGATAGAACTGGAGTAAAATCAAGATGTGGATGTAAAAGAGCAACTTTATGGATTATAGAGAAGTCTGAATACAGGGATGCAGGCCAGTCCTTATGGGGCAGGAGATGGGTGCTTTTCCTGACAAAAAAATATTGTTTTCATATGTTTTATCATCTTATGGACAACTTGAGTGGATGTGGCAGACAAGGGAAGAGTTGTTGTAAGATTTCTTCCATTCTTTCAAAAATGTTTCAGGGACATACGCCATCATCACCAGGTTAGGCACTCCTCTGGATTCTCTGAACTTACACCTAGGTTGTTGTGCCATGGATAAATGCATCAAGAAGGTCAAAATCTCCCTGTGGAAAATGGTGAGGAAAATGAAATCAGCTAGCACACCAAGTACACTTGCTACTTTGTGGCAAAATCAAGATGGAGAGGTGAGGGTTGGTTCCTGCAGGAGAACAGCAGTTGTGGCACCTGGACCCATGGCACTACTCCATGGCCATGGTCAAGTTCACTAACAGGAGGCTGCGGGGATCCAAAGGCTGGTAGAAGCTCTTCCATTCGAGACGTCCCAAGCCTGTGACAAATTATTTAGTTTATGTAACAATAACAGCAACAATGACAAAATTCCCTTTGACCTGGTAAAATTGAGCATGTAAGAGTTAGCCTTTGCTTTCTTCTGATAGTGAATAATTACATGGAGCTCACGGGCTAATTGGTGTGGTCAGGTGGAAGTACATTTTGGAAGGAGGCAGATTTTGGAAGGAGGAGGGTGTGAGAAATTTTACACATCAAAGCTGTGTAACTGGGTGTCTGAAAAGATGAGGGAAAGAATTCCTGAGTCCAGGACATCTCAGGGAAGGCCAGGATGTGTGGGTGTGGCTAATATGCAATTGGAGCTACTCCTTCCTATTTGATCACATGGGAAATGTAATTTCACACACATTTTTCTCATACTTCTGGACCATTTTCTTTTAGTGATATTTTTGGCAGCTATAATGACCAGTACTGGCATTTAATGAGTAGGCCTCAGGTATGCAGGGCATAGAGAAACATGCAGTAAATTCCTAAAAGGGGAAGGGTTACTGCCTCACATAAACAGCTTATAACTGTCTTCTTGGATATTGAGGTGGGAAGGAAAACAGCTTATAAACTTCTGCGCCTCCATCATAACTCCTTTTATTTTTTTGGGGGGGGGGTACTGGGGATTGAACTCATGGGCTCTTGACCACTGAGTCACATCCCCAGCCCTATTTTGAATTTTATTTAGAGACAGGGTCTCACTGAGTTGCTTAGCGCCTTGCTTTTGCCAAGGCTGGCTTTGAACTGGAGAACCTCCTGCCTCAGCTGCTAGGATTCCAGGTGTGCGCCACTGCGCCTAGAAATTCCTTTTAATTTTGTTTGGTTTTAAAATACAAAGAATTTGCTGGAAATGTAACTACCATGTAAATTGAAGAAACTATACTTCTAGGTCTTTGCAAGCTCTCTCATAGACTGGGGGAGAGCAGGCTGAGGGATTTATCTCTTTCCTTTTCACAAGGTCCTCCTAAAGTTGACTTGAGATGGGTCATTGATTGGTCATTATTTCTTGGGAACCCTTGCTAAATCTGAGACTGAAAGAATCACGTTTTAGCATTCCACTTTACTCATGGAATCAGAGCAAAGAGAAACAAATGTTTATAAGAATTACTTCTTTTGATAACTCCATGAAAAACATGAGGAACTGTCTCAGTAAGCAATTAGGAACATTTCTACCATGATGAGAAAATAGCCTGCCTATTTTCTAACCCTTTTTAAAAACAGAATTGGATAAATATAACCAAATCTTTGACCTTAGTCTTCATTTTCTTTTTACTATCTTTAAATCCTTTATTCTTTTGTAAAAGCATTTTGTTTTAAAAGCAGAACCTTTCTTTTCTTGGTAGTGGGGATTAAAGTGTGCTCAGCCACTAAGCTATATCCCCAGTTTCCCTGCTTTTCTTTAAATATAATTTTAGTTGTAGGTGAACACGATATTCCCTTTTTATTTCATGTGGTGCTGAGGATCAAACCCAGTGCCTCACATGTGTTAGGCAAGTGCTCCACCACTGAGCCATAGCCCCCCCTTGCCCCTTTTGACCTTTTTATTTTGAGACAGGGTTTCACTAAATTTCGGAGGCTGGCCTCAAACTTACCATTTCCCTGCCTCAGTCTCCCACATTTCCAGGATTATAGGTGTGTACCACTGTACCCAGCTCCAGGTAGAACTTTTCATGTTGAAGTCTGAGATAAGCTGAAGAAGAAGAAAATGTATAGAATTGATGGGAAGTGAGATGACCGATGCTAAGGATTCACAGGTACACATTTAAAGTGTTCATTGCCATGGATTTTTTTTTTTTTTGTACCAGGGATTAAAATGGGGGCTCTTCTACAGAATGGGAGAAAAACTTTACCACATGCAGCTCAGGTAGAGCACTAATCTGCAAGATATATAAAGATTTAAAAAAACTTAGCAACAAACAAACAAAAACAACAACAACAAAACCAACCCAATCAATAAATGGGCTAAGGAACAGAACAGGCACTTCACAGAAGTAAATATACAATTCATCAACAAATATATGAAAAATAGTTCAACATCTCTAGCAATTAGAGAAATGTAAACCAAAATTACTCTAAGATTTTATCTCCCTTCACTCAGAATGGCAGTTATCAAGAATACAAACAACAACAAGTGTTAGCGAGAATGTGGGGAAAAAGGCACACTCATACATTGCTGGTGGGACTGCAAATTGGTGAAACCACTCTGGAAAGCAGTAAGGAGATTCCTTAGAAAACTTGGAATGGAACCACTATTTGACCCAGCTATCCAGCTCCTCAGTCTATACTCAAGGTACTTAAAATCAGCATACTACAGTGACACAGCCACATCAATGTTTATAGTAGCTCAATTCACAATAGCTAAACTGTGGAGCCAACCTAGATGCCCTTGAACAGATAAATGGATAAAGAAAATGTGGTATATATACACAGTGGACTATTACTCAGGCTTAAAGAAGAATGAAATTATGGCATTTGCAGGTACATGGATAAAGTTGGAGACTATCATGCTAAGTGAAATAAGTCAATCCTGAAAAACCAAAGTCCACATGTTTTCTCTGATATGTGGATGCTGATCCATAATGGGGTTGAGGTGGGGCAAGGGAAGAATGGAGGAACTTTGGATTGGGCAGAGGGGAGGAAGGGGAGGGGAGGGAGTATGGGGGTGGGAAGGATGGTGCAATGTGATGGTAATTATTACCTTATGTATATTTATGATTGCACGAGTGTTATGACTCTGCATTGTGTACAACCAGAGAAATAAAAAGTTGTGCTCCATTTGTGTACAATGAGTCAAAATGCATTCTGTTGTCATGTATCACTAATTGGAACAACAACAACAAAAGGAAATGAGGGGCTCTTAAGCATTGAACCGCATCCCCAGCCCTTTTTATATTTTATTTTGAGATAGGGTCTTGCTAATCGCTTAGGTCCTCCCTAAGTTTTGATGCTGGCTTTGAACTTTCTACTGCTTCAGCCTCCTGAGCCTCTGGGATTACAGGTGTGTGCCACTGTGCCCAGCTCATGAATTTATTTTAATGTGCACAAATAAATACTGTACTCTGTATTTTCTTCTGCTTTCAACAAAACTGTGTGAAAAAGTGAGTTGATAAAAGGGAAATATTAACTAGTAGTTCAGATGGAAGGGAGCTGTGGAGCAGGATGCCTGATGTCTAGAAAATTTGAGATAACAGTCAAGGTTAAATGGGCCTTAAATGCATTTCTCAATTTGAGTAATCTCACTGTTTCCCAACAATAGTAATGATTGGAGCTGGATGCCCAAGAAGGAGGAGATGGTGAATTCCTCAGCGAGCGTTTTTTTTGATGAGATGGAGATTCACAAAAGTGTCTTTCCACCAGTAGAGGGCAGGAGCAGCTATGAAATCTTGTGTGGGAGGGAAGGACTGGTGCATCAGGGTTAGGTGAGATGCTGGTGCCTTACTCTCCATGTCTTCATTCTCTCCTCTAGCACAGAAAACACAGCTCCGATGAGTTCCCTTCCTAATCACCTCCTTGGACAACCTCTAGGTCAAGAACTTTTGTGACAGAAACAGGGATGAAAAGCATCATGAAATAGTCCTGGTGCCATCTGCAATCGATCATGGTGAGACAGTGTGTTGATCTCTGGACACTTATCTTCTGTCTCTTCCCTTACCTGACAGGGCTTTTGTTCTCACTCTCCTCCACAACTACACTGGGGTATCAGCTGATGTTGTAGAACCCAAGGGTCAGCTGTTTTTCCTCTCCTCTCTCTACCATACTCCCTTGGTGTGCACTGATTCTAAAACAACTCCCTGATTTTACACTCTGCTCAGATCTCTCTCTTTTGACTGGTACATCCAACTGTCTACTTGACATCTTCACTTGAAGGTCTGACAGACAATTCAAACTTAACCTGTCTCAAGTGGAAATAATCATCTCTCCCGCTACTCCCCTAAAACTGCTCTTACATCAACATCTCCCATCTGGGATGAAGGTAATGTTATCTTTTCCATTCTGAGGGCAACAACTTTGATGTTATTCTTGAGTCTTTGTTTTTTCTTTTGTCTCACTTCCAACCTGTCAGTAAATTCATTTGTTTCTGCCTTCAAAACACCTTCAGTGTTTGTTTACTTCTCACTATCTTTGCTGCGATCGCCTAGAAATGAGAGATCATTTCTTTCTACCAGGTTTATTATCAGAGCCTTGGACCTGAACCCCCTGCTTCTACCCTTGACCCCACTCTCAGCAGCCGGAAAATCTTCTTGAAACAACTCAGATCATGTAACTCTGCTCAAAACCCTCTACTGTGCCTTCTTTTCACACTAAGTTAAAAACTACAAAAGTCCATGTGCTCTTCAGTGATCTGTCCTCCTACTCTTAACTTCCAAACAAATCTACTGCCCTCCCTCTCACTCACTCTAACATCTGACCTCCCTGCTGATCCTGAAATGTATCCTAGGCACATTCTTCCTTTAAAACCTTTCTGCCTAAATATGTACCTGGCTAACTACCATCCTATCTTTGAGTCCCTGCTTCAGTGTCACCTCATGCTACGTTTTGGATCTAATTTGAGTATCCTCCAAAACTTCATATGTTAAAATTTAATCTCCATTGTGAGGTATTACAAAGATGGAAACTTAATCCATCTTGATCCACTATGGTGCTTAAAGGTGGAGCTTTTAAAGTGTGATTAGCATTAGATAAATTCGCCAGACTCCAAGATTATTAGATTCTGATAGCTTTATAAAAAGAGTGAAAGAGACCAGAAAGACAACATATGCAGGCACACACCCTATCCTGCCATGTGGTGCCTGGTGCCACCTTGGGACTCTGCCAGAAAGAAGGCTATCACCAGCTGCAGCCTTCTGACCTTTGACTAGGACTGTGAACCCCAAACAGAACGCAGTTCTTTAAAATTTATCTGGTCTGTGGTATTTTATTATTAGCAACAGAAAACAGCTCATCAAGGAGGCTTGCCTTGACTTCCCTATTTTAAGTTGTTAGCCATATCTTTCCTCATTCTCTTTCTTGTACTTATCTCCTTAACAGTCTGTATAATTTACATATGCATTAAATTTAATGTCTGTAGGTATTCAATGGAAAACGACCTTTGTAAAAGCAGGAATATCTTTTGCCCTTTTCTCCTTACCTATCCACCTATTTTCTTTATTTCCTTCCTTCCTTCTTTCTTTTTCTTTCTCTCTTCCTTCCTTCCTTAATCTTCCTTTCCCTTCCCTTCCCTTTCTCCTCCTATATTCTTTGACACCTCTTTCTAACAGTACCTGGCTACTTAAGAAATTATTTTCTAAACCACAAATGCAGAAGTGCTTTCCCTGTGACTGAGAATAGAACCCAGTGCCTCACACATACTAGGCAAGCACTCGACCACTGAGCACCAGTCTCATCCTCACACTCTGTGTTCTTAATGGGATTTGCAGAGTCGTGGGAGAGACATGTTTTTTACATAACCACAGATTACTGTCTGCGTGGGCTTTCTCTTGTCCAGTGAGGAGGTCCATGGAACAGGGTAGAGGAGAGTGTGGCTGTGGAGTCACGAATCAAGACCTCCAGAGACCAAGCTGGAAGCAGGTCTGATTTTATTGCACAGTTACCATGGATATATATCTTGGGTAATAGCTAAGCAGATTATAGGCAGCCACCAATACAATTTCTGGCCAACTGTCCTTGCGGCAACCAATCGAGGAGCAGACTGTGGAGCAAGTGCTGAGACTGCAAATGTGGCCTCACGCTGGGGCGCTGGGGCGCTGCGCCTATTGGTGAGCAGCCTGCCACTCATTTGCCTAGCATGAGGGGAGTAACCTGCTACTCAGGCACCCTTAATGTGTGGCACGTAGGCAGTACTCCATGCACTTGTCCCCACAAGTGTCAGTCTCACAGGTAACAACATAACATTATATGACAGAAAAAAACAAGAGGATCTGCCCTACTTTAAGGCATCAGCGAAGTCTCCACAGAGTTCAAGTAAGGGGCTCCCACTACCAAGCTTAGACTGGACAGCAGGTCTGCCTGGCTGGAAAGCCCATTCCCATCCCTGAGGAACACATGGCAACCAAAGTCCTTCCTGATGCTTCTGTTTTCCCCAGGAACTCCTGAGCAATGGACATTGAGTCATTACTCAATCACTGTTATCCTTTAACCACAAATGCAGAAGTGCTTTCCCTGTGTCTGAGTTTCATAAAGCTGCTCAGCTACTGTTAATACCAACTCATCATCCCAGTGTCCCTGGGGTCACAGGATCAATCTTCAGAGTTCTAAGGCATTGAATATGTCTGGTGTGCGTCTGACAGGGTGTGGGGGTGACTGAAGTGACTGGAGCAGCCTGCCAAGAGGGCTACTTCATGCTGAGGATCTAGTGGAATTTGGCTAAGATTGATTTGTAGCTGATCTCTGCTTCACTCACAGGAATGCTCAGCCTCAGGCCTCTCATGTCAGTCTAGATCATTTGGACTTTCTTTCCTAGGCAATGGAAAGCAGTTAAAACAATTGTTGAGAGAAGTTACTGAGAGAATGATTGGGAAATTCTCTTAGCAGTGTGTGCAGAACCCCACTCAGTGGCAAGAAGGGTGTTGGGAATTGGGTATGGCATGTTCTAGACCCCTTGGAGGGGATGTTCCACATTCCACAAAATCACATGTCTACAGGATGCAGGTAGGAGTGGGAAGGAATGAGTAGGTAAGCAGGAGACAATGTGCAGTGCTTAAGATGTTTTTGTTATCACCATATTGTCTTCCCTGCTCCACAGTGGTTGTAAGATTCCAGAGACAATAGTCTATAGCTAGGCGCTGAATAGATAAACCCTTTTAAGATAAAACAAAATGTGACCAGACATTTACACAAAAGTTTGTCAAAGCACTTTAGGTGGAATTTTGTTAAGCATTCTAAAACATTGCAATGAGCAAAAATTCTTTGCAGAAGTTCCCCAAATAGGTGATTAAAGGAAAAGCAGACAAGTAGTATTATAAAAAATTAAACGGCTTCTCCACAGCAAAGGAAATAGTTGACAGGGTGAAGAGACAACCTACAGAGTGAGAGAAAATATTTGCAAATTATGTATCTGACAAAGGATTAATGTGCAGAATATACAAGAAACTCACAAAACTGAACAGCAGAAGAACTCACCATCAGATTAAAAAATAGGCTGATGATCTAAATAGACTTTCTCAAAAGAATATATACAAATTGCTGGAAAGCAAGCCTATTAAAAATAAGCTCAACTTCAATGTGAAACAAAACCTAAACAAGATGTCATCTAATCCTGGTTAAAATGGCTATCATCAAAAAGACAAAAGAAGCAGATGCCAGAAAGGAAGTGGTGAAAAGGGAACCCTTGCCCACTATTAGTGGGAGTTCAAGTTAGTGCAATTAGTAGAAAACAGCAAAGAGTTTTCTCAAAAAGTGAAAAATAGAACTTCCAGGTGGCTCATGCTGGTAATCCCAGCAACTCTGAAGTCTGAGGCAGGAGGATTGAAAATTTGAGCCCAGCCTGGGTAACGTAGTGAGACCCTAACTCAAGATAGATGTAATGGTTAATTTGGATTGTCAACTTGATTGGATTAAGAGATGCTGATAATTAAGAGGCTTCAGGGTGTGTCAATGAGGGTGTTTCTAGGAATGATTGGCATGTGGGATAGCCAAGTATGGGCAGCACTGTCCAATAGGATGGTGACTTGGATAGAATAAAAGTTGGAAGAACAAGAAAGCAGTAGCAGAAGCAAGCTCGATTCTTCTTGACCAGGCTCATGATTGTTGCTTTGATTGTCTAAGGATATCAAACTCTTCTTCTCTCTTCCAAAGTGGACTTTGCCAGTAGTTCTCCAAGGAGTTTCCAGAAGCCTTTGGTCTCAGACTAGGTAGCACTGTCAATCCCTCTTGCTCTGGGGCTTCCACCTCTGGGGTTGCACAGCTACTGGTTCTTCTAGCTCTCCAGCCTGCAGGCGGCCATTGTGGACTATCCAGTTTCTGGTCTCATAAGCCAACCTAATAAGTTCCCTTTTTATAGTCATACTTCCTGTTGATTCTGTTCCTCTAGATAACCCTAATACAATAGATACATAAATAAGTTATTAAACTAAAAATAAATTAAACTAAAATAAAAAAATAAAAAGGACTGGGGTGGTATCTCTGAAGTGAAGCACCATTGGGTTCAATCACCAGTACCACATGTACTCAAACAAAAACCCAAAATAAAATAACAACAACAAAATCTTCCATGTGACCCAGCAATGCCACCTCTGGGTATATATCTAAAGCAAGGAAATCAGTATATAACAGTGACATCTGTAGTCCTACCTTCATTGCAGGATTATTCACAAGGATCATGAAATAGAAACTCCCCAAGTGTCCATCACCTGATGATTGGATAAAGGTGTGGTGCATATGCACAATGGAATACTAGTTAGCCACAAAATGCAATGAAATTCTGTCATTTGCAACAACATGGATGGAACTGGATGTTGTTATGTTATGTGGAGTACACCAGGCATAGAAAGACAAATACGTCATGATCTCACTCCTGAGTGTTATCTAAAAAGTTGGTCTCATAGAAGTAGAGAGTAGGACAAGAGTCCCTAGAGGCTAGAGAGAATGGGGATAGAGACAGGTTGGATCACAGTTACCTAAAGGTAGATAGGAGGAACATGTTCAAGTGTTCTATAGCACAGCAGGATGACCATAGTTAACCAAAATGTACCAAATATTTCAAAGTAGCTGGCAGAAAAGATTTTGAATGCTCCCCCCAGAAGGTAATGATAAAGTGCTTGAGGTTCTGGGAATGTCAATTACCCTGACTGATCATTATACTTTTTATACATGTCTGGAAAAATCTCACTAGACCCTTTAATATATGCAATTATTATGTCAATTAAAAACATAATAAAAAAATCCAACAAATCCATTGAACTGTACAATGAATGCCTCTACAGGCCAAGATTAGGGCCCAGTCTGCAGAAGGTTCAGAGCAGGCTGAGAAAACTTTGCTCTTGAGGAGGGCCTTTGTCAGTTGGCAGATTCAGTAGACACCCCAGTTTCCCAGCCTGAGGCAGTGAGGGGGCCAAGTCTCTGCAGCTTCTTGATAAGGAGTCTCTGCCTAATATCTCTGTATAAAATCTCAGGAAGAGAAAGGAACATGTCTGTAGGACAGATTGTGAGTAAATGACAGCAGAGGAGCAGAAACAGATACACAGAGATCTAGATTGTCTGCAAAGAGGTTTATTGCACAGCTCACAGGGTGCTTCAGCTCAGCAAAGCTTGAAGGGGGCTGGGGACTGGTTGCATGAGGAGAGGAGCTGATATCCAGGGTTGACAGAGGGCTTGGGAGCTGGTAGATGAGCCATGCCACAAAGTGATGATCCAGGAGCTAATATGTCCCATCCAAGTGAACCGGAACCACTGGATATGTGGTATTGTCCCGTGGAGATCTCTTGTCACAAGCAACTATGTAGAACTCCCTTGCTGATACACCTGTGTATTTGCAGTTTCCATAACTCAATTTACTTTTTGTGATGCTACAGATGGTTAAAGGCACCTGAACTGAACTTTTATGACAATTTGTACTGGGGCTTGTAAGACAGGTTACATTTGGGGTTCCACAAACTTGAACAACATCAGCAAAAGTTGCTTTTAGAAAAGTATTTTTGGCTTTGCATTGCCCAATGTAACTGTTAACTATCTTCATTGCATCATCACATTTGGGGCCAGCCATATTTACGTGTTGAATTTCAAACCACTGAGCAGGGGTTAAATCGCCCGGTGGGTCTTCAAATGAGACACTCATTCTCACAAATCCCAGCAGCAGCAGAAACGAAAGTCGTGATCCCAGCAGCTTTGGAACCATGTTTCCTGTGAGCAAAAAAGAGAGGTAACTAGTTCTGCATCCTGGCCCAGTTACCACACACTCTTTCAGTCTCAACCAGCAGCCCCCTCTGCAGTCACTGGGGTCATATTTCCATTTGCTTCCCGTCCCCACAGTGTGCCAAGTCTCCTGGACACCAACTTCAGCTCATCCTCCCTCAGGTGCTATCCCACCGTGGGCCCTGCTGTCCCAGTTTGAGGGCTCAATGTCTTACCTAGTCTTTGTGCTGCAGCTCCTGTGAGAACAGAACCAGCTGGTTGAACTGAGGCTCAGGGGCTGTAGGTGCTCCTATTTGGATGGTAAATATATAGCAGCCCATATGGGTGAGGCTGCAGGAGCCAGGAGGGTTCTGACGTCTTGGCCCTGCAGAAATCCAACACACTGGTACACATCACACTTGAGCAACCACTCTCTGTTTTGATCACTTGGTCTATTAATGGATACCCAAGGATAGTAGTGCTTCTGCTTCTGCTATATGGAATCTAATTCCATGTCATCCATGAAAGACTTTTGCTGGCTGGATCTGGTCCTGTGTTTGACAATTACACTGCCTGCTGAATAACCACAGATTTTGTCACTGTGCTTCAGTAGAGTACTGAAAGACCAAGTTCCACCAAGACAGGGCTACTACTCAACAAGTAGAGCTAGGTAGAGTCCATTTTACAGGAGGAATTTGCATTCTTGTCTCATCTTAAAAACTCCTGGCTGGTGCAGGGAGTTTTCTCTACTGCAATGTGTCAGCTAGAGCTGGGTAACAGCTGCCTGTGTTGAAAGGGCTCAGGGGTCTTCCTGAATCCATCTTTCCTTCCTGACTCTCCTTCTCTTGTTTAGCCAATGATGTCACTCTTCTGGTTCCTGGAGACATTTGTGTGTTTGACAATGAAAATCATTATAGTTTCTTGAAAAAACAAAACAAAACAAAACAAAAAAACAATGACTCAGAGCATGCATGGTTTTCTTAGTTTACACTCTGTGTTAGTTTTTTTTTTTTCCCCACTGTGACAAATACCTGAGATAAACAACTCTTAGGGAGGAAAGATTTGCTTTGGCTCATGGTTTCAGAGATTTCAGTTCATGGCTGACTTCATTGGTTCAGGTCTTTGTGTGGCAGAACGTCATGGCAGAATGGCATGATGGAGAAAAGTTGCTCAGCTCATACCAGCCAGGAAGAGGGTGGGGGGAGAGATAAAGAGAGAAACACTGAGAACAAGAAATACCTATCCAGGGCATACCCCCAGTGACTTACATCCTCCAACTTTTCTCTGTGTTTCTTCCTCATGCCAGCAGTTCTTTCTGCTAACAATGGATTAATCCTCTGATGATGTCAGACCCCTCATGATCCAATTACTTACCAAAAGCCCCACCTTTGAACATTGATGCACTGGGGACCAAGCCTTCAACACATGAGATTTTGGGGACATTCCAGATCCAAATCATTATATACCCAAACTTTAAAATTATATTCAAAACATGCCTCATAATATTTTTATAATTGTTCCATGTATAAATTTGCTCTGCACATTTCCTACTACCCTCGTTTTGCTCCAGTTTTGTGTTGAAGATTTTCTAAATAGGACCTCTTTACCTATGAAGTCTGAATAAATAGGTGTTATGGTTTGATTTGGCATATCCCCCTCAAAGCCCATGTGTTAAAAGCATGTTCCCCAATGGATTACATTACATTCACAGATGGGATTTTTATGCAATGGTACGATCACGAAAGCTCAGCCTCACAATTGAAAGCTGAAGGGAATACTGGTGGGACCTAGTTGGAGGAATTAGGGGATAAAGGTACGATCTGGAAGCATCTCTCTCTCTCTCTCTCTCTCTCTCTCTGTGTGTGTGTGTGTGTGTATGTGTGTGTGTGTGTGTGTGTGTGTGTGTGTGTGTGTGTGTGTCTGCTTCCTGGTTACCCGGTGAGCTGAACAGCTTTTCTCTACTATGTCCTTCTATCACAATGCTTCTGCCTTGGAGCCTGTGGACCATGGACAGAATCCTCTGAAACTGTGAGCTGAAACAAACTTTTCCTTCTCCAAGTTGTTCTTGTCAGGTATTTTGGTCACAGAAACCAAAAGCTAACATAGTGAGCCTATATTAGTCAAACACACCATAACTCCAGTGTGTGTGTGTGTGTGTGTGTGTGTATGTGTGTGTTTTGCTATGGATGGAATCCAAGTCCTTATTCATGAGAGGCAAATGCTCTGTCAATGAGCAACACTCTCACTTCAATGTAATTTTTGTCTTTAACATAATAACATAATGCTCTTTTAAATTTTGTTAGCAAACCCTTAGCTGTGAGTCTCTGCAAAAATAAAAGAATAAATTACTCACGTCCAAGATACAATGGCACAGGGTGAACATTCCCATCTCCAAAAGGAAGAAAATATCAAGAAGGAATTGGACCAAAGCAAGACCAAAACCCAGCAGGGCTTTGAATTCTGTAGCTCCAGGCCTGCCTTTTGAGTCACATGGAGTGGTGTTGTGAGCTCTGCAGGGCATGGGCAGCTCAGCCCCTATGGTCTCACTGATTACAGCCCACATGGGCTCTCTCAGCTGGCTTTGCTGACTGCTTCCATTTTCCCTTGGCTTGTGTTCCTGGCATCTCCATAGTCCTGGGGTGTCTGCTGAGACTTTGGCTTTACTCTCAAAGCTTCAGGCACTGCCTTGTTGGGGACTGTTTGCAGGATTCCAATCCTGCCGCACCTTTCCAGGCCTCTTAGGCTTTCCTTTAAAATTTCAGCAGAAGCCTCTGGAACCCCTAACTTTTGCCTACACAAACTCTGTTTCCTGGTCCTCCAGTTTGACTGCCCCCAAACCACCACTATTACCAGTTCCTTTGGATCTTTTCATAGAAGATATAGGTATGACTATACAACTCGTACACATTCCTTTATGCTGATACATTGATTCTACAGCCCTAACGCCTGACCCACAGAGCAGGTGGGCCACAACATCAAGTTTTAGGAAGACTTGGATGTTTGTTCTTGGCCCCCAAAAAGTGTACAGTTTTTCAGCAGAAACCGTCAAAACCAGTAGAACAAAGCAGCATTTTCCCAGTAATGTGAGTTCATATATAACCTTGTATATGGACATTAGCATCATCCTTATTATCAAGTTTTGGTCCTTGAACACCAAGGAGGGTGAAAAGCAATTTTTTCTGTAGATCTTAGAAAACACTTAGTCATTGGGAAGGACAGCACTGAGAAAAATTCTAAACAAGTTGCAAGTTACCACTTGAAAAGAGTCTGTCATGAATGACCCCCTGTGTTTTCCCTCCACCTGTGACTCTGGGATGACGAATTGCTTGTAGAACTTCAGGATATGTCTCATAGGTATTCATTCTGTATTGTTAGGTCTATAATTCTGGGAGGAAAAGAAGCTTTGGAATAACCCTACATTGTGTTCACTCAACATCTCAGCACTGCCCACCCCCCTTTTTGGTACCAGAGATTGAATCACTGAACCACATCCCCAGACTTTTAAAATATTTTATTTAGAGATAGGGTCTTGCTGAGTTCCTTAGGCCTTGTTAAGTTACTGAGGCTGGATTTGGACTTGCGATCCTCCTGCCTCAGCCTCCTGAGCTGCTGGGATTACAGGCCTGTGCCACTGAGCCTGGCCCAGTTCCCTTCTTATTGTTCTTAAACACTGTGGTCTTAAGAATTTCAGCTGGAGACCAATAAAAGGAATTCTTTTTTTTTTTTTTTTAAGAGAGAGTGAGAGAGAGAATTTTTTTTTTTAATATTTATTTTTTAGTTCTCGGCAGACACAACATCTTTGTTGGTATGTGGTGCTGAGGATCGAACCCGGGCCGCACGCATGCCAGGCGAGCGCGCTACCGCTTGAGCCACATCCCCAGCCCAGGAATTCTTGAATTGGGAATAGATACTCGATCACACTTGAATATTTCTCTATACCCCAATTCCATGAGCAGCTAGAAGAATAATTTCCACAGAGAGAAAGAAGGGTATGGGATAGGGAATGAATAACTGCTGAGAGAGAAGCCAGGATAGGAAGGAAGAGGGGGACAGATAGCTATGAAGAGTATGGAGATAAAGGTGTATAAAATGATATTTGGACTCTAAATGTTCTATGTATACTCACTCATTTAAATAATGTTAACTAAATGAACATGATGTGTCCAGTTTCCTAAATCCAAAGCTTTCAGGAAGAGGGCAAAAATAAGTGGATGTTTTGCCCCCCTCCCCACACCCAGAGAAGTCTTCCTTGACCTCTCAAGCCCCGGGAACAAGATTCTAGAAGCACTTTCCTGATGGCAGATTAGAGGAAGGCTGCACTTTCAGGATTCAAGAATTATACTTGCAGGGCAAGGGAGCGGAATCCTGACTCAGGATTCAAGCAGCAGGAGTACTGATTCCTAAAAGGTGGGTGAAAGATGAAATTTAGTGAAATTCAATATTGAATAGTCAGAATCTCCCAGAGACTCAGGAATTCAGGTGCACTGAACTAAGAACAAGAAAGAAAACATTGGAGCCAAGCTAGTTATGGCAGTGGCAGTGATAGTGGCACTGGTTATCCAGGGAAGGGAGGGCTAACACAAAGAGAGAGACACAATGGACTAATTTGGCATAGAAAAAGTCTGTAGATCAGAAAAGCAGCCTGAACTTAGCTGGTCCAGAGAGTGCACAGCAAACTGGTGTTTAAGTGCTCTGCTTTTCTCAACTGGCAAGTGGAGAGCTGAGGCACAGAGCCATGTTGAGGAGGCCACGTTGTAGTTTGCTGCTGTGGGAACACAAGAGATTATAGCAAACATTGCCATACTGTCCTGGAAAGCTCCTACCTTGTGGTGGAGGATGTACCTAGCAGAACATGAGTGAAACAGGAAGTGTACTAAGGGGAATTGAAATCCGAAATAAGGAGGGGAGAGTAACTCCCTTTGCGTGGAGGCTCATATGATCAGCTGAAGGGGGTTGGAAAACTGAACAGATGGGTGTGAATGTACACTCAGGAACCAAGCCTAGGAGGCCATATTTGTGGGCAGCAGAGTGTGTGGGTCGGCTCCCTTGCCCTGCAAGTATAATTCTTGGGAGGCTGCTGAGATTCAGACTCCTGACAGAGATCAGCAACTGCTGGGTCCTGCGGTGATGTTGATCTAATATCTCCAGAGCAGATATCACCCAACAAAGCCCTTAAATCCAGATACACTAAGCCCCAGCTGCTGGAACTCCACACTGTAGCAGCCCTACCCTGGTGGTGTATAGATCTGGTCTGTCTGGACAAAACTCCAATCAACAATATTTCCTATTCCATTCTGCCTTACACCGGTGAGAAGGGACTCTGAGCTATTTCACCTGCTTCAGTTTTAGACCACACCAGATGGCAGCTCAGTGAGTAACACAAAAAGAGGAAGAGATTAACAACCTCCAGCCCTTGCACACCCTCTCTTTCTTTCAGTACATAGACCAAGAATAAATTGAAAGAATGACTGTTGGGCATTGATCCTTGTCAACGCTTTTCAAGAGGAGAAAAATACTTTTAGTGGAGACAGTATTTTTTTAGTAAGAAAATTCCTCCCCACCCCTTTTTTTCTTTGGCGTTATTGCTGTGCTAATTGGCTCATGGCTACATATACTGAGCCACATCCCCACCCCTTGTTTGTATTTTATTTAAGACAGGGTCTCACTGAGTTGCTTAGGGTCTCGATAAATTGCTGAGGCTGGCTTTGAACTCACCATCCTCCTGCCTCAGCCTCCCGAGTCATTGGGATTACAGGTCTATACCACCAGGCCCAGATAATTTTAAAAACAAGTTATTTTTCCTTGTTTTTTGAAAGTTTTTTGTTTTTTTTTCTTACTTTTGTTTTTTGTTTCCCTCATTTCTCTTTCTCTTCTTTCTTCTCCCACTAATAGCAAAATTCTCTTTTTCTCTCTTCCTGTCTCGCTTTACTTCATCTTTTCTATTCTTCTCCTTCTTATAACTATCATTTGCTACATTTCTTCTGCATTCTCTGTTCACACTTTGAACATTTGAAACTTTACCTTTCTATCACATTTTTTTTTTCTCTTGGGACTGTATTTTGACTATTTTTTATAACTATTTGGCTTATAAAACTCCTGCTGTTGCAGTAATCAGTACTGCAAACTGCCCAAACAGGTTCTTTACTTTCATGCCAGATCTGATTCACAGCTATTTATTGTTTTTACTTTTGGCAATTGCTGACCCCTCCATTAGTGTTGTAGATGTCATAGTAGGCACTTTGTACTTATTTTAATGCTGTATACTGTTTGCTTTGGTTGTTGCTATTGTTTCTTTCTCCGTTTGCTGTAAGGTACTGAAAAATCTACCGGGAAACTAGAAAGAATAGAAGAGAAAAAAGTCGAAACTACTGACAAAAACTTAAGTAGGAATGACTGGAAGGACCTCATCCATTCTCATGGACATCCATTTCTACAGCAAAAACAGCTAACACAAAGGCTATAGTGAAGAAGACTGCATACGCTCTGTGCTCTTAATGGGATTTGAGATTAGTAAGAGAGACCCACGCTACGGGCTTAACCACAGATTATTGTCAATCTCACAGGTGACAACATAACATTATATGACAGAATAAAACAAGAGGAGCTGCCTACTTTAGGGCATCAGAGAAGTCTCCACAGAACTCAAGTAAGTTGCTCTCACTACCAAGCTGAGACTGTTCTGCCTGGCTTGAAAGCCCAGTCCCATTCCTGAGGAACACAAGGCTACCTCATGGCAACCAAAGTCCTTCCTGAGGCTTCAGTGAGGGAAGCCTCACTGAGCAATGGACATTGAGTCGTTACTCAATCACTGACATCCTTTCAAACAGTTTTTCTTTTCTAAACCACAAATGCAGAAGTGCTTTCCCTGTGTCTGAGTTTCACAAAGCTGCTCAGTGACTGTTAATACCAACTCATCATCCCAGTGTCCAATCTTCAGAGTTCTAAGGCATTGAATATGTCTGGTGTGCCTCTGATAGAGTGTGATAGGGTGTGGGGGTGACTGAAGTGACTGGAGCAGCCTGCCCAGAGGGCAACTTTATGCTGAGGATCTAGTGGAATTTGGCCAAGATTGATTTGTAGCTGATCTCTGCTTCACTCACAGGGATGCTCAGCCTCAGGCCTCTCATGTCAGACTAGATCATTTGGACTTTCTTTCCTAGGCAATGGAAAGCAGTTTTAAAAAGTACAATTATTATGTATCAGTTAAAAAATAAAAAGAAAAATTGGAGTGAAAAACAAGAAAAAATTGGAGTGTATAATGAGTAACTCCTCAGGCCAAGGTTAGGGCTTAGTATGCTGACGGTTCAGAGCAGCTTGAGAGAAATTTACTATGGAAGAGGGTGTTTGTCAGTAGGCAGATTCAATGAAGATCCTAGTTTCCTAGCTTGAGGTAGTGAGGGGCCAAGTCTCTGCAGCTTCCTGATACAGTGTCTTTGCCCCACATCTCTCTTCCCGAAAATCTCAGGAAGAGGAAGGAGCACATATGTAAGAGATAGATACACAGAGATCTAGATTTGTTTTCAAAGAGGTTTATTGCACAGCTCACAGGGTGCTTCAGTTGAGCTAAGCTTGCACGGGGCTGGGGACTGGTTCCTTGAGGACAGGTGATGACATCCAGGGTGGACAGAGGGCTTGGGAGCTGGCGGATGAGCCACGTCACAAAGGGCTGATCCAAGAGCTAATATGTCCCATCCAAGTGAACTGGAACAAGTGGATACGTGGTATTGTCTTGCACAGATCTATTGGCACAAGCAACTACATAGAACTTGGTTGCTGGTACATTTTGATATCTGCAGGTCATATAATCCTTTGTTCTTCTGGTGATGCTACAGTCAACCAAAGGCACCTGAACTGAACTGTTATGACAATTTGTACTGGGGCTTGTAAGGCAGGTTATATTTGGGGTTTCACAAACTTGAGCAACAGCGGCAAAACTTGTATGTAGAAATGTATTTTTGGATTTGCATTGCCTTCTGTATCTGTTAACTACCCGCATTGCATCATCACATTGGGGGTGGGCCATAATTAAGTGCTGGATTTCAAACCACTGAGCCCAGGTTAAATGACCTGGTGGGGCCTGAAATGAGATAATTATTCCCACGAACCCCAGCAGCAGCAGGAGCCAAAGTTTTGGAGCCATGTTTCCTGTGAGCAAAGAAAAGAAATAACTAGTCCTGCATCCTAACTCACTGACCATATTCTTTTCCTGTCTTAGCTTATAGGATCTCTCTGAGGTCCTATAGGTCTTATAGGACCTCACTGTGGGGTCCTATTTCCATTTGCTCCCATCATTAATGTGTTTCAAGTTCCTGGGTATTAATTTTATTTCAGCTTCCCTTAGGTTCCACTGCTGGCCCTCTGGTCCCAGCTCTAGGGCTCAATGTCTTACCCACTCTCTGTACTGTGGCTCCTGTGTAACAAACCCAGCTGATTGTCTGTTCTTGGGTTCGGAAACTGTGGGTGCTCCTGTATGGGCCTGTAGATACATAGCAGCTCCTGTATGGGGCCGCCAGAGCCAGGAAGTTTCTAATGTCTTGGCCATGTAGACACCCACACATTGGTACGAGGCCCACTTGGGCATCCAGCCTCTTGACTGACCAATGGGTACTGAAGGACAGCACTACAGCTGCTTCTGCTATAAGAAATCTAATTCCACATTATCCATGAAGGACTTTTGCAGGCTGGTTCTGGTCTCACTGAATAAAAACTATACACTGCCTGCTAAATGTCCATGGGTTTGGTCGCTGTGTTTTAGTAGGGTACCGAAAGACCAAGTTCCATCAAGGCAGGGCTAGTACTCAACAAGTAGAGCTGGGAGGGCCCATTTCACAGGAGGAATTTGCATTCTTGTCTCATCTTAAAAACTCCCATAATGTTGGCTGGTGTAGGGAGTCTCCTCTACTGCAATGGGTCAGCTGGAGCTGGGCAGCAGCTGCCTGTGTTGAAAAGGGCACTAGGCTCAGGGGTCTTCCTGAGTCCACCTCTCCTTCCTGACTCACCTTCTCTGTTCAGTCAATGATGTCACTCTCCTGCCTACTGGAGACACTTGTGTTCATTACCATCAGACTTATTACAGTTTCCTGAAAAATGACTCAGATCACACCTTCCCAGTTACTGGGCACTTAACTTCCATTCAGCCCTCCCTCAGGTGCTGTCCCACCACAGCCCCTTCTATCCCAGGTCTGGGGCTTAATGCCTTACCTAATCTCTGTGTTGTGGCTCCTGTGAGAACAGACCCAGCTGGTTTTCCTGGGATTCAGGGATTGTGGGTGCTCCTATTTGGGTTTGTAGATATATAGTAGCCCCTATGGGTGGGGCTGCCAGAGTCAGGTGGGTTCTGACGTCTTGACTATGCAGAAACCCACAGAGGGGTTCATGGCCCCCTTGTGCAAGCAGCCTTCCTCTTTCATTACTTGGTGGACAATTGGTAGTCAAGGATACAGCTTTAGTTGCTACTATTGTAATAGATCTAAGGCATCATGTGCCACCAGAGCTTTCCCTGTTGATCTGGGATGTGCTGTTCAGGAATATTTCCTGGGTGAAGAATGACCAGAGATTTGATAACTCTGCATAAAGCTAGGCCAAGAACCAAATCACAGAAACATGCCAGGAAAAGCTGTTTGCACAAAAGAAGCCCAAGTTCCCCTTTCATTTTTAGTCTTCTTGGCAGTTTGTTAACACCCTTGTTCTCCATCTTCTCATCTCCCTCTGGAGTAAACTGTTTTTTTTTTCTTTTAAATTTAATTTTGTGGATAATGGAAATAATTTGTTATATATATTTGAAGTCCTCTCCTGCATTCTTCTTTTGTAGGATTCCCTCTTTGTGGTGTGAAGTCTTGCCCTGAATATTATTTTTACTTTTTGAAAAATCGAATTACCTTAAAATAGAAGAAAACCATTCTGTTCAATTTGCCCCAGAATGAACTTGGTGTGATAAAGGATTCCAATGCAGCACTTAGTATTCCTGCATTCTTTTCAGACTGTACTGTTTCCTACTGCCGACAGCCACCCGTGAACTGTGGGTGAACCAAAATAACGTGGAAGCCATTAGTGAAAGTCTGGAATCCTGGGGACTCCCAGCAGCAATGCTGCTGGTTTGAGATGCCTGATTCACATGACTTCCTTCCTAGATCCATCAGAAGTTCAGCACAGCTCAGAGATGGGGGGACCCATGGGAGCCACACTGCCTCTGGGAGATGGGTGTGGCTTTCCTAGATGCCAATCAACCTGTTTGCTGCAAGACCCCTGTCATGCGGGGAAGTGAGACCCCTCCCGCTGAAACCTTATCCCTGCCTTTGATGTACTACCCCTTAAATAAAGAATGGGAGCCGTTTTTTTAGTTCCATCTCCTATCAGGACCGGAAGACCTATCAGGCACTCCCTTTTTATCTAATTTCTGGCTCTGTCTCTTATTTCTTACTAATTATTTCAGACTTTTTATTTTCTCAGGCAGCTCACACCTTCTGAACAGAAAACTACCCTGGCAGGGCGCTGATAACAGTACAATAGTCTACAAAATGGTGAGCTCTCAATTGTCAGTTAACCATTTCATCTTTTGGTATTAAGAAGAAGATTATATATACATATATATAAAAGTATAGATGTCACGGTGCATAATTTTATAAGTGAAACACAGTTTTTCTTGGTCCTCTGAGAAGCACTGGAGAATAAACAAACACTGAATTTTATTACAATGTGATAGAGGTGACAACCCTGGTCAGAGCATGGTTTTTGGGCACTGGGGATGAGGTCATCCCTTCATGGACAAGGAAGGGTGCCAACAGAAAGTGCCACCCTTGAAGTGCTATAAAGGTTAGGTAGGGGTTTGCAGGGACAGTTGGGCTTTAGGGAGAAAGATGAGTGTTTTGGGGAAAGATGTGGGAAATTGCTCAGGGTGGAGACATGAACTGCAGGGGGCAGGGAGACCTGTGTGCTAAGAGAAGTTAAATCTCTGCTCCAGCTTCCAGGTTAGAAAACTGGACTTAGACCCTTAGATGGAATCAAACCCTGTTCTAGCCAGATTAGTCCACCTAATGCTTTAGTGCCTTTCTACCTTCCTGTCATCTGGAAATGCAATCATTTTATTATTGATGTCCTTATGTAAATTGGGACATAATGGTGACCTGATAGGAGCTGTTACAGCCAAATTAAAATACACACCAGGCCTGAGAAATCCTTGAGCAGACAAAATGTATTTTCAAGGAGGCCTTAAAAATAGTCTTATCCAATGCAAATTAAAACTACACTGAGATTCCTGCTCACTCTAGTCAGAATGGAAATTATCATGAATAAAAGCAAAAATAAATGTTAGTGAGGATGTGGGGGGAGGGAGGCACATTCATTCATTGCTGGTGGGACTGAAAATTGGTGAAACCATTCTGGAAAGCAGTATGGAGTTTCCTCAGAAAACCTGGAATGGAACCACCATTTGACCCTATTATCCCACTCTTTGGTATATCCCAAAGGACTTAAATTCAACAAACTACAGTGTACAGCCCCATCAATATTTAAACCACAATATCTAAACCATGGAACAAACTTAGGAGCCTTTCAACAGATGAATGGATAAAGAAATGTTGTATATATGCACATGGAATATTACTCAGCCATAAAGAACAATGAAATTATGACATTTGCCAGTAAATGGATGGAGCTAGAGAATATCATGTTAAGCAAAATAAGCCAGTTCCAAAAAACCAAAGGCTGAATGTTTTCTCTGATATGCAGATGCTAACTCACAATAAGGGTGGGGGCTAGGGAAGAACAGAAGTACTTTGGGTTAGACAAAAGGGAATTAAAGGAAAGGAGAGAGAATGAGAATAGGAGAGGTAGTAGAATGAATTGGATATTACTATCCTATGTGCATGTATGATCACTCTACCAATGTAATATAGCATCATATACAACCAGAAGAATGAGAAGTTATATTCCGTATATGTATAATATGTAAAAATACATTCTTCTATCATGTATACATAATAAGAACAAATAAAGAATATAAATAAATAGTGTTATCCTTGCTTAAACTGACAACATAAGTGAAACTTAACTTGGGTCAATTCTGCTAAATATTGACATTAGAAATAAAGCATTTGGCATAAGCAGTCATGTATTATGCGACAAGGGATTTTTCACCAAGGTAAATCTAAAATGGCATTTTTGTAACTGTTTCAGTAGCTTTTTATTGATATGACAAAAGACCTGACAAGGACAACATCGATGAGGAAAAGTTTATTTGGGTCTTCCGGTTTCAGAGTCCAAGATGGCATACCTCATAGCTCTAGGCCAGAAGTTGGTAAGAACGTCCTGGCAGGAGATTCAAGGTGGTGGATTAGAGGAAGGCTGCATTCCTAGGTGCTCCGTGGCTCAAGATTCAAGCAATGGGAGTACTGCTTCTCAGTGAGGTGGTTGAAGAGGAATTTCACTAAAAATTCAATGTTGAATAGTCAGAATGTCTTAGAGACTCAGAAATTTGGGTACGTTGAACAAAGAAGGAAGAGTACACATGATCCAAGCTGGTTGAGGCAGGGGAGGTGGTAGTGGTGCAAGTTCACCACAGAGGGGAGGGATAACACAGAGAGGAACCAGCAGACTTGGTCAGGAAAAACCTGAGACCAGAATATGGTGCAGAAAAATATCAGAAAATCAACCTGGACTTAGCTGATCCAGAGGCTGTACTGCGGAATGGAAAGGGCTTCTCAACTGACCAGCAGAGAGCAGAGGCAGGAGCCATCTGGAGGAGGCCATGTTTTGGCTGCTGCTGCAGAGCCAGGAGATCTTAGCAAACTTTGCTTACCCTGGCAAGCATCTACCATGTAGCCTAGGGAATACCTAGCCGAACGTAAAGAAAACATGCACAGAGAAGTACCCGGGAGATTCCAGTCAGAAATATGGAGGGAGTGTAACTCAGTTTCCCTTTGAGTCTGGTGGCTCATGTGTCCAGAGGAATCTGGGTGGGAATCTGAACATGGGTGTGAGTACGTGGGAAGGCTGTGTCCATGTGCAACGTTCAGAGTGTGTGGAGGATGGTCTTCTGCCCCATGAAGTAGAATTCTTGGGAAGCTCCTTGGAGCCAGACTCCTGATAGAGATCAGTAACTGCCAGGCCCTAGGGGTCTGTTGAGCTAATCTCACCAGAGCAGATACAACCCAATAAAGCCCCTCAGGCCTGATTAGATTTAAGCCTCAATTATTGAAATTCCCTTCATAAAACTCTGCAGCAGTCCCGCCCTGAGAGAGCATTGATCTGGTCTGTCCAGGCAAAACTCCACTGACATACTTCCTATTCCATCCCACCTTACACTGGTGAAAAGGGACTCAGAGATATTTCAACCAGCTTCAGTCTTAGGTCACTCCAACTGGAAGCTTAATGAGTAACACAAAAAGAAGGGATTAAGAGCTTTCAGCCCAGGACCTAAAAAGAAATGGAAAAAAAAAAAAAAAAAAAAAGGAAAGTTGGGCCTAGGCAGTGACCATCCATTCTCTTCAACTATGTTGACCACCTTGGTAGAGACAATGCCTTCATTAAGAATCTTTTTTTCCTTTTTTATTTTTCCTGGGTATTCTCGCTGTATGGATTGGTTCATGAACATATATGCATATAAATATCTCCACCCTCATTTTCAGTACTTTCTTTAATGTAGTTATTTTTCTTTGCCTTGTCTTTTCAGGGTTAGGGTCTTTGTTGTTTTATTTTGGTTTTGTTTTCATTTGTTTGGTTCTCTTGTTTGTATTTCCCTCTTTTATTCCCATGCTAACAGCCATTTCTCAATTTACATTGTTTTTCCTGTTTTCCCCTCCTTCCTTATAACCATCACCTGCTACATCTCTTCTGCATTCCCTCTGTTCACTTTTTGAAATTGTAAACTCTTCTCTAACTTCCTGACATTATCTTCTCCTAATGAACTGCATTTTTACCATCTTTTAGTACTAATTGGTTAATAACCTCTGCCAGAACCATTAATGCTGTTGCTATTATTATTAATTATTACTGTGGATGACAGTCAGTACCTGTGGTTTGTTTTAAGGCCAGATCTAGTTTATAGTTACTTACTGTTTTTGCTGTTGGCAATTTCTGTCCCAAATCATTCTTTTTTTCTTTTCTTTCTTTCTTTCTTTTTTTTTTTTTTTTGCATAAACATTGTAGATGCCATTGTAGGAATCAGGTATCTAATTTAATGCTATATATTGTTTGCATTGGTTGTTGCCATTGTTTGTTTCCCTCTATTCTGTGAGGGACTGGAAATCTACAGGAATACTGCACATTCCACAGGGTAGAAATTATGTTGCTGAACTAAACTCAGAAAACTGACCTAAAGACAGCAGACACACAAATCAATGGCACTCAAATTTCAGATATAGTTTAGTACAAATAATAGAAGAGACAAAAATCCCAAACTACTGGGCTGGGGTTGAGGGCTCAGTGGCAGAGTGCCTGCCTCGCACGTGTGAGGAACTGGGTTCAATCCTCAGAATCACATAAAATGAATAAACAAAATAAAGGTATTGGGTCCATCTACAACTAAAAAAAAAAAAAAAAATTAAAAAACCCAGAACCTTAAAAAAAAAATCCCA
Source organism: Ictidomys tridecemlineatus (assembly GCF_052094955.1). Lineage (NCBI taxonomy): Eukaryota > Metazoa > Chordata > Mammalia > Rodentia > Sciuridae > Ictidomys > Ictidomys tridecemlineatus. Next base: position 93,230,132 of record NC_135481.1, read on the forward strand.
AACTATTAACCAGGCCCTAGGTAGAAAAGTTAGGGGTAGACACTCAGGTTCCATTCATAGGCATTCCACTGCTAAGGCAAAGATTGAGAATTAACACATAGAGTGTGGATACTGCACATATGAGGGTTCTCAATCTAGCTTACTCTAGGAAAATTTGGCAAGAGAAGGCTGTGCTCCCCCCTCCAAATGCCCACACATTGGAGTGCAAAAGAAATCTACCTTAATAGATGCATAAAGGCCAACACAGGAATACAAAAAATATAAAAGACAAGGTAATACAACACCTCCTAGAGTTCACAATTTACCAAAAACTGACATAAAAAATACTGAAGAGGGTGAAGTATCAGTTACAGAACTAAAAAAAAAAAAAAAAGGATTATAAAAGCGATCAATGGATTCCAAGAGAACACGAAAAAAAAAAAAAACCTGAATGAATTAAGGAAGTCACTACAGAAAATGAATGAGAAATTCAATAAGAAGATAAATATATTGAAAAATATTCCTAAATTGCTGAGGGCCCGGTGAAGTTGATAAGGCTGGCTTTGAACTTGCTATACTCCTCAGCCTCCCAGCTTGCTGAGGTTACAGGTGTACACCACCATGCCTGGCTGGCATGGTTCTTAGTAACTTTTCCCAGTTCCCAAGTCCCTTCCTCAGTTGCCTTGTCCTACGTCTCCACTGTTTTTTTTTTTTTTTTTTGTTCTGCCGGACGTGGTATCAGGAGGTCCTGATACCACGTCCTGCTGCTTGTGTCTATTCTCAAGATCAGAGCTGAGAGGCTTGGCAGGTGTGTGTATGCGTGTGTGTGTGTTTGTGCGCGTGTGTGCGCACACTTGCTTCTGTGACTTCATAGAAGCTAAACCAGAAACACCCTATTTTCCCCTGTGCTTCAGGCTTAGAACTCCTATTTATCTCTTTTTTATTCAAGGAATCTGAGTACTTCCTAGACTTTACAACTCAAGAGAGCTAAGAGAACATTCAACGGGTATAAGAATAAAACTAGAAGAATAGAGTAAAAAGAGATTTATGGTCTTAGCCTGAAAATTCTGGATGTCATAAAGAGAATTTTCAGGGTAAGTCTCTGAAGGTACAGCTGTGAACTGTATAGCAATGGTTTGGTCAAAAATGGGCCATATGAACTGAGTGAGTGGTGCACACCTGTAACAATAAAGAATGTGAAGAGACCATCTACAGAATGGGAGAAAATCTTTGTTAGCTTCTCTTTTGACAGAGGATTATTATCCATATATAAAAAACAAAGAAAACTTAACACCAAACAACCAATTATGGGCAAATGAACTAAAAAGACACTTTTCAAAGAAGAAATACAAACAGTCAACAAACATGAAAAAATATTCAACATCTTTAGCAATCAGGGAAATTCAAATCAAACCTCCATTGAGGTTTCATGTCACTCCAGTTAGAATGGCAGCCATCAAGACAAAAAAAAATGCTGGAGAAAAAGGAACACTTTTACATCATTGATGAGTTATACATTAGCACAACCACTAAAGAAATCAGTATGGGGATTACTGAAAAGATATGACCATATGACTCTATGAATCAGCTATGTCTAAATATTCTTTAGTATTTATCTTCAAGAATTGGGAGCCAGGTGTGGTGGTGCATGTCTGTAATCCCAGCAGCTTGTGAGACTGAGGCAGGAGGATCCGAGTTCAAAGCCAGCCTCAGTAATATAGCGAGTGGCTAAGCAACTCATTGAGACCCTATCTCTAAATAAAATATAAAAAGGGCTGAGGATGTGGCTTAGTGCTTGAGTGCTCCTGAGTTCAATTCCTGGAACAACAACAACAACAACAAAAAAAATGGAGTCAGCATACGATAGCAATACGTATATACTCAAGTTTATAGCAGCACAGTTAAATAGCCAAACTATGCAATCAGCCTAGGTGTCTATCAATAGATGAATGAATAAAGAAAATGTGGTGTATATACACAATGAAGTTGTATTCAGGCATAAAGAAAAATAAAATTATATTATTTGTAGGAAAATAGATGAAACTTGAGAATATTATGTGAAATAAGCCAAAGTCAGAAAGTCACAGATCGTATGTTTTCTCTCAGATGTGGAAGCTAGAGAGGAAAAAAAAAAAAAAGAAAAAAAGTTGGGGTTGGGGGCTCAAATGAAAATTGAAGGGTGATCCACAGAGACAAGAAAAGGGACGAGTGGGAGGGAGGAGAGAAGGAAAAGGGGAAATACTTGGGAATGGTATTGGCCAAATTACATTGTAATTTTGTGTGCATGTACAGATACATAACAACAAATCCCACCCTTATGTATGACTATAACGCCCCTATAAAAATATGATAAAAAATTCAATCCCATTCAGTTATAGGTGCAGGGAAAAAAACCCACTTTCATTCCCTGTATTGTCCTTATCCTGTGTGTATTTGGATTCTTATTCTGTGATTAATTTACAAATGTATGTGTTCTCTGAAGGTCTATGAGCTGCATGAGAACAGATGTTGCACTGTATTGGATTAGTGCTGCTCGTAGAGTTTGCATATATTAAGTGCTTAAAAATACGTTTCTAACTGAACGGGCAAATGACATACTTGCCATGTGATTATCTGGTGCCTATTATATGTGTAAGTTGTATGTAATTGAATGTTTTCACAGAATGTTAGAGAAAGCCAAAGTTATCTTTTTTTTTTTTTTTTGTAACAGGAATCGAACTTAGGGGTGAGTTCAAACACTGAGCCACATCCTCTGCCCTGTTTTGTATTTTATTTAGAAATAGGGTCTCACTGAGTTGCTTAGTGCCTCCCTTTTGCTAAGGCTGGCTTTGAACTCGCTATCCTCTTGCTTCAGCCTTCTGAGCCACTGGGATTAAAGGCGTGTGCCACCACACCTGGCAAAGTTATCTTCTTTTTAAAAGATAAAAACCATGTCTGAAAGATTGAGTTATTTGTCCTAGCTCACATGATTTAAATGGCAACTTGGCATTCCAACGTTGTTTCTTCCTGACCCTTTATAGTGATACCCAGGGACTTAGCAAATATACTGAAAAGTAGGTTTTAAACTCCATTTATTCTCTAGTTTACCTTTGTTGATTTTAAATTTTAAGTTAAAGGTTGGCATAATTTATGCACAAACTGCAATTTATAACAAGTTGAGTCTTGAATTAGCACATTTTTGAAGGCATCATGGTGCTGGTGACGGGAAAAACCGGAGGCATGTCAACTTCTCAGGAAGGAGCCACATTTTCATATCAAACTGTGAGCTAAGCCTTTATCCTCAATATGCAATTTAACTACCCACCATCCATTAATTGACCCATAATTCATTTGTACCTTCAATGGCAAATAGTTTTCAATATATTCAAATAGTTTTCAATATATCCTTTGGCAAGCCTTGGTTGAGTGAGGGAGACTGAATACACTCTGTGCTCTTAACAAGATTTGCAGACTACTGGGAGAGACTCCTATTACTCATATGACTGCAGATAATTGTCAGTCTCACAGGTGACAACATAATAGGGCTACATGTAACATGACAGAATAGAACAAGAGGAGCTGCCCTAGTTTAAGGCATCAGAGAAGTCTCCACAGAACTCAGGCAAATGGCCCCCACTAGCACGATTAGACTGGACAGCAGGTCTGCCTGGCTTGAAAGCCCAGTCCCATCCCTGAGGAACACAAGGCTACCTCATGGCAACCAAAGTCCTTCCTGAGGCTTCAGTTTTCCCCAGGAACTCCTGAGCAATGGACATTGAGTCATTACTCAGTCACTGACATCCTTTCAAACAGTTTTTCTTTTCTAAACCACAAATGCAGAAGTGCTTTCCCTGTGTCTGAGTTTCATAAAGCTGCTCAGTGACTGTTAATACCAACTCATCATCCCAGTGTCCAATCTTCAGAGTTCTAAGGCATTGAATATGTCTGGTGTGCCTCTGATAGGGTGTGGGGGTGACTGAAGTGACTGGAGCAGCCTGCCCAGAGGGCAACTTCATGCTGAGGATCTAGTGGAATTTGGCTAAGATTGATTTGTAGCTGATCTCTGCTTCACTCAGAGGAATGCTCAGCCTCAGGCCTCTCATGTCAGACTAGATCATTTGGACTTTCTTTCCTAGGCAATGGAAAGCAGTTAAAACAATTGTTGAGAGAAGTTACTGAGAGAATGATTGGGAAATTCTCTTAGCAGTGTGTGCAGAACCCCACTCAGTAGGAAGAAGGTTGTTGGGAATTGGGTATGGCATGTTCTAGACCCCTTGGAGGGGATGTTCCACATTCCCCAGGGTCCACAATTCATATGGGAACAGGATCCAGGTAGAGGTTAGAAGGAATGAGTAGTCAGGCAGGCAACAATAGGCAGTACTTGGAATGATGAAGCCCTGGAGTGTTCTTATCCTGTTGAGAAGAGCCACTGAACCTGACTCCCTGGGTGTTGCCTTAAAGAAATGCAGATCATGCTTACCAGATACTCCCATATTTCACAGGGAAGATAGGAATCTTGACTTTTAGGTTGAAAAATCCCAACTTTTATAACTTGGCAACTAATTCAAAACATCACAATGGCACAGTGCAGAACAATCCAAATAGGCTGAGTGCCAGCATGCTAGCATTAGCACTCTGGTCCTAGTTGGCCAAATGAACCTTTGGTTTATGTCCTTGTTGCAATGACCACTCCCACCCCCACCCCACCACACACAGTGACTGTTAAGATTCGGGGGAGAATCTATAGCTAGACACTCAAATAGGTAGTCACCTCTACCGTGAAATAAAATGTGACCAGTATTCACACAAAAATCAGTCAAGGGAAGTTTGTAAAATACTCTAAAACATTGCTACATGCAAAATATTTCTGGAGAAGTTGCCCCAAAACACAGGCATCTGAAGGAAAATAGACAAATGCTAAAAAGACTTCTACATAGGAAAGGAAATAATCAAAGGAAATAATTAAGATGAAGAGACAATCTATGGGATGAAAGAAAATATTTGCAAATCAGGTATCTGACAAAGGATTAGTGTGCAGAATATACAAGGAACTCAAACAACTGAACATCAGAAAAACCGACAATCTGATGAATAAATAAGACAACGGCCTGGTGTGGTGGTGCACTCTTGTAATCCCAATGACTTAGAAGGCAGAGTCAGGAGGATAGATAGTTTGAAGCCAGCTTCAGCAACTTAGCTAGACCCTGTCTCAAAGAAATAAGAGGACGACGGGTGTCGTAGCTCAGTGGTAAAGAATCCTGGGTTCAATCCCCAGTACAATACATAAAACACACAGACTTACACACACACACACACACACACACAAAAAAAAAAAAGCCCACACACAAATAGGCTAATAGTCTAAATGACATTTGCAAAAGATATATGGAAATTGCAGAATAGTTTATGAAAAAAATCTCAACTTCACTATTCTTCTGGAAAATGCAAAGCAAAATCATAATTACATACCATTGCACACCAGTTCAAATGGCTATCATCAAAAGACAAAAATTATCAGATGCTTGTGAGAATCTGGTGAAAAGGGAACTCTTGCCCACTATTGGTGGAAATCTAAGTTAGTGCAGCCACTATGGAGAATAATATGGTGGTTTCTCAAAAAATGAAAAATAAGACTTCCCTCTGATCAAGCAATCACACCTCTGGGTATAAATTCAAGGCAAAGGGAATCAGCATGTCACAATGACATCTGTAGTCCCACCTTCATTGCAAGATTATTCACAAGGACCATAAAATGGAAACTCCCCAAGTGTCCATCACCTAATGATTGTATAAAGGTGTGGTGCATATGCACAATGGAATACTAGTTAGCCACAAAATGCAATGAAATTCTGTCATTTGCAACAACATGGATGGAACTGGATGTTGTTATGTTATGTGGAGTATACCAGGCATAGAAAGACAAATACCTCATGATTTCACTCCTGAGTGTTATCTAAAAAAGTTGATTTCACAGAAGGAGAGAGTAGGACAGAGTCCCCAGAGGCTGGGGAGAGTGGGGATAGAGAGAGGTTGGATCACAGTTACCTAAATGTAGACAGGAGGAACATGTTTGGTAGCACAGCAGGATGATCATAGTTAACCAAACTTACCTATGTTTCAAAGTAGCTGGCAGAGAAGATTTTGAATGCTCCCCCCAGAAGGTAATGATAAAGTGCTTGAGGTTCTGGGAATGTCAATTACCCCGACTGATCATTACACTTTTTATACATGTCTGGAAAAATCTCACTGGACCCTTTAATACATGCAATAATTATATCAATTAAAAACATAATAAAAAAGCTCCAACAAACCCATTGAACTGCACAAGGTTAGGGCCAAGTTTAGGGCCCAGTCTGCAGAGAGTTCAGAGCAGGCTGAGAAAACTTTGCTCTTGAGGAGGGCCTTTGTCAGTTGGCAGATTCAGTAGACACCCCAGTTTCCCAGCCTGAGGCAGTGAGGGGGCCAAGTCTCTGCAGCTTCTTGATAAGGAGTCTCTGCCTAACATCTCTCTATAAAATCTCAGGAAGAGAAAGGAACATGTCTGTAGGACAGATTGTGAGTAAATGACAGCAGAGGAGCAGAAACAGATACACAGAGATCTAGATTGTCTGCAAAGAGGTTTATTGCACAGCTCACAGGGTGCTTTAGCTCAGCAAAGCTTGAAAGGGGCTGGGGACTGGTTGCATGAGGAGAGGAGCTGGTATCCAGGGTTGACAGAGGGTTTAGGAGCTGGTAGATGAGCCATGCCACAAAGTGATGATCCAGGAGCTAATATATTCCATCCAAGTGAACCGGAACAAGTAGATATGGGGTACTGTCCTGTGGAGATTTCATTTCACAAGCAACTACATAGAACTTGGTTGCTGCTACATTTTGATATGTGCAGTTGTTATAATTCTTTGTTCTTCTGATGATATCACAGTTAACTAAAGGCACCTGAACTGAACTGTTATGACAATTTGTTCTGGTGACATTACGACAGGTTATATTTGGGGTTCCACAAACTTGAGCAACAGCGGCAAAACTTGTATGTAGAAATGTATTTTTGCCTTTGCATCGACCTGTGTATCCGTTAACTACCCGCATTGCATCATCACATCGTGGGTGGGCCATATTTAAGTGCTGGATTCCAAACCACTGAGCCCAGGTTAAATGACCTGGTTTGGCCTGAGATGAGATAATTATTCCCATGAACCCCAGGAGCAGCAGGAGCCAAAGTCGGGAGCCCAGCAGCTTTGGAACCATGATCCTGTGAGCAAAGAAGAGAGATAACTAGCACTGCATCCTGGCTCAGTTACCATATGCTTTTCCTCTTTCAACCAGCAGTCCCCTCTGCTATCACTGTGGGGTCATATTTCCATTTGCTTTCTATCCCTAAAGTGTACCCAAGTCTCTTGGGTACTAACTTTCATTCAGCCCTCCCTCAGGTACTGTCCCACCACAGCCCCTTCTATCCCAGGTCTAGGGCTTAATGCCTTACCTAATCTCTGTGCTGTGGCTCCTGTGAGAACAGACCCAGCTGATTATCCCAGGATTCAGAGGTTGTGGGTGCCCCTATTGGGTTTGTAGATATATATATATAGCAGCCCCTGTGGGTGGGGCTGCTAGAGCCAGGTGGGTCCTGATATCTCGACCATGCAGAAACCCACCGATTGGTACATGGCTCCCTTGTGCAAACAGCCTTCCTGTTTCATTACTTGGTAATGAAAGTAATGGGTACTCAACTGCTATTGTGGCTCTAATTGCTACTATTCCAACAGATCTAAGGTATCCGGTGCCAACCAGAGCTTTCCCTGTTGACATGGGATCTCCTGTTGAAGAATATATCATGGCTGCAGAATGACCGGAGATTTGACAACTCTGCTTAAAGGCAGGCCAAGAATGGAAACACAGAAGCCAGGAAAGGCTGTTTGCACAGTAAGGGCCCACGTTCCCCTTTCGCCTTTACCATTCTTGGCAGTTTGTCGCACACATGTTCTCCATCCCTTCATCTTCCTCTGCAGTAAACTGGTTTTTAAAAAAATTTCCTTCTGTTCAAAATTCTGTCAGGTAATTGAAATAATTTGTTACATATTTAGTATAATTTATAATACTATATATTATAATTATAGCATATAAATTTGTTATACATAAACTTATTAAAATCATTTGTTACATATATTCAAATTCCTCCCCTGTATTCCTCTCTTGTGGAATTCATCTGTTCTGGTGTTAACTCTTGCCCTGAATATTATTTTCACTTTTTGAAAAGTTGCATCACCTTAAAAGTAGAAGAAAGTCATTCTGTTCAATTTGCCCCAAAGTGAACACTGGGGGTGATAAAGGATTCCAATGTAGCACTTAGAATTCCTGCATTCTTTTCAGTCTGTGCTGTTTTTCACAAAATGTTGAGCCTTCGATTTGTCAGTTACCTATTTCATTTTGTGATATTAGAAAGAAAATTCTCCATTTGTAAGAAAACAAAACAAAAAAAGCAAACCACAAACAAAACAAGCAAACCACAGACAGGGTCCTGTGTTCCTGAAAGGATAGATGTCAGGGTACATAATTTTATATGTGAAACACAGTTTTTCTCGGTTCTCTGAGAAGCACTGGCGAATAAATTTATTACAATGTGGTAGAGGTGACAACCCTGGTCTGAGCATGGTTTTTGGGCACTGGGGATGAGGTCACCCCCTCATGGACAAGGAAGGGTGCCAGCAGAAAGTGCCACCCTTAAAGTGCTGTAAAGGGTGGGTCGGGGTTTGCAGGGACAGTTGGGACTTTAGGGAGAAAGATGAGTGTTCTGGGGAGAGGGGGTGGTGTGGGAAATTGCTCAGGGTGGAGACATGAACTGCAGGGGCCAGGGAGACCTGTGTGCTAAGAGAAGTTAAAGCTCTGCTCCAGCTTCCAGGTTAGAAAACTGGACTTAGACCCTTAGATGGAATCAAACCCTGTTCTAGCCAGATTAGTCCACCTAATGCTTTAGTGCCTTTCTACCTTCCTGTCATCTGGAAATGCAATCATTTTATTATTGATGTCCTTATGTAAATTGGGACATAATGGTGACCTGATAGGAGCTGTTACAGCCAAATTAAAATACACACCAGGCCTGAGAAATCCTTGAGCAGACAAAATGTATTTTCAAAGAGGCCTTAAAAATAGTTCTTACCTGGGGTTGTGGCTCAGCTGGGTTGTGGCTTAGTAGTAGAGCAGTCACCTGGTACATTCAAGGCGCTGGGTTTGATCCTCAGCACCACATATAAGTAAATAAAAATTTAAAAAGTTATTAAAAATAACCTTATCCTTGCTAAAACTGACAACATAAATGAAACTCAACTTGGATCAATTCTGGTAAATATTGACTTTAGAAGTTAAGCAAAATCTGCCAATCCTAAGCAGTCAGCTCTCATATGTGACAACGGATTTTTTAAATAAAAAATGTGTTTTTGTAACCAATCAAATAATTTATTTCACTTGCACATTTTCCCACGTAATGTTTGCTTCTGAGGCTTTGTCATCAGAGCACTAACCTTTTTTGTTTGGTGTTTCCCAGTGTATAAATTACTTATTACTCAAATAGGCTGTTTAAAATTCTCTGGTGCCTCAGTTTACTTTTTAGCAATTTGGTGTCAAAAAAGTGGAATATGGGTAGGTATGGTGGGTGTGGGTCAGGAATCCCAGCTATTTAGGAAATTGAGGCAGAAGATAGAAAATTCAAGCCCAGCCTGGGTGGCTTTGTGAAATTCTGTCCCAAAATAAAAAAAAATCAAAGAGACTGAGGATATAGCTCTGTGTAGAGTGCCCCTGAATTCAATCCCCAGTGCTACCAAAAAAGAAAAAAAGAGTAGATTCTAAAGGGGAACTCATGAGACCCCTGAAGCAACAAGTAACCAAGTATAGTCTGGGCCGTATGCTCACTGTTTTCTTGCTTTGTTTGATAGTCTCTCTGCAAGGTCCAGCTCTACAGCTTGAGTCCTGAACTGAGTTTATTTGATTAATTTTAGGATCGTTGAACTCTCTCTCCCTGTATTTCCCTGTTTCTCTGTTTCTCTTTTTCTGCTGAGCTGATTCTCTCCCTGGTGTGTCCCTGACCAGCTGCTTCCCGTTCCATTTAGATTTCCTTCCCTGGGTTGGGCCCTTCCTGTTCATGTTCTGTGCTGTCATTTCCACAACACATTCAGAACCTCTACATTGTGCTGCTCTGCGTAATTTTCCTCCCAACACTTAACACAACATTGTGTGTTTATTCTTGCTACAGTACCATGCAGTCTGTTTATTTTGCTCTGTCGCCCCCTAGAACTGGGCCAGGAGCATAGCATCTGATCAACAGATGTTTGCGGGATGATGGAATATACTGATGAATGAATAAAAGATGAGGATGCTTCTTTTTTGGGCCTGTAGATATACAACAGCTCCCGTGGGTGGGCCTGCTAGAGTCAGGAGGGTTCTGATGTCTTGGTTGTGCAGAAACACACACATTGGTACATGATTCACCTGTGCAACAGCCTTTTTGTTTGATCATTTGGTTTACTAATGGATAATCCAGGACAGCATTGCTGCTGCTTCTGTTATGAGGAAACTAATTTGAAGTTGTTCTGAGAAGAACAGAGTTTGAAGGCAGAATATAGTCTCTGCATTTGAAAACTACACTGCTTGTTGAATAACCACAGATTTTTGTCACTGTGTTTTAGTAGGGTACCAAAAGACCAAGTTCCATCAAGGCAGGGCTAGTACTCAACAAGTAGAGCTGGGAGGGCCCATTTCACAGGAGGAATTTGCATTCCTGTCTCATCTTAAAAACTCCCATAATGTTGGCTGGTGTAGGGAGTCTCCTCTACTGCAATGGGTCAGCTGGAGCTGGGCAGCAGCTGCCTGTGTTGAAAAGGGCACTAGGCTCAGGGGTCTTCCTGAGTCCACCTCTCCTTCCTGACTCTTCTTTTCTCTGTTCAGCCAATGATGTCACTCTCTGGTTCCTGGAGACATTTATGTTTTTGACAATGAGAATCGTTGTTATAGTTTTCTGAAAAATGACTCAGATTATGCCTTCCAAGTTCACACCCACATTCTTTTAAATTTTATTCACAGCATATCTCATAAGATTTATTGGATTATTCCTTAGATAAATTTGCTCTGTACATTTTCACCTACCCTCATTTGCCTCCAGAACAATACAAATGATTTAGTTTCATATTGAAGACTTTCAGGAGAGAATCTCTGTATATGAGGCCTGAATAATTATAAATGTATGTTAATCAAAACATACTGTAACTTCAATGTGTGCACGTGCCCGCTTGGAATTGAAACCAGGGTCTTCTGAATGTTAGGCAAACACTACTATGGAGCTACATCCAAAGCCCCACTTCAATGTACACCAGACTCTATTCAATGTACACCAGACTCTATTCTTTTTGGCTCTAAAAGAATAGAATCTGGTGTACAACCAGAGATATGAAAAATTGTGCTCTATATGTGTAACATGAATTGTAATTCATCTTGTTGTCATATGTAACAAATTAAAATTAAAAACAGAACAGAGTCTCTTTTAATGGGCTCTTTGTTATTTTGTTAGCATAACCTCCATCACAGCCCAATTCAATGGCACATTTTTCAGACAAGTTCATGCTTCCATTGAGAAAAATAGCCAGAATTATACCTTACTAAGTTACTTTTAAAAAATTGATAAACATCATAAGATATTTTCTCAGAAAAAGACTTCTGTATTTTTAATAAGTATTTATCAAAAAGAACTAAAATCAGCTTACTATAGTGATACAGGAACATCAGTGTTAATAGCAGTGCAATTCACAATAACCAAGTAAGGGAACCAGCCCAGGTGCCCATCAGAAGATGAATGGGTGAAGAAAATGTGGTACATATACACAATGGGGTTTCACTCAGCCATAAAGAAGAATGAGATTATGACATTTATTGGTAAATATACAGAACTAGAGCCCATCAGAAAAGTGAAATAAACCAAACTAAGAGAGTCAAGGATTGAATGTTTTCTCTAATAAGGGGAAGCTAGAACATGGTGAGGGAAAAAGGGTGTGTGTGTGTGCAGAGGGAACCTCATGAAAATCGAAGAGAGATCAGTGGAGTAGAGGAACAGTATTGAGGCAGAGGGAGGAAGGACAGGAAAAGAGAGGAATTGAGGAATGAAATTGATCAAATTATGCTATGTACATATATGAATGTACCACAGTGAATTCCACCTTTATGTATATCTATACAGCACCAGTTGAAAAGCAATAAATAAATGGAAGGAAGAACAGTAGAGTAAAGGAAGGAGAATAGGGAGGAAGAATGGGAGGAAAAGAGGAAATACTGAGGATTGAAATGGAACAAATTATATTTCATGTATGATCATGTCAAAACCAACCCCATTATTATATATAACTATAATGCGCTAATAAAAAACATTTAAAAAACACTATTAAGTACATTGATGTCAAAAGATTGATCAATATTTCTTGTACAGATTCCTTGTTTGCATAGAATAGATGTTCAAACTTGCAATTTCTTTAGGCTCAAGATTGTCCTGCAATGTCTGCTCTTAACCTGTGATTGGGGAATGCCAACCATCAGTTCTTTCTTGTACACAGCTTTCCCCAGCGCAGTAGCTGTCTATGGGAATGACAACAAACACCGTGTGCAGGATTGTTATTACAACCTGGTTGTTACAGTTTGGATCTTAGATGTCTCTCAAAGGCTCATGAAATAGAAGCTTGGTCACCAGCTTGTGGTGCTATTGGGAGGTAGTAGAACCTTTAGAAAACAGAGCTGAGTGGCAGGAAATGAGGTAATTGGAGGCATGCTCTTGAAGGGAATATTGGGACCCTGGCCTTTTCCTTTCTTTCTTTGTTACCCTTCTGCCAAGAAGAGAGCAGCTTTTCTCTACCATGCATTCTTCTCCATGATGTTCTGTTTTGCCACAAGCCCCCAAACACTGGAATCATTGTGGGCTGAAATCTCTGAAACCAGGAGACAATTTACATTCTTCCCCCTTTTAAGTTGTTTGTCTCAGGTGTGTGGTCACAGTGATGGAAATCTGACTCACCCAATGATGCAGATTCATCAGTTACAGCAAGCAGAATGAGATCTAATTTCAAAAGTTCAAAAGATATTTGGTGCAATGGGCTCTCCCTGCTCTCTTGAACTCAACAAGGAGCCCTAGGCCTGCCTTTTTTTTTTTTTTTTTTTTTTAATGATTCCTCCTTTGAAAGGCATTCAACAAAAGCAGATTTTGAACCTTGTGATCAAATTTCTGGAATGATATAGAAAAGGACTGAATCCTTTTTTACTCAACTATAACAAATTCTTCCCCTCTCTTAAGAGGGGAAAAGTAGATTTCAGATGTAATCATGAGAAGGTATGTCTGAGGAGGGATGAAATAGAGTGTTTCCCCCAACAAACTGAAAAAAAGAAGGATTCATGTGCAATGGACCCATTTTATATTGAGCACGTAGAGGCATTTGCTGAGGTCCCAGGGCTCAAAGGAAATGCATTATTAATACATAGGATGGCACCTATGTAAATGAAATTATTGTATACATTTTGTGTCACAGTGATGTAGAATGTAGCTTTGATAGAGTCTTGTTCAGGTATTGGTCCTGATGCTACATGAGACTCTTACTGTTAGAATTGGTCAGCTGTTCATCCTTTCTATGCCTCTGTTTCCTGATCTGTACAATAGTGACAACAGCAACACATATACAATAGGTTTTCAGGTGAAATGGTGTGAGTGTGTGTGTGAAACATGTAGCATAAAGCATTGCACAAGGCAAATATTGCTTTACTAAGGAGCGTCAGCCTTGTTCATCCAGGTGTTAGTACAAAGGCCAGTACTGCTCTGCCCCCTGTGGTGTTTACCAGGATCCAGAACATGCTTCTTTGTTTTCCTTATGCTAAAGGTGAAGGCATTAGATCTAGAGCTCAGTGCTGCATCTCTCTCTGACCAAGACTTGTTTAGGTAGACCTCAATCTATTCTGATAGGGTGTCTATTTCTCAGGAACTTTTACCCAAACTGAGATAGGAGAAATCAACTTTAAGTATCTTACATTTACTCATGATATCAGAACAGAGAAATAGATGATCACAAGAATTATGTCTTCCATCAAGTTGATAGTAAATTTGAGGAATCTTCTTAGGAAATGACTAGAGAACACTTTCATAATGTTGAGACTATAATACATGCAGGGTGTAGTCTCTGTTTTATATAAAATTAAATGAATTTGGCCAAAACATTGACCTTGAATTTCATTTATTCTCTACCATCCTTGGTTATTCTGTTTTTCTGTGAAAGTATTTTTAAAGGTAGACTTGTTTAGGTTATAGCTCTAGACAAAGCTGAATACAATAATTATGAAATGTGTACAACATATGGGAAATGAGATAATTGAGGTTAAAAAGTATATAGATATTTTAAAATATTAATTATGCATTTATTTAAATATGAGAGAATAATGAACACAACAGTCCATAATTTCATGTGTATTGTGCCTAGGACCAAGATGTGCAAAAGCATGAATTGATAAAACTGATAATATTAATTAATAGAGAACAGGAGAATAGGGTCTGACGTCTGGGACCCTGACATAGAGTTGGGTTTGCTTAAGTTTAGATTCTACTTGCCTGAATTTGTCAATTTGTGCTGGTCTATTTTTTTTTCTTAACAATAGTCATTACCATGGACATTGTAAAAATAAATAGTACCATTCTTCAAAGAGATTCCTGGCCTCTTACACTATCAAGGTACATTCTTTCTCCACAGCCAGGATATTTTCCTGCATGGTGCACCATTTCTTACTCCATCAATTTCAGTCTCCTACTTGCTTCATATCCTTCCCTTAATAAGGACAAGCTTAGGCTGGGGCATGGCTGTGTTAGAGAGCTTGCCTCACATGCATCAGTCAGGCCTTGGGTTCAATCCAGCATCTGCCAAAATAGAAAAAAAAAAATGAAGGATGAATTTTGTTGTCTGTCCAAACCGCATGGACTTTTAAAAATGACAGATTGGAGTTTGACTTACATCTCTAATATCCACCAACTGTGCGCTTTTCTTTTCTCCTTTCTATCAGGGAAACATTAAAATTACTTATGCATACACAGCAGAACATGTCTGATGGTGGATCACCTTGGATCATGACCACAGGTGAAGATCTGGAATTGTGGAGGAGAGAGTCACCTTCAGGACAGTGTTGTGAGGTTGGGTGCCTATGTGGGGTTGGGTGCCTTCCAATACTCAAAAGAAAATGATAATGCTGAGATATTTTAGGCTATATAACTCCTGTCAAACAAAGCTTCTCTTTGGGTGTAATGACTTTTGGCCAGATGTAGGTGAAGGGAAGGAACTTCATTAGAGATAACCATGGATAGGAACTACCATGCTATTATTTGTTGACTGAGAGGTATCTCCCAGGTATTAACCAGTCCTGTAATCCAGATGGTCTCCCTTGGAATCACCTCAAGGTCTTTTGTGCTGATCTTCTCTCTTGCTCAATTGAATTATAGCTCTGAACAACAGACCTTTGCATCTTCTCTCTAATAAAATGAATTAAAACATCTTTTGTATAGTCTTAAAATAATGATGCAACCTGTGTATAAGAATAATTTTATTTCAGGTTCTCATGTTTTTCTGATTAAATTTATAATGGTTTAGGAAAATCAGCTTTACACAGACAATGCATAAATGTCAACAAGTTTCCTATTCATCTTTTCTGACACGTACACCTATTGGTAAAGGTAGCGTAATTTATCAAACTCATTAAGGATGTTAATGATAGAACTGGGTATTGAAAAAACATCTTCTTGACCAATAAAAAAGAAATCTTGCTCTGAGGATTCTATTATTGTTGTATGGCAATTTAAAAAGATGGATCTGGGGAGCTAATGTACAGCAATATATACGACACATTTACTAAGAGGGTAGATTTGAAGTATCCCCAACAAACACCAAGAAAAAAAAAAAGGAGGAGGAGGAGGAAGAAGATGAAAGAGAAGGAGAAAAGATGCTGGGGATATAGCTCAGTAGTGTGCGTAAGGCCCCATGTTCAATATCTAGCATTTAGAAACACACACACACACTCAGTGTGAAAGAGATTCACATCACTTAAGGGCCAAGTCAGTGAAAACGGCTAAGGCATTAAGAAATGTGCTTCTCCATTCTCTTTTCTGTTTGCCAAATGAAACCAACTAGAGAACAGCAGACGCACCAGGTGGAAGCAGTCTGTGTCCTCAAATAACCACATGGAGCAAGGCTGCCTGCCAACGAGCAGACATTGGACTTTTATGTGAACAGATACTGTTTTGTATTTTATGCATACTCTGGTAGATAAAACTCTCTCACTTTTTTTTTTTTTCTGAGAGTGTCTTGGCTATTCTTGTATTTTTGTATATCCTTTAGAATCAGCAGATTCCTTAAAAACAAAAAAATGGTTGGGATTTCCCCCCCCTTCAAGTCCCACCCCTCCCCCTCTTTTTTCCCCCTCAAGTTTTAAGACTCTTCCTCTCCTTTAAACTATGAACTCTACCTCATGGCAAGAATTTTAAAGACAAATTTATATACAGAATTATTTTTGGCAGAAAGTTAAGAAGCTGCACAATTCACAATAGTTAGACTGTGGAACCAACCCCGATGCCCCTCAATAGATGAATGGATGAAAAAAATGTGGCATTTATACACAATGGAGTACTACGTAGCACTAAAAAATGACAAAATCATGGAACTTGCAGGGAAATGGATGGCATTAGAGCAGATTATGCTAAGTGAAGCTAGTCAATTCCTAAAAAACAAATGCCAAATGTCTTCTTTTTTTTTTAAAGAGAGAGTGAGAGAGAGGAGAGAGAGAGAGAATTTTTAATATTTATTTATTTTTTTAGTTCTCGGCGGACACAACATCTTTGTTGGTATGTGGTGCTGAGGATGGAACCTGGGCCGCACGCATGCCAGGCGAGCGCGCTACCGCTTGAGCCACATCCCCGGCCCTGAAATGTCTTCTTTGATATAATGAGAGCAACCAAGAACAGAGCAGGGAGGAAGAGCAGGAGGAAAAGATTAACATTAAATAGAGTCATGAGGTGGGAGGGAAAGGGAGAGAAAAGGGAAATTGCATGGAAATGGAAGGAGACACTCATTGTTATACAAAATTACATATAAGAGGTTGTGAGGGGAATGGGAAAAAAATAAGGAGAGAAATGAATTACAGTAGATGGGGTAGAGAGAGAAGATGGGAGGGGAGGGGAGGGGGGATAGTAGAGGATAGGAAAGGTAGCAGAATACAACAGTTACTAATAGGGCATTATGTAAAAATGTGGATGTGTAACCAATGTGATTCTGCAATCTTTGTAATGTTTTGAATAACCAATAATAAAAAAAATAAATAAAGAACAGAGGCCTAAAAAAAAAAAAAAAGAAAGTAAGAAGCTGCGACTCAGTGCAACATCGTGTTAAGACAAGCATGGAGAGATCCTGGCTCCTCTTCTGGAACAGGAAAGTTGATCAGGAAGGGAAGCAGCAGTGTAGAGAGGAGGTGTCAGTGCTCAGGACTGGTCTTTCCGTTTCCTCACATTGTTCTAGTGGGAACACAGACACATGCCAGTTGTAGAAGTCAGGAGCTCTTGAAGTTGCTATGGTGTATCTGGGGGGTGGGTCTTGAACAAATCTTGTACTGCTCAGTTCCACACAAGGCACCAGACATTAGAAGTCTTGAGAGATGCACCAGAGTCTTGGGAAATGTTTGGGCAGGCAGCCTGAGCATAGCTCGCTCTCTTTTGCCTGATGCATTCTTCCTTCATTGATCACAGCTCCGAGAATCAAGACAGCAATGGTTCCCACATGGGAGGGTGGGCTGAGGAAGTAGCTCCCATCTCAGTTTCAGGGGCTCAGGCAACCCCTCCTGCTGCACATGGTGCACGTATCTGTTTCTCCCCAGAAGACACCACAACTACTGCTCATTTCTGGAAGGTTCCAGTCCCTGCAGGTCTGTTCTCCACAAACTCCATGCCCTGAATCTGATACCCCTCATTCCGCTGCCAAGTCAATATGATCTCCACAGGGTAGGAACTCAGGGCTCACCTCACCATCAGAAATGGGGCCATTTTTACTTCCTTTATACTGAGATATAAAAAGAAAATTGATTTTATTTGGTTTTATTTCAGCAAATGTTCATCTAAATAATTTATTTGCATACCCTTTAGGGTTTTAAAAACATGATTATTAAATCAAACCAAATTTGGCCCAAAGGGATCCCTATACACAAGTTCTTAACTGGTGAATTACAACCTAACTTACTGTGTGAACTGGCTGATAGAACACTGAAAATTGGGAGTATATGTTCAACAAATAAGTTCCAGCCAATCACAGTAGCCAAGCCTCAAACACAGATGGTCAACTGTTTAAATTCCTCAAATAAGAGAAACATGAGAGTAACCAATTCAGTTTTCCTGTACCTCACTTGTATTTTCTGTACATAAATGTTTTCAGATGGCATGGCAAGAGGGGAGTTCTTTGAACTTGCTCTTGTTCGGAGGACTGCCTGATTCTAGAACCACAGATAAAAGAAATTAAGACCCACAAAATTAGACTTTTGTAGATTTGTTGTTTAACACAGTTACACTCACAAATTTGTTCTTTTACAATTTCATACTTTTTATGTTATCAGAGAAGGATCTAATATTATTTTTTTTTCCAAAAATTGATCACCAAATTCCTCAACTAATGAGCAATTTATCATTTCCTTTATCATTTCCTGACAGAACTGTCACCATTAGATTTACTAAACTTCGAGTACACACTTAATTCTGGAAAGTCTTCTATTTTAATTTTGTCTTCTGTGCTGTTAATACACTGTGATAATGGTGAGAATAAACTAGTTATCAAACTGCTTTGTAAGGGTCACAAAATCAGATTAAAGACAAGCAGGTGGTCTTGAGGGCTCTTTCATCTGTGACCAGAAAGCCAAAGCCTGTCAAATACAAGGTCTCTCTCTTTTGAATTGTGTAGGACAAGAACTTTCAAATTGCTCTCTGAGCTTTACCTCTACCTTCATGATGACTCTCTGTCTTTCTGTAAATGTTCTTTCATGTTCAATTTATTAGAAAACATTTTCAAGTAAGCAAGATGTTCATCTTAAACTAAATCTCCTCATGTAAATATTTGTTGACTATGCTATATATTCTCCAGTAACTGCCAATAATCACAATTACTTATTATTTTTGGTTGTCTTTGATTAGTCTCTCACACTATAAAGGCAACTTTATCCTCAAAATGAAGACAAATTTCTTTTTCTGTAGAATACATTTCTAAATATTTCTTTGTCCTGCTGTTTGCTACCTGTCTTCTTCAAAAAGTTAAGGTAACTTTTGGCTAATAAAGAGTTTATTTTGCTAATAAACCTTTTGCTAGTAAAGAGAGGTCTCCTGCCTCTCTTTCTCTTCTAAAGCAATCATAGAAACCAGAATTCCTCTTAGAAATGGGTCATAGAAACTAGAACTCTTCTTCCCAAAGCAAGCCAGAAAATGGAGATTTTTGTACAGCATCTCTTGAGTCGTTGGATCTTCATTTCTGAAGTTTCTTGTGTCATATGAAACTCTGATTACATGGATTTGCTAGCTTCTTTTGTTAACCTGTCTTCTGTTGTAAGAATCAGGAAAAGCATTATCTCTTTTTGCCCACCACAAGGCTGTGGACACATCAAACTGAGAAATCTGCAGGTCATGATAAGACATACTTGTCAGAATTGTTGCATAAATTAAACAGAAATTACAGCAAAGTAAAATTTTAAAAAGAAGTAGTTCTTTTTTTCTTGGTTTCTTGGCCAATTACAGAGCAGATAGAAATTAAAGGATATTAAGGTATAGGTATTAGGGCTGGGGCTGTAGCTTGATGGTAAAGCGCTTGCCTCGCATATATGAGGCACTGGGTTCAATTCTCGACACCACCTAAAAATAAGTGAAGATATGGCGTGTCTATCTACAACTAAAAAAATATTTTAAAAAGAGATATAGGTATTAGATCTCAACCAAGTTTCTTGCCATGGATTTGTCAGCTTTTGCCCTCTGTCTAATTAGACAAAAAGCTTTTGAGGTCCGTCTGCCCAGGCAACCTATCAAGATAAGAGCTATGATATTTACCATATTATACCTTTTTTGAGTGATTACTTATGTAATTCCTGCCATCCACGTTAGCAGTCTTCTTAACTTAGCTGGTTTTAGAATTCTGAGAAAATATATTTACTAATTTCTTTTTAAAAATTTTTTTCAGATGTTGATTAGCCTTTATTTTATTTATTTATATGAAGTGCCAAGAATCAAACCTAGTGCCTCACACATACCAGGCAAGCACTCTACCACTGAGCTACAATCCCAGCTATTTAGAAATTTCTTCCCTTTCCTTACTGAAATACAGACCTGAGGCCCAGGTAGCTTCTTTCATAAAGAAAGCATTTAAATTTTTTTGTTTTTAAAATTTGTTTTAATTAGTCATACAAGACAGTAAAATGCACTTTGATACATCATATATAATGGAGTATAATTTTCATTCTTCTGGTTATACATGATGTAGACTTATGTGGGTCGTATAGTTATAAATGTACATAAGGTAATAATGTCTGACCTATTCCACTATCCTTTCTCCTCCCATACCCCTTCTCATCCCTTCACTCCCTTCTGTTTAATCTAAAGTAACTGTATTCTTCCCCAGCTCCCCCACCCCATTATGAATTAGCTTCCATATATCAGAGAAAACATTCAGCTTTTGGTTTTTTGGGGTTGGCTTATTTTGCCTAGCATGATATTATCCAGCTCCATTCATTTACCAGCAAATGCCATAATTTCATTCTTCTTTAAGACTGAGTAATATTCTTTCATTATATATATGCCCAATGGCAGATATATATATATTTCACATTTTTAAAAATCCATTCATCTGTTGAAGGGCACCTAGGTTCTTTCCATAGTTTACAGTTATCTCATACTAGAGAAAGACACCAAAAACATTCACTGGAGAAAAGATAGCCTATTCAATAAATGGTACTGGGAAAACTGAAAACCCACATGTAACAAAATGAAATTAAACCCTTATCTCTTACCCTGCACAAAACTCAACTCAAAGTGGATCAAAGACATAGGCACTAGACCAGAGAGCCTACACCTAATAAAACAAAAAGCAGAACCACATCTTCACCATGTCAGCTTAGGATCTGACTCCTTAACAAGGCTCCTAGAGCACAAAAAGTAAAACCAATAATCCACACATGCAGCTGGGGTGGTGGCTCAGTGGTAGAGTGCTTGCCTAGCATGGATGAGGCACTGGGTTCAATACCCAGCACCACATAAAAATAAACAAATTAAAAATATGTATTGTGTCCATCTACAACTAAAAAAAATCCACCAAAGAAACAAAAAGAATGAGCAATATTTTTGACAACTTTGTCAAGGATCAGATAACTGTATCTTTGTGGTTCTGGCTCTGTGTCTTTTTTCCCATTGATTTTCATGCTTGTTTTTATCCAAATATCAAACTGCTTTTGTTACTTTATTTCTGCAATATAATTTGAGATCATGTATTTTGATGGCTCCAGCACCACTCTTTTGTGTGTGTGTGTGTGGGGGGGTAGGGTGCAGGGGATTGAACTCAGGGGCACTCAACCACTGAGGCACATCCCCAGCCCTATTTTGTATTTTATTTGGAGACAGGGTCTCACTGAGTTGCTTAGCCCCTTGTTTTTGCTGAGGCTGACTTTAAACTCATGATCTTCCTGCCTCAGCCTCCTGAGCTCCTGGGAACACTTAAATTTTGGATGGTGAAGAAAAAAAAATGTAATCTTTATATAAAAGTAATTATTTTTTTAACCTAAATTCACTAACAACTGCTTTTTT
This sequence comes from Ictidomys tridecemlineatus, assembly GCF_052094955.1. Taxonomy (NCBI): domain Eukaryota; kingdom Metazoa; phylum Chordata; class Mammalia; order Rodentia; family Sciuridae; genus Ictidomys; species Ictidomys tridecemlineatus. The sequence goes on from NC_135481.1 coordinate 93,251,949, forward strand.
TAAAAAAAAATCCAGACTTGATTGGATTAACAATTATCAAATGAAAGCCTCATTAACAAAGCAAATATTTCTTTCTATCTAAACATGTATGCACTAATTGCCACACACAAAATCACATATGGGCTCAAACACACAGATAAAGCATAATTAGGGGCTGCAAGGCAGAGAATGTCAGAGATGAAAGATTGTTAGTCTATCCCCACACTTTACAGATGAGGAGAAGAGGGATGAAATGATACGACCAGCTCTGAAAGCAAACTTTTGAAAAACAGGCACTAAATCAGAGGTTTTTGCATGTTTGAATGATGTCATAGGCACTCTGTGTGATGCTGGTAAACATTTTGGGTGTGAAATAGTAAGCAAGAAATCAAACCTACTTGGCAATCTGTTTCAGATCAATGGCCTTTACCCAGAAGTCTGGGAAGAAAATATCCACAATGTCACTTCTACAGGATTAGAGGAAGGAGAGAGGCAATGATGTTTCCACCCTTTCCTAGGAATATCCACCTCTGAGAAGAACATATCATTTTCTGTGGATGTCACCTGTTCTGCAGAAAAGCCTTCCCTGGACTCCCAGGTATTCTAAAAAGGAGACAGAATATTAGACCCAGAGACAGAAGGCTCACACACCCCATCATCCAGAAACCCCGAGTCCCAGAAATTGGGAAGTTTCCGGATGATGGATCCTATATATGGAAGATTTGGGAGTCTTTATTCTGAGGCAGAGAAATATGTGGGGAAAATATAAACTCAACTCCCCTTAGAATTCAAATGCTTACATTTTAAAAACCAGTGTTTAAAACAAGCATATGTATTTAAGGACGCGGAAATAGTTCCCAAGATGCAGACATATGCTGTCAGTTTCCTTCTGTGTTAGGTCATTGCAGAAAGAGGTTGGCAGTGATGCCTGCCTCACCGCATGGGGCTGTGTTGAGCAGCAGATGGGCTGCTAAATGCAAACACTTGAGAGATGAAAGTTTTTAGGTTAACTGGTCTTCTTAGGTAAGGAGCAAGAGTTGCTTTAGGATTTGGAAATAACCTTGTATGGCAGGGACTCCTTTATGACGAATCACTCCACTTCTCACCTCTTACCCAGGGAAATGTAAGAGTATGAGATAGGAGTAGGATGTGGGAATATTTGTGGTGAGTGCATAGAAGGAAAGTGAAGATAGAAGCAGAAGAGGAAAATTGCCAACCTTAAATGTCTGGATCAAGATAGGCCAAAAGTTCTTAGAAACAGGTATTTTGGGGAAAGGAAAGTGGCTTGCTGCCTGACCCTGCTCTTTCTGTGACCTGCTTTCCCAGAAAACATGAATCTGAGGTGGATCCTCCTCCCTCTCCTCCTTCTCCTGGACCTAACTGTCTTTACTCCAGCCCTGTCCTTCTCAAAACGACACATAGACAATCCCAAGTCGTTGGTCCCAGGAGGAAACCGCCGATACTGTGATGTGATGATGAGGCGCCTCTGGATGATCCATAAGGGTAAATGCAAGCAGATCAACACTTTCATTCATGAGAATCTGGCCATCATCGTAGATTTCTGCAAAACTCCACCAGTGTCCTGTATGAACATCCCTTCCATGCACAACTGCCATGACAGTACTCATGATGTCAGGGTCACTGACTGCTTTGCCACCCCAGGAACCCGACCCCCTCATTGCCACTACCGCAAGATGGACTCCACCAGGCCCATCCGTGTGGGCTGTGAACAGGGGGTACCTGTTCACCTGGATGGCTAGGCTCCTCCTAAATCTGACATGGAAACCAAGCGACTTGCTGCTTACACCTTTAAATCTTTGAGGCCCTGTCAGTCTTTCCTGTAAAGGCTTCTTCCCTTTGCACTTTGGATCCCTCATTGCTCCCGCGCTCATGCGCGATTCTGCATTTCTCTCACAGTTGCTACTCCCCACCCCAGGACCATGCCATCCCTGACATTGTTAGGTTTTTGATGCAGGGTAGGATATGCATGAATGGAGGGTTGCGGGGACGCAGTCGGTGTAACAGAGATCTACTCTGAGAAAGCTTTGCTCGCACTGAGCTGCTAAGCAATCCCGGGCTTGCGGTGGGCTGCGTCCTTGAGCTGCTCCACATGGCTCCGCCCCGCCCGCTCCCCAGCCCCCCTCCCACGCCCCCGGGGAGCTCGGAGGACCTACTGCTTCTCTCTCTCCCAAGGGCTCCTGCGAAGAGGATTAGGGACGAGACCTGGGAGGGAGACCAGTTTCCTTTACGGAAACAAACCCCAGTAATAGCTGCTCAGTGGAGAAGAGGGGTGACTAGAGTCCGCTAGGCGCGGTCGTCAGCTCCGGCGAGCTCGGGAGGCCCTCTACTGGCCGGCAGAGGGCGCCGCGCCACCTGAATCCGCTGCCCGCGTCTAGCGCTTCCTCGGTCTCCTTAGGGGTGTGTGTGACAGGCTTGAAGTTATTGAGCTGGAGGATAGTAGGAGAATGAACAACAACAAAACAAAATCATCCAACGTAAATGCAATCTAATTTTCAAAAAACAGATTTCTGAGTCTATCATAACATTCATGCACTCAGGCTCTTTAGTACTTGAACTTGCCACCTTCAGATTTACACTCGAGCACAGAGGCATAAAGGAAAGAAAGTAGGATATGTACAGTGCATCTTACTTGTGTCATGAGCTTTATCGTTTGACTGCACTGAAAAGGAGCTTATTTCTTCCTCAGAATCCACTGTGGATAGAATCCATTCTGAAGGACCTTCTTGTATCCACAAGAGGGAGCAGTCATAGGTGACCATGTCTTCTATCCTGTGACTTACCCCCCAAATTGTGACCCGGGCTATGACTCACAAGAGGTACCTTACTCTAGGGCGACCATCCATGAACTGACTGGCCAGGTACCCACAGGTGTGAGGGATTTCCCTCCTGGAATAATGGTAACAAAACCTAAAAATTTCATTTCACATCTCCCGTACCAAGAGCTGTTAACTTCATTCATTGCTTTTGACCTTCAGCAGTTAACCTACTGCTTGTTATAAAAGTGCCTTCCATAAATCTTTAATAAAACATCGCGGTAGGTCTAGTTGTTGATAGATGCTCATTTCTAGATTAGAAGAATTCCTTCCTTCTACTTCCAGTTTCTTTTCTTGCAGGGATTGGGAATTTATTTATTTTTTGATGGGATCAGGAGTTTTACTGAATGATTTTTTTTTTACATCTAATGATATGATCAAATAGTATCTATCTTTTAATAAGTTAAAGAGGTGAATAAGGTGAATAAGATTAATTGCATTTGGAATATTTAACCTATCTTGGTTTCCTTGGATAAACTCATTTTGTTTGTGCCTTTTATCTTTTTTTTTACATAAGTGATTTTAGTTTTTTAATATTTTGTGAGTTATTATTGCACGATTTTGGTATCCTGGTTATATGTTAGCTATCAGAAATGAGTGAGGGAGTATATCTTCTTTTTGTATTTTCTGTGATTGAAATTATGTTATTTTCATTTTTTTAAGAGAGAGAGAATTTTTTAATATTTATTTTTCAGTTTTCGGTGGACACAACGTCTTTATTTTATTTTTGTATGGTGCTGAGGATCGAACCTAGCACCCCACACATGCCAGGCAAGCGCGTTACCACTTGAGCCGCATCCCCAGCCCTTATTTTCATATTTGTAAGGCTCTGGGCCCTGACATTTTCTTTAAGACTATTTTTAACTTGCATTTCAGTTTTCTTAATGGTTACAGAGATGCTGACTTTTCCATTTCTTCATGAAAAAGTTTTAACAGATTGTGTTTATTCCTAAGAATTTATACATTTCACCAAAAGTTAAAAAAAATATTAGCACAGTTGGGCACGATGCTGCACGCCTGTAATTCCAGGGACTCAGGAGGCTGAGATAGGAGAATTGCAAGTCCAAGGCCAGCCTCAGCAACTTAGCAAGACCCTGCCTCAAAATAAAAAATAAAAAGGACTGGTGATGTGGCTCAGTGGTTAAGTGCCCCTGGGTTCAATCCCTGGTATAAAAAAAAAAATTAGCACAAAATCATTCATAATCTGTTTAATATTTATAGTACCTGCTTTTTGTTCTTTTTTCCCTTTTTCTTTCTTTTTATTTATTTATTTATTTATTTTGAGGATTTGAGAATCAAGCCTAAGGCCTTATGCATGCTAGGCATGTGCTCTTCTACTGATCTACATCCATAGCCCTTTCTTTAAATTTTTTTTTTTTTTTTTTGTGTGTGTGTGTGGCACTGGAGATTGAGCCCATACGCACTTTACCACTGAATTACTCTCCCAACCCTTTTCATTTTATTTTTGAGACAGCGTTTCACTTAGTTTTTCAGGCTGACCTTGAATTTGGGACTCTGTCTCAGCCTCCCAAGTAGCTGGGATTACAGGCATGTGCTACAGTGCTTGGCTTTATATCTTATTTTTATTTTGACATTTTATTCGTATTTTTTTTGTTGATAAAACTTAAGAGGTATGTCGGTGGCACCTCCAGAGCCACACAGATCTACTCCTGTAGCTTAAAAAAACAAAAACAAAAACAAAAAGCCCCCCAACAACATCATCAACAACAATCCTTCAACCTTCTGTGGACTGGTGTTCCCAAACAGAAACTTAGAAGAGGTAGAATAGTGGGTCGAACAAACTATAGCTGCTGATCTCCACACTGCAGTTGGCATCCATCCACTCCCCTTTTCTTATGAATTCTATTTGTCTTCGCCCTAATTTCTGAAAGGCTTATCTTGTGCGTGATCCAAACCTTCAATGAAAGGGGCCCAAACCTGTATCTTTCTTGGACTGAAGTCCAAGAACACATGAACATTCACAGCTATAACAGAGCATGGAAGTACTAGGAAGCACCCATGTACATCATCTGGACTCTACATGAATTCTTCTCTTCCTGCATTGCATAAAAGCAACCCTATCTCTGCTAATCAGGGTTATTTAGCTGTGACAACATGGTGACTCCTCATCCTCTGGTCCTTAGACACAAGAAGTCCAAAGTGTTCTGACAGCAAATGTAGCTTGCAGTTCAGTGGGACCTTTGCCATATCACTTGGCAAGGGTGCATCCTCTTTGGGGACCTTGACCTTTAACCCTGCTGAACCCAGAGTTACAGAAATAAAAGCACAGTATTTCTCAGTGTGTCAATTGAGATGATGGTAAGTGAAACCTCTCCTACTTCTACCCTTTGTTTGCTGGATCCATGTATCTTTCTAGAGTATAGTATCATTTAGAAGTCTCTTAATAAACACATTACATCTTAAAGTATGATACCCTGTACCTTCAGTGTACTTCCTTTGAGCTGCTACTTCATTGTGCTTTTGAAAGCCATTTTCTCCCTTCCTTTCTCCTTCCCTCCATCCTCTCTCTCTCTCTCTCTCTCTCTCTCTCTCTCTCTGAGCTGGAATGGTTTGTAATTCCTTTTTGTTCCAATATAAATACATGAATGGACTCTTCCTAATGAATTCTCTAGTTTTTTTTCCACAAATAGGTGATTAGTAAAAAAATAACTTCAACAGAAATTAGGGAACTCTGAACTGTGATTAAATGAGATGTGATAGTTTTAGTAGTTCACCTAACTTTCCTTGGTTAACATCTCATGGTCTTGATTTTACTTATTAAGTTAGCAGAATAATTTGGCGATGACCTGAATCACACTTTTATCTTATGTTTATCTTTTGTCTTTTCAAGATTTAATGAAAGATTTGTCCTGATATAATCCAGTGATGCAGACCATATGGGAAGTTCCCATCTCTTGGTGCCAAAAGGCAAGATTAGTCTTTCCCTTGCAGTATCCTGGATATCACAGTGATGAGAGTAGGCTCTCACTGAGTGTACCTATCTGCTGCAGTGGAGGAAGGATTTATCTTTTTGGTTGGAGTGTATCCCTCTGTCCAGGCATGGTGGTACATGCTGTAATTGGTAACCTGGGATGCTGAGGCAGGAGGATCCCTAGTTCCAGGCCGGCCACAGCAACTTAGTGAGACCCTGTCTCAAAAAATAAAAAGGGATGGGGATATATCTCAGTCATAAATCCCTGGGTTCAACCCCCAATATCAAAAAAAAAAAAAAAGAAGAAGAGGAGGAGGAGGAGGAGGAGGAGGAGGAGGAGGAGGAGAAAAAGTACCACCCTGAGCTAGGAGTTAGTCTAAGTGAGCGAGGAGTTAGTTTGGGAAATATACACTCATTTCTTTGACCCATAGATACTGATATCACTGGTTATCATATGTGAAAAATAGACAACATCCTTATTCAAGAATTCCTTCATAGGTTTAAGTTCAGTATTTGGCATGATCATGGTCCTAAAGCAGATGTTTTCCTTCAGGCTGGGAAAATTCTCTTTGAGTGACAGAACTTGCTAGATTGGCCACATTGACTAAGAATGTGTCACCATGTATCTCTCTTTTAGCTTTCAAGGACCTAGGCAGGTTATTCTGGCCAAGAACTGCAAGAGGAAAGAACATACATTCTTTTTAAAATTTTGAATAATAACTCAATGTTAAAACTCTTAGGTTCAGGATTTCAAAGTTCAGGCAATACTGAAAGAATACTTATGACATACACATTTGATTAATGCAACATTTGCATTTATTTCTGTCAATAAATTAAACAGGGTGCAAGTCTGTAGGGCAGACAGGAGTAGGGCAGAGCAACAGGGACAGATATACACACCATTCCAGTGTCAGGGGATCAGCATCTCAGTGTCAGTGGCTGTTGCAGTGGTTGGCTGGTGCTTTAGTGACTTCCATCTGCATGATTTTCTTCCTTATTTCTGCAGAAGGAACTTAAGTCACCTCCAAGATTGAAAGTCAGAGTCTACAGAAAACAACTCAGCATTCCCCTTTAGAGATGCAGGGATATCAGCGCCCAATGCTCACTATGCAGTAATTGTATGGGCTGCCCGGACTTTTCTGTAGAAATTCTCACTAGGAATTGAGGGTTATAGGAGTCTCAGCTTGAATCCTCATCATTTCTTCTCTCAAAGGCAAACAATATGTTTATATTCTTTGTCTTTCACATGTAAACATGTTTTCCACTTCAAAAAAAAAAAAAGCTCTCTCAAAACGTTTCGCTGGGTTCGGTGGTTCACACCATGCCAGAGGCTGAGGCAGGGAGACTGCAAGTGTGAGGCCAAACTGGGCAACACAAGTGAGACGCTGTCTCAAAATAAAATAAAAAAATAAAAAATAAAAAATAAAAAATAAATAAATAAATAAATAAATAAATAAATAAGGCACGGGATGTAGCTCAGTGGTAGAGTGCCCTTGGGTTTCATCTCTAGTACTGCAAAAACACTAACACGATTTATATAAACATGATTGTAAAATGTCTAAGGAGTATGTTTTTTGAGAAACATTTGACAAAATGGGTGAAAAGGCTCTGCCAAAACAAATTCATTTTCATAGGGAATGAGACATCCTTGACAAATACATAAACAAACCACAGTCAATGTGTCCAATTGACTTGCATTCCCCTGATTTGTCTCCATGCGCCTTAGCATATGTAAGAAGTCTCCTATCCTAACTCAAATTCCCCGTCAGTCCAGGACCACAGTCTGGCGTGGAAGGGCTTGCAGCATCTCTGCACCAGAGGGCGCCACTTACTGTGGCAAGCTCTGCCAGCATCGCGGGAATTTGGAAGTGACATTTTAAATACAATGGGTAAAGGAAAATTCTGAAATGGTACCGCCATTTGGTTTTATGCTTACCCTGAGAATTATTTTAGAACAAAATCATAAATAGGTGAAGTCAAGCAAGGATACCTTATGCCTGAGGCTGTTCAGGCTGACTTAGGTATCTTTTAGTGAGTTAATAATAAGGTTTGTTGGTTTAAAGAGCATGCATTTTCCTTCTGTCAGCAGGCAGGTGTGTTTTTAAGGCTCTTGGAACGTTGACATGTATTTTTTAATACTGAAACAAGAATAAGAAATTTAAGGAGAGCAAATTCCTGCCCTGGTATTCACACAAACCCAAACCAGAGCTCACTGGAAGAGGCCACCAGCACCCAGGGTGAAAATTCCAACACAGCTCTCAGGCTAATGTGCTGAGTAGGGAAAATAACGGAAATACTTAGCACTAAGAAGTTTAAGAAGTGAAGGCACATCTCCCAAGCACCTTTTGGGAAAATGCTTTGCCCTTTGGATAACTGGAATTTCCTCTTAGGCATCTTTCAGAAGAAGACTGGTTGGTATTACACACTATCCAGAAAGCCTATTTTTGATACATTTTTTTTCCCTCCAAGAATCGTCATCACTGACTTCTCCTTAATCTCCTGCCATTCCTTCATAAAGAAGCACAGCATGAGCTTTGTATAAAAACAAATACTTTTAAACTTATCCCCTCTGAGCCACCAGGGAGTAATTCAGGGAGCCTATACAGTATTAGGAACAGAAAGAACCTTACAAGCTAAGGCCTTCAGTACCACAAAAGGCAGAGGAATTTGTTCAGCTGCCCCTGAAGCAAGCACATGAAAGAACCAATCCAGGGAGTTTTGCCTCACAAGTCCTATGACTAGACAAGAAATAAAGCCACAAATACAAAATTGCATTGTGTAATGGAGACAACATTATAGCTGTGGAAAGTAAGCAAGACACTAGTTTTTTTTAAGCAGCAAGTTCAAGTTTATTGTCAGATTGGATGCATTTTCACTTTTTGATGCTTATGACAATATGAACTTTCTTTTCTACAGGATTAGGGGACAAAGATGTAACTACAGACTATTCTTATTATTCTGTGAAGAATATTCTAAATCTGTTATGTCCAGAGTCTCACTTTAATTTAATTAAGAGGTCATTAGAAGAAAGATCTGAGCATGTTTGTCCATGTTCTTCCTACCACATGGCCTGTTTTTCTTAAAAATTTATTTATTTATTTTAATTAGGTATATATGACAGCAGAATATGTTTTGATTCATTGTATACAACTGCAGCACAACTTTTTATTTCTCTGATTGTACGTGATGTAGCGTTGCACCATATGTACAGTCATACATGTACCTAAGATAGTGATGTCCATCACATTCCACCATCTTTCTTGCTCCCATAGCCCCTCACCTGGTCTGTTTTTGCCACAAGGTGGGAAAGGGGCTGGATCAGCGTTTCATATAATAATCTGAATGGCTATTAGGTAAAAGTAGGAAAATGTGTGAAGTTCCACTCGTTTTCATCTCCCGGATGTTCAGGTCAGCAAACATTACTGAAGACAATAAAATGTGAACTGTGTAATGAAATCGGCCAGGGGATATGGAATATTTGGAAGGAAGAAAAGGAGACAAGAAAAGAAGAAGGGAGGGAGGAAGGATAGAGGGGATACAAATATAAACTCCATGAGAAGATGAAGCTCAGTGTGGCAGACTCTTTCTTGCTCCCCTAACGCCTGGGATGGGACAGTGCAAGGAGGCAGATGAGTGGTTGTATCCCGTGAGTCCACTGGATTAGAGGCTCCCTGGGCCTGGGGCACGTCCTTGTATCCTTAATAAGTGCTCTGCCTGGCAGAGTCCACGCTTGGCCAATGTTTGATGAATTGAGGGACATATAATATACCAAGTTTGCTAAAAGAAGACATTAAATGTATACACTGGAATATTCTACCAATTTCATATTATACCACCTCTGGTCTCTATCTTTGTGATCATCTGTTTAGGATTCTTGCCTTGAACTCCAGTTGTCTTTGGGACTAACACCACAACCAGAATCCTAGAAACTCAAATCTCTCCCTGGTGCTCTCTTGCACAGGGATGGGTATTGTTTCCCATGTCCTGTTGCTGCTGCTGCTGCTGCGCTTCTCCAGTGGACTGTTCACTGGAATATTATCATGCCTCCCATGGACCTACAGCACCATCCAGGGATTGAAACTTCCTGTGGTACCTATTCTCTCACTGGTTTGGATCTTCTGAGATTCTGACATCAGCTGAATCAACAGGTCATTTTATCATATACTTCTGGCTACACTCCTTGGGAATGAGCTCTTTAGCCAGTTTAGGAAAACATGTCAAGAACTGGCTTCCTCTTTTGCTCAGAGGCCTATCTCAGGGGTTTCCATCCTACCAAAAGTCAAGTGAGTGGGGACATGACAGGCATGTTGTAAAGTGTCTGTGTGAGTGTCTTACACAATAGGATAAATCCCCTGGAAACTGGTGGTGTGGTGGAATGCTTGACTCTAATCTACATCTATCCACAGCTACTATGGAAAGAATTCAGAGGGCAATGTGAAAAGCCACAGAACCATCCAGGGACAAGAAAATGGAACCCTCTCTCTCATTTGGTTTGCATTTCTTTTCTTCTCCTGAATGGTAATGCTTATCCTGCCAGGTGCTCTAAAGGGAGAGAAAGAGGTCAGATAAGTTTACTGATTCACATTAGTCAATGGTTACCGCCTTTAAGAAGGCTTTTAAAAAATATAATTATTCATACTTATTGTACAAATTAAGGAGGTTCACTATGATATTTTTATAATGCATATTTCATGCATTGATAGTATCCATCCCTCCTTCTGTACTCTCCCTCCTCCCATTTCTTCTCTCACCCCTCATTCCCTTAGAGTTCCTCTTCTACTTTCAGACCCTTTCCCCCCCACATATAAGAGAAAACATGTGATACGTGTTTTTGTATGTTTGGTTTCATTCACTTAACATGATGACCTCCAGTTCCATACATTTGCCTGCAAATGACAGGATTTTATTCTTCTTTATGGATGAATAATACTCCATGTGTACATGTACTATATTTTCTTTATTCATATGTTGATGGGCACCTAGGCTGATCCCAAATATTGGCACACTGTTATGAATAGTGCCTCAATAAACAAGAGCATGCAAGTATCTCTTTATGTGCTGACTTCGTTTGCTTTGGATATATGCCTGGGAGAAGGATAGCTGGATCATATACTAGTTCTATTTTTAGTTCTTTGAGAAAACTTCATACAGTTTTCCACAGAAGTTTACTAATTTATATTCCCATCAACAGTGTATATGGGTTCTTTTTCCTCTACTTCCTTATCAGCATTTGTTATTTTTTGTTTGTATTTTGTTTGTTTTTTGGTAACAGCCATTCTGGCTGAAGTGAGATGGAATCTCATTATAGTTTTAATTTACATTTCCCTGATGACTAATGACATTCAGCATTTTTTCCTGTTGTATTTCTTCTTTTGAGAGGTGTCTGTTTAGATCACATGCCAATTTATTGATGGGGTTACTTGGTATTTTTTGATGATGATTTTTTGAGTTCTTAATATAATTAAGAAGGCTTTAAAAAGACAATCAAAATACTGAGACCATTCAGAGAAGGTGAAAGTAAATAAAGCCATCACTCCCTTTGACTCACCCTTCCTTCTTTCCTTCCTTCCTTCCTTCCTTCCCTCCCTCCCTCCCTCCCTCCCTCCCTCCCTCCCTTCCTTCCTTCCTTCCTTCCTGATAGTGACTTTCAGAGTCTCTAGTCCTCTGGTATCTTAGAGGATCGTATGAATAAACATTATCTTACTGGATGCTCTGTTGAGGAGAAAGGATGGCTCTTGTGGGCCAGGCAAGTTTAGGAAATCCACTTATCATAGTTGGTTCTAAGACATTTACAATGCCCATTTGAACACAAAAGACTCTGTAATTAACTTTATTTAACTTTACTTCATTCTTTATTCCCAAATGTTTGGGCCCTGGAATTGCTTTCTCCCTAAATAACTCCTAATAAACTTGGGGAAATGCTCTTGAAACATTTTACGGTTTCCTTTTGGGAGCTGGAATTCTGTTCCTTCTCATATTTCCTCTTCAGTGTTAATGTAATCTTGAAGTCACACTAGGTAGCGAACCTGAACATTAGGAAGAACACACAGTTCTGAACAGAATTTATGATGCCAGCAGTTCACAAGAGCATTACCAGGTAGAAGCTTTCAAATGCCAACGGAGAGATGGTACCCATTACCTTCACAGAGTGAAGAGCCATAAAAATACCATGAAGAAAATTTGTCTAGTTCTTTCCTCAGGGGAAACATGAAACTCCTTCTCTTCTCCTGATAAAGACCTCTGTGCTTTGTTTGGGATGGGGATAGTTGGCAAGATGGAAAGGGTCTGAATTGAGTCTGAATTCCTCCCATGGTTTATCAAGAACATTAGTTGGACCCCACAGACAGCACACTATTCTCCTGTGTGTGGTCAATGGATGAAGATCCTTAAGCACATGACGGTTTGTTCCTAGGCTGGCTTAATTGAGTTCTATCAATCTCACAGGTGGTTCACTGGTCCCTGATTTATATCAAGGCTTACTTCTCTGTTGTCTGTCCTTGGCAAACCCTGACACAACCCCTGCCCCACTATAGCTCCCTCTATCTACAGCGATTCTCTAATTTCCTGAGGTCACCCATCACTACCCCTCTTTCATGCATATTGCAATGGTAGAGATGGGATGGTGAGAGGCATGGCTCTTATGCAAAGACTTGCAAGCACAGATGGAGGATCTGCAGAGACTCTCTGTATCCTCTATGCTTTCTCCTTCAGATGTGCACCATATTAAAACCTTGCCAATATTTCCTTCTCTACATGGGAACTACCTCATGAAATCTACTTTGGAAAAATTCCTATTGCTTACTTTATATACCTTGCATATTAAAAATTTTATACTTATAGTTTGGCTGTCCACATAGAACTATAAGTCTCTTGGAGGCAGGGACCATATCCTATTATTTTTCTATATTGAGTACATAGTAAATGTCAAATAAATGAGTTAAAGTGAATATCATAAACAAGGTATATGAAGTAAAAGGAAGCCTAAAACAACATTCCCCTTATTAATTTGCTTTCCATTTAGGTTGAGGTTGTACATATTTATCTATGGAAACAACACAGAATGCAATGCTATGGAGCATACAGTTAGCAGTCTGGAAACAAGTTTCGTGAGTTCTAAGAGAGACTACAGCCCTCAGGGCAGAAGTGCTTGGACAAGCCTTCTGGGTGGTCCTGGGGAATCCAGGTGTTTAGGTGAGGCTTGAAGGTAGACAGAATTTAGATAGGAAAAGGTACCCTAGGCATCAGGAATGGAAAAAGTAATTCAAAAGAAAAATTCAGACAATGGTGAACAGACAAATTTGGCAGGAATCATACATTTACCACAGGTGTGATACTTTTTTCGAATTAATTGGTTTTGGTCAAATTTGTCAATTGATCCCCAAATATTCTTGATAGTATATTTCCCCCTCTAGTACAGGTTCAGGTCAAGTGTCAGGTATTACGTTTGGCTGCCATTCTTCAGCCACCTTGTTACATTTTCACAGCTTTGCAGTGTATTTTGTCCTTGACATTTTTCAAGAAATCAAAAAAGGGGAGACATCCCCCCATCTCTTTTAAATATGCTTGGTTTTTTTAAATAGTAGTTTTAGATTCACAGCAAAACTCAGCATAAAGCACAGAAAGTTCATATATATACCTTGTCCCCATGTACAGCCTTCCCCATTAAAATCTCCCATGGCCCTGGTACGCTCGTTTATGATTGATGGACATACGTTTGGCACATCATCATCACTCAAAGTCCATGCTTTACATCAGGGCTCACTTTTGGTGTTGTGCATTCTATAGGTTTTGGCAAATGTATGATAACATGCAATCCACCATTATATATCATTTAGAGAATGCCTCCAGATGGGGTCTGCCTGCCTGGTATTCCCTATATGTCCCCTCCATTTGTGCTGCTCTATGAAGACAGAATTAGAGACCAGCCACTGTATCCTTTAAATCCACTTTATGTATCATTTAGAGTAGTTTCACTGCTCTCTTCCTCTCCACCAACCACTGACAACCATGTCATTTATTTACTGTCTCCTTAGTTTTGGCTTTTCCAGAATGTCCTATAGTTGGAATTATACAGTAGCTAGCCCTTTCAGATTGGCTTTTTTAACCTAGCAACATGTTTTTAAGGCTCTTTTATGTGTCTTCTTGGCTTTGTAGCACATTTCCTTTTAGTGCTAATATTCTGTTGGCTGGATGTGTTTTAGTTAATTTCTAAAGGCTCTTTTGGTTTCTTTCAAACTTTGATGGTTATAAATAAAGCTGCTGTAAACATCCGGGTGCAGGCCAGTATGGAGAGATCTCTCCCTTCTCTTCCCTTAGCTTGACCATTGGGCATGAAGGACAGATGATAAAGAAGTGTGTTCTCAGGAACTGGCAAGTAGTCAAAGTTCAACTCACAACACAGACCTCCCCTCAGTGGCAATATTCCCTTTACTCTCCACTCCCTATCCCATTTTAAATACTTTTCTCTGGAAGGGAGCATTTCTTTTGGAATTTGAGAAACCAGCAGCAGTTCAGAAATGTTAAACAAATACCCCACTGTTTGCTAAGAACTCCAGGCAACAATGGTTGTATTATTCAGGCGAATTGGAGCTGCAGTTCTAGTCATCTGAGCTGGCTGATTAGTTTCCAGCTCCGAAATGGCATTTGCAAAGCTCTGTTTTCTGGGGCCAGGGCACACAGGGAGATTTGCAGCTGCCCAGCAAGGCTCCCTCAGAGCCTGATGGGGACTAAAGGTTCTTGAGACCGAGAGAGAAGAGGGCACAGGGTGCTGCTGTCTCTCTGTTGGCTTCCTTCCTTTTAACTGGCCACCTCAATGTCCCACACAGGAAGTCCTCTCCAAAGACAGCCTTCAGGTGACAGAAAAGCCTCACTGTTTAGACCCTCATCCTCCAGTCTTCATTCTCTCACTCCCGCCCCCTTTACCTCCTTTCTACAATCTTTTGTTCAATTTTCCCTCAGGATTCAGCACTGCAGGGGCTCCTACAATCATTCCCTTGGAGATATGAGCACTTGTGTAAGGCCTCGCAAGCTGGTATCAGAAGCACCACTTTGAACTACCCCCTGCCTGCTGCACATTCCCCCATGTGAATCTGTGTCCTCACCACCCTTAACCTTCGCCAGTGCCTCCAGATGGGGTCTGCCTGCCTGGTGTTCCCTACATGTCTGCTCCATTTGTGCTGCTCTATGAAGACAGAATTAGAGACCAGCCAGTGTATCCTTCCTGCTCAGTCAAAAACTTGAATCAATTGCTACTCTTACTTATTCAGAGTGGAAACTTAACTTTTAATTGTGACTCTTTAAGAAGCAGTAGCAACACTGGTAGTAATAATAATATAATGATGTCCATAGACATCATTATAATGTCAATGATAATATATAATTGTTACCACGTGCTCTGAATGAGGAGAACAAATATGCCAGCAGAGCGGCACAAATAGGGATGGTCCTGGGCAAACTGGGACACAGTTTCATGGCTACAAACCACTGTTCCAGGTGCTTTTCATGGATTTCTTTATTTAAATCTCACAATAATTCCTTGGGTAAGATATTTGATCTCTAATTTGTAGATAAGGAAACAGTATACAGGTTCAAATATTACTGATCTTTAAAATAGTTGATCAGGACTTTTGTGTGTAAATCTGCACCCATCCAGGAAAATACGAGGAATAATTAAAAAGGTGAACTGTATGCCTGTTTAAATCCACCTGACACCTAGCTGTCTGTCTATCTTTCTACCCATCCATCTATCTATTGGGTGGATAATTTAAATTATTCTTTGTTATTTGCTTTGCCAGTTATCTAACCTATTTCACAGATGAAAGAACTGAGGTACAGAGAGTTGAGATAATTTCCCCTGAATGCAGCAAAATTACTGTAAAGCTGCTACTCATACATTGGATCTTCTCTTTCTACTGGCTCTGCTTGTATACTCAAGTACATATGGAGATAGATGGCACATTTTATTTGTAGGGAAACTACAGTTGCAATATACATTGAATTGGGATATACATGAACATCACATTTTAGCATATGTAATGAAAGCAAATAGAACAGCTATGATTTAATGCATAAGAAATGAGCCTTCTTGATAATGGATCCTTCCATACCAGATATCTTTCCTAAAGACCCAGATAACAGAGGTGAGGCTGACATTATCATAGCCTTTTTCAGAACGAATTTGAGACAAAGAAGTGACTCAGGTCCCACTTGTACAAGTAGGTCCTATGGCTGAAAAGGACTTTCCTCTTCTGCTCATGTTTTGGGCAACTTGCCTGTTTCTCAACCGCATCGCTTTCCACCCGGTTCCACCTCCTTTCCTTTGCACTATTCTCACAGGTAGGTCAGTGTCCTTTTTTTTTTTTTGCCTATGAGCTGGATCCCATTTCTGTCCAAGTGCTGGGGCCAAGCTCCATTTTGCCTTGCCTTTTCAGTGTCTTCTCCTGTACTGACTCCCCTCAGGGTCTATACACACTTCTCCCTGACCCTCCCACACCAGGCTACTGAACTTGCGAGCTCCTTCCCCTCATTGCAAATTTGCCTTGGTTGACTTTTTAATTTCTTACTTTCTCTTCAACTCACTGAAGTAACTATATTCTGAAACTATTCTAGCAAATAATCAGGTGACCAATTTTCACATCTAGCATCTAATAAAACCTTTACTTAAGCACTTTTAAAACTCATCTCTTTCTGTCACACATACACATGAATAGCAGAATGCCAAAACCATGCATGCACATAAAATTTAAATAATGTAAAAAAATAATGTTAAGAGGCAAGCACCTTTCTAACTTCTGCCATTCAGAGATAGACCAATGCTAGTATTTCTAGAGCCCCCAACCATGTGCTTTTCCTTGACCACAGCCTCTTTTCCTTGAGGAAAAAGAAAAACCATTTTTCCCCCCTAAGGAACAATTTCTTTTCTTTTTATAGTTGTACTATCTAGGTATGTATCTCTTTAATTTGGTCTGTTCTTGAATTTTATATAAAATTTCTATGTATTTTTTGTGACTGAACTCAACATTTTAAATCCATTCATATTTCTACAAATAGGCATATTTTGTTCATTTTTATGCTCTAT
The DNA here is from genome assembly GCF_052094955.1 of Ictidomys tridecemlineatus. NCBI lineage: Eukaryota > Metazoa > Chordata > Mammalia > Rodentia > Sciuridae > Ictidomys > Ictidomys tridecemlineatus. The sequence continues at coordinate 93,268,771 of NC_135481.1, forward strand.
AGGATTATAAAACATGGACATGCCATGATTTTACCATACATCACTGTATACCTTTTCTAATAAAGTTTTCATGAATTCTTATGTTTTTGAAGTTTTTTTGTAAAGAGAGTTAGATATCCCCCAAATTCATCAATCTTGTCTTTTGACTGCACCACTTACATTTATTGTATTTCATCACCATCTTTCTCAGTGTATATCTACCATCTCAGTTTGTCTTTTTTTTATTTGTCTGATTTATTTATTTGGTATTTCCTTTTCCTTTCCTGTTTTCCTTTCTTTGGGATTAGTTGTATACTTGTATACACCCTATAAAAGTTATGAAAACTAGTTAAAATGTTCAGTTTTCTTGTTCCAAAACACCTAGAAGAATCCCAGTCTCTGTCCCTTGTACTTAGATGTGACCACATGACTTTTTCTGGTCAGTGAAGTGAGTAGAAGTGGCATATGTCCCTTCTGGCAGAGGGTAAAGAGGCAGTGTCTGGATTGCTATGTTCTTTTCTTTGTCTCTGTGACTGTAAAACTGTGTGTAAATATGCAGCCTGAGTCAGCTTTGTTCCCAAGTGACTCCAGTGGCAGAACCCTTTGTTTGACCAGCATGAACATGAAGCAAGAAATAAGAATCAAACTTTTAGCCACTGAAATTTTGAGTGTTTGTCGTTGTAGCACAACCTAGCCTATCTTAAATGATCCATGTTTCACTTATTATCTCTTCTAGCTTGGAATTCATACACTGTGAACATATTCTTTTAATTGTTTATCCTAGAAATTTCAAATTGCTTACTAAAGTCTAAAAGTAATCAATACATTTAGCCATCTCTTGAACACTTGATTAATATATAAGACTCAAATTATGTTAACAATGTTGTTTGGTAATATTTTATAATTTTAATTTCATAAGACATTAATGTTTTATAAAGCAAAAATTTTTAAATATTTGCTTATATATTTATTTTGCTTTTTGCTTTTCATTCCTTCCTGAATTTCCAGTTTTCATCTGGTGATTTTTCTCTTCATCCTGAAATTCATCCTTTGAAGTTTCCTTTAGTGAGGGGCTGCTAGTTATAAAACTCTCCTAGAGTTTATTTTATTTTATTTTATTTTTTGTCTAAAAATGTTTTATTTGACCACCTTCCTATGGGAATGTCGGAGAGCAAACACAGACATGTGCTAGGCAAGGGTTCTACCACGAAGCTACATTTTCAAGCCCTGGCCTTTTTTAAAAAATAATTTTGACTGTTATAAATTTTTAAAAAATATTTTTGGTGCATTATAGTTGTGCATAAAGGTGGGAATCATTACATATTTATCATTACATATTTATAATCATTACATATATGTACAGTTGGCCTTCATGTTTAAGTGACATTTTTAGTAATTCTAAGTTGACAGAGATTTTCTTTCAGTACTTTAGCTATATAATAGCCCCACTTTTTCTTGGCTTACAACATTTTTATTGAGACATCATTGTTATTTCATTTTGAAGGCAATCATAAAATTTTGCAGACTTTCTCATTATGCTGGATACTCTCCTGTTAAAAGTCTTTGTAAATAAGTCAAGTCAGCCATAATCCTGGTAGTCTTCATTGCCAAGGACTTCTGTCCCTCCTTGGCTGGCGGCATTATAGTAGTAACAAAGGAAGATGTTGTATGTTGCTTTACTACCCCTATTATATGAATATCTATGCACAAAAGACTTGACGTTCAGAAAATAGGATAGTTATATATCTTTAAGCTGGAATTAATATTTTAAAAAGTCTAATTGCTTGTTTATGCCTAATAGTTGATATTGAAAACAAGTGACCAGTCCATTGCATTTTAGTTTATATGTGTTGAATATCAAATACATTGCTTTCTATCCTGAACTCTGACAAGTGACTTAACTTCTCTGAATTTGGTCCTCTGTAGACATAATAATTGTGTTCATCTGTTAGTGTTATTGAAAGTGTCAAATGAAAAATTAATTGCTACATAGGGTGATGCAATTCTCTGTTCTACTTCTCCCTTCTGTCACTGTCCTAAAGAAATCAAACACCATGTTCTGTAGATTTTCCCTCTCTCAGATCTACTGTCTACTGATTTTCATTCCCCTTGTTTATTTCAGGTCATCATTATTTCTGCTAGGTTATTTACTGCTCTTTGATAATCTCCTTGTTCCCAGGCTGGCCCCCACTTTAATCCATTCTCTATTGCACTGCCTGACATTCTGTTTAAAAGTCTTCAATCCTCAAAGTGTTATGGCAAGACTGAAATAAAGCACGGAGTCCATCTTAAAGCCAGAGAGGGAAGCTTTATTCACCAGCCAGAAGTCTGGATCCACCAACTGGTGGGCCATGGGCCAAGGAGCAGGCTGCAAGTCTACAACTTTTATAGTCCAAAACCATATTAATCATAAGTGACTGTTGAGATGACTCAAGACCATAAACAAGTGTCATGGGATCTAAAAATCAGAAGCAGAAAGGGAAGTGGGTCAAAAACATCCCTAGTTGAGTACAAGTTAAAGAATGATTACTAACATCTAAACAATCATTCTCTGACAGGACACATCGTCCAAGAAAAATGGGAACCAAAGAGACAACAATTTTACATTGTATAAGAATTGCCATTTTGTATTGCCAAATATGCTATGCTAAACAACTGTTGATGGGTACAGAGGGAGGGCTTTCCCATGGAGAAGCATTTCTTACACGATGTGGAGTCTCAAGATAAAATGAGGAGTCTGTTTGGTCATTGTCCATATAGCCTGGCCCATAACACAGGTAAAGTTCAAGATCCTCTCCCTGACCAGTCCTTCACCACCCCCTTCTCCAGCTCTTCTATCCCTTACTGCCGTCCCCAGGGCTCCCCAGCTTTTCCACACGTCATTGCCTTGCTACTCCATTTGCTTGGAAAGCTCTTTCCCTCAACATCACTTAACACCAACTCATTTTGGGTCCTCACTGGGTTGTGACTCACTCTAGGAAAAGTTTCCTAATCCCACCAGAGTTGAGTGGTACTGGTGGGTGGTCTTTGCAGTGTAACATAATTTCCTGTTTACTTGTTCTTATCCCTCACTAGACGGCAAAGGCGTCGAAGGAAGGAACTCTTGTCATTTCTCTTGAATTCCCAGTGCCTAATGTAGCCCCACATGGGTAAGCTCTTAACATTGAGTGAGTAAAATTTCCGCCAATAAGCTCCTTATTATCACCCAGCACCAGTCCTATACATGTGCAACTGGTTTTCTGTTCCAAGGACAAAAAAAAAAAAAAATATATATATATATATATATATATATATATATATATATATATATATATATATATATATATATACTTATGTAATTTTATCTTCTTTTCTTGATGGATGTAATTTATTGCTTCAGTGAGGTAAGACATTTTTGGATCTCTATCATCCACATTATTTGCTATTTCTATGTATTATGTCATCTACTGTGGTGGTTTTACATCTCTCTCCATCTGGAACAAGACAGGTCTGTGGAGACAGCTCTGTGCATATCACAGCATCACAAGACCTGGTTTAACCAGTTAGGAGGGTAGCCATTATACTGAGAGATTTTATTAAATTCTTTGCTGAAGCAAAACAAAATAAACCCACATTTTCTAATTCTGCCTTGTCAAGGAAGGATGCAGGATTGTCTAACATGATTTCCATGAGTCTGTGCTGGTCTTTATTATCTCTTCCATTTAAAGTCCAAATAGACCATCATAGTCTCAATAAACTCACCTGAGTGTTTCCTGGGATCAGTGTACTGTTTCTGGCCCCACCTACTTCTCTTTTGTTTTTACTTTGTCTGGTCCTTTGAGAGGCCAGAGCACCCAGGTATGTCTGTCTTTACAAGTATCTTAGGGGATCACTCAAGAACGTTCATGTCCTTTTGTCCCAGACTTTCTTGTGCTCAATCTCATGTCTCTGGTTTTGAATATTCTGCAACAAGCTTGCATTTGAAAATTTACAACTTGTCTTTAGATTTAGAAGTTCGTCACCTGTATTTCCCCCTAAGATACTTTAAAAATATGATTTTCTTTTCATTTTGAAATAACATTTCAAGTTTACTTAAATATTGCGAGTAGAGTTTTACCTCAAGTGTTTTCTTTTTCTTGAAGCAGTCGAGATGTAAACCAAATTGCAGACTTGTTATCCTCTCCCTACCTCAATGCACTATCATCTATTTCATACAAACAAGAGTATTCTCTTACTTGAGCATAACCAAACATAAGGAAACGGCCATCAAAAATCAGGAAACAAGCCAGGTGAAGTAGTGCACACCTGTAATTCCAGCGGTTCCGTAGGCTGAGGCAGAAGGATTACAAGTTCAAAGCCAGACTCAACAAACTAGTGAGGCCGTAAGTAATTCAGCGAGACTCTGTCTCTAAATAACTGTTTTTAAAAAGGACTGGGGATGTGATTCAGTGGTTAAGAGCCCCTGGGTTCAATCCTGGATACAAAAAAAAAAAAAAGAGGAAATGACCATTGATGTGTTACTACTCCTTAGGTCCCATTCAAGTTTTGCTGTTGTGTCTTATATATAGCATAAGATTCCAGTTTAGAATCACATGTTGTTTTTAGTTGCACATCTCCTCATTTTCCTTTAGTCTGGAATCATTGCTTAGTTTTTGTTTGTTTGTTTGTTTGTTTGTTTTTTGCTTTTTCAGTGCTAGTGATGGAGCCCAGGGCCTTGTGCTTGCCCAGTACCTTAACATTGAACTGTAGCCTCCGCCTTTCTTAGTCTTTTCTTGACTTTTGTTTCTTGATACTTTTGAATATTACAGGTCAATTTTTTTTTTTTGGTAAATTATCCTTCAATTTAGGGTTTTATGCTTCTTCACGATTAAGTTCAAGTGGGGCATCTTTGATTGGTATATCAGAGAAATGCCTCCTGTGGGAGACTAGAATATGCCACCCCAAAATACATTTCCTTGGTGTAAGGATCATTTTTGCTGAAAATGTTAAGAAGCAGCAAATTAGGAAAACTATTCTTCTATTTGAATAAAATCGGGACATGAACTTAGAAAGACACAAGGTATTTCTCTGCTCCTCTCTACCAGAGAGGACAAAGATTAACACAGAAAACATCTGATGTGACCTGGAGATGGTACCATAAGAAACTACATTAGTAAGTGTTACTAAATCGTTTTTAGCTGTCATTAATTTGTTTTTCTACAATTTGGCTAGAGATTCAATTTTTTTTCTTTGTCATATCACTTCTTTAAAAATATATTGTTCTTTGTTTAAAATGCTATGTAACCTGGAATTCAAAGCTACCTCTGGGAAATACTTATTCTCTCGGTATTTCCCATATACATATGTAATGTACATGTTAATACATTTATTTTCATTTTTCTCTTTTTAATCTGTCTTTTGTTACAATGGTCTGTTCTGAGTATGAATTTATGAGGGATGAAGAAAAATTATTTTTCTCTTCTATAGCACACTGTCTAAATTTTAGTCTTAATGTTTTTTACATAAATAAAAAATGTGTGAATCAAATGGCTTGGATAGTCAGTAATGATGTGATAGTCAAGCCAAAGTGACTCCATTTTGTTTAGTAACTCCATTTTGTAAAACAATCATGCCAAATAGAAAGGTCATGACTAGGGCAAGTTGTTCTTTTCCTTTTTGCTGTAGAAACCCTTAAGAACATGCAACTACCTAATGGGCATTGTTTCTATAACTAGGGTAACGGGGCTGTGTTTCTGTAATTGGGGTGACTGGGCTAATTGTGATTAATTAAGTTTCCTGCCGCCTGACTGCAATCTCCCACTTCTTGGCCTGCTTGCATTGGCTAAACCCCCAAATGTCCCTTTTGTGGTGTTCAGGCTTAAAAGGGGCACCCTTACAATTGTTCAGGGCTGATCAGGGAACAGACTTTATGTTCCCAGTCAGTCACAACCAGTGTGCTTCAATAAAGGCTTGATTCCATTATATGTGAATGGTCTGGAAGTCGATTTATGAAACCCCGGAACGTTGCTTTAACTATAACAATGAAACATGAAAACAAGGAACCCGAGAAGCAGAAATGGCTGGAGTTCCATTGAACATTGGGTCTTGACACACGATTTCACCTGTCAGAGTTCCATTATTGCCTGATGATGGCAGACATTTCAGTGTTTCGATGGTCACCTTTCTCTTCCCCAGCAACCTTCTAATTATGATTTGGCTTGTTAGGTTGCATCGGTCATGATGACATTTGCATATCAGGAAATGTGACTGTTAAAAATATCCTTTACATGTTAAAATTATCATCCTGGGTTATATTGGGTGATCTATAAATTTGATTAAAGTCACATTCTAAAATCAAAATCATTGGAATCATTTTCTTGCTTCTATCTTCAAGAGGATATGTCTAGACAGATCAATGTTAAGTAGGCCAGGTGTGGTGATGCCTGTAATTACAGCTACTCCGGAGACTGAGGCAGGAGGACCTCAGGTTCAAGCAATCCTGGGCAACTTAGCAAGACCCTGTCTCAAAATAAAAAATGAAAGGGGCTGGGGGTATGGCTCAGCATCAGAACACCCCTGGGTTCAATTCCAAATACTGCAAAAGAGAGAGAGGAGAGAGAGAGAGAGAGAGAGAGAGAGAGAGAGAGAGAGAGAGAGAGAGAGAGAGAGAGAGAGAGAGAAACAACCCTTCTTTCTACTATACATTTTGAGAAGGCAGAGTTTTAGACAAATCAGAACCAAATGTAGTACTTTAAGATGTGTTTGTCTTTTCTGAGGATGCTGAGCTCCTGGGACTCCCTAATCACTTTAAAGAACTGGTAAATAAAATCAGTTAATCAAGCGCTACCTGTAGTATGCTTATCAAAGGTAGGGTCTCAGAGAATGTAGCTCACATAGAGCATCATGAACACAACACAGCCCTAACCAGAAAACAACTTCAGAAACCATACTAAACTATTGTCCCAAAGGAGAAAGACAAAGAAAATCTAGATTGGTCAGAACTACATCTATTGCCATGTTTAATTGTCTGATTCATAATTTATCTTGATTTCTAATCCATACTGTTGCACTTAGAGGTAAGCTTCAAATTTAATTTGAAAAAAGTATGTTACCCACTTGGTTTCTTTTAAAGGTTCTGCCATCGAGTTACATCCCCAGCCCCACCCACTCTGTTTCTACAGCTATATTTGACCTATGTGTGAAGTACATAGTTTGGTACAAGATTCAATTATCACAATCAATAGCAGTGTTTTCAGTTATATGTCAATTGAAAAGTTTATTTTCAATAAATCATATCTAAGAGCCTTGAAGCAATACAAATACATTTGTAAAAATTTATATTTGTCCATTCTCACCAGGCCGTGAATCAGTCATTATGAAACATATTTGTGTTTCTAAAACCTGTTTTCAATTTTTTTTTCTTCCTGCAAGCATTATGGGTTTTATTTCTAGTCTCACAGGGTCTTGTGTGGTTCTGGGAAGAATTTTAGAATCCTGCTCTGCTATGATAGGCCACACTCTAGAAATGAGCTCACTGTTCCTTCAGTAGAGGGAGGACTCCGGAGGTGTAACCTAAGTCAGATCGTCTCCCCAAGCCAGCTCTCAGCCAGCTCTATGGATCTGGGAATTTGCTTCTCTTCTCACTTATGTTAAAAGAATTAGGAACAAAGGAATTTTAAGAGAATTTAGAGATGATCCAAACTAACATCCTCATTTTATAAATTCCTTTATTTCTCTTTCATTTTGCATATGAGGATATTGAGAGTTAATATACATTAGTGAAGAGATTTTTTTTTTCAATTTGAACAATTTGAATTACCAGGAGAGATTTAAAAATAATGATTAACAGATCTACCCCACACTACTACCTCAGAAATCTCTGGTGTTAGAATTTAAAAAAACAAACAAAAAACCAAAACCAAAAACCAAAAAACAGTTTCCAAAGGGTTTTTTTTTTTTAAAAAAAAACTTCAGAGAATTTTAAGTGGCAGAACTGGGGGAAATCCTCACTTTCCCCCTGACCTTTTCTGTTACCTAATCTGTATCTACTTCACCATTTCTCTGCATCTGATAATCTACATCCCTTCAACGGTAGTAACCACTACCTCTTTTATTACCTCTTTATTGGAGAAGTGGGCTTTTCATTTGTTCTTTTTCAGAGCACATTGTGAATATCATGACACCTTCCTCCTCCTTAAAACACAGCTCATTTCTTGCAGTCACTTTTTGATTCTGCACCAGATGGATGATTCTCATATGGTATTAACTCAGCTTCTAGCCAGTTTCTCCCATGACTCCCTAGCCTTCTATAAAAAGGCATTAATTCTTTAAAAATGCATTTACTAGAGATTTACTGTGGACCTAGCATGAAATCAGGAGACATAAATGTGCATAAGACACAGTCTCTGTTCTCAAAAGCACACAGTATATTGGAGGAGACTAAGAAGAAAGAATTCTGATTGCAAGTGGAAAGTGGTATAATAGAGTATGGGTAAGATGTTGCAAAATCAGAGGATTAGGCAGAGATTTATAGTGTGTATTACATACTGCCATTTAGCTGAGGAACAATGGTCTCCTGATCTATTAAAATTAAAATATTGATAACCTAGGTAGAGGACAATTGATCCAAATCATTGTTGAAATTCCATGTTCTCTGAACACATTCAGAAGTAGATGCCAAGGAAGTGACAGGACAAAGTGTGGTGGATGCTGTGGTGTATGGTCTGAGGACCAAGGTACTCATTCCCCAGTGGGGGAACTCTCAAGAGATATCCAGAAGTAGAACAGGTTGGTTTCACCATGAGAAATGCAGCCTTTTGGGTGCACCTTCCACAAGTAGTTCCCCACCCATGGAGTACCAGGCAGGTGGCAAAAGCACTGCACCCATGGAAGTTGAGGTCCCTGGTTTCTGCTTCTGCGGACAAGGCACTATCTGACCTTGATCTTCTCTGGCCCTTAGTTGCCTTGTGTGTAGAGTGAGATGAGTGGAGGAAGTTGCCTCCCATTGCTCAAGTTCAGAGACAGATATCTATATCTTTTATATGTTGAAGTTCAAATTCTTTTGCATGACATTCAAGACACTTCTCCTTTGGCCTCAATTCTCTCTCTCTCTCTCTCTCTCTCTCTCTTTATTTCTCTCTCTCTCTCTCTCTCTCTCTCTCTCTCTCTCTCTCTCTCTGTGTATTTGTGTGTATCTACACTGCCTCATCCCAGTTGCATGGAGAAACTTACTATTTTCCAAGCACACAGTTGTCTACCCAGTGTCTCTGCTTCTCTTTTTAGTCTTCTGTTTGAATTGCTCTTCCCATAAAAATGTATGTATGCATGGAAGTCCTCCTCCAGGTGATATCCTTGCTCTCAAGTCTTCCTGATTTCCCCCAACCCCACCCCTTTCCACATATTGCTTCCTAATAACTCTGCCCTCACCTCTATTGTACCTCTTACCACAGTCTGGTTTGTGTTATAATTTTATGGGTTGCTGCTGTTGCCCAGAATTCTCAGCACTTAGTCTTATACAGAATCCTGGATTTAATTAGGTCTGGAGAGAAAGGCAAGGTGGTCCAGGCTCCCAGGTCCCTCAGCTGTCCTACCTTCTCTTGACAGCTGTTTTCATTCACATAGGAGTCCTGGTCAATATTTATACCTGAGTGATAAGCTGTCAGGGAGCGAGGGTAAGTGAGCTGCCCCATTGGTAAGGGATGAAAGGTACCAGTGCCTGTATTGGAGAGAGACGGGAGGGGACAAACAGGGATGGTTCTCCTAAAATGGAAGAAATCAAGAGACTGCTGAACTACCAGGCTGTAAGATATCTAGGTCTAGGTCCTTCTATAATCAGGAACCAGAGACAACCAAGTCTCTATCTTTCCTTGGAGCCCATGGCATTATTTGCTTTCCACTTAAGAAGACCTTGGGCAGGTACAGAGGGAAAGGACACACCGAGAATGAGTCTTGTTCTTGGAACTGAGGAAAACTGATAGTGTCAGAAGCCTGGTGTGGCGGTGCCAGGGTGGGTGCCGTCCCCTCTGTGTGTTCTGGAGCTCGGTTGTTTACTTCACCTGCTGGGCTCACAGGCTGGTCAGGGCCACCCTTGGGGAAAGTAGAGCCTGTGCCTGACTGATCTCAACTGGGGACTGTGTTGTCAAGCCTTTTCCTTTTCCTTCTTGCTGTGGGAAGTCTTACAGGAATAATCAAGAGGAATGATAACCTGCACAGCCTTGTACTTCTTGCTCTTTGTAGTTGGTCACCTTCAGGAAACCAGGGGACTCCACCTCCTTGTTTCTCCCCTGCCTGCAACTGGGTGTCCCCCCTCACCCCTTCCTGTCACACTCAGACTCATCCACAGTCTCCTTAGAGAGATTTCAGGGAGACAGGAAACACTTCCCTCTCTTCCATTAAAAAATAGTCCCTCCTCCCTGGAAGAGATAACCAGAAATGAAACATTTTGTTCTACATTTGGAAATAAGTCTTATAATAGATATTCAATTTGACTGGGTTCTAGGTGGTTCTGGATTCTGGAGGAGAAGAAGAGGAAGAGGAGTATGAGGAGGAGGAGGAAGAAGAAGAAGAGGGAGAAGAGGAGGAAGAAGAGAGAGCGTGGGCTGGAAAGAGTGTGAGCTTGGGCACAGATGTGTGGAAGGGATGAGGAGAGGAAGAAACTCAGGAAGGAGAGACTTAAAGCACAGCTCTGCTGAAGTGGCTTCTTTGCTCTGCACATGTCTCCAAAGGCCCTCAGACTCAGAAGTACCTTTTCACACCTGACTGAAAACCAGGGAGGAAAGAGGAAGAGCCACTTTCCAGACTCACCTCCCACTCCTGTAGCCTATTGCCCACATCTGCTCCTGGTTGCTGATCAGCATGAGCCTGGGGGTAGCCCAAGTGCAGAAGAGCCAGGAAAGAGGATGCTGCAGGCCATGGCTGAGCTTTCTGCAGAGGAGGAAGAGTCAGAGGTGGAGGAAGAAGTACTGTTCATCATCCATCATCACTTGCATTTGACAGATACTCAAAGACAGGCAGGGAGGTGGAAGAGCTCTATAGTATACAAAAAGGGAAGGTTCTAGATGTTCTCTGACTGGAGACTGTTAGCATAGGGAAGCTGTAGGCAGGCTAATGAGAAGCCGTGTATCCTATGTGATTGATTACAGGCTCAAATTTGGCCTTTCTCTTTGTTGGTAGTTGGGATATAGTTCAGTTGATCGAGAGCTTGTCTCACATGCACAAGGCCCTGGGTTCAATCCCCAGCACCACAAAAAACAAAACAAAACAAAAAAACCCTACCTGAGTACCTTTACATTGCATAAAGTCCCACACCTAGTGAACCACTGGCAGTTTGAACCAAGCACTTTTAACACGAATGGCTGAACCACTTTTCAATTCCTCTTTCACTTGTTAGTCCTTTCAGGTATGTCTCAAAGTTACCTTACATTCTGCCTTGAAAACCATATATCTGGGCCCAAAGGGATGATTACAGCAGTGCCACAAACAGTATTTTTTAATCGAAGAGACAACTATGTTTAAGTAACTAAATCTTCTAAGTATTCCTTATTGCTTCTGTGAAATTATATGCTAAATATAGCAATGTATACATATCAACATTAATCATTACTAGCATATGGAGGGTATCAAGTAAAACATTAAAGATATTTTTCTTTCTATATAAATGTGAAAAAAGATTAAAATAATAACATCCTTATAACTACCATAAAAAGCAAATTTAATTTGGAATTTTTTAAAGTTTCTTAATATAGAGGTTTTATTTTATGTATATATTTTAAATTTGTTCTAATTAGTTATATATGACAGTAGAGTGCATTTTGACACATCATACATAAATGGAGTACAACTTCTCACTCTTCTAGTTGAACACAATGTAGAATCACACCAGTCTTGTAATCATATATGCACATAGGGTAATAATGTCCAATTTCTTTCTGTTATCCTTCCTACCTCCATATCCCCTCCCCTCCCTTCATTCTCTTCTGTCTGGCCTAAAGTATATCTATTCTTCCCTAGAGCTCACCCTCTTATAGTGAATTAGCATCCGCATATCAGAGAAAAGATTTACTTACCATGATTTGTTTTTCTTAGCATGATATTCTTCAGCTCCATCCATTTACCTGAAAATACCATGATTTCACTCTTTTTTAAGGCTGAGTAATATTCCACTGTGTATATATACCACATTTTCTTTATTTATTCATCTGTTGAAGGGCATCTAGGTTGATTCCATAGTTTGGCTATTGTAAAATGAGCTGCAATTAACATCGATGTGGCTGTGTCACTGTATGCTGATTTTAAGTCCTTTGGGTATAAACCAAGGAGTGGGATAGCTAGGTCAAATGGTGGTTCCATTTCAAGTTTTCTGAGGAATTTCTATACTGCTTTCCACAACGGTTGCAACAATTTGCATTCTTACCTGCAATATATGAGTGTCCCCCACATCCTTGCCAATCTTTATTATTGTTTGTATTTTTGATAATTGCCATTCTGACTGGACTGAGATAAAATCTTGGAGTAGTTTTGATTTACATTTCTCTAATTGCTAGAGATGTTGAACATTTTTTCATGTATTTATTGATCAACTGAATGTTTTCTTTAGTGAAATGTCTGTTCATTTTCTTAGCCCATTTATTGATTATTTTCTTGGTGTTAAGTTTTTTGAGTTCTTTATATATCCTAGAGATTAATGCTTTATCAGAGGTGCATGTGGTAACATTTTCTCTCATTCTATTGACTCTCTTCACATTATTGATTGTTTCCTTTGCTGAGAAGAAGCTTTTTAGTTTGAATATCTCATTATTGATTCTTGATTTTATTTCTTGTGGTTTAGCTGTGTTGTTAAGGAAGTCAGTTCCTAAGCCAAAAACGGTAAAGATTTGGGCCTACTTTTTATTCTATTAGCCTTGGGTTCTCTATTATAGTGCCTAAGTCTTTGGTCCATTTTAAGTTGAGTTTTGTTCAGGGTGAGAGATAGAGATTTGATTTCATATTGCTATCTATGGATTTCCAATTTTCCCAGTACCATTTGTTGAAGAGGCTATCTTTTGATGTCTTTGTCTAGTATAAAGTAATTGTATTTATGTGAGTTTGTCTCTGTGTATTCTATTCTGTACCATTGGTCTATGTGTCTGTTTTGGTGCCAATACCATGCCATCTTTGTTATTATAGCTTTGGAGACTCTTAGCAATGGAGAAATGAAAAAGGCAACCAGCTTGAGTTTGCATAACAGACTTTACTAAACAACCATCTACCATACATTTCCTAGTCACCTTCCCACACCCCATCCTCACCAGCTCAAAGCCCTTTATTCTGTGTCTTCTCACTTCCACCCAGTTTTCTTTGTTAACGAGTATATAATCTCCCAGGTTAACTGCTTCTTTGGGTTTTCATTTCTTAAGAGGCTTTTCATGATTGTATAAAAATATCAATAAATAAAATTTGTATGCTATTCTCCAGTTAAATCTGTCTTTTGTTAGTATAACTTACAGGGTACCAGTCCTAGAATATGGGAGGGTGGAGGAAGAAGATATTTTCTTCTCCCTGTAATAAACTTAAGTTTCAATCTTGAAGTCCAATCCATCAACAAATAATATTAGGTCAGGGTTCTCATCAGAGTCACTAAAATCTGATTAAGATACAGGATGTTCCCTAACTAAGGTAAAACAATCATGAGGTTCCCCTTTTTCTGGTAGGGGCAGGAGAGTGGCAGATTCAGGCCATGGAAACTGTAAATAGTAATGTGAGAAGGAGAAATTAACAGGCTTTTCTTTTTCTCTTTTTCTTTTTCCAGGGCTGGGGATTGAACCCTCGGACACATGCTATACCCCAGCCTCTTAACAACAAGTTTTCTGAAACCTCCTTCACATCCTTAAAAAAAAAAAAAACCATAAAATGCCAGACCCCTTTTGATGCCATTTTTGGGACACTTATTCTGAGCAACTAGAATTCTTGTTTTCTTCCTGGTGGCCATCCTCATTTAGGCTCAAATAAACTTTTTGTTCTCACAACTTGCCTTTTAGGTTGATAGCGGTTTTTGATGGTTCCTCATAAAATTGAATTAAAACTTTGAGGGCTTGTTAGATTATCATGCAGAGATAGATTAAATGTTTTTTTTTTTTTTGTAGTTTAGGGATACCTAGGAAGGAGGCTGTTAAAGGAGTTACAGGGGGCCTATTCATATCTGTGGTTCTGAGATCTTGCTGGGCGAACTCCCTAAAATTATTTTGGCAATGGGAAGGTGCCTAAAGAATGGCCACTTTAGTGCAACTCTGCCCAGTGTCTTAGTGCAATTAAAATCAGTTAAGGCCTGAATACACGGAACATAAATTCCCTGAATGATGAAGTGCTTAAATTGTTGTTCAGGAACCAGCTTTTTAAGAATGGACATATGCAGCAGAAACCAGCTCATCTGATCAATGACCTTTGGATGTCACAAGCTCAAAATCCTCCCTAGAACACAATTAACGCCCCTAGAAAGAAACACATGGAAGAAATATGTGATTGTGAAGAGGCACAATGATTGCACAGTAAAGTTTTTTCTTTTTGCAAAAAACAGTGCTAGAGTATTGGCTTCTACATGCACCAGGCTCATCGTTGCTCCGTATCAGGGTCCATCTGACTAATCATACCATATGGCACCCTTTGGCAAGACCTATGCCTTGTTTATCTCTGAGCCCACTGTTTAAGGAATGAATGAACAAATTCTAATTTGACTCAGTTCTCACCTACAGGATCAGTGGTCCTTGTGGTTACAGACTGCCAACTACCATCAGTGCCCCAGAGCAGGGTGGAGAGTGGTGGGAAGTTGCCAGAACTGGGTGAGCTTACATAGAGGATTTCTCTCTGTTTAGGAACTCTCCCCCTTTCTTCCTTGGATATAGAATCTGTGTAGCTGAGAGCTGACTCTGTCTCCCTTTCCTATTCAGGAGAGATACTGTTGGGAGATGGGGAATTCTGTCCAAATAGCTTCAGGACTCTGGAGAGAGAGGGCTTCCCTCTTCCACGATCACCTTATGTGCCCTTTGTTATCTCCAACTGCTGGGGATCGAACCTAGGGCCTCATACATGCTAGGCAAATGCTCTACCACTGAGATATACCCTTAGCCCTGTATTAACAGATTATTAACAAAAGGGCTATTTGATAAAATGTCAGGCAAGGAAGTCACAAGAACTTTGTTGAGGTGTGCAAGGTTTGAGTTCCAGCACTATAGTGACTATCTGTCGCTCCCTATTTAGGAACTAAGCAGACAAATAAAGTTCACATAGTAGAAAAGAGTTCTATGGTGAAGATTCACTCCACAGTAATCCTGGAAAGGGGTTGGTCTGGGTGGTTCCTTAGCCTCTTTCCTCACAATGTCCTTGTTTTTATCTGAATAGAGCCCAAGATGCTCCTCCCACTTTTCTTGGAAGCCAAACCCTTTTGCAATCTATATAAGGTTGACCACGCAGGGTTTGAGTGATTGCAGAAACTGGCCTTCCACTCTGTCAGGGAGCCCAACTTGGAGATCAGGTAGGTGCCCTAAGAGGTGGTCTCAGGAGATGCTTCTGCTTGAGGGTCAGAGAGATGGGAGCCAAGATGGGTGATGCTTGTGCTGACACTAGAAATCAAAAAACTTGAGCCAGGCAAATATTAGCTGGGGCAGAGGGACCAGGTGGAGCTTGGGGAGGGCCTGCGGGAGCAGGCAGGTGCAAAGAACACATGGGGCTGGAAAAGAAGGGACCCCCAAGTTGCGGGAGATAAGCATCTCTCTTTGGAATACAATGGAATCCCTTCATGAGGCCAGTGTCAGGCACAGGACTGAGTTTCCCTTGTGTTATAAGACAACAAGGCTCTGTCAGTCATGGTCCTGGATGTCATGTGATAATGCAGGAATATAAATTGACTCACAGTTTGTTCAAAAATGATTTTCTGAATCAAAAATGATTTTCTGAAGAGCTACTTGAGCTCTGGGTACAAATGTTATTTTATTTTTCAAATGTATTTTAGATGAAAGAAACTCTGGAATTCAAACAGTACTGGCAAAATTTGGGGTGGTATCATAGATCACCGCCTAGAGGGGAGGATGGCCCCTCTCTAGTGAGTGGGAGTAAAACACACTTGGAAAGGGTGTGTGTGTGTGTGTGTGTGTGTGTGTGTGTGTGTGTGTGTGTGAGAGAGAGAGAGAGAGAGAGAGAGAGAGAGAGAGAGAGAGAGAGAGAGAGAGAGACTGACTTACTGTGTGGAAAATCTCTCAAGAAAAGGGATGTCTTACTGTCTGACCTGAAAGGGAGACTGGGCACCAAGGGAGCAGCAGGGGGTAGCTGGAGGTCCCTGTCTGAGGTCATCATCTTCTTTCTCCTTTCCCCAGTTAGGATCTCTCAGGCAGTGAGGCCACCATGGCTCTGGTGAAGTCCCTCATCCTGTTCCCACTGTTAGTCTTGGTGCTGCTGGTGCTGGAGTGGATCCCTCCCACCCTGGGCAAGGAATCCGCGGCCAAGAAGTTCCAGCGGCAGCACATGGACTCCACCGGTTCCTTCAGCCCCAGCCCCACCTACTGCAATGAAATGATGAGGCGCCGGAACATGACCAAGGGCCACTGCAAGCCTGTGAACACCTTTGTGCATGAGTCCCTGGAAGATGTTCAAGCTGTCTGCACCCAGGAAAATGTCACATGCAAGAACGGGCAGACCAACTGCTTCCAGAGCAGATCCAACATGCACATCACAGACTGCCGCCTGACCCGGGGCTCCAAGTACCCCAACTGTTCATACAAGACCAGCCAGAAAGAAAGGCGAATCATCGTGGCCTGTGAGGGAAACCCGTCTGTGCCTGTCCACTTCGATGCTTCTGTAGAGGGGTCCGCTTAAGTCCAGAGCAGGGGGATGCCATCCTTCCCATGACCTATCCTTGGGACGCTTGCCTCTCCCTTTTTCCTTCCTTGCTCTAAAAGAAATAACTCCAATTAGGGCTTCCATCCAACACACAGATGAGTCTTATTCCTGCACAACTTTGGGGGTGAGGAGTGGTTTGTGGCCCCATGTTAATTCCTTACCATTTCTTCCAATAAAACATAGTTGCAAATCACCTGATTTCTGAAGTGTCTTATCCAGGTACGGTTTCTGTGGTTACTTTTCAGCTAGAGCTAAGAACTAAATCTGACTAGTCATTGATGAGAAGCAAATGAAGAAATTAAATACCTTCCCTTCTGACTCTTGGATTTCACTGGCCAGAGAAAATTCCTTTCCTTGTAGATTCCTTGATGCCAAGTGCAAAACTGCTAAGTGTTTTAAGTAAAAAGGAGCTACAGGCTGGGACACTCTCCTGCTGGGTGAACAGACAGAGGGTCAAGCTCAAACACAGTAATTCTATGGCACAGAAGGAAGGACAGTGTGATGGCAGGAAGACTCTGCTTAGCCTCAGGGTGTAGAGGAGGAGTTTATGAAATTATCATCTCAAAAGTTTTCATTAGTCTTTTTGTTGAGAGAGCTATTACTGAGACAGAAAAATGGCTCTGTCTCTTACCTGAAAAGTCAGAACCTTAAACGGTAGAAGTGGAAGGAACTTTGGAAGTCATGGAGTTGAAGAATAACAAGTATTTCAGCCTGTGAACCAACCCTAATGGAGGTACCTGCCTAGAATGCTGTAGAAAAACATTCTAAACAGGACTGTAGTTGAACCAGTCTCTACTGGAGGCACCAGAGAAGTTATCATGGATGTACTGCACACTGACTATCCCTGACATAATGTGACCTTCACCTTTTAAGGGATTTGTTCATGACCCACTAGTAGTGGCCCAGCTGGGATTGGAACCCAGGTTCCTGGCCTCCCTGGCATTATTCTTTCTGCTGCTGGAGTCTAACTCAGGAGGAAACAGACATTAACTTTGCTAAATGCTATGGAGTGGTGGCTCTTCTACATATTTCCAGTATTCTTGGCCCTCAAAGTTCTTAACAATGGTCTCTTAGAGCCATTGAAAGGACTAGAGTAAGCTTCTGTCTTCTCTTAATCATTACATTTAATTCTCTATTTAATGTTGCATCTGGTTTTAGACAGGGTCGTAGAACTAAAGGCCCTACTTGCCACTTCTGGGACCAGTTGTGTCATTGCCATTATATGCTATACTTGTAGATGTTGGAAATGATTGTGATTTTTCTTGTATAGAGTGAACTCTTAGCCCCGAGGTCTCCGAAGGAGGAAGAAGACCTGCAGGTATAAAGGGGCAGTGGTAGTGAGGTAGTGGAGAATCTCAATATTATGAATGAGAATTGGGGAGGAAAGAGGAAATTTCAAGTTTCTAAATATGTTTCCTTTAATCAACTTTTTTCTTAAGCTCATCTTGCTCTTGTTTCCAGCTCCAGTTTTCCTTCCCTTTAGTCCTAAGAGAATATTTCTGTGGAGCTTTTAAGAACACTTGGGTTTTTGCTGGATACATACCTCCACCTTCACTAACTGGCTTCCAGGCTCCCCATACCTTCCCGGCTAGAGGAAAGCTGGGGTTCCCATCTGGGGAATTAAATGATAGGTGAAGATGGTGGTCCAGGTGCAGAGTGTGCAGCCAGGAAACCCCATGAGGAGGGAAAATTCCTGAACAGGAGGACACAGGGAGGAGAGGCTGCACCTTATCATGCAGAGGGCCAGGCACAGCCACAGAGAGAAGCAGCTTAGTTGTCCAGGAAAAAATCAGGCATCACTGTTGAGTGGGAGACAATTGTCCCTCTGTGAATAGAAGAGCACCAGCTCTTTCCAGGAGATTCACCAATGTAGACTGATTTTAAAGTGGAGGAACTAACATGTTAAGATGGTATATGCTTGAAAGCAGAAGAGCCATGTCCAGGGAGTCTTCTGAGGACAGTGTGGACTGTTTCTCCAAACCAAATGAACATTTGTAATTCTATATTTTCAGTGGACAGGAGCTATTTGAATATGCCCCCCAAAATACATATGTTGAAAACTGAATTCCCAGTACAACAGTGTTGAAAGAGGTAAATAGGTCATGAGGGTTCTGCTCTGATGAAATGGATTAAAGTCATATCATGGAGTGCATTCATTATATAAAGGAGTTCAACCCTCTCTTGCTCTCTGGTCCTGTTTTGCTCTCTACCTTCTGCCGTGGGGTGATATGGCAAGAAGGCCCTCACCAGCTGGGGCCCTTCAGTCTCAGACTTCCCATCTCCAGAACTGTGAGCCAAATAAATTTCTGTTCATTTTAAGTTCCTCAGTCTCAGGTGTTGTGTTATAGCAGCACGAATTAGACCAAGACAAGAGGTAAACACATCTCCTCCTTACTCCTGGCAACTTTAAGAATATTGACAAAATTATAGAATTTTCTGCCTCTTCTGATTGGCTGATCATCCCTCTTAAGACTCCTGCTTATTTCTATGGTAAATTCTTCCTTTAATTCCAGCAGTCAGTAGCTCCCCAGATCCACACTCCCCCACATCAAAACAGATCCATCCTCTATACGTGATGAGTCCTTCACTCAGAAGAGTAAATGATCATTGCCTCTGGTGCTTTCTTTCCACATGCCACCTCCATCAGTATCTGCACCCTGAGATTTCTCCCTGTGAAAGGAGAGGCTGCTCCCAGTCCCCACATTTGCTTCTTTAGGCTGATTCAGATCTCATGGAGCAAGTGGGAATGTTTAGGGGGCTCTGAATTGAAGTATCCATGGTGGAAAGGTGACTTCAGTATTGCTTTTGGGAATTGATCATGAAGATGACAAAGCTCTTGTCACATACATAATGCATGACTCATGATGGGGGTCCTAAATAGAAAGTAAATAATGAAGGTGTGCCTCCCTAAGACTGAGACTAACCAGGGGCACACTTCCATTGTGCCTCTGCAAATCATTCAATATGTTTTGGTATATTTGGGATTTCTTTGTGGCTTTCAGGAAGTGTAGGGTCTTTCCCCTTCGGGTTTAGCTTCCTTCCCATTCCCTTGTTATAAACAAAACACACTTTATTTTTTAGAGCAGTATTAGATTCCCATGCTGATTAGGCCATGATTGCCTTCATAATCAACAGTAAATGAGTAGTTAATTTGAATGGATAGAGTTTGTTATACTAGTAAGCATAGGGGTTATATTTTAAAGCTCATAGCACCCATATGCTATTATTCTCTAGTTTCTCCTTGCTGTAAGTTTGGGAAGGGCCTCTACCCAGGGTCTGTTTCCTTTTCTTTCCACCTTCCGAGTCTGCATGTTGTGGATAATTGGGCCAGGATCCCTGGCTTAATTCTACCTCCACTATCAGCTCCCTGTGCTCCTGAGCCAAGGCCATGCAGCTCCCTAGTCTAAAGCTCCTCATCCAGGGGTTGAGGCTTGATAATCTCAAAGTCCCTTTATACTTATGATTAGTGGCATGTAGTTATATATGATCACTCATTTCTAATAAAGTCGCCTCATTGAGATCTGCTTTAGTTCCGAGTGCTCTTCTCACCACAAAGCCACTTTAGAGGACTGATCATTGTAGCAGATTTCAAATACCCTGTCAGAGCAGATTTTCCTCAGTCCACTTTAGACAGCCTCTGAGTCAGTTATGGCAACTAACCTCCGTAGGGCCCATTGTCCTTCCTGGTCCCCCAGAACCCATAGGGAGTTTGGTTTGGCTCAGAGCTCTCAGGGAGAGGCTGATGTGGAGGTGAGATCAGCGCAGCAATGAGAAAGTGCAGGTGTGGGGTCAGGAATTCCCTGGGCTTTATTGAGGACATGTCTAAAGAAGGTGCAGGACTGGGCCTTGCTTCAGATCAGCATGGCAGCCTTTCATCTTCACCTCCCTTTCCTCTCCCACAGACACCACCAAATGACTATTTAAGGGTAGACCTGGGGTTGTATAATATAGGGACACAATCTGCATGGGAACGTGTGTGTGCACACTACTGGATATGCCTGAGATCGTGTCTGTAGACTTGTGGAATCAAGGAACATCCTTCTGGGAATGGCCTTTTGTGATCTGACTAAAACATCTTCATCTTAAAGAAAGGTAAAGCAACAGCTAGGTATGGTGGTGCATATCTGTGACGCCAGGGACTTGGGACGCCGAGGCAGGAGAATCACAAGTTTGAGGACAGCCTCAGAAACTCAATGAGAAACTTTCTCAAAATAAAATATAAATTAAAAAATATAAAAGGCTGAGAATGTAGCTTAGTGGTAAAGTATCCTTGGGTTCCATGCCCAGTACCAAAAACAAAAACAAAAACAAAACAAAACAAAAAAAAACCCACAAAAAACAAAAGTAAAATCAAGAATGGAAGAAAGAAAACCAAAACCAGGTCTGTTGATTCTGAGAATGTGTGCTTTTATGCCTTTTCCAAGTTCTCTTTCTCCAAGTTCTCTCCTTCCTTTTTTTCATTTTAAAAAATTATCTTAGAATAAAACTGAGTGTTTAGTATACAATGTGATTTTTAACCACTTCCACAATCAGAAACAGAACAATCCCCTCACCTCAAAAATCTCCTTTGCTGTCTCTTTGTAGTCATTCCCTCCTTCTGCTTCTGTTGCCTAGTAACCACTGATGTGTTTTCCTTCACTGTATTTTTTTTTCTTTTTGAAATGTCAGGCAGATAGAATTGCACAGTATAAACCTTTTCATAATTCCTTCGAAATCCATCCAAGAGGTTGAAATGTATGAATAGTTTGTTTTTCTTTATATTCCAGGATGCTGCACAACTTGATTATCCATTTACCAATTAAAGGACATTTCACCTCTTTCCACTCTGTGTGATTATGGAGAGAATGGCTGTAAACATTTCTCCTCTTTTCCTTCCCCTTTTCCATCTTCCTTTTTTGGTACTGGGAATTGAATGCAGGGGTGCTTTATCTTTAAGCTACACCTCAAGTCTTTTTTATTTTTTGAGATAGGGTCTTGCTAAATTGCTGAGGCTACCCCCAAACTTGTGATCCTCTTGCCTCAACCTCCCAAATCGCTGGGATTACAGGCACCAACAAGGTAGTCTTTTCAACAAATGGTGTTGGAGCAAATGAACACCCCTCCCTACCAGACTTCCAGCCCTTGAATCTTCCTTCTCCTGCCCACTCTTCCCCCAGAGGCAGCTCTCTCTCTCTGGAGAGACCTATGAGAACGAGGCCAGGACCACCTCCAATGTGGTCTTAGCTTCCTCCGAACCAAGCACCTTGATGCAGCTGAGGAAGAACAGTTTGAATCTACTCTTGAGGCAGAAGATGAAACAACTGTTGAGTCAGAGTGGTGTGAGGACAGGGACCCAGGCAAATCCTTACGGGAGACAGGAGATAGGAGAGAGCTGTGTTATATAAAGAAAATCATTAACCTTTGTATATTGACACTGTTCATTGTTTATTTTTACCCTTATGCAATGTCATCAAGACACAGACATACACTGCACTCCATTTCCCTTTGAAGTTGTAAAATCATAGCATTAAATATCTGTATATCAATTTTTGGTGACCCATCAGAGATGCAACAGAGAACAGTTGGAAACCACTACAAAATGAACTTGGAGCCAGGTGTGGTGGTGCCTGCCTCCAACCCTAGCAACTCAGGAGGTTGAGGCAGGAAGGCATAGGTTTCCTCAC
Organism: Ictidomys tridecemlineatus; assembly: GCF_052094955.1. Lineage (NCBI taxonomy): Eukaryota > Metazoa > Chordata > Mammalia > Rodentia > Sciuridae > Ictidomys > Ictidomys tridecemlineatus. The sequence continues at coordinate 93,291,237 of NC_135481.1, forward strand.
AATGGAAACTTAGCAAGAACTTGTCTCAATAAAAATAAAAAGGGCTAGGATGTAGCTCAGTGGTAAAATACCCCTGGGTCCAATCCATAGTACTTTCACTTCATTGCTTAGAAGCTATTTAATATTTATAAAATGAAGATAATAACACTCATAAAAATTTGTGTATAAATTAAATAAAACAGGTCATATAACCACTTTGAATAGAGTCAGCAAAGAGTAGACATTTTTTGATTGCAACACTCAAATATTTCTTGAAAAGCTACTAGTGCCAAGCATTATGGTAGGAACTAAAGCTCTAACCATGCAGTTAATATACGTTTTATGACACTCAGATACGATACAGTGAGAATAGCTTGTCTTTGCTTCAGTGACTGAGGCTGTGGCTAGATGAGTCAAAGTCTGGGAGCCTGAAATACTCGAAGGTTCTTTCATCCACATGCTAAGTGGCTGATGCTGGCTGAGACTGGTGCAGGGCCTGTTGACTAGAATATCTATGCAAGACCTTGCCAGAGGGCATAGGTTTCCTCACAATGGGAGGATTGGTCCAAGAGTATCTGTCCCAAGATTGAGAGGGAGAGAGCTGCAGCCCTATCACCTTCTACCACCTAGCCATAGAAGTCTGGCAGTGTCACTTTCAATGCATTCTGTTCATTAAAGTGAGTTTCTAAAGCTAAACCACAATCAGAGGAAGGAAGCATAGACCTATCTTTTGATAGAATGGCAACATCACACCATAAAAATAAGAGAATGGGGCTGGGGATATAGCTCAGTTGGTAGAGTGCATGCCTTGCATGCACAAGGCCCTGGGTTCGATCCCCACACCACACACACACACAAAAAAAAAAAAAAAAAAAAAGAGAGAGAGAGAGAATGGAATATGTTGGTGTGGACATGGAAAGTACAATGTTCTATGCTTAGTGTGAAGAAAATATCGCAGTGTTTGGTGAAACTGAAAATGTGTATGGCTTGGAAATTCCACCTCTAGATATATACCTTAGTGAAAAATTTCCACATGTGCATATAGAAAAGTGTGCAAAAGTTTTCACTGCCACTTTGGTTGTTTCAGTTGAGTGAAATTTGGAAATTCTCCAATTAATAAATAAATGATGGTAAAGAAACAAAAAACATTTTAATATTGATGAATCTTAAAAAAACGAGTGAAAAAAGCAAGTTAAGGAATGATGTCTACCATATGATACTATTTGTACAAATGTATTTGTGGGCTGGGAATTTAACCCTGGGCCTAACATATCCAAGGCAAGTGATGTACCACTGAACTACATCCCCAGTACAAAAATTTACTTTTAAAGTGCACACTGAAACACTTTACTTTGTTTATGAAAGTGTTGAACATGAAGTAAAATTATAAAAACAGGACTGGATGCACTCCTAACGTGTGATTTCGTATAAGAAAATGAAGAGCAAATTTACTCATTTTTTCAAAATGAAAATTTTAATATTATTTAGAATGCTATCTATGGCTTTGTATTTCTCAATATTCATTTTTGAAATATAATCACCTTTTAAAAAATATAATGAGCCCAGGAGACGGGGAAAGGTAAAAGACTTCATAAAACCCATTGAGAAGTGTCAAGAGCTCTAGAACATTCCTGTTCCTCTGAGCTGCTGCCTCTTACCTATGAGGTTCTTGAGCCCTGCTGCCTTCCCATACCTGCAGTTTCTTGGCAACACTTCCAATATGGACAAACAGGACTTTGTGTTTATTAGCACTATCTAGATAGGATGGTATCTTTTTTTTCTAATAATTTTTAGTTATAGGTGGACACAATATCATTATTTTTATGTGGTGCTGAGGATCAAACCCAGTGCCTCATGCGTGCTAGGCATGAGCTCTACCTCTGAGCCTCAACCCCAGCCCTAGGATGGCATCTTTTAAAAGAATTTTACAGATTAAGAAGATGACTTAAAGAAACACCAATCACAATATCAAGAAAATAGAATTAGTTTTAGATTTTAAAATTCAGACAAAACTAATTGAAATATTCGTCTAACAAGGGAAGGAAAAATGGAAGAGTATCAACTCTCTTTTACTGCCCCACAATGTCTAATTCAATATAAAGCCTCCTCTATTCTTTGAGATACAACGTTATCTGATCTGATGTTCAAACTCTGTTTCTACAGCTTGTGTAGGGAAATGTATTGAATTGCGTGCTTAGTCCTTACTCTTTTTCTCTGGGAATTGTGACTTCTATAACCATGGCTAACCCTCCAGGAAACCAGGCCTCTCCCCAGGAAAATATGAAAGAGTTGAGTGCCTCATGTGCTGGGGCGGGGGGAGGAGAAAACCTGAAGGGGAGAAGCAGCATGGGAGCCCACCAGGGTTTTAGGGCAAGCACTGCCAGCCCAGGCTGACTGTAATGGGTACAAAAAAAATAACTTGTTTTTTACACTTGCCTAGGCATTTCTCTGGTGTTCAATCTTCACATTTGGGGAAATGAAACTCAGCCCTTATTGATTCTCATTACCAGGCGCATCAACTGTGGCCATTGCAGGGAAACAGCAAATGTTGAGAAAGATATTCCAAGTAGCAAGGGTTTCTGAAGAGTGAACCAGGATAAGAGCCCACTTGCCAAGTTGAAAGGGCAATTCTCTCTAGCCCTCTCTTCTGCAGGGTCCACAAGAAAACTTCCTGGAAGTTATTTTGTGCAATGGGACTCTGTCTGAGTGGTCATTATGATTTGATTTAGGTGGCCAATCAGAACTTTTTTACATATATATGTAAAATATAATTAGCAAGTGAAATGGAGAAGGATGACCGTCTATTTCCATGTGAAATAGAAAAGAGGAAATGGTATGCTGTAAAAAAAAAAAAACTGAGAAAATGTACAAAAAGGAACATTAATGAGAGACAGCTGAAGGTCAAATATTTTCCAGTCTTCATACCTCTGCTTTCCAGAAGTCTTTGTTCAAAATTTTAGGCCTGCTAGATCTCTTCTAGCCACCTGCCTTAGCCACAGCCGGAGTGCAAGATCCACAGAACAGCCTAGTAGACCAAGAGTCTGTAAACCTTTTCTGTAAGTGGCCAGAAAGTCAATATTTTACTTTTGTAAGACAAATAGGGCCTTTTACTCCCTCACCCCTCCTTCTCGTCCTTATAAAAATATGAAAACCATTCTGCTCCAGACGGTGCAAAATAGGTTAGTGGCTAGATGTCCGTACACTGTTGTTTGCCTATGCTGGGTCTAAAGTGGTTCCCAATTCTGGCTGCTTATTACAATTACAAGGGAATTTTAAAAAAGAAAAAGAAAGAAAGAAAGAAAGAAAGAAAGAAAGAAAGAAAGAAAGAAAGAAAGAAAGAAAGAAAGAAAGGAAGGAAGGAAGAAAGAAGGAAGGAAGGAAGGAAGAGAGGGAGGGAGGGAGGGAGGGAGGGAAAATCTAGTAGTGACCAGGTCCCATCCCCAGAAATTCATTGAATTGTCCATTAAATGTTCATCCAATTGATTTAATAGGATTCATGTATTGCTATTTGTTTTTGTCAGCTTTTTCATTACTGTGACCAAAGTACCCAATGAGAACAACTTAAAGGAGGAAAAGTTTATTTGGGGCTCACAGCATCAGAGGTCGCAGTCCATAGGTGGCCAATTCCATTGCTCTGGGACCAAGATAAGGCAGCACATCACAGGGAAAGAGCTCAGCAGAGGAAAGCTTATGGTGAATCAGGAGAGAGAGAGAGAGAGAGAGAGAGAGAGAGAGAGAGAGAGAGAGAGAGAGAGAGAGAGAGAGAGAGAGAGACACGTGAAGAATATCCCTCCCAGGTTATACCCTGAGTGACTAACCTCCTCTAGCCACACCCCACCTGCCTACAGTTTCCACCCTGTCAGTCCATTCAAACTAGAATGGACTGATTAGGTTACAGTTCTTACTATCTAATTGCTTTGCCTCTAAACATTGCTTCATTAATACAGGAGCTTTGGGGGAACATCTCATATTCAGTCCATAATGTTATTTTTCTAAAATCTCCCGGGTGAATATAAAGCGAAGCCAGAGTTAAGAAGGGCTGGAACATTTGCTGAAATCATTTTTGGGCTTTGCCTACTTTGAGATCATCTCAAAGGACTGGTGATTTCAGTGAATCTAAGGACACAGCTAAATGAACTTCTGTGTAGCCAATCATCTTTACTCTTCTACAATATATAAATCTATGTAGGAAATAAGCAAATCTAAAGAGTTCCATCTTAGTTATTTCACATTTTAGAACTAACACCTTCTAAGAGTTTGGGCATAATAGATTGTTCAAAAGTTAGTTTTGTTTTTGCCCCCTCCTTGATAAGAGACCCAAAGTGACAACGGTTGTTGGTGGGGATGGGAGGCTGGGAAAGATTAGATATTGTTGGCTGTAAATCTCCAAAAGATGGTACTTGTGTTTTATTTCTTTTAAATATTTATTTTTTAGTTGTAGTTGGACACAATACGTTCATTCTATTTATTTATTTTTATGTGGTGCTGAGGATCGAACCCAGGGCCTTGCATGTGCTAGGCGAGCACTCTACCACTGAGCCACAACCCCAGCCCCTTGTGTTTTATTTTTAATCTATTATTGGAACATATTTGCAGTATTTTTATTGTCACAGAAAAAAAATCCAATGTAGACCTCAAAATTTATTTCACTAATTTTAACTAACATTTCATGTTCCCTAACATTTCTAAAAGCCCCAAAACTTGAGCAGCACATATGTATCCAAGCCATGAAGTGTTTTTAATGTATAAACAATAGTGTGAGCACTGGATGTTGTGGCACATGCCTATAATCCAGCAGCATGGGAGGCTGAGGCAGGAGGATCACAGGTTCAAAGCCAGCCTTAACTTAGTCAGGTTATAAGCAATTGAGTGAGACCCTGTCTCAAAATAAAATGTAAAAAGGGCTGGGAATGTGACTCAATGGTAAAGCTCTGCTGGGTTCAATTTCCAGTACAAAAAAAAAAAAAAAAAAAACAAATAATAGTGTGAGCAATTAGGTGTTTGATACTGGGAAGTTCAATTTTTTAGTAGATTTATTTTCTTCAAGAATCTCTAGAAAGTTCCAGGTAATGCTGATATGGGACATAAATCCATTCTGATTACTGCTCAGACCAACACATATTATCTGAATATCTTTTCTTATAAATGATTCTTCTTTTCCTATACTGGTTAACATGAGCACAGAACCTTCCCTCTACTCCCTCATAGACTTTACTGGGAGACTATAAAATATATATAGTCAGGACAGTTTAAAGCTGAATACTACTAAAATCCACTGTGTTAGAGGACTTGGGTCCCTCTGTGGGTTTCCCTACTGGGTACCCAGCTTCTTTGGTTCTGTGTTTCCCTGGCCTGATAATCTCTTCACAATGTGTGTGTGTGGGGGTCCTTGTACATCCATCATCCAAGAAATCCAGGTTCCTGAAATCTGAAACATCTTACTCCATACTTTGTTCCCAAACCACAATTTTACATACGGCCTAAAGGAAAGTGAGCTCACTTAACACATCTATTAAAGTAACTGTGTGGTTGGAAAGAATCATTCTGTACCAAAAGTAATTCTTACACTTTTAACTACTTCTGTAGGTGATTTTTCCAATCTCCATGGTCTTGGCTGCTACTAAAACACTGATCACTCTACAACGCATTTCTAACATACTTGGCTCCCTAGTCCTAGTACCTTACTTTGGAGGTTGTTGAGGAACTGAAGGTCCCTTTGTGTATGTGACCTAAGACCTTAATTCTTAATCTGAACAAATTTCTAATACCAATCCTTCAGTTTCCAAATTCAGATTCAATTCTCAAACCCAATGTTTCCGTGATATTTTGGTATTTAGGTAAGCTTAGAAAGGTTTTTATATTCCAGTGCCTTTTTATCTTGATCTATGCTTTCTTTTTGCTTAGTCCAAAAGATACTACTGATACCTTATATTTAAAATATTGCCCAATTGAATGTAAAAACAAATAGAAAAGATCAAAGAAACCCTCAGTCACCGATGTTAAAATCTATGTGCAAATCGTCACCTCTCTCTGAGGGATCAGTACCACCTCCAAATAAGCATAAATAATGATTTCAAGGGAATATATGAAATCATAAGCAGTTTGAAGGGGTGGAGGATTTCTTGCTCTCAAGTCCCAAAGACACAGGGGCAAGGGAAGTGGTAGAGGCCCCAAGTAGGCTTTATAGGTGGCCTGGGACCTAAGAGCAAAATAGTTCTTCTTTGAATCCTGGCAGGCAGTGATTTGAAAGGGTATAAAAACACCTTCACACTCATCAGAATGCAGCAAGAGTGGTTTTTATTGCTGTGAATGTAGTTTTATAAAGTTTGGAAAAAGTCCCAAGGTTAAAAATCTGTAGGCCTGGATGATGCTTTGCCCTCTTCCTTATTTGCTTTCTCTCAAAACAGACAGAACTCCAAAGCAGAAAAAAATCCTATTTCTTTTTGTCCCAACTCTAGTCTGGTATCCTAGATACTCAAATTCTTCCAACACCTTCCTTCTCTTCCATGGATACAAGAAAATCAACAAAAGAATAGACAAAGCAGAAGAAACTTTAAGAGAACCTGTGTCCAATGAGAGGAAAGTGAGCAAAACCTTAGATGAGCTTATCCAAGTGTACAGGAACCAACTGATAGGGAGGGTCACTCTTCTGAGGAGGGTCACAGGCAACAACAAAGAATCTGTATTCTTCAGTATCACTGTAGCGACAGTGAGGATACTTCCCTGCAGTGAGTTTGCATTTGGTCATGTTAACAGGCTTTGCACTCTGGTGGCAATTGTTCTGGCCATTCTTGCAAATGATGTGGGGCATATTGCAGGCAACAGCTACATTCTGAAAAGAGTCATGCAGGAAGGTGTTTTCAGGCTTGCAGTGCTGAGTATAATTGTTGACACCACCCATTGCCCTGTTGCATTGGAGAAGACCTGGCTGTATGTGCTGGATTTCAAACCAATGAGCCTTGGTGAGCCTCTCAGGCAAAGCACAAAGTGGGCATACTGTGCTCCATAGTCCCAGCAGCATGAGGAGGAGAGGAAAGCATCCCAGATTTAGTATCATTATCTTTCCTGTGTAAGGAGAGTGAAGATTATGGTAATAGAAGAAGCAATAAGAGCATAATTATTAATAACTATTAATCATTCTTATTTAGATTTTTGTTTTGCCTTTTAAGATTTTATAGCTTTAAAACAAAACAAAACAAAACAAAAAACTTTCACATAAGGTCTCACAATTCTATGAAGACTCTGAAGCCCAAGAGGTGAGCAGCCCTTTCTTAGATTGGCTTTTCTCACTCTTCTCTATGACTTGCATTTATGCATTCAACAACTCGCATGTCAGACATCTGATTTTTTACATCTTCCCTTCTGAGATGTTTACCCTTCATCTATAGCTACTTCCTCCCAGCCATGTTCACAGCCCTGTTCACCTCAGCCCTGAGTTTCCTCCTCTTACCAGGTGTTCGAGCTGAAGTTCCTGCTGAGAACAGAGGCAGTGGTTAATCTCAGGCTCACAGGGTCTTGTCTGCTTCTCTTCTCTCAAGTCTGCCAGAGCTGCATATGTGAGGCAGAAGAAGAAATGGTCTGACCCACAGGAAAGAGAAACTAAACCTAAAACTCCTGCACAGTGAAGATGAGACTAGAGACTTCCAAATCTGTCTTTAAAATAGTGTCTTATTACTGTTTATAGAGGAAGCAAGCCCACTTTTAAAAACAAGATGATTCAAAACTCAGTTTGAGGAACTGATTCCTTTCTGATATGGGTTTAGTACTTCCTTCTTGATTGGAGGTTTCAGTTTTTTGAAGCTCTTTGCTTTCAGTCTTTTAAGAGAAAATATACCATGTAAATCTGATATGATAGCTGCCACATACTTGGTAACATTGTGAATTCCAACAACAGATGTAAATAAATTGTTTATGCATATGTTTACTGGGCCAGATGTCAGGCCTCTCAGATTCAGGGGTTCATGATCTAATAAAAGAGACTGGTGAAGGCTGGGGATGTGGCTCAAGTGGTAGCGCGCACATCACGCATACGTGAGACTCTGGGTTTGATACTCAGTACCACTGAAAAAAAATAAGTGAAATAAAGGCATGCTGTCCATCTACAACTAAAAGATAATTTTTTTTTAAAAAAAGAGACAGGTGAATAGTCAAGTATAGTACAAGTTGATAAGTATAAATAACATTTACAATGTGATGGGGGACATTAAAGGGGATGTGGGGAGAGAGTAGAAGGAAAGGCATCTAAACTGAATTTTGAGGAATAATTAGAAGTTAGGCAAAAAGAGTATCAAGGGAGAAGACTGTGAAAAGGAAAAAAAAATACCCATAAGCATGAAAAAGGACAAATTGAGGATATTTGCCTTTAAATCTGTTCTTTTTCTTTCCACTGGTGCTATATAATACCCTTATTCTGAAGCTCATTATCTCATGAAAGGCTTGTATAAACTTCCTACATGGACTGACTGTAGTGGCACATGCCTGTAATCCCAGCAACTCAGGAGCCTGAGGCAGGAGGATCCCAAGTTCGAGGCCAGCCTGGGCAACTTAGAGAGACTCTGCCTCAAAATAAAAAACTTCAAACCAGGAAATGTAGCTCACTAGTAAAGTGCCTGTTATGGTTTGGATTAGGCCATGTACAAAATAATGCAAGAACATTTAGAGGTGAAACAATTGGTGTTGGGGTCTGATCTCCTGAAGTCATGAAGAGTGCACCCTGAAGAATCTGAACATGGAGTTTCTTTTTATTAGCTGAAGCTTCATAGCAGGACAGCAATAACTCCTCACGATTGGCTAATTCTTGTGGGACATGATGACCCTTCTGATTAAGGAGAAAAATAAGGCACTAACTGTTCTACCTGCTATGTACTTGAAGTCTGTTTCCCGGCATTTTATGCGAACATATCCTGTTTTGTCACTGGGAAAAATGTTTCCTTAGTACTAGCAAACAAGTTAGTGTTTTCAATAATGTTATGCCATAGTTAAGATTTAACCTCACACTACCCTATAAAAGATGTGCTGTGCAAGAACAAAGCGGTCCGCAGCTTTGCAGGCTCCCAGCTTCCCCTAGTAAACAAATTGTCGATTTTAGGACTCAGAGACTTCATGCATAATTGCAGGACCTAATACTCAGCAGTAGTTCATTTGCAGCGGATTAGGTTATGAGAGTCTTAACCTAATCAGTGCATTACTCCTCTGATAGGGATTAACTGAGTGGTGATTGTAGGCAGGTAGGGTGGGTCGTTGATGCGTGCCTTTGGAGTATATATTTAGTGAGCTGAGCTTGGTCTCTGTTTCCCAGTGCCGTGTTTCCAAAAGCTTTCCTCAGCCACACACTCTGCCATGCTGTTCTACTCATCTCATGCCCAGAGCTATGGAGTTGGCCATTTATGCCCTGAGACTTCTGAAACCATGTGTCCCAAATGAAATTTTTCCACCTTTAATTGTTCTTGTCAGGCTTTACGGTCACAGAAGTGAAACAGCTGACTCAAATAGTGCTCCTGGGTGTAAGGTCAGGCACTGGTGACCAAAGGAGGCAGATTAAAAACTGCTGAATGAGGCTTTATTGAGATTCTCTCCCAGGCGAGACCCTCCAGGCCAACAGAGCGGTCCAGGGAATTACCCATGGGCCCAGCTGGACTGGAATTTTTATTGAGCTTAAGGCAGGAAGGGAGGAAAGAAAGGGCTTGGGACAGGAAAGGGAGGTTTTTAGAGTCCCTTGTCCTACTGGGGTTGGTGGGGGGAGCTTGCTGAGATCCAGGATTGGTCAGGAGACCCTGCTGATTGACAGGTGGTTCTGTCAGCACCTGATTGGTGGTTCTGACATGTGGGTTGCCTGGTGGTTTGTTCCTTAGCCACCTCAAACTGACCCAGCACTGGGTTCAATCCCTAGGATCAAATCAAATAAAAATCTTTCTACATGGACTCCCAGCTTCGAGACTTGTTTCCTTCTAATCCACTGTACACATTGCCTCTAGATTAGTTGTCTTTGAGGGTAGTTATAGTAGTACAACCCTCTTGTCCAATGCTTTTCCTGTAGAAAAATATTTATCTACAGGAAAATAAGACTGTTTATGGTTTACCTACAGTGAAGACACAAGGTTACAAGGTTGCAGGACACAAGGTTAATATATAAAAGTTAATTGTTTTATTAAGCACCGGCAATGAACAATTTGAAATTGAAAACACATACCATTTACATTGCAAAAAGAAAAGGGATATACTTAGTTTTAAGTGTAACAAAATAAAAAGATTGATATGAGAAAAATATAAAAATCTGATGAAAGACATCAAAAGAAATAAATAAACATGTAGACATCCCATATTCATGGATAGGAAGAGTCAATATTCTTATGATGGCTGGGGTTGGTGGTGCATGCCTGTAATTGAAGCAGCTTGGGAGGTTGAGGCAGGAAGATCATGAGTTCAAAGCCAGCCTCAGCAAAAACGAGGCGCTAAGCAACTGAGACTTCTGTCTCTAAATAAAATACAAAATAGGGCTGGGATGTGGCTCAATGGTCGAGTGCCCCTGAGTTCAATCCCTGGTACTTACAAGGAAAAAAAAATTCTCATGATGTTACCTCCTCTCAACTCAATCCATACATTAAGCATCATCCCAGTCAGTATCTCAGAAAGTTATCTTGAGGATAATACCAAAGTTACTCTGGAGTTTATCTGAAAAGACAAAGATACAGAATGTCAACACAATGCTGGAAAAGAAGCAAAAAGAAGATTAACAGCACCCAACTTCAAAATACTATACACCTAGAGTACTTAGTCAGCTGTCTGTTACCGTAAAAGCAAAGCAAAACAAGACCAAACCCTGAAATAATCAACTTAGAAAGAGGCCAGTTTTATTTAGGCCCACAGATGCAGAGGTTCTAGTTCATAGTCAGTTGGCCCTCTTGCTTTGACCCTGTGGCAAAGCAGTATATTAAGGTGGAGTGTATGTGTTGGAGTGAACCGCACCCCATGGTGGTTAGGAAGCAAAGAGAAAGAAAGAGGAGAACCTGGGCCCCAATATCTCCTTCAAGGGCATGCTCCTACTGACATAACTTCCTTCCACTGTTCTCACCTCCTAAGGTTTCTACCATCTTCCAACAGTGTCACAGGTAAGGGACCAAGTCTTCAACACATGGACCTTTGGGAGGGTATTCAAGATCCAGACTATAGCAGGCAGTATGGTGTTAGTGAAAGAATAAACAAATAGGGCCATAGACTAGAACAGAGTGGCCAGAAATGGATCACACAGTGAACTGATCTTTGACAGTTCAACTAATGATAGTGGGACAACTAGACATCCACATGCAAAAATAAAAGAAAGAAAAAAAATCTTATAGCTCTAGATCTTATATAACTTATAGGTCTACATTTAAAATCTTTCACAAAAATGAACACAAAATCGTCCATAAACCTAAATATTTTACCTAGAAGATAACATGAGAAAATCTACAGTTTGGTGATGATCTTTTTTAGATGTAAAAAAATCTGTGAAAGAAACAATGGACAAGCTGGACTTCACTAAAATAAAAAAAAATCTGTTCTGTAACAGACACTGTTAAAATAGTGGCAAGACAAGTCAGAAAAAGGTAGAGAATATTTTCATAAAATATATCTGATAAATGAATGTTACACAATGTGTATAAAGAATTATTAAACCCTAACAATAGGAAATTTAATAACAATTTTAAAAATGGGCAAACAAAAAGAACAAAATGAAAAGGACAGACTTTAGGGCATTTGGGTGACAATGTGAATCTGATTTCCTTTTAAGGAGGTTTATGTAAGATGTGCTCTTCTGAACACAAAGGGTCACTCTTCTTTAAAACAGGAAAATTCCTGAATGATGGTGCATGCCTGTATTCCCAGCAACTTGGGAGGCTAAGGCAGAAAAAATGTAAGTAAGACTATTTAGTAAGACTGTCTCAAAATAAAAAGTAGGAAGGTCTGGGAATGTGGCTCAGTGATAAAGTACCCCTGGATCCAATCTTCAGTACCTAAATAAATAAATTTGGAAAATTCCTAGGAGAATTAATGTCAGCTGAATTTATAGGAAGATTAAGTTTGGATAATCTTTCTTTGTGTATCTGCTGTCCAGATGTTTTCAGTTTAAACTAGTTTTTATTCCATCTGGTGGATGCTAATTTCTTCAATATATCATTAGAGAACTGCAAATTGAAACAACAATGAGATATCACCACACACCTATTAGTATGGCTAAAATTCAAAAAAAACTGGACAACATCAAATATTGATGAAGATGAAGAGAAGCAGGAATATTCATTTACTGCGGGTGAAAATCTAGTTTCAGGGTCATATTTTGGGGTGTATATTCTGATATCCTACAAGAGGGAATCCAGTTAGCCTGCTTGAATCTCATGACCTTTGCTTTGGTTCAGTAGAGGAAAACTGGAAATCTTGATGGATAGTTCTAGCAATATTACACACAAAAGAGGAAGAATAGTTTCCTAAGGAAAATAAATATGCAGTCATCCAAAAGAGGGTAGATGCTGGGAAATCCAAAGTAATAGTACCAAGCTATTATACTAATCATTCTTTTTTTTTTTTAAGTTGACATGTTCCATATTTATTACACAAGTGCCATTGGGCTGTGTGGCTGTGAGCACTCAGCTGTGAGTGGGCTGAGTGCTAGAGGAAGGTCCCTGGACACTGTGTGAACCTCACATGCCTACGTCTTCTTGAGGACACACTGCTGGGGTCAAGTGTCACCCTTGGGCACACCCAGTGAGGGCCAGTTTGCCAGGCCCCTGGAGGACCATGTCCCCAGCTTAGGGAGCTCCCCCTCCTCTCCCTCTCCGAGCATTCGGTTCCATCCACAGCCCAGCTGATGTTCTGGCAGTCACTTCCCAAGTGTGCAGAGGCCTGGGGGAAGACCACCTGTGGCTGCTGCAGCCATATCCTTCCCCAAAAAACAGTGGCTTGGTGGTGGCTTCAACAACCTGCATTTGCCTTGTTTATTCACAATGCCTTCCCTTCCCCAGTCCAGGAACTTTGCTAATGACCCAGAAGCAGAGGCCACTACCTGCCAGCATTACCGCAGCCCAAGGGCTGCCACCTGCCAAGGAGAAACTGCAGCTTCAACCCCCTCAGTGACTTGCCATGTTATCTCAAGCCAGGGGTGGCAATATACTAATTATTCTTGACTCCATTCTCCTTCTACACTGTTTGAATCACCATCTATCTGCTAATCCTTTAATCAAAACATTTACAGAGGGGCTGGAGATATAACTCAGTAGTAGAGCACTCATCTAGCAGGCATGAGGTCCTGGGTTGAATCCCCACTACCACCAAACCAAAAATATTTATAGAGTTTCTTTCTTCTTCTTCCTCCTGTCCTCCCTGTGCCTTCCCCCTCCTTCTTTTTTATTTTTATTTTTTGGTCCTAGAGATTGAACCCAGGGCCTCCTGCAAGCACTCCACCAGTGAACTACATCCTCACCCATTTTTATTTTTTTATTTTGAAACAGGTCTTCCTAAACGGCTTAGGGCCTCTGTAAATTGCCCAGGACCTTGCCATTCTGGGATTATAGTGTGTGCCACCAAACTCAGCTGAACTGATTTCTTTTTTAAAAACAATAAACACAGGAGAATCTCTCAAAGCATAAATAAATTACCCTTTTGTAAGGGAAATTTACTCTTAACAAAGAAAATCTCCACTTCTACTGGTGTCTTCCTCTCTGTACCAGAAAGAGAAGGATGTCTATGAACCACAACAAGCTCTTCTCAATGGGAAGCAGCATAGCAGGTTTTTTCCTCATTTACCATTCTTTTCTTGCATATCTTGCCTCTTCACCACCTTCTTTCTTTGTCTTAGGTGAAAAGGAAATAGTAGGTGTTAGGAAGTGAGTCAGCTACGAGCTAGGAGCAGGTGTTGGGGTGCAGCGGAGCGTCGGAGGGGAGAAACCACACAAGAGACTCACTTCATGCAATCGCAGGGGGGAAGTTTATTGAGGATCCTGTTCCAGCGCGCTGGGACTCTGTGCCCACTCAAGAAGGGAGAGCGGCTCAGAGCCCAGAGCGGAGGTCAGGTGGAGCTTAAGTACACTTTTTGGAGAGGGTGGGGGGCTTTGCATACATCAGAACAAATCATCTTAAGGCGCGGGAAAATTGAACAACAATTCTGAAACATGATTAGTACATACATTGGCGGGAACAATTTAGGCAGAGATGATTGGTCATTTCTAAGTGGGGTACACATTTAAACTGATTGGTTCTGGGGCCTAGATGCGTAAGTGCCATGCTACCTAGAGCCCTTAGCTATTAAACAACCAGGGAATCAATGGAGACATTTACTAGGCATTTCCCTCATTGTTCTAACAACTACAGGGATTACAGGTTTTGGGGGTAGCAGAGGGACTCTAACAATACTAGTCTTTTACTTTTTAACCCAATCCCTGCACTTTGGGAACTTTAGGATGCCTGGTCTTTTACACTTTAACTCAGGCTCTGTGGCTTAGAATCAGCTTGGAAATTTTACCTTTACACAGGGAAAGGACTAGGAAGGGCAACTGAAACCCACAGGGAGCCTCATTGCCTTAGAAAGCCCTGAAGTGATGAGGGCTCTTGTCACTCTTCTCTCTGAGAGAACCTATTCTTGCCCTCAAGGATGTCCCTCTTTCCTTTCTTCCATCTCCCTTCCCTTCTAACAATCATTGCTCTTCTTTTACTAAGTCTCATGTCTTGAGCAAGAACACAAGAATCCAGGTTGGGGGTCTCTGTGACTGCTGCTGCCTAGGGCTCTGCTGCTGCTGGCTGGTCTCCTCTGCAACAGTAGACATTAAGGGGAGTTCCCCTCTGCCCTCTGGGTTTCCACAATTGAATCTGCTGAAATAAACTGATAATAGATTCATAATAAGGGAGAAGTTTATTTGTATGAGGTGCATGGAGAACCACACAAAACAGTGATAACAGGAAGGACTTTACAGCTCTCAGTATTCAACTAAAGCTCAGAAGGCAGATTAGCAGGGGAAACGTGCCGCAGTCTGGCTGGGCACAAAATCACGAGCCACCATACACCTTGTAGATTCAAACAACTCTTTATTCCCGAACTCACACCGGCACTCTACACACATTCTGGGCAAATCCAAGTTCTGAGCAAAATCCAGTACTCCCCCAGGCTCTTATCTTCAGGATATGCCCTATTCGCAGCAGGGTACACCTTAAACCTGGAACCGCCCTAAACCCAAGGCCCTAAATCCAAGGAGCGGGATACTCCCTAAAACCTGATCCGCCCTAAACCCGGATCCGCCCTGGTCCTTGAGCAAGGTCACCTTATTCAAGCATACATGCAATGTCACTGCAAATGACCTGGGTCCAAAGGCAAGCCCATTCATTCCTACTTGGCAATGGCCCTCAGCAGAAATGAGTTTTACTTTGTGGATAATGGAGGATAACAACTTCTTTCTCAAATCTCCAATTTCAGGGGTTGAGGGGTACAGAAATTTATAAGAGAGGATTCATCTCAGGGATGCAAGGATACTTCCACATATGGAAATCAATAAATGTAATTCATCACATAAAATTACTTAAAGACAAGAACCATATATTTATCTCAATAGATGCAGAAAAAGCATTTGACAAAATACAGCATCCATCTATGTTTAAAATACTAGAAAAAAAATAGGAATAGAAAGAACACTGTGAGCCAGGGGTGGTGGTACACACCTGTAACCCCAGTGGCTCGGGAGGCTAAAGGCAAGAGGATAGTGAGTTCAAAGCCAGCCTCAGCAATGCAAAGCACTAAGCAACTCAGTGAGACCCTGTCTCTAAAATAAAAATACAAAAATAGGGCTGGGGATGTGGCTCAGTGGTTGAGTGCCCCTGAGTTCAATCCCTGTTACCATTCCACCCCCGGCCTCGACAAAAAAACAAAGAACATTGTGAAAGCTATATATAACAAACACAAGGCCAACATCATTGGAAATAGAGAAAAACTGAAAGCTTTCCTTCTGAAAACAGGGATAAGACACAAATGCCCACTTTCACCTTTTCACTTTCTATTCAGCATAATCCTTGAAACTCCAGCCAGAGCCATTAGGCAAAAGAAAGAAATTAAAGGGATGTGAACAGGAAAAGAAGAGTTTAAGCTATCTCTGTTGTTGTTTTTTTTTGTTTGTTTGTTTGTTTATTTTTTTGTGGTGCTAAGGATTGAACCCCAGGGCCTTATGCATGCAAGGCAAGCACTCTACCACCTGAGGTATATCCCCAGAAACTCAAACTATCTCTGTTTGCCAATAACATGATCCTATATTTAGAAGACCCCCAAAAACTCCACCATAAAACTTCTAGAACTCATAAATGAATTCAGCAAAATAGCAGGATACAAAATTAACACACATCAATCAATTGTGTTCTTATACTCTGATGATGAATCATCTGAAAAGAAATTAGGACAATCATCCCATTCATAATAGCCTCAAAAAAAAAATACCCACACCCCCCGCCCCCCCCCCACAAAAAAAAACACCCAAAAAACACTTGGGAATCAATCTAACAAAAGAGGCAATTACCTCTACAATGAAAACTACAGAACACTAAAGAAATAAATTGAACTTAGAAGATTAAAAGACCTCCCATGTTCTTGGATAAACAGAATTAATATTGCCAAAATTACTACTAAAAGCACTATATAGACTCAGTGCAATTTCCATTAAAATTTCAATGACATTCTTCATAGAAATAGAAAAAACAGTCATGAAATTCATTAGGAAAAATAAGAGGCCCAGAATACCAAAGCAATCCTTAGTGAGAAAAGTGAAGCAGGAGGCATCACAATACAGAACTTAAATTATACTACAGAGCTATAGTAACAAAATCAGCATTGTATTGGCACCAAACAGGCATGAAGACCAATGGAATAGAATAGAAGTCACAGAGACAAACCCACATAAGTACAATTATCTCATACTAGACAAAGATGCCAAAAACACACATTGGAGGAAAAATAGCCTCTTCAACAAATGGTACTGGGAAAACTGGAAATCCATATGCAGTAGAATAAAATTAGACCCCTATCTCTCATCCTGCACAAAACTGTACTCAAAGTGGATCAAGGACCTAGGAATTAAACCAGAGATACTGTGCCTACTAGAAGAAAATGTAGGCCTAACACTCTGTCATGTCAGTTTAGGAACTGACTTCAAAAAGACTCCTAAAGCACAAGAAGTAAAATTTTAAAAATCAGCAAATGGGATGTCATCAAACTAAAAAGCTTCTTCACAGCAAAAGAAACAATCAAGAGTGTGAAGAGACAGCCTACAGAATGGGACAAAATCTTTGCCACCTGCACCTCAGATAGGGCATTAATTTCCTGGATATACAAAGAACTGAAAAAACTTTAATACCCAAAACAAACAAACAGCCCAATTAATAAATAAGCAAAGAAACTAAACAGACACTTCTCAAAAGAAGAAATACCAATGGTCAACAAATATATGAAAAATGTTCAACATCTCTAGCAATTAGAGAAAAGCTAATTAAAACTACACTGAGATTTCATCTCACTCCAGTCAGAATAGCAATTATCAAGAATACAAAAAAGCAATAAATGTTGGTGAGGATGTGGGAAAGGACACACTCATACATTGTTGGTGGGACTGCAAATTGGTGCAACCACTCTGGAGAGCAGTATGGAGATTCCTCAAAAAACTAGGAATGGGACCACCATTTGACCCAGTTTTCCTATTCCTTGGTAGATACCCAAAGGGGTTAAAATCAGTATACTACAGTGATGCAGCCACATAAATGTTTATAGCAGTAAATTTCACAATAGCTAAGCTATGGAGACATCCTAGGTGTCCTTCAACAAATAAATGGATAAAGAAAATGTGGTAAGTAAACACAATGGTGTATTGCTCAACCATAAAGAAGAATGACTTCATGACACTTGCCTTTTGACACTTGGATCTGGAAAGTATCATGCTAAGTGAAATAAGCCAATACCAAAAAACCAAAGGTCAAATGTTTTCTCTGATATGTACAAGCTAATCCACAATAAGGGAAGCGGGAGGAGTGGAAGAATAGAAGTTCACTGGATTAGACAAAAGGGAATGAAGGGAAGGTAGGGGGTAAGAAAAGGAAAGTCAGTGGAATGAATCTGACATAACTTTCCTGTGTACATATATGAATATACAACAGTGAACTTCACTTTCGTGTATATCCACAAGAATGGAGCCCTAATTAGCAAAAGAATATTCTACTCTTGTATAATTATATCAAAATGGAATCTACTGTCATGTATAACTGAAAAGAATCAATTAAAAAAATAAGAATAAAGGAGGCACAGTGGGACTAAAGTTAGGAAATGTGGATTTAGCTCAACTAAGAAACAAGTCACATTCTCTGTTTCCCAGGCATCCACTAGGGTCAGGAGGCTGCCCCTCAGCCTCCATTCTCACTATAAAGAAGTTCAGGAGCTAAAATAATTTGGAGGCTTTAACTTCAGAGGGGTTCTGTTTCAACATGAGACTCAAAGAAGGTCCAGATGTTTGAAGTGTAAAAAGCATTTCTGTCTACAGGAGGGAATAAAGGTTTGGGATTCTGGGTGGTAGGGGGGAATGATGATAGTTTACAAAGAGAATTAAAGGAAATAAATACATGGCAAATAGGAGAGTTTGCTCTGTGCATGAAGTTTCTCAGGTAACAGGCTTCAGAAAAATAGATGATTGCTTGCAACAAAGTCTTTCTGGATGAGATTTCAGATCTTCAGTCTTATTTTCCAAAAATAAATATTTTTTGTTTAATGAGATTGCAGAGAAGGAGTTCATGATAATTGCATTCAGGAGGAACTTCCAATTCAGACAAGGGAACTTTAGCCCCCTCTGAGTTATTCATCCCTGATCCCACCTCCATGTGTATATGAGATGCACATGTTAATAAACTTTCATTTGTTTTTCTGTTGTTAATGTGATTTCTGTTATATGGACCTCCAGCAAGAACCTAGAAGGAAAATATTTTTTCCTCTTCTATAATATATTAAGAAGAGCATTTACCATGTGGGGAAAAAAACAAATAAACTAATATTCCCCATATGTAAATTGATCTTGAAGGACTCTGGTTTAAAACTAATCTCTTGTTATTTTGGTTAATATAGATTATCATTCACCAGGTATCATCTCATCCCCAGATTCACTGAAAAATTTCAAGGTTCAGGAATTGCCCTACAAACATGATGACCCATCTAGATATACTGGTCGCTGACTGACACCAGAGTTATAGGATGGTGTGCAGTTACCTAATTAAAAAGATTGATACCTTGGTCTTTTCTCTGATTGTTTCAGATTCAGAATCATGTAACATTGCAGGAGACTAGAGAACTTAAGGTATTTGAATGCTTAGTATTTATCCTGCCCATACCCCTCCTATATGAAGGGAACATTCTTCTTACCCTGTATCTCTCTCCCTAATTTACAAATAGAATTCTTATAACACTCTACCTGCTTGCACCCTCAACATTTTCTTCTCCTATTTATTTCCTTATAACAACATTTAAGTCTAAAATCTCATTCTCAATTGAAAAACTTGACATTTTGAAGTCTTCAAACTTCCACTTAATTTATTTCCCCGCTGAATGAAAATGTTTATTATCAGGCAAACTCACTTATACTATTATCTTCTACTTAATGTGGAATGTTATCAGGAAATAAAATGCCTTAACCCATCTACAATGAATTGGCCTTCTTAGGAATGTTCTTAATAAATAAGTCCAGTGGGGGTGTCTCAGTCTGGTTGATGGAGGAGGGGTACTGTTTGATCTGAGGTTCATAGCTTCTGTTGTGTTCACAGCTTACTATGCTTTGCATATTAGAAATCCCCCTCTTCTAGTCAGGGAGAGCAGATGACTAAAGTCTCATGTTTTATCCAAAGAATGAGGAAATAAAAAGTCAATTTTCCTTGGAGTACCTACTGTGAGCCAGGAGCCATGTGACTATCAGTCAGCTCTGCCTGTGCCACTCATTTGGGTGGATCTAAGGATGCTACCACAACAATGCTTAGGTCATGGCTTGCCTTCAGCTAAGCACATACAAACACGTTTATATACCCAGATACATAAACATATTCCATACATTTAGGCACACACAACCTGTGTACAATACAATCACATCTACTCATACACCGTAGTAAGTGCAGCCACACTGCTCATACTAGTGACATAATACAAACTGCATGCATAAATATGCTCATCATACACATTGGAATAACACACTTTATTTATAGAAGGAAAGGTCATTCAGCTTGGTAGGTTTAAAGATGTCAATGTCAGGAAAAGTCCTGGATTAGTCAAGACGAGATGTCACATGAGCTGAACCTTGAAAGAACACTTAGGAGTAACTTAGGTAAATGAGGACAGACTATTATTACAGGCAGAGAACCACAAAAACAAAATTGTAGTATCATGAGACTGTGATACATAACTCTGGTTGGAAAACATTGACATGAAAATGCAAACTGGGGAGTGGCAGTGGCTGTTGATGTATGCAGGGCCATCACCTGAAAATCACGAAATGTTCTCTCCAACCTGAGGTCCCAGACAGATTGTCTAGTTGAAGAGAGGCTTTATGAGCTTCACATCTTCTATATTATCAACATACCCATCCATGCTACAATGGAATTGAATATAGCTATAGCTCCTGGTCTCTCTGTAGTTATTTAATTTCTCCCAGTGACAAGTGAGTGTTTTGATGGGACGCTGGGCCCATATGTATGTATTTCTGTAACGGTCATTCCATTTGCTACTAACGCATACATGCTCAATTTTGTACCATGAGATATAAATGAACATGTGAGAGAGCCTGTGGCTCAGATTTCCTTTTTTCATGAGATTGTTACATTTGTAGGAAGCAAAATCTTGGCTTGGACTTAGGTGATGTTCTTCCATAAATTTCCTCCTGGAAACGTTCTCACTGTGCAAAAGTAAACTGCATTGGAGACACAGCAGGACCAAGAGGGTGACCCAGACCTTTAGAGAGGACGCCATCTCAGTGACCAGGACCACCTGTGTATGCACAGGGAAGAGAGAGGAAAATATTAAGGCATGCCTGGAGGGTTGCGCTGCACTTCAGAATTCCTGTTCCTGGGCTGGAGATATGGCTCAAGCGGTAGCGCCCTCGCCTGGCATGCGTGTGGCCCAGGTTCCATCCTCAGCATCACATACAAACAAAGATGTTGTGTCCGCCGGAAAAAATAAATAAATAAATAAAATTCTCTCTCTCTCTCTTAAAAAAAAAAAAATAAAGAGAGAGAGGAAAAAAAAATTCCTGTTCCTGCCAATGAGGGCACTTGGGCCTAATTTCACTATTTGATTCCTATACTAGAAGATGATAACTTTTTGGGGGGCAGAGGGGTTCTGGGAATTGAACCCAGAGATGCTTTACCACTGAACTACTTCATCCCCTTTTTATTTTTTATTTTAAGAAAAGTTTCACTAAGTTGCTTAGGGCATTGCTAAATTGTCCAGGTTGGCCTTGAACTTAGTGATCCTCCTGCTTTTAGCCTCCCGAGTTGCTGGAATTATAAGCATGTACCACTGTGCCCAACTTAGATGACAACTCTTTTTAGATAATAATATTTATAGAAAATAAAAATGTGTTGCAGACTGAGTGTACCAAGAACAAAATTTGGAAAAAGTAGACAACATTTAAGAATTCTTTCTATTGCCCTCCCCTCTATAAGACCCATGGAACCCAAAGGACTATAGCTATCTCTAGTAAGCTCCTTTCCCCCAATTGACTTGCAGGAAATCATGTGTCCTAAAGAATATGGCATTTTTAAACCTATGTCTGCAAAGTAGAAATGGTTGTCACCTTTAATGGGCATGTAGAAGATAAATAACTTCTTGGGAGATATTTTCTAGGTGAAAGGCTTTGGTTCCCTGAAATCATAGCTCAGGCTGCAATTATGCTGACTTTGCATGATGATGCTTCTCTAACCTTAACTTCCTTATAACAGCTACCCAAAGCCTGGGTTTACACATCCCTTCTCAGGGGCCATTTCCCCAACGCTTATTACAAATGATCTCAATTTGACAGAGCTGCTTGTTGAGAATGTTGTGGTAAAGGAACTCGAATTTTGAAATATTGCTCTAATCAAGTAAGTACTAAGACTAAAACTGCCTTCACAGGAGTAACTCTGACCTAAAAGAGGGAGTTATTTGAAAACTCTCCTCCTTAAACTAGGACTCTGCCCTCATTTGCATGAAGAATGTACTTGGCCCTACTGAATCTCTGATTTGCAACTCTGAATACCAGTGTCCTTCAATGGACCCAATAATATTTCCTTCAGGACAGACCTGAGAGAGTGTACTAGGATGTGTATATGCTTTGGAAGATCAGGGTTTGGAGGAGCAGGTGGGGGAAAGACTATATTAGTGGGAGTTGAATTGAAGCCTCATTTTTCTGTAATTTCTATCTTTTCTATCTAAAAAGTCGATCAAGCTCCTTCCAGTGTTTCTGGGTCCTTCACCCAAGCTTCCTCTGCATAGTTTTGTAACTCACCTTATTCAGATTCTGCGATCCTGTCACTGTTTGCGCTTGGTATCAGTATATGGAAGGGAAGAGCAGAGTCTGCGTCTTTCTTCTCTTAGTGCCCAAGGAGTATTCAGTAGTGGACAAAGGAATGACAGTGGGAGGCACAGCACTCCTGATGATTTGTGCTGCTGGTGGAGTGGAGGGCAGGGTCAAGGATATCTTTTTGTGTGAACCTGATCCTACACCTTCTCATGTAGAACACTTGAGTTCACTCTGAGAATAGCCTCGAGCAAAGGCTGCAAACATCAAAGCATGACTCCTGGGTACAAAGGAATTGCAGGGCACCGAAGAGTGACCCTAGAGAGGGTTATCTATAGTTTTCAGAAGACAACTAGAGATCTGACTTCTAAACTCATTGCCTGACTAACTTCTGGGCTATAATTTGCTGGGCTATGTTCTATGGGAACTCCAGGGGGAAAAAAAAAAAACACCTCTGGAGGTATGAACTGTGGGAACTTTGCTGAAAGGAGAAAGTATTTAGTCCAAGGTGCAGTTTATGGATAGATTGAGACACTGAAATATGCTTTCTATCAACATCTTCAAGGATGGCTTATAGCTAAGCTACCACCATGGAATTTCTCACCGAGCCACATTATTATTAGAATATCAGAATGTTCAGCTTACATCCAGAATTTACCTTCAGACTCTAACTCATATTAAGCATTCTTGGAATAATAGGGAATCATGTGCCAGTAGACTGGCTGGGAGGTTGGCTCAAAGCACAGTCTTTATATCCTTCTATACTCTAGTTCTTTAGGTGACCAAGGGGGAATTCTGAGCATCTGAGTTTGGATACCTTAGAGATGATTCCAAGGACAAATAAGGTCACAATCACGTGCACATATGTCTTTCTTTCCCTGCCTCCCTCCTCTTTCTTTCCTGAGGATTGAACCCAGGGATGCTCTACCACTGAACTATATCCCCAGCCCTTTTTATGGTTTATTTTGAGATGGGATCTCATTATGTTGGCCAGGCTTGCCTTGAACTTGTAATCCTCTTGCCTCAGCCTTCTGAGTGGCTGGAATTACAAGTATATACCACCATGCCTGGCTTGTCTACAGCCCTTTCTAACAAGTTTGTGTTACCTACTGAAGGTTAAAATTCAAGTAGTGCTTCAATAAATATAGAAAAGATGGGGGACCAATATTTGAAAGAACAAGAAAAAGATCCATAGTCTTTCAAAGCATCATATTTTATGGGATCTTATAGAATATCAGCAAGCAATTTTGAGACTTGTTGATAATATTATTACATGTAGGATTATTCTATCCTAGACATTTCTAGTGTTAACTAGTTAATCCAGTATGTTCAATAAGTGATATTCTACTTTAAATATAAAAAAAAAATTACTGTGAACTCCAGGCACATATCAGGAATCCTACAATACCCTAAGCCCAAAGTCCTAAGTCCTCTTGGATATAAAGCAAATTATATAGGAAGCAACCAGAACTACATTGTGGGGAGCAGTATCCCTTTGTATTACCTTTGTTGGTGACTTCTGATTTGAGTTATTAGAGTGATATTATCCTTTGAATATAAATTTTCAGTTATTTCTTAATCATTTTGTTTCTTTAAACATTTTCTTTAACTCTTTTTTTCTATTAGTTCTTTGATATTTCCTTTGTTGACCACTATTCAATACTTTTTTTTGTTACACCTGTTTTCAGAACCATAATAGAGACTTAAGTTTCCTGATGCAGATGACAAGAATGTCTCAAGGAGGCTTCATGTGGGCTGCACATGCTGCCCAGGGTTGCCAGCTCGGTGGGTTCCTGTGCAGTCTATCAGAGAATCAGATAAAGGCCCTGGGGGATGGGAACAAGTCTATTGGGACTTCTTGTTCCAGCAGAAGGGAGACCCAGCAGTGACAGAGTCAAGCTGGCTCTCAGGACAAAGGAGCTAGTGTTATTCATGTGAAACGGGGAGGGGGTGGACCAGAGTTTAGGACTATTAATTGGCTTTAGATGCATTTTAAAAGGTGTTTTTCTTTGGGCAAACTTTTCAATCTTGAGGGAGGGGTAGTCAGCTGGTCGTCTTGGTGTAAAATGTTAGTTTTTTTTTTTTTTATTATCTTGCTGCATCTGGTATAAATGGTTCTGCCCTGGGATAAGGATGAGCTGCTGTAGCTGTTAAGAGAACACAGATGGGAAATGGGAGTGAACACAAATCAGGGCAGAAACAAGTTAAGGGCCCTGGCAATTTTCTGTGTTGGTGACTCCTCAACAGTTTTATCCTTTTTGTTTCTTGGGGGAAGTATCCTGGTTTTAATCATATATCTGTTTCTGAGGCTAGTGACAGAGTTAGTGAGTGAGGGTACAGGAAAGGCACACATTATGCTCTTTATAGCTAAAAAACCATGAGTTAAAACAGAGTGCAGGGGAAAGCACATACCATGCTTTTAATAACTATCAAGCTGGCCGTTGAGGTCTCTGAACTTTGTAGGAGAGATCTGACTGTCTCACAAGGGCTCCAAAGATGGAATTCCCAGGGTCCAGGAACTGATGTGTTGGGGAAAAAAAAATGTTTTTGTTTTCATTAAGCCACAACTGGATTTAGCAATTCCTTCATTTATGAATGTAGGGAAAAAATAGAAATCATAGATTTTTATATCTGTTCACATTGCTACAAATATCTCAAAATCATTTACATTGATTAGAAGTTCAAAATTATTGTCATAATTATGTTCATATTTACACCGTATTACTAAAAACATTAATAAATACATGTATTATTATGTATTACTAGGTCACAAACTTTAAATATTTGATACTTAATTTCCTTTTTAATCCAAAGGATTGTACTTGATGATATTTGTTCTCTTGTTTTCAATTATTATGTTTGCTCTTAATTGTTCTTTGGCTTCACCACAATGCCAAAGGCCTGAATGCTGCAAAAACAAAACAAAACAAAAACAATTTAACCCCCTTTCCCAAGGGATGGTAGAGTAACCCAATGAAAGAATTTTTTTTTTCCATCAGTAACTATTTATTATAAAATTATTATAGTTTTATCTCAAAGGATTAAAAAATAGTGATGCTCTGCTATCACCATACGTTTAATATAAAAGCCCTTTTCAAAGTACCAAATTCACATCATATTTGATTACCAGCTATTCATATATACATCCAATTTTTAAAAATTTATTTATTTACTCTGAGTTGTTATACATGATAGCAGAATGCATTTCAATTCCTAGTACACATATAGGGCACAATTTTTCATGTCTCTGGTTGCTCACAGAATCACACCATTCATGTCTTCATACATGTACTTAGGGTAATGATATCTATCTTATTCCACCATTTTATTCTATTTTAATGCTGAATAATATTCCATTTTGTATATATACCACAGTTTCTTTATCCATTCATCAACTAAAGGGCATCTGGGTTGGTTCCACAATTTAGCTATTGTGAATTGTGCTGCAATAATTATCGATGTGGCAGTGTTCCTGTAGTATGCTATTTAAGTCCTTTAGGTGTAGACCAAGGAGTGGAATAGTTGGGTCAAATGGTGGTTCCATTCCAAGTTTTTCAAAGAATCTCCATACTATTTTCTATATTAGCTTCACTAATTTGCAGTCCCACCAGCAATGTATAAGCGTGCCTTTTTCCCCACATCCTCGACAAGACTTATTGTTGTTGGTGTTCTTAATAGCTGCCATTCTGACTGGAGTGAGATGAAACCTTAGAGTAGTTTTGATTTGCATTTCTCTAATTGCTAAAGATGTTGAACATTTTTTCATATATTTGTTGATCGATTGTATATCATCTTCTGAGAAGTGTCTGTTCAGTTCTTTGGCCCAATTACTGATTGGGTTGTTTGGTTTTTTGATGTTAAGTTTTCTGAGTTCTTTATATATTCTAGAGATTTGTGCTCTCTCTAATGTGCATGGTAAAAATTTGCTACCATTTTGTAGGCTCTCTATTCACCTCTTTGATTGTTTCTTTTGCTGAGAAGGAGCTTTTCAGCTTGAATCCATCCCATTTATTGATTCTTGATTTTATTTCTTGTGCTATAGGAGTCTTATTAAGGAATGAAAGGAATCTTGATCCTTGAATAACTTTCATCATTTACCTAAGAATTCTCAAGTGATAAAGAAATAAAATTCTTTGTACTTAAAATAATGTGTTGTTTTCAAAACCTACTTTTACCCTAGCTAACCCCTTTTGATTACTTTTACAGTTTTGATAAATGTGGTATTATTTTATTATTAATAAGGTTATGATGCAGGCTGAGGATACAGTTCAGTAGTAGAATACTTGCTTTAAAATGTGTGAGGCCCTGGATTATACACCCAGTACTGGGAAAAAAAAAAGTTATGATACAACTATACCTTATTAACATTTGTGTGTGTGTGTGTGTGTGTGTGTGTGTGTGTGTGTGTGGTGGTGGTGGAGGTATATCAAACCTAGGGCCTTGCTCATGCTAAGCCTGTACTCTACCATTGAGCGACATCACCAGTTCTCCCTTAACTATTTTAAATAAAGAGAACTAGGATATAAACATTGCAAAAATAAGTAAGTAAATAAATAAATAAATAACTCAAAAAAGGTAATGCTGCAGTTGTTGCTATTAGGTTTGGGGTAAATATATGAAGTCCTAGGTCAGCCACATTCTAGCAGAAATACATTGTGCCCTCACACTTGTTTAACTCCAAAGTTTAGCTCTATTGTCCCCCCCGCCCCAGGTCAACTGGGAGGAAGTTGAGGAAAGGACATCACCAGAGACTTCCTCTTTAAGTTGGATATTGAGAGAGTGCCAAGAATGTTCGTGTACAATCAAAATACCACCTGCTTATCGATCATAATAAGGAAATTCTGAGTGTGAAAGCATCAGTTATGCCATATGCATTATGGTAAGAATGAGGGAAGATGAAGCTTATTGAATAGATCAGGTACACTCTTAGTATTAGTCAGCATCATATTACTACAACAAAGCCTGGAGGCAATTAACTTACAAAATGAGAATGGATTTATTTAGCTAATGATCCTAGAGGTTCCAGTCCAAAACCAGTAGAACAGAGGCAAAGGTATAAAGACAGAAATAGGAGATAAATTCCACCCCAAGTGAAACAATCACTTAAGGAAAACACACTCTGTTTCTCTCCACTCTCTCACAACATTTCTGATACCACATGTATGGTTTTTTTTTCAACCACACAATTCTGTAAGTCTCCAAATGCAGGCTGGTTGTCTAACAGTTAAATTTAATTTTGAATGTACCTGAAGTTAGCCTCAGATCCCACAAGTTAACATCTCAATCCCAAAAAACTGTACCTATTTCACATGTACATGTCGAGTCCCAGCCTCTAGTATTTTTGACCCACCAGCTATAAATCAGCATTCTACCCTCTCATCAGGTTCCATATTTGCTAAAATAATTTGCACACAGAAGTCAGGCTAACATTTGACTTGTTTATCAGTTTACAAGTTACAAGCAAAAATCCAGGCCTTTGGGGAATTCTTGCATGAGAGCTCCATTTTGGCCCTCTCGGACTCCATTTTGGTTGAGGGTTTGATATGTGACCCTATTTTAACCCCACTTTCACCTCTCCCCTTCCCTTTTTTTTTTTTTTGGTTCTGGGGATTGAACTCAGGGCCATATGCATGCAAGGCTGGTACTCTATCAACTGAGCTATACCCCCAGCCCTCCCCTTTTTCTCTTTTGACAAAGATCTTTCTCTGGAGGCATCACTGATCAACCCTCAATCAGACTTCATTGTCCCTCACCACTGGGAAGGACCTGTTCTCTTGGTCTGATTCCTTGTTAGAAAATCCTTAGGAATTGTGAATCTGTGTCAGAAACAAGACAATCCTTTCAACCACATCTGAGCAACAAGGAGAGCCACAGTGAGAAGCTATTGAGCTAAGAGTGCATGGAATTTATTGTTAAATTCAGCTTTTCTATATCATGAGCATTGGTGACCATCTCAAAGCACTGGGCCTGCATTACTGGGTTAGAATTCTGTGGAAATTCAACAAGCAACAGGTACAAAATTTAAGAAGTAGAACTCATAGTAAAAATAACAGCAATATTATATTTCCAGTTTACGAAATGGTTTTGAGCCATGAGCCTAGGCCTGAAGATAACCAATCAAATAACCAAGGAGAATTTGGTGAGACCTTCTCTAGCTAAGTGGCTTGTTCTCTTCCTTTAATTGGGTCTCAAATTCTCCAGAGGGATTTATCCAGGTACAACATGTAGTGTTACTGATGATGCAGACACTTCTTTGTTCAGCTAGTAAATGATTAAGAGCAATTCTGTTATTTCAGAACATTCCAGCAACAGAATATAGTGAATGCTTCTGAGTGGCAGTAGGTTTTGCAGTGGAATCTGCAAAGACAAGTAATAGATACATTTCTTTTTTTCTTTTTAATATTTTTTTAGTTGTAGATGGACACAATATCTTTATTTATTTTTATGTGGTACTGAAGATCAAACCCAGTGCCTCACCCGTCAAAACTACACTGAGATTTTATCTCAGCAGTCAGAATGGCAGCCCTCAAGAATACAACAAAAATAAATAGTGGAGAAAAATGCACACTTTTACACTGTTGGTGGGACCGTAAATTAGTACAATCACTATGGAAACCAGCATGGAGGCTCCTCAAAAGACTAGGCAAGGAATTACCATATGATCCAGCTATACCACATCTCAATATTTATCCTAAAGAATTAAAGGCATCATACTACAGTGATATATGCATACCCATGTTTATAGCAGCATAATTCACATTGGCCAAACTTTGAAACCAGCCTTGGTCCATCAATGGATGACTGGATAAAGAAAATGATGTATGTATACACAATAGAGTTTTATTCAAGTCATAAGGAGAAATAAAGTTATGGCATTTGCAGGAAAACTTTTGGAACTAGAGACCATCGTGTTAAGTGAAATAAGTCAAATTCAGAAGGTTAAGAGTTGAATGTTCTCTCTCATTTTCAGAAGCTAGAGAGGAAAAACTGAAGAGAAAGTTGGGGGCAAATCTCATGAAAATCAAAGGGAGATCAGTAGAGGAAAGGGACCAAGGGGTGGGAGGTGGGGAGTGATATTGGCCAAATTACATTGTTATATTGTATGCATGTACAAATAAGTATAAATTCCATCTGTGGGTACAACTATTATGCACCAATAAGAAAGTGGAAAAATCTTTATATCTTTATATTAGGGAGTATGATGCATAGTTCCTTATGGGACTTGTGCATTGTTGTAAACCAAAAGAGAAGCATTGGGGGTTTTGATAATAGACCCAATAGTCAATAAAATTTCTGCTTTTGGCAAGAGATTGGGAAATACGGATAAGGGTATTGTCCCTCCACGAAAAAGAAGAAGAGAGTAAAGACTATGGAGTGGGGGTAAGGGGATTTGGTTGTAGCTCAGTGATAGAGTGCTTGCCTAGCATGTGTAAGGCCCTGAGTTTGATCTTCAACACCAAATGATTAAATAAATAAATAAATAAGTTCAGAGAGATAAAGGCTTTAAACAGGTCTGGTCTGGTCACCTTTGGAGAGCTGTCCATATCAGATGACATCTGCTTCATTTCCTAAAAATTATTAGTGTTAAGTCCGGGAGAGGAGTCCAGGTACAACAAGAGGTTGGTGCCTTCTATAAATGAGATATATGTATACAGAAATCAGCTCCTTGGAGCTTGGCAGCATAAATGTTGGTTAAAAGGGGCTGCTATTGGCCTGTCCAACAAGGTTGGAGGCAGACCTGGAAATGTCTTCCAATATACAAAAGTTCTAATGTTTCAAGTCTTTATTTACCAAATTTGTATATGCTACCAGAATATAATGTTTATTCATAGTTTTGATTATACCTTTATATAATTTTTTATCCATGGTGTTAATTATATATTTATAACACAAAAGTACGTACCTTTTTTAAAATGATGGTCAAAAGAACAGCAAGAGCCAAATGCCTGGGGCAGCCCATGACTATTTCAAAGGTTGAGAGTTTATGCAATCCAAAGAGGAGAAAGTAGCTTGTTAATTCAAAATTATTATACATAGGGTTTATGTATAATAACTTACATAGGATTTCTGGCCAGGAAAATTGCAAAGATTTCATAAAATTTTGTGGATTGATTTTTAGGAGTATCATTCAACCAGTACAGTTAATTGGGGATGATAACACAAAGAAAATATTGTAAGATGGGACAGAGAGCACATAGCCATGTTTTAATTTATCCAATGAAGTGTGTTCTTAATTTACAATGGAGGTTTACTAGGTAGGGAATATTTTTAATCTTATTTTGTGGTACTAGGGATTGAACCCGGGGTTGTTCTACCACTGAGCTACATCCTCAGCACTTTTTATTGTGAGACAGGGTTTCACTGTGTTGCCAAGGCTGGTCTTGAATTTGTGATCCTCCTACCTCAGCCTTCCAAGTCACTGGGATTACAAGTGTACACTACTGCACCTGAATGGAATATTTTTTAAATATAATTAATATTTCAGCTTAAAAGGAGAACATACAAACAAGTAGCCACCATCTACTTATTTTTATTTTTTGGCTTCTGGTGCCAAAATTGTGATTCTTCAGTAATTGTTCTAAGATCATGATTCAGAAATTTTTCTATCTGGGATATGACAAGAAATTTGACCAGTGAGATATAGGAGTAGTAATCCCCTAGTTTTCACAGAGCCTAATTGAGAATGGCCTGAAATCTTAATATTGGCCTACACACCAGGTCACTATCAAATCTAACGAATTTTTCCATATGGCCCATTTTTATATTTTGTCTCCGCTAGAAGTGAGGCAACTTGTCAGCTTCCATAATATTCCTAAATCATGACCATTTCTAGTGCATATCTACTGTCTACATAAGTGTTAGCAGCTTTTCCTTTAGCAAGAAAGCATGCTCAACTAGGGCAAACATTTCCACCTGCTGGGCAAAAAAAAAAAAAAACACTCTGAAAGTCAAGGGGTTGCTTCCTTAATTTCAAAGGGACTAATATTAATGACCTGCATAATATTTACCAGTATTGCCTTTTAAGTATGAGGCATCCGTGAACCAGGACATCTCAGCATTGTTCAGGGAAGTGTCCTGTAAATCCTTTGAAGAGTCAAATGGAGTGGTTAATAGGATTTCACGTTAGTTGAGAAAACTAAAGTAAGATGTTAAGTATGAAGACACTTTCAAAGAGATTCCACAGCATAGGAACAAAAATGGCCAACAGAGCTCCAGAAATGATTTCTTTGGTGGATTTGACCAATAGTGCTATAGCAGGGACAGCCCACAGACAAGGGGAGGAACCATGGGCATCTGACCTCAGTTTCTGATTCTTGTACCCCATGGATCAGTAATGATTGACATGCCTAGCATGTGTAAAGTCTGGGTTGTATTCCTGCCATTGAGGGGAAAAAACGAAGGGCATTTCTTTCCTTTTCATACACAGAATAGAAGAAAGAGAGTTGAGGGGCTGTGGCTGTGGCTCAGAGGTAAAGTGCTCACCTAGCATGTATGAGGCACTGGGTTCCATGCTCAGCACTATATAAATATAAAATAAAGATATTGTATCCACCTATAATAAAAAAATATTTAAAAAAAGAAGAAGGAGAGTTGATAGTTAGCCAAGCCATGTCTTCAAGGTCTCTCCAAACAAAGAGATCAGGTTTAGTGGTTTTAAGTAAAGCATATAAGGGTTGGGCCAGAAGTTTGGGATACTGTTGCAGCCATAACTGGCAAATCCAAGAAACCAAGGAGTGACACTGAACTTGAAGTTAAGAAATTGTAAGATGCCTTGTATCAGTTCTGAATCTAATTTGTAATCTACTTCCTGAAATTAGGTAACCTAAATATTTTACTTGAATTTTTACCAGTTGCAATATTTCTTATGAATCCTATGACCTGTGGCATCTAAGAGTTTTAACAAGTGTAGACTATCTTTCTTGCACACTGATTGTGAGGGAGGTGCACAAGAAGAGTCATACACAGGTGGCTGTAAGGTACATCACTGAGGGGAAAATAGTCATCCTTTAGGATTTGAGAAATGAGGGACTTCCACTGAAACCTCAGGCCTTTACTTTCCCAATATATTGCTGGCTGGCCAAAGAGAAGGCTAAAAGGTATTAGATGGCTTACATACTGGTTTGCTGCTGTTCATGATCAAGGTCAGCAAGGTATGTGGGTTTGGGGCAACTGAATAGTGAGGTATAACAATATTACAAGAACTGGTACATAGGATAATAATGAGATTTTGTCTTTTATCCTTTTATAATAGTTTAATGTCCAAAAGAGCTTCTTTGTTTAAAGAGTACTGGTTAATTCTAGGTCAAGTTTTCAATGGGTTGATCTGAATCTTAATAGTGAGTACACTAAAGAGCCTATTTGACCTACTGACAATATCATTCATTAATATATGTTCTAACAAAAAACAGCAGGCTAGTTTTTGTTTACCATAGAAACAAAGAGTGGCTTAGCAAATGAGAGAAACTGGAGACTCAGGAGACCTGGAGTTGGTCTTAGTTTATCTGGTTTGCCAAATTCTAAAATTATCTACCCTTTTCAGAGGAAAAAAAAATTCCTGCATTTTTTTTTTCAAAATGTGTGTCAAGAATGCAAACTGGAACACAGCTATTAAGGAAAACGGAGTATTTATGAAAGACCAAGATGTAAAGAGATAAAGACATGAAAACATTTTGGGTCTTGTTAGAGAATGCACAATTTGGATTGTCTTATTGCTCCAGTGTAGGGGTGTATAAAGCCAGTGAGGTTAAATGCTCAGAGGGTTGTCCTAGTATCTCTAAGGATAATCAGAACTTCATTCCCAACATGAAGAGACTTCTCCCCATTCCCAAGGTATTAAGGGAAAAGACTGGGAAAAGCCCTTGTCTTCCTCAGAGACCTGTCACGGGATGGTTCTGGAAGGAGGTCTTTTTTTTTGTTGGTTGTTGTTTTGCCTTGTAGCAGTCTCTTTTCCAGGATTTCTGTAATAATAGCACAAGCCAGGAGGATTTCATCTAGAATTTTGTTTGAGGACTTGTATCTGAGAGACTTTTAGCAATTTTCTTTTTATTGGAATCCTCTAAAATAGAAGCTCACTGATTAGCCAAATTTCCGAGATCTGGAGTGGGCATAGTTTCCAATTCCATGTGGGTTCTTTTACAAAGGTGGGAGAGCTTTCAAGTTAGGCTACTCACAAACACAGAAGGGAAGTGTACTCAAGTAGAGTCGACAGTCACAGGAAGGTCAGAGTTTTCCTTAAAAATGAATTAAAGTCAGTTGTAGTAATTGTAAACAGATTCTTTAGGTTCCCCAGTACAAGCCTAAATTTTATTCCAGTCTAAAACCTTAGGAAATGCTTCAAGGATAGCTTTGAGGAGATTTTCAGACAACTTTCACATCTGATCCCAATGTTGGGACATTTGTCTACCTCAGAAGGAGTCTAGAGAGCTTCAGCCATCCGTTGTTGGGCCTAGCCTTCCTGATGTCATGTGAACCAAATGTTATAGACCAGAAAAACCTGACTGATAGGCCTGAATGACTGTGTTAAATTCTGAGCAAATTGATGAGGTCTTCAGTGACATTTGGAATTCCTGGGAATGATTCTAAGATAAGCCTTAGTCCAAGAATCTTGGAAGCTTGGAGTTTATCTGGTCTCATCAGTGGGCTTTATATTAAAGGGGCAGGTTTTAATGGAATAAATTTAGGGCGTGGTGGAGGCTGAGGAGTCTGGAAAGAAAGGAAGCTCTGCAGGAGAAAACTAGAGAGGAGGAGGAAGAGGGGCTTTCGGAGGAGAAGGAGAAGGCTCAGGAGCACAAGGTCTCTTAGTTGCTAAAGTTTTTTATCCTCTTAATATTTTCATTGCCTCAGTTTTGAGACCGTTGTCTGTAATGAAGCAAATTATGTGGACTTTTTGTTTTGTTTTATTTTCTGCTTTTATGGTTATGTTTTTATTGACATATAGTAATTATATATACTCATGGGGTGCTGTATATATAATTAATGTACATAGGTGATATTTTGACACCTATGTACACTGTGCAATGTTTAAATCTGGGTAATTAGTATATTGAACACCTCAAACATTTATCATTTCTTTGTGTTGGAAACATTCATAATCCTACATTCTAGGTATTTTGAAATATACAGTAAATTTTTGTTAATTATACTCAACCTATTGTGTTATAGAGCACAAGGAAAGCAGAAAATAAAACAAAACAAAAAGTCCCATAATTCTCCTATGTAGCTGAATTTTTGAATACCTTAATGAACACTTCTCTAATCTCTACTCATTTATAGCTTCTTGAAACTATTATTCTGTATTTAACTTCTAAGAAATTAGCTTTTTTGGGGGGGTTCCATTTATGAGTGAGATCATATGGTATTTTTCTTTTTGTGCCTGGCTTATTTCACTTAGCAAAATGTCCTTCAGGTTTGTCCATGTTGCTGCGAAAGACAGGATTTCATTTTTTTCTTGTGAATAAATAATATTCTTCTGTGCATATATGTGTATGTATGTATATATATATGCACAATGAAATATTATTTATTCATAAGAAAAAAATGAACTCCTGTCCCTCTCTCTCTCTCTCTCTCTCTCTCTCTATATATATATATATATATATATATATATATGTATATACACACACACACACACACACACACACACACACACACAACATTTTCTGTATTAAATCAATCATCAGTGAATATCCCAGTCAAATCATTCATTGATGGATACCTAGATTGATTCCACATCTTGGCTATTATGAATATTGCTATAGTGCTGCAATAGACATGGGTGTGCTGATGTTTCAGTGATATACAAACTTCCTTTTCACTGAATATATAATGAGTAGTAGGATTGTTGGATCATATGATAGTCTTATTTTTAGTTTTTTAAGAAACCTCATACCATTTTCCATATGGTTGTACAAATTTACATTCCCACCAACAATATATGAAAAAAGGTTTCTCTTTCTCCACATTCTCACCAGACTTTTTTTGTCTTTTCTTTTTCTTTCTTTCTTAGTTTTTAAGAAATATTTATTTATTTTTGGTATATGGGATTGACTCCACGGGTGCTTTACCACTGAGCCCCATCCCTAGGCCTTTTTATTTTTTATTTTGAGACAGGGTCTCACTAAGTTGCTGAGGCTAGTCTCAAACTTGAAATCCTTCTGCCTCAGCCTCTTAAGTCATGGGATTATAGGAGAGCATCAATGTGCTTGGCTTCAATGATAGCATCCTTACTAAAGTGAGATATAAAAAGAAGATGTGATATATATTGTACTATAGACTAAACCCAGGACCTAGAGCATGTTGGGTAAGTGCTTTACCACTAAGCTACATCCCCAGACCTTCATTGTTTATTTATTTATTTATTTATTAACTGATTTTATTCAGTCTCCTTAGAGACTATATAGTAAATCATTATGGTGAGATATTGGGAAAAGTTTTCAATTAGCAGTAGTTTTGCCTCAGATAAACATCATTTATATGATACTGCCACTGTGCAAAGTTCCAGCCCTTTAAGTCTTTTATTTTTAAATTTTTTTTAGCTGTAGATGAACACAATATCTTTATTTATTTATTTATTTATTTGTGGTGCTGAGAATTGAACCCAGTGCCTCACACATGCTAGCTAGGCAAACGCTCTACCATTGACCCACAAAACTTCAGCCCCCAAGTTTTTTTTTTTGAGACAGAGTCTCTCTAAGTTGCCCAGGCTGACCTTATGTGTACAATCCTCTTGCTTCAGCTTCCTGAGGAGCTGGAAATACAGGTGGGGTGATTAGTGATAGCCAGTTTGATTTCTATTTCCCTAATGACTAGTGATATTGAAAAAAAATTTTCATATACTCTTTGGCACTTTGTGTGTTTTCTTTTGAGATATGTCTATTCAGATAATTCGCTTTTATTTTTGGTACCAAAGATTGAACTCAGGGGTACTTAACCATTGAGTCACATCCCCCAACTCATTCTCTCTCTCTCTCTCTCTCTCTCTATATATATATATATATATATATATATACACTTAGATACAGGGTCTTGCTGAGTTGCTGAGGGCCTAGTTAAGTTGCTAAGGCTGGCTTTGAACTCATGATCCTCCTGCCTCAGCCTCCTGAGTTGCTGGTATTAAATTACAGGCGTGTGGCACTGAGCCCAGCTCATTTGCCATTTTAAATTTCTTTTTAAATATATATATTTTTTTTAGTTTTTGATAGACCTTTATATTTTATTTAGTTATACACAGTGCTGAAAATTGAACTCATCCCTCACACATGCCAGGCATGTGCACTACTGCTGAGCCCCAGCCCCAGCCTCCATTTGCCATTTTTAATCAAATTATTTTGTTTTATTTTTTGGTTGTTGAGTTATTTGAATTCCTTATATGTTATTTGGATATTAATCATTCATATATATATATATATATATATATATATATATATATATATATATTCTCTCTTTCTCTCTCTCCAGAGTGATATTTTACAAATATTTCCTTTCATTTTGAACTTTGTATCTTCACTGTTGATTGTTTTTTCTTCAGAAGCTTCTTAATTGATTAATAGTCTGTTTTGCTTATTTTCACTTCTGTTGCTTGTGTTTTGGGGATCTTATCCAAATAAATCTTTGCCTATACCAATGTCCCAAAGTGTTTCTTCTATGTTTTATTCTATGAGCTTTATAATTTTGGGTCTTCTAATTAAGACCAGATAAGCCAAGATAGTTGCCTAAAAATTTGTTTATATATAATTCATTTTGAGTTAATTTTTGTACAAGGTAAGAGATACGGGTTTCCTTTCAGTATTCTGTGTATGGTGATCCAGTTTTCTTTTTCTTTTTTTTGATTGGTTCTTTTTGGTTATACATAACAGTGGAATCCATTATGATATAAACATACAAGCATGGAATATATCTTATTTTAATTAGGACCTCATTCTTGTGGGGGTGATCTAGTTTTCTAAGCACTATTTGCTGAAGAGATTGTCTTTCTTTAATGTATGTTCTTGTTACTTTTACCAAAACCAGTTTGCTGTTAATACATGGACTTATTTCTGGGTTTAGTTCCATTCATCTCTGTGTTGTTTATATACCTTTTGCTAGTACCTTTGCTGTTTTGGTTATGATAGCTTTCCTTCACATTGTGAAGTCAGGGATGTTAATGCCTTCAGCTTTGTTCTTTTTGCTCAGGATTGTTTTGGTTATTCAGGATCTCTTGGGATTCCAGATGGGTTTTATTATTATTATTTTATTTCTGTGAGGAATTTCATCGAAATTTTGACAGGAACGCTTTGTAACAGTTTATGGCAGTCATATATTCCTAAGGTGTTTTATTCTTTCTATTCCTGTGAAGTGCAAATAGATAGATTAGTCTGGTTTATGTGCTTGGGCAAGTCTGCTGTACAGGATACTCTACTATCAAGATTGTACAGTGGCCTATATATTGCTTTGTGGAGTTGAGTTTTTCATTATGGGTGCCTATTAAACATTTTTCAATCTCCATAGGTTAGCAACAAGTAACCTCTTCCTGGATTGGGCAACAGAAGTTATACATCATGCCAATCAGACTGATTCTTGAATCTGCTCAGGACTCACTGTGACCACAGCACATGCATTCCCCTGAGTAGTCCAACCTACAGATGAGACAGAATGGACTTGACTAAAATGGAACTGGAGTAAAGACACCTTCATGTCGCAACCCAAGTGTCTAAAAAATTAGTGCTATGGATGTCCTTTTGATTGATCCATTCTTTAGATGGTTAATGTCCCTTCCTTTAATATGATGCAATATTTTCCATGCTTGATGATAGGTTCTTGCTCTTTGTACTGCTGTTGTGGAATATGAATGCAATGTGCCTCTGGAGCCTGTTCTAATGACTTTGTGGAAGATATGGGCAGGCATAAGAATGTTAGAGTGATTAAAGGGTCTTTGAGCCACTGAAGGTGTGGAGTGTTGTGGGTTTAATGCAGGTTAGTACCTAGGAAGTCTTTTGTCCCTGGCAGTGAGTTAAGAAGCATTTAAAAAAATGTTATAGAGGGTAAGGGGGAAAGAATCTGGCCAATTCTCGAATGTCTGATCTTTAGCAGAATGAACTTGGTTATGAAGTAAAGGAATCCATCTATAAAGTAGGAACACTATCTGTCCTATATATATTCCGACTGCTTGTAGGCATGGTGTGGGCCCCATACTGTCCTGGCCTGCCACCACCAAGGAATATCCAAGTAATAAAATGTTCAAACTCACTCTGTTGAGTCCAAATTCTTTTTCTTGGATCAGTAAACAGTACACTGGGTCTTTGCATTCCTATTGTTGAAGAGATTCCTTGATGGATACTACACTTGATTTCCATGGGTCACCTCTTTTTCCAGGGTGATTTTCCTTTGGATTTGACTTCTCTGACAACAGTTTATGCTAACCTAAAAAAAAAAAAAAAAAAAGAAAGAAAGGAAGGAAGGAAGGAAGGAAGAAAGAAGAAATATAGGACCTCTGGAACAAAAAATTTTATTTACTATTAGTAAAGTTTTTCAACTTGGGGTATACAGACTAAGAAAATCCTAGGCACACACAAGTAATTGGAACAAAGAGGGAGTTTTTAAAGACAAAGAAATCAGGTAAACAGCTTCAAAACTTAGGTAATTGGTCTCAGGAATTCATTGTTGGAGTTGGCATTATTGTTTTGGGAGAAATAGCCATTGCTAGGCAACAGTCTTGGCTTATCTGAAATACTATGGCTAGAGGAAATTCCTGAGATAAGCTGGTTACAAGGTATCAAGGTAATTTAGAAATGCACTCAAGAGAGCTTTATGGGTATTCCCAACTCCTTTGGGTTAGAACTTTGATATAAATTACTCCATTTTATATTGTTGACCTCCATTAGCCAGGTGGAAGAGATGAATAGAGCAAGGGATGGAGATCTAGAAGTTCCATGCCTTCTTAGGATGTGCCTCCCTCCCAGTACCTAGCAACTTGGGAGCTGTTCAAATTGCATTGTCCGTGAGTTCTTATGGAGACTGTTTTCCTTGCCTGCCAACCATTATTGGAGGTCAATTGTTGAAGCTGAAAGTTCTACTCCATAATCACTTGTTCTTTCTGGTCACCAGCCCCATC
This sequence comes from Ictidomys tridecemlineatus, assembly GCF_052094955.1. Lineage (NCBI taxonomy): Eukaryota > Metazoa > Chordata > Mammalia > Rodentia > Sciuridae > Ictidomys > Ictidomys tridecemlineatus. The sequence goes on from NC_135481.1 coordinate 93,330,825, forward strand.
TAGAGGCTATCTAGGGAACTTAATCTAAGTCACATCATTAGCAAAAACTCAGATGATAAGGGGCTCATTATAATAACAAAATATTCCTAATTCAGAAATTCCAAAAGGTTTTTTAAATGAGGTTTGCTATGAAGGACATTACAAAGGATACATATTAAAAGCTTCATAAGGTAAGGTATAGGGGAAGAGGCACAGAGCTTCCTTCCATGCTCTCTCCAGGCCTCCAGGAACCTGTGCAGGTCCAGCAATTTGGGAGTTCCCAAACCTTGTCCTTTTGAGCTTTTATGGAGACCCCATCACATATTTAATGCTAATAGACTGGATGGGGAAACCCAGCAAGTCAGTTTGCTCCCAGTTTCTCTGTACAGCATTCCTTCCTCCTGGACATGTACCAGGACCTTTCTCAAAGGGGGGTCTTATAATATACTATCAGACAAAGTAGATTTCATGAGTTCTGTGACAGAAATCAGGACAAAGACAAAATATATTTTATTTTGCTCCACAGTTACCAACTCCCATGACAACATGGACGGTGCCAAGGGCAGAATTCACTGTCCTCACTCTTTTTTTTTTTTTTTTTGGACTGGGGATTAACCCCAGGGGTGCTTTACCACTGACCTAATCCCTAATCCTTTTTAATTTTTACTCATATATGGACAAACTGTTGGAGGAAAACTTTGCCCTCCATCTACCAACGTTCTATGGTCAAGGACCTATGAATCAACAGTAGACAGATCAATAGGAGGAAAGGAAACTGGTTCTATTCATAACTTGTGGGAGGGCTAGGATGAAGGGATAAGTTAGCTTATTTTTTTTCTTCTTCCTTCTTCTCCTCCTTCCCCTCCTCCTTATCCTCTACCCCTTCTTCTTCTTTTTAAGTTTCCTGCTGAAACCTTTTATTGTTTTGTTCTTGTTGTTGAAGCTTAAAGAAAATAGCTTTGCCCATAATTCCTGAGACGTGGACTTAATGACACCAACTTGAATTTGAGTCAATTAGGAACAAGACCAAACTGCATTTCTAGGTCTATTTAGTTGATAAATGGAACTTCACCAATGACTTTTTTCATATAACCTTCAACAAGAACTCGTAAGTGGCATTGATTATGTGCCAAGAGATAAGGGACCCATGGTCATTCAGGTGGACACCTCTGAAAAGATTTGTCTGTCTCCTGTCCTATTCTACCCTGATTTGTTTTTAAAACCTTGAGGAAAGATTGAAATTTTTCACCAATCTGAGATTGTATCAGAATTTTTACAACATTAATTGAGGGGAAAAAATATCCCCAAACCAAGAATCCCACCATGGCACCCAACAGACCTCCACAGATAAGGTCATTGACGAAAAGAGTATCATGAATCACTGCAGTAGGCTGATGATCCTTAATGGAACTTTGAAGTCCAAAGAAAAGAACTTTGCTGAGTCCATTATGGAAATGAATAGGCACCAAACTTCAATAATACTCTCCAATTCCATGGCATTTCAGTGACTGGAAAGCCTGATGAGTGTTTGTGAATTTGTCATGATGCTTGTGATCTTGAAGCAATGTCTGAACTCTGCAGTGGAGTGAAATGGCTTCTGTTGTCCCTGCAAGTACTGTTGCCACACCACCAAGCCCCTCCACAGGTTTCAAACACTGGGGCCCTGACGTGCTTTTAGAGAGAGGAAGTGCTCTCTGGGAAAGCAAATGGACTTTTAAAGAGTATAAATGAAAGGTTCAGGTAAGGTTTATTTGTACAATTGTCTTGGAATACCTCCTGCCTGGAGATTCCCATGGAGGGAAGTTAATGCTGGCTGTATTTTCAGGAAGCTATGCATTAATCAGATAAGGGGAGTTCGAATAAAATTTCTTTCTGAATCTTCTGTTATTTAAATATTTTCAATTTATTCTCCCCTCCCCATACACTTCCCTCCTTGCAGGTAGCATCTTCGTATATCTCTGCTCTCCAATTTATTTCTGAATCTCCAAAGGGTGAGGGAATGGGTGTGAGACTTGTTTTTGAGATGAATTACTTCTTCTGGAATAAACAAGATAAAGGTTTCTGTGCTGTGGTCATGGATCTGATGTGCATTCTGGCCAGAATGTATGAGGATATTCAGGTGTTTATACGGAAGACCAGAACTTAGAGTATAGGAGAAAAATTAATAAATAAAGATAATAAGTAAAAATAAAAAAATCCCTTTAGATACTTGCAGATTAAGTCTTTTATTACAATTACAAGGGAAACATGAAAAATCTTTCAAGCAGGAAGTCCTTTTTTTTTTTTCAGTTCTGAGAATTGAACCCAGGGATGCTTTACCACTGAGCTACATTCCCAGCCCTTTTTAATTTTTATTTTGAGATGGGGGTCTCACTAAGTTATCCAGGCTGGCCTTCAACTTGTGATCTTCCTGCCTCAGGCTCCTACGTAGGTAGGATTACAGGCCTGTTCCACTATGCCTGACTTTAAGAGTAAGTAAATCTTAATGATCTAGTACATTTTTAATACCCTAACATCTTAGGATGAATCAAAAGTTTGGGAAGAAAAAGAGAAATTTTCTAATACCATTCCTTGATATAATCAGACACAAACATAACAATGTCAAATCACACAGAGCTCTGATTTTACCAGTATTTTATTTCTAAACATTTAATGACTCCCCAAACAGCTAAATTTTGGGAATAATAAAAAGCAGACACTTTCAAAACACTCCTTATAATGAACAGAAAAAGCCCCAAATGAGGAGCCAATTCAACTGAAATTTTGTCTCAGATCTTCCACTAACTTAATGGTCTTCAGTAAATTCCCTTAACAGCATTGTCAGCATAAAAGGGGTACAAGGGGTATGAAAATGAGATAACTGAGAAGAAAGTACTTTAAAATGCTTGAAATGTGATATAAATACACATAATGACTCAATTCCAGAGTATAGGATCTGAAACGGCTAAGTTGACTTGTCTTTTATAAAGAAGCTTATAATAGAAAAGCCTGGACTCACCATAGTTTGCCTCCATTTCTCTTGGATACTTAATAAAATGGGTTACATAGAGGGAAAGTGTAAGTAATGAGCAGAGGAGACAGAGTCCAAAACAATTTAAATGCATTACTCATTGCTATTCTTGGAGTAAATCAGAGGCCAATCACTGGCTATATAGCACCCAAGGATGGCATTTATCTGTCAAAGTGCACAGGCACCTCTGGGTCACCTTCACAAGCAACTACCACCCGCCTAGTGCTTGCCTTAGCCCGATATCTGCAGTTGGAGGTCCTGGAACTTCCTGTCTCCTTGCAGTCTGTGACCTTCACTACACCCTCATGACAGTTCATCTTGCCATTCTTGCACTGGATATTTTCGGTGTTACAGATGCTGCGAATACTCCAGATGTCTTCATGGATGAAGGTGTTGAAGCTCTTGCACCGATGTAAAGTCATCTTCCGTCTTTGCATCATCAAGTTGCAGTAGTTATCATTGCCACCTGTCTCCTGAGGGTCCACGTGTTGCCGCAGAAACCGCTGGTACATGCGATCCTGGCCATAGGAAGGCTGCACCAGCTGTAGCCCTATCAGGGTGACCAGCAAGAGCAGAAGCAATGAGTGGGTCCTCTGCAGAGCCATCTCCGCCTTAGTGGTGCCTAGAGAAAGCAAGAGGCAGGAGAAGGGACAGTGAGAACTGGGTTCTGGAGAGAGGGATTGAGAATGACACGTTGACATTTCCTTGACGCCACAGTCTCGTCTTTCCCCTTCTTTTATGTACCATCTCCCCACTCTTTTCTGCTCCCAACTTTTCCCATCCTCATTTTCCCACGAGTGAACGATTTTCCAACATGGCACTTCTCTAAATGCAAAACTCTCTTTTCCAGAAAGAAGCTGTACAGTGAACCAGAACAGGACTTGCTGGGTGGCTGCCCAAGCCTGTGTGGTCCAGGTACAAAAAGAGGAAATGCAAATCTACACAGAACTGGAATTGTCTTGTGATATAATTACCTGGTATGGGGAAGGTTTGATTTACTGGAAGCTCCAACAGTTTAGACAAACTCAGGTCAAAGAAAGTTTATGCACCAATTTGAATAGCTTACATCTAGGAATTGAGGGAGGTGGAGAAAAGGGAATAGAGTAAAATTTCAGACTAGCCTTTGCTCTCATATGACTATTCTCCAAGTGGAATAAAATCAGATCCTTTTGGAAATCATATGTGTATATACATACATACATATGATTTCATACATGTAAGTATACGTGTGTGTTTTAAATTAGGATATTAAAGACATGCTCAGAATTGCTTCTCTCCCTTGAGGTTTCAGGGATGGAGGTGTAAATCATTTGACAACTCTGACTAGACCAATACTGCCATCTGGCAGTCGCTCCTAGAATTGACTTGAACTGTGACGCTGGTCTGAGTTTATTCTACTGGTGGCAATGGGGATGTTGGGGAGGAATCAGCTCTGATTTGAAAGGAAGTGAGCAATCTGAAGCAACAAAGATAGTTTTTTGAGAGTCAAACAGATGCATCTCTACCTGTGTAGTTCAAGGTCTGGCCCCAGCTGAACTCCTTGTTTGACATATATGGATACCTGTCCCTTTTTTTTTGGCAGTGCTGGGGATGGAACCCTGGGATTTGCACAAATAGGCTTAGATGAGTGCTCTGTCACTGAGCTATATCTCCAGCCTTACTACTGTTCTTTATTTTCAGAGATCCTGCTTCTTGAGGGCAGAGCCCACCATGTGAGTGACTGCGATGGCTTATGAGGGACTACTTCATTCCACCACTACTCCATCCTTTGATTTGGTGATAGTGACCACTATCAAACATAACTATTGTTCTTTTAAATGTCACCTCCTATTTCATAGTCACCTTTTGCCTTTGTACAGAATGACACAAACCTCTATATCCTATTCCTTTGATTACAGCTGAAGATACAAGATAATTGTGTTGGAAAGAGAGGAAGTAAAGTGGTTCTGGGAAGAAGAGTGGCAGGAAGAGCTGACGCTGGATATACTCTACTTCCCAGACCAATGGAAACACGCTTCTGAAGGTTCACTTGGTACTTGGGTTCTAACTTCAGCAGAACAGAGCCTCTGTTCTGTTCCTGGAACCATGTGATTTCCTGGAAAAGAGCCATTTGTGTGTGTGTGTGTGTGTGTGTGTGTGTGTGTGAGAGAGAGAGAGAGAGAGAGAGAGAGAGAGAGAGAGAGAGAGAGGAAAAGGAAAGAGAGAGATAGAAAACATAATTAATAATTAATGTATTGGTAGTTGGTTTTAAACTTTCTTCCCAAGGTCTCATAATTGTGAGATTAATGTTGGCTCATTACTTAAAAAGAAAAAAAAACAATTTTCATCTCTTGAAAATTCTTCTTATAACTGTAAGCCCTAGAGTTTTCCCAGCTCTCTCTATAGAGGAGCTTATCAACTTTACCCTCCCACAAAGGTAAAGTATACCTCCCCATTGACTGATGGGGAACTGGTGATAAAGAAAAAGATGTTTCTACTCCATTCTATCCTCTTTGGAAGCAGTTGAGTGATTCTTACTGGTTTCAGAGACATTTTTATTTATTAAACATAGGTTGTAAAACACAAAAGATGCAGATGGCTTATTTTCTGGGCGCCTGGAAATGAATACTGCTGTCATTGTTCTGAAGTATAGAGGGGAAGCTCAAGGAAAGGAAAGCAAAACCAGCTCAGGGCCAGTGGCCAGCAGTGGCCTGCTGGTTATAGACGGAAAAAGGACTCATCAAAGTGGACGGGTAAGCCATTTTCACAGGCAATAACAATGTGTCTGAACCCTGCTGTAGCCCGGTACCGGCATGGAGGCCGAGGGGACCCTCCTGCATGCTTGCAAGTGGTGACTTGGAAAGGAGATTTGCTTATTCTTAAGTTTTCTCCGTGAGGGTTTCCATTTCTATTTCCACAGATGGCCTTGATGTTGCCCTTGTTGCCATGAATAAAGGTGTTGGTGTCTTTGCAAGGTGAGGTCAGCTCTCGTCTCTCCATCATGCTTTCACAGTATCTGTCATTCCGTCCCTTTGGTTTGGCATCATAGTGCTGGGTCAGGAAGTGTTTGTACCTGGAGTTATCCTGAGCCAGGGTCGGTGGGGTCACAACCAGACCCAGCATGAAGACCAACAATAAAGGGCCTAGGCCCAGCACCATCGCTTCCAACAGAGGTTCCTGCCAAGGGCAAAAGGAGGAGTGGTAGGGGCACATATCTTCATTCCAAATTAGGCTAAAAGGACAGGTAATTTTCTCTCTGTCAGGGCATCATGTCTCAGGCATTCTCAGTCACCTAATTACAGCTTTTCTTTAGTCTTCCTCGCTAAATTTACTACCTACGGTTAATCCATTTCTTTGGAAAGTCTATTTAATAGTTTTCCTAATACAACTTCCAACCCTTAAGCCATTCTTCCTTATCTATTAGGATCACTGAGTGTTTGCCTTTCTATCAGTCATAGTGTTACAAAATCCATTCACACTCTTAATTTATTCATTTAATACCAAACATTATATAAGTCTCTTCTGGGTGTGGGCACTGTGCAAGACCTTAGGACATTAAAGACCATGAAGATGAAGATCACTTGAGCCCAGGAGCTCCAGGCCAGCCTGGGTAAGATATAAGACCTTGGCTAAAACAGAGAAAGAAAAGACACACCAAATGCCAACCTAAATAGGAATGTGACAGCTCCAATTTGCTGAGATGAGACCACAATACTCGTGTGAGAGCTATGAAGGATGACTTTTAAGGGATCCTGAGCTCAGAAAAAGGTCTCCTGAGTACTGCTTTAGATGGGTTCCTGGACATATATTTTAATCAATCATCTCTCTATGAGGAGAGCAGTGGAGAGTGGTGTCACCTAGAGGTGAAAAGAGGCAGTTCCACTTCTCTAAGAAGTCTGTGGTTCATGGCCTAAGGCAGAATTGTTTTATACTCTAAAGAAAGAACAGGGAGGAGCATGGAAGAAGCCATGCAATGCTTGGAAGTGAGTCTGAGGTTAATTCCCACAGAGCAGAAAAGGCAATTCAAGTTTATTCTGAGGGGCTTCTCACACTGGGGGAATTTGAATTATTCTAGAGAATATTTTCTAGTTCTCTCTGCATATGTACATAAACTGTCCCACAATTGGCAAATGATGTTACCATGTGGTAAAAAACTAAACTAAACTAAACAAACAAACAAAAATTCCTAAGATCTTTTCATAAGGTCAAAAGACTTGCAATTGGCTAAAATGTTTTTCTCAACATCATTCTGAAAAGAAAAAGAGAAGAAGATCCCTGCCACCATCTGTCAAGAGCTATTAGCCTTGAACTGTAGAATTCACACACCATTGTATATGTGGGTGTGTGTGTGGGTATGTGTGTGACCCAAACGCAGCTATAGGATAAACTTCCTCCTGGAACATGACTTTAATTCAATGACAGATCATTGAAAATAGAGTTAAATGTGGATTATAACAAAATAGAAAACAGACACAAACTTCTGAGATTTTATTTCTTACAAAATTTGAAATTTTGAGAATTAAAAGGTTTTTGGCATTTGTAAAAGGTATTTTTCTGATGTTGTTATTTTGTTTTGCTTTTTGAGATGGGGTCTTGCTCTGTTGCCCAGATTGGTCCCAAATTTATGGGCTCAAGTGATCCTCCCACCTCAGCCTCCTAAGTAGCTAGGACCAGAGGTGTGTGTCATTATGCCCAGCATGCAGCAAGTAGTTTCTGACAGTAACCTTAGTTCTTGGAAGAAAAATTTAAATACCATTCAACCAAGTGTGGTGGTGCATGCCTGTAATCCCAGTAGCTCTGGAGACTGAGGCAGGAGGATTGTAAGTTCAAAATCAGCTTCAGCAATTTAGCAAGGCCCTAAGCAACTTAGTGAGACCCTGTCTCAAAATAAAAGAAAAAAGAATTGTGTATGCAGCTCAGTGGTTAAGCACACACCCCTGGGTTCAATCTCTGGTACCAAAAAAAAAAAACAAAAAACAAAAAACAAAAAAACCCCACAAAACCCAAACCATTCCAAGCCTTTAAAAAAAAGACCATAGATCTATACCATCTCATATCAAATATCTATAAATGCTGCTATTTTATTATTAGTTTTGGATAAATAAATAAAAATGGCTTTTCACTGTAAAATTTTAACTGAGTTTTAGAACTTTTATTTTTAAGTAATTTGTCTACCAATAACTCATTTAATTTATGATTGAAAGCAAGCTGTCTCTCTAATAAGCATTGATCCTCCTTGTCTGTTTCATGGTAACTGTAGACAAATTTGGTACATTGTTGAAGAATGCCAAGTTAGACACCAAGGAATATTTTAATTATTTCACAGTACGGAAATAAATTGCAGTTTAAAAAGTTTCATTTAAGCAAGAGACTACAATTTGTAAGATAATCAAGTAAAAGTGTGTTCTGGAATTTACCAAGAATGTGGCAATGATTGCAAAAGTGACAGCCACCCCTAAAATAATAACAAGTATTCACACATGGCTGGGGTACCTTGCTACCTGTGTGACAAGTTCTTCACATTTATACTGTGCTTTTCAGTCTCCTGGGTGTGTTTTCTCTTTCTGTTTTTTTTTAATCTTATCCCTTTCACTGATTTGTAATCAATTAAATATATTGCCGTATATTGGACAAATATTGACTTCAAACATCACAGGCAACTGTAAAATATCAAGTTCTCAAGATTGGAGAGGAACATAGAGGTCACATAGTCAACATCCCTCTGGTACCAGAATCCCTGAGTTCAAAAATTAGGAAGCAGAACAAGAGCAGATAGTACTCAAAAGAGTCATTAGGTGGTAGTGGTGGCTAGGGATGTTAGTAATGTCTTCCCTCAAGTAGAAAGACAGTTGGTCCTTAGAGGTGCCAATATACAGGTTATGGGTATATTAATGTTCACAGAAGAGAGTCTGAGCTGGCAGCCCTGCTGAGTTTCTGTCCAAACTTTCTATGCTTTAGATATTAAGACCATGAAGACCTTTAGCCATTCAGAAGAATGAAATTATTTGCTGGTAAATGGATGGAACTGTAGAATATTATGCTAAGTGAAATAAGCCAGTGTGCCAAAGACAGACTGTTCTCTCTAATATGTGGATGCTAACCCCAACAATGGTCGTGGGGAGGGGAAGAATAAAAGTCCATTGGATGAGACAAAGGGGAACGAAGGGAAGGGAATACGAAGTATGGTAGAATGAATTACACATAAATTTCCTTGTATTTGAACATAGGACCAAGGTAACTCTGCATCATGTACAACCACAAGAATAGAATCCTAATTAGAATGTTATACTTCATGATGTATAATATACCAAAATACATTCTATTGTCATGTACATAGAAAAAGAATGAAGAAGAAGGAGGAGGAGGAGAAAGAGGAGGAAGAAGAAAATGATAATCTGACCATAGGGTATCACAAAATAGATTTACCTGTTGTCAGGTTTTATGGGTGCTCTTTCCAAGAATGCTATGACTCATGTGATCTTGAACAAACATTAGACTATTTACTTGTCAGTGTTTCCTACTGGTGTATAATCTACAGGAGGGCAGGGCCCACATTATTTACCTTGAATCCTGTGCTTGCCTCAAATAGAGAGGCAATATTGTCTAAATAACTGATTTCATTTTCCTCTTCAGGCATAGGTTTTTTTCATTTATAAAACAAGAGTTGTGGGCTGGGGATGTGGCTCAAGTGGTAGCGCTCTCGCCTGCCATGCATGCGGCCCGGGTTCGATCCTCAGCACCACATACCAACAAAGACGTTGTGTCCGCCGAGAACTAAAAAATAAATATTAAAAAAAAAATTCTCTCTCTTTCTCTCTCTCCTCTCTCACTCTCTCTTTAAAAAAAAAAAACAAATAAGAGTTGCTAACTCTAAAGTCAGAAAGTCCATGGTTCTAGGTATAACAGAGTCTTTACCTGTATCAGTAGCATAAGTCCAATGGCAATGGAATTGTAGAGACAGATTTATGTAAGTTTGGTTGGTGGCATAAGGCACCAGCTAGCAGAGGAGGAGGAGGAGGAAGAGGAAGAAGAAAATGATAATCTGACCATAAGGGTATCAGAAACTGGAAATAGGGTGATCTGTAGTCCTGTCTTACTGAGATGCATCATCTCTTAAAGTTAGGTGTGTAAGACAAGTCCACATATCATCTTTAGTTAAGGCATTAGACTGATACTATAGGAGGGCTTTACCTCCTAAAACACAGGTTACTCTTTGGAGTTTGAAAGCCCTCAGGTCTTAATATGGCAAGGGGGAGGGGTAACGTTTCCAATTTGCAGAATTCGTAAACTCATTTTGTAATTCGGACTGTTCAGTTTTATTGTAATCTTGACTCCCTAAAACACATAGAAACCAAACCCCAATCAGCACACACCACAACCAGTGATATTTACAATCTGCCTCCTCACATATTCAACCTCCTCATTTACATATTCAACCCCAAATTTCCCAAGACCAGGCAAAATGGAATTGAGAGAAAACAAGTAAGAGCCAGATTATTTGTGAGGTAGAAATGAATCCGCCTAGGCCAAGGATCTGAATGTATTTTGGTGTATTATACATACAGAGCTTTACTCAGATACGCATCTATACCCAAACATGAAACTGTCAGTTGACTTTTTATCAGTGGAATATGACCCAATGTTCTTCAGACCCCTTTATCTTTTATCTCAAACTAATCCCTAAGTCTTCATAACAATTAATATCCCCATCCTTTTCTCAAAGGTAATGTTTTGTACCCAAGGGATGTACCAACCTTTAGGTACTAGCGAGTTAACATGACAGTTTATGATGAGTAATTATGGTTATCATTTTCATAAATGTAGTCTGGCCCTTTTATACATTCTAGGGCAATATCTTCCTGAGGGAAACAATAACACTAAATGCATATTCCTCCCATTATCTCTCTTGTTTCTTCCCTTCAATTGGCCAGTGTACCTTCTTTTGATCCCAAACAAAGTGTTCCACTTTGTTTTTAAAGAGCTTCCAAACTTTTCTAAGTAAAGAAATCTGTTCGGGATGTTAGAAGGAAACAGTGCTGAAAGCATACTTTCTGTATCTCTCCTTAAACCACATATAATGCTTATAATGGGGGCAGGAGCATAAGTATTTCAGATGCCCTTTAGCAAATGGCTTTCCAGATCTCTGGGGATTTTATTACAATTTAGGAATGGCCTTAAACCTCCACTTGTTCCCAATCCCACTAATTTCCTATTATACACATACAGGTTATCCCAAAAGAAAACTGTTTACATTTTAAATTTGAGAGTCTTATTTTTTTTTCTTTTTATCTCATCAACTTGGTCCCAGAGATCTTAAAAAGGGATAAAGAATTTCATTGAAATGGATGAATGACTAGAAATAGTATATAGATATAAAGAAATATAACAATAGATTACCCAGGAGGAAGAGTCTTACAAAAATCTGGCAGTTTCCCTCCAACTAGAGATGGATCTGGCTGTTCTTCCTGGAGATGAGTTCCAGCTGTGTGAACGTAGAGGTCCCTCCTGGTTCTGATTATATAGTGTTCACATGAAGGGGTGGGAGAACTGACCTAAGGTCCCAAATCCTGGCAGAGACAAGCAAACCAAGGACCCTGCTCTTAGACAAACGAGGAGAGTCATTCACCTTTTCCCTGGGCATGACTGGATCAAATATTAACCCACCTGAATGGACTGGAAATCTGTCCTGGGGGAAAAGTTTGATAAACATGCTCTTTCATCCCAAAGCTGCCTCTTTCTGATGTCCATGGTTCTTATTCTCGCCCACAACAGAACTGAGGTTTCATTGTTCACACACAGTTATCTGAATCTTTAAGACATTATCTTTGACCTGATGAGCCAACTCCAAGAACTGCCTTGGAAGAAGTCTATAGAGTAAGTTATGGTCTTCCTGTGGTTGCTTTTCTACTGTACTTTCTGTGTATCTATTGAATTTGGTTTCATGAAAGGATGCTAAGAAGGTTATACCAGAAATTTCATGGAACCAGAAAAACACTTTTAGTGAAGGTTATGTGACAGCTATTAATACCCTGCCTCCTACCTCAGCCTCCCAGATGCTACCCCCAGAAATAACCTTGCTGTGTTTCTTAGGCTTCTCTTTCCTTTTAAATTTTTTTTTGTAATTTTTTCTAATTGGTTATATATGACAGCAGAATACATTTATGCACTTGATATATCACACATAAATGGTAAAGGCTTCGCCTTCCTTTTATCTTTACCTGAGCACAAGAGACTAACTCTGAGCACTCCATTTTCTGTTCCTTGACAAAAACAGTTGCAAAATTGATTATCTCCACCACGGATGCAACTTCGCTCTTTCAGACACTCACAAAGTAGCATCACTACTTATATAGGAACATGGGCCTCAGTCACCATTATCACTTTCTACATCCCATAGTTTCAAATATTAAGCAAAAGTGGGATGCCCCAAATTTCCAGACTCCCAGTACTCACCTAAATTTGTGCAGCATCTAGAACACTGTCATCCTGTTTTAAATCCTCAACACTCTGTTGTCATCCCCACACCAGGTGTTCAATCTGCCCATGTTTGAGAAAGTGACAACTCAAGACAGGCTGGCTGCCAGTAAAGCAACTGCACTTGAAATCATTACAGTAATTATAATAATCAGTGTTACCCTTTATTCTGTGAAGCTCTCATATGCATGGCTACATTTAACCCTCTGGGCTGTGTGAGGTAGGTATTACATAAGTCTCTTTTGCTTATTAGAAACTCCAAGATCAAACAGCAGATGAATGGTGGAGTCAGACTTCAAGCCCTTAAACTGCAGAGAGAAAATCTACTTGTTTTTCCAGACTCAGCTCAGCAATGCCTCCTCTGAGTTCCAGCTAGTTCTTCTCAATCCCCATCCAATCCTCTGAAGAGCTGCCCACTTCTTTCTTTGTGGAGTCATGGCATCCAGTACATACCTGCAACCAGGCAAGCATTTAGCAGAGATCCCAAGATGACAGCACTGAGTTAACCTCAGATATGTGCTGGTCTGTCTGAAAAGCAAGTGAGTCAGCCTGAAGGAAATCTGTTTGTGTAAGGACCTGTAATGCCTCAAGAAAGGATTCATCCTAACAGAAGAACATGATGAGGGGTAGAAGAAAGATACACAGGCCACACAGCAGTGTGGGGAGTATGGTGTGTGTCATTTACATTCCCTTCTGACTCAGTTTCCTGAGTCCTAGGGAGAAGACCCTGCAATAAAAAATTGAATAAAGGAGTGGGGAGGGTTGTTGTTTAGTAGTAGAGTGCTCACTTAGTATATGTGAGGCCCTGGGTACAACCTCCATACCACACACATACAACTTAAATAAAAATAAGTTTTGTTTCATAAAATCTATCTTTCTCTCTTTGGTACTGGGAATTGAACCACACCTAGCTATTTCATGAAATCTCTCTAAAACTCAGAGAGTCAATAGCAAAGCAGTGTAATTAAGTCCACAATCCCAGTGATTCAGGAAGCTCAGGCAAGAAGATCACAAGTTGAGGCCAGCCTCAGCAATTTAGCAGGACCATAAGCAACTTAACAAGGCTCATTCTCAAAATAAACATAAAAAGGGCTGGGGATGTAGTTCAGTGGCAAAGCACCCCTTGATTCAATCCCCACTCTCAAAAAATAAAAAAAAAGGAAGAAATTCACTGTGATTGTTGTATTCTTACCTTGTAATCTTGTATCTAGGGGGAAACATAATATTCACTTCAATAGATTGTCAATTTATACATTTTGTTCCATCTTTCTATGTAGATAATCATATATAGATAACTAAAGCTGTACTTCTTCTCTTTTAGGGATTCACTACAGGAGTGGAGTAGGGGGGCAGGAGCAAGGGCAAACTACCTTCCCCCACATGGGAATCATGTTGGAACACTTTTGAGGCAAGTCTGGACACAAGAACTGGAGCATCGGTTCATACCATTTGCTCTACCAGAAAGGAAGAGGACACTGTGTATTGTCACCTTTAGTCACTCTCAGAAGCACAGGTCACTTTGTATGGCAGGAATAGACCTCTCAGAGGGAGCTGAAACAGGACAGGTAAAAACTCAGCCTTACTGTGTAGGTTAAAAGCTAATTTGCAGGCTGGGAACTTCAGAAAAAAAAAGGTGCACTGATTTGGAGGACTTATAATTGGATGGGATCAACCTGGTTTTACTTCAGGATAGGGTAACCAGGAAAATAGTCTGCTAACCATCACTCCTTTCTCTTGAAGGCTTACAAATGAGAGTGGCATGGTAGCAGTCACTAACTTAGGAAGTCCTGATTTCCAGACAGAGAACGAAGGCTTTCAAGGGTCTCAGGAAGGCTCTGCTTCTAGCTTATTGCTCATTCCTGAAATCCCACTGAGTACCCTTCATTTCTGAGGTATTGGTCCTGGCTCCAATGAAAAAAAAAATCCCTAGGAGGGTAAAGTCATTACATATCTGACAGTAATTTATACAACCTTAGGAATGTGCTTCAGATCCTCTGTTAAGAACAGTTTCTGGTAACTGGGGAAGCTTGATGATTTAAGGCAGAAGAAAAGTAGGTGGCAAGGCTCAGTCTCAAAATAAAACATAAAAAGGGCTGGGGGATATAGTTCAGTGGCAAAGTACCCCTTGTATGGAAAAGGACCAGTTTTTCAGTTTTGTTGGAACACAGACCTGCCTGAGCTTCACTGTTGTCCTTGTCCCAGCATCTCCAGTCAAACCCTGAGCTAAAAGGAAAAGAGGTTGGGGGTAATGAGAAGAGGACTGAAGCAAACTGCCACATACTGCTTGCCCATAGGACCTGATGCCTCAGAGGTCCTGGAGTCCTTGGAAAGGGAGGGGCTGGCATGCCTCTGATGTACCATCAATCACCAAAAGCCAAAGTTTGTTCTGCCAAGTGCCAAAGTTTAAAGTATTTCAGGAGCAAAGGGAAATAACAGCACATAGGAGCCCACAAGATGGGGCTTCAACTGGCATCCAACAGAGTGCCCAAATGCTTGGTTCCTTTTGTGGGCAAACACCATTTGCAAATGGTACCTATTTTAAATTAATCACACATTACCATTTAAAAGTACACTGGAGAGCTAAGGTCTAAAAAGTTATGGACCACTTGTTTGTTAGGGAGGAGAGATGCCAGACTGATTGCAACACCTCGATTGCTTCAGCATTCATCAGTAGAAGCAGGAGCCAACTCCCACAGCTGGAAACGACTTGATTAATATGTCCCTTCTCTGATAAATAGCCTAAGAACTAAGATAAAGTGCTCTACCCTAACCCACAATTTGCACACACACCCATGGATACACACACACACACACACACACACACACACACACACACACCCATACATGCCTCTGGCCTTGAAACACCAATTCAAGCACCATCTCATCAGAACAGAGCTGCCTCTACTTTTAGTCACGAGGTAGTGGGAAGGAGTAGCCTCAGGCCTCTGAATACAGTCAGAGCCCTTCTCTGCCTGACAACCCTGGAGGATTCACAACCTGCTCACATAGTTGATAATGCAAAAAGCCATTTCTTTACTTTTCAACTAGGCAGAAGGAGGTTATGTTGAAAGAGAAAATAGGGTTGTTAAAACAAACACATCAGCCAGGCATGGTGGTGCACACCTGTAATCGTAGTGACTCTGGAGCCCAAGGCAGGAGGATGGCAAATTCAAAGCCAGTCTCAGAAACTTAGCAAGGCCTAAGTAACTTAGCAAAACTCTGTCTCAAAATAAAAAAATAAAAAGGGATGAGGATTGGTTCAGTGGTAAAGTACCCTGGTACAAAAAAGAAAGTTTTGCTATTTCATTAAAATACATCTAGTACTTACTCATGTGTGTTTCAAAATACAAGAAATTATAGTCTATGATTAACAAACATTATATCTTTGTCGGTAATTTTAATACATGCAAAGCATTGCTGATTTAAAAAAAATACTCATAAAAAAAGAATGTTCTGTGGGGTATGGTGGTACATGCCTGTAATCCTAGTATCTCAGGAGGCTAAGGCAGGAAGATCACAGTTTTGCCTGGGCAATTTAGCAAGACACTCAGCAACTTAACTACTTGGGGATGTAGCTCAGTGGTAAAGGGTCCCTGGGTTCACATCCCAGAACCACATAAATATATAAAATTTATATATAATAAATATATAAAATAAGTAAATTTAAAAATGAAAAATGTTCTGACAACTTGAACTTAAAAGTCATTCCCTTTTTCTGGATTTTTTTCCTATGTCTCTCTCCCCAGCCAGTTGTGTCCTCACATGTAGACACAAGAAGCATGAAATTTTCCTTCCAAAGATTCTAGTGTTTATGTACTTTCCTCCTTTATACAGAGTATACATGTGTGATTCTGTCCTTAGGAGTAATTACAAAATTAGGTGATGGAAGGAATGAATTACATGTACTCTAAATTCTGTTATAACAGTAACATTTATAGCAATCAACACAACACTTATTCAGTAACAGAGGTAATAGTTAAAGGAGGAAACACATGAAGAAGAAGGGTCATGGCTCCAGGAAACAGGGACACTGTTGACTGAAGGTGAATGGGAACAAAGTCCTGAGGACATATCTATATCTCAAAAGACAAAAATTAAACATTCACTTTTCAACAAACTTTGGGCTTTGTGCCTGCCTATTCCCTCTTTCCCAGGCATTCTTCTGAAAACAACTGTTTACAGAGACTTTTCTTGGCTCAAATACAGATTAAATTAAAAAATACTAAAACAGGTTTCACCCATGTGCACTGGTCCTCTTATTAATCCACCTACTTTAATTTGAGTCACAGGCAAATGCTTCCAATGATAACTCAAGAAACCTCTTACGCTTATCTGCTTATAACCTGCCATTTGCTTTCTAACTAGAGCCAAGGCCATTCCTCTTTTCCTTGAATAATTTCCCCGTAATTCATCTCCATTTTACTCAAGTACCTTCTTTTATCTAAGAGTTATATTACTAATGCATCACTACCCCACACAGTGGGGGAATAAGAGAGGGAGGGACCCTGAGGAACTAAAGAGGATTTGTTTCTCATTGGTTTCTTCCTCTCTAGTAAGATGCATTTTACTGATGATGAAACTGAGAATCAGATGGAGATATTAATTGCCCAAGAACTTATGATGCTCCTGGGAATAGAAGCTCTCCAATGTACCACATAGCTTTTAGATGCCATTTGAGTAATTTCTGAAAAATCAAAATCAAAGTTTTTGTTTTGTTTTGGTACCAGGGATTGAACCCATGAGGGTTTACATCCCCAGCCTGGGTTTTTTTTTTTTTTTTTTTTTGTTGTTGTTGTTGTTGTTTGTTTGTTTTTAAGTTGCTGAGGTTGTCTTTGAACTTGTGATCCTTGTGCCTCATCCTCTTGAGTCCCTGGGATTACATGTTTGCCCACCAGGCCCAGCTAATCAAAGTTAATTTTAAAGCTGATATACTGAATGAGTCTTTTAAAGGAAGCCTATATTGAATATTTCCATATGTTCCAAAAATATTTATTCCCCATATTATCTGCAAAAGAATTGCTGGAATTAAAGTCGCTGTGAAAAAATTACCCTTCAGCATTAACGACCCAGCTGGATGGTTAAGCAGATTTTTGAATACTGGAGACTGCTTCTGAAAAGTTGGCTGTGGGCTTGGCTCCTTGGAAATTTCCCAGCTCTGGGAATGTCACTGAAATGCTTTTCACTGCCCTTTCTAAAAGAAAGATGTTCTGAGTTACCAATGTTAAGTTCCCATTTGATGTGTTGTCTCAGAGAAGGAGAACTAGAAACCAGTAAGAAAGCTTAGAGAAGAGGCAGTTGGCAAAGGTTTCCAAGAGTTTCATAACACTGGCTAAGGGTGTGGTAAGGGTGGGAGACAGAAAACAGAAAACGGAAACACCCGTCTCCAAAAGTTAGTATGTGGGCAAAAAAAATGGACAAGGCCTGCTTCACAAATCTGATGATCACCCTGGGCACCTGGCAAAGTTTTGCTCGTTTTGATCAACCGTAGACTTCCCCCCAGGCCTCTCCTCAGTTTGCAAAATCTGTGGTCCCTTCTGAGCCCGGATTCGGGACAATGGGGCATTCGCGCTGGCATCTCTGCCTAGCTGAGTAAAGTAAAAATCGGGGAGGGAACAAAATATTGCTTACTCCTGCAAAAAAAAAAAAAAAAAGACCTTTAGTTTCCTTCCCCGCTCCTCAATTCCTCAGTCCTGGTCCTCCAACGCCTCTCTGATGAGTCCCACACGGCCTCGGCCAAGAAGGGATTCCCACGGCCAAATCGCTCCTGGCAACGCTACCAAGAAGCGGGAAGAGGAGCAGGGGTGCGAACCCAACCTCGGCCTCGCAACTAGGCGGCAGAAACGTCAGAAGAGTGGAAAGAAGACTTTGTTTCTCACCCGCTCCTTCCTCCCCAGTAAGCTGATGGAGAGCTGGCAGAAAACGTACCGAGGTGCTTTTAAATCTCGATGGAGATCTGCGGTGTGAGCGCGCGCCTGCGGGTGCGCACCGACCGGGATGGGGTGCAGAGAGGAGGGTCCGCGTTCTGGTTTCGACGTGGCTTGGGACCCGGCGGGATTTCGCCGAGGAGGCGCCTCCCGCCTGTATCCGCCTTCAGACGCCACAACCTCCGCCCCTGGGCAACTAGCCAATCCCCGCCGGACAGAATGCGAGCCCCTCCGCTGGGTAGAACCTGATGGGCAGCCGCAGGGAGGACACAGCCTCAGGGAAGATCAGACCCGAGCAGAACTTCCTCCCAAGAACGAGGGCGCCCTGAAGGCATCCCAGAGAACCCAGGGGATTTTGTTCAGTCACCAGTCACTAGCCGCATTTGCCACGTTCATTCAGGGCTGTCCTCTTTAACAGGGTAACTCAAGTGTGATTAGTTTATACTGAATTTAGCTTTTTTCCAGCGGTTGTCAAAAGGTGTAAAGACAAGAAAAAAAAAAAACCGCCAGCTGGGCTCGTCCGGGATTTGAACCCGGGACCTCTCGCACCCAAAGCGAGAATCATACCCCTAGACCAACGAGCCGCGGTGCTGTCGGTTTTCCCAGCCTCCTTTTGAACTACACTTTTGTGCCAGCAATTGGCCGCCAGGGTGCTCTTGCGTTCTGAGTTTTAGTTTTCTTTCTTTTGGTAACATTTTCTTTCCATCTTGCTTAGTTCTTTCTCCCGTCTTTACCAACTTCCACATTTGACACTAGACCCGTCCCCGCTTATTCTCCTTCCCTCCCACGTCCTGTAAACCTCCGGACCCAGGAGATCACGGAGATCAGAGAGGCAGCTTTTCAGAATTCAGGCCACACGCTTGAGTTCCACTGAGTCAGGTCCGGGAGGGTCTAACTTCATGCTCGCGCCTGAAGCGAACCAGCTTGGAGCTTCAGGACCGGAGCGGACCTCGATCGCAGGACAGTAGAGTCCTGAGCCCAGGACAGGCGCACCGGGAGTTTTGGACTGGCCTGCTTCTACCCTCGCGTTGGCATAAGATCCTAGAAACAGGACTGGGAGACATCAAAATACCGGGAGCTAGAGTAGGCTGCGGGTGAACAAGTAGGTTGGAAGTGAATCACTTTGTGGCGTTTCCTGATATTGTAGAGCCCCAACAGTCTCCCCGAATATGCACCACGTCCTCCACCTCCCCACCTTTGCTTCAGTTGTTTGATCTTTCTGGAATTCATGCTCCCACTTTCATCCCAACTCATGTCAGATTCTATTTCTCTTTTTCTGTCCTGCTTCAGATGAAAATGTTTTGGTAGAACTATATAAATAAATAATACTTAAGTATCTTAAAACTTCCTTTTCCTCAAAGGACGTGTGTGTGTGTGTGTGTGTGTAGAGTAGGGCAATCACACGGGCGGAAAGTCACAGGAGTTCTTCTGGAAATCAGAATTCTGCAGGAAGCGGGGTACATACACAAACATGCATATCAACAATGTTCTTCTGTACCATCCAGTAGTCTTTCAGTTTTGGACTTCAGGCAAACCAGGATGCACAGAAGTCAAAAGTAGGCCGGCATGGAGGCCTACTTTTACTTGCCTTCAGGTAGACTCACACATTTCTGTACCTCAGAATTGGAGCAAAGGGGCTCAATTTCATTAGTGTGACAAACAGATGTGTACTATTCTCCTAAGCCCATTAGGTCTCCTCATAGGTTGGAAGACTTCAGATCCGAATACGGGTATTAATCTAATATCTAGTAGTGTGAATCCAAAAACAGCGCTTTTCCTTCGAGCCGGAATCGAACCAGCGACCTAAGGATGACTACACCGGGACACACTACAGTCCTCCGCTCTACCAGCTGAGCTATCGAAGGTAGCACAAACGCGCCTCTCAAGAACTCCCTGTTCAAGGCATAAACAACCAGAAGCGGGCGCAAGACTATTTTAGAGCATGACCACAGCGAAAGCACGGTTTATGAGAAAGTCATGCGTCTGTGGTTATAGGGACAGCTCTTTTGGAGCTGAATTCTCCTGCTTCACTAAAGGGGCTTGCTGTCCTCCAGGACATGTGCCTTTGTGTGTGGCGAATAGGACCGGCATTCCGTCATCGAAGATCTGAGGACCTAGACATTCCCAGCCCGCCCAGCCGCCAGTCCGACCCGCCTTCCCCGTGCCTCACTTCCGGCGCTTGCAGGGTGCGGCGCGTCGGCTCTGGCGGGCGGTCTCTCCCTGCAGCCGCCACGTCCTCACGCTTGGGGGTGGGACAGCGTGCGGAAAAGAATAGAGAAGCGTAAATCTAGTGTTTCTATGATGATTCGCGTCTGAAGAAAATACATTAAGTTTTTCAAATAGGAAACCACAATTTATTTTTGTCATTATCAAGTTTAGAGACCTAAGTCTCGCACCCAAATTTACCGGCACTTAGTTGTCCCCGATGAGACAGCGAAGGGTCCAAGATCCAGTGATCCTGAACCCTGGCCGGATGGCTCACGCCTTCTGGACGACTGACCTAAACGGCTGTCGCCGGTTTTCTCCCTTTAGGGAAAGATCTTGTTCTCCACTAGAAATCTGCCCAGTGTTTGAGGGCCCCTCTTCTTCCTTGCTCCAGCGCGGGGTACCAGTCGAAGGGTCCACAATGCTGGGGTGTCCGCGGAGGCTGACCGCGCGTCCCGCAGCTTGTAATGGACTCCGCCACACTCCAGTCAGCAGAGCAGGACATGCGCATTCATACATGAACCTAAAAGGAAGAGATTTCCGCTCAGTTGGTGTTCATTCGGGAGCACCAGCAAGTTGGAATTAGCCCATTTTCTTCGTAATGTGGAAGGGAAATTAATGAAGAAAAAAAAAAAGAAACAAGCCCATGAGGCCCCAGCGAGATTTGAACTCGCGACCCCTGGTTTACAAGACCAGTGCTCTAACCCCTGAGCTATAGGGCCTCGCGAGGGCAGACGTTCCATGTTTCTCAGAAAAGGAACGTGTTGCTGAGCTTCCACTAGACCACGTGAGAATAGAACGCAAAACTTGGATTTCTTTTCACTGCGGGTTCTGGGATTACTGGAAATGGCGCAGTACGGAAGCCAGTGACAGAAACCACCACTATCTTAAGATTGGAGATATGTGCCCAAACTGACACAATAAAAGACATGCACGCACACACACGCACACCTTCAGTTTGTAAAATTAAGAAGGGAAACCCAGCAAAGAGAAATCTGCCACGGTCTCTCCTGAAACTGCAACTTGCACCCTTAGTTTTTTCCTGGACTCAGGATTTACAGGAACCTGCAACAGTCTCTCTACCAAATGCCTTAAAAGTATGAAACTGTTTCACAGCTCCAAGTCAGCGCCAGAGCAAGCAGTCACTAACTCGCTATTTAATTCATCCTTTAAGACAACAAACACTGAATTCCAATACTGTGTTAGGTCTACACTAGGAACTAGAGATGCAGAGATGACTTTTATCCTGAAGTCACTGTCATAATTTTGTGGAATAGAAAAACTATAATTTTCAAGAAACACAGCTGTTTTCCAAGGTGCACAAACTTGCAAAGTGAGCCATCCTTCCTGAGGGATGTTTAGCTGCTGGCTGCATTCTGAGGAGAGGTTGAGATTTACACAAGTTAGGGGCCGGGCAATCCACTATAGAAGAAAATTAGGAGCACAGTCGGAGATAAAGACTGAGGTATTTTAAGGGTCTATGATAGACCACTCTCTGGAGCAGATGCACACTCCCACCCTCTTGAAGTGAGAGTAGGTGAGAAGACAGTTTAATAGAATGAAGTTAGACCCTTTTCAAGAATAGAAGATGGAAACTCTCCAAGCATGGATTGTAGAATAAATTGAAGGGAGGAGAAACCAGAGTCGGCAACACCAAAGGATCAAACCTAAAGAGGCCAAAAGCTAATAGTTATGAGATGGAAAGGAAGGAAAGAATGAGAGATACAGGGAAGGAAGATTCTGCTGAACTTAAATACAAATTACAACAGAGGAAAGAGAGAGGACTTTCAGTTTTACCTTGGAGAAGCAAGATGATCTTTGCAGGGAGAAAAGAAAGCCTACTCCTTCAGGGTATGTGGATAGGACAGAAGGGAAGAGGAAGTGCTAGGATTTAGGTAGACTGAATTTGAGGTGAGGATGGAACAATTTGTGGGAATTGTACAACAGAATACTCTTGAGTCTAGAATTTAATAGTCAAGGTTAGATCAAATCATACAAATTATCCATTGAGTTAGGGCCTCCAAGAGCTATGAGTTCTTTTTTTAAATTTAATTTAATTAATTTATTTTTGTTGTTGTAGATGGACACTTTATCTTTTTTTTTTTTTTTTTTTATGTGGTGTTGAGGATTGAACCCAGTGCCTCACACCGTCGAGGAAGGCACACTACCACTGAGCTCCAGCCCCAGCCCCAAGCAATGAGTTCTTAAAGGAAGAAAATAAAAGGAGAAAACAGCAGAGGTCTGAACATGAGCCTTTTGAGCAGCCCTGTTGTAGGTATTTGTCATATTAGTGTTGTCCAACATCGTTTACACATTCTTTTTACACTTGGTAATTTCACATATTATAAGTAAGTGTTTGGGAGAAAATTTGCTTTCCCACTTTGCAGCTGGAAGTGAGCATGTTATCGAGGTTCAACCAGTCAGATAAAGTCAGGGAAGATTTCAGTTTAGAAGTAGAAAACAGAGGTTAATAATCCCATAGGGAAAACCTACGATTTTCCAAATATGGAATAGGTTTATGTTTTAGGGGTCTGAATTTTCTTAAATCTGTAGACTGTTGTTTTTCTTTACTTACGGAAAATTCTCAGCTGTTGTATTAGTTTGGTAGAGGTATCATAACAAAATATCATAGACTGGATGGCCGAAACAGTTGAAATTTATTTTCCTCATGATTCTGGAGGTCAAAAATCAAAGATCAAGATGTTGGTGTATTTTATTTCTTCTTATAAGGATACAATCAGATTGAATTAAGGTTCATTCTAATGGTCTCATTTTAACTTAATCATCTCTTTAAAGGTAATTTAAGGCCTATTAGAGGCCTCAACTCTTTTTAATTCTTATTTCTGAATTCAGCTACATTATGAGGTACTGGCAATTAAGACTTCATATGATTTTGGAGTGTGGAGACATATTTTAACACATTATAACCATTTTCTTTTTCATATATTGTGTTCTATATTCTTCTCTCTTTTTGAAATTGAAGTTAAATCTATTTTAGAGCTTCGCTTCTGTCTTCCATTTCTTTTAACCTCTCTCCATATATTTTTGTCTCTCTATAATGCATTCTGGATAACACATTTTTACCTATACTACTGCTCATTCACTCTCCTTACAGTTATGTTTAATCAACTGTTAAATATGCCTGCCGCTCCAGGCAGAGTGGAACATTCCTGTAATCCCAGTGGCTCAGAAGGCTGAAGCAGGAGGACAGGAAGTTCAAAGCCAGCCTCAGCAATATAATGAGGCCCTAAGTAACTCAGTGAGATCCTGTATCTAAATAAACTATTAAAAAAGGGTTGGGCATGTGGCTCAGGGTTCAATCCCTAATACAAAAAAAGAAATTAAAAAATAAAAAATAAAAAAAGTATGCCTATTATATCACTTATTTTGGTTTAAATTGTAATTTCCAATTCTAGAAATTCTAGTTGATTCTTCTTCAAAATTGCTGGACCAAATTTTGTGTTTTCTGTTCCTTATGGATATTTTTCAGCTTGTTTTAAAAAAATCATTAGAGTGTTTTGATATCTATAACTGATCATCCTAATTTAATTTTATGCTATTGTTTTTGTTGATTCTCACTCATGTTCTTTTTTTCCTTGTGTGATTGTCATCTTTCAATGTATACTGCTCAATGTCTTCGCAAAATTACATGCAGTGATTTTTTTTTTTTATACTGAGGATTGAACCCAGGGTGTCTTGCCAAATTGCTGAGGCTGACTTTAAATTTGTAATCCTCCTGCTTCAGGTTTCCAAACTGCTGGAATTACAGGCCTGCTCCATGAAGTCCAGCTGTCTTCCTTTAAAATGAAACAAATCAAACATTCCTTTTGTTTCTCACAGGCACCTAAAATGCTATCAACCTAAACAAAGTTCTTGGTTAGGCATTGATGAGGGGGGCCACCATATGTTAATACAAGCTGCATATCAGAGAGAATGCTGACCTTTGTCGGAGCTTCTTAGGAAATGACCTTATTCTTTCAGTTTTCCCTTGCTAAACTCAACTGATTTCTGCAGAGCTCCACAATGATTTCAAGAAATGGGAAAATAAATATAGGTTTACTTCTTATTCCTCTTTACCTTATGAATAGCTCTTTAGAGTTCCAACTTAATATTAGGAATCTGATCCTCATGTTTCTCCCACCCAAATAGGCTACCAAAATGAAGCCCAACTTTGTAGCAATTAGCAAAACTCAATGTCCAAATACTTCTCTTAACTCTCTAGATTCTGTCTTTCCCCAAAATCTTGGCCTATTAGTCACTTAACTACCATATCAACACTTTGATGCTTTTACAGAGATTTGGTAAATCATATCCAATATTTTAAAATCATTTTTGTTTAAGGGAACAGTTTAAATTAATTATCCTACCATTACTAGAAATGAGATTGAAATTGTAGGAGCTATTACATCATTCATTTTCTACTATATGACTGAGAGGCAGACAAAGCATATCTATATTACATAAGAGAGAGAGGCCAAAGCATAAAAAGGAGGACTGGTGATAGCTAGAAGGAAGTCTGGATACCCTCCAAACCCCTAGTTCCAATTCAGGGAACTGGCTGTATCTTATATTCCTAGATTCTGTGACACTTCTTGAAATAAAACTATTCTCAATTTAAAGACTAAGACTAGATTTACTCTCAGTGCTAGTTGACAATCTACATTACTTACTACCTTTATTTTCTAATATTCAGTTCAACATTTATCAAATTACAGTGATATATTGGCAACAGGTTGCCCTGTAGAGATCTTTGTTCTAATCAAATTGATCTTTTTATAGTTTCCCAAATCTAATTCACATCTTTTCAATTATGATCACTTGCTTATTATTTCTTAAACCAGAATGATTTCCTGTCTCTCAATGCCTATCAAAATTACTTATCCTAGAAAGGCCAATTCAGTGTTCTTATTTATAATGCCTTGACTGCTCACCCACATGCACTTCCTCCTTTCTCTAGGTCCATAACACCTTTTTATCTTTGCTATCCTCTCTTTACTCCCTCTCTAAAGATATTAAACAGGACACATGCAATGGAGGTGACCCATGGCACCTAAAAGTAAACAGCCAGACTGACATTATCGATTCAACATCATGATTAATGTGCATATATTCTGTCAATTATGAAGTCTTCAAATTGTCCTGTCCTCCTTGCCATACTTCATCCCATGTGAAAAAGATAAAGCATATTTCAATCTTACTTTTATAATTTTCCAGAACTACTTCTGAACTGTAGTATCTTATCTACTCCCATGTCCATCTTTATGAAAATGCTACAAAAGATACAAAGAAATAACTTAATGAGAAGACAAAGAAGGGAAGGAAACTCTGTTACACACCCAACCCATTTGAATTGAAGGGATTTTTTAATTCCCTCCTTTTACTGATGAGACTTAGTCCATGGTTGGCTGACTACATTGCTCTGGGCCTGAGATGAGGCAAAAATTCATGGTGGAAAGGTATGGGGAAATAAAACTATTTAGCTTATGGCTGCTGTGGAACAGAGAGAGAAAGGAGCCAGGTACAATGTAAAATCCCCAAGGGCATGCCGGTGACCTGTGTTCTGTAGTCACATCCTACCTGCCTACAATTACCATCCAGTACCCATTCAATCTGTGTACTGATTAGGTTACAGCTCTCACAATCTAATCATTTTACCTCTGAACATTTCTGCATTAATACATGAGCTTTTGGGGTGATACCTCATATCCTAACCATAATGACTGATTTCTAACAAAGGTGCAAAAACAATTTAGTAAAACGTGAAAATAAACATTTCCCTAAGAAGCTATATTGCAATAGAACTCTTCAAGCATGTTCCAGAGGACAACGTCTTTCTCCCAAAAGGAAATAAAATGGGCCTGCCTGCATGCATGAAAGGGACTGGGAGGCTGGAGAGAAAAGCTACTCCAAGCCCTTTGGAAAACAGGACATTACTTTCTCTCTTTTGTCTGACCTTACATACTCATGATTATTAGGTAGAAGAACTGATCACTGACTTTACCAGCCTTCTTGCTAAGAACACAGTGAAATGCTGTCTTAGTCCAAAGGTCAGATTTCCCCAGGTTTATCTTAAACTATCTATGTAACCCACCCCCATCAGTGTATTTAGAGAATGTATTGATTTATGACTTTCCTTGTTCTGTGCCTGTAAAAGTTCATGTAACCTCTTTCGGGTCATTTGAGGTAACTTGAATCCAACTTCCTGGGCCATGGTCACTTACTTTGGCTTAGTATAAATAATTTTCTCATTTTCCTTTAAAGCTGAGTCCTTATTTTGTAGCAAAAAAAAAAAGAATAATATTTTCAACAAATGAATCTTGAACAATTGGATATCCACATGCAAAACAATGAACTTGGATTCATCTCTGACATCATATGTGATCATTGATCCAAAACTATAAAACTTCTAAAAAAGACCAGAAAAAAAAATATTTGTGAACTGGAATGAGGTAAAGATTGTTTAGATATTATTGTAGTTTGGATCTTAAATGTTGCCCCAAAACTCATGTGTTAAAGGCTTCGTTCCCAGTTGATGTTATTGAGAGGAGGTAGACATTTTTGGAATTTAGGGCCTAGTTGGAGGAAGTAGGTCATTGGAGTGTCCCTGTGAAGGGTTTTGGGGGCCCCAGTTCCTTCTTCTCTCTCCTTTTGCTTCTCTGATGCAATGAGATATTTTCTCTTCCACATGCTTCCTCTATGACATACTGACTTACCTCAGACCAAAAGGCAAGAAGGACATGTTATCATGCATTGAAACCTTTGAAACCATGAGCCAAAATAAACTTCCTCCTTTAAGTTGATTTTTCCCAGGTATTGTCACCGACAGAAAGCTTACTAACAGAAGTAATATCAAAAGCTTAATTCACAGCCGTGCACAGTGGCACAAGCCTGTAATCCCAATAACTAGGGAGGCTAAGGCAGGAGGATTTCAAGTTCATAGCCAGCCTCATTAGATTAGTGAGGCACTTAGCAACTCAGCAAGAGCTTGTCTCTAAAACATAAAAAAGGAGCTGGGGATGTGGCTCAGTAGTTAATCACCCCTGGGTTCAATCCCTGGTACCAAAAAAAAAAAAAAAAAAAAGTATAATTCATAGAAAAAAAACGGATAAATTAGATCCCGTTAAAACTAAAATCTTTCACTCTTCTAGACATATTGAAAAGAATGAAAAAAGAAAGCAGACTTAAAGAAAATATTTGTAAATCACACATATGAAAAAGGATTTATACCCATAACATATAAATATTATATAATATATATGCTAGTATATATGAAATGTGTATGTGCCCACCATATATATATATATATATATATATATATATGTATGTATATAATGTGTATGTGTGTGTGTATATATTTTGCAAAACTGTAAGAAAACTAAAAGTGGGTAAAATATTTGAACAGATATTTCACACAAAAAAAGTATAGGAATAGACAATTAATACATGAGAAGATGCTCAACATTGTTAATCACTAGGGAAATAAAAATCATAACCACAATGTGATATTACTTTGGCTAAAACTTAAAAGTTACCATGCCAAAAGTCATGCATATCTGATGAGTGTAAAATGTGCAAAACATGGATGAGTACCAAAATAAGTGTGCCAATTCTAGGAAATGCCTAGGAATGACAGGGAAGAATGGAAAGGAGAAAATACATAAGAGTAAAAGGAGACTTGCAAATGATTATCTTGATTTTGGTGATGGTTTCTTATCAAAGCTTATGAAATTGTGCCCTTTAAATTTGTTCACCTTATTGTTTGCCAATTACTGTTTGATAAGGCTGTTTTTGAAAAAGGAAAGCTCATCTGGGATTTGAATTGGAGTTGCAATACGGGGAAATCTATCATTACCTTACGAAATTATCAAAGGGCTAGGCACTATTTAGATCTTAGTTGTTTAAAGGTAGTGCATTTTGGGACGTGGTGGGGGGGTATAGCTCAGTGACAGAGCACTTGCCTAACATGTAAAGTCCTCAGTTTTATCCCCAGCACCACAAATATAATGATAGTAATAATAAATGATGTGCATTTCCACTCTCTTTTTTTTTGAGAGAGAGAATTTTTTAATATTTATTTTTTTAGTTGTTGGCGGACACAACATCTTTGTATGTGGTGCTGAGGATGGAACCTAGGCCGCACGCATGCCAGGCCAGCACGTTATCACTTGAGCCACGTTCCCAGCCCCATTTCCACTCTTAACACCATGAACTTTATCTGAAAAGTCTTTTGGTATTTGTTTCTCCACTTTTTATTTGTTCTTCTTCCAATATTATTCAAACTTGTTTTTTTCTACACTCAATATTAAAATCTAATATCTCTTTCCCTTGGATATGTAAATTTAACCTCTAAGAAGGGGAAACAATCACAGCCAGAACTTGAACAAATGGAGCCCTATAGAAGCTGAGATCCAAGAAGCTGAGATCCTCCCTTTGTCTCCCCTCACAAGTCACTCAACTTTTGTGGTTCAAGAGCCAATAGAGTTGGAATGATAATCATACCCAAGACAACCCTGGATTTTGGCCAATAAAAAGGTACCTGGAAGAGGAATTAAATCAATCACTCATCATAGGGTGGGGCTTCTCTGTGAAAAGTACATCTTTTGGAGGCTTTGTTATCCCGCATTGTCTTGAGAAAGGAAATGCAGCATTTCTCAAAACATCCTGGCCTAATAAGACGGAATATATATGTTAAACTATATATATATGTTTTGTTAAAGAACATTGACTTCAAGATAGGTACCCTCAATATATAGCCAATTAATTTTCCTATTTTTCTGTAAAATGTGTATGCGTGTGTGTGAGAATGTACATTCATTGGGAAACACACACACACACACACACACACACACACACACAGAACTAGCACCTGAATGCAGACTTCTTTCTGTAATTCATACTCATACAATATCAGAGGTAGAGGGAGGTTAGAGATGACTCATAAATTCCAAGAAAAAACTGAAGAATTCCATAGTATTACATATCCCCACAGACAATAATTTCCTTTGCACTCCACATAGCCACATTTTTTTGTTCCTCCTGTCAAGAATTTAAATATTTTGGAGAAATAGAAATATAATCACATAACTGTCATAAGTAAACTGAAGACATAGTTGATACTAAGCAAATGTACATGAATCTAAGAACAAAATAAGTGAATCCAGACTTGAGTGCTTTCTCTCTTCCTATTAGTTCAGTACTTTGTTTATATCTTTGCAAAGTTTTGAATAAAATTGATATTAAGATAGATGGGGAGCCACAATTCAGAAGTAAGTAAGACTTGAATGCTTAAAAAATCATGTATGTATTTTCTGACATCTTACCATATGTGGTAAAGATATATAGTATGGGGTGATGCTTTGGTATGGATATGGTTTGAGTATTCCTGTATTTGTTAGAGAAATAGAACCAAAAGAATACATATATAAAAGGGGATTTATTAGACTTATTAGATTAGTTTATACAATGTGTTAGTCAGCTTTTCATTGCTTTGATCAATAACTGACAAGAGTAGCTTAAAGGAAAAACGGTTATTTGGGGCTCATGGTTCTAGAGGTTCAGTCCATAATTGGCTAACTCCATTGCTCTAGGCCTGAGATGAGACAGAATATCACGGAGGAAGAGGATGGAGGAGAAAAACTTCTCAACTTGTGGCAGCTGGGAAGGAGAGAGGTAGGGGAGGGAGGAAGCGAGAGGAGAATGAGAGAGAATATGTGTGTGTGGCCAGGGACAAAATATAATCCCCAATGGCATGCTCCCAGTGACCTACTTCCTCCAGCCATGCCTCACCTGTCTGCGGTTACCACCCAGTGGTCCATTCAAATTATTAATTCATCAAATGGACTGATTCACTGATCTACTGGTGATATTATGCCTTCATCATGGCCTAAAAGCCCCACTAAGCCTTCCTGCACTGGGGATCATACTTTCAAAACATAACTTTTCAGGGGAAATTTAAGATTTTAAACATAACAGGTAATCAGAGGCTGAATAGTTCCACAATGGCTATCTGCAGGCTGGAGAGAGCTGGGGAAAGCATAAACTAGTCAATCTCAGAAGCTGGAAGCCTTAGAACAAGAGGGGATCAAAGCCCCAGTTGAAGGCTGAAGGCCTACACTAATTATTTCCTTACTTCTTTTAAGTTTCACCACCTATATCTTCACTTCTAAGTATATTGCTCTATCTGTTTTTAAATGTATATAAGTAGAAGCATACTATTATTTTGTTTCTTTCTCCTTTCTTCTAAATTTATGTTTTTTAACATTCATTCACATCTTTGCATGTAACTCTATTTTATTTGTTCTCTCTGCTGAACTATATTTATTATATGAATATTTTACCAAAATGTACTTATTTATTATACTATTGATGGGCATTTGGGTTCCCCTTAGTGTAGAGCCATACCATTTGTATTTTATCCCTCAATTCCATCATTTCTGGGAGAAGACTTTGGATTATACCTTATTGTATCAAGTATTTCCTCACAGTTCCATGAAGAGTGACCAGGATGTCACATTTAATAAATTTGATAATCATAGAGAAGTTGGTTGTGAGCTAAACTATGGACTTTAGACTTACTTTTGAAGGTAATGGAAAGCCATTTAATCAAATGGAAACAATAAAATAAGGTTTTTTTAGGTGTTATTAATGCACTTTGTAGTTTAGACTACTTTTCAATGAAAGGAAGATAGGAATTCTGACTTATAAGTTGCAGGTTTTGAATCCAGGCTTTTCTACTTATTTCATAGGCTTATGGTGAAAATTAAAATAAACATATGTAGGGGCTGGGATTATAGCTCAGCGGCAGAGCGCTCACCTAGCATGTGTGAGGCCCTGGGTTCGATCCTCAGCACCACATAAAAATAAATAAATAAAGGTATTGTGTCCAACTACAACTAAAAAATAAATATTTAAAAAAACCCACATATGTAACTTGTCCAACACAATGCCTGGAATTTATTAAGACCTAATTTACTAAGGACTCAGAAAATGTTTTGTTGTTGTTGTTATTGCTACTACCGTTGCCATCATCAGCATTATCTTCCAATTTTCCTTACATTTAGTGTAAGACAGTTTGCAGAACACCACGATTATCATTCTTGTCCCCACATATTCCTTTCTAAGAATATCATAAAAATTCTTGCCCTGAATATTTTTATACTTTCCTTAAGATCCTCCTTAAGATCCATCACCTCCTTCAAGGTAAATCTCAGCTCATAATAACTACTCCTTAAAGCCATTATAAAGCTCTGAATAGTTCTTCGGGTTTTTCTTTAGTGTATGATTTATTTTTGCACATTGAGTGCAATGATTATTTGTCTCTTTCTTACCTGGCTGTGTATCAGTGCAGATTATTTGAAACTTGAATTCACTCTATCTAGTTTACTTTGAATAGTATCTATTATTGGGTATTGAGTAGCTTACAGATTTTCTAGGGTGCTCGAGTACCAACTATAGATGCCCCACACCAGAAACAAGTACATCACTGGATGATTCTAGACCATCTCCAATGTGTAGAATAGAAACCATACTACATATTTAAAGCAGAGACCATTTTAATGAGAGAAATTGGTAACACAGATGTTGGAAAAGCTGGAGATGCAAAAGAGAACAGAAATTGTTACCTGGGACAGAAAACTGCTATCACTTCTGAGTTAGAGCTGAAAAGCCACATTGCCCTTGAGTTGTTTAAAGCATCAGTGCTACCCAAACAGAAAGTGCCCCCCTGCCAATAGGACTCCTCAAGCTTGTGTGGCCTGCAGATACCTGACCTATCATTGCTGCTACCTCTACCAGAGCCAAAAGTAGAACGGCTTCATTGTAGGTGCCATTTGCTGACCTCTTGTCAGTAAATCCAATTGATAAAGCATAAGCTGAAACCAACTGGCAAGGGAGTCTGGAAAAGAGAGATTTCAAATTTCCAGTGTTCTGTATGCAGACAATAGAAAGGGCAGGAAAAGTACTACATAACAAAAGAAAATATCTGGCAAGCCATTGGTGCTTCGTGCAATTTTGCATCTTTAATGCTGAGGACCAGCTATGTGGTTATTTTAGAAATAAAAAAATCCTTCATGCTGCTAAGTTATGATTCTCATTCCTCCTTATTAGCTTCCTTTAAGCACCAGAGCCTACGTCACAATAGGATCTTAGCTGTGATGTTTGGGGAATATAGTTTTTAGCTTTCCAGACACTCTGGTAGAAGAAGTCAGCTCATATGGGTGTTGTAATGAATGCCGAGAAAGCTACTCTCAAGACTGCTGAGACCCTAGTATACATCCTGATACCCTCTGAGTATATATTAAATGCTTTGTATTAAATCTGTGGCACGTTTTCCTTTCCTTCTATTCTTCATTTTTTTCCCACCAAATTCTTGAATCCTCTCAGTCACTAATGTCCTTGTTCTGAGTAATTCTGGAGTCTCTTTAAGGAAATTTCCCCTTAGTGTGATTTCAGTATAAAGCTTAATGCAGTGTGCGTGCTTTCATCATACCCATTCCTAGGGACAGTCCGGAACCTGACATTAGAGATGATCCTCCAAGAAGATAGGGGGTAAAAGTTGTGGAGTTAGACTTATGGGACCTCGGGGCTACCACAAGAAGGATCATCGGTGATTCAACTCACTCTGAATCACAGAAAGCCAGCAATCTACAAGACACCTGAGGAGTTACAATCTAGTGAGAAACAAGACTGATGCCTTGCCTGGCTTTTACGACTTTGTCCAGGGTTTTCCCTTCACATTAGTTTTGCAGACCTTTTAGGCAGTGATACTCAAACAGCGCTTTAGGATTGGATCCTGAAAAGGAAGAGAGTGGGGAGTTTAAGCACAAACTGAAAGGGTAACCACAATTTCTATGTTCTTCATTTCATCTTCAGCTCCCTCTATACATTGAGTTTTCTTTCCCTGGAGCATTCTCAGTCCCTAGTCTTTTGAGTTACCACTACTTAATACCCAATTTAGTTGGGCCAGGTGATTCATACCTATAATCCCAGTGGTTCAGGAGACTGAGGCAGGAGGATTGTGAGTTCAAAGCCAGCCTCAGCAATTTAGCGAGGCCCTAAGCAACTCAGAGAGACCCTGTCTCTAAATAAAATACAAAAAGGGCCAGGGATTTGGCTCAGTGGTTAAACACCTCTGGGTTCAATCTTTGGTTCCAAAAACAAACCAACAAGCAAAAACCTCCTAATATAGAAGAAAAGTAAATGCAGAAACTCTGAGAAGGACATTTGTTGTTCGATCAGAGTTTACAAATCCAGTGTTTTTTCTTAGGGCTACTAGGATTGTGGGTCAACTCTCATCTTTATTGGTTAGAAAATCAAGTTCTTAGCATAGTCAGAATTTTAGAAACCACTTCACATTCAAATTCACCTCATTTTAATTAGATTATCCCTGTGAAATGTTATTTCCAAATAAGGTCCTCAGCATTAAAGATGCATTTTGAAGTACTGGGGGTTAGCACTTCAACATTATCTTTCTTAGAGAGACACAAATCAACCCATAACAAAGACCATAGAAGTTTATGGGAGACTAATGGGAAAATCCCCTATATATGTCCTGAGAATATCTCCCCACCACCTCCCTGCCATGCAGTGAGAATAGTTTTACCTTTCTTGGAAAACACAAGTGATTTATAGGTAGTGACCATAGTTTAAGAAAGTATGCCAGATCGGGGTGCTTTTTCTCCAACGTAGACAATATGTTTGCAAGAGAGAAAAAACAAACAAACAACAAACAAAAAACAGAACATGAACACATACAATTTCCTGGTTCACAGCTCTTTGTGGATATGAGTCCCCCCACCATACACCAAATTTTTTAAAATGTGATTGAGTGTTACCAGAGAACCCCATTTTCTCCCCTTGGAAGGTACAAAATTTGCCAAAACATTCTCTAATCCCATCCCCTGCATTTTGCTGGGACAATCACTGCAAGCCTAGACAACAGTGAAGGAAGAACAAAGGACAGGCAGCTAGTATTGACGGATATTCCAGTCAAATCGGAAAGATGGAGGCTAATACTTTCAGGACACTTCCCCCTCCTTCCCACCTGTCGCCAAGGTTACATACATCCAGGGAATTGTTCCTCCCAATGAGGAATGGTTAAGAAAATACCTCTTGGGTGGCTGCCTTTCTGCAGATATAGAGAAGCACCCCTGGAAATTTCGTTCCTTTCCCACCTTTTATTCACTTAGGCAATATAAGAGGAGAAGGGGGCATGAGAAGAAAGGATAAAAAGGGCAGGACACCCCCACTGCCTCGGGCACCAGCTTTGGATCCCCTCCTCTATGGAGGAATCTCTCCTCTCTTTCATTCTCTCTCTTTCCCTTCTATCCTTTAAGTAAAACTTTTTTCTCTGGCCTTGGCATTTCTCAGGTGTTCATCTTTAGCACCAGGGAACAGGGACTGGATTCTTATTTTCAGCACTGGTATCATCTATGCTCTCAACAGTACTATTAAAGTCTCTGCTACTGCCACACATCAACCAAAGGGAATCATCAGCATCTTGGCATTCTGTAATTTCCACTTTTAAGTGTTGCTGAAAGCTCGGTCCTTGTCCCTGGTGCCAATCCAATAACGAGGACATGGTTATGAGAAAAAAGAAAAAGAAGGTGTATTGCTTTGCTAGCAAAAGAGAAACACAGGGAACTCCTGTCCCAGAAGCTGTCATTCTGCCCATCAGGGGGAATGAGGGCTTTTAAAGAGGTGATCCAAAGGCTGCATTCCATGTGTTC
This sequence comes from Ictidomys tridecemlineatus, assembly GCF_052094955.1. Lineage (NCBI taxonomy): Eukaryota > Metazoa > Chordata > Mammalia > Rodentia > Sciuridae > Ictidomys > Ictidomys tridecemlineatus. Next base: position 93,366,122 of record NC_135481.1, read on the forward strand.
TCTGTTGGTGTTGAAATTTACTTGTTAATTTGTGAGACAGTCATTTCTGAGATCTTTTGGTACATCCCCAAAGTCTGGATTACTTCTTTTCTAAGGTGGGTATGTACTCAAAGATAGATAACTCTGTCTAGGATGGGGAAGAAAAGTAATCCTGTTTACGCTGAGATTAGGGAGCAGAGAGATTAGGAAGGAGCAGGGAGAGAGGAAGAGTAAGAAACATGTCCATTCTAAAAATAAGTGGCAGTGGCAGAGCAGGGACCCTTACATTAAAAACATAAAGTGGATCACTTTACATAAGCAACAGGAGGGAACTCCATTTCATACAGGAAGCACCCTATGTCAGAAACTATAACCTGCCGTATGGCCACTTTTTCTAGCAATGTAATTTAAGTCTTTGTGGTGGGTGGATGAGGTTCAAATGGAGTGGAGGAAGGAGGGAAGTGAAAAACAGGTTCTTCCGGGGAACTTCTCCCCTAGCCCTTCGGTGATACCTGGAATTAATGGTTCCAAGTCAGAGGTCTGGAATACAGTTCTGGGAAAAAGTACAGAATGATGTAGCTAGGAAGAGTAGACAGAGGCACTGTTGCTAGTTGGTCATGTGGCTGGGTGGACTAAGGCTCTGGATTTAGGCTCCAGTCTCTCGGGGTGGGGGGGGGTGGGTTTGAATCTCATCACAGCCAAGTTTTGATTCTGTAATTATCGTTAAATATTCCCAGAGTCTTGGTTTAACCACTGGCAAGAAGCTTTCATATGAACTTCATGAACACCTACTACTAGATTGGGTGGGTGGGTGGGGGGTGCTGTGGTTATTACTGCCTACCAGGCAAGGTGCTTCCAATTCAGTCCCACATAATCCCCTAAAAGATTCTCCTTTTCATCCTCATCTTCCCTTTGGAAAGCAGCCAGTAAGGCCTTAAGGAGTGACATTGCTATTGGAACCTTGAAATAATCTTCCAAGCATAAAATGTGGTCTGTGAAAGAGTAGGAGTGCTGAGCATCAAGTGAAGTGAACCTTGGTCTCCTTTACTCCTATGTTAGCCTGAAGGAATTTGGGTAGCTGCCCAGAGCTGAAAGTGTCTTTGTGTCCCCTACTGTTGACTGCCTCTAGACTCCCATTGATTTGCTACAAAATATTGTCTTTCTAAAGGCAATGTATTGTTCTTTATAAAGTTGTTTTGTGCATACTGTGTCTTTGAATTTTCATATAAATTTTGGAGTTGGCCTGTCAATTTTCTTCTTAAGAAACCCTGTTGAGATTTTTATTGAGATTGAATTGAATTTATAAATCATTTTAGGGATAATTGATATCCTAACAACATTGAGTCTTTGCATTCACTAATATAAAAACTTGCTCCATGTATTTAGGTGGTATTTCATTTTGCTTGTCTTTTTTTTCTAGAGTATGTGCCTTGGACATATTTTATTCTTAAGTATTTCAGTTTTAATGATTCCACTATGAAATTGGAATTCTTGCTGGTTGCGGTGGCCCATGCCTGTAATCTCAGAACCTCGGGGTTGGTGGGGAGCTGAGGCAGGAGGATTGCGAGTTCAAAGCCAACACCCGCAAAAGCGAGGCACTAAGCAGCTTATTGAGATTCTGTCTCTGAATACAATTCAAAATAAAGCTGCAGATGTGGCTCAATGGTCGAATGCCCCTGAGTTCAATCCCTGGTACCTCCCAAAAAACAAAACAAAACAAAAAATTGGATTGTTTTTTAAAATTTCAACTTCTGATTATTCATTGTTTCATATAAAATTATATATGTAATATAGAAAATAATATGTACTATTAATTTAAATATTAATTTTGTATCCTTCAACTTTGCTTTTTTTTTTTTTTTTTTTGGCCACTGCACCTGGCTCTATTTTTAATTATTGTCTTGGTCTTTCCTGCTGCTATAACAAAAATACTTAGAGCAATTTGTAAACAATAGAAATTTGTTTCTCATAGTTCTGCAAGCTAGATGTCCAAGATCAAGACACTAGTAGTTTTGATGTCTGTTGAGGGCACAGTTTCTACCTTCAAGATTGTGTGTCCTACAATTACTAATAGGGCATTATGTAAAATTGTGGATGTGTAACCGATGTGATTCTGCAATCTGCATTTGGAGTAAAATTGGGAGTTCATAACCCACTTCAATCTAATGTATGAAATATGATATGTCAAGAGCTTTGTAATGTTGTGAACAACCAATAAAAAAAAAAAAAAAAAAGATTTTGTGTCCTATATTCTCCCAAGGCAGAAGAGACAGAAGCAAAAGGGGCTTAGCTAGTTTTAGGTGCATTCATAAAGTCCCTAATTCAATTCATGAGAACTCTACCTCATGACTTAGCTCCAAAGAGTTTTAGTTCTTCATTTAAACACCCACCAGGCAGTTTCCCCTGCCCCCGCCCCCGCCCCAGAGTGCTGGGGATTGAATTCTGGGCTTTGCACAAGCTAGACCAGTGTTCTTCCACTGAGAAACATCCCCAGGCCTGATGCTTTCCATTTTAATTTATTCTTCTTTGAATAGGCAAGAATCCCCAGTACAAAGTTGCTAAAAGTGGGAAAACAAATGTCTTTGTCCCTAATCTTATAAGGAAAACATTCAGGCTTTCATCAGTATGATGTTAGGTGAAAAGTTGTTTTTCTTTATATATATATATATATTTATGTTTTAGTTGTAGTTGGACATAGTATCTCTATTTTATTTATTTATTTTCATGTGGTGCTGAAGATCGAATCCAGGGTCTCACATGTGCTAGGCAAGAGCTCTACTGCTGAGTACAATCCCAGCCCCTGAAAAGTTTTTTATAGGTGCTTTTTATCAGGTTGAGGAAGCCTTCTTCTATTCCTATTTTGCTGAGTTTAAATCAGAAATGAATGTGAAACTTGTCAAAATATTTTGCCTGTATCCTTTTATAAGATCATATGATTGTTTTAATTTTATTAACATAAATTACATTAAATGATTTTGCATATTATATCAACTTAGCTTTTCTAGGATAAATCTTACTTGGTCCTAGTATATTATTGTTTTATATATGCTGTTGGATTCAACATGCTAAGATTTGTTAAGATTGGGCTATAGTTTTCTTGTAGTGTTTTTTTCTGCTTTTAATATCAGAATATTCTATCCTCATAGAAAGTTGAAAGTTATTACTGTAATGCCAGATTCGTGGGACCCCAATAGACCTCCAGGAGCCGAATCCAATGCAATCACACAAGAGTCTTTATTGCAAACTGGAGCCTGGACTCGACAGTTTCCTACGCAGCAGTCCTAGGGAGTGAGTCCCGGTCTTTTGTTCAGTGAGATTATAGGTTTTTGGGGATACTCTATGTGTCACAACATCACACAGCAAATCATTTCATACCGTGGGAAAATCAACAACTCTTAACATTGATTAGCACATTCACAGGCAGGAACAAGTTGGGTAGGGGTGATTGGTTAGTACAAGATGGGGATTAGTTTGAACTGATTGGTTTAATCCGTGAGGGGTGTACGTGTTAAACTACATGGTTTCCTAACATGTTATCAATCATCAAGACTACTGAGGGGGTCTTCTGGCATCCCAGGTATTTTCCCTGTCTAATGCTGATTGGTGGTTGCTAGGGGGTTGCCATGGATCCCCTAACTGAGTCAGGGATACCTGGAGCCACAGATCTCTCCTGTTATTTGCAGATAAACAACTCAGCAGGGTGGCTATGTTCCTAGGAGTACTCTGTGGGTTTTTCCAAGGACAAGGGTCACGCCCTCTTCCTCTGGACAACCCTTGAGGTAGAAGCTATTTTAAAAAATGGAGTCATATCAGTTTCTCATTACCTCCTCTGCAGTTTTTCTGGAAGAAGTTGTGTAGACCTGGCATAATTACTGAAGTATTTGCTAAAGTTCACCAGTGAAGTTATCTGAGGTTGGTAAATAAATCCCAGAGTATAAAAACTGCCATAACTGGAGCCCAAAGGGTGCTAGAACTCACTTTAGTTACCTCCTGGTGCACGAACCCTTGAGACACAGTACTGTGTTATTTGCTCTTCTAGGAGACACCTTCATTTTGTTGTTCCACAACTAACAAAATTGACAGAGAAGAAAAAAAGAGCAGATACTTATCCTTAGGCTCAAGTAATTGCAACTTACTCTCTGAGGCCATGATACCAGAAGCTAAGGACGCAGATCAAACAAGGATCATGATCTGTATAAATGTCTCCTGGGGGAAGTCCCTGCTTTCTACCCACTTCAGATTTTTTCTGTTTGATACTGGAGGAAATATGGGCCCACTATGATAACCACTTTGCCTCTCCTGACCTGGGAAAATCTCTAACGTGTAAGGGGCAGACTCCTCTGAGACTGATACCGGACCTCAATCAAAGCTTCTGTCTTCCAAACATCTTCCAAGTCTCTCAGCAGAAGTTGTGGGAAGAGGGCACTTGGTGCTTGGAGGAGAATTTCTGTCCCATCTCTTCTATAAGCCCTACCACAGAGAAACCAATACTTTTAGAATACTGTGTATAACTCAGGTCAGCTTCCTAGGTTTGAAAATGAATGACCTGGGATCTATGCAACAGTGAATAGGAAAACCCATTCTCCATTCTCAGTTGTCATTGTGAACACATTTGTTCCAAGAGCTGAGGCAGCAAATCTGGACTTTGCCTGGCACGTGTGGTGTGGTAGGGATCATGAGAGCCTGAGAAAGTCTCATGTCTTTGGAGAATGGGACTGAAAAGCAAACAGACGAACTCCGAGGGACAAGAGAAGAGCCTTTCCTACGTGTTTCCACGATGTGGTTGATGGGGTTCAGGACATACTACCCCAAAACATGACTTAGTCAATCCAAAACATGCCTCTTTGCCACAAGGATTTATTGAGCTAGTCATTTTCAGAAACCGTGGACACAGGAGAAGCCAAAACTTACCCTTGTGTAATAGACTTCCATCTATAAAGGAAGTCTTCATTTGAAAGGGTGACTCCTCTGTATCAAAATGAAAGGGATGGGCTGGGGTTGTAGTTCAATGGTAGAGTGCTTGAGGTACTGGGTTTGACCCTCAGCACCACATAAAAATAAATAAAATAAAGATATTGTGTCCAGGGGCTGGGGTTGTGGCTCAGTGGTAGAGCAATTGCCTAGCATGTGTGAGGTACTGGGTTTGATCCTCAGCACTACATAAAAATAAAATAAAGGTATTGTGTCCACCTACAACTAAAAAATAATTATTAAAAAAAGATATTGTGTCCATCTACAACTGAAAAAAAAATTTCAAACTTAAAAAGAAAATGATGATTAATTACTAGAAACTCTAAATCCACAGAGAATGCACCATTTAAATCTGCACAGCAGATTTACTTTTATATATGGTCTTTTTCTGGTTATCTCCTGTTAATCAAGAATTTTCCTATACTCTTCTTTCTTTTTATAGGGGAGGCTGGTTATTTAAGGCAGGTTTCTAAAACGCTCTTGAGATCTACTCTAAAGATTTACTGGAACCGGAGATGTCAGTGGTAGAGTGCATGTGTGCAAGGTTCAATCTCCAGTACCACCACCAAAAGAAAAGAGAAATTACTGTGACTGAATTCAATGGGTTTGCCTCATGGTGAGTGCAAAGCCAATAAATACAACCAGGAGAGAAAGGAATGGAGAGGGATTTATTACTTGCAACGCATAAGCACAGCCCTGGATTTAATTTTGTAAAACAGTGTTCTCTTTGAACAAAAAAAGCAAGGGACTTTTACTCAGGAGGCATATATTCATATAAGAAGATTCACCATCACATGTAGGCACCAGGCAGAGTAGTTTGGCAGCTGCCACTCAAGCACTGAAACTGGTACTCGCCTTTCTGAGCAGTGTCTGGAGAAACAGCAACTGGCCCAAAGGAGTTTTGATATAACAGGAAGGACAAGGGACATGTCCATAAAAGGAATAGAATGGCTTGCTAGAGTAAATTCAGGCACTGGTTCTACAATGTTTACATGAAACAACAACTCTACTTTAAAGGAAATAAGAAAATTGTTTAATTCTGAGCCAAATAAGAGTGCCCATAGTCCAAGAACATGGATTCAAGGTACCTTAAATGATGTGTTACAAAGTGAAGAAATTACATGAAGTTTTGTAACCAAAGAAAGTTATAAATCCACATATTCAACAAAAACATTGGTGGGGGCATCAGGTAAGAAGGCTACAGCAAAGTGAGGAAGTCTTTCCAATAAGTGTCAGATGGCATTTTTTTTTTTGCACTCTTAGCTTTAAGATTGGTGGTAGCTAGAGATCCACTAAGTTTAACAATACATTCTGAGAGGTTTACCTAATTGTCCAGAGAATGTGAGGTCAGATATAAAGGTTAAAAGGAAATGGCTATGCCTAAGATAGTCCAAGATAAATCTGATTCTCACCCTGCAAAATTTTTTCTAGCTTTCAACAGTCACTTTGTTCTACTCTGCCAAGGTCAGTCTGCAGAATTTTTAATATGTGGCTTCTTCAGAGATCTTCAGCTGCACACTGGGTTGGCTGCGCTCGGGATACTTAGCTACTGATGCTTCCATACCACCCATAGAGATTCTGATATAATTGGTCTGTGGAGTGGTCTTGATATTGGAATTTTTAAAATGCCACACACATGATTTTAATGAGTAGTCAATGTTACTCCAGAGATATAATTATTTTGGGATGTGAAGTGCTAAGTTCAAATTGAAGAAGAATAAATGCCCTTTTGAAAAACAGCAACAACCTTATTCATCGAATGAGAGTGTTGTATAAAAGAGGTCATAGTTTTCTGTGATAGTAAAACTACCTGCTGTGAAGAAGATGGCTGCTGAAACAAGAATCCTCAATGAGATAACAGGCCCTGTTCACTTCTCTCCAAAGTTTTTTCTCAGAAAAATGCCCACTATGTCATTGAACTAGATCAGGTTTATAGGAGAGGAAGGCCCGGAGGTATTCCCAAGGTCTGGGCTTAATTGTTCTGGGTGTGTCACTGGGCCAGCTGCTGTTAGCAAGCAACCGGAGCTCTTTGCTCTGCTTGCCAAAACAAGTTCTGGAGCCACAAGAGCTGGTTCAGAAGGTGGATTTGCAAGGTTGAAATGCCATCAGTTCAACAGACCTGGGTGACTATTAAAGTCAATCTCCAACATATTGGCAGAAGCAAGGACTTCCTAAATAGGAAGAGCTCAGGAAAATAAAATCATGAAATTCAAATGGCATAAGCATCTATTCTGTCTCTGGAAACAGAACAGAGACATCCCCAGATGACTTGGAAGAGTGTAAAAGCTTGGGAAGGGCTCGCCTTCCCAGAAGAAAGAACACAGCCACACAATGTTCTTATACATATACATAGCACAGCTACATATACATATGACCCTGTGATATCTTAGCTGGTTGAAGAGCAGGGCTATCTAGTTGGTTAGATTGGAGCTTTAAGTAGACCCTTGGTCATTTGCAAATGCTCTAAGTTGTATTTCCCTGGAGCCAGAATTTTGTGGTCTTAACTACCTTCAAACCTGGTTTATCCTCCTAAGAAATGTGTGGTTAAATACAATCTACAATTGCAAACCGCCTGTAGCCTATGGTGTGGTATAGATTTCACTTGCTCATTACTCATATTCATCCACTCACTCACTAAAACCATCCTTTCCCTTTAAGCCCCGAGTGGAACAGGAACGTTCCAGAGTCAACAATGGGAGGAAGTTTTTGCAGAGAGACTATCTGTTCCCCAAATCTATCCTCCACAGACTCAAAGGTGATTGCCTAAAGTTAGGGCACCTACAACACAATCTAGAAAACCGCTGAAAAGTAAAGGAACATAGTTACCATTGGAAAGATAGGCAGAAAGCTGGGTACCAGCTGGTAGTGTGGCCAAGTGGCCTAAGGCATTGGATTAAAGCTTCAGTCTTTTTGGAGGTGTGGGTTCAAATCCCACCACTGCAGAAGTTGGGCTATTGATAGTAACAATAATGAAATATAACACTGTGGCTGGAACAGTAGAGTATTTTCCTAGCATGCTTGAGGCATTGACCTTTTCCCAAGGAGATGAGTGACTGTGAGGTTTGAGCCCCTGGTTTGGGTTTAGGTGCAGCAGTCCTACTTTTATCAATTAGTAACATCCCAATAAGTCTTAAAAGAAGAAGTTCATCTGTATGGTGGAGAGGTATATCGCAACTCCTAGAAGAAAACATGGGGTCAACTCTCCAACATATTGGCAGAGGCAAGGATTTCCTCAATAGGAAGAGCTCGGGAAAATAAAATAAAAAATTAATAAATGGGATGGCATACAATTAAAAAAAAAACACTTCTGCACAGCAAACAAAAATGTGAAGAAAGAACCTACAGAGAGGGAGGAAATCTTTGCTAGCTACTCTTCTGACAGATTAATGACTAGAACAAATGAAAAACAAATTAGCACAAAAAACCCCCACAAAAATCAAAACAAACAAAAACAAATAACTCAATCAATTAACGGGCAAATTAACCAAACAGACACTTCTCAAAAGAAGGAATACAAATGGTCAACAAATTTGTGCAAAAAGAAAAAAAACAACAACAACAACATTTAACATCCTTAGCAATTAGGGAGATGCAAATCAAAACTACACTGAGATTTTCATCTCACACCAGTTAATATCTAATCAAGAATACAACAATAATAAATGCTGGCAAGGACCAACCAACTATAGAAATCAGTATAAAGTTTTCTCAAAACACTAGGAATGGAACCAACAAAGCCCTAGCTATACCAATCCTCAGTGTCTCTCCTAAAGAATTAAAATCATCATACTATAGCAATACATGCATATTCATGTTTATAACACCAAAATTCACAATAGCCAAATTATGGAACCAGCCAAGGTGTCCATTAGTGGAAGAATGGATAAAGAAAACATGGTACACAATGAGGTACACAAAGGAGTTTTATTCAGCCATAAAGAAGAATGAAGTTATGTCATTTGCAGGAAACAGGTGGAATTTGAAAGCATTATGTTGAACAAATTAAGCCAAACAAGAAGTCAAGAATCATATGTTTTCTCTCAGATGTGCAAGTTAGGGAGGGAAAAGGAAAAGAAATGTGGAGGGGGAGTGGAATCTCATGAAAATTGAAAGGAGATCAGTAAAGAATAGGGACCAGGGGGAGAAAGGAGGGGAGGAAAGGGGGAAATACTGGGGAATGATAATGGCCAAATATATTGCTATATCATGTGCATATATAAATATGTAGCAGTGAACCCCACTACTATATATAATTATAATGCATCAATAAAAATATGGGGGGGGGAGAAGCAGCTATCTGTTCATGTGGCAGAAGAACTGGTGTAAGGACTGAGTAGGGACAGGAAGTGGTGTGTGTTTTATTTCTTTTTCACATAAATAGACAGTCTGTGAGTCAGGAAGTAACCTTCTCTTTGGCAAGAGCATAAGACACAGACCCTATGGTCTCTACTGTCTTCTGGGAACAGTCATGACTTTAGAATGGGCTCCTTGGCTTCCTATTAATCTGCTCTGCTGAGAGCCAGCCAGACTGCGGCACTGCTCTTCTCCATTTAAGCCTCCCCATATTCAAGCCCCACTACTGTCTCCCAATGCAGCTTATTCCCTTACCTCCCTATCTTTTTTTTTTTTTTTTTTTTTTTTTTGTGGGAGGTAAAGAAGAAGGAGAGTGAAGAGACAGTACAGCAGCTAGATTCTCAGCAGGTAGCCTCAGCAAGGAGGCAATGCTCACAGGAAAAGGGGTGTATTTCAACTCTGAAGGATTTGGATTAAGGATCTTGATTGCCTCTGCATGCTTGCCCTCAAGAGACCAAGAATGTTTTACTCATAACCGGAATTCCTATAAGACATTTTCGTCTTTTGAGCAATGTGTATACTGTACTTCCAGATCTGTGTTGGGGGTGGGTCCTGGAGAGTGAATGGATGGAATTTGGCTTCCAGAGCAACCCACACTGAATCCAGCCAAATTGTATTTTTTTCTCATTGTGTCTGAGGGGAGATAGAAAAGGATAAAACACCTAAACAGGAGGATACTCACTTAAGGGAGTGATGAAAGAAAGGAGACGACCCATGAGAAAAACACAGTGATGTTAAACTGATCTCTACTTAAATTCATCACAGTTATCTCAAGTGTGTCTAAAAAACAATCTTTTTATTGTAGTTTATTTTGTGGTACTGATGATTGAAACCGGGTGGGGTTGTACCACTGAGCTACATCCTCACCCCTTTTTATTCTGAGAAGGGGTCTCACTAAATTCTCCCAGGCTTGGCCTCAAACTTGTGATCTTCCTGTCTCAGTCTCCCAAAGTGACTTGGATTAACAGACATGTGCCACTGGGCTCAAGTACAATCATCATTTTTTTCAATCTCTTCACCATACTACTATTCTAAGATATATGCCCATGATATAACATATATGCACATGATAAAATCTAAGATTTTATCCCTTATCTTGATTATTAAACAGCACACACCCTCTCAGGCACTCTTACTTTCAGATTTCTATTTCACTGAAAGCAGATACAGTCAACGAACTTCTAAAAGGCCCACTATCTGCCCTTTTCCCACCTGTTTCTATGGAGGAGCTGTGTAAGATCTTAGCTCAGGTCATCCCTGAAATCTGTGTACATCCAACTGATTACTCAAGGACTTTCTTTTCCTTCAGGTATGCTGGATTGTACCGAACAGTCAACCTACACATGGCTCTTTTGATTTTATTCTCAAAAATTGTGATATCCAGGAGCAAAAAGAAAAGCAACTAAAAGACTCGGCTAATGTCACTGGTCACTCCCAGGCTCGTAGAGCTCTTTATAGGTCTTTAAGTAACTAGATTAGAACTGAAGTTTTAGTGCATGGCTGACATGTAAAAGCAATGTTTTTTATTTTTTTCCACTCTTACTCCCTCCTCTTCAGCACTAATAGGAGATGGTATCGGGATATAAAATACATTAAACAAATTAATGAAGACTAGTTATTTGTTGGGAACTAAGACATCCTTAACAGGACAGGACCTTAAGCTCAAACAGTTAACTTTCAGGAAAAGAAAGAACTTCTTTTTTTCAAGTGAATAGAGATGCTCAACACCTTCCATCTAATCAACAAAATTCGGGGAAAGAACTTGCAGTGTCCTCCCTTGGTAGATGATGTAGACAAATGGTATAAGATTCAAGATTTGAGCTCTGGTCACTTGGAAGAGTTCCAACCACTGCCAATGAGTCTAAATCATTCTGCATCAAGGATTCAAATAAACATAGGAAATTTTTGCTTTTAAATTAATCTTAAATATGAAGATACTGAAGACACAAACAGAGTGTGCAGGAGGCAATGGGCTGGGTTGTAAAGAATCAGGAGGGGATAGGGTGCAGGTTGCCAGACAAAGAGCCCAGAGTGTCCCTAGATCTCAGCCTTTTGGGTATCTGCCCTGAGCTTTGTCCGCTGGGTTCTGGGACCTGGAGAGAGAGAGAGATAGAGATAGAGATAGAGATAGAGAGAGAGAGAGAGAGAGAGAGAGAGAGAGAGAGAGAGAGAGAACACACAAGGGATCCTGCAGGAATGGCGGGGGTGGGGTATGTGAAACTGAAGGACTCAAAGGGTCTTTCCTCTCTACCCATGGAGGGCTCCTTAGTGGCCTGGCTCCCTTTGCAGGCACCCCTCCCTCCAACACTGTGTGGGTACCTCTCTCAGCGAAAGAGATCAAGTGCCAGTGGCATCAATAGTAGGAGTGCCAGGGTGAGACTGTGAGGCCCGCAGGGCTCCGGGAGGATAAAAGAGTAGTGCGGCCAGAGAGAACCCCTATCTTGAGTGACCCCATGAACAGAGACCAGCAGTGGGGTCCCAAATTACAAGGAATGGCCCTTTGGGTATCCCCCCTGGGCTTTGTCCCCTGGGTCCTGGCACCTGGATTTGTGGCTTTGGGTAGAGGAAAGGGGGTCCCTGGAGGCTGCTCTTGCAGCCCGGCCAGCTGAGCAGCTGAGCAGCAGCACTAGGTTTTGGGAAGCCCCCGCATCTGGGCCCTTGCCCTGTCCCGGTGGGAGTGGGTTTGGTGTGGGGTTGGTGTGTGAGTGAAGGTTTGGGGGTTGTGCCAGGGCGAGCGGGCCCTCTCCGCCCCCTAAGCCCCAAGAAACTGGGCTGGTTGGGTCACTGTGGAGGAGGAGCCCTCCTGCACCTCCCCGGGGGAATCTGGGCTGAGCGGCTGGGAGAGGGAGGCGATTTAGGGCCAGGATTTAGGGCACAGCGGAATTGGGATCCCATCTGGGTGGGAGAAGCCTTGCTTCCGGGGTCAGGAGTCCAGCCCAGCTGGGCCGCCTCTGTTGGGTCCCTTTGGCCTTTCCCGGAAGCGCCCAGGACCAGGTGGAGTTATTTGGTGAGGACAGGCAGGAGGGGGGGGCCCTCCTGTGCCCTGGCCGGGCTGGCTCCCTGGCACAAGTATCTCTGGTGCTTGTGCAAGGCCTGGACGGGCCACGCGAGGCTGCCACTTGCCCTAACCCTCTGTCCTTTCCGCCACACGTGTGGTGTGCAGGAGTTCTGAAGGCACCCAAGAGGGAGCGGCTGGCAGGGCCGGCGCTGTGGGTAGCAGGGCGTGTCTGCCGGGGCACGGGGACCTGGAACCCGGTCGGGACCGGGGCTTCAGGGGCCAGGCTGCTAGGGTCGGATGGGATCCAGGTGTCCACCAGACACTACCGCGGGGGACTGTGGCTGTGCTAGTTGCGCAGCCGCCTCCGCGTGCGCCATCTGGTTCTCCTCCATTACCAACCCGCACCCGTGCGGTATCCACACCCCGACCTTCCCCGGGGCGGGCGGGGAGGGGTGTGGAGAAGGCAACCTTCCCCTCCTGGGTCAGTCTCCACCTGGTGCCCGGCTCCTGGCCCTCTCAGGCCGCCTTAGTGCCATCCTCCTAGACCCCGGCCCAAGGCGGGACGCAGAGGTTTGGCATCGGGGCAAGAGGGCAAGAGCACGAGAGAGAGGAGAGAGAGCCCTGCGCGCCCTGCGCGCCCTGCGATGCGGGTCTTGGTGGTCGCCGCCCGGCCAGGTCCCCACCAGGTCCCGGGCATGCCAGGCTTCCGCTGGATACCAGGGGCTCCCATGCTGAAGGGGTGTGTGCGCATTGAAGTGTGTGCGTGTGTGCGCGTGTGTGTGAGTTTATGTGTGTGTTCGTGCGTGTGTGTTGGTCCTGGGCCCTGAAGGCAAGGACTGAGCCTGTCTGGGCAGGGCAGGGCGGGGCAGGGAGGGCTCCCTGGGATGGAAGGCGGACAGTTGTAATGGGACCCCACCCCGGGACAGCACCTGCCAGCTCGCCTCCCTCATCTGCACAAAGGCAGAGGACACCGGCCCCGCTGGTGTGCACCCTTCGATAGCTCAGCTGGTAGAGCGGAGGACTGTAGACTGGACAGACAGCTGTGGACATCCTTAGGTCGCTGGTTCGATTCCGGCTCGAAGGAAGTGCCCCACGCTTTTGCGCACACGCACACGCACCCGCACGCCCCTGCAAGCCTCATCCTGCCTTCTGAGCCCAGAGCAGGCACAGCCTCTCCAGACCGCCCACCTCTTCCACCGCCAGCCCTTGCATCTTGGCCCCCAACTCCCCCGCGCTCCCCAGGAGCAGTCCTGCCTGCTGCTGCCCGCCAACACGCCAGGCACCAGTTCTGGCAAGGCCCATTCTTCGCTGGCTGCCCGCAGGGGTTCCTGCTCTCAGGTCTCCTCACCCAAGCAACCCACCACTCGTGCCCCCACATACCACACCCCTATACCTGGCCCCTAACGCTGCCGCAGCCACCCGCCGCCACCCGCCGCCGCCTGCGCCCCTGCCACACCCCCACCGCTCCTGCACTTTCAACCACAGGGCACTCCTCACGCCTGAGATTCTTGACAACACACAGGCAGGCTTCCCTGCCACCCAGCCCTTCCCATCTGGATCATCATGGACTTGGCTCTTGGGAAAAGCCAAATGTCCAGAGCCATGGATGTGTCGCTCAGCGATCACCCTGGCATCCTCCCTGGGATCGCCAGCTCCATCCCTCTCCACAACTGGCCCGGGGGTGGGGGAAGGGGTGGGGGGGTGGTGGCCAGGAGCCACTCGCCTCCTGCCCCCACCCCACGTCTGCCCCTCTCCATCTTTCTCACTTTCTGTCTGCCTCTACCTCTCTCTTTCATCTTCTTTCCTTTCCATGATGCCCTGCCACCTCTCTCCTTTCCTCCCTCCCTGGTCTCCATCTCTCCAGCCACAGGCAATCAATCTCTGCCTCTGTCTCTGTCTCTGTGTCTGTCTTTCACCACCTCCCCGCCTTCATTTCTGTCCCCCACGCTGACCCCTGTCTCTGCTCCTCTCTTTCTCTGTCTATTGGTGAGGAATGCGTGGATGGACAAGGGAGGGAAATGTCCATCCCAGCTTGGTTAGGTGACATGGTGCCCTGGTGGCGCTGGCGGTGGCCTGTGTTCTGTTTTCCCTTGGGGCTGAAGAGTGGGATGTGCCCTTCCCGCCCACAGGCCACCAGCCTCACCTTTCCTGAACTTGAAGGAACAGGGTTGGAGCCACAGCAGGACTCAGTGGTCCTCCTGGAAGAGCCAGCCCAAGCCAGGTTCTGCTCTTCGCCTCGGGAAGGTGGCCAAAGCACCTACCTGTTGCTATCGTCCTGCCTGGGGTGAGCTGAGGGGGAGTGAGAGGAAAAGCCCAGTCAGGCCAGAACTCAGGGTCCCCCACCCTCCCCAGGGAGTGGGAGCTGGCGGTTCCAAGGCAGGCAGCCGAGTGACCTTGGGCAGCTGCTGTTGTCTGGCAAAGGGCACGGAATCGCACCCCTCCTTACACAGACCATTGGGGTGTGAGCTGCTTGATGGCTTGAGCGCCTAGTTGGAAACGGAACCTAGCAAGAAGATGCTGAGGACCAGCCAGAGAGTGTGCAGGAGGCAATGGGCTGGGCTTTGGAGAATCAAGAGGGGATGGGGTGCGGGCTGCCAGACAAACAGCCCAGAGTGTCCCTTGATCTCGGCCTTTTCCGAGAAGAGATGTCCAGAGCTTGATGTGCAGAGAAATCCAGTCACACACTGGACGGTCACTGGAACCCGCATGGGAGGGCAGCTCAATGCAGCCTGGAAATGGGAGGGAAAGGGGACAGCCTTGGACCTGCATTCCCCTGGGCGCTTGAATGCTTTTATGGAGTGCAGGTATTTGTGTCTGTCTCTGTGTGTGTATGTGTGTGTGTGACAGAGGGATAGAGATACAGATAGAGAGAGAGAGAGAGAGAGAGAGAGAGAGAGAGAGAGAGAGAGAGAGAGAGGAGAGAGAGAGAGAGAGAGAGAGAGAGAGAGAGAGAGAGAGAGAGAGAGAGAGAACACACAAGGGATCCTGCAGGAATGGCGGGGGTGGGGTATGTGAAACTGAAGGACTCAAAGGGTCTTTCCTCTCTACCCATGGAGGGCTCCTTAGTGGCCTGGCTCCCTTTGCAGGCACCCCTCCCTCCAACACTGTGTGGGTACCTCTCTCAGCGAAAGAGATCAAGTGCCAGTGGCATCAATAGTAGGAGTGCCAGGGTGAGACTGTGAGGCCCGCAGGGCTCCGGGAGGATAAAAGAGTAGTGCGGCCAGAGAGAACCCCTATCTTGAGTGACCCCATGAACAGAGACCAGCAGTGGGGTCCCAAATTACAAGGAATGGCCCTTTGGGTATCCCCCCTGGGCTTTGTCCCCTGGGTCCTGGCACCTGGATTTGTGGCTTTGGGTAGAGGAAAGGGGGTCCCTGGAGACTGCTCTTGCAGCCCGACCAGCTGAGCCAGCTGAGCAGCAGCACTAGGTTTTGGGAAGCCCCCGCATCTGGGCCCTTGCCCTGTCCCGGTGGGAGTGGGTTTGGTGTGGGGTTGGTGTGTGAGTGAAGGTTTGGGGGTTGTGCCAGGGCGAGCGGGCCCTCTCCGCCCCCTAAGCCCCAAGAAACTGGGCTGGTTGGGTCACTGTGGAGGAGGAGCCCTCCTGCACCTCCCCGGGGGAATCTGGGCTGAGCGGCTGGGAGAGGGAGGCGATTTAGGGCCAGGATTTAGGGCACAGCGGAATTGGGATCCCATCTGGGTGGGAGAAGCCTTGCTTCCGGGGTCAGGAGTCCAGCCCAGCTGGGCCGCCTCTGTTGGGTCCCTTTGGCCTTTCCCGGAAGCGCCCAGGACCAGGTGGAGTTATTTGGTGAGGACAGGCAGGAGGGGGGGGCCCTCCTGTGCCCTGGCCGGGCTGGCTCCCTGGCACAAGTATCTCTGGTGCTTGTGCAAGGCCTGGACGGGCCACGCGAGGCTGCCACTTGCCCTAACCCTCTGTCCTTTCCGCCACACGTGTGGTGTGCAGGAGTTCTGAAGGCACCCAAGAGGGAGCGGCTGGCAGGGCCGGCGCTGTGGGTAGCAGGGCGTGTCTGCCGGGGCACGGGGACCTGGAACCCGGTCGGGACCGGGGCTTCAGGGGCCAGGCTGCTAGGGTCGGTTGGGATCCAGGTGTCCACCGGACACTACCGCGGGGGACTGTGGCTGTGCTAGTCGCGCAGCCGCCTCCGCGTGCGCCATCTGGTTCTCCTCCATTACCAACCCGCACCCGTGCGGTATCCACACCCCCACCTTCCCCGGGGCGGGCGGGGAGGGGTGTGGAGAAGGCAACCTTCCCCTCCTGGGTCAGTCTCCACCTGGTGCCGGGCTCCTGGCCCTCTCAGGCCGCCTTAGTGCCATCCTCCTAGACCCCGGCCCAAGGCGGGACGCAGAGGTTTGGCATCGGGGCAAGAGGGCAAGAGCACGAGAGGAGAGAGCCCTGCGCGCCCTGCGATGCGGGTCTTGGTGGTCGCCGCCCGGCCAGGTCCCCACCAGGTCCCGGGCATGCCAGGCTTCCGCTGGATACCAGGGGCTCCCATGCTGAAGGGGTGTGTGCGCATTGAAGTGTGTGCGTGTGTGCGCGTGTGTGTGAGTTTATGTGTGTGTTCGTGCGTGTGTGTTGGTCCTGGGCCCTGAAGGCAAGGACTGAGCCTGTCTGGGCAGGGCAGGGCGGGGCAGGGAGGGCTCCCTGGGATGGAAGGCGGACAGTTGTAATGGGACCCCACCCCGGGACAGGACCTGCCAGCTCGCCTCCCCCATCTGCACAAAGGCAGAGGACACCGGCCCCGCCGGTGTGCACCCTTCGATAGCTCAGCTGGTAGAGCGGAGGACTGTAGACTGGACAGACAGCTGTGGACATCCTTAGGTCGCTGGTTCGATTCCGGCTCGAAGGAAGTGCCCCACGCTTTTGCGCACACGCACACGCACCCGCACCCGCACGCCCCTGCAAGCCTCATCCTGCCTTCTGAGCCCAGAGCAGGCACAGCCTCTCCAGACCGCCCACCTCTTCCACCGCCAACCCTTGCATCTTGGCCCCCAACTCCCCCGCGCTCCCCAGGAGCAGTCCTGCCTGCTGCTGCCCGCCAACACGCCAGGCACCAGTTCTGGCAAGGCCCATTCTTCGCCGGCTGCCCGCAGGGGTTCCTGCTCTCAGGTCTCCTCACCCAAGCAACCCACCACTCGTGCCCCCACATACCACACCCCTATACCTGGCCCCTAACGCTGCCGCCGCCACCCGCCGCCACCCGCCGCCGCCTCCGCCCCTGCCACACCCCCACCGCTCCTGCACTTTCAGCCACAGGGCACTCCTCCCGCCTGAGATTCTTGACAACACACAGGCAGGCTTCCCTGCCACCCAGCCCTTCCCACCTGGATCATCATGGACTTGGCTCTTGGGAAAAGCCAAATGTCCAGAGCCATGGATGTGTCGCTCAGCGATCACCCTGGCATCCTCCCTGGGATCGCCAGCTCCATCCCTCTCCACAACTGGCCCGGGGGTGGGGGGGGGTGGGGGTGGGGGGGTGGTGGCCAGGAGCCACTCGCCTCCTGCCCCCACCCCACGTCTGCCCCTCTCCATCTTTCTCACTTTCTGTCTGCCTCTACCTCTCTCTTTCATCTTCTTTCCTTTCCATGATGCCCTGCCACCTCTCTCCTTTCCTCCCTCCCTGGCCTCCATCTCTCCAGCCACAGGCAATCAATCTCTGCCTCTGTCTCTGTCTCTGTGTCTGTCTTTCACCACCTCCCCGCCTTCATTTCTGTCCCCCACGCTGACCCCTGTCTCTGCTCCTCTCTTTCTCTGTCTATTGGTGAGGAATGCGTGGATGGACAAGGGAGGGAAATGTCCATCCCAGCTTGGTTAGGTGACATGGTGCCCTGGTGGCGCTGGCGGTGGCCTGTGTTCTGTTTTCCCTTGGGGCTGAAGAGTGGGATGTGCCCTTCCCGCCCACAGGCCACCAGCCTCACCTTTCCTGAACTTGAAGGAACAGGGTTGGAGCCACAGCAGGACTCAGTGGTCCTCCTGGAAGAGCCAGCCCAAGCCAGGTTCTGCTCTTCGCCTCGGGAAGGTGGCCAAAGCACCTACCTGTTGCTATCGTCCTGCCTGGGGTGAGCTGAGGGGGGGTGAGAGGAAAAGCCCAGTCAGGCCAGAACTCAGGGTCCCCCACCCTCCCCAGGGAGTGGGAGCTGGCGGTTCCAAGGCAGGCAGCCGAGTGACCTTGGGCAGCTGCTGTTGTCTGGCAAAGGGCACGGAATCGCACCCCTCCTTACACAGACCATTGGGGTGTGAGCTGCTTGATGGCTTGAGCGCCTAGTTGGAAACGGAACCTAGCAAGAAGATGCTGAGGACCAGCCAGAGAGTGTGCAGGAGGCAATGGGCTGGGCTTTGGAGAATCAAGAGGGGATGGGGTGCGGGCTGCCAGACAAACAGCCCAGAGTGTCCCTTGATCTCGGCCTTTTCCGAGAAGAGATGTCCAGAGCTTGATGTGCAGAGAAATCCAGTCACACACTGGACGGTCACTGGAACCCGCATGGGAGGGCAGCTCAATGCAGCCTGGAAATGGGAGGGAAAGGGGACAGCCTTGGACCTGCATTCCCCTGGGCGCTTGAATGCTTTTATGGAGTGCAGGTATTTGTGTCTGTCTCTGTGTGTGTATGTGTGTGTGTGACAGAGGGATAGAGATACAGATAGAGAGAGAGAGAGAGAGAGAGAGAGAGAGAGAGAGAGAGAGGGAGAGAGAGAGAGAGAGAGATAGAGAGAGAGAGAGAGAGAGAGAGAGAGAGAGAGAGAACACACAAGGGATCCTGCAGGAATGGCAGGGGTGGGGTATGTGAAACTGAAGGACTCAAAGGGTCTTTCCTCTCTACCCATGGAGGGCTCCTTAGTGGCCTGGCTCCCTTTGCAGGCACCCCTCCCTCCAACACTGTGTGGGTACCTCTCTCAGCGAAAGAGATCAAGTGCCAGTGGCATCAATAGTAGGAGTGCCAGGGTGAGACTGTGAGGCCCGCAGGGCTCCGGGAGGATAAAAGAGTAGTGCGGCCAGAGAGAACCCCTATCTTGAGTGACCCCATGAACAGAGACCAGCAGTGGGGTCCCAAATTACAAGGAATGGCCCTTTGGGTATCCCCCCTGGGCTTTGTCCCCTGGGTCCTGGCACCTGGATTTGTGGCTTTGGGTAGAGGAAAGGGGGTCCCTGGAGGCTGCTCTTGCAGCCCGGCCAGCTGAGCAGCTGAGCAGCAGCACTAGGTTTTGGGAAGCCCCCGCATCTGGGCCCTTGCCCTGTCCCGGTGGGAGTGGGTTTGGTGTGGGGTTGGTGTGTGAGTGAAGGTTTGGGGGTTGTGCCAGGGCGAGCGGGCCCTCTCCGCCCCCTAAGCCCCAAGAAACTGGGCTGGTTGGGTCACTGTGGAGGAGGAGCCCTCCTGCACCTCCCCGGGGGAATCTGGGCTGAGCGGCTGGGAGAGGGAGGCGATTTAGGGCCAGGATTTAGGGCACAGCGGAATTGGGATCCCATCTGGGTGGGAGAAGCCTTGCTTCCGGGGTCAGGAGTCCAGCCCAGCTGGGCCGCCTCTGTTGGGTCCCTTTGGCCTTTCCCGGAAGCGCCCAGGACCAGGTGGAGTTATTTGGTGAGGACAGGCAGGAGGGGGGGGCCCTCCTGTGCCCTGGCCGGGCTGGCTCCCTGGCACAAGTATCTCTGGTGCTTGTGCAAGGCCTGGACGGGCCACGCGAGGCTGCCACTTGCCCTAACCCTCTGTCCTTTCCGCCACACGTGTGGTGTGCAGGAGTTCTGAAGGCACCCAAGAGGGAGCGGCTGGCAGGGCCGGCGCTGTGGGAAGCAGGGCGTGTCTGCCGGGGCACGGGGACCTGGAACCCGGTCGGGACCGGGGCTTCAGGGGCCAGGCTGCTAGGGTCGGTTGGGATCCAGGTGTCCACCGGACACTACCGCGGGGGACTGTGGCTGTGCTAGTCGCGCAGCCGCCTCCGCGTGCGCCATCTGGTTCTCCTCCATTACCAACCCGCACCCGTGCGGTATCCACACCCCCACCTTCCCCGGGGCGGGCGGGGAGGGGTGTGGAGAAGGCAACCTTCCCCTCCTGGGTCAGTCTCCACCTGGTGCCGGGCTCCTGGCCCTCTCAGGCCGCCTTAGTGCCATCCTCCTAGACCCCGGCCCAAGGCGGGACGCAGAGGTTTGGCATCGGGGCAAGAGGGCAAGAGCACGAGAGGAGAGAGCCCTGCGCGCCCTGCGATGCGGGTCTTGGTGGTCGCCGCCCGGCCAGGTCCCCACCAGGTCCCGGGCATGCCAGGCTTCCGCTGGATACCAGGGGCTCCCATGCTGAAGGGGTGTGTGCGCACTGAAGTGTGTGCGTGTGTGCGCGTGTGTGTGAGTTTATGTGTGTGTTCGTGCGTGTGTGTTGGTCCTGGGCCCTGAAGGCAAGGACTGAGCCTGTCTGGGCAGGGCAGGGCGGGGCAGGGAGGGCTCCCTGGGATGGAAGGCGGACAGTTGTAATGGGACCCCACCCCGGGACAGGACCTGCCAGCTCGCCTCCCTCATCTGCACAAAGGCAGAGGACCCGGCCTTCTGGTGTGCACCCTTCGATAGCTCAGCTGGTAGAGCGGAGGACTGTAGACTGAATAGATAGTTGTGCACATCCTTAGGTCGCTGGTTCAATTCCGGCTTCGAAGGAAGTGTCCCATGCTTTTGTGCACAGGCACATGCACCCGCTCGCCCCTGCAAGCCTCCTCCTGCCTTCTGAGCCCAGAGCAGGCACAGCCTCTCCAGACTGCCCACCTGTTTTACTGTCAACTCTTGCATCCTGGTCCTCAATTCCAGGGCTTTGTTCTCTTTGTTCTCTATCATACCCCTCCTCCCGGATATTCTGGCTCACCATAGGACCAAAGTTAGGAAAACAAGTGACTTAAACTGAAGCCTTTGAAACCATGAGCCCAAACAAATCTTTCCTTATTAGATTGATCTCTCAGTTATTTTGTCATAACAAGGAAATCTTTCTGTCACAGTTTCCTGAGACAGGAACACAAAGGAGTCTGTGAGTCCTTGCAATTGTCTTGCTTTCAACTACTACTATTGTGCCACTTTTAATATGCATATTGGCAGCACATCTGAAATTACATGTTCTATTGTTGGTGATAGTCTTGACTGTGTTGCTAATAAAATAAAAGCCCTAGGATTTCCATTTCTTTAAAATTTATATTCCATTTATTCTCTGGACGATAGTGTTCCATAAGGGAAGGAAACAAAGAAGTGGGAAGATTGGGGAGGATGCAGACAGAGTACCAGAGCAAAAGGCAAGGATAATAGTGAGGATGAATACCCGACATTGTCTTTGCTTATTTCACAAGCTTGCAGCAGGCCAGGGCAGGCAGATAACATACAACCAGGAATTTTTCCAGACCTTAAAATATTATTTGTTTGTTTGTTTTGATTTCTTATTTTTCTTGAAGGAAGTATTAGATTTTTGAAAGTCAACAGATTCCACACTGCACTCTCCTCATGGGCATCACCGGTTTCTCAGCCCCAGAGCATTTACATTTGGGAATCCTGCCACCTGCTGGATTTGTGAAAGATGACATGCCACCTTTCAAAATTTTCATTTGTTGGATCCAGGGAGTGAAAATACCTCAACTGTTGTTTCAGAGATTTTTTTTTCTCCTTGTGGGGTGGGGGTGGGCTGTGGTTGTGGGAGCAGAGGCTTGAGATGATTTCCCTGAGATTCTTGTATTTTTATGTATAAATCTTTCAGTGGATTTTAAAAGCACATCTGTCAAAAAGTCTAAAATAATGTATTAATGACCCAAAGTAATAATAAAAGAAATCAACAATAATGGTAAATATTACATTCAGTGCTCTTATGTGTCAGGACCATGCAGAGGAGACAGGCAGATGTGAATGATGGAAACTGGAGAAAAAGGGAACAATTCTATAAAATGGTTTCCTCCATGTTTTTCCATCCTTGATAATCAATTTCCCTGCTGCCCTTCTTGGCTTAAGTGGTTTAATGTTATATTTCATTCAATTATTTGGAGATGGAGGTCTCACTGTGTTGCTCAGGCTGGCCCTGAACTCCTGGGCTCAAGCAATTCTCCTGCTTCAGCCTCTCAAGAAGCTAGGACTATGGGCCCTCACCACTGCAAAAGAATGACTTCAAATGTCCCAAAGAACTTTAATGATGCAGAAAGCTGAGACACAGTAAGTAGTAGGAATAAAAAAAAATCTTTTAATCTTGAACATTTTGACCATAGGATTATAGTCTTTTGAAATTAGATAATGCTTTGTCAATCTTTCAAGGTATTGTAAATAATATTCTCAATTGTTCTGTTGGCTTCCGTGTAGAAAATTGTTTCAAACTTGTTACAGCATGATCAAGTTCTCCTAAGTCACACCTGTAATATTATCTGTGGATAATATGCTTTGAGCAAAATATGGTTGAATACAGGAAAACCCCTGGACAATTGTTCCTTCCAAGAGTGCATGGGGCTCAATGTTCCTAGCAGCTCAATTAACAATAGCTAAGATATGGAACCAACCTAGATGCCCTTCCACAGAAAAATGAGTTGAGCTTCGTCCAGGGTGAGACATAGGGATTTAATTTCATTTTGCTACATATGGATTTCCAGTTTTCCCAGCACAATTTATTGAAGACATTATGTTTTCTCCACAATTATTTTTGGTGACTGTGTCTAGTATGAACCGTGTTCATGTGGGTTTGTTTCTGTGTCTTCTATTCTGTACCATTGGCCTAAAAGTCTGTTACGGTGCCAATACCATGTTGTTTTTGTTACTATGGTTTTGTAGTATAGTTTAAGGTCTTCACTCTTCTTTCTAAGAATTGCTTTGGCTATTCTGGGTCCCTTATTTTTCCAAATGAATTTCATTTTTGCTTTTTATACTTCTATGAAGAATGTCATTGGGATTTTAATAGGAATTGCATTAAATCTTTTGGTAATATGATCATTTTGACTATACTAATTCTGCCTACCCAAGAATGGGAGATCTTTCCATCTTCTAAGGTCTTCTTCAATTTTTTTCTTTAGTGTTATATAGTTTTCATTGTAGAAGTCTTCACCTCTTTCGTTAGATTGATTCCCAAGTATTTTATTTTATTTTTATGAGGCTATTGTGAATGGAGTAGCTTTCCTAATTTCTCATTTAGTGGATTCATCACTGATGTACAGGAACACAATTATTTATGGGTGTTAATTTTATATTCTCTTACTTTGCTGAATTATTTTATGAGTTGTACAAATTTTCTGGTGGAATTTTTTGGGTGCTCCAAATATAGAATCATGTCATTAGCAAACAGGTATTGTGAGTTCTTCTTTTCCTATTCGTATCCTTTTAATTTCCCTGAATCGGACAAAGCCCGTGATATATTTGTTAGAAACATTTTCATTTCACATAGGCTTAATTATGGCCTGCACAGTGCCAGATCAATTGAACACTCATATCTGGCCTAAAGATCTAGATAATGGTAATTAGAGACCCAATACTTCTTATTTAATATATTATATGACTATATAATATATATAGTATGAGTGAGTGATCT
The DNA here is from genome assembly GCF_052094955.1 of Ictidomys tridecemlineatus. NCBI lineage: Eukaryota > Metazoa > Chordata > Mammalia > Rodentia > Sciuridae > Ictidomys > Ictidomys tridecemlineatus. The sequence continues at coordinate 93,389,949 of NC_135481.1, forward strand.
CTACCCTTTTATTAACTTCTTTGTATAATTTTCCAAATGTTCTCATTTTTTTCACCTTTGGTTATTTATTTTATTTGGTTTAGCCTGACACAGTTTCATGGGACGCTTGATAATTGGGTATCATAGATAAAAATAATCCAGGTGGTCTCCGACCCATTTTGGAGTCACCTGTGCTCTAAATGGACAGATGAATGGACAGGAGGAGTCATTCTCAGCATGAACTGTCACATCCCTTCTTTCTTCTTAATAGCATTTATTTTCTAACAGAGGGATATGGTGACCCAGTGGAGTAAGGGCTTGTTGAAGTGAACCATCAAAACTAGCAGAGTTTGAGGGCTGGGGCTGTGGCTTAGTGGTAGAGCGCTTGCCTCACATGTATGAGGCACAGGGTTCAATCCTCAGCACCACATAAAAACAAATAAGTAAAATAAAGATATTGTGTCCATGTATAACTAAAAATATATTTTTAAAAACTATCAGAGTTTGATTTCAATAGCTAATGACTAAAGGTATAGCTTTTTTTTTTTTAAGAGAGAGTGAGAGAGGAGAGTGAGAGAGAATTTTTAATATTTATTTATTTATTTTTTTTAGTTCTCGGCGGACACAACATCTTTGTTGGTATGTTGTGCTGAGGATCGAACCCGGGCCGCACGCATGCCAGGTGAGCGCGCTACCGCTTGAGCCACATCCCCAGCCCTAAAGGTATAGCTTTTAGAATGTGCTTTTAGTTTATCTATGTAAAAGGCTGTATAGATTAACTGAACATCATTTTCAAACAGAGGAAAAAAGGGCTAGTTTGAAACCATCCTAATGACTCCATGTCACAAATTTACCTTCATTTTTGTCTTACTGTGATTGATTTAGACTTCATCAGTATTTCCTTTCAATGAAATTTGAAGCTCCAAGACTTCTACAGACAATAAATTCTATTCAAATAATATATATCTTGGGATGTGTTTGGTCATTTAAAAAATTCTCAAATATCCTTATATACATGTTCTTTGTCAAAAGAATAAAGTAGGGCTGAAGATGCAACTCAGTGGTCTTTGTCTGTGTGCTCCACATTGCTCCACACAGGCCAGTGGGGAAAGCCAGCAGCCCTCTTCCAACAGAGAGAGCCCCTCCCCTGCTGACCTCTGGTAGTACACTTCACCTCCTAACCAGGGCTGAGGCTGGGAATCCCACAGGTGGACACCACAGTGCTTCCTAGCATGTGCCAGGCCATAGTTCAATCCTGAGGATGGCAAAAAATAAAATAAGGTAGATTTGATGGATAAGTACAGCTTTTTAAAAATCATATTCTATGGGCTAAGAGATATAGGTCAGTTGGTAGAGTACCTGCCTCACATGTACAAGACTCTGGGTTCAATCCCCAGCACCACCAAAAGAAGAAGAAGAAGAAGAAGAAGAAGGAGAAGAAGGAGAAGAAGGAGAAGAAGGAGAAGAAGGAGAAGAAGGAGAAGAAGGAGAAGAAGGAGAAGAAGGAGAAGAAGGAGAAGAAGGAGAAGAAGGAGAAGAAGGAGAAGAAGGAGAAGAAGGAGAAGAAGGAGAAGAAGGAGAAGAAGGAGAAGAAGGAGAAGAAGGAGAAGAAGGAGAAGAAGGAGAAGAAGGAGAAGAAGGAGAAGAAGGAGAAGAAGGAGAAGAAGGAAGAAGGAGAAGAAGAGGAAGAAGAAGAGGAAGAAGAAGAGGAAGAAGAAGAGGAAGAAGAAGAGGAAGAAGAAGAGGAAGAAGAAGAGGAAGAAGAAGAGGAAGAAGAAGAGGAAGAAGAAGAGGAAGAAGAAGAGGAAGAAGAAGAAGAAGCAAAACTTGCTATGAATGTAAACATCATTAATTAAAATAAAAAGCAGGGCTGAGCTGGGGTTGCTTAGAATAGGTGAGGCACTGGGTTTGATTCTTAGCACCATATATAAGATAAAATAAACTTTCATCAGCAACTAAAAAAATACATTAAAACTTTTTAAAAAAAGAATCTGCTTTAAAAATCATATTCTACATAATTTTTTAAAGGACACAGTAAAGATAGATCCTAGGTAAGCATCTACCAGGTAACTCTTCCAGGCCATTGCAGACCTGGCCATGTAGGAATCTGAAAGTTAACAATTCAATCAGTTGTCATTATTCACTCAATAAATATTCAGCAAATGTGTGTATGCACAGAGCTTTGATGTGTTGTGAGGGAGACAAATATGAATAATAATTTTAAAAATTTTATAGTTATAGATGGACAGCATGACTTTATTTTATTTATTTTTTATGTGGTGCTGAGGATCGAACCCAGTGCCTCACACAGGCGAGGCAAGTTCTCTGCCACTGAGCTTCAGCCCCAGTCTGAGTAGTAAGTTTTTGACTGTCAAGGAACTTCTTCTTTAGTAGTAGCTGAGGTCCAACATAGACAACCAAAATTACCCTAAAGGCAACATGACACACGAAAAGCACAAAAGGGATGCTGTGAGAAGACAGAGGAAGAAATCAACAACGATTGACAAAACACAATTACAAAATAAGAGGACGAGAATGCTATGGTCTGGGTGAGGACGAAGGCTTTCTCTCCCTGTCTGGTAAGAGGAAGTGCAGGGGGAACTTGCCCAAGGGGTCTGTGAAGATGCTCTGGGACTGGCTGTACTTGCACTGCTACAAGCCCTGCTCTTCAATTCAGAAGCTAAGCCTTTCTGGACAGACCAGTCTCTCAGTGCTGCGCATATGTGATTGGTTCATCAACCTCTGGTGGTGGCTTCCCCAGACATGCTTTGGCAGGATGGCAGAGTCTCTGATCAGTTTACTGTTGTGGTGCTCAGCCCTGGGAAGTGGCCCTGCCAGGTGGTAACAGCCCCTCGGTGCTGATTCTCTGTACCAGGCCCCATCAATGTGCTCTTTGTCTGTGTGCTCACACTGCTCCACACAGGCCAGTGGGGAAAGCCAGCAGCCCTCTTCCGACAGAGAGAGCCCCTCCCCTGCTGACCTCTGGTAGTACACTTGACCTCCTGACCAGGGCTGAGGCTGGGAACCCCACAGGTGGACTCATCAACACACCACAGTTGATAAACTAGGCAGAAGAAATGATCGAGTGCAGACAATACCCTCACAGGTAGGAATTAGAGTCGATTGAAAGAACTAGGGCTTCATTAGGAGCAGCAGGACCTGGCACCCTAGATCCTACACATTCCCATCACTTTAGTTTTTGAGAACCCCAAGAAGGCATCAGCCAACAGGGGTGCTCAAGGCTCAAGCCAGCTGTTCTGGGTTCCTGGTTCACTTCCTTTCTATACAGAGGGTCTTCTATAGATCACTGCCAAGCATCAGGACCAAGATATCTTCTCTGTGCAGGGGTCTTCAGCAGGAAGGTGTCAGCTGGCATCACTGCATTGTGACAGGGACTTCTCTGCTAACTCTGCCAAGTCTCCAGGCCTCCTCAGTGATGAGACCAAAGATCCACGGAAAGGAAATGCCTAAGGCTGGGGTTGTGGCTTAGTGGTAGAACACTTGCCTAGCATGTGTGAAGCACTGGGTTCGATTCTCCACATCACATATAAATAAACAAAATAAAGGTTCAAAAAAATAAAATAAAAAACACCAACCCTGTTTAAAAAAAAAAAAAGAAAGGAATGGCTAACTCTAATCAGAGGCATACAGGGAAGGGAATACACAGAAACTTTAGAAGGACACTATTCAATCCCCTGTATTCATCAATAACCTCTCCAATCAATGAGGGGGTATCACGGTACCTCAGCACATCATGGAATGGCCAGTCACAAGGCTTTCGGGCAACAACAGGAAGCCCAGGTCAAAATGCCTCAAAGAGGGGCTCACAAGAACCCCCTCCCTTCCCTCAAACAGAGACCTGCCTCAGGAGCATAACACAAGGGGCTACAAGGGGAGATGCCTGCCTCTGTAATCCATAGCCCCAAGTCCCTGACACACAACAAGTGATGAGGAGTTTCCAACCACTCAGAATAGCTCCACACAGAAACGTCTCTGAGTCCTGTGGGATGTGGGCTGCTGATAAGTAGAGATGGCTGAGAAGGTGATTCTCTTTCTCAGGACAAGTACATCAAAGGTTCAGTTATAAATGGCCAGGAAGCATATTTGACAAGACAAGGGTATTGATCAGGAAATAAAGCTCTGGTGGAAGCAGCACTCTTTTCAATGAGTAAATAAGATGGTGTCACTTAATAACTCCTCCAGGGATCATCCCTCTTCCAGCCCAGTGTCATTAATCTGGTGTCATGGCAACAGGCTGGCCTTGGGTACTCCTTCTGGAGCTTTCTTTTGCTTATGTGTCTTTTGTTCAAAAGTTACAGCTTGCTCCTTCCACTGTGTGGCTCCCAGCACAAGTGACAATGTGGGAGAAAGTGAGTTCAGATTTCACTGTTTAGCATGACTTTTGAAGTCAGCCCAAACAAATAATCTGGCCAGCAGCTGGCTACACTGAAAGGCAGTCTCCTGCCCCTGCACAGGTGTGTACATCCTTGCAGTTCTTGTTCCCTTAACAGCAGCAGCAGCAGCAGCAGCAGCAGCAGCAGCAGCAGCAGCAGCAACTGCAGCAGGGAGCTGCTAGAATCTCAGAATCTCAGACCCCACCCCAGCATCAAAATCTGACCTTAGCAGCACCCCCAGATGATTCAGAGTCACAGTAAAGTTCAGGAAGCACTGCCAGATAGAGATTTCCTTTAAGAGCACCAGCAACAGCTTCATGAAGAAGTTTCTCTTCTGAAGAGCCACATTTTTTTTAAATTAGCCTTGCTGGCCTGTCAAGATTTCAACAAAAAGTATGAGAGAGACACCATTTGTACAGTAAGGAGAAAGCCCTGGGAATGGAACCCACCCAGTCACCTCAGGGACTATGGATTGTGAATCTAGCATCATGTTCCAGTTGTATAAAGCAGAGGAGGCTGTTCTAGAATCTGTACCAAACAAATGACAAAGCAAGCTCCATTCCAGCCAGGCTATAGGAGGATCCATCACAGCAATGAATTTCTTGTCTAAACACTGACCTAAGGATGTTTATGAAAACGTGTTGCTATCCTAGAGAATCAAGTTTGAAAGATTTTCCTCCATTCCTAGAAGACATAGGAAAGGCCACAAGCCAGGTCTCTACAATCATAATGAAATAAGAAATGGAAAACAAAGCACAATGTTAAGGTACCAACTTGAACCATGACATAAAGAAAAGACCACTGTCTTCCATTTAAACCAAATTAAAGCAAGATTACAAGAGAGCTGATCAGTGCCTGTCTCACCTGGAAAATCGGGGCCAGAGAACAGCAACTGATCTGATTACAGAGAAGTTTTTATAGCACAAAAAGTTGCAGAAAGGGGGTTGTCTTGGGAACTTACAGCTGACAGGGTTCAGACAAGCGTAATACAAGGGCAGATAGCAGGTTTATGATCTACATTGTTTAGCATCTCAAGGTAGGGAGCAAACTCAGATTCCAGCAGCTGGGATTTCAGGGAAGGTTGTTATCTGGTCAAGGAGAACCGGGCACTGGTGAGTTCAAAGCATAGGCAGAAATCCGAAGCAAGTTTTTAAAACATCAAATTATGGTAAGGCCAAATAGAAATCTTAGTATTTTTATAGTAAAACAGACTTTGTGACGAGATGGCTCCCAATTTTAACATGGAGTTAAGTGGAGTTCATCACCAACATTATGAATAGATTTATTCACATTTAAATTTATGGATGAAATTTATTTATGATTTTTTTCCATGCTACAAGGTTTTGTTAAAAATAAGTATTATGTAGGGTGGGGCTGAAGCTCAGTGATAGAGTGCTTGTCCAAACCATGTGAGGCACTGGATTTGATCCTCAGCACCACAAAATAAATAATTAAATAAATAAATAAACAAAGATATTGTGTCCATCTATTTAAAAATATTTTTACAAACAAGTATTACAGGTCAAGGGTTGTGGCTCTTTGTATGAGTGCTTGCCTAGCATGTGGGAGGCCCTGGGTTTGATCTTCAACACCACATAAAAAAACAAATAAAATAAAGGTATTGTGTCCAACTACAACTAAAAAATAAATATAAAAAAACAAGTATTACAAATTTATAATAGTTTAAAATTGTATCTATTTCAAGCAGAATTATATATAAATAGGTGCTACTCCTTGGTATACACAAGACTTAATTTTTTTTTTCTATTGTACCACTATAGTTCTCATCATTTTCTCTTTTTTTTTTTTTTTTGTAGACTTCCCTTTGGGATGCAACTGTTTTTGCACATTCTTTTACACTTGTCTTAACTGTTAAGATTTGTAGCACACAAAAGAACTACAAACATTTTTCATTGAAACTTGTTTACAACCAAGCAGGGTTGATTTCTGTGTGTTATTTGCTATGTTTTAATTGAGATATTACAAACAAAAAAGAAGCAAAGAACAAAAATGAATTTCTATAATATATGTTCATGGCCTGGAATACTGACTGGCTTGAAAGGCTTTTAACTATTGGTTATCAAAATTATATGCAGTAGCCATGAAGAACTCATTTAGCTAGCAGCATGTAAATCACTGAGTTGGTTATTCAAAGACTAGACAAACAGAGTACCAGGGTACTATTTCCATTTTGTTTTCCAAGTTGTAGGTTGTAGCTGAAAATATTCTAACATTACATAAATTAATTGTTTTCCACTGGAGACCATACATACCACAGTGTTGTCACAGCCAATTTTCACTTGGGCTATAATTGATGAAAAAATAAGTTTCCCAGCAGGTTAGAAACCAAACCCAACTCATTGCTGTTGACCAGGATATTTAAACAATGAAAGTGAGGTGATGAATCTTCCTCTTGAAGAATCTTCCACTCTCAGTTGAAATTTTGTTTGCATAATAGTTATATATTGAAAGACACATTATTTTATTAAAAATTGATTTCATCTTATTTTTCCAGCCTCAAACTGATTCCTGAAGCCAGGTTTATCTGCCTACAATAATTATTTCTGCTCAGTCCCCCTGCCCATACCTATTATGTTTCTTTTCTCTTTATTTTTTTGGGGAGGAGGGGAGACTGGGGTTTGAACTCAGAGACACTTGACCACTGAGCCACATCCCCAGCCCTATTTTTTATATTTTATTTAGAGACAGGGTCTCACTGAGTTGCTTAGTGCCTCGCTGTTGCTGAGGCTGGCTTTGAACTCTTGATCCTCCTTCCTTGGCCTCTGGAGCTGCTGGGATTACAGGCATGCGCCATGACACCCAGCACCTATTATGTTTCTTTAAGGTTTTGCTAAATTCTGAGAAATGCTAGCATTGTTATTGCATAAAAGATAGCTTACAAATGCCTACCTGGGCTTAAAGAAGTAAAACAATTCAGTTACATTATTGATGTTAAATTAAATTTGAAAGCATAACATAAAAAATCTGTATAATCTGCCGCAGTCTGGCTGGGCACAAATAACCGGAAGGTCACGAGCCACTTGTAGGTTCAAACAGAAACTACTTTATTGCGAGAACCCAATGGGAACTCAACGGGAACTCAGCGAGAGCTCAAAAGCAGTGGGCACCCGAGGCAGCAGGAGCTGCCCCATTGCTAGACAGCAGAGGTCTATATAAACAACTGAACACACAGCCTGCCCCAATCCAGCATCATCTAGCCACAGCAATCAGTCATCATCCCAATAATTATACACAGCTTAACCCAATTATCACCATCTCAATGGCTCACAGGCACTACCCCTCAACCACTCCCCCTGGCAAAATGCCAGGCGCCATCTTGACTTGGTTGTGGCTCTCAACAATAATCATTTTAACATAAAGGATTCTAGGGTAACTTCTTCAAACAATTTGTAAAATCATTCTTTCTTCTGATCTTACTTTGGACTTTAATATATATAATATGCCATATTATTTATCTACAATTTTGACCTAATTTCTTTTTTTTAATATTTATCTATTTTTTTTTAGTTGTAGGAGAACACAATACCGTTACTTCATTTTTATGTGGTGCTGAGGATTGAACCCAGGGCCTCATGTGTGCTAGGCAAGCACTCTACCACTGAGCCACAACCCCAGCCCAATTTTGACCTAATTTCTAATCGAATTTAACTTAATGGGCAAAGTTCCTAATAGAACTACCTCAAAACAAAAACAACATCATCATCAACAACAACAACAAAAACAATTTAGGAGAGCTCATGAGAGCAATGTGGAAGAAAACAACAACAAAAACCCTAAAAGATCTAAAATGAGCCATAGGATGATAGGGTTCAAGCCTTAAAAACATTTTAATATTGTTTTCAATTATGTAGATAATTTATTCAATACATATTTTTTTTGGCTTTAGTCTTGTCCTTTTGCCTAATTCAAGTCATGTAATTCAAGCAGAAAAATGAACCTAGTCTCAATTTTATGTAATTAAGGCATGCATGTTTTTCAGTCCCAATCTTACCTTTTTACCCTCCTCAAGTAAATGTCCTCAAGGCCTTCCTTCCACAGAGTGCCAGGTCAGCAAAGCCACACACACTAACAGTTTGATTCAGGGATCAGGTGTCTGAATCTTCTAATCTTCAGAAAAGTGGGATTTTAAAAATCTTTTCCCTGCCTTACATGGATGAGAAAGATTTCCTTGAGCTCAGTTCTGCCTTAAATCTCATCTGAAACATTTATTCATTTTGTATATTCAGAGTGTAGAGGACACATCAGGCCTTAATGTTTACCTGTGTGTATTAATTATGTTTCAGAGATGTCAAGGTCTCAGCATTAGCTCAAGAGGAAAAAAATACCAGTGAGCTCAACTGGTTTTAATTATACCAAGTGTCGAGCAGGGGCTCTGGCCCCAGAAAGAGATTTAGGGTTTGGCAGGTGGAAGAAAATGCAAGCCATGGAGGGAGTATTGGTCATCCTTTATTTAGAGGCAACCATAGCTATTAACCAGGCCTCAGCTTCATCTTCATTTTATTCCCTCTTCACATTCATTTCCACAGGCCTTTTTTATATCAGGCCAAACAAAGAAGGCACGCTACTAACAGGTTACCTAAGGAGCGGGGGCAGTGTGCATGCTCACAAGTTCATGTTTTATGACCTTGAGTGTATATGCTGAATCACAGTGTTTCTGGCCTTGACTAGCCATAACATAGTCAGTTTCCAGCCCTGGGTACATAACATAGCCCACCAGAAGTCTCATCAAGGCAGCCTAACTATAGCCACTTTTGGCCTTCCCCAACAATCCACCCCTTTAGGATTCCTCATTGTTCAGTCTACACAACTGAAGTCTTCTGCAATGATCCCTTAGCGAGGAGAGCAGAGCCCTGTATCTATAACAATATAAGGGTACAATAACATACGACCAAAAGAAAGGCCCCATCCCTTCTGATTACTAAAAGCCATTGCCAGTTTCACCCTATAGTGAGGTGGCGATAAAAGTATTTCTCATTCACATCTAATTGTCAAGGGACAGTCTGAATTCACCAGGGTTATCCAGCAAAACTCAGAGGCATTTCAGTGCATACCCATCAGGCATCTCTGCTGTAGGTGTGTGTCCAGTTCACAGTGGTGTTGGCAAGGACACACCTACAGATGAAAGAACAGGTAAATCACATCCATCTAGGAAAATCCATGCCAGCTTTGAGTCCTGGGAAAGCACAGTGGCCACCTGGGGTGGCTTCCCTGAGTGGTGATATCACACTCATACAGCTGGGTCCTATACCCCAGCAAGCTCAGTGTGCACCAGAACCAGGGAACTCATAATTGGTCAAAGGACAAAACAAACATCCACTTTAAAATCTGTGTCCCATCTATGGTACATGGGCCAAGTCACATGGGGGTGGAGGGTAGGGGGCTTCATTAGTTACCCATGGCATTACAAGGAGATCACAATCCAAACCTCTTCCCCATGGGGCTAACAGGGCTACACAATGAATGTGGGAGACCTTCATTGTCCAAGTTCATGTCCCATCCAGTTTGCCCCCTATGCAGGGAAAAGAACATTCCCTTGCTTCCCAAACCCAGGCTTAATTACAATATCCTTTGTTGTCACCTGCACCTGTATTGGTGCTGCTGTGCGATGCACCAAAGCTTCCACAGGACCTGGTCCCATTTGCTGGGGACCCTCCTTCAGAGCTCTCACTGTGCCCACCCTTTCATGAAAGGTGTGTTGACTGCGTCCTAAGTCCTTGCATAAGCAGGCCTTTATATCTCTCCATCATGCCTGCAGCCTGTGGATGATATGGGACGTACAGCTTCCGTTGAATCTGTAACTGAATTGCCCATGGCTGTACATTCTGACCTGTAAATTGAGTCCCTTGTTCTTTCCATTGTGATGGGCTGACTAGACAAAGCTGTCAACCCCATCAGGGCACAAATCATGGCACACTGATTCACTTGACAACTGGGCCAAGCAAACAACAAGCCTGTAGTCATATCCACTGCTGTCAAGGCCCCTTCTGACCTTAGTAAAGGCAATGTAGTCAACTGCCATCATGTCAAAGGGATGTGTCCCCACATTAGCTGGCCATGCATTGATCCAAGGCATGGGGATGTGGATATTTCTGAGCACAAAACACACATGCCCAGCAAGCCCCTACCAAGGCATCCCACATTAAAGGCAGACCCTACTGTTTGGCTACATTCCACATAGCCCTCTATAGGATAAATGTTTCTTACAGCTCTAGGAGCAAAAACTGATGCAGTTTTACCAGAGACTGCCAAGGTGGAGGAGTTACAAGATAAGGAAGAGGCCTTGAGAGCCAGAGTATGGTTACTGAATGAGGAGCTCCATACCTTGAAAATACCCCTCAGCCTCCCCATAGTGCTGATGGAGTCCCAGGAGGAGAAGGAAGATTAGCGCCTGCAAGCCCAGCCAATAGTAATGGAGAAAACGAAACAGCACAGCTGATAGTTCCAATGCGCAGCTGCCAGCAGGGCCGGCCCAGTGACCAAGTTCACCATGTTCCACCAGTAAGTAAATCAGAGTTGGAGTTGGTGGACTTGGGAAAATAATTTGGACAGAGTCCAAGAGACCCTGGCCAATTTGTTTTTATGCTAGTGAGATTTAAAGGTGCCAGTAGCTGACAGGGGCAAGACGCCCATGTGCTACGTGTTATTGTTCCTGCACAACCTTGTGACTTAGATGTGCTGGGGGCCAGCAGGAGCCAAGAAATCCCAGTATACTAGAAGCTGGAAGGGGCCAGAAAGCCCAAATGTTCCAGGAGCCAGCAGGGGCTGAAAAGGAGCCCAACTATACTAGGAGCTGGCAGAGGCCGAGAGAGCCCAAATGTGCTAGAAGCTGGCAGGGTGGAAAGAGCCAAGTGTGTCAGGAGTGGAGGTGGGGTGGGCATGCCAAGAGAGAGCCCAAGTGTATTAGGAGCTTGCAGGAGCCAAAAAAGAGAGAGGTGATAGAGCCTATTATCTATCACCCTTACCTTGGAGGTAAGGCGTCCATACTATTTCAGTGTTTGTTACACTGATGCCTCCAGTTGTAGACAACTGCCTATGTGGATGGCAGTGGCTGTGGAGTCAAAAAGAGGCACTGTCTGGTTTGATGCAGGTTTACAACAAGGAAACCAGTGAGCTGAGCTAAATGGTGATAGAAAATGAAGCATTCCCAACAGTGATATGTACTGACAGTTGTGTATTGGGGACAAGTTCTGTGGCAAGAGCCTTGGGAGCTAAGCTACCAGAAACAGGTGACTATAGGACATGTTATGGGCCATGCCCCCCATGACTACCCCAAGGAATGATGAAGCAGATGCTTTGGCTAAGGTCAGTGTTTAGAGCAGGTACCTCCCACCAACTCGGCGGCTTAGTTACACTGCCACCTACGACACACAAGTATGAAGACTATGTGGAATGTAGCCAAACAGTGAATGTTTGGGCCAGTTTCATGGAATAATGATGTAACAATTTCTAAAAGTAATAATTTATATTTATGTTTTAATTAAATTTAGGTTTGAAAATTTATAACATTAAAATAGTATAAGAATATTATACATTAAATATAAAAATGTATATTAATTATTATATAAGTATATAACAATATTGTTATGAGAAAATATTATAGTGTTTGTAATTTAACCACATCAAAATATAATAACAAGATGCTATAATAATATAAAAATCATGCTATATATAATACAATAATAATGATTATAATAATATAATAATTTTGATATTACATTTTTAAAAGCATAATAAGAGCAATTAATACAGAATGATTTTCCCCTATCTTGGAAGAGTCCGACAGTCAATTTCTCCCTATTTTTAAAGACAGGGAAAGGAGTGGGTTCTTAGACTAAATATTTCAGTCTAGTATAAAGCAACAAAGACTAGGTTTGAGGAAGAGAAAGAAGGATTTTAGGGAAATCCAGGAAATAAAAAAAAAATACAAGGATTTTTTCCTAAAACCAACAGGATACATGAGGAAGAAGGAAAGAGAAAACAGAATTTGTGGCTGCACTGGGGCCTGGGAAGACGTTAGAGCACCATGGTGTGTGTCTGTAATTTCAGCTACTCAGGACACTAAGACAGAAAGATCACAAATTAAAGACCAGCATGGGCAAATTGGCAAGACCCTACCTCAGAATTTAAAAAAAAAAATAATAAAAAGGGTTGGCTATGTATCTCCATGCTAGAATATCCATGGGTTCAACTAACAGTACCACCAAGAAGATGAAGAAAAAGAGGGTTAAGAAGAAGGAAAAGAGTAGTTGGGAGCCATGGTTCAAACCTGTAATCAATCTCTGTGACTCAGGAGGCTGAGGAAGGAGAATGTCAAGTTGGTGGGCAGCCTTAGCGATTCAGTGAGACCCTCAGCAACTTAGCAAAATCCTGTCTCAAAATAATAAAAAAATATAGCTCAGTGGTAAAGCATCCTGGGACTAATACCTAGTACCCCCCAATATGAAGGGAGTGGGGAGAACATCGCCCAGGAAGATCTGGGTAGATGGAGAAAGCACCTCTGTGAGGATTATTGGTCTTGGACCCAGGTATTTCTTGGGAACTGAGCCATCACTGGAGGTGGTCCTGCTTTCATTCAAGAAAACGTCTCCAATACCTGTTCCAGGGGACAGTGGTAACCGTCTTCCCTTGGGGTCCATGAGGATGTCATTCCTCTATCATCCATCCCTAACTAGGGCTAGGAGGACTTGCAGCTAACACCATCTTCCACTTCAATTCCCAATGCACACAACACCACAGACACTATGAATCCCAAGAGGGGAAAATGACTGATGGGTCTGGACTGGGTCCCAGGGGAGCAGGAGTGAGGGACCATCCAACACCTTTACTTGGAGGAGGGTTTTATTTTATTTTATTTTTTAAAGAAAGAGTGAGAGAGAATCTTTAATATTTATTTTTTTAGTTCTCGGCGGACACAACATCTTTGTTGGTATGTGGTGCTGAGGATCGAACCCGGGCCGCACGCATGCCAGGCGAGCGCGCTACCGCTTGAGCCACATCCCCAGCCCTGGAGGAGGGTTTTAAATGAATGCACCTTGACTCTGTAGGAGACTTCTTTCATCCTGCCTTTTTCTCCCTGAAGTAGAGCTATATTTATTGAAGCATCTCTTACAACAACTAAAAATATTTACAAATATAAGAAAGGAAGTGAAAATTATTCAAAGCTGAGCTAGGGGTGTAGTTTATTGGTAGAGCACTTGCTTAGTATGCATAAGGTCCTGGGTTTAATCTCTAGGAAAGAAAAAAAACCTCAAAGTATTAGAATGCTATGACTGTATGTTTACCTTTTTGATATTTCAAGAGCCACATAATGATCCTATTGTTTGTTGAAATATATGGACTTTCCCAGGTATGATGGTACAGGCCTGACATCCTGGTTACTCAGGAGGCTAACAAAGAAGGATTGCAAGTTTGAGGTCAGCCTTAGCAACTTAGCAAGTTCCTCAGCAATTTAGGGAGACCCTGTCTGAAAATAACATAAAGAGTGCTATGGATGTGGGTTAGTGGTTGAGCACCCCTGGGTTCAATTCCTGGTACCTCTGGTCTTGCTTTAGTTCAGGAGGATTCAATCTGAGGTCAAACAAATAAAATCTTTAGTCACCAAAGTAATTGATTAAATTATTCAAGTAATCTCCTTATAAGCAGAAACAGAATTTTTGTGAATCTAAAATCATCTTTGTTTTCCTTGGTATGCTTATTAAAGACAGCCATGTTATTTTGTTTGGCATTAAATATATCTCTAGGGGCTGGGGTTGTGGCTCAATGGCAGAGCACTTGCCTGGCATGTGTGAGGCACTGAGTTCTATCCTTAGCACCACATACAAATAAATAAAAAATAAAGGTATATATATATATATATATATATATATATATATATATATAGAGAGAGAGAGAGAGAGAGAGAGAGAGAGAGAGAGAATACACTCCACTCCAGGCATAGTGGCACATGTCTGAAATCCCAGCTACACAGAGAGCCAAGGCAGGAGGGTTATAAATTTAAGAACAGCCTAAACAACATAGGGAGACACTGTCTTAAAAAATGTGTATATCTTGATATAAAAAACATAAATAATTAAGATTTATCTGAATAGTTACAGAAAAGTTCTTAGACGAGAATGACAAAGTTGAATATTTATGCAGCTCATTAGGGTTATAGAGGATCCCAAATTGTACAGAATCAACTTGATCAATTAGTAGAATGGTTTAAATGCATCAGGAACATGTGGTGGGTGGTAATATAACTTCTAGATATAGATGGGCTAACTCAACCTCAATTCTGCTACACACTCCTGTGCCACTTTGGACAAATTACTTAAGCACTGTGGGTTTCAGTTTTCCTCATCTGTAACCTGAATCTGTGTCCTTCATATGGGATCTTGAGAGAATGAAAAGCAATAATGTGATCAAAGTGCTAAATTTGGAAATCAGCACACAGTAAGTTTACAATGCATATTAATTATCATTGCTTTGTTTAATAAATATTTACATTGTGCATTCTGTATGCTAGGCACTATTCTAATTTACTAAGAATTTATGTGGTAGACACTATTTTAAAATTGTGCAGATATTAATTCATTTGATCATCATAACAGTCCTGTGGAATAGGTACTATCATTATCATGATCATCATCATCATCATCACCTCTCATAGATAAGGGAATTGAAGTCCAGAGACTCAGTAACTTGCTTGAGACAACATAATCAGTAAGAGTAAGAGCCAGGAATTCAAATTCAAGGAATCCATTTCCACCAACCGTGCTTCCCCCAGACCCTGCCTGGCACTGGGAATGAACCCAGGAACACTGAACCACTGAGCTACACCCTTAGGCTTTTTTATTTTGAAACAGGGGTTCTCAAAATTGGCCAATCTGTCTCAGCCTCCACAGTAGTAGGGATGACAGACAAGCACCTACCTCGGTGCTTGGCCAGAGACCACACTCTTAACTTCATTATCATCCTTGCCATCATCATCGCCACCACCATCGTCTTGATCCATAAACTGAGGGTGACGCATGAGGCATTAATGTGTACATATTGATTATTAAAGTTTTGTTTACACAACAAATGTTTTCATAGAAAGTATATATCACTCATGTAAACCCAATTATATTTTAAGTAAAAATTTAGACTGGCAAATGAAAAAGTTCGTATGGAATCATTCATTCTAGAAAGGTTAAAAAGATTGTTAGGTCAAACAGTGTAAGAAGGGATGGGGTTTTAACTCATCAGTACAGCACTTGCCTAGCATGTGTGAGGCACTGAGTTCGATCCTCAGCACCTTGAGACAACATAATCAGTGAGAGTAAGAGCCAGGAATTCAAATTCAAGGAATCCACTTCCACCAACCAGTGGAAGGACTGGGGATGTGGCTCTGTTGTGATTAAGCGCCCCTGGGTTTAATCCCCAATACCAACAACAACAATAACAACAACAAAAAATTTTCTATTTCTTCTCAAGTTAATAGAATGACCACATAAAAAATAAATAAATGAAAGTATTGTGTCTATCTACAACTAAAAATATTTTTTAAAAAACTTAGTTTTTTAAAACTTGGGGCTCATTCCTTCTCTTCTCTTGCTTGTTTTGATACTAAGGATTTAACCCAGGGGTCTTTTACCACTGAACTACATCCCCAGCCCTTTTTATTTTTTATTTTGAGACAGCAAAACATTAAGTTGCTTTGGGCTTTGCTAAGTTGCTGGTCTTAATCTTGTGATCCTCCTGCCTCAGCCTCTAAGGCACTGAGATTATAGGCATGTGCCCTGGGTCTGCCTTCCTTCTCTTCTTAGTTAGGCTTGCTACAAAAATTGTTCCATTAATAATTTCTACTTGGACTGGGCCCAGTGGTGCATGCCTATAATCCCAGTGACTTGAGAGGCTGAGACAAGAGGATTACAAGTTTGAGACCACCCCCAGCAATTTAGTGAGGACTTGAGCAATTTAGCGGGACCCTGTCTCAAAATAAAAAAGTAAAAAAAAAAAAAAAAAAAAAAAAAAAGGGCTGGGGATGTGGCTCTGTTGTGATTAAGCGCCCCTGGGTTTAATCCCCAGTATCAACAACAACAACAATAACAACAACAAAAATTTTTCTATTTGTTTCAAGTTAATAGAATGACCAAATATAAAGCACTTTATAAGGTATTCTAAAATAACAAAAACTATAGAAACATAAGCTATAATTATCTGCCATTTATACCCCAACAGAAGCAGAGCAGTGTTCATTTGTATCTATTATAAATGAACACGTAGATGCATACCTCATGAAAATAGCTCAGAGCCTATATAATATTCAATCCATGTTTGTTGCCATTGGAGAAGTGTAATTGCCACTCTGGCAGGGACTAAAATTTTCTTGAATATTTTTTAACTGAGGTCAAATGATGATATAAAGAAATAGCACCAAACACAATTTAACCAGAAGAACAATAAAGAATTCAATGTTTGTGCATTGTAGTGGCACCCACTTGTAATTCCAGCTACTAGGGAGATAGGTAGGAGCATAAAAAATTCTAGGCTAAGCTGGACAATTTAGTGAGATCATCTCTTAAAATAAAAAGGACTGGGATGTAGCTCAGTGGTAGAGTGCTTGGTTAGCATGTGGGAGGCACTGAGTTTGATCCCCAGTACCACAAAATCATTTCAAAAGTTCCAGACACAAGTTTAGTAACTTGTTTACAGTATTGGATATCTAAGGAAACAAAATGTTGTCCAGAATTTCTCATGGCCCATATTTTGTACCTGCCACTCTTTAAAAATTTATTTTTAGTTCTAGATAGACACAATATCTTTATTTTATCTGTTTTTATGTGGTGCTGAGGATGGAACCCAGTGCCTCACACATCCTAGGAAAGCACTCTACCTCTGAGCCACAACCCAAGCCCTGTACCTGGTCCTCTTCAGGTGATAATGGCATTAGGAGGCTGTGCTCAGCTGTGATATGCAGCCTTAACACCCCTCTGCTAACCAGAGCTCCTTCCCTGGGGGATCCCAGGCTTTGATAAGAGGTGAGATATAGTGTGATCAGTGACATGACCATGCCTGCCAGAGTGCTCCGTAAACAAAGCCATTTATCTGAAGAGTATGTCTCCATGTTATGGCATTATAGAAGGATATTAATATGAAATTAATTATTAATCCACATTTACGTTTATTGTGTAAATGGAATGGTTACTGGGATATTGTTATTTTAAACACTTCAGTGTTTTTTCCATATCACAACTTCATTGCATTTAAGGATGTGATTCTCTCTCTCTCTCTGTCTAAGAGATGGAAAAAATACTAGGAGAAAGTTGTATCCTTTGATTTGGTCCTACACCTGCCTGCCATCCCAGGTTACCAAGTAATAAGATCCTGATAAGTCTCCTCTCTTAATCCTTGGAGACGCATGTTAGTGCTGTCTAGAATAGGCAGGGATTGTTTTTTTTTTCTTTTAATAAAAATTTATCTGATCCTAGTTAACAGAATAAGGAAGACTTTATTGAGGACTATTGTGATAGGTCAATGTGTTAAGACTATTGCAGGATGGAAGGTTTTTGTTTTTGATTTTGTCATTGAGTACAAGTATAGCCAAGGAGCAAGTTGATGGTATTGGTGGATGGCAAATTACTACAGCACGTCAAGGGTAGGGGGGATTCTTACTAGAATTACTAGGTAGGATTCTTGTTGAAGGCAGGCCAGGGTGATGGGACATCAAGGGTGAGGAGTGTGAAGAATTTGGTTAAATATTGAGAGTGATGAAAAAGCAAGGGTAGGGAGATTCTGTCTAAACTAGGGTATGGAAATTGAGGCTTAGTTGAGAAAAGTGTTCAGAGGGACATGATTAAAGTTGATCAAGAAGAGCCTTTGTTAAATTCAGATGTATAGATAGCACTGAAAACAGACTTCTTTTGAAATGAAGAGCAATGTTCTGATAATTGATTTCTGCATCCCCAACTTCTTCACCATCAGAGTGCAAACTGAAAAACTACCCCATGGCCAAGCTGGCACCAAGGAAGTTGAAAGTGACACATTCTCTGGCTACATAGCCAAGCTAAATCTGTACATGTGTGTCTCCTGTCTTTTGTTTCTAAATAAATTGTGACCAGTTTCTTTAGGGCCTGGAGAGAAACGATCTAGCTGCTTCTCCCCAGTTTGGTCAACAGGCATAAAATTCCTATTTCCTTGCTTCCTTATTTCTTATACATTGGGGCAGCTGATTCTGGCCAGTAGGGTTGCTGGCCAGGCAGGTTCCCTGGCTGATTTCTAATAACGGCATCAACACCTAAAGTTAAAGCAGAATCTGGCTGGGCCCTGTTATCTATAATCCTAGTTACTCTGGACGCTGAGACAGTAAGATCAGGAACTTTAAAGCCATCCTGGGCAACCTGGCAAAACCCTGGGTTAGTGAGACCCTGTTTCAAATCTACAAAAAGGGCTGGGGATATATCTCGGTGGCAAAGCATCCCTGGGTTCAATACCCAGCACAAATATAAATAGGAAAAAATGGGCTAGGGAGGTGTAGCTCAGAGATAGAGCATTTGCCTAGCATGCACAAGGCCTAGGTGGGATCCCAGTACCCTGCCCCCCCCCCACACACACCAAAAAACAAAACTAAAACCAAACCCCTGAATCTAGCTCACTTAGGGCATCAGTTTGAATTAAATTCTTGCCTGTCTTGGAGAAGGGAAGGCAACACCCAAAATTTGGATGTGCAACATGCAAAAAACTTCCTTTCCCAAAGGTTTTCAGCTGGTGTGCCCTCAGCCACCCCCACCCTCTGGTGGAACTCAGGGCATCACCTATGCCAGGCAAGCACTCTATCACTGAGTTAGACCCCCAGCCCTAGTTTTCACTTGTTTATTATCAGGGGTCCCCTGAATTGTCCTTGAATCTTAGGGTCTCAGCAGACCCTCTACATTATTGAACCCCTTGTTGAGTCTCCTGCTGTTCTGCCACCATTAAGAAGCACCAGGCCCCACTTCATAATCTGCCACACCCGTTTATCCTCTTGACCTTTAGGCATGTTAACATGTAAAGTTCTCTCCTAATCTTCTCAACTTCTTACTTAACAGGCTGGAGATTTTCCCTCTGAGTACAGGGATTTCTGAAGACAGTGTAGGCAGCTCTGAGAGGCGAATAAGCAAGAAACTAATCAAAACTCTAACCTCCCTGGGAAGGAAGTTTCCAGAGCTATTTCTACCTCTACCCTGCTGGCTTTGGCATCTCTGACTGTGCTGTTTCTCTTCCCGCCCCCCAAAAAAGTGCATTTATATTCTCCAAAGAAGTAGCCTAAGAGATGAGATGGCTGTGGATTACCAAGCATCTTTTCTACCTGGTTTTGGGATACCTTGAATGTACCCCCTTCCTCTTCCCCAACACACAAGCAGCTTGAGTAAGGGTGGGCAGGAATGCTAAGAAATCTCTGAGGTTTTGCACTTCCTGAGAGCTTTGAGCTCATGATTTGTAGACTTGGTTAGCTGAGCTCTTCCAGACCTCCTGGAGGAGACCTGAATGTAATGATTTCTTCAGGAGGTTTTAACTTTAACAAAAGGAAAAGTAACTCCTTTAGGAGCTGCTATAATAACCAACTAATCTGGGGGAGTGGTAGACGTAAGGAAAGGTGGAAAAGCTCCGTAAACTCAACAAGCTTAAACAACCATTTACCTATCTGAGATTTTATTAGCAGGACCATAGCAGCCAGTTGCAAAAGAGATGGGGGAAGGAGAGAGAGAGAGAGAGAGAGAGAGAGAGAGAGAGAGAGAGAGAGAGAGAGAGAGAGAGAGAGAGAGAGAGAGAGAAGAGAGAAGAGAGAAGAGAGAAGAGAGGGAGAGAGAGGAAGAGAGGGGGAAAGTACAAGAGGTAAAGTAAGAGAGAGAGGGAGAGTAAGAGAGTAAGAGAGGGAGCACGAACAGGGTGTTGAAATATTTATGGGTTTAACACAGGATGAGGAGGAGCAAGGCGAGTGGGATGTTACTTCTTCATTGGCTGAGAGTTTGTGCCACTTCAGGGATTGGAGGTGCGCCCTTCAAACTTTGTGCCATTCACAGGGATTGGAGGTGACGGTTTGCATGCCATTCAGTGTGTCATGGACCTGAGCTCCCAGAAGAGAAGCACTCCAAGCACCATCTTTACCAACATTCCTCCCTTTTTTGTTTTGGTTTGGGGACGTCGTACTCGATCTGGCTACTTCCTGCTGAGTAGGGGCATCGTTTAGAGGGAGGGAAGGAGGTCAGTTGGTTGGAGAAGAAGGGCCAGGAGGCTCCATATCCATGCACTGAAGGCATGGATTTCCTCCAGGGAGAAGTCCATGAATGTACCCTGCAACTATAAAAAGAAACAGCATTAATTTCTGGCATGTTGTCCAGTCTGAGGTGAGGGCTGGTAGAAAAAGCCTATGCCCAGGAGAAGGCAGATTAGAACATATAAAGCTGAAAACCAAGGGCTTATTTCTTTGGCATGGTGGGCTAGAGATGGCCCTTCAGTGGAGCTGTCATTCAGTATCTTCATCTTTCAGTACTTGGTGGAGGTTTCTTGGGATGACTGGATGTGCCTGTTGTCTGGCTCGTTGGCAAGTAGCTGGTAATCCCTGAGGAGGAACTGATTGAAAGTTTGGTTAGAGATTTTTTTAATTTGTCCTTGAAGGAATTTTAAAATGCAAGGACGGAAGGCATAGAATAAAAAGACCCCAACTAGAGGTCCCAGTATCGGGAGAATCCAGCGGCTGACAGGGTTTGTGAAGAGGTCCCAATAGGATTGTTGTGTCAATTGCTGCTTTCTTTTTTCGAGTTGTTCCTGTAGCTGTTTAATCTTATCTTTCACTATCCCTGACTGATTAACATAAAAACAACATTCTTCCTGGAAGAACAGACAGAGGCCTCCTTTCTCCGCTGTGAGTATATCTAAGCCTCGGCAATTTTGTAGGACTACTGCCGCTAGGGAATCTAATTTATTTTGGAGGGTAAGTATGGACTCAGTCACCTGTTGGAGGTCATCTATGAACAATTTGGACAATTGATCACAGTTTGTGAAGGAGGTAGCCAAACCCACTGTACCTGTCGCCAAACCTGCTGTAATTCCTAAAGTAGCATGGAGAGGTATGAATTGGATTGCCCGTTTGGGTCTTAAGTGTGTCATGAGGGAGATTAGTATTTCTTATCTCCTGGAACTATGTCTACATAGGGAAACAATAGAACAAGGGTACATGTGCCTGCCTAGTCAGGGGGCAGACAGTGGTATACAATCATCCTACATAAGAGTGATGCTTCGGAGACTGGTGGGCAGTGGACCTTACCACCTTTTGGTAGAGGTTTTTTTTGTTGACATTGCTTCTCAGATAAGTCTCCTACTGACTGGTATGTTTCCTGGTGACTGAAAACATAATGGAGCAGCCTGGTAGAGAGGGACACCTGAGAGTTTGACTGTGGTGTCTTGGGTTGAAGAGGCCTCCTTGAGCGCAGCCTGAGAACTATTTATCGGGTATGCTATTAGTTTTGGAGAGATTCAGTTCTAGCCTGCAAACACAGCCAACATCCCTGTACACAGTTTGTATTATTAGTAGCCTTTAACAGATTGAGAGAGATATCGCCAAGTTTAAGAGAGAGAAGAGGTTCTTTGACTGTTTTTGCCTTAACCAAATCAGGCAGCCAATTAGGTATATCAATCGTCCTCTTTCAGCAATTCTTCCTATTGAATGTCCAGCCACTTGGGCATGGTGTGGGAGGAGCCAGGCCTGGGTTTTTCCCAATGGCCACCCAGTATCTATTGTTATTGTGTTCACAGGCCTGGGGATCACCGTGGTAACAGTCTTTTGGAGAGGTTTTGTTTAAGAATTTAAAACTCTTTCTAGGAGGAGTTTGGCTACAGTTTGTGGGACAGGATGGTACAGGGTTTAACCTTCCCTGCACTACACTTTGAAAGAGAGTTAGCAGATATAAGGACAGTAGACATAAGTCTAAAAAGGGTGTGGGTGTACTGTGTTGCCGTGGGTTCCTAGATCCCATTGGGAGGCCCATTCTTATGAATGTTCTTCTCCGGAATGGGATGAAGGGTGGTTCTTGACCGTGAAAAACGGAGCTTGAGAGGGTTATCTGGGGATATCTCACAGGTAAATCTGGGCGATTGTGGGAGTCCTGCAAGGTTGGGAGCTGTGGTGGGATTGTCCTCTGGAGGGCTTGCCGCTGATTTTAACCTAGAAATATGAATCCAGGGGGTTAGTTTCTTTCCTTCCTGTTGGAGTTTTGCAGCATTGGGTGTACACAGGACTACCTGTAATGGCCCTCCCCATTTTGGGGTTAGGGGGGATCTTTCCCCTGGGGAAGAAAAGTAGACTCATTCTCCTGGTTTGAGTGGAAAGGAGGCAGCTGAGTACTCTGGTTCCGGAAGCAACAAATCTTGTTGGAAGGAAGAGGAGGGGAAGACATATTGGTCGGGGAGGGGCCGAGGCTCTGGTGAGATTCCTGGGGGGAGAAGGGGACAACCATACATTACCTCAAAGGGGAAGGCAAGGGATGGCTTTTTTGGTAAAGCCCTCAGTCATAGTAGGGCAAGAGGGAGGAGTTTAACCCAATCTAAATGAGTCTCTAAAGATAGTTTCGTCATGAGGTCTTTCATTGTGCGGTTGGCTCACTCCACCTTACCTGAGGCTTGGGGGCGATAGGGACAATGAAAGTGCCATGGGGTGGACAATGTCTTTGCCACATTCTGGGTTACTTGGCAGACAAACTCAGGCCCGTTGTCAGATTGGATGGAAGCAGGCATCCCAAACCGAGGGATTACTTTGGTTCGGAGGATGTTAGCCACTGTGGTAGCCCACTTATTTGAGGTGGGGAAGGCCTCTACCCAACACGAGAATGTGTCTATTAAAACTAGTATATATTTGAAGTTTTTTACTCTGGGCATGTTGGTAAAGTCGATTTGCCAATCTGCTCCGGGAATATGGCCCCTAGCCTGATGAGAAGGGAAGGTTCCAGGTTTTAAAGATGTATTGGGATTCACTCTTTTGCATATCTGACAGGAGGCTGTGATTTGCTGTATCACTTCTTTATCCTGGGGAGTCGGAGTAAAGAAAGAGTGGAGAAAGGCTTTGAGAGTCTACGGACTGGTGTGGAAAATGGAGTGGAGGTAAGTAAAGAGGGCGTGTTTAGGTGGGTCTCCATTATTGGGTAATGATGGAGAGCACATGGCAATGAGAGACCCGGTGGGGTCTGAAAGGGCGGCTGACCTGGCTGCCTGATCTGCTTTTGAATTCCCCTGTGCGACGGGGGAGGAGTCGTTTTGGTGTGATCTGCAATGGACAACTCCAAGTTTTTTAGGAAGCTGGGAGGCTTGTAGTAGCTGGGTGATGTATGTGGGGTTGGTTATAGAGGTGCCCTTTGAGTTCAGGAGACCTCTCTCCTTCCAAATTGCTGCATGAGATAAAAGACAGTTGGATCTAACTGTTTTGAGAGGTATGCTACCGGAGTGAAGGTGGGCCCATACATTTGTCCCAGCACCCCCAACCTTGCCCTTTGTTTTCATGAACATAGAGCGTAAAAGGCCTATTAACATCTGGCAGGTGTAGAGCCAGTGCTTGTAAGAGGGCCTTCTTTCTGGAGGGTTCTGAAATGTGGTGCAACTGAAAGTAACAAGGGCTCATGCTTGTTCCCCTTTGCTAGATCATATAATGGTTTGGCAAGTAATGAGTAATTTGGTTCCCATGCCCTAAAATAGCCTGCCAGACCCAGGAAGGAGAGAATCTCCTCTTTAGTTTTTGGTACTGGAAGGCTTTCAATAAGGCCTTTTCTATTGGTTGTAATAGCTTTCTTCCCTGGGGAAATGTGGAACCCTAATTAAACAACCTGAGAGAGACAGAGAGAGAGAGAGAGCGAGAGCGAGAGAGAGAGAGCTGCACCTTTTGTGGAGAAACCCTATATCCTCGGTGAGCAAGAAAATTCAGGAGGGTGGCTGTGTCAGACTTTGAGTTTTCTAATGAGGGACTACAGAGGAGGAGGTCATCAACATATTGTAGGAGGGTTAAGTCGGGGCATAGAGGGAAAAAAATCCTCAAGATATTCATCGAGGACTTGTCCCAAGTCTTGAAACCCCTGGGGCAGGACAGTCCAGGTTAACTGTCGGGAATGTCTACAGTTTCTGGATCAGTCCAGGTGAAGGCAAATATGTCTTGGGAAGAGAAAGATAGTGGAATGGAGGAAAGGATAGTATAAAGATTTGGAACCAGGGGATGTATGGGCCTGGTTGAAGAATTTATTAACCTTAAGTCCTGCACCAAACGGTATGTTCCATTAGGCTTTTTTTACGGCTAAAATTGGGGTATTGAATGGAGAGTGTGTGGGACAGAGGAACCTCCACCTTTTTTTAAAGAGAGAGAGAGAGAGAGAGAGAGAGAGAGAGAGAGAGAGAGAGTTTTCAATATTTATTTTTAGGTGGACACAACATTTTTATTTGTATGTGGTGCTGAGGATCTAACCCAGCGCTGCGCGCATGCCAGGCGAGCACGCTACTGTTTGACCCACATCCCCAGCCCCAGAGGAATCCCTTTATTAGTAAGCTCTGAATGATTGGCTTCAGGCTCTTAAGACTGGCAGTTGGCAGTGGGTATTGGGCCTGGTTTGGGAAGTAGTTAGGGTCTTTAAGATGCACTTCCACGGGAGAGCAATTTGCAGAGGACGGGGTTTTAGTGTCCCATACAATTGGATCTACTATTTTACAGGGGAGGGGAAAATGTGTGTTCTGGCGGTCGTTGGGGTCTCCACACCAGACACAAAGGGGTAAAGTTTCTTCTTCATTAGGAAGTAAAGGCATGATGAAGATATAAGGAGGGGAGGACAATAAGGGTAAGGTTATGGAGGCCTTCAAGAGGATAATATATCCCTTCCCAGCAAGGGGACTGGACACTGAGGCATAACCAAAAAATGGTGTGAAAAGGAGAACTCAGATAAGGAGCAAGTGAGGGGAGGAGTTCTGCACGGGATGATGGTTTGACCTCCTACCCTGACAATAGGAGATTCGGAGGGATAGGTAGTTCCCCAAAACTCTCTCAGAACTGAGGATGTGGCCCCGGTGTCTACCAAAAAGTTTATAGGACGCCCATCCACTCGGATAACCACCCTGGGTTCCTGCTTGGTGATTGAATAGGTCGGGACAGAAGACCCAGGGCCCTGTCAATCCTCGGCTGCTAGGCCCAGCAAGTCACTGGTGGGGTGACTGACCTCAGCTCCCCTCCGGGAATTGGGGCAGTCCGATCCCCAGTGGCCAGGACGTCGGCATCTGGAGCATGGTCTGGGTGGTTCCCTGGGGTTAGGGCAAGCCCTAGCCCAATGTCCTTCATCACCACACTTAAAGCAGGGCCCAGGGGGTCCTTGTTGTGGGGGTTGTTGTCTCCCCCTTTCCATAGGTTGGAAGCAGGGCCCAGGGGTCCTCATTGTGGGGGTTATTGTCTCCCCCTTTCCATAGGTTGGAAGGAGCCCTGTAACACCTGGGCCAACATCTGGCATTTTGGGTGTTTTGCTCTTTCATCTCTGTTGTGGTAGACCTTGAAAGCCGGGGCCAACACCTCGGTCTGAGGAGTCAAGGGTCCCTTCTATAATTTTTTTAGCTTTGCCTGGATGTCGGGGTAGCTTTGTGAGAAAAAACAGTTCATAAGAAGCTGCCTCCTATCCAGGGATTCAGGCTCCAAATTAGTGTACTGAAGGAGAGCCTTTGTTAGTCGGTCTAGGAACTGATGGGTTTTCATTCTTCTCCTGGATGACTTCCTGGAGTTTATCAAAGTTAATAGCCTTTGTTTTTGAGAGAAAGAGAGAGAGAGAGAGAGAGAGAGAGAGAGAGAGAGAGAGAGAGAGAGAGAGAGAGCGCGCAAATTTTTAAATATTTATTATTATTATTATTTTTTTTTAGTTTTCAGCGGATAGAACCTGGGCGGCACCCATGCCAGACAAGCACACTACCTCTTGAGCCACATCCCCAGCCCAAGTTAGTAGCCTTTTGTGCTGCCGCCTTTAGGCCAGCTATCAGACAGGTAATAATGTGGTCCCTACATCCCAGATCTTGGGGGTTATTATAATCTCAATGGGGGTCTTGGTCTGGAATCCCCTGGGCCCCTATGGGATGGTGGGCTCAGGAAGGAGAGTATTAGACAGAATCATATAGAGATCATGAAAGGTGAGGCTATAGGCTTGAGTTAAGTATTGAAACTCTTTAATATAAGAGACAGAGTTTGCAGTGTAAGATCCCATTTTTTTCTACTTGAGAAAGATCAAGTATAGAAAAAAGGAACATAAACCCTTAAAATCTCATCCGGTCTGGGCAACCTCTCGAAGGGGGGCCACAACATGTGAAGTTTGAGTCAGGTGATGAGATGTAGTGACTTATGGGTTAGGTGCTGCATTAGTACATGAATGGGTGGCTAAACAGGTGGCGGCCGGACTAAACTGAGGTGGAGGGACTGGGCAGAAGGAACAGAAGTGGGAGGAGTTTGTGCGGAAATATTGGGAGGAAGAGGAGGAGGAGTGTCCACAGAAGAAGCTACAGATGTAGAGGATGGGGAAGTGGGGGGTGGGGAAAGTGAGGCTGAGGGTGGGAGAGAGCGGTATGGAGGCGGTTCATTAGCTGGGTCGAAGGTGGAGGCGGAGAGCAGAGAAGAGGAAGAAGGGAGAGAAGGTGTAGCAGAGGGTAGAGAAGAAGAGGAGGAAGGAGGCTTGAGAGCGAGGAGTAACTGTTGAGGCTTGCATTGGATGCAGAGATTTGGATGAGATCGAAGCAAGGAAAAATCCTTCACATAGGGAATGTAGTTCTACTTCTTTGATTGCTCACAGTAATTAAAAGATCCTGGAGTAAATTGGGATCCAGAGACCCACTCGTGGGCCAAACGTTTTGGTTGTTTAAGGGGTACGTAGGCCAGTCCTGGGTACAGAATTTTATGAGCCTTTTTGGTTTAATATCAGGGGCCAGGCTTAGGGTTTTCAAATTATCTAAGAGGCACACAAGGGAGAATCGGCTGGGAGAAAGAGTAAGAGAGAGGGAGAGAGAAAACCCGGGCTGGAAAGAGCTTCCTGGAAGCTCCCGAGTGAACAGAGGATCAAGTGGGCGTCCCCAAAATGACCGACTGCCGCAGGGAAATACAGAGGGCACTTCCCGGTGGTCACCAGTGAAGTATGATCTGTGAGATCCAAATAGGGCCAGAGCTGCGGGCAACCTGATGTCAGGAGAGTTTTTTGACTGGAACGAAAGAGTCTGGAATGGGAATGGAGTTCAGTCTGGGAGGAATGGAGTTCCAGACTCGGGTGAGACAGGCTGTAGCAATTGCGCTAACCCGTCCAGGGGAGCTAAGAGTGAAGGGAGATGGAGGAGTTAGAGAGAATTAATCCTACATCCCAGGCGGTTGATTCCCAGGGGTGTCCTAGCAGAGCACCCGGGGTCCACCACGACCCTGATGGGTCTGAGTGGGGTGCATTCCCCCCTAAAATACTCGGGGGGATTGCCGGACACTCAATGGCCAATTCCCTTCTTCTGGTGAGTTAGGGTTCAGGTGCTCATGGGATGCGGGAACTCACCAATCTGCAGGCTGGTGGTGGATATCAGGCAGGTGGGCAGGGAAGTGGACTACGACAGGAACGGTTGGGCTCAGAGTTTGGGAACGGGGTTCCACCTTGAGCGATGAGGATCCCCGTCCCGTGTTTTGGCACCAATGTAAGGAATGGTGGAAAAGCTCCATAAACCCATGAAGCCAAAACAACCATTTACCTGTCCGAGATTTTATTAGCAGTACCGTAGCAGCCAAGAGAGTGAGCACCAACACGGTGTTGATTTTTATGGGCTCCTCACAGGATGAGGAGGAGCAAGGCAAGTGGGCTGTTACTTCTTCATTGGCTGAGAGTTCGCGCCACTTCAGGGATTGGAGGTGCACCATTCAAAGTCCGCGCCATTCACAGGGATTGGAGGTGATGGTTCACACGCCATTCAGTGCGTCATGGACCTGAGCTCCCGGAAGAGAAGCGCTCTGGGCACCATCTTTACCAACAATCCATTATTTCATTCATTTCATTCATTTATTTTAAGGCTAAATTGTTAGAATTGACAGGTGGGAGCATATTTAAGCTATCATCTGTCACCTTTCAACATGTCTCTGTTATTCTTTGAGCATACCATTACTTTTCGGCACAAAATATCATAGGCTCATCTTATATTTTACCTGTTCTAGGTTTCTTTGCTTTTTTTTTTTTTACAGCAGTTTTTTCCAGGACTCCTGACTTCTTTTGAACGGATAATGGTATTTATAGAATAAGACTAGCAGGGGATGGGGGATGCTAAATATATGCATTGTTTCTGGTGTATGATTTCTTACAGTCATTTATAGAGAATTAGATGTGACTGCTAGCTTGAAAACGTAATTCTTATTGTCCTTGATGGAGCCTACCTGCAAATGGGATATTCTATCTAAGTCTAGATAAGGTGACGGCAAGCATACTTGCACACGAGACGTTTGTTGTCTTTGATGAGCTTGCTTGCAAATGAGAGGTTCCTTCAAGGTTTAGATAGGTAACAGCGGACATGCTTGAAAACAAGGTGTCTGCTGCCCTTGGGAGGACTTGCTCGCAAATGAGATGTTCTGCCAAGTGGGCTAGGAGGGCACTGAGAAAATTTTTATCTGTTCTTAACAAAGAGCAGAGCTCAGTATGCTCTGGGCCAAGAGTAGATTAAGCCATGAGAAGTGGGTCACTTCTGATTAGAAAGTAGGACTTCTGTATGCTATGTTTAACTAGCTGAAAGACCTGACTTATTGCTGTTGGAAGGCTGCCTTCTTTGTTCACAATACTATAAGAAGATTGCTGTATACAATAAAGTGACTTTTTTTTCCCTCTGCTGCTTGGGCTTCTTCTGCTTCTTCTTTCTTTCTCATGCTGACCAGCAAGTGAGTTATTTGCAATAGTCCTCAGCAGAAGTTTAGACAGTATTTACACTTCTATATCTTTATTCATTGAGAGACAATTCTGTGTGGATCTCTTACATTTCTATACATATTGAGTACATTAGCACTGACAGATTTTGTTCTAGACTTTCCTTTCAACAATGTTTGAAGAGTGGACTGGCTTTGATTGAGCACACATGTCTTAGATTATTACCCTTCCTGCCTATATCTATTATCATACCACACAATGACACCATTAGTTTCTGGGCAGAAACTTATAGTTCAGGAATTATAAGCAAATAACATCAATTGCCTTTCTACTAGGCAGAAAGTAAGGACTATATGTCTGATGCAGAGGCTACAACTGCCTGCCAGAATTCTGATACCTGCTAAAAGTTGGACTGTTTGTTTCAAAGTGAGGAAGTCTGCATTTTATAGGTGCTGCCCCAGCTTTCTCCCAGAAGACCAATTACATCAGAACTTTGATCCCTTGTTGGGGCTATCAGTAGTGACTTACCTATATTGCTGCTCTAGTCTGATCACTTGAACTCAGCCACATCATTGTAATTGAGGACATGAAACTATTCTGCATCATGTTTTTGAATTTCAAGACCATTTGCAACCTGACAATGGTGTATATTTGATTGCTAAAGTCACTCAACAATGGGCTGTCAAGGTATTCAACAATCTATTCACATTCCCTACCATCTACAGGCTTTAGGTATTGTTAGGTGTTATAGTTAACCTACCCTGTTCCTTTACCTCCTGTATCTCTTGGCTTGCACAATGGCTCACACAACTTCTTAATAAGGGCTTAGAAAGGTAATTAAATACAACTATCTCTAGAAAGGAAGCATACTCTTTTGACTACTTCCTAATTAATATCAGGATAAGAGGGGCAAGAGGTTACATAGCACTATTTTGAAATTTTAGGTACTTTTGACCATTCCTAGGCATTTTTCATCTTCTTGGTGTACCACTTGGAACTACATCCTCTTGGTGTCAGCTCAAACAGAAAGGGGATCAGGAAATTTAAAGTCAATTCTCTTTAATTCTTTTCATAAAAATGCTCTTTTCTCTCTTGTCCTATTGGTACAAGGAAGGAAAGCCTGGGTCTTGTTAAACCACGACGCAAAGAAAAGATCAGCGACTCCAATTTTAAATCAAATTAAAGCAAGCGTGTAAATCCGACCAGCTGGAACTGTCTCTCCTGAAATCTTGGGTTAGAGAACAGTACTCCAGCTCTCTAGAAGCACAGTTTCATAGCACAAAAAGTTGCAAAAGGAGGGTGTCTTGAGAACATACAGGTAACAGAATTTTCACAAGCATAATACAAAGGCAGGTAGTAGGTTAATAGTCTTTTTTTTATTGGTTGTTCAAAACACTACAAAGATTGCAGAATCACATTGGTTACACATCCACATTTTTACATAATGCCATATTAGTAACTGTTGTATTCTACTACCTTTCCTATCCTCTACTATCTCCCCCTCCCCTCCCATCTTCTCTCTCTACCCCATCTACTGTAATTCATTTCTCTCCTTTTTTATTTTCCCATTCCCCTCACAACCTCTTATATGTAATTTTGTATAGCAATGAGGGTCTCCCTTCATTTCCATGCAATTTCCCTTTTCTCTCCCTTTCCCTCCCATCTCATGTCTCTGTTTAATGTTAATCTTTTCCTCCTGCTCTGTTCTTAGTTGCTCTCATTATATCAAAGAAGACATTTGGTATTTGTTTTTTAGGGATTGGCTAGCTTCACTAAGCATAATCTGCTGTAGTGCCATCCATTTCCCTGCAAATTCCATGATTTTGTCATTTTTTAGTGCTGCGTAGTACTCCATGGTGTATAAATGCCACATTTTTTATCCATTCATCTATTGAAGGGCATCTGGGTTGGTTCCACAGCCTAGCTATTGTGAATTGTGCTGCTATGAACATCGATGTGGCAGTATCCCTGTAGCATGCTCTTTTAAGGTCTTCAGGGAATAGTCCGAGAAGGGCAATAGCTGGGTCAAATGGTGGTTCCATTCCCAGCTTTCCCAGGAATCTCCATACTGCTTTCCAAATTGGCTGCACCAATTTGCAGTCCCACCAGCAATGTACAAGAGTACTCTTTTCCCCACATCCTCGCCAGCACTTGTTGTTGTTTGACTTCATAATGGCTGCCAATCTTACTGGAGTGAGATGGTATCTTAGGGTGGTTTTGATTTGCATTTCTCTGACTGCTAGCGATGATGAGCATTTTTTCATGTACTTGTTGATTGATTGTATGTCCTCCTCTGAGAAGTGTCTGTTCAGGTCTTTGGCCCATTTGTTGATTGGGTTATTTGTTTTCTTATTGTCTAATTTTTTGAGTTCTTTGTATACTCTGGATATTAGGGCTCTCTCTGAAGTGTGAGGAGTAAAGATTTGTTCCCATGATGTAGGCTCCCTGTTTATCTCTCTTATTGTTTCTCTTGCTGAGAAAAAACTTTATTAGTTTAAGTAAGTCCCATTTGTTGATTCTTGTTATTAACTCTTGTGCTATGGATGTCCTGTTAAGGAATTTGGAGCCCGACCCCACAATATGTAGATTGGAGCCAACCTTTTCTTCTATCAGACGCATAGACTCTGATTTGATATCAAGGTCCTTGATTCATTTTGAGTTAACTTTTGTGCATGGTGAGAGAAGGGGATTCAGTTGGATTCAGTTTCATTTTGTTGCATATGGATTTCCAGTTTTCCCAGCACCATTTGTTGAAGATGCTATTCTTCCTCCATTGCATGCTTTTAGCACCTTTATCGAATATAAGATAGTTGTAATTTTGTGGATTGGTTTCTGTGTCCTCTATTCTATACCATTGGTCCACCTGCCTGTTTTGGTACCAGTACCATGCTGTTTTTGTTACTATTGCTCTGTAGTACAGTTTGAAATCTGGTATCGCTATACCGCCTGATTCACACTTCTGCTTAGAATTGCTTTTGCTATTCTGGGTCTTTTATTTTTCCATATGAATTTCATGATTGCTTTATCTATTTCTACAAGAAATGCCGTTGGGATTTTGATTGGTATTGCATTGAACCTATAGAGAACTTTTGGTAATATCGCCATTTTGATGATGTTAGTTCTGCCTATCCATGAACAGGGTATATTTTTCCATCTTCTAAGATCTTCTTCTATTTTTCTCTTTAAGGTTCTATAGTTTTCATTGTATAAATCTTTCACCTCTTTTGTTAGGTTGATTCCCAAGTATTTTATTTTTTTTGAGGATATTGTGAATGGGGTGGTTTTCCTCATTTCCAGTTCAGAAGATTTGTCGCTGATATACAGGAATGCCTTTGATTTATGCATGTTGATTTTATATCCTGCCACTTTACTGAATAAATTTATTAGCTCTAGTAGTTTCTTTGTTGACCCTTTTGAGTCTTCTAGGTATAGAATCATATCATCCGCAAATAGTGATATTTTAACTTCTTCTTTTCCTATCTTAATGCCTTTAATTTCTTTTGTCTGTCTAATTGCTCTGGCTAGTATTTTGAGAACTATATTGAATAGAAGTGGTGAGAGAGGGCATCCCTGTCTTGTTCCAGATTTTAGAGGGAATGCCTTCAGTTTTTCTCCATTTAGAATGATGCTAGCCTGAGGCTTAGCATAGATGGCTTTTACAATGTTGAGGTAAGTTCCTGTTATCCCTAGTTTTTCTAATGTTTTGAACATAAAGGGATGCTGTACTTTGTCGAATGCTTTTTCTGCATCTATCAAGATTTCATATGGTTCTTATCTTTAAGTCTATTGATGTGGTGAATAACGTTTATTGATTTCCATATATTGAACCAGCCTTGCATCCCAGGGATGAATCCTACTTGATCGTGGTGCACGATCTTTTTGATATGTTTTTGTATACAATTTGCCAGAATTTTATTGAGGATTTTTGCATCTAAATTCATTAGGAATATTGGTCTGTAATTTCTTTTCTTTGAGGTGTCTTTATCTGGTTTGGGAATCAGGGTGATATTGGCTTCATAGAATGAATTTGGAAGTTCTCCCTTTTTTTCTATCTCCTGAAATAGATTGTGGAATATTGGTATTAGTTCTTCTTTAAAGTTCTTGTAAAACTCTGCTGTATATCCATCCGGTCCTGGGCTTTTTTTGGTTGGTAGTCTTTTGATGGCTTCTTCTATTTCCTCACTTGATATTGGTCTGTTTAGGTTGTTTATATCTTCCTGACTCAATATGGGTAGTTCATATGTCTTAAGGAATTTATCAATGCCTTCACTATCTTCTATTTTATTAGAGTATAGGGTTTCAAAATAATTTCTAATTATCTTCTGTATTTCTGAATTGTCTGTTGTGATGTTGCCTTTTTCATCCCGTAAGCTAGTAATTTGGGTTCTCTCTCTTCTTTTTTTTTTTTTTTTTTTTTTTACCGTGGCTAGTGGTCTATCAATCTTATTTATTTTTTCAAAGAACCAACTTTTAGTTTTGTCAATTTTTGATTGTTTCTTTTGTTTCAATTTCATTGATTTCAGCTCTAATTTTAATTATTTCTTGCCTTCTACTGTATTTGCTGCTGATTTGTTCTTATTTTTCTAAGATTTCGAGGTGTAGTGTGAGGTCATTTGTTTGTTGGCTTTTCCTTCTTTTAAGGAATGAACTCCATGAAATGAATTTTCCTCTTAGTACTGCTTTCATAGTGTCCCAGAGATTTCGATATGTTGTGTCTGAGTTTTCTTTTACCTCTAAGAATTTTTTAATTTCCTCTTTGATGTCTTCTGTAACCCTTTGTTCATTCAGTAGCATATTGTTTAATCTCCATGTGATGTAGGATTTTTCCTTTCTTATTTTATTATTGATTTACAATTTCATTCCATTATGATCAGATAAAATGCATGGTAGTATCTCAACTCCTTTGTAATTGCTAAGATTTGCACTGTGACATAATATATGGTCTATTTTTGAGAAGGATCCTTGTGCTGCTGAGAAGAAAGTGTATCCACTTGATGTTGGGTGGTATATTCTGTATATATCAATTAAGTCTAAATTATTAATTGTATTATTGAGCTATATGGATTCTTTATTCAACTTTTGTTTGAAGATCTGTCCAGTGGTGAGAGAGGTGTGTTAAAATCTCCCATGATTATTGTGTTGTGGTCTATTAGACTCTTGAACTTGAGAAGAGTTTGTTTGATGAACATAGCTGCACCATTGTTTGGGGCATATATATTAATGATCGTCAAGTCTTGTTGGTGTATGGTTCCCTTGAGCAGTATGTAGTGTCCTTGTTTATCCCTTTTGATTAACTTTGGCTTGAAGTCTATTTTATTTGATACAAGTATGGACACTCCTGCTTGCTTCCGGGGTCCGTATGAGTGATATAATTTTTCCCAACCTTTCACCTTCAGTCTGTGTATGTCTTTTCCTATCAGATGAGTCTCCTGTAGGCAGCATATTGTTGGATCTTTTTTTAATCCATTCTACTAGCCTATGTCTTTTGATTGGTGCATTTAAGCCATTAATATTTAGGGTTACTATTGATACATAGTTTGTATTTCCAGCCATATTAACATGATTTGTTTTTCCTCTATGCTAGTTTTTCCTTTACTGTACTACCTCCTGCTGTTGGTTTTCATTGTTATTTTTCATTTCCTCTTCCTATAATGTTTTGCCAAGGATGTTTTGAAGAGCTGGTTTTCTAGCTGCAAATTCTTTTAACTTTTGTTTATAGTGGAAGATTTTTATTTCATCTTCAATACTGAAGCTTAATTTCGCTGGATACATGATTCTTGGTTGGAACCCTTTTTCTTTCAGCGTTTGAAATATGTTGTTCCAGGATCTTCTAGCTTTCAGAGTCTGTGTTGAAAGATCAGCAGTTATCCTGATTGGTTTACCCCTAAATGTAATCTGCTTCCTCTCTCTTGTGGCTTTTAAGATTCTCTCCTTATTCTGTATGTTGGGCATCTTCATTATTATGTGTCTTGGTGTGGATCTCTTATGATTTTGTACATTCGGTGTCCTGTAGGCTTCTAGTATTTGGATTTCTTTTTCATTCTTTAAGTCTGGGAAGTTTTCTAGTATTATTTCATTGAATAGATTGCTCATTCCTTTGATTTGGACCTCTATACCCTCTTGTATCCCAATAACTCTTAGGTTTGGTTTCTTGATGTTATCCCATAATTCTTGGATGTTCTGCTCATGATTTCTTAACATTCTCGCTGAGCTGTCTATGTTCTTTTCAAGTTGAAAAACTTTGTCTTCGTTGTCTGAAGTTCTATCTTC
This sequence comes from Ictidomys tridecemlineatus, assembly GCF_052094955.1. NCBI lineage: Eukaryota > Metazoa > Chordata > Mammalia > Rodentia > Sciuridae > Ictidomys > Ictidomys tridecemlineatus. The sequence continues at coordinate 93,425,479 of NC_135481.1, forward strand.
TAAGTGTTCTACTCTGCTAGTAATACTCTCATTTGAGTTTTTAATTTGGTTTATTGTTTCCTGCATTTCCAGGATTTCTGTTTGTTTGTTTTTTATATCCTCTATCTCCCTATAGAGTTGATCTTTTGCTTCTTGGACTTGTTTATGTAATTCATTGTCAAAGTGATTTTTCATTGTCTGAATTTACTGTATAATGTCTTCCTTGAGACTCCAGATCATCTGAAGCATGTATATCCTGAGCTCTTTGTCTGACATTCCATCAGCTGCAGATATTACCTCATCTAATGTTGAATTGACCTGTATTGTTTGTGGTCCTTTCTTTCCTTGTATTTTCATACTGCTCATGATTCTTTCTAGCTTTGTGAAACTGTTGTGTTAATGTTTTTCCCCTTATATATTTGTATTGTTCTTTTATAGTTCCAAAATCCCTCTTTTGCGGAGAAAGACAATGTTAACAGTTCCCAATATCAACAGTACATTATCTAAGCACAAGTTTTCGTTATTAATACATTTATAGTTAGATTCTAAGACTATAGATATTGGTTTTAATTATTACTTTAGAATATATTCATTAGTTTCATAAAAGGCGTACCATATTTGGTGGCATATAGAAAACTTAATTTCAGACGAAGGATGATATACTTAGAGGGAAAGAAGTGAGGGTATGAGCTTAAACTAACTTAGCACCTTTGGAGAACTCTAACCAATAGACTGGTAATTTATGGAAGAATGTATAGACTCAACCTCCTATCTGTATTTAGATAGTTACCCTATGTATAGATAGCAAAAGTTAGGAGATTGAAAGTGTGATAGAGAGAATACAAATGAAAAAAGGAAAAAATAACAAGGAAGAAAAGAGAAATAAGAGAAGGAAAAGGAAATTAAGATAGAAATAAAGAAAACAAATGGGGGGAAGGTGGGGTATATGCAATTCTTCTATATTATATTACTTTGGTAATTCGGTTGTTCATGCATAGTTCTTGGTTTCACATATGCTGAAGTTGTGGAAGAGAGAGAAGAGAGAAAGAAAGAGGAAAAAAAAAGTCTCTCAGAACACTGTTTTCCTTGCTTCCAGTAGGTGGCGTTGTCTATTCCTAGATTGAGCCTCTGTTTTCAAGGTGGTGGGTATAGCCAGTGTGAAAGGAAATGAGCTCCCACCTGTATCTTCCCTACTCTAGTCTCTGAGGTAGAAACCAGGTGCCTGTACAGTTGTTGTTTTGCGTTGATAGCTACAACTCCCAAAAGCTTGTGGGAAATATTTTGAGTTATCGCAGCTAAGGGTGGGGGAGTTGGAAACTGGGTACCTGGATCAGCCGCAGAACCGGGCTGGTAGCCACACCCCCTTTGATGGGTTTTAAGGGTTGATGGGCTTCCTCCGGACTAGCATTCGGGACGGGGCCAGACTTCCTCCTCCGGTCTGGCTTGGCGCCGGGTGTCTTCCTCCTCCGTAGGTTAATAGTTTTAATGGCTCAGCACATAGGGAGTAAATTTAGATCCCAACATCAGAATTTATGAGGTGCCATTAGGGTTTCAGAGAGGGTTGTTATCTGGTCAGGGAAAACCAGGCATGGGTGAGTTCAAGACACGAGCAGGCATTCCAAGCAAGTTTAAAACATCAAAATATGGCCAGGCCAAATAGAAATCCTGATATTTTACAGAAAACAGAAATGTATCTTTTATAACTTTTGACAAGATGGCTCCTGATCTTAAGAGGGAATTAGGCTGGGTTTATCAGTCTGAGCAGTATGTTTTTAGAAGACTATTCAAAATTAATTTTTAGCTACTAGGATGAAAAAAAAATATCAATTTTCTAGCAGTAGAGGAAGAGAACAACCCTAGAATTTGAGAAGGGAATATCTTCAACCCTGGAAATTATGGAGGAGAGAAGGACATTAATGAACTTTGTCCTTCATAACTACTGTAAGGTCCTTGCTTAGCATCTGGACAGCCATCTTAAGTGACAGTTGCCATTTTAAGATTCTTAGGTTTATAATTAATTTCTTATATTTCAAATATCATATGGTCCAGGGCTGGGATAGGTAAGCACTTCAAAAGAGAAATCTAGGTTATTAGACTAGAAATAGTCCTTGGATCATGGGAGATAAGTAGCTTTAAATGGAGGATCCAGACTGTCAGACTCTATGTCAGGGGAGAAAATGGATCCACACAATAAAACACTCTCCACCAGTCAATAAAGACAGGGCCTGCTCTCGCCATTTTGAGTGACCAATAGTTGATTTGCTTGATTATCATATAATTTACATCTTACTGTAGTTTCAGATTTGCTCCACCAGTGGGCTTGGTGCCTATGGGTAATGAATATGCATATTGCTGTTACAGAAAATATGGAAAATTATGGCAATGGGTCAAAGAGACAAACACTTGGAGATGCAGAAGAGCAAGGTTTATTCAGCACCAGTGTGAGCTCAGTAGTTTTCTCCAAAGGCTAAGTTCAGCCCTTTGTTCTTGCTGAAGTCTGGCTGGGCACAAATCACCAAGCTGCCACAAAGCACTTGTATGTTCAAACAGGAAACTTTATTGCCCAAACTCCACCAGCACTCCACGCACACTTCCTGGAATCTCTCTCCCCTGGGCTCCGCGCCAACCCTCTCGGAATCCCAGGAGAACTCAATGGGAACACCAAAGTAGTGGGCACGGAGCCAGGCGCCAGAGGCAGCAAGAGCCGCCCTATTGCCGGACAGCAAAGGTCTAATATACAAATGAATACACAGCTTAACTAACCATCATCATCTCAATGGCTCGATGGCAGTCACCTTTCAACCATTCCCTCTGGCAAAATGCCAGGCATCATTCCCACTCAGCTGTGGCCCTCAACATATTCTTAGTATCTTTTATACAATACAGACTTCCAGGTTTCAAGACTTTCTCATGCAAGTAGCCTTGATCCCTCCCTCTTACTCCAGGTAGCTCTGGTTCCTGCCACAGCTGCTGAGCAAGCATGATATAGAAGTGAAACCTAGCATGTTGCAGTTATTAGCAGAGATAAAAAGAAACATCTTAGGAAGGAGTTGCTGTTTCACAGCCAAAATGGTATATAACGAGGGTTATTGTTGTGAATTATGGCAATAAGAAAGGAATTAAGTTACCTAGTAGGTGGAGTGTAGTTGCTGTGCATGTTTTATTGTTGTTGTTGTTTGTTTGTTTGTTTTGTGGTTCTGGGGATCGAGGGCCTTGTGCATGCAACTGAGCTATATCTGCAGTGCTGTGCATGTTTAAAACTAAATAAATTATAGAAGACAAAGAAACATAAGGCCTATTTCCTCTTCAGAATCAGTCTACTCTCCCACTTTCACTCTCCCTTGGCTTTCATAAGAGTGAACATTTGCCTCTACTTCCATCCTCATTTTGACTAAAAAATTTTCTTTTGCTAAACATTTACACTTGCCTGACATTTTCTCTCACATAGGATGCAAGTACCCAGAGAATTTTCACTAGTGATTTCAGAATCAGGATATAAAGTAAACAGGCCACACCCCTGAATCTGGAACAACATTCCTCCTGCTGAGAAAGGAAGCTGAGAGGCTGTGACCCCCCCCCCCACAGGCTCCATGAGAAGGAAATGAAGATTGCTTACTCAGGCCTAATACAGACTAAATCTACTTATGTACATTTCCCTGCCTCTTATTCTTTAAAAGTTCTAATTTTCAGGGATTTCAGAGATAGAAATTTTGAAACATTTAAGTTTCCTCCACTTTCATTCAAAGCTGGCTATTTTCCTACCAAATTGACTCTGAATTTTTCTGGAATAGCCTGAAAAATTATTGTTCTTACTAGGTGACCCTAGGGGACACAAGATGTACTCTTCTCTGGGTGGGATCTTGTGTCCCCTAGTAATAACACTTTGAGCACCATAGACAAGACTATGTGTATAACTTCTTAGGATTGGATTTTTTTTAAAAAAATAGAACTTGTATTAGTCAACTATTTTACTGCTGTGACAAAATAACCTGACCAGAACAATTGTAGAGGAGGAAAAGTTTACTTGGTGGCTCACAGTTTTAGTTCATAAAAGTCCAACTCCATTCCTCAGGGTTCCAGGTGAGGCAGGACATCATGGCAGAAGAGTGTGGGGGAAGAAAACAGCTCACATTATGATCAGAAAGCAGAGAGAGATTCAAAATATATTGTACAAAACTACTTCCTCCAGCCATATCCTCCTGCCTCCAGTTACCACTCAGTTAATCCCAGTAGGAATTAATTCACTGATTATGTTAAGGCTGTAACACAATCATTTCTCCTCCAAACCTTCTTGCATTGTTTCACATGTGAGTTTCTGGGGGACACCTCTTCTAAACCATAACAGGACCAAACTTTACAATGCTTTGCTTGGTTCAATAATATAGAAAATCAGTTTTCAAATTTTTTAATACAACAATGTCACTGCTAGGAATTTTTTCTATGAATATATTTTCTACTGTACTCCAAAATATATCTTATAAGTGTGTTCTCAGAGTGTAAGGGACCGGCGAAACGTCAGAGGAAGAGACCACAAGAGACTGGCTTCATGCAATAAGCAGACGGGGATTTTTATTGAGGATACAATTCAGCGAGCTGAGGCTCTAGGCTCACTCAGGAAGGGAAAACAGCCCAGATCCCAGAGCAGGGGTTGAATAATGCTTAAGTACACTTTTTGGGGAGGGCGGGGGCTTTGCATACATCATAGTCTCCTTTAACAAATCACCATACAACGAGGGAAAATCAAACAACAATTCTTAGACTTGATTAGTACATTCATTGGCGGGAACAGGGCTGGCTGGAGTGATAGGTCATTCCTAAGGAGGGGGTTACATTTAAACTGATTGGTTTGGGCCCTGAATGTCTACGTGACAAGCAGCACAGGGTCTTGAATGCTTACGTGAGGAGTTACACAGGATCCCAGACCATAAATCAACCAAATTCCCAGTAGGGCCTTGTCTTAACTGCCTCAGCAATTTAACCCATGCTTTGCAGTTTAGAAGCAGGTTTACAATGCCTGGTCCTGTCGCGACCCCTTGCCCGCAAGGAAGACGCAACTCGGGAATCTTCTTTCAGCGGTTTATTCAGGCCCTTGATATTTCTTCTACTGATCCCTCGGATGCCCCTCCCAGCCTTAATAAAGCATCTCAAGGCCCAATGCGAAGCTGCCACGTGGAACTTTCTCATAGGGTGCTGAAAAACCATGCGCCAACTCTCCCAAATAAGGAGTTGTTTGTCACAAACCACAACGGAGCAATCGCCATCTTGTAATGGCGACCATAATCTGCATAAGCGGCAGAGGCGGCTCACCACATGGTCCTTTACATTTTAACTCAGGCTTTGCAGCTTAGAAACTTTACCCTTTCAAGAGTAGTTTGTAAGAACCAAATAAAATAGGAAGTCATCTCAAAGTCCATTATTAGGAAACTTCTTGAATACATCTATATGAAAGGATACTATGAGGCCACTAAAAGTAAAGTGAACCTTTAAATGATACTATAAAATGCTCTTCAAGATCCATGAAAAATGGGCTGGGGATATACCTCAGTTGGTAGAGTGCTTGCCTCTCATGCAGAAGGGCCTGGGTTCAATCCCCAGCACCACACACATACACTCACACAAATGAAGAAGATACATGAAAAAAGGCCCCCACCCCATCCCACCCTGCCCCATGGGTTTGGTGCCAGAACACCATTAAAAGAACTACCACTAAATCAAATGGGAAAGGGAAAACAACATTGTTATCATTGGACTCATAGATTCAAGCAAGTTTATCCCTATTGGGATCTGATCTACAAATGTGGTGGAATCAACAAAAGAACCATTAAAACATTGAGAAGGAGGCTGCTGAGAAGGGAAAGAGCTCCTTCAAGTGTACCTGGGTCTTAGACAAAAAAAAAAAAAGTGAGTATAAGCGTGGTATCACCATTGACATCTCCTTGTGGAAATTTGAGAGCTGCAAGTATTATGTGATTATCATGGATGCCCCAGGACAGAGAGACCTTATAAAGAACATGATTACAGGCCTATCTCAGGCTGATTGCTGATAATTGCTACTAGTATTGGTGAATTTGAAGCTGATCACTCCAAGACTGGCAGACCCATGAATGCCCTTCTGGTTTCCACACTGGGTATGAAGCAACTAATTGTTGGTATTAACAAAATGGATTCCACTGAGCCACCCTATAGGGCTGGAATTTTTTGATGACCACAGGGTAGGTAAGGTTGAATTTGATAAGAAAATTGTTTCACACCTTATATTTTTCATTTCCTGACATGTATTTATACTTTCATTGCATCAATCACCCCCAACTCAATTCAATTTCCATGAAATTTAATTCTCCCCTCTAAATTCCTGAAGAGAATATCTATTCTCCATTTTATAAGGTTCTTAACTTAATTACTATTGAACCCTTAACTCATATAGGTTTGAAAAACTTCATATTTGTCCTAAAATTGCACAAACCCCATTTATTATTATTCCACTTATGATTTATTGTTTACTGTTTATTGTTTATTATTTACTTGGTTCTTCTAGTTTGAGAAAAAGCCATAACTGTCCAAAAATTGCACCAAATCTATGTATCCTTCCTATTGCATATGGAAAATGACAAACTCCCAAATAGTGAGACCTAGGAAAAGGGGAGTGGGAAGGAAATCCCTACACTGAGAACATTGATCCTCTCCTAGTATATACTTTCCAGTAGTGAAAAAAAAATCCTGGAGAGGAGATGTCCATCAAACCTAGAAAGGCAGTCTCTGGGAAGAGGCCAAAGCATTAATCCTTCCCTGAACAAATCCTTTCCAGAAACCAACCACTGACCCCAGGCCTTCCACCAGGCCCAGTAAGATAAATCCCAGAGACCCACCATTGACCCCAGACTCCCTCCCATTTGACCCAGTAAAACAGACCCCAAATTCCTGTGTGCCCAAGCTGACATGCTCATTAATTAAATCACCTCTCTTCATAAGCCAAATCCCCTCCTTTGTTTAGTGATACATTTTTCCACTAGGAGAGTGGGCCCATGAGAACCATGACTCCATTCCTGAATAAGGGATTTGGGCTAATCTGTGAAGCGTCAGGCCCAATCTTTTTGTGCTAACACTTCCTCTTCTTATTAATTCCCTTTAGAACTGGAGATTTTCAGCTCAGATATACACCCTTTTTTCCCCAAATACAACCCCAATTTTTTCCCTTCCCAAGAAGGTTCAATCCTCTGAGTAATCAGCTACTTGAGCACAGCATTGTTATGTAATAGCCTCACTCTCCCCTTCAACTCTCAGAGTTGGCCAGGCCTTCAGTCACTGCTGTCCTCCTGACCACCTCCACAGCAGTCTTGCCTGCCTCCCACTTGACCTTATTTGCTTTGGGCTGAGGCTCCTTTATTCATGGGGCCTGCTTGGGCCCAGAGACCCTTGATGGGAGTTCTCTGGCTGCAGGTACTCTGGGTACTCCTCTGCCTTGTCTGCTGCTCCCATGACCCCCCAAAATGGCGCTTCACATCTTCTGAGATTGTGATTCCCAAGAAGGTACCCCAGAGGAGGGGTGAAATTAAAATGCCAAACCAGCTCGCCTACAGCATTCGCTTCCGGGGCCAAAGACATGTGATCCACATGAAGCTCAAGAAGAACTTGATACCCAGACATTTTCCTGTTGTTACTAATAATGACCAAGGAGCCAATCAGGAGGACTACCCATATGTCCCTCAAGATTGTTACTACTACAGCTATCTGGAAGGGGTTCCTGGGTCTGTGGCCACCCTGGACACCTGCTATGGAGGGCTGCGTGGCATGCTGCAGGTGGATGACTTCACTTATGAAATCAAACCATTGGAGGCTTCTTCCAAATTTGAGCATGTGGTTTCTCTGCTTGTGTCAGAAGACACAGCAGATGAAGACGAAAGGTGTAAAATTGAAGACGAAGAGACATATCAAATACCTGAAGAGGTAAACTTAGCTGAAAGTCCTAGAGCAGGCCCTGTTTATTTGTGGCGATTACACATGAAACACATGAAACTTCATTTCACAATTACTAGTTCAGTGTATTCGAAGAATGAAAATAAGACCCAGGTAATAGAAAATGTAGTGATTATAAATAATATCCTGGATTCCATTTTCAGACAAGGCAATTTATATTCCAACATACGTATTCTGTGCATTTGGGAAAAAAAAGATGAATTTGAACTGAAATCATACAAAAGTGCTTCTGCGGCTACACATGAATTTGGTTTATGGAAATTTTATAAACTGTGGAAAGTTTTTACACATGACACTTCAATACTTTATGTAGGATATAAGATAGGAGGTTCAAAGTATTATGCCTCCAGTTCTGGCTACTGCAACCCCAATTGGGGAGCAGCATATGTGCATTTTGAAGACTATCACATATTTAAGATCGCAGCTCTTACGGCACATACAATTGGTCACAACATGGGCATAGGTCATGACAACCCTTCATGTGTTTGTTTTCGAAGACATCATTGTGTTATGAATTCAATACCTGGTCTTCTAGATATGTTTAGCAATTGTTCTTATAATATATTGCATTGGATGGTACATAAATGGGATCCTTGCTTGAGTCTACCTAATGTACCATACTACAATTTTCCTTATATTGCTAATCGTTGTGGAGACAAGGTTTTAAATGTGAATGAACAATGTGACTGTGGCTCCCTTAAGGAGTGTGCCAATAACTCTTGTTGTTCTACCAACTGTGCCTTCACTTCTGGCAGTACATGCGATATTGGAGGTTGCTGCGATCATTGTAAACTCGCTGGTGCGGGAAAGCTTTGCAGAGATGTACGTGGTATTTGTGACCTTCCAGAGTACTGTGATGGGACAGGGAATATTTGCCCAGATGATCTCTATGTCCAGGATGGAACCCCATGTTCACCACTCTCTGTTTGTGTGAGAGGAAACTGCAGTGACCGTGATTTGCAGTGTCAAGCCCTTCTTGGATACCAAGTAAAAGATGCTTTACCAATGTGCTATGAAAAATTGAATGTAATAGGTGACCGATTTGGAAACTGTGGGCTTAAGTATGTAAGAGGGGGAATTAAACCTATGAAATGTGAAATAGATGATGTTTTATGTGGAATGTTGCACTGTAGTAATGTTCACAAAATTCCTGGTGTAGCTGAGCACAGCACGTTTCATCACATATATGTAGGTGACGCTAAACTGGAATCATGCTTTGGATTAGATACACATTATGGTGAAGAACTACCAGAAATGGGGCTAGTAGTGGATGGTGCAACCTGTGGCCCTGGACAATACTGTTTAAATAAAAATTGTACTTTTCATCGGGATTTTCCTTTTACCTGTGATGTGAAGACATGCAATTACAAAGGTGTGTGCAACAATCTGGAAAAGTGTCACTGTTTGAGGGGTTGGAAACCACCAGATTGTGAGCAGAAAGGAACAGGTGGCAGTGAAGACAGTGGTCCTCCACCAGATAAAGAGTTATCTATGAAAGCCAAAATTCAAGTCACTGTAAACAAGGCACTAGTTGTAATCTTATCTCGTATCACTGCTTTTCTTCTTGTAATTTGTATTGGTGCAGCTATAAAAGCAAAAATGACTGCAGATGCGAAGAAAAAGGCTAAACCTCCTAAGAAATGAATACTAATGGGACTCACTGTATGGAAAAACGTACAATGGCACTTGCTGAAAGAAATGATTACTCTCACAATTTCATAAATTTTCGTGATTCTGAGGTTGTCATCTTAAAGTTAATCTTGAAATAAAATTCACTGGAAAGTTAAAAATGGTTTACTGTGCTTAAATTCACTTCATATCTGATCATATTTTTGAATGAGTGAGAGAGAGATTGAGTGTGTGTGTGTATGTTTTATGTGAGTATGTGTGTGTGTGTGTGTTTTGTTAGGAATTGAACACAGGGCCTTGCAAATAACCAGGTAAGAGCTCAACCTCTGAGCTACACCCACTGACCAGGTTATACATATCCTTAATACTCCTATAGGTGAAACAAACTTTTAGATTCACTAGGAAGAGAAACTCATTGAAGATGTGGACTCTTAAGTGTTCGTATATGCCCTGTTCTGGATCCCAGATGTGCTAGGATGTTCTAGTTTTAATACTGTCACAATCTGTTTCCAACTGGTAAGCACTGAGTTTTTGTTGTTATTTTTATCATTAGTGGAAAACTACTGAGGGTAAGAATTGTCAGAGATCCACAGGGAGGACTAAAATGAACTTGTGTATTATACCCGCATTGTAAATTTCAACAGCAGTTCTGCCACATGCTGACGAAGCGATTATAGGCAAAGTGCTACTCTTTCAGAATTTTGAGAACCACATTTAACATAGAGACATGAAACATACTTCTCCATAAGCAATCAAAATGGAATGATGGCACCTAAGAAAAGCCTATGAAAGCCAAAATTCACTAGTTGTAATCTTATCTCGTTTTAGGGCTAAGCGCATGCCAGTGGCCATCAGTCTCTTTATCCTCAGATTTATTCTTAGCTTATGCTAAACCTGTGATATTCTATGCATAGTCTTTGACAGTTTATTGATTAACAATCACATAAAAATCATGGGCAATAATAGAACACTTCTTAATGCTTCTCATGATTGAAATAATAAGATAGCACATACAAAATCCCAGGAATTGCAAAAACACAGGCCAGCTACAAATTGTAGCATGCAACTAACCAGAGGGCAGGAAGAACCACGTCAGAAACAGTGCGCTTATTTGGAGCCTGGTGAGTGACTAGGATAGTATATTCCTCCTTTAAAGGGGTCATATTTCAAATTCTTCCTCTTCAGGAAGTCTGGATTAGGGTAAGTACCAGAGGGGAGAAGAAGGATGCAGAAGGAGATAATCAGTGGGGTTGCCCTGGTGATATTACAGTTTGTTCATCTTTCCAGAGTTCTGTCCATCCCAGAAAGAGAGGCATTAAATGTCCCTAAATTGCTATCTAATCTCTCCCTTTAGGTTTGTTAATATTTGCTTTCTATATTTGGGTGTTCTGATATTGGGTGCACATATATTTGGAATTGTTATTTCCTCTTGCTGAATCAACCACTTATCATTATATACCGGTCATCTTTGTCTCTTTTACTGCTTTTAACTTATATTTCATCTGGATATTAGCAAGGCTGTTCCTGCTTTCTTTTGGGTTCCTCTTTGGGATATCTTATTCTGTCCATCACTTTCAGTTTAGGCATTTCCTTAGAGTTGAAGTGAGTTTCTAATTGCTTACCTAACATATTAATATAGTTACTTTAAAAACTGTTCTCTTGGGGCTGGGAATGTGGCTCAAGTGGTAGCACGCTCACTTGGCAAGCATGGGGCGCTGGGTTCCATCCTCGGCACCACATAAAAATAAAAATAAAATAAAGATGTTGTGTACACCGAAAACTAAAAAATAAATATTAAAAAATTCTCTCTCTCTTAAAAAACTTCTCTTTTTTAGTCTTTAGTCAATATATAAATGTATCATATTTACAGTATTAGAGATTCTGAATTTGTCTGTATAGTTATTCTTACCAATGAGGTACACCTTCCAATTTTTCTTCCTACCCATTAAGGGATCTTTTTTTTTTTTCAGTTTGAAGAATGCCATTTAACATTTCTTATAGGAGACATCTCTCAGTTTTTGTTTTTTTCTGGGGATATATATTATATTTTTGCTATGCTATGTTTGTCAGCTTTTCCCCCCACCTTCAGTGCTGTGAAAAATCTCATGCCACATTCTTCTAGCCCATAAGGTTCCTGTTCAGTAGTCTGCTTTCAGGTTAATTGGAACACCCTTGATGCATTATTTTTTTTCCTTTTTCCTCACTGCCTTGAGAAATTTATCTCTATCCTTTGAGAGCTTCATTGTGTTATACATTAAGGTAGGCTTAGTTGGGTTCTATCTGATGGATAATGTTGGACCTTTCTGTACCAGAATTTTTGTATGCTTCTCTTTTAGTTAGTTTTTTTTTTCACAACTGTTATCAGAAAACCTGACAATAACAATTACAGGGACAAAAAATTTACCTAATGCTCACAATGTCAGAGGCCTCAGTCTATACATGGCCAACTCCATTACTCTGGGCCCTAGTTGAGGCAAAATCTCATGGCACAAGAGTGTGGTGGATGAAAGCAGCTCAGGACATGGCCACCAGGAAGCACAGAGAGCCTGATTCATCAGGGACAAAATATAAATCCCAAAGGTAAAATCACAGCAACCCACCTCCTCCAGTCACACCCTATCAGCCTACAGTTACCACCCAGTTAATTCAAGCAGATGAAGGTATTGCATGGATTTTGTTAAGTCTCTTATTTTTATTTATTTTTATGTGGTGCTGAGGATTGAACCCAGGGCCTCGCACGTGTTAGGCGAGTGCTTTGCCACAGAGCCACAACCCCAGACCATCTCTTAAAAAACCCAATAATTTCACCTCTGAATATTCTTGTGTCATCTAATATATGAGCTTTTGGAAGACATCTAAACCAGAACAACTTTCCTAGGCCTCTGAAGTTTTCTGTTACTATCTTTTAGAATAAACTTTCTGTTGCTTTGGCATTCTCAAGTCGGACATGAACCCCAACAACTGGAAATATTTCCTCTCCAAATGCTGTCCCCAAATTCCATTTCTATTTTTTCTATTTTCTGCTTTCTAGACTATGTATTTTCAAGAGCCTGTCTTCAAGCTCACTCATTCTTTCTTCTGTTTGATTTATTCTTCTGTTTGATTTATTTATTTATTCAATCATGTTCTTAATTTTTACTTGGCATATCCTTCCGCTCAATATCTGTTGGGGCTTTCAAATTGCTTCCATATTTCCAAGTTTCTCTCTTAGGGTTTTGCATCTGTCCTCTGTGTTCTCTTGAAGCTCATTGAGTTCTGATGAAAAAGATGCTTTCAGGTCTTCTGAAGGTTCTCCCATTGGGGACTCTCTATGGACAGTTTCTGGTGCCTTGTTTGATATTTGGTTGAGTACATGTTTCCATGAAAGTTCTTGATACCTGTTGACATGCATTATCATTAGGGTATTGAAGAATTAAGCTCTAAGTAGGCTGGTGATTTTCACTAAGCCTAGAGTCACTTTTTCCTTGCACTAGATGGAACCCTATGTTCTAGAATTGCCATGAGTCTATTATTTGTGGGGTTTTTTTCTGTGTGTGTATGTGTGTGTTTTGATTTTTACTTAATTGAGGCAGCATCATGTAGAATACCCCGTTTAATATGGCCACAGTTTTTCAGATACTATTACAGGGAAGTAAAAGGGAAAGTCAAGTTTTTGCTGTTTCAACAACAGGGTTGACCAAAACCTTCTATGTCCCAATTTACATTTAGTGTGTTATAATGAAATTGGGTATACTTAAAAAGAGTAGTCCCTACAAGCCTGTCCCTGAGGCAATGGTAAACCCAGTTGGCCTCATCCAGAGTCACCATCCTGGGTCCAGAGCACAATCACCACACAGAAATTAGTTTCAGATTCTCAAGTCATGACTGTGGCCCCAAACACCAAAAGGTCATGCTACACCCTGAGCCCACAGCCTGCCAAGAATAACACAGCACTCTGAAAGGACCGAGGCCCAGAGTGCAATCAGCTGCCTATTGCTGAGGAGGACTTGTGACCAAGATTGCTGCAAGAAGGCATAGGCAAAATGGAAAATGACAGATTAGAGAAAGGGTGCATTCTCTAATTTCTCCTTAGCTCAAGATTCCAGCAGCAGGACTAATGCTCATCATCAAGGTGGATGACTGAGGGATTTCACTGAGATTCAACATTAGATGGTAAAATAATCATAGTGACACAGAAAGTCAGAAGCTTTGAACATAAATAAGAACTAATACATTTAGAAATGCATCAGCTTGGCCAGTAGTGGCAGCGTCATCTCTGCCAGTCAACTGCAGAAAATGAGGAATAACTTGTTTTAATTTGTAGAAAAGGTCATCTTTGTTATAAAATTTCAAAAATGTAACTTGTGTCCATTCCTGAGGGTTTTGTGGAAGGGGTGTTAAAAAAAAAAGGGTGTGAACTAGGGCTAGGGTCATGGCTCAGTGGTAGAGCACTTGCCTAGCATGTATAAGGCACTGGGTTCAATTCTCAGCATCACGTTTAAATAAATAAATAAGCTCCATCGACAACTAAATGAATGTTTACAAAAACAAAGAGAGATGTGAACTAGAGCATCTAAACAAATCTTGAAAGGATCTCTATGGTTTTTATTTACTTCTTATAGCAAAATGTGAAAATAAACAGTTTAAAAATAGAATTTACATTAAAAATGAAGTAGATAGAGTGTAAAGACTTGGAGAATTCTCAGACTAGGTTTGAATTCTTCATCTCAGATCCTCATGGTACATGTTTGTTGGATTACCAGTCTTTTATATTCTGCTTGAGTGTTTAAATTCTTATTTCTTTCTCCTCCTGAGATTGGAAAATTTCATATATAGACTATATGTATAAGGTTTTACTTGATTAAAAACTATTTATAGAGAGGAGGCTGTGCCCAGTTCTGAGTTATTCTGTGTTGTATAGAACATCAGCTTTCAGGCTGTGCCTAGCCCTGAATTCCCTCCCACTTTATAAAGCAGCAGTTTTCCCTGAGATGTTCTATTTGGAGTGCAAGTGCTATGGCACAATGATTTGGTGCCTTGTCTGGGCAGATAAATCACCAGATGTAGGACATGTTCAACATATCAAAAGGAATAACCCCCCAACTGCATAGCACAGCCATAAGGCACAAACTAAAAAGTGAATTAATTATACTAATAAAAAATGACCACCTGTGAATTTGTCAAATTAAATCAGAAGAACATGAATGCACTGGCATATCAAATCCATACCAGAGAAACCCAGTCCCATGAGTTTAGCAAACACACTAACCAGATCACTGAACGTCAAAAGTCCTTTACATGAAATACCTAACAGGAAAAGCACCTAAAGCAGTGGTATGGTGGCACACTGACCTGTAAACCTGTCCTCTTATCAGACCACCTAGTGAAAGAATCACCAGGTCAATAAGTGATGAACTCCTAACTCAATCCTCAGGACTTTAGTTCACATCCATCTCCCTGCTTCACCTCAAAACTATCTGCCCAAATTCCTGCTGTCAGGACAATTGCCTTATCTTTGACAGTTCCCACCTGAAAAATTCTGTGCCTTGAATAAGCCTCCCTCAAGTCCCCTGGCTGGGCTTTACTTTATCTGACCACCCGCAGTGACTCTTTTCCATCAGTTCTCTGCCTTTGCTTTCCGGCTAGTCTTCTCAAATCTTGTGACCAATGTTAACCCTTTCTCAGATTACCCCTAGAGGTGTGTCTAGAAGTGTGTATGTGTGTGTGTGTGTGTGTGTGTGTGTGTGTGTGTGTGTGTGTGTGGTGTGTGTGTGTGTATGCATATATGTGTATAAATTAAGAAATATATAGTAATTAAGATTGAAATGGAATAAGAGACATAAGGATCACAATGGTCACAACACCAATTGAACCATGAGTGTTCAATGAATTAAGGGTGATGAAAATGGTTCAAGAGGCATTTGTCAGCACATCTCATGTGTCTATAACTACATGAGGTGGGTTTTAGTCAGTTTTTTAAATGCTGTGACCAAGAGACCTGACAAGGATTTTAGAAGAGGAAATGTTTTATTTGGCACTTATGGTTTCAGAGGTCTCAGTGCACAGACAGCCAACTCCGTTGCTCTGGGCCTCAGGGGAAGCAGAACATCATGGTGAAAGGGTATGGAAAAGAAAAGCAGCTTAAGACATGGCACTCAGAGAGAGAGTTCTGCTCACCAGGGACAAATCATAAGTGCTAAAGGCATACCCTTGTCACTTAACCTCCTCCAGCCATACCCTCCCTTCCAGCCTGCAATTACTACTCACTTGATCCATATCAATGGATTAAGCCACTGATTCAGTTATGCCTCTCATAACCTAATCATTTCACCCCTAAACATTCTTCCATTGTCTCACACATAAACTTTTGGGTCACTCTCATATCCAAACCATAATAAGGTGGTTCTGTCTGTGGAACTGTGACCTGAAGTAACCTGTAGGTAGTTACCAAGGAAGGATGGGAAGGACACTAGGACACTCTGGGAGCTGGGTATGAACTCAGCAGCCTTGATTGATGTAGTTGTAGACTCCACCCAGGAGGAGTTTTGCTGGATCCTTCCCAGAAGAAATTCTAGAGATTTAATGTGGGATACCTTTAGCAAGTTGGCTTCTCTAGCAAAAAAAGTCGGACCATAAGTTGTCATCTTTACTAAGAACAGGATAAGAAAGCCACGGAATGAAGATTGCTACCAAAACAAGGGGGTTAATTTCTAGTTTTTTCTTTTTCTTTTTTTTAAGATGATTTATTATTTTATTGCATACTTTATAGAAGATGAAAGCCCAAATACACATTCCCCCCAACATCAGGGAAAGAGCTTACATCTTTCTTGTCTTCTAAAGCACACCAAAATTGTTTGTTTCTATGTATACCCCTACATACTTCTCTTTCCTCACATATTTATATCCCAGCTACCAAAATGGAACTGCAAAGGGTTTTTACAGAGATACATGAGATCTGTTTGCCCTCGTTATTATACAAACACTTGAGGTGACTCAAGAACCATGAGAGTAATGAGGAGGAAAAAATACCTAATGAAGGAATGGAATGTCTGTTAGCTGTAACAAATAGCTGTTATTTTCTGTCAAACTGGCACCTCGCTGACTGAATCAGTCTGTAGGGACATGGGCTTATGAATCAGGGAGACCGACATAGGCTTGTTGACTGCTTCTACTAATTTCCAGAAGACACACATCTTCTACATCCTTTCTTAAGTAACTGAAGACAAACTAGAGGAGAATCCAGTATATAGATTCTGCTCACTCTGAGATATTAAATGCATCAGGAAAATATTATTTATGTCCAAGTAGCATGCAAAAAAATGTTTTTAAACCAACATGGTCACATGGAAAGATTTTTAGAAATCAGAATATTTATTCATAGAATTTTAAAAGGAAAGTCAAAGCTAGTTATATTCAATGGTAATGATTTAAGTGCAAGTGATGCAGTTTTCACATTTGTTTCCTTCAGAGAAAAGACAGATCAGTTGTTCCTGAACAAGTCAATGTAGCTCAAGACATTGTTTCTGGCATGCTTTATTTCCAGTTCAGACATGTCAGTTAGGTTCTTTCTAAACACTGCCACTCTCTGCCACTTGAAATTTATAAGTTCTTCTTTTGCAGATTCAGAAAGCTGTTCAAATTTCTGGCAGCATTCCTGCTGATGTGCCTCAATCAACTTGACATCTTTGCTTTTTAACCAGGCCTTATCAGGAGCTTTGAGTTCTCATAGTCAGAGGGCTCTGGTGCATCTGTATATGAGATACTCTGCAGCCTCTATGTTGAGCATGTAGTATCAGAGAAGCTCTCTCCGCTTAAGTCTTCATCTGATGAGACCTGACCCCCTACTTTGCTAAGTTTTTCAAATAGTTCAGCACCCTTCAATAGGTATTTTTTTATTTCAGTGGGTTCATCTAAAGCCAGACTCTGCAAGCAGGCTGAAGTGTGAATATAGTCCTCAGCAACATTTTTATGAAATGTGGTCATTCTTTCAGCTTGAGCAGCAGGACCTTGGGAGTCAAGGAATAATTAATAAGGAAGTTCTTCTCTTGCTCAAAGAAGTCACCCACCCACTTAACTTCAGAAAAAAAAAAAAGAACTTGATCAGCACTTTTCACCACTCTTTGAAAGAAGCCACCAAACATTTCTGTGGTATTTTTCCACCTAATACTTAGATCCTGATATATTCCAGGAAAACATGAAAGTTGTCATCTTTACTAAGAACAGGATGAGAAGAAAACCGCGGAAGAAATACCTCATGAGAGGATGCAGTCTTCTTAAAGACTGTAAGATACTATTCAGCTTCTAGTTCTTGCTTCATCTTTGCAAATTCTTCTTAGGTCTGCATCTTTTCTTGAGACCACCAAAATCTGGTTTTGTAGGAGCAGCAGCAATAATGAGTCCAGCATAGTCTATGCTTTCAATAGGATCATCATGTAGCCACAGGAAGTCTTCATGTCTTGTAACAGAAAACTGGGCTCTGAAAAGTGGGCAGAGTAGTCTCGGTGTGCACTGTATACTTGACCTTCTCTCTTCTCACTGAGTGCATCAGGTAGGTCAATCTGAAGTGAGGTATCAAAATTCAGGTCCACACACACAGACCTCAGCCTTGCTTGGCACCATGCAGAGACCACTGACTCTAGGGCTATGATACGGACTGGAGCCCACTAACACTCTTCCAGGGAGGTGTGCTTCGACAGAGAGATCTTGGTCATCTATGGAGCAATTAATGGCTCCTAAGTTCTCGGTTTTATAACAATAATAATGCAGAGAGAGCCTGTGAAATTAAAGAGAATCATGATGTTGGAGAAATCTTTAGCCAGACTTTAAATACTAATATGAGCAAGAAAAGCCTTTGTGGAGCTCAACCCCTATGAATATATTGTGTCTGAACTATTCTTAATGTGAATTCTTTCCTTAATAGGTCTAATTTTGTGGATGTAAATCAGACACAAACCATATGAGACTCAGGGTAGGGGAAAAAACTACATAATTGTAAGCAATGTGGGAAGTTCTTCACTGATCACTACTCATTTCAAAGACATGGAAGGACTCAGTGTGGTGGGGGGGAGTAGCTCTGTGATTTCAAGGAATGTGGGAAATCATTTCTCCTTTTAAAGCTACAGAAGACTTGAATTTTTCATATTAGAGATGGCATGAAAGGATTCACACTGGAGAGAAACCCTGTGAATGCAAGCACTATGGAAAGAATTCACTTCTAAAAGGTCTGAAAAACACACAATAGTTCATACTGCAGATGGACCATATAAATGTAAATTTGGTGGGAAAGCATTTAAGATTCCCTGTTCAGTTCTGAGGCATGAAGAGACTCACAATGGGGGAAAAAACCTACGAATGTAAGAAAGGTAAGAAAGGTGCCAATGATTCTGGTTCTGCTTGAGTCCATGAAAGGACTGGCGCTAGAGAGAAACTCTATGAATGTAGGAAACGTGGAAATCCTTTAGTGATTCTAGTTCTTTGGGGGTTCACGAAAGGATTCACCGAGGATAGAAACTGTATAACCATATGCAATGTGGGAAAGCTTTGTGTGGTTCTGGGTCTGAGTCCGTGACAAAACTCACATTGGACAAAAACCCTACAAATATTAATAATGAGGGGAAAGCCTTTGTTCATGTTCACTCTTTTCAAGTACACAAAAGGAGGCACATAAGAGAGAAACTATGAATTCTAGGAATGTGGGAAAAACTTCATTTCTTTTGCAAACATTGGATGACACATGACTGTTCTTAATGGAGATGAACCTTATACATGGAAGTTTTGTGGGAAAGACTTTAACTTTCCCAGCTCAGTTCTCAGGCACAAAAGCCCTCACTGAAGAAAATTACTATGAATGTAATAGTGTGGTAAAAGCGTGAGTAGATTTACTTAGTTTTAAGTATCAGAAATGACAGTTCATCTTGGAGACAAACCAAATTAATTGAACAAATTTGGAAAGCCTGAAAATTCTTAATTTCTTTCCAACTCATGGAATAACTCATACTGCAGAGAAATTCTATTTAAGTTGCATGAGAATCCTTTAATTTCTCTTGTAACTTCTGAAACAAAGAAACAAATGCATAAAATGCAGATGCTCCATACTTATGGAAATATGGGAAAACATTCTGTCTTCTTAGTTCAAATAAAACCCATTAAAAACTCACACTGGTGAGAAAGTCTATGAATACATGCAGTGTGTCAAAGCTGCTGGTAGCCTATACCCTTTCCAGCAGGATGTAAGCTTACATAGAGGATTGAAATACAACTAATTATTATAATGTGGGAAGATTTTCCAATTTACTAAGTATGTTCACTCATCTGAAAAAATCACACTGTGGAGAAAGTTTTTAAATGAAGTGATTAGGAAAACCTGTTGAAAATGGAACTCTATGTATTTCTCTAGAAAATCCATAACATGAAAAAAATATTTTGAAAGTTATAAATATATTATGTTCTACACTAGCTCAATTTTGATATATATCTATATATATCTATGTATATTTGATTTCACTTTTTTTATAAATAAAATTAAAGTGAGATATTTCTCTAAGCAGTCTTTAAGCAATAGTAATAGGTTGGGTGTTTTTCCTAGCAATTTAATACAATTATTCTTCCATTTAATATATGTAGGTGGGTAAATTGAAGTGTTTTTCTAATATGGTGGTAGGTTTAATTTGTACATAGTTTAATTGTCTTATGATTAAAGAGATATTGTAAAATAACTTTTTGTCAGTTGTGATTTTCCTACCAGCCTATGTGGCAGGCAATGGATATTTCATTTTTTTTCTTATGAAGAAAAAACTGTTTTGTAAAAAAAAAAAAAATAGGGCAGAAAAATTTTCTTGCATTTTCCATCCAATAAATTGCTGTATTCAGTTTCTAACTATGTTTATCAATTAGCCTTGTGTTGTTATTTTCATCCCTTTCAAAACTGTGTAAACTCAATTAAAATATGCAAAGTCCAAAAAAACGGTGCTGAGGACTGGGGTTGTGATTAGTGGTAGGAGGCTTGCCTAGCACCTGTGAGGCACTGGGTTTGATCCTCAGCACCATATAAAAATAAACAAGTAAAATTAAGGGCATGTGTCCATTTACAACTTTTAAAAAAAAGTGCTGATAAAATATTCGGTAGTTGGTGAATTTACTGGTATTCAATAAGTTCTGACATTGTGAAAGTACACAAATGTCTCTGGACTACATTAATGACATAACTTACTCAGAACAACATTGTTATATACTCTCATTTCTCACACATAACATCGCTTTCCTCTTGAATTTTATCAATGCTCCATTTAATTTCTATAAACTCCCATTCTTCCCTCAAATTTTCTGTGATACGAGAGCATTCTTACTCTTTTATACATCCTAGGCTTTTTTCTCCTGCTCTCTTACCCCTGAGTTCTCTCCTTCCTGCATATGTGTCTAGGCCCAGGAGATGCTCTGGTGGGATAGCCAAAAGGTGAGAAGCAGATGGACTGGGGGAAGGGCCAACTGGAGTGATCCAGGCAGGAAGCAACCCAGGTCATATTAATTAACAACTTTTCCAACTCCTTATAAGGAGGGACAATTCCTGGGACAGGTTATCTTAGCAACCGATTGGAGCAGGAGCAGTCTATCTTGATAAGAGTGAAGGCAGGCCTCTGAAGGCATTAACATTTCAGTTCCTCAGGGGCAGTCTTTCTGAACCCAAATTGGTCTTCTCTCAATTGATCAGATTGTCTATTTATACTAACTGCCTGTCTTTAATTCTGGCTTCACCAAGGCTAATAAGTTGCCCTAAAGAGAGGCTGGGAGGGGGGGAATTAACCCTTTCCCAGGCATTGGTTCTTCATCATAATGTTCTTATAATTTCATTTTGTATTCAGGTTTGGTTCCTCCATAACATTATAAAAAGGTTGAGCATCTGCTCTCTGTTGTTTAAGTTTCCTGTCTTTCTTACATGTTGAATTCTTAATTCATACAGCTTTGAAAAAAATTCCTGTCTGTCCTAAAATTGGACAAAACCCACCTATTCTTCCCCCACTTATGACTTTATTGTTTACTGGTCCATCATTTAATCACAGTAATATCTTGGTTCTTTCTATTTTGATAAAAAGCCATAACTGTCTAAAAATTGCACCAAATCAACTTATTCTTCCCCTGATTATGACTTCCCTTTAGAACTGGAGAGTTTTCAATTCAGGTATGCACTGTTTTTCCAAATACCCTCCCTACCTTTTATATCTCTTCCTGCCTTAGAGTATCCTCTGCCCTAGGGTACCCAGCTCATTGAGCACAACCTCCCCTGATGAGGACAGCATTGTGATGTAATAGCCTCACTCTTCTCTCCACCTCTCAGAATTGGTTAGGCCTGCAGTCACTGTTGTCCTCTAGACTACCACCACCTTAGGGACAGTCTTGCCTGCCTCCCACTTGGCCTTATTTACTTTGGGCGGAGGCTCCCTTATTCACGGGGCCTGCTTGGGCCCAGAGACCCTTGATGGGAGTTCTCTGGCTGCATATACTCTGGGTACTCCTCTGCCTTGTCTGTTGCTCCCATGGCCCCCCAAAATGGCGTTTCACATCTGAGATTGTGATTCCCAAGAAGGTATCCCAGAGGAGGGGTGAAATTAAAATGCCAAACCAGCTTGCCTACAGCATTCGCTTCCGGGGCCAAAGACATGTGATCCACATGAAGCTCAAGAAGAAGTTGGTGCCCAGACATTTTCCTGTTGTTACTAATAATGACCAAGGGGCCAAGCAGGAGTACTACCCATATGTCCCTCAAGATTGTTACTACTACAGCTATCTGGCCACCCTGGACACCTGCTATGGAGGGCTGTGTGGCATGCTGCAGGTGGATGACTTCACTTATGAAATCAAACCATTGGAGGCTTCTTCCAAATTTGAGTATGTGGTTTCTCTGCTTGTGTCAGAAGACAGAGCAGAAGAAACTGAAAGGTGTGACATTGAATGGCAAAAGACAGATCAAGCACTTGAAGGGGTAAACTTAGCTGAAAGTCCTAGAGCAGGCCCAGCATATTTGTGGTACACCCATATGAAAAACTTGAGACTTCATTACACTGTTTGTAACTCATTAGCTCAGCAAGCCATAAACATTAGCCTTACTATCATAGAGGATGTAGTAATTATAAACAGCATCTTAGATACCATTTTCAAACCAACCAATTTAAATGTCTTCATACATGTTTTGTGTATATGGGATGGGTGAGATTGGGTTGACTTAGATAACAGGTACCATGCTGAACGTGCTGTAACTGATTTTGGTTTGTGGAAATTGCATGGATAGTATGATGAAATTCCACATTCGACTTTAGCTTTTTACTGGACACAGAATTGCAAGTCAAGATTATTATGCCAGCTATCAAGGAATATGCAGCCTCAACTGGGGAGTACTGTATGTGTATGCAGTAAGGTATCATATATTTTTGGCCACCACTATTACAGCTCACGACGTTGGTCATAATATAGGCACACCCCACGATGGTCCTGGTTGTGTTTGTTTTCGAAGAAATAATTGTGCCATGGCTCCTGGGCCTGGCCTTCTAGATATGTTCAGCAATTGCTCTTATGTTCATGTTCATGGATGGGATTCTTGCTTGAGTCAAGAAAATGTTCCATACCAAAATTATCCTTATTATTCATTTCATTGTGGAGACAAGAACATAACTATAGGTGAGGAATGTGACTGTGGCTCCTTAAAAGAATGTTCCCATGATGAGTGTTGTACTAACTTCTGTGCCCCCACTCTTGGCAGTGTGTGTGATTGAGGACGTTGCTATAAAAACCATAAATATTCCCGGAAGGAGACAACTTGGTATGTGTGACCTTCCAGAGTACTGTGATGGAGAAACGAAGATTTGACCAAATGACTTCTACATCCAGGATGGAACCCCGTGTTCACCACTGGCTGTTTGTGTGAGAGGAAACTGCAGTGACCGTGATATGCAGTGTCAAGCCCTTTTTGGATACCCAAGTAAAAGATGGTTCACTGGCAGGCTATGAAAAATTGAATGTAATGGGTGACTGATTTGGAAACTGTGGGAACAGGTTGCAACAAGGGGGAAGTAAACCTATGAAATGTGAAATAGATGATGTTTTATGTGGAATATTGCACTGTGGTAAAATTAAATGCATTCCTGGGGGAGGCAAACATACCACATTTCATCAAATATTAGTTCACAATATCAAACCTGAAAGACGCTTTGGATATGATGCACACCATGGCACAAAAATACCAGAAATGTGGCTTGTAGTGGATGATGCAACCTGTTTGGACCAGGATTGTACTTTTCATTAATACATGGGTTTTGATTGTGATGTGAACACATGCAGATTCAAAGGTGTGTATAATAACAAAAAATACTGTCACTATATGCAGGGTTGCCAACCACCAAATTGTGAACAGAAAGGAACAGGTGGTAGTACAGATAGTGGCTTTCCACCTCAAAGACAACCACATATGCAAGTCAGAATAATTGTAACTATAAACCAGCCAGTAGTCTTTTAGTGATTTTTCATTCATTTTTTTCCTGCTTTCAATTACTGCTGGTGCAATTATAAAACCAAAAAGCAGTATAATAAGGAAATTATGTCCAGGAGGACTTGAGAGTACTAAAGTTGAAGAAATACTAGAGAACAAAGATGAAGAAATTATAGAGACAAAAGATGAAGAAATACTAGAGCAAAAAAAAATGAGGAAGTAGATGAAGAAAATCAAGTGAAGAAAATCACACTGGCACTTGTTGGAAAAAAAATGCTCAATAATTACTCTGACAATTACCCATCTTTTAGTCATTCTGAAGTTTTCATTTGGAAGTTGTCACCTTAAAATAAAACCACTTGGGTATTAAAAAATGGGTCTCTGTGTTCACATTCATTTAACACTTCATATCTGGTGTTGTGTGTTGTGTGTGTGTGTGTGTGTGTGTTGCTGGGCACAGATTCCAGGGCCTCTCACATGCCAGGTAAGTGCTCTATTACTGAGTTATACCCTACATATTCTTAATATTGGTAGAGGTGAAACAGAAACTATCAGACTCACTTGCAAGAGGAGATATGTTTGTAAAATGTGGGTTCTAAGTCTTCTAGATGCCTCTGTAGTAAATCTTAGTTGCATCAGTGTGCCTGGTTGTAACATTGTCACAGACTGTTTCCAAACGGTAAGCATTGGGTTTTTGTTGTCTTTATTCTTTGTTCTTTTTACTGGTAGTATAAAACTAATAAATATAAAAATTGACATCTGTCAGTGATACACAAGGAGGACGAAAACTTTTACATTACAGGCATCTTGATTTTCAGGTTTTGATACCTGCTGACCAAGAGTTTATAGAAAAAGCACTAATCTTTCAGAATTTTGAGGACTAAATTTAACATGGAGACATGAAATGTACTTCTCCATAAGCAATCAAAATGGAATGATGGCACCAAAGGAAAGCCTGGAACGTTTTAGGACTGAGTACATGTGAGTGGCCATCAGTCTCATTATCTTCAGATTTATTCTCTTGTGCTAAACCTGTGATATTCTATGCATAAAGTCTTTGACACTTTGTTGATTAACAATCACATGAAAAATGATGGGCAATAATAGAACACTTCTTAATGCTTCTCATGAGTCATACAAAATCCCAGGAATTGCAAAAACTCAGCCGGGCTACAAATTGTAGCATGCAACTAACCATAGGGCAGGAAGAACCACGTCAGAAACAGTGTGCTTGTTCAGAGTCTGGTGGCCTTTTCAAGGGTCTCATTTAAAGGGTTTGGAGTCTGGTGGTCTTTTAAAAGGTCTCATTTCAAATTCTTCCTCTTCACAGGGAGTCTGGATTAGGGTAAGTACCAGAAGGGAGAAGAAGGATACAGAAGGAGAGAATCAGTGGAGTTGCTATGGTGACATTATAGTTTGTCCATCTTTCCAGAGTTCTGTGGGCCAGCAATTCTTGCCCAGGTGGCTTATGTGATAGAGCAGGTTGCATGCTCCTCCAAGATGGGTCTGAGTTCCTGTTTATTGAGCCCTTCTCAAATATCAGTAGCTGCATTTTCACCTAATACCAGCACCTACTGAAAGCAAGTCTGTATGACCATTTGCAAAGTAGGGATGTTTCTTTTTGATCCAAAGGCAATAAATGAAACTACAGCCTGTCATTCTCTATAGAAGGGCAGTCATACAGGCTCTGTTTGAGCAGCCTGTTTGCCAAAGCATGATAACCGTGGGCTCAGAAGCCTTCATCTCCCCCTTACCTCTTTCCTCATTTCGCTTGGTATCCTTATGTATGTGGTTTGTGTTTACTCAGGCCTCTTTGTTTCCCTTGAGCCATTACTATGCTCTGTGGTATGGTAAGTTTGAACCAGTGTGGTTTACTTGATGTTTATCATGCAGTCTTCAAGGTAGTGACCAAGCTATTGTACCTAGAGGCAGCTGTGATCTGCCACGTCTCTGATGTTTCTGAGTAGTATTTGATAATTCAGGTTTGGAGCCATAAATTAAAAGGCAGCAGTGTCATTGTTAAGGTGATATATGAAAAGCAGTATCTAATTGGTGCCAGATATTTGAGATAGAGTCATCATACCATTGTCAACACATTTGCATTTACTTAGTCAACACAAGGAAAGAAAACTTCAAAACAAACCTTTACAGGATTCTCCTCCCTGCATTTCTAGGACTCTGTCGTATACAGTGGGAGTTAATGTTCTGAGTCCAATGGTAATACTTATAATGCATAATAGGGATATGGCAAGGAGCCAAAAAGTAGACCAGGATCAGGATAGAAGGCCTATGTAAATAGTGAGGTTATAAGAAAAAGAAACAAAGTAGATAGAAGGGAACAGGTCTTTGGAAGAGATAGAATAGGAAACCTGTTGAAAGAGACCTCCAAAGACCTGTTATATATTTTACAAAATACATGTAGAAATCAACTTAAAAGAGGACAGACTTATTTGGGTTCAGAGGATTATTAGGGACTATTTTCAAAGTTTATATTTCAATAAATTGGTTAGTTTCCAAGCTGTCTTTTCTTGGTTTCCTCATATCAACTGAAATAAGCTATCCTTGGTAAGTCACCTACCATAGTACTCTTCCCATCTATGGAGCTACATGAATGCACAGTGTGATGCGCTCTCATAACCAAAGGAGTACTATAGTTCAAGATTATGCTTTCTGAAATCATGCCATGTAGGTATAAGTGAACAGAACTACAAACTTAGTGCCAGAACATATATCTAGTCCAGATCTTGCCAGGTGATTGGGTTGAATTGGAGTTTCTATAGTACAAGCAGTTGGAGATAGTAGGAAAGCCCAGCTCTGTCTTTGGATTTAGGGAAATAACCTAAATTCTCTGCTCATCCAAAGAACTCCTAAAAACAAATGTAAAATACCTACTTCAATCTAAAGAAAGGTTGACCAAAAAATTATCAGAGCCTGCATCCTCCATGTTGTGAAAACAATCTCTGAACAGCAGGAGCAGGTCTCGCTTCCCCACTGAAGGAATTCATGTTTCTCTGATACATGCTGTTCTTGACCCAAAACCTCCCAGTATTGAGGGTTTGTCACATTTCAAGTAATAGCAGTAACCTATTTAAAAATTCTCTGTATATTTGGGTTTCTCACAGAGAAGTTAAAGGCTTAATTCACTTGAGAAAATGAGGTGCCATTACAAGTGAACCACCGTCAGGGTTTTTATAAGACAGGAGAAATTTGAGTAACTCTTCTTGTCCTTCTAACTAAGCAGCAGATTTCACCTTAACCACAACTTGTAGATGGAGGTTATTTATGTTTCCTTGTCCCTTGTTTAGAGTCCTCAAATTCATAACAATAGCATATCCAATAATTCATGTCCAATCCTTGTGGGTTTTCTGGGTAGTCATGGGATGTGGAAAACATAGAAAAAAAAAGGAGAGGGATAAGAGAAGAAAGAAGACAATGTGAAAGAGAACACTCAAGATATGGTGCATTTTGAATCTTTTTGCACCCTCCATGCCTTAGTCAGCTTTAGTTACTGACAAAATACATTTAAAATTCAACTTAATGGAGGACAGACTTATTTTGGTTCAGAGGACTTTTAGGGACTATTTTCAAAGTTTATACTTCAAGAAATTGGAAAACCCAGAAGAAACAGATACGTTTCTAGATGCATAGAACCTGCCAAAATTAAATAAAAAAGACACAGAAAACCTCAGCAGACCAATAACCAGCAATGAGATAGAAAAAGTAGTCAAAAGCCTTCCAACAAAGAAAAGCCCAGGACCCGATGGATTCTCACATAAATTCTACCAGACCTTCAGAGAACAACTCATGTCAGTGTTCCTCAAAATGTTCCACAAAATAGGCAGGAAACACTTCCCAACTCATTCTATGAAGCCATTATAATGCTTTTCCAAAACCAGATAAGGACACTTCAAGGAAATAAAACCATAGACCAATATGCTTGATGAACACAGATGCAAAATTTTTAAATATTAGTAAATCATATTGAAACTCACATTTAAAAGATTGTACATCATGATCAAGGTTGTCATTCAAGGGATTCAAAGATTGTTCAATATATAGAAATCAACAAATGTGATCGGCGGACCACCCCGCAGCTGGAGTCTATGGCACACGCTAGGAAGTGGTGAGGTGCCGGAGCGGGGGTGCAGCGATGCGGATTTTGGGGGCTCCTGCCAGTGGTGCAATGGCCGTGCTTAGTGCTGAGTTCCGGCTTTGAGACAGAGGAGAGAAGCGGTCCAGTTCGGTTCTCGACACTGGTCGGACCACGGAGGAGGACAGCAGCCGCCATCTTGGAGAGCTGATGTAATCATCCCTGTTTTCTACTGATCTCAGCTCATTCAGCTATGGAACAGGTGATTTCAGGCTGGTATTTGCCTGCGTCTCGCAGACAGATCGCTCAGGCTCGGGGCTGGAGAACCTGTGGAGAATACTCCTGGGGGCACGCTCCTGGTAAGGCGTGCGCCGGGCTCTGAGCAGCCGGATTCTGGTTCCCGGGGCTGCTTTGGCCCAGGGCTGGGGAACCTGCGGAGACTGCGTGTGGAGGTCAGCTCCAAGTGGAGCGTGCGCTGAGCTCGGGCAGCTGGGTTCTGACTCCCAGAACAGTTTTGGCCCGGGGCTGGGGAGCCCGCAGGGACTGCATCTTTGAGCCTGCTCCCAGCGGAGCGTGCACCGAGCTTGGAGAACTTGGAGCGGCCGGGCTCTGGCTCCTGGAGCTGCTTTGGCCTGGGGCTGGGGAACCCGCGGGGGTCGCTCCTAGGAGCCAGCTCCTAGTGGAGCGTGCGCCGGGATCGGAGAGGCCAGGTTCTGGCTCCCGAAGCTGCTTTGGCCCAGGGCTGGGGAACCTTCGGTGACTGCTTCTTGGTCCGGGTCCTGCTGGGTGCTGTGGGGGCCGGGGGGCAGAGTGGAGCTGCCGCCTGCGCCCAGAGCAGGCCAAGTGACCCGCTGGCGTGGTATCACGACACCCCAACTGCAGCTGGGGCCGAAGAGAGTAGCCGCCCACGCCTAGAATAGGACCATCGACCCGACGGCGTGGTAGCCAAGTCACTCCATTTGGAGTAGGAGCTGTGCAGAGCCGCTGTATGAGCCTGCAAGGCAGACAGGCCTGGTAGCCTGCCAGTGTGGTGGACGCGTAGCACCGAGGCAGTCACGTCACACTGGTTGGAGTGGGGGTGGAGCAGGGCCGCCGCCCGTGTCCGGAGGGGGCTCAGCGACCCGTTGGAGAGGCAGTCAGGTACCCCCATTGGGAGTGGGGGCTGAGCAGAACTGCCGCCAGAGCCCGCAGGGTGGGCAGACCTGCAACCCACCGGCGGAACAGGCCTAGAGGCCTGCCAGCGTGGTAGACACGTCACACCAATTGGAGTGGGGACCGAGCAGAGCCGCTGCCCACATCCGGATCAGGACCAACGACCCGAGGGCGTGGTAGTTACGTCACCACAATTGGAGTGGGGGCAGAGCAGAGCCGCCACCTGTGCCCACAGGGTGGGCAGATCTGCAACTGACCAGAGTGGTAGACAGACCACCCTAATTAGAGGAGGAGCACAGCCACTACCCGCCCTGCAAGGGAGACTTCCCAACTATACAAGAGCAATATAAATAAATAGGGGGTAAATTTCAAAAACACAACAGTTTCACCAAGCAGAAAGAAACGCGAGCAGTATAAAAACACAAGGAAAGAAAGGACCACAAGCAATGCAGGTCAACTCAACTTTAGAAGAGGTAATAGCTGCAATAGATGGAATGTCAGATAAAGAGTTCAGGATATACATGCTTCAGATGATCTGGAGTCTCAAGGAAGACACGAGACAGCAAAATCAGACAATGAAAGGTCACTTTGACAAGGAACTACATAAACAAATCCAGAAAGTAAAAGATCAATTTCACAGGGAGATAGAGGTAATAAAAAACAAACAGAAATCCTAGAAATGCAGGAAGCAATAAACCAACTTAAAAACTCAATTGAGAATACTACCAGCAGAGTAGATCACTTAGAAGATAGAACATCAGACAATGAAGACAAAGTATTTCAACTTGAAAAGAACATAGACAGCTCAGCAAGTCTGCTAAGAAACTATGAGCAGAACATCCAAGAAATATGGGATAATATTAAAAGACCAAACTTAAGAGTCATTGGGATACAGGAAGGCACAGAGCTCCAAACCAAAGGAATAAAGAATCTATTCAATGAAATAATACTAGAAAACTTCCCAGACTTGAGAAATGAGACAGAATCCCAAATCCTAGAAGCATACAGGACGCCGAATGTGCAAAATCATAAGAGATCCACACCTAGACACATTATAATGAAGATGTCCAACATACAGAATAAGGAGAGAATTTTAAAAGCTACAAGAGAAAGGAAGCAGATTACATGTAGGGGTAAACCAATCAGGATAACAGCTGATCTCTCAACACAGACTCTGAAAGCTAGAAGATCCTGGAATAACATATTTCAAACACTGAAAGAAAATGGGTTCCAACCAAGAATCGTGTATCCAGCAAAATTAAGCTTCAGGATGGAAGATGAAATTAAAACCTTCCACGATAAACAAAAGTTAAAAGAATTTGCAGCTAGAAAACCATCTCTTCAAAAAATCCTTGGCAAAACATTACAGGAAGAGGAAATGGAAAATAACATTGAAAACCAACAGTGGGAGGTAGGACAGTAAAGGGGGGGAAGTAATCAAAGAGGAAAACAAATCAGGTGTAGTAACATTAATACACAAATATGGCTGGAAGAACAAATCATATCTCAATAATAACCCTAAATGTTAATGGCTAAACTCACCAATTAAGAGACACAGGCTAGTTGAATGGATCACAAAACAAGACCCAACAATATGCTGCCTACAGGAGACGCATTTGATAGGAAAAGATATACATAGACTGAAGGTGAAAGTTTGGGAAAAATCATACCACTCATATGGACTGCGGAAACAAGCAGGAGTGTCCATACTCATATCTAATAAAATAGATTTCAAGCCAAAGTTAATCAAAAGGGATAAAGAAGGACACTTCATACTGCTCAAGGGAACCATACACCAACAAGACATAACAATCATAAATATATATGCCCCCAATAATGGTGCAGCTATGTTCATCAAGCAAACTCTTCTCAAGTTCAAGAGTCTAATAGACCACCATACAATAATCATGGGAGACTTCAACACACCTCTCTCACCACTGGACAGATCTTCCAAACAAAAGTTAAATAAGGAAACTATAGAACTCAATAACACAATTAACAACCTAGACTTAATTGACATATATAGAATATACCATCCAACATCAAGTAGTTACACTTTTTTCTCAGCAGCACATGCATCCTTCTCAAAAATAGATCATATATTATGTCACAGGGAAACTCTTAGACAATATAAAGGAGTAGAGATAATACCATGCATCTTATCTGATCATAATGGAATGAAACTGAAAAATCAATGATAAAAGAAGGAAGGAAAAATCATGCATCACTTGGAGAATAAACAATAGGTTACTGAATGATCAATGGGTTTTAGAAGACATCAAGGAGAAAATTAAAAACTTCTTAGAGTTAAATGAAAACACAGACACAACATATCGGAATCTATGGGACACATTGAAAGCAGTTTTAAGAGGAAAATTCATTGCTTGGAGTTCATTCCTTAAAAAAAGAAAAAACCAACAAATAAATGATCTCATACTTCATCTCAAAATCCTAGAAAAAGAAGGGAAAAACACAGCAAAAGAAGTAGAAGGCAAGAAATAATTAAAATCAGAGCTGAAATTAATGAAATCGAAACAAAAGAAACAAATGAAAAAATTGACAAACTAAAAGTTGGTTTTTTTGAAAAAATAAATAAAATCAACAGACCCTTAGCCATGCTAACGAAGAGAAGAAGAGAGAGAACCCAAATTACTAGCATATGGGATGAAAAAGGCAATATCACAACAGACACTTCAGAAATACAGAAGATAATCAGAAATTATTTTGAATCCTTATACTCCAATAAAATAGAAGATAGTGAAGGCATAGATAAATTTCTTAAGTCATATGATCTGCCCAGATTGAGTCAGGAGGATATAGACAACCTAAACAGACCAATAACAATAGAGGAAATAGAAGAAACCATCAAAAGACTACCAACTAAGAAAAGCCCAGGACCGGATGGGTATACAGCACAGTTTTACAAAACCTTTAAAGAGGAACTAACACCAATACTTTTCAAGCTATTTCAGGAAATAGAAAAAGAGGGAGAACTTCCAAATACATTCTACGAGGCCAACATCACCCTGATGCCTAAACCAGACAAAGACATTTCAAAGAAAGAAAACTACAGACCAATATCTCTAATGAACCTAGATGCAAAAATCCTCAATAAAATTCTGGTGAATTGGATTCAAAAACATATCAAAAAAATTATACACCATGATCAAGTAGGATTCATCCCTGGGATGCAAGGCTGGTTCAATATACGGAAATCAATAAATGTTATTCACCACATCAATAAACTTAAAAATAAGAACCATATGATCATCTCGATAGATGCAGAAAAAGCATTTGACAAAGTACAGCATCCCTTTATGTTCAAAACTCTAGAAAAATTAGGGATAACAGGATCATACCTCAACATTGTAAAAGCAATCTATGATAAGCCACAGGCCAGCATCATTCTGAATGGAGAAAAATTGAAGGCATTCCCTCTAAGATCTGGTACAAGACAGGGATGCCCTCTCTCACCACTTCTGTTCAACATAGTCCTCGAAACACTGGCCAGAGCAATTAGACAGACGAAAGAAATTAAAGGCATAAAAATAGGAAAAGAAGAACTTAAATTATCACTATTTGCAGATGACATGATTCTATACCTAGCAGACTCAAAAGGGTCGACAAAGAAACTATTAGAGCTAATAAATGAATTCAGCAAAGTGGCAGGATATAAAATCAACATGCATAAATCAAATGCATTCCTGTATATCAGCGACAAATCCTCTGAAATGGAAATGAGGACAACTACTCCATTCACAATATCCCCCCCAAAAATAAAATACTTGGGACTCAACCTAACAAAAGAGGTGAAAGACTTATACAATGAAAACTACAGAACCCTAAAGAGAGATATAGAAGAAGACCTTAGAAGATGGAAAAATGTACCCTGTTCATGGATAGGCAGAACTAACATCATCAAAATGGCGATATTACCAAAAGTTCTCTATAAGTTCAATGCAATGCCAATCAAAATCCCAACAGCATTTCTTGTAGAAATAGATAAAACAATCATGAAATTCATATGGAATAATAAAAGACCCAGAATAGCAAAAATAATGCTAAGCAGGAAGTATGAATCAGGCGGTATAGCGATACCAGACTTCAAACTATACTACAGAGCAATAGTAACAAAAACAGCATGGTACTGGTAGCAAAACAGGTGGGTGGACCAATGGTACAGAATAGAGGACACAGTAACCAATCCATAAAACTACAACTATCTTATATTTGATAAAGGGGCTAAAAGCATGCAATGGAGGAAGGATAGCATCTTCAACAAATGGTGCTGGGAAAACTGGAAATCCATTTTCATCAAAATGAATCTGAATCCCTTTCTCTCACCATGCACAAAAGTTAACTCAAAATGGATCAAGGAGCTTGATATTAAATCAGAGACACGGCGTCTGATAGAAGAAAAAGTTGGCTATGATCTACATACTGTGGGGTCGGGCTCCAAATTCCTCAATAGGACACCCATAGCGCAAGAGTTAACAACTAGAATCAACAAATGGGACTTACTCAAACTAAAAAGTTTTTTCTCAGCAAGAGAAACAATAAGAGAGGTAAATAGGGAGCCTACATCCTGGGAACAAATCTTTACTCCACACACTTCAGATAGAGCCCTAATATCCAGAGTATACAAAGAACTCAAAAAAGTAGACAATAAGATAACAAATAACCCAATCAATAAATGGTCCAAGGACCTGAACAGACACTTCTCAGAGGAGGACATACAATCAATCAATAAGTACATGAAAAAATGCTCACCATCGCTAGCAGTCAGAGAAATGCAAATCAAAACCACCCTAAGATACCATCTCACTCCAGTAAGATTGGCAGCTATCATGAAGTCCAACAACAATAAGTGCTGGAGAGGATGCGGGGAAAAGGGTACACTTGTTCATTGTTGGTGGCACTGCAAATTGGTGCAGCCAATTGGAAAGCAGTATGGAGATTTCTTGGAAAGCTGGGAATGGAACCACCATTTGACCCAGCTATTCCCCTTCTCAGTCTATTCCCTAAAGACCTAATAAGAGTATGCTACAGGGACACTGCTACATTGATGTTCATAGCAGCACAATTCACGATAGCAAGATTGTGGAACCAACCTAGACGCCCTTCAATAGATGAATGGATAAAAAAATGTGGCATTTATACACAATGGAGTATTACTCTGCATTAAAAAATAACAAAAATCATAGAATTTGGAGGGAAATGGATGGCATTAGAGCAGATTATGCTAAGTGAAGCTAGCTAATCTTTAAAAAACAAATGCCAAATGACTCCATTGATATAAGGGGAGTAACTAAGGACAGGGTAGGGACGAAGAGCTTGAGAAGAAGATTAACATTAAACAGGGATAAGAGGTGGGAGGGAAAGGGAGTGAGAAGGGAAATCGCATGGAAATGGAAGGTGATCCTCAGGGTTATACAAAATTACATATAAGAGGAAAGGAGGGGTAAGACAAGATAATACAAGTGGAAGAAAAGATTTACAGTAGAGGGGGTAGAGAGAGAAAAGGGGAGGGGAGGGGAGGGGAGGGGAGGGGGGATAGTAGAGGATAGGATAGACAGAAGAATACATCAGACACTAGAAAGGCAATATGTAAATCAATGGAAGTGTAACTGATGAGATACAGCAATCTGTATACGGGGTAAAATTGGGAGTTCATAACCCACTTGAATCAAACTGTAAAATATGATATATTAAGAACCATGTAATGTTTTGAATGACCAACAATAAAAAAAAATCAACAAATGTAATTTACCACATAAAAGAACTAAGGACAAAAAATCACAGAGTCACCTCAATAGATGCAGAGAAAGCCTTCAATAAATACCCATTTATAATAAAAATTGAAGAAAATAGGGCTATACCACAAATCCAAAGCCAACATGGTAGTGAATAGGGAAAAACTGAAAGAATTTTCATTAAAATCCTGAACAAGACAAGGACTCAACTCTCACCAGTCCTATCCAATATATACTAGAAATTATAGCCAGAACAATTCGGTAACAGAAGAAAATAAAAGGGCTAAAAATAGGAAAGCAAAAAGTCAAATTATCACTGTTTGCAGATGATAAGATTGATCCTATACTTAGAAGATCCAAAAAAAAAAAAAAACTCTACCAGAAGACTTCTAGAACCAATAAACAAATTCAGCAAGGTAGCAGTTTACAGAATCAACTTACAAAATTCAATACATTTCCTACACACCAAGAATAAATCTACTGAAAAAGAAATCACAATGACAATCCCATTCATGATAGCCTCAAAAAATATATCTGGGAATAAATCTAACCAAAGTGAAAGATCTCTACAATTAAAACTCTAGAACACTGAAGAAAGAACTTGAAGAAGACACAAGAAGATGGAGAGACCTCCCATGTTCATGTATATGCAAAATTAAAATTGTTGAAATGGCCATACTATCTGTTTTAGTCAGCTTTCTCACCACTTGACCAAAATGACCTGACAGGAACAATTAGAGAAGAAAAAGTTTATTTGGGGGTTCACAGTTTCAGAGGTCTCTGTCCACAGATGGCCAACTCCATTCCTTGGAGCTTGAAATGAGGCAGAACATCATGGCAGAAATGTGTGGTAGAGGAGAACACCTGGGGACAAGGCATCAGTAAGTGGGAGGAACAGAGAGGGGAGACTAAGCTCAGCTAACAAAATATATACCCCAAAGGCATGCCCCCAATAATCTACCTCCTCCAACCACAACCTACCTGCTCACAGTTACCATCCAGTTGCCATCCTAGAAAGGGACCAAAGTATTGTCTAGGTAAAGGCACTCACAGACCAATTAGTTCACCTCTAAATTTTCTTGCATTGTCTCTCACATGAACCGTTGGGGAGCACCACATATCCAAACCATAACTTATCAAAAGCAATGTATAGGTTCAATGCAATCCCCATCAAACTCCAATGACAATCTTTACAGAACTAGAAAAATAGTCGTACAATTTGTTTGGGAGAAAAAAGAAAAGAAAAAAAAAAGACCTAGAATAACCAAAGTAATTCTAAGCCAAAAAGTAGTGCTTCAATTTATATTATAAGCTATAGTAACAAACTGCATGATTTTGATTATTTTGAGTTGACTTTTGTGCAGGTTGAGAGATAAGGACGTAGGTTCATTATTCTACATATGGATAACCAGTTTTCCCAGCAACATTTTAAAAAGGGTGTCTTGTCTCCAGTGTATGTTTTCACATCTTTGTCAGGGATTAGAGCACTATATCTGAGTGGGTTTCTCTCTTGTGTCTTCTGTTCTTTTTCATTAATTTACTTGTCTATAAGGAGGCACAGGTGATGCTGGTTGGAATATCTTCTGAATAGACTGGAATTACATGTCTATGCCTGGCACTGGGACTGTTCCAGAGGCTCTATTTTGCAGGTGCTGGCCTGGGAATGGGAGCTGTTAAGACCTGTTCACTACTGGGTTTTACCAGTCCAGCACTTAGTTCCAAGACAAAGTCCTGTACTTTCTACCCCATTATTCACTGCAAATGGAATCTTGCTCATTCTGTGCTGCATGATATTGACGTGTCAGTGTGCTGGTCACCAAAGGTGACGCTAAGTTT
Source organism: Ictidomys tridecemlineatus (assembly GCF_052094955.1). Taxonomy (NCBI): domain Eukaryota; kingdom Metazoa; phylum Chordata; class Mammalia; order Rodentia; family Sciuridae; genus Ictidomys; species Ictidomys tridecemlineatus. Next base: position 93,462,347 of record NC_135481.1, read on the forward strand.
TACCTACTCTCACAGCCACAAGGACCTGCATAGTCTTAGGTTTTGCAGCAGTCCCATGCTATAGATAACAGTGATACAGGAAGAAATGAGTGTATACCACTGGGGTGCATGTCTGTCAAGAGGAGACAGGTGAAGTCCTTCTGAGAATACTGGCCTGAGGATAGGTGTGTTGCTGAATGTAAGGAGGGAGTGTCAGAGGACCTCCAAGTCCTTGATCTCCAAGTCTGACATAGGCACCTGTGCTGTTGGGAGTGAGACAGTTTATGTTCCAGACCCACTGCAAACTCTAGCCTGTCTCACAGGGCACAGGTTTCCTCCTAATGCTGGAACAGTTCTAAAGGATCTCTCTGTAAGCTCTGCCTTGGGTAGGGGGCCTTTATTTTCTGCCCTTGTGCTAGGTCTCTCTGAATTGGCTTGGCCCAGAGCTCCAGGGCAAAGTCCTGTGCTACCTTTCACACCCTGCACCCTAGTAGGTGGAGTCTTGCAATCATTCTGCTTCCCAATGTTGTGGGAAGGGTAGTGGAGGTAGTCTCTAGGTCACCTGACTGACACAGTTCCAGCAGCTGAGTCCATGGTAATGGCAGGAGTCACGGGGCTCTTGTTGGCACTAGGTTGCACAACCGTGAGCCTGGTGCTGGGTATTAACCCTAGGATTAGAAAGAATTATTTTTCCTTTCACTAAGTGAAAGACACAAGACTTTCCATGTTGCATTGCTTAGAATTGGGGGATAAGTGATAAGTGATTGAGACAACTCTTTTTTTAGTGCAACTCTGCAATGTGTCCTTTACTGTTGTACTAAAACCAGGCACAGTGTTCTCTCATCTGACTTCCTCAGCTCTTGTGAAGATAGTTTCTTGGGTGAATACTTGTTCAAATTGGTGTGTCTGTGTGTGTGTGGAGTGGGAGACGATTACTGTAAGATCTTATTCAGTCACCAAGTTGGTCCACATTTTTGCTTACTTTGTGGAATAAGCTTATGAACAATGCAGATGTGAGCATTCATAGACAAGACTACATGTAGAAGTTCTTAGAATTAGAATTTGCAGATCATTGAGTAGGTATTGGTTTTACTTGATAAAAAACCGATTACTGGAGAGCAGGCTGTGCCCAGCTCTGAATTACTCTGTGTTGCATGGAACACAGATTTCAGGCTGCACCTATCCCTGAATTACTCCATTTTATAAAGCATAGTTTCCCCTGGGTTACTCCACCAAGTACAAGTACTAAGGCTGAATGAGTTAACTTATAGGGCTAAACAAGATAACCACCATGTATTCCTGATATAGGACATGCAGAACATATCAAAAGGAATAACCACCAGTGTGGCACAGCACAATCGTAAGACACAAACTGATAAATTAATCATGCTAACAGAAAATGACCACTTGTGAACTTACACAACAAAACAGAAGCACATGAATACATGGGCATATCAAACTCATATTAGTGAAAGGTCTGCCAGCTTATCAAACAGACCAGATGGCTGAATAGTGAAACCCTCTCACCTGAAATGTATAAAAGGAGAGGCAATTAAGGTAGTGGTACACACCAACTTGTCACCTTATCAGTCGACCTGATGAATGTATCATGAATGCAATAGGCGAGGGACTCCTGACAAGCCTGGGGCTTCATCTCTGCTCTACCTCCCTGCTTGACTGGCTCACATTCAAAACTGCCTGCCAACCTGCCTGCTTTCAGGACCTTGGCCTTCCCTTGAACAGCTCCCCACTTGAAAAACTCTGCTCCTTGAACAAGTTCTCTGGCTGTGTTGTCCCTTATGTGACTACCTTCAGTGACTCTTTTGCTCCAAATCAGCACTCTGCCTTTGCTTTCAGTTCTGTCTTCAAAACACATGGTCACTGTTAACTCTTTCACAGCCACACTTTGACATATATGTCATTTTATAAATTGCAATGGGTGCTTCGTGTACTGTAGTGTTAGTAATTAAGATTGGAATGAAATAAGAGAATTTATAATTGCCATAGTCATGACACCAAGTGAACCATGAGGAGTCAGAGAATTAAAATTGATGGGTATGGTTTAAAACTGCCTTTGTCAGCACATCTCAGCTGACCATGACCACTGAGATGGCTCTGCCAGTGAAGCTATGACCTGCAGTAACTGAGAGAACAGTGGAGAGGACACCAGAACACTCTGGAAGCCAGAAATGGGCTCAGTGGCCTTAGAGGATATAGTCATTGGACTTCAACCAGGAGCAGTAGGCTCTGGTGGATCCTTCCTAGGAGAAATGCTACAGATGTGATGTCATGTGGGAAATCTCCAGTAACTACGCCTTCCTAGGAAAAAAGTGTAAAGACAGGAACTTTGAAGATTACTACAAAAACAGGACAGATGTTTTTGTAGTAGTCTTCAAAGTAAAAACTCATGTTTTACAGTTAATAACAGTAGAGAGCAACCTGTGAAAGCAAAGACCATTATCTCAGTGGAGAAATCTTTAGCCAGGTTCCAAATCCTAATGTAAGCAAAAGAAGTTCTAATGGAGTAAAATGATATGAATGCATTGTACCTGGAATATTCTTAATGTGTCACTCATCCCTTGATAGGAAGAATTCTGCTGATAGAAACTAGGTACAATCTGTATGAGACTCAGGAATATGTAACTGTAATACCTGTGGGAAAGCCTACAGTGATCTTTACTCCTTTCAAACGCATGAAAGGACACAGACTGGAGAGAAATTCTATGATTATAGGCATGTAGCAAATCACTTTTTTCTGTTGAAAGTTATAGAAGATACATGGTATTGAACACTGGAGATGGAATTTATGAATGTAACTTTTGTGGGAAAGCCTTTAATTCTCCTAGTTCAGTTTTATGGCACAAAAGGACTCAGACTGAGGAGGGAACTCTATGAATATAAAGAATGTAGGAAAGGTCTCAGTGATTCTAGCTCACTTAGAAACAATATTTTTATTGGTGCCAAGGGTGATGGTACATGCCTATGATCCCACCAACTCAAGAGGCTGAAGCAGGAGGATCACAAGTTGGAGGCCAGCTTTGGGAATTTAGCAAGACCATGTTTCAAAATAAGAAATCATAAAAGCTAGGAAATGTAGCTCAGTGGTAAAGCACCCCTGCGTTCAAACTTTGGTACTACATGTACACACACACACAAAAATATTTTCACATACACATACATATTCATATGTGTATGGGAATCTGTAATTGTACATAATAATAATTATATATTAAATAATTATGATATATATAATATTAATCTTCATTGTGATGTATTCCTGCCTCTGCATAGCATAATTTGGTCAATTTCATTTCATTGTGCCTCCCCTTTCCCTTACTTGTCTCTCTTCTATTTTTTTTTTTTTTTAGATTCTTCCATCCACCTCCACTCCATTTTTATTCCCTCTACTTCTATATATGCAATAATACTTATAACCCTTGATTTTCAGAGTCTGACTTACTTCACTTAGCATGATGTTCTCCAGTTCCATTCACTTTCCTGCAAATGACTGCATATAGACTCCTCTATCAACTTTTTCAAACAGAGAAAAGTGAAAATGGGCAGATATCCTATAAATACTAAAATATGGAAGTCTTCTGTCATTTCAGTACAAATCAAAGCCATAAAAGCAATCACTGTAGTGAGAGCCTTCAAGAATATTCAGTTTCTCAATACTTCTGGTGGCTACATCCTGAAAAAAATGTGATTACACAGATGATTGAAACATTATTAATTTTTAAAACACAGGAACACTTTTCATTTTTACTAATATTTTAAGCCCTATCACACAAGAGAGAAATTTATCAATGTGAGTAATAAAAAAAACTATTAAAAACCAATTCATGTGTAATTCCCTAAAAAATTTACAATATGAAAAAATGTGGTAAAAGTTATAAATATATCATGTTCTATATTGGCTCATTTTTTTTAAGAGAGAGAGAGAGAGAGAGAGAGAGAGAGAGAGAGAACTTTTTAATATTTATTTTTAGTTTTCGGCAGACACAACATCTTTATGTGGTGCTGAGGATCGAACCCAGTGCCCCACACTTGCCAGGGGAGCACGCTACTGAATTGGCTCATTTTTAATATGAATCTATTAGGGTACGATAGATTAGCCTTATCTCAGGCCTCACCCCACCTCAATTAGCAGAACTGATGTGAAGTTAAGGACCTCCCCTTCATCCTGCCCTCTTGCTGTTATCAGAGGAGCTAGAGTCCCCAAACTGGAAATAGCAAGATCTTATTTTTTAAAAAGATTGCCTGACCACTGTTGTGGAGCATACTCAAGAGATCCAAACTGGATCTAGAGTAACCTAATAAGGGAGAAACCCCCTTCAAGATCTGATACCTATTGCTTGCATCTCATACATCTAATGAAATCTAGGGAAACAGGTTTGGACACATGCATAATAAGCACTCTGGGCAAGGCAGAGGAACCTGTCAATCACCCCATCACCTCTAGTTCAGCATAAACCACTCCTAGCAAACAGCCCACCAAAGACAAACAAAGAATTCAGAAGCATATATAAGCCCAGTCCCCAGTTCTCTGTTCCTACTGTGGCTATTGCAGACTATCTCCTGCCAATAAACTCTTTTAATTGCTTTCTTTGTCTTGGTGAATTCTCTCATTCCCGGACCTGCCCCCCCCTCCCCCCCTCCCCCTCCACACACACACACACACACTGGCCTTCATAAAAGGATCCCAAGACATCTATATGTACATTTGATTTCTTCTTCTTTTGCAAATAAGATTAAGTATTCTTTAAGCAATAGTAGGTGGATTTAATAGTAGAGGAGGTGTTTTGTGATTTTTCTCTTTGTATTTTGATATATACAGGTTGGGTGAATCAAAGTGTGCTTCTAATATGGTGTTAGGTTTAATTTTTACATAGTTTGTTTTGTGATTAATGGGCTATTCTAAAATTACTTATTGTTAGTTGTTATGGTTTTCTTACTAGCCTATGACAAGTATGGATATCCCATTCTTTTCTTGGAAAAAAATTATGTTTATTAAGAAAAGGGGGGGACGGAAAGAGGTTTATTTCATTTTCCTTGCTAGTACACTGTAACCTTCGATTTCTAACCATGTAATGTTTTTCATGTAGTCTTAATGTCAATTACTATTTTCTTTCTTTACTGTTAAAGAATAAAGAATAAACTCAATTAAATCATAAATAAATATAATTGAATAAACTCAATTAAAATACATAAAATCACTTCTCAAAAAATGCTGATGAATGTTATATATGTGATGAGTTTATTGTTATTCAATGAATTCTGACATTGTGGAAGTAAAGCAGGAGCTAGATTATCTACGTGAAGATAGAAATAGGGACCTCAGAGAATGGGGGTCCCATAACCCCAGACTAAAGCCTTAGGCTAATGCTAGTTTTGTTGTGTTGTGTTGTGTTTGTTTTTAGCTGCCTGAGTGGAAATCTCCACTCACACTTGGGTAACCATACCTTCCTGGAGTTATTACTCCAGGAAGGTAAGGCTACAATGGTAATGATATTTCCTTGACTACCCTAACATTAGTCAACCTCAAAGAGTTGTTTTTAACTCAAGCAGTTCCTTTATTCTAAGGAACAAGTACAGGACAAACTCAGGTAAGCAAAGACATTAAACCATCCCATTATAGGAATAAGAAATTCAAATTGTATACTTTCAATTGAGTCAAAAAGAGAACAAATAAGAGAAGAGTTTCCAATGAAAGGTTAGTTCCTCATTAATGGAGTATAAGAACCCCTAGACAACAGACAATGGTTGGCACCTCTTTCTTGGGTCTCCTCCATGTTTGGGAGCTCTGCTTTCTTTCTGTTGCTCTAATAAATCCTGTTTCTTATCTCTCCCCCCACCCCTCCCTCCCTCTTGGGTCTGTGGATTTCAATCTTCAAATTCACCAGACAATGCTTGCTTTGGCAGCACATATGGGAACAATTTAGAGAAGATTAGCATGGCCCCTGCACAAGGATGGCATGCAAATTCATGAAGCATTCCATATTTTTGAAGTGGATCCCTATCTCTCACCTTGCATAAAAATCATCTTTAAGTGGATCAAAGACCTAGGTGGCCCAACACTCCAACGAATTAGCACAGGAACTGACTTCCTTTGTTTTTTTGTTTTGTTTTGCTATTTTTTAGTTGTAGATGGGCAGAATACCTTTATTTACTTTTATGTGGTGCTAAGGATTGAACTCAGTGCCTCACACCTGCAAGGCAAGTGCTCTATCACTGAGCTACAACCTTAGCCCAGAACTGACTTCCTTAACAGGACTACTAAAGCACAATAAATAAAATTTTTAAAAAATCAATAAATGGGATGGCATCAAACTATAAAGCTCCTTTACAGCAAAAGAAATAATCAGGAGCATGGAGAGAGAGCTTATAGAATGAGAGAAAATCCTTGCCACCTTCACCTCAGATATGGCATTAATTTCCAGTTTGTACAAAGAACTCAAAAAGCTTAACACCAAAACAAACAAAAAACACAACAACAAAAACAACAAAAACCTCTCATACACACACACAACAATACACACACACATACCCCCCTCCAAACACCCTAATCAATAAATAGGCAAAGAATCTGAACAGATTCTTCTCAAAAGAAGAAAGATACATGATCAACAAATATATGAAAAAAAATGTTCAACATCTCTAGCAAATACAGAAACACAAATTAAAACTGTACTGAGATTCCATCTCTCTCCAGTCAGAATGGCAGTTATCAAGAATATAAGTAATAATAAAGGGATGGGTTTGTGGCTCAGTGGTAGAGTGCTCACCTAGCATAGCATGCACGAGGCACTGGGTTCATTCCTTAGCACCACATAAATGTAAAATATATTGTGTCCACCTAAAACTTAAGAATAAATATTAAAAAAGAATACAAGTAATAATAAATATTGGTAAGGATGTGGGGAAAAGGGAACACTCACATTGTTGGGCCTGCAAATTGGTGCAGCCACTCTAGAAAGCAGTTGGAGACTCCTCAGAAAACTTGGAATGGAACCACCATTTGACCCAGTTATCCCACTCCTCTGTCTATAACCAAAGGACTTAAAATCAGCATATTACAGGGATGCAACCACATCAATGTTTATAGCAGCACAATTCATAATAACTAAGCTATGGAACCAACCTAGATGCCTTTCAGCAGATGAATGGATAAAGAAAATGTGGTATACATACACAATGGACTATTACTCAGACATAAAGAAGAATGACTTTATAATGTTTACCCTTAAACTGATGGATCTGGAGACTATTATGCTACGTGAAATAAGTCAATCTAAAAAAAAAAGGTCAAATGCTTTTATTGATAAGTGAAAAATAAACCGTAATAAAGCACAAGAGGGAAAGGAGAAGTTCAGTAGATTAGACAATGGGGAAAAAAAGGAGGGGAGTAGGATAGAAATAGGAAGTACAGTAGAATATATTTTACATAATTTTCCTATGTGAACATATGAAAATACCTAAGTGAATCCCACCATCTTGCCCACCCACAATAACAAGTTCTAATTAGAATAAGATATACTCCATGTTTGTATGATTTTATCAAAGTGGATTCTACTGTCATGTATAACTAAGAAGAACCAATTAAAAAAAAACAAATTCAGGAGACAAAGAACCCACCCATTCACACTTTGTGTAATCAAAGGACACACATGTGTTCTATGTTAATGGCATAGTTCCCTGGGGACACTGTTGTCATACATCCTCATTTCCCACAGAGAACATCACTTTACTCTTGTATTTCATCAATCACCCCAACTCCATTCAATTTCTACAAACTCCAATTCTCCCCCATCAAAATTTCTGTAAAGAGGAGTGTACTCTTGTCTTACTATTATTTAAAGATTGTCTTTCAATCACAAATGATCCCTTGATTCTTTTCTGTTTGATAAAATCATTAATTATCCTAAAATTACACCAAACTCATTTATTCTTCCCCTATTTATTGCTTCACTATGTAACTAGACTTTTAAGCCCAGGTATATACTATCTTTCCCCGCCCCCCAGAGGCCCTAGGGTATTCAGCTCACTGAGCACAGCCTCCCCTGATGAGCACAGCATTGTTATGTAATAGCCTGGCCTCCCCTTTCAGAGGGTTCCAAGCCTTGGCCCTCTCTCTGATCTTATTATGAAACCTGGTGTTTCAAGAATAGTCTTGCCTGCCTCCCACTTGATTGCATTCTTTTTTTAATTTTTATTTTATTTTTGTCCCAGTATCCCTCATTCAAGGGGCCTGATCCCTCAGACAGGTATTCTCTGGCTGCCTGTGCTCTGGGTACTCCTCTCCCCTATCTTCTGCTAGGAGGAAGCACCTAGTGTAAGGAACCCACTAGGATGCTGCTTCACTTCCTCTGAGGGTAATTCCCTGGAAGGTGCCTTACAGAATGGGTAGAAGTGAGATGCCAAAACCATCTCTCCTGCAGCATTTGCTTCTGGGGCTAAAGACATGATCTATATGAAGCTTAAAACTAACTTGCCACCCCTACATTTTCCTGTTACGACCAATGATGACTGTTACTAGCACAGCTACCTGGAAAGGACTCCTGAAGCAACAGCCACCCTGGACACCTGCTACAGAGGTCTGTGTGGCATGCTGGGGGCAGATGACTTCGCTTTTGAAATCAAACCATGGGAGGCTTCTTCCAAATTTGAGCATGTGGTTTCTCTGCTTGTGTCAGAAGACAAAAGAAGCTGAAAGGTATGATATTAAAGGGGAAAAGACAGATCAAGCATTTGAAGAAGTAAAACTTGCTAAAAATCCCAGAACAAGCACAGTTCATTTGTGGCAAATATAAAACACTTCAAGCTACATCACACAGTTTCTAACTTGCTGCACATAATAACAAATATCACACATATAATATAGAGTGTAGTGAGTATAAACCACAAAATGTATTCTATTTGCTATGCAATTTGTGTGGATGCTTACATACATCTTCTGTGCTTATTGGATTAAAAAAGTAAGTTGAAACTAGTATGCAGATATAGAGTTCAATATCTATAACTGATTTTGTTTTGTGAAAATATAAAGGATGTCTTAGATAAGATTCTTCCTGACACTTTACTTCTTCTTAGAAGGCATGAAATATTAGGGTCTTCACTTTGTTTTTATCATTTTGGAGTATGCAGCCCCAAACTAACAAGTATCATTAGCTTTTAATCAAGGTATCACTTGTTTCTGGCTGAAATCTTTCAACACATGCTACAGATGTCATTGGATTCAGACATGACAAAATTCCTTGTTCTTATTTTGAACAGGCAACTATTTCATGAATCTTGTTGTTCTTTGATTTATGCTGAGCAACTGCTCCTTTGACAAACTGCACAATCAGCTTTATTCTTGGGATCCTTGCTTGTGCCAAATACTCCATACAATAGTATTCATTTGTAGCTCCTTATTGTAGAGACAAGATCATAAATCAAAAAAAAAAAAAAGAATGACTACAGCTTCTTAAAAGAATATACTAATTGTGAGGGTCATGAGACCAGTTGTGCTCTCACCCTTGGCACTGTTATGTGACATAGAAAGCTGCTGCATGGACCAAAATTATGTCTTCCCTATAGTGATTTGCAGAGACACCGTTTGTATTTGTGATCTTCCAGAATATTGTGATGGGAAAATGCACTGGTGCCCACATGCCTTTATATCTAGGAACTCGAGGTTCAGCCTTAGATATATGTGTGAAAAGAAACTACAGTGATCATGAAGTGCATGTCAAGCCTTTCTTTACTAGAGAATAAAAGATGTTAGTCCAGCATTCTATCAAAATTCAATGTAATGGGAAATCGATTTGGAAACTATGAGGCAATGTTGGACTTTAAAGTGTGACAATGGTCATCTTTTTTGCCCAATGCTGCATTGCGGCAGTGCCACACATATTCCTAGAGAAGGGAAACACTACATTTTTTTCATATTACAGTGCAAGGCAATAAAGAAGAAAAATGCTTTTGATATGATGCACACTTTGGGCATAACTGGTCTGGCATCTCACCTCTTACTCCACCCATTCTGGGGGACACCTTTCTAGGGATTATGATTTCAGAGGAAGAGAAATGCTATCCTGGTGGGGCATGGGAACAGCAGGCAAGGGACAGGAGTTACCATAGGATTGGGCAGACAGGCCCCATGAGCAAAGGAGTAGACAATATAACATTTGGCCCAGGAAAAACTATATATTACAGAATTGTATTTATTAGGAAGATATGGGGTTTTACTGTGATGTGAATTGATGCAAATGGGGTATGTAACAAGAAATAAAATTGCAACTGTCTTTGTGGTCATAGACTAACATTTTGTGACAGAGAGTGGTACAGAGTGTAGCCTTTCAACCAACAGATAACACAATATTTGATTCAAAATAGTCCATGGTTTAAAATCTTTAGTAGGTTTACTATTTACAGTATTTCTCCATTTAGCTGTTTCTGTTTTCACTTTCTTTTGTTGCCCTTATGGATATAAATATAGTTAAACGATTATAGAAAAGAATTCAGGAAAACACTGATAAACTAAAACATCAGGGAAAAGAAAAACAATAAAAACTTCCAAAATGAATGAAACTTGAAGGACCTCAGAAAAAAAAAATCTTTTAACCCAGAAAAATTATGTCTTTTAAACGCTAATGGAAGACCACTCATCAGAGGAAGTACAATTGACACATCCTAGGGGAAAGATTATCACTCACTTTGGTAAACACACAAACCTTTAGCCATTCTGAGGTTGCCATTTTGAAATAAAATGTCTTGGCGATTAAAATGGGATTCATGGTATTTCCAAAAATTTATTGGTGTATGATAATTGTACAGAAGGGTGTTTCATTGTGGCATGTTCATATAAGCCCAGAACATAATTGGATTGATTTCATTCCCAGTACCTTCCCCCATCCCCCTTTGCCCTCCCCCATTCCTTTCTCTATCCTACTGGTCTCCCTTCTGTTTTCCTTAGATCCTTTTATCTTTTTTCCCTCTAGCATCTACATTTGAGAGAAAACATATAACCTTACTTTCTGAGTCTGGCTTATTTCACTGGGAATCCCAGCAATTGTGGCCAGTGTGCACACACCTGTGCCCTCAGGGCTAACAGTATCTATCTAGCCTGCCTTTCTTTGGTGTGTCAGAGATGGCTCTGAAAGTTTGGCCATGAATCCCAGGGACTGCTGCAAGTGTGTGTGTAGGCAAGCCCATGCACATGCCTGTCACCCCAGGGTTCCTAGTACTTAACTAGCCCTGCCCTTCTCCTGTGCAGCATTTGTCCTTCTCCCTTTGTCCTTCCCATCTCACCCTTCCATATCTGCATGTATTCCTCTTGATCTGAATTATATTCCTAAAGAGTCTGTTGTTTCCGTTTTTATTTTCTCTTTGTCAAGCTATCTTCAAAATGGTGAAATTCAAGTTGAAACTTGGGAATGGCTATGGCCAGTTGACTTATTTTATGTTTCTGAACAGTATCTAATATTGGCTTTAGACCTGAAGTACAGTTGGAGATGGAGGTCCTCACTAGAGGCATAAGTTTTAACCTTATTGCTTAAAAGTTGGTTTATAGTTGGTTTCTAAAGTATGAGACAGATTCATCATGCCCTTGTCGACAAGATTGGATTTTCTCCCAGATAACATAATGGCAAAAACTTCAGGGATGCTATGGTTTGAATATATATTATCCCTTCCAAAACACATATTGAATTTCAATCCACATTGTGAGGTTTTTATGAGGGAAGAAACTTTTGAGAAGGTAGAAACTTAATCTATGATGTTCACAGTTGGGGCATTTTCAAGGAAATTAGGATTAGATAAGGACATCAAAAGTGCCCATGAGGGGCTGGGATTGTGGCTTGGCAGTAGAAAGCTTGCCTAGCTCATGCGAGGCGCTGGGTTCCATCGTCAGCACCACATAAAGGTAAATAAGTAAGATAAAGGTATTGTGTCCAATTACAACTAAAAAATATTTTTTAAAAAAGTGTCCATGAGTGAATACTAGTGGCTTTACAAGAGGGAGAGACCACATCTCTTGCAAGCAACATTGAAATGTCAAGTCCTTCCTAAGATGTTCATTTTTATCTCTATTAACCTGCTAGTTTCTGCTTCTGTAATCATGCTTGCTCAGCAGCTGTGGCAGGAATCAGAGCTGCTTTGGAGATGGGGGGGAAAAAATAAACCTACTTCCATGAGAAAGTTTTGAAACCTGAAACAAAGGGCTGGATTCAGCTTTTGGAGAAGACCCCACTGAGCCAGCACCAGTGCTTGAATAAACCTTGCTCTGCTACATCTCCAAGTGCCCCGTGTCTTTTTCCAGCACTATATTTTTCTGTAACATTTTCGTGTATGGTCTAGGAAACCAATGACTGTTGTGGGGGAACTGGAGAAAGCTGTGGCTGCAGACCTGGTGACAGATGGATAGGTGCCACCTGGCCACTTGCCAGATCCTGACTCTCACTTAAGCTGTGCTGGTCCCAGCTCCCACTGCTTCCTGGGTCAGACTCAGAAGGAGAACAAAAGCAGGTTTCAGGACAGGACACCAAACTGGTGAGTCCCTCAGAGGAATCTGCCCAAGTCAGGTCCCGCCCCATGGTGGAAGGGGAAACTGATCACTTCCCAGTGACCAGAGTGTCACTCAGTATAGGGTCGGCTTTCTCAGGAGGTCGTCAATTCTATTTTGTATGTGTGTTGGGGGTGGGGGCTGGAATGACAAGAGTCCATGTTCCACCATCTTTGGACTAGAGAATCTGAGTGAGTCCTAACCTGCAGTTCTGGGGTGACCTCATAAGGTTTAAGGGGATCAAGAGTCCCTTCCTGCAGGGTTGGTCCAGGCAGGTCAATGGCAATGAACTGCCATTGATGCTAAATCTCTGCAAAGACAGTGGACAGGTGGACAAAGGTGTGCATTCCTTCCTTGTTGTGCAGCACCATCTCTGGGTGGGAACTTTCACATAATGGGCAGTTTAGCTTCAAAACCTCTAGTCTAGAGAAAAAGTATGCTGGTAGAGGAAAAGACAACAAAATCCCCCCAGATATTCCTCTGGACCTTATGTTGAAATATTTTAAAAAGTCCTAGGATGAAAGAGAAAAAGAACCCAAAAGATGATAAAAATACTGTTGATTTATTTAAAGTCTTCAGTATTCTGACTCAAAGTTTAGGCCTCCTAAAGGCTCAAACTCCCTGACTTCTGCCTTCAGGAATGATGCAAACAATGAAGGGGAAAGAAAATCTGAGCCAGCTGCAGAGCCTCCCATTCCTCCACCTGCTCTGTATCCTTCACCCATTCAAGCTAAGGAAGGAATTAGAGCAAAAGATATTCAAATTTTATTTTGGGTAGAAGAACAAGGACTGATTTGAAGGACAACCTAACATCTCGGGCATAATTACAGTCATGCCATTTTTTTCTTCAAAACCTGTCTTGTCGGGCTGGGGTCGTGGTTCAGTGGTAGAGCGCATGCCTAGCATGTGTAAGGCCCTGGGTTCGATCCTCAGTGACACGTAAAAAGAAATAAATAAAGGCAGTGTCTAACTACAACTAAAAAATAAATATATTTTTTAAAAAAATCTGTCTTGTTTAAGTTCATGGTTTCTGTGATAAATTCACATTTGGTTCTGCTTGCCCAGAATAATATGTTTTGTTCCAATTAGTCTTGTTTTGTCCAACTGAAGTTTTTAGTCCTATGTTTTTTCTACTTTGTTCAGAGGTTATTCAAGAAAAAGCTATGAAGTCTTTGTTTCCTGATAGTTTTTATATATTCGTGTACATCTATGTATTATATGGGTGTGTGTGTGTGTGTGTGTGTGTGTGTGTGTGTGTATGTGATGTACCTGGTATCAAAATTGGCTTATAGATAAATGAGCACTCCTAAATTTAATAAATTTGTTTAACAAATTTAAACAAAGACTTTTTAGTCCACATGACTTAAACATTTAAGAAAAAGTTTAATTTAAATTGGTTAAACAGATAAGAATAAAAATGTCTTGAAAATTACCCACACATTTTTCCAGGTGGTGAATCAATAGAGTGTTTGGTTTCTATAAAATGTTTAGAAATGTAATATCCATTGTTTCTAGGATTTTTCTTTATCAGGAGCAGATGGATTATACTGTTAGCTACATTGGTCTGATATGTTCATTTTTTTATGGGTAGCCCACAGTTAACAATTAAAATGAAGTAAATTAGACTAAAAATAAACAGACTGTTTTCCTAAATGTGTTTGTTAGAGGAGACATTTAGTTAATTTACCAAGTTAAAATACTAAATATCAGGGTTGGGATTGTGGCTCAGTGGTAGAGTATTCGCCTAGCATGTGCCAGGCACCTGGGTTTGATCCTCAGAACCACATAAAAATAAATAAATAAAATAAAGATATTGTGTCCAATTTCAGCTAAAAAATAAATATTAAAATAAAATACTAAATATCAATTGCTACTTATAAACTCCAGTACTCCTGACTTCTTGAATTCCATAGATAATATATTTAAGTACTATGTGTGTTTTTATAAGTTGGTAAATAAAAAGGGAAAATGCCTCTAATGCTTCTAATGGAAGCCACACATGGGCGACTCATCCTGGCACATGGCACAACTGGAAGAGATGGCTCTAATGGAGTTGAGAAGCTTCTCACTAGGCACCAAGAGAAAGCCCCCGAGGAATCTCATCTGACTATTAACAGTAAATAGGAACAAGGTCATTCTGACCAATTTGGCCTTAAACACCTGGCAGGAGAGTTATAACCAAAGCACAGCCGTCCATAGGCTGGTGTTCATTCTAAGGTGATAAAGGGTTTGAAGAACATCTGGAAGTTACAACTAAGCAAACTGTGTCAGGAAACCCTCCTACACTAACTAGATCAAGTGTTGTCAATTGCTTTGTTAAGGATTAGGTCTAGTCCTAGACAGACACCCCAGAGGCCACTGAGGACAACAGGCCTGCTCTGGTCACTCCAGAAGCTGACTAATCTCCATACAGCCTAAGCTTGAGAAATCAACCCTGGCTGGAATAAATGGACTACTCTATATTGGTCTATTTACTGTGATGCTTTGACACTGCCATACTTTTACCATCTCACTTGCCACAGTCTTAGCCTTAGTTTTCACTTTAGGATTACCAGCAACTGCTCCAGCTCATTGATCCTGGGTTGAAAAGCTTCTGCTAGCAGACTTTTACCTCCTTTTGACAGGATGCTTTGTTACTATTGGTTGTGTTTGATCTGGCTCCCGTTGTGGACTTGACCCTCTCACCTTGTGACCCATGTCTTCAAATCACTCAATCAGGCTAAGGTATCACCATAACCCTACTTTATCATACCCATTTCTCCTACCAGGGAACTATCTCAGGAACCTACAGGTTGGATAAAAAGGTCACCCACATCCCATTCTAGACCTGAACAGTTTAAAACCCTAGGAAATTATTTGGAAGATGGTTTTCAACTTTTGGGGGAAATTCAAGAGTCTCATAAGTCTCTTGCCTTGCCTGTAACCCCTGGTTATAAGATCTATTTCTAGTTTCATAGAGATTCTGATTAAAAGCAAAGTGGTTGCTCATGGTGTTATAGAAATATAAACCATTATATCAGGAGGGTGCTCTTTGGCCCTAAAAGGATCTGAACCTCAAAGGGTAGAATATGGCAGAGATCTCCTCAAAGCATGCATGCATAATTAAATAAATAACATGATGCCATCAGTATCAATGTGACCCTTCCACAACTCAGTTGGGACATTGTTTGCCTTCAAATAAAACCCACTCATGGGAACTAAGAGACAGTTCACTTGGATGAGACTTCCTCAGGGGGTCAAGAACTCCCCTACACTCCTCAGTGGAGCCTTAACCACTGACTTGGATGCATTTCCAGGAAAGGAACTAAACTGTGTCTTGTTACAATATGCTGATGGCCTTCTGCTGGCCAGCTCAACACAGGCTCAATGCCTACAAGGAACAACAGCCCCCCTTTCCCTACTAAAAGAGGCAAGAGATTGAGTATCAAAGAAAAAGGCACCAATCTGTCAGAGAGGCTAAATACTTAGGTTTTAACATCATGCAGGGACTAAAAGAAAATGTGCAATTTGTGCCATCCTTACCTCCACGTGTCCAAAAGTCCAAGAATTCCGAGGAGCAACAGGTTCCTGCAAAATATGGATCCCTGGATTTTTGGACTTGGCCAGACACCTATATGATACCTTAAAAGGCGAGAAAAAGGCTCCCCAACTCTTGAGTGGGGACCAAGCCAGGAACTGACCTTTAAAACAGTCAAGGCCAAATTCTCCAAGGCCCCAGTCCTAGGACTTCCTGACATAACCAGGGTTCAACCTCTTTGTTCATGAAAAGAAAGGAATGGCCTTGGGAATCCTAACCAGACTCACTCACGGCCAGATGGCTACCCTGTCTCAGAGCACTGGCAGCCACTATCTTGCTGATAAGGGAAGTTGTCAAGCTAACACTGGGACAAAACCTCAATGTTAAAGTCTCACACTCAGTTGTAACCCTGATGAACATCAGAGGTTATAGCTCACAAATGTAGAAATGACTCACTATTAAGGGTTGCTATATAAAAATCCAGGGGTGAAACTGGAAGCTGTACAAACTGTAAACCCAGCTCCCTTCCTACTGGGCAAAACAGGGCCCCCTGACCATAACTATTTAAAAGTACTGGTTTTCAGCAGACCAGACTTGACTTATGGACTGCTTCAGAACCCAGATTTGATCCTATTGATGAAAATAATTTTATGGAAGATAAAAAGAGGATGGCTGTGTATGCTGTGGTGTCTGACTCTAAAGTGGTGGAAGCAGAGGCACTTCTCCAAAGATGGTGAGCACAAAGAGCAGAATTATGGACATTAATTAGGACATTACAACTCAGCCAAGACCAGTGGGTCAATATCTAAACCAACTCATCTTATGCCTTTTCTTCTCTACATGTCCATGGAAACTTATATAAAAAGACTCCTTAATGCAGAAGGGAGAGGAATAAAAAACCAAGCTGAAAGTTTGAAACTTCTAGAAGTAGTATAGGAGCCAAAGGAGGTGACAGTTGTCCACTACAAGGGTCACCAAAAGGGAAATGACCCAGTGTCAAAAGGGAACCACCATAATGAGGCTGCCACCAAACAGGTTGCCCAGAAGCAGTTCACAAAAAAATCCAAAGTCTTGCTAGTCCCAGAAATACCAGCTGTTCTACCTAGGAAGAGAAATAGATTAAAAAAGAAAAAAGAAGAAGAAAGGGGAGCCAAGGCCAGGACAAGTTGGTGGCTCACATGAGACTACTGAGAGTATAATCTGGAACAACTAGCTTACAGACTGGTCCACCAACATGAATAGACCCACAAGGGGAAAATTGCCATGGAAATCTTATTAGGCTGGGACCACCTCATTGCTCATCTCCCAGCACTCTGCTCTGCTGTCTCTCAGTGCTACGTGAACAGCTTACTAAACAATGCTTGCCAGGGACCTAACAAACTAGTGGGAACACAGCACTGTGCACTGTTACCCTTTAAGGATATGGAAGTGGACTTCACTGAAGTCACCCTGAGCCGAGGATGTACTTATTTTTGTGTGTACTTTCATGGGATGGATAGAAGTCTTTTAACCTGAACTAAAAAGACAAAAGAGAATACTAAGTCTCTCCTAGGGACATTATTCCCAGATATGGGATGCCTCTAATCATAGGATCAAATAATGGACAAGGGCTTTAAAAATTTGGTGGAAACTACATCCTGCCCATCACTCTCTTAAAAGTGAGATGTTTACCCCAGGCAAACATGAGATTTTCGCCATTTAAAATCCTGTATGGGCAACCACCTCTGCTGGTCAGCTTAAGGGAGACACCAGAGATTCAGGAGACTTAGATTTATATAAACAGCTATAAAGTTTGGAGCTCGCTGTCTCACAAATACATAAGTGGATCACAGAATAGCCATATCTTTGGGTATAACTCTTCACCCCCATAAATCTGAGGAGCAAATATGGATAAAAGACTAAAAAAAAAAGGAACCCTTAAAACCAATTTGGAAGGGACCCCACACTGTAATCTTAACCACCTCTATTTCTCTCAAAGTAACAGGAATAGACACCTGGATCCACCACTCCAGAACCAAATATGCTGGCCCAACAGAGGATGGGGGAAATGGAGGACAGTCTTAATCTGGAGAGACTCCTGCACCTGATGCTACAAAAGAGGAGACAATGATCTCAAAGCCTGCTCTGGCCACACCAGAAGCTGCTCAGTCAATGCACGGCTAAAGCCTGAGGAGTTGACTGCCTAGTTAAAATAAATGTTTTATTCTCCACAATATTCCCTTATTGTTACATACTTTCTTCCTTTTCTCAATATGAATGCTTATTGCTATTGCTTGCTGTTATTAATTTGGTCCCGGACAGTCCTACCAGATTCTACATCGTCATGTGACCCAAGTATCTGAGTAACTGGATCAGACCAAGGAGTTGCATGGAACTTGAATAACTATTGTTTACAAATAGATGACACAGGGAAGGTTATAGAAGAGATTGTAGATCAAATGATAAAAATTGCCACATGGCTGTACAGACTTGGAAGGAATGGGACACAGACAGTTGTGTCCCAAAGACAACAATTCTTTGGAGAATGGGGTCCTTAGACAGGAGGAATTAAGGCAACAATGGGGGTGATTTTGGCTAAAATTTCAGGTGTCTACTTGAATATTCCTTTACTCCTGCCCCTCCTAACAGCATTATAAGAAATTTAATGAAAACAGTTGTTAAAAACGAGAAAGCCTCTCATCTATTACTCATGAGAAGATACCAACAAGTGGTAAAATGATGCTCTCTGAAAGCTGCAGATGCATCCTGAGTATCAAGAGAGGGAAATGAAGTAATGACTCAAGTTCTTCCTAAGATGTTCATTTTTATTTCTGATAATAGCTGTAACTTGATAGTTTTTGCTTCTGTAATCATGCTTGCTCAGAAGCTGTGGCAGGAACCAGAGCTGCCTACAGGTGTGGGGGGGCAGCTCTGGTTTATTCTTTGAATAAAAGATACTGAGAACAAAGGGCTGTGCTCCACTTTCGGAGAAGACTCCACTGAGCCAGCACCAGTGCAGAAATAAACCTTGCTCTTCTACATCTCCAAGTGCCACTTGTCTCTTTCCAACGCCATAACTTTCCATATTGTTTTCCACAAACATGATGCCCTGAGTTAACTTTGAACTCTGCCAGCAGGATTTGGCTACCTGCTTTACAGATAGTACTCCATGACTACTCCAGCTGTGGTTCAACAATCTAGATATGGCTTGTATCATCACTTTGAAGAGAACAAGAGGCAGACCTTGGCATTCATGGGATTCTGATTCTGCAGATGTACAGAATCCAAGATCTGTGAGATCTTGACAATTTCCAATGAGATTTCAAAGGAAAGACTGGGAAGCCATGCAGAGACACAATATATGGACAAATCTGTCATAGAAGTTCTCCATTAGAATGCCTAGCGGAGCCATGTTAGAGTAGGACTACCATTCTTGAGACCCCAGGAAGGTAGAGTATTCAAAAGCACCCCACCTCAACCTTGGAAGGCCATAGGCACATGCCACAGAACAGCTGTGTGGAATGCAGGCAGCAAAGCCATGGGGACAGGGATGCCCAAGGCCTTTATGGCCCATCTCCCATTTGTGCACAGGAAGCCTAATTATGGACCCTTAAGATTTTATCAGAAAAAACCCCACACATTATAAATTATTAATGTCTGGTTTGGATCTTGCTTTGGTCTGTTCTCTTTCATACTTGCCCATTCCTTTCTTTTGAAATGGGAATGTATACCTTATGCCTGTTCCACCATCGTATATTAGAAACAGATAATTGGAAGTAGATAACTTTGATTTTATAGGCTCAGTGCCAGAGGAGTTTGCCTTGAGTCTCAAATGAAACTCTGCATTTTGGAGTCTGGAATTAATGCTAAAATAAATTTAGACTTTGGGACTGTTGGATTGAACAATGTACTTTTCATGTGAGAAGGACATGAATGAATTTGAGGGTGGGGCAAGAACCAAATGCTAAAGTTTGAATGTGGCTTGTCCTCCCCAAAACCATATTAAAATAAATTTATTTATTTGGTACCAGGGATTGAACCCAGGAGCACTCAACCACGGAGCTACATCACCACCCATTTATTATTATTATTATTATTATTATTATTGTTAAATTTAGGGACAAGATCTCACCAAATTGCTTAGGGCTTTGCTAAGCTGCTGTGGCGGGTTTTGACCTCACAATCTTCTTGCCTCAACCTCTCAAGCTGCTGGATTAAAGGCATATCCACCAAGCCTGGTTTCATGTTGAAATTTAATCCATATTGTTAGATACTGAGAAGGAAGAAATTTAATCCAACTATGGTATTTAGAGGTAGGTCCTTTAAGAAGTGATTAGGATTATATGAGGTCATCAGAACAGAGACCCCATGATTAATTACTGGTGGCTCTTTTTAAATCCTCAAATATTTATTATGATAAATCCTCAAACACTTATCATTTCTTTAAGGGGAAAATATTCAAAATCTTATAAGCAATAGGTCAGTGATTGATCTCAGTCTAAAAAAAAAAAAATGGGCAAGAGACGCCCATGGCAGAAAGTAGCATCAGTCTACTGATCATAAGCTTTTTAACTATTTTGGTTACAAGACCAAAAAAAAAAAAAAAAAAAAAAGCGCTCATTGTCTGGCCATCTGTCTCAACACTGGGAACACCAAAATTTTTAAGTCATGACCACAAATACGTTTATGTCAGGGCCTAGTGTTGGCTTTTCCTGTCTTGTTGCCGATTATGGTAATTATGCCCATCTTGTTTTTGTTAAGGATTACTATCTTTATTCCTACTATCCTGGAATGTTATCACCTCCACTGATATTAGGAAGCCTACTTCTGTTACACCATGTCCTTTCATAAATCCCATAAAGACAGTGATGTAAGATTCCTAATGACACCTGAACCCATCTTCCTACTTCATTTCTTAATGCTTACAACAGTGGCCCCTAGGACCTCCATTAAGAGAGTCAGTGGTCCTTTCTCTAGTCTTTTGTAATAAATTCATTCTAAAATGCCTTCCTCTCTGAATATTCTGACCTCTGTCACATTTGGGCCAAAACAGTTCTAGCAACTTCACCTCCATGATTATAATCTATTAACATATCTAAGCCTCAAAGATGCAAAAATTTCAAAAGCATGTTAAGATAAGCTCTGGGCATCTTTGTAAAGAGGTTAAGTCCTAAATTACCCCTTATTTAAAAAGCTTTCTCTTGAATAATCTTATATTCCATTTTTTCCTGCATCAGAATCCATTTATATATATGTTTTCCTGCCTCCTGTTGGTATATATTAACCAGCTCCCAAAGCTCTTTTGATCAATGATCCCGATCCTCTCATACTCACTGATACCAATTATTGGTTTAGATGTAGTGAGGGGGAGGTACATTGGGTCTTCCAGAGGATAAGCAAAGCAAGGTATGCAGGAAATAAGACTGCTCTCTTCTATCAAGGGGTGAAGAGTAAGTTGTGTTGGCTAGAACACTCATGAGAATCTTGGGATTGAAGTTTTTTCAAATGTATCCACTCAACTTCCCCTATCCAAGGTATCAGAGTAACATTTCTTTCCTAGTAGGATCTCTGTTTATTACAAGGGAAATCAGAGATCTAAATTTAATAATATTTATAATTCTCTGGCACATCTTGGGTATTATTTTCAGCCTTTCCTCTGACTATAAGGAGAATTCCCTTTAAATACTGTCATAGAGGTCTCAGTACTTTCATACCATTCCCCAAGTTGGAAGTTAATTGTTCTGAACCTATTGTCATCTTTCTTCATAGCTTCTTAACCATCTAATTTTATAATTCTCATATTTCCAATTCCTGCTCTATGAATACTCTACTGTCAAGTAGAAAGCCATTAGTATGTATAGGAATTGTCACCAGCACTATAAAACAATCTCAAGGTTGAGTCTAAAAGAATATAAATGGGCACTGCCAGCATTTGCTGCACTGTTCTTTCCAACCTCAAACACCTTTACTTTACTCTCATTTCTCTACTTTTACTTTTACCCTGCATTTCCCAAATAAAGAATTTAAATTTAATCCTTGACTCAGTACCTGCCTTCTGGGGAATCTGGATGCAATAGATGCTGATGTCCCATCCTATATCCCCTGGTCCCACCTGAGTTTACATGCACCCACAGCAGGTAATTTCCATGCTCTGATACTTTCCCACTTCAAATGCTGACAATTCATGTCTTTTCTTCCTGATATTTTTCTCCAGAACCATGAAGTGATATTTCAGTGTTTCACATGAATTCCCAGAGAGTCTGTCCACAAAGAATGACCCCAGTAGCTCAGAGAGGAAACTTGACCATTAACCTATTTTTTGTGATTTCCAAATAAACTAAGTCTACCTAAATTCTTGTCTCTGGGTCGACTTTTTGAGGAATCCAAATTAAAACAATAGGTAAGACCCTAGATTTGTCACAGGAGGTTAATTCTACACAACAACCTTGATATAATTGACTGATCTAGCGGGGAATTAACCAATATAAAATAACTACACAGAAGCAAAATGTGCTGCACCTTATAAAAGTTTACAAGTAAAATGATTCACTCCAATAAATTATCAGTAAATTCCAATGGATTACGGTAAATCTGTGAAAAATGGCTTATTAAATAAATTGTATTAGGGCAACTGGCAACCCATTTGGAAAAGTGTGTGTTGGATTCCTGACTCCCAAATTTACCTTGACAGAAGCAATGAGTCAGGAATCCAACACACACTTTTCCAAATGGGTTGCCAGTTGCCCTAATACAATTTATTTAATAAGCCATTTTTAAAATGCCATTTTTTAAAATAAAAACTCTGAATCATGTTGGCATTATCCCAGGAAACATAGACTATTTCAAAGTAATCTCAAGCAGAAATAAAAATCTCAGAAAATATATAAGTAGACCAGACTGATAAATCTGACTATAACTCAATTGAAATATTTTTTTTACAACAAAAAATTTCAAAAAGAGAGTCAACAAATTGGAGCACTGATCTTTTGTCTCCATACAAACACAT
This sequence comes from Ictidomys tridecemlineatus, assembly GCF_052094955.1. Taxonomy (NCBI): domain Eukaryota; kingdom Metazoa; phylum Chordata; class Mammalia; order Rodentia; family Sciuridae; genus Ictidomys; species Ictidomys tridecemlineatus. The sequence continues at coordinate 93,485,372 of NC_135481.1, forward strand.
ACACTTAAAGCATGTGAATCTCCGATGTATTTTCTATGGCCAAATTTAATCAGATTATATTCTTAGTCCACTCTTCCCTGTTTCTGTGACTTCACTACTAATTCTTTTTATCCTTGACCGGTACATTGTTAGCCCTCTCCAAATTCTTTCCTAGAGTGCATCAAACCATAAAAAAGTAACCACAGAGTGACTTGAACACATAAATGGAAAACTTAGCATTGCATAAAGAAAATACATTTCCCCAAATATAACATTTAACCTCTATGGAGACAAAAGCAGAAATTTTCTAGGGCAAAAGGAGTCAGGGAGAATAGTAAACAACAGTTTGGAAATGGAAATTGCATGTACAGGTGGATATGCAGAGAATAATGCAGACAATTATATACTAAACAGAAAACAGCTAGAGAATGCAAAGCTCATAAATCGTAAAAGTGTATCAAAAAGGTTACTTCGCTCAATTTTTAGAGTGCCATTTAGAAATTTTCTGGCTAACAAAAGAGTATCTGATTATATTTACATTTTCAAAAGGTGGGCTTTCAAAAATTACTGAGACAGACTAAGGAGATTGGGTACAAAACAGCTAGAAAATTTTATCAGGCACAAACGGGAACATTTGAAATGAGCATATTTTAAATAATCACTGTTGAAGTTTAGTAGTTTTTGAAAGAGGACCAGAGTGATGTCCTTAAGGTGACAGATAAAATATTATTTTTACTTTTCCTAATACTCCATTTAAGCTCATTATCTCACTCAAATATTTATTATGTATTAAGCACTAATTCAGGTGTTGGGGATAAGATAGTGAGCAAAACAGATTAAAACAATCCCTCAAGGACTTTATGTTTTGATATTCAAAGCAAATTCTCCAAAAGGATACCCAAATTGCCAAATGAAGGTAAAGAGTAAGATTAGGCAAACTTGACTAGGAAGCACACAGGAAACAAGTTCAGAAGCTTTTATTAAATAAACAACAATTTGTTTATATTTAACAAGAATTCACTTCTCCCTGTTGTTTACCAACTAAACACAATGAGTTAGGTGGGGTAATTATTACTATCCCTCTTTTCAGATTTTTAAAAAGAGCACCTGAATATTTAAATAATTTGCCCAAATTTCTAAATGTCACCCCTGGACACACTGATGTCTATCTCTTGTCTCTCCCATGAGTCATAAGAGGCAGGCCAAATTATATTGTTATATTGGGTGCATATATGAATATGTAACAACAAATCCCATAATTATGTGCAACTCTAATGCACAATTAAAATGCAGGGGAAAAACACAAAAAGGATTAATTTGGGTCACTGGTTAGAGACAAAGTTTTATTTGTTACTTAAAATAATGAACAGTAGGTAAGAATACCTATACTTAACAACAATGCTTCTGAATCTGATGGAAGGGGAGATCCCAGCATCTTTCGGTAAAATGTCAGGAATGTGCTCACTTTCAGGCATGTGTTAACATTTCTGTGGCCAAGAAACTACAACTTAATAATGCATGGAATATCAAATTGGAAACTTTTTCTTAACTTGGTGAGTGCGTTTTGGTCTCCTTGGGACTAGAATGCATTCGAGGATATCCATAAAGCCCAATAGTCAACAGAAAAATCAAAACAGACAATAAAAAAATCACGATTCCTGGTAATAAAGCTATTTTTTTTCCTAAGGGTGGGCCACTGTCAACACTACCTCCGTAGCCTCTGTGCAGACAATCGGGTGGGGACCACCCATAACCACAGTGGCAGTGATGTTTGTTATTACAGATCCCCTTCATATTGCAGGTCTCAGGAAGGCAGTCTTGTGACAAGACAGACAAACTAACACACTTTTTGTCGATACAGATCTTTCCTGTTCCACAGGCAGTGCCATCTTTTACTTCCCCAATGTCAGGTATGTCCATCCCTAAATGATGGACAGAACTCCAGCAGGTGACACCATTGATGCGAGTGTGCTGCAAAACATAATGATCTTGGAGACGGGGAATGTCTTCCACATCTTCACACTGAACTCTCCCACAAAAGATGTCAGACGTGTTACATTTTAGGTATACTGTGCCATTTATACCACAGTGGCCAAACTGGTTTCCTTGGGAGTTGATTTTTTGGTAGCAATTCTGAGATGCACTCTTTGCACCTTGGCCAAAAATTTCCTTACACTGTTGGTCATGGTTATGGCATCTCTTTTGATAGCAGTAGGCACTTTCACTACAAGGGATCCCATCCTGCACATACCCATCTTCCGGGCACTGATGGGATGACCCATTACACCACTCTGGGAGGTCACATTCATTGACCTGTTGTCTACAGATTTCCCCTGATGGTACGAATTTGCAGTCTTTGCAACAAAGTCCAGAAGCACAAGCAGCACCTGGCCTCAGGGTGCAGTTCAACAGACAACAAGGATCTTGCTCACACTGACGTATGGATCCACAATCACATTCCTCTTCTCTTTCAACTGCACCATTTCCGCAGCGCTTCAGCAAAAATATTTCCCCTGGCTTTGGATGGTTGTGCAGACATGATCCTTGGTTTGATGTGGTCTTCATAAAATCAACATAACTGCAATTGGTAAATCTCTCTGCTGGTACTCTGAAAGTACTCATAAGGCAGCCTTTTTCCCCACAAAAACAGAAATCCTCATCATGATACATACCCAAAGTATGACCTAATTCATGGGCCACAGTATTAGCAAAAAGAGACCAGGGGTCTTCTTGGAAATTATCAACTCCACAATCAATAGGAGGACGACATATTCCTGCAACATAGGCTAGACCAAGTATACTTATCTGTGCATTTTTAATGAAAATATGTGCAGCATCATGCTGTAGCTGGGAAAGACTGACTTGTTTCCACTGAGAAAAATCTTCTAAAACCTGTTCTATGTTTACCATTGGGAAAGCATTTCTTTGATTCCAAATCTCAATCCCAACCAAAATTACATAAGTGCTCAACTGCTGATATAAGGAATCCACTAAATTGACAATAAGAACTACATCCTCTTGCACCTTTGACAAGTTGCTTTGAGAGTAAACGAAGAAATCATGATCTATCACTACCACCAGCTCCAGAAACCATGTGTGGGTCCACCAGTCCCTAGTAGAATTTTGTTTCCAATCCGAGCTCTCAATCACTTCAAATTCTAGTTGTTGACGTGCTATTTCCTTCTCCGTTAAACCACAGCTCGTGGGTGAAAATTGTGTCTCGTTACTGTGTAATCTATAAACCAGGTGTTCAAATGTGGCAGAGTGCCTAATGGGTTCAATTTCATAAGTGAGGTCATTTATTTGTAACACTCCCCGAAAACCCCCAAAACAGGTACTGAAAACAACCAGAGACTCGGGGGCCCCCTCCACATAACCATGATAGTAACAGTCATCTGGGATGAAGGGGTGATCTTCTAGGAGGGCATGCTGCTCTGTGTAGGTGAGCACAGGAAGATGTGCAGAAACTAATAGTTTCTTGACCTTAATGTGCACAATGTGTTTCTGGCCCCCAAATAGCAGGCTGTAGGAAAGCCATCCCGGAGTCTTTGCACCTCTGCCTCTGCTGGTCACCTTCAAGGGGATCACCACTTCTGGGGAACTGAGATGTTGGGTGGGCCCAGCTTGGGAGAGGCTAGAAGGGGACAGAGACACTTCGAGCCAGAGCAGCAGAAGAGTGGCTCTCATGGATGTTCCATCCTCCACAGCCACCATTATGGAGCCATCTATCCAGAGCAGAAGAGGACAGAATGTGAGGCACTGCTTGTGTGACTCCTTCCCCCTCAGCTGCTCAGGGTGCAGGGCTGACCTTATGGATCTGTGTCCTGGCAGAGTCGGAGCATCAGAGCTGCACTGCTGAAAGGGAGAATAAAAATAATAAAATAAATAAAACAAAAGAAAGGGTGGGACAAGTGGTAGGATTAGGTTAGGAAATCAGGAGAGAAAAAGCATGGAGTAGCAAAAAAATTGAGTCATGAATCAAGAAAATTATTTGGATTTGCTTTTAAAAAATGAGAGTAGAGAGTTGGGAGTGGTATAGATAAAATGAGTCAATATTGGCCATATATTGATAATGGTTGAAGTTAGAAGATGAGTACTTACATGATTATCTCAATCTTTATAGGCAGTATGAAAATATCCATAATAAAAACAGAAAAAAATAAAGAGACTCTGTATCTCAATTTGTTCAACACACATTTGGTTTGTATCTGTTGTACTTATGCAGGACATTATTGACAGTGATCCACTTAACTGTTTACAACAAAACTGAAGACACCAAAATCAATCACAATAATTCTATGTTGATTTGATTGGCCTTATGATTAACATTATTTTCCTTTATTTAGAGTCTCCAAATTATATTCCCCATTATTCATAACTTTATTAGACTACAAGGTCCTTGACTACGGCTTAATGACTTTCCTTGGTCATTAAAAGAGCTCAAATTAACTGTTTGCTGATGACGTGATCCTATCTTTAGAAGACCCAAAAAGTCCAGAAGACTTGTAGAACTGATAAATTTAGTAAAGTAGCAGGATACCAGATCAACATACAAAAATCAATCACTTCCCTATACTCCAATAATGAACCTTCTGAAAAAGAAATTAGGAGAATTATCCCATTCATAATAACCTCAAAAAAAATCTTGAGAATTAATCGAACAAAGGATGTGAAAAGCCTATACAATGAAAACTGCAGAACTCTGAAGAAAGAAATTAAAGAAAACCTCGGATGGAAAGATCACTCAGGTTCTTAGACAAGCAGAATTAATATTATCAAAATGGCCTTATTACCAAAAACATTATACAAATTCAGTGCAGTTCTCATCAAAATACCAATGACATTCTTCCAGAACTACATAAGAAACTCAGTTAATAACAAGAATCAACAAATGGGACTTACTTAAACTAATAAAGTTTTTTCTCAGCAAGAGAAACAATAAGAGAGGTAAACAGGGAGCCTACATCCTGGGAACAAATTTTCACTCCTCACACTTCAGATAGAGCCCTAATATCCAGAGTATACAAAGAACTCAAAAAATTAGACAATAAGATAACAAATAACCCAATAAACAAATGGGCCAAGGACCTGAACAGACACTTCTCAGAGGAGGACATTCAATCAATTAACAAGTACATGAAAAAATGCTCAACATCTCTAGCAGTCCGAGAAATGCAAATCAAAACCACCCTAAGATACCATCTCACTCCAGTAAGATTGGCAGCCATTATGAAGTCAAACAACAACAAGTGCTGGCGAGGATGTGGAGAAAAGGGTACTCTTGTACATTGCTGGTGGGACTGCAAATTGGTGCGGCCAATTTGGAAAGCAGTATGGAGATTCCTGGGAAAGCTGGGAATGGAACCACCATTTGACCCAGGTATTGCCCTTCTCAGACTATTCCCTGAAGACCTTAAAAGAGCGTACTACAGGGATACTGCCACATCGATGTTCATAGCAGCACAATTCACAATAGCTAGACTGTGGAACCAACCCAGATGCCCTTCAATAGATGAATGGATAAAAAAATGTGGCATTTATACACCATGAAGTACTACGCAGCACTAAAAATGACAAAATCATGGAATTTGCAGGGAAATGGATGGCACTAGAGCAGATTATGCTTAGTGAAGCTAGCCAATCCCTAAAAAACAAATACCAAATGTCTTCTTTGATATAATGAGAGCAACTAAGAACAGAGCAGGGAGGAAGAGCAGGAGGAAAAGATTAACATTAAACAGAGATATGAGATGGGAGGGAAAGGGAGAGAAAAGGGAAATTGCATGGAAATGAAGGGAGACCCTCATTACTATACAAAATTACATATAAGAGGTTGTGAGGGGAATGGGAAAATAAACAAGGAGAGAAATGAATTACAGTAGATGGGGTAGAGAGAGAAGATGGGAGGGGAGGGGGGGATAGTAGAGGATAGGAAAGGTAGCAAAATACAACAGTTACTAATAGGGCATTATGTAAAAATGTGGATGTGTAACCGACGTGATTCTGCAATCTGCATTTGGGGTAAAAATTGGGAGTTCACAACCCACTTGAATCTAATGTATGAAATATGATATGTCAAGAGCTTTGTAATGTTGTGAACAACCAATTAAAAATAAAAGAAAAGAAAAGAAAAATAAGAAAAATAAGAAACTCAGAATAGTCAAAGCAATCCTGAGCAAAAAGAGCAATGCTGGAGGCATCACAATACCAGACCTCAAATTATACTACAGAACTATAGCAATAAAAGCAGTGTGGTACTGGAACAGAATAGAATACACAGATATTAGCACACATAAATATAGTTATCTTATACTAGACAAAGGAGCCAAAACCACACATTGGAGAATAGATAGCATTTCTTAATAAATGGTGCTGGAAAAACTGGATATCCATGTGTAGAAGAATGAAACTTGACTCTCACCCTGCATGAAAGTCAACTCAAAGTGGATCAAAGACCTAGGAATTAGACCAGAAACCCTGCAACTGCTAGAAGAAAATGTAAGCCCAACACTCCAACATTTTTGGCACAGGAGCCAAATTCCTTAGCAAGACTCCTAAAGTGTAAGAAATAAAACAAAAAAAAATCTAATAAATGGGATGGCATAAATTTTAAAACTTCTGCATAGAAAAGGGAATGATAATGTGAAGAGAGAACCTACATAATGGGAGAAGATCTTTGCCACCTGCTCCTCAGATAGGGTATTAAGATCCAGAATATATAAAGAATGCAAAAAAAAAACACTTAACTAAAAACAAATAACAAAATTAATAAATGGGCAAAAGAACTAAACATACATATCTCAAAAAGAAGAATTACAAATGGCCAACAAATATATGAAAAAATGTTCAACATCTATAGCAATTAGGGAAATGCAAATTAAAACTACATTGAGGTTTCATCACACTCCAGTCAGAATGGCAATTATCAAGAATACAAATAAGTGTTAGCAAGGATGTGGGGGAAAAGATACACTCATCCATTGCTGGTGGTTGCAAATTAGTGCAACCACTCTGGAAATCAGTATGGAGATTCCTTAAAAAAAATAGAAAGAAAAGAAAACCAGGAATGGAACTACCATATGACCCACTTATCCCACTTCTCAGTATATATCCAAAAGATCTAAAATCAGCATACTACAGTGACACAGCTACATCAATGTTTATAGCAGTACAGTTCACAATAGCCAAGTTATGGAACCAACCTAGGTACCCTTCAACAGATGAATGGCTAAAGAAAATGTAGTATATATAAACAATGGAGTATTACTCAGCCTTAAAGAAGAATGAAATTATGGCATTTGTTGGTAAATGGATGGAACTGGAGAATATCATACTAAGTGAAACAAGCCAATCCCAAAACCCCAAAGTCCAGATGTTTTTTCTGATATGCAGATGCTAGTCCAAAATAAGGAGATAAAAGGAAAAAGGAGGGGGCTCCATTTAAATAGAAGAAATTGAAGTAGATTAGATGAAGGAGATTGAGGCAGGGAGGAATGGATAAAGAAAGAACAATGGAATGAATCGTTCCTAACTTTTCTATGTCCATATATGAATATACCACAGTGAATCTCAACATCATGTATATTCACAATACACTAATCATGTGTGTGTGTGTGTGTGTGTGTGTGTGTGTGTGTGTGTGTGTGTGTGTGTGAGTGTAGCAGAAAGGTCAGTAGAGTAGAGGGAAGTGAATAGGGGAAGAAAAGGGGAAGTACTGGGGACTGAATTAGAACAAATTATACTCTATGCTTTTATGATTATGTCAGAATGAATCCTAATATTATACATAACTAATATGAATTTTTAAAAAGTAAAAAAGCATTTATGTGTTTAGAGCATACAAAGTACAGGACATTATAGCAGATATTAGGAAAAAAACTTGAAACAAAGAACATCAAAGAGTCAATTTAGTGCAAAAACTTGGGTCAGAAGAAAGAATAAGCTTTAGGGGGATTACAATATCACATTCGATATTTTATATTGAATAAATTTAAAGTCCTCTTCTATTACGCTGAGAAATGTGTCCATGAATTTCATCATAATGTCTATAAATTTCATTTTGATCTCAACTGACTGGCAAAAATTGAGCCTGTGTTAAAACAGAGAAGTAAACAGACATTTATGATATAATATGAAACAAATCAGATTGACCTGAAGCTTATAAAGCTTATGCTTCAGGGACTCTCATTGCATAGACCTTCATAAGACCTTGGGAGGGACTCAGCACTTTATGAGAACCACAATTTTAACTCAGAAACAAAAGATATGATGAAGATTCTCTGAAATTTGATAATTTGTAATTACATCTCCCACTACAAATAAATTGTGAATCTGAAATTTTTTTTGAAACTATCAAGAAAATAAAATTTTATCAAACATATCAGGGAAAGACAAATGACCTTCAGTTCTTGCCACAGAAAATATAACAAAAGCAATTCTCATAAGGGAACCAATTAAATAAATAATTCAAATGGTAAGGAAAGCATATTATAGAAATGTGTCAGGAATCAATAGAAGTATTGGGGAGTATCACATTTGTGATACTTTATGGTGTTTTTAATCTTTCAAATTTTTAAATTCATAATGTGTTATGATATTCATTATGCTAAATGAATATTTATTTGCTTATTTATTTTTACATTTGTAATTTTGGGTCTTTTTCTTAAAGTGGACAACTCATCCTATAGATGGGTCAAGTCCCAAACTTGAATCCATGCTGATGATAAATGTATTGCCAGATGTTAAAGTGCAGTTTCTTATAAGAACACGGTTTCTCAACTCAAAATAGATCAAGAACCTAGGCATTAGACCAGAGACCCTGTGCCTACTAGAAGAAAATGTAGGCCCAACTCTCCATCATGTTGGCTTAGGAACTGACTTCCTCAACAAGATTCCAAAAGCACAAGAAGTAAAATCAAGAATCAATAAATGGGATGGAATCAAACAAAAAAAAACTTCTTCACAGCAAAGGAAACAATCAAGAATGTGAAGAGAGAGCTTACAAAATGGGAAAAAATCTTTACCTCCTGCACCTCAGATAGAGAATTAATCTCCAGGATATATAAAGAACTCAAAAAAATTAACATTAAAAGAACAAATAAGGGGCTGGGGTTGTGACTCAGTGGTAGAGTGCTTGCCTAGCACGTGCGGGGTGCTGGGTTCAATCCTTAGCACTACATAAAAATAAAATACAGGTATTGTGTCCAACCACAACTAAAACAAAATATTTTTAAAAATCAAATAACCCAATCAATAAATGGACTAAGGAATTGAACAGTCACTTCACAGAATAAGAAATACTGGGGCTGGGGTTGTGGCTCAGTGGTAAAGCACTTACCTAGTATGCATGAGGCACTGGGTTCAATCCCCAGCACCATATAAAAAAACTAAATAAACAAAATAAAGGTGTTGTATCCATCTACAACTAAAAATATTTTTAAAAAGAAATACTTATAATCAACAATTATATGAAAAAATGTTGAATATCTCTAGCAATTAGAGAAATGCAAATTAAAATTGCACTGACATTTCATCTCACTCCAGTCAGAATGACAATTACCAAGAAAACAAGCAACAATAAATGTTAACAAAGATGTAGAGAGAAAGGTACTTTCATACATTGCTGGTGGGAGTACAAATTGGCGCAACCAATTTCCACCACTATGGAAAGCAGTAGTGATTGAACCAGTTATCCCACTCCTCAGACTATACCCAAAGAATTTTAAATCAGCGTACTACAATGATGCAGCCACACAATAGTCAAGCTATGGAACCAACCTAGGTGCCTTCCAACAGATGAATGGGTAAAGAAAATGTGGTATGTAAATATACAATGGAATATTTTTCAGCCATAAAGAAGAATGAAATTATGGCACTTGCTGGTAAATGAATGGAAATTGAGACTATCAGGCCAAGCAGAATAAGCCACTTCCCCCCAAACAAAGGCTGATTCTCTCTGATATGTGGATCCTAACCCACATCAAGGGAGGGAGGGGAGAGGAAGAATAGAGTCAATTGGATTAGACAAAGGGAAATGAAGGGAAGGGAGAAGGAAGAGGAGCAGGAAGGACAGTAAAATTAATTGAACATAACTTTTCAATTATTTGAATACATGACCAGGGTAATTCCACATCATGTACAAGAATAGAATCCTAATTACAATATGTTATACTCAGTGTATGTACAAGATACCAAAATATATCCCACTGTCATGTGTATCTAAAAAGAAGAAATAAAAAGAACACAGTTTCTTATAGCATCTTTAATCACACCAATCTGAGAAACCTTGAACAGGATACATGAAAAATGAAGATGATTAACCAAATACCGATTAGCTCCTGGCCTCCTGGTCTCTGAATGCATTCATAGGCAATGCTTCCTTTACCCTGTTCAACATCCTTTACACTGCCATAAACCTTCCCCCATGCCCCTTTTATGGCAAAGGGGCAGGGAAAGAGGAAGGGGAGACAGCATAAAGGAATAAACAGAAAGAAATACTTATAATCAATAATTATAAGTATTGCTGATACTTATAATTTGGTCTCAAATGAATTTTGGTCCAAAATTCATCCTCAACCTCTTTATGGAAAGCACCCTACGTCTACTTAATGTATTAAACTGAAGCTTCAATGGAAATTACTGTTTACCTGAAGACTCACTCAAAAGAAACCCCATTCCCAGAAGACCCATAAACTACATGATCTAGAGTCTAGGTTCCTGTTCTCCCCAGCCTACAAAATCAATTCCCCATCATTAATCCTGTGATATCTGACTACACTTATTTTTACATTTATCATCAACCACCCCTATCACTCTTGCACATACTTCAAGGCTTTGTCACCAAACTGATAAAATTATTCTCCACCCCACATCCTACCCTTATCTTAGTTAATATCAAGAAAACAGACAATCATCTGAAAGTCAGAAGGTTTTAATTTTCTTTAGCCTTTTCAATTTTTCTTCAATATCATGTAGTTTACTCATTCACAGGTACAATCTCTCACCCAAGCATAAAATTCTTATATGCTATGCGATTTACCAACAATTTTAATCTGTCCAGCTCTCCCTAGTATCGTGCAATACCTATTGCTCAACTAGGTATCTTTCATTGTCTCTGATTTCTCTCAGACTCATGTCCTTGTTCTCCATTCCACTCAAGCTGAAGTTACCACTTCAGTTAACTATTATCCAACCACTCTACTAAAATCTTTAACTCCCTGAAGTCCTACAGCTATAATTTAGATACTGAATATCCCTAAAGATTAATGTTTTAAAGTGGGACCCTAGCCCATCTTCTTCCTCTTACTCTCCACTCCTTGGCTTGTGATGTAGTTTTGTTCTGCTGTATGCTCCCCACTGTTGCCATCTGGCATGCCCACCAGCAACCCAAAGCAACAGATCTGCCTGATCATAAACTAAACATCCAAACCTGTGAGCCAAAATAAAACCTTTTCTCTTTATAAGTTACTTATAGTGATGGAAAACTGTCTAATATACTGACTCACAGTACAAATTTGGGGGCATAAGTCTGGTCACATACTTCTTTCTAGTCTCACATAAAAGCTACTCATGGTTAAGTTATTTACTTCTTTAAAAAGGAAATCAAACCGGGAGTGGTGGCACATGCCTGTAATCCCAGCAATTTGGGAGGCTGAAGCAGGAGGATCATTGAGTTCAAAGCCAGCCTCAGCAAAATCGAGGCACCAAGCAACTCAGTGAGACTCTAAAATACAAAATAGAGCTGGGGATGTGACTCAGTGGTCAAGTGCCCCTGAGTTCAATCCCCAGTACCCCCCCCAAATAAATAAATAAATAAAAATAAAAAGGAAATTAAAAAATTGAGAATTTTCACATTATTCAATGTACTACTCTGGACACCAAACTTATGAATGACTTATCAGCAGAAAAAATAGTAGTTTCCATGGTCCTTTCTGTCTAGGTGATTTTCAAAGAATCTTGTCAATGAACAAAGTTACGTAACTGAGACCACAGAGAACAAACAGAAATATAAACCCTTCCCCCCCTTTTGTCTCCCAGGTGATTAAGTGCTAGATTTAGCTGCTAATCAGCAAGGATTTTTCACTTCCACTTAAACAGCAACTGACATCTTGCTCTGGCTCCACCATTTCTATAGAACTGTTATTTCTGAATTCAATACACTTAGAATTGGATTGCCTTCTTAACTTCAGCTTATGTTCCCCTACAGTGTTAATTCACTTATGCTTCATAAAGTTGCTCGTGTTATCACACTGGTGTAGACTGACTAATCACTTTTCACTGTTGAACTGAATTATAATTTTCTACAGCAAGATCAAATTCCACTTCTATCATCAAATCCTTTTCTAATAATATAGACATTAATACTTAAAACCCTATAATCATCTTTGTAATTATCATATTCAATACATTTTATATTATAAAATCTGCAAATTGCTTTCTGTTTTATATACAAATTTTTCAATTCCATCTCCCTTTAAACTATATTTTTTAAAAAATGTGCTCAAAATGGGTAGTTAGGAATTTATGGAATATTTTATTTATGCTACAGATAAAGTTAAGATCTCCAAAATGTCCATTGTTGATGCTATTAATGTTCAAGTGACAAGTGATAAATATTATATAGTTTAAATAAATTAACAGAAATATAAAGCTAATTATGGATCAACACACTGCTATGAACCTTACAATGTTCATTCACTTTCTTAAAACTTTTTAGTGACATGTGTACCTTAGCCTAACTGAACTGTTGCCACACTTAAATTCAGTAATATACAAACACTAAGATAGAAAATAACATCATATAGGATTTTCCTGAAACAAATGTTAAAATGCAAAAGAAACTGCTATAACAACCTCTGCAGTCTTTACTTTTAGGTTTGTCAACCTGTTAATGAGATAAGCTTATATAAAAAGATAGTTTATAAAAATAATTGGTGGTATAGTACTTTACACTATGAGTTCTTCTATATAAAAACTGCAATGATTAAAATTAACTTAATAAAAAATTCTAACTCTGGACGGTTTCTTTCTAAAAGAGATTCTTATCCTGTGAAAGTTGCCAACTCCTAATTTAACTGTCAGATCCAGAACTCCATGTGATAATTATCAATTAGAAGCATTTTTAACCATAGTTCTATTTTTCTCTCAGAAAAAGATTATATTATTCTTATTGGTTTCTTCAGAAATCTAAGGAGGTATCTTTTCATAAACTTTCATCTAGAAAAACTCTGTCTTAAGAGGGCTAGCTATAAACAGGTTTGTCTTCAGCAGAATGCAGAGGATAAAATCTGTTCCTATTCCAGATACGATTATCAATGAGGAAAACATATCTTAAGAAATGAGAGGATCAGAAACCAAACAAGCTTAATCCTAGAAAATTTTGTCAGCAAGCCAGCACCATCATTAAGCAGAGCAAAGAAACTACCTAGGGAGAAAGATAACTGATAAAGAATAGAATGTTTGCTTTGAACAGATAGAACCAACAATAACCTAGAATCTACAGGTAGCAAAGCAATGAAAGCTTCCAAAAGATATTTGGCTTTATCTCTCTAGCTTTAGAAAGGAGTAAAACTTTTTTTAAACAATCAACATTGATTGTAAAAAGGACTTCTGTTTCCAGAGAAGATAGATACACTTCTATTAGTCCTGCTACTTAGAGATAAAAATATTGTAACTACAGAAAACAAAGAAGAAGATTCTGAAAGGTGGAAAAGAATGCAGACAAGCTATGTACCTTGGGAGCTAGGGAGTAACACTGTGGTGATTTCTATGGGTTTTCTTTTAACCTTATTAACAATCTGGAGAAGCCTATAACACTGAATTGCCAACACATACTCAAAATCTCCAAGTAAAGTTTACTTACTCCTGCCAAAGGACCCAAAAAGAAGCAGTCTGGCAAGATAGAAAACTTTAAGAAAACAATCATATTCTCCAATCAAATATCATAGGAAAAATTGTATCACCTCATGCACCTTCATAAGCAAAGACAACATGGGTTTACTTCCAAACTCACCCAGTTTAAAAAGGTGCCTCCCCAGTCCTCCAAATCAGACTGCTGTCAAAGAAAGCAGAACAGAGCTCTGAAATTGTCATCCCTGACATATAGTAATGAGGTCCTCATTGTACACTGTCAGTAGAGGGCATTTGGGCAGCTTTGAGGAGAGCCATACTTCAATTTCCCAGCTAGGTATCAAAGACTGAGAGGGAAGTCTGAACTTCCACATCTAAACAGCAGATATGAGATGGCCCAAACCCCTGGCATATCAATAAAAATTATATGGAGAAAGAGGATATACACTTACCCTACTAGTGCAACATCAGAGGATTACTGATAAAAAGAAAAAATTAATAACATCTACAACCTCATAACACCCAAAATATTCAGAATGTAATGGAACCAAATAGAATGAACAATGAACAGACGCCAACTCCAAGATAATATAGATACTGGTATTATGTGATGGGGACTTTAAAACTGACATAATAAAATTGCTTTAATGAGCAATTTAGAAATACCTGAAACTATTTATATATTTATTTATATATAAATAGTGGGAAAGATAAAAAAAAAGTTCATATAAAAAACAAAGCTGAGAGTGACATTGGCAAAATGGTGGATTATGATTTTCCAATGCTTATCCCTTTAAGAAATATAAGTGTGAACAACTCTCTAGGAGATAAGGAAACAAAAGTAAGAGATCACAGCACATATGCATAGTATAGAAATCAGAAGACACATTGAAGAGAGTGTGAAGGAGCATTTTTACATTATCATGTCACCTCTTTCTAGCCCCAGGCTGACAGCAGAGAAACTCTCCAAGAGGTGAAGGAGAGGGAAGTGAACGTAAGAGTTCTCTCACATCTTCTGAGAGTACTAAAGCAGCTTGTCACATTTGTTGCATTGAAGAGATTTTATTCATGCATCATACAGTACATTCACCCTGTCCTAAGTTAGATTACCCAAAGACTGTTGCTAAGGTCACAAACAGAAACTACTCCGTTAGTGGCTGAGGTTGTGGCTCAGCCGTAGAGCACTCGTCTCCTACACTTGGGACCCTGGGTTCGATCCTCGGCACCACATTAAAAAATAAATGAGTGAAATAAAAGTATTGTGTCCAACTACAAATATAAAGTAAATATTTAAAAAAGAAATTACTCTGTTAATACGATTACAAGTGTCCCCTCAACCTAGATGTTCCTTAATGCCACTGCTGATGTCTAAAAAAGGCACCATAGATGCCTTACTGCATTTTGCTCCAGGGTGTTTATGGATATGCTGCATCCAATAAATTATATGAACAGAGTGTAATTCCACTGATCAACACAAAACTGTAAGTAATAACACTGCGAACATTTCTTATATAGTTTATAAACTATTTACTTAATTTCAAATGCACGTACTTATTTACTAGTATATATTATGAGTCTGAGATTCTTCATTGTGAACGGACTCCCTAAATAGTTTTGTCTAGAAAAGCAATAAAGGAGACAAAATACAAAAAAAGAAAGAAAGAAAATAAAGAAAGAAAGAAAAAAAAAGAAAAGGCAAAAACTTCCTAAAAGATAAATGTTACTTATACAGGGGAGGTACTGTCTGCATACCACAGCCATGGTTCTTTGCTCTGGTGGTGACATTTGGTTGATACAGAAACAGAGAAAGCTTCATCAAGTCCCTTCCAAGGTACAAGAGCCAGCAGACAGTGCTCCCTGCTCAGAAGTCTTGAGATCTAGGACATTCCAGGACCCTGGGAAACCAACACAGCCTGACAGTGTCCCTTCCTCAGATGTTCCACTACCAGCTCTATCAGACCATGACACAAAGAGCCTTGATGCCAAGTGCAAGTTGGGAGCACCCTCCCTCAGATCTGAGTCCTCACTTTTGGAGGACCTTTTCCCAAGCCCCTATGGTACCACCACTACCTCAGCATCCTTTTCTAAGAGGTCCAGCCATCAGTTGCACCTTTCCTTTGTTCCCAAATGACCAGCACCACCTATCCTCATCTCAGGTCCAGATCTCTGAGGCCCATTATAAAAGCATCTAGGTTACCATAACCCCAACCTCTTCCCCTTTCTTGGAGAAGTAGCTAGCTCCTTTTGAGAAATCCCACCTCCTGTACCTCAGTGTTCTCTTCTAATCATTTCAGTCCCCTAATACCTTTTCAAAAACTTCCTATTGTAATGTCTCTTGGTGGGTTTTCTCTGTTCTGGACTGGATCTTGACAGATACAGCATCTGGTACCAGGACTGATTCTTTGAGAGAGAGAGAGAGGGAGAGAGAGACAGGCAAATAAGCATCTGGGATTGGTGTGCACATGTGCGTGGCCTGAGACACACTGGTGAACTCCTGCCCAATGGGGAATGAGCTCAGAGTAGCATCACAATTACATAAATTACCACTCACTGTTGATTGTGATGAAGTGCCCCAGTGTTACAAGTGTGCAGGGGGACCAAGTGACTACTGGAATGATGTCCATAAGTGCCTCAAGGACTGGGGGGTGGGGCAGCTGGATTTAACTATACTGATGATGATGGTCCAAGACCCCACTTTCTCAGATCACAAGCTTATCATGATGGACCTGAAAGAATCTCTTCTTTGCTTTACCACAGCACCAACCTCACTGAAGATCAAAATATTGTGGGCAGTGCAGAATCACAATGAGAGTTAAGCACATTCATTTCCTGACACTCTAGTGGGATGTGTTAGGTCACTAACAGAAAAGGAAAAAAATGTGGGGATTTGAAATGAGGAATTCCAGCGGGACCTGGGTGGTTCTGAGCCTCCTTTGCCAGTGAAAGAGCCTAGAGCTCTCCTGTCTGAGGAATTGAGCTTGAGACCCTGTAATGACCTCAGGTGAGAAACTTACCCTGCAAGAGGATTCCTAGACTCTTCAAGACATGCAACTAATGGGCCTACACACAGACTAAAATCCTATCTCAACATGTTCCTGTGCATCAAGTCTAAGTCTCAATTGGAAGGCAAAAGTTTCTATTACAAAATATTTGCAATGTTGTCATAGTATATATTGGCAGGGACCCACAGGGGTGTGTAGGATATAG
Source organism: Ictidomys tridecemlineatus (assembly GCF_052094955.1). Taxonomy (NCBI): domain Eukaryota; kingdom Metazoa; phylum Chordata; class Mammalia; order Rodentia; family Sciuridae; genus Ictidomys; species Ictidomys tridecemlineatus. The sequence continues at coordinate 93,502,406 of NC_135481.1, forward strand.
ATCTTAAGAATTTTGGATTGTGGAAGAGCAAAAAGCACAATGAAGCATGCCAAATATTTATTATGGGTGAACTTACCAGATACCTGGATTTTTTATGCTAGCTCGGGCAATTGAAAGTAGATCAATAATTTTACTTATTTGACTGAAACATACTGCAGTAAGGTTTAATACTCCAGGAGATCAGTATACCTAAATTTTGTTCACAAAATGTACAGAAAGGGTACCAAAGACTTAGAGCAATAGGAACACTAGAACCAACTCATCATGTATAACCTGCACACATACATTCCTTAAAATTACTCAGGGGACACAGATGGGCTCCCTGATCCTAATGAAGGTAATTTGCTCCCAGAGTAACAGTGACCACATGTTAGTGCACTGCAGATACAAAGTAAGTGCATTTTCCATAATGAGCTGCAGGAATGATGTGTCAACCAGAGTATTCTGAGTCCTAAGGTTCCAAAGGAAAGACGAACAGTTCATAGTCGCCCTATCAATTAAAACATGGGCAGCCTACCAAAACAATACATAGTTCAATAAAGGGAAACTACTAGACTGGATGGACAAAAAAACTCCCCATCATGGCAGAGTCCTAACTTCTTGTTTTCCTAGATTAAGCCAATTCATAGATCCAAGGACTTTCAACGGAATAAGAGGCTGTGTCCCTCTAAGGAATGATGCTGCAATTCAGCTTCAAGTGTATTCAGTCATATGCTGCATAATGATGTTTTGGACAATGGGGAATCCACACAGTGTTCTCATAAGAGTATAATGATACTGAAAAATTTGAACCACACGTTCAACTTATACCCGAAGGAGATATCTCCCAAGAGAAAGGAAACTACTAGAGAAGAGTAGAACTCAAGACCATTGACAGTGAAGTGCATAAAAGGAGCTTGTATAGGTCAAGAAGCTCCTTATGAAACATTTCAAAGCATGGCCGCCAACACCAAAAGACTTTTTGTTAATAGAAGGAATGCTCCTAGCACATTTCCTACTTAGAAGAAAGTCTAAGATGGAAAAAGGAGGCAAACCAAGCAAACCACATGAACATAATTCCAAAAGGAGTGAAAATTTCTCAGAAAGAGCCTCAAGCAGGTCCTAGAGGAGAGATTCCAGAAGAAGGCATAGTTATCACAGGGATAAGAGCTCCATGCCTGTAACTGCCCCTCAAGACTTTCCAGCAGGACAGGATGTGGTGGTGGAAGCTAGTGATAACAATGATGCTAACCCTTTGGACATCTGGGCTAATGGGTGTGTTTGGGCCTTAGTGTTCAACAACAAAAACAAAAACAAAAAGTAAAAGTAAAAGGAGAGTTTAGAAAATTGAAACAGAAAAGTGCTTACAGAATAAAGATGTAGAAGAAAAAATACTGTGTAGCTAGCAGTTGATGTGTTTGTGTTTTAAACTAAGTGTTCTCACTAGTACAAAAGTTAAAAACATTTTAATTTATGTTACAATAACCTAAGGTTACTTCATTATTGAAATTATAATGTACTGAAAGTAAATATTTTTAAATTAAAAAATATTATTGATGAAAGAAAAATATCTTTTATAAATGCAGCGTGTGGCCTAGGTGTAAGGGCTACAGCAGTGCGAAGCAATGTTGAGCTGGGGCATTCACTCCATGCACAACTACTGACAGACAGACTTCCAGTCCCACAAGTCCAATTCATGGTACAGCCCTGTAAAAGTTAATTTGTTCTCCTTTACAGTGCATTTTTACTTATCTTTTCTATTTGTAGATGGAAAAAATGCCTACCACTGTCTATGCTATTCAGAACAGGAACACAGGGTCCTTGTAACAGAAGCAACAGACTACACCATAGAGCCTAGGTGTGTAATAGGCTATGGCATGTACTCTGTAAAAGTTGACTCTATTATGTTCTCTCAATGAAAAAATCACCCCGTGACACGTTTTTCAGAACATATTCCTGTCATTAAGTGACATGTGACTCTACTGAAAATCTGCCATAACTTCCTCCCAGAAACCTACAATCAATATTGACCATGACAATACCACCAGGAAAGTGAAATACCTATACATTTCAGGAATTGCTAATCATGTCTGAAATGACAAATTCACTGATATACAAAACCCCACTGTGGACTACCATGAAAATTAGAAACTCCTTTTTACTCTAATAATTAATGGAGTTGGGCCCAAGCTTGTTTCAAATTGTGTTTGCTGGGTTTGAAGACCCTCAAGGGGGGACATTGCCAAATTTGCTGAATTCACAATTGGAATACTCATGCTTAGCAACTGGAAAAATCTCCCACTAGCTATTGGACGCAGGGTGTGGCATCTATTTTCCTTATAAAGATCACACATATGTCCCCTCATCTTCCCTCCCCCCTGCATTTAAGCTAGTAGACTTACAGAAATGCTATATGCTTAGGGAATTACAGGAACTACTGCCTTTCAGACATTGAAGATATAGGTAATGACATCTAGTAATATGTGCAATGTTAAGCACTGCATGCAAAATAACCAAGGATGATGCAAATAAACTTAACCAGTGGGTAACTATCATTACATTTCTGTTTCATATATGGTATCTGAAATAAATAACCCAAAATAGCCAGAATCTGTTATGTAACAAGTTTGCAGAAAATGCTTTTTCCCCTACACAATATTTAAAGGCAAACACAAGTTGTCTGAAGTAATCTGGCTAGACCATCAATACATTTTCAAGGCCTTATAACAGCTCTCCTGATTCCTGGCACAACTTTTTCTCTTGGCATCCTATAGAACATCACATTGCTTTAATTCGATTACTATAATTGGATCAGACAGATGTGCACAGTGTTGTTCTTATTATCAGGATATCTAGTAAACAGATGTTTATGCAAGACACATGCAAGCTCTATGCTACATAAAAAGACACTTAAATATAAACAGAAAATTTTTGAGAAAATAATATAAAACCATATTCCATGAAAACATTAACCAAAAGAGAGCTGATTTAAAACCATATTAGTGCAAGGCCCAGTGGCACACACCTGTAATCCAAGCTATTTGAGAAGACAGGAGGACTTCAAGTTCAAGGCCATCTTTGGCAGCTTGCCAAGACCATGTCTCAGAATAGAAAATTTATAAGGGGCTGAGGATGTAGTTAAGTGGTAGAGTACAAATGGGCTCAATACCCAGGATCACCAAAATCAAAGGGGTGGGGAAGATACATATTAGTAATAGCAATTTATTACTAGAATGTAATTCAGTGCTAAAGTGTCCGTGGTTTCAATACTCTGTACCAAGTGGATGAGGGAGATACATATTAGTAATAGAAAAGGTGAAATATTAACATGAAGAAAGAGGTATATGTTCATCTTAAGAGTAATCATTCACTTGGAATTTGTATGTAAATATTTTCAAAATATTTGAAACAAGTCAGGCACAATGGCAAAGGATTTGAATCGCTTGAGAAGATGAGGCAGGTAGATTGCAACTTCAAAGCCAGCTTCAGAAACTCAGTGAGGCCCTAAGCAACTTAGCAGGACCGGGTTTCAAAATAAAAAATAAACGGGCTGAGGAGGTGTTCAGTGGTAATGTTCCTCCGAGTTCAATCACCAGTACCAAAAAGAAAAGAAACAAAAGGGGAGATCAAAAATAAGAAACAGGAAAATTCAAAATGTAGCTGACGATGTTAATACAGCTTTCTCAGCCACAAACAGAACATATAAAAAAAACTTTTTGAAAGAAAAGTGAAGCACCTCTACTCAAAGTCATCTAGACACATACATTCAGCCTCCAATACTATGTTAAATAAATACAGAATAGGCATTGTTTTCATACTCACCTAGGGTACTTACCAAAATTAATTCTCAACTATTGCCATACTCAGTAAATGTTAAAAAATAAAATTGAAGTTTGTATTTCTTAATCACTGCAGAATTAAACACTATAAAAAGGAACAAGAGAAAAAAAATAGCCAGATGTTTCAACACTAAAGAAAACCCAACTACACCATGTTTAAAATAAAGAAAATTTAAATGGATAATGGATAATATTTGGAATCACTGCTACTGAATGACATTTTTTAAAAAAACCTTATAGGATGTGGCAATGGCAATGAATACTTACATGAACATTTTTAGCTTTCAGGGTATGTATTATAAAAACCTTAAATTTGAAAATATATTATCTGAATTCTAATCAACAAGTTAGAGTCACAATGGTAGAATAAAACTTTAAAAACATATATATAAGTACAAAACAGTGACATTAAAAGCTAACATAAAATAGGAAAAATCAATGTAGCCTAAAATGGTTACTTTAAAAGAATAATCAAATTGATAAATCCCTAGCAAAACTGCTTCAAGACAACATTGAGAAAATATAAAGAGCATTAGGAAGAAATGAGGAAATGCCATCATATTTCCTACAGGCAAAACAAGGAAATGAAAAGATACTCTGAAAACTTTTATGCTCACAAATAGGAAATCACAGGAGAATTGAACAAATTCCTTGAAAAACACAATTTAATGAACTAGACACATAAGAAGGCACAAAAACGAAATAGCTCTACATCTCTCAAAGGGAATTAATCAGTATACAGATTGCATAAAGGATTTCCATGGGTAATGCCTACAAACACTATTACAGTAACAGAAAAGATGTGGTCAGGGATCAGAGATCTTACCCTTATCAAACTTAGAACTTCAGGGAAACAACACACAGAACAACAATGAAGGAAGAAGTCCAGAACAACTAATGCTGTATACCTTTCATACCAGAACACAGGGATGAAGAACCCTGCCACTGTGGCCCACGGAGTAAAACATCTGACAGACAACATTTGCTATACTGTCTTTACCCACATGGGTTAAAGCTTTTTTAAGGCCTGAACACAACTTAATTTCTTTGTGTGCAAACACTGGCTTCATCTCCATCCAATACTTGGCCTCTCCAAATCTGTGTCTCTAATAAACATCTTGCATTCTGAATTCCAATTCAGTGCCTGTGTCTGTAGCACTCGACCTATCAGAATGATAACTTCAGAAAGCACCAAATATGCCCAGGGTCAGGAGATCAGAGAAAAAAGTTTGGCTTTATTAGAGTAGAGGTGATTAAAGGGAGACTCCCTGCAGACCAGGCACACACATCTTGGAGGAGGTACATGAACAGCTGATACTGGAGCTTCAGGAATTCAGAGGAAACCACTCAACTAACCCCAGAGCTACAACACAGATCACTGAGAGGCCAGTGGTTAACTGCTGCTTGTACACCTTGGAAAACATGAGGGTGGTTCTGCTAGTGACAACCAAACTGGACTCCAAAGCCCAACAGCTAGTATGAATGAACCCAATCAGACTAATGCTGATGGCAATATTAAGTACATAGGAAAGAAAGGAATGAAAACCCTCTTCTCCTCTCATCTATCTGTCCAGGCCTACTTCAATTGCTCTTTTGGCTACAACTAAATGGGCCAACAGAAATGGCCTTTGTAGAGGCACATCCTGCAAATTACATAGAAGAATAAAAAATCGAGAGGCTTGAAATACTGACCAACACCTTAAAAATGTCTTTGCTCTGGAAACATAAAATGATAACTTCTGACTGGGCGTGGTGTTCCATGCCTGTAATCCTAGTGGCTTGGGAGGCAGAGACAGGTGGATTGCCAGTTCAAAGCCAGCTTCAGCAACTCAGTGAGGCCCTAAGCAACTTGGTGAGACCCTGTCTCAAAATAAAAAATAAAATGGGCTGGAGATGTGGCTCACGGCTGCCAAAAAAAAAAAAAAAAAAGGACAACTTCTGGGAAAAATGAACCTTTATTGTTGTTTAAAACACTAAAGAATAAGTAAGAACATGGTGGGATTTTTTGCTGTAATAGCCAGAGCTTATAATCTTAGCATGACAGACCTTTGAATTTCTGTTGAAAAAGACATACCCTGCATTTCTCTACTGTTAAAAATTAGAGATCATTTTAATTAGTTATGAGCCTTAGATTTCTATTTCTTCCTCTTTCTCTTCTTCCTCTTTATTCTCTCCAACCTTTTCCTGTTTCTTTATCCATCCCATATAACGCATAAACAGACAACATACAAAGAAAACAATCAAAATAAGGGACAGTAATAACAATTTTCTCCAGTTTCGAGTCACATTTCGAGTCTCATTTCTAGTCTCATTTCCAGGTACACTTCCAGTCTCCGGCCCAGGCGCATTTCCTGTGGTAGTTCCAGTTGCATGTCCAGGCACAGTTGCAGTGGTAGTTCTAGTCACATTGAACTCTGGAACGGGTTTCCCAGGAGGTGGACCACTATCTTCACTACCTCCATAGCCTTTGTTACTACAGTTGGGAGGTGACCATTCATGATCACAGTGACAGTGATGTTTGTTATTACAGACCCCCCTCATGTTGCAAGTCTCAGGCTGACAAGTTTGGGGCAGCTGAACGATACTAGCACACTTCTTACTGATGCAGATCTTTCCTGGAGCACATGAGGTGCCTTCTTTTACTTGACCAATATCAGGTATGGACATCCCTAAATGATAATCAGTGCCCCAGCAAGTGTTTTGATTGAAGTGAAACTGATGCACTGTAGAATGTGCTTGGAGAGTGGGAATTTTGTTCACATTTTCACACTGAACCCTTCCACACATGATATCAGGTTGCAAACATTTGGCATATGTTGTGCCTACAATATTACAGTGCCCAAAACGATTTCCTCTGGTGTTGATTTCATTGTAGCAACTCTGAGATGCACTCCTTGCATCTCTGCCAAAAATCTCTTTACACTGTAAATCATGGGTATTACATGTCTTTTTATAGCAGTAGGCACTGTCACTACAAGGGCTTCCATCCTGCACATATACATCATCTGGGCATTCATGGGATGTCCCATTGCACCACTCGGGAAGGTCACATTCATTGACCTGGTTTCTACATAGAGTCCCTGATGGCATTAATTTACATTCTTTGCAACAAAGTCCAGTAGCGCAAGAAGCTCCAGAACGCAAAGTGCAGTTAGACAGACAACAGGGATCTTTTGCACATTGATCATTAGTTCCACAGTCACACTCCTCTCCTTCTTCAATTACTAGATTCCCACAATACTTCAACCTAAAGATATTCCTTGCATATGGAGGAGGATAAATACATGTATTTATAGTATTGTCCCAAAAATTGGCATAACTGCAATTGCTAAATTTATTTGTTACCCTTCTATATTCATACATTATGCACCACTGTAATGCACACACACACCATCGAGTGTCATGCAACATACCCAAATTATGGCCAAGCTCATGGCTCACAGTAAGTGCAAAAAGGTATAAGCTATTGTCTTCAAAAACATCAGCTCCAGAGTTAAAAGGACTTTGGCATATTCCTTTAACATAGGCAACACCAAGTTTTGAGCTATTTAATTCTTTTATGAAAAGATGTGCAGCATCATGATGCAGCCGGGCATCAAGTTGAAAAAGCTTCCAAAATGTAAACTGCTCCACAACTAGATCTAAGTCAATACTGGTATCAATTGGGTTTCTGGTAGTCCAGATCTCCATCCCAGTCAAAATTACATCAATTTCCAAAATGTCAAATAAGGAATTCACTATACTGAGAACATTAATGACGTCCAACAGCACGATGGTCACATTGCTTTGAGAGAAAACATATCTAACATGGTCCACAACCACTACTAGCTCAAGAAAACGTGAGTGAGTCCACCAGCCCACATAAGAACTTTGTTTCAGAGTGAAATTATGTGACATTTGCAATTCCAACTGACGTGCTATTTTCTCTTCTGTTAACCCACATCTCATAGGTGGGAACTGTGTCTCATTAGTGTCTATCTTATACACCAAGTGCTCATTTGTAGCAGAAAGTTTAATTGGCTTAATTTCATAAGCAAGTTCATTTATCTGTAGCATTCCTTGAAAGCCCCCGGAACAGGTGCTGAGGACAACCAGGGACTCAGGGACCCCCTCCACAAAACCATGATAGTAGCAGTCATCCTGGACAAAGGGCTGATCCTGATGGAGGACATGCTGCTCTGTGTAAGTGAACACTGGGAGGTGTGGAGAAACTAACAGCTTCTTGGCCTTCATGTGGACAACATGTCTTTGGCCTCCGAACCGCAGACTATAGGAGAGCCAACCCAGAGCCTCTGCACTTTTGTCCCTGCTGATAACCTTCAAGGGGATCACCACTTCTGGGGAGGTGAAATGCTGGGAGGGACTGGCCTGGGAGAGGTCAGGAATGGACAGAGATATCCCAAGCCAGAGCTGTAGAAAAGTGACCCTGATGTGCATCAGAGTCTCAACCACAGCCATTATGCATCTGTCATTAAGGATCTGTCATTAAGGAGCCACCTGTCCAGAGAAAAAGAACAAGGCAAGAGCATGAGGAACTGCTGGTCAGGCTCCTCCCTCTGAGCTGTTCAGAGTGCTGGGCTGATCTTTATGGATCTGTATCCTGGTGGAGTTGGACCATCAGAGCTGCAGTACTGAAAGTGAAAAATAAAAAGGGCTGGAATGGAGTCAGTGGAACAGGAAAGATGGGAGACAAAAACAAGAAGTGAGCCTAAGTAATTCTTGAATTGGGACCAGATTTGAAGCAATAACATGCATGGGATTTGCATATTCTAATATAAATACACACACACATAGACACGTGTGTGTGTGTGTGTGTGTGTGTGTGTATGTGTGTGTGTGTGTGCAGGCTCCCAGAGAAATAGGTAAGATTTGACATAGGCAGATAATTGTCAAACCTGGATATCAGATACATTAAGATTCATTACATACTAGGCAGATGGTTTCTGTTATGATACTGGGAAAGGAACCCAATACCTGCACATGCTAGGCGAATCCCCAGCACTATACACTCTTCTTTAAATATGTAAAATTATAACAATAAGTTTTCCAGTTTGAAAAGATATATCTTACACAAATTCCTCTGTTACCCAAAAACCTACGGGCACTTCACACTGTCAGCAAACATGTGAATGACCCAGAAAAATCCATCATTCGTGGTTACTTTATTCATGCAGTTTGCTTTCGCTCTTCCCCCACCCAACCCCACTCCAGAAATCTTATGTAGTCCCAATGCTAAGTTTACAGCCAAAAGACCCACTTAAAGGGCTCAAAAGTAGTGGTCGATCTCCTCCAATTGACGATATTAAAAAAAAAAAGAAGGGAAACAAATGAGGTAATGGGTTGAGGTAAGTTATTAGGGGCAGGGCATACAGTCCAGCTGTCTCCAACCATAGCTTGCAGACATAGCCTTCTTGAGAACCCAAACAGCCCACCAGCCTCATGTTCTAAATCCCGAGGGGCTCACTGTGGTCATGTCAATATGAACTCAATTCTAGTTTTCCAATGGCTGCTGAGTTACCTGGATCGATCCTATTCAATGTCAACTTTCCAAAGAATGCTGATCAAGAAGATTCAGCCTAGAGTTCATTAAAAAGCTCATAAGACCACAATGAGTGGACTTGAAAACCTCACTACTATTGGAAACAAACCTCCTCTCAGGAAAAAGCTAATCTGGGTCATTTACTGACTTTCATCTAAATGCTAAATTAATAATCTGCCTTGTCTTTGAGATCAAAGTTAAAACAAACTTAGAGCCACATTATTACCACCTACTGTGGGCTTAAATGTCTTAAGTAAGGATTAACTGGGATCAGCAGCACAAATCATGAGCAATACTCTTGTAATTGAAAGTCAACAAAACCATGCACCCATCTAGGTAGTATTCCAAAACTAATCAGTGGCTAATGAATTCCACACAGGAAGCCACTGTCACTAGACAATACCTCTGACACAAAGCATTTCTGAGAAAGATGCACTCCATTCACCAGATGTCCTTTCCATCTTTCTCTTCATCATATCCTTGGAGTTTTAGATAATAAATCATATCCTTAGAGTTTTAGATAATAATATGGAAATGGGTAGTGGGATAGGATTATGAAAAATACTCAGAGAGAAGATAACAACATCCTAACAACTGTCAAAAATACAAGGTTTATAGAAAAGTTTATGGTGAGGAATGTTTATGATAGGCAAGTCTTTGCCATCAGCAATAAGGAATGCTGCATTCCCACAAATTACATGAAGTGGTGTCCACTGCACAGTCCTTCTGCTGACATGACTAAACCTCCAAACACCAAGAGATTCTCCTTCTGCCTCAATCATTAACTCTTTTGTCAACTTCAAAGAGCTACTTCAGACTCCTCAAGATGCCCATTGTGGCATGTCTCCTTTTACAAATGACCTATTTCAACATTTCTCAAACAAGGATCACAAACCTTCCTAGGTCATGAAATCAATTCAGGAAGATTTCAGTAAATGAAACACAATAGAGTAGAAGATATCAGTCAATTGCATTGATATCACCAGTGTGTTTAACTTGTTAACCTGACACCAAAAAAACTAAGAGTTCTTATACTCCCCATCAAAGTTCTGAACTACAAAACTAAGTTTATGGCAGGACTGTTAAGCTCCACAGGACATTCCGCACATTATGTTTCCTCATTGTGAATAGGATTCCTATAGAGTTTTACCAAGAAGAGCACTAAAAAAAGAAAAAAAAAGGCAAAAACTTTTAGGAATGCTACTTTTGGGGGTGTGGGTACTGTCTGCATACCACAGCCATGGCTCTTTGCTCTGGTGGTGACATTTGGTTGATACAGAAACAGAGAAAGCTTCATCAAGTCCCTTCCAAGGTACAAGAGCCAGCAGACAGTGCTCCCTGCTCAGAAGTCTTGAGATCTAGGACATTCCAGGACCCTGGGAAACCAACACAGCCTGACAGTGTCCCTTCCTCAGATGTTCCACTACCAGCTCTATCAGACCATGACACAAAGAGCCTTGATGCCAAGTGCAAGTTGGGAGCACCCTCCCTCAGATCTGAGTGCTCACTTTTGGAGGACCTTTTCCCAAGCCCCTATGGTACCACCACTACCTCAGCATCCTTTTCTAAGAGGTCCAGCTATCAGTTGCACCTTTCCTTTGTTCCCAAATGACCAGCACCACCTATCCTCATCTCAGGTCCAGATCTCTGAGGCCCATTATAAAAGCATCTAGGTTACCATAACCCCAACCTCTTCCCCTTTCTTGGAGAAGAAGCTACCTCCTTTTGAGAAATCCCACCTCCTATACCTCAGTGTTCTCTTCTAATCAATTCAGTCCTCTAATACCTTTTCAAAAACTTCCTATTGTAATGTCTCTTGGTAGATTTCTCTGTTTTGGACTGAATCTTGAGAGATACAGCATCTGGTACCAGGACTGATTCTGAGAGAGAGAGGGAGAGAGAGACAGGCAAATAAGCATCTGGGATTGGTGTGCACATGTGCGTGGCCTGAGACACACTGGTGAACTCCCGCCCAATGGGGAATGAGCACGGAGTAGCATCACAATTACATAAATTACCACTCACTGTTGATTGTGATGAAGTGCCCCAGTGTTACAAGTGTGCAGGGGGACCAAGTGACTACTGGAATGATGTCCATAAGTGCCTCAAGGACTGGGGGGTGGGGCAGCTGGATTTAACTATACTGATGATGATTTCCAAGACCCCACTTTCTCAGATCACAAGCTTATCATGATGGACCTGAAAGAATCTCTTCTTTGCTTTACCACAGCACCAACCTCACTGAAGATCAAAATATTGTGGGCAGTGCAGAATCACAATGAGAGTTAAGCACATTCATTTTCTGACACTCTAGTGGGATGTGTTAGGTCACTAACAGAAAAGGAAAAAATGTGGGGATTTGAAATGAGGAATTCCAGCGGGACCTGGGTGGTTCTGAGCCTCCTTTGCCAGTGAAAGAGCCTAGAGCTCTCCTGTCTGAGGAATTGAGCTTGAGACCCTGTAATGACCTCAGGTGAGAAACTTACCCTGCAAGAGGATTCCTAGACTCTTCAAGACATGCAACTAATGGGCCTACACACAGACTAAAATCCTATCTCAACATATTCCTGTGCGTCAGGTCTTGAAAGGTTAATAAAATAGGTACTTGTCACTCTGTTTTTCTATATGCTTAACAAAACACTGTTGAAATCTTGTTCTCAGGATGTGTTGTCCCCAACTGTGAACTGTTTGCTAACCTTGTTCCCAGAATGTGCTGTCCCCAACTGCCAAACTGCAGGATGCACTCCCTCACTCGGTTGCAGGCAAACTGCCCACTCACCCTGACCAGTCAATAAACTTCCCTCCCTGCCCTCTCCAAGAAAAGTATATAAGCTCTGCTCAAGCTGTTCTCAGGGCTCTAGCTCTCTTTGCTAAGGTGAGCTCTGAGCTCCAGCATGCTGGTCTCCAAATAAACCAACCCGTTTGCTGTTGCATGAGGCAGTCTCTTGGTGGTCTCTTCCTCTGATGTTTCGCCAGACCCTTACAGTCTAAGTCTCAATTGGAAGGCAAAAGTTTCTATTACAAAATATTTGCAATGTTGTCATAGTTTATATTGGCAGAGACCCACAGGGGTGTGTAGGATTTAGATCCTAAGAATTTTTGGATTGTGGAAGAGCAAAAAGCACAATGAAGCATGCCAAATATTTATTATGGGTGAACTTACCAGATATCTGGATTTTTTGTGCTAGCTCAGGTATTTGAAAGTACATCAATAATTTTACTTGTTTGACTGAAACATACTGCAGTAAGCTTTTATACTCCAGGAGATCAGGATACCTAAATTTTGTTCACATAATGTACAGAAAGGGTACCAAAGACTTAGAGAAATAGGAACACTAGAACGGACTCATCATGTGTAACCTGCACACATACATTCCTTAAAATTACTCAGGAGACACAGATGGGCTCCCTGATCCTAATGAAGGTAATTTGCTCCCAGAGTAACAGTGACCACATGTTAGTGCACTGCAGATACAAAGTAAGTGTATTTTCCATAATGAGCTGCAGGAATGATGTGTCAACCAGAGTATTCTGAGCCCTAAGGTTCCAAAGGAAAGACGAACAGTTCATAGTCACCCTATCAATTAAAACATGGGCAGCCTACCAAAACAATACATAGTTCAATAAAGGGAAACTACTAGACTGGATGGACAAAAAAACTCCCCATCATGGCAGAGTCCTAACTTCTTGTTTTCCTAGATTAAGCCAATTCATAGATCCAAGGACTTTCAACGGAATAAGAGGCTGTGTCCCTCTAAGGAATGATGCTGCAATTCAGCTTCAAGTGTATTCAGTCATATGCTGCATAATGATGTTTTGGACAATGGGGAATCCACACAGTGTTCTCATAAGAGTATAATGATACTGAAAAATTTGAACCACACGTTCAACTTATACCCGAAGGAGATATCTCCCAAGAGAAAGGAAACTACTAGAGAAGAGTAGAACTCAAGACCATTGACAGTGAAGTGCATAAAAGGAGCTTGTATAGGTCAAGAAGCTCCTTATGAAACATTTCAAAGCATGGCCGCCAACACCAAAAGACTTTTTGTTAATAGAAGGAATGCTCCTAGCACATTTCCTACTTAGAAGGAAGTCTAAGATGCAAAAAGGAGACAAACCAAGCAAACCACATGAACATAATTCCAAAAGGAGTGAAACCTTCTCAGAAAGAGCCTCAAGCAGGTCCTAGAGGAGAGATTCCAGAAGAAGGCATAGTTATCACAGGGATAAGAGCTCCATGCCTGTAACTGCCCCTCAAGACTTTCCAGCAGGACAGGATGTGGTGGTGGAAGCTAGTGATAACAATGATGCTAACCCTTTGGACATCTGGGCTAATGGGTGTGTTTGGGCCTTAGTGTTCAACAACAACAACAACAACAAAATTTAAAAGTAAAAGGAGAGCTTACAAAATTGAAACAGAAAAGTGCTTACAGAATAAAGATGTAGAAGAAAAAATACTGTGTAGCTAGCAGTTGATGTGTTTGTATTTTAAACTAAGTGTTCTCACTAGTACAAAAGTTAAAAACATTTTAATTTATGTTACAATAATCTAAGGTTATTTTCATTATTGAAATTATAATGTACTGAAAGTAAATATTTTTAAATTAAAAATATTATTGATGAAAGAAAAATATCTTTTATAAATGCAGCGTGTGGCCTAGGTGTAAGGGCTACAGCAGTGCGAAGCAATGTTGAGCTGAGGCATTCACTCCATGCACAACTACTGACAGACAGACTTCCAGTCCCACAAGTCCAATTCACGATACAGCCCTGTAAAAGTTTATAATTTGTTCTCATTTACAGTGCATTTTTACTTATCTTTTCTATGTTTAAATGGAAAAATGCCTACCACTGTCTATGGTATTCAGAACAGGAACCCAGGGTCCTTGTAATACTGTCCTTCTATTTGAGAAGCTAAGGCAGGAGGACTTCAAGTTCAAGGCCATCTTTGGCAACTCGCCAAGACATGTCTCAGAATACAAAATTTATAAGGGGCTGAGGATGTAGTTAAGTGGTAGAGTGCCACTTGGCTCAATACTCAGGATCACCAAAAAAAAAGGGCGTGGGAATGATGTTGGAATTTAACTCAATGTTAAAGTGCCCTGGTTTCAATCCTCAGTATCAGGTAGTGTATGAGTGGGAGAACATGTAAATAATAGAAATATATTAATAATAGAAAAGTGAAATATTAGCATGATAAATGAGTTATATGTTTATCATAAGAGTGACAATTCAGTTGGAATTTGTATATACTCAGTAAATATTTTCAAAATATTTGAAACAAGCCAGGCACAATGGCAAAGGACTTGAATCGCTTGGGAAGATGAGGCAGGTGGACAGCAAGTTCAAAGCCAGCCGCAGCAATTGAGTGAGGCCCTAAGCAACTTAGCAGGACCAAGTTTCAAAATAAAAAATAAAACAGGCTGGGGAGGTGTTCAGTGGTAATGTGCCTATGGGTTCCAATCACCAGCTCCAAACAGGAAAGAAACAAAAGGGGAGATCAAAAATAAGAAACAGGAATATTCAAAATGTAGCTGACGATGTTAATACAGCTTTTTCAGCCACAAACAGAACATACAAAAACACTTTTTGGAAAGAAATGTCAAGCACCTCTACTCAAAGTCATCTGGACACATACATTCACCCTAAAATACTATGTTAAATACAAAATAGGCATAGTTTTCATATCCACCTAGGGTACTTACAAAAATTAATTCTCAACTATTGCCATACCCAGTAAATGTAAAAGAGTAAAATTGAAGTTTATGTTTCTTAATCACTGCAGAATTAAAAACTATATAAAGAAACAAGACAAAACACAGCCAGACCTTTCAATCCTGAGGGCCATTGCCAAGTAGGAATGACGCATCGAAATTTCCTTGCCAGCGTACCCCATTTTAAATGGACTTGCCTTGGAAATCCGTTGTGACCTTGCATGTGTGTTTGAGAAAGGTGACCCTGCTCAAGGACGAGGGTGGATCCAGGTTTAAGGTGTATCCTGCAGGTTTGAGGAAGTATCCCGCTCCTTGGGTTTAGGGTGTTCCTGGTTTAAGACAATCTGGTTTTAGGGAAGTTCCAGGTTTAAGTTTATTGCTGGTGGGAATAGGGCGTTCCTGTTGCCTGAGTACCCTTTGAGTTCTTGTGGAATTGAGAAAGTATTTGGGACGTGAATTGTGTGGCAGAACTTGCATTTCCCCAGAACGTGTTTGTAGAGGCCAGTGTGAGTTTGGGAATAAAGAATTGCTGTTTGAATCTACAAGGTGTGTGGTATCTCGTGCTCTTGTGCCCAGCTAAGACATTGGCATTTCAAAATGAAAGAAATACCTAAATACTCCACGTTTAAAACAAAAAATATAAATGCATAATGGATAATATTTGGACTGACTGCTACTAAATGAAATTATACGAAAAAAAAAAAACCCTGCATGATGTGGCAATGGCAATGAATACTTACATGGACATTTTGAGCTTTCAGGGTATGTATTAAAAAAGATTTTAATTTCAAAATATTTTATCTGAGCTATAATCAAGTGAGAGGTGAAAAACCAGCCTCGACCTCAGAGCAAAGCCTGTCCAAGGAAGGGACATGACTTAGTACTTGGAAAAAACCCACAGAGCACTCCTAAGCACATTCCCAGGCTGATAAATGGTTTATCTACAAATAACAGGAGAGATCTGCTGTGCCAGGTGTCCCTGACTCAGTCAGGCTAGGTGGGGATCCATAACAGCCCCCAGCAGCCACCAATCAGCATGAGACAGGGAAATACCTGGGATGCCAGATAACCCTCCCAGTGGTTTATAGTGGTTGATAACAAGTTGGGAAACCATGTAGTTCAGCACGTACACCCCTCTTGGCTCAAACCAATCAGTTCAAACGAATACCCCTTTTGTACTGACCAATCAGCCCTACCCAACTTGTTCCCTCCAGTGAATGTGCTAATCATGTTTTAGAGTTGTTATTTGATTTTCCCGAGGTGTGTGATGATTTGCTATGATGTATGTGAAGTCCCTGCCCTCTCCAAAGAATGTATAAAACTGCTGCAAACCCTGGGCTCAGGGCCTCTCAGCGTCACCAGTTGCTGTGTGCGTGCAGAAGACCCAGCTGGCTCGCAATAAACACCTCTTTGCTGCTTACATGGATCTTGGGTCTCTGGTGGTCTTTGGGGGTCCCAAATTCGAGCATAACAGAGGCACAATGGTCAAACAAAACTTTAAAAAACAGATATATGACTATGAAACTGTGACATTAAAAGCAAACATAAAATGGGAAAAATCAATGTAGCCAAAGGCTGGTTTAATAGGAGACGACAGCCAGTGTCTAATTAAGGGGGTACTCTTCCTGCCCAACATAATCTAAGCCAGCCTAAAATTTACAATCTCAAATAATTAGTAAATAACAAAGTACAAATACTCAGAAATATATTTACAAAAGCAAAGCCTCTGATAGTTCTAGTCCACATAGATTGTGGAACTAGACAAGGGAAAAATGGCTCTAGTGGTTTATTTAAGGGGATACATCAAAGGCAGGGTTAAGGTTTCAAGGGTGGAATCTTGCTTCAGGATGTCTTGAAGTCACTAGGTTGATTGACATCTTGGCAGGTCACCCATCTCAGGTGCTGTGTGGGATCTTTGGCAGAGCTTGAGGGGGAAGTTCACCTTCATCAGGTGCTCAATCCCTGTGGGGGGTGACACAGGAAGTTCCCAATGCCAAACTTATCCCCTCACAAGGCTACCATGCACACACAGCCCAAAGACAGCTTGTGACATCTCCCCCATTCTTAACTTATAAATGAGGACGAGGGGTTATAACTTTGAATCACTGGGTCCTTGATGTGAGGGCGTCATGGTCTACTATTATGATATAAAAAAGAATTAGTAGAAAACACCATCATTTCAATAATATACCATGTAGAATGTTCAAAATGTTTTTAGGATGGGAGCCAATCAATTTACAGAGTATTTGACAAGCTAGAGGTGCAGGGCCCATGTGCTTAGTCCTGCTTTTTTAAGTATCCTGCCTGGGTGCTTTGACGTATCCCCACAAGGCTTAAGCCGTTATTATTGTTATGTTAAACTATGCATCAGATGATCACTAAGTTTTTCCCAATTTTATTGGGAAGCATGAAATCTGGCTGCAGTAATACAGGTATACTTGTATTTAGCATGACATGTAAGCCTTTATAGAATTTGAGAGCAGAAAGCTTAGTATTGATATCTATAATAATGGCTTTTAAAATATTTAATCTTATCCATACTTTCTAATTGTATAGGACTTTAGAAATATTTTGAGCCAAGTTATTAAGAAAATGTGCTTAGATTACATTTTTTACAATTTACAGGATACTATTATGTCTCCAATCATTAAATATAAGAGGATTAAATATAGGTTCACAGGCCACAGCGGGAACCCTCCTTGGGTTTCCTGCTTATAAAGTTAGATATGGGGCCATTTGTAAGACAGGGAAAATGAGGCAACAATTAAATGCCAGAGATCTTTTTGATATCATCTTTCCTGAAGTTAGAATATTACAAATGAAACTTTCAGGGGTCCTATCATCATGAGAGAATGGATTATATCCATACATACAGTGAATATGGAGGCAGATATAAGCCTGAGAGAATACAATAAGATACATAGGACCCAAATTATCATCAAATAAGAAATGACTGTTATAAATCCAAATGTGAGTTATTAACCTTTCTAGAGTAACATCAATCAGTTTGCCAGGCTTAATTTGGCCTTCATTATATGGCTATAAATAATACCCACACACTAGGGAGTAATTTAAATCATATGGAATCAAAATGATAGTATATCTCATCTTAATTTGGTATTCTGAAAATAATTTTAGATAACTCAATTATTTTTTAGCTTTTTAGATCTTTTACTAAATTAAGAATCTAAATTAAACATGGTTGTTTGCAAATTTCTTTTAAGAAGTAGAAGTGAAACACTTAGTGACACTACTTCCATGTTAAGTCCTCCTGGCTTTAGACTTTCTGTAGCAAGTGGCATCTTGATATAACTGTCTTTTATCAAGTTTTTGAAAATCAATCCAAACATATCAATCACCTCCAGAGATTTTATGTTGCACTGGCAAAGCATTTATATACTTCATTCATTCAGTAAAAATGCCAAATTCTATTGTAGAATGATTAGGGCAGTAAAATATTGGTGGATATTTTGTGGAAATAACTGGCTTGCTATGAGAAAAATCTATTTCAATAATCATTCTATTTTAATAACTGCCCAGATATATAAGTACAATCTTAAGTTCTAAGGACCAGCATGACTGGTGGGTCTAGTTTCTTTCCATGTTGTCTTTCCTCTAAAGTTACTTTTAAATAACTGGTATGTTCACTAAGGGGCCAACATGTAGTTAGGCTGCTACTGTAGCTATTATGTTTAAATATAGTCACATGAATGGATGTAATATGAGTATCTGTAAGACCATCCATCATATGAGTATTATTAATAAATACGGGGATGAATTCTCCAGCCCATATTACAAGGTACATTAAAGTGGACTAGCGGAATGAGTTCATAGAAATCTCTCCATAGATTTTACTTACCTGATATTGCTCATAAGGACTACCTAGCTATAACCACTGTGGTTGGAAATGTACCTTCCGGTGTCAGGTTTTTCAGCCCTTTCCACGATGACAGGTTTAGATTTTTATCCTTTGAAATCTGATTCCTTCAATTGTACCATAGGTTCCTTAGCAGCAGTAAGAGTTTCAGTATCATAATTTTTAAAAAATTTTTAAATATTTTTGTGAGATTTAGTAGGGACTTTTAGGGTCCTGTTTTCCCACTTTCGTATTTTTAAAAATTGAATAAAAAGTTATATATATATATATATGTCAGAGTATCATTAGCTTAAACTATACACAATGGCCTAGTGTAGTACAAATATTTCAATAATAAGAAGAGATTTACTATCTTTAGTTGGCCAAGAAACTTGGCAAGAGTTACTTATTAGGCTCCAATTAGGCCAATATTATTGAGTTGGAAAAGGATTATAGTAAATAAAAGCCTGATTTTTATCAAATGTATAATTTGATTTTAACTTTAGTAATAGCTGAGCAACAAAATTATAAAAGGGAGTTTGTATAGATGTTGAAAGTGAGCTTTATAACTTGTTTTTTTCTATAGGTAATACCTTATTGTCTTAAATTAACTTGATATACTCGAATTGATACTTGTGTAAGACATTAGCAACCAATAGCTGTAAGGTTTATAGGGGAAAACGCAATGAAATTAACAAGAGTAAAACTATGTGTAATTATCATAATAGCTATGACTTAAGGAATATGATTTTATAACTGATCTCCATATATTATATAGTATTTTTTGTTTAAGAATACAGTGAGTTGTATAATAAAAATTTACATTTTGACTCTAACTTTAAATGAATTTGGATGATTATCTTAACTTTGAATGAGGTGAGAGGCAGAGTTTTAACTTAGGAGAGATAGCCTCCACAACAAACAGGAAAGATATAAAGAGACGCCCTTTTAGAATAAGAAATATATTTATTTAGTGAAGATAGGAAAAATATATTTTTAAAATTTTTTTTAGTTGCTGATGGACCTTTATTTTTTATTTATTTATATGTGGTGCTGAGAATCGAACTCAGTGCCTCACACATGCTAGGCAAGCGCTCTACCACTCATCCATTATCCTAGCCCAGGAAGAATATTTTTTATTAATTACTAATAACGAAAAATGAAATAGAAGAATGAATAGCCTTTTACTTACCAATTTAGGAAAAATTGTTATCATCATTAAATCTAATGTTGATCTAAGTATGGGGGATCGTTACTTTAAATTTGATGGGAAAAGCAAGTCAGTAGTATATTTTAGGACAATGATTTAATGATTTTTTTATGAAAATTAGAACTTTATATGGCATTCACCCAGCAATGACATAAGAGATTTGTGTCAAAACAATCTTTATGTATAAAGATGTAAGCTGTATGAATATCTTTAAGTACTGTGTATTTAAGTAGTAAGATCAACTCAAATATTTAATATAAGGTTTTGCATAAAGGAACTGTATGATAGAAATCTGGCATTAAACATAACATTTTAAAACAGTATCAACAATGAACAATTTTAAAAAGATTTTACAAGTTTTGAAAATGTCAACATGAAACTATTTTTATATAAAATATGTATTTCTAAATATATAGGAAACAGTTTAGATATAACCATGGACAGTAAAATCCTATAAGATTTTTATGTATACCTCTTAATTTTTAAAACAATGGGTCTCGTGTCAAAAGATAAGTAAGGTGTCTTAATCTTGAAATTAATTTTAGTTTCTCATTTGAATATAAGTCTATAAACTTTGGTATAAAATTCCTTGGGTTAACATAACCTAGTTGATCCATTTTTGTATGTAGAATATGACATGGACAAATTAAGAGAACATTTAATCCCTTCTAGGGAGAAACTCTTAATACATTGTTATACCTTATAATGTTACCCTTTAAATAAGTTAGTGTCTCTCAATTGTCTTTTAAATATATAGTTAAGTTTCCTTCTTATTGTAGACAGTAACATATAAGTCTTATATAATTATAGAAGAATAAATCATGATTAGATATTTTATTGTTTATATGAGTCAGAAACTAGTTTATAGAGCATTAGTTTAGCAAAATGTTCTTTTAAACCTTAGGTTTTAAGGGTTTACATATTCAGGAAACAGATTATATATATATAATTAATTAGCAATAATTATCATAATCATTTATGTTTTAATATGAATTAAAATTAGCTTCCAAAGTAAAGATTGAAAATTGGAACTTGAGGTGGTATTTGAAAATAATTATTGGGCTGGGGTTGGGGCTCAGCAGTAGAGCTCTCAGGTAGCACGCGTCAGGCCCTGGGTTCCATCCTCAGAACCACATAAAAATAAAATAAATATATTGGGTCCATCTACAACTAAACAATAAATATTTTTTAAAAATATTATTATTGCTTAAGTAAAAATACATTGTTATATCTTATAATGTTATTGTTTAAGTATAAATATATGCATCTTAATTTATTAAAAATTAGTTATTTTTTAAACAATAAAATTACCAGGCATAAGTAATTATTCTATTGGAATGAGGTAGATTAATGTTTTATGCAGTTATTGTCATCTCAATGTATAGGTTAAAGTTTGGTTTACATTAGCACATTAATATTTGTTCTTAAGGAGAAGCCTCAAAATTTTTAAATTGACTGTTCTATATATTTATAACCAAGTTAGTCATACGTAAACCTGTTTTCTATTTACTCAGACTTGAAGGTATCCGCCAAGTTGCCCTAGCTGCCCTGGCCGCACTGTCAGATCTGCCCTTCTGTGCCTTCCATGCCACCTGAAATTCTGCCTGCAGCTCTGGGGTCCCCACTGTGTACGCTGTCCTGCCTTGAGTGCCTCTCACTGATATGAGTACAGAAAATATTATATATAGGACTATTGATTGTGGATTATATTAGTGTGTGTGTTAGATAAAGACGGTAAGCATATGTACACATGTAAACTGCAAAACTTAAGATATAGCTGCAGAACATAGGTAGACCTAGGAGAGTGATGTTAAGAGTCTACACCCCGGCATAGACCCCAGAGGTCACCCAGTTATCAGCTGCAAGCACAACTGAACTAGGACTTAAAATCCCAGCCTTCTGGGGCCCGGCAGGACCTAAGAGGACCCAGACAGAGAGACTTTTGTCGCTGTTGTCCCCCCTGCAACAGACCCCTCCTATAGGGATCGCCAGGATTGAGTTCCAGGGACCCAGATTTAAGACACGTCACAGGTGAGCATCTGGGATCCTTGGGTGTAGACTGTTAGGACTCAGAATTAGGACGTGTGCCTGAAATGTGATGACCATTAATGAAACAGATCTGGCTGAATCTAACTGTGCCTCAGACTGAGTCTGTGAAACCACTCATGACACCCATGTTCGCCCATGGGAAGTTACAATGCCAGTGGCTTTTGTGGAATTTTGTCTGTCTGGGAATTATCGGAGCTATGACTCTGTCCATTCACCTTGGGTCACGTGAGACACCAATGCTGCTTTGCCTTTCCTTATTATGCCTGGCTCCCATGGCCGGGGGTGAGCGCCCACATCTCGGCTATCCTCAGAGCCCTCCTGGTTGGGCCCTGGGTCTCTGCAAGCAGTTGGTGCTGTTAGGCATTTAGCTCCTCCAGCAAGCACTCTGCTGCCATTTCCCCCCAGGGTTCCCCTAGTTGTCAGCATCTCAAGCCCTTAGCTTGCCTGCCTGCGCTTCCCTGCTTTGGATCCCTCTGTGGCAGCGTCCTGGGGCTTTTTTCTAGTTTCTTCTCCCTGCCTTTTGCTGACTACTGGCAGGCAGAGGTGGCACTGTCACTATTTTGGGTTACTGTCTCAGCCCGGATAGAAGGCAGAAGTTGTGGGTGGGGAGGGGTAGCTCTGATTAAATTGCTTAAACATTCTCAAAAGTAGATAAATTGTCTTTTTTCCCTTAACTTATTTTAATGAGGTTTTTAAGTGGATAGACTTCTTTTCTGGAAGAGTTTTGCTTTGGTTTTATATCAAGGTATCAAACTTTCCTGCCTCCCAGTTCTCTCTAGATTGCGATGCACCCTCTATTTCTTTGAGGTGGGTGTGGCGTGCTTTAATTTTTATCTTCTGAATCTGGGGGTGTTCAAGCCCCATTTAATCGAGTGTCTATTTACTTTAACTTCATCCACATGGTCAGGTCCACATTGAGCACCATAATAACTGGGGGGGGGGATGGGGGGAGGGGAAAACAGGCAGTGTCTAATTAAGGGTTTTTTCTTCCAGCCCAGGGTAATCCAAGCCACCCTAAAACTTACAATCTTAAACAATTAGTTAATAACAACGTACAAACACTCAGAAATATATTTACAGAAAGCAAAGCCCCTGATAGATCTAGTCCACATGGTTTCTGGAACTACACAAAAAATGGCTCTGGTGTTTTACCTAAGGGGGTACATAAAAGGCAGGGATAAGGAATCAAAGGAGGAGTTTTGATTCAGGGGGTCTTGCAGTCACAGATTGATCAACATCTTGGCAGGCTACTCCCATCTCAGATGCTGGCTGCAGGCATCTTTGGCAGAGCTTGAGGGGAAAAGTTCACCTGCATCAGGCAGTCAATCCTGTGGGGAGTGCCTTGGAAAGTTCCCAATGTCAGGACTTATCCCCTCAGGAGGCTACTGTGCACAACCATCCACACACAGCCCAAAGATGGCTCCTAACACTGGTCCCTTGAAAAGAATAATCAAGTTGATAAATCCTTAGCAAAACTGCTTCGGGACAACATTGAAAAGTATAAACAGATAGCATCAGGAAGGAATGAGGAAATGCCACCATATTTCCTATGGACAAAAAAGGAAATGAAAGGATACTCTGAGCAAACTATTATGTCCACAAATAGGAAATCACAGGAGAATTGAACAAATTCCTTGAAACACACAATTTAATGAGCTAGACACATAAGAAGGCACAAAAACGAAATAGCTCTACATCTCTCAAAGGGAATTAATCCGTACACAGATTGCATAAAGGATTTCCATGGGTAATGCCTACAGACACTATTAGAGTAACAGAAAAGATGTGGTCAGGGATCAGAGATCTTACCCTTATCAAACTTAGAACTTCAGGGAAACAACACACAGAACAACAATGAAGGAAGAAGTCCAGAACAACTAATGCTGTATACCTTTCATACCAGAACACAGGGATGAAGAACCCTGCCACTGTGGCCCACGGAGTAAAACATCTGACAGACAACATTTGCTACACTGTCTTTATCCACACGGGTTAAAGCTTCTTTAAGACCTGAACACAACTTAATTTCTTTGTGTGCAAACACTGGCTTCATCTCCATCCTACCTGGCCTCTCCAAATCTGTGTCTCTAATAAACATCTTGCATTCTGAATTCCAATTCAGGCCTGTGTCTGCAGCACTTGACCTATCAGAATGATAACTTCAGAAAGCACCAAATATGCCCAGGGTCAGGAGATCACAGCAAAAAATTCGGGTTTATTAGTGTAGAGGTGATTAAAGGGAGGCCCCCTGCAGACCAGGCACACACATCTTGGAGGAGGTACATGAACAGCTGATACTGCTTCTTCAGGAATTCAGAGGAAACCACTCAACTAACCCCAGAGCTACAACACAGATCACTGAGAGGCCAGTGGTTAACTGCTGCTTGTACACCTTGGAAAACATGAGGGTGGTTCTGCTAGTGACAACCAAACTGGACTCCAAAGCCCAACAGCTAGAATGAACCGAATCAAACTAACGCTGATGGCAATTATTAAGTACATAGGAAAGAAAGGAATGAAAACCCTCTTCTCCTCTCATCCATCTCTCCAGGCCTACTTTAATTGCTCTTTTGGCCACAACTAAATGGGCCAACAGAAATGGCCTTTGTAGAGGCACATCCTGCAAATTACATAGAAGAATAAAAAATCGAGAGGCTTGAAATACTGACCAACACCTTAAAAATGTCTTTGCTCTGGAAACATAAAATGATAACTTCTGACTGGGCGTGGTGTTCCATGCCTGTAATCCTAGTGGCTTGGGAGGAGGAGACAGGTGGATTGCCAGTTCAAAGCCAGCTTCAGCAACTTAGTGAGGCTCTAAGCAACTTGGTGAGACCCTGTCTCTCGATAAAAATAAAATGGGCTGGAGATGTGGCTCAGTGCTGAGACCTGGGTTCAATCCCTGGTATCCCCACACCTGTGTGCGTGTGTGGGGGGGAGAAAGAAAGGACAATTTGGGGGAGGGAAATGAACCTTTAATGTTTAAAACACAAAAGAATAAGTAAGAACATGGTGGGAATCCTTTGCTGTAATACTTACAGCTTATGATCCTCCAATGACCGACCTTTAAATTTCTGTGGAGAAAGACATGCCCTGTTTTTCTCCACTGTTAAAAATTAGAGATCATTTTAATTAGGTATGACTTCTTCCTTTCCTTCCACTTTCTTCTCCTCAGGTTTTGGTTGACCAATAGTTTTCTGTTTCTTTTTCAATGCTAAATAATTCAAAGAGACTAAACATAAAATAAAAAGAAGCAAGATAAGGAGCCATAATAACCATGATTTTTCCTTTTTCAACGCACTTCCAGTGACATAACCAGTCGTTCCTTCAGGAGCATTTCCAGTGTTATTTCCAGTCGCTCCTCCAGGCCCATTTCCAGCAGTATTTTTAGTCCTTTCAGTCGTTTGTCCAATATCAGGCGTATATTCCATGGTGTTTCCAGTTGTTCTTCCTGGCACAATTCCGGTAGCACTTCCAGTGTCCGGCCCAGGCGCATTTCCTGTGGTAGTTGCAGTTGCATGTCCAGGCACATTTGCAGTGGTAGTTCTAGTCACATCCATAGGAGGTGGACCACTATCTTCACTACCTCCATAGCCTTTGTTACTACAGTTGGGAGGTGACCATTCATGGTTGCAGTGACAGTGATGTTTGTTATTGCAGACCCCCCTCATGTTGCAGGTCTCAGGCTGACAGATTTCGGTCGGCTGAACCATACTGGCACACTTCTTACTGATGCAGATCTTTCCTGGAGCACATGAGGTGCCTTCTTTTACTTGACCAATATCAGGTATGGACATCCCTAAATGATAATCAGTGCCCCAGCAAGTGTTTTGATTGAAGTGAAACTGATGCACTGTAGAATGTGCTTGGAGAGTGGGAATTTTGTTCACATTTTCACACTGAATCCTTCCACACATGATATCAGGCTGCGAACATTTGGCATATCTTGTGCCTGCAATACTACAGTGCCCAAAACGATTTCCTTGGGTGTTGATTTTATTGTAGCAACTCTCAGATGCACTCCTTGCATCTTTGCCAAAAATCTCTTTACACTGTATATCATGGGTATTACATGTCTTTTTATAGCAGTAGGCACTGTCACTACAAGGGCTTCCATCCTGCACATATACATCATCTGGGCATTCATGGGATGTCCCATTGCACCACTCGGGAAGGTCACATTCATTGACCTGGTTTCTACATAGAGTCCCTGATGGCATTAATTTACATTCTTTGCAACAAAGTCCAGTAGCGCAAGAAGCTCCAGAACGCAAAGTGCAGTTAGACAGACAACAGGGATCTTTTGCACATTGATCATTAGTTCCACAGTCACACTCCTCTCCT
Source organism: Ictidomys tridecemlineatus (assembly GCF_052094955.1). NCBI lineage: Eukaryota > Metazoa > Chordata > Mammalia > Rodentia > Sciuridae > Ictidomys > Ictidomys tridecemlineatus. The sequence continues at coordinate 93,528,939 of NC_135481.1, forward strand.
TCTTCAATTACTAGATTCCCACAATACTTCAACTTAAAGATATTCCCTGCATTTGGAGGAGGATAAATACATGTTTTCAGAGTATTGTCCCAAAAATTGGCATAACTGCAATTACTAAATTTTTTTGATGACTTTTTATAGGGATGCATTATGCACGAAGCTAAGCCACATGTACACCCTTGAGTGTCATGCACCATACCCAAATTATGGCCAAGCTCATGGGTCATAATCATTGCAAAAATGTTTAAGTTGTTGTCTGCAAAAACGAGAGCTCCAGAGTTAAAAGGACTACGGCATATTCCTTTAACATACGCGGAACCTTGTTTTATGCCAACTAATTCTTTTATTACAAGATGTGCAACATCATGAGGCAGACGTCTATTAAGATTTTTATGCTTCCAAGTTGAAAATGACTTCGCAACCACATCTAAGTCAACACTGGTATTAACTAGGTTTTCTGCAGTCCAGACTTCCATACCAGTCAAAATTACATCAACTTCCAAAGCGTTATATATGGAATCCACAATATTGAGAGTATTAATGATGTCTAACTGCACTTTGGTCACATTGCTTTGGGAGAAAACATATCTAACATTGTCCACAACGACTACTAGCTCAACATACCATGCGTGAGTCCACCAGCCCACATAAGAACTTTGTTTCAGAGTGAAATTATGTGACATTTGCAATTCCAATTGGCGTGCTATTTTCTCTTCTGTTAATGCACATCTCAGGGGTGGGAACTGTTTCTCATCAGAGTCTATCTTATATACCAAGTGTTCAAATGTAGCAGAAAGTTTAATTGGCTTAATTTCATAAGCAAGTTCATTTATCTGTAGCATTCCTTGAAAGCCCCCGGAACAGGTGCTGAGGGCAACCAGGGACTCAGGGACCCCCTCCACAAAACCATGATAGTAGCAGTCATCCTGGACAAAGGGCTGATCCTGATGGAGGACATGCTGCTCTGTGTAAGTGAACACTGGGAGGTGTGGAGAAACTAACAGCTTCTTGGCCTTCATGTGGACAACATGTCTTTGGCCTCCAAACCGCAGACTATAGGAGAGCCAACCCAGAGCCTCTGCACTTTTGTCCCTGCTGATAACCTTCAAGGGGATCACCACTTCTGGGGAGGTGAAATGCTGGGAGGGACTGGCCTGGGAAAGGCCAGGAATGGACAGAAATATCCCAAGCCAGAGCGGTAGAAAAGTGACCCTGATGTGCATCAGAGTCTCAACCACAGCCATTATGGATCTGTCATTAAGGATCTGTCATTAAGGAGCCACCTGTCCAGAGAAAAAGAACAAGGCAAGAGCATGAGGAACTGCTGGTAAGGCTCCTCCCTCTGAGCTGTTCAGAGTGCTGGGCTGATCTTTATGGATCTGTATCCTGGTGGAGTTGGACCATGAGAGCTGCAGTACTGAAAGTGAAACATAAAAAGGGCTGGATTGGAGTCAGTGGAACAGGAAAGATGGGAGACAAAAAGACGAAAGGGAGGCTAAAGTGATTCTTGAATTGGGACCAGATTTGAAGCAATAACATGCATGGGATTTGCATATTCTAATATAAATACACACACACATAGACGTGTGTGTGTGTGTGTGTGTGTGTGTGTGTGTGTGTGTGTGTGTGTACGCTCCCAGAAAAATAGGTAAGATTTGACATAGGCAGATAATTGTCAAACCTGGATATCAGATTACATACTAGGCAGATGGTTTCTGTTATGATACTGGGAAAGGAACCCAATACCTGCACATGCTAGGCGAATCCCCAGCACTATACACTCTTCTTTAAATATGTAAAATTATAATAATAAGTTTTCCAGTTTGAAAAGATATATCTTACGCAAAAATTCCTCTGCTACCCAAAAACCTACGGGCACTCCACACTGTCAGCAAACATGTGAATGACCCATACGAAATCCATCATTCGTGGTTACTTTATTCATGCAGTTTGCTTTTACACTGCTCCTACCCAACCCCATTCCAGACATCTTATGTAGTCCCAATGCTAAGTTTACAGCCAAAAGACCCACTTAAAGGGCTCAGAAGTAGTAGTCGATCTCCTCCAATTGACGATATTCAAAATAAAAGAAGGGAAACGGATGAGGTAATGGGTTGAGGTAAGTTATTAGGGGCAGGGCATACAGTCCAGCTGCCTCCAACCATAGCTTGCAGACATAGCCTTCTCAAAAACCCAAACAGCCCACCAGCCTCATGTTCTAAATCCTGAGGGGCTCACTGTGGTCATGTCAATATGAACTCAATTCTAGTTTTCCAATGGCTGCTGAGTTACCTGGATTGATCCTATTCAATGTCAACTTTCCAAAGAATGCTGATCAAGAAGATTCAGCCTAGAGTTCATTAAAAAGCTCATAAGATCAATATGAGTGGATTTGAAAACCTCACTACTACTGGAAACAAACTTCCTCTCAGGAAAAAGCTAATCTGGGTCATTTACTGATTTTCACCTAAATGCCAAATTAATAATCTGCCTTGTCTTTGAGATCAAAGTTAAAACAAACTTAGAGCCACATTGTTATCACCTACTGTGGGCTTAAATTTCCTAAGTAAGGATGTAACTGGGATCAGCAGCACAGAGCATGAGCAATACTCTTGGAACTGGAAGTCAACAAAACCATGCATCCATCTAGGTAGCATTCCAAAACTAATCAGTGGCTAATGAGTACCACAGAGGAAACCAAAGTCACTAGAAAATACCTCTGACACAAAGCATTTCTGAGAAAGATGCACTCCATTCACCAGATGTCCTTTCCATCTTTCTCTTCATCGTATCCTCGGTATTTATTAGAGTTTTAGATAATAAACTGGAAATGGGTAAAGTGGGATAGGATTATGAAAAATACTCAGAGAGAAGATAACAACATCCTAACAATTGTCAAAAATACAAGGTTTATAGAAAAGTTTATAGTGAGGAATGTTTGTGATAGGCAAGTCTTTGCCATCAGCAATAAGGAATGCTGCATTCCCACAAATTACATGAAGTGGTGTCCACTGCACAGTCCTTCTGCTGACATGACTAAACCTCCAAACACCAAGAGATTCTCCTTTTGCCTCAATCATTAACTCTTTTGTCAACTTCAAAGAGCTACTTCAGACTCCTCAAGATGCCCATTGTGGCATGTCTCCTTTTACAAATGACCTATTTCAACATTTCTCAAACAAGGGTCACAAACCTTCCTAGGTCATGAAATCAACTCAGGAAGATTTCAGTAAATGAAACACAATAGAGTAGAAGATATCAGTCAATTGCATTGATATCACCAGTGTGTTTAACTTTGTTTTGACACCAAAAAAACTAAGAGTTCTTATGCTCCCCATCAAAGTTCTGAACTACAAAATTAAGTTTATGGCAGGACTGTTAACCTTCACAGGACATTCCGCACATTATGTTTCCTCATTGTGAATAGGATTCCTATAGAGTTTTACCAAGAAGAGCACTAAAAAAAGAAAAAAAAAGGCAAAAACTTTTAGGAATGCTACTTTTGGGGGCGTGGGTACTGTCTGCATACCACAGCCATGGTTCTTTGCTCTGGTGGTGACATTTGGTTGATACAGAAACAGAGAAAGCTTCATCAAGTCCCTTCCAAGGTACAAGAGCCAGCAGACAGTGCTCCCTGCTCAGAAGTCTTGAGATCTAGGACATTCCAGGACCCTGGGAAACCAACACAGCCTGACAGTGTCCCTTCCTCAGATGTTCCACTACCAGCTCTATCAGACCATGACACAAAGAGCCTTGATGCCAAGTGCAAGTTGGGAGCACCCTCCCTCAGATCTGAGTCCTCACTTTTGGAGGACCTTTTCCCAAGCCCCTATGGTACCACCACTACCTCAGCATCCTTTTCTAAGAGGTCCAGCTATCAGTTGCACCTTTCCTTTGTTCCCAAATGACCAGCACCACCTATCCTCATCTCAGGTCCAGATCTCTGAGGCCCATTATAAAAGCATCTAGGTTACCATAACCCCAACCTCTTCCCCTTTCTTGGAGAAGTAGCTAGCTCCTTTTGAGAAATCCCACCTCCTGTACCTCAGTGTTCTCTTCTAATCAATTCAGTCCTCCAATACCTTTTCAAAAACTTCCTATTGTAATGTCTCTTGGTAGATTTCTCTGTTTTGGACTGAATCTTGACAGATACAGCATCTGGTACCAGGACTGATTCTTTGAGAGAGAGAGAGAGGGAGAGAGAGACAGGCAAATAAGCATCTGGGATTGGTGTGCACATGTGCGTGGCCTGAGACACACTGGTGAACTCCCGCCCAATGGGGAATGAGCATGGAGTAGCATCACAATTACATAAATTACCACTCACTGTTGATTGTGATGAAGTGCCCCATTGTTGCAAGTGTGCAGGGGGACCAAGTGACTACTGGGATGATGTCCATAAGTGCCTCAAGGACTGGGGGGTGGGGCAGCTGGATTTAACTCTACTGATGATGATGTCCAAGACCCCACTTTCTCAGATCACAAGCTTATCATGATGGACCTGAAAGAATCTCTTCTTTGCTTTACCACAGCACCAACCTCACTGAAGATCAAAAGATGTGGGCAGTGCAGAATCACAATGAGAGTTAAGCACATTCATTTCCTGACACTCTAGTGGGATGTGTTAAGTCACTAACAGAAAAGGAAAAAATGTGGGGATTTGAAATGAGGAATTCCAGGAGGACCTGGGTGGTTCTGAGCCTCCTTTGCCAGTGAAAGAGCCTAGAGCTCTCCTGTCTGAGGAATTGAGCTTGAGACCCTGTAATGACCTCAGGTGAGAAACTTACCCTGCTAGAGGATTCCTAGACTCTTCACGACATGCAACTAATGGGCCTACACACAGACTAAAATCCTATCTCAACATGTTCCTGTGTGTCGGGTCTAAGTCTCAATTGGAAGGCAAAAGTTTCTATTACAGAATATTTGCAATGTTGTCATAGTTTATATTGGCAGGGACCCACAGGGGTGTGCAGGATATAGATCCTAAGAATTTTGGATTGTGGAAGAGCAAAAAGCACAATGAAGCATGCCAAATATTTATTATGGGTGAACTTACCAGATACCTGGATTTTTTATGCTAGCTCGGGCATTTGAAAGTACATCAATAATTTTACTTGTTTGACTGAAACGTACTGCAGTAAGACTTAATACTCCAGGAGTCAGTATACCTAAATTTTGTTCACATAATGTACAGAAAGTGTACCAAATACTTAGAGCAATAGGAACATTAGAATGGAATTATCATGTGCGACCTTCACACAAACATTCATGAAAATTACTCAGGGGACACAGATGGGCTGCCTGATCCTAAAGAATGTAATTTGCTCCCAGAGTAGCAGTGACCGTATGTCAGTGCACTGCAGATACAAAGGAAGTGCATTTTTCATAATGAGCTGCAGGAATGATGTGTCAACCAGAGTATTCTGAGCCCTAAGGTTCCAAAGGAAAGACGAACAGTTCATAGTCACCTTATCAATTAAAACATGGGCAGCCTACCAACATACTACCTAGTTCAATAAAGGGAAACCACTAGGCTGGATGGACAAACAAACTCTCCATCATGGCAGAGTCCTAACTTCTTGTTTTCCTAGATTAAGTCAATTCATAGATCCAAGGACTTTCAACAGAATAAGAGGCTGTGTCCCTCTAAGGAATGATGCTGTAACTCAGCTTCAAGTGTATTCAGTCATATGCTGCATAATGATGTTTTGGACAATGGGGAAACCACACAGTGTTCTCATAAGAGTATAATGATACTGAAAAATTTGAAGCACACGCTCAACTTATACCCAAAGGAGATATCTCCCAAGAGAAAGAAAACTACTAGAGAAGAGTAAAACTCAAGACCATTGACAGTGAAGTACTTAAAAGGAGCTTGTATACCTCAAGAAGCTCCTTATGAAACATTTCAAAGAATGGCCCCCAACACCAAAAGACTTTTTGTTAATAGAAGGAATGCTCCTAGCACATTTCCTACTTAGAAGGAAGTCTAAGATGGAAAAAGGAGACAAACCAAGCAAACCACATGAACATAATTCGAAAAGGAGTGAATGTTGGGAGCCACAGCCCAGTCAGAATGATGTCTGGCATTTGCCAGAGGGGATGATTGAAAGGTGACACCAGCAAACCATTGAGATGATGATTTGAGTTAAGCTATATATAATTGCTGTGATGCTGAATTGATTGTATTGTATATTTGATCTTTACTGTCCGGCAATAGGGCGGCTGTTGCTGCCTGGAGCACCTGCTACTTTGGAATTCCTGTGAGTTTTCGCGGGGTTTTGGGGAGATTGGATGGAACCCAGTGGAGGGAGTGTGTTCCCGTGTGGTGTGTGCAGTGCTGGTGAGAGTTGGGGAATAAAGCATTGCTGTTTGAATCTACAAGGCTTTTTGGCAGCTTGGTTATTTGTGACCAGCCAGACTGCAGCATTTGGTGGCCCGTAAGGGGAACTCCTGAAGCTCGGAGGTAAGTGAAATTGCTAGCCCCTGAGGAAGAGCGAGAGAATGGGTGTCCACTTCAAAAAACAATATGTTCTTGTTTTGATTTATTTTGTTTTTATTTCAAGTTGCCTGTCCCTAGAACTTTCTCAGGCAAACTGGGGAAAATTGTTGGCTCAAGGTTTGAAGTTGTTTGCCCCTGAGATAGAGATAGAAATAGACCACAAACATACATTTCAAGAAAATAGGAAAATTGATACAATGCCTTTTTGTTCCGTTTTGGTTTCATTATGTTTCGGTTTTGTTTTGTGTTATCTTTATAGTAGAAAGATGGGATCAGAAATTAGTAAAAAACAAACTGAAAGCTTGTTAAATAAATTGTTAGAGGTTCAAAGTATCATAGAAAACATGGTAGAACAAGCAAAAGAGAAGGTCTCTCCAGCTAGTCAGACAGAGGAAGAAAATATAAAGGAAGAAAGCTCAGAGGAGAAACAGCTATTAGGGGAAAAGTTACAACAGGAGGCTGCTACTAACACCTTTCTATCACCAGAGGGCGAAAGTGTCCAACCAACAGCTCCACCTATGGAGCCCCCAACCCCCATAGTTGATAGATGGGATCCTGAGACAGGACCTCAAAGATTGGCATGCCCTGTACTTGAGCAGGCATGAGGGCAGCGAATTCACCGTGCTTTAGATTTCAAAACAGTGAAGCAGTTAAAGGAGGCTGTATCAACCTATGGTCCCCAAATACCCTTCACTGTGATCATGGTCAAAAAACCAACTTGGACTGCCGCAGTCCGGCTGTAGCCAAATAACCGGGCGGTGACGAGCAACTTGTATAGATTGATACAGCAGGAGTTGGACATGACGCCAGCAGATTGGGCTAGCATGTATAAATCTCTGCTAAATGGAGGACATTACTTGTTATGGAAGGTTGCCAAAGAGGAATTTTGCACTGAGACAGGTAGGCGAAATGCAGCAGCCGGTTACCCTCAAAGAAATCTAGATATGTTGTTAGGAAAAGGACCTTATGAGGCTCAATGGCAACAAATTGAATATGATCCTGCTGTATATCCTGCAGATGCAGTTAGGGCATAGAAGACTTTACAAGGACATGGAGATTTACAAGATCAATTATCTAGGATAATACAAGGAGCTAATGAACCTTACGCTGAATTTGTAGATAGGCTTATTCAAAGAGCTACCAGAGTTTTTGGGGACACAGAACAAGCAATGCCATTAATTAAACAGCTAGCCTTTGAGCAAGCAAACAGATGGTGCAAGGAGGCCATTAAACCATGGAAATATGGAGATTTAAACACATATATTAAATTATGTAGAGACATTAATGAACAAGGGCAAGTCTTGGCTGCTGTACAATAGGCTTTAGATGCCAGGCCAAAAACATGCTACAATTGTGAACAAACAGGACATTTTAAAAGGAGTTGCCCCATTGGAGGAGGGTTTAACAAAGCTAGGTATCAAAGGAGTAGAATTCCGGGTATTTGCCCACGATGCCTTAGAGGGAGACATTGGGCTAATGAATGCCATTCACAAACCACCATAGAGGGTACTCCATTATCAAAAAATGGACAAGGACCAGGAGTTTACCCACGATATTGTGGAGAAAAGCATGCCAAAAAACTAACAGGGGGGCCCAATGCTCCGGGGCCCATAACCACAAATATATGGGGCACTGGAGGAACCCAGCGACACCATCAGGGTAGTGCCCAGGACACATTGTCCATTAGATCTCTCATCAGACAAACTAGAGGAAGCACAGGGTTGGACATCTGCACCTCTGCCAGAGCAGTACTAACTCCAGAGATTGGAATTCAAATCATTCCCACAGGAGTAAAAGGACCTCTTCCCCAAGGAACAGTAGGTTTATTATTGGGACACAGTTCTTCTACTCTAAAAGAACTTATGATAAGTCTTGGGGTAATTGATCCCGATTATGAAGGTGAAATAAAAATTATAGCTAGTTCTCCAAGAGGTATATAAGTAATTTCACCAGGAGATAGAATAGCACAGTTATTAATAATATCCAGCCTACATGATAAATTTTCCAGTAGTACTATAGAAAGAGGTTCCAGGGGGATTAGGCTCCACAGGTGTAGATTGGGCTATGCTGTCTTTAAATTTAGATTCTTGCCCAATGCTGAAACTAAATATTCAAGGAAATGAATTTAATGGGCTACTGGACACAGGTGCAGACCTTAGCATCATCTCTCATCAAGAATGGCCAAAACATTGGCCATTACAACATGCCACTCAAATGCTTTGAGGCCTAGGAGTGGCAACTAATCCCCATAGAAGTGCAATGGTATTAGATTGGAAGGATCCTGAAGGATGTTAAGAAACTATACAGCCATATGTATTGGATCATCTTCTTATAAATTTATGGGGATGAGATGTCCTAGATCAATTAGGTTTGACATTAACAAATAACATCAATCCAAATGCACCCACTATTAGGGATAGACAAGGTTTTAGGAAAGAAAAAAGATTAGGAAAACAAGAACAAGGTATAGCAGCACCAAATCAAATAGATCAAGGAATAAATAAACATGGATTTGGTATTCAGAAGGGGTCACTGAGACAATAAAAATTACTTCAAAATCAGAAAGACCAGTTATGGGTTCCTCAGTGGCCCCTGACTAAAGAAAAGATACAAGTAGCCCATGACCTGGTCAAACAACAATTAGTGGAAGGACATATTCAACCTTCCGTATCTCCCCATAATACTCCCATTTTTGTCATTAAAAAGAAATCTGGTAAATGGAGATTATTGCAAGATTTAAGAGCCATTAATAATGAGATGGTTATTATGGGACCTGCTCAAACAGGGATTCCCCAATTGTCTGCATTGCCAAAAACCTGGTATATTTTGGATATAGATATTAAAGATTGTTTTTTTTTCAATTCCAATTCATCCTGAGGATAGTCCACGTTTTGCATTTACTATCCCTGTGTTGAATCATGAAGATCCTGATCAGAGATATGAATGGAAAGTACTCCCTCAAGGGATGGCTAACAGTCCAACTATGTGTCAAATTTATGTTAACAAAGCAATCCAGCCACTTAGAAATCAAAATCCTGAACTACAAATATTTCACTATATGGATGATGTATTGTTAGAACACAAAGATAAAAACACTTTGCTAGAATGTTAGGCTACACTTACAAACTTATTAAAAATTATAATCTAGAGATAGCAATAGACAAAGTACAATTAAATTTTCCAATTAATTATTTAGGAGTTCTATTATCCTCAACCATGGTCCGTCCACCAAAAATTCAAACTCGTCCACGAGTAGATCAACTCAAATCACTTAAGGACTTTCAAAAATTATTAGGAGACATAAATTGGATAAGGCCTTATCTAGGCATACCAACAGGAGAGTTGGGACCTTTATTTGATATCCTAAAAGGTCCATCAGATTCAAATTCACCCTGAATGTTAACACCTGAAGCAAAAAAGGTATTAAAAATTACTGAAACATATATGGAAAATATGCATTTGGACAGAATTGATATAAGTTTGCCTTTATTATTTATTGTAATACCAACAAAAAATATTCCTACAGGGGTATTTTGGCAAGAAGGTCCATTATTATGGACACATTTATCTTATTCTCCTAACACTATTCTTACTAGGTATCCTGAGGCTATAGGACAATTAATACTCAAAGGAATAAAAGCAGCAAAGGGAGTGTTTGAAATTTCTCCCAATAAAATTATTACTCCATATACTATGGATCAAATTGATGAGTTAGCTAATGAGTTAAATACTTGGGCAATAATCATGTGTAAATCTAATGTTTCATTTGATAATCACTTACCATCTAATCCTTTGTTGTCTTTTTGGTCTTCGCATCCTGTAGTTTTTCCAAAAATGACAAGAAAAACCCCTATCATGAATGCTCCAAATATATTCACTGATGGGTCAAATAATGGTACAGCAGCAGTAGTTAACCCTGATCAAACTTTTACATTTTTAGTACCCAAACAATCAGCTCAAAAGGTAGAGCTTAATGCAGTATTACAAGCTTTTGTGATGTTTAAAGATTCTATATTTAATTTATTTTCTGATAGTCAGTATATAGTTAATGCTATAGTATCCCTTGAAGATGCTGGTAGGATTTCCCGTTTTCTCTTTGTTTTCCACTATACAAAGTCTAATCTGGGACAGAAAAGATCCATTCTTTATAGGACATATCAGAGCACATGCAGGATTGCCTGGAGCCCTTATTTTGGGCAATGATTTAGCAGATAAAACTACACATGACATACATATTTTCTCTACACTAGAAGAAGCTACAAATTTTCATAAAAGGTTCTATGTCAATGCTAATACTTCACAGAAGCATTTTAAAATAACTAAGGAACAAGCTAGACAAATAGTAATACAATGTCAAAATTGTGTGACCTTTTTACCACAAGTTAATCTTGGAGTCAATCTTAGAGGACTGATACCTAACCATATTTGGCAGATGGACACACACACACACTTGCCAGAATTTGGAAAATTAAAATATTTGTATGTTACAGTTGATAATTCCTCCGGATTTTTGATGGGCTCCCTTCATGCTGGAGAAAAAACTAAAGATATTATAGCTCATTGCTTACAAAATTTTGCCACTGTGGACGTTTCAAAACAGTTAAAAACGGATAATGCCCCTGGCTATACCTCTACCTCTTTTAAACAATTTTGCTCATCATTTGGCATTACTCACATAACAAGAATTCCATACAATCCACAGGGACAAGGCAGAGTTGAAAGAGCTCATCAAACTATTAAAATGTACTTATTAAAGCAAAAAGAGGGAATTGGAAAGGGGTATATATCACCCAAAGATAAACTTAAAATAACACTTTTTACTCTAAACTTTTTAAATTTGGATTCATCAGGCCTTAGTGCTGCAGAAAGGCATATGTGTCCAAAAAATGTACATAAGCCTAAGGTACTTTGGAAGGATATTTTAACAAGACAATGGAAAGGTCCTGACCCAGTGATTGTCTGGAGTCAGGGTTCTGTTTGTGTGTTTCCACAGGGAGAACAGCAGCTGATATGGATTCCAGAGAGACTAACCAAGGCGATTTCTACAGACCAAAAAGAAGATGATTTAACTCAAATCCCTAACAGCTGATATCCAGAGCTCCAGCTTGGCTATTCTTACATCTATGACAGTGATTCTCCCACACTTGGAGGCTAATGAATAATGAACACCATTAAGGCCTATTTCAAATGTAAAAAACCCTGAGGCTTACTTGTGGGAATACCTTCAGACCCATATGCAAGTTACAGGAAGAAGGATGGGATATCAAAAGAAGAGTCAAACCTAGGTGGTAACCAGGATGCTTTTTTCAATATATATTTTATTATTGCCTTTTGCCACATCATGAAGTTCTATTTTAGTTTTTGAGCTCATACAGACCTAGGTTAATGTTTTTTATGATCAGTTCTATTTTTGATTGTGGAGTTTTCAAACATTGCAATGGAGATTTCACCTGTGAAAAGCTACAAGGCCTTTACTATAATGTTATGTGTTGTATGTATTGTGTTATGTGTGCACACTTCTGTTTGGTGTTGTATGTCTGTATGTGCGTATGTCATATATCATATATGAGGAGCGCTCAAGAAAAAATGAATTCAAATATTTTTTATTCACATAATTTAAATGGTTTAATTTAAATTGGGTAAACAGCTGTTTTAATATGTGAACAAAAAGGAGGTTAACAGATCTGTTTGTTTACTTTCACCTTTCTTTTCATTATATCTAATTCTATTCAGGATACTAAATTGTTTAGAAAATTGCTTTCTTTTAGTGCCTGCTGGAATGTTACATAATTTTTTTTTTTAGCCATCATTGCCAGAATCCCTATCTTCACCCCAATGCCGGTGAAGACAAAGATAAAACTAAACTACAGCTTCTTCGATAGCTATCACAGTAAACTGTGTAAACTGATGCATCAATGAATAATAACTCAACAACTGATGCTCAATCAAGGAGTCAATTTACTTTGGGAGAAAATGGACCTATTGATGGATTCCTCTGCTTTGAACAGCTTGAAGAACTTGCTTGGACTTTGTATCACTTGAATGCACTTGTATGCAACTATCCGTTGGTGCAGCAAATTGTGGTAGTGCTGGGGCATCTTTGCTGATTGTGTCATCGGTGGTACAATTTTTCCAAAAAGAGCACTCATTTGGCTTGGTGTCATGGCATTTTGCATCCTCCTCACTTCTGCTTGTGATAGTCTAAAATTCGGGGGCCAACAGAGGTGAGGCAAAGAACCTCACCCCTCGACTGGCACCAAGGAATTTGGGGGTCAACAGAGGTGAGGCAAAGAACCTCACCCCACCACTGGTGCAAACGCCTATCCACAAGTATGGCTGTATGCTGAACCAGTAGTCAATGACGGGTATGATCCAATTGCAATGGTACCAACCTAAGACAGGAGGCTGATGCCATGAGGTCAGCTCATCCGATGATGACTCGTAAGGACCATATGTAGATTTGGACAACCTAAGACAGGCACAGTCCTAAGCCACATGCTCTTGTTTAATTAAACAGAAGTGGGGAGATGTTGAGAGCCATAGCCCAGTCAGAATGATGCCTAGCATTTGCCAGAGGGAATGGTTGTAAGGTGATGCCAGTGAACCATTGAGATGATGATTTGAGTTAAGCTGTGATGCTGGATTGATTGTATTGTATATTTAACCTTTACTGTTTGGCAACAGGGTGGCTTTTGCTGCCTCAGGTACCTGCTACTTTGGAGTTCCCATGAGTTCTCCTAGGAATTCGGGGAGATTAAATGGAACCCAGTGGAGGGAGTGTGTGCCTGTGTGGTGTGTGCAGTGCCGGTGAGAGTTGGGGAATAAAGAGTTGCTGTTTGAATCTACAAGGCTTTGTGGCGGCTCGGTTATTTGGGCCCAGACAGACTGCGGCAAGTGAAACCTTTTCAGAAAGAGCCTCAAGCAGGTCCTAGAGGAGAGATTCCAGAAGAAGGCATAGTTATCACAGGGATAAGAGCTCCATGCCTGTAACTGCCCCTCAAGACTTTCCAGCGGGACAGGATGTGGTGGTGGAAGCTAGTGATAACAATGATGCTAACCCTTTGGACATCTGGGCTAATGGGTGTGTTTCGGCCTTAGTGTTCAACAACAACAACAACAACAACAACAAAATTTAAAAGTAAAAGGAGAGCTTAGAAAATTGAAACATAAAAGAGCTTATAGAATAAAGATGTAGAAGAAAAAATACTGTGTAGCTACCAGTCGATGTGTTTGTATTTTCAACTAAATGTTCTCACTAGTACAAAAGTTAAAAACATTTTAATTTACATTACAATAACCTAAGGTTATTTTCATTATTGAAATTATAATGTACTGAAAGTAAATATTTTTAAATTAAAAAATATTATTGATGAAAGAAAAATATCTCTTATAAATGCAGCGTGTGGCCTAGGTGTAAGGGCTACAGCAGTGCAAAGCAATGTTGAGCTGAGGCATTCACTCCATGCACAACTACTGACAGACAGACTTCCGGTCCCACAAGTCCAATTCATGGTACAGCCCTATAAAAGTTTATAATTTGTTCTCATTTACAGTGCATTTTTACTTATCTTTTCTATGTTTAAATGGAAAAATGCCTACCACTGTCTATGGTATTCAGAACAGGAACCCAGGGTCCTTGTAATACTGTCCTTCTATTTGAGAAGCTAAGGCAGGAGGACTTCAAGTTCAAGGCCATCTTTGGCAACTCGCCAAGACATGTCTCAGAATACAAAATTTATAAGGGGCTGAGGATGTAGTTAAGTGGTAGAGTGCCACTTGGCTCAATACTCAGGATCACCAAAAAAAAGGGCGTGGGAATGATGTTGGAATTTAACTCAATGTTAAAGTGCCCTGGTTTCAATCCTCAGTATCAGGTAGTGTATGAGTGGGAGAACATGTAAATAATAAAAACATATTAAAAATAGAAAAAGTGAAATATTAGCATGATAAATGAGGTATATATTTATCATAAGAGTGATAATTCAGTTGGAATTTGTATATACTCAGTAAATATTTTCAAAATATTTGAACCAAGCCAGGCACAATGGCAAAGGACTTGAATCGCTTGGGAAGATGAGGCAGGTGGATAGCAAGTTCAAAGCCAGCCGCAGCAATTGAGTGAGGCCCTAAGCAACTTAGCAGGACCAGGTTTCAAAATAAAAAATAAAGCAGGCTGGGGAGGTGTTCAGTGGTAATGTGCCTATGAGTTCAATCACCAGCTCCAAACAGGAAAGAAACAAAAGGGGAGATCAAAAATAAGAAACAGGAAAATTCAAAATGTAGCTGACGATGTTAATACAGCTTTCTCAGCCACAAACAGAACATACAAAAACACTTTTTGGAAAGAAATGTCAAGCACCTCTATTCAAAGTCATCTGGACACATACATTCACCCTAAAATACTATGTTAAACAAATACAAAATAGGCATTGTTTTCATATCCACCTAGGGTACTTACAAAAATTAATTCTCAACTATTGTCATACTCAGTAAATGTTAAAGAGTAAAACTGAAGTTTATGTTTCTTAATCACTGCAGAATCAAAAACTATAAAAAGGAACAAGACAAAACACAGCCAGACCTTTCAAAATTAAAGAAATACCTAAATACTCCACGTTTAAAACAAAAAATATAAATGCATAATGGATAATATTTGGACTGACTGCTACTGAATGAAATTATACGAAAAAAAAAACCTTCCATGATGTGGCAATGGCAATGAATACTTACATGGACATTTTGAGCTTTCAGGGTATGTATTTAAAAAGGTTTTAATTTCAAAATATTTTATCTGAGCTATAATCAAGTGAGAGGTGAAAAACCAGCCTCGACCTCAGAGCAAAGCCTGTCCAAGGAAGGGACATGACTTAGTACTTGGAAAAAACCCACAGAGCACTCCTAAGCACATTCCCAGGCTGCTAAGTGGTTTATCTACAAATAACAGGAGAGATCTGCTGTGCCAGGTGTCCCTGACTCAGTCAGGCTAGGTGGGGATCCATAACAGCCCCCAGCAGCCACCAATCAGCATGAGACAGGGAAATACCTGGGATGCCAGATAACCCTCCCAGTGGTTTATAGTGGTTGATAACAAGTTGGGAAACCATGTAGTTCAGCACGTACACCCCTCTTGGCTCAAACCAATCAGTTCAAACGAATACCCCTTTTGTACTGACCAATCAGCCCTACCCAACTTGTTCCCTCCAGTGAATGTGCTAATCATGTTTTAGAGTTGTTATTTGATTTTCCCGAGGTGTGTGATGATTTGCTATGATGTATGTGAAGTCCCTGCCCTCTCCAAAGAATGTATAAAACTGCTGCAAACCCTGGGCTCAGGGCCTCTCAGCGTCACCAGTTGCTGTGTGCGTGCAGAAGACCCAGCTGGCTCGCAATAAACACCTCTTTGCTGCTTACATGGATCTTGGGTCTCTGGTGGTCTTTGGGGGTCCCAAATTCGAGCATAACAGAGGCACAATGGTCAAACAAAACTTTAAAAAACAGATATATGACTATGAAACTGTGACATTAAAAGCAAACATAAAATGGGAAAAATCAATGTAGCCAAAGGCTGGTTTAATAGGAGACGACAGCCAGTGTCTAATTAAGGGGGTACTCTTCCTGCCCAACATAATCTAAGCCAGCCTAAAATTTACAATCTCAAATAATTAGTAAATAACAAAGTACAAATACTCAGAAATATATTTACAGAAAGCAAAGCCTCTGATAGTTCTAGTCCACATAGATTGTGGAACTAGACAAGGGAAAAATGGCTCTAGTGGTTTATTTAAGGGGATACATCAAAGGCAGGGTTAAGGTTTCAAGGGTGGAATCTTGCTTCAGGATGTCTTGAAGTCACTAGGTTGATTGACATCTTGGCAGGTCACCCATCTCAGGTGCTGTGTGGGATCTTTGGCAGAGCTTGAGGGGGAAGTTCACCTTCATCAGGTGCTCAATCCCTGTGGGGGGTGACACAGGAAGTTCCCAATGCCAAACTTATCCCCTCACAAGGCTACCATGCACACACAGCCCAAAGACAGCTTGTGACATCTCCCCCATTCTTAACTTATAAATGAGGACGAGGGGTTATAACTTTGAATCACTGGGTCCTTGATGTGAGGGCGTCATGGTCTACTATTATGATATAAAAAGAATTAGTAGAAAACACCATCATTTCAATAATATACCATGTAGAATGTTCAAAATGTTTTTAGGATGGGAGCCAATCAATTTACAGAGTATTTGACAAGCTAGAGGTGCAGGGCCCATGAGCTTAGTCCTGCTTTTTTAAGTATCCTGCCTGGGTGATTTGATGTATCCCCACAAGGCTTAAGCCGTTATTATTGTTATGTTAAACTATGCATCAGATGATCACTAAGTTTTTCCCAATTTTATTGGGAAGCATGAAATCTGGCTGCAGTAATACAGGTATACTTGTATTTAGCATGACATTTAAGCCTTTATAGAATTTGAGAGCAGAAAGCTTAGTATTGATATCTATAATAATGGCTTTTAAAATATTTAATCTTATCCATACTTACTAATTGTATAGGACTTTAGAAATATTTTGAGCCAAGTTATTAAGAAAATGTGCTTAGATTACATTTTTTACAATTTACAGGATACTATTATGTCTCCAATCATTAAATATAAGAGGATTAAATATAGGTTCATAGGCCACAGCGGGAACCCTCCTTGGGTTTCCTGCTTATAAAGTTAGATATGGGGCCATTTGTAAGACAGGGAAAACGAGGCAACAATTAAATGCCAGAGATCTTTTTGATATCATCTTTCCTGAAGTTAGAATATTACAAATGAAACTTTCAGGGGTCCTATCATCATGAGAGAATGGATTATATCCACACATACAGTGAATATGGAGGCAGATATAAGCCTGAGAGAATACAATAAGATACATAGGACCCAAATTATCATCAAATAAGAAATGACTGTTATAAATCCAAATGTGAGTTATTAACCTTTCTAGAGTAACATCAATCAGTTTGCCAGGCTTAATTTGGCCTTCATTATATGGCTATAAATAATACCCACACACTAGGGAGTAATTTAAATCATATGGAATCAAAATGATAGTATATCTCATCTTAATTTGGTATTCTGAAAATAATTTTAGATAACTCAATTATTTTTTAGCTTTTTAGATCTTTTACTAAATTAAGAATCTAAATTAAACATGGTTGTTTGCAAATTTTTTTAAGAAGTAGAAGTGAAACACTTGGTGACACTACTTCTATGTTAAGTCCTCCTGGCTTTTTGTAGCAAGTGGCATCTTGATATAACTGTCTTTTATCAAGTTTTTGAAAATCAATCCAAAACATATCAATCACCTCCAGAGATTTTATGTTGCACCGGCAAAGTATTTATATACTTCATTCATTCAGTAAAAATGCCAAATTCTATTGTAGAATGATTAGGGCAGTAAAATATTGGTGGATATTTTGTGGAAATAACTGGCTTGCTATGAGAAAAATCTATTTCAATAATCATTCTATTTTAATAACTGCCCAGATATATAAGTACAATCTTAAGTTCTAAGGACCAGCATGACTGGTGGGTCTAGTTTCTTCCCATGTTGTTTTTCCTCTAAAGTTACTTTTAAATAACTGGTATGTTCACTAAGGGACCAACATGTAATTAGGCTGCTACTGTAGCTATTATGTTTAAATATAGTCACATGAATGGATGTAATATGAGTATCTGTGAGACCATCCATCATATGAGTATTATTAATAAATACGGGGATGAATTCTCCAGCCCATATTACAAGGTACATTAAAGTGGACTAGCAGAATGAGTTCATAGAAATCTCTCCATAGATTTTACTTACCTGATATTGCTCATAAGGACTACCTAGCTATAACCACTGTGGTTGGAAATGTACCTTCCGGTATCAGGTTTTTCAGCCCTTTCCACGATAAAAGGTTTAGATTTTTATCCTTTGAAATCTGATTCGTTCAATTGTACCATAGGTTGCTTAGCATCAGTAAGAGTTTCAGTATCATAATTTTTAAAAAATTTTTAAATATTTTTGTGAGATTTAGTAGGGACTTTTAGGGTCCTGTTTTCCCACTTTTGTATTTTTAAAAACTGAATAAAAAGTTATATATATATATACATATATATATACACATATATATATATATGTCAGAGTATCATTAGCTTAAACTATACACAATGGCCTAGTGTAGTACAAATATTTCAATAATAAGAAGAGATTTACTATCTTTAGTTGGCCAGGAAACTTGGCAAGAGTTACTTATTAGGCTCCAGTAGGCCAATATTATTGAGTTGGAAAAGGATTATAATAAATAAAAGCCTGATTTTAATCAAATGTATAATTTGATTTTAACTTTAGTAATAGCTGAGCAACAAAATTATAAAAGGGAGTTTGTATAGATGTTGAAAGTGAGCTTTATAACTTGTTTTTTTCTATAGGTAATACCTTATTGTCTTAAATTAACTTGATATACTCGAATTGATACTTGTGTAAGACATTAACAACCAATAGCTGTAAGGTTTATAGGGGAAAACGCAATGAAATTAACAAGAGTAAAACTATGTGTAATTATCATAATAGCTATGACTTAAGGAATATAATTTTATAACTGATCTCCATATATTATATAGTATTTTTTGTTTAAGAATACAGTGAGTTGTAAAATAAAAATTTACATTTTGACTCTAACTTTAAATGAATTTGGATGATTATCTTAACTTTGAATGAGGTGAGAGGCAGAGTTTTAACTTAGGAGAGATAGCCTCCACAACAAACAGGAAAGATATAAAGAGACGCCCTTTTAGAATAAGAAATATATTTATTTAGTGAAGATAGGAAAAATATATTTTTAAAATTTTTTTTAGTTGCTGATGGACCTTTATTTTTTATTTATTTATATGTGGTGCTGAGAATCGAACTCAGTGCCTCACACATGCTAGGCAAGCGCTCTACCACTCATCCATTATCCTAGCCCAGGAAGAATATTTTTTATTAATTACTAATAACGAAAAATGAAATAGAAGAATGAATAGCCTTTTACTTACCAATTTAGGAAAAATTGTTATCATCATTAAATCTAATGTTGATCTAAGTATGGGGGATCGTTACTTTAAATTTGATGGGAAAAGCAAGTCAGTAGTATATTTTAGGACAATGATTTAATGATTTTTTTATGAAAATTAGAACTTTATATGGCATTCACCCAGCAATGACATAAGAGATTTGTGTCAAAACAATCTTTATGTATAAAGATGTAAGCTGTATGAATATCTTTAAGTACTGTGTATTTAAGTAGTAAGATCAACTCAAATATTTAATATAAGGTTTTGCATAAAGGAACTGTATGATAGAAATCTGGCATTAAACATAACATTTTAAAACAGTATCAACAATGAACAATTTTAAAAAGATTTTACAAGTTTTGAAAATGTCAACATGAAACTATTTTTATATAAAATATGTATTTCTAAATATATAGGAAACAGTTTAGATATAACCATGGACAGTAAAATCCTATAAGATTTTTATGTATACCTCTTAATTTTTAAAACAATGGGTCTCGTGTCAAAAGATAAGTAAGGTGTCTTAATCTTGAAATTAATTTTAGTTTCTCATTTGAATATAAGTCTATAAACTTTGGTATAAAATTCCTTGGGTTAACATAACCTAGTTGATCCATTTTTGTATGTAGAATATGACATGGACAAATTAAGAGAACATTTAATCCCTTCTAGGGAGAAACTCTTAATACATTGTTATACCTTATAATGTTACCCTTTAAATAAGTTAGTGTCTCTCAATTGTCTTTTAAATATATAGTTAAGTTTCCTTCTTATTGTAGACAGTAACATATAAGTCTTATATAATTATAGAAGAATAAATCATGATTAGATATTTTATTGTTTATATGAGTCAGAAACTAGTTTATAGAGCATTAGTTTAGCAAAATGTTCTTTTAAACCTTAGGTTTTAAGGGTTTACATATTCAGGAAACAGATTATATATATATAATTAATTAGCAATAATTATCATAATCATTTATGTTTTAATATGAATTAAAATTAGCTTCCAAAGTAAAGATTGAAAATTGGAACTTGAGGTGGTATTTGAAAATAATTATTGGGCTGGGGTTGGGGCTCAGCAGTAGAGCTCTCAGGTAGCACGCGTCAGGCCCTGGGTTCCATCCTCAGAACCACATAAAAATAAAATAAATATATTGGGTCCATCTACAACTAAACAATAAATATTTTTTAAAAATATTATTATTGCTTAAGTAAAAATACATTGTTATATCTTATAATGTTATTGTTTAAGTATAAATATATGCATCTTAATTTATTAAAAATTAGTTATTTTTTAAACAATAAAATTACCAGGCATAAGTAATTATTCTATTGGAATGAGGTAGATTAATGTTTTATGCAGTTATTGTCATCTCAATGTATAGGTTAAAGTTTGGTTTACATTAGCACATTAATATTTGTTCTTAAGGAGAAGCCTCAAAATTTTTAAATTGACTGTTCTATATATTTATAACCAAGTTAGTCATACGTAAACCTGTTTTCTATTTACTCAGACTTGAAGGTATCCGCCAAGTTGCCCTAGCTGCCCTGGCCGCACTGTCAGATCTGCCCTTCTGTGCCTTCCATGCCACCTGAAATTCTGCCTGCAGCTCTGGGGTCCCCACTGTGTACGCTGTCCTGCCTTGAGTGCCTCTCACTGATATGAGTACAGAAAATATTATATATAGGACTATTGATTGTGGATTATATTAGTGTGTGTGTTAGATAAAGACGGTAAGCATATGTACACATGTAAACTGCAAAACTTAAGATATAGCTGCAGAACATAGGTAGACCTAGGAGAGTGATGTTAAGAGTCTACACCCCGGCATAGACCCCAGAGGTCACCCAGTTATCAGCTGCAAGCACAACTGAACTAGGACTTAAAATCCCAGCCTTCTGGGGCCCGGCAGGACCTAAGAGGACCCAGACAGAGAGACTTTTGTTGCTGTTGTCCCCCCTGCAACAGACCCCTCCTATAGGGATCGCCAGGATTGAGTTCCAGGGACCCAGATTTAAGGCACGTCACAGGTGAGCATCTGGGATCCTTGGGTGTAGACTGTTAGGACTCAGAATTAGGACGTGTGCCTGAAATGTGATGACCATTAATGAAACAGATCTGGCTGAATCTAACTGTGCCTCAGACTGAGTCTGTGAAACCACTCATGACACCCATGTTCGTCCATGGGAAGTTACAATGCCAGTGGCTTTTGTGGAATTTTGTCTGTCTGGGAATTATCGGAGCTATGACTCTGTCCATTCACCTTGGGTCACGTGAGACACCAATGCTGCTTTGCCTTTCCTTATTATGCCTGGCTCCCATGGCCGGGGGTGAGCGCCCACATCTCGGCTATCCTCAGAGCCCTCCTGGTTGGGCCCTGGGTCTCTGCAAGCAGTTGGTGCTGTTAGGCATTTAGCTCCTCCAGCAAGCACTCTGCTGCCATTTCCCCCCAGGGTTCCCCTAGTTGTCAGCATCTCAAGCCCTTAGCTTGCCTGCCTGCGCTTCCCTGCTTTGGATCCCTCTGTGGCAGCGTCCTGGGGCTTTTTTCTAGTTTCTTCTCCCTGCCTTTTGCTGACTACTGGCAGGCAGAGGTGGCACTGTCACTATTTTGGGTTACTGTCTCAGCCCGGATAGAAGGCAGAAGTTGTGGGTGGGGAGGGGTAGCTCTGATTAAATTGCTTAAACATTCTCAAAAGTAGATAAATTGTCTTTTTTCCCTTAACTTATTTTAATGAGGTTTTTAAGTGGATAGACTTCTTTTCTGGAAGAGTTTTGCTTTGGTTTTATATCAAGGTATCAAACTTTCCTGCCTCCCAGTTCTCTCTAGATTGCGATGCACCCTCTATTTCTTTGAGGTGGGTGTGGCGTGCTTTAATTTTTATCTTCTGAATCTGGGGGTGTTCAAGCCCCATTTAATCGAGTGTCTATTTACTTTAACTTCATCCACATGGTCAGGTCCACATTGAGCACCATAATAACTGGGGGGGGGGGGATGGGGGGAGGGGAAAACAGGCAGTGTCTAATTAAGGGTTTTTTCTTCCAGCCCAGGGTAATCCAAGCCACCCTAAAACTTACAATCTTAAACAATTAGTTAATAACAACGTACAAACACTCAGAAATATATTTACAGAAAGCAAAGCCCCTGATAGATCTAGTCCACATGGTTTCTGGAACTACACAAAAAATGGCTCTGGTGTTTTACCTAAGGGGGTACATAAAAGGCAGGGATAAGGAATCAAAGGAGGAGTTTTGATTCAGGGGGTCTTGCAGTCACAGATTGATCAACATCTTGGCAGGCTACTCCCATCTCAGATGCTGGCTGCAGGCATCTTTGGCAGAGATTGAGGGGAAAAGTTCACCTGCATCAGGCAGTCAATCCTGTGGGGAGTGCCTTGGAAAGTTCCCAATGTCAGGACTTATCCCCTCAGGAGGCTACTGTGCACAACCATCCACACACAGCCCAAAGATGGCTCCTAACACTGGTCCCTTGAAAAGAATAATCAAGTTGATAAATCCTTAGCAAAACTGCTTCGAGACAACATTGAAAAGTATAAACAGATAGCATCAGGAAGGAATGAGGAAATGCCACCATATTTCCTATGGACAAAAAAGGAAATGAAAGGATACTCTGAGCAAACTATTATGTCCACAAATAGGAAATCACAGGAGAATTGAACAAATTCCTTGAAACACACAATTTAATGAGCTAGACACATAAGAAGGCACAAAAACGAAATAGCTCTACATCTCTCAAAGGGAATTAATCCGTACACAGATTGCATAAAGGATTTCCATGGGTAATGCCTACAGACACTATTAGAGTAACAGAAAAGATGTGGTCAGGGATCAGAGATCTTACCCTTATCAAACTTAGAACTTCAGGGAAACAACACACAGAACAACAATGAAGGAAGAAGTCCAGAACAACTAATGCTGTATACCTTTCATACCAGAACACAGGGATGAAGAACCCTGCCACTGTGGCCCACGGAGTAAAACATCTGACAGACAACATTTGCTACACTGTCTTTATCCACACGGGTTAAAGCTTCTTTAAGACCTGAACACAACTTAATTTCTTTGTGTGCAAACACTGGCTTCATCTCCATCCTACCTGGCCTCTCCAAATCTGTGTCTCTAATAAACATCTTGCATTCTGAATTCCAATTCAGGCCTGTGTCTGCAGCACTCGACCTATCAGAATGATAACTTCAGAAAGCACCAAATATGCCCAGGGTCAGGAGATCACAGCAAAAAATTCGGGTTTATTAGTGTAGAGGTGATTAAAGGGAGGCCCCCTGCAGAACAGGCACACACATCTTGGAGGAGGTACATGAACAGCTGATACTGCTTCTTCAGGAATTCAGAGGAAACCACTCAACTAACCCCAGAGCTACAACACAGATCACTGAGAGGCCAGTGGTTAACTGCTGCTTGTACACCTTGGAAAACATGAGGGTGGTTCTGCTAGTGACAACCAAACTGGACTCCAAAGCCCAACAGCTAGTATGAATGAACCCAACCAAACTAATGCTGATGGCAATTATTAAGTACATAGGAAAGAAAGGAATGAAAACCCTCTTCTCCTCTCATCCATCTCTCCAGGCCTACTTATTTGCTCTTTTTGCCACAACTAAATGGGCCAAAAGAAATGGCCTTTGTAGAGGCACATCCTGCAAATTACATAGAAGAATAAAAAATCGAGAGGCTTGAAATACTGACCAACACCTTAAAAATGTCTTTGCTCTGGAAACATATAATGATAACTTCTGACTGGGCATGGTGTTCCATGCCTGTAATCCTAGTGGCTTGGGAGGCGGAGACAGGTGGTTTGCCAGTTCAAAGCCAGCTTCAGCAACTTAGTGAGGCTCTAAGCAACTTGGTGAGACCCTGTCTCAAGATAAAAATAAAATGGGCTGGAGATGTGGCTCAGTGTTGAGACCTGGGTTCAATCCCTGGTATCCCCACACCTGTGGAAGGGGAAAAAAGGGACAATTTTTTGGGAAAAGGAACCTTTAATGTTTAAAACAGAAAAGAATAAATAACATGGTGGGAATCCTTTGCTGTAATATTTACAGCTTATGATCTTGGCATGACAAACCTTTGAATTTCTGTTGAGAAAGACATGCCCTGTTTTTCTTCCACTATTAAAAATTAGAGATCAGTTTAATTAGGTATGACTTCTTCCTTTTCCATTTCTTTCACTTTCTTCTCCTCAGGTTTTGCTTGACCAATAGCAGTTTTCTTTTTCTTTTTCATTGCTATATAATGCATAGCGAGTAAACATAAAATTAAAAGAAGCAAGATAAGGGGCCATAATAACCATGAGTTTCTCTTTTTCAGTGCACTTCCAGTCACCTTTCCGGTGGTTCCTCCAGGCACATTTCCAGTGGTACTTTGAGTCCTTCCAGTCTTTCCAGTCGTGTGTCCAGACGTATATTTCATGGTGCTTTCAGGCGTTGCTCCGGGTGAATTTCCCATGGTAATTCCAGTCATTCTTCCAGGCACATTTCCGGTAGCACTTCCAGTCTCAGGCCCAGGCGCATTTTCCGTGGTAGCACTTCCAGTCTCGGGCCCAGGCGCATTTCCCGTGGTAATTCCAGTCATTCTTCCAGGCACATTTCCGGTAGCACTCCCAGTCTCGGGCCCAGGCGCATTTCCTGTGGTAGTTCCAGTTGCATGTCCAGGCACAGTTGCAGTGGTAGTTCTAGTCACATTGAACTCTGGAACGGGTTTCCCAGGAGGTGGACCACTATCTTCACTACCTCCATAGCCTTTGTTACTACAGTTGGGAGGTGACCATTCATGGTTGCAGTGACAGTGATGTTTGTTATTGCAGACCCCCCTCATGTTGCAGGTCTCAGGCTGACAGATTTCGGTCGGCTGAACCATACTGACACACTTCTTACTGATGCAGATCTTTCCTGGAGCACATGAGGTGCCTTCTTTAACTTGACCAATATCAGGTATGGACATCCCTAAATGATAATCAGTGCCCCAGCAAGTGTTTTGATTGAAGTTAAGCTGATGCACTGTAAAATG
Source organism: Ictidomys tridecemlineatus (assembly GCF_052094955.1). Taxonomy (NCBI): domain Eukaryota; kingdom Metazoa; phylum Chordata; class Mammalia; order Rodentia; family Sciuridae; genus Ictidomys; species Ictidomys tridecemlineatus. Next base: position 93,554,558 of record NC_135481.1, read on the forward strand.
TGCTTGGAGAGTGGGAATTTTTTTCACATTTTCACACTGAACCCTTCCACACATGATATCAGGTTCCGAACATTTGATATATCTTGTGCCTACAATATCACAGTGCCCAAAACGATTTCCTTGGGTGTTGATTTTATTGTAGCAACTCTGAGATGCACTCCTTGCATCTCTGCCAAAAATCTCTTTACACTGTAAATCATGGGTATTACATATCTTTTTATAGCAGTAGGCATTGTCACTACAAGGGCTTCCATCCTGCACATATACATCATCTGGGCATTCATGGGATGTCCCATTGCACCACTCTGGAAGGTCACATTTACTGGCTGGATGTCTACATAAAGTCCCTGGTGGCCTAAATTTACAGTCTTTGCAACAAAGCCCAGAAGAACAAGATGATCCAGGACTGAAAGTGCAATTAGAATGACAACAGGGATTTCTTGCACACTGCTGGGAAGATCCACAATCACACTCTTCTCCTGCATCAACTACTTCGTTCCCACAGTATTTAATCTTAAAGACATCCGAATCATGTGCAACAGGATAAATACATGTATTCCGGAGATTGTTCCAATAATCGGCATAACTGCAATTGCTAAATCTAAATGAATAAGTGTAGTACTTATTCATTACGCATGCCCTGGATCCACATCCACAATATCGTTCATCATGCCACATACCCAAATTATGACCAATCTCATGGCTCATAGCAATTGCAAAATTGGAAGGTTGGTTGCCTGAAATCAGTTCAACTCCACAGTTATAAAGAGGACGGCATGCTCCTCCAACATAGGCGACACCAAGTTTCCCGGCACCACGATATTCTTTCAAAAACAGATGTACAATATCATGATGCAGACGTCTAGCAAGGTTATTTTGCTTCCAAGTACAAAAGTAGTCCAAAACATAATCTAAGATATCAGTGGTATTAATTGGATTATCTGTAGTCCAGACCTCCAACCCAGTCAAAACTAGGTCAATTTCTAAGGCCTGATATATAGAATCCACTACATTGATAATATCAATTATGTTCAACTTTATCGTTGTCACATTCCTTTCCAAGAAAACATATCTATGATAGTCCACAACCACTGCTATCTCAAGAAAACGTGAGTGGATCCACCACCCCAAATAAGAACTTTGTTTCAGAGTGAAATTATGTGACATTTGCAATTCCAATTGACGTGCTATTTTCTCTTCTGTTAACCCACATCTCATAGATGGGAACTGTGTCTCATTAGTGTCTATCTTATATAACAAGTGTTCAAATGTAACAGAAAGCTTTATTGGCTTAATTTCATAAGCAAGTTCATTTATCTGTAGCATTCCTTGAAAGCCCCCGGAACAGGTGCTGAGGGCAACCAGGGACTCAGAGATCCCTTCCACAAAACCATGATAGTAGCAGTCATCCTGGACAAAGGGCTGATCCTGATGGAGGACATGCTGCTCTGTGTAAGTGAACACTGGGAGGTGTGGAGAAACTAACAGCTTCTTGGCCTTCATGTGGACAATATGTCTTTGGCCTCCGAACCGTAGACTATAGGAGAGCCAACCTAGAGCCTCTGCACTTTTGTCCCTGCTGATAACCTTCAAGGGGATCACCACTTCTGGGGAGGTGAAATGCTGGGAGGGACTGGCCTGAGAAAGGCCAGGAATGGACAGAGATATCCCAAGCTAGAGCGGTAGAAAAGTGACCCTGATGTGCATCAGAGTCTCAACCACAGCCATTATGCATCTGTCATTAAGGATCTGTCATTAAGGAGCCACCTGTCCAGAGAAAAAGAACAAGGCAAGAGCATGAGGAACTTCTGGTCAGGCTCCTCCCTCTGAGCTGTTCAGAGTGCTGGGCTGATCTTTATGGATCTGTATCCTGGGAGTTGGGCCATCAGAGCTGCAGTACTGAAAGTGAAAAATAAAAAGGGCTGGATTGGAGTCAGTGGAACAGGAAAGATGGGAGACAAAAAGAAGAAAGGGAGGCTAAAGTGATTCTTGAATTGGGACCAGATTTGAAGCAATAACATGCATGGGATTTGCATATTCTAATATAAATACACACACACATAGACACGTGTGTGTGTGTGTGCGCGTGTGTGTGTGTGTATGTAGGCTCCCAGAGAAATAGGTAAGATTTGACATAGGCAGATAATTGTCAAATCTGGATATCAGATACATTAAGATTCATTACATAAAAGGCAGTTGGTTTCTTTTATGATCCTGGGAAAGGAACCCAATCCCCAGAACTATACACTCTTCTTTAAATAAAATTATGTTTTCCAGTTTGAAAAAGATATATCTTACCCAAATTCTTCTGCTACCCAAAAACCTATGGGCACTTCACACTGTCAGCAAACATGTGAATGACCCATACAAAATCCATCATTCGTGGTTACTTTATTCATGCAGTTTGCTTTCACTCTGCCCCTACCCAACCCCACTCCAGACATCTTATGTAGTCCCAATACTAAGTTCACAGCCAAAAGACCCACTTAAAGGGCTCAGAAGTAGTGGTCGATCTCCTACAATTGATGAATTTTTATCCTCAGCTATTCAAAACAAAGAAGGGATATGAATGAAGTAATGGGTGGAGGAAGTTGTTTGGGGCACAGCACACAGCCCAGCTGTCTCCAACCATAGCTTGCAGACATAGCCTTCTCCCCAAATAGCCCACCAGCCTCATGTTCTAAATCCTGAGGTGCTCACTGTGGTCATGTCAATATGAACTCAATTCTAGTTTTCCAATGGCTGGCTGTTGAGTTACCTGGATCAATTCTATTCAATGTCAATTATCCAAAGGATGCTACATGAAGAAGATTCAGCCTTGAGTTCATTAAAAAGGTCATAAGACCACAATGAGTGGACTTGAAAACCTCACTACTATTGGATACAAACTTACTCTCAGGAAAAAGCTAATCTGGCTCATTTACTGACTTTCACCTAAATGCCAAATTAATAATCTGCCTTGTCTTTGAGATAAAAATTAAAACAAACTTAGAGCCACATTATTAACCCCTACTGTGGGCTTAAATGTCCCAAGTAAGGATGTAACTGGGATCAGCAGCACAGAGCATGAGCAACACTCTTGGAACTGAACATCAACAAAACTATGCACCCATCTAGGTAGGATTCCAAAACTAATCAGTAGCTAATGAATACCACAGAGGAAACCACAGTCACTAGAAAATACCTCTGACACAAAGCATTTCTGAGAAAGATGCACTCCATTCACCAGATGTCCTTTCCATCTTTCTCTTCATCATATCCTTGGTATGTATTAGAGTTTTAGATAATAAAATGGAAATGGGTAAAGTGGGATAGGATTATGAAAAAGACTCAGAGAGAAGATAACAACATCCTAACAATTGTCAAGAATTCAAGGTTTATAGAAAAGTTTATGGTGAGGAATGTTTGTGATAGGCAAGTCTTTGTCATCAGCAATAAGGAATGCTGCATTCCCACAAATTACATGAAGTGGTGTCCACTGCACAGTCCTTCTGCTGACATGACTAAACCTCCAAACACCAAGAGATTCTCCTTCTGCCTCAATCATTAACTCTTTTGTCAACTTCAAAGAGCTACTTCAGACTCCTCAAGATGCCCATTGTGGCATGTCTCCTTTTACAAATGACCTATTTCAACATTTCTCAAACAAGGGTCACAAACCTTCCTAGGTCATGAAATCAATTCAGGAAGATTTCAGTAAATGAAACACAATAGAGTAGAAGATATCAGTCAATTGCACACATATAAATGTAACTTGTTAACCTGACACACAGACACACACACAAAAATAAGAGTTTTTATGCTCCCCATGAACTGTGTTCTGAACTACAAACCTAAATTTATGGCAGGACTGTTTAGCTCCACATAATATTCTCAACATTGTGTTTCCTCGTTGTGAATAGGATTCCTATAGAGTTTTGTCTAGAAGAGCACTAGAAGGAGAAAAATACAAAAAAAAAAAAGGCAAAAACTTTTAGGAATGCTACTTTTGGGGGCGTGGGTACTGTCTGCATACCACAGCCATGGTTCTTTGCTCTGGTGGTGACATTTGGTTGATACAGAAACAGAAAAAGCTTCATCAAGTCCCTTCCAAGGTACAAGACCAGCAGACAGTGCTCCCTGCTCAGAAGTCTTGAGATCTAGTCATACCAGGACATTCCAGGACCCTGGGCAATCAACACAGCCTGACAGTGTCCCTTCCTCAGATGTTCCACTACCAGCTCTACCAGACCATGACACAAAGAGCCTTGATGCCAAGTGCAAGTTGGGAGCACCCTCCCTCAGATCTGAGTCCTCACTTTTGGAGGACCTTTTCCCAAGCCCCTATGGTACCACCACTACCTCAGCATCCTTTTCTAAGAGGTCCAGCTATCAGTTGCACCTTTCCTTTGTTCCCAAATGACCAGCACCACCTATCCTCATCTCAAGTCCAGATCTCTGAGGCCCATTATAAAAGCATCTAGGTTACCATAATCCCAACCTCTTCCCCTTTCTTAGGAGAAGTAGCTAGCTCCTTTTGAGAAATCCCACCTCCTGTACCTCAGTGTTCTCTTCTAATCATTTCAGTCCTCTAATACCTTTTCAAAAACTTCCTATTGTAATGTCTCTTGGTGGGTTTCTCTGTTCTGGACTGGATCTTGACAGATACAGCATCTGGTACCAGGACTGCTTCTGAGAGAGGGGGAGAGAGAGATAGGCAAATAATCATCTGGGATTGGTGTGCACATGTGCGTGGCCTGAGACACACTGGTGAACTCCCGCCCAATGGGGAATGAGCTCAGAGTAGCATCACAATTACATAAATTACCACTCACTGTTGATTGTGATGAAGTGCCCCATTGTTGCAAGTGTGCAGGGGGACCAAGTGACTACTGGGATGATGTCCATAAGTGCCTCAAGGACTGGGGGTTGGGGAGCTGGATTTAACTCTACTGATGATGATGTCCAAGACCCCACTTTCTCAGATCACAAGCTTATCATGATGGACCTGAAAGAATCTCTTCTTTGTTTTACCACAGCAAAAACCTCACTGAAGATCAAAATATTGTGGGCAGTGCAGAATCACAATGAGAGTTAAGCACATTCATTTCCTGACACTCTTGTGGGACATGGTAGAGCAATAATAGTAAAGGAGAAAACTTTGTTTTTATTTTCAGTTGTAGATGGACCTTTACTTAATTAATTTATATGTGGTGCTCTGAATCCAACCTAGTGCCTTACATATGCTCTGTGAACACTCTACCATTGAGCCACACACCCAGTCTCAAAACTTGGGGGTTTGAAATGAGTATTTCTAGTGGGACTTGGATGGTTGGCAGTATGCTTTACAGTGAAAAAGCCCAGGTCTCTCCTATCTGAGAAACCTAGCTTGAAACTTTGTAATTGCCTCAAGTGAGAAAGGTACCCTGCTAAAGAATACCTTGTCCCATATTAAGACATACACCTAATGGCCCTCCACACAGACTAAAATATCTTAATATGTTCCTGTGGATCAGGATTAACTCTTAATTAAAAGGCAGTAACCTGTAATACAAAATATTTGGAATTCCTCAAATTATAATTTACAAAGGAGATCTATAGAAACCCATATAATACGATAAAAGATAAAGCAGTAAAAAACACAGAGCATGGATTTAATATAAAATTCAACAGGAGGGGCTGGGGATGTGGCTCAAGCGGTAGCACGCTCGCCTGGCATGCGTGCAGCCCCAGGTTCGATCCTCAGCACCACAAACTAAGATGTTGTGTCCACTAAAAAATAAATATTAAAAAAATTTTTTTTTAAAGAGAGAGTGAGAGAGAGAGAGGGGACAGAGAGAGAGAATTTTAACATTTATTTATTTTTTCTTAGTTCTTGGCGGACACAACATCTTTGTTGGTATGTGGTGCTGAGGATCGAACCCGGGGCGCACGCATGCCAGGCGAGCGCGCTACCGCTTGAGCCACATACCCAGCCCCTAAATATTAAAATTTTTTAAAAAAAGATTTAAAAAAAATTCAACAGGAATTTGTAGCAATGTAATAAATAGCTCCAAAATATAGAAAACCAATTTTGAGAGACAAAAGACATAGAAAATTCCAGAAGTCATTTGCAGGTATTAAGATACTTCTCTGGGTATAGATAAAAATCAGATAAAAACATATGGGAAAAGGTTTTGGTAATCTATTTGAATTAACCCTCCATTCCCTTCTTAATGGGCAATTCTGGTGGGAAGTCAGAAGATCAGAATGCCAATAGGAATACAGACAATAAGGACTGTCCTTGAATTTTTAGAATGGAAAGGATTCTATTGGGAATTGGACTAGAGGTCATTAGTGTTACATTCTGGCCACAAAGTTTTGCCCATGACTTGAGACTTTCTGTGAGGCTAAATTAAAGGTGATGGACTAATTAAACTGGCAGAAAAATTTCAAGGCAACACAATATTCAGATGGTGGCATGAGTATTACTAGCCGCTTTTTGCCAGGTTTACTGTGATAATTGGGAACAGAGAACAGAAGAGATTTTTTTAAACTTGGATTTTGGCATAAAAAGCACATGTAAGATTAGAGTCAAAGAAGCTGTGGATGTTGAAGAGATTACCACCGCTAAAGAGAAGCTAAGTACTTGGCACAAAAACTAGGAAAGATATCTTTCAAGATATGTCAGAATCCACAAAACTACACCCATCACAGGCTCATGGAGATAAAAATAAAAATTTATTTAGTAAAAATTGGGGCACTGTGCTCAAATAGGGTTGCCTAGAAAATTCCTTCCTCAGGATTCATTTCACCATGCTCAATTACCCAGGCACTCAGAGACTGCTGTGGCCATGGTCAAGGAGGCCTAAATACTGCTCCAGCTGGTGGCTGACCTTAGTATCATCCATGTGGTGCTAGTTCTGCAGAAATGCAGGATACTAGAGTGAGGGGCTCATGGAGGCTTCCACCAAGATTTCTTTTATTATTATTATTATTACTATTATTATTATTATTTAGTTGTAGATGGACACAATACTTTTATGGTATTTATTTTATTTTTATGTGGTGCTGAGGATTGAACCCAGGGCCTCATGCATGCTAGGCAAGCACTCTAGCACTAAGATATACCCTCAACTCCTTCCACCAAGATTTCAAAGACAGGCCTGAGAGGCCAGGCAGGCAGAGAAGGGTTAGAATCTCTGTGGCAGTCCCTGAGAAGGTGATATATGAAGCTGTGAGAAGGAAGCCCAATCTACAGTAGTAAGTCCTTATTTATCATTAATTTATCTTGAATGTAAGTGAATTGAATTTCTTCAATTTAAGGACAAAGTCACTGAATGGATTTTAAAAAATATATATCCAGATATATGCTGCCTAAAAGAAACTCACTTCACCTACAGACACATACATACAATGACAGAAGAAATGATAGAAAAAACAATTCCATGCAAATGGAAACTGAAAATGAGCAAGAGTAGAGTAGTAGCTTAATGGTAGAACACTGGCCTGGCAGGCATGACCCTAGGGTAAATCCCCAGCACCCCCCCCCCCAAAAAAAATAGCAGAAATAGCTATAGTTATATCAGACAAAATAGACTAACCAAAAACTGTGAAGGAAATAAATAATAATATTGTATAATGATAAGGGGGTTAATATAGCAAGAAGACAATTGTAAATATATAGGCACCTAATATGATGCACATTAATATATAAAGCAAATACTAAAACATCTAAAGGGAGAGATAATCTACAATACAAAAGTAGTAGGGGACTTTGGGCTGAGGCTGTAGCTTAGTGGCAGAGCACTTGCCTAGCATGTGTGTGGCACTGGGTTTGATTCTTAGAACCTTATATATAAAAATAAACAAATAAGGGCATTCTATCAATCTACAAAAAAAATTAAAAATAGTAGGGGATTTTAACAGATGAACAGGTATGGAAAATGTGGCATATATACACAATAGACTATTTTTCAGCCATGAAAAAGTACAAAATCTTGTCATTTCCTGCCAACATGGATGAAACTAGAGAGCATGTTAAGTAAAACAAGCTAGACAGAGAAAGATCATGTGATCTCACTCATAATATGAAATCTTAAAAAGCTGAGCTTACAGAATACTAAACAGAATAATGTTTACCTGAGGTCATGAAAGGAAGAGAAAAGAGATACAGGATGTAGAGAAAGATTGCTTAATGGGTACAAACTCATAGCCAGAAAGGAATAAAGTGTTGATGTTGTATGCATAGAGGATGATTATATCTGTTTTAGTCAGCTTTTTAACCACTGTGATGAACGGACTCAACCACAACAACCATAAAGGAGGAAAAGCTTATATAAGGGATCATGGTTTCAGAGGTTTTAGTCCATAGAAGGCTGGCGCCATTCCTTGGGGCTCAAAGTGAGGCTGAACATCATGGTAGGAAAATTTGGTCGAAGGAAGCAGCTCACATGATGATCAGAAAGTAGAGAGAAAGGTCTCCACTTGCCAGATAAAAAACACATACCCTATAGTCACACCCCACCTGCCCCTAGTGCTACTCAGTTAATCCCATGAGGGATTAGTTCACTGATTATGTTAAGGTTATGGCCCAGTCATTTCTCCTCCAAACCTTCTTGAATTGTCTCACACGTGAGCTTTTGGGGGGACAGCTTATATCCAAACTCTAACAATACCTAACACTACAGTGTTATATAATCCAAAGGAGCTAGAAGAAATATCCTAAATACTGTCATCACAAAGAAACGAGAAATGTTTGAGACAATGGATAATCTAATTAACTTGAGTTAATCAACACATGTATAAAGATATCAAAATATCATAGTTTACCCATACAGATGCACAATATTATCAGTCAATTAAAAAATTCACTTATATGAGGTACCTAATATAGTTTCAGAAAATTGATTGGTGGTTGGCAGGAATGCGGGGGGGGGGGGCGGGGATGAGAAAAGGGGAGTTTAATGACCATAGCACTTCAGTTTGAAATGACTAAAAAGTTTTGGAGGTGGATGGTGGTACTAGTTGCATAACAATTTCTATTTAATGCCCATGAATGTAAAAAATTGTTAAGATAGTAAATTATTATGTATATTTTACCACAATTTAAGAGATTACATACAGATTGAAAAGAAGTAAAACATTTTAGTCAAACTATCATGATCATAAATGTAGAAAATCCTAAGGAATGTACAAACTAGGCAATTAGAATAACTGAATTTAGCAAGGCAGTAAGATATAGGCCCATTACACAAAAACCAAGTGTATGTCTACATACTACATACAAATCAAAATTAATTTTAAACACCTTTCACAATAGCATTAAAAAATAAATTATGCAAAGGGATAAATTTAACAAAATGTGTACCAAGAGATGTACTTTAAAAATGCAAAGTTTTCCTGAGAAAAATTAAGCGCTAAACCAACTGAGAAATATATCACATCTGTGATTAAACTGTTCAAATGTCATTTCTCCAAACTGATCTATAGGTAAATCCCAAGCAAATAGAGGACCACAATCCTTAATATACAAGATTACCTTCATAAACTTAGTATAGAAAAATTCAAATAAAACAAAAATATTAACAATAAAGGAAAAGATGGCTAAACTGAACTACATTAAAATTAAGAACTTCTGTTCACTTTTCGGTCACAATTAATAAAAAAGGCAAGCCAGAGTAGGAAAAGACATTTGAACATGTCTACCCAAAATATACAAAGAACTTTTGGCGCTCTAAAAGACAAAAAAGATGAAGCAACTGAAAAAAAAAAATATGTGCAGAAGACTTGAACACATGTCACAAAAATGGATATCCTAATAGCTATTACATAAATTATATAAAAAGATTCTCAACATCAATAATTACCAGAAAATATAAATTGCAACCTCAATAAGAAACCACAAATCACCCATGGAGAGTACTAAATTTTCTCTGACAGTATAGTCAACATTGCTGTGGTTATATGTAACTCTTATACTTTTGCTAGTTGAAGCATAAACTAGTATAAAACTTTGAAAAACATTTTGATATCATCAGCTAAAGTTTAATAAATGTATGTTTATGGTCCTACAATTTCAACAAAAAAATAAAATGAGCACATGTAAAATACACTTGTTTCCTACAGATATTGTTATGGTTTGGATGTGAGGTGTCCCCCAAAAGCTCATGTGTGAGACAATGCAAGGTTTAGAGGAGAAATGATTGGGTTATGAGAGTCTTGACCCAATTGTGAATTAATCCTCCCATGGGATTAACTAAGTGAAGGTAGGCAGTGCGTGGCTAGAAGAGGTGGATCCCTTTTGGATACAGATTTTGCATCTGGCCAGTGAAGTCTTTCTCTGCTTCTGATCATCATGTGAGCTGCTTCCCTCTGCAACACTCTTCTGTCATGAAGTTCTGCCTCACCTGGAGGCCCAGGGAATGGAGACGTCTGAAACCTTGAGTCCCCAAATAAATTTTTTCTCCTCTAAAGTTGATCTTGTCAGGTCTTTTAGTCACAGCAGTGAAAAAGTTGACTTAAACAGCTCCATACCATAACATAACAAAGTACAACGAACTGGGTGAATGCCTTAAAAACAACAAGTTTATCATCTCAAAGTTTTGGAGGCAGGAAGTTCAAACTTAAGGTGTCAGTGGGCCAGGCTTCTTCTGAAACCTGTAGGAGAATCCTTCTTTGCTTTTTTAGCTTTTGGTGATTTGCAAGCAATCTTAGGCATTTCTTGGCTAGTAAATGTATAATTCCAATATTCCATCTACTCATGGCAACCTCCTTTTGGCTCTTCACAAGGCGTTCTTTTCATAGAGGCAACAGTAATATCAGATTAGGAGCCTACCATAACTCTAGCATTACCTCTTCTTAACATGTAAGACTTGCAACAATCATACTTCCAAATAAAGCCACATTCTGAGATACTAGGAGTTAGGAATTTTACATCATCTTGGATACAATTCAGTCCATAACATACACCAAAAAGTATATACAATATTCATGAGTTAGAATATTCTTATATGTCATGTTAGAAGTTCATAAAAGAGACTATTCATAAAAGCAATTTTAGTAACAGCCATAGCTAAATAGTTCAAATATCCATCATCATCAGATTCTAAAAGTTATATTTAAGCAATGGATTATTTCACAGATATTAAACAACTACAATATGGAACAATTTTGTTGAACCTCACAAACATACTGTTGAACCAAAGCCATACATGAAATGCACATGCTGATTCCATTTACATTAAATACAAAATAGACAATCAAAACATTTATTTGCATTGCATGGTTACAAAGGAAAACTGTAAAACCAAATGTGTTGAGAGCCACAGCCAAAGGGGCCCCAGCAAACTTCCAGCTGCCGGCTGATGATCCAGCTGCCAGCAAACTTCCAGCTGCCGGCTGATTAGTGGCTCACAGTGGCCCCAGCAACATCTAGCTGATTGGCTCCTCTGCGGTGATATTGGGCTGTTTCCCTGCCCTTCAGACTGCCAGCTGATGATTGGCTCACAGTGGCCCCAGCAACATCTAGCTGATTGGCTCCTCTGCGGTGATGTTCATTGGGCTGTTTCCCTGCCCTTCAGACTGCCAGCTGATGATTGGCTCACAGCGGCCCCAGCAACATCTAGCTGATTGGCTCCTCCACGGAGCTGCTCATTGGGTGACTTCTTTGGCTCTGCCCATGCAACCCAGCCAATTGGCCTCAAGAGCAGGAGGATTGTGGGAGGTTGAGAGGCTGGTGTGGGGGTGAGAGGCTTGTGGAAGCCGGTGGTGGCAGTTGGGCTCTGAGGGTTTTTCCCTGAGGAGCTGTTTTGTTTGGCGTTTGTAGTTCTAAAAATAAAGTTAGTTTCTTTTGACAAGTGGCTCCTGAATTGTGCCAAGCCAGACTTTGGCATTTGGTGGCTCGCACGGGGAGCGACTGAGGGTAAGTAAACTGCCCGCCCGAGAGGATGGGTAGCCATTCTAAGTTTACTCTTTTGTTTTGCTTCATTTTTGTTTAACTTGCCTGTCCCTGGAGATGAGTGAGAGGGAAGAAAAACCGCTCACATTTGAGGAAAAACTATTTGCGTCTGAGGAACAGATAGGGAGAAAGGACGGATGCATATGTCAGGTTCCATGTCAGGAGGATAGAAAGGCTGATATAATGATTTTGTGTGGTTCCATTTTTATTGGATTCTGTCTCGGTTTTGTTTGCTGTTATCTTGCTGGGTTGTATTATAGTAGAAATACGGGATCAGCAATTAGTAAAAAACAAACCGAAAGAGTGTTAAGTAAATTGTTAGAGGAAGGAAGCTTCCCAGTAAAATCAAGAGCAGTCAGGGCATACGTTGATATAATACAAAAATATAGCCCATGGCTTTTTAAGGAGGAGTTGTTAAATATATCACAATGGAACCATCATGGTGAAGATTTAAAAAGAATAGAAAAGAACAACCCAGGGACTCTGCCAGTTGGCACATTGTCATTGTGGACGTACATATCTGGTTTGCTTAGTCCAAAGCCTTCAGTTCAGACAAAGGTAGAGGAAGGAGAAGACATATTGATACAAGTACAGGAGAAGGTCTTTCGAGCTAGTAAGACAGAGGAAGGAAGTTTAGAGCAGAAAAAGCCATCAGGGGAAAAGTTACAACAGGAGACTGCTAATAACATCTTTCTATCACAGAGTGAAAGTGTCCAACCAACAGCACCACCTCTACCAGAGGGCATAAGTGTCCAATCAACAGCACCACCTCCATATGCTAGGAGAGCCCCAAACACCGCAGTTGATAGTTGGGATCCTGAGACAGGATCTCAAGTATGCCCTGTATTTGAGGTAGGAGGGCAGCGAATTCACCAGGGTTTAAATTTCACATCAGTGAAGGAGCTCAAAGAGGCTGTAACAACCTATGGTCCTCAAGCACCTTTCACTGTAAGCTTGGTCGAATCCATTACCAACTTAAACATGACGCCAGCAGATTGGGCTAATGTTTGTAAAGCTGTGTTAACTGGAGGTCAATACCTGTTATGGAAGGTTGCCAATGAGGAATTTTGCAAGGAGACGGATAGTCGAAATGCAGCAGCTGGTTATCCTCAGAGAAATCTAGATATGTTGTTAGGAAAGGGACCTTATGAGGATCGGCAGCAACAACTTGCATATGATCCTGGTGTATATTTACAAATTGCTGTAAATGCAGTTAAGGCATGGAAGACTTTACAAGGACATGGAGGTTTACAAGGTCAATTATCTAAGATAATACAAGGAGCTAATGAACCTTACGCTGAATTTGTAGATAGGCTTATTCAAACAGCTACCAGAGTTTTTGGGAATACAGAACAAGCAATGCCATTAATAAAACAACTGGCTTATGACCAAGCGAATCGTTGGTGCAGAGATATCATTAGACCATGGAAACAGGAAGATTTAAACACATATATTAAATTATGTAGAGACATTAATGAACAAGAGCAAGTCATAGCAGCTGCAGTAAAACAGGCTTTAGATGCCAGAGACATTAATGAACAAGGGCAAATTGTGGCAGCTGCAGTAAAACAGGCTTTAGATGCCAGAGACATTAATGAACAAGGGCAAATTGTGGCAGCTGCAGTAAAACAGGCTTTAGATTCCAGGCCAAGAACATGCTACAATTGTGAACAAACAGGACATTTTAAAAGGAATTGCCCCATAGGAGGAGGGTTTAACAAAACTAGGTATCAAAGGAGTAGAATACCGAGTATTTGCCCACGATGCCATAGAGGGAGACATTGGGCTAATGAATGCCGTTCTCAAACCACCATAGAGGGTACTCCATTATATTGGGCTAATGAATACCGTTCTCAAACCACCATAGAGGGTACTCCATTATCAAAAAACGAACAAGGACAAGGTGTTTATCCACAATATCATGGACAAATGGTTCCCAAAAAGGTGTCCTCTTATGGAAGGACAAGGATTGTGATTAGAAAGGAACATAAAGGAGATCTAGGGTGCTGGCAATGTTCAATTTCTGTACCCACATAACTCACCATAAGTACAGTGAATTTTACTCCATTATTTTGGGCATTTTTCACATTTCTGTATCTGCTATTTTACTATAGTGTACTTGAAAGGAGTTTTGCTAGAAAAAGTTGGAAAAACACTTAAATCAAGAGTGACAAACAGGAAGAGATAAAGACAGCGGAATCACATTTTTGGCAGCTCCGTGGCATGAAACTAAGAAAGCAGACAGGCAGCTTCTCTGCAAGGTGTGTGAACAAAAAATGGGGCAGTATTTTTCTGGAACCTAAAAGTGGACACTCAAAGCAGACTGGGGATACAGGAGCGTGGATTTAAAAACTTAAGAAAAAATCCCCAATAGCATAGCTGCTGCCACAACCGGGCTGGAAGCTCCAACCAGAGAAGTCCCGCCATGAGCACAGAAGAGAGATAAGGTAATTAAAGGAAACCACATTTTGGGGACATCCGAAGCATGTCTGGGTATACAGCATTTAGAGACAAGGACACTGCCCAACAAACCTGAAGGACTCACTGCATGATATCTATGTGTGTGTGTGGGGGGGAAGCCATCATCTCTCCAAGCAGCATGCAGAGGACAAAGGAATCATTTTGCAGCTGCAGTGAGGAGGGCTGATTCCTGAAGACGCTGATTTCTGGCAATCCTGAGTTTGGCCCCAAATACAGGCCCAGTAAACACATGCTGCACAACACAGAGTGTGCTTGATTAACCGAAGAAAATCAAACCTGCAGAGAAGTTTACAGAGGGGACAACTGGTCCTGGAAACCCACCCAGCTCTACCCTTCCCCCTCCAATCTAATAGCTAGTGGGACTGGCTGGAAGAAACACATCTAGCCAGGAACTCAGAAGGGCAGAGACAGGACAAATTGTTTGGAGACTGAACCAGAGACCAGGAAACATGAAGCCTGCAGGTAACACAGGGGACTAAGAATTGGCTACCCTACCACACAAATGGAACCCAGGGGAGATCCCTCAGGTAAAGTCTTCCAACTTGGACCAGCAAGTACTGGGCACTGGTGGTAGACTGATTTAAAATCTCCAGACCAATTAGCAATCAGCAAAGAGCCTGGAACCCGACTAAACCTAAACTCCACCTCTAGGAACTCTACCTACAGGATTACCACTCTCACTCTAAAAATACAGAAAGTGGAATATCACACTCCAGAAGACCCCACCTAAAACTGCTGAGATGCTAAGGATATTTTGATCTCCAATGGAAAGAATTCTTTAACTTTCATCAAGATTTTTTTTTCTTTTTTCCTAGTTCTTTTTCACTGTTTAATTGTGACCTTAATGGTACATGGACATTTATACAGTTTCCTATTTTTTTTCTTCTCATCTCTAGCATTTTTGAAGCCAGTTATTTTACATAGATGAGCTTTTTCTGAACTAGCAAGTTTGATTAGTATATTTTAGTTTTGTTTGTATTCTCTTATTTTTAACTTTTTAACATTTTATATATATATATACATTTTTGCTATTTCCCTTGATTCTTTTTGTCTGCTAACAGCCAGTTTCTTTTGTTCTCTTTCACTCTTCCTTTAAATCTTTTTTTTTACTTCTGTCTTCTCTCCTCCTCCCTCATAATCATCACATATTATATCCCTTCTGTTTTCTTCCTGTCTACTAATATAAACCCTTTTGCAAACTTGCTGTTTTTATTAAAAGGTAATAACTGATCATATAATTTGTTTATTGTAAGAATTAATATTGAAGACATCATAGTAAGAATTATTTGGTTTAATGCTGTAAATTGTTTGCATTGGTTGTTTTTATTATATGTCACCCCCTAACATTGAGGTACTAAAAACCTTCAGGGAGATTGTAAGTACACAGGGTAGAAACTCTACTGCCTCCGATCCATACTGTTAGATGGGTAGACACACAACTAATATGAAAAAGCAAGGGAACAAGTCACCCCCAAGCACACCAAGATACTCCAATAACATAATCCACCAACACCAAAGTAAAAGAAATGTCAGGAGTTTAGAATGTAAATACACTGATCTGCAAAGTAAAGGATAATGTAAAAGAGCACTTGAATCTAATGTATGAAATATGATATGTCAAGAGCTTTGTAATGTTTTGAACAACCAATAAAAAATAAATAAAAATAAAAATAAAAGAGCAAATAAAGCTGGAAAAAGATCACTTCAGTAAAGAGATACAGTCTCTGGGAAAAAAAAGAAATCCTTGAAATGAAGGAAAGATGATGTTAAGATAGGAAAGGCAGCAGAACACATCAGACACTAGTATGGCAATATATAAAACAGTGGATGTGTAACCAATGTGATTCTGCAATCTGTATACGGGGTAAAAATGGGAGTTCATAATCCACTTGAATCAAATGTATGAAATATGATATGTCAAGAACTACGTAATGTTTTGAACAACCAATAATAAAAATTTAAAAATAAATAAATAAATAAATAGAAACTATGAACAGAACTTCCCAGAATTATGGGATAATATACAAAGACCAAATTTAAGATTTATCAGGATAGATGAAGGCACAGAAGGAACGCTCAATCTTTTTTCTTCTTCTTCTTTTTAAATTTTTAGTTGTAGATGGACATAATACCTTTATTTATTTTTTTTAATGTGGTGCGGAGGATCGAACTCAGGGCCTCACACACACTAGGCGAGCACTCTACCACTGAGCCACAATCCCAGCCAGGAATGCACAATCTTTTCAATGAAATAATATCAGAAAATTTCCCAGATCTAAAGAATGAAATGGAAAATAATATACAAGAGGCTTACAGAACCCCAGATGTGCAAAATTACAACAGACCTACATCAAGGCGCATTATAATGAAAATGCCTTACACAAAGAATAAGCATAGAATTTTAAAGGCTATAAGAGAAAAATATCAGATTACATAAGGGGGAAACCAATATGAATCTCAGCTAATTTCTCAACCCAGACCCTCAAAGCTGGAGGGTCCTAGAATAACATGAAAGAAAATGGACACCAACCAAAAATCCTATATCCAGCAAAATTAAGCTTCAGATTTGAAGATGAAATAAAAACCTTCCATGATAAACAAAAGAATTTGCACCCAGAAAGCCTGCATTTGAGTATATTCTCAACAAAATATGCCAAAAAAAGTGAAAACCAGTGAAGAAGGGAACTACACTAAAAGAAGAACTACACTAAATGAAGGAGAAATTAATTCAAATTAAAACTAGAAATGAGCCAAAATGACCATGAACACAAATCATATCTCAATAATAACCTTGAATATAATAGCCTAAACTCATCAATCAAAAGACATAGACTGACAGATTGGATTAAAAAACAAGACCAAACAATATGCTGTATCCAAGAGATTCACCTCATAGACAAAGACACCCACAGACAGAAGGTTAAATGATGGGAAAAAAAACATATCATTCATATGCATCACATAAACAAGCAGGCATTCTCATCTTCATATTAGATAAAGTAGACTTCAAGCCAAAGTTAATCAGAAGGAACAATGAAGGACATTTCATATTACTTAAGAGAATTATACATCAACAAAACATAACAATCATAAATATGTATGCCCCAAACCATAGAGCATGTATGTACATCAAACAAACCCTTCTCAGGTTCAAGAATGAAATAGACTACAACACAATAATACTGGGTAATTTTAACATGCCTCTATCACCACTGGATAGATCCTCCAAGCAAAAACTAAATAAGCCATAGAAGTAAAAAAAAAATTCAATTGACAATAACAGACTTAACAGATATATATAGAATATTTCATCCATGAGTAACTGAATACTTTCTTCTCAGCAGCATACAGATCCTTCTCTAATATAGACCATGTTATATAAGGTATCACATACATTGGCATACAACTACAATATTACCTTAATATTTTCAGTATCAGTAGGGTTATTTTGAGAGTTCCCTTTCCATTAATTTTTTTTGTCCTTGTTTTTTTCTTGATTTTTATCAAAATTTTAGCTGTATTATTCTGTATTAGCTATATTATCTTCCCTATTTCTTGTTTCTGCTCCCACTTATTTTTAATTCGTATCACATAATTTGAAAATAATTTATTCTAGCTTCTTTCTGTAAAAGTACTTTAAGTTATAAATGTTCACCTAAGTACTCTTTCATTCCAAAGATCCCAATATTTTAAGCTTTTATTATAACTTAGTACAAAGCACTTTTTATTTACTTTTATTGTGCCTTCTTCCTTGACCTCTGAGATATGTATAAGTGTGCCATTTAATTTTGAAATTGTTGATGTGTGGGGGGTGAGGTTTTATAAATCTTAAGGTGATTGATTTCTAATGTAATAAATTATGAAGGAAACAGTCTGCATGATTTCAAATTTTAAAAAAAAAGTAATGGAAAAAAGAAAGAATGACAAATAAGGAGTTAATATCTTTATGTTAAAAGTTCACACCTAAGTAGAAAATAAACAAAATGAAAGTTTATATAACATGCTGCCTTTCATGTAAAGGAAATAAGAAAATATCTACTCATTTGTGCAAATAGAAATACAGTAGACAGTTGTTAGGTTGTCAGCTATGAGTCACTATAATGAAATCCATGATAAAAGCTACTTGTGATATAAAAAGGAATTAATTTTGAGGCTGGGCGTGGTGGCACATGCCTGTAATCCCAGTGGCTCGGTAGGCAGAGGCAGGAAAATCGCAGTTCAAAGCCAGCCTCAGCAAAAGTGAGGCACTAAGAAACTCAGTGAGACCCTGTCTCTGACACAAGTCCAAGATTGGGAAGTCCCAATGGTTTGGGTTTCTGTCAAGGGGGGCATATCATAGTGGGATCACGTTTCAAAATGGGTACACACACCTCAAGCCAGGTAACAGAGAGAAAGAAGAGACCAGCATCCCACAATCTCTTTCAAGGGTAAGCCAATGACTTAAGGACCTTCTACTATACTTCACCTGTTAAGGGCCCACAGTACTTCCCAATACAGTTACCTTGAGGACCAAGACTTTATATATGGCCCTTTGGAGAACATACTTTCAAACCACAGCAGTTACCTTGAGACTGTAAGTGGGAATGAGTTGGAAAAGATAGAAGATCTAAAGAAAAGGGTATATATATAAAATCTGTTTTGGACAGTTCTGACACTTAAAACTACAGTAACATTTCACACATCCCAAAACAATACAACAAGACAAAAAGAAATCAGAATAAAGAGAGAAAAAAAATCTAAAATAAGATTCAAAACAAAAAACTAAACTGAACCATCTAATAAATGAAGACCACAACCAAACACTGACAAGGAAAAAAGAATCTAAGTAATTTTTTAACACAGAACAGAACCGTATCTTCAGAACAAAGGACTGCCGCAGTCTGTCTGGGCACAATTCAGGAGCCACTTGTCAAAAGAAACTAACTTTATTTTTAGAACTACAAACCCCAAACAAAACAGCTCCTCAGGAAAAAAACCCTCAGAGCCCAACTGCCACCACCGGCTTCCACAAGCCTCTCACCCACACCAACCTCACCACCTCCCCCCATCCTCCTGCTCTTGAGGCCGATTGGCTGGGTCGCATGGGCGGAGCCAAAGAAGTCCCCCAATGAGCAGCTCCGTGGTCTGAAAGGGCAGGGAAACAGCCCAATGAGCAGCTCCGTGGAGGAGCCAATCAGCTAGATGTTGCTGGGGCCGCTGTGAGCCAATCATCAGCTGGCAGTCTGAAGGGCAGGGAAACAGCCCAATGAAAATTACCGCAGAGGAGCCAATCAGCTAGATGTTCCTGGGGCCGCTGTGAGCCAATCATCAGCCGGCAGCTGGAAGTTTGCTGGCAGCTGGAAGTTTGCTGGGGCCCCTTTGGCTGTGGCTCTCAACAAAGGACAAAAAAAAACCCCACTAAGCCCATGTTTAACTCTCATTAATGGCTCTTTTTGCAGTGCAGACATATAAATTAGCAATTCTAAAATTACTGTGCAATTCTAGGATTAAGCAATTAAACATACTGTAGATAATGGTAGCCAGAATTCTTATCAATGTGGCAGAAGCTTACTAATATAAAAGAGAACAGAGTGAACCTCATGATTATGGATCAGAAGTACAGGCATCAGTGTGAAGTGATGATGGCTTTCAATCTAGACAGAAGAGACATGATGTGGATATACGTGTATATGTATATTCTCTTACACATGTGTGTATTTGTGTGTGCTTTTCCCCCCTTCCTGTCAGATGAGAAGGCCTAGAAGCAATGAAAACCCAATGGCAAAAAGCACACCTATCTCACATCATGATTTCCAAATGCCATTCTCTAAAAGGAACAGGAACCCTCAAAGAAATGTCTGATTTCAAGGTTGGGATCAACCTGGAATATCTTACTACGATAAAAAGCAAACAATCAATGAATGATAAGGTCATATCAGAAGGACACAAGAATTGACTTAAAGGGGCTCTTATTAGCCCAATCTGGGACAATTTGTGCATGAATATAAATAATGAATATGAAGTAATATATTCCATTGAATAAATAAATATCCAGAAGTCCATAATGAAATTAATAAGTAGTGAAGAAATTAGAGCTCTTTCTTATGGCAGAAAGACAATAAACATAAATAAAAATGGAATTAGAAAATTATTTGGGCACCATAACAGTAACAAATGACACAGGCAAGAACTATCAGTGGAGGCTAATTAAAGGATAGAAGTTTGAAGAATAACAATTACAGAGCCTTAAAAAAAAATTCCCCACAAGATACCTACAACTTACATAAGGAAGAATAATTTTAAAGTAACTTGATAGGCACTACTACCTTAACCGAGTTATCAACAATAAAATGATCAGAAATAGGACAAATTGACAGCATTTGCTCCCATAAGCATCTGAGGTAAATTTAATTATGAAGAATATATTACACAAAACCAAACAGAGAAATATCCAACAAAATAATTGGCCTGAATTCTTAAATATCAAGGCCATGAAAAATAAGGAAGATAAAAGAACTATTCCAGATTAAAGGAAACTAACAACTAAAGAGACATGACAACTAAATCCAATGCACAATTCAGGATTCTGTTTTAGTATAAATGGCATTAGTGGCACCACTGACAAGATGTGGTAAGATTGACAGACCACTTTTACTTTGACAACTGTACTTGATAAACGTCTTTGATTTGACAAAATTCATACTAAAATACTTAGGCATGACTAAGTACTTAGAAAAATGGCATGACTGCTACTAAATCTAAAAAAAAAAGTATGTGTATATAATACATATTACACACACACTCAGAGTAGCAAGTGAAAAAAAGTTAGAGCTAGGGAATGAAAGGAAAGGATAAAATATGGAAAATGTTATCATATGGGGATTTGGGGTACATGGTATATATAGGAATTCTTTGTACTATTCTCACAACTTCCCTGTACATCTAAAATTTTACCAAAATAAAAAGCTAAAAAAACAAAAACCTCACAGAAAACCAGACATTCATAAAAGTAGAAAACAAAGAAGAGAAATTTTTCCATAACTTTAAATAATAAAACAGTATTTGCTGCTTATTGAGCACTAAAAATATAAGTAACAATTCTCAGTGGTAGGAGAATAACCTGATACTTTCATAGTTTGCTTCTTGATTACTCCAGACCTTTTGAGAAAAACAACTTGGTGAGGGCAGGGAACTGGAAATAGCTATTCACACGCAGGAAGCATGTTGGCTCTGACTCATCTGGCACCTTTCACTGATGGAGGAGGCCACCTCTTCAGAGGCTGCCCCATGGAAGCGGCCGCTGGAGGCAACAGAGTTGGACAAGTCATTTTACATATCTAGATCCCTCCCAGTGGACAGATGAAGAATTAGATATCCCTAAGATAATTAAGACAGAAAGCATAGACTCAACTCTTCACAAGAGCAAGGTGAGAATTTCAAGAAATTACAGACTTCATAGTACATTAAAAGTTGTAAATTAAAGTGATTTGGAAAAAAAAAAGTGATATGGCCAAGTAGGAGGGAGATTTGGCAATATAGATTTAGAGCAATAAAAATATAGAGTCGAGTGATATTTACAACATCCAATAATTTGATATTGAAATTTTTCCTAAAAATATAAATGTAAACATTGAGAAGGCATTATACGCAAATATAATCACTAAAGTATCCCAATAGAACACAAGAAAAGTGTAAGAAACCTGAGACACAATCACTAAGAGGAATTATTCAGTCACTAAAATAGATGTTGTAGAGCTGAGGTTGTGGCTCAATGGTAGCGTGCTTGCCTAGCATTCATGAGGCACTGGGTTCAATTCTCAGTACTACATACAAAAAAATAAATAAATAAATAAAGGCCCATTAACAACTAAAAATAACTTTTTTAATATTGTTGTAGTTGGACACAATACCTTTGTTTCACTGATTTTTTTTTATGTGGTGCTGAGGATTGAACCCAGGGCCTCACATGTGCTAGGTGACGGTGCTACCGCTGAGCCACAACCCCAGCCCAACTAAAAAATAATTTTAAAAAATGGATGTTGTATAAAAACTAAGTAAACATAAGGAAAATCTTACAACAGGCATAATAACATGATAAAGTAAATATATGAACAGAATAATTACAAACTGGTTTAAAAAGTTATTTATGTATAGAGAAAGGAGTCAAAATTCAGAAGACTCTTGTAGCAGCTATAGTATGATGATATCAGTTAAATTTTTCCTTTCTTTCATCTCCCAAATTACTTTAATACTGAGGAATATGCAACTAATACAAGAAA
This sequence comes from Ictidomys tridecemlineatus, assembly GCF_052094955.1. Taxonomy (NCBI): domain Eukaryota; kingdom Metazoa; phylum Chordata; class Mammalia; order Rodentia; family Sciuridae; genus Ictidomys; species Ictidomys tridecemlineatus. The sequence continues at coordinate 93,577,214 of NC_135481.1, forward strand.
ATTTAACATTAATCCTTTATGTCCTTGAAAGTGCAGCTGAAAATTTTCACAAATAGCTAAGAAGGAAAAAGCCATGAACAAACAAATACCTTTATTTTGTCTTTAAAGATGTATACTCCAGTACACACGAGAGTAAGCAGGCTGCTTAAGTCCAGATCATAAAAGGTTACAAAAGATACTTAGGAAATAGTCATATAGAAAGCAAGATGGGGATAATATCCTTTCTTAAACAAGTACATTCCACACCAATCAGAGAGCTGTGGACCAAGTATCTTAAAGCTCAAGAGCCTACCATAGTACTGAGGTATAATAATTGATAAGAGGAGTCTTGCAAGCTTCCCTTTTGTCCAATTCTCATTGAAGTCTCATCCGTTTCTCAGGGGGACCTTTTGTGGTCACTGTCTGTTGGACATTCTTTGTGGTTTCCTTCTCCTCTGATTTTACAGTTTCTGGTATAGGTTCTGCCTCTTTCTTTGTTTGATCCACTGGACATCAAATGCAGATTTTTTTTTTTAGAGAAATGAAGATGAAAGAATGAGATAAATTTAGACAATGGTTAATATGAACACTCTTTCAAATTCACTTTATTAAAAAATATTTTCTTTAGTTGTAGATTAACACAATGTTTATTTTTCATTTATTTTGATGTGGTGCTGAGAATTGAACCCAGTACCTCACACATGCCAGACAAGCACTCTACCCCTGAGCCACAAGCCCAGTCCTCAAATTCACTTTTAACTGCATATCTCAATTTCCACATTCACCTGTTTCCTCAGGCAGCTGAACTGAATAAGCTCCGGTTATAAACCTAATAACCTATTATTAACTCAAGGAAAAATACAAAACTAGAGAAGAATACATGGCATTTAAATCAGACATCATGTATGTATCAGATATAATTATTCCATCAGTTCCACTGATAGTTTAATTCCTGTTTTCAGTGAAAAAACCACCTCAAATAACCTCAACTTCTTCATACCTCCTCAATATCTACTCCTTCCACTTAATTCATCTTTTAAATACTAGTATTACTATCACAGATACAATATCTACTGGCGATTCAGCAGATCTTAAAGGATAGGAGTGAAAAACTACAATGGGAAAGTCTAAGAAAAAATAACCATGGCACAATCTCACATGCATTAAACACGTTGTTTGGTCTATTTCAAGTTTAGTAAAGAGTATCAGATGACCCATACCTGGAACAGGCTTTTCTCCAGACTTTTGCTATAATTTAAAAAACAGGGAGGGGGAGAAAAGAAATAAGAAACAGAATAGTAAGGTTAGCAAGGTTTTCTTCTTGATTTTACAAATCTTATTAAAATGACACCTCCATCCAAATTTACATTATAAATGATTTCACGAAGAAATATTGCTGTTCTTGTTCCATAAAAAATAAATCTGTCATTTTCTACTTCTTGAGAATACCCCATTCCAGAAAAGACAAATATAAAACTAAAACAGAATAAAACAACCATAAAAACCCTTGAACATCTAACAAAGCCCTCTGCTTCCACTTGCAGGTTACAATGCTTTACAATAGTAGTTAAGTAGAATCCAATGAGAAAAATAATGGAGACTGCAAGACTCCAGAGGCTTATTTGCTTGGAGGACATAAACTATAAGAAGAATAAAGTTTGGATGCAAGCATGGGAACTAAGGAGAGAAAAGAGGTATTTTCCTATGAGCGTAAGGCATGCAGCAAATGTTCCATTAAAAACTCAAAGTGCATAGCAAGGGCCTAAGCAACTCAGCAAGACCCTGTCGCTAAATAAAATATATAAAAGGGTTGGGGATGTGGCTTACAAATTAAGCACCCCTGGGCTTGATCCCCAGTACTAAAACAAAAACAAAAACAATTGAAGTGCAGGGAAAAGTGATGGGGACATCAGAGGACAAGAACAAGAAATTCTTTAACTTGATTAGGTTCCATTGTCCAATCACACAAATTAAATGCTCTAAAATACCTTCTTCCTCAAGGTTTACAGCTTACTACTCCCTCGAAGCCAGTGACACTTACATCCTATGTTTATATTTTTTTTTTTTTTTTTAAAGAAAGAGTGAGAGAGAGGGAGAGAGTGGGGGAGAGAGAGAGAGAGAATTTTAATATTTATTTTTTAGTTCTCGGCGGACACAACATCTTTGTTGGTATGTGGTGCTGAGGATCGAACCCGGGCCGCACGCATGCCAGGCGAGCGCGCTACCGCTTGAGCCACATCCCCAGCCCCTACATCCTATGTTTAAAAGCAAAATGTCAAAACAATAAAGTGCCAACACTACTTCCAATCTCCTTGCAAACTTACACCTTTCATTCACACATGCACGTGCACATACACATTTAAAGTATCTCAAAAGAAAAAAATAATTTCTTCATTTCTAAAGTTAATACATTTATCTGTTTTCCAGATTTCTTTCTGAATTTAGATATCCTCCTACCTATTCCCATGACTCATATTCTGGTGTCACATGCTCTAGATTCATGATGTCAACTGCCAAAATGCCCACTCCAATGGAAAATACTGTGAACATCTACACTCGACAAGACCAAAAGCTGAGCTCTATATTTTTACTCACTGTGCAGAAAAGGGTTACTATGGAAAGCCTGAAACTGCCATCCTGAGAAAACCCTGATTTGCAAGGTTGGCCCTTGGCTAGTATATCTAGAAACTCTAATTTTGGGAGGGTTCCCACCATCCTCTACCTATTAACAGTAGCTGGCTGTGCCTAGACTATTTGTATAATGTAATTTAAGCTGAATATCTACTTTCCTTCAGAAACTGTGGAATTTTGGTATGTGCTATACAAAGGGAATGTCTATGCTGAACCCATCTCCTTCCCTACCACAAAACAACAACAACAAAAAAAAAAAAAAAAAAAAAAAAAAAAACCTTGGGTGCTGAGTCTCTAATGGATTTCCCAGGGCAGAAATACACATTTTGTTGCATTTTTATTGTTGAAAAAGGAGTACATTTTGCATAACCTCTGGTGGGAAGGAAAAAGTACAAGGAAGCCTATACATGGAATCCTATACACTCTACCTATGTCTTTTTCCTTTGTGATCTGGCTGTATATCCTTACCATATCACAGTAATAAATATCAGCCATTGAATACAACTATATGACAAGTCCTATGAGTCATTCTAGCAAATCTCCAAAATAAGGGAGTGAGCAGAGGAATCCCACACACGGCCACATATCACCTATCTTGTGAATATATGAAGACTTAAACATGTCTCAAGTACTTTGGGGAAAAAATAATTTTTATCACTTTAAATGTATATAAGGAAATGTATAGAGTAACACTGAAAGGAGTGAAAAAAATTGAGATGGGAAAATTTTCATATAGCTACTCTGAAGCATCTGAACACTACAAGACATTGAAATAACATCATTACTCACCCAACTTACACTGACTAATGTATTCTAGTGAATACTGCTGGACAAACTAGAAGAATATGTTGAGGTGAGCAAAAAAGATGGGAGTGCCTTTCTGATGAAATGTAATGAGGACTTGGGATAAACCTCAATGAAGTAAGATCCTATTGTATTCTAGCAGACTCTCAAAAAAATTACTGAAAATATATTCAGTACTATTCTAACTCCAGCAATAACAATAATTCAAATTCAGAAAAAGGAAACATCAAAGAAGCAGTCCAGACTTCAATATTCTCCTATTCACCCCCTGATAAATCAATATCCCTAGGTACCAGAAACCCAGCTGTTAAAAACAATGGATAAGGAGAAGTTAAATTCTGAGCTACAAGTATTTTAGAAAAGACACTGTGTAGAGAATCAGATGTGACTTCGAGCTTGAAAAAAAAGTATTTTAGAAAAGACACTGTGTAGATAATCAGATGTGACTTCGAGCTTGAAAACCTAACTGCTTACTGTCCTTGATGAAGCCTGCCTGCAAACGGGATGTTCTGTCAAGGTCTAGATAAGGTAATGGCAAGCATACTTGCACACAAGATGTTTGCTGTCTTTGATGGAGCCTGCCCGCAAAAGGGATGTTCCATCAGGTTTAGATAAGGTAACAGCAAAAATGCTTGAACAAGATGTTTGCTGTCCTTGGCAGGGCTTTCCCCGAAAACGGGATGTTCTGTCAAGTGAGCTAGGAGGGTGCTAAGAAAATTTTTATCTATTCTTAACAAAGAGCAGAGCTCAGAATGCTCTGGCCCAAGAGTAGATTAAGCCATTAAGCAAGTTACTTCTGATTAGAAAGTTACTTCTGTATACTATGTTTAGCTAGCCTAAAGACCTGATTTATTGCTGTTGGAAGGCTGCCTTCTTTGTTCACAATACTATAAAAAGACTGCTGTATAAAATAAAGGAGCTTTTTTTTCCTTCTGCTTCTTTTGCTTGTTTTTCTTTGCTCATGCTGACCTTCTAGTGAGTTATTTGAGGCAACACTGTGGGTAAACAGGAGTTCAAATGAGCTAAAAGTGGTCCTAGGATTATTTGCATCTCTAGGTTTAAGCAAGAAAGTTTTTGGTAGTTCTAGAGATAGCCATCATTTTCCTATTTTTGTTACATATTCTTTTGGGGGGAGTTAGCCATTGACCCCCTGCATAGTTAAAAGAAATGTGGGGTTCAAGAAAATGACAACATAGTGTATATGCTGTCAAACCTTTTAAAAGAAAAATGTAATGTAAATAACTTACTGAAATAATATGAGGACTGGAGTTTGCTTGAAAATAATTGGGAAGAAGTGGAAAAAAATGAACCATGTTTGATAAATGTTGAAGCAAGGCAATAGGTACATGGGAGTTTCTATCCCCCGCCCCCCAACTTTTTTTATGGTACCAGGATTGAAGCTAAGGCCTCATGCATGCTAGGCAAACACTCTACCACTGAGCAATATCCCCAGTTCCTTGTTTTTCATTATTCTATTTTTGTATATTTTTGAAATTTTCATGTTCTATAAGATTATGCTTTTTTTGTTTGAAGAGCTAAGTCTATGTCTAGCTCATCAGGACAGAATAGCATAAATGATTCAAAGCAGGACTCTCAGCCAGAAAAATAGAGTATTCACTCATCAGAGTACCTCAGAACTCAAACACAGAAGTTGCTGAATATTCTGAAGGTTATTCAATGTAAACAAAATCCTAACAACTATATTTCAACAAAAATCTACTGTTTTTCCTATATTCTGAATTCTGGTTAACAAGCAATACCTAGTCTAATTCTAGGCCTCAAACATCATCTTTAATGCCAATCTTACCAAACCCACCCTCCAAATTTAAGTTATCCTGACTGAAATATCTCTTGAATCTGTCTCTTCTCTATCCCATGTCCACAGAATAAATTTAGACTTTCTTCAACCTAAATTCCCTGACTCCAAACTTCAGCCTCCTAAGCATCCCCTACATTGTTATTAGTTATCTTTCTATAATACAAAGTGAAGATGATCATCCTCTTATCCTTGGAGGAAATACTTGCCAAGAACCTCAGTGGGTGCCTGAAACTATAGTAGTACCAAACCTATATATACTATGTTTCCCTACAAATACCTATGATAAAGTTTAACTTAATAAGAGATTAACAACAATAAGTAATAATAAAATAGAACAATTAAAACAATATATTATAATAAAAGTTACACGAATGTGGCTTCTCTCTAAAAATCTTACTGTACCATACTCACAATTCTTTGATGTGAGATGATGCCTATATTACATGAAGTGAGGTGAATGATATAAACAATTTAACATAGTATTAGACTACTATTGACCTTCTCATGATATGTCTCCTTAAATCAGGTTAAATACTGCTGTAATCAAGTTCTTCATTAGCAAACAGCCTCTCCAATAATTTTTATATTCTTTAATCCAAATTCCTAAATCTGTGTAAACATTCCTTACTTCTAGTAAATGGCTAAGTATCACTAATTTCAGGAGATCCTTTGCTGAAGTCTTCATATAGACTCAGTGCTTTCTTGTGCAACACAATGTTCATCAGAATGTGTTTAGTGTTCTAATGTTCCACTTACAAATTTAATGGCTTTTGCATCTTAATTAAGCACTTAAACACTACTGTTTTAATTACAGTTGGAGTTTTGACAGCATATCTAACATAAATTTCTCTTTTCCTTCCTCACATTATAACAGATAGAAGATCCATTATTACCATACATCTTAGCAATCACAGCACATAATTATCTTTAAGTTGAGAACTTTTATCTTGAAGTAAGCACTTTACAGCTTACTTTAGCATATGCAAACTATCAGCATAACTATTCTTGTGCTTTGGAGACATTAAGTAAAATAAGGGTTGCATTAACACAAGCACTGTGATGAAACAACTGATAACCAAGACAGCTACTAAGTGACTAATGGGTAAGTAGCACACACAGTGTGTATCTACTGAACAAAGGAATGATCATTTACCAGGAGGGACACAGCAGAATGGCATAAGATTTCATCACACTACTCAGCACAGGATGCAATTTAAAACTTGCAAATTATTTATTTGTATAATTTTCCACTTAATATTTTCAGACCATGGTTGAAATAGCTGAAACTGCAGAAAGCAAAATCATATATATGGGGACTACTATATATTACTCTCTCCTGTAACTACTTTTAAAAATTTCATTAGGTATCTATTGCCGTAAGTAATAGAAATATTAGCTGGTCACTAAAAGTGACCTTGAAGATAGGGAAGAGAAATATTCTAATACACTAGTGTTTTGGAGTATGCACTTAAAATGTATACATTAAAGGGCTTGGGATGTAACTGACTTAGAGTGCATGTACACACAAGGCTTTGACTTTGATGTACAGAACTATCAATATGTATTTGTGTATATACACGTATATATGTGTGTTTGCATATGTTTACACACACACAATATTTAACACTGATTTGACTTATCTCCAATGATAATAGCTATTATTTTAATACTTCAAGTACCTCTGAATGCAGCTGGAAGCCTGCTATGTTTATGGAGGTGGTAATGAGTTATAGTTTAAAATAGTGAATCCTGTTCTTCAGGAATAAACCCAAATTTCTTTGCATGGCATACAAAATCATTCTCAATTTGACCTTCATTTTGATGTCTCATCTTCCATTATTATTCCCTTTCTTCCTCAAAAGCATTTTTCAATTTCTCAGCACATGTTTACTAATACTCTTCACCTTTCTGTTTTTCTATTACTATTTTTTAGATCAGCATTACTCAAAAGAAATGAGTGAAACATCAGTGTTTACAGCAGCTCAATTCACAATAGCTAAACTATGAAACCAATCTAGGTGCCTTTCAACAGATGAATGGTTAAAGAAATTGTGGAATATATGCACAACAGAATAGTATTCATCTTTAAAGAAGAATGAAATTATGGCATTTGCCAGTAAATGGATAGAATTGGAGAATATCATACTAAGCAAAACCACCCAAAGAACCAAAAGCTGAATGTTTCTCTGTTATATAGATGTTAATTCACAATAAGGGGGAGCAGGGGAAATAGAGGTATTTTGGACTAGACAGAGAGGAGTGAAGGGAGGGAAGGGGGCACAAGGGTAGGATTGACAGAATAAATTGGACATTATTACCCTATGTGCACATATGATTACATGACCTGTGTAACTTTACATCTATAAACCAGATGAATGAGAAGTTATACTACATTTATGTATGATGTATCAAAATATATTCTAGTGTCATGTATAACTAATTAGATCAAAAGAAATGAGTTATAAATGCAAGTTATATCTGTAATTTTAAATTTCTTTTTAATATATATACTGTTTTAGTTGTAGATGGGCACAATACCTTTATTTTATTATTTGTGTGGTGCTGAGGATCGCCTAGTGCCTCACACGTGCTAGGCAAGCATTCTACCATGGGGTCACAATCCCAGCCCAATTTTTAATTTCTTAGTCACATTTTTAAAAAGAAACAAGATTATTATATTTCATTTGATGAAATACATCTAAAAAAAATTTTTTGGTTTGTCTTTAAAATCTAGTACATTTTACCTTTATATCACAATTCAATCTGGACTAGCTTTGTTTCCAGTGCTCAATACATGTGCCTAGTGGCTACTGTACTGAACACTGAACATCCAGGTGTTCCTCCCTCAGTCTATTTGGCAAATACTCACTGAATAAATGGCCAACCACAATTAACCTCTTAAATCCAATAGTGGTTGCTCATCACCTGGCATACAGCTATAATTCATTCATTTACTTACTCAACAAACATTGTTCCATTTTCAAATATAATACACCAGATTTTTCTAAACAGGCTTTCTTGTCCTATATTCCAATTTGCATCCTCTGCTCCCTTCACTACCAGATAACCATTCCAATAACACATGTTTCTCACTATAAAAGGTCTGCAAAAGAGGAAGGGGAGATCTACTCCAAAGTCATCCCATAGTATGAAACACTTCATTTAATTTAAAACTACCTTTGAAAATCCTTTAAATAGCTTCAAGGAACAACAGTATACACTATCGTAGATATACACAATCCTATAAAGTTCCATAAGAACAAAGACTAACCATGAAAATGACATATTCATATAATCCATCTCTTAATCACTTCATTTTAAAAGTTCATTTAGTGGGACGGCAGATGGGTTTACTATTGTAACCACAATAGTAATATATATACCACACTGTGGAATTCATATAACTTAAATACCAATATGGTGTAACTCAATTAGTATTCCCACTTACCCCTTTACTAGACCAAACCCTCTATCACACATTCTATTAGTTTTGGGGGAATATCAAGGATTGAACTCAGGGGCACTCAACCACTGAGCCACATCCCCAGCCCTATTTTGTATTTTAGTTAGAGACAGGGTCTCACTGAGTTGCTTAGCACCTGGCTTTATTATTTTTTTTTAATATTTTTTTAGTTCGTGGTGAACCTTTAATTTATTTATTTCTATATGGTGCTGAGAATCGAATCAAGGGCCTCACACATGCTAGGCAAGCACTCTGTCACTGAGCCACAACCCTAGCCCTAACACTTTTTTGTTTGTTTGTTTGTTTTCAGTTGTAGATGGACACAATACCTTTATTTATTTATCTTTATATGGTGCTGAGCATCGAACCCAGGGCCTCACACATGCTAGGAAAGCGCTATACCACTGAGCCACAACTCCAGTCCTGCACTTTGCTTTTTCTTTTTTTTTTTTTTAATTGGTTGTTCACAACATTACAAAGCTCTTGACATATCATATTTCATACATTAGATTCAAGTGGGTTATGAACTCCCAATTTTTACCCCAAATGCAGATTGCAGAATCACGTCCGTTACACATCCACAATTTTACATAATGCCCTATTAGTAACTGTTGTATTCTGCTACCTTTCTTATCCTCTACCCTTTGCTTTTTCTGAGGATGGCTTTGAACCCAAAATCCTCCTGTCTCAGCCTCCCAAGCTGCTGGGATTACAAATGTACACCACCATGCCCCACCTATTATTTTTTGTTACAAAAGAATTCCATCATTTAAGGAGCTTAATACTGTAACAGGCTAGAAGTCAGCTTGTAGAGTGAAAAGAATATGAATTTTATATTCTAATTTTGTCACTTTCTGAATTAGAGTATTATCTACATGCCAGCCTCATAGTTTGCAAGATTTAGTAAGGAACACAACCCCCTTTATTCATTTCTTCCACTTAGTCTTCTGATACCTTCCCTTTGATTCAGAGGTAATTTTTTAACTACTCAGGAAAACCAGTCATTTTAGGTCATACTTGAAACAGTTGTCAATTTAAAATAAACATGTATGTCACCAAAAAAAAAAAAAGTCAAATTAAAATTAGCCACACATAGTCATTACCTGCACAAACTTGGGTGGAAATTTCTGTCTAAGATCTACAAGTAAAGCATCCACACGCTGTCTCTGAAAAATAGAGCTTGGTTCTTCTTTCCTTTTGGCTTTAGGCTTGACTTTATCTATTAAAATATGAAATCCAAATCAAAAAACATTGCCTAATCAGTTTGTTGTGTCATCTTACAAATCTTGACCCACTTAGAAATATTTGAACTTCATTGTTGTGGTGGGGGAGGGGTATTAGAGATTAAACCTAGGACTGCTTCACCCATCCCCAATCCTTTTTATTTTTTATTGAGACAGAGGCTCGATAGGTTGCTTAGGCCCTTGCTAAATTGCTGAGATTGCCCTGAAACTTGTGATCCTCCTGCCTCAGCCTCCTGAGTCACTGGGATTATAGGCATCCACCACCACACAAGGCTCAAACATCATTATTTTCAATGGCTGCTATACCAACACAATTCCCCATATATGCTAAACACAGCACATAATAATGAATTTTTCTTCTTTTTTGGCAAAAATACTGAGGATATTGAACCCAGGTGTGTTCTTCTCTGAGCTGCATTCCCAGTTGTTTTAGTCAGTATGTATGTATGTATGTATGTATGTACTTATTTATTGCTGCTGTAACTAAAGGACCTGACCAGCAAAACTGTAGAGGAGGAACAGTTTATTTGAGGGCTCACAGTGTTAGAGGCCTTAGTCCATAGAAGGCCGGTTCCATTCCTGGGGGCTTGATATAATGCAGAACATCACCATGGTGGAAGAGTGTGGCAGGGGGAAGCAACTCACATGATGAACAGAAAGCAGAGAAAGAGTTCTCCACTTGCTGGATACAAATGTATATCCCAAAGCCACACCCCAATTCCCCCTTCCTCCAGCCTCACCCTACCACTCAATCCCTATCAATTGATTGGGTTAAAACTCTCAAATCCAATCATTTCTCCTTGGAACCTTCTTGCACTGTCTTTTATGTAAGCTTTTGGGGGATACCTGACATCCAAACCATAATACCAGTCCTTTTAATTTTCCATTTTGAGACAGGGTCTTACAAAGATGGCAAGGCTTACCTTAAATTTGCAATCCTCCTGCCTCAGTATTCCAAGTAACTAGGATTACTGGAGTTCATCACCATGCCTAGCAAATGATGTTCAATTCTAAAACTTAAGAAGCTGACATACATATCTTTTAAAGATACGCAGTTTCAGTATATAAACAAGGGTAGACTGTTTTAAGCTTTAATTACCTAAATTACAATCCAGATTATTGGTCTGAAATTGTTTTTGTATATTGTTAGCATATTGTGTGATCTTTTTCCAAAAAATCTTCTAGCAGCAAATGGAATAAGCATGTTTCACAAACTTAAGTTACCATGCTCAATTATAAAGACTGTGATCCACTGAACAAAACAAAAACAGATCACAAAAACAAGGAAAAAAAAAAAAGAACCTAAAAGAGAAATTGTAAAGTTATTCACATATGAGATTTGTGCTGGTAGCAGGAAGGATATTGGGGAACTATCTCTTAATGAAGGATTCCAGATAAGTATTAGTCCAAACTTTCTTAAGGTAAGGTAAAATAGCCCATGGGACAACTAAGACAAACTTTCCAACATCAAATGTTGTTGCCTACAGCTACTATTAGGAATTAAAATAACTGTATCTGAAAACCATTCCAAAGGTCTGAATTCTATATAATGGCTACCTTTCCCATAGTAATGTATTATGAGTTGTCATGCTCAGAGAAGGAAAAGCCAGATATAAAAACACATTTCTGGGAATAGGTTTTCCTGGTAAAATATGGTGGAAAAGTGTTATAGTTTGAATATGAGATGTCCCCAACAGCTCCTGGGTTAATGCAGGAATATTCCAAGATAAAATGATTAGATTATGAAAGCTATAACCTAACTGGTCCATCAAAGTTTGAGTAGACTAACCTTGTGTTAACTGTAGGCTGATAGGACTTGACTTAAGGAGGTGGGTCACTGAGGGAGTACTCCAGAAAGGTTCATCTTCCTTGCAGCTCCTCCCCACTCTTTGCTTCTCTGCAGCCATGAGGTAAACAATTTTCCTCTGCTACTGCCCTCCAGCCATAATATTCTGCCCCACCTTGGGTCTGGAGTAATGAAGTCTGTTGACCATGGCCTAAAAACTGTGAGCTAAAAATAAAGTTTTCCTCCTATAAGTTGTTCTTGTTGGGTATTTTGGTCACAGCAACACAAAGCTGACTAACACAAGAACAGTAATAGGTAAGCAACCATGGGAACTAGGGAACCTGATACTATGACAGATGATAACATAGAATCATCAGAAAACAGCCTGGTCGTCTGGAAATGGAGATCTAAAGGCAACACCTCTAATCCCCACTTTAAATAGTGGAAGATAAAGGGTTCCAAATTCCAGGATGACTCAATAGTTAGGTAAGTAGGAAACATCTTTGCTTTTCTTCATCATTGTTTCTCCTCTTTATGCTCCAAATATTTCAAAACCTTGAATTACCTTCACAAAGATTATCAGCTATCTATCAGAATAAATTATATTTCTATATGAAACTTTTTATTACCACATGTAGTATATGAATCACAACTGTAACAATGTCACTACCCTATGAAAAAGTAAAGCACACCTGAAAAACGTTAATAGTCATCAGAAAACAGCTTCTGTATTTCCAGAGACTCTGAAGGTTGAGGCTAGAGAATCACAAGTTCAAAATCAGCTTCAGCAATTTAGACTCTATCTCAAGATAAAAATAAAAAGGGCTGGGGATGTAGCTCAGTTGTAGAACACCCCTGGGTTCAAACCTAGTACCACAAAAAAAAAAAAAAAAAAAAAAAAGTTTCATCATTAGAGGCTCAAAAACCATTTTAGAAGGGCTTAGGTGTTCTACGTACCTTGCTCTTCATGATCTTTGAAGTGCCACCAATATCCTTTAGAAGGATGATATCGACAGTATGACATAGCTTCATCAAAAGCTGACTGGATGCCATGCACTGCAGTAAGCTTGTAATAAGAAAACAAATTCTAAATTTCTTACTAGGTCAACCAAATTCCCAAAAGTAAATAGTCACAAAATGTTACATATGCAAAGATAGCAATTGTGTACTTTTTAGAACTTAACTAAATTAGTATATAACTGGAGCTATAGTGTATTGGTTCCAGGATTTCTCAGATACCAAATTCATATATACTCAAATTCTTTATATAAAATGAATTATAACCTACATACACATTCCTATATACTTTAACTCATTTTTAGAATACTTATCAAAATGTTATAATGTTATGTAAATAGTTATTATAATGTATTATTAGGGAAATAATGACAAGAAAATAATCTGTATGTGTTCAGCACAGGTGTATTTCTTTTTTTTTTTTTAATGTATTTTCATTGTACAGTGGTTAAATCTATGGATGTGAAACTGTGAATACAGAAGGCCAAATGTGTGTAGTAGTATTGATTTGGCCTAAAGTAAACAATGTTCAAGACATTCCAATAGTACTTTATACCACTTACACAAAAGAGCTCCTACTTGATTCTTAGAAACAGGGCAGCTAAACTGAAAGTTTTCTTTTGGGTTAAGAACACTTACCACTCTGGAGTTTATAACTGATCCCAAGTCTGGTGCCTGATAGATCACTCCAGCAATGATATAGTAATCAGCTAGTGGGATAACTAAAGCATAAGGGAAAAAAAAATGTTTATGAACCAGCTATGAGCACAAACTGCTAGATTTTCACAAAAAAGAACAACTAAAATTTGACATTTGCCATATTGCATCTTAAGCAAGGTTTGGCAATTCCTGTTTTTGTAAATAAAGTGGTACTGGAAAACAGCCATAACCATTCATTACATATTACCTATGGCTGCTTTGGCAATAGTTGCAAATCTGGCTGGGCTTGGTGGCGCATGCCTGTGATCCCAGTGGCTCAGGAGGCTGAAACAGGACTACCATGAGTTCAGAGCCAGCCTCGGCAATGGCGAGGCGCTCGCTAAGCAACTCAGTGAGAGCCTATCTCTAAATAAAATACAAAATAGGGATGGAGATGTGGCTCACTGGTTGAGTTCCCCTGAGTTCAATCCCCAGTTAAAAAAAAAAAAAGTTGAAAATCTGTCAGAGTCTAAGGCCTACAAAGCCTAAAGAAGTTACTCTCGGGCAGGTACTATATGCCTATAATCATAGCAACTCAAGCAAAAGAGGCAGAAAGATTTTAAGTTTAAGGCCAGCCTTGACAACTCAGACTCTGTCTCAAAATAAAAAAGGCCAGGGATGTAATTTCAGTGGTAAAGCGCTCTTGGGTTCAATCCCCAATACAAAATAAAAAATAATTTACTCTCTGGCTCTTCACAGAAAAAGTATGTTGACTCTTACACAACAGCAGTGCTTGTCAAATAAATACATCTGAATCACATTAAATCAGTTTAATGTGCATCTGGATCTCTTTAAAATTAGATGCTTATTTGGTAAGCATATTGCATTTCTAACAAGTTTCCAAGTACTGCCGATGCTCTGGTCATTCAACCTAACTTTTGGGAGTAAAACCTTTAAAGCAAAAGATTACCCCAGGGCTGAGTCCTAAGGAATATGACAGCTGCTATTTAGCCAGATGCCATTCTATGCAGCTTCTGTATTCTGAATTCTTTCATATGGTCTTGACTTTCTTCTAAGGTTCTCTGATTCTCTGTAACGCCTGTATTTTGAAAATAAATTGGATTCTGGAACCACAACTTCTTTAGCGAGTCATTCTCTGAAATCAATACTAAGAGTTGTTTCTAAATGTCTTGATGAGGGTATCTAATTGGGAGTTATAGCTGAGACAGCACTACCTGGCCTCTTATTCTATTAGTGTTTGGAGAGTGGTCCTTGGGCGTGTTGCAAAAGCCCCAGCATGACTTTTTAAACATTTCCTAAAAGAGAGTTATGCCTGCTTTACCAGCCTACTCAGAAAAAATGTACAGTGAGTATGTAGGCACCTGATTTCCTTCTGGGAGTCTGGAATTCTGTAGAGGATGCTTATTTGATGAATCCTCAAAAAAATATTCTGGGTCCAGAGTCTCAAATGGGTTTCTCTGAGCAGACACAAACATGTGACTACATCTCACTGGTGAATGGAGAGCACACTTAGTGTGGTTCCTCACAAGAGGGAAAGCACAGAAAATTTGCACACAGATTCATATAGATTCTCCCTTATCTTTTTTCATTACTAATCTGGTTGTGCATTCTTATTTATGTTCATATACACACACACACAGCAACATACTGAAAATTATGTGATCCTGGGGACTCAGCAAACAGAACTCAATCCAAAAAATAAGAAATAAATAATGGTATTTTTAAAGAAAATAATGCCTGAAGTTTACATATCTTACCTTGAGCAGGGGACTGCCGCTGTTGCTTCCGAATGATGAAAAGAATGGGCTCCTGAGCATGTAAAAGGATATACTCAACTCCAACCATCTGACTAAAACAGAGAGAAACCCAGAGATCTCTGAATGCCTACAATTTTGTAGAACAATCTAAAAGTGCAGCAACATTTTAAATAGGATTAAAACTGCCTATGTTTGATGTTAAAACCTGGCAGTCAAATAGAACTGGCTGCTTTTCCAGAGAGGTGATATAAAGTTAGATTGTTTTGTTTTGTTTTTGGTACCAGGGATTGAACGAAAGGGTGCTTAACCTCTGAGCCACATCCCTAGTCCTTTCTAATTTTTTGAGACAGGGTCTCACTGAGTTGCTTAGGGCCTTGCTAAGTTGCTGAAGCTGGCTTTGAAATTGCAATCTTCCTGCCTCAGCCCTAATCCCAAGACCGACTACAGGCATGTGCCACTACATCTGGCAAGATTTACTTTTAAGCAACAAAATTTTTCTACAAAAAATCACCATAAGGGACTGGGGTTGTGGCTCAGTGGTAGAGTGCTTGAGGCACTGAGTTTGATCCTCAGCACCACATAAATGTAAAATAAAGATAATGTGTCCACTTAAAAAAAAAACTAAAAATAAATATTTTTTTAAAAATCAGCATGAATTTAAATCTGAGTAATTCAGGCAGAAAAGTGAGCTGAAAGTATCTTTTTCAAAAAGGCATTCAAAATACTATGGTGCTTCCTAATCAAGAACTATAAATATATATAAAAAATAAAAATAAACATGAAGGCCCAACTGTACATTTTATCCAAAACACCAAAGATTTTATCCTCACCCCAACTCATTTTTTTGACCTGCAACAAAAAGCTATTCAAAATGCCATAGAAATTAATTTCCTAAAACCCACCCCCACAGTATTTTGGGGACAAATGCAGAATTATTATATATAGTTTCAGAAATGTTTTTAATAGCAATAAATTCTTGATTATTTTGCATCCTAAGTCTAAAGAATCTTGATTGTGTTTAACTAAAATTATATTTTCTTTATTTGTCATACAGAGAAAAACCTATTACAAACCAGAAAACATTAAATTAGATTTAAAGGGGACAATAATCACAATTGTATGATTAAGAAGCTGCATTGCTAAAAACACTCAGAACAACATTTAAACTTGTTATTATTTTAAATAAACATTGTTATTTAGAAGAGTTATAAGTTACAAGAGACTTCTAATAATTTCCTTGAATGTCATATTTATAACAAACGCACACAAAATTTCAGTTTCTTTACCAAATCTTGTACTTCATGATCCACAACTTAAAAGAATGTGTACTACAAAATCTCTAGTCTGCAAAGATGTTACCTTCTTAAAATAACTTACTTCAGGTGTTCTAATGTTAGCCTCTGCATTTTGACCACTTCATTATTACATGTCCTGTCATAAAAAGGATTACTTCTTTCTGAAAAGTAATCCAGGACACTACCACTGTTCAAAATGGGGATCCAAGAGCTGTCAACCCAAGAGATTCCCAGGAGATTATCTACAGGGGGGAAAAAATAATAATAAAGAATCAGAAAAGCAAAAGAATCTAATCCGAGGCATCCTTATGCATCTAATATAGCAGACACCATGAATAAAAGAATAACATGAATACTAATCTATGTACTAAACAGAAGAGAGAAATATGCAAGAAAACAATGACAACACAAAATAAAGTGTTAGAATATCTAAGTATTAGAATTAGGGTATGAATAATTTGAAAGCACCAAGGAAGGATAAGAATTCCTAGGGAATACCTAGATTTTTCATTGAGGGGAGGTGGGTTTTAGCTCTTTGAGAATCACATGGAGGAAAAGGAAGAACACAGGATGGTATGAAAATATATGCATATGTTTAATATATTTTTACTTTACATAGTATATACATGAATACGTAAAATATGTTTAAAGAGTAATTTGATTAAGTGAGGGAATATTAAGATTAGAGATCTAGAAAGTTCTTTTTAAAAATTGGAAATCCTGGGGCTGGGGTTGTAGCTCAGTGATAGAGTGCTTGCCTAGCATGTGTGAGGCCCTGTATTTGTTCCTCAACACTACATAAAAATAAATAAAAGTTATTGTGACCATCTACAACTAAAATATATATATTTTTTTAAAAAAAAAAGAGAGAGAGAGAGAATTTTTTAATATTTATTTTTTAGTTTTCGGCGGACATAACATCTTTGTTTCTATGTGGTGCTAAGGATTGAACCCGGGCTGCACGCATGCCAGGCGAGCGTGCTACCGCTTGAGCCACATCCCCAGCCCCTATATGTATATATTTTAATTGGAAATCCTGCCAGGCATGGTGGCATATCCCTGTAATCCCAGTTACTCGGAATGCTGAGGTAGGAGGATCACAAGTTTTGAGGCCTAGGAAACCTAAACCCTGTCTCAAAGTGAAAAACGGAAAAAAAAGGGGGGGGGGCTGGGCATGCAGCTCAGTGGTAAAGCACCCCCAGGTTCAACCTCCAATACCCTCCCCTCCAAAAGGTAAATTTTGAGTTTTTATTTGTTGGCATATAATTCAAAAATTTCAAACACATTCACAGCCAACAGTTTGAGATCTCTCAATAGGAACAAATAAGTTTAGGAGCCATTATTATAGACAAGATGATAATGTGTCAAAATTAGGGGGCAAATGATTAGGTAAAATTCCCTTCTTATAATCACATCGTTTCATATTTCAGGTTAGAATTAATTAAATTTTAAAAAGACATAGTAAATAGACACCTTGAATGAATGACTTTTTATTGTCTACTGACTATGATAAATAGGCCTAAATCGTGAATATCAAAATACCTATATAACCTGGGTATGGTGGCACACACCTGTAATCCCAGCGCTTGGAGGCTGAGGCCCTAAGCAACTCGGTGAGACCCTATCTCAAAATAAAATATAAAAAGGGCTGGAGATGTGGCTCAGTGGTTAAGTACCCATGGGTTCAATCCCTGGTACCAAAAAAAAAAAAAATCTATATAATAGTAGTTGAAAAACTTCAGCATCCCCTATATTGCAATTGCTTCTGGTATCTTTAAAGAAGTCAGAAGAAATTCAAGGTGACAAGCAATGCTGAGCAAAATAAATCAAATGAAAAAAAGTTCAAATATTTATTTTAAGTAAAAATGTAAACTATGCTTTGTGTGCTCTAAAACATAGGTGGAGACAAACAGATGAAGTATGCTGATGACCAAATAATTAGTATGTTCATCATCAATATATCATGCCATAACCAAATATACAACAGAACAAGACATAACATTTTCTGAAAATGATGGTTTTTCTAATGCAAGGCAATTTAGGATAATCATTAGCTTTAAATTCAATGGTTCAATTATTAACAGTTTTATTTATAACAAAATTACTTACACATTTCTTTTAATTTCCAAGGAAAATTGTCTCTTTTTCTCCCTAAAAATGTTTCTTGTGTGTCTTTACTTTTCTAAGCATTGCCACTGTCTTCTCTACCAGGCTCTCATCATTTTAAATCCTACCTATTAATTCTCCATAATTGTTGGTAAGTAGGATCTATAATTATACATACTAGACCATATATGTAAAACACTTAGCACACTGTAATAGCCCAATAAATTTCAAATATGTTGATGGTGGTGGCAGCTTTTTCTCTGTCCTTAACAGCAATTTTTGCACGTTTTTGTTATTAATACCTGTAACTCGGAAATACAAATGTGCTTCCATTAAACTCTTTTGAGTTTTTACTCATCAACAACTTTCACAGGACCTGATTCACAGTAATGAGCAAATGCTTATTAGTTCACGACTGAGGGCCAAGGACAAGTATGATGTGCTTTAGTAATCATACATCTTTTTCAACTCATTAACACAGACTCCAATATTCAAGAATGTTCATCTTCAAAATGGCTGATATTAGGAATATGGGCTACAGCTAGAAAACCACATAATTATCTATTTCCACTTGGAAAGTATCTGTGACTACAGCCTCATAAAGACTGCAACCACTTCTTACTACCTTCATTGTTACACTCTACTTTAAAACTACCTCCTAATTGCCACATATTGCAGAAGTGGCCTACTAACGGATTTCTCTAATTCTACTCTTGACCTCCTTCAATGTTTTCAGCAAACAAAGTGATTTTTATTAGGAGAAAGAAAAATAAAGAAATCGTCAGAACAGGTCATCCCTCTAGTGAAACCCTTCCATGACTCTCCATTTCACTCAGAGGAAAAGCCAAAGACCTTACCCCAGTCTGACACCCCTCTAATCCAATCTCCTTCCCACATCATCTCTACTTCACCCCTAGCTATACCAACCTTCTTGCTAAGTTCCTCTAATACACTTCTATCTTAGAGCCTTTACTATGACCCTAACAAATCTAAATAAAAAGTAAAACATTACAAAAGCCAAACATCTGAATATAGTTGTATGGAATAAATGTTTCTCTCATCAGCAAAACAGCCTTTTGACATAGCTCAAGTACAGCATTCTAACAAACTGAAAGTAACCAAAGTAGGCATTTGAAATAATTACTTACAATGAAAGACAAAGAGGTAAAAAACAGGATCCAGAAATGCTGACGATCACTAAAGAACTATCAGTAAGTCTTCTAGACCTCAATTTGATTAACATAGAAAAAGGCGCCTCACAAACATTTCAAAAATCAAGTATAAACCAAAAAAAAAAAAGTCTTCCTGCTACCCAAGATCAAGGAAGCAATTAAGAGGTCACATCTCCATATGTTTACTCACTAATAGAACAAATATTTGAATGCCTCTACTGTTCAGCTGTGAAAAAGAAACAACCCTGCCCTCAATAACTAGTGGGTGTTCAATGGAAGGTATTACAAACCCAAAAATAAAATTTACCACAGAAACACTTCCCATCCAGACACCCATGGGGGTATGACCTAAAGAATAAGGTGGCCCAACAAAAACGTACATGAGAGAAAAGACAGTCATTTTAACAAATGGTGCTGGGAAATCTGGTTATCCATATGCACAAAAATCAACCCAAAATGGATCAAAGACCTAGGAAGTAGACCAGAAACCATGCCGCTTCTAGAAGAAAACATAGGGTCAATAACTCAGCATACAGGAACAGGCAACAACTTTCCCATAAGATCTCAGAAAATAATCCTAAGAGTTAATAAGTGGGATGGCATCAAATTAAAACACTTCCACAGCAAAAGAAACAATTATGAATGTTAATAGAGAACCTACAAAATGGGAAAGTCTTTTCTAGCTACTCTTCTGATAGAGGATTAACATCTAGAATATATAAAGACCTCAACACCAAAAAAAAAATTACTAAATGGGCAAATAAAAATTTCTCAAAAGAACTATAAATGGCCAACAAATATATGAGAAAATGTTCAACCTCATTAGCAATTTGGGAAATGTAAATCAAAACTACATTGAGATTTAACTTCACACCAGTAGGAAGGGCAGTCATCAAGAATACAAATAATAAATGTTGGAGAGGACGTGGAGGAAAAGGGACACATTTATACTGTTGGTGG
The DNA here is from genome assembly GCF_052094955.1 of Ictidomys tridecemlineatus. Taxonomy (NCBI): domain Eukaryota; kingdom Metazoa; phylum Chordata; class Mammalia; order Rodentia; family Sciuridae; genus Ictidomys; species Ictidomys tridecemlineatus. Next base: position 93,597,907 of record NC_135481.1, read on the forward strand.
GACTTTAAATTAGTACAACCACTATAAAAATCAGTACAGAGATTCCTGAAAACACTAGACAGGGAACCACCAAATGACCCAGCTATACCACTCCTGGATATTTATTCTAAAGAGTTGAAGTCATTCTACTATAGTGCTACACACATACCCATGTTATAGCAGCACAATTCATAATAGCTATAAACTCTAGAACCATGCTATATGTCCGTCAATAGATAAATGCATAAAGAAAACATGGTTCGTATACACAGTGGAGTTTTATTCAGCCATAAATGGTGAAGGCAATCCCCCACTCACTGTCTTGACAGGGTCACAGTGAGAAAAAGTGCTGGCAAAGCAGCTCTCCCACTGTCTTGACAGGGTCACAGTGAGGATGAATGCTGGCAAAGCCGCGCTGGTTGGTGGGAAACCAAAAGCATGAGACCCTTATTTTTTTTTTTTTAATGTAACTAGGACTTTTCATTTTCATGCTTATGTTCCTGACAGGAGGCATGAGCATGTTAAATGCCAAACAAATTAAATTTCAGATGGCTGAAAAATAACAGGTAGTTTATGCCCTGGAGGCTGTTCTATTACCCCTCAGCATATCAAGGACAAAGTAGAAGGCTGTTCTTTTATCTCAGTACATTGAGGACAAATCTGATAATGGACAACAATCATCCTCTGAAAGGTCATGAGAATTTTAGGCATCACATTGATTGTATCAACTAGAACCCAAGCCCATATTTCCAGCCTCTTAGAAAACCTAATCATTATGCTTATTTTACAAAGCTCACCACATGTAGTCTCATTTTTGATTAAGGAAAGTTATATTATACACTTAGGAAAGTTAAAACATATAAAGATATATTCTTCTCTTTTTATAAACCCTTTTTTACTTTACATAAGGATTTATGATGAGCACAGTTAATATTGGTGGAAAGTGGATTGATGTTTAGAACTTACTTTCTATTGAGAAAGATTATAAAGATGTGAGAACTAGAGCACCTTGACTGAGAAACAAAGAAACTCTTTGAGAAAGCAGCTCAACCAGTTTTATGAGAATAAATTTAGGAATTAATTAAAATAGCTTTATAAGACACAGTTTTAGAATAATGTTAGAAATATTATTTCGATTCTTAAGTTTAGAAATTCTTAAGTTTTTAGTTGTGTGGGTTTCTGATATGTTTTAAGAATGATTTATAAACTTTAGGATGTTTTAAGTATAAGATTTAAGGGGACTTCTTTAGATGGGAATTTTAGATAAAGTACAAGTGTACTTTAAACTTAAAGGTTAATGATTGGTTAGGAGACTTAGAGTCTGGTTGTGTAGTTTGGCATTAGTTAATAAGAAATAGCATATCTTGGGGAAAATAGTAAATCTTGGGAAAATCTGAAAAATGTAAATTAGTGCCATATTTTATTAACGATTCTGTACTTTTAATAATTAAATAACTAAAGGTCATACCCTGGAAAAATGTAAATTAATGTTACATTTTTTTTTGTACTCCCAATCATAGATAAGGAAATGTCATGTCTTGGCAAAGTTTTAAATTATATAATCAATGACGTATTCTGAATCTATAATGATGAGAAAAATTGTAATAAAAGATGATCCAGAGAAAGCTACATTAGAGCTCTCTCTCTCTGGAGATTGCTCCAATGGACCGACTCCTGTCTCATCTTTTCGCCAACGCCACTCATTCTTCAGGACTCCCTGGACCCCGCTAGGGCAGGACCCGGGCACATAAAGAAAAATAAAATTATGTCATTTGCAGGAAAATAGATGAAACTAAATATCATCATGTTAAGCCAAATAAGGTGAAGGGGTCGTATGTTCTCTCTCATATGTGGAAGCAAAAGAGGAAAAAGGAAAAGAGGGGAGAGAATCTCATGAAAATCGGGAGATCAGTAGAACAGAGGAAGGTAACAAGAGAGTAGGAGGCGGGGAGGCAGGAGGAAGTGTTGGGGAGTCATATTAGCCAAATTATATTGTTATAATCTGTGCATAACAGATATGTAGCAACAAATCCCACCATTTTGTACAATTATAATGCACCGATAAAAAGAACTGGGGGAAAAATAAGGTGACCTCAGGACAAGCCCCCAAGATATCAATCATATCAAGTCGGCTCATTATACCATTCCCCTCTGCCCAGAGGCCACCTCTTCGCCCCGATATAACAGCCCCAGTATTGCTGCAGAGATAGAAGTGTAGAAGATTACAGCAGTTCTGAAGGCTCAAAGCCTATGGTTGCTTCAAATCCCTCCCCTTCAACGCTTTTAAGAGACTCGTCAAGACTAAGGGAAAACTCTTGTTAACTTTTCGCCAGATTAGAGCCTTGGGTCGTCCATAAAAATGATCCAAAAGAACCTGAGGGACCTGACCAAGGAATCTAAACATTCCCCGCGAGCTACAAACCCCTAAATCAGTCCACAATCAGGGAAAAAAGGTATAACGGGATAAATCACCTCGGATATCCACCGCCGCCATACTAGCAAAAGAACTCTAACGCTCCTTCCGGCGCAGAGTAAACGTAAGAACTATTACGACAAAATGTGAGGGTTAAATATTTTACGGATGGTGAGGAGGGACATAAGACTAGGGGCGCGAAGCCGAGAAGAGAGGCCAAAGCAGAGAGAGACTAGGCCAGGAGATAGGCGGGGTTGGAAGGTGGGAACGGGGCTGGGAGGGAGGGGGCGTGGCTCGGTGGTGGTAGCTGCAAGCCGAAAGCAAGGGGCGGTAGAAGGTTAGGAGCCTGCCGTCAGAGCGGACGCGGAACTGAGGGGCGGGGCTGGGAGCCGGGAGCAGGCCAGGTAAAGGGCGCGTATAGGCTGGCAGGCAGCTGCAGCGACGGACTGGAAGGTGAGGGCAAGGCCAAAGGAAGGAGACCAAGAAGGGGGGACTGACTACTGGAAAAATAATTGGGAGACTTACATGGAAAAGGAGGTTGAAGCGGGGCCAGCCCCAGGTTCATCAGCGAGGAATTCGAAAATTTACTCTAGATCTCCCATGACTGTCAAAAAGATAAATTCTGATGCTGCAGAGTTAGAAGTGGGAGCCACTCTAGTTTCAAAAGCTCCTGACATGTATCCAATGAGCTATTAGATTTAAGAGCTACTGGACGTTCTCTTTTTAACCATGCTCCAAATATGGGTCTGGTACTGGATTTAGGATTTGAGAGTCATCGGCTTTTATGTGACTAAACTCCCTAAACCAATCTGAGACCAAAACCTCAGGGCCGGAAGTCAACCATTAAGATTAAGAAGGAATACCCAGAGCAATGGTACAATGCCTGTGCTTCAAGTTTCCTGAAACAGGTCGCAAGATTTCAGACAGGGAAATATTCAGTGGTATGAGGAAAGCCTCCGAAAAGACTCAAGCTCCAGTGTGGCTCTCTGAAAGCAAAATGATGGAGATGCAAAAGGCACAGAGACTGAGAAGAGGATCCCAAAATCTGAAGGAGGGATCTGGGATGAGTGCCTATATCTTCAAAACAGGGATTATGAAAGATCCTTCCTAAACCAAGGAGAGGCCCATGAATTTAATTGGGATTTTCTACCTAATAGATGGGGAATTCAATTTTAAAAAAATATTTTTTTATATTTCTCGAAACACATTTATTCAGAAACTATGCAGAGCCTTAATTTTCTACCAACTCACATTATAAACTCAAGATTCATTATGTTCTTGCTGTTACTGCTAAAATACTTTAAGTTTCAGTCAGTGAAAGATACTATATCTACAATTATATCAAATATCTACATATATCAAATATAACATGCATAGGTTATGGAAACAATGGTATTTAAATGAATGTCTCAATTTTATACAGATACAATGAGAGACATGTGGGACATATGCTAACATTTTAATCTAAAATATTCATCGTATACCACATTTTGGTTTTAGATTTGCAGGTTACAAGGAAATAAAATAAGAGCGACAAATCTGGAATGAAAAAAAAAAGGGGGGGTGGATTCCATTCTCCATGAACCGAAGAGAAAAAATTTTTTTTAAAAAATGTGGTATAATATTATTCGTTCATTCTAATTAAGTTTAATAGTAAAATATACAAAACATAATCACAGACAAAAATGCATAATTACTTGATTTCTGAACTAGAAAAGGAAACATTGCTTTGCAATACAAACCTATGTGGAAAGAACATCCTCAGTAAAAATAAATCCTTACCAGAGATTACCTGAGGGCAGAAAGAAAAAGTAATAGAACTGGGCAGAAGTACACTAGTGGTCCCAGTTTTATCTTCAGTGTTTCCTTGGTTGATCTCAGTGATGCTTACATGGCTATACTGTCATCTTTGCTTTTTATATTACTGAAAATTTAATCAATTTTAAGTAAAAGTACAAAATGTATTTTATTTAAGAAAAAGTACAAACATGAGCATATTTAATATGTATGTCAAATATTATTATAATATTTTACATAATACATATCATGATAATTTATGTTCACTCCAAACCTTTGAACACTTCTTACTCATTTATCTTTCATCCTTTTAAATTTGTATCAAAATATTTTTTTTAACTAGAAGAAAATAGAAATAAATCTTAATCTAATTTTGGGTTAATGAAAGCTTTCTTTTTTAAAATTTTTTTAATCCTAATTTGTTATATGTGACAGAAGAATGCATTACAATTCACATTACACATATAGAACACATTTTTTCATATCTCTAGTTGTATACAAAGTATATTCACACCAACCGTGTCTTCATACATATACTTAGGGAAATTATGTCCATTTTATTCCTCCATCTTTTTTACACCCCTTTCCCCCTTCCTTCCCCTCCCTCCCCTTTGCCCTATGTAGAGTTCACCTAACCTTCACATGCTTCCCCTCCCAACCCCATTATGAATCAGCCTCCTTATATCAGGAAAACATTCATCAGTTAGGGATTGGCTAACTTCACTTAGCATTATATTCTCCAATTCCATCCATTAACCGCAAATGCCATGATTTTATTCTCTTTTAATGCTGAGTATTGTTCCATTGTGTGTTAATACCAAAGTTTTCCTATCCATTTATCTACTGACAGGCATCTAGTTTGGTTCCACAGTTTAGCTATTGTGAATTTTGCGGCAGTAAACAATGATGTGGCTGTGTCCCTGTAGTATGCTGTTTTTAAGTCCTTTGGATATAGACCAAGGAGTGCTATAGCTGGGTCAAATGGTGATGCCATTCCAAATTTTCCAAGGAATCTCCATACTGCTTGACAGATTGGCTGCACCATTCTGCAGTCCCATCCTCAATATGTGAATGTGCCTTTTCCCTCACATCCTCACCAACATTTATTGTTTGTATTCTTAAGAGCTGCCATTCTTACTGAAGTGACTTGCATTTCTCTAATAGCTAGAGATGTCAAACATTTTTTTCATATATATGTTAATTGATTGTAATATCACCTTCTGAGAAGTGTCTGTTCAGTTCCTTGGCCCATTTATTGATTGAGTTATTTGGTTTTTTGGTGTTTAGCTTTTTGAGTTCTTTATATACCCTAGAAATTAGTGCTCTATCTGATGTGCAAGTGGTAAAATTTGCTCCCAAGATGTAGGCTCTCTATTCACCTCACTGATTGTTTCTTTCACTGAGAAGAAACTTTTTAGTTTGAATTCATCCTGTTTATTAATTCTTGCTTTTTAATTCTTGCACTATAGGAGTCTTATTAAGGAAATAGGGACCTAATCTGACATGATGGAGATTGGGGCCTACTTTTTCGTCTATTAGACACAGGGTCTCTATTTCTAGGTCCTGGATCCACTTTGAACTGAGTTTTGAACATGGTGAGAGATAGGGGTTTAATTTCATTTTGTTGCATACAGATTTCCAGTTCTCCCAGCACCATTTGTTGAAGGGCCTATCTTTTCTCCAATGTATGTTTTTGGCACCTTTGTCTAATATAAGATAATTGTAATTATATGGGTTTGTCTCTGTGACCTCTATTCTGTACCATTGGTCTACGAATCTATGTTGCTGCAATACCATGCTGTTTTTGTTACTATTTCCTCTGTAATATAGTTAAGGTCTAGTATACTGATGCCACCTGCTTGATTCTTCTTGCTAAGGATTGCTTTGGCTATTCCATGTCTTTTATTTTTCCAGATGAATTTCATGATGGCTTTTTCTATTTCTATGAGGAATGTCATTGGAATTTTAATTGGACTTGCATTAAATATGTATAGTGCTTTTGGTAGTATGGTCATTTTGATAATATTAATTCTGCCTATCTGAGAACAAAGGAGATCTTTCTATCTTCTAAGGTCTTCTTTAACTTCTTTCTTCAGTGTTCTGTAGTTTTTATTGTAGAAGTCTTTCACCTCTTTCATTAGATTGATTTCCAAGCATTTTTTTTGAGGCTGTTGTAAATGGGGGTAGTTTTCCTTGTTTCCCTGTCAGAGGATTTGTCACTGATATATAGAAATGCCTTTAATTTATGGGAGTTGATTTTGTATCTTGCTACTTTGCTGATTTCATTTATTAGTTCTAGAAGTTTTCTGATGGAATTTTTTGGGTCTTCTAGGTATGGATTCATATCATTGGCAAATAGTGGTAATTTGAGTTCCTCTTTTCCTATCTGTATCCCTTTAATTTCTCTCATCTGTCTAATTGCTCTGGCCAGTGTTTCAAGAACTATGTTAAATAAAAGTGGTGAAAGAGGTCATCCCTGTTTTATTCCAGTTTTAAGAAAGGAATGCTTTCAGTTTTTCTCTGTTTAGAATGATGTAAGCCTGGGGCTTAGCATGGATAGCTTTTACAATGTTGCGATATGTTCTTGTCTTCCCTAGTTTTTCTAGCGTTTTGTACATGAAGGGTGCTGTATTTTTTCCAATGCTTTTTCTTGTCTATTGAGATGATCATATGGTTCTTATCTGTAAGTCTATTGATGTGATGAATTACATTTATCGATTTCCTTACGTTGAACTAACCTTGCATCCCTGGGATGAACCCCAGTTGATCATTGCTGAGGGCCATTACCAAGTAGGAATGACGCATCGAAATTTCCTTGCCAAGCGTACCCCATGCTGCTTAGAGGACATTTGATGGAACATTGCATGCATGCTTTAATAAGGTGACCTTGCTCAAGGACCAAGGCGGATCTGGGTTTAGAGCTGATCAGGTTTGAGGAAGTAACCGGCTCCTTGAGTTTAAGGCGTTGCCAGTTTAAGATAATGGGTTTTAGGGAAGTTGGCGGTTGAAGATTATTGCTGGGATTAGGGTGTTCCTGCTGCTTGTTCCAGTTGAGTTCTCGTGAGATTAAAATGGGATTTGGAGAGAGCCTCGTGGAGTAGGTGGTTGGTGCGGGAGACAGCAGAACGCGTTTGCCCCTGGACCTGTGTGGAGGTGGTGTGAGAGCTGGAATAAAGAATTGCTGTTTGAACCTACAAAGCTGTGAGTGCCTCCTGAATCTTGTGCCAAGCCGAGACATTGGCCTTGGCATTTTGGTGGCCCGTACTTGGGATGTCTGAAGCTTGGGGGTAAGTGAATTTGCTCGATCCTGAAGGAGAGCAAAAAAATGGGTGACCATTTCAAAAAACAACGTGTTCTTGTTTTGATTTATTTTGTTTTTATTTCAAGTTGCCTGTTCCTAGAACTTTCTCAGGCAAACTGGGGAAAATGGTTGACTCAAGGTTTGAAGTTGTTTGCCTCCAAGGAAGAGAAACTGTTAGAGGAAGGAGGCACCCCAGTGAGACCAAGAACAGCTAGGGCATATGTTGATTCAATACAAAAATGTAGCCCATGGCTTTTTAAAGATGGGTTATTAAGTATATCAATGGGACCATCATGGTATCCTGTAGAAGGATTTTTCTTTAACAAGAAAGAGATGGCTAGTTCTGTTTACTATACTTGTCTAAGATCTTGGTTTTTACAGACATCTGATTAATTTACAAAGCTAAAGTGTTAAAATATCAACCACTAAATATGAAATCAAGTACTCTTTACTTATTAAGTTCCATAAGGTAATATATTTAAACATTATGTGTGTTTTCATAAATTGGTGAATGGAAAAAGGTTTAATATTGCTTTGGTCTGTGTCTTTGCTGAAACAAGGTTACTAAGTGTTAAGATTCTATCATGTGTAATTTATATACAAAGAGTATAAGAAGTTTCAGTTGGGTTTCAATTACAGTATAATAGTACCTTAAAAAACATGAAAGTATTTCATCTTATTAAAGTGGAGTAATTTGTCTAAATCAGAAATTTTTTAAGGGTTGTTTCAGAATGTGAATTTATAAAAAGGGTTAATGGTTAAAAAAAGAGATATAAAAAGGTTCAAGATATGGAAATATATTTTAATATAAAAGGTTAAAGGTTAAATAAATGTCTCTAGATGAGATAATCTCTGTGTGGTAAAAAGTTGTAAAGGCCATTTTAAAAGATTTTGAGAAAACTAGACTTACTTTAAAAGCTTGAGAAAGGAAGAAAGAAGAAAAAAGGTATTTGTACATGGCAGATTGAGACAAAGCTTCTTAATGGAGTTAAAAAAAAAAAGCCTTTGGTTGAAGGGCAGCCATGTAAACTAATATTAAGTGATTTATACAGAATCTAAGCCTTGTTTAAAAGAGTGAAGCTGTAGGTGGAGAAAAGGTACATTTAAAAGTACAGTATAGATGATAAATGAAATGCTTTAAAAGGTTAAATTGAAGGTTGTTGAGATACCTTCATGGCGGGAAAAAAGATTGCTTTACTCATCAAACTATTAAAATGTACTTTAAAAATTAAACTAAAAAGAGGGAGATGAGATAATCTTTGTGTGGTAAAGTAAAAAGTTGTAAAATGTCTAAGTACATTGCAAAAGGCTTTAAAAGATTAAATTGAAGGTGGTTAAGATGCCTTCATGACGAAAAAAAAAATAACCCATGAAAATGGGAAGATAATAAGATAAAAGATTTAGATAAAGAAGATTAAAAATTTGAAGTGGAAAACTTCAAAAACAGAAGTACAGAAAGGTAAAAAAAAAAGAGAGAAGATATAGAAAGATTAAAAAAGATATAGGAAGATAAAAAGATGTAGAAAGACAAGAATTTTATACCCACAAAATAGGAAACAAAAGAAAACTAGGAGAAAAGAAAGCAACTAAGGGTAAATATAAAAACCTTAGAAGAAAAGTAGAAGATAGAAATAAGATAAAAAATGGTTGAAAATGTCAAGTAAAGGTATTTCAGATAGAAAATGCAAAAGGCTAAGACAACTATGGTTTAAAACCACATCTAAAAATTATAAGGACTAAAATAATTCTAAAAAGTAAGGCAGAATGCTTTTGAAAGACTTAAATTTAAAAGGATCTTAAAGGGGTATATATCCCCCAAAGATAAACTTAAAATAACCCTTTTTTTTTTTTTACTCTAAACTTTCTAAATTTGGATTCATCAGGACTTAGTGCTGCGGAAAGACATATGTATCCGAAAAATGTACATAAGCCTAAGGTACTTTGGAAAGATATTCTAACAGGACAATGGAAAGGTCCCGACCCAGTTATTGTCTGGAGTCGGGGTTCCGTTTGTGTGTTCCCACAGGGAGAACAGCAGCCGATTTGGATTCCAGAGAGGTTAACCAAAACAATTTCTACAGAAAAAGATGATTTGACTGAAATCCATAACAGCTGAAATCCAGAGCTCCAGCTTGGCTATTCTTACATCTGCGACAGTGATTAACCACGGTGCCTTTTTTCAATATCTATTTTATTATTGCATTTTTCCCACATCATAAAGTTCTATTTTAATTTTTGAGCTCATACAAACCTAGGTTAATGTTTTTCTGATCAGTTTTGTTTTTTGACTGTTTTTAATTTTTTGACTGTGGAGTTTTTAAACATTGCAATGGAGATTTTACCTAGGTAAAGCTACAAGGCCGTTATTGTCTTATGTGTTGTATGTTATGTCTGCACTGTTTTGTGTTGCATGTCAGTATGTGTGTATGTCCATATTTTTATACGAGGAGCGTTCATGAAAAAATGGATCCAAATTTTTTTTTTATTCACGTGATTTAAGTGGTTTAATCTAATTAGGTAAACAGCTGTTAATGATTGTTTTCAAAGGTGGTTAATAGATCTGTTTGCTTACTATTGTTTTTAAAGGTGATTAACAGATCTGTTTGTTTACTTTCACTTTTCCTTTTCATCATATTTAATAATTCTGTTCAGGATAATGTCTCTTTAACATCATTGCCAGAATTCCCATCTCCATCCCAGTGCCGGTGAAGACAAAGAAAACCAAACTACAGCTTCTATGATAGCTACCACAGTAAACTGTATAAACTGATGCATCAATGAATATAACTCAACAAGTAATGCTCAATCAAGGACTTGATTTACTTTGGGAGGAAATGGACATATTGATAGACTCCTCCGATTTGAACTGCCTGCAGAACTTGCCTGGACTATATATCAGTTGCATGCATTGTGAACTATCGTCTGGTGCAGCGAATTGTGGTACTGCTGGCATATTTTTGCTGATGGTGTCACCAGTGATGCAATTTCCTTGCCAGCGCACCCCATGTTAATTGTGGTAATGCTGACATCTTTGCTGATGGTGTCACCAGTGATGCAATTTTTCCAAAGGAGCCGTCAATTGGCTTGGTGTTGTGGCATTTCTGTATCTTCCTCCCTTCTACTAGTGATGGTCTAAAATTTGGGGGCCAACAGAGGTGAGGCAAGAACCTCACCCCCCCACTGGCACCAAGGTTAAATTTGGGGGCCAACAGAGGTGAGGCAAGAACCTCACCCCCCCACTGGTGCTTAGGCCTATCCACAAGCATGGCTGAATGTTGGACCGGTAGTCAGCGACGGGTTGATCTGATTGCAGTGGATTCAACCTAAGACAGGGGACTGACGCCTAGAGGTCAGTTCATCCGATGACGGGTAAGAACCATATGTTGAATTGGACAACCTACCAGGCACGGTCCTAAGCCGCATTGCTTGTTGTTTAATTAATCAGAAGGGGGGAGATGCTGAGGGCCATTACCAAGTAGGAATGACGCATCGAAATTTCCTTGCCAAGCGTACCCCATGCTGCTTAGAGGACATTTGATGGAACATTGCATGCATGCTTTAATAAGGTGACCTTGCTCAAGGACCAAGGCGGATCTGGGTTTAGAGCTGATCAGGTTTGAGGAAGTAACCGGCTCCTTGAGTTTAAGGCGTTGCCAGTTTAAGATAATGGGTTTTAGGGAAGTTGGCGGTTGAAGATTATTGCTGGGATTAGGGTGTTCCTGCTGCTTGTTCCAGTTGAGTTCTCGTGAGATTAAAATGGGATTTGGAGAGAGCCTCGTGGAGTAGGTGGTTGGTGCGGGAGACAGCAGAACGCGTTTGCCCCTGGACCTGTGTGGAGGTGGTGTGAGAGCTGGAATAAAGAATTGCTGTTTGAACCTACAAAGCTGTGAGTGCCTCGTGATTCTGGTGCCAAGCCGAGACATTGGCTTTGGCAGATCATGGTGCACTATCTTTTTGATATATTTTTATATTTGATTTGCAAGAATTTTATTGAGAATTTTTGCATCTGTGTTCATTAGAGATATTCATCTGATGATTTATTTCTTTGATGTGTCTTTGCTTGGTTTTGGAATCAGGGTGACATTGGCCTCATAGGATGAGTTTGGAAGTACTCCCTCATTTTCTATTTCCTGAAATAAATTGAAGAGTATTGGTATTATTTCTTCTTTAGAGGTCTTTTAGAACTCGCACTCAGCTGTGTATCCATCTGGTCCTGTGCTTTTCTTAGTTGGTCAGCTTTTGATGGTGTCTTCTATTCTGTCACTTGAAATTGATGTGTTTACTTTGTGTATATCATCCTGATTCAATTTGGGCAAATCATATGACTCTAGAAATTTGTCAATGCCTTTGATATTTTCTATTTTATTGGAGTACAAGTTTTCAAAATAATTTCTAATTATCTTTTGTATTTCTGTAGTGTATGTCATGATATTTCCTTTTTCATCATGGATGTTAGTAATTTGAGTTTTCTCTCTCCTTCCCTTTGTTAGCATAGCTAAGGGTCTGTCAATTTTATTTATTTATTCAAAGAACCAACTTTTTGTTCTGTCATTTTTTAAATTATTTCAATTTCATTGATTTCAATTTTAATTTTAATTATTTCCTGTCTTCTACTGCTTTTGTTAATTATTCTTCTTTTTCTAGGGCTTTGAGATATAATGTTAAGTCGTTTATTTGTTGGCTTTTTCTTCTTTTAAGGAAGGAACTCCATGCAATGAACTTTCCTCTTTGAACTGCCTTCATAATGTTCTGGAGATTTTAATACATTTTATCTGTGTTCTCATTCACCTCTAAGAATCTTTTAATCTCCTCTTTGATGTCTCTTGCAACCCATTGTTCATTCAGTAGAATATTATTTAGTCTCCGGGTGTTGGAGTAGCTTTTATTTTTTATTTTATCATTGATTTCTAATTTCATTCCCTTATAATCTGGTAGAATCCAGGGTAATATCTTTACTTTTTTGTATTTGCGAAGAGTAAATTTGTGGCATAATATATGGTCTATTACAGAGAAGGATCCATGTGCTACTGAGAAGAAAGTATATTAGTTCATTGAATGATGAAATATTCTGTATATGTCAGTTAAGTCTAAATTGTTGATTGTATTATTGAGATCCATAGTTTCTTTGTTCAGCTTTTGTTTGGACAATCTATCCAGTGGTGAAAGAGATGTGTTAAAGTCACCCAGAATTGTTGTGTTGTGGTCTATTTGATTCTTGAACCTGAGAAGAGTATGTTTGGTGAACGTAGATGCTCCATTGTTTAGGGCATAGAAGTTTATTATTGTTATGTCTTGTTGATGAATTGTTCCCTTAAGCAGTATGAAATATCTTTCTTTATCATTTTTGATTAACTTTGGCTTGAAGTCTACTTTGATATGAGGATGGAAACCCCTGCTTGCTTCTGCACTCCATATGAGTGGTATGAGTTCTTCTCAATCTTTCACCTTCATATTGTTGGGTCTTTTTTTTTAATCAAATTTGCCAGTCTATGTATTTTGATTGGTGAGTTTAGGCCATTAACATTTAGGGTTATTATTGAGACAGATTTCTATTTCCATCCATTTTGTTTATTTTTGGTATTTAATGTGATTTGGTTTGTCCTTTGATTCATTTCATTTTTCCTTCAGTGTAAAACCCCCTTTGCTAATTTTATTGTTGTTTTTCAATTCCTCTTCATGGAATATTTTGCTGAGGATGTTCTGTAGTGTAGGCTTTTGAGTTGTAAAATCTTTTAACTTCTATTTATCATGGAAGGTTTTAATTTCATCATCAAATCTAAAGCTTAATTTTTCTAGATATAAGATTCTTGGTTGGCATCCATTTTCTTTCAGAGCTTGATATATGTTGTTCCAGGATCTTCTAGCTTTTAGGGTCTGGATTGAAAAATCTGAACATACTCTAATCAGTTTCTCACATATGTAATCTGGTTCCTTTCTCTTGTGGCTTTTAATATTCTCTCCTTATTCTGTATGTTAGGCATTTTCATTATAATGTGCCTGGGTGTGGTTCTGTTGTGATTTTGTACATTTGGTGTCCTGTAAGCTTCTTGAATTTGGTTTTCCAATTCATTCTTCATGTTTGGAAATTTTTCTGATATTATTTCACTGAATAGATTGCTCATTCCTTTTGTTTGGAAATCTATTCCTTCTTCTATCCCAATAACTCTTAAATTTGGTCTTTTTATACTATCCCATATTTTTTGTATGTTCTGTTCATGGGTTTCTTACCATTTTCATTGTGTGGTCAACATTATTTTCAAGATTATATATTGTATCTTCATTGTCTGAGGTCCTGTCTTCCAAGCAGTCTAATTTTTGGTGATGCATTCAATTGAACATTTAATTGGCTTTATTGTTTCTTTCATTTCAAGGATTTCTTTTTGTTTTTTTTTTTAAAAAAACTTATCTCCCTATTGAAGTAATTTTTTGCTTCCTGTATTTGTTTATGTAGCTCTTTGTCAATATGATCTTTTTCTGCCTGTATTTACTCTCTTATATCATCTTTTAATTTGCAGAACGTTTTAATTCTGTACATCTTGAACTCCTTCTCTGTCATATCTTTGGCTATGCTGGCCATGGATTCTAATAATGTGATATCTTGATTTGTTTGGAGCATTTATTCCCTTGTCTTTCTTATTGCTTGTGTGTCTTCCCTTCTAGCACTGTGGAGCCTAGGCATACCAATTTTACCCTATAGGCTTATTGTGCCCCTGTAGGAATCTAATACCTCTCCTTTGAGGTGAAGGACAATGTTATCAGATCCCAATATAAACAATATACACCCTAAAAGAACAAATGTTTGCTAATAAGATGTTTACAGTTTGTTCACAATGTACAGAAATGGTGAATTCAATTATTATCTCATGGTAGACAAAGAACCAGGGTTGAGGAGTAGGATGATATGCTGAGGAGGTAGGAGGTGAGGACATAGATTTGTTATACCTTAGGAAGTGTGAAAGAGAAATCTAAAGAGGAAGATTAGTAGCAGGAGAAAGGAGAGAAGTACTTTTGGGTAGACAAGTGAGTGAGAAGACAGTAGGGTACATAAAACAAACACATACATCAAGAAAAATTAAAATGTTAAAAATAGCAGAAATCGGTCGGAAAAAAGAAAAAGAAAAAAATTTAAAAAAATAAAAAAGAATGTACAACACAACATAATATACTATTCAGTCATCCCAGACCTCAGAATCCTAATTCATGCAAAGTATTTAGTTTTACATATGTTGGGGATGTGAGGGTGGGAGAAATTAGAGGGAAAGGGAAAAAAAGAGAAAGAGAGAAAGAAATCTTCAAGGAAGACCCAGGGCTTGTTTTGGTTGGTTATCAGTATCTTTCCTGCTTCCCTTCTCATCCAATAGGTGGGGGTCTGTTGTTAGCTGGTTTCTCCACCCGCAGGATGGTGAAGGTAACCAGGGTGTTACTGTGCCAGGTTAGCGGCTATTGGGGAGATTGTGAGTTAGAAACTGGGTACCTGGAAGATGGTGATGAAGGTGATCCAAGATGAAGGCTCCTGCTTTCAGCAGTAGGTGTCAGGCCAGGTGAGGGGAACCTGGCGATGGTGTTGGACGATGAGTTCAGCAGCGAGCTCTGTGGTTTGCAGTGTCGACTGACTTCAGAGCCTGTGTGAAGTTCCTGGGCACCAACAGGCTACTGCCCGTAGGGGACTATGTCTGCTATTGCAGAGTCCCAAGATGGCGGTGACTAGGGGATGCCCCATGTTGATAGATGGGGGTCCATACAGGGGTGGCAGCAAGAGTTCTTACTTGCAGGAAGCTACTGGGTGTCCTTCATGGGAGCGGTGACTGTGGGAGCGTTGTCTGTGATTTCTGCTCGAGTGGGTGGCCTATAGTTCACGGGTGCTACTGCCACCACCTCTGGTCTCACTTGGGTATCCAGTAGTCCTGCATGGGCGAGTAGTTGGGATACCTACTCTGCCACTGAGGCCTGGAGCCCTGGATGGGCACGGTGTTTCCTGAATGAGGGGCAGGAATATTGCTGGCAGAGAAGCCATATTCTCACAATTTGAACCCACGGTCACGAAGCGTCGCAGAATGTTGCCTCCCTCTAGCCTGCCATCTTGGAACCTCCTCAATTTTTAAAAATCTTAATGTAATAAAAGTATATTGGTTATATACTTCAATTTTTGTCGGGGAGAGGCATATCAGGGATTGAACTAAGGAGCACTCAACCACTGAGCCACATCCCCAACCATATTTTGTATTTTATTTAGACACAGGGTCTCACTGAGTTGATTAGTGCCTAACTGTGAGTCTGGCTTTGAACTCATGATTCTTCTGCCTCAGCGTCCTGAGCTGCTGGGATCACAGTCATGCACCACTGCACCCACCCAGCTTTTATATATATATATGATGTAATTGGACACAATACCTTTATTTATTTATTTATTTTTATGTGGTGCTGAGGATTGAACTCAGGGCCTCACACGTGCTATGTGAGCGCTCTGCCACTGAACCATAACCGCAGTAGCCCACCTCAATTTTTTACCTAGGGTTTTATACCTGAGATTGTATGTATAAAACAGTGCCTCAATGGAAGATATATATATATATATATATATATATATATATATATATATATATATATATATCCTGAACATAGTTTTGACAGATGGAATTTTCCAGAAGGAAATATCAAGTTTTATGTTTTGATTTGGTTTCCTTATATTTATATCAGGAGAGAAGGAGATTAGGAAGAAGTGTGACAGAATGTACATCTGTAGATAACAGAATAATCTGTAAACATGATAGCCAAGCCTGATTGCTCAACCATTATCTTGTAGGCCATAGGAGATATGTAATTGAGCTTCCAGTTTAGAAATTATGGAGAGCAAGCTGTGCCCTATTTTGAGTTACCCCATAATTTTCAGGCTGTGGCTGACTCTGAGTTACTCCATTTTGTAAAGCGGTAGTTTGCCACTTTGAGTCTAATTGCCAAGGTAAAATGATGCTACACCTTGTATATACAAGTAAGCAATCATATCTGCCCAGCACAACCATAGACACAATTTGAAAATTATTTTCTTTGTACCAACTTATTAAACTAAATCCAGGACATGTGGACATGTGGGTGTCCACAATCATATCAGAAACTCTAGACATGAACCTCTCACCAAACACAATGCCTTCACCTAAGACCCATAAAAGAAAACGCTCCCCTAAGACTGGACACAGAGCACCATGACCCCATCACTTGGTTACTCTTCTCAAGCCTTGTCCAGGAAACTCTCCCCCAATTCTCTGTCCACTGGCTTCAGCTCATCATTGTTTCTCCTGCCTGGACCAATGACAAATGAATAACCCATTCAAAGCAGACACTTTGAAACAACTATGAGTCCAGACCTTCACCTGATAACTCTGGGGAACTAGAGTCATCATTAAAACCCTTTTCTGGGCCTGGGGATGTGGTTCAGTGATATAGCGCTTGCCTAGCATGTGTGAGGCACTGGGTATGATTCTCAGCACCACATATAAATAAATAAAGTCTATTGACAAATAAAAAAATATTTTAAAAAAGAAACCTTTATTTGCTTTCTGCCCATGGGCGCCACCGAGAAAGCATCATTAAACTCTCCCTTCCTACAGCTTCATATCTGAATCAGACTCCCCTAATGATCCTGAACTGCTGCAGAAGCTATTCAGAGGACTGAGCTTTGAAACAACTGATGAGAGTCTGAGAAGCCATTTGGAGCAATGTGGAACACTCACGGGCTATGTGGCATCAAGAGACCTTAACACCAAGTGTTCCAAGGCCTTTGGTTTGTCATTTGTGCCACTGTGAAGGAAGTGGATGCAGCCATGAATTCAAGACCACACAACGTGATTGGAAGAGTTGTGGAACCAGAGAGAGCTGTCTCAAGGGAAGATTCTCAAAGACCCGGGGCCCATTTAACTGTGAAAAAAATCTTTGTTGGTGGCATTAAAGAAGACATTGAAGAACATCACCACAAGATTATTTTGAACAATATGAGAAAAGTGAAGTTATGAAAATCATGATTGACTGAGACAGTGGAAAGAAGAGGGGCTTTGCTTTTGTAACTTTTGACAACCATGACTCCATGGATAAGATTGTCATCAGAAATACCATACTGTGAATGGCTACAACAGTGAAGTGAGGAAAGCCCTGTCAAAGCAAGAAATGGCTAATGCTTCATTTAGCCAAAGAAGTCAAAGAAATTCTGGAAACTTTGATGTTGATCATGGAGGTGGTTTTAGTGGAAATGACAATTTTGGTCGTGGAGAAATGAGTGGTCATGGTGGCTTTGGTAGCAGCGTGGTAGTGATGGACATGATGGCATCGGGAATGGCTATAATGGATTTAGTAATAATGAAAGCAATTTTGGAGGTGGTGGAGGCTACAATGATTTGGGCAATTAAAATAGTCATCAAATTTTGGACCCATGAATGATGGAAACTTTGGAGACAGAAGCTCTGGACCTTATGGTGGTGGAGGCCAATAACTTGCCAAACTGTGAAACCAAGGTGACTGTGATGTTTCCAGCAGCAGCAGTAGCTCTGGCAGTGGCAGAGGTCTTCATACTGCCAGGAAATGAAGCTTGGCAGGAGAGGAGAGCCAGAGAAGTAACAGGGAAGCTACAGGTTACAATAGATTTGTGAATTCAGCCAAGCACAGTAGTGGCAGGGCCAAGCTGCTACAAAGAAGATATGGTTTAGACAAAACTCATGTGTATGGGCAAAAAAAAAAAACTTGAGGATGGTATTTGTGACTTATTGAATAACAGATTATTTTAGTTTCTATTCTGTGGAAAGTGTGAAGCATTCCAACAAAGGGTTTTAATGTAGAGGATGACTTCTTCTTCTCCTCCTCCCCCCGCCCCTCCTTCTCCTCCCCCTCCTTCTTCCCCATGCTGTTTATTGCTAAATGTAATGGTCTGATCATGATGCTGAATGTTTCTTAAAAAAAAAACAAAACCTTATCTGACCACCTACAGTAACTCTTTGCATTCCTGTCTGCTCTCTGCCTTTGCTTTTGGCATAGCATCCTTTAACCAGTTGTTCTCCTTAACACTTTCTTAGTTT
Source organism: Ictidomys tridecemlineatus (assembly GCF_052094955.1). Taxonomy (NCBI): domain Eukaryota; kingdom Metazoa; phylum Chordata; class Mammalia; order Rodentia; family Sciuridae; genus Ictidomys; species Ictidomys tridecemlineatus. The sequence continues at coordinate 93,616,457 of NC_135481.1, forward strand.
TTCTGTAACACAGTGTTTTTTGAACTTAAGATGGGATAAAAGAACTTGAGATTGCCAGGCTTATGACTATCAAGTGACCTACAAGTTCTAGGTGAAGAGTAACTGATTGAAGTGGTATAGCTTGTGAATTTATCGTTTAATAAATTCTGACATTGTGGAAAGACACAAATGTGATTGGTCTGTTAATGGCATAGCTGGCTCATGACAGGAAGATTATTTGAGGAGGATGAATTAGAAGTGTTTATAAGACTCAAAATGAGTAGTCCATTTAGGAAGTTCTTCCAAACTAAAGGATGTCTACACTAATTCACAGGGAGAGGAGAGAAAGGGTTTAAAATGTTTATGTGATAGAAACAAAGAGATAACTAGTGACTAGTAGACAACAATTAATACAGCCAGATGAGAGAGAGGAATTAAAAATGAATCCCAAGAGCCAAGCGCAGTGGTGCACACCTGTGATCCTCAGGAGACTGAGGCAGGAAGATTGTGAGTTCAAAGCCAGCCTCATCAACTTAGGGAGGCCCTAAGCAACTCAGTGAGACCCTGTCTCTAATTAAAAAAAATACAAGTGCTGAGGGCCATTACCAAGTAGGAATGACGCATCGAAATTTCCTTGCCAAGCGTACCCCATGCTGCTTAGAGGACATTCGATGGGACATTGCATGCATGCTTTAATAAGGTGACCTTGCTCAAGGACCAAGGCGGATCCAGGTTTAGAGCTGATCAGGTTTGAGGAAGTAACCGGCTCCTTGAGTTTAAGGCGTTGCCAGTTTAAGATAATGGGTTTTAGGGAAGTTGGAAGTTGAAGATTATTGCTGGGATTAGGGTGTTCCTGCTGCTTGTTCCCGTTGAGTTCTCGTGAGATTGAAATGGGATTTGGAGATAGCCTCATGGAGTAGGTGAATTGTGCGGGAGACAGCAGAACGCGATTGCCCCTGGACCTGTGTGGAGGTGGTGTGAGAGCTGGAATAAAGAATTGCTGTTTGAATCTACAAAGCTGTGTGGTGGCTCGTGATTCTGGTGCCAAGCATTGGCCTTGGCATACAAGAAGGGACTAGGGATGTGATTAAGCACCCTTGAGTTCAATCCTAGTACCAAAAAAATAAATAAATAAAATAAAAGTTTTATCTTTTGTTATTAGCTTCTAATCATTGGCATTATTTTCAGAGATTATGTTCTATATGATACATATTCTTTGCTATTTATTTATATTTACTGTATACCTTATATGAATACATATGCTTAAGGAGTAAATACACTCTTTATGTGTCGGACACAGGATTTGGAAGCATCTGTATTTTCCTGGTCTATAGAATAGTACCCCACAACTGCTCTGTTACCTCCCTGGCTATTCTTATTCTATTTAGGATACTGGCTCCTTTTCCTCTCTTTTATTCACAAATTCAGCAATCCTGAATTCCATGCCTCATCTTTGCCATTTTCCTGCTTTTTACTCTCCACATGGTCTCATTCACACACAGTAGCTACAATGTCCATCTTAGGTTAATATACTTGCAAAGGAGCCTACTCCAGACTGCCCTTCTAAACTCTAGGGAGTTTATGCAAATGCCCATGGGATAGCTCCAGCCTACTATTCTCTTTTTTTTTTCCAGTTTACTATTCTATGTCTCAGATTGAAGATTTTCACTCCTCCTTGTATTCTTGATCTTAAGTAAGAAACCTTTCCTCTCCCTCTTCCTTACTGACCACATTCTATCTAACGCCAAATCTTACCATCTTTCTCATGCACCTTTCTTGAATTAAGAGTCATTTTTGCATTTCCAAGGCTACTCTTTTAATCCTAACACCCATTCTGTCTTGCCTGACTAGAACATGTTGCTAAAGGGTTTTGATTTGGATTTTTTCCCCCTGGTACTGAGGGTTGAACCCAGAACCTTGTGCATGCTAGGCAAGCAGTCTACCATGGAGCTACATCCTCAGCCCCCACCACAGGCTTTTTTTTTCTTTTTTTTCATTTTATTTTGAGACAGGATTTCACTAAGTTTCCCAGGCTAGCCTATAACTGTATTTGGGATTACAGGTATACGCCACAATACCCAGTTTAGGATAATTTTTTTAGATACTGTTTTCTTGCTCTGAAATGCTACTGACTTTACCTTTTGCTCATAGGATGAAATGTAAGTGGACCCCATCTACTTTTCAGCTTTATCCCAAACTGAGACAGTTAGGGACCACCATGGAGACTGAAGACAAAAAGAAGCAGCCTTAGCCCTTGGTCTGTCATCAATTAAAAGAATTGTATGCAGAAAAACATCTGAGGCCTAACCTATCATTCCTTAAAATTGTTATGTATTTTTTCCTTTTCTTTCCATTTTCCATTCCACATTTTTCAACAATCTTATCACAAAGTTCAGGATGGCCATAAAGCCAGGTGCCCCATAAAAGTGAGAACACTGGAGCCATACTCCAAGAATAAACCAAATGACTACAGATCCATATCTTCCTCAAGGAAGAAATTCCTTGAAAAAATACCACACTCATGACCAGTGGAAAATTACCAGACCCTATCCTACCTCAGCAACCCAATACAAATACTTGTTCCTTTCCTTGTTTGGGAAGCAGCCTGATCTCTATATATTGGTGCTATCTCCTTTCTCCTTGAGATAAACCCTCCTCCTCCTCCTCAATTAAACCTTTGTCTGTGTGTTCTTACTTTGGGGCTCTATTTCAATTTTTCTCTTCGTAATTTTATAGGCAATATTTTAAAAACATATTCTATTTCATTTCTATTGGAATCAGTCACAGGCTCCTGTCTCTGGCATCAAAACGACCACCCTGCATTCTGAACTCTTACAACATCAAGGGTCCCACAGCTTCCAGCCTGCATGAAATGTTTGTGTCTTCAGGCCTATGGAAATGGTTCTACCTGGAAATTTTAAATGCTGTCCTCTCCCTTTCCTCACTCACAATCTCAGCCTAGTACACAGACAGTGAGTATGCATACACACACACATACATGTACACACATTTACCTGGAAAATTCTACTCATATGTAAGGAAGATCAGGATGAGGGTGAAAACTTAAAAAGATTTATTACTTTGCAGATACTGACAATTCATAATTAATGTGATTTTAGTTGGAGAGGAATATGTGAGTAGGGAGAAGGTAGAAAATAGTTCATGTCTGTGGGCAGTCCTCATCATCCTCTCTCTTTTGACTTGTTAAGGAAATTTTCTTAAACCCCCACAATATTATAACATGCTAATTTCCACTTCTTCTCAGACACTTAATTGCCCAGGCATTTAGATGATTTTATCTCCCAATCCACATTCATATTACTTTCTCCTGGGATTAGTTGCCTGGTAACCCTGATCCTAAGCTTTCCTTTCTAGTAATTAAGGTTTTTTTTTTTTTTTTTGTATTCTCCAATCATTATCTCCAGCTGAGTTTTCCTGCAGTGTACACTTATTTATTTCTAAATCTAGGATGGGTAGACATAAAGAAATAATTCTATTTTGTTAGAGTAATATACAGAGTGTGTTTATATGAGACCATTAACTAAGTATTTATTGGTAGAAGAATATTTCTGGGTTTTTGTCCTATTTCCTGCTAGATGAAAGTGACCTTTTCCTCGAGAATCTCTGTCTTTATGAGAATGGCTTTATGTGAATCTGATGTACAATGTGAGATGATTCTGGATTTTCTTGTGACTGTCAAAAGTGAAATTCAGTGTCATCTTACAGATCAGGATTTTAAAAAGATAAAAAAATTCAGTAACAGCCAAATAAACCTTGATAAAAGAAAAAATGTTTGAAATGATATACTTTACACAATTTCTTTTCTTATGCCATCAGTCTATATCTAAGTTATTCCCAAATTATGTGTAAATGAAGAATATTCATATAATTTTTGTTTGTATACTGTACATACATAAAACATAAAACCATATGATATATGTGCTAGCTTTTTTGGCATTTTTAAAAAGATGCTATTTATAAATGTGAAAATATCTTTCTGATTTATGGGCAAATCACTAAAAAAAACCAATTTGTTGTCTTTGTCTTCATTTATTTATTCACTCAGCTTTTTGTTTTGATTGGGAACAGAATGGCCATGTAAATCAGTATGGTAATGCAAAGTGAAAAATTATGTAATAGGTGTTATAGGTTTAGAGAAGGCCAATCAACTGAAAAGTCCCAGTGAAAGAATGAAATTATGCTTTAAAATACAAATTTAACATGCTTAAATTTGTATTTTAGATGAATGAGACATATTTGTACATGTGTGTACAAAGATTAAAAATTTATATTTTTGCTGTTAATGTATTGCTCCTCTTACAAGAAAACTGAAAACACAAGAGTTTGTCAAATCTCAAAAGCAAGATTAGAAATCACAATGATATCTGTGATATTTTAATACAGAATGAAAATTTAATTAATTAATTAATTCATTTTGGTACTGGGGATTGAACCCAGGGGCGCTTAACCACTGAGCCACATCTCTAGCCCTTTTCTTAATATTTTACTTAGAGACAGGGGTCTCACTGAGTTGCTTAGGGTCTTGCTAAGTTGCTGAGGCTGGCTTTGAACTTGCAATTCTCCTGCCTCAGCCTCTGAGCTTCTGGGATTACAGGCAGGTGTGCACCACTGCTCCGATCTCAGAATGAAAATAAATTCGACTTTGATGTGTGGTTGAAATTAAAATAAGTTAAAATTGAAATTAGTATGAATAAATCCAAAGTGGTATTAAAAATTGTCCTTGCATGTACACAGTCTATAAAGTCTTTTTCTCTATGTAGAAATAGAAAACCTAAGTAGAGAGGTTTTACAAAGTTAAAGTCTCTATCTGGGAATATTAAAATTGCTTATTATTAAAGGAAAGTACTCAAAATACCTGAGTGGATGCTAAGAATTCTTGAAATACAAAAGCTTGACCTGGCCTAATAGTTCCTGATTGAGTAAGACTTAATGGATCCCTGCCACATGGCACAACAGTATAGCTTGCCCAGGTATACCTCTTGACATAACAGCTGTAAGAAATATAAAGGAATTGACAAACTAGAATTGATGATGCCATTATCTCAGTTATTTCATTTCCCCTGAACTAATATAATACTAGGCATAAAACATCAAGTAAGCTAAAATAATAGCAAAGTTAAAATACAACTGGGTTGAAGACAATATCTGTAAAAATAAAAATTTAAGAGTTAACATTGACATATTAAATACTTAATGATATACCAAGCCCAGTCCTGGGCACCGTAGAAAACGGTTGCATTTGATCCTCCCAACAACCTGATGAGGTATTTATTGTTAAATCATCAACTTACATGCAAAGAAATAGAAGCTTAGGGAAATTAAACTAGTCATGATGACAAACGTGATCCAGGGGACCTTACTCTCCAGAATCTTTACTCCTTCGCATTTTGCTGTTCTGCTTTTAACATTGAACACAACCAAAGTCTGAACTTAGTATTGAAAGCTAAGTGTGATTTTCCTTGGAAAGGAAATGGGTACATTGCTTTGGATGGGGGAATAGCTTGACAGTCATAAAAGTGGGAGGGATTTGATTCAGAGAAGATGAGTATATTGTGCCATGAGCATACATTGTGACAGTGCTGCAAGTTGATATTGAAGGAGCACATGGGCCCAGCTGGTTACAGATATTATTTGCTTAGAAATTCTGACTTTATCCAGAAGGCATTAGCTAGTCAATAGAGGCCTGTATGGGAAAATGAGAATTCACATGTCAATAAGAAGGGTGAAGAGGGAGCACTATATTAAGCAATGGTCTCTGACAATCCAGATAAAAGACAAAGTACAATTAAACTAAGGTGGGAACTATCAAAGTAACCAAGATATAGACCTTGGTCCTCCAAATAAAATAAATTTGCTCTCCACTCACTCAGGCCCACAGGTGGGAACACTTCAGTTTGAACTTGTCTGTTGGGTACGGTAAGTGGTGGGAAAGCAGTGTGGAGATTCCTCAAAATACTCCAAGTGGACCCACAAGACGACCCAGCTATCTCATTCCTTGGTATTTATCCAAAAGAACTAAAATCAGCATTCTACAGTGATGCAGGTATACCAACATTTATAGCACTATTCACAATCGCCAAATTATTAAAACTGCCTAGGTGTCCCTCAATAGACGTTGACAAAGAAAAATATATATACACACAATAGAGTTTTACTCAGCCATAAAGGAGAATGATTATGTCACTTGCTGATAAATGAATGGAACCAGAGAATATCATACTGAGTGAACTAAGCCACCCTCAGAAAGTCAAGGGTTGAATATTTTCTCTCATATGTGGAAGCTGAAATCAAATAAGGAATTTAAAAATGGTGAGTGGGAGATCTCATGAAAACAGTAGGAAGAACTGTGGAATAGAAGAAGGGGATCAAGAAGGGAGGGAGAAGGGATAGGAAAGGAGAGAAAACAGAATGAAACTGACCAAACTATGTTAGGTACATATATGAATATATCACAGTGAATTCCACTTGCATGTGTAACTATAATGCACCAATTACAAATATAAATTAATAGAAGAAAGACCAATGAAGTAGACAAAGCAGACAAGGGAAGAGAGGAGAAGGGGATATTTTTAAAGATTGAAATGGATATGATGTATTCATTTATGAATAAATCAAAATGAACCCTAAAATTATGCATAACTGTAATGCACTCATAAAATTTTAATTGAAAAAGAGGGGGTAATGGGTCAACAAAAAAAATCTGCCTTGAATTTTTTACACAGCACTATTTTCTGCTGTGGGATTTTTAAAATTAATTTAAATAAGAAATCATCACTTGTGACTTTAGAGGAAAGAGTAATTGCAAAGTCATTAGGTTTCCTGAATGAAAAAGTATAATGTATTCTAAGAAAATAAGTGAACCACCATAGGGCCAGTGTATAATTTAAAGCTGTGAAGTGGGTCATTGCTTAGTGTCCCAAATCTAGTCTACATGTAGCACATTCATAATCACACTCCATCTGGCTAAAACTCGTCATATTATTCTGTATGCCAAGAAAAAAATTGTTTTAGAAAAGAAGGAAAGGAAAAAGGAGGGTTTTAAAAATATTTGACCTTCCTCAATCCTACGAGGATTCACTGCATCAACTTTCACCACAGGAGACCTAAGTATCAGCACATAGTGTTTAATTTGAGAGCACTGGCTGGGATGCAGGTTATATCAGAAATCTCTTCAATGTGCGTCCCCCCCCAGTCTCCATTCTCATTACCTCTCACTTCAATTCTGTAATAGACTGTCCCTGATTAACTCTGGTTTACTTGCCCCACTGGAATAATAAACAATAAGAGGAAATAAAAGGAGCTTCTTTGGAAGTCAGATGTGTAGAATTGGTAATTGAACCCATGGGGATGCACAAGATCTCCTAGATGTAGTGTAGCCTTTAAAAAACCAACAATCTTTTTTACTACTGACCTAGGGAGAGAGCACATGTTGTTCTTTTATTCAATAAATAAGTATGATGAATACTATTATACAGTTACTATAGGATTAAAATATTCTACCTGGGAAATAATGGGGGTAATGGGGTAGGATTTCAGTAATGACTTCATACAGGAGATCACATTTTAATGGACATAAAAGTGAAGAGGTATTTCCCAGATGTGGTGGGGAAGAGACAGAAGAGAGAAGATGGGAGGAGAAAGAAAGAAAGGGCAAAATATGTAGGCACAAAGCATCCTGACATATTCCAAGTTTTGCAAGCATTTCCTGTGGTCTGGAAATTAGGAGTAATAGAGAATGATAATGTGAAAGACTCATATGAGATATATAACATGAAGCAAACTAAGCCCAGTAACTGGAGGCCTTGTATTCTTCAATGTAACTATTTTGGACTTTATCCTACAAGCAATGAGTTAAGCATTGGGAAGTTTTACCTAAAAGGTAATAAGACTTTTTTTTTTTGTCATAGGAAGCCCAATCTGACAGTTTTATAAAGAATGGATCGAAGGGTACAAGTGCATACAGGCACAACTATCTATAGTTAAAGCAAAGAAAGAATTTGGACCAGAATTGGGAAAACAGCAATGAAATGAAGAGGAAAGAGTAGATGTGATGGTTATCAAGGAATTAGAATTTAAAGAACTCGGTGACTGAATGAACATGGGAGTGAGTGAGAAAATCTAGGATGACTCCCAGTTATTTGGCTTGAGTGAAGGGCAAATAGTATTCACTGGGGAAGTTGTGAACCTATGAAGGTGAGATAACTATTGAACCTACAAATAGTGAGATCCAGAGGGTACTTGGAAATAAGAACAGATTTTAGGGAAAGCTGTGAACTAGAGTTATGCACATGGGAGATATTGGAAGCAAAGAAAAAAAATCACCTTTCATCTCTGTAGTCCTGCCAATGACTTCACTCATGATCTTGTGATCTCTACATTTGTCCATTAAAATTACCTCCATAGTGATCTCTCCAGTTCATTCTTCACATTTTTCACATTCCCATCAAGGTGGTAGTTCTAATATATACTAGAATATATATATATATATATATATATATCACATATATTCTAATATATATTATATAATATATACTCATACTCTCTCACTTTAAAACTCTAGTGGCTGCCTACAAGTCTGCAAAACAAAATCTCTACTTCTTGCTTTGGGATGTTTGACAGTTAGAGAATAGGGTAGCCTCACTAAAAATGTCTGTTTTTTATTTGATGTCTTACAAGGATTTCACTCTATGATTATTCCAAGGAAATCTTATTCCTACCCTACATGTCTGTGATCACACCATAGAAAGACATGGATCCTGTGCCTCCAGATTCTTAAAAACTTATTCTCTACTGCCACTGTAAAACTCAGAAATGCCAGCTACATCTTTGGCCTCCAACCCCAACTGGAGATTCGGGACCTGTGGTATCTAGATGTGAGCCACCCAGAATAGGTAGTTTCAAGAACTCTAAATGAAATGCAGCTAGAGGAAATTCCTTGGCCTCTCATTCCTAGACCTTTTCCTTAGTCATTACTTCAAATCTTTATTACCTTAGTGATAATTTCAATAGCTAAAAATGACTCAAGTGAATAATGGCTAGCCAGAGTTCTAGGATATGAACCAGAGCTCAGACTGTCAGCTGCTAGACCAAACTGTACTTGCAAACATCTTTTTGTTAGGCAACACTTAGATTCTCTGAACAATTTTTTGTTGTGGTGGTGGCACTAAGTATTGAACCCAAGGGCTCTCTATCACTGAGCTCCATCCCAGCCCTGTTGATTTTTCATTTTTGAGACAGCATCTTGCCAAGTTGCCCAGGATGGCCTCAAACTTGTGATCTTCCTACCTTAGCTTTACTGGGATTACAAGTGTGTGCCACCATGCCCAGCTGGACAAGTTTTTTTTTAAAAAAAATCTTTATTCCTTTCCTACTGTTAAAATGTGAAAAATCAATCCGCTTTAGAGATGTGGGTGAACTTTACATTTTGATGATTGCAAATCAAGTAGAGCTATAGCAGAATTTTTCCTTAGATGGAGATTTGATTTTCAGTTCATCACCCCTGACTCAGTTCAATCATGTGGAGTAGGCTAGCATTTCTCAATCATTAAGATGCATGCAAATCACCTGGAGAATTCTGTTAAAATTCAGATTCATATTCAGAAGTTGTATGGTAAGGTTCTAACAAACTCCAATGCTAAAGCTGCTGGTCCGAGGAAGCATACCCTCAGTGGCAAAGAATTTGGGTAGATAGGATAGTAGTTAAGTGCTTCTTATGCCTCCAATGGTCTGGTTTTAGATCTGAGTTCAGTCACTTACTGGTTCTAAGTGGGTAAATTCCCTGGGAAAATTCCTGTATTAACTGTACCTCTGCTTCCTCATTTATAAAATTGTTCTATTAATAGTTCTTAAATTATTACATGTAAGATTGAGTTATTGTATGTGACAGTTCTTAGAAGAATGCCTGACACTCAGTAAAAAATTCAATAAATATTAACTATTATTATTTATTATTGATGTTACTGTGGTTATTCTCATGTTTAAAACTGTGATGAAGTCTGAACTCCTGGGGATGGCTTATAATGCCTTTCATGATCTGGCCTCTATTTTCCTCTCATCTCTTAGCATGATCTGGCCTCTATTTTACACTCATCTCTAAGCACTCTGCTCTCTCCCTAGAAAGTACACTCTCATCCTGATCCCTCTGCCCATGGAGATCTTAATAATACCAGAGACAGGAACTTCTGACCCAATGACAATAGAAATGAAACTGGGAAAAGTATACAAACACATAGAGGGAAGAAATAGAGGCTTTACTTTGAGGAGAAGAGGACAGCCCTGATTAAGAAAATATTCAGGCTGACCTCTGAAGAAAGGAAGGAGTTAGCCTTTTATCTAGAGCAGAGGTGGGCTATGCTTTGTTACTTTTCCACTGGAGATGTCCTAGCATCACCTTGCATCTGGTCTCTGTGGTTGACTTGAATAAGAATAGGAGAGTTGGAAGTGTTGAAAAGGGGGAGGGAGGAGAGAAAGATTTGAGTGGATTACAAGTTAAGAATTAAGGCCTGAGAGTTTACCCTTTTGTCTTACTCCCTAGTGATTTTATTCTTCTTATTCTTTTTTTTTAATTTTAATTTTTAGTTGTAGATGGATACAATACCCTTTTTTAAAAAAATTTCTTTATGTGGTGCTGAGGATTGAACCCCGTGCCCAATGCATGCAAGGCAAGCGCTCTACCATTGAGCCACACAACCCTAGCCCTCCTTCTTATTCTTAAGGGGTGAAAGGATAGACCAGTTCCCTGTCTTCTCATAGCTTCTTCCTACTGATGTATGGATGTTGATACTCTCTGTCCTTGGAGGCTATAAAAATCTCTCACTGCCTGATCAGATGGGGACAAGTTTGGCACTGCAGGTTTGGTCTGTGATGGTTCAGAAACTGTGGGTGAGCATCAGCTTGACTTCAAACTGATGAAGTTTGGAAGACACAAATCTTATAAGCATATTGAAGAAGCAGAGACCAAAGATCAAAAATAGAATAATGATGACTAATGGTGCTAAAAGTGGTAGAAGCCAGGCAAGATGAGGTGGCATTTGGCAGATACCTTCCATAGATCCTTTGTAGTTATATTTATGTAGCCATTCAGCTTCCTGGTATGTTTCCTTAATGTCAACCTCTACATATCCTGTGTTTACCTAAGTACAACAGGTACAGTTTAGGAGCACACAAACCCCTCCCTGCTATGGTAATGAGAAAGGTTAGCTTCCCCTATTTTTCATCCCAATAATGGCCAAGGAATTTAGTGTAAGCTGTAGATCAACCAGTGCATCTGCTGGGGTTTTTCCCCCCTATTTTCTCAAGGACTTCATAGTGTTACTTTTTGGTAAGTGAAGCTGCTCCAGAGAGCAAGAGATGGGACAGTCCCCTACGGCTCCTGAGGAATCTGTCCTATAGCACACTTACATCAGTATGTACTGAGGACCCTGGTTTTGTTGGAGATTATTATCTGTGCAGGGATGGCATGTCTGGAAGTTACTCTACCTAATAGCACCATTGTTGCTATCTCTGGCAAACAGCTGAACCATCCTGGAGCCCCAGGGCTTATCTGTGGGAGAAATGACCTACTGGTCTTGGGATGGGTTCCTGCTTTGGGGTTAGGACCCTTAAAGATAAACCTGGTTTTTATATATGACTTTTTTTTACTCCATGTCTTTGGTTATACAGCATTTAAGACTAGGTAGGGAGCCCTTACGTCAGCTTCTTTTCAAATTGGTAAGGTCAGTCAAAGCCCTCTAAGAGTTACTTTTAGAGCCTCATATTGGCTTCTTTTAGGCCTTTCCTCTACCAGCTGTCTCATCTTCAAGGACAGGACAGGATCTTACTGATCCTGTGACTTCCCTTGACTTTGACTTTTCCTTTCCAATGACTCTCTTCTCTGAAAAACGTGCACTGGTTGGTTCCTGGTCTCTAGGGATCTCAAGATCCCCTGATTAGGAGGTCAGGTAACTCACTGGAGTTCTAAGACACTTTTAGAGGGGCCCTGTCATCCCCTAATCACGGAAGTGGTGGTGGAAGGTGAGAATCAACACACTGACTGTATTCTTGGCCCTTTTATCCTTCTTGGGTTTGGTCTCTACATTTTGGTTGTTGAGCACCCAGAAGGCTAGTTCCATCAGTCTTGAAGAGGGAGTAGTATTATAATTTTAACTTTTTCAAATTTCATCATTACCCCTTCCATTTAATAAGGGTCAATATCAGTACAGGGAGTCAATATCAGATTCTGTTGTAAAAGTGATGGTTAATTTCTCAAAACACTGTTCCGGTTGTTCTGTTAGAAGTTGTGCTTTTTTGCAAAATGTTAACAGGCAACAGTTACAAAGTTTTACTTGTAAAATACAAAATAAAACTAATAAGAGCAAAACAAATCCAGTTTGTACAATAGTTCTGAACCAAGAAACATAATTTTCACAATAATACTCATATTTATCAGACATTTGAAGAAAACCTAATTTGTTTGGAAAAAAAAACAAATCTAGTTGAAAACTGTGTCGATGATGACATTTTAGAGTTTTTAAAATAAGTCTGATTGCAAATGTTTTAATGAAAAATCAAAGCTGTAGATAAAAAAGACTTAGAACATCCATGGTTAGAATTTTGAGGAGAGTTTACCAATTGACAAAACAATCTAGTTATTTCCATTGTAGATAGCATTTAACATAACAATTATGACTGATAGCAATATAGCAGGAACATGAAGCTTTCCTTATTATTTTTTTTCAGAAATACTTTGCTACCCCAGTGTAAACTATAATAACTTTGAGTCCAAAGTGGTGGCCCAAGCCTGTAATTCCAGTGACTCAGGAGACTAAGGCAGGAGGATCAAAAGTTCAAGGTCAGCCTGAGAAAATTAACAAGACCTTGTTCCAAAATAAAAAATTAAAAAGGATAAGGGTGTTCCAGGCACAAAACTTAACTCAAAGTAGATCAAGGACCTAAAAATTAAACCAGAGATGCTGTACCTAATAGAAGGGAAAAAGGGCCCAAATCTTCATTATGTCGGATTAGGCCCCAACTGCCTTAATAAGACTCCTATAGTGCAGGAAATAAAATCAAGAATCAATAAATGGAATGGATTCAAACTAAAAAGCTTCTTCTCAGTAGAATAAACAATCATTGAGATGAATAGAGAGCCTACAGAATGGGAGCAAATTTTTACCACACACACATCAGATAGAGCACTAATCTCTAGGATATATATAAAGAACTTAAAAATCTTAGTACCAAACTAATAACCCAATCAATAAATGAGCCAAGGAACTGAACAGACACTTCTCATAAGATGATACACAATTGATCAACAAATATATGAAAAAATGTTCGACATCTCTAGCAATTAGAGAAATGCAAATCAAAACTACTCTAAGATTTCATCTTGCTCCAGTCAGAATGGCAGCTCTTAAGAATACAAACAACAGTAAGTGTTGGTGAGGATGTGAGGGAAAAGGCACACTCATACATTGCTGGTGGGACGGCAAAATGGTACAGCCAATTTGGAAAGCAATATAGAGATTCCTTGGAAAACTGGGAATGGAACCACCATTTGACCCAGCTATCCCACTCCTTGATCTACACCTCAAAGAGTTAAAAACAGCAGGGACACAGGGACACAGCCACATCAATGTTTAGAGCAGCACAATTCACAATAGCTAAATTGTGGAACCAACCTAGATGACCTTCAGTAGATGAATGGCTAAAGATAATGTTATACAAACACACACACACACACACACACACACACACACACACACAATGAAATATTACTCATCATTAAAAGAGGATAAAATCATGGCATTTGCAGGTAAATGGATGAAGTTGGAGCATATAATGCTAAGTGATTTAAGCCAATCCCCAAAACCAAATGCTGAATGTTTTGTCTGATATAAGGATGCTGATTCATAATGGGGATGTGTGGGGAGGGCATGAGAGGAATAGATGAACTCTAGATAGGGCAAAGGGGAGGGAGCAAGGGGAAGGGAGGGGGTGTGGGAAAGATGGTAGAATGAGATGGATATCATTTCCCCATGTACATGTATAAAGACACGAGTGGTGTGACTCTACTTTGTGTACAACGAGAGACATGAAAAATTGTGCTCTATATGTGTAATATGAATTGAATCACATTCTGCTGTCATATGTAACAAATTAGAATAAAATTTTTTTTTAAAAAAGGGTGAGGATGTAGCTCAGTGGTAGAGTGCCCCTGGGTTCAATTCTCAGAACAAAAACAAAAACAAAAAACAAACAAATTAACCCCAAATCCCTGTAACTTTTGTGTATAACTTATCATTAATAAAGTTACTTTTATCTAATTACAAAATATTAAATGCCATAAATAAATCATCATTTAAATTCTTATTTTTTTGTATTTTCTTGTCTTAAAAATAAAATGATTTTAAAAATAAGGTAGATGTGGTTCTCCAAGAACAATGTTCTTGTTTACGATGTACTCCCTAGGTTACCAGTACCTAATCTTTTAATTATCAGAGTGGCTTGGAATGAACAGTGTTTGGGCATGTCTAATTTATCTTTGTTCAAAGATGAGGGTCATAATACAATCAGGAACACACAAACATAACCCTGAAAAAGGCTATCATTACTAACAATTTTTGTTTGGAGGACATAAGCTCAATTAAAACATTGTTTGTTTGTTTGTTTTCAATACTGGGATTGAACCAAATTCTTGTACATGCTAGGCAAGCACTTTACCACTGAGATATATCCCCAATCCTTTAAAAATATTTATTTTTAAATGTTTGAGACAGGATCTCACTAAGTTACCCAGGCTGGCCTTAAACTTACAGTCTTCCAACCTCAGCTTCCTGAGCAGCTGGGATTACAAGTGTGTACCACGGTGCTCAAAAGAAAAGTGTTTTCTTAAGCACTACTGCATTTTTGGAAAGCCTGTACATTCAACAGACAAAGAAGCTAGTAATATTTAGTACCACTACTACCCAGTATAGTTTTGTATATTAACTTAGCTTATTATTAACTCTAATCCTAACCCAAACATACTACACACACACACACACACACACACACACACACACACACAAACACACACACACACACATACAAATGTTCTGACAAGAGTTCTGAAACAAAGAATATTAAAATTAACCTGTTTTTTTTTAGCCATTATCAAGTCAATCATCATAAACACAAAACAAAAGCCAGACTAACAGATCTAAGAACATATGAGCCAATTACATTAAGTCAGAGTACACTTTCAGGTACAGAGGAAACAAGAGGGGAGCCAAAGTAAGAGGAAAAAGTAGGAAGGTGAGAAAAAAGGAGTACACGGCAATTAGTTAGGGGACTTGCACGCCCTTCCATGTGGCAGGGAACTTAATTCCCTTAATTCCCTCTAACACGTCAGTAGTAGACTCAAACCCCTTCCAGTCAGCAGACTCACACCTCCCTCTACTTGGCAGGGGACTCAACCCCTGTCACAAGCTCACCAACTACTTCAGGGGATCAGGCCTGCTTTCTTGTTGGCAGCTCTCAAGATGATCAACCTTGGTGAGAAACTCCCCATGAATCAACCAGGAGACAAGAACCCCCTCCCAATACTATGGAGATTCCCTTCCACAACAGATATCAGACTCCCCAACTCAAATGGGAGCCAAAAGGTAGGAGAGAGAAAAGTAGAAAGAAGGAGGGGGGGAGGGAAAATGAAGTATTGCTTGCAGGGTGGGAGACAGGAGGCTTACCTGTCAGTGACTTTGGAATTAAGAAGGTCCGAGAGGCCATTCTTTTGGTGGCAGAGGTCATTGTCCAGGGATCCCAAGTCAAACAGGTCTTCCCCCTAAGCTTATTTCCAAGATCCCACTGGAGTTGATAAATGGGACCAGAGACAGGAACTTTTGACTCAATGACAATAGAAATGAATCTGGGCCAGAATACAAACACACAAGCAGGGCTTTAGTTGGAGGGGGGGGGGGGGAAAGGGAGGTCTTTACCTCGAGAAAAAGAGGAACAGCCCTGATGGACAGAAAATTCAGACTGGCCCCTGAAAAGAGGAAAGAGCAGCTGAGGTGAGTGAGGGTCTGGAATTTTTGCCCAGGTCCCAAGTATGATAATATTTTAAAGGAACTTCTTTCATGTGGAAGATCCTTGGAGACATCTTGGCATCATCTTGCATTTGGTCTCTGTGATTAGCTTTAGAAGGGTTGGGAAAGGCACATTCCAAACAGTGTTGAAAGAGTTGAGGAGGAGCGGGGAGGGAAAAGTCTTAGCAGGTAAGAGGTTATGTATTAAGACCCACGAGTTTATCTGCCCTTTTGTCCCTATCTCATTTCTGCCTAGAATGACCTTCCTTCTCTTGAGCTAGTCAACTCTTAGATGTCCCTTGAAATTTAGTTGGGGAAACTCAAGTTAGCTGAGTTGAAATTCCTCCCAGATCTTCCCCATTACCACTGTGAGTTAGGTTGCTCTCATACACGCTCCGATAGCATCCCAAGTACATCTCCGTACTCAGTCCCTATCACAGTGTACTTCAATGGTCACATTTTCTCTCTTCTTTAAGAAAAATTCCTGTAAGAGTAAGCTTCCTGTCAATGTCCATTGTGGAATAAATTAATACATGATGAAATCAGTATTGGTGCTATTTCTGAAGTATACTGGTTTGAATTTTTTGATGGACCGTTTCTTTTATGGGTCCTGGATTTCTGGCCTTTAAGGGTTGAGGAAGGCTATCGCCCCATCCCTCATTTCAGGGATGCCCACGCAGCCACCACTGCCATGACCCTGCCAAGTACCTGAAAGCAATACAGTAGACCCTGCAGAAGTTCTTCCATTCTCAGATTCAAGAATGTGACTAAGTAAGGTACAAATGCAAGGTTCAATCATCAGCTAAGTGGCTAGCCCAGCCTGGCAGATTTAGACCTAAAGTGAGCCGACTCAATTCAAATTTATGCTAGATACTTTCTGTGGACCATTTTTATTTAACTCTGCATGGCTCATTTTTATGGCCTATGAGACCTCTTCTGATCTCACGTTTGTCCACCTCTCTAGCCAAGTCTCATTACTCTATGTTCCAGCCACATGGGCCTGTTTGTTTTCACTTCCTGAAAGACACAGCTACCTTCAGCAGATTCTTCATGCAAGCTAGTTTGTTGACCTTAATTGTATCCTTATCCCACACACTTTACACACACACACACACACACACACACACACACACACACACACACACACACATATACATATACACATAGCCTCCAAGCTATCTCTGCCTCCTTTTCACCTTCAGAATGTTAGACTCTTGAGACTAGGATATTTTTTTTTCACTGCCTTATTTCAAGCACCAAATACAGTGCTGGGGTGTAGCTCAGTGGTAAAGCACTTGCCTAGCATCAAAAAATGAAAAGTAGGGGCTGGGGTTGTAACTCAGTGGTAGAACGCTTGCCTCACACACTTGAGGCACTGGGTTTGATCCTCAGCACCACGTAAAAATAAACAGATAAAGTGAAGATATTGTGTCCATTTACAATTTTAAAAATTTACAAAAAGAAAAAGAAAAGTAAACCTAACACCAAGAGTAGTGCCAAGGCACATGGTAAGAACTCAATGAATATATGCTGGATATTGTTGAATTCACTCCTCCTAGGAGGTCTCTGCTTAACAGAAACCTCACAGAAAGGTCTCTGATGCTTGCCCCATCTAAAGGCAGCCTCCCTCCCCCTTCAATACTCTATGAGTTCCCAGATGTGTTTGTTTGTACTTCATGACACCTATCACCAATTATATATATATATTCTCCTTTGTTTACTTTCTCTCCTGTGTTCTCTCCAATAGATACTAAGTTCCATGAGGAAAGAAATATGAATTTTGTTTGATGTTTAGCACCTAGTAATTGGTAGATAAACATTTGTTTTTAAGAATTGCTTAGTGAAAATTAACCAGCCAAAGAATGGTGGCACTATTATTCCATTTTATTTGATATGATAAACAAAATCCCCAAAAGGTTTTAAGGGTCCTTTGTAACTTTAAAAATGAAAGAAACAGAATTAACCATAGCAAGTTGGAAAGGGAAAAAGCATTAGATTTCATGTGATCCATTTTCTTCATTTTGCAAGTAAAGTAATTAGGTTCCTAGAAGGGAAACTGATGTGCACAACTAGTCAATAGCAAGATTAGAAGTAAAGCCCATGCTTTCTAACTCTCAGGCAGGCCGGTGTTTTTACTGCATGATTGATTCATCCTGCCAAGAATAAAATTTTATTAAATAGTTATCCTGTTGAGTGGACTTTAACTGATGTGCTCAAAGAGAAGCTAGGCTTTGGGCCGTGGTTTTCAGCTTTGGTTGCACACTGCAGTACCTAGAGATCTGTAAAGCATACTAATGCCAAGGATCCAACCCCAGAGTTTTTCATGTAATTAGGTTAAGTTTGTGATGCCTAGTTACAGTTCTAACTAATTAAATAAGAATCTCTGGGAATGGAGCCTACAGGCCATCATTTCTAAAGCTCCCCAGATGAGCTTAAAAGAAAGACAGGGATGCACCTATGTTGATTCACCTAGATATGGAGTGCAGGACCCCTGGCTACCATCAGCCCAGGTTTTCTTCTGTTTTTTTTTTTTCTTTCCTGATAATTATCAGTCCTTTTAAGTGTCTCTTGTAAAGAACCATCCCCAACTTGTCAAGACATGGCCCACTCTACTGGTATGTTTGAATAATCTAGTATGTAAGGACTTCTGAGAGACTTGGGTTGATTTCTCTATGACACTGTCTGCCCAGTGGAAATTACCGATGGTTAAAGAGGAACAAAACATATGAGCTTTGTATAAGAAGCAAAAAGCTACCGAATAAAAAAAATCATCTACAAAAGAAGATTCTCTGGTATTTTGACATTTATGCAAATAAGGAACAGGAATTCCCTTTAAAGTCTCAGATTACATTTATTTCAAAATATTTAAGGGATTTCGCAGACTATACCATCTTTTTCTTTTAATAGCCTATGTTATTATCTCCAACTATTTCCAGAGTCCAGGAGAATTTTGACTGCCAGATCTAATCCCCTGGTAGCATCCTAGGTGTTCTGTTGGGAAAGCAAGGTAGGGCATCTAAAGCTACCCAGTAGCTACATCAAAGGCAGACGCAGATAAAAGAATGTAGACTGCTGTTTCTTAAGATCAGGTTTTTTCCTTTTATATAGTTGTATTTGGGCTTAGTCACAAAAATTGCATTCACTTCTATTTAAGCTCACACGAAGTTCTCTTGTAGCCAGTTTCTGGGGGTGGTGGTAGTAATTAAAAACAATTACACCAAGACTTAATTTTGATAATTTTGTATTGTCAACAAATGACTCACAGTTTTGGCAACTGCAGTTGGTTAGGAAAATTCTAGGGAGAAACTGTCACCTTGGATCATGCTTCCTCAATGAAGGTGATGGAAGCTTTCAGGGGTGAGGAAGGGGTGCAAAAAAAGTGCTCTTTTTAGTTATAAAGCTTGGCTATGTTATGCAGTACATAAACAAGTCTATTGTTTATCCATGGTATTAAAATTTCAGGGCAACCACATATTGTATAATTCTTTTCATACAAAATCTCTGGAACAGGCAATTCTAAAGAAATACAAAAAAAAAAAAGCAGATGATTGTCTTGGAATGGGGGGAATGGGGATAGGAGGTTTTGAGGGTTATTTACTAATAAATAAAGTGTTTATTTGAGGGCTAATGAAAATGCCCTAAACTTGAGTGTAGTGCAGTTTTCATTCTGTATATATACTAAAAGCCATTGATTTGTACACTTTAAATGGGTGAGGTGTATAATTTGTGAATTACTTTTCAATAAAGTTGTGTTTTTTTTTTTTTTTAAAAAAAAAGCTTTCCTCAAGGGAAAAAAAAAAGCATGAGCAGGGGAGGGTAGTTAGGGGGAAAATGACTAAGAAGATTCCTGAAATGACCAACAATAAAAAAAAAAAATACTGAGAAATACTTCCTTGAACCAAAGAACCAAATTTCACTTTTTTTCCCATTCTTTTTTTTTATTGGTTGCTCAAAACATTACAAAAAACTCATGACATATCATCTTTCACACATTTGATTCAAGTGAGTTATGAACTCCCATTTTTACCCCAAATACAAATTGCAGAATCACATCAGTTACACATTCACATTTTTACATAATGCCCTATTAGTGACTGTTGTATTCTGCTGTCTTTCCTATCCCCTACTATCCCCCCTCCCCTCCCCTCCCACCTTCCCTCTCTACCTAATCTGTTGTTGTTCAGTTCTCTCCCTTGTTTTCCCCCCCTTTCCCCTCACAACCTCTTATATGTGATTTCGTATAATGTTGAGGGTTTCCTTCCGTTTCTATGCAATTTCCCTTCTCTCTCCCTTTCCCTCCCACCACTCGCCTCTAATTTCACTGTTGATCTCTGTATTCCCAGCCCAAACAGCAGTGGTGACCCGTCATCCCTAGGTGGCCTCCACAGGTTCTGGATTCTGTGAGCCTCTACCAGTAGGTGGAGTCTGGAGCTAGCGTTGCAGCCCACAGTTGGTCTCCGAGTGACTGGACTGTCTTATGGGGATCAGAAATCATGGGAGTCGCCCATTAGAAACGGTCTCCAAGGTTTTACCCAGTCAGTACCCAAAGGAACTTCACCTTTATGTATATGTAGAAGAAAGGAAATGTAGTAGAGTAGAAGAAGGAGAAGGGGGGAGAAAGAAGTGGAAGAAAAGAGGGGATGGGAATCGAAATCAAATTCCTTGCATGTATGATTTTGTCAAAATGAACCCAAATACTATGTAAAATTTTAATGCTTTAATTAAAAAAAGAAAGAAAGAAAGAAAGAAACTGTCTCCAAGGACTAAGCATATAGTACCGTGGTACAGGACCTGGGTTCACTCCCTAGCACCAAAATTAATGAAAAACAAAATGGAAAAGCAAAACCTAAAAACCCATAATCTATCTCCTGATCCTGGATTGCTTGAGGCCACTAGAGGTGTCCTAAGCACAAAAGTCTCTAAGCTGACAGTGCAGGCTAAGTCCTCAGGAAGGCAGACTCAGGTGGTTCACAGCATGGCTTTTATTAGGAAGTGCTCCTGGAGTCCACACTTGGGGAAGGGAGTGGAAGGAAACAGGATTCAGCAGAGGACTGAGTTGACTCACAATACAGGCTTCACAATGGTCTGTGAATACTGAAAGCCATTGCGTGTACACCAAGAGGGGATCTGGAGCTGAGACGGCCTTTCAGACTTGTCCCAATGAACATCATTCATGCTGGAAGATGAATTTGTGTGGCTCATCACAGCAGCAACCGTTAGTCAACTTTTCATCACTGTGACCAAAATACCTGATAAGAACAACTTAGAAGAGGACAAGTTTATTTTGGCTCATGGTTTCAGAGGTTCGGTCCATGGTGGGCTGACTCCCTTGCTCTGGGTCCAAGGTGAGGCAGGACATCATGGCAGAAGGGCATGCTAGAGGAGCCCTGCTCTGTTCAGAGCAGAATAGGAAGTAGAGAGAGAGAAGGGGAAGAGACTGTAGGGAAGGGTCACGCTTCCAGGGTACACCTCCAGTGACCCACCTCCTCCAATCACCACCCACTTGCCTTTAGTTACCAGCCAGTTAGTCCATTCAAATTAGGAAGGCCAGATTAGGTTATAGCTCTCATAATCTAATCATTTTACTTCTGATTTTCCTGCATTAACGTAGGAGCTTTTGAAGGACATCTCATATGCAAACCATAACAGCTTGTGACCCACTCAACATTTTATAAGGGTCAGAACCAGTGGATTAAAGAACTGGACTACAGAAAATGACCTCCAAGATGAATTCATCCTTTTAATCTCAGAACCATAATGAACTTTGATGGCATTATTTTTATAAGACAATTAACCACCATCACAAATAACTAGTATCACAAATTTATATTGATATTTTCAGACAAAATACATGCATCAGCCATCATCAAAGATGCTACCTCCATCAATGTAAGGATGGTTAGCAAATACTACCAACAGTGTGCATTTCAGTACCACATATCTATATTTCATGTTATTTGACATGCAGTCTACTGGGGCCCTGATCTTTGAATTGCCAGCCTACAGAACAATGAGAAATAAATTTCCGTTCATAAATTACCCAGTCTGAGGTGTTTTGTTACAGCAGCAAGAATGAACTAAGACATAAATTAGTATTAAGAAATAGGGTGATGCTATAACAAATACCTTAATGTGTAGAAGTAGCTTTGGAACTGGGAAACAAGCAGAAGCTCGAGGAGTTTAGAGGAGAAGACTAAGAAAAGACTATATGCCTTGAATGGAGCATTGTATCTGATTCTGGTGAGAGGTCAGAAGAAAACTGTAGAGAAAGGCTGAATCCTTATAGAGGTTTCTTAAGTGGAAATGAGGAACAAGATTAGAAACCAGAGGAAAGGTCATCCTTGTAACAAAGTGGAAAAGATTTTGGCTGGATTGTATTTGTGTCCTTGCAATTTGTGGAGGGAAGAACCTAAGAGCAATAAACTAAACTACGTACACTATTTGGCCAATGAAATCTTTAAGCAAAGTGCTCAGGATGGTACACGGCTTCTTTTGACTGCTTATAGTAAATTGCAAAAAGAAAGAAACAAATAAAAGATGGAATATATAATCAAAAGGGAAAAACTTAAAGATTTGGAAAATTTTCAATCTGGAAGTTTTGTAAAGAATTTTAAAGAAAAATGTTCAGAAGAAAATGGTCAAATAATTGTTTTGATAAAAAGACTAGTATAGATAGAAGAAAGCCAGATGCTATAATCAGGACAATAGAAAAAAAATGACCCTGAAGGCACCTGGGAGAAATCTGTGGCTGTCAACACAAACACCAGAACTTCAGCTTTAAGGACAGGTAGGATTCAAATGAGGGACCCTGGGCACCCGTAGGATCCCAGGACACACTGTGGAAGGCTGCCTCAACTTTTTTCTCCATACATTCAGGCAAAGTTCTCCTCTGTCACCTTAGCTTTTCCTTAAGCAGGTGTGGCTTGGGCTGCCCCTTTAGAAGGCACAAACTGTCAACTTGGTGACATCCATGCAGTGCCAATTCTGCAAAATATGTAGAGTGCAAGAATGGCGGACATGGTCACCTCCACCTAGATTTCAAAAGATATCCCGTAGACTCGTTGGGCCCAGGTGGGGGGGAACTGCCACAGGAGCAGGACCAACACAAGGAGTCCACACTAAGGCATCACCTGGTGAAGAACTGCAGACAGGCCAATTACCAAGACCTCCAAATCTGTAGAGCCAGCATGCAATACCAGCCTGGGAGACCTGCAGGCCCCAGACTCTAACTCCTGAGAGCTGCTGTGCAGTCTGTGCCCAGCGAAGCCATCGGGATGGGGCTGCCTAGATCCTTAGGGGCCAAATCCCCACCCTGTGTGTCTCAGAGAAGATTATTCCAGAGTCTTAAGATTGAATGTCGTTTGCTTCGTTGGGTTTTAAATTTACTTGGGACCTATTATACCTTCTTTCCTGTTCCTTCCTTTTGGGATGGAAATGTCTATCCTATACCTGCCCTGATATTGTATTTTGGAAGTACATAACTTACTTGATTACATAGATTCGTATCTGGAAAGTAATCTGCCTCAGAATGAATTGTACCCTGAGTATCTCCCACATCTGATTTAGGTGAGACTCTGGGCTTTGGATTTTTGAGTTGGTGCTGATGAGTTAAGAATTTGTGGGCCATTGGGGTAAAACAAATGTGTTTTGCTTTGAGAAGGATATGAATTTTGGAGGCCTGGGGCAAAATGCTAGGGTCTAAATCGTGTTTTCCAAAATTCTTAGGTTGAAATTTAATTGTTAGTATGATAGGATTAAGAGGTGGGGTCTTAAGGAGGTGATTAGGATTTGAGGGCAGAGACCTCATTAAAAAGATTAATGTCCTCATAAAAGAGGCTTCAGAGAGTGCCTTGGCCCTTTTTGCCTTCCTTTGTGCTCTGTGAAGATCAGCAACAAAGTTATCATCTTGGAAGGAGAGAGCAAAACTTTACTCAGATTCGGAATCTGGAGGTGCCTTGATCTCGGAATTCTCAGCCTCCAGAACTGTGGGAAATAAATTTCTGCTGTTTATAAATTATCCAATATCCAATTTGTTATAACAGCAAAAGTGGACTAAGACACTTGACAAGCTTTATAAGTTAATCAGATACTTCTTTGCCATTACATTAACCTCCTGGATATATTAAAAAAAACTCCAAAAAAATTAACACCAAAAATAAATAAATAAATAACCCAATCAACAGATGGGCAAAGGAACTGAACAGGCACTTCACAGAAGCAATACAAATGGCTGACAAATAGGTGAAAAAAATTAATTAGAGAAATACAAATTAAAACTACACAGAGATTTCATCTCACTCCAGTCAGAATGGCAATTATCAAGAATACAAGCAATAGTAAGTGTTGGCAAGGATGTAGGGGAAAAGGCATACTCATCCATTGCTGGTGGGACTGCAAATTGGTGCAAACTGTATGGAAAGCAGTATGGAGATTCCTAAGAAAACTTAGAATGGAATCACCATTTGGCCCAGTTATCCCACTCCTCAGTTTATGCCCCAAAGACTTAAAATCAGCATACTACAGTGATGCAGCCACCTCAATGTTTATAGCAACTCAATTCACAATAACTAAGCTATGGAAACAACCTAGGTGCCCTTTAACAGATGAATGGATAAAGAAAATGTCGTATATATACTCACAATGGAATATTACTCTGCCATAAAGAAGAACAAAATTATGGCATCATGCTAAGTGAAATAAGCCAGTCCTAAGGAACCAAAGGCTGAATATTTTCTCTGACATGCAAATGCAAATTCATAATAAAGGGAGAAGGGTTAGGGAAGAAAAGAAGTACTTTAGATTAGAAAAGGGGGAATGAAAGGAAGGGAGGGGAATAGAAATAGGAAAGATAGTAGAATGAATCAGACATTACTGTCCTATGGAGTGCACATATGATTACATGACCAATGTAATTCTGCATCATGTACAACCAGATGAATGAAAAGTCATACTCCATATATGTATAATATGTCAAAATGCATTCTACCATCATGCATAACTAATTAGAATAAACAAACAGAGGGATGGAGGCATAGGTGCACAGCTCAGTGGTGGAGCACCTGGCTTACATGTAAAAGATCCTCGGTTCAATCCCCAGTGGAGGAAGTGAAAGAGAAGAAGGAGGAACCAAATTATTATCAAATTGACTGAGCTGTTCTACACTCCCACCTGCACTCTGTGAGATTTTCCATTGCTCCCCATGATTATGTTTGTTTAAAAGACAGACTTTGACTCTGTGACTTGAACTTCCTATTTTCCAGCCCCATTTCCTTTTTCCGCTTGTATTCTGCCTCTTAGAAAAAAAAAAATTCTGAACGCTCTATGAAAAATGAGTTCACTAAAGCTCATGAAAAATCCTGTCCCCTCAAAGCCCCCCCAAAGCCTTGTTCCCCAGAATGGTGATGTTGAGAAGCAGTAGAAATTTGAACAAGTGGGGTCCAGTGGGAGATCTTTACGTCACGGGGGTGTGCCTTTGAAGAAGATTACTGGACTGTGGTCTCTGCGTCTCTCTTTTTCTTGCTTCCTGGCCATGAGGGGAGCAGATTTGCCTTGCCACACGCTCTCACCATGTTGTACTCCTACAGGCTCAAAGCAATGGACCAACTGATCACGGACTGAAACCTCTAACATTTCAATCCAAAGGAAACTTTTTTTTTTTAGTTGTAAATGGACTCAATACCTTTATTTTATTTGCTTATTTTTATGTAGTGCGAAGGATTGAACCCTGTGCCTCACACACATGAGACAAGTGCTCTCCATTGAGCCACAATCCCAGCCCTCAAGAAACCTTTTCTTTATAAGGTGAATATTTCAGATGTTTGTTATAGTAACAGAAAGGTGACAAACACATAAGGAATGGGGGAAAAGACAAAAAAAAAAAAAAAGGTGTATGTGGGGGAATTTCCTAGAGATTCTTTATCAGTTTAATTGTGGTCCCTTCAGAGCCTACACAAGTGTCACAGATAAATGAAGAATTTTCCATTTTCCAGGTTATAAGCAAATCCACTGTCCAGGAACCCACATGTTGATCAAAACCTACAAGTCTAATGAGGTCTTTTCTATATATGTCATCTATGATGAGCAACGAGGCATTCAAGTAGATTTGATCTGTCTGAGCGTAAGTAAGCCTCAAGAACAAAGGCTCCTCAAGGCAAGATATTTGACTGTTGTCCAGAGCAGGGTAAAATAGACAGTAGGTCCTCCATACATTTTTGTTGCTTATTCAATGTGAACGTAGTGTGTCAAATGTAATTTCTAAATATTTGCATAAGAAAACCGGTGACTATAGGTTTTGAATGTGTAAGGGATAAACACGTTTGACATATCAAACTGTGGTTCTAGCTAACGTTTCAAGACCCCGGAATCAAGCATTTGGATTGCTTTCTTTGCCACAGGTTATGTACACCGGACCAAGCATAGGATGAACGTGTCACGCTTCCAATTACAGATTTGTAAGAAATTCAAATCAAGATCTTTCAGTTTCTGATTACATCTTTTATGTTAACCAGCCTTCCATTACTGTCATAAAATACCTGAGATAATCAATTTAAAAAGAGGAAAGATTTATTTGGGATCAAAGTTTTGGAGGTTTAAGTCCATGGTCATTTGGCCCTGTTGCTTTTGGATCTAGATAGAACATCATAGCAATGATACATGGTGGAGCAAGCCCATGACAGCCAGGAAGAGCAGAATAGGAAGGAGCTAAGACCCCAGCATAACCTTCATGAGTATTTTCCCAGTGACCTAACTTCCTCTTTTTAGGCCCCACCTCTTAAAGTCTCCACAAAGTCCCAGTCCTGATACTCTGAGGAAGAAACCTCTAACATGAGAGCCTTTGGGTCCAAAGTCCAAACTATAAGTCCAAACTATTTAAACAATATTGATACCATCGAGCATGGCTGATTTAGTCTTAAAAGAACTGCACTACAAATTGAAATTTTTATATTTGTATTCATTCTTTCATTCATCAAAAAATATTTACAATATAAATATTTGAGCCACCATCCCAGCAACCCCCCCCCTAGCAAATCCTAGTGCTAACCATTGCACTAGAGGATAGAGAAATAACAGTGAATAAGATACAAATGGTCTCAAAATTTCAGTCTAGTGAGATGTATGGGCAAAAACACTGATAATCAGAGCTATGATGGAAGAAGGAGTGTAGCCTGAGAGCTGGGTGAGAGAGCATAACACACATGGAGGGGAAGGGGGCAAGGCCTCCTGGGGGAAGGGATGTTTAAGCAGAGATGACCAAAGGTGGAATAATGAAAGAAGAGGAAGGGCGTGAACCAAAACCAGAAGGCATAAGAGAAGAGGAAAGTGAACATTATCCAGAGTAGCCAGAGCACAGGATAGATAAGGAGAGGACACTGGAGCATAAATTAAGGGTGGGATCATGGTAAACTACATCAAGGGATTGAGAGCAGAAGGCACTAAAGAAAGACTTTTGAGGAGGCAAGTGATAAGGTCCGATTTGAACTGAGAAAGTTTATTACCAAAGTCGAAGCCCACAAAGCCTAACCTATGGTAAGTGAGTGTCAGAGTCAAAAGAAATGAACTAAAATGATAGATATTTAGAAGATGGAATTGATAGGGTAAAGCCTGGTGCGGTGGCACATGCCTATTATCCGGGTGGCTCTGGAGGCTGAGGCAAGGAGGATTGAGAGTTCAAAGCCAACCTCAGCAATTTAGTGAGGCCCTAAGCAACTTAGTGAGACCCTATCTCTAAATGAAAATATAAAAAAGGGCTGGGGATGTGGCTCAGTGGTTAAGCACCCCTGGGTTCAATCCCTGGTACCAAAAAAAAAAAAAAAAGGAAAAGCATGGAGTGAGAAGAGGGATAATTATACATATCTACCCTGGAAGTTGGGTGAATGATTGAATGATTTACTGAGGTATAAAGACTGGTTTAGGGAAGGAGGTAGAATAGTTGTGTTTCGTTTAGGTGTGTTTCACTGAAATGCCAGTGGAATATTCAATTGAAGATGTCAACTGGATGGATAAATCTTTTTTTCGGAGGGGGTAGGGAGTACCAGGGATTGAACTCAAGGGCACTTAACCACTGAGCCATATCCCCAGCCCTATTTTGTATTTTATTTAGAGATAGGGTCTCACTGAGTTGCTTAGTGCCTGGTTTTGCTTAAGCTTTGAACTCTGTGTTTCTCCTAAACCACTGGGATTGTAGGCATGCACCACCACATCCAGCATAGATGGAAAAATCTAAGAAAAACCCATGAATTCCATACATAAACTTCAGAGCTCTAGCAGCCATCAAGCACACAGTGAAACATCTGGGCTGAGTCAATAATAAGAAAATAAATAGGTTTGATGAATATTTCTTATTGCCCTACCGTGGGTTTGAGTCAATTTAATATTCAATTCTGGTTACCTAGTCTTCCTTGTCAAATGAGGGCCTCACAAACCTGGCATTTATGATGAGGCAAATCCTACCTGAGGAGCTCTTCTCGACCTGTTTCATTCCAGGTAGCTCACTGTGTCACTAAGAGTCCTCATAGTAATCCCTACGCAGGGCTGCAGTTGAGAGAATTGACTTAATGAGGGTGGCGATGAAGATCACGTTGTTTGGAAACAAATAAAATCTGGCTTTTTAAGTGTTCGAAATGAACTAATGCTGAAACCCTTTCTTTCTTTGTAACTGCCGCAGACACATAATAGTCCCACGACCTTTCCACCATTCTAATCCTAATTCATCACTGCAAAAATTTAGCATTTTTCTAGGAAAGAGCCCAGCCTAGACTAGATTGGTGGTGAGCCCTTGCCTAAACATAAGTCAGGTTGACCCCAATCAATTAAAAATATATTAAACATTTGAGTTTAAATTCTAGTGGCTACCTCTAACATCAAACTCATCTATGTGCCCGCCTCCCCCACCTTTAGAGAGCACTAAAGTGCCCATCTAATTTGGCGTTAAACCTCTCTTTCAATTTTAACTAAATAATAACCACCAACAACGCTTCACCTCTTCTGGTTTTTTGTTTTGTTTTGTTTTACTGGATTTGTAAAGAAGGCAATCACAGTAAATCAAAATGAAAAAATGTCAAACAAATTCTCCAAGCTAATAAGCTGTACTTGAACATTAACACTTATCTGCTTTTTTTTTTTTTTTTTTTTTGTATGTGCCCCCTAGCTGTCTCAGGCCTCAGTTCCCACAATAACTTTAAGTTGCTCTTGCAAACCCTGTCCCCATTCAGGTCTATCCTTTCTGATTGTGAACCCTGTTTCAAGGCTTCCTTCTCTTTTCCTCCATGCCAAGGTGGCTTGATAATGTTACTGCTTTGGCAATTACATAATATCAGCTCAAAACAATTGAGTACCTCTTTGGCTCAGCACAGAAAGTACTTGATGAAGACAGAGCAAATCTATGGACTGCAGTGCAACTTAGTTGCAACTTTGAAAAGAGAAATTAAATGAAGATTAGAAGGAGAGGATAAGGAAAGAGGCAAAGAATGAAGCAAAGTTATTAATAAATTTTCTCTATGCAGTATACTATGTGCTTTCACATATTTTTCTTCTTAATATTAACCTTTGGTAGCCTCCTTAATCCCCATTAGGAAGCCTGAACTTTTTTTTTTTATTCTAAAAGTTCAGAGAACCCTGGACTCTTGGTCTTTAACAGGTCAGGTATTTTACATTCCCATATACAATTATCTGTTACATGTAAGAGATT
The DNA here is from genome assembly GCF_052094955.1 of Ictidomys tridecemlineatus. Lineage (NCBI taxonomy): Eukaryota > Metazoa > Chordata > Mammalia > Rodentia > Sciuridae > Ictidomys > Ictidomys tridecemlineatus. Next base: position 93,646,190 of record NC_135481.1, read on the forward strand.
TAAGTGAAAACAAAGCTGTGTGATCATAATAATTCTTTCTTTTTGTCCTACCCACCATTGTTCTCAAATATCTCTCTTTCAGGCTCACACCCTGGTCTGAGGTTATCAACAAAGCCTCAGCAACCTAAATGTAGGAGGATTTAGGCCAAATGTAAGGAAAGAAAACAAATAATGGATGATTAACTTGACTGGTGACAGATTGTTGCAGAAGTACGAGAATCTGCAGGAATGCATTTATAATTTTGCTGATCTGAAGAGATCTTGGATATGAGAGAAGGGAAAGAAAATCTAGCCATCTTCAGGAATGCCCTGAGTACAAGCCCACATTCCATTATTATCACTGGGCAACCAAGTGACGTCACACAATGCCAACATTTGTCCTTATCAAGAATGTGACTTGAGGGCTGGGGATATGGCTCAGTTGGTAGAATGTTTACCATGCATGCACAAGGCCCTGGGTTCAATCCCCAGCACCACAAAAAGAAAGAAAGAAAAAAAGAAGGTGACTTGAGGCAGATAGAAATAGCTATAAGATAAGCAGGAGAGACCTTTCTTATCCAAGAAAGGTCTCTCCTGCTGTGTCTGAAATGACCCATGCATCCCTTGGTTTCCCAATATCATCTTCATATCACCAAAAGTACCATGTTATCCAAGTTAGGGACTCAAATCCAAAGGAATTAGCTAAAAGGCTCTGGGAGGAGACAGTGATGTCAGCAAATGAATAAATGGAATAAGAAGATGCAGGTCTTCATTTCCCCCACAGAAATATCAAGTTAACAATGTATAGACGAGAATACCTCCAAGAACTCTAGCAACTGGTTGAGAAGATACAGCACTTCAGGTCATTGTGAATCCAAGACAGGATTCCAGCAAAAGAGCGGAAATTTTGCAGCAATTGGCACATCCATCTTGACCTTTCCTAAATGTGACATAGTGCTAAGCAATGGGGAAGAAACCCCTTACATCAGGGATCCTCCCCCAAGCATGGAAACAAAAGAGTGGACCATGCGTTAAATGTTCTGGCTTACCTGGGGGCCACCCAAAGGACTAGTTGCTGCATCATCTGACTTGGAGTGCTTACAGGACCAGGAAAGAGACTGTAAGCCACTAACAATAAAGGTGAACAACCAGGAGGCTCTGCTACATGACACCAAGAGGAACAAGATGACAGAAAAAAATTGAGAGATTCTTGAACCTCCAAGAGGGATAACTGGTGAAGGCCTTCTGCTTCATGAAGCCAAAGACTAGGAAAGTTGGCTTTTTTTTTTTAAATTCCCAAACATCAGCAAAAAATTACAAGATATACAAAGAAACAGGGAAATGAAATATAACCCAATCAAAGGATCAAAATAAAATTCCAGAAAGCAATCCTAAAGAAATGCAATCTATGAGCTGCCTGGAAAAGGATTTAAAATAACTGTTAAAAAGATGTTCAGTGATTTAAAGAGAAAATACATAGGCAGCTAAATGGAAGTAGAAAAATGATGCATGGACAAAATGATATCAACAAAGAAACAGAAACTATATTTTAAAACAGAACCAAATGGATATTTTGGAGCTTAAAAATGTAATAACTAGGGGGCTGGGGATGTGGCTCAAGCGGTAGCGCGCTCGCCTGCCATGCGTGCGGCCCGGGTTCGATCCTCACCACCACATACCAACAAAAATGTTGTGTCCGCTGAGAACTAAAAAATAAATCTTAAAAAAAAAAATTTAATAACTAAACTGAAAAAAAATATTACAGAAATCTAACAGCAGACTTATCAGGCAGAAGAAATAATGAACAAACTTTATTACAGGTCATTTGAAGTAATTAAGTCAGAGGAGCACAAACTAAAAAGGATGAGGAAAAGTAGAAAGAGGCTAATGGACTTACAGAACACCATCAAATAGACTAGTGTACTCATTATGGGAATCCTAGAATAAAGACAAAAGGGAAAGTAAGCTTATTTGAAGAAATAATGGCTTATACCTTCCTAAGTCTGAAAGGAAAAAAATGAACATAGAGATTTAAGAAGCTGAAAGAATTCCAACTTGGAAAAATTCAAAGAGTATCACAACAAGACACATTACAACCAAACATCTAAAGTTAAAGACAAAGAAGATATCTTGAAAGCACCAAGAGAATAGCAATGTCACACAAAAAGGAGCCTCTATATGATTAAGCAGTGAAAATTTTCTCAATAGAAACTACAGATTTAAAGGGAGTAGCATAACATGTCCAAAGTATTGAAAGGAAAAAAAATCTCAATAAAGAATACTCTTTATATACCAATGGATAATGTTTTGTTGAAACTTTTTTTGTATGTAAGTTCAAGCGAAATACTTAAATGTCATTTTTATCTTTGTTTTGTCTTTTGTGGGTTTTGCTAAACAGGTAATTATAATCTTTAAAACGAGTTAGGGAGTTTTTTTATTATTGAGAAAAGATTGCATAAAGTTGTTACTTGTTTTCTAATCAATGGGTCAAATTCAAAAGAAAATCATATGGCCTAGATACTTCATTGAGGGTAGATTTTAAACTAGTATTTCTATTTACTTAATGATTATAAACTTATTTCAGTTAACTCTCCATCTGGATTGGCTTTTACAATTTGTAATTTTCAAAGAAATGGCCCATTTAATTTCATTAGTTAAATTTCTGAGCACAAAGTTGTTTATGTTCTTCCATTATTACACTTTTTGTTAATGTCAAGATCTATAAAGATAAACCCTGTTTCACTCCTAAAAAATAAAAAAATATAGTATCCAGCACAACTTTTCTTCCAAAATGAAGGAAAGGGGCTGGAGTATAGCTTATGGGTAGAGTGCTTACTTAGCATACATGAGGACCTGGGTTTGATCCCAGAGGCAAGGGGTGGGAGGAAAGGTGGGGGGGCGGGGAGATTGATTGATTGATTGATTAAGATTTTTCAGGGAAACAAAAACAGAGGGAATTTGTTACCAGTAGACCTGCCTACAAGAAAAGCTAAAGGGAGTCCTTCAAGTTGAATGAAAGGCCAATAGGCAGCAACACAAAGCCATATTAAAGTATAAAGTTCTCTGATAAAGGTAAATACCTAGACAGATATAGAAACATACGTTATTGTGATTTTCTGTATAGAATATTAATGACCAAATACAAATCTATGTTAATACGTATACAATGCATAAATATATAATTTGTAATATCAGTAATATTTGGGAAGGGTAGAACTTCAAAGATGTAGTATTTTCTTGTGTGCAGCTGAAGTTATGAGCCCTTATAAATTTTTTAAAATATCTTTATTTATTTGTTATTTATTTTTATGTGGTGCTGAGGATCGAACCCAGGACCTCACACCTGCAAGGCAAGTACTCTACCACTACAGCTCCAGCAGTTATAAATTTAAAATGGAATCCTAAAACTTCATGATGTTTTGTTGCAATGGAATATATATAAAAAGATGTGAAAAAGAAATCAGAACATACCACCAACAAAAATAATGAATGAAACACAAAAGAAAATTTAAAAAAATAAGAAAGGGAGAAGGAGGGACAAAAATGGCTACAAGACATGTAGGAAACAATGAACAAAATGGAAATTGTAAGTCCTTCCCTGTCGATGTTGACTTTAAGATAAATGGATTAATCACTCCTACCAAAAGACACAAATTGGCTGAACAGACTTAAAAAAAAAACCAGCATCCAGCTATATGCTCTATGAGAGACTTAAGTTAGATCTAAGGATATACATGTGCTGAAGGTGAAAAGATAGAAAAGATATTAAAGGTATTCTATAAAACCAATTACCAAAAGAGTTCAGGGATTATGGGGCTATACTAAAATCACAGAAAATCAGCTTTAAATCAAAATCGTCACAAGAGACAAAAAGAATACTATATAATGATACAATAGTTTATTGTTTTCTCTCTGTCTTGTAGATTTGGGTCCCTTCTGTCCTCCTTTACTGTCTTCCTCTGAGTTTCACTGATTTCTTTGGTTCTGATTCCCTCTCATTTCCCTTTATGTATGTCCTGTGGATATCTTCTTTGTGTTACCGTTGCAAGGACAGAAACATCCAAAAATTATAAGATTCCATTTTAATTCATAACTGCTCATAACTTCAGTTGGTCAACTCACCAATACAATGTAATAGTTATATGCACCAGTTCATGCACCAAACATTAACTCTCCTAAATTTACAGAGAAAAACTTGATAGATTTAAAATGAGAAGTAGACAACAACATAATGGTAGTCAGAAACTTTCAGCACTCGACTCTCCTACTGGATAGAACAACCAGAGGCCCCCCCAAAAAAATCAGTAAGGAAATAAAGAACTTGAGTAGGACCTTAGATCAATTGATCCCCACCCAGAACACTGCGGCGTCCCACATCAGAATATAGGCTCTTCTCAGCACACATAGGATATTTCCAGGACAGATTGCATAATAGGCCACAGAAAAAAGTTTGAACAAATTAAAAAGCATTGAATATCTTTTGAATAACAATGGAATGAAACTAGAAATCAACAGCACAAAGGATAACAGGTCAAAGCACAAATATGTGGAAATTAAATAACCAATATGTCAAAGAAAGAGTCATCAAGGAAACTAGATATTAACTTGAGAAAAGTGAAAATAAAAATAGAACATACCAAAACTTATGGGATGTGGTGAAAACAGTGTTAAGGGAGCCGCAATAGCTGTAAATGCACACATTAAAAAATAATAAACATCTCAAATCAACAATCTAACTTTACATCTCACAAAGCCAGAAAAGAGTTTGATCTCCAGCACCCAAACAAACAAACAAATAAGTTAAAGGAACAAGAGAGAGAGAAAAACTACAAAAGGAAGAATAAACTCAAAGTTATCAAAGAAAAAAATAATCATGATTAGAGATAAATGAAATAGAGAAAAGAAAATTTTAAAAATCAATGAAAGGGTGTTTTTATTGTTGTGGTTGTTGTGCTTTTGTTGTTTGTTTGTTTGTTTTGGTACCAGGGATTGAACCCATGGGAGCTTAACCACTGAGGCACATCCCCAGCCCTTTTTTATATTTTATTTAGAGACAGGGTCTTACTGAGTTGCTTAGGGCCTTGTTGAGTTGCTGAAGCTCACTTTGAAACTCAGAATCCTCCTTCCTCGGTCTCTGGAGCTATTCACCCAGCAAAAGTTGTTTGTTTGTTTGTTTTAATCAACAAAATTGACAAATTTTTAGCTATATTAAGAAAAAAAATAAAAGACTCAAATAGCTAACATAAAAAATAAAAGGGAAACCATTTCAAGCAATGCTACAGAGATGAAAAGGATTATAAGATAATGTGTGAACAATTATATGCCATCAAATCAGATAACCAAGAGGAATGGATAATCCCTAAAAAATCCAATCTACCAAGACTGAGTCAGGCATTAATAAAGAATATGACAGACCAATAATGAAAAAGGAGATGAAATCAGTAATCAAAATCCTCCTAACAAAAAAAAAGACCAGGACCAGACAGACTCACTATGGAATTCTACCAAACATTTGAAGAATTAACAAAAATCCTCCTGAAACTCTTCCAAAAAATTGAAAATCAGAGAACACCTCCAATCTCATTCTATGAGACTAACAGTACCTTGAGACCAAAGTCAAACAAAGACCAGCAGAAAAGAAAATTAGAGACTAAATTCTTATCAAATTCCTTGACTAAATAATGTCAAATTGAATTCAACAGCACATTAAAACAATGCTATATCATGAATAAGTGGGATTCATTTCTGAAATGTAAGGATAATTTAGCATATAAAAATAAATCAATGTAAGATACCACATTAAAAGAAAGTGGCGGATAGTGGAGGGTGTTGGGTATTACAGTGATAATCAACATACAAAAACCAGTTGTATTTCTGTATACTAATAATAGATGTACAATCAAAAAATAATGAAGAAAACAGTGCCATTTATAATTGTATCAAGAACAGTACATAGAAATAAAGTGAACCAAGGAGAGAAAAGACTTGTACACTGATAATTACAAACGACTGCAGAGAGAAATGAAAGATATGAATAAATAGAAACATATCCCTTATTTATGAATCTGAAGACTTAATATCACTCAGATGGTCATACCATCCAAAGGAATGTACAGATTCAATGCAAACTCCATCAAAATCCCAATAGTTTCTTTTTTTCAGAAATAGAAAAATTCATCCTAGAATTCATATGGAAACTCAAGGGACCTTGAAAATACCAGAATAATCTTTTTTTAAATATATTTTTAATTGTCAGTGGACCTTTATTTTATTTATTTATGTGGGGGCTAAGAATCAAATCCAGTGCTTCACACATGCTAGGCAAGTGCTCTACCACTGAGCCACAACCCCAGCCCCAGAGCAATCTTTTAAAATAACAATAGCAGCGAACTCACTATTTTTGATTTCAAACTACTACAAAATTATGTTTAAGCTTTTATAAAACTACAGTAGCCAAAATGATATGACCCTGGCATAAAGATAGACAAATAAACCAATGGAATAAATCTGAAGCAAATAAAACAAACAAAAAAATGAGCAAAAACGTGAAGGGACATTTTTTCAAGGGTCCTGTATAAATGGCCAACAATCATATAAAGAGATGCTCAAGCTGGGTGCAGTGGTGCATGCATGAGGATCACATTATAGATAGGAGGATCATGAGTTCAAAGCCAGCTTCAGCAAAAGTGAGGGGCTAAGCAACTCAGTGAGACCCTGCCTCTAAATAAAATACAAAATAGGGCTGGGGATGTGGCTCAGTGGTTGAGTGTCCCTGAGTGACACCCTCCCTAAAAAAAGAAAGAGATGATCAACATCACTAAATCATCAGAGAAACGTCAATCAAAACCTCAATGAGATACAACCTCACACCCATTAAGAAGTCTATTACCAAACAAAATAACAAATATTGGAAAGAATGTGGAGAAACTGGAGCACTTGTGCACTGTTGGTGGGATTGTAAAATGGTGCAAGCACAATGAAAAACAATGTGGAGTTTCCTCTGTAAATTAAAAATAGAACTACTGTGTGATCCAGCACCTCCAATTCTGGGTATGTACCCTAAAGAATTGAAAGCAGGGTTTCAAAGAGGTATTGGTACACCCATGTTCATAGTACCTAAGAGGTAGAAGCAACACAAGTGTTCATGCAGAAATGAATGGTGATGCAAAATGTGGTATATACATACAATAGAATAGTATTCAGCTGTTAAAAGGAAGGAAATCCTGTCACTTCTAGCAAAGTGGATGAAACTTAGAGACATTTTATTAAACCAAAAAAGCCAATCACAAAAAAGAAAGAGAAATAGTTACTGTATGATTCCATTATATGAAGTATCTAGACTAGTCAAATTTGAATAAAAACAGAAAGTAGAATGGTGGTTTCCAGGGGCTGGTGGGGGTGGGGAGAGGGGAGTTGTTTTTAATGGGTATAGAAGTTCACATTTGCAAAAAATTCTCGAGATCTGTTTCACAATAATGTGAATATACTTAATAGTAGTGAGCTGTGCACTTAAAAAATGGTTAATAAGGTAAATTTCAGGTTATACTTTTTTCAAATAATTTTTTACTTAAATTATTTATTCTAATTTATTATACATGATGGCAGAATGCAATTCATTTCATATTATACATAAAGAGCACAATTTTTTAAGTCACTAATTATATACAAAGTATTTTCACACCATTCATGTCTTCCTACACGTACTTAGGGTAATGATGACTAACTCATTCCACCATCATTCCTACCCTCTTGTCCCTTCCTTTCCCCTCCTTCCCCTTTGCCCTATTTAAAGTTCCTCCATTCCTCTCATGCTCCACCCCCGCCCCCCATCACCAGTATGGGTCAGCATCCTCATATCAAAGAAAACATTCAGCCTGTGGTTTTGGGGGATTGGTGCTTCACTTAGTATTATATTCTCTAACTTCATCCATTTACCTGCAAATGCCATGATTTTATTCTCTTTTAATGCTGAGTAATGTTCCATTGTCTGTATATACCAAAGTTTCCCTATCCATTCATCTACTGAAGGGCATCTAGGTTGGTTCCATAATTTAGTTATTGTGAATTGTGCTACTACAAACATTGATGTGGCTGTGTCCCTGTAGTAGGCTGTTTTTAAGTCCTTTGGGTATAACTGAGGAGAGGGATAGCTGGGTCAAATGGTGATGCCATTTCAAGAAATCTCCATACTGCTTTCCAGATTGGCTGTACCATTTTGCAATCCCACTAGCAATGTAGGAATGTGCCTTTTCCCCACATCCTCGCCAACTCTTATTGTTGTTTGTATTCTTAATAGCTGCCATTCTGACTGGAGTGAGATGAAATCTTAGAGTAGTTTTGATTTGCATTTTTCTAATTGCTATAGATGCTGAACATTTTTTTCATATGTTTTGTTTTGTTTTGTTTTTGTGTTAAGCTTTTTGAGTGCTTCATGTATCCTAGAGATTAGTGCTTTATCTGATGTGCTTGTGGTAAAGATTTGCTCCCATTCTGTAGGCTCTCTCTTCACTCACTGATTATTTCTTTTACTGAGAATAAGCTTGTTATGCTTTCTTTACCATACTTTTTTTTTTTAAGGCTCCAGGTGTTAGGGGAAGATGGAGTTAATGTTTAATGGGTACAGAGTTTCAATTTTGTAAGATGGAAAGAGTTCTGGGGATGGGCAGTGTTGATGGTTTCACAACGATGTAAATGTACCTAATGCCAGTGAATTGTACACTTAAAAGAGGTTTTAAGATGGTAAATTTTGCTGGGCACAGTGGTGCATACCTGTAATTCCAGCAGCTCAAAAGGATGAGGAAGAAGGATTTTGAGTTCAAAGCCAGCCTCAGCAAAAGCGAGGTGCTGAACAGCTCAGTGAGACCCTGTCTCTAAATAAAATACAAAAAGGGGCTGGGGGTGTGGTTCAGTGGTAAAGTGCCCTTGAGTTCAATCCCCGATAACACCCCATAAAAAAAAGATGATAAATTTTGCTTTGTGTATTTTAAGATCAAATAAAAAATAACCTATATAAATTAATCATAAATTCACTTTACTCCTACGTTTGTTCCACTTTTCCTGATGTAGCACCTTCAGAATCCATTACACAAAATATTTCCAAAGGGATGCCAGTGTAAGTAAGTGAAATACTGCAAAAAAGGTAGGGGTATGGGGTAAGTCACAGAAACACAGAAGGCTAAAAAACTAGATTTGAGACTGCATAGGAAGGAACAATGCCCCAAATCATTTCATCAAATAAATCATAAACCATTCATATGCCACTACCACCAAATTCTGTCATAAACAATATTGTCAATGCAGTCTGCAGTTCCTTTCCTCAAAAGATTAAAAACTAACAAAACACATGTGGTAATTGACAGAACAATCCTATGGAAACTTCCTATTATCAAAGTGCCTTCAAAGAAAATTGCAAGGACCCAATAATTTTTTAACATCTTAAAAATGCATTAATAATACTGTTCAGTTTTAAAAATGAGAAGTTAAATTTACAGAAAAGCAAGAAACCCCAAGAGTGTTGAGTTCCAAATTCCTTTCAATGCCCCAAATTTCATCTGACTTTTGTAATAAAAATGCATACTTTTATATATTATTGTGATCATTGGTCAATTTATCTCTTTTTATTTTTCATTTGATATTATACAAATGTTCTCTGAAGTTCTATTATATGGCTAGGTATAATGAAAAATATAGTGCCTACTGTTCTCTTAAAATAGCCAGCCTCTATGATGCCCACCACTATTCCCCACCTTCTGGTACTCACACTCTGTGGAGTCTCCTACCAACTTGTACCCAGGTTGGTCTGCATGACCAATACAATTCATCAGAAGTGATGATATGTCAGTTCTAATACTGGGTTGTAGGATTTTGGAGCTCTGAGATCTTACTCTGCAGGAAACCAGGTACCTTGTTGTGAAGACAGTCAGGAGCCTATGGTGAGGAATCAAGATGAAGATGTTCAGCCAATAGTAGAAACAGAGGCCTCCAGCAACAATGAGTAAACTTGGAACCAGAATCCCCTCCAGGAAAGCCTTCAGTCCCAGGCAACAGCTTAACTGAAACTTCTTAAAAGAATATTAGAGCTGGGGATAGAACTCCGCAGTTGACTACTTGCCTAGCATGTCCAAGGCCCTGAGTTTCATCCTAAGCAAAGCAAAAAGAAACAAACCCACAGAACATTAGCTAGAACTACCCAAGTAAAAGCTCCCACAGAATCTGTGGGATTGTTTTAAAAATAATAAATGAGCATTTTAAAAATGATAAATGAGCTGCTAAGTTTGGGGGCAATGTGTTTCACAGATGCAGATAACTAATATATATATATATATATATATATATATATATATATATATATATATATATATATATATATATATATATAAAACACTTCTATAGGGAAAAAGGAGAGAAAGAGAGCGCAGGAGAAAGAACGCATTCTCATGTATGCCATTCAGGCTGTAAAATGTTAAATGCTTGCAGACAGAAACTGTAGTTCAGACTGTCAGAGGTTCACATAAATTTATGAGAAATAGAACAGTTGCAAAAAAATTAACATGCTCACAACCTGACATACTTCACTACTTCACCCCTGGCCTAAGTAACAAAAATTCCCAACAAAAAAGAACAAAAGAATGAGTGTTTTTTAGGCAGGGGGGCATGATTTGGTTATTGACCACATGTAACAGCAACCAACATGGTTGCAGTAGGTCATGAATGAAAAAGGCAAATACCTGAAAAGGAACATACAAGCCAATATTTTTTGGATTATAAGCAACAGCTCAAAGTAGCTTAAGTATAAAGACAATTCATTGGTTCACATAATTGGGAAGCCCAGGGTTGTATCTATCATTAAAAAATCACTGGATCGGGCTGGGGCTCTAACTCAGTGGTAGAGCTCTTGCCTAGCAAAGGTGAGGCATTGGGTTCGATCCTCAGCACCACATTAAAAAACCAAACAAACAAATTAACAAATTAACAAAATAAAGAACTTAACTGCTATTGCTAGAGCTGTCTCTCCCTCACCTCTTTTTTAAAAAAATTTTTATTGTAATTTATTATGTAAAATATATGACAGTGGAATGCATTACAATTTATATTACACATATAGAGCACAATTTTTCATATCTCTGGTTGTATACAAAGTATATTCACACCATTCATGTTCATACTTAGGATAACGAAGTCTGTCTCATTCCACCATCTCTTTTACACCCTTTGCCCTCTCCCTTCCCCTCCCTCCCCTTTTCCCTATCTAGAGTTCATCTATTCCGCCCATGCTTCCCCCTCCCAACCCTACTATGAATCAGCCTCCTTATATCAGAGAGAACATTTGGCATTTGTTTTTTTGGGATTGGCTTAAATACTTAGCATTATATTCTCCAACTTCATCCATTTACCTCCAGATGTCATGATTTTATTCTTTTTTATTGCTGAGTAATATTCCATTGTGTATATGTACCACATTTTCTTTATCCATTCATCTACTGACAGGCATCTAGGTTGGTTCCACAGTTTAGCTATTGTGAATTGTGCTGCTATACTCACCCATGTGGCTGTATCTCTGTAATACCCTGTTTTTAAGTCCTTTGGGTACAGTCCAAGGAGAGGAATAGCTGGGTCAAATGGTGATTCCATTCCCAGTTTTCCAAGGAATCTCCATACTGCTTTCCATTGGCTGCACCATTTTGCAGTCCCCCCAGCAATGTATGAGTGCTTTTCCTCCCACATCCTTGCCAACACTTATTTGTTGTTTGTATTCTTAATAGCTGCCAGTATGACTGGAGTGAAGCAGATGGCATGACTATACTAGACCTTAAGCTATACTACAGAGCAGTAGTAACAAAAATAGCATGGTATTGGCACCAAAACAGACTAGTAGACCAAGGGTACAGAATAGAGGACACACAGAGACTAACCCACAAAATTACAATTATCTTATATTAGACAAAGGCACCAAAAACATGCACTGGAGAAAGGATAGCCTCTTCAACAAATGGTGCTGGGAGAACTGGAAATCCATATGCAACAAAATCAAATTAAACCCCTATCTCTCACCATGCACAAAATTCAACTCAAAGTGGATCAAGGACCTAGGAATTAAACCAGAGACCCTGCATTTAATAAAAGAAAAAGTAGGCCCAAATCTCCATCATATCGGATTAGGCCCCTACTTCCTTAATAAGACTCCTATAGCACAAAAATTAGAATCAATAATTAATAAATGGGATGAATTCAAACTAAAAAGCTTCTTCTCAGCAAAAGAAACCATCAGTGAGGTGAACAGAGAGCCTATAACTTGGGAGCAAATTTTTTCCACTTTCACATCAGATAGAGCACTAATCTCTAGCATATATAAAGAATTCAAAAAGCTAAAAAACCAAAATAACAAATAAACCAATCAATAAATGGGCCAAGGAACTGAACAGACACTTCTAAGAAGGTGATAAACAAACAACAAACACATGAAAAAATGTTCAACATCTCTAGCAATTAGAGAAATGCAAGTCAAACCTACTCTAAGATTTCATCTCACTCCCTCACCTTTTTTTTGCTCTATTGTATTTCCTTTTTTTTCAGATAGTCCTTCTCCAAGTACTGAGCAAGATGACCACAGATAGTCCCAACCTCAGAGCCTCCCAACTTAATAACCCAGCTGGAAAAATAAACTTTCTCTCAATGTCTGTGTATAAATCTCAGGGAAAACTGTTTCTAGTCGGTTTGTGTTGCCCCCCGCCCCACCCCCACCTCAAACCAATCATTATGATGCAGGAATTGGGAGTAACAGGATTGGTCTGGCCCTGGAATATGTACTAGCAAGCGGGAGATGGCATGGGTGCCAGGAGTGAGCAGACACCGGAGACTGACAGTTCCAGATCACATGGAAGAGGGGAAGGAAGTGAGCCCCAAGGAAGGGGTGCTAGCAGATCCAAATAACTAGCCCCCAAATGTGAGTATAATTGACACAGGCGGTGAGGAGGCTGGCGTGGTAAGAGTGAGTAGGGAGAAGCACAGAGACCTTATTTTCTAAACAAGGCCAGGCTGGAGGCGGTCTGTAATTATAGAGTTTGTTGTTGGGGTGATGGAGGGAGATGGGATGGATTAAAATATGAAGCTCATAATGACTACATCTCTGTATCCCTCTTTTCCACAGAGAGATATTTGAAGATTAAATGTGAATAAAAATGGATGATGAGAATGCTTCAATTTTCTCAGGTAAATCATGAAGTTCGGTGCCATTAGAAAACCATCTCCAAGATAGTTTTGATTTGGCTAGGCTGTGACCAAGCCTGAAAAGCTCTGATGGTATAAAAGAAATTGAAATACGTGTGTCACATTTGCTCAAGAAAGGGAGCTAAAGGAAGAGACAAAGCAGCATCAGCCATCTGGTTAGGAGGCATGCAAGCTGCTGAGTGAATTTGGAAATAAAAGGGGGCTTTAGTCTCCTAAGAGGGGTGGGCAGTGTAAGAGTCAGAGATTCCAAGAAACAGAAAGGAGGTCAAGAGTCAGGACAGATACAATGCTTTAAACCCCTAAATCCAGCAGGAGCATTATGCTTTCCTGTTGCTTACTTACCACACAGTTCTTTCCTTCAAAATAGTCCTACCCAGTCTTCTCTAAAACATCTACCAGCGTACCTCTGCAGGGAGAAGCTATTCCAGGAGTTGTGTGACCGTCCATAGGATGCATTGCCATGAGTCAGAGCTTACCTGTTAGGAATTAAGGAAGAGGTTGTGATGACATGGGACCCAACGACCATGATTCTTAGAAACCTGCTGGGGCTCAATCCTCTTTCACCTCTGAGAAAGAGGTTCATGAGGAAGCAGCACATTCAAGGGTCACTAAGATGAGAGATCAGATACCATTTTTGCATTCATCTGAATAAATGCTCAATTTATTGAGAGTGCGGAGGTCTGGGAAGCGAAGTCTTCAAGGGTCTTTCCCTCCCTGTGACACACCAAAATCATCTCACCCTGGGTACTGCCACATTGGACAAGAAATCCAGTCATGCATGGTGGTGCACATCTCTAATCCCAGCTCCTGGAGGGAGTGAGGCCAGCCTGAAAAAATCAGTGAGACCCTGTCTCAAAATGAAAAATAAAAAGGGCTGGGGGTGTACCTCAGTGGTAGAGCACCCCTGGGTTCAATTCCCAGTACCAGAGGGTAAAAAAAGAAAGAAAATAAGAAAAATACAAAAGAAAGAAAAGAAAGCAATAAAAGTCTGCCCGGCTATGTGTTTAGGGAAAAGAAGACAAGAGGTCAGATTCTAAGAAGAGGCCCTGACTCACCTTACCTATTCCTGATATACGAAGTAGAAGAGAAAGCTCAACAGGGATTGGTACCGCTCTTGTTAAGTGTGGACCACTTTATTTCCTGGAATCTGACCAACACTGCTGAACACTCCTCTGGGGGAAAAGGTGAAAACTTGGAGAGAACACTAGCTCCAACACTAGCTCCTCCTAACAGGCACCATGGACCAACAGGATCAGCATTGCCTGGTAGCTTCTTAGAAATACAGAATCGTGGACTCCGGCCTACACCAACGGAATTAGAGAACTTCATTTTTTTAATAAGATCTCAAGGCAATTCATACATATGTTGAAGTCTGAGAAGCACCGCTTTTCTGACTCCTAAACATATGCTCAGGTTTTCTGTCATTTGGATCTTTGATCATGTCCTAAATTAGTGCTCTGCATATGGTCAATAGATAATGAAAGAAGGTTTGAGAAATTCTCACTGACGCTTATTTACTTCCATTTGAAGGGAAGAGATCATTTTTGAGAAGCTACAACACACCAGTCAGTGGCTCAGACAGAGACAGAAGTGTACTAAAAACAAGCAAATAAAACATTTTCAGATGCACACAGAGCTCTGCCGAGTAGGACAGATGGGCATAGTAATTCTCCTCTCACTCCATCCTCCCGCCCATAATATTTCCCTCCTTCTTCATTCGCATTCTCTTTTATGTGAGCTAGTACTAAGCTCTTGGGTTGAGTCTGCTTTGTACATAGTGTTGTACCACGTGGGTTACAACACTATGTACAAAGTGTTGTATCTTGCAGCCCTGCCCTCAAAGTAAAACTCTCAGAATGGGATACTATACCACTGAGCCGGGACATAGGGCTGGGAGGGGAAGCAATTGTAGCACATCGATAATTGTCTCACCTTTAATGATGGTGACCATCCGGTCCTGGTAACCCAATGCATGTCTTATTTCTGACAGTACCAAATCCCAGGCCTGGAGTTCATCCAACAATTGTCCTCTGTGTCCCTTCCTACCTGAGGAACTTTGCACACTGGTAATGATGAAGATTCAGAGCACCCAACCCCAATTTCTTCTCTCTGCTCAACCGGATAGATCACTTGGCAAATATGTATGGATTAACTGGAGTTCTGCCACAACATTATGGGATCCAATGATGACAGAATTTAACCAGCAACAAAATTACCACCTGTTGAACACTCACAAGGTGCTTGGCAACCACCCTATAAGGCAAGCACCATCCCCCACTTAATAAGTAGGGAAATTTGAGGTTGTCTAAAGTTGAATAACTTGTCCAGGAAATAGTAAAGATAGATTTCCAGCCCACACCTGCCTGAGTCCAAAGCTTCTTAAACACTGAACCATAGGTTGGCTCAGTGAGAAGAGAATCATTTCCCTCTCTGAGGCTAATGTGAGAATCAAGTGAGATTGAAGACAATAAAGCACTCAGAAAAGTTAGGTACTCAGAAAACATAAGGTATAATTTAGTACCTTAAGAGTGTGTCCAGCTGGGTGTGGTGGCACATGCCTCTAATCCCAGCAGCTTGGGAGGCTGAGCAGGAGGATTGCAAGTTCAAAGCCAGCCTCAGCAACTTAGCAAGGCCCTAAGCAACTCAGTGAGACCTTGTCTCTAAATAAACTACAAAATAGGGCTGGAGATGTGGCTCAGCGGTTGAGTGCCCCTGAGTTCAAAGCCTAGTACCAAAAAGAAAAAGAAAAAAAAAAAAAAAAAAGAACGTGTCCAACCAAAAGCCTTTAATTTTTTAAAAACAGCAACTACACTTGTGAAAAATATTCACCTGAAAAGATAATTCCAGTTAATCTGATATATGTTTTTATTTATCAAATTAGAAAATATTTTTAACAGGTTCATCCTTTATATTGGTAAGAATGCTGCAAACCTGTACATTACTAGTAGAAGCACAAGTTAGTTCCACCTTTCCAAAAAAGCAAATTGGTAATAGGTTTCAAGCCTTTCTTGGTTATCACAGGATGATTCCCAGATCTGCACCCCAAGCTGTACATTGTCACATAGATGTATTCTTTATTAATACTTTGATATGATTTCTACCAACTGTTTATTATGTGCCTGTATTTCTACAGTATTCTTTTAACAAACATCAGTGGTATGAGAAAATACATGTAATTTGTTCCTGACTTTTAAAACTATATATTATATGTGATTGAATATTCTTTTAAAGTTTATTTTTTTTTTTTGGTAGTTGTAGCTGTTGTTGTTTTTATTGTTGTTTGGTGCTGGAGATTATACACAGGGCCTCATTCAAGCTAAGCAAGTGGTAGCTCTACCACTAAGCTACCCTCCCTAACCCCTAAAGTGTCATTTTAATGGTTGTATAATATTCCCTTGTGTGTCTGTGCCATAATGTATGTAGCCAGTTTTTTATGTCTAATCAGATGTTACTATTATAGATAACACTGAAATAAAAATATAGATACTTCATATGGAGTGGTTAATTTGTGCCGAGCACTGTATTAAGCACTTCATCTATAATTATTGATTTAGTTCTCATAATGACCTTGTGAAATTGTGCCATCATTATCTCCATTTTGAACACCAAGTCACAGAGACTTGCCTAAGATCACACCAGTAGTAAGCAGCATATCTGGGACTTTATTCAAGCAATCTGGCCCCAGAATCTATGCTCTTAACTCTCTTTATATTCAAAATTTTGTCCTAATTTTTTCCTTATAAGGAATTATGTCAATTTTTAAGAAACGTGTATGTGTGTGTGTGTGTGTGTGTGTGTGTGTGTGTGTGTGTGTTTCTGGGGATGGAACCCAGGGCCTCATGTAAGTTAATCAACACTCCACCCCTGAACTGGTATCCTGAAGGAGGGAAGGGCACTTAAAATATGCTTAAAATTCTTCACTTCCTACAAAATCTAATCCAAATTCTTCATCCAAAAGCCTCCATATGGGATGGGAATGTAGCTCAGTGATAGAGTGCTTTGCCCAGCGTAAGTGAGGCCCTAGGTTCAATCCCCAGTACTGCAAAAGAGCTAGATTAAAAATTAATTAAATTAAAGTTTCCATAATTCATCAGAACAATTTCCCAGTACTTAGGCCACAAAATCAAACCACTGTGTTCTAAATACACCCGAGATTTCAGACCTCATGATTCGTCTGGGATATCCTCACTCTGGCTGATATGTCACTCTCTTCTATTTTCTTTTGTCCACCTCCTACTCGACTTTCAAGGCCCTCAATGTTATTTTGTCCATAAAGCCTCCGGATCCTTCTCTACTCAAGAAGCCACCTCCCCCACTCCTCCTCAGGGCTGCACCGCACTGTCTTGTTCCTCCCCAGTGACACTTTCCATTCTACCTGGAGCGGTGATTGGTGGTTGGCTGGGGGTTTCTTGTGGGCAGGGGAGTAACCTGCTTATCTCCGTCTGCCTGTCCCAATCCCCAACAGACAGCTGACACTTGGGGTTGACTGAAAAAAAAATGAAGGAAGGAAGTGAGCCTCCTAAGGAAGGGCACGGAACTGTCTAGTAATGGAAACTGGAACCGCAAACCCGCCAAGCCCGATGACCCACAGTAACAGGTGTTTCCATCTCTGGTGTCTGTGATTCATCTGCACGGCTGCGCACTCACACAGCGTAAGCCTACCGTCTCCTGGAGTACAACGCCCCACACGCAGACGTGCACACCGTGTTCGGGCCGCCCTGGAGACACACCTCAGCGACAACCAGGATCCACGAAAAAGGAAACCCTGCACCCTTAAGATATTAATGCCTTACTGCCAAAAGAAAAAAAAAAAAAAGCCCCAACAAAACAATACAAAAAACCAAGAAGCTATGGTTGTGCCTACTTCTCTTGCTCACCGCTGCATCTTTTGAGTTTTTAAGAAATCTATGCATGCATCTCGTTGCTGCCCTCCTACACACACACACACACACACACACACACACACACACACACACACACACACACACACCACCCTTCCCCCATTCCTCTCTTTCAGACTAGGCGCGCCTGCGAGGACTGGATTGAATGGGAAAGAGCGGGGCCGTCTTTGTCATTAATTCTCCCCTCCTTGGAGCCAGCCAAGCTTCTTCCGGGTCAGTGGCAATCACCGCCACCCCAATTCGAGCCCGCGGATCCCCCAAACCGATCACCCCGGAGCGCGCGAGGGCCGGGTCGCCACCGGCGGCAGGTTGCGGAGGGGAGGAGGGCGGGGAAGAGGGCGGGCGGCGCGAGTGGGGGAGGGAGGGAGGGAGGGAAGGAGGGAAGCCATCCGAGGGGGAGGAGAGAGCAGCCTCCCGCAGCTGACGGGGAGAATGGGAGTGCGGGGCGACAGACCGCCGCAGGGTGTCACGGCCGCTGAGAAGCCGGAGAGGCGCGGGGCCAGCGCCCGCCGCTTTTAAACCCGGGAGGGCGCGGCGGCGGCGGGCGGATCGCGGCGTGCTCGGGCGGCGGCCGAATGGAGAGGAAGGGCTCGGCGGCCGGGGCCAAGGGGAACCCGAGCCCGCCCGCGGCCGGCGAGGGGCAGCGGCCGTCGCCGCCAGTGTGCGTCCCGGGAGGCAGCGGAGGAGCCCCCGCGCGGGGCCAGGCTGGGGCGGCGGCCGAGCCCGCCGAGCTCATCCGGCGCGCTCAGGAGTTCAAGAGCCAAGGGGCGCAGTGCTACAAGGACAAGAAATTCCGCGAAGCCATCGGCAAATACCACCGGGCGTTGCTGGAGCTGAAGGGGCTGCTGCCGCCCCCCGGGGAACGGGAGCGGGACTCGCGCGCAGCCTCCCCGGCCGGGGCCCCCAAGCCTGGCCGCCTCTCAGAGGAGCAGAGCAAGACGGTGGAAGCCATCGAGATCGACTGCTACAACAGCTTGGCAGGTGAGCCGCGCCGCGCCCCCGGCCCCTCCTGCTGCCCCCGGGGTCTGAGGCCCGTTCCCCGTCCCTGTCCCTCCTGCGTCCGGACCGCTGCGGCGCACCCGCGGTGCAGCCTCTGGGGCTGTGACCGTGCCGCTCGGGGAAGGAAGGAACCTGGGAGGGAGGCGCTTTGGAAAAAGTGTGACTTTCAAGATGATGCCTCTCAAAGGCCTTAGACATCTCACGTCCTTTTCTTTGCATACATCGCAAATCTCCCATTTAAATGGCTGGACAAACAGAAGGCGATTTAACTGGCCTGGCGACGGCTGCTACTGCTTACCAGTGGACTTGGGTCCAAAATGCAGAAGCGGCGCCCTAGGTGGGGCCCTGCAGCCGCTGCTAACCCAGCGTTTTCTTTTGGGTGGGTCCTAAGGACGGGCCCACGCACCTGTCCACTGTCCTCAGGTACCATTGGCTCCAAAGTTGGCCATCACCCTCCAACCCCAACTAACTGCATCCCTTTGAGTAAGGTTCTTTTGCAAGTTCTTTGACCCCTGTAGCAAAGGGGAGTTTGACACAATGCCTTTCCAATCTTGAGCAAAATGGATTCCAAAATGCCACTTTCTTCTTTCTGAGCTCCCCTGGAGCTCCGGGTTGCCAGGTGAAGACAGAAGTCTCAAAGGAAACCCAGTTCACGTTTGGTCTTAAGCTTTGCTGCATTCTTTTTGCTCTCTTCTGAGCTAAGAATAGATGTACATCCAGAGTTCACTTTGGGGATGAGGTCAAAGTCAGCCATTTACAAAATTTAATTTAGGCACAGAAAATTCTAAGTCCCTAAAACAAAAACAAACAAACAAAACAACAACAACAAAGACTCTGGATCTTCCCAAGGCCTTCTGTGAGAAGGTGAGAGTTGTTGGAAGTGGCAACAGCTTATATTTGAAGTGCTCTCTCTTCTCCTCCTACCCACTTTGGTAGGATTTTAACATGGTCAAGCTTCCCTAACTAAATAAATGCCCATTTCTCCTAGTTCCTAACCCTTAAAGTTGCCTAAACTAGCTAGGGACTGTTAGAATAGGGTATATAGGTGTAATGTGACTGGATGTGGCTGGGATGGTGGATGTGCCAGGCACATGGGAGATGAAAATAAACAACTGCTAAGTCCGCTTGGTTCCCAAGTGCAGACCTGCTGTGTTCCCTTTGCAGTTTCTAGTACTCATTTACCTCTGTCTTCCCATAATGCTGTGTACAGTATCATCTTTAATCAGGTAAAACCCAGTCCAAGGAAGCACAGTGTCAAGTAGTTAACAAATTTAAAGGATGAATAGCAATAGTAATCTGTAGCAACTGTTGTAGAAATGGTGACACTGATAGCATACCACTAATAAAATAATAGCATCAAAGGATAGCACAGCAAAGATGGAATTTTTCAATCCATTATAAGATACAGTTTGACTCCTTTTATTTTCCATAAGTCTCTAGCATATTGTCTGATGCCTGATAAGTAGTTAAAGGGCAGAGCAGCTGTAGGTAGAGGGAGAGGTGCTCTGGATCACTAATGCAGTGGTTTCAAAGTGGTAATGGAACTTTATATTCAGTGTTATCCAGAACATTGGAGAACCACCCTTCACTCCATATTTTTGTTTACCAGCCAGTGGTTACATTTCTATGGTGAAACCAAAAATATGTCCTTGGTCAGGCCAGCCCAGCAGGCCTAGACTGAGATCTGGACAGCTCCTCCACTTCCTTCCCCACCCCCACACACTTTGGGGAACTTCAGTGGTGAGAGAATGGAAAGCAGCAGTAGCAGATTTCCCCATTTGCTGCTTTCTCTGGTGCCCATAAGTCTTCTTCAGTTTCCACCACTTATTATTGTTAATAATTTATTGTATGCATTATTAGGTACCCTACACACATTGACTTTTTAAATCTTTGTAATCTAAAAGAAATATATGATCCTCAGGTTTGCCTAGAAAACCCTAAGACTCCAGAGCCCTTCCACTTCATAGGCAATTCTCTTGTCATCACAATGTCTGTATTCTCTGGGCCCTTGTCTTCCATGAGCCCAGTCTCAGGTAAGCTGCTAAGCTCTACGCTTCAAAATTTCTTTAGGAGCTCTCAGCCCTGGTACCCAGGAGAAAGAACTGCAGTGCCTTGAATTCAAGGTTCTGATAGGGCTACACATTTCCAAATGTTGTCATGTTTCACAGAAGAATCACTTTTTGAGTTTTTAATCTTTAGGAGATGGGCAAAATCTGTATACTGTGTAGAAATTTAAGCCATTGGGAGGAAGGTTCTGCGGAGAAGTGTCTTTGGGGAGGATAGAAGTCTGATGTTGTTTTCCTTGGGGTAATGCATCAAATTGGTTACCACTATATCAGAAGTCCCAGCTAATAGCAAAGTATCCTTCCTTGTAAGTAATACTTACGATATGTGTTTCCTTTTAGAAAATACCAAAAAGTTTAAAGAAGTGAATACAAAATTACTTCTGATCTCACCACCTAGAGAAATCCACTGTGGTGTATTTCCTTCCTGTATTTTTTTTTTCTGCACATAAATGTAAAATTGTTTACAAAGCGGAGGCCCTCCTGTATGTACCATCATGTATCCTGCTTTTAATCCCACTTATGTTAGAAGCATTTTTATATCTTATTAAAATATTTTCCTAGTTTTAGATGGCAATCTAAACATTTTAAATGTGTGTTTACAGTTATTATTGGATAGAAAGGAAGGAAAGATGATCACTGTTGTTAGGGCCAGAACAGTGCTGCCTGGCCCATGAGATATCTTTTCCCCTGTGTGTCTGCTAAAAGGAAGGGGACCAGCAACTGCAGGCTCATTTTGGCAGAAAGGAATCTGACTCTTCCATCAGGCCTGTGATGCCAGCGAAACAGCCCAATGAGCTCCAGGTGGGAGCACACTGAACTTATTTTCTAAAGGTTCTGTCCTCCTTCCACACAAAGCCATGGATAGAGGGAGAGGCTTAGGATTTGGAAGGAACTCCAACTAGCCCAGAAGTACCTGAAGAATTAGACTATGTTGCTAAGGGCATCTGTCCTCCAAACAAGAGATAGCATGAGGCTTCTGGAAGAAATTTAAATTCAGTGAACCCTTGTACATTGACTGGAAACCTCCAAAGGAATAGCAAGGGGACAGCTAGAATGTGCTTAGAGATGTTAGCATAGAAACCCATTTGGTTGGCCTGAGGGACTGTAAGAAACTGCAGACAGTTTTCAAAATGCTCCAGGTCATGGTCTGCTCTAGCTTGGATTTGTTTTTGGTTGGGAGGAATCCAGCTAGTTGTGCAAGGCCCCTGAATGTGATTTTGCATGTCTTATTTTTAAGAATAATTTCAAGGAAAGAGATGGGGACCATTCTGTTCCTTCAGAATTCCAAATGATTCTGATATGATTATTAGAAAAGATATTCTGATCTGTCTGGAGAGACTTAGGGATCTGTCCTTACCAAGGCCACAGAGGAAGCATGTATTGGCCTGTTGAATGACTCTTGTTGTCCTTGAACTAGAAACAGGATTCCTCTGGGGCCTTGGAACCCCTTGAAGGGCAAAGCCTTTTGCTGCACATCTGTTCCTGTGGTGGCCCCATCTGGGGTCTGATCAAAGGGAGACAATGCATAATGACTTTGTTGGTATCCTCCAGTGATGTTCAAGACTCAAATGCCAGCAGTGGAGACCGATGCCAACAGAGCATGACACTGAAACTAAAGGCTGGGACTTGGGCCTCTATCCCTGGCATGCCTTGTGACCTTGAAAAGCCCCTTTCTCTTTGTTCTACCTTCATTTTTTTTTTTTAATCTATTTAGAGCTATGTCTGAGAGATTTTTGTTTGCTTGTTTATTTTACCAAAGGAGTAGAAAATATGTCTTGGTCTCAACTGAAGCCCCAAGACAGGGGTATGACAGGGCCTTGAAAGAAGTCCATGGTATGAAAAGGCCTGGGATGATACCTTCTGAAAAAAGGCTTCCTAGACAGATCTTGAAGCCACGGCCCTAGCATCAGGGCAAATCACAGAATTTGCAGGGTGCAGTGCAAAATGAGAACATGAGACCCCTTGTTCAATAAGCAGAGAAACCATGTCATTAAAAGTCCCAAAAGATAAGACTTTTTCCTTTCTTTCATGGTTTCTCTCTCTCATCTATTTTTTATTTGCTATTTAATATCACTACAAGTAAAGACAATTAAATTTTTAAATTATTGGCATCAATTTTACTATTTATTTGTGTTTTGTGCATGCCAGTTTTAAAGGAAAATATAAGAACACTTGTATGCGGAATCATAAAAAGCACACAATTCATATTTCATAGCTCATACATGCATAAGTAATTTATTCTTACTAGGACAGTGGAAATGCCACACCAAATTAACTTTTTTTAAAATTTATCTTCTTTGTGTGCCTACTTTATGGGCATATTTTTTAATTTTTTTAATTGCTTTTATTTTTTTTAAATACATGACAACCAAATGCATCACAATTCTTATTACACATATAGAACACAATTTTTCATAGCTTTGTATAAAAAGCATGTTCACACCAATTTGTGTCTTCATACATGTACTTTGGATAATGATGTCTATCACATTCCACCATCATTGCTAACTCCTTCCCCCTCCCTTCCACTCCCTTCTGCCCTGTCTAGAGTTCGTCTGTTCCTCTATGGGCATATTTTATATGCACACTTTCTGATGAGCAAGAGAAGGAAAAGGAGCTAGGAGGTCATCTTACCCTTTCCTTTTGTGTTGGCATTTTTAGCATAAGTGGTTGACTAGTAAGAGAAGTAACATAAATTGAGAAAGATGTGGTGGGGTTCCTTGGGCATTTGTGTTTCTTAGGACACTTCAGTTTCTTTCTGAATTTGGAGGAATTTCTGATTTTTTTTAATATTTATTTTTTAGTTGGACACAATACCTTCATTTATTTATTTTTATGTGGTGCTGAGGACCAAACCCAGGGCCTCTCATGAGATAGGCGAGCACTCTACCACTAAGCCACAACCCCAGCCCGTAATTTCTGATTTAATGGAAGACTGGGGCCTCTTGGGACTGTCAGCATGTTTATTTCCTTGTTATAGATGTAATACCTTTATCTTGTACTTACACTGAGTCTTGAACTCTCACGTGTCATGAGTCTGCAGGAATTCTGTGTTCATGGGGCATTGTAAATGCATACTTGGATGGGGCTATGGTCACACCTATTTCCTCTGCTCATGCCCATGTTGCACTGTTCCATAACATTTCACATACAAAACACAAGTTCAGTGATAAAACTATTAACGACTTCAAGAAGGCAACAGAAGTACATTAAACAGTTGAGAGCTCTTCTGAGTATGAGACCCTATACAGCTGCATCTGTGGCCCACTAATGAAGCCAGCCCTCAGTAGGGTACCAGAAAGTGAATAAATGTACACATCCCAGGTAGACAAAAATCGGATACAGACTCTGAGGCAGATTTCTAAAAACAATGGGTACTCTACAAAAACTGGTATAGAAGCAGAGAATCAAGCTTAGGAATTAGATGAATTACAAATGTATAAACTAGGCCTGGTGCAGTGGTGCACGCCTGTAATCCCAGCAGCTCCAGAGGCTGAGACAGGAGAATCGCGAGTTCAAAGCCAGCCTCAGCAACAGCAAGGCGCTAAGCAACTCAGACCCTGACTCTAAATTCAAAATAGGGCTGGAGATGTGGCTTAGTGGTCTAGTGTCCCTAAGTTTAATCCCTGGTACCAAAAAACAAAAACAAAACACAAATGCACAAACTAATTAATGGAAAGGAGGTCAAAGCTAGAGACAAGCAGTAACCTTGTAGCTGGAAGATAAGTTTTGGGGGTCAGGACTGGTCAAAGGAAGGGGGAAAAGAGGGGCTCTTGCTAAAATGCTCAGCTGGGATCCTGCCACTTGGAAGAGAGAGTTTGGCCAAACGTTGTTGATCCAGGACAGTTTTTTGGATAGTATCTTGGCCAATAAATCTTAAGGACCCTGTAAGTGTAGCTTCTAAGACCATCCTCCAAGGTAAGATGTGAGAGTCAAAACTTGGAGAATGCTTTCAGGGAAGGTACTGGGAAGGATATTTTGAATTTAGACTTTGGCTGAGTTTCTGAAATTTCTTAGTCCACCTCCAATGGCAACAAGTTAAGTGG
Source organism: Ictidomys tridecemlineatus (assembly GCF_052094955.1). NCBI lineage: Eukaryota > Metazoa > Chordata > Mammalia > Rodentia > Sciuridae > Ictidomys > Ictidomys tridecemlineatus. The sequence continues at coordinate 93,671,408 of NC_135481.1, forward strand.
CTTTGATCCAGAAACTCTTTAGGACACCTCAAAATCAGACTCCCTACAGCCAAAATAACCAAGAGCAACCCATCCAAGATAAAGATTTGGCTGAAATGCAGACAGAGAGAATGATCAAGATGCGGAGAAGCATAGAGCTGCTCCTAGAGCTTCCCAGGTTTAGAGTGACCTCCAGATACAAGTTCTCTCCTTCCGGCTATTCTCTTTCATCACCCGTCTGTGCCTACTACAGACAGCTAGGGTGAAAACAACGGATTTCAAACAACCTACCAGAGGATTCCCAATTCCATCTGGGATGTCAGATGTCCATGTTTGGAACAGAGTTTTCCATTTGCACCCAAAATGATTAGTGTGGCTCAGTCCCAACCACTGAGCAGCAAACACACGTGCTCTAGCACAAACAGTGGGTGGGATCAGACATAAAAAGACCAAAAATAATACTACAGAAGATTAAAGCAGTTGAGCCTTCCCGGTGAGATTGCACTGCCTTGACATCCCACATTAGCAGTGTAAAGATCATTACCCGTCTCTTGTTCACATATGAAATTTCATGTCAGCATCAAAATGAGACTATCTTCAGTAGGACATAAAACCAACAGTTCCCAGCTTTGTTTTGTTGTTTTGTTTTTAAAGAAAGCAGGATTTTAAGAGCCAAGAAGAGTTGATTTGATCTAGAAAAGTCCCAGGTTGGAATAGATCCAAATGGACCTTCCTTCAGCTGTCTGCCTACAGGACTTTAAAAAGAGCATCCCAATCTCATATAGGGTGTACCCAGAGAAACCTTGTGACACCACTGCTTCCCTTTCATGTCTTTTCCATATGGAAAGAACAAAAGTGCAATGTGGTGTTAATTAGTAGCTCAAGAGTTATGAAAGTCAAAATTGTGATGGAAGATCTGGGTATAACCCCAAATCTTAAGCAGGTGCATGAATTTCCTTGTCAAGATTGCCAGCTTGTCATCCATCATGAGCTAGGCAATTATGACAATAGGGGTACTCACCACCACCTAACATGAACATTTGACAACCACCGTTGTCAAAACAATAACCCTAAGCATAATAAAAGTAACAGTAACGACAGAGAAGACTACCACGATGAGCTGGCACATAATAGATATTTCACCAATGTGTTTACAATGAATGAAAATGCCTATCCCAGCATCTATCTCATGTTCAGGAGCCAATAAATCAGTCATTCCACTAATATTTGTTGAACACCTACTAGGTTCTAGGTTTGGGGGCTAGATGGAGACCAGTGAAAATGATGGGCAAGATCCCTGCCTTCAGTGAACTTGCATATTTATAATTTCAGTTCATCTTCTTCTCTTATATCTTTGTAAGAGAAAACTCAATCTTAGGGCTGGAATTGTGGCTCAGAGGTAGAGCACTTGCCTAGCACGCATGAGGCACTGGGTTCGATCCTCAGCACCACATAAAAATAAAGATATGTGTCCACCTGTAATAAATATTTGAAAAAAATCACTAATTAAAAAAAAAAACCCTCAGTCTTGGAACAGTTAAATCATTTGCCCATGGTCACATAGTACCCTGTGACAAACTGGGGTTTCTTACCTGCTAGGTCTGTAATTCTAAAACCTGCAATTTTAGCCACTCACCCTACAGCTCCTTTCTTAGGAACTAAAATTTTCCTCCTTGAAATTTCTCTTGATCCATATTCTCCCTTGGAAGTAACACGGAATACATCTCCTTCCTGTTACAAGGACAAGCCTTGACATTTTGAGGACAGCTTCCGTGCCCATCCTCTAATCATTTCTTCTGGAGATTTAAACATCCCTTTACTGTACTTGTGCCTTGTGGGTTAGGATTCCCAGTTCATGGCCATCCTGGGTGGAAGTGTCCTGCATTCTGGAAACAGGTCATGGTGTCCCTAGCTCCTCCCCTGTCACTAAAAAGGTGACCTAATAAAGAAGAAGGAGGAGCCCATGAATCAGACACTTAACGGGCATAGAAACTGCAGAAGCCCCCCACCCCACCCCCACCCCCACCCCCGCACCTTTATCTCTTCCCATCCCCCCTTGCTCCCGAATGTGTGGATTCCAGTTAGGAAGGCTTGAGAAATTTAAGTGTAAGTGTGACGAGTAGGCATTCATTTCAGCATTAACCAAGGCACCCCTGAGGAAATGCAAGGGATGTGTTCTTTGAAGATTGAAATGTCCCCCATTCTCTTCAAACATCCCGTTCTTTAAGGACACATCAGAAGTATGGCTTAGTGTAAAGGGACCTGGACGATAAGTGCGGTCTCTGACTTGCTGTGCATCTCTGGGGCCTAAGAATTTTACCTCTTGGGTCATGGTTTTCTGATTTATAAAAGCGCAGGGTTGGATTCCAAGATCTCCAAGGTCCTTTCCAGCTCTTAAAAGATAAATTCTCCATCTTATTCTTTGCTGAACTCTGTGGCCATTACAACATTACATAGAATGGAGTAGTTCTATGTGTGCTTATAGAGACCAGTCTCCAAAAACTAAGAGAACTTTAAAAAGGCAGAGGGTAGAACAGTGTTTGATCTGACTTCCTTTATATAAAATTTAAAAAGGTAATATATATATATATGCTATTACAGTATTTATATTAGAGAAGATTATCTGAATCATACCAGGGAAGCAGTTAATAGGTTACCTTTGAAAAATGAAGCTAGGCAAAGAACTGCAGTGAGACTTCATCTTTTTATTTTAAATCTTTCTGTCATGTTTGACTTTTCTCGCTATATTCCATATGACTTGAACTTTTTTAATAGAAGTGATGGACATGGGTTATCTATGTAGAGAAATTATGAGTGCTTTTGCTTTATTTTTTTTTTTTGAAGAAAATCTAACGAATAAATGCAGTTTTTGCTTCTATTCTGCTACTCTTACCTAAGGCTTGACTATCCTTGTCAATAGCACCAAAGATGTCAAACAAAGTTATCCCAGGACCCATAAGAGGACTCATGCCCTTTTCTGCAGTACCCACCACCCCAATCCACATTCCGAGCTAGATCCCAGGAGCATGGTACCCCGTGGAATAGGGGGATGCCCCCTCTCGATTCCATTGCATATTAGCAACAATTTGATCTCCTGGTGAGGCAGGGTAGAGAGTTGGGTCAGAGCCTGTGCTTTATAAGCTGGTCCTGAACATGAACGATGGGTCTCTAGTGTTTGGGAAAGGATGGTATGAGAGTGCATCCCTTGCATCAGCCCCTGTATTATGGAGATTTGCCTACAGGTGGCTCATAAGGAGCAGCCAGGTCACCCAGAAAGAAGCTCACTGATGATGGATCTTCACTGGACACCTGCCACAGCTCCTCACAGCCCAAACCTAACCCCCTGTTCATCTCAAAACGCAGAGTGGAGGCCAGAGCTTTAGTCCAGGTTCTGCTGCCAAACTGCCTTGTAACTTAGCAAGTCCCATCTCTCATTTTCCCCCGTGGGTCAACATGGGGAGCTGGATCCCATGTTCTCCAAGTCCCCTTTCAGAAACATTGAACCATCTAGGATTCTGAAAGACTTCTAACCTTTCTCCCCAAGTTGGTCTTTCTCTTAGGAAACGGCCAGATTTCGGGAGAGAAATAAAAGACAAGCTCTCTTTGATGCCAGTTTTGCTCATATGCTGACAAACAACAATTAAAAGACAACAACTGAGATGTCCAACCCCACCCTTGCAACTTTTGGGGCATAAACCAAAACAGGGACCTCACAACCTCCAGTGATGTGGGTTCAGCATGAGGTTTCCGTGGGAAGGGGCTGAAATTGATACAAATTGCTATCTGAGCCCTGGAATCTAAATGGATGACCCCAAATATTACCCATTGCTGCTCCGTTTAACAATTCCACATTATTTAAAACTTCAGACCTTCTTCTGACCAAGTTGTCATTCAGCATCAGAAACCTGGCAATGTTGGCTATATTAGGGTGGGAAGTCCTGGTGGCAAGGAAAGGAAAACAAGCTTTTAAGAAACAGACAAGCCAGGGCAAGCCTTTTGGGGAACAGGTGCCAGCTAAATTATAATATCTCAGAGAGCGACCTGGGAATCCTGGGGAGCCTGAGCCAGATCTGAGTGTTTGGGTTTGTGATCCTGGGCATGTGGCACACAGCAAGTCAGAACTGAGCTTCTTTCTCTAATGGACCTGCACCCCCTGGTTATGGAGGCAACTCCTTGATAGTTCTGCAGGAAGGGCTGTATCCCCATGTGCGCCCATGGGGACAGGCAGGAAGAGACAGAACACAGAGGAAGAGGCAGCACCCCTATGTCCCAGGAGAATGGGAAATGGTCTTTACTTTGTGTGAGAGGATCTGCATTTGAATTCTGGTCTTCTCCACCCATTCCTCCATCGATCTGGGACAGGTCCAAACCTCTATCAGTTTCTGTGTCCATTAGAGCATGAGATACACCCCCACCCCCAGGATTGTGGTGGTGATTAAATGATAAAGGCTCCTATGGCTAGCACAGTGCCAGGCACATAACAGATGCTCAATAAATGATGATTGTGTATAAATCTGGCTACTGATATGTGTGAAGACAGAGAACAGTATATGGCCGGAAAGAAGAAAGGACCCAGTAATTGAGGCTGTGGGGAACATGGGAAGCAAGTGAGCAAACGGATGAGGCAGGAAAGGGGGATCAGGGAAGTTACATCTCCTTAAGTGACTTGGGAGGTGTGCCCGGTGTGATCCAATCGCCTTTGGGGTGGTCATTTCCTTCTGGGCCAGGGAGGCTGAGGGAATGAGGCTCCCTCTGAAGCAGATAGGCTCTGACAGAACCTGCCTTCAGGGGCCTGTGTCCCCTTCCATCTTTTCAGGATTCAGGTCAGTCCAGGAAGCATTTAGTAACTGCCAGGTTCCAGGTAGGGGGTGTCTCCAGCCTGAGAGTCTCCGAGATGGTGCCTGTTGTCAGTCACTTTCCGAACTCTGCCCCAGGATGTTTCCTGTCCCTTTCTTTGAACTGAACCAGCAGGGAGGGGGCTTCAGGTTCTCTCACAAGTGAGATCTGATTGGAGTCTGAGAGCGGAGAGTAAGGGCTTACTGGGAAGGTGCAGGCTGTGACCAGCTGGGTCCCCAGGGCAGCTTCGCCAGAAAGCAAGAAAGTGGACAGGAAGGAAGGGGAATGGAGGAAGGCAGAGGCCTGGGGGGGGGGGGGGAGTCATGAGGCTGGCACCTCGTGCCCGGACTGCCCATTAGTGCCAGCTCCCTGAGAAAGTCCTGGCCTCACCAGGCCTCCTGGGAGTGAGACCGCGGTTAATGTCCCTTGAGCCCCCAAATGGGTGCTCCTCCACCTAAATGCCCCCAGTCCTCTCATGATCCCAGATGTCCCCAGAGCAGTGTCCCATGAACAGGCAGTGTGTTGTCTGACTTCAGAATCGTTTTCCCCACCTCTTCCCCTGCCCCCTTAAACCCAGTAAGGTTTTTTTTATAGTTTCCAGTTACAAAAGTAAAACATTGTCATTTAGGTCTGGGAGTGCAGCTCAGTGGTAGCATGCATGCCGAGTGACATCCTCAACGCCAGAAGGTGATAATTGTAGAAGTCATTGAAAGTAGAAAATGAAAGGCCTGGGGATCTAGCCCAGTTAGTAGAGTGCCTACCTCACATGCGCAAGGCCCTGGGTTCAATCCCCAGCACCACAAAAAAAGAAAAAAAGGATAAATAGAACTCACTTGTCATCCACTACCCCAAGATGACAACTCTTACCTATTTTGATTTATTTGCTCCCAGTTTTCATATGTGTGTGAGTGTGTGTGTGTGTGTGTGAACCTTTATATTAAAAGCATCAGCTGGTCCACTTCAAGGTTCACCTTTCTCCAGTTTACTCAGGAGAGAAGAGGTTTGTCTCCCATATACTGAGGATACTTTGGCAACTGTCTCCTGGCCTCCTTTTCACCCCTCCACCCTGTAGGAGTTAAAATCTGGAGAAGGCTGTATGTGGCTTTATGCAAATACGATGCCATTTTATATAAAGAACTTGAGCATCCACAGATTTGGGATCTACTGGAGCCAATACTGGAGCCAGTCCTATGTGGATCCTAGTGGTGACTGGTTAACGGTTAAAACAATGGATGAAAAAGGCTGATCTAAAATCCTAGAAACTAAAGGCATTTATTGATAGTCCTTAAAGGGTGTTTGGGATCCGTTCAAGGGAGCTATAACACCAAAGCCTGAGATTGGTTCAGGTCTCTGCCTCCTGTCACGTGACCCTGTTCAACGCAGAAGGCGCCTGCCTGGTTGCCATGGCAGCTTACTTAGAAGTTATCCCCTGTACATCTCCTAACTCTCACTCTTGATCTTGACTTGATAGACAGAGGGAGAAGGCAGGAGTGGGGATAAGGTGTGACAGGTCGTCACCCAGGCTCACTGTACCTGAGAGTCAACCGAGGACACGGCTGTCACCTCGTCTCGCATTCCATGGTCACCCCCACACCAGGCTGCAGAGTTCCTCCAGGTTTAACCTGAGGCTCAGGGGTTCAGGTAGTGGATATCCTTATTCCTAAAACTCCTCTGGTCATAGACAACCGGGAATTTCTTTTCAGCCACTTACCTTTTCTGTCAGGTTCCTGCTACCTGCCAAGCTGTTGACCCTTTTTCTCCTCCTGCCCCCCCCTCTCTACTTCTCAGGTTTCCCCACTCTCAAATTCCCCTCCTTCCATATGCAGAGCAATCTTCACTATTTTTCGTATCTACCTGATTCGCCACTAGTGACCTCTATCTAAGCTTCACCGTGCCCACCTGAAGCAACTGAACAGAGTGTTCTCCTTGAAAAATATGATTTCTTCCATAAGAGGAACTCTGATTCCAGCTGTTACAAATTCTTCTCCCTGAGACAGACAGAACACACACACACACACACACAGACACACACACACTCACAGCATTCAAGTTGTACTGTACAAACTTTGACACCCTTCATTTTCTCTGGCGATATTTTCCATAGAAAACGTTTTTCAGTGTAGTTAACTTTGGGCAGTATGATTGTTGTGGTTCTTCTGTGTTCCGTTACATCAGTGTCCCACTATTTATCTCAGCAGTCACTGATGACACTTAGGTGATTTCTGACACTCTGCTACACATGGGGCTGCTGCAGAGGGGCACGGGTAGCTCTTTCTTCTCTTCACAGGAGCACCTACAACTAACTTATCCCCAAACATATATGATGACATGATAGAAGGAGCCGGGAGAGGCAATAGGAACAAGAGATGTGTCACCAGGGTCCTTGAGGATGAGTAGGAGAGGTGATCAAAATGGGGGAAGCCTTCTTTGATGTCCAAAAACAAACAAACAAAGAAACAGGATGTCGCTTTGGCTTCTGAGATTCCCCTCATTCCTGGCTCAGCATTTCTAATAATGGGCAAGACATGATCTTGGCCAGAGTTGACAATTAAAAGATAACATTGGGCACAGTTTTCTTCTGAATATTTCTGGTTCTGTGATCCTTATCACATTCCAAATGGCCTAACTGAGCTCTGGGAAGTTCCACTTTCAGACCCCAGAAGGGATATTAATAAAGACTCCAGAAAACAGGACTCCTGTCCCTTTCCCCGTGGCTCCTTCTCCATCACTCCAAGATCAAGAGTGAAAGTTAGGAGTCAAAGATGGGATAACTTCTAATTGTGCTGCCATAGCAACCAGGCACCCTCTGGAACAGTGTCACATGACTGACACCAAAGACAGGAGACAGCCTCAGGCTTTGACATTGCAGCAACTTGAGCAGATTCTAATGGCCCTTGAAGGACTCTCAATATGTGCCTTTGGCTTATAGGATTGTATTTAGACTGTCTTTCCACCCCTGCTTCTTCACTCTCGGCTTTAACAGTTCTACAGTCATCTCTATGGATCCACAGAGAATTGGCTCCAGTTTCCCCAGCAGGTACCAAAATCTGTGGATGCTCACGTTCTTTTTATAAAATGATATTTGCATAAAATCTACACACACACTTCTATACTTTAAATCATCTCTAGATTACTTATGAGACCTAATACAATGCAAAGAGTTGTTACACTGTATTATTAAGGGAACAATGACAAGAAAAAAGTATGTACATGTTCAGTACAAAAGTAGTTCTTTTCCCCTGAATATGTTTGATTCAGGGTTGGCAGAATCCATGGGTACAGAACCTGCAGACATGGAAGGCTGACTGTACTCACCAGCAGAGGGTGGATAAGAATATAAACTCCTTGAAGATATCAATATGTTTGAATGTTTTCCATTTTCCTTGTGAAATCCTGGGCACAGGCCATGGAGAGTGAAACTTTTTTTTTTCCTGGTAGCAGGGATTGAACCCAGGGATGCTTATCCACTGAGCCACATCCCCAGCCCAATTCTGTGTTTCATTTAGAGTTAGAGTCTCACTGAGTTGCTTAGTGCCTCGCTGTCACTGAGGCCGGCTTTGAACTTGCGATCCTCCTGCCTCAGCCTCCCAAGCCACTAGGATTACAGGCCTGCACCACTGTGCTCGTCTGAGAGTGAAACCTGATTGACTGAGTTTACTGACAGTATTGACCAGAATCATGGAACAATGGTGAGAGGGAAGCACATGCTCTGGTAGGTATCTCATTGCTTCGGCATCCATGTGAAGGATTCAGAAGGTGGGAAAACAAAGAACAGCCTGGTAATGGTGGAAGGAGTGATTCCCAAAGACCGTGGCGTTGCTAAAGCAAAGAAAACAGAAGTAATGTTTGGCAGTGTGTTAGACACCAGCAAGTCAAGGTTTCCGCCCTTTACATTTCCTCGGTTGGAGTGACTTGAAGTTAAATAACCCTGGCTCGCTCTCTACAAGTTGAGAATGCAAGTCACTTAGCTTCCCAAGTCTCAGCTTCTGGAAACAGGACTAATAATACCTACTTCTTAGAGCTTCCGTGAAAGTCAAGTGAGCTGTAAAACACTACTATGTCAGGTATTGCTACCTTCTCAGCATGATCACTACAATAGGTACTCGGTGTAGATTTAAAGATACCCTAGATTTTCTTGTCTGGAAGAGCAAAGAATTTTTATTTGTTCTTTTTAGTTATACCTAACAATAGAATATATTTTGACATATCAGACACACATGGAGTATAACTTCCCATTTTTGTGATTATACATTATGTGGAGTGACACTGGTCATGTATTCATATATGAACACAGGAAAGTTATATCCTATTTAGTCTACTGTCTTTCCCATTCCCATCCCCCTACCTTCTCCCCACTTTCCCCTGTCTAATCTGATGAATCCCCACTCCTTCCTCCACCTATTGTGAGTCAGCATCCTCATATCAGAGAGAACATTCAGCCTTTACATTTTTGGGATTGGCTTATTTCACTTAGCATGATAGTTTCCAGTTCTATTGATTTACCTGCAGATGCCATGATTTCATTCTTCTTCATGGCTGAGGAGTATTCCATTGTGTACATGTACCACATTTTCTTTATCCATTCATCTGTTGAAGGACACTTAGGTTGGTTCCATAGCTTAGCTATTGTGCTGCTGTAAACATAGATGTGGCTGCGTCACTATAGTATGCTAATTTTAAGGCCTTTGGATATATGTCAAGGAGTGGGATGGCTGGGTCAAATGGTGGTTCTATTCCAAGTTTTCTGAGTAATCTCCACACTGCTTTCCAGAGTGGTTGCACCAATTTGCTGTCCCATTATGGTGTATGAGTGTGCCTTTTTCCCCACGTCCTCACCAACATTTACTGTTACTTGTATTCTTGATAATTGCCATTCTGACTGGAGTGAGATTAAATATCAGTATAGTTTTAATTTCCATTTCTTTAATTGCTGTAAATGTTGAATATTCCTTCATGTATTTGTTGATTAATCGTGTTTCTTCTGTGATGTGTCTGTTCAGTTCCTTATTCCATTTGTTGACTGGGTTATTTGGGGGGTTTTCTTTTTGCTTTGGTGTTAAGTTTTTTGAGTTCTTGGTATATCCTGGAGATTAATGCTCTATCTGAAGTGCAGATGGCAAAGATTTTCTCCCATTCTTTGGGCTCTCTCTCTCCACATTCTTGATTGTTCCCTTTGCCATGAAGAAATTTTTTACTTTGATTCCATCTTATTTATTCATTCTTGATTTTACTTCTTGTGCTTTAGGAGTCTTGTTGAGGAATTTAGTTCCTAAGCCGACATGATGGAGATTTGGGTCTACTTTTTCTTCTAGTTGGCGCAGGGTCTCTGGTCTAATGCCTACATCCTTGATCCACTTAAGAATTGAATTTTGTGCAGGGTGAGAGATACAGGTCTAACTTCATTTTGTTACATATGTATTTCCAGTTTTCCCAGCACCATTTGTTGAAAAGACTTCTTTCCCATGTATATTTATGGTGCCTTTGTCTAGTAGGAAATAACTGTATTTATGTCTATGAAGAAGACACTTCATAAGTAACTGCAAAGATGGGCATCTCCTGATTTGAGAATGCAACTATGAAAAATTACTTTTTGTAAAACAGGAAAGGCCCACTTGATGATTACGCCTGTGGATATGGCTTTATTAGAAAGAGAGTCCCCAAAATGTTCTGCAAAAGCCTTACCATTTGTCAAGAGTGTGCTACAATTCCCATGAATTTAAAAAAAAATTAGAAATTCCCTGATCTTGATCAAGAGCATATACAAGCAGACTAAAACTAACTTTATGGTGAGAGACTGAATGTTTTCCTTCATAATTGCTCTCCTAGGATACTATGGACATTAACTCAGGTCCTGCATTTTTATTTACTTGTTTTTTGTTTCCTTTCCTTTATGTATTCTTGGGCATTTTTGCTATGAAAATCAAAGCTACAAATGACTGTTCCTATCAGCTCTATTCATGATAATTTATAATTATGAATATTTATAATTTATTCACAATTCATAAAGTTTGAAACAGCCCAGATGTCCTTCAACAAGTAAATGGTTAAACAAACTGTGGCACATCCATGCTAATGGAATACTACTCAGCAATAAAAAGAACCACTGATAAATGAACAACTTGGATGAATCTCAAGGAAATTATGCTAAATGATAAAGAAAATCCCAAAGATTTCATACTATATGGTTCCATGTGTATTATTTTAAAATTACAAACATTTAGAAGTGCAGAAGAGCAGGTTAGCAGTTATCAAGGGTTAAAGAGGAGGTGGTGGGACAGGTATTTATAAGATAACTGGAGGGATTCTTAGAGCGATGAAACTCTTCTGTAACTTGACTTTGGAAGTAGAGAAAGGCAACTACTCATAAAATTGTATATAACTGAACATAGTATACAAATAAGTACTAATAAAGCTAGGGAAATTTGAATGAGATCTGTGGACTGGATCATGATCAGGATGCTGCATTATCTTTTTTTTACAAGAGGTTACCATTGAGGAAACTGGATAAAGTGTAAGGAAATCTCTGTATTATTTCTTACAACGGTATGTGAATCTTTAATTATCTCAATAAAAATTTTGAGTAAAAAAAAATTTAATCATTTGGGAGTTAGTTTTGCAAGCACCAGGTAAGATTGGGGTTGTTTCAGGAAGAAACCAGAAACGTGTCCTCTCAGCTCTAATGTATAACAGTAGCCTCTCAGTGGAATTGGAGAGGCTGGTGGTTTTAAAAACGTGAAAGAAAGATCCAGTCGCCGTGGAAACTCCACACTTGGTTCTGTTTACTGTTGTGTCGCTTTTCTGTATGGGATACAGAGAAGGAGTCCGGTAGAAGGTCCTGGAGGGTTGTTAGGAAGCTTGCAGATGAGAAGTATTTACATGTAGAGTGAGTACAGGTTGTCACCCTTAGGAGATCACACTGGAGTCTCCCAACAAGCAGGACCAGTGCCTGGGGGATGTCTCATGCAGGAATGGAGTTAATAACCGTGGTAATATAGGAGAGCAGAATCTCTCAGCATTGAGAGCAGAATCTTAGGGGTCAGGTGGCTTTCCTTCAATCCTAACGTTGACACTTATTAGCTTTGTGATCTTGGGCAAGTGACCCAAATTCCTTGGGTCTCTTTCATCCATCTAAAAAAAAAAAAAATGGATAAAATACCAGAACCTACCTTGTAAGTTCATGTCAGGGTTAAATGGGTTGGTGCTTAGAACAGGGCTTGTCCATTTGCACTTACTACACTCTTACTCCTCTTGCCTTACTGGGAGAGAGGATGGACACCACCCACGGGTGTAGGCCTAGATTCTCCTGAGTGTACCCTGGACGGCTCATCCCTTTCCCCCTACCCCATCTCCCTGAACTGAGCCCCTGTCCCACAATGAGAAATCTCAAACCACTAAGAAGAGAAATATCCAAAACGTCACAAACGGAGAGACCGAGAACGTTGGTTTGCCTGGATGTGTGGATTTTCTAGTTTTAGGACTTGGCCATGTGACTTGGGACCCGTGTGGGTTCTCCTGTTTTAACCAGCTGGGTGGTTCCTAAGAAACACATACCTCAAGCTCTAGGATGCAGGTGAGCCGCCCACCTGCAGGAGCCACTGAGGACTTACCAAGTGTGGATTCCTAAGCTTCACCTGAGCCCTTCAGAATATGTGTCTCTGCAGATAGAGCCTGGAAACTCCATGTTCTGGTGACTTGAGGAGAAACTCCCTCATCTGGGGGTTCTCCAGATGTGAGGATCTGGTGCTAATGCAACCCTCAATTTTTTTCATCCTTCCAACATGCCGTGAAGGAAAATGCAGATAGTGAGCATTATTACTTTTTTTTTTTTTTAACCTTTCCACACTGAGATCCTGAGAGGTGAGGTGTTTTAACCTAGGAACACAGGTGAATTGCTGGGCTGGGGACATTATCTTTAGTCAACTAGCTCTGAGGCACCTACACCAGCCTGTCAACTTCTCTGCTAAAAATACCTCCCTCTTCCCCTCATAGGCTCTCTTGTGCCCTACAGAGTCAGGAAAAGGCCTAGTCATATTATTTTTTTTTTCCTGCTACATCTGACTTTCAGAGCTCCTAGCTCTCCTGAATTATCAGGACTCCAGGAGAGCCAGAGACTTTTGGTCCTTTCCCCACCCCACCCCACCCATAAATCTGTCAGTGAGACTTAACTGCAGAATCCATTTATGGAGAAGGACGGGCCTAGGGCAGGCAGCATTAGTGTCTGCAGTTTAGAGGTATGAGGGGTGGGGGTTGACTCAGGGGCTAATCTGTAAGAGAAGAAAATAAGCCCAGCCCCCAGCGCCTAGCCCCTCTTTCTGACTGACTTCCAAACTGCTTCTGTAATGTTCTCTGCATTTCCCCAGCCCAGTATGGAAAATGCAGCATTGGAAGGAAAACTGAAAGTAAAACCAAGCATCAAACCTAGATTTGAGAAGCATTTGGAGCAAGTAAGTGTTCATGTACATCTAGACCAGGAAACAAAAATGAGAAATCACGGAACTGGGAATGCAAGGGTTTTGTGTATGCGGAAGAGAACATCAGCATGTTCGTGGAAAGGTGAAATTGTGACCCATATCTGACCTATATCTGACCTATTTTAGAAAATTTGCCGTTAAGTCAGCCATAACTTGGTGTTCACATCATACATTGTGTATAGAACTCAAGATGGAAATTTCCTCTAATTTATGTGCACATGGCTGTGTAAACCACAGTTAATAAGTGTCTTCCTCAAGAACCAGTATTTATGAGAATCAGTCTTTTGTGTTAGCACTGGGAAGGCGTATAACATGCATTGATCATCTCATTTCATCATCACAAGAGCTACCACCAAATAGGTGTTATTACCTTCATGGGACACAGGAAGAACGAGACCCAGGGAGATTAAGCAACTTGCCCCAGGGCCTGTGCTGGTAGGTGGTGGAGCTTGCATCCCAACCCAGGCCTGGTCTCCAGCCAGGGCACCCCAGAGCTGGGAAAAATACCATGTGCCTACTTGGTTTGGTTACCATCTGTTCCAGGTGTTAAATATTCTGAATGTCTCTCTGTCCCGATCCCAGTCTTCTTCTCCTTTACGACTGTGCCATTGCTCTCATTGAAATAAATAAATCTGACCAGAACTCAAGTCAAACTTGGGAAGTAGAATGGCCACTTCCTAGGCCTGTCCCCCAGAATGACGAGCAAGGTGTATTCATTTCCTAAGGCGACTCTAATAACACACACGAACTGAGTGGCTTGAAATAACAGGAACTCTCTCACAATTCTGGAAGGTGAGAGTCCAAAGTCAAGGGGTCAGCAGGACTAGTTCCTTCTGAGAGCTGTGAAGAAGAACAGGTCCCCTGGTTCTCTCTAGAGTGCCTGATAATCAAGCCTCAGACATCCCTGTGTGTCACCTCTCCTCTGGGCAGGTCTGTCTCTGTGGCCAAATTTCTTTATAAAAGGGACACCAGTCGTATTGGATTAGGACCTACTCTGATGACTTCCTTTTCACTTGGTTATCTCTGTAAAGACCCCATCTCCCCGCAAAAGGTCACATTCTCAGATACTAAGGGTCAGGACTCCAGTGCACTTTGGGGAGGACACAAAGCGGACCCAGAGTAGCAAGACGGCCTTGAAGAGTAGGTTCCTCCACCTCACTCCCAGCCCTAGGTGGGTCCCTCCTTCCTTCCCATCCAGCCCCTGATTCCCTCTCTTGAGCAGGTAAAGGCAAATTAGAGTGAGTGAGTCAGCCCCAGGAAGAAAGCCGGTGACTCCATGAACTTGTTCTTCCTCTCATCTAGATTCCCTTCATCTCATGCCAGTGGGTGGCATTCTGCCCGGGCAGTCACTATGCCCTGCATGGGCCAGGAAAAAAACAAAAACAAAACAGGTGCCAGAGTGAGGAGAGCCTAAGAGGCTGTAGCCAGAGGTCTGAGTGTGCTTGTTTTGGAGAATTCTGAACAAAAGCTCTTCCCTGTCTCCGTGTGTGGCTGACTTTTTATGGCCATAGATCCCTTTGTGGGGCTAAGAAAGAAAGCCTGCAAGCTCCTTTCCCATAATCACACCCCAACCACCCAAATTAGGAAGAATCTTCCTGGGGGTAGAATAGTGGTTATTAGACATTTACAGCCCCTCATTCTGGTCCTCCAAATTCACCTTTCTCTTGTAAGTTGCCGCCGTCACCACCAGTCTCAAGGAAGGCTGTGTCCCTTCTCACATTTCTTCCCAAGCGTGGATTGAGTTTGTCTTCCTTCTCCCTGACTTGCAGGCCACAGCATTTATTCAGACCCAGAGACCAGAAGATGAATAGCATTTTTTTTTTTCAAAAGTGCTTCCAGAGATGGCCATCTGGGAGTCAAGGCTATTGTGACACGTCCACTGCAGGCTTATCTCCTGCCCTGTAATTCACCAAGTGACTGCGTCTTTGAATCCAGATATGTATTCAAAATTCCGACCCAGTTTACTCTCCTGTTCCCAGAAACAAGCTCACTCTCCAGTTGATTCAAGAGCTGCCTCACCAATTCCACCAATTTCCTTCCAGAAAAATTTTGCTCGAGAGCCTTCCCTGGAATAGACCACATCAGATCCTCATCCAAGCTCTGGGCGAAAAAAATCCACTGAGCAGGAGGGGAAGTCTCACAGAAGCCCTCTGGACCACTGTCTTCCCAGTTCTGATGTCACTCCGACTGACAAAGTGACACCTTAACTGATAAAGAGAGTGGAATTCCTTTTGAAGAGGAACCAAAGAAACAACTGTGTTCTTAGGTTAAGTGGCAGATGCTTGTATTTATAAGCTGTTAGATCTAAAGGGATGGAAGCGATTATTTAGTGAAGTGTAGGCTCCTCATTTTGCCAACAGGAAATCAAGGCTAAGAAAGGGAAAGTGTTTCGAGTAATGTTGGCTAGGGGCAAAGGTGCAAACGAGAATCCATCTCTTTCTTCTTTATGGATGCGTAATATTACATTGTACATATGTACCACATTTCCTTGACCCATTCACCCGTTGAAAGACACGTGGGTTCTTGACTATTGTGAGTCAAGCTCTTATAATCATTGATGTGGATGCATCACTATAGTGTGCTGTTTTTAAGTCCTTTGGCTAACCCCAAACAAGGGAGGTGGGGGAGGGGAATAATAGAAATCCATTGGATTAGACAAAGGGAAATGAAGAGAAGGGGAAGAGGAAAGATAGTAGAATTAATTGGACATAACTTCCCTAGCCTTGTATTTGAATATGTGACCAGGATAACTCCACATCACGTACAACCACAAGAGTGGGATCCTGGGCTGGGGACATAGCTCAGTTGGTAGAGTGCTTGCCTCACATGTCCAAGGCCCTGGGTTCAATCCCCAGCAACACACACACACACACACACACACACACACACACACACACACACGTACACAAATAGTGGGATCCTAAGTAGAATAAATCATACTCTTTGTATGTATAGTTTGCCAAAATACATTCTACTATCTTGTATCACCAAAAAGAACAATAACAAAAAAAGAATTCAGGTCCTCTCTTCCCAGTCCAGGACTCTAAAAGATTGATCCGTGCTATACAGCAGAGGAAAGAGGCCTCATTTCAGAAATAGACACCAGGTTGCAACCATGTTATGTGGAAGGACCCTTCTTGGTTGTCAGTAAATCCAAAATGACAAGAAAAAAAGGGCTCTGACTTTGCAAATGTGTGCCACAGAGGGGGAGTGAGTCGGGGCTTCTTTGAAGGCCACTTAGGTCCATCCATTCCTTTCGGCCGCCATTCGGGTTACCCAGCATCTTCACTGTGCCATCCCAGTCCACCCTTGCCTTAGGAGAAAGTCCCAGATCCCCAGTTTGGACGGGAAGGTCTGACTGTCCTGGTTTCTTGCTTTTCCAGCTCCACCTTCTCTCATCCTTCCCCTCCGGCTCTCTGCTGCGGCCTGGTGTAGCTTCTCAGAGTTCCTCTATCAGGCCATGTGGGTGATCTTTCTCTCATGCTCTCTCCTCTCTCTCTCCTTTGTCCATTTCACCTAGGCTTGCGATTCTGAAATGGGCCATTTTACCTCCCCAGGGGATACCTGGCAATGTCTGGAGACACTTGGTTGTCATAACTGGCATCTAGTGAGAGACCAAGGGTGCTGCCAACACCTTCAATGCCCAAATCATCCTCCCATCACAAGAGATGATCCAGCCCCAAACAGTGCAAAGATTGATTGAGAAGCAATCTTTAAATCAGTTGAAATACCACTTCCTCCAAGAAGACCTCCCTTGATGCTTTAGATAAAGCCGAGGGCCCTTCCCCTCTCGGTGTGCTTCTACCATGTCCCTCTCCTTCACAGCACTTAGCTTCCAGGTGAACATTTGAGATAATGTGACATCTTCCTTCCCCACCAGTCTATTGGTCCCAGAGGACAGAGCAGGCTGTTGGTCATCATCTGATCCTACTGTCCAGTTGGTACCCAGCACAGTTAGGCATCTTTTTCCCCTGTTAGCCTGAGGACACTGAGGATGGTAGAGCACAGATGACCTTTCTTTCTCCCCAGGGGTGATGAGGGTTTCCAGGGGTCCCAAATGCAGGCCACAGACACCCCAAAGAAGCCTGGTCCAATGCACGATCTTGGGAGACTGACAGAAATGGGCTGATATTATAACTCCACCACCCTCTAGCCGGGTGACCTTCAGCAAGTTGCTGAATTTCTCTGGAACTCCATTTTATCATCTATGAAAGAAACACAAAAATAGAACCCGTTTCATGGAGTTGTGAAGATTCAAAGGCATAGAGTATGTGAAATACTGAGCTCCAGCTCCAGCACTGGGTATGGGATTAATCACTGTGAGGAGGACATGCTGAGGGACAATGCCACTTATTTTGAGAGCCCTCTGCAACTAGGCACTGGTTAATGGCCACAGGGATGGGGTTGGAAGAATCTGGAGGCAGTCTGCCAACTTCTTCTTATGTCCCTCACCTCTCAAATGTGCCTAGGAACACCCCCATCTTCCCTAGCCCACGGACTCGTTATATCTACCAGCAGCTCCCCACCCAAAGCCAAGGTGCCTCCATGTCACCTGTAGGTAGGGTGAGGCTAGACCGTCTCTCCCTCCTCCACACCCACACCCTCTTAAGAGCCCTTACCTGGCGCCATGGCCTCTTATCTGGATTCTGCCTCCCAGCCCAGCCTTTCCCTGGACCATTTCTTGGTCTTGCTGGACCGGGCCTATGATATCAGCAGGGGCCCCACACCCTGAAAACCATCCTGGCCCTGCCTCCAACCAGGTGTGAACCCTGGTCACAGCCAGGCATCCCCGGTTTTCCTCACGGGCTTCCCCAGGGTATCAGAAACATTTTCAACAAACAAATCCCAGGAATGGATTGCTAGGGTTCCCTTCAGCCCTTGGGGGGCCATTGGAGGGAAAAGACTTTCCCATTTCGAGCCCTTTCTGCTTCCTTTCCCCACTCTTAGACATTCCCAAACTGTTTTTTAAAAGAAACAAAGGTCTGTTTCCTACACGGACCAGGTCAGCAAACAGAAGCGTGTGTTTGGAGATGGAGGGCTGGACCGGAAGAGGCTGCTGGGCCTGGTCAGAGGGGATATCAGGGCAAGGGGAGGCTGCAGACAGGAAATCCTTTGGCTCTGGGAGCAGATGTTGGAGCCAAGTCTGGCACAGATAGCAGTCGGTGGTGTTCACACCCGGGAACCTCTCTACAGAGCCCCCTCCCTATCTGCAGAGCTCCAACACCACGGGGCTGGGGAGGAGGATGGCCCTCACTGCTGGGAGACCAAGAAGGGGGAACTTGTGGCATCAGCTTCAGGTGAAGGAGCCCTGATGCTCCCGCAGACCCTGGGCTGAGCAGCCTGCTGCTTCTGGAGTTGACTGGTTTGGCTTGCTGCTCTGCAGCCTGTGAAACCGGACAGGTCAGTTTCCAGATCTCAGCTGATTCTCTTTCCCTTCCTGGTTCTCCTGCCTGTAACTTGAGAGTTGGTGCCGTTTCCCTCCTCTTCCTCCTTCTGCCAAAGGAGGTTTTTCGTGGCTTTTGTTTTCACAAAATATTCAAGGAAAGGTCCACTCTCTTAAAAATAAGCTTGGTGATTCTGACACCTGGGAAGTTATTTAAGGCACTGCAACAACTGCAGTTAGACCCCAGAAGAGAGAAATCAGCCTTGCCTCTACCCTGAGGACACTTTTTTCTCATTGAGCTCAGAGAAGGAAACTGGCATCAGCATCTGCCCTCACCCTACTCCCTGCCAAGTCAGGTCTTGGGGGAAGTAACAGTTTTGTCCCCAGTGTCTCTTTTTAAAATTTATTTTGAAAAAGTAGAAAGTGCCCTCTTTGTCCACTTGGTACCCAGCACAGTTAGGCATCTCCAAAGTGTATAGCACGCGTCTTTCTCCGTAGTCAGTGCTACTAAATATATGAGTGATCTAAGGGAGGCGGAGGTGGCTCAGCAGGGCCAGAGTGACGTACCTAGGGCCCAAAATTTCAAACACTCTCCAAGGTTGTTCAGTCCCCCTCCAGGGACATCCTCACCTTGGACCCATCCCTGTGGCTCACCTTGCAGGAGCTAGCCGCTAGTCCAGCAGATGGTCCCTGCTCCCTGGCACTGCAGATTCAAATAAGTGATACAGGGAAAAATAAAGACTTCCCTTGGGGGATGTCCAAGGCATGAAAGTAAACATTCACCAAATATCAGCTGTGGTTGTTATTATTATTATTTTTATTGCCTACAGTAGCTTATTCCTAGGGCTGCTCCAACAAAGTCCCACAAACCAGTTGGCACAAAGTAATAAAAATATATCGGAGTGTCGGTCCTGGGGGCTAAGAGTCCACAATCATGGTGTTGGTGGCTTGGTTCTTTCAAAGGACTGTGGAAGAATCTGTCCCATGCCTCTTAGCTTCCGGTAACCTCAGGTATTCCTTGGCTTGAGGGTGGCTGTCTTCTACCTTTGCTTCTTAATATTGTCTTTCCTCTGTGTGTGTCTGTCTCAGTGTCCAGATTTCTGCTTTAATAAGCACACCAGTCATGTTGGATTGGGGTCTACCCTAATGATTGCCTCTTAACTTGATTATCTCTGGAAAGACCCTATTTCCCAAAAAAAAAGGTCACATTGTCAAGTATGGAGGGGTCAGGACTCCAACATGTCTTTTAGGAGAGGAGAGGCATCACTCAGCTCCTGATGCAAGGCTGTATCACTGGCTCAAGGTCACATAGCTTGTTGGTGATGAAACTGGTCCCACAACCCAGGATGATTAGAAGTCGTGTTGAGGGCGTAACCCCCAGTGGAAAGCCCCATGCATCTAACCTCCTCTGGAGAGAAAGAACTGAGGAGAGACCCACAGACTGCTGCTGTCATGTTGATGACACGTTCCCTCTCTTCTCCCTTCCTCCGCAGCCTGCCTGCTCCAGGCTGAGCTGGTAAACTACGAGCGAGTCAAGGAGTACTGCCTCAAAGTGCTGAAGAAGGAAGGGGAGAACTTCAAGGCCCTCTACCGGTCTGGTGTGGCCTTCTACCACCTTGGGGACTATGACAAAGCACTCTACTACCTGAAGGAAGCAAGAACCCGACAACCAACAGGTAAGGCAGCGGTTACCGCTTTCCATCAGCCCCCTCTGGCAGCTCCTGGGGCCTTCCCATTGCAGCACCCAGGCTAGCGGGGCCTGGTGGGGACAGAGATGCAAATCAGGGGTCAGTGAATGGTAAGATCTGGAACGAGGAGAGCACACAGCTGTGCACTCACCTGGGGTCTGGGCTCCAGGGAGCAGAGGCACCTCTCTCTCCAAATAGGCTGCAGAATGTTTTGCCTTGTCCGACTCAGAGTGTCAAATTCTGACCCTATAGACCCCCATTTGTGGTGGGTCCTGGGAATGGAGATGAGAAGACATGCTCCCTACCCCCGAGGAGCTCACATCTGGTTGGCAAGTGAGTGTGACCTCTACCATTCGTGGAGTGATGTCCATTACATTAGCTCACCCAATCATTCATTCGTTCACTCATTTCACAGACATTTATAGAGAGCATACAGTGGGCCAGCCACTATTCTAGCAGGAGGGTAGTCGTGGCTCAAGGAATTCCCATTCAAGTGGAGAAAGATGGACAGTTTGCAAATAGACAAACAGATGATAGAGTTTTTAGTACTGGCAAATGCTCTGAAGAAACCAAAGCAGGGAAAAAGAAGTGCTATTTTCGGCCAGGTGATCAGAAAGAGCCTCTCTGAGGAGGTAGCATTCAAACGATTTCTTTGATTTAATGTTACCATCATTATTAACATATAGTACTATTTTTTTTAATGCAATCCTCCTTCCATGAAGTCTTTAAGAACCTCAGGATCTGTTTGCAAATGTCCATATAAATACTTTTCTAAGGGTACCTCTTTATTTTTATGTGATATTGGTTTGTTTTCTATATATAAATTGTGTTCTAGCAACTATACTGTTAGCAACCTGAGAACTGAGAACTGGACTCGAGAATTTTCTTGAGCACCTACTCTGTGCCAGTACTGTTCTGGATGCTGCCTGGCACTTTTGAGCATGATACAGTATTCATTTCTATTTCTGGAAATAGATATCCTGGTAACCCTGTAACTATTTTGCTCTGATGTATGCAGAGCTAAGCAGTTGTTCCATGTCACGCCCTGCTCACCAATTTGAGGACTGTAAGGGGAAATATCCCAGTTGTGGAAACGTGGTTGTCTGACTTATAAAGACAAAACTAAGTGAAACAAAGTCATTATAAACTCTTCAAGCTTTTTTTTTAAAAAAAAAGCACATTCAACTAATATTTATTGATCATTGTATTAAGCACTTTCAGACTTGCCTATCTTGGTCCTCATGTCAACTTTGTGAGGATAATATTCTTCTTTTTTTTTTTTTTGGTGAGGGGGTACCAGGGATTGAACTCAGGGCCACTCGGCCACTGAGCACATCCCCAGCCCTATTTTATATTTTACTTAGAGACAGGTCTCACTTGGTTACTTAGAACTCACTTTTGCTGAGGCTGGCTTTGAACTTGCAATCCTCCTGCCTCAGCCTCCCAACCTGCTGGAATTACAGATATGCACCACCGCACACAGCATAAGAATAGTATTCTACTCCAAAGGAGAGCCAGGCTTTGGAATTAGGCGCACCATTTACTATGCGTCTCCTTGGGTATCTTACTTGATCTCTCCAGGTACCAGTCTTCCCAGTCCCAGTGAGGATGAGGATAAAAAATCTTTGCAGAAGTGTAGTGATGATTAAATGAGAAAATGAAGGTTTAAAGCTGGCACAAGCTGGGCCCAGAGGCACATGCCTGTATTCCAGCTACTCCAGAGGCTGAGGCAGGAGGATCATGAGTTTGAGGCCAGCCTGGGTAACTCAGAGAGACCTTGTCTCAAAATACAATTTTTAAAAAGGACTGAGGGTGTAGCTCAGTGGTAGAGTGCTTGCCTAGCTTGTGCAAGGCCCTGCGTTGATCCCCAGGCCTGGGAAAAAAAATTAAAATCCAGTTATAAATGAACTAGCAAGCAAAAGCAGCACAAAGCAGGCATTCAGAAATGAAGGTTGTTTCTTGCAAGTGAGACATCAGGATCCGAGGAGTCGGTAATTTATCTAAGATTAATCTCCAAGTGGAGTTGTAGCTAACTGCTGATTTGAGAGGGACTGGGATGTCTGCTGCATAGAAATGGAAGAGAAATTCTCCTCTCCTCTCCCTCCTGCCTGTCCCTTTGAGGTCACAGCGAGCTGTCCACATTTGCAAGGAGAGGTAGTGAAAGAGAAGGCCGAACATCTGGTTCCCCTCTCAGCTGCCACCATGGGAAGGCCGAGGGACCTTGGCTGAGTGAGTCACCTGCCCTGTCCCCGAGTTGCAGGCCCAGCTTTGCCCTATTCGGTGTAGATACAGTTGTGCCCTCCTGGCTGTCCGCTCAGGTATGTTTCTCTCCTCGCAGACACCAACGTGATTCGGTATATCCAGCTGACGGAGATGAAGCTCAGCAGATGCTCCCAGAGGGAGAAAGAAGCCATGTAACTACCAAGCCTCTCCAGAGACACCCACGCCTGACTGGAGACTTCCAGGCACCCGCTGGTGGAGAGCCCCACCCTAGATTCTGTCCCTTTACCCCACTTCTTCCAGCTCCCCTTCTTCCTCCCATTGTTCCTCAACTCTGTCTGCGCCCAGTGTGAAAAGAAGGTGAGATGCACATTTGGAATCTGGTGGGCTGCCCAGACACAGAGACTCCTCTTCACTGGCAGGTCAGGGACTGAGAGGGGCCTAACGTCTGCTGGGGGGGGAGTCTCACAGGCTGGAATGCTGGGAAGGCAGCAGGCACGGAGCCCACGTACTGGAACCTGCTATGTCCTCCTAAGGGACCAGGATACCTTAAGGCAACTGTGACAAATCTAGGGCTGAAGCAAACACCAGAAGCACAGGTGGAGGCAACATTAAAGACTGGACTTGTAACTGGACCCCCGCCCCCAGCCCCCTGTCACCTTAGCCCCTGCCACCCCTCCCCGTCACTTGGCTTGGCTTGTGCTTCCTTCTCTCTGCCAGGATTCACATGCCATTGAGGCCCACGCTCAGTGCCCTCTGGTGACCACACATACCATTCCCCCAACTCCCAGCCAGTAGGCAGCTGGGACAGCACAAAGGCAGAGCATGTTGGTGACAGGGGAGGGACAGATGATGGGTAAGGGAAAGAGCATTGTGTAGGCTGGGGGATCCCACTGTGGACTCCTTAAGTGTAAACAAAAACAAACTTTCAGGCAGCGGTTCCTGTCACCCTGTGGGGATCTACTCCTTCCCTCCCTCACCTCCTCCCCCAATCCTCCCTCAGAGCTGCTTACAACCAGGCAGGATGGGCTTCCCCCAAAGTGCAGGGCCATTTGTCCAGAGCCAATGTATGCCACGTTGACTGTGGCTTGACAGAGTGGGCTGGGATCATGGAGACTGCCCTGGGGCCTGGCTTCCTGGGAACCTGTCCAGCCTCTTTTTGATGAAATGATCTGGACTCCATACCTAACACATAAAATGTGTTCAACAAATATTTGTTGAATGAATAAATTATAACTGCAGACTGACTCTCCTGCCTTAAAATAATTTTATCCCAGCCTAGTCTCCTGGTACCCCTGCTCTTTATGCTATGCCATGTTGCTTCAGTCAAACAAGAAACATTGATTGAGGGCTTGCTGTTTGCTCATTGTAGTGCAATATGCCCTGGGACACAGGATGTGGTCCCAGTCTTCAAGGACATTGGAAGAGTTGAGAAATGCATATGAGATTACTACCAATGACACCTTTAATTTATACGATGCTTCAATGTTTTCAGAGCACTTTGGTGTATTTTTCGTGCGATTAGTGAGATACTATTGTACAAAATTAAGATATCTACTGATGCAATAATGTGAATAGTTAGGATTTATTAAATGCACTATCCTCAGATCTTTACATGGACAATCTCATTTCTTTCATACAGTTATTCTGTGAGATTACTATTCCCATGTGATAGATAAGAAAACTGAAAGCCAGAAAATTAACTACCCTAAGGTTGCATGCCCTTAAGGGACAAAGGCTAGGATTGGAACCAGATCTGACTCGAGAGCTCTAGCTAATAATTATCCTATACTTAGTTGACTCTGTACATAGTATGTTAGGGCATTACAACTGTTTCAGACCTGGACAATAAGCATTAGGTTGAAATTATTTCACCATGTTAATAGTGGTACATGGGCCCCCTCTTGTTTTCACCCAAGGCAGAAAAAGATCAGCGATTAGAATCCCTAGAGGCCAGAGCAGTGGCAGACCAGCAAAGACAGCTGAGATCCAACAGTTTTTTCATATAGTGTCCATTCTACTTACTGATGAAGCCAGCACGTATCTAAGTAACCCACCCAGCATCCCCACCCCATCCCCAGCTCTGGGAAAGGATTACAATTATAGGTACAGACAAAAAGGAAATGCAAAGTTAATTATGGGTTATTTATTTAAGCAGAGGCTCTGTCACTGCAAGATCCAATCACTGCCCAGGGGCCCAGAAGCCAGCAACACAGGTTATATTCACATAGCTCCCCAAAGACTTTCAAAGGGAGCTGCGGAAGGTGCTAGAAATATCCAGGGGTCCACAATTGCTTACCTGTAGCTCACCCTCTGGAGAAGAGGAAAAGAAAAAGCCATTCTAGCTGCCACATTTTCTGCTCCTGTTCCCCCATCCCTATCACATCCTTCTCTCTATCCCTCTTCCTCCAAAATGGCTTCAACATGACCCCAACCCAAAATTACCCTCAGGCTGAGCATCAGCATACGCACAAAGCTCCCCCTTTCCCAAGCCTTCAGCTTGGGAAAGTTCATGAGTTGGCTAACTGTTTGTTAGAAGATGAAGGATAAAGATGAGGTCAGAGGTGGCCTGCAGAACCAGTTCAAATTAGCAGGGTCTTTCTTTATTCTTCATGCATCTGAAAGGACTCTGAGTAACTATTTCCAACGTGGAGGTAGGAGAGAAGTCTTGCTTAAATGGGTGCATTGGGACAGGACTGGACAGATAGGGACAAGACGGTTACCATCCCAAAGAGAACACTTAGAAACCAGAACTAGGTGAGGACGACCTCTCAGAAGCTCACACAGCAAGTGTATAAGCCATTGGCCTGTCTGTTGACTTAGATTCATATGCTTAGTGGAACTCCATTCACTGTGACCCAAACTTGAACCATCCTCCACCCCCCCACGCCCACCCCCCGAAAAAAGCTGCCTGGGTGATTGGTTGATGTTTAGGGTGGTAGGACTGAATTTTCCATGCATTTGTCCAACAGAGAGCTGTTAATCAAAAATCAGATTCATTTAACCTTATTAACTCTTCAGCTTCCTTCTCTCCACCCCTTTTAAAAACAGGGACTGTGGTTTAATTACACACTTTTCGGATGTCACTGTTGAACTCTATAGACAGAGCACTAATCATGGGTCTGACCTGCATCATCATCTTCTGCCTGGACTTTTGTGATAGACTCTTTGAAGAAAAAAATTATACTTTTTGTTTAATTGTGAAAGTCTCACACGTGTATTGTAGAAAATTTAGGGGGGAAGAAAAAGAAAAGAAATGACAAAATTCAACTCATAATTCTACCACCCAAGAACTATATCTTTTATTCTTTTTGGTATAAATGTATGCACACACAGACACAGGTTTTTTGTTTGTTTTGTTTTTTTATGAAAAAATACTGGATCACACTGTATATACTCTTTAATAACTTACTTTTCAAAATGCATATTTATATTTTAGAATAGGTAATACATATAGAGAAACAAAATTCAAAAAGTACAAAAAGCTCTATAGTCGGAAGTAACTCTTCCTTCCCTGTCTGCCAACATCTAGTTTGCCTCTAATTTCTTGAATATCCTTTCAGAGATACACATTTTTGAACATACATATATACTTTTATCACACACAGTGGTAGCATATTGGACACACTTTTTTTTTGCTCATTTTATTATTTCACTGAATATATTCTGAACATTTTTCATGTGTGTCTTCCAGACTTTGGAAATAGCATCTTCATTGTATGGATGAACCCTCATTTTGTAATCAACACCCAAATTTCGTTTGTTCCAAGGCTTTCTTGTAAATAATGGTGCAACAGACAACCCTGTAGCTGAAATTTGCACACCCCTATGACTGTTTCCTTAGGTTATATCCAAGAAGGAAATTGCTTGGCTATTTTTAAGAATTTTGATATATATTGCCAATTGCCCCCCAAGAAGTTTATATCAGAACACTGTCCTATTTGCAGTTTCTAGAGTGTCCTGTTTCCTGCAACCTAACACTGGGTATTATCACTAATCAAATCTCTACCAATTTGACAGGCAAAATAATAGTATGTCAATCTTATTTTAGCTTTGATTATTAGTGAATAACATTTTCATATGCTTATTGACCATTTGTACTTCTTTCTTTGTGAATTTTCTATTTATTTGATATTGGTATGTTTATTATCGATTTGTAATTTGAAGAATATTATTTTGTCAAGAAATGCTGCAAATATGCTTTCCAAGTGCTTTGCTTTCAAATTTTGTTTATGGTGCTTTTTGACATACATAAATTCTTAATTCTGCAATTAATTTGTTCCTCTGTTGCTGGCTTCTCCTGCCTCCAGTTTTTTCTCTCATTTCTATCAGAGTGACCCTTCTCAGATATAATCTGATTGTGTCGTTCCAGAGCTTAAAGATTTTTCATGGCTTCTCATCACCTTTAGGAAACAGGGCAAATTCCTTAACATATAACTAACTCCTTAACATTTCTTTCATGTATTTGCTCCCTCTGACTTTCCCAGGCTCACCTCCTGGCCCTCTTTTCAAGGTATCCTGCATTTTACTGTCCCATAGCCCTGAACCTTTGAGCGTTGGGATTTTTACGCTGTTCCCTCTGCCTCCTTGTCATTTCTCACTCCTTCCATCCTCTCTTTGCCTTGCTAATTCCTGTAAGTTTTGATCTGAGTTCACTGCTCCCAAAGCAACACCAGCCTACCTCTGCCCAGCATGTGCTTCAAATGATTGGAATTTCCTAGTTGGATTCATCTCTCCCACCATACGGATGCCCCCCAAGGCAGGAACTATGGTCGATTGATCTTTGCAGTCAGAATGTCCAGCACAGGGGCTGGGGTTGTGTGTAGCTCGGTGGTAGAGCACCTGCCTAGCACATGTGAGACAGTGGGTTCAATCCTTAGCACCACATAAAAATAAATAAATAAAACGAAGGTATTGTGACCATCTACCACTAAACAAAAATTTAAACAAAAAGAATGTCCAGTCCAGTGCCTGGCACATTATAGGTACTCAAAAGCTATTGAACATTGAGCCTGCCACAGATGAATAATGGATTCAACAGCAAATGTCACTTGTGGTAAATGCAGGGCTGGACTAGATCTGTACTTCTGAGAAATAAAGAAGTCCTAGGAGGCCTGGGTCAGCAGAGAAGCCATGTGCTCCAGCCCTGTGCCTCCAAATCATCACAATCACTTGCAAGAGCTTTTTAAAAATATATCATCTCAGGCTCTGCTCCAATCCCAATAAATCATACTCACGGGGATACTAAAGCTTTTAAAAATGTTTTGAAGTGTTTCTGATGACCCGGATGCTGAGCAGCCACCACGGAGGTAGACCAGAAGACTCATTTTAGAGCACTCAGCTCTAAATTTCAAACCATATGACCTTTTGGAAGGACTTTTGTTTGAATTCAAGATGTACCATCTAGGAGTGATTGTGACCCTGGGAAAGTGGCTTAATTGTTCTGACCCTCATTTTCCTAACCTGCATATGGAAACAATGTTATATCCCTAAAAAGGATATGGAAAGGGTTAAGAATTAACTTGGGGGTGGGGGGGGGACTGGGGTTGTGGCCCAGAGGTAGAGTGCTTGCCTAGCACGTGTGAAGCACTGGGTTAGATTCTTAACACCACATAAAATAAATAAATAAAATATTTTATATCCATCTACAACTAAAAAAAATTTCAAAAAAAGAAGTAACTGTCTGATCTGGGGTTGTGGCTCAGTGGTAGAGCACTTGCCTAGCATGTGTGAGGCACTGGGATTGATCCTCAGTACCACATAAAAATAAAAAAAAAATGAAACTATTGTGTCCATCTGCAACCAAAAAAAAAAAATTAAAAACAAGAAGTAACTGTCTCTCGGCTCAGTACTTGCTACAGAGCAAGCACAGAATAGATCTGCATTTCCTTCCCCCAGTGCCTCAGCCTCAGTTTCCTCACTTACAGAGGGGCTACTAATCCCTGCATGCTTGTCTTTCATATCCCCACGCTCTCCACTCTAGGAGGAAGGGACTTCCCAACAAGCCCTTGGATTGCTCTCTTGTCAAACAAACAGGACAAATGTTTGGGAGTTGTGTAAGGGACAGAGGAAGTCCTGCACTCCACCCCAGGACCTCCCCAGGCATAGCAGACACTTTGCAGCAATCAATGGGAATCATTCTGATGGTTTTCAGAACCGACTGTCCTCCCGTCACATCCAAAGAGCAACAAGGGTTTCTTCCAGACAGTTCACCCTGAAGCCAGCAGTCTCTGAGCTACAAGAAGGCAATTGTCTGGAAACAGAGTGGTCATTTCCCACTCTCCTTCCAGCGCCCTTGGTATCCTCATCACATGCCTCAGGGCAGGAAAGACAAGACTGGTTGTGAGGTCAAATAGCTGATATGCAGCTGCTTTGATTAAGATGCCCCATTCCCCACTCCCATGACTGCACCAGCCCAGGGCAGCAGCAGAGGCAGGGGGAGAAATGCCTTCAGTCCATCAGTCGTGGCATAGTTCAAATTACGGAGTCAGCATGAAAAGTCCCACTCTAAATGGACTGAAATTGGATTCTATTAAAAACCACACTCAGCAAGGCTCTTGGCTATTAATATTTGCTAAGACATGGAGGAGGGAGAGGAGGCGGAGGCCCCTGAAAAAGGCTGAGGATCTCAGCTTCTGTTGAATTACTTGTCTGGAAGGGAGCCTACATCTGAAATGTGGACTTGCCCTGTTTCAGAGTCTCACAGAAAATATCAAGGCTGGAGAGAAGCTCGAAGTTCAATAGTTCCATCATCCTCCTCTGTTATAGATAATGGATCAGATCCAGAGAAGGCTAATGATTTATTCAAGGTCATACAGCCTATATAAGTAAGTACAAGAGTCAGAACTGGAACTCAAGTCGGTTTCCTAACATTAAATTTAATCCTGTTTCCACTGATCCAAACGTACTTACAAAGCACCTAACTTAAAAAAAATTATTCATATATGCATGTGTGCATATATACACATGTATATATATAAATGCTGTAAAAATATTCTCTTCTAAAGAAAGAAGAAGCATTATACTCATTTATTCCTTCATTCAAGTTATCTTTGCTATCGCTTTCCTAGGGGGTTCAATGATTAACAGTATTTTCTCTGCTGGAGGGGCTTACAATCTGCAGAGGAGAAAGAAAAGTAAATAGGAAGGACCAATTCTATATAAGAAATGTTACAAAAACATCATGGGCACAGATGAAAGGGAGCATCTGTACCAATCTTGGAGGATCAGGGAAGAGTTTCCAGAGACAGAGCCAGGTGAGTAGAGCAAGAGTAGCTAGAGATGGGTAAGCTTCAGAAGAGGGCCAATGACAATATAATATTCTGTTACTCCCTTTCCTGGATATAAGATACAAAGGTGTGCCTCATCATAAATTGTCTTTCTGGTATTTTTTCCTGGTTTTTCTATGCCTGGGCTTAAGCAATGCCACCTTCATAGACCCAAGGACTGAGAAATCACCTAAGACCCTGCACATTCTATCTGACTAAACCCCCTCCTGGCTACCATATAGGGACAAGTGCCTATGCGTGTTTTCTCGAGTGCAATCAAAAGGGCTTTAAGATATTTGATTTTCACACAGGGAAAATCCTACACCAGGTTTCACAAATGTCAATCCAGAGGCACAATTTAGCAAAAGGAATATCAAACTGCTGAGCATGGTAGCACAGACCTATAATCCCAGCAACTTGGGAGTTTTGAGGCAGGAGGATCACAAGTTTGGGGCTCAAAGCAACTTAGTAAGACTTTATCTCAAAATGAAAACTAAAAGGGCTGGGGATGAAGTTCAATGGTAGAGCACCCCTGGGTTCAATCCCCAGCATCAAAAAAGAAGAAGAAGGAGGAGGAGGAGGGGGAGGGGGAGGAAGAGGAGGAGGAGGAGGAGGAGGAGGAGGAGGAGGAGGAGGAGGAGAAAGAAGAGAAAAAGAAGAAAACTAATGATCTTGAAGGTACAAAACATTGTTGAAGGAGATTAAAAGAAGCCTAAATAAATGGAAATATAACTTGTGATAATTGCAAGACTTACTATTATCAAGATGTAAATACTTCCTGAATTGATCTACAGATTCAACATAGTTTCTGTCAAAACTCAAACTGATTTTTTTTCTTTGCAGAAATTGACATACTGATCCTAAACTTCATATAAAAATTAAAGGAATTAATTAAAGGTATTCTGGAATACCTACACTACACACACACACACACACACAAATCCAGAAAAAGAATAGAGGACCCACATTTCCTGATTTCAAAACTTCAAAACTTACTACAAAGCTACAGTAATCAAGACAGTGATACTAGCATAAAGTATAGCAATAGATCAACAGAATAGAAATGAGAGTACAAAAATAAATTCTTGCATTTACAGTAAATTGATTTTCCTACAAGAGTATTAAGACAATTCAATGAGGAAAAAAGAATCTTTTCAACAAATGATGCTGGGACAACTGGATAGTCATGTGCCAAAAAAATGAAGTTAGAACCTGGTGCAGTGGTGCACACCTGCAATCAGAGCAACTTCGGAGGCTAAAGCGGGAGGATTGTGAGTTCAAGTCCATTTTCAGCAACTCAGTGAGACCCTCAGCAACCTAGCAAGACTCTGTCTCAAAACAAAATTATTTTGAAAATCTGGGTATATAGCTCAGTATTAAAAAGAAGATGAAGAAGTTAGATCCCCTGCTTCACACTCTATACAAAAATCTACTTAAAATATATCAAAGGCCCTAAATGTAAGAACTAAAATTGTAAAATTCTTCATGACACTGGATTAGGTGACAGTTTCTTATATATGACACCAAAACACTAGCAACAACAAAAAAAAAATGACAAATTTGACTTTATATCCATTAATATTAAAAATATGCTTCAAAAGACACTTTCAAGAAATGTTAACCCAAATAATGAAAAAAAATTGCAATTATGTAACCGATAAAACACTGTCTATTATGACGCAATAACAAGAAGACAATCCAATTTAAAAACAGGCAAAGAATCTGAACACACGTTTCTCCAAAGAAGATATGCAAATGCCAAAAAACACATTAACAGATGATCAACATCATTAGCCATTAGAGAAATGCAAATCAAAACTATGATGAAACACCACTTCACAGCCATTAGGATGGCTATCATCAGATAGACAGATTATAAGGGTTGTTGAAGATGTAGAAAACATGAAACCCTCATACACTGATGTTGGTAACATGATATGGCCCAGCAGCTGCTGGAGAAAACAGTTTGGCAGTTCCTCAAACAGTTAATCATAGAAACTTTATGACCCAGCAATTCTACTCTAAGTATATGCCCAAGAAACCTGAATCCATATGTCCACACAAAAACTTACACACTAAGCTGAGTGTGGTGGTGCATGCCTGCAATCCCAGCTACTCAGGAGGTTGAGGCAGGGAGATTGTAAATTTGAGGGCAGCCTGGGCAATTTAGCAAGACCCTAACTCAAAATAAAGAATAAATAGAGTGAGGGATGTGGCTCAGTGGTAGAGCACTTGCCTAGCACTCACAAGGCCCAGGGTTCAATCCCCAATACGGGGGGGGGGGGGTGAGGTCAGGAGGAAGAGGAAGAGAAGAAGAAAAAAAGAGGAGGAGAAGGAAGAGGAGAAGAAGGAGGTGACAAATGGAAACAACTGAATGCCCATCAAATGATGAATGGATAAATAAAATGTGGTATATCCACACATTATTCTCAATAAAAGAAATGTGGTACATATATACAATGGAATATTACTCAGCAATAAAAGAGAATAAAATCATGGCATTTGCAGGTAAATGAATGGTGTTGAGAAGATAATGCTAAGTGAAGTTAGCCAATCCCAAAAAAACAAATGCCGAATGTTTTCTCTGATATAAGGAGGCAGCTGATTCGTACTGGGGTAGGGAGGGGGAGCATGGGAGGAGTAGACAAACTCTAGATAGGGCAGAGGGGTGGGAGGGGAAGGGAGAGGGCATGGGGTTAGTAATGATGGTGGAATGTGATGGACATTATTATCCAAAATACATGTATAAAGACACTAATTGATGTGAATATATTTTGTATACAACCAGAGATATGAAAAATTGTGCTCTTTAATAAAATTGTAATGCATTCCACTGTCATATATAAATTAAAAATTAATTTAAAAAAAAAGAAATGAGTTACCAGCGCATGCTAAAAGCCAACCTTGAAAACACTATGCTAAGTGAAAGAAGTGAGTCACAAAGTATCACTTGTGGCATGATTCCACTTACATAAAATTTCCAGAGTAAATAAATTATAGAGACAAGAAGGTAGATTAATGGTTGCCTTGAGGAAGGGTTCAAAGAGATGAAAGGAATGGGAAGTGATAGCCAAAGGAAGCAAGAGTTTCTTGTGGAGGTACTGAAAAAATGACTGTGATGATCAATGCACAACTGTGAATATCTTAAAAGTCATTGAAATGTACATTATAAATGGGTACACTGTATCACATTAAAACTATTGAATTCACCCAGTGAATCTAAACCCTTACCACTTTAGCATGGAATCCACATAAAAACTATTAACTCCGTGTCCTGCCTTCTTCTTTCCATAACGCAGTGTGTAATTCGTACTCAACAGCACATCTCCCTTTGGATCAGCCACATAGGAATTGCTCAGTTGTTACGTTTGGCTAGTGAATGGAGAGCAAAGTTGTTGCCCTTCAAGGAAGATCCTATGAGGACTGAACAGTCACCAAATTGGTAGAGCCTTCCTGGTTCTTTAAATCCTGTTCCTTCTGGAAGTTTCACCTGCCCCACCCCCGAACCCTCCTGGGGCAGCTGTTGCTGAGTCAAGGCAGGGTGAAGACCACAGCAGGGAGGAGAACTCTGCTCTGTGGGCCTCCTGTGTTGGCCACACGCTAGCCCACACGTCCTTTATCAAGGTTCAACTTTAAATCTCAACACTATGAGTTGTTTATCTTGTTTATGGAAATGGGGATTATAACAGTAGCATTCTCAGAGTATTACCATAAAAATGAAACGTGATCATGTATGTAAATGCTTTGGCTGGTGTCTGGGACAGTAAGCATTTTTTAGTACAAGCTAATTATTGAACAATAATAGTAATAATGATATCATTCATTTTGTCTCCCAGTTGTTTTTTTTAAATTTTTTTTAGATGTTGATGAATCTTTATTTTATTCATTTATTTATATGTGGTGCTGAGGATCGAACCCAGTGCCTCACACATGCTAGGCAAGCACTCTACCACTGAGCCACAACCCCAGTCCTATATCCCAGTTTTAGTAGAGTGCACATAGTAGATGGTCAGGAAACCATAGCTCTCCACACAGGAACCTTAAGATATCTATAACAGCTGGTTCTCTAGCTGCCCCCTGACTACTTCCAGGGAGTCCTATGTCTAAGACAGTCCATTCTGGTTTTTAGGAAGTTCTACTTATTGGAAAGGACTCTCTTACACTGAAGTAGCTTCCATTCACAACCTGCCTTTGACCTTGTCTAGAGCAAGATCATCTTCTCTTCCGTATGACATTGTGGCAAATACTTAAAGACAGCCATCTGAGCTCTCTTTATGATCTGTTTTCCCAGCCTGTATGTTATTTGTGTCTTCCACTTTTCTGCTCCTAATAGGTTCGCCAGCTCTGAGCCTTCTTTTTCAGTCTATTACTGTCCCTCTAACAATGTTGCACATTGAAACCATAAAAAGGCCTTCATTTTCTCCCTCCTTTTGGACTGCACAGGTGCCTAGCTTTTAAATTTTTTTTTACCCAATCATTTCACAGTGGGCATATATATGACTCTGTCTTATAGTTATACCATTGACTTAAAATTTTTATATGGTATTATTGAATGATAATCATGTACATTAGTTCCCCACCAATAACATCACCATTCACAATTTCTTTTTTTATTATTTTTTTATTTTTAGTTAATACATGACAGAAGAATATATTTTGACATGTCATACATACATGGAATATAACATCCGATTTTTGTGGTTGTACAAAACCATCCACGATTTCAATCTCTGCTATTTCAGTTATCTGTGATCAACTGTGGTCTGAAAATATTAAATGTAAAATTCCCAAAATAAACAATTCACAAGTTTTAAATTGTGCATTGTTCTGAGTAGTGTGACAAATCTCACAGTCCTGTTCCCATCTACCCAGGATGTAAGTCATCCTCTTTGTCTAGTGTATCCATACTGTATGCATTTCCCACCCATCTCAGTTATCAGATCAACTATCATGGTATCACAGTGCTTTTATGCAAGAAGCCTTTAGTTTACTTAACAATGATCCCAAAGCACAATAGCAGTGATGCTGGCAATTTAGATTTGCCAAAGAGAAACGGTAAAGTGCTTCTTATATTTTATTATTGGTTATTGTTGTTAATCTCTCACTGTGACTAATTTATAAATTAAACTTTATCATATATATACATATGCACGAGAGTCCCACAAAAAAATAGGAGACTCCAAGAGCTAGATCATATGAAAAAAACATAGTTATATAGGGTTCAGTACTATCTGTAGTTTCCGGCATCCGCTGTGAGTCCTGGAACATATTTCCTGAATAAAGGGGGAACAACTGTACTATAAATGCATAGATCTCAGGTGTTAAATGAATATATTTGCACCAACATACCAATTATAAGTTAGAAAATTCTCTTATGCTGTCATCCCAATTGATCTCCTACCCAGGCCTCTAAAAACAACTCAATTTTGACTTTTTAGTCCCAGAGATTAGTTCTACAAAAACAATTTTTTTCAAAATTCATATAAATGAAATAATATAGTATTATAACTTCTATACCTTAATGCAAAATTTCATTTCTATTAAATTAATATTAAATTTACCCATTGACTTCAGTCTTTCCTTATGATCTGAGGTGGGCATTTTGGTCCTGATTTCACCATTCACATGTGCTTATTTCCTCAGCTTCATACCATCTACAGATTTAGCAATAATTCTGTGTCCTTAATCTGACGTAAGACAAGAACAAAAATGGAGTTCCAGGTTACTTAACTAGAAACCTTCTTTTAATTTTCAAGTTTAGCAGATGAGAGCCGTTATGGAAGCACTGACCAAAAGGAGGCACAGGAATGTGATCTACATTGATGGAGGGAACCGAGTTCTGATGGGGGTTACTTTACAGGGGATGGGAAATGGCTTCCCTCCACCCTTCTAGCTTCTTTAGCTGAGCTATGAATTAAATTGACAGAAGGCAAATTAACATGAGAAAAATCATTTTAATTATCTACATATGCACGAGAGTCCCACAAAAAAAATAAGAGACTCCAAGAGCTAGATCATTGGAACTTATATAATATCCTGAGTGATAGAAAGGAATAGGGGCTTGGGGCTTCTGCAGGGCAGTGGAGGAAATTTAAGGAGCAGGGGTGAGTAAATGTCACTTCATTATGCAAGTAAGAGAGAGAAATGTCTAGGAGCAGCCTCTTTCTGGTATAGGTACCTTCAACTAATGAAAATGTCCTTTATGAAATCCTTTTACAGAAGGCAGCTGTTCAGAGCTACCTTGTATTTGCAGTTTCTTAAAATAATCAACTAATAAACAGTATGGCAAAGAGGTTCACTGTGGGGTGGCATGATGTGGTCTGCTGTCATATTTTGGGGTATTGTGTCCTGAGCACCAGAATATTAAAAGAGGGAGGTGGGGACCCTAGGAGAGTATATGCTGGGGAGAAAGCAGAACTCAGAGAAAAGTCTAAGAGACACACCATAAAAGTGACCACTCATGTGGAAGGAGGAAAACACCCCAAGGGAAGAACTGAGGCTTGGTCAGTCTCCAACAGGAGAGGGCCTGGAAAGCTTCTAAGGTCATCTGCGGAATCTTGAGCTAAAGCTATTGTTTGGTCTGGTTTTATGTTTTGTTTTGTTGTTTTGCTAAGTCCTAATTGGGGTCTGGCAGCTCATAAAGAAAACTATTTTCCTAGATTTAGAAGCTACTGAAATTGTGAAATCACAGAGTGCACTTAGTCCTTTCCCTCATCCTGACCTCAAAGCAACCAGGCTGTGGGTACAGGGTGAGGAGTTCAGACATGGAGGTGAGAGTGAGAAGGGTGTTTGGAAGATGTTGGTTCTTTCAATCTTTCAGGGAAGAACTCAAATAAAGTAAAAGCCACTTTATTGAAATGTTCCTTAAATTTTTGTTTTACATTCCATTTTTTTTTTTTTTTTTTGGTACTAGGGATTAAACCCAGGGTTGCTTTGCTACTGAGCCATATCCCCAGCCCTTCTTATTTTTGAGACAGGATCTCACTAAATTTCTCAGGGTCTTGCTAAGTTCCTGTGTCTGGCCTCAAACTTGTGATCCTCCAACTTCAGCCTCCCACATTGCTGGGATTACAAGCATGAACCACCATGCCTGGCTTATTTTGATTATTTTTGATCTAGCATTACCTATAATGTTTCTTTGATGCAAACATGGGCTTAGCAATGCAGGCTTCCTCTGACAGCAAACTTCAACCTGGATCTGTCATCTTAAACTGTGGGACCCTGAGTTTGTGACAAACTTCATTCACCTTCCTTTATTTCACCTAGAAAGGGTGAAGATGAGCCATAAATCTGTCAGGGTATCAGAGTCACCCAGGAAGCATTTGAAAGACTATAAGGAAACAGCGTTTTTTTGTTTTTGTTTTTGTTTTTTTTAGAAACTGAAATTCTGATCCTTGTTCATAAACTGATACTTGGGAATCACTGAATTACTTTTAGATCTCTTGTAGTTTTATTTTATTTTTAAAAATATTTATTTATTTATTTTTAGGTGTAGATGGACACAACGTAATACCTTTATCTTTATGTGGTGCTGAGGATGGAACCCGGGCCCCACTCATGCTAGGCAAGCGCTCTACTGCTGAGCCATGTTGAGCCCCAATCCCAGGCCCTGTTTGTTTGTTTTGAGAGGGGTCCTCACTAAGTGGCCCAGGCTGGTCTTGAACTCCTGGGCTCAAGCCCTCTTATTTCAGCCTCCCAAGGAGCTGGGACTACAAGCTTGTGCCACATTCCTTAGCTTAGTTTCAATATTCTAAAAATGTTTCTTAGAAGATACTACTTAACCCCAAGCAGAATTGGTCCTTCCTGATTCAGATATCTATTTGCATGAATTAATATGCATGAGGATAAAGGGATGGAGATTAAAAACAATTGTATTTGTCCATCAAGCATGGTTACAAGTTCATTGTAGACTGGTACTTAATGGAAACATCTAAAATTGTAGGAAATGAAGAGAGGGTAAAAGCATGTCAGTAGCCCCTCAGGCACAATGGCAGTAAGCAAGGTACTGATACTTCATCCAAAGGGGCTCATGAGGTAATTTAAGGTGCCATCAGAGCTGGCATTGAACATGTAGAAGGGTAAAATTCTTCAGCTTTCTCCATTCCCCTTTACTCCTTGCAACTACAGTTACCTTTTGAGCCATTATGTCCCACTGTTCTAGCCTATGTTTAGCACTAAACCTGCCAGATTTGCATAAGCTTCTAATTAAAAGAATACAGAGTCTCTTCAGAAAAACGTTGAAGCAAAAGAGAAAAGAGAACCGAGAATGTGTTCTGAAAGCCAGAAACCCTCTTTGTCAGAACCCTCTCTGTCAATTACTCACTTTGCAAACGTGAGACTGAGGCACAGACCAGGGAAAGGTCCAACAAGTATGATGGACATGCTGGACAGAGCAAAAGCTTCTTAACCTGATTCCCAGTCCTTGTGGTGCTCGCTGCACAGAGACCTTTCAGGACAGCTAGAGTTTGCTTGAATTGATTTCCTGCATCTCCTTGCAGGTGGCAATAGGAAATTTTAAATAAGACTCTTAATAAAAATTTTGCATTGGGGAATGTCTACTGAATCTACTGATGTAGGAACTGTCTGGTGATCAAAGCTTATGATGAATATTGCTGGTGTGTGTGTGTGTGTGTGTATGCTCATGCATGTGCCAAGGCCAGACATATTTGATACATCAAAGGCATATTGATGATGTGGTTTCCTTCTGCTATTGGTCTATATAAGAGATTTTATTCAAAGATAAGCCCACTAACGTATAAAGTTCATTAAAATTGGAATGTAATCAGGTTCCTTCCTTCACCGGACAGTATTCTGTCCTGCTGTAAAGAGTCTAAAACTCTCAGCAGTTTTCACACACACCCCTCCAGCAACTTTAATGTCCCCATGAATCACCTGGGGGATCTTGTTAAAATGTAGATTTTGATTCAGTATGTGTGGAGCAGGGTCCAGGATTCTGCCCAACAGGATTCCAGGTGATACTATGCAGCTGGTCTGTGGACCACACTCTGAAAAGGACGGTCCCAAGTGGGCTGAGTCCAGAGCAGAGGCAGACAGACTGCAGAGTCAGCTCATTTCCAGCCCTCTATCCAGACACTGGCTCTGACTATATCTCTATCTAGCCACATGTTGTTTATAAATAAACTACAATATTCTTAAGTGTCACTGAGACTTTGGGGCATTTCACCATTCCAAACATCTTGGGAACCAGAGTAGGGACTTTCACATACTAACTCCACCTCCACACCTCCTAACCTCTAAGTCTTCTTTGCACAACCCCAAACCATCCCTTATAATCCATGCCCCCAACCCTGCCATTTACTTCTTATTTTTCTCCCTCCAAAATAATCCAGGCCCATAATCGGAAACATCTGCAATGGCCACGTACCAGAGCTGTGTTTTACTCTCTTTATTTGGTTTGTAAATGTCACCTTATGAGGTAGTTATTATAACCTCCACGTTACTGATGAGGAGCTGGAGACCCAGCGGAGTTAAATAAATTACCCAAAGTCACTCAACTAAGTAGAAATATCAAGGTATAAACCCTAGCTGTCCTATTCCAAAACCCAGTGTGACGTGCAAAGTTGTGTCCTGGAATGTCGAGGGCTCTCACTGTACCTGGTCCAAACTACTCTGGCTACTTTTGACCTCTCCTTAGCCTGGAATACAACTGCATTGTGGACTGAATGTGCAGGATGAAAGCCTGACTTTAACTTTGTGCATCTTCAGCACTTGAGAAGTTAGCTGAATTGATCTCTGAGATTCCTAGCCTCCCCTTCCTGAACCTCAGGGCCATCATCCCCTGAGATCACTTTACAGTCCCCATTCCACTCACTGCAGGAGCCTCCGACTTCCTTTGTTCTCCACCTGGGCTTCCCTTCTATATCAAAAGGCACCTCCAAGGAAAATCGAGCAATTATTAGTGTCTCCATATGTGTGAGGATTTTTAGGGAGTTTGCATTTCAAGTCTTATCATTAACCAAAGGAAAAAAATCTCAGGGAGCTGTGGCCTGGAGGATAAATAGTTATAAAGGGGAAGAGGAGCCAGGCACAGTGGTGGTGCATGCCTATATTCCCAGCTAATCTGAAGGCTGTAGCAGGAGGGTCACAAAGTCAAGGCCAGCCTG
Source organism: Ictidomys tridecemlineatus (assembly GCF_052094955.1). Taxonomy (NCBI): domain Eukaryota; kingdom Metazoa; phylum Chordata; class Mammalia; order Rodentia; family Sciuridae; genus Ictidomys; species Ictidomys tridecemlineatus. Next base: position 93,711,377 of record NC_135481.1, read on the forward strand.
TTTCAAAAATATAATTTTAAAAAGGGCTGTAGATGTAGCTCAGTGATAAACTCTTGCGTAGCATGTGTGAGGCCCTGGGTTCAGTCCATAACACCACAAAATAAAAGGGGTTGGGGGGAGATGGATATTCAAGGCAGCAGGATTTATTCTTATATGTGGTAGTGACTCAATAAATGCTGGTGAAACAATGAAGAGGAAAGGGGTACTTTTATTTAAATTCACTGGGAACTTAAAGAGAGAATCCCCTGCAGAAGCTCTGGCCTCTCTTCCTGCCTTTAATCCAACTTTAAAAAAAAAAAAAAAAAAACCAGAGTTAGTAGTTTTTATTTTTTAAATATATACTTAGAGTGTCTTCTCTCCTATCTCCTCTCCTAGCCATATGAGTTGATTTTTGCTTTTAATTAGGTATTTTAAAAGTAAAAATAATAACTCTACCAGGTGCCACTTAAAGAGGAAATCTGTGATTTCCAACCAAAAACCTCTTGTTACAAGGGAACGCGTTGGAGTTGCCTCCTTTACCCACCCATGGGCTCATTTGGTCTATTCAGACCTGTACATAGTTTCTCCTTCTGGAACTGCTGCTTAGCCATTGGTATTTGGCTTTTAACTCTGGAGCCCTGTCAGGAATGGGGACCCAAACCCAGAGCTTTTGATGGGAGGGCTACATGTCTGGTGTGTGACATGGAAGCTCCACCCTTTCTTGTCTAGTCTCCAACCCCTTCGCTACTCTAAGCTATGGGGAGTTGTGGCTGCTCATCTGAGAGTGAGCAAGCAAGAAGGCAGCAGCAGGATCAGCTTGGGGTGCAGTTCACACAGCTGACAAGGCCTAGAATTGGCTGATGCTTTTGCACCATTGAAGAGAAGTAAACAAATAGAATAGAATAGAATAGAATAGAATGTAGAAGAGTGAGAAATGGGAAACAGGTGTGGGAGGCTACCCTGCCCATGAGGTGAGCATCCTGTCTCCCTCCACCTTGAGTAAGGGTATTTGGTTGGTCTGGCCCCATACACCATGCACTGTGAAAGAATGTGGCACCTTCGCTCGGCAAAGAAGTTTGCTCTAGCACTGGACTTGGGTGTTTTCCAATGGGATTGGACAACCCCCCTTGGAAACCTGCCTTATTTGGTGAAGAACATTCCATCAAAACTCCTTTCTATGTTCCCCCTATAAAAATAAAGAGATTCTGGGTGCAGGCTCTCTTGCCTTCCAGCATGGAAGAGGACCCTTAAGGTCGCAGAGCAGTCCTGCCCTCCATCTGAGAAACTCATGTCTGTGAGTTGCATGATTTCTTTGCTGTTCTCGTAGCTTAATGTTGTAGCCAGTCTTTTGAAGCCAGCTCATCTCGTCAGCGCAGGTCTTTGGCGAGACCCTAGGAAGTGTTGATCATGAGTATAGGCCAAGGAATAAGGGCCGATCTAGAGTTCCTTATCATCCACTGAAACATCCCACTACCTCTTAGGGCAGGCACCAGAGCCATTTGAATGGCAAGTGTCTGATAAGAACCTAAGAACAAGGAGCACTCCTGCTCAGGCTCAGAGGTGAGGCCCACTGACAGGAGACTGATAGCAGGGTAGGGGTGATGGCATGGACATTCAGCAAGAAAATTGTGAGCTTTTACATGGGCAAGTAAGTGTGGGATAAGAACATGGGTCAAGTGTTGAAGCCAAGTCTTTTAGCCCATATACCATCTTGCTAGAAGAACGAAAGGGAGGTTCCCATCCACTTGGTCAGTGACCTGGATAAGACCTAGTTTATTCGCAAGAAGTGAAGTCAAGAATCAATAAATGGGATGGAATCAAACTAAAAAGCTTCTTCACAGCAAAGGAAACAATCCAGAATGTGAAGAGAGATTCTAAAGAATGGGAGAGAAATCTGTGTTACCTGCACCTCAGATACAGCATTAATCTCTATAAAGAACTCAAAAAACTTAACAACAAAAAAACAAACAAAAAACCCTAATAACCCAATAAGTAAATGGCAAAGGAATTGAACAAGCACTTCACAGAAGAATAAATATTAATGGTCAACAAATATATAAAAGATGTTCAACATCACTAGAAAAATACAAATTAAAACTACATAAGAGGCAGGTGTGGTGACACGCGCCTGTAATCCCAGTGGCTCAGGAGACTGAGGCAGGAGGATTAGGAGTCCAAAGCCAGCTTCAGTGACTTAATGAGACTCTAAGCAACTCAGCAAGACCCTGTCTCTAAATAAAACTTTAAAATGGGCTGGGGATGTGACTCAGTGGTTAAGCAACCCTGGGTTCAATCCCCACTACAATAATAATAATAACAATAATAATAATAATAACAACAACAACAACTATTGAGATTCCATTTCACTCCAGTCAGAATGGCAATTATCAAGATATAAGTAACAATAAATGTCGGTGAGGATGTGGGGGTTGGGGGAAGGCATATTCATACATTGATAGTGGGACTGCAAATTAGAGCAACCACTCTACAAAGCAGTATGGGAATTCCTCAGAAAGTTTTGAATGGAACCATTTGACCCAGCTATCCCACTCCTCTGTATACACCCAAAGGATTCAAAATTAGCATACTATCTTGATGCAGCCACATCAATGTATACAGCTCAATTCACAATAGCTAAGCTATGAAACCAACCAACATGTCCTTTAACAGATGAATGGATATTCTGGTATATATATAGTACTCAGCCATAAAGAAGAAATTGTGGCATTTGCTGGTAAATGGATGGAATTGGAGCCTACCATGCTAAGGAAATAAATCCCCAAAAAACCCAAAGGCCAAATGTTCTCTCTAATATGCAGATGCTAACGCATTACAAGGTTGGCAGGAATAGAGGTTCCTTGGATTAGACAAAGGGGAATGAAGGGAAAGGAAGGGAGGATGGGAATAGGAAAGACAGCAGAATGAATTGGTCATAACTCTTCTTTGTTCCTATATGAATTCATGACCAGTGAAATTCCACATCATGTACAACCACAAGAATGGGATCTTAATTAGAATAAGTTATACTCCATTTATGCATAATATGTCAGAATACACTCATGTACATCTAAAAAAAACAAATAAAAATATGGAAAAAAAACCCAACCCTAGCTTATTCTAAGAATAGCCAGCCTGAATTTTGTTTTAAGTAGTCTCTAGCATTCAGCAAAGTATTATTGAGCATGTAGTTATAAGTTCACATGTTTGTGTCCCCTTTAGATAGGAGTCCCTCAAGGTCAGAGACCATAGGTCTTTTCGCTCTTGCATCCTGGATGATTGGTGAATAACAGTCCATCACCCAGGGGCCTCTCTACATTTAATAGACACAGGGAAGGTCACACTAATAAAGATCATGGGAAAAGGCAGCTGCTTACCTCCCCGTCACCCACTTCTGCACAAACCTAAGGTGAGGGCAGACTGCTCCCAAGTAGCCCTAATGAAAGCCCAGTTTTCCTGGGTCTCCACTGCTGACTTTGTCTCTCATATCTCCTTATCGTCTAACACACAAGTTTTGCACCCAAAAGCAAAAATCCCTGAGTGATCGCTAATTCCAGGCTCTAATTCTGACCACCTTAAGTCTCAGTTGGGAAAAACAACTGTGTGGTATGTCTCCTCATCTAACAACCCCATACAGAGTACCCAGGAAACCAGTGTCTGTCATACAGGGGCCTTCAGAAAATATGGTCTAGGGGCCTTGGTGTCCAGTTCAGGAGGACTGGAGTGAGAATTTGGGCATTCATATCTTTGGCTTGGAGGAGCTGCTCCTGGGCTGGTTTCAAGATGGCTGCCAGGATCTGTGTCACCACAGAAGAGAAATCCCCCATCCACAGCCAGGAGAGCTCAGATCTCCACAGCCCCTCCCACCAGGCTGATGGCCCAAATGGAGCTAGGGAGGGAAGGGTGATCAGGAAACACCCCAAAAGTGGACAGCCCACTTCTTCCCACCTAAGAGTCACCTTTGCCTTTGTCACACCTAAGAGCCGTGGAGCTGATAGAGAAGTTTTGTTTATTTTCTGAAAAGACAACTCCCAAGAAAAAACGAGAATAAAGACCATTGGGAACAAGGAAGTCAAATTCTCCAGGTGTCACCTTCCCTGGCCCAGCGCTTCTGCTGACTCACTCCTGCTTGCCTCAGAGACAGGAACTCTCTTCAGACTCAAAGGCGAGGCCCATCTGTCGGACACTGATGAGTTTCCAAGCCAAGGCCTGGAAGTCTAGCTCAAAGGCATCCTCTATCATCACGCCATCTTGGAAAAATGCAATTCATCTCTCTCTGTTGATTTATAGGATGCTCAACAAGGATGAGGACTCCAAACAAGCCAAAGCACAGGGAAAGAAATATCTCAGACCAAAAAAAAAAGCATTTTTATGGGTCAAATAAAAGACTTTGTAGCTGGAAAGAAGCTGATCTCTGATCTAATTATTCCCCTTGAAAGTAGTGTCAGGCCCATGGGGAGGGTTGGGACTCTTGAGTTAGTGCTTTTCAATAGCCCCAGTCCTTCCACACATTTCTGAGTTGGCAGCTCAATCCTAAGAACCATAAGTTTGTGCTTCAAAACTAACAAGGGGAAGAAGTGATTTTTGAACTTCATTGCCAGGCAACTATGTTGTAAGAGCCACAATAAAAAATCACACAAAAATGCTTCTTTAAAAAAAACAAAAAACAAACAAACAAACAAAACAAAACAAAAAAACAGGATACAGAGCTTCCTGACCCCAGTAATCATGGCTGTGACCTCAAGCAATCTTCTAACCCTTGGGTCTTCATGAAAAGGGAGCAACCCCTGAGCATACTTGACAGAGACATGTTTTGGACTGATTGGTTGGCATGTAGAAGGACCTGTGCCAAGCTGTATTTTGAGGGCCTGCAGTTGGAACTTATATCACTGCTAGCAGGGCAAAGCCGTAGTTAAGCAAATTCTGTCAGTTCTACTTTAAAAATATATCTAGAATCTGACCCCTTCTCTCCACTTCTACTATCACCACTAAGATCAAAGACATGACTTGAATTCTAGCTCCCTAGCAATACCCTCCAACTAGACTCACTACTCTGTCTGACTCCTGCAGTCTATTCCAATGTGACCCTAGTAAAACTCGATTCAGATCATATCACTCCTCTGCTTAAAACCCTCTAATCACTTCCCTCAGAGTGAAAGCTAAATTCTTTAGTATGAACTACAGAGTCCAACATAATTTGGTGCTTATGATTCTCCAATTTCATTACCTGCCACTGTCCCTCTGGTCTGGCAACACTGGCCTCCCTGAGATTCCTTGATGATGCCAGGCTGCCTCCCGCCTCAGGGCTTCGACACTGGCTGTTCCCCTAATTCAGAATTTTTCTGCCCCACCCACCCCAGATAACATGGCAAGTTTTATAACTTTTTTCCTAAGGTCTTTAATCAAAAGATACTTTCTGCCAGGCATGGTGGCACACGCCTGTTATCCCAGCAACCTGGGAGGCTAAGGCAGGAGGGTTGCAAGTTCAAGGTCAGCCTGCTGCAACTTAGCAAAGACTGTCTCAAAATTAAAAAATAAAAAGGGCTGAGGATGGGGCTGGGGTCGTGGCTCTATGGTAGAGTGCTTGCCTAGCATGTGTGGGGTGCTGGGTTCGATTCTCAGCACCGCATATAAATAAATAGATAAAATGAAGGTCCATTGACAACTAAAAAATATTTTTTTAAAAAAAGCGCTGAGGATGTTGCTCAGAGGTAGAGCATCCCTGTATTCAATCCTCAGCACTCACCAAAACAAACAAACAAAAAAATACCTTCTTCTCAGGAAAAAGAAATAATCAGTGAGGTGAATAGAGAGCCTACAGATTGGGAGCAAATCTTTACCACAAGGACATCAGATAGAGCACTAATCTCTAGGATATATAAAGCACTCAAAACCCTTAACACACACACACACACAAAAAAAAAACCAAATAATCAATCAATCAATAAATGGGCCAAGGAACTGAACAGACACTTCTTGGAAGAGTATGTGCAATCAATCAACAAAAAAATGTTCAACATCTCTAGCAATTAGAGAAATGCAAATCAAAACTACTCTTAGATTTTATCTCACTCCAGTAAGAATGGCAGCTATCAAGAACACAAACAACAATAAGTGTTGGTGAGGATGTGGGGGAAAAGGTACACTCATACATTGCTGGTGGGACAGCAAATTGGTGCAGCCAATCTGGAAAGCAGTATGGAGATTCCTTGGAAAACTGGGAATGGAACCACCATTTGACCTAGCTATCCCTCTCCTCAGTCTATACCCAAAGGACTTAAAAACAACATAGTACAGGGACACAGCCATATCAATGTTTGTAGCAGCACAATTCACAGTAGCTAAACTGTGGAACCAACCTAGATGCCCTTCAGTAGATGAATGGATAGGGAAACTTTATTATGTATATACAATGGAACATTATTCAGCATTAAAAGAGAATAAAATCATGGCATTTGCAGGTAAATGGATGAAGTTGGAAAATAAAATGCTAAATGAAGCAAGCCTATCCTTAAAAACCAAAGGCTGAAGTTTTCTTTGATATGAGGATGCTGACCTATAATGGTGATGGCGGGGGGTGGGGGGAGGATGAGAGGAGAAATGGAGGAACTTTAGATAGGGCAAAGGGGAGAGAGGGGAAAGGAGGGGGCAAAGGAGTAGGAATGATAGTGAAATGAGTTAGACATCATTATTCTAAGTACATGTATGCAGACACGAATGGTGTGAAAATACTTTGTGTACAACCAGTGTCTTGAAAAATTATGTTCTATATGTGTAATATGAAATGAACTGCATTCTGCATACAAATCAGAATAAATTTAATAAAAACATGTGCCTATCTACAACTAAAAAAATTTATAAAAAAATCATATGCTCATCCTCTTTGACATAGCTATTTAACTTTCAGGAATTTATTCTACACAGACATAGAAAACTAAACAAGAATATTCACTGGAGGGCTGGGGATGTGGCTCAAGCGGTAGCGCGCTCGCCTGGCATGCGTGCAGCCCGGGTTCGATCCTCAGCACCACATACGGACAAAGATGTTGTGTCCGCCGAGAACTAAAAAATAAATATTAAAAATTCTCTCTCTCTCTCTCTCTCTCTCTCTCTCTCTCTCTCTCTCTTAAAAAAAAAGGAATATTCACTGGAGAGCATTCTGTAACGGTAAAAATATAGAAATAATTGTAAGTATACATCAGTAGAGGGTATGGTTAAATAATTATGTTTATGCCCATGTTATGTATGATACTGAGATAGCCCAAGATATTCTGTACAGAGAGGAGAAAGTTTGTGGACAATATAAACTGCATAATCCTTGTATTGTGAAATGTACAGAGAATGTGTGTGTGTGTGTGTGTGTGTGTGTGTGTGTGTGTTTTCACCGATGGAGAACAGACACAGAGATTATTTTTTTTTACTAAAAATACTTTTTAAAAATTAAATGTTTATACCAGTTTGCATTACCTTAATAATTAACTACAAATAAAATTCAGAGAGAAAGGGATGCTGGGGTTTCCAGCAGCACCATTCAATAACCAAAAGCTGGAAACAACCCAAGAGTTCATCAACTAAGAATGGAGAGAGTTGGGATTGTGGCTCAGCGGGAGAGCGCTCCCCTAGCACAGGCGGACCTGGGTTCGATCCTCAGCACCTCAGCACCACATTAAAAAAAATAAAATAAAAGCATTGTGTTGTGTCTATCTACACCTAAAAAATAAATATTTTTAAAAATGCACCTGAAAACATGCTGAGTGGAAGAGGCCAATCACAGAGGACCACCCCCTGCATAACCTCATCTATGCAAAACACTTTTGTGGACAAATCCTAGTGGCTGCCAGGGCCTGAGGGAGGGAGGGAGGGAGGAATCCGGAATGGCTGCTAATGACAACGGACTTATTTGGAGGTGATGAATATATTCTGAAATTAGTGGTGACGCCTGCACCACCTTGAAAATATATGTAAACCAACGAACTGTACAACGAACTGGTGCATTTTATGGCCAAAAAAAGATACCTTCTTAGGCCCTCTTGGCTACCCGGCTTCTCCCACCTGTTTGACATTTCATATATCTAGTTCCCCACTTTATTTCTTCTTAGCATTTAGCACTTTGTGGTGAGGGTTACCAGAGATTGAACTCAGGGGCACTCGCCCACTGAGCCACATCCCCAGCTCTATTTTGTATTTTATTTAGAGACAGAGTCTCACTGAGTTGCTTAGCACCTCACTTTTGTGAGGCTGGCTTTGAACTTGTGATCCTCCTGTCTCAGCCTCCCAAGCCGCTGGAATTACAAGCGTGCGCCATTGCACCGGCCTTAGCACTCTTCATTATCTGTTTTATTTGTCTCATTTAATGCTTTCCTTTCCCACTAAAATGTAAATATTGCTGAATCTCCAGCACTAGAGCAGTTACATAGCACATAGTATATACTCAACTAAGAATGAATGAAAGGATGCTTTAGGTACATGGTAATGGTGACTTTCTCTCCAGCTGGGAATTAGAAGTCAGGCCTCCTAAGAGCAACAACATCTGAGCATCCACAATGCCAATTGTTGACAGCTCTGTGTCCCTCAATAGATCAAAGAATGGAACCACATTCCTAGGACTCACACCCCTTTGGCCTGTTCCTTCTGAATTCCTTCCCTGCCCAAACCCACCCCACCTCAAGGATCTTCCTCCAAACTCAGTGAAACTCACCTTGAATAATTCAACAAATGGTAGCACTTGCCATGTATTGATCATGATGATTAGCATTTCATATAGAGTTCTTATTTAGTCCCTTATGAGATAGGTAATATCATCCCCATTTTGACATGATAAATTGAAGCTTAGAGATGGCATCCAACAATGAATTGAGTGATTTTTCTCTTCTTTGAGAAACTCCCACCTAGGCACAAAGGTGGGCTGTGGCTGGCATGTTGGTATCCAATATACTCCACCTTCCACCCCTTGGGCCAGCCCTGGCAGATGGGGTCAAGGTAGAAACCAGACCCCAGCAGGGATGGTCCATTTCTTTTTCCCAGAAATGTAGAATTCGGATTCAGAGACACATGTCCTGAGTAGGACCAGAACACCTTAGGCCGGTCATGAAAGAAAAGACTTCAAGCGTGCTAACCATCACAGATAACTCTACGACTCCAGAAAAAGGCAAACGAGGAGACTCAGCTAGACAGATGGGTGGGGTGAAGAGAGGAGTGGCCAGGAAGGAGTGTCCGGACAGCTTAGCTTTTGGAATGGGGACTTCATCCATGAGGCTTCCAGGCCCGAATCATTCCCTTACCTTGTACCTCTCATTCAGTCTCAGTCCAAAGATGCCTTCCAGCCAGGTGAAGCCCCAAGCAAAGTGGGTCAAAGGCTTCCCTGGGCAGAGCTATTAGCAGCAGCTGCTCCCTTGGAGCCACTTGAAGTCTGAAGCTCCTGAAGCTGTTTATTGACTCTGTTTATTTCTCTAATTTGTCAAGTACTGTCTGCAAGCTGCAGCGCTCAGCTTCTCTTTCGCCTCGCAGGCTTCACCAATTTGATTAGCACACTCTGCACTCCATCTTTCAAGTCATTAATGAAAACACTGATGAATACTGGGTAAGTCAGTTCCCCGGGGCCTCTCCTCCACCCCGGCATCTTCCTGCCTCGCTAAACAACCCTCTTTTCAGATAACCTTGGCCCATTGTTAGAGAAGTTTTGTTCACTTACTCATTTACTCCTTTTCTAGGTCTAGAGTCGGTAGCATAATGGCGGGCCCATGAACCATGCTTAGCAACAGCACGCCATTACTGTTATGAGATGTGCAGGGGAAGCAGAGAAGCACAGGACAGACTCCGGCCCTCAACAATAAGACTCAGACTAAGAATAACAGAGACCACTTATGAAATGCTTACTAAATATGGGCGAAGTATGGTGAGGACTTTCTCCATCCTGTGCTAGACATTGTCCACACCAGAGGGGCAGCTGCTGGTAATGTTTCTAAAGTTTAAGATGTTAGTTGGGATTCTAAAGTCAAAGTTCCTACTCTGGCTCTCCCACTTACTGGTTTCTTGGTCTTGGACCACCTTCTGTAAAGTTGGGATACTATACCACTTACCTTATTGTTGAGAGGATTTAAATTATTAAATAAGATGATACAGAAAAGGTACTTGGAGCACTGCCCATCACATAATATGCATTCAACAATGGTGATTATTATTTCATGTAATATGATTACCCTTTATGAGAGGCAAGTATCATTATCTGTGTTTTACCAACAAGAAAGCTGAAGCTTGAAGAGGTTAATTTGCCCAAAGTCCCACAGCCAACGATGAGACTAGAGTCCAAGCCCAAATCGGTTTGATTCCAAATTCCATTTGGTTTATTAGTGCAACCTGGAAAGAAAGAAGACATGCGTAAATAACTATTTTACGAAATAGAAAAGCAAAGGAGGCTGTGAAGCACAAAACGTTTTCTTGGCACATAGGAGGTTCTCGACAAACCCTGCCTGCTGATGATGCTGATGCTGACGATGATAATAAGATTCTAAGTGTCAGAGGACAGAGGGAGATTATTTCAGAGCAGAGGAATAGTTGGTGACTGTCATAGCTGGGGAAGGTGGCATTTGAACAGAATAGGTGTGAGTGGGACCCAATGATGAAAGAGAAAAAGACGTCCCACACAGAGAAAACCACAGGAGCAAAGGCATGTGGATGGGAATGTGCCGGCGTGTTTGAAAAGAAACGGCAAGAAGTTCCGTTCGGCTGGTATGTGGTGTATGAAAGGCACCAGTTGAGACGGAGCTAATTGGAAAGGAGCCACAACGGCATTGATAAGTGAGGCCTTGACCAAAACACTGGCCAAAGCAGAGAGATGTCTCATAGTCCAGTCTCCTGGAACTCATCTTGGGGAAAGAACCATAGAGGATTGGGAGATAAGGAATGAAGGGGATCTCTTTAATGTTCAAGTAAGCAACTCCCAGAGTTCCTACACAAGCAGGGCTAACATTCAGCCAACATGTGTGTATATAAATATAGATTCAAAAATATATACATTCAAGGGTTTTTCTTCCAGGCTGGTAAATGGCACTGCCTTGAGCCACCTGAGGCCCCTCCCCCGGGATGTGAAGACCTCCTTGATTTCCTGCCATAAAATTATTTAACGTCTGGCACTATTATGAAAATAGTCCCAGGGGCTGGGGAACTTGGCTTGAGTATATTTTTGCAAAGCATTTTCCTTCAGATTGACAAACACAACAACCCTATCAATGAATGGGGAAGCAGGCAGGGCATTGCTGATACAGTGTGTAGGAGAAAACAGACCCAGACACTATACACGGGCCTCAGATATTCCTCAGGTTAGATCCTTGCCAGGAACTGTCTCTCTGCTGAGTCATTGGGGCTGGGGCCCAGCCCTGCCCAGCCACGTGTCTGATTGTTATGTGGGAGTCTTGTTCCTTCCTGAGCCTGGAGAGACCACATGGTCTATTTCAGGACACGGATGCTGCCACCATGCTAGGTGCACACCTAACTGTTCTTGGGAGCTCCTGGTTTTCCTGCAACTTTTAGCATCAGATATCTTGGATCTTGCCATTAGTTTGGCAATGCTTTAGAAGGTGCCAGCAAAAGGAATCCTAGAGTTGGTTCTTGGAAGTTGTGGCTGAGGCATTTCTCTTCCTAATGAACCAATGGTGGGCTGGTTCTGCTGTTCCTCAGATCTTTTGGATGCCTGAGGTGAGACCAGGGAAGGGGAAGGAAGCTGGGATCTGTTCTTTCCTCCACTACAACTTCTCCTGCCCACAGCAATGGCCGCTCTTATCCCTGCAATTCAATTCGATTGCTCCCACTGCCCACAATCTCCTCGGACCCTCACTCCTTCACAAAAGAGCCCTAACAGGGAGGAGAGGATCCCAAGGCAGATCCCTGATGAGGCAGGGCCCACAGGCAAGTCTGCACCCTGGGCAACTCCTGGGATCACAGGTGTGGGTGATGCTCCAGGGTGAATGGTGCCCCTGAATCCTTGAGTACAAGCCCTGTGTGCCATCTGCTGCTCCTTCCTTGGGACAAAAGCCCCTTACACTGCAGGGACACCAGAAAGGAGGTCCTAGACCTCCAAAATCTGCCCTCCTGCTGGATAAAGAGATTGTTTCTTTAATGAAAGTCAGAATTTCCCATCTCTCCCTTGCAGCAAAAGCAGAGAAGACACGGAACGTCTTGATCTCATGCACCCGGGGCTGGAGCCCAGAGGATTTTTCAAGGAACTTCTCCCAGAAGTGGAAACAAGGGCCCCTGGATTGTAGTGAGGATCTAATCAAGGACACAAGAAACAGAGGAGGGAAGTGACACCTAGATGGGTCTTTATTAGCAATCAGCCTGCTGTGTGCAGCAGGTCCTGCCTGCTCATCCTCACACAGATTCCTGGGGCCATTCAAGTCCTCCTCTTGTAAGAGCCTGTGGTCTCTGTTCTCCTAGACGCTGGGCCTGATGGTTGCCCCGTGGTCCAGTGGTCCAGTGGTTGTTGGAATCACATCCGCCCTGCTTGTTCAGACCCTGCCTTCTCTTCCTACCTCACATGTGCTTCTTTTCTCCACGGTGGTCTTCAAGTCTCAAGCCTACTGTGCTGACTTGGGCATTGGCTCAGCCTTTCCTGATCATCACCAACATTGGCCTGGCCATTCGGATGGCAGCAGACACTGATCTGGCCTCCTCCCTAGCCTAACCACCCTGCCATACCCGTTGATTCAGAGTGTCATGGCATGAAAGGGGGCATCTCCTACCAGTAGGACTCCTTATTGAGCCCTAGCATATCAAAAATTTTTAATTAAATTCATTGATTAATTTGTTTATTTTTGTCATACTGGGGCTTGGACCCAGGGGTGCTCTACAACTGAGCTGCATCCTCAGTCCTATTTATTGAGACAGGGTCTTGCTAAGTTGAACCAGACCAGCCTTGAACCTGGGATCCTCCTGCCTCAACCTCCTGAGTTGCTGGGACTGCATGTATGCCACTGTACCTAGCTGGACCAAAGTTTTCTAAAGGCACGAGATGCCAAGAGCCTCTCAATAGACCTACGCAAGTCCTGGGGAAGAGAGGAGTGGGGCCACAGAGCTAGAGATCAAGTATGAATGCCCCTGCCCACAGGGCCTGGCATGTTGATTCCCTGGCCCTGAAGCAGGCAGCAGACTGCTGGGACAGGCACAGACCAAGGGCGAGGACAGGGAGGAGAGCCACCCCCACAGCCACTGGGATGCCTTGTCAACAGGCCAATGTCCTTTGGAAAATGCTCCAGCAAGAACGGCAAGAGTGAGACAAAGGATTTCCTTCCTCTTCCCTCATGTTAGGAATTCCCTGGAGGTCCTCTCGGGAGCCATGAGTCTGTCTTTGTAACAATCCTAGACGCTGGTCAAAGTTTTAAACCACCTTATAAACAGGAAATGGAACAAGAGGCAAGATTAAAAAGATGTGTCAGAGACCTCAGCTCCGGGAGCTCGCTGGTTCTGTCACCGTGGGCAAGGTTCAGGAAACAGATCTTTCCACGTTGCGTTTGAGGCCGTGGGAGCTTGCACTCACAGCCCAGGGTCTGGGGGGTGGGGAACGGAGCACACCAGTTAGAGAAAGGGGGAGTGGGAAGGAAGACAGGGGAGCAGAGACAGATAGGGGAGATGTGGGGGGAAAAAAAGGAAAAGGGAGGGCTGGGAAAGGAGGAGAGGAGGAGGCGGGAGGAGGGAGGGGAAGAACAGGGCAAAGTGGACTCACCCTTGACGTGCCTTCACTTCTCCTGCCTCCTCATTCTCTGTGTGCTCCAGTAAGCAAGTTCCTTATTGGCACTTATTCTATACGCCATGAACCCCCTCCACCCACCCTTCCAGGTCCTTCCTGTCTCTCCCCTGGACGTGTCCGTGATTCCAATTGTCTTTTTACCTTCAGTTTCTCTCATCTGCAGCTCCTCTTTCTCACCACTCTAGGAAAGCTTCTTAAAATATTTTTTGCATGCCATTATTCTTATCCTATGATCATTTGTTTTATAACTTCCCCCTCTTAATTCCCCAATTTGGTGTAATAAAAAGATATGAGCGGCTGGCAGGGTAGTGCTCATCTATAATCCCAGCTACTGGAGAGGCTAAGCAGGAAGACTGCAAGTTCAAGACCAGCCCAGGAGGCTTAGCAAGATGTTGTTACAAAATAAAAAGGGCTGGGGTGTAACTCAGTGCTAGAGTGCCCCTGGGTGCAATCTGCAGAACTGAAAAAAAATTTTAAATAAATAAAGAAAAAGTGGGGTTGGGGTTGTGGCTCAGTGGTAGAGCCACTGGCATGCGTGATGCACTGGGTTCAATCCTCGGCACCACATATAAATAAAAATAAAGATATTGTGTCCACCTAAAACTAAACAAACAAAAAGAGAGGAGTGTTTCACAGACTGGAACTTTGGGTTCTCAACCTCAGCACTGTTGACATTTTGGGATGGATAATTTGGTATCACAGGGGCTGTCCTGTACGTATTTGGATGTTCAGCAACATACCTATCCCTCCCCCAACACTCCCACTTGTGACAACTAAAAACTTCTCATACATCAACAATGTCCCCTGGGGGACAACATTGCCCCTAGTTAAGAACCACTGACCCAGGGCTGGGGATGTGGCTTAGTGGTAGGCTCTTGCCTAGCATGTATGAGGCACTGGGTTCGGTTCTCAGCACCACATGGAAGTAAATAAATAAAATAAAGGTCCATCAAAAACTAATAAAAAATATTAAAAAATAAAAAAAGAATCACTGTCCCAGATTCAAATCTCGACTCTGTCACCTGTTCACTGTGTTCCCTTGAATTCAGGGCTAATCATACCTACTTGATGAAGCTATGGTAAAAATTAAATAAAATTGTTCTAACACACCTAACTGATTTGTTCTTAGTCTCCATTCTTTCATCCAAAAGGCTCTGGTGGTTATCGTCATGTAAAGTACAAACCAGAGATTCCACAACCATTGAGCCCTATCCTGGATGTATTAGTTAGAACAGATAAAATAACAGTGGATTAAACTAGTCAGAAGTTTCTCAAGTGAAGTAGAGAGGAAATTGGGCCAAACTCATCCTTTTTTTTAAATCAGGAACCCACTTCTGCATTAATGGCATTAACCCCTTCAAGAGGGTGAGACCCTTGTGGCCTGACCACCTCTTAACTGTCCCATCTCTCAAAACCGTCACAGTGCAGTTCAAGTTCAACATGAGTTTGGAGGGGATGTTCCAACCATAGCAGGCTTCAGAGTATAAATTGGGATCGTGATAGGCACAATTTTTAAGCCCATAACAAGCATACCGTAGATGCCCAGGAAATATTTCTTGTTGTAGGGATAGACAAGGCAAGACACGGAAGACAGCAGGAAGCAGATTTATTGTTTATTTATGGTTGCAACCAGGTTCAGAGGGAAAAGCTCTTGCTGTAAACAACTAATCCCCCTGAACCTCTAGTTCAGGCAGTTTCAGAACTTTATACTCAGTGCGTAGGAGAAGGGGCTTAGAAGTTCACAGTCTGCAGAAGTTCACACAAAAGCCGCTTTTTCTTTCACTGTTCTGGGCAAGTTAACCCTTCAAGGTCATGTGTGAGACGTGGAGGGCTTCTTCTCCTCTGCCAGCTGTCACCATGGAGCCCAATTAATAACATTTTCTCTTCTTATTGAAATGGAAACATCTCTGTGAATCCCATTTTGCAACGGCAAACACACTTCCTGCTTGAAAACTTTTACAAACAATTATATACCATTACAATACTAGATAATCCATAAATGTTATGAAACACTAGTAAAGGGGTGTCTAGCCAAGTAAGACAGAAAGAGCAGCAGGAAATAGGAAGTTTAACTACATTGTTAAACTTTTGAAGAGATTCTTTTGCTGATGGTCCTAAGATCAATTATGGTGTGGAAAAGCTTAATTAAGATCCCCTGTGGGGGAGGGGGTGCACTACAATCTGATTGAAAGGGAAAGGCTGCGCCTCCTGGCTGACTGCTGCACCCCCTGGCTGACTGCTGCACCAGGATCCCTTGCTGCTTTTTTGCCCTGGTTCCTCCTCTGGCCTCCTCTTTGGATTCTCAGACTCTGCTCCCACTCGTGCTTCTCCTTCTTCTCAGGCTGTTCCTTCTCAGTTCCTTTGTGAGTTCCTCTACCTTTGGCCATTGTTTAAAAACTGAGTGTTCTCCAGCCATCTTTTCTCCTGGCTCTTCGGTCTCTCTGCGTTGGTCTCGCTACTCCACGTAGTGTCCTGGTAGTTCTCAGATCCCTCACTTCCACCCCGACCTCTTCTGAATGGCTCCTTCAAATCACTACCAGGGCTATCTGCATGACGCTAGCACCGTCACCTCAATATGCCCCCAACGGCAGCACTTATCAGCACCCTCCTCGGTTTTCTCCACAGCATACTCCATGCTCCCAGCACACACACACACACACACACACACACACACACACACACACACACTCGCTCTTCTCTGAGCTTCTCAGAGAACCACATCATCATGTCCTTGGGACTAAGCTTTCCCTCACTCCAACCCCCAAATCCCATTGGTTTCACCTTCTTGATACTTCTTTTTTTTTAACCTTTTTAAAATCTTTTTTTGTTTTTTTTTGGGGGGGGGTGGGGGTCGAACCCAGGGCTTTGTGAATGCAAGGCAGACGCTTTGCCACTGAGCTCCATCCTAGCCCTCTTGATACTTCTTTATATCCCTGACCAGTTGACTTTGGGCCACTGTCGTCTGTCATTTAGATGAAAAAAAAAAAACAACCTTCTTTCTAAATCACTTGCCTTTAATCCACTTTCCTCTTCAATCCAACTGATATTCTAAAACATAAATGCAATCACATCTCTCTCCTGATTAAAACTTTTTAAGGACTTACCATGGGCCTAGTACAAAATTCCAAATTCCTTAGTCTCGCAAAAGAATTCTTCATGCTCTGGGCCTTCTCCACGGCAGTTCATCTCTCTCAAAGTGCGGGCAAGGCCATAGCCTCGGGCAGGAGTCTCTGCAAGGACTCGCCACACTGTCCTCTGATATTCCTAGGGAGTTGGGGCTGGAAAGACCTCAGTGCTCACTAAACCGGCAGAATCTGGGGCCAGGAAGGAACACAATTGTCCAAGATAGCACAGTAAGTTAGGGACAAAGAGGTGTCCTATGCCAGTTCTCCTGACAAGCAAACTTACCACCTCATTTGCCACACCGTGCTGGCTCCTGAGGACAGAGGATGCTTCCAAGATGTCAGGTTTCAATGGGGGTCAGGCCCACAAAAGAAGAGAGGCAGACAGAGCACACAGGTTGGCTCCAATGTGCAAAACTTGGAAACAGTACTGGTTGGGCTGTGGCTACACCTGTGGCAACACGTTGTCAGTGCTGACTCTGAGCTCACTGAATACGGACCTGAATTGTATGTAACCCTGAAAAGTAAGTCCATTTCTCCAAGCCTTGGTTTCCTCATCTGTAAAATGAAGGTAAAAAGAATACTCACCTCATAGGATTTTTGTGGAATTAAATAAAGTGATTCTTGTAAAGCACTTTACACAACTTAAAACTGAACGAGAATTTGATGTATGCTATTACTTATATTTGTAGTAATTGTCTCATTGAATGACTCACACTCTCTTTTTAAGAGAGTTAGGACATGAACTTAGGTAAGTTATTTGTTCAAATTTATGTATTCATGTGTGTGAAGCTTCCGCCACGCGCTGGACACTATTCTAGACCGTGGGGATACGGCAGTAAATACGGGTAACAAAAATCCCTCCCCTCGTGGAGCTAACAAACAGAAAATGTAAGTCAATTATATAAAATACCAGAGAGTAATTCCTATGGTGAAAAATAAAGCAAGGAAGGGGATGGGTTGTGGGGGGGCGGACAGTTGCAAGTTCAGAGAGAGAATTGTTATGGTTCTACATGAGGACATGGAAAAGCCTGAAGAAGGCAAAGGTACAGGACCATAGATCCCTGAGGAAAGAACATTCCAGAGAAAAAGAAATACAAGTGCAAAGGCCCTGAGGTATGCAACAAGTGCAGCTGGCCCTACAGATCCATGGGTTTCACATCCTCAACCATGAATTCAAACACACACATATCAAAAAATACTTAGAGTGGGCTGGGGATGTGGCTCAGAGGTAGAGTGCTTGCCTAGCATGCATAAGGCCCTGGGTTTGATCCCTAGCACCAGGTAAAAATAAATGAATAAATAAAATAAAGATATTGTGTCCAACTACAACTAAAAAATAAATATTAAAAAAATTTAAAATACTTAGAAAAAAAATGCCTCTAGGACTGGGGTTGTGGCTCAAGGGTAGAGAGCTTGCCTAACACATGTGAGAAACTGTGGTCAATCCTCAGCACTACATAAAAATAAATCAAATAAAGGTACTGTGTCCAGTTACAACAAAACAATACAGTATAAGTATGCTATACTGGAATAGCATTTATATTGTAGTAGGTATTGAAGTAATCCAAAGAGGATCTAAAGTAGATAGGAGGATGTGCATAGATTATGTGCAAATATTACACCATTTAATGTAAGGGTCTTGGGCATTGGTGGATTTTGGTATCCATGTGTGTGTGTGGCGAGGGGCGTCCTGGAACCAATTCTCCACAGATACTGAAGGATGTCTATATTATAAAGAAAGACTGGAGGCTAGAGTTCTAAAATAAAGGAGCACATGGAGGGGGCATGGGGAGGTAAAATTAGCAAATGCTGTAAAATATGGTGCTGGGAGCTGTGGTTTAAACTCAGACTTGATTCTCAAACCCTTGCTAGGGAAGATTTTGTGGGGCTAAAAAATCAGTTACCAGGAAGGATGGAAGGCAGATTCCATTTGCAAATAAGTATAACTCTGTCTTCAGAATGTAAATTTGAAGAAGGACGTGACATATAAAGAGGACCAAATAGAATATTTGAAATGAGGGCATCCAAGATGCCCCTTAAACAAGTAGAAATGCTTTTTTGATCCCAAAGATCTTTAGATACTTTATCTTTAGCCACCTCTAATAAGGCACCTCCATTGGCCTGAAAAGGGGAAACTGAGATTCTTGAAAATCCTTTACCTGCCAGGGAAACAGCAAGGTCTAAAGTCTAGGTGCAGAAAGCAGGGCAGGGGGTCATAGTCCTTATTCCTGGACAATCTTAGAACCAACCTTCTGTGTTATAGTTTGTATGTGAGGTGTCCCCCCAAAAGCTCACATGTGAGACAATGCAAGAAGGTTTATAGAAGAAATGATTGGGTTATGGGAATCTTAACCCAATTAATCCCCTGATGGCATTAACTGAGTGGTAATTGAAGGCAGGTAGGGTGTGGTTGGAGGAGCTGGGTCCCAAGGGGCATGGCTTTGGGTATACATTTTGTAACTAACCAGCGGAATCTTTTTCTCTGCTTCCTGATCATCTTGTGAGCTGCTTCTCTCTGCCACACTCTTCCACCATGATGTTCTGCTTTATCTCAAGCCCCAAGGAATGCAGCCGGCTGTCTATGGACTGAGACCTCTGAAACCATGAGCCCCCAAATAAACTTTTCCTCCTCTACAATTGTCGTGGTCAGGTCTTGTAGTTATAGCAGCAAAAAAGCAAACTAAAATACTCTGTGGGCATTGGTTTTCCTGTCCTAGGAGGACATCCAACTGCCCACCCACCTCTGATGATGATGTAGGATGGATTAAACCACTTGAAAGGGTTGGCTTCCACTCCACATGGTTGTTAGGTAAACATACAGGGTCTTCCTGGTGTCACAGGCCTGTGCAGGCAGAGCTGAACAGAGGAAATCGCTCACTTTGGGGAGGGGCAGGAACTCTTCCAGGCCATTACGATCCACTGAGTAAGTGGCCATCACCAAGGTGGAATGACTTAAAACGTGAGCTGCCAGCTACCCTTTCACGAGGCACTCTGGTTACCTGGGCTATGATGTTCTCTTCTCTGTCCACGGACCCTCCATAGCAGCGCCACCTCACTTCTGACAGAAAGACTGGAAAAACAAGCACAGATATCAAAGAGCATGGGAATTCAGGTGAAAGGAAGGAGGGTGGAGAGAGTGGAGAAGAGGTTGCCCTAGAGCCAAACGAGGGGGCTCAGGGATGTTCCAGAAAGGGGCCTTGTGCCTGGGATCCAGTTCTGGTCATTTCCAAAAACCACCTTGAACAAGAGTGGCCTTGAACAAGTCAGTTCATGCAACCTGCCATCAGATTTCTCACAAAGAAAGTTGAAACATAGTTACAGTGTTCATATTCAGCTCTAAAATCCTATGATTTTAAGCAGAAGGAATTGCATGAAGGATTTGTAATAACGGAGATGGCTCATAATTGGGCTGAGACTCTCGATCGGTTTTGGATCCAGAACCTCCTTCAACGGAACATCACTGTCACAGCCAGATTTAGACCTAGATAAGGATTTTCACACAAACCATATGTGCACACACACACACACATACACACACACACAACAGGGCTGATTATTTTTACCTGAAACTTGGGGGCCCCAGAGGAAAATACTCAAATAGGGCTGGGGACACCTCCACACACAACTCCTGAATTTTAATATCTGAAGATCATTATCTTAAACTGCCTCAACAACTTGGGATCCCAAATGGTGCCAACTGAGCCCTCTTGCTTAATTATGTGCTTACAGTTCCACGATTTAAAATCCTGGCAGCAGTGTTCTCTGCAATTAAAAATAAGTACCTCAAAAGCCTTCGTTGTGCCCCTAATACTTTGCTAGAGTTTTTCATGCCGCCACTTCCCCATGACACTGCTATCACTAAACAGCCTGTGCCTGCTTCTCAAATGCCTGCCAATCACTTTCCAACTTCAGTCAACAGGCCAAGGGTCAGGTACCATCGGGACCAATGGCTTTGCTTACTCTCAGCTTGAACCTCTAGGTCACCATCCTATCATTTTTTCTCAATCGAGAAACATAAGAATCCAGAGTGGGTGCTGGTGAATAGATTTTGTATCAAGAGTGGTAACTGAAGGTTAGGTAAGGTGTGGATGGAGGAGCTGGGTCCCAAGGGGACCAAGATTGAAAATAAGATGTCAGCATTGAACCAAGATGAGCTTTCATTCATAATCAGCTTTTCCAGGTTTATGAGCAGAAATTGAGACTTAACAATCCTGTGTCACTATTAGCCAGATTCACAGGAGACTGAGGGCCCTGAAATCACTTCCACACATCCTTTCAAATCAAACATTAGTCCAGTCCCAACTACAATTTTTTTTTTTTTTTTAGTTTGAACCCAAGAGCACTCTACTTCTGAGCTACATTCCCAGCCCTTTTTTAATTTTTTGTTTTGAGACAGGGTCTCACTAAGTTCCTGAGGCTGGCCTCCAACTTGCTATCCTCCTGCCTTAGCCTCCTAAATCACTGGGATTATAGGCATGTGCACCACAGCATTTAGCCCAACTACACATTTTATGAGAGCCCCTAGCAAGCAGAAATATGGTCAGGCTGGAAGTTTAACCCCTGAGCAAATGTTTCCACATCACTGGGGAACAAAGGAGGCACTGTGTATGTTTAAGGATGGAATCTCCACATCAAATTTATCTACACATAATATTGTTATATTGTGTGCATGTACAAATACGTAACAACAAATCCCATCATTAATACAACTAAAATGCACCAATAAAAATGTGGAAAAAACATCCATCAGCACAACCTGGGTGCTCTATTCCAAAATGGATGGACACCTTCCTCCTTATTTTCATGTCTGGTGCCAAGACCCCAACCCAGGCCATCATTATTTCTTGAACATCAGATGGACAACTGCAGTGGCCATGGCTGCAATGACTGTCACTCCAGCCAACCCATTCTCTACTCTACAGCCTGAGTGATCTTTGCAAAATTCAAAACAGATACTGTTGGGAGCCACTCTGGAAATACACGCCCTTAAGTCCTGAGCAAGAGATATTGAATAATTCTTGCACCCCACAATAACTTGGGCTTTACCTCTGCTCAGATAATGAGGCATGGCTCCAGGAGTAGGTGGCACCCTGTGGGGTTGAGCTACACTCACCTGTTCCTTTGTAATTCTACCCCTTTGCCCTTTTTGAGATAGAATGTTCCGTGGAACCTCCCTTTATGTGTCCCTTATATAAGAATAAAGAATTCCAGTGGCTCTCTCTTTCCATGGACCCCTTAGGTCAGAGAGCTGTCCTGGATTATTGAAAAGGTACTTCTGTGTGTTTGCGTGCTTTATTGGCCATTTTCCTAAGTTATTGGAGTAGTCAGATTTGTGAACCCAGCATAGGTCACCAGCTAGGATAGATAGCGATAGATACTGTCACCCCAGGTTGAAAATGTTGATCACTTTCTACTTGGAATAAAGTTCAAATTCTTTCCCATGGCCTACAAGACTCTCAGGGTACTCCTTTCTTGATGGACTCCTCATCTTTAAGATCTTGGCTTCAATCAATGGTGCTTGGGACTCATTTTTCCCCACAAAGGACATTCGGCAATGTCCAGAGACATTTTAGGCTGTCATAAATGAGAAGAGGAGGTGCTACTGCATCTAGCAGGCCAAGGATGCTGCTAGACAGTTTACAATGTACAGGACAGTCCCCAACAACAAAGAATTGTCTGGTCCAAACACTAGTAGTGCCAATATTGAGGACTCCTGGCTTAAATTCATTTTTCAGAGGGCCTTTATCTGAACTTCTTGATCTAAAGTTGCTCCTGAATCCTGCTAACTGCAATCTGTAGTTTTTTGTTGTTGTTTGCACAGTGGTTGGTTATAAGCTCCACTTTCCAGGCTACATCTGTTCAACTCTGTAGCCTCAGCATCTAGTAGATACTCAGTGTTATGCAAAGAAGAAGGGCAGGAAGGAAGGAGGAAGGGGAAAAGAAAAGGGAAGTCATGGTTAAACAGAATCCAAATCCACTCTGAGCCTCTCCTGGCCTCATGGGCCTCTTCATCTGCATATGGAAAATGTGTCATTCAACTTGGTCCATTGTACTGACCATGCTTCATTAGAGAATAAACCGAGTGGACCTGGAAAGCTTTCAAAGCCTGGGGGTGGGCGTGGGAGGATGGGCATGAGGATGTTTAGATTATTTTCAGAATTGATTGGTTTTTTTCTAACAGGTGCACTTGAGAGAAGAGTCCTGTCTATTTCAGTCTTAGCTGACACTCCAGCACCTTGCTTAGTGCCTACTATACAGATATTAGGTCCCCCAAAATATGTATGAGTAAACACCAGAGGAACACACACTTCAACCCTTGGCCTACAGAAGAGGGAGTAGGTCCCACTTCACACCACTTTTCTGGCGGCCCATAAGCTGATTTATCTATCTAGCCAGCCCCCGAGTTTGAGCTCTTGGTCTTTTTACTGGTGATCCTTCTGAGAACATTTGCCCAATAAAATCTTTACCTTTGAAAGATGATTTTGTCCTTTGTCAGCTACTTCAGACTGCTTTTGAAGAGACAACAAATGTGGCTTCAGACCTTCCTGTTTCTAGTTCCTCACACAAAGTCAAAGCCATCTCCAAAGTTCTCTCCCACCTCCACCCCAGCTTCTCCCACCCTCACCCCAGCTACTTCTTCCCCACCCAGCCTTCCAAGGGCCCATGTGAATAAGCTGCAGGCGGCAAGTTTTCTGCCAAGCACTCCCCTTCCAGGGGAAAACTGCCGAAATTTTACTTTTAAACCCCAGAGATTAATGTTATCTTATTAGCAACACAAAATGGGAAAGACTGAGCCCTTTCAGTTTAATCTGCTTAGTTTCCAAGGCTGCAGGGAGCTTCTCCAAGGAATGTGCTGGGCTTCTGTTAGCAGGGATAACCAAAAAAAACAGAAGCCCAACATATTATTTGGCATAAATTTGCCTGCCTAATTTACATTGTGGAAACCTAATGATTAAGTCCCTTTTTTCCCCTATAGACTCTACAAGTATCATTAATATTAGGAAATCTTATATTATACAGCTTAAGACCACAAATCCCAACATGCTTTCTCCTCTCTCTCTCTCTCTCTCTCTCTCTCTCACACACACACACACACACACACACACACACACACACACACACACACTTTGCTTTTTATTCTCATTAGCACCATCTAGTGGTACTTCACATGTTCTAACACTGTTGTTTTTTCCCAGCCCATTTTATGTTTTTGAGACAGGGTCCTGCTGAATTGCTTAGGGCCTCGCTAAATTGCTAAGGCTGGCTCTGAACTTGTGATTCTCTTGCCTCAGCCTCCCAAATCACTGGGATTACAGGCATGCATCACAATGCCCAGAATGTTCTAACACTCTTAAAAGTTATGGAAGACCCCAAAGAGCATCTGTGTATACGTTATAGCTATCACATTGCTTTATCCTATTCGAAAATAAAACTCAAAACACTTTTTTTGTAATTTAATTTTATTTATTTATTTTTGGTGCTGGAAGATTGAATACAGAGCCTTGCACACGGGAAGTGAGGGCAGCACCACAGAGCTACACCCTCAGACCTATTTATCTGTTTGTTTATTTATTTATTTAGAGACAGGGTCCCTGTCTACTACTAAGTTGCCCAGCTGGCCTTGAACTTTCGACCCCCCCTGTCTAAGACTCCCCAGTTGTTGGGATTACAGGTATGTGCCACCACACTTGGCTACTGATTCATTTTTAAATAACAGTAATAAATCCACTAAATGTTTTAAATATCATTTTAATGAAAAATATAACCATATTTTCTGAAACAAAAAAAAATTATGAAGAGTGGCATTATTCTACAGTTTTGCACATCTCTTTGTTGTCCAGCTTAATAAAAGATACCTAGATTTCCATGTTCAGAGTGTTTCAATATCTTATTTTGGTAGAAACATATGAAGAAAATCCTCACATGGAAAAGGGAGGGTGTTTTACTACATTTTCAGATAATTGTGGATATCCTTTGATAGGACAACAAAACGCAACAAGTTGTAGTTTCATCAAGCTTAGGTGAGCTTTTTATACTACGTTAAAATTCGCTGGTATCTCTTAGTCTTTAAATGGATTTTTAAAAAAAATATTTCTTCTTTAGTTGTAGTTGGACACGATACCTTTATTTTATTGATTTATTTCTATGTAGTGCTGAGGATGGAACCCAGGGCCTTGCACGGGTTAGAGGAGCACTCTACCTTTGAGCCACAACCCCAGCCCTGAATGGAATTTTTTAATGTATGATTTTTATAACTTCATTCGTTGTCATTTGGAAAATATTCGCTCTTTGAGTTGTTCAGATCTTCCCAACAGCAACCCATTACATTACATGACACCCACAAATGGCATTCACTGATATCACCAACAATCTGATATAAAAAGTCTTTTAAGTATCAATAGACCGTCAAGCTCATGACATACACATTTTCCCAAATCCTAATTTTCACGTGTAAGCCTTATTTTTACCATTTACAACAAATATAGTTGTTTTTCTTCAGTTTCAAGAAAACATATGCCAAATACTTGAGTCTGAATAACCATTATTTGCTTGATAATCATCCTTTCATGTAAAAATAATGTTCCATGGAAAAAAAAAAAAAAAAGCAACCAATTCAGCCTACAAGCCCATCAGTATAGGTGCTCCTCCTACAGGCGGGCTTGCACTTCAGTACGCAGCCTCAGTGCTTGGTGTGAATATTAAAAGTATGTGCTGTAGCCAGGGGTCAGGATTTCGAGGGTCAGGTGATTGAAATACTAAGTACTTACTGCTTTATCAGGAATAGTCTTCAGTGGACTGACATCTCTATTACTTGCAGTGCCTGGTGGTGAAGAATACAAGGACCGCTGTCCAGGCTGTTGTGATTGTCCTGTTAGGTGCTAAGGTACCATGACATTTCGCTATCATGTCAACACAGCGAAAGGCCAATAGTTTAGTGTTACTGGGAAAATAGTTTTGTCCTCACATATCCTCAGGGATCAATGGACCAAACTTTGAGAACCATTATTCTCCTAAGCTAAGCTCCCCCATAAGATGGGTTGCGGTTGCAAGGAGGGAGGGGTGATTATATTTTGAGTTCAGTATCTTTTGCTCAGAGACAAGTGCAAAGAAAATATCCCCAGGCATGAAAGCCACCTCCTAAACCCCTTGCTCCTCGTGTTATTTTCCATTGGCCATTCCCTTTCCTGATTCCCCATGAAAAGTCTCCTTAGAGAACCGATTTTCCTCCCGCTGGGGCAGATTAAACAGAGCAGGTAGTACCTCGCCAGGAGAACCTGCTCTATGTGCCACCTATGCAAAAATGTCTTTTTCTCTCTCAGTCATTACCTAGCCTTAATCCTCATAAGCAAAAGCTATTAGAACAAAGTGCCCTGCAAGGTGAGGAATGGCAGAAGATTTAAAGCAAACAAACAACACTTACATGGGTTGTTCCCAAATACTTCAAATCTTCATTATCATCAGCACCCAGGAGCAATTTAAATCTTACACACCTTCAGGTCTCAACTGAGACATCACTTCTCACCTCTGTCCATCTGTTGATCTCTCTCCTTCCCTCCACAGAATGATGTGGACAGGGAGAGTTACAGATATTTACATACAGATTCTCAGAGCCTTAACTGGTGCCTTTCCCCACTAGATAGTAAACACCAAAAAGGATACACTCATTTTCTGCCTCCTTCACTCTCAGGGGTTTTAAAACACAGTGGTGACCTGCTTAAAGGCATTGGTTTTAGGTGGAAGCTTGTAGCTGGGGCCTGCCTCTCCATCCACCCTAGTCCCCATGCACCTTTACTGCCCCTAAGAGGGCCTCACCTGCAATATGTCTGGCCCTAAGCAGAATTGGAATTGCCAGCACCCTGCAACCCAGAGAGGAGGCCTCAGTAAATATTAATGAGAGGCTCAGAGGGCCATGTCTTTTCTTTCCAGATTGCATAACACTTAGAGCAAGACGGGGGCTGCAACCCAGAGAGGAGGCCTCAGTAAATATTAATGAGAGGCTCAGAGGGCCATGTCTTTTCTTTCCAGATTGCATAACACTTAGAGCAAGACGGGGGTCCATGCTGGTTTAATTGGCTCCCACTAACCATGGCACTCAGGGCTTCTTTCCATTTGCAGGTGTCTCCATGGTGCTTGGTAAACATCTTCCTTTCATCCTAGGGAGACTATCATCTTCCATGGGTAAGAATCTGACTTCTTTCTTTTTTTTAATATTTATATTTCAGTTTTCGGTGGACACAACATCTTTATTTTTATGTGGTGCTGAGGATCGAACCCAGCGCCCTGCACATGCCAGGCGAGCGCATTACCGCTTGAGCCACATACCCAGCCTGAAGAATCTG
This sequence comes from Ictidomys tridecemlineatus, assembly GCF_052094955.1. Lineage (NCBI taxonomy): Eukaryota > Metazoa > Chordata > Mammalia > Rodentia > Sciuridae > Ictidomys > Ictidomys tridecemlineatus. Next base: position 93,738,559 of record NC_135481.1, read on the forward strand.
ACTTCTGTTCCATCTTTCTCTTTCCCTTTCTCTTGCCCAACTCTCCCTTGTCTCTTTCCCCCAAAGTCCACCACTTAATTAGGTGAGCACTTAATTAGGCTAGAGCCTGCTCAGACACCTGAGTGGGTAGCAGAAAGTGCTCATTAGGAGGATAACACTCTCTCAAGCTGGAGGCCTCCAATCCTGGGAAAGCAAGTCTTACAGGAGGCAGAGAAGGTCACAGTATTAGGGCTGGGCAAGGACTAGAGGCCGGGAAATTATAACAGGAGTTTGTGCAGATCATGCAGCGCCCTCCTGGTCATGTTGGAGTGTGGATCCTCTCTGATGGGCGTTGGGGTGTCACATGACCAGACCTGTGTTCCAGGAGCATACAGATTTCCTAAGGCTGATTTTCTGTCCCAACTGTGCCCCTAACAAAAAAAGTGTCCAGTGCCTCACCCTGGGTCTGCACAACAGGTCCTCCTGACTGGGTGGCAGCGTGTGACCATGCCAGGAGGAGGAGCCAGGCAGAAGAGCAGACACCCACCCTTCACTGCCACCCCACCCTCTGTGCCAAAACATGTTCTCCAACTTAAGCTAGTTGGGCTAGATCAGGTGGGGACTGGAGGGCTCAGAGGATTAGGACATCAGTTCCAGCCTTGAATGAAGCACATTCCACAGTCAGGTAAACAGGGTGTGGCGAACACAGGCCCAGATCAGCTCCTTTTGTGGAGGTGCATTCCCACCCAGCTGTGCCCTCTAGGAGACCTGCACAGCTCCTCCTCCCTCAGAACCTTCTCTGCTCACGTGTCCTCACCAGATTCTGCTTGTAGTCTGCAGGTGACTCATTCTGGCACCATCTCTCCATGAGGGGGAAGGGATGAAGAAAAGGGTGAGGGGGGTTTCCATCAGGACTGAGAAGCTGGCCCGACCGTGGCCCCAGTTGTACTTTCCAAGAGAAGGGCTTCTAGAGCCGCTTCTTTTTTGCTCAGGGCAAGGAACAGCCTTAAAACAAGGGGCCTGGGCCTATAGTACATCTGTAGAGGAACCTACTATTCTAAAAAAGGATCCCCAAACCACTTCATTTGCCATTGTTTTGCTGAATATGAAAATAGCCTGTGGGGCTGGGGTTGTGGCTCAGTGGTAGAGCGCTTGCCTACCGTGTGAGACACTGGGTTCAATTCTCAGCACCACAAATAAATAAATAAATAAATAAATAAATAAAATAAAGGCATTTGTGTTCTTCTATAACTAAAAATATTAAAAAATAAAATAAAAAGAAAGTAACCTAGGCCAGGCAGGGTGGCACACACCTGTAATCCCAGCAGCTCAGGAGGCTGAGGCAGGAGGATGGCAAATTCAAAGCCAGCTTCAGCAACTTGGCGAGGCCCTCAGCAACTTGGAGAGAACCTGTCTCTAAATAAAATATAAAAAGGGCTGGGGATGTGGCTCAGTGGTTTAGTGGCCCTGAGTTCAATCCCTGGTACCAAAAGAAAAAGAAAAAAGTAACCAATATTCATTATTAAAAACAAAGTTTGAAAAATTCTAAGAAGACCTTTTTAAACCATCCACGACACTGCTCCACAAAGGTAATGCTTTGTCTTTTTCCTATCAAGTGTGAGTGTATTTTCTTTAAAAGATAGAAATATATTTTCTGTATATAATTGGAATCAAATTGTTTTTGAAGATTTTTGTTATCCTGCCTTCTAACTTCCACTTCACTGTTCCCTTAATTATCCTTCAATAATCTAAGGTAGTGACTACATAATAGCTCATTTGGTTGATAATAAAATCAGAGATAGGAACCTAGAATGAGGTATTGAGAGTTCATTTTTTAAAAGAAGGAAGTGCGCTACCTGATACAGGAGGCAGCTGTTTTACTATCTCACACCTCCACACCCTCCCCACCCCCATACTCTTAGGACTCAACTTAGGTGCTGTGTCCTCCGTGGAGTATCCTGGGAAGCCCAGCTTAGGCTCACCCCAGCCCACGGTGCTCCCACAGCACCCTGAGCATACAGCATGAGAGAACTGACCACACTGCATTAAACAGATTTCTTTGTATTTTAGTCTCCTCTATCAGGTCAAAGATCTTCGAGAGGCAGGGCTCCATCTGAATGAGCTATGAATTTCCAATGTTATCCGGGCACCAGACAACAGAAGGTGCTTAACCAACACCTGGTTAAGTCCCGTGGCCAAGAATTTGGACTGTTTCTTAAGCCGTTCTGGCTCTGCTGTGCTCTTTCTCACATTCTTAAGTTGAGTGAAGAAGAGGGTAGAGGTAGGTTAAAAAAAAAAATGCCTGAGTCATTAGTAGTAATTTGAATGCTCTTGTAAATAATGTCAGGTTGACTTGTAAATAATTCTTTGTCTGCATCTGACTCTTTTGACACAAGTGTCGATGCTAGAATCAGACAAATCCCAGCTCCATGATTTGCCAGTAGTTAGGTCTTGGGCATATTGATTCTCTGATCCTCTTGTCTTCAAGAGGAGATAAATGGAGATAATAATGAGCCTACTCTAAAGCATGTTGAGATATTGTAAATGAGATAATGTAGTGTTATGGTTTGGATCTGGAATGTCGCCAAAAGGCTCATGTGTTGAAGGTTTGGTCCCCGATGCAGCAATGTTCAGAGGTAGGGCCTTTGGGAAGGTGATTGGATCGTGAGGGCCATCTCTTCATCAGTGGACTAACCTACTGATGGATTCATGATTTGATGGCATTACTGGGAGCCAGGGGCAACTGTAGGAGGTAGGGCCCAGTTAAAAGAAGTAGGTCACCGGAAGGATACACCTTATCTATGGCCCCTGTTCCCTCTATCTCCCTTCCGGCTGCCATGAGGTAAGCAGCTCTGCTCCACTGCCTTCTCCACCATGATGCTCTGTCTCACCAGAGGCCATAGCAATGGAGTCAGCTGACCATGGACTGAAACCTCTGACCAACACATGTGATTTGGGTCTCAGTGCCGTTTTTGGCATATTGGGCTAGTTGTTATTTTAAGAAATTATTGGGCCCACGTTACAGTTCTTAGGACAATATGACCAACGGCTTTCCAGAAGCATGCGGCAATCTTGTCCCTGCTAACAGCTGAAGCACCTATCCATATGGTGCCAGCAGAGTTTGGTCAACATTTCATCTTTGCCCAGTTGGCAAAGGTTGTCTGGACCCTGATCAAACTTACCTTGAGATTCAGCACTCAGTCCAAGCATCCAGCACAAAACTCCACCTCAGTCATTCTTCCCCACGTGTCAGAAAATGAGGCAGAGGTTAGGACTGAAATGAAAGGTCACAGCATTAAAGTAGAAAGCTGTCTTAATTTTTAAGTTCAGAAGCTATTTTTCTGGCTGTCGCTGAATGATGAAGTAGAAGACTTAATGGTGAAAAACGGTCCCAAACAAGAGTCGTCCTGTCCACTCTATCCTCATCCCCATCGAACCCAAAGTCATGGTCAGTGGGAGCACAAAGGCTGCTTTGTGACCAGCTTGCTCCAGAAGAAGAGGAAGTGGCTCACCCAGTGTCACACAGCTGACAGTAGCCATTCAGAGGATCAGAGCACAGGGGTCCTTGACTTTCGGCCAGCATATCTCATCTACCTGTTGACAGCTCCATTCCTGTTTGTCCTCCTAGCCCCACAACCTCACCAGGAAGGCCAGGGTATAGTGGTAAGGAGCAGGAGGTGACACACACTCACAAGGGGCTCAGAAAACCCAAATCCATGACCTATGGTCAAATCAAGCCATCTGGACAGGTACAGCAGCATCTCTCTCAAGGGTCCCCTGGTCCTATTGGGAGACTGAGGAACCTCAGAGAGTCTGCTCACTCACCACCCCTTCTCTGCATCACCATCTCTCCTCATAGTTCTTAACCTACATATAAAAATTCTCTGGGAACAGCCTAGTTACTTGGACATCTGGCTTAATTAAAAAAAGAAAAGGGAAAGGACAAGTTTACAAAGGACCATGGCAAACAGAAGTAATCATTATAACAGTTTTATTCAAGTCTCTGTGTGCTCTGGCGTGGAGACCAGGCTGAGATCAGCATTACACTGTAATACAATAAGAGGTTTAGCCATTGAACCAAGCCTGCTTGGCATCCCTAGTTGACAATTTACAGTACCTCGAAAATAGGAGGAAAAAAAAAGAAGAAAAAGAAAGAAAGAAAAAAGACAAAGAAAAGAACCCACTAAGTTTCCTTCAGGACTTTTCCATTTTTAAATATTGTCATGACATACAATAACTTAAATCCTAAAGCAAAAATGGAAATTCAGGACACAGGGTCAGGACACGTGGACAAGACATTGGTGCAAAGAAGATTTGGGGATGAAAACAAGTCGCTAATTACATAGGAACAAAGCAAACACATATGGGACCTTTCACTTTACCTGGACTCAAAGGCCCTAAGAAGAAAATCACAAAGAAAGCATTTCTGTGAACTAAGTAAAATCCATCTCCAACTCCCTTCCTTAAAATCCTCTTAAAAAGAGTCTTAGACCATGCTATGTCTCTGGGTGGACAAGTGTGGTTGTGGACAAACGTGCAGAATAGGTAGTGAGGGGAAGCAGAGGGGCATGTGGGTGAGTTTATCATCTGCTTGCTATAGCTGGCTACCAAAGGCCTGTGGCTCACTGTGACACAAAGGCAACGGCCTAATTCCAAGTTCCCCAGGAGGAGGCACACTAGAGTCAGGCTTCCAAGCTCAAGTGGAGATAAAGAGAAGTAGAGTGAAGTTGTAATGAAGATCCATAATGGGGCAACTGTGGGCTGGAGAGAGGTCCACAGCCTTCTGGGGTGCCACACAAATCCCTGAAGTAAAATAGAGAGGAAATGGTGGCGGAGTTAGCCGCCAGGAGCAGAGAAGTCAGCTGAGCGATGGGAGGTGGTGAGTCCAGCCACACAGGCAGATGGCAGATGAGCCAAGGGACACAGCTCCTCCTTGGACAGAAGACAACTCTAAGCCTAGGTTGGCCTGAGCAAGGCTAAGTTCATTTCAGGGCTTCTGAGCAGTGGCCTAGAAATTGTGCTCAGAGGAGAAAAAGAGGACATCAGAATAGTCTCAGTCAGCAACTTGCTTCCCGCTGTGACACCAGCAGGTCATGTAACCATCTGAGCTTCAGTTGACCCAGCCTTAGGTGGGGGTAACACCCAGCTCCCAGGATTACTATAAGGAGTCAAAAAAATGTATGTCCATAAATCCTGAGGACATTGCCTCCTACGCAGCAGAAACTTATTGGTTTCTTATAGTTTATTATTGGCCTCCATATCTAGGCCAGGATAAATTCATGCCTCAGTCTGATGGAGATGAAGAAAAGGGCCACAGACAACACGGCTTTTGAAATGGGAGGTTGAATAAATAGTGAGAATGAAATAAAGATGACAGAGTTTAACAATGGTGGTGAAGAAGATTCTGGTAGAGGGCAGGGGAGGTTGGGGGGGAGGCAACACTTTAAAGGCTCCCTATCAGTCGTAGTGCTAGGGATCACTGCTCTTGACATGTGAGGGCAGAAAAATCTCCATTCACTTCTGAATCCTGGAATCCAAAGATCTCCCAATGAGGTTTCAGATGAGAATCTACAGGACCCTCTCTGCTGCCATCACTCCACCGGCCCCCCCCCCGCACACACACACACATACATATTAGCCTCAGAGAGCCTCAAGAGCAGCCAAGGAAAAGCCACCTCCAACTACAGGTCCCAGGTGGAAAACGGGATGCTGCACTGTTGTTAAGCCAATGCGTGAACATTCCCAGAGAGCTTCTGCCTCACTCAGGACTCAGGGAAAGGGCGTCCAGGAAAGAAAAAAAAAAAAAAGAAAAGAAAATACAAAATCTGCTTCACGATGCTGCTGAAGACTTCAGAAATGTGGGCAACACATTACTTCTGAAACCTGAACCTGAACTTCAGCTAGGACAGAACAAGTAAACACCCCGTCCATGGGGCCTTTGCTTACCAGGAGTTCAGAATGTCAGGGGGCCCACCCCACACATCCTAATGGGAAAGTCTTGTCTTTGAACCCCTGGAATTATAGTCCAGTATCCCATCCTGAGACACCGATCCAGTTGTCACATCCACGCCTGCTAATCAGTCTAGTAAAACTAAGAAGTGGGTGTTTGCAGGAAGAGAAGGTCAGACAAGTCAGGAGGGAAGATGGGTGAGGGGGAAGTGGGGGTCTGTTTCCAGAGGGAAAAGAGATGTATGGAAAGGCTCCCAGCTCTGGTTACCAGCTGGGCTCTGAGCCTGGAGTTTTCAGCTCAAATTCCAAAGCAGTTTCAATAGAGTGGATGGATGCAGAAAGCACGGGTAGCAAGAATCAGGAAGGACGAGTCCTACGGGCTTGAGCTCAGCAAAAGAATGCAACATTCTGAAGAGCCAAGACCAGGGCTCCCCAGGCATCTAGGGAGGTCAGGGTCCATCCAGCAACAGAAATGGACAGCTCATGGGTATGAAGAGAATACTTAGAAACAACCTGAGAAAATCAATGAGACTCCTCTGGCCTGCAGAGCCAATCAGAAGCCTGGGGGTTGGGTCCGGCTAATTAGGCACCTATGAATCAAGCAGGGTTTCAGCTCTGACCTCCCACCTTCCAACACCAGCACCCGAGGTGGAGAGCATCCAGGTGGCAATGCCAGGGGAAACACTGGGCCTGAGGTCTCCTCAGAAGGAGTAATGGGGTTTGCTTTTATATGTGGGTTTTTGTTAATTTGAATTAATTCCTCATTTTTTTCTTTTGGTACTAGGGATTAAACCCAGGAGATCTTTACCACTAAGTTTCCTCTTTATTTTTTTTATTTTGATAAAGGGTCTCACTAAGTTACCAAGGCTGATTCCAAACTTATGATCCTCCCCACTCAGCCTCCCGAGTCACTGGGATTACAGGTGTGAATTCTGGCTCTAGAAAAACATCATTTTGCCTGAAAAAAAGACACATTTGGAAACGTGCTCCTAATAATAACTGTATCTTGACAAGAAGTCATTCTCCAGTCAAGTCAAGGAGGCAATAGACCCCATATGAAGCATGGGGGAGCTACATGAAGTAGCCAATGTTCAGCTGCCTTTGACCCACGACCACACATACAGTCACACACATTCTTTTCTCCACCAAGGGAAGCAATCTAGCAAGGTAAGGCCTATCACTGTTGGACTTGGAGCTCCAGGACCACACATTTAAGTGACGGAGTCCCAATATGTTTTTAGGCTGATCCCAAACTACTGGGCTCCAGCAATCATCCTGCCTCAGCCTCCTCTGTAGATGGGACTGAAAGTGCATGCTACGGTGCCTGGCTAGGATCATACATTTTAAAGTTAAAGGGCTTCAGCTCGGGAAGGCAGCCATATTCCAGTTCAGTTGGGCTTCTGAGGTCCAGAGAGAGAAAGACATTTGCAAATTTATAGCTAATAAGTGGACAGCTCATATTACCAGGTTCTTACAACAAGGTTTCCTTGTGTTCAGAATGCACGGGAGGGTTACACTCACCTCTGCCCCAGGTTCACAATCTGGTGATGTCCTCAGGAAATGTCTAGCAGTGCACAAGCAGCTAGACTTGCTTCTTCTCTTAAGTCTTTCCAGAAATGGTTGAGTGTCTCCAACCATCTGACCTGGTCCCCTCACAACCCCAATCCCAGGCACAGGCTCAAATAAACACATCAGGAAAAGTGCAAGGCTCTGCACTCATGGGGGGCCACCAGACAGATGGCTATTTCAACCCTGAGTTAAACCCTCACAGCCATCTAGTCATCAGCACCAGCTGCTCTTTGCTCTGTGGTCAGGGCAATCCCAAGGACTCTGAAGGCTGAGGCAGGAGGGTCACAAACTCAAGGCCAGCCTGGGCAATGTAGTAAGACGCTGTCTGAAAATTAAAAAATAAAAAGGGCTGGGGATGTAGATTAGTAGTAGACCTCCTGGGGTTCAGCCGGAGCAAGAAAAAGTGAACTTTATGAGTTAAGAATGTTAGATGTAAAGGGGGTGTCTTCTTGTGTCCCTGAGCAACAGTGGCCTGGGGGAAAGGGGCTTTGTGAGGAACCCCATCCCATGATGCAGACGTCCCACAGGCAAGGGGACCCTTTCCCAAGATTCTCCAGCAGGAACTGGCCTTATCATATCAGACGGTGGCTCTTGTCAAATCAGACTGTGTCAGTGATCCCCCCAAATTAAGAGAGAGCAAACGGTCACTCAGATGCTGGCCCAACCTGCCACTTCCCATTTCTTCCTCGTTAAGACACAAATGGTGAGAACAGCCAGCCTTCCAGGTAAAGTGGGGGTTAGGGAAAGATGTTGGTCAGCACCAAGTGCTACATAAAGTGGTCGCAGAGCATGTGCTGGCCATGGGGCCCATTAGTCACACTAAGCCAGCTCCAAACCTCTCCTCTTCCAGAAGCCAAAGGATAAAACAAAAGCAAAATCCCCTAAGGCCAGGTGGCAAGGACCACAGTCAACTTCAGCCAATTCATTCTGCAGAGGTGGAGAAAGCTTCCTCTAGGAGCTGGCAGGGAGCCAGCGCCTCACTGCCCTTCTCTGATCCAGAGACTCCCACTGCCCTTTTGAAGGAAGCATATGATAACAGCTTTTAAAGGAAGGGAACCCAGAGGGGCTAAGGGACAAGCCTGAGGTCACTCAGCAACAGCAGGATGGGAACAGCTAACTTGCTCAGCCTCAGAGCCTGGTGGCCTGACTTGGCAATCAGTCCCCACGGTCTTTTAATTTCTCTTCATTCGAATCATCTTCTTCAAGCATTCTTCCCTTCTGTTCCAGACAGCATATCAAATGTAGAAGGAAAATGACGCCACTCTGTAAAGATCAGGAGGCAAAGCCAGCTAGCACTATTCCGAGTTGCTCAAATGTAGGATGTTCTTGTTATCATTGTTACTGCCAGACTCTGGGAGTGTCAAAGGATGCTAAGTTAAGAGCATCCACCAAAGCCTTATGGGGCGGGGGGAGGGGGGTAGGCAACAAAGGATAGCTTGGACATCTGTTGAGCTTGTGGCAGCTGTTTGGATCCCCCCCAAGGGGACACTGGAGGACAATTGAGTTTAGAATTAGCAATAGGAGTTGAAAGATCCAAGGAGATGGTGCAGAGCACATACTACCCATTCCCATCACCGTCTTCCATGTAGTGACACCTGGTAAGAGCAGGACAGAAGCCTCTGAGGAGAGAGGAGGACAGGGAAAGGGGGAGGCTGGCTCTGGCTGCTCACGTGGCTTCCTTCACAGCTTCAAGCCTGCTCCTGACCACGATCAGAGAGCAAGGAAACCTGAGTGGACAAAAAAACCTCACTCCAACTAATACTATCTAGATCTCTACGCCCCCTTCAGCCCTGCCCAGAGAGTGCGGCAGGCAGGGCCCCAGAAGAGCAGGCTTGGAGGAACTGAGATGGTAACTCCTCTATCTCCGCCCACGCAGACTCCCAGCAGCCTCTTTAGAATAACCCTGCTTTCACTTCTTTCAGGTACAAGTATGTCCTTAGTAAAGACCCAGCTTTCCTTTGTGTTTCCACTGCAAGGACGAATAAAAACTGGATTGAACCCTCACTCAAGGGCAGGTGGCTGTCTCACAGTTTACGCTATATCCATCACACTAGTCTATCCAAGAAGGATGGCTGCAAACTAACAAAATGGAAAAAGTGGAAAAAAAAAAAAAAAGAGCAACAGAGCAGGTTTAGAGCCAGCATGGTTCACATCACCCATGGACTGAAGCCTCCCTAAGGGAGCCAAGGGTATACAAGTCATGTTCATGACTTAGGGGCTGAGGTTTTCGAGGGTCCAAGGGAAGCTCATCGTCCTCATGGGTTGGCTCAAACTGCTCACAGGATTCACATTTTTTCCTCTCCTAGCTGAGGAGAAGGGTATGGGGGCAAACGTAATCTCACACAGGGCTGGGGACAGGTCTCCATGGTACAACCCTTGTCTGACATGGGTGAGGCCCTGGTTTCAATCCCCAGCACTGAAATAATAACAATAATCTGTTACACATCGACTTCACTGACCAAAAGAAGGAGAGAGATGAGATGCAGTAACAAAATCCTGGGTGACAACACCAGGAGCCAGGGGCCCCCCAAGCCTTGGAAGGGCCCTTGAACCAGAGGGCAAATGGGCTCATAAAGCAGGGAACAAGTGAGAAGCAAGGTCCCCTCTTTAGTCCTCCGCAGGGCAGGACTTCTGTCATAGTTACAGACAAAGAGCAATGACCAGATTTGCCACTGGTGCCAGCTGCACCAGCTCCCCATTCTGGCATCCAGACAACAGACAAGGAACCTGCAGACGGACCTCCAACCACAGAATATTTCACACACACAAAAAAGGCAGTAGAGCAACATTTACAGTCTTGAGGGAAGAGGAGCAGGACCTGAGGGCTGTACTTCTAATCAGGCTGTTATTGCCACAGGAAGATCACCGTTCACATACAACACCGGAAGCCTCAGAGGAGGACAGTGAAGAAATACATGAGAAAGTTTTTGCTAAAGCTCGACACATCCAGGAAACAAATTCACATCCAGGAAACAAATGCCAAACAAGTCAGGGTGGGTTCCTGTTGTCCTTTCTACCCAGCTCGTGGTGCAGAGCACAGCATGAGAGCTAACTGCACAGAGACAGAGGTGGCCTTGGTCAGTTTCCAGTCCTTGGGACTTGAAGGCTATACATCAACGGCTCACTGAACACCTTATAAACAGCATCACTGTGCCATATCCATTTACAAAGGGTATTACGAATGGCTTGGATGTCACAAAAATGAATGGAGAAGGAATCTCCACCATTCCAACTCCCAGCGTCTAGGGATCACCCCAGTTCTGGGGCAACCAGGAGATATCTACCAACCAACCACATGACCTGAAGCCCACTGATTGCAGGGATTAGTGGGAAGACCAAAGGAAGGGCGTAACACATAAAGATCTGACAACCAAAGGGATGAACACAAAACTCTCTGACTTCAGAACTGGCACCAGGAAGCAGACCAAGCAGCTATTCCTGGGATGAGCATATGTTTGTTTCAGCACATGGTGTGACCGTATTCTGACCCCAGGAAGGCAGATGGGGGCCCTGCAACAGATGCTGGTTTCTGCCCTTGAGTGTTTCCAACAAACAAACAAACAAGGATAGACTCCACCACCCTCCTCGCTGCAACCTGGCTATACTTTCCCTAACTCCCTCCCCTTTCCTGGATTCTCACTGAGCCTGTTCCTCTTACCACCTGTGTGCTCAGATACATAGACGGAGGACCTGGAAGTGCAGGTAGGTAGTGCCAGGTCCATCCGCCCTTATGCTTCCACACTGGGCTACCTTGCCCCCAGTCCTCAGCTGGCACAAAAGGGCTTGGGACACAGGATAGCTCACATCTCACATCAAAAGAGACTCCAATTCACAGATGCTGAGGGGGAGTGGACGAGTAGCAAAATCAATCACAGAACATCCAATACTGGTGTGTGGGAAGGTTGAACTCAGGGCTAACAAAGGGACCCCCCCAGGCCAACTCTGGGCATACCCAACTGGCTGAGGAGAAGAAGCAGCAGACAGATTTGGCTGGATGACTCTGCAGGGTCACCCTAAAGGCGAGGAAGACTGTGGAGGGTGGGGGACATGCACGCGCCCCTCCCTCCCCTACACAGCCAGAGCTGATGGCCGCAGCCCCTCCAGTGGACATGAGTAGAAAGGCCCTGCAGGGCAGGAGACCCTCTGAAGTGGCCCTGTTTCCATCCCTTCCATCTTCAAAGTGCATTTTCAGTGCAAGAAGTAGGGCTGGATCTCAGGGGGCCCAATTCTGAGAAAGGGCTGTGCCAGCCAGCTCCCTCCATCTCCTCCTGCTTCCCCCTTGCCTGCCCATGCCCCTTTTCATGCTAAGACCAGAATTCCTGCTGGATCTCATAAGCAGTAGGCCTGTGTGTGTTCAGTTCAGCTCTGCACAGCGGCACGGTACTGTCCTGACTCTGCCCCTCTGCGTCCAGGTCCAGAAGCGTCCGCTCGGCGGGGGGCAGCGGCCCTGCCTGAAATGGGAGCAGGGCTGGAAGTGCAGGCCGCTCCTCCACAGTGCTGCTGCTGCTAGCAAAGCAGGAGTCCAGGTTGCTGGGTGTCTCTGTGCTGGAGCTGTTGGCTGGGGAGGCGCTGCGGGCATGGCTGGGGGACACGAACCACCAAGGGTCTAGCCTTTGCCGATTGGCAGAGGGACGTGGGCGAGGCAGAAACTCCAGAGTCTTGGGTCTCTCCAAGGTAGAGTCCTGCTGTGTGTTCCAGCGCCTTGGGGTTGGGGGAAAGACCACATTAGGGTCAGGGAGCCGGGGGAATTCACCTGGGTCTCGGCTAGGACTGGGGGTTTTCAACATTCCTGGTCAAGAAGACAAAGGGAGAAGCATCAGATGATGGCACTGTATTTCTGGGTCAGATATTCACTGCTCTCCCCACCCTGCCATCTCCCTATGCACTTAGAATAACAAGAATTAACAAATACTTACCTAACGCCTACTATGTCTACTAAGTGCCATGCAGTGTGCTGGGTGGTATTGGAGATATCACAGTACCTAGGCCAAGGTCCCTGTATCCAATAATAGTAATGAGTGTCCTATCTGCAATGAATTAACTAAAGGCAGATGCTGGCAAAAGAGCCACAAACGGGCCACATGTGTTTGTAAATCAAATCTTAATGGAACATGTGGTGGAGATACTCAATGCTTGATTTCCAACCAGAGCAGTACAGCTGAGTGGTTACAAGAGAAACTGCATGACCTGCAAAGCCCCAGTTTGCTGACCCCTGACTTAAGTAAATGTCTGTCATTCATTCTTCATCATTTAATAAATGTATGATAGGAACAGAAGTCTAAGTAGCAATATGGAGGTTTATATCTGAGAATACAAAAGCCTATGAAGAGGAAGGTCAAGTCAATGGTAAAAAAATAATTGTTACTGACACCTAAATCTCACTAAAGGTATGGCCTTCCCTGCTTCTCCTCCTGGACTGGAGCCAACTCTAAGTCAGTCTGAGATATTCCAGGGAGCAAGGGTGATGACAGGGAAAACCTGGGTTTGAGTGTGTGTATGCCCAGGTGTCGGATGCAGCAGGTAAGTGTGTGCACATGGGTAGTAACTCACCTGGACATGTGTCCATGTCTGCTGAGGCAGGTGAGTCAAGGATGAGTGTTGACAAGCGAGCTGACAGATGGAAGCCTTCCTGTGAGTGTGTCTGAGCTGATGTTGTAATGGGAGACCTGCAACCAGCTACGTGGCAGAAAACACCCTCCTACCTGCAGCACAGCATTCCTTCCTAGTATCCATGGTACTCTCCGGAAATAACCAGAAGCTAGACTCCTGCCCCTTCTGGACACTGCCTGCACAGCAGTGTTCTACCCTGACCCAGGGCCTGGACATGACAGTGCGGTACCAGGTCTGATTCTTCCAAGAACCCACTTGTCTTCTTTCAGTTGCCAGGAAAGATCCCTGCCCTGTGGCCCCATCCAACCCTGGTCACCTCCCTGACCTCAGATCGGCAATTCTTACTTGGCTGAGTAAGAGGTGGAATGGGGCTTACTCAGATCCAGAAGTAGAAAGAGGAAATGAGGCACCTACACCTTCACTCCCTGGGAGGTACAAAAGACATAGGAGAGAGGAAGCGCCCAGGACTCACCTGCTCCAGGACTGGGGCTCAACCCATTGCTGGAGGGGCTCCTGCTGGCTTGGAGAGCTACAGGCTTAAGGGCTCCATCAGAAGGAGTCCGCCGGTGACCACTCGGCTGCGTGGGGGCCGTGAGGGTGACATGGGTGGGAGTCAGGGACTGGTTAGGGTCTCTCTTGAAGCGTTCCACACGGACATTGACCAGGGGGTTGTGGGTGCACGGGGTCGGGGGCGGGGCCTCGACGGGGCTGACTGGCATCTCGTACACCACAATCTCATCGCTGTCGGAGCGCAACAGGGAGCGGGTGGAGTTGCACTCAGAAATGGAGGAGAGAGAGAGCAGCGTCAGGGAAGCGGAGGGGTCCCCCAGCAGCAGCATGGGTTCTTCCTTCTTGAAGAGCTTTCGGGAGGGGGGGCTGGTGCTCCGTCGAGGACGGCTGGCCCTCTGGAAAAGACCTTCGCGCCTCTTCTTCTCCTCCCGGGCTGGTGGCTCGGGCTCCTCTGGGGGAAGCAGCTGGCACCTGCCAGCTTCCAGCAAGTCAAACCCTAGGCCTGTGGCTGCCAGGACAGCCCCACAGCCAAGCAGAGCCACCTCACAGCGGCGGTGATGGGTACCGCTGCGCTTGAGGCTGTTGGTTGGTGTCAGCTGAGGGGTACTGGTGGCTGAGTTGACTGGGGTGGGCTCCTCATGGACTCCATCACTGTGGGGGCCATCCCCATCCTCTCCACGAGGAAACGGGATACAGAGGTAGGACTGGTTGGGTGAATGCTGTAGACGACTCTCTCCACTCCTCGGGCCTTCGCTGTCTTCATCCTCTGTGAAGAGGAGAGGAGTGGAGGAGAAAAAAAGAAATGGGTACAAAGCAGCAAGAAGAAGAATCTGGTCCTTTCCCCTGACCCCAGGCCTCCTGACTCAGTGTCAGGGATGCCAAAGTCAAACGGCCTGACGGGCAGGACCTGGAATGGACATGGAACCAAAAGGGCTGTATTCCCCGACACGCAGCTGCGACCAATATGGGGAAAGGAATCCACATTCCGGAGCCCCATTTTCCTATTTTTAGGAAAGAAGATCTGTAATTTGCTACTTCTTTGAACCTCACATGTGTGTGTGTGTGTGCGCGCGTGTGCGTGTGCGTGCGCACGCAATGCTAGGGATTGAGCCCAGGACCTCATGTTCTAGGCAAGTACTCTACCACTGAGTCCCACAGAAACCCTTAGTACAAATAAAGCACAAGTCTCTAGAACACTGGATAGAACGGAAACACTCCTAATAGTTTCGTACCTTAAAATTGGAAGGACTTTTGGATTTCTAGAATGGCAGCTCAGCAACTTAAGACTAGTCTCCACAAAGGATTAGAATCCCCTATAATTGGCTCCATGGATGGAATGACCTTAGAAATCTACAGAGATACGAATATCACCTGAGAGAGCGCCTGGAGAACTTACCCACCATTCAGTAATCAGAGGATGACACCGGTAAGCCTCCTGGGAGGACAGCTGCAGTGTCTTCTACCACCACCCCCCACTTGGTGGGCTCCCCTATCCATAGAGTCAGGGACAGGAAATGCCTGATTCAAGGCCTCACCCTTCTCTTGCCCTAAGGAGACTCCAACTGGCCCCTTGGGATAAGAAGCCAAAGGTAGGCTCCATGACAGCAGGAAAAAACTGTGATTTAGAAACTCGATGAAACGGGTACAGAACAGATAGACAAAGGACAGAATGGGTGGGAGTCGAGTAAAAGCTAAGACAAATACCATTAAGCAGTATTAGGGGTCCTTAAACAGTCCTGGAAATGGCCAAGAATTCCCTGAAGGACTAGGGAGAGAACCAAGACCAGAGAAATGCTTACCCATCTCCATAAGGCTGGTGAACCCTGGCAGTGCCAGGCTACTCCTCGGGCCCTTTCCCAGGTTGGGGGCACTGGACGACCACTGCTTGTATCCATCTACCAGGGATTTGAGGCTGAAGAAGAAGAAATGAGAAGACTGTCAGAAGTGGCCACTTTCCTCACCTAGCCTCCAAGGGCTGAGGAAATGCCTTTCCTTGTCTGCCTGATCACAATGAGGACCTAGGGTCCAGGCAGCATCTCACTGAGCCCATCTTCTGCACAAACAGAAGTGTACATGCTCTAGGGAAAGAAAAGCAGCAGTCTGACCCACCCTCCTCACATGCTGTGGAACTGTGGAGAGAGCTGGGGGGCAGGGTGGGCAGACAGAATAAGGACTGCCCAGTGAATGGGGGTCCTGCCTGATCCCTTCTCAAGGGAGAAAATCCACAAACACTGAACACAACACACTCGTGACATTAGAAATACTGCAATGCAAAGACAATACTTGCAATACAAAGCAAGCATGGGCAGATGATCCAGCAGAAATGGGCTGGGCCACCCCATTCACGCCACTGCTCAATCTTCCTTTCGAACTCCTGGCATGCTTAGGCCACTTTCAAAGCCATACATTTTTCAAAAAGAAAAAAAAAAAATCAACCAACAAAGCATCACCAACCCTGTGCACTTTGGGACAGACCTATGTGGGTAGTACTTTATGCTGTACTCCGGCCCTTGGTTTGTGTGGGGATGGAGAGAAAGAGGGTATCAGCTTGCTCTCAAATCCCTGTGATCAGCTCATCCAGCAAGCCAGTATCTCACCAAGGACAGACAGGGTATCCCACAAACCCCCTAATATGATGGGGGAGTCAGAGGCAGGAAGCACTGGTCTTCTTCCCTAGAGGACAGTAAACAGGAGCACTGAGGAATCCACATGCTGTGGTGGTTTGGGGGATCCCACAGAATAATCAAAGGTGGCTCTTTTTTTTAATGCTGAAGACCCATTCAACAAAGCCCACTCTCCCCTGAGTCCCAGGCCACTCTGAATGCAAAAGAAGGTCTGACCTTTTCCCTTGACCTCAGCAAGATGTTTCAAGTGCTGAAAGACATACCAGTGGATTCAAGTACCTCCCAACGTCCACTGGTTTCAACCAAAATAAAGAGCCAGGGAGGAGCCCGCTGCTAAACCTACAGCCTGGGACTTCCAACTGGTAATTTTATCACTTCTAGCTCTGGGTCCAAGGAAATCCAGATGAGCAAGTCAACACCAGTGCTCAAGACTAAAGGATAAATAGCCATGGATCTTCTCCCTAACGCTAAGGGTGCCAGGAGTATCCTAAATACTGGAGTGGTCAGGAAAGTGATAGATCAACACAGGAAATTTCCCAAAGTGCACAATGGTCTTGCTCTTAAAAAAAAAAAAAAAAAAAAAAGAAACTCAGCTCAGCCTTTGCAGTGATGAGACCTGATTCTATGGGGTATGAGAACAGGAAATGGAAGGATGATTGCTGCCAGCACAGCTGGTGAAAGGGTGAGGATTAGACTCACCCCAAGTGGAAATGTGGAGATTCTGATGGGGTACTTAAGCCATTAGCTTTCTCACGCCTCTGAGGGGATCTTCAATGAATAAAGAGAATCAGTAGTGAGGCTCATTCTGCTCAGCTTCTCCCATAGCCGAGATCCCAAGGCTGGGCTTGAGCTATGGTGCCAGTCACCTCCCCATGTCCAGTCAGCAAAGTCCACACCAGGAAGGAAACTTAACAAGATGGCCTGTTTGAGCTGCTTCAGGCCCAAGCCCTCCTATCTGTAGGACCCAGGTCCCAGGGCGACTGCAGGGTGGGTCTGTGAATCCAGATAACCAAGCTGTCCTGAGACAAGTGTGTATGCGTACCATTATAGAGCTGTACCATTTGTGAAAAGCAGGAAGATACACGCTCACTTAATGTTACTGAATTCAAGATAAATTACTGCCATTACATATTTTCTTCAATCAACACGCTCTAAAATTAGAAATATATAGAGAGGCTCTCAAAATTTTCTGTAATCCCAGCAGCTTGGGAGGCTGAGGCAGGAGAATTACAACTTGGCGAGGCCCTGTCTCTAAATAAAATATAAAAAGAACTGGGGATGTGGCTCAGTTAAGCATTCCTAAGTTCAATCCCTGGTACCAAAAGAATAAAAATTCCGACATCAAAGAGATTTTTTTACTCAGAACTAGATGAAATCCACTTTTATTTCTTTAATGGGAACTGATAATCATGAGATACATGATATATAATCATGAGATATATGATATTTTTAATTGCTTCAACAGTTATGAGTTTTCTCACGCCTCTGAGGTAATTGGTGGCACATACCTGTAACCCCAGGGGCTCAGGAGGCTGATGCAGGAGGATGGAGAGTTCAAAGCCAGTCTCAGTAATTTATCGAGGCCCTAAGAAACTCAGTGAGACCCTGTCTCTAAATAAAATACAAAAAGGGCTGGGGATGTGGCTCAGTGGTTAAGCATCCCTAGGTTCAATTCCTGGTACCCCCGCCCCCCATAAAAAAAGTATGAAGACAAACCTATGTAAGGAAAAAGAAAAGTACAAGTTGATATTCTGTAATGTGAAATATGATTAATTTAATACCAAGATAAAAGGTATCTTATTCCCTCTTTGGGTAGTGGACATTGAACCCAGAATCACTCTACCACTGAAATACATCCCTACCCCTTTTTATTTTCTGAGACAGGGTCTCACTAAATTTCTGAGTCTTTCCTTGAACTTGTGATCCTTTTCCCCGAGGAGCTGAGATTACAGGTTAAGTCACTGTGCCCAACAAAAAGTATCTTTAAATGAAGCAGAAATAAAGAAATTACTGGAATCTACAACCAGCTTGGCTAACGGTATTTGGAATTATAATGTCAGAAATATCAAGTGATGGGCTGGGGCTGTAGCTCAGTGGTAGAGTGCTTGCCTAGCATGTGTGAGTCACTGGGTTCAATTTTTAGCACTGCATATAAGTAAATAAAGGTCCATAGGCAATTAAAAAAATATTAAGAAAAGAAAAAGAAGAAGAAATATCAAGTGACTCAGGGTCAGCAAGTTTCTCAAACCCAGCTCAACTCCTGTCTAGCTCAGTGCTCAAAGAACCAACTAGGAAGCTCCAGCTCCTCTAGAACTTGGTAGAGTAGAGTGACTTGCTGTCCTCTGTGGATTCATCCTGAAGCCACACACAGTATAGGTAGTTTGCCCTACATGTCTAACTTTGCTATTCAAAGGCATCTAGTGATTTCTGAAGCCTGGCTTCAGAAAGTCAATCCTTTATTTTCACCTTGAATTCAGATCTGATGTGGGGAAATAGATTTTAGACATGAAAATTTTAGTATTTGAAAGATTAGCAAAACCAGGGCACCCGCAAACCTAATAGCCAACCTTAGTAACTCTTTGGAAAGTCACTATGTAATGGTGAAGAGGACTGCTGGACTCTCTCACACTTAGAATAAGTCATAAAACACTACTGGCTTAGAGTTGAATACTAAGAAGTTAAAACTGTGATAGCCATGCTTCGGGTATGGAACAGAACTACACAAGAGGTAAGGAATACTCACCCTGGCCAGTATGTATACAGGCTCCCTATGAGCCAGCAAATTATTTATGCACTTCACAAAGAATTACTCAGAAAACCTTCACATCAGCTACCCATCAGTGGGATGGGTACTGATATCATCCCCAATCCACAGAATATACAAGCTCACACAGAAAGCCGGGTGGAGCTGGGATTCATGCTAGGCAGGCTAGAGTCAGCAGCCAAGCCCTCCACTACTACACTATGAGTGCCTGGCCTGTGCAGCACTGAGACTCAGGGGAAAATTGGCCTCTGGCCTCAAGCACTCAAGTGAGGACACAGTTCTTTCACAGCACCAAGGCCCCCTGGGCTTTTCCCATGGGGTGTAGTCAGTGTGACTCTGGGGTGAGACCTGAAAGAAATTCTCATGGCCTATTACCTCTAACAGTGCTGGTTTCTCTGTCTGCCCCTGCTTCGGAATGAGCCTCCTGTTAACCCCTGCTCTCTGTTCTCTTAACTATGAATGGATGCTTTAAGAGGAAGAGCCAGGTATGAGTAGAAGACTCAGACAGAACTTCCTGTATTTCTTCCTTGCTCTGAAGGGATCAGCAAACTGCACTGGTGGGCAACATCCTGCCCACACCTTGTTTTCCTAAAGTTTGACTGGAACACATCCACATTCATTCATTTATATATTGCCCATGGTCCAAGGCTGTTTTGCTCAAAAGAGGAGCTGAACTGTTGAGACAGAACTTTATGGATCACAATGCCTAAAATATTTATTATCTGGCCCTTTGTGGAAGAAAGTTTGCTAACTCCTATCCTAGGAGGTTCCTGGGAACCAGTAGATTGGGAAAAACTGTAAATTGTAAAGACCACAAGGTTTACAATTGAATATACATTAGAAAAAGGGTGTTTTATTTTTTGTAGCATTGAAGATAGAACCCAGAGACAATCTTCCGCTGAGCTACATCTCTAGCCCTTTTTTTCCAGCCCTTATTTATTTATTTTTTAATTTTGTGACAAGTTTTCACTAAATTGCTGAGGCTGGCCTTGGAACTCATGATCGTCCTACCCTGGTCTCCCAAGTAGCTGAGATTACAGGCATGTGCCACGGTGCCAGGCTAGCAAAAGGTATTTCATATCATATTTTTAAATGATGCACTCATCTTTACATTAGAGAGAATTTCATATCATCTGGCTCTTACCCTTCATCCCCTGAGGCAAGCTCCTTCTGCCCAAGTGTCCCTGGCCCCCATGTTCGTCCCTTCTTCTTTGTGGCCCTCTTCTCCTCCTCTTCCCCTTCCTCTTTTGGGATGACTGAGCTCCGGCCCCAGGTTTTGCTGCTTTCACCTGGTGTCACTGTGCATAACAAAGGTTAGATAAGACCCAGAGAAATGAACAGACAGGACCCCATCTAAACTAGCCCCTGCCCCACCAGACAGACTGGAACAACTCAGAGTTGCAGGGAAGTTAGACCTCACCAGAAACTCTGTGCCTAAGGGACCCTTACAAGAAAGCAACGGAGTCCCCAGCTACCAACCATTTAACTCTCAAAATAAAAACATGGAGAAACTTCCCAAAGGGTTACAAGTCCAATATAAAGCTGGAGCTCAGGCCAACCAGACACCAGAGTTCCAAACACTTGTTTTTCTGGGTGGAATTGCATGGTGGGGGAATGAAGAGGTTAATGTGGGGTGAGGGGAGACAGTGGGTAAGGAAAATGTGGAAGAAAGGAACTATTGGAAGATAGTCTAGAAAGAAGAAAATGAGGCTTTCCAGGCTCTGGAGAAGGTGGTCAGGAAGAGGGGGAGAGGGAAAGGAAAAGATAAGGAAGGAAGAACCCTCTTCTGATGGAAAGCTATAGAGATTCGGCTCATATGAGAAATGAATGAAGTGAGCCAACTACCAAAAAAAAGGGAACTGAGGCCACCGAAGCAAAATAGGAAGCATATGGAAACTGCTATCAATTCCAGCCAACTCTGGTCACATGAAAAAAAAAAAAAAGAAAAAAAGAAATCCTCTAATGTGATCTGAATCCTCAAGGAAGGTCAGAAACCCAGGATTTTTAAGTGAAATCTATTTTCAAATTGGGAAACCACTCATTCATATACACCCACATTTACATATACAAACACACACACGTGTGTGTAAGTGTGTATGTACTTTTTTAAACAAATATTATAGTAAAAACAAAATAAGCCTAAGATTGGCCCACTATACAGTATTTGCAAGTTTTCTTAGGAGCTAAGAAAATGACTTTGGAAAAGCCATTCCTTAGGAAACATGGACAAAAGAAAAACAATAATGTCCCAAATAGGGCAGAGAGTACATTAGGTACCCAGGCCAGGATACCAACAACCTATATCTACATTATACACCAGTTTCCAGATTGCTTTGTAACTCACTGAAGATCCTTCAGCACCCAGAAATCCCTCTGCTGATATTTAACCAGGAGCAAAAGGTAAAGAAGGCAGCAGCAAAGTTAATGGAGAGGGACAGGGTAGGGCTGAGGGTCTGTGTGCATATGTACATGTATATATGTCTGTTGAGGGGGTAGGGGGCAGAAGTTATGCATGGAGCAAGCCTGGACCAGCTGGCGGTTGGACAGAGCAGGGGACAGGTTCCCTGGTGTGTTTGGGGCCCCAACTAATTTGAGAAACAGTCTCACACTGGATGGCTCGAAGGCGAGGAATGATGGTGGGGCTTGCAGGAGGGCTGGAGCGGCTGCTGATAAGACTTTTCCTTTTATCCATGGTTGGGGAGGCCTGCACCGTGAATTTGTGCTGGAAATCTGCTTGAGGAAAGACAAACACAGGAGTGTGCATTAGCCTTATCCCATCATCAAACTCGTTTAAGAGAGGTGACGTCTTCTGGCAGGCCTGAGAGACAGGCCTCAGTGCCCTGAAAAGATCTGTTTACCTGGGAAATGTTCTCTTTCAGAACCATCTCTTTTTTCCTAAGGGACATGGCAACATGAATGTATGAACTGATGGAAAATTCATTATCTGAGTGAACATCATTAGACAAGTCTTTATAAAGCTCTCTATTTAGTGTATACAGATGGAGCGATTACACATTGAGAACAGCTTTGAGCTCATGAGAGTTTGTTGATTATTCTAGAGATTGGAAATCAAAATTCTCTGTTTCAGATGATCTTCTCAGGGATCAATACAGGGAGACTAATGCTTCTCATTAAGTGTGGGCAGAGCAGGGAATCCAGGGACCAAGGGAGGTGGTCAAGTTGCCTTGATTCCAACATCATCCAAAGGCAGTTATGGTACATCACACAGAATGTAAAACCCACTTCTCTGAATTTTAGCCCCTCACCATCAGAGAGGAATGATTCTCAGCTCCTTGTCTGTACGCTGATCTCCCCAATAAACTGTGGTCCCTTTGCAGGTGGGATTATGGCTTCTATACCCGCATCCCCAGCCCACAGCAATATGCTAGCACAGGCTAAATGCTCAAAAGGTGCTTAAAGACTCTATGCTATGTGAAGAGAAAAAAAAAATGTACAAAAGAAAACAGCAAACATGTTCTGTGGGCACACCCTCTCAATTTCAGTGAATGAATTCCCTTGTCTATGCCTAAGCCACCGTCTTAGGCTTACCATCCTCCACAGGTGCTCTCATCAGACCATTTTTCCTTGGTTCCTACCTTCTAATAAGCTTGCTTCCTGGGGTTTTATAGATTCAGAGCACTTTTATCTACATAAAAACTCATTTAAGGGCTGGGGTTATAGCTCAGTGGTATAGAGCGCTTGCCTCACACGTGTGTGAGACCCTGGGTTTGATCCTCAGTACCATATAAAAATGAATAAATAAATAAAGATATTGTGTCCATTAAAAACAAAACACACTTAAGCACTCACCTCCCTTGACGGATATATTATAATATCACAAAGATTCTATTTCATATTTCCTTGCATTTCCCCCAAGGCTACAGTAACACAAATGATGGACCTTTATTCATCCAGTGCACTTCTAAAGGTTATGTGTAAACCTTATGATGTAAATTCTTATGCACTAACCTAATCTCAACTATCCTCAGAGAACTAATTAAGTAAAGAAACCTTGGGGTGATGGGTTGTACAGAGCCAATACTCCTCTAGTTTCACATACACAGTCCTGGAATTTTCTCCCTGTTAGAAGCCTCCTTCTCCAGGTTTGTCTGAAGGGAGATGCACCTGGGTAGGCTGCCACGCTTCCAGCAGCCAGACCTTGCGAGTCTGTCTTCACACTGTGTTCACTCACACCCCCCGCAGTTTCCCTGGAGTGGGGCAGATTTTCAGCAAGCCAGTCTTTCCACTGAACAGAATGGCCCATGACAACAGGTGACACTCGGGCATGGGTCCCACAAACTCCTGCCACACCGGCTCCTCACTCCCCTCCCACTTTAGGCCCCCAGCCACTGACCAGAGGGAAGGCTGATGCGGTTGCCATCCTTGAGCTTCAGCCGGCTCTTCCGGAACTTGCCCTTGCGTTTCTTCACCCGGGGCTTCTCCTGGCACAGCTGGTGGATGATGATGTTGAGCTCCCTTTCCAGGATGTCGATCTCCCGCTCGGCCAGCTCCTGCTCCCGGCGCCGGAGCAGCTCCTCCTGGTTCTTCTGCTGGAGTGCAGCCCGCGTCAGCTCCTCCTCCCAGGTGCGGAGCTCCTGCAGAATGGGAGGAACCATCAGAGGGAAGGGCAGGGTCCTCCATGCGGAGGGGCTCTGGAGTAAGGCCTGAGAGCTCAAAGGGCTCTCGCTCACGGCATCCTGGAGAGCTCTCCCATGATGACTCATGGATAGAGGGGGCTGAGCTGGTAAGTGAACATCTGAGCACCCTCAGTCATGGGGAAAGGAAGGCTCAGAACAGCCATCCTGAGATACAACCAGAGATGCTAATACTGAAGGCCAAGCTCTAGAGACAGGGCAGGAGGAGCAATGAGGACATGACAAATAACATAAGTCACTAGCACTAACAACATAGACAGGGAACAATTATTATCCTATTGCATAAGACAAATCATATAAATTATAACAGCTGGCACATAGTACATGCTCTTCAAAAGCTAGCTATTATGGGTTTGACTCTTCGTGGAATAACAGTGCCCCTGGACCTTGGGGCTACATCTCAAGACCCCAGTGCATGCCTAAAACCCCAAATAGTATCAAACCCTACATATACTATGTTTCTTCCTGTAACACATACCTGTGAAAAAAGTTTAATTTATAAATTAGGCACAGTATAAGATTTATAACAATAACCAATAATAAGGTAGAATTATAGCAATATAATAAAATCACCAGCATCACTACTCTCATGCGTTGGGGCCATTATTAAGTAAAATAAGTGTTACTTGAACATGAGCACTGATAGAGGATGAGTGGATCTGATGACTGAGACAGCCACTGAGTGACTAACAGGCAGGTAGTGTACACAGTCAGAGGGATGGCTGGCGTCCCTACTGGGACATCATGAGATTTTACCCCCCTACTTAGAATGGAAAGCAATTTAAAACTTATGGATTGTTCACTTCTGTAATGTTCCGTTTAATATTTTTTGAACCATAGCTGACCATGGGTAACTGAAACCACAGAAAGCAAAACCGTGGAAAATGGAAGGGGGCAGTGGAATTACTGCAGCTACCTGCTGACAAAATATGGTCTTCATTTTTCTTACTGGCATATATAATATATGTATATATAAATATATGTATATATAAATATACATATGTATTTATAACCATATATACATATGTATATTTATATATATTATAGTTTTATTGACCAAAAGAAAGGTAACCAAGAGTCACTGGTTAACCATCTAAAAAGAAGCTGATCATTCTGGGAGTTCTAGCTGGAACAATAATGATAGAAGTGTCTCGTGATTATCCCATTCAATGGCCAGTTCAGAGCCACCCAATATCTGTCCTAAGCTTACTCCACTCCCCTGCAGAACCCTCAATATTAAACTGTACAAGGTACATATTGTTATGTACCATAGGAGTCTAATCTCTTCAAATCAGATCCAGAAATTATTTATAAGTCATTTGTGTAAGGGAACAACCTTAATATTGCAAAGAACACAGATTTCAGAATCAGAAGGCCCAGGTTCAAGGTCCTGCTGCCCCACTTACTAGCTCTGATGACAAGGAGGCCACTGACCCTCAGCTCTGACACGGGAACAATAATACCTTCCCTATACGCTGGTGACAGGGCTCTGGATAAACAGGACAAAAAGGTCTCATCAGATCTCCTAAGCAAAATAACTGGGAACAATAAAGCATGTACAATTTTAGCTACATGCAATTTTAGCTTTCATACTTCTAGTAACTTCCCAACTTCCCACAATGCAGAGTGAGAAGGGGAAAAAGAAATTAACCAAGTCTCTGTGGACAACCCTCAGGGGCCCCGCTATATTTAGGCGTGCTCTTACAGTGTGAGCCACACAATTGCTTACGACTGGCTTTGCCTATGTGGACGCTGTCTACTAGAGTCACAGCAAAGAGGTAAAGAGGGGCCATTTGGGGAATGGCCACTAAAACCAAAAGACAGATCTCCAGCAGGCCAGGAGTCTCTGAACTCCCCAGATGGTTTGCGCTTGGAACCCTTTCCATGAAAAATGTCCCACAATTTCAGACCCATGGCATTCCTGGCCCGTATTCTGTTTCTGATACCAAAACACTGGGCAGGATGTTCTGATTGCTATTCTCATATTGAATTATCCCTATATGAAGCTAAAGTCCTTCTGGAAGTCCATCGTAGAACCAAGAGACCTTCTCGGAAGTCTCTCGTAATTGTGGCTGGCAGATTGAGATACCACTGTCCAGTGGTGCTTTTCCTCTGACTTGGACAATTAAATAGCTACCCAGCAGGAAGGTGGTCAGGGCAGGTCAGAAGCAGGGTGGTTGGACAGACTGAGTCCAGAGGCCCCGCTGGAGAAGGTCCACTGAGCCAGCGCCTGCCTTTTTTCTCTCTTACCTTTTCTTTGGCCCTGAGTTGGTCAAACATCTCCTGAATCTCATGTTTCCAGTCATCCTGCAGGCAGTGGAAGGAGTCCTTGGGCATTTCAAAGAAACCGGACTCCTCTATGGTGGTTAGCTGGTCCAGGATACTCGTGAAAGATGGTCGTGAATGGGGGTCGGGATTCCAGCAGTCTGAATGGGAAGCGTGAGGAAACAGAAAGCATGAATGGACTGAGACAAACAGAAGACTTAGGGTATTACATGACTTCATTTACCAGAAAACTATCTCTTCTTTCTCCTTCCCAAAACTGAGACTGGAATTGAGGTAACACCAAGCAGGACTCAAGAGTTAAGCAGGCTGCCCAGGATCACAACCATGGAGAGCAAAACTGGAAATCAAACACAGCTGCTCTGCACCCATCCAGTTCTGATGTGAATGAAGCATAAGGAAAGCAAACCCGAAGAGTTTTCTGTGTACAGTACTGTTACCACGATCAACCATGTTACTATACAATTCAAGTCTTGACAAAGGGTAATTACAGCCTGAGCCTCGATTTCCCATAAATACATGAGTTGCCCTTCCTCAACTCAATGGAATGAACAGAAGGAAAAGATAAAAATGGGAATCAAGAAAAGCCACGAATTAGCAGAATGGTCAGTTACCCACTTAACCTTGATTAGCTTTGTATTTCTCACTTACAAAATTAGGGCATTTTCCCAGAGGACTTTAGAGTTCCTTTTTTCCCCAATGTTCATTTCTACAAGACACTCAGAGGTCCTGAAATAAAAACTACTATACCTTCTCATTTTATATATTTTTTAAACATTTATTTTTTAGTTGTAGGTACACACAATAGCTTTATTATTCTTATGTGGTGCTGAGGATTGAACTCAGTGCCTCACATGCTAGGCAAGGGCTCCACAACCCCAGCCCTTATCTTCTTATTTTATATTAATAAGATCATGAAGTACTGGACAGCAGGTTTTAGTTACTAAGTTACCTTCTATTGATATTGTACATGGGCAGAAGGGCCCTGCCTCAGCAGGAAGTAGCTCTTTCAATGGCCCAAAGGACTCCTCATCTTGTGAAACTGGACAATATCAATCAAGTGCTATCAAAAGGTAAACTGTCTCCAGTTTTGTTCAGGCCGGGGCTACTTACCTTCCATGAGTTTGGCAAAAGGTTCTGGGCAGGTAGAAGGTATAGGAAGGGCAAGTTTGTTCATGGCCACTCCATAAGCCACTGCTAAGCCATCAATACCTCGGAAGGGCACCTCGCCAGTCAGCAGCTCCCAAAGCAGCACCCCATAGCTAGGGACAAGAAGAAGACAGAAGAGATATAATAATCATAACTACAACCTCACGAAATAGCTCTCAAGCCTGCATCAAGCACTCCATGTTCTCCCTAACCATAGGAACACTAATGGAACAGACCAACTAGTTAAATAGAAAAGGGAAACCACAAAGTCTACCAGCTAAAAACAAAACCTACAGAGTCAAGCACACTTCATTTCAAAGTCTATTCCATCATTCCCAGGTATGCCACCATGGGCAAATTACTACGTCTCTCTGTAAGCCTCTAATTCCTCATCTATCGAGAGCAATAACATTTATCAGTCTCAGAAGGCTGTCACAAAACTAAATAACTTTAAATAAGTGCACAATGGCCATAGCTATTTTACTGTTCTCAATTAAATAAACTAAGAGGACAGGCAATCTCTCAAACATAATTTTTTTCTGTTTCAAGAAAATGTCAGTTTTTGTCACAGATACACATTTTTTTTAGCTTTAGAAAAGCAGATAGCTTACAATTCAACACAGATTTTGGTCCTGTAAAAGGCTTCTTTAAATACCCGTAAGGTTAAGTAGATTCCTGCCCCCAAATCAGTATGAGTGGGTCCTTCACAGAGACTTCTGTTTCACAAGGCAGACCTGGGTCGGGGCAGAGTGGTGTGTAGACTGTGAGAACTGCAGTGTGCCCTCCCTACCTTTCAGATTCACGTAAGAATTTCTCAGGTCCTAATAGAGAATGAATCGTAGAAAGCTTAGTGGAAGAATTATTCTATGAATTCACAATCAAAATCAGGCAAAATCACATAGCATTCAATCCTTTGAAGAATTTATGCCTGTAATCCCAGCAACTCGGGAAGCTGAGGCAGGAGGATCACAAGTTTGAGGTCAGCCTGTGAAACTAAGTGAGACCCTGTCTCAAAATAAGACATTAAAGGGGGGGGGGGCGGGCTGGGCTCAATGATATAGCACCCTTGGGTTCAATCCCTAGTACCATCAAAAAAAAAAAAAAAGAGAGAGAGAGAAAAAAAAGTCAGAACAAGAAACTATAAGGCTATGAACGGTCAAAGACCTTCACTCAACACCAACCTCAAATTTCTTGTAATGTACATCTTTAGTGTGCATCCAGCAACAAAGACCATATTAATTAAAAAAATAATAAACTCAGTAGATATTCTGTATACGCAGAATGCTGTAATACTTGAATCTTGAATCTCTACAACAAGCCTGTGCAGTGAGTACTGTCTTTATTGGGCAAATGAGGAGAGCGATTCCTAGACAAGTTCAGTGGCATACATGGAGGACATCACGGTGGCCCTGGGAACTCTCAATTCCCTCTCTCTAGAACACCCTTCTACCGTCCTCTGCTTGGTAATGCTAATCATCTTTCAGGATCTAACTCAAATGCCCAGCCCTTCACCCATTCATTTTAAACATCTAGCAAATGTTTTCTAGGCATAAAGCTCAATGCCAGGCACTGGGATACAAGACACAGATCTTATCAGAACAGAGACTAGTGAGAGGGATAAAGAGGATGACAGCTAGAATACAGAGTGATGAGTCACAACAGAGATGCTGCGACAGGAAGGAGGATCACTAAAACCCGGTCAGGATGGGATCAGGAGGTGGCCCTCCAGCTAAGCCCCGCTGTTAAGGGAAGGAGCAGCAGAGCAGGGACAGGGTAAGCATGTGGAGGCGAGCAATCCAGACCACAGGTTTTCCTCTTGAAGACTCCCAAGTGATCAAGCCTGGCTCCAAAAAAACAATGTGCGAGGGCACTGGAGTTAAAGGTCTCCTTGGACTGTGCGTTAATCCCAGTATGGCCTCCAGAGATCATCATTTTCTTTATGTATCTTGACAAGGAAATAGACAATTGCAGGTCTAGACAAGAAGGTAGATTTCAGTTGGTGGCTGATGGACACTTTGGGAAGCCTTTCCCGACGTCCCCTTGTTTGGGCTTCCTTGCACTGTAGTTGTTTGTTTAAAGCCTAAGAGCTCCTAGAGGGCAGGGGTGGCAGTTTTTAATCTTTGGATTCTCAGACTAGTCTGGCTCTGCACACAAGTGCTCACAGACATGTGAATTGGTAGAAGGGCGTGGGAATGAATGCCGACTGCACTGGGTGTGCTCGAGTAAGCCTTGCACACCCTCAAGAATTGCACGAGTGTACTTCCTGCCAAACCTTAAATGTGACTTAATCAGACAGTGGTCATACTCGGTAACTTCTACAGAGTGATCCTGAAGAAACTTCAGCATTGCTGTCCACCTTCCAAGGTGAGAGCCACTCCCACCTTTAGCTGCTTGCTCTTAGCACCAGTGCCCACTCCATCCTGGAGAACAAAGACTGAAGTCCCATAGAACCCCCGTTGTCACAGGGCCTGACCTTGGACCCTCATGGAGGAATGCTTATCTTGCTCATTGTGCAGCAGGGAAGTCCTAACATAGAACACTGTGTTTTGGGACATAGTGCTGTCAGAACACTGGTAAACACCATTTTCTTGCTCCTTTGAAAAAAAGTTATTTTCCTGTTGGTGCAAGGTCAGCCTACGAGGCAGTTTCAAAACTCTGGTGTCTAGACTCCCATAAGATGATATGTTGTATATCACCTCTGGTCAGTCGTGACTGTTATATGCAAATTGGCACACACCCACTATAAAAGCTATTTTTGCTATGCAATAAAGCTGATGCTGTTCTCTGAAACCATCTCCATTGGGGTTTCTCTGTATCCTCCAGTTCCCCAGGACAGGCCCCTCAGCACCCAATCTTCCATCTAGTCTAAGACAACCAGTTTCCGAGCCCTAAATACCTGGAAAGACAGGGGAATGCTTCAAAGGCTCCAACTTTCCCTGTCTGTGCACAGGTATCTCCTTTGTGATAGTTTTCACACTGAGCCCTGAGTGTCCTGTGGAGATGTCTTGGGGCACCCAGAAGAGAGAAGATCCTGGGATCCTACCCTTCTCCGTTTTGACAAGGCAGCTCTGCTCTAACTGTGCTTGTCTGTTCTGCTCAAAGGGCTCTACAGCTAAGAGAAGCATGTGGACTGTTGCTTGAGTGTGAGCAACGCTAATACAGAAAGATAATACACATCTGACTCAAATGCCCACGCTACCACTTACCAGCCACATGCCCTTGAGGAAGCAAGGTCACCTCATCTGTACACCTCATCTGTCTTCCTTAAGACTGCAGTATGCACCTTACAGAGTAGTTACAAGCAAAAGTAATAGCAACAGGCACTCTCCACCCCAAAATCACCATCTATGGCTAGTAAATATGTGCGATTTCTTCTCGGAAAGGGCCTGAAATGAGGAAGAGTCTGGAACTGATAAGGTAGAGCCCCAGCGTCTGGTGAGAGCCTTGCTGAGGGACACCATGACTCAGAGAGGCAGCCTTTCTGGAGATGATGTAACCCATCAGTTTTCTTGTGCCAAGGTTCTCTTTGTTTTTGCAATGAATAAATGAAGACTTGGTACTTCTTTGGCAGGAATAGAGTCCAAGAAAGAAAGTGCAGAAAGACAAGTTAGGTGGACGTGAACACCAGGGTAGGTGGGCAGGAGAGGTCAGTGCAATAGAGCTCAGGCTCACTTCACCTTGTTGCCCTCCCAGGGTTGGAACACGATGAAGAGGTCCTTTATAAGCTGACCCTTTGGAAAGGTCAGCTCAGATAAATCTCAGTCCCTCCCCTCAAGGTAGAGCCACCAGCCCCCTCACTGCTGAACCCAAGTCTCTTGTGAATTCACTCTTGGATTAATAATTAACCACCTCCAGAAGTTCAGTAATCGCTTCGACCGACCGTTTCAGACGGTCAGGGAAGGGGTGTTCAATTCTTCTGAAAGTAAGGAAAATGATGAGAGTGGATACAACCCTTCCAACCAGAGGGACAGCACTTCCTCTTATTAACCTGGGTCATCTCTACGGCTACCAGCTTGGGCCGTGCTGTGAAAGTAGATCATTCGTTTCCCTTGAATGAGGAGGGCTGGGGAATGACTTGCACGTGGCAACTGTCTGATCTCACGGTCCAGGAACCACACTGACTATCTAATAATCTTTGGCAACGATTACTGAAATAATTTCATCTGAAAGCATTTCAAATCTGTAATGTAACATATAATTTTTCTTCTGGTTTTTAACTCATTCAAACCAATAAATTATTAACACACATATGTATGCAATGTATACTGTTATGGTTTGGATGTGAGGTATCTCGAAAAGCTCACGAGACAGTGCAATAAGGTTCAAAGGAGAAATGATTGGGTTGTAAGAGTCTTAACCCAATCAGTGATTTAATCCCCTGATAGGGGTTAATTGAGTGTTAACTGAAGTGGTAGGGTGTGGCTGGAGGAGGTGGGAATTGGGGCATGGCTTTGGAATATATTTGTATCTGGCGAGTCAACTCTCTGCTTTCTGATAACCTGTGAGCTGCTTCCCTCTGCCACACCTTTCTACCATGATATTCTGCCTCACCTCAAGGCCTGAGAAATGGAGCCTGCTCTCTATGAATTGAGACCTCTGAAATCATGAGCCTCTAAATAAACCTTTCCTCCTCTATAGTTGTTCTGGTCGGGTCTTTTAGTCGTAGCAGCAAAAAAGCTAAAATATATGTTACTATGTCTAGTGACATCATAACATTCATTTATGTGGTAATATATCCTTGCTATATTGCATTTTAACAGCAGCTTATAAAACAGAATGATCCCATTTTAAGGGATGGGTGGCTCAGCACACAAATAGACATGAACAATGGGAAGTTATATTCCATGCATGTATGATATGTCGAAATGCATTACTGTCATGTATAATTAAAAAGAATAAAAATTTTTAAAAAATAGTGAGCATATCAAAATACCAATATAGGCTATCTCTCTAAATGGTTTTAGGGTGTTTTCTTTTATTTTTTGTTTTTCTATATTTTCTAATTTGTTTCTGCAGGGAGCATGTTTTATTGTTGTAATTTTAAAATTATTATTGTAATTTTAAAACTCAAAATGATTCAGAAAATGCTTCCACTTTGTCCTGCATATGACAGGTAAGACATCCTCGGAGGAAGAGGCCCTTGGCTCTAATCACTGCTTTCCCCGCACAGCACAACATACAGGAAGAGGATGCCCAAAGCACAGGAACCAGGACATATAGCTGGTGACACAGTAACACTGTATAAGTATTGCCATATGTTTGTTTGGTTTTTTGTGTGTGTGTATCAATGTGTATGTACCAAGGATTGAACCCAGGGTACTTAACCAATAAGCCACATCTCTAGCCCTATTTTTTTTTTTTTTTTTTGAGACAGAGTCTCACTAAGTTGCTTAGAGCCTCACTTAGTTGCTGGCTTTGAACTTGCGATCCTGAGCCACTGGGATCACAGGTATGGGCCACTGCACCCAGCAAGCACTGCCATATGTATATCAATAGGCGCACATTTTCCTCTGATAAAGGTGCATTCCTCAGCACATGCCCAGGAGAACTGAATTTAGGAACACAAACCTGAATATGCTCCCCAAAAAACTCATACACAAATGTCCACAACCTATTCATAATAGCCCCAAAGTGAACACAACACAAATGTCCATTACCTGACAAACAAGTAAGCACATGTGGCCTATTTACATGTTCATATACTATAAAAACTGTAAAAAGAATGCATTTCTGATGTAAGCTCTGAGATGGATGAACCTTGAAGACATTAGGCTAAATGTAAGAAGTAACTCACAAGAGCACACATATCCTATGATTCCATGAATGTGAAACAGCCAAAATAGGAAAAGCCATAGACAGAAGACAAGTTAGTGGTTGCTGAAAAGCAGGGGGAGGACAGATTGGGCAATGGCTGAAATAGATATGGGGTTTCTTTTCTTGAGTGATAACACATGTTCTGAAAATAGGCAGTGGTTGTAGTGAGTTGAATGGTACCCTAAAAAGATCTTGATGTTCTAATATCTAGAATCCTCATTGGAATTAGGACTGTCTCTAGAGGGTGTGATCCTGAGACACCCACTTTAGACCTGTCTGGCCTCCAGAACTATAAAAGAATATATTTCTGTTGCTTTAAGTCACTTGGTTTGTACTAATCTGTTTCTATAGCCCTAGGAAACTAATGACAGTGGTGATCAATACACAACTTTTTTTATATTAAAAATCAATGACGGGCTGGGGTTGTGGCTCAGTGGTAAAGCACTCGCCTAGCATGAGTGAGGCCCTGGGTTCGATCCTCAGCACTACGTAAAAATAAATAAATAAAATAAAGATATTGTGCCCAACTACAACTAAATAATAAATAAATATTTTTTTTAAAAAATCAATGACTAAGGGCTGGGGCTGTAGCTAAGTGGCAGAACACTTGCCTAGCATGCATGAGGCACTAGGTTCGATCCTTAGCACCACATATAAGTGAACAAACAAATTAAAGGTATTCTGTACATCTACAACTACAAATAAAATTTTTTAAAAAATCAATGACTTACATACTTTAAAGGGTGAGTTTTATTGTCTAAGAACTAACTTCATAGACTGATAGGTGCTAACAAACCGTAGTCCTTGCTTTTGAATACCAAGGCAATACTACTATCCCCTGGCCATGAGATGTGTACTCTGTAGTTGCTCCTCCTTCCTTAATCAGGGCAAGACCTTTTAGATCCATGTCCTTATGCCTCTTGGGCTGACGCTTACTTGGGAGATAGTTGGTCATATCTAGTCTGTAACTCTGCAATTCATGGGGTACACTGAGGGGCCATCTTTTCCCATTTCTAGATCAATGTCCAGTAGACACAGCCTTGA
The DNA here is from genome assembly GCF_052094955.1 of Ictidomys tridecemlineatus. Classification (NCBI taxonomy): domain Eukaryota; kingdom Metazoa; phylum Chordata; class Mammalia; order Rodentia; family Sciuridae; genus Ictidomys; species Ictidomys tridecemlineatus. Next base: position 93,772,509 of record NC_135481.1, read on the forward strand.
GTAAAAGATTAACTGGATAATTCCAAGCTACCAAGAAAAAAAAAAAAAAGAGACAGCACAAAGAATACTCATTGGCTAGGGAAATTACAGAGAGGACACTGGGTTAAACCCTCCCCAAGTCCCACGGTAATGGCCACTGAAGTTGAGCAATCTAGGCTTACCCTGGGGAAGATCTCTAAGAGTGAACAGTGCCCTTACCATCCTCCAGGTCAGAGATGAGAGAACACGGTGCCCCCTGCAACCTACTGGCCTTTCCAGGAAGCAATTTCCAACATAAAAGGGCCCAGAAGGAGGTGATCTATCTATTTGTTCATTCATTTATTTGGGGGGCACTGGGGATTTAACCCAGGGGCACTTTACTGAGTCCCTAGTCCTTTATTTTTAATTTTGAGACAGGGTCTCACTAAGTTACTTAGGGTCTCGCTGAGTTGCTGAAGCTGACCTTGAACTTGGTGATCCTCCTGCCTTAGCTTCCCAAGCCACTGGGATTACAGCCGTGCAGCACTGCACCCGGTATTTTTGCTAGATGAAAACATCTACCAAAACTGTCTCTTGGCACCATGGAAATTAACACAGATTGCCCTTAGGGTGTCACTCAGACCTACTTGGGATGCCTACTTGGGGTGACCTAAGATCTCCAAGTCCTGAAACGTGTGCAGCCAAAACAGTCCTGGGGAACACTACCTCTGCACCTCAGGTCCTTACCTCCACACGTCACTGCCTTTGGAAAACGTAGAGGCACGAATGACTTCAGGAGCCATCCAGGCATAAGTCCCTGCTGCACTCATCTTAGTGGTTCGGTGCCATTCCCGAGCCAGGCCAAAATCAGTGATCTTCAGTATCTTGTTGCTCAGGTCTCCATTCTCCACCTTCTGCAGGATCAGTACTAGACAAGGAAAGGAAGACAGAAGAAATCAGAGTCTACATTAATCACAGGGAAACCACTAAACACAAAGCCCTCCTGCTGTCCTCTTGGCCTCTTCTGTAGGTTCCTCGTGGTGCTATCAGAGCCTGATAGCAGGAGCCACCATCTCTTAAACACCTACACTGCATTCACCTTTGAGCCCCCTGTTTTATTGGTACAAACATAAATGCAGTAGAGGATTAGAGGTGATGTCCCACAACTACCTTAAAAGGTAGCTTCTTCAGGTTGAGCATCCCTAATCCAAGTATGATTGATTTAGGAGTGTTCAACCAGTGAAATCTGAACAAATATTCCCAAACCTGAGAAAAATCCCAAATCTGAAACACTTCTGGACCCAAGTACTTTTTTAAAATAATTTTTTAATAACGTTATTTTTATGCGGTGCTGAGGATCAAACCCATATGCCACAAATGTGCTAGACCATTGAGCCAGAACCCCAACCCCTAAGTACCTTTAATACTCAACTAGTGTTGCCATCTTCATTTCACAGATGAGGAAACTGTGCTATAGCATTATTACACAAATCACCAAGGTTACCCAATTAATAATCCAGGACTGAGTCCCAGGCAGCCAGACTCCAGAGACTGCTCTCTTCACCTATAGCCTGATCCCATCTTGTGAAAGAAGAGCTATGAATCACAGGTGACCCTCCAAGGAGTAGCTACTTGTTTGCCAGGGTACCCCTAGGTTATAACCACTCACAGATCACAGGGGTTGGAGGCAAATATTGGATTTTCAAGGTTTCAGACGGCATCTGGACAGCATCCGTGATCACATTACTTTACTCTTAAGAAAGCACATCTATTGGGCTCTGGAAATTTTGGCATAATCCAGTAACTTCCCCCAAACACCAATACAGAATGAGTGATGAGTTGGCAAGGTTACAGGCACAAACAAGTTCACACCCCGGATGCTTTTGGGACCATAGCCCAGGAAGGAGGAACCAGGGCACCAAAGCAGTTATACTCTGGTTCCTAACAGGTGCCAAACTCAAACACGGAAGCTCCATCTTGGTTCCCCTAGGGCAGCAGCTGAGGCAGCCTCCCCCTTCTATTGCTAATCCCAGTGATTAATGTGTCCTTGTGGGAGCCAAACTTGCTAAAAAGACTCAAAACACTAATCGACTGGAGTACTGTAAGGTAAGCCAAGGAATTCTGCTGACTGGGCAGCCAGCAAGCGAGCTCTTTGGCCATGTGGAAGCCAAGCCTCCATCCTCACAAGTGGTAAAGTTCCAAAGGCTCCATGCAAGCACTGCTGCTCATGGGTCAGACACTAGGGCACCTGAAATTCAGGGCTCAACAGGCTGCTGTTTAGAGAAAAGAGGAAGGTTCCCCCCCTCGTCCATGCCACACAAGCCCAAATGGCAAGGGTGGCAAAGGAACCTGATGCAGACAGAATAGCAATAAGAAGTGCTGACTTAGCTCCACCCAGCCAGATCTATCTAGAGGAACAGCAAAGAGAGTACACAATAGTTCTCAGCCCTATGTGTGCCAGGGTACTCCAAAGGGCTTCCCACTAGCTCTAACTCCCTCGGCTGGTTCTCCAGTTATCCCACAGAGCCTCAAGAAGGTTGAACCTTTATCTCCTAAGAGGTATGTGCATCAGCAGACTCTGTGAGAGTTCAAACACTTCCATATCTATATGGAAGGAATCCATGTGGATTCCTTTGGGTAGATAGTTCAGGGCATGGGTTTGAGGCAGGGGCCTCAAGTCACAGCCTGTCCCCCAGATCAAGGTCCATTTAATTGTTATATATTGAAAGAATGTGGGTCAAAGATCTGTGTCCTACGTGCTTCTCAGAAAAGCAGCAGCTCAGAGGGATTACCAGCAGCTATAGAGCTGGAGGCACAAAAGAAAGCAGCCACTCCCCAGACCTAATGGACAAAGGCTCTTTCCCCCACACCCTCCCCCTCCTCCCTGGACACACCCCTCCCCACCCCAGGCTTCCAGCATCTTGAGTGGGTACAGGCCTCCAAATGCTTGGGCAGGTTTTCAAAAAGAAAAGGAAAGGGAAAAAAAAATCTTTCTCCATGTCTATTAACAAAAGATCTTTCCAGACTCTTCTGTGGCAGAGATAATGGACAAGTAGACATTCAAGCTGCAGGCAAGTGACACTAAAGAAACCCTCCATTCCCTCTCCAGAGGCAGCCACCAGCTGCTGACTGTCTCATAGCCACCCATAAACAGAAGATTCAGAAGGAATCCTTCCCTTCCCCTTTCATACTCAGTGGGGTTAGTGGCTGGCACCCCCCACCCCACCCCCCAACGTGGCTGGGACAGGGCACAGCGGGAGGAGAATGAAGTTTCATATTAGTGTAAGAGTTGGCTTAATAAGTGTGGCAGAACGATGGGCCAAGAACAAGCCAGGGACAGTCTGTCTGAATGAGAATGCCTTTATATAGGATGGCTAGGCTAGGTTCCACTAATTGCCACAGTCCCCTGCTGCCTGACACCCAGCTGACCTTAAACACTTGCTCAACTGCTCAGGGCCCCTAAAGGTATCTGCTTTAGGAATGCACGGTTTAGGAGTCCTAACCTTATCAAAATAGAGAAGGTGTAATCAAAAAACATCCAGAAATCTTGGCAGAGGGTCACAGACAATAGTGTCCTGAAATATGGTAACTACAAAGCATCAGTTATTAATAATTAAAGCACATAAATTTGTGAAAGCGTTCCTCGTTTTGTTTTTGTTGACCTTTTTACTGAGATGAAATCTGAACAATATAAAATTAACCATTTTAAAGTGAATAATTCAGTGGCATTTAGTATTTTTACAATGTTGTAGATCCATCACTCTTATCTACCTTCAAAAAACATCTTTATGCAGCTGAGGCTGTGGCTCACGGGTAGAGCACTCACCTAGCACGTTTGAGGCGCTAGGTTCAATCCTCAGCACCATATAAAAATAAATAAAATAAGAGTATATTACAAAAAAGTTATTTCCCCGAAAAGGAAGTCTTACACCCATTCCCTGTTCTTCCCTCCCCTCAGTCCCAGCTATCACCAATGTGCTGTCTCTACAATTTACCTTTCTGAATATTTCATATAAGCAAAACACAATATGCTATAGCTGGCTTATTTCACTTAGTGTTTTCAAGGTTTATCCATATTATAGCTTATATCAGTACAGCTTTCATCTGTTTTTCAGTCCTAGAGATTGAACACAAAGGTACTCTACATACCCAGTCCTCTATTTTATTTTGAGACAGAGTCTTTCTAGATGGCACTAAACTTACAATTCTCCTGCCTTAGCTTCCTGAGTAGCTGGGATTACAGGTGTGCCCCACTGTATCTGGCATTTGACATTCCTTTTTATGGTTGAATAATGTTCCATTTTGTGTGTGTATGTGACAATTTGTTTATCCATTCATCCATTGACATCTGAGTCATCTCAGCTTTCTGGCTACTGAGAACAGTGTTGAATATGTATAGATATGTTTATGCAACTATTTCAATTTTCATACCTAGAAATAGAATTGCTGAGTCACATGGCAATTCTATAGCTAACTTCTTGTGGAACTACCAAACTGTTTTCCATAGCAGCTGAACCATTTTTGCATTTTCACCAGCAGAATATGAGGGTTCCAATTTCTCCACACCCTCACCATGCTCAGAACACACATATTTCTATCATCATCATCCCCATCCTTGTGCATATGAAGTAGAGTCTCTTTGTGATCTGGATTTGCATTTTCCTAGTGGACTAACGATGCTGAACCTTTTTTCATGTGCTTGTTGGGCATTTGCATATCTTCTCTGGAGAAATGTCTATTCAGTCCTTTACCCAATTTTTTAAGCAGGTGATTTTTTTTTTTTTGTAAGAACTCTCTATACATTGAAAACTGTTATCTGATAAATGATTTGTGAGTATTTTCCCCATTCTATAAGTTGTCTTCACTTACTTTAGTTTTCTTTGATGTACAAAAGTTTTTAATTTAGATGAAGTCCACTTTATCTACATTTTCCTTTGTTGCTCATGCTTTCGGTGTAATATCTAAGAATCCAATGCCAAACCCAAGGTCATTAAGATTTATCTCTATGTTTTCTTCTAAGACTTTTAGCTTTTACACTTAGGTCACTGACCCATTATTTGTTAACTTCTATGTAGCATATGGGATAAGGGTCCAACTTCATGTGGCTATCTAGCTGTCCTAGCACCATTTGAAGAGGAAAGCTTTAAAACATAAAGAGTACAGTTTTCTTCCAACATGCTATCCTGGGCAGGTGGGAAAGGTTATAGTCACAATAGTTTATACATCAGTAGCACTGCAGTGAGCCCATTATGAGTTTCTACCACTGATGAGCAGCTGTGATAATAACAAATAATTGTGCTTTCATGTCTTAGAAACCATATCCAGGAGAGTATATTGTGCAGCCCTCACCTCTCATGTGCAGGGAAGTAGAGAAAATACTGAGAACAATGAATGATCCCAGGCCTAAGTCAATAGGAGCCTGGTCAGGGTCAGGCGAACTAAAAAAAGAAAAAAGAAAAAGATGCACTTGAACTAAAGACCTGGTGATTAACCAGATACAGGAGCTTGATGGAGAAGAGAAGAGTCTCCAGCCTTTTGTGGTGGCAAGAAGAATGGTGGTAGTTCAACTGGGAAGTTGAGGGGAAAAAGCCCATTTGAGGAAGCCAAGTTCAATGTTGGACCATAGATCTAGGCTGATAGTAGCCAGAGTCATAGGAAACAGGCAAAGAGAGTAGATAACTGAAATCCCAGGCTTGACACTCTGTCTATGTGATTCTGGACAAATCCACAAACTCTACTTCTAGAAAATGGAAATAAAAATTAAATGCATTACAGTAACACAGAAGCTAGCAGAGTGCCTGCCACATATACAGGCACCTAGAACATGCTAGCTAGTATTATTACGATGAAATATTCTATACATGGGACTCTGAAATTAAGTATTTGATGGGGAAAGCCTGGCAGTCCCTGACACATAATAACCATACAATCAATGTTGCTGTATAAATAAATGGAATGTTTTATTAATGCTAGCTTGTTACAGACTCTATAGCTGCATGATGCTGTTTACTTACAAAGTCCTTGTTCATCCTTAAGTCAACCTGTGAAACAGGTGTAATTACCTTCCCCACCTGACCCATGCCAAAAGACACAGAAAGGTCAATCCAGTTGTCTCCAGTCAGCGAGGGATGAGGATGGGAACTGGATTCAGATCCCTCTGGCCTCAGAGCCACATTCTTCACCTCTATGCTGTGCAATCCAGGGGCCAGAAACATTCTGTGTCCTTTAACACCTTCCTCGGTTTCTGCCCAACATTAACGCAGTCCTGAGAAGTCTTCTCTGCTCTCCCTTTTCTTCAATTCTTCCTTCAGCAGAAACCAACACCACACAGCTGAACACCATACACACTTCGCTAACCATTCCCAGCCGCTGCACCTAAGTGTGTCTCATTCTCAGCTCTAGAATGTGACGGGATCTGACTTGGAGGTAGTAAGCAGCTCATTCCCTCTCGTCTGGAACCCAAGCCACAGCCCCGCCAAGAACCATGCACAGGATCCAGGTTTCTGGAAGAAGGCTCCCCTTACCGGCCACTGACTGGACTGAAGGAATACCTGCACATCTTCTGAGACTATGGACTTTCTCATCCTTTTGCTGCCAGGCATTAGGGGGAGCCATGGGTCTGGGGGACGAGAGAATGAGTAGTACCCCCAGCAGGGGTTCACCAGTGACAAACACATCCCACTGGCGCAAGGTGGGCTGGGGGGTTCCACAAAGAAGGATGAGCTGGAGATTCTGCCCTCAAGGGCCTTCCACCTTCTCTGAGGAAAGTCGTGTGACAAAACTGAATGTCATGTCAAGACAAGAGCGCGCCAGTAGGAACCAATACTCAACTACTAGTACGATAGATCATCATGGTTTTCCCAAAGTTCAATAATCCAAGAACATTGTTCTTGTTTTCAGATCAGAACACCACTTAGTGGCTTTTACTTAATATTTTTCTTTAGAAACTGACTTTTGAAAAATTACTTAGAAAAGAAATTTTAGGTTACTATTGATAATGGGAAAGCCAAGTATTCTTCTAACATGATGTAAACTACACGAATAAATGTTGAGTTTCCGTAGACCCTACTACTTACTGGTCCAAGTTCGGAGCCTGCTTTCTCTGTTGGAAAGGGAAGACTCAAAGAGTCAAACTAGCACCAAAACGACACCGATCCTCCACAGACACAGGCAGCGGAGTGACTCTCTATGGGAGCAACATAATTTAATGCAGACCGCCTAAATGGACTCAAGGCCATCCCCTGCTAGGAGGACAGAGGAAGAAATGCAGGGTGGAGGGTTAAAGTGTCCACAAGGGCTTTGTGAGCTTGATCTAATACCACTGGGCTAAAGGCCTGGCTCTCAAAACTTGGCATAGCTGAGGACGTGGTCCTATTAGGTCTTAATGGTAAACTTAGCTTTGGCAGATGATTTATCAATTTGAGATTTCTTATTTATTATTCATCTCCATTAGCACAGGGGGCCCTGATTTGCTAAACGCTCACCCCGGCACCAAGGCCCCCATCCCCAGGCTTTCATTAGGTTGACATGATTTGTTTGGCCCCCTCTCTCCTAGACTAAGCAACTAATCTGTTTTGAGAATTGTATTGTTTGGGTCTTTTCTTTTTTAATCTGTTAAATGTACTAAAATATTGTACATATAGAAGAGTGCGTAAAATGTATATATGGTTTTTAAAAATAAGATTAAAAGCCCATGCAATGCCATCCAGCAGCCCCACAATGTTAATTTTTTTTTTCTTTCTTCGTTCATTCTTTTTTTGTGTGTGCTGGGGATGGAACGCAGGCCCTTGGTCATGCTAAGCACATGCTCTACCCACAGAGCTACACCCTGGCTCCACGATGCCAACCTCTGGGATTCATTCCTTTGTTTCTCTTTATGATTTTACCACCTAAGTATACATCCTTAAGTAAGATAAGGTTTACTGTTGACAAAAAGAGTGGCAAGCAAAAATGGAACTACGTGCACTTGTTTCCTAGAGCCACCATAACAAATTAACACCTACTGGGTGGCTTACGGATAAAGAAATTCACTCACTCACAGTTCTGGAGGCCGGAAGTCAGCAGGACCATACGCCCTCCAAAGGCTGTAGGGGAGAATTCCACCATGCCTCTTCCAGCATCTGTCCTTAGTGCTCCTTGGTTCAGGGCAGCATAACTCATCTCTGCCCCCAGACTCATATGGTCCTCTTCCCTCTGTGTCTGTCTGTGTGTCCTCATAGCATTCTCTGTTTGTCTGCGTCTTCTCATAAGGATACCAGTCACTGGATTAGGGCCCACCCTGGCCCAATATGACCTCATCTTCACTACATCCACGATGACTATTTCCAAAATTCACTGGTTAGGACCTCAGCATACTTTCTGCAAGGTGGCAGGGAGATACAATTCCACCCACAGTTCTACGTATGAGTGAAAATACTGCCTTGGCTAGACGTGTTATGCCAGATTCGTGGGACCCCAATAGAACTGCAGGAGCCGAATCTGATGTAAGTACATAAGAGTCTTTATTGCAAGCCCGAGCCTGGACTCACAACCGTTCCCGATGCAGCGGTCCCAGGGAGTGAGTCCCGGTCCTTTGTTCAGTGAGATTTTATAGGTTTTTGGGGGAATACTCTATGTGTCACAACATCACACAGCAAATCATTTCATACCGCGGGAAAATCAAACAACAACTCTTAACATTGATTAGCACATTTAATGGCGGGAACAATTTGGGTAGGGGTGATTGGTTAATATAAGAGGGGGATTCCTTTGAACTGATTGGTTTAGGCCACCAGGGGTGTACTGCTAACTACATGGTTTCCCAACATGTTATCAACCACCATAAACTACTTGGTGGTCATCTGGCATTCCAGGTATTTTCCCTGTCTTATGCTGATTGGAGGTTGCTAGGGGGGTTGCCATGGGTCCTCACCTAGCCTAACTGAGTCAGGGACAGCTGGTGCCACAGATCTCTGCTGTTATTTACAGACAAACAACTCAGCAGGGTGGGTATGTGCTTAGGAGTGCTCTGTGGGTTTTTCCAAGGACAAGGGTCACGCCCCCTTCTTTAGGATAGGCCTTGAGGTAGAAGCTGCTGTTATTTATTTATTTTTAAAAATGGAGTCACATTAGTTTCTCAGACGGAGCCTCACGGAAGGCAATAAGCAGGCTAACTAGGTGTCCAGTTATGGTTCCAGAGAATTTATAAGAGCCCTGGGAAAGTCCCTAGGCAAGATCATGAATGAGTTCTGGGAAACAAGGTAGCCACGGTGTGGGTGCACGGCCATAGGAAGAGATGCTGGACCTCCATCAGGAATATAGGGCTGGGGCATATTCCTCTAGTATTTTGTTTCTAAATTCACTCTGGTCTACCTCTAGTTCTCAGGGTTGGGCAAAGAAAGCACTCTGTAAAGGTAAAATGAGTGTCCATCTAGTGAGTGCAGCAAGGAAGGCCTGTCCTCAGCCCAGGAGCCAGATAGCCAAGGGCAGACAGCAATCGGACCAGGAAGTCAGTCCTCAGTAAGTCGATGGCACACCCACAGGGGGTGAGGTGGTGAGGACAGCCTGAGTCATGCTCTTGGGGTCTGAACTGCTCATCCTCCTGCCTGGGGCACAGCCATTCCCCAGCACCTCCCCTCAAGGTCCTCGGTTTCTTCTCTCAGCGTACATTCTCCATGTGTAGAAGTTGTGCGTGTGTGTGTGTGTGTGTGTGTGTGTGTGTGTGTGTATTTTGTGTCTTTGTGTGTGAGAAAGTGTCTATCTTCCATGTTTGGAATAAAGATGACTGGAGATTTTCACTTATAACTGCATTATTTTCTTGCTTCCAACACTGCTAAGATGCCCTGAGCCATTTTCCCTCCTGATCCTCTGTGACATATCTTTTTCTCTGTGGAATTTTTCAGTTTCTTCTCTTGGTCCCCAGTGTTTTAAAATGTCAAAGGGATGTGCCTTGCTTTCTAGACTAGTTCTTCAATTACCTTTTTATTTTTATTTTTGGACACTGGGAATTGAACCCAGAGGTGCTTTAACACTGAGCTACACTCCCCACACCTTTCGGGGTGTTTTTTGCTTGTTTGTTTGTTGAGATAGGGTCTGGCTAAGTTGCAGAGGCCGGCCTTGAACTCTCGATCCTCTAACTGCTGGGATTACACAGGAGCGTCTCCACATTGACAAATTATCTTTTCTCCTCTCTCTCTCTCTCTCTTTATCCTTTTCCTCTTTATTCTGAGAAATACCACTCTATATTAGTCAGCTTTTCATTGCTGTGACCAAAATACCCAACAAGAAGCAGGTACAGGAGGAAAAGTTTATTTTGGGCTTATGGTTCAGAAGTTTAGTCCATAATCAGCCAACTCCTTTATTCTGGGCATAAGGTGAGGCTGAAGGATGTGGCAGAGGCAAGCTGCTCAGCTCCTGGAAGTTGGGAAGCAGAGAGAAAGAATGGGAGGGGCCAGGCACAAAATACAACTGCCAAGGGCATGCCCCCAGTGACCTACTTCCTCTAGCCACACCCAGCCTGCCTTGCAGTTATCACCTAGTAGCCCATTCAAACTATTAACCCATCAAATGGATTAATCCAGAGATGAGGTCACAACCCTCACATGTAGTCATTTCACTTCTAAACATTCCCGCATTGCCGAACACATCATGGGACATGAAAGATCCAAACTCTTAGGGTTCCCTAACCCTTCTACTGCATTTTTTAATTTCCCTATCTTGGTTTCATCATTTCCAAGAGAGCTCCTTTTTAATTCTCTACTTTTTTTTTTTTTTTTTTAAAGTGGGAAGTACCAATGAAGCTAAGTAACATCTGTTTTTGCAACACCGGTATAATGTCTTTTCCTTTGCCTACGTGGATTATTAATAGCTTTTTTTAAATTTCCTTGTTCATTTTCTCCCAGTATAGTTTGTTTCGGCTGTTTTTTTGTTTTTGTTTTCAATTTGTGTTTTGGTCTCTAATATACTTTTGCTTAGAGGTATGGTCATCCTTGGTAGTCTGTTCATGATGGAGTATCATAATTGTTATTCTGTTTAAAAAAGAATCCTTAACATTTTAAAGGCATGGATTGAAATATTTACAAATATTATAAATATGGGTAGAAATCAGGCCATGGTGGGGTAGTCCCCGGCACACAGGCTTCAATGTATGGACAGTTATTTCTTCTATTTTTTAAATATAGTTGCCTTATTGTCTACTGAGCTTGGTGTCTGCAGTGTAGAAATCTGGTTTTACGTCTTCCAGAAGGAACTGGCAGTCAGGCAACTGCATGGAGCAGAGGAGGAAGAGATCTGTGGGGCCCAACTGTACTGCATATGATCTCTACCCAGTCTTTTTGATTTCAGTGCCCTCTTTCCCCCAATTCCAGCTGGTGCCTAGACTTCTTAGTTTTCTGTGCTATAAATTGATTGGTTTTTTGCTTCCTGGCCATCAGCTTAAAAGTCCCTTTCTTGAAGGCCCCACATCTGTCAGCACCTTCCATCTGTTTTCCAGCTTCCAAACCTCAGTTGCTGTTGCCTTGTCTCAGGTGTATCTGAGAGTCTGCTGTCATTTCAGAAGACGGCAAAGGCAGATGCACCATCTGTGCATGTTCGATTTACCACCCTGATGTGGAACCTGCCTCAGTTTTTCAAGCTTTCTTGGAGGAGAGAGAGAGAAACTGGAACCATCTGCATCCAAAGAATCTGCAAAGGCTTCCAGCTTCTCAGGCGTGGTTCTTCCATCTTTCCTGAGAGACAGAATTTGTCCTGGGAGAGTGTAACAGAGGAAGGTACAGCTTCTTCTCCTGTCTTAACAAGAACCACCTCTGAGTTGTAACAAGGCAGCAAGAGAACACCAACAGTTGTGGGCCAGGATGCCTGGGGTCCACTTCCCCATCTACGTGGTCTCCCTACTGAGGGGCTCACAGTTTGTAATTCCCTGAAAAAACTGCCAGTCTTTCCCTGGGGCCAGCTCAGCTCCACCTCCCTTCTGAGCTGAGGAATAACTAAACCCAAGGGCAAAGAAGAGTTAGGCAAGGTGATTCTACCCCAGAAAAAAGCCCCATTCCCCAGTCACGGAAGCCTGCAGGCGCCTGAGTCAGCACTTGAGAGGTTTGCTTCCGGGGGCAGCAGCAGACTGTCTGCAGTGAAGGAAGGAAGATGATCTCCAACCCCATTCCCAGCCGCAGCCCCAGTGCCAACAGGGCATCTGCTGCACAGAGCAGGCCCCTGGGAGCTGACTCAGCAAGAGCCACGTGAGACAGCTTGACTCATGGGCCACTACCAGGCACGAGAGCATGGCAGGCATCCCCCAGCCTCTCCTGGCCCTGGCCCTCTGCCCACACCATCCCTCCGGGCAAGGCCAAGAGAGGCCAGACTTGCTTACTAAGGCAAATGATTCACCACCTAGACTCCCAGACTCCGGGCCTCAGCAGAGGTGTGGTGTCGCCTGGAGACTGGGAGATGCCAACAGCAGCTGAGGCCCCAGCTGGGTTCCGCAGTGTCAGCAGAGCTGCACCGGGTTTCACTGGCACAACCAGCAAAGCTGTGCTTCCCCACAAGCATTCAGGCAAAGGCAGGCAAAAGTCCCTCAGAAGAATTCTGGAAAGGTGAAGAAAACTGGGTCCTTGGGGGTTTAGGATCCATCTGCTCTTGGTATAGAAGACGAACCAAAGCAAATGGATGTGTGCAAAGCTAGCGCTCCTGGCAAAGTCAGAAAGCATTCAATTCGGTGACCTTTTCCTGTGCCCGAGCCAGAATAAAGTTAAACTGTCAGAGACTATCTACATCTGTAACCTGAGGAGGCAATAACAGATGCTCAATAAACATCTGTCTTGAATGTATGAATGCAAGCCATCACAAAGCATGTCTGATTAGATCAATTCAGGCACAGGTCCCCAAATATATCAAAAGAGCTCTCTATAAGAAGCTAGATGAATGATTTCAAACCTTTTAAAATATATCCTTTCAGCTAAAAAACAACAACAACAAAAAAGTAACTATGACACTAGTTGTTCTTTTACATTATATATTGGCTGAGAAAAGGAAAAAAAATACTCACAACCATTGTTTATGGAGGTTTGAGTGTCAGGTCCTGGGCTAAGTGATTTACATCCATGATCTTATTCAAAGTTCTCAACAACTCTGGAAGGTAGGTACTATTATTGTACCCAGTTTCAAATGTGGAGACTGAAATTCAGACTGGTTGGTCCACAGGTTTAACAGATAGAATCTAGGTCTGAATGAACTCACAGTTGGGCAAAGATCGGCATGCCATATCACACAGCCTCAAGAGAAGACTTGCAACTGAATTTGAATTTTATCAACACAATAACACCCGTGCACATAGTACTATAGACTCGCATAGTAGTCCCTCCAGGAGGACCACTGATCTCAATGTTGCGACCAGAAGCACGTTATGCAGAAGGCAGCAGGTTCCTGCTCCTGGGGAAGGGCTCTACCTGTCTGCTGTCTTCTCACATCCAAGAAGGTATCCCAAGGCCACCAATTCCAGAGGAGTGAACAGGGGAGAAATCTCCAAGTAAGGGTTAGAGTGGAAGGTCCTAGTCAGCAGTGTTTGTGAGAAAGAACAAATTGAAAACACAGCAGAATGGCTTGCAGCCCTGGCGGCATATCGAGGAAGGACTGACAAGGGATTAACCACAGGAAAAGAGCCTGAAATCTGTGACCCAGACTGCTAGTCACAATGGTCTTTCTCCCCTCCTTTCTCCCCTCCTCTCCATGACTTCAAGATGGTCATTCAGGGGCTGGGGTGGTAGCTCAGCAGTAGAGCGCTTGCCTAACAGATGCGTGAGGAACTGGATTCCATCCTCAGCACCACATAAAAATAAATAAAATAAAGGTATTGTGTCTCTCTACAATTAAAAGTATTAAAAAAAAAAAAAAAAGATGGGCATTCAGCCACACAGTAATGACTCTTCCCAGTCTCCTTATTCCAAGATGTAGCCAGGCAACTAAGGAGTGGCATGTGGCTGCTCTCTGCAACCCATCTTAAAAGATATCACTCAGGCTCTTTGGCTCTTGGTCTTCTTCCTCCCTTTGTACACTGTGCTGCCTGAAATACTAAGGTGATGGCCTGAGGTTTAGCTACCGCCTTGGACCGTGGGATAGGACCGAGCCCAAGAGCTGGCAGAGTTGTGCACAGGGGGGAGTATGTCATGGACCACAGGTGACCTCCCACCAGATTTTTACATACAAGAGAAACAAACTTCTTTCTTATTTCAGTCATTATTACTTCGGGTGTCTGTTTCTCCTAGCAATCCTGATCTAATTAATACAAGGTTCAATTCTAACACTACGAAACCTCTTTAAGGCAAAAGAGAAATAGATGTACTAAAATCGCGAATCTAAACCAAAACCCAGGCAATAAGATCTCAGTACAATATAGCCAAAGGTTTGGACAGCCTCCCCAAGCTGCTATAAAATGAACCAAATTGAAACATATGTTTCAGCAGCATATTTTTAAAGTATTAAATCACATTCTATAATAAGTAAGTATTGACTTAAACCGTTCAAAAAAAGAGCCCACGTGTACAAGAAGCCCATATGTACCAGGCGCTGCATGAAGCACTGGCTGTTCAAAGACAAATTAAACCAGTACCTCCCCTCCGGAAGATGCCTAACCAGCCAGGAGGAAGTCGGAGAGTAAGAAGGGACAGAGCAGGGGCCCGTCTTTATTTATTATAAACCTTGTAATATATTTGGCTTTTAAAACTAAATTATGTGCAGCTTACTTCAAAGAAAATTATATCAAAAATATATAATAGCCAGTTTTAACAATGTATGTGACTGAACTATAAGAAAACGGTAGTATACAAAAATACATAGTTTAATCTCATGTCTTTGTTGTTTGTTTTTAGGATATTCTATCAGGTGGAAAATCACCTGAAGGCTATAGACCAAAATGCTAACAGGTGGTGATCTCTGGATAATGAGATTATAAGTAACAAGTTTTTCTGTTTTCATTCATCTGTACTGTTGAAATCATCCACATTTGAAACAAGCATGTTTGTGAAGATGGAGAATTCACTCCTTTAGTAATAATGGCAGTGGCTACTATTTCTCGCATCCCTTCTACTTGCCAGGCACCACATTAGGAACTTTGCACACATGTGCTGCCTCACTCACTCCCCCTGGCAACCCTGCAAGCCGGGCAGTCTCCCCATTTCACGGGTGAGAAAGCTGGGGCTTGAAGGTTCAGTAACTCCTCCACATCCAGGAAGAGGTAAAGCCCGGACTGGACGCCCTGGACCCCTGCTCTGGCTCCTAAGCCCACTCTCCTTCCCTTAGTCCACGCTGCCCCTCCACGAGTAGTTCCATCTCCACAATCCCCTCTGCTTCTCTACAAAACTGGTCTCTTCCCCACCACAGTGTAGGAAATACATCTTCTTTTTGTTTCTCTTGGGCAAGTCTCAGATTGTAAATTAGCTGGGCAGGAACCTCCCCTAATCCTATGTCCTGAATAGACCAGTGCCCACACCATGGCTGGACACAGAGGCAGCACTAAGAGTAGTTTTCATCCTTTCTTTTTATCCAGAGTGGTTTTCTTTTTTTCTTTTCTTTTTGGTATCAGCGATTGAACCCAGGGGACACATAAACACTAAGCCACGTCCCTGGCTCTTTATATATTTTATCTAGAGAGAGTGTCTCACTAAGTTGCTTAGGGCCTCAGTAAGTTGCTTAGCCTGGCTTTGAACTCACAATCCTCCTGTCTTGACCTCCCAATCTGTTAGGATTACAGGCGTGCCTCACTGCACCCAGCCCTAAAGTGGTTTTCTATAGAGCACAGACTAGTCAATAAATTCTTCTCACTGGCAGGGCCAAGGAAGGAAATCTGTGTTTGTAACAGAGGAGAACTGGCAGAGAAGCTACCAAAGCTAGTTGTCAAACCTAATCTACCTCCGCAGCCGTTTCTCCTGGAACCCTGGGTGTCTCTGGCTGATACAAACTAGTACTAGAGTGCTGTTATAAATCTTTCTAGGGAAGGGAACCAACAACCTTTTACATTTAAATGACAAGCTTTGGAAGTTAAGACTAAATCTTTGGGAGACTCACAGATATTCAGGATCAAACAGGACAGCTCTGGCAAGATGTATTGGTAAAAGCTTGCTGGCAGGCAGTGTCTCCATGTGCATAAGTGGCTGAGACGGTGCATTAGTGTGAGGGTTGGAGCAAGGGTTCTGATGGACAAGACAAATAACCCTTTTACACCAGGTCTGAATCCTCTTTAGAAATTCTGAGTTTTGCTTCAGATTGTGTACAGGCTGGACCTTGCAAATACCACCCATGATCTTTGATCAACATGCTTTACCTGTTATATCCAGCTAAACCACCAGTAAGGTCAGCAGAAGGGCTGAGAGGCAGAAACTTAAATGCTCCAAAGTGTGAAGATGAGAGCTAATATTGCAGAGGAATCCCTAGGATCCCAAAGCTCTGCCCTCTCCACTGGAGCTCTACCCTCAGGACAGGTATTCACAGTATTTGATGATAGCAGCAGCTGATGGGGGTAGAACAAGCATTCTCGGTCCAGACCTCTTTTTTAATTTCCAAAATGCTCTCCCATCAGCCCTTTAAGACATTGAGCTCTAAGAACCGTGAAATGCCTGGACCAATCCACCTCTCACATCCTACCCATCTCTAGGGTCCTGTAACTTGGCCCAGGGCCTATCTCACAACTCCCTTCACTGAGACTCTCTGCTTCCACCCATACCAAATCAGCACCCACGTGCCTTACCCAGTGATCCATCCACAGAAAAGGCTTCCAGTGCTTGGCTCCACTGTGCACTGGTGGTTTCCATCAATCCTGGGGAAAACATTACTCGCTGCTTGTTCTCCCCAGGAAAGGACAACCATTCTTCTCACCCCCAAACAGAGGAAAAGTTCTTTTATAAAAGGAGACTCTTTTTGCTCCATCAATCCCAGGGTTCCCCTATTTGACTAGTCTGATGCTCTTGGAGTGGTCAGGGTGGACCTCTGAAGCACAAGGCTTAGACACTAACCAGGCAGCCCCATGCCCAGCAGGTCAACCTTTGAGACACTGGGCTTTGCCCTCAGAAATATATAATCAGGACATCGAGGCCCTGCCCTAACTGACTGTGGCCTCTACTCAGCTCTCGGAGAAAGAGGCCCCAGCACCCTGGTAAAAAGGAATGTGGGGTTAGATAAAGCCTCTAAAATACTACCCACATCCCAGATCAGAATTTTAACCAAGAGAGAATCCATGTTACTACTCCAAGAAATCAAGACTCCTCCCAGACAACACTCAATGCCTGAGAATCTACAGATTCTGGCAAGGAAAAGATGTCAACTGCTTTAGTTACTGGAAGATGTCAGCAGTCACCTGCAGAGGCAGCAGGGAGAGAAAGAGAGACTTACAGATGATCCCACAAAGGAAAACAGGACGGGACTTCCTCAGCCTATACCTGCAACCACTGCCATCACCACTGTGAGCACTTACTCGGCACTTACTACACGTCAAGCGCCGTGCTAAGCATTTTTGCACACTACCTCATTTAAAAACCTCACAGGACTCGTAGCTTTAACCTTTATTGACAGGTGCAAAGGCTGAGGCTGAGCTATTCCCCAAGGTTTCACAGCCAGCAAGTGGTCAAGCAGGGACCACGGGCTTTGCCTTCTGTGCTCCTCACAATGACCTTATTCTATCCCATCTGCCCATCTTGTCTGAACACCTGCCATGGAAGTAACAGATGTTACAGAGGAAAGGAGTGCCTCAGAAGACAGACAGAACACAGCCGCTCCCTGCCTTCAAGGAAGGACAGGGTTTGACCCACGGAGGATAATCAGGAGAAGACCATTCTCTGTAGAGGAAACAACATGATTGCAGGCCAAAGAGGGAGGGACTGATAAATCTAGGAAACAGTCTGCTGTAGCTGGAATAGAATCTACATGAAGAGAAAAGAAAGAAGATGGAGCTGAAGGGCTGGGACAGGACTAGAGACTGCAGGTGGCACCAAGGGGCTTGGAATCTACCCTTGGACTCTTCCCAAGCAGTTTTAAGCAGGAAAGTGGTGTGACTGTTTGTGTTTCAGCAAAACAACCACAATGCTGGCAGCAAGGACACTGTAAGTAACCTAACATGATTGTCCAGAAGACGATGAAAGACTTGTCACTACAGTACGGGGTTGGGGGTCATGGGAGAATCTGACAGTAATTAACTTCACATACAGGGAGAGAGAGAGTGACCACTGAGTCCTAGGAAATCTCTCTGGCATCACCTCACCTATTCACTATAATTGAGTACCTGATGCATGGAAGGTACTAGCATTTATTGAACAGAAGGAGTTTTAGTGGTCCCACTTCCCTATCTCTGGGCTAATATCCACCCACATCCACTCTTCTCTTCCAACAGGCATTAAAACTTCCCATCCTTCCAGCCTCCACAACCACCTAGGAGCACAGTTCTCTCACTTTCAGTTGCTTCCACCAACTCCTACATTACTGCCAGCACTGAGTGGACCGGATGCACTTCCATGGTTCCGCAGGCTAAGACCAGACACTGTTTTCCAATGCAGCTTCCTCCTGCAGTCATCTAAGACAACTGGGGAGGCCCCAGATCATCAGCGCACTGTATTGACAATGTCAGTCAAGGACCTGCAGGCAACTCAGGGAATGGCACAGGCTAAGAATGACACAAGAGAGGATACGTGGACAGAAGAGCTTTCCAAGACACAGTGCCCAGGAACACTGGGTACTTAACGAGACTGGGACACTAGGGCCTCAGTTCAAACCCAAGAGTGTCCAGGGTTCCAGGCCACTCCCAATTCTGGGTGGCCATGAATATGTGCCTCGGAGAGTGAGGGGAAAACCAGATGTATACGTGTGGACCAGAACACGAGAAACAAATCAGAGCACTAACCATCTTCACAATGCGCCCACGCCTCTGTGTGCCACATGATTCAGCAGCACTGAGGTGTGGATGTCTGCAGCCTTATCGGGCTGGAGGATGGAAGAAGACATGATGGGGAACTAACATATTTATAGGCCTCTATTCATCAGCCTTGAAGAATGACTCCTTTAGCCAGCCCCAGCTTCCCATGGGAACTTCACTCTCATCTCCTCTTGGATACTGTGCCCCCTTCCCACAGCTCCCATGCTGCTCTGCTGAGTAAAAGCTTCTTGTGCTTAAAACAGAAAAATAGGTGCCATTTTCCTGACCGAATCTCCCAGCATGTGTTTGCAGGATATCCTGCTCTAACATCCTAAAATATGACTACTTCAAAAGACGTCCACCTACTGGACACCTACAGTTGTTGCCATCTTGTGCAAATTAAGCTCAGATAACACAGCTGGAACTTGAGCCCTGAGCCCGGCCAGACACAAATGTCACCGGCAGGAAACAGCCAGAGGCAGAGATTTGGTGCAGCTACTGTCCTTACTAAAGAGTTCTCCCTGCCTAGAGTTCTCCCACCTTCTCAGCCCACATTAACTAAAAGAAACACACCCAGTTTATGCCAGACAAAAATAATCTAAAAAGAGGAGGCACATTAGACCCTTGATGGTTCTGTCCACAGAAATCAGTTCTTCTGGTGGTGGACATGGGGAGTGGCTCTTGCACAGTTCCCTAGGATCTTGTATCCCCAAGCTCTGCCTCCAGTTCCGTTGATGGGACTGGAAGAATATACTTTCAGATTCGTATGGGACGCCTTCCATGCTATGAGCTTTGAGCCAATGGAAACTAAAAAGATGGTGCAGCTTCTGTTTGTTCCTTGGAACACTAGTGCTTGGAGCCTCGAGCCACCACACAAGGCCAAAGCCCTGAGATAGCCAGTCCATGGAAGGACTGCATGTGGGTGGTGCCTGTGCTAACCTTCAAGATCTCCCAGTCCAGAGCACCGCCTGGTATCCGACATTGGGGGCACAAAGATTCCACACATCCGGCTCATGCTGAGCACCCAGATGCCAGTCATGTTTGACCGAAAGGAGTCAGTGGCCCACCAGGACTGAGTCAGCCTGCACTGGTTTGTCACCATCCAGCCAGCGGTGCCAGAGCAGTCATTGGACATGTGGGTAAATGACCTTCAGATAATTCCTAACTCCATCTATTGGCATTACTCTGAGCCTTCACCTCTTCCCAGCTGTGACCCAGATGTTGAGAAACCAGGACAAGCCATCCCTTCTGAGCCCCTTCCAAATTTTGACCCACAGTCTCCATGAGCATCATAAAAAAATGTTCTCATTCGGAGTGGTTTATTCTGAAGCAAGAGTAATGGGAACAGTAGGTGACAAATTTGTGAATCTAGTCATGTCTGCTGCTACCAGAGAAGCAGCTGCTCTTTGAAATAGAATTTTTAATAAAGGAGAATTCACCTTTCACCAAGTGTTCACACCAGCTTCATGCTAAGGGCTTAATGCAAAACTTTATTATATGTATAACTTCATTGAATCTTCATTATAATGCTCTGAGTTAACAGGAAGATTGTCTTCTGTGGGAGACCAACCTTACACGTGACTGAGTCACACTCCCTGGCTGGGTGCTAAGGCGCTCAGTCACAGAAATGTGGCAGAGCTTTCCCCACCCTTCTTGGGTGCAAGGGTTGCTGTCTCGTGCATGGGTATATCTTGCTACAGCCCCATGGGTGAAGCTATGCTCACCTGTTCCTTTGTAATATAGCCCCTTGCCCTGTTTAGGATAGAATCTTCCATGGAGTGCCTTATGTGTGTCCCCTTCTCTTACTGTGCCCTTGGGTGTGGCCTACCCAGGTGTCAGTCAACCTGCCGACAGTGGACATCATGAAGATACTCAGCCCCCTGAAACCTGACCCCTTGCCTCATTTGAATGGCTTCCCTCAATAAAAGGGGTCAGCGCGTGTTCTCGCTCTCTCTCTTTCTGCAGATCCTTAAGGTCAGAGGAGCCGTCACAGCGACCCCAAAGAAAAAGGTATTTGTATCTCTTGCGTGGTTATTTTGTGCAGCCCAGTTAGCCCAGTTTACCTGGAGTGACCCCTGAGCCTTTTAGTTACGAGAACAGAAACCCAGCAGTCTTCATCTCACAGAAGAGAAAATGGGCTCAGAGGTCGAGGATTTTGCCCAAAGCAGTGATACAGAGCCAATAGCACTATACCGTGGTTCGCTCTCTGACCACATAGATAGAGGAGCTGTTTCTACATCAAAGACTTGCCCACCTGAGGCATGGTGCTTCTGTTTGATATTCCATGCCTGGGAATTTCCAAAAGAAGCCAGGTGATGGGGCATAACATCAACAAACACTTGACTGAACTGGAGCAGGCCCCTTCCCTAGAAAGTCACAGCTATGGCCCCAAATGCCCAACTACCAGGACCTCCTGAATCCCACCCATATTTTAAGGCTTGACTCCTACATCCAGGCCTTCCAGTAATCCTTCCCTTCTCCAGAACCCCAAATTGCCTGTCCCTGGTCTGTTATTCCATATTGTGCCATACTTTCCTGGTCGGTGTGTGTTTACATAATATGGCTCCTGATAACAGAACGAATGCAGTAGAAACGATGTCTATATTACATAGATGATTGATGTATCACATTTCCTACAGCATCTGTACAACAGTGGCTACATCCTATAGTCATGAAGACCTGCCAGGCGTGTAAATTGGTTGAGAGTCATAACCCACACACAATCCAAACACTGCAGACTCTCCAACCTGCACCTCACACAGGGTATCAGAGAAGAGAAAGACTCTTAGGGCAGAAGAGGAAGCAACACCCCCTGCCACAGGTACCAACTCTATCCCAGCACCTTGCAGGCAAGGAAACCCAGACCATAAAGGCTCAAAACGCTGGGAGCAGCCATTCCAACCACAACTCCTTAATGGCACTGGAAAGCTATGAAACACGGATTAAAGTCTCCTGTGAGTCACCCTGAACCTCTCCATCTAAAAGCAGGGAGGGACCAACCTAGGGCACCTCCTCAGGCTAAGACTAGCTCTGTTCTGACTCACTCTTTCAGTTTATGCCATGGAGGCCTCATTTCCTCTCTCCTGCCTCCATGCCCACTAGGGAGGAGGACAAGGTTGTATCTTCCCAACCTGTTTCAAAGATTACTCCACAAACTCTCTTCCCCATGAGAGTTAAGGATCTCACCATGGTTGGGCAAACTTAAAAACCACAGTTTTCATGGTGGTACACCTCTGTTTCCAGGGGAGAGCCAGTCTGTTCCTTTCCCTCCCTGCTACCTGGGAAGGCAGGCCTAACAGGCATACCTAGGAACTGCTAGGAAAATGCTCAAACGCCTTATTCCCAGCTCCCAGCAAACCCCCAGGTGAGGAAAGGTCTTTAAATACCTCCTTCCTGAGCAGTGACATTCTTATTCTTCTCGCTCCCAGGGTCTCCTCCAATATACTGAATATCAAATAAAGCACCAAGAAACTTAATAGGAACCTAAAATTGGCCAGATTCCTAGCCTCTGCAACCGAACGTCATGCACGTAAAACCAAAGGCTCACATGTCAGAATCCCAGGGCAAAACTGTGTCCAATCAGGAGGAAGGGGGACAACAACATCATAAAGTAAATTAAAATTAGTCTGACTGGGGCTGGGATGTGGCTCAAGCGGTAGCGCGCTCGCCTAGCATGCGTGCGGCCCGGGTTCTATCCTCAGCAGCACCACATACCAACAAAGATGTTGTGTCCGCCGAGAACTAAGAAAAAAATAAATAAATGTTAAAATTCTCTCTCTCTCTCTCTCTCTCTCTCTCTCTCTCTCTCTGTCCCCCTCTCTCACTTTCTCTTTAAAAAAAAAAAAAAAAATTAGTCTGACTCTTATTTTTCTTCAGCAATCAGGGGGAATCATAGGGTCTACAACAACACTTCTTCAAATTCCCCTTTTAAATCCTACTTACTGCCCTTACACAAAGGAGTTCATAAACTTCATGCTCAAAATTCCTTTTAAAAGAGTGTTTCTCCTGGACTGAATCTGCAAGATTCAGTCATTGCCCCCTCCCTTTCCATCCACCACAAAAGTTCCAGTAGCAGCATGGTCAAGATTCTCATTGTGGGGCAGGAAGAAATACCCAACAGGTTTCTCTTTGATAGCTGGGGTGCTGTTCCACCAGTCATCAATCCAAACAGGAACAACAAGGAATTAATGGTAAAGTCAAACGCATCTTTCATGCTATTAATCTAAAAATCTAAGTGGGCCCCACACAGCATGCCTAGCTGCCCTCCATGGAAATGACACTGTCACGCTAGTCAGACATGGTCCATCTGGCAACACACTCAGCAGCAAAGGCAATTACCCAGGAGGGCCTGCTCACCTCCAAGGTGATGCAGAGCTGAAAGTTGTGGCATCTGAATAACCACAGAGGACTCTGCCATTAGCAAACGTGTCCAAACCCTTGTTCAATGTTAACATCACTCTTTTGTTAAAAAATGTAAAGTTCTATAAACAATCATCTGCGAATTTATGTGAAATCTGTATGCATTTCCTTTGTTTGAACAAAAACAAAACCACAACACAAACACAAGTAAAATCAAGAGCGCAATGAAGTAGAAACTTCTATTAGAGCCCAACTTCTGGACAGCTGTATAAGCATGATGATTTTGGTTTAGGACAAACACTAACAAGAAGTAAAGCTGAAGTTCGAATAGTGCTTTTGGAGAGGGCCTTGGAAAGGGGAAATGAGACACTAGCTCCCAGGTCCTGTATATTTTAGGTGACAGAGCCCCTGGGTGGAGTAGTGAGGGATTCCCCCATCTGCAATTCCAGATGTGGGAATGACATACCCCACAAAGACACCAAAATCAGGTTGAAAGTCAGGTCTAGCCCCATCACACCCAGATTCTGGTGAGTTCAGGGTCCGCCCTGCAGAACAATGTGCTAGAGAAGCATTTCCTACTATGGTATGTTTCCAAAGTAGAAAGAGCACCACATAAGTACTCAAAGGCCCAGGATGCAAGTTTAGGCTCCATTGTTCTTTAGCTCTATTCTTAGGCAAAGCATTAAAAATCTCCAAGTCTCAGTTTCCTCTACTGTAAAATGGAGATGCCACTGCCTTTGCCTGAGAACCTCAGTTACTGTTTAAAATAAAATTCTGAAACACACAACATAAAACATGATTATTCTTCATCTCCATCTCTAGGAATATGGGTGGAAGGATGAGGCCCATGAACAATTAGCTAAGGAAAAATTAAGATAAAGTCACATTATTCTAACAAAGTTATCTGAGAGAAACTTACATGGGGAAAACTTACATCCTTAATTGATTTTCCACCACTAATTATTAGGTTGACAGAACGTCTTTCCTTGTCGCCAGCTGCCATGCATTTGGGAGGGGCAAACCAATTTTGTTATTAACTTAACCCAAGTAATTAGAAAGGGTAGGTCTCCTATGGCAGGGAGAGAGAAAACAAATCACACAACTGTGACAACAGTATGCACATTATTATTGATCCACTTCAGGATTCCTGTCCCTAAGTGCAGGTAGCCAGGAGTCCAGTGCTTGAGAAATAAATTGTTTTTACTGTTTTTTTTTCCCCCTCTTCCTAAAAACGATACCATCTGGAAGAGAATGAACATGTTATCCTTCTACATAGCACAAAAAAGAAAATGATGAAGTTCATGTTAGTAATCAAGAAAGACACGCAGACTTCACACCCAAACTTTAACCCCAGGGCTCATGAGCAAATAGTCCTGATTCCTCAGGTGGGGTATAGATCCTTATCCCACTATGTTTTGCAATATCTCGGACTCAGTTGGAGCACTGGGCAGAGTAACGGGATGCAGGTGCTGAAAGAAAGAACATCCTCATGAGACAAGACTCCCATCAGCAGGGCCTTCGGTAAGTCACGTAACTTCTGATTACAGCTATAAGGTTCCGTAAACTCTCAAAGCACAACACAAAGTTAAGAATGACTAGACACTAAAGATGACTACTGTCTTTCCTAACCATGCTTCTTTTCTCCTTCCTCTTAGATTCTGAAAGGTTAATGGAATGCAGAAACCAAATGCCCTAAGTGTCCAGACAGCATATACACTGTGACTTGAACAGTAGGAGGAGATAACTTATGTCTACAAGAACAGGAGAACCAAATGTAAGGACGAAAAACAGTTATGTTCACACAATGGAATCTGGGACATTTTTTTTTCAATGACAGTTTCCTATTACACTGCTTTATCATGCATAATTGCTTGCATACAGTCCTAAAGGATTTGCAGAGAAAAGGCTAACTTATAAGATCATTCATTGCAGGGCCTGCTGCTCCAGTGCCTCCAGATCTGCTCTAAGGGAGGAGGGACAGTCAGAGCTTCCACAGCTGGGAAATTCCAGAGGCAAACAGGCTTCCAATCACATAAGCTGCTCTAAGGAACACTTTCCTCTAGTGTCCCAGGCTCCTGAAAAGTTTATGAAATGGATAAATAAAAGCAAAGGCTTAAAGCAAATGAACGCAACTTGTTCAAAAAAAGACTTTGAGTCCATCCAGAAAGGAACTAGGGACAAAGTAAGGGCAAGATTTCTTAGTAACAGTGGAACTGCTGACAAACAGTTAGACTATGTTATGCAAAGTCCTACATCATGTATGTACGATGTGGGTCGGGGAGGTAAGGAGTAAGGGAAGACAAAAGGAAGAAAAATAGTAAAACTTTTGTTGTCAAAAATTCTACAAATAAAAATTTTTAAAAAAGAAAATTAGAAGAGTCCTATTGAGTTTCTTATTTTTCATTAAAAAAAAGTTATTGAAGGAGAAAAAAATTCAACCACATTTACTTCTAAGAAAGAAACTTAGGGTGGGAAGGAGACTTTTCTTTGTCTTTCATTTCTGAACTACTTTTACCCATGTAAGTGTATTACATTTTTAATTGTTAAAATCTACAGTGTAATTGAAGAGAATATGATTAAAACATTAAGGACATGCAAACAAAAGATAAAGGGAACCAAAAGCACAGCACAAATTGAGATCTAAATACTGAGAGAGCAAAGGTAGCAGCCAGAAGTACACTCATGATGGTCAACATACTGAGCACCTACTAAGTGTCAAGCACTGCTAAGAGCTTCACCTAGATTGTTTTATTTAATCCTCATTTCTATGAGATAAGTGGTATTCTAATTAGTCCCATTTTACATTTGCAAATACTCAAGCACAGAGAATATGTTATCTGTTCAAGGTTCCTAGCTAGCAAATCACAGCCAGGCAGTACGCATACCCAGGCTCCATGGGTCATCTCCAATGGAAACAGGGGTCCCTAGCCTAAATGTGGACTCTGTAGTGTCTGGAAAATGTCTGTGGGGAGAAGGGGGTTGACATGGGAAAAGACACAATGCTGGAATCCACAGTGATCAAAATCATACAAACATTTCTGGAGGACCTACTAAGTGCTGGGCACAAGAGACTTGGGAGAGTGCAAATAGTGCTAACTCTCCACTACCTTCCAAACCAAGACCACAAAGCTCAAAATAAGAGCTCTTGAGCCCACCCTGAATATTCCAGAGTCTTAAAAGAGCCTGCGCAACATGAATGCAGAGCTGTTGTGGGGAAGCCAGGCAGGAATGTGAAAGAGACAGACATTCCCTTTGGCCTCAGCAGCAGATTGCTGCACCGGGGAAGGGAGGGAGAGAAATGTCCTGCCTTCCTCCTGGGGCAAACGCATTTCAATTATCAACTAAGAGTCCAGCAGAGCCATAAACTGGCCAGCTGTCCAATTCAATCAGGCCAAAGGCCCTCACAGGGCAAGGCAGCATTTTTCCATGAGCCCAGGCACTTGAAGGCGGGGTCCCCAGGGAGTGAGAGGCACAGGCCTCTTGCACAAGAGACTCTTGCTGCAGTTAGAAAAAGCTAGTGGGGACTGAGCCCTTTCAGTGGCTTCAGCTAAAATAAACATGCCTGTTTTAGTAGGAGGGGGTAAAAATATGCCAGGCTGGCTTAGGAGAAGGTTCCCCCCAATCCCCCACGCACTTTAAAAAAGTGAAATCCAACCATATCCTACATGTACCTAAAGTAACAAAGAATAGGACAAAGTTTCTCGTACTCCTTAAAAAGAGGGGGGAAAAGCCCAGCAACCATCTACTACTGAACACAGCGCCTGAGCAACGCTTGGCTGACACCATTTCACATCATCTTAAAATAACACTGCTCTTTTCTGTGTTGTCCACATTTTACAGATAAGATTCCTGGAGCTCTGAGAGGCCGAGCACATGCCCAGTGTCAGATGCCCAAGAAGAAAGTAGGTTAAATCCAAAACTGTCAAACTCCTGAGCCAGTGTCCTTTCCATGAGACCATAATGGTTCCCAAAACCAAGCCTAAGGAGAAAACTACTTTTTTCTCAAACCAAAACCTTCAACTTTCTTAGGAGGAGCAAAAACCCTGGGGAGGTCAGGGAAAGGAACATGAAATGCATAGCTTCTAATATAGCTAATTTCTATATCTCTGTATGTACCCTACACAGGATACCAGGCTTTCCTACAATTTTATTAGTGAGTGGGATATAGAGGAGCACAATCAAAACCACCTGCATGGTCTTGAACCTCATCTGAAAAAGCTCTGTGTTTATTCAGAAAAGCGGGCAAGAGGCAAGTGTAAGTCAAAGCAGCAACAAAGCTCTAAGATGCCCGGATGCCCTTTTCTTAGCTCCAAGGACAGAAGTAGCATTCAACTAACTGGGCCTTGCTTCCAGGATGAAGGATGTCCTTGGTTTGTTGTGAATCTTTGTCATGATTCATGTGACCGGAGCATCTTCCCTCAGCAAGGCCATCTGTCACAGCCTGGGCAGCAATGGGGGAAGGGAAGCACCTGCAGGTTCTTGTCAACTATTTCTCCACTAAATCACTAGGCAAAGAGTCCCTTTCAGAGGTTCAGCCCCTGAAAGGGGCAGCCTGGAATAGGGGAACCTGGGCACACTGAAGCCTGACACACAGATGCAGACAAACTATTTTGTCACTACCAGATCCCAAACACACTGACATTCAAACTTTAAGTCCCAGAAGGAATAAACACCATCTCCTCCAAATCTCTCACTTTACAGATGAAGACTCTGAGGTTCAGAGAGATCACAAGATGCAATCAAGGCCACCCAGTCAGATGGTGTCAAAGACAACACTTAGGCCCACGTTCCTCCCACCACCCCAGTCCACCTCTTACACGCGCACCCAATTTAAATTCTCTTATAACAAACAGTCTTGATTTGTAACTTTCTTTGAGATGTAGATTAATAAAAGTTCTGGCCCTCTCCCTCTAAAATGAACCAGCCCACATTTTACATGGATTCCATGGTGTCATGGTGTGCACAGCCTCTGTGTTAACAATCCTTTCTTTCAAAAAGGAACAAAGTATGGCTGTACAAGAGGTTCCCAGCGTACTGAAGGGGATTCCATGTGATGACCCATGCTCCCTGGAAAGAAGCTACATTCTTTTCTTGACTCCGCCAGACCACTGATATCATGGTTTTGAGTCCTAACCAAAAGCAATCCTGAACTACCTCCTTAGAAAGAGGTGAAGCACCAGGTTAAGGAAATTTTTCCAAGAGATGTGGAGGAAAGGAGAGAAAAGCAGGCTCTTGTCTTGTCTTCTTAGGAATCCTTAAGTACAGATCTTGACCTTGAGCTATAGGACAGGGCCACAGCCTGCAAGGGGTGATCACTATTAGCTACTGCCACATTTGCTTGTAGAGGGACCTGGGCAAGGAAAGACGTAACAATGTGTTTAACTCTCAAAGCAACAGTAGCTCAGTCAGAGGAAACAGAGGAAAGGAAGACTACAGATTTGTCTGGAGGGCTGGGGATGCGGCTCCGTGATTGAGCACTTGCCTGGCATCCATGAGACCCTGGGTTCAATCCCCAGGAAGCCTGTGTACCTTTCAAAGTCTCCTTGTGCTGAGCTGGACAACTCTCTGAGGCGTAATTATAGTCCAGAAATCCTTCCCAGTGTCCTTCACATGACACAAGCGCCTGCTCTGACACCATGACAAGCTCTCTCAGTGCTTAAAACATGCCCAGGGTCCCAGGTCACTTCCTGACCCACTATGTAAACTCTAGAAAAGCCCCTGAGGGGACCAAATAGGATGGAAAGGTAGGCAGGGCTCTAGAGCAGCCCTGGAGAGATAAAGGCAAAGGTCCCACAAAAAGTTCAATTTCCCTCATGAACCCTCCTCAACGGTCCCTCAGCTCCACCAACCACAGGAAAAGGCTGAGGCGGAAGAATCCAGAGGGAACACCGAGGTTGCCATTTAGAGGATCTCTGCCTAGAAACTCCTTGCCCCACTCTCCCTTCCCATTGTGTCTCACCGACACCCCACCTTCCCCAATTCAGATCACATCTGGAACAAAGAGTGCTCAGGCAGCCCTTCCGCGGTCCCCGTTGCGGTGCGTCCCTTTATCGGTCATTCTTGTGGCACCGACATCTCCCCTTCAAGGTTCTGATCAGTCCTGACTTGACATTTTTATTTGACTGTGTTTTGACCCTTTTCCCTGACCCCACAGGGAGCTCTTTAAGGGCAGGTCCTGTGTCTAGTTTTGCTGAGGGTTCTATTTCTAACACCACGTGCTCAGTCAGGCTCCACACAAAAGGAAGCCATTGGGGCCAGAAGTGTAAATACAGAAAGAAAGGAGCGGGCCAGGGGGGCCCAAGAAGAGCCACACTGAAGAGCTAAGGTGACAGGCTTGTAAGTGGGACCTGTGGCCTCACTGGTTTCTTCTGCAGAGTCACACTCACCTGGCTGACTGCTTGCTTCATTGTGGCTTTATTCACATATGTGTTTACTTTAGCTCTCTATTCACAGAAAATGTTTCCCATCAACTGAACCCAATGCTCTGGGCAATGGCTGGTGGCTATCAGCTAACCTTAGGTACAGTCCCCTACAACCAAAAAACAATTCCAATTCTTTGATCACTTTTGCCCAGAAAAATCCTCAAAACACATCCATCATCTTCCAACTCTCTATAAGAAGGAACTTGCAAAGAACCCCCGCTGTGGGGAGCCACTCCAAATACAAGTACCTTTAAGTCTTGGTGCACCATGAGGATCTGAAAGATCACTGGAGTCTGGCGAGGTAGTGCCATGACTCGTGACACTTGACTGGGTCTCTTCCCTCCTCAGATAACAAGGCTAACAAGGCGTGGCCCTAGGAGCAGGCATACCCCTGGGATTGAGCTACACTCACCTAATCCTTTGTAATCCTACCCCTTTGCCCTGTTTGGGATAGAATGTTCCATAGAAACTCCCTTTATGTGTCCCTTCTCTTGTTCTGCCTTTGGGTGTGGCCTTCCTAGATGTCAGTCAACCTGCTGACAGCAGACATCAGGAAGCTAGACTCAGCCCCCTGAAACCTGACCCCTGCCTCATTTGAATGGCTTCCTCCGCAGCCCTCTCTCTATCCACAGACCCCTAAGGTCAGAGGAGCAATCACCCAAAGAAAAAGGTATTTCTCTGTCTCTGTGTGATTTTTCATGCAGCTCCGTTCACCTGGAGTGACCCTGAGTGTTTGTCGTGAGACACAATACCCCATGAGGAGAATAATGGAGGAAGAGAGTCAGAAGGAGCTGAGTCAAGTACAGCGGAAGTGTATCATTTGAGGATGCTTTCAGGAGGCACAGAAAAAGTCACCATCCACCTCCCAAAAAGATGGGAAGACTGGTTTCTCTAGCTGACACTTCATTCCTTTCAGATATACTCTGGGAATGTTTTGTTGTTTCTTATTTTTTTTCACCTATGGGGAAAACTGTTCTGATGGCTTCTCTTCCACCTTTTTCTAGCAAGTTTGATGCCACTTTGCCCCTGGCCAGCATACCCGTGCCTTAGCTGCTTTAGCAGAGGCAGGAATGCACTCTGACACACGTCTAGGAAGAAAACACTAGAGAGCAGGATCCAGCAGGTCATAGAGTACCAGGGCCTGGCAGCCAGCAAACTCCCAACCATGAGAAATCCTACCCAGAAACCGAGCCCAGGTATGCTCCAGGCTTAAAACATTAGAACCAGCCAGGTGGGGCCAAGAGAAAGATGGAAGCTCTCTCACCCTTGTGTTGCAAGAAAAGGTATCTCCAGCTTTCTGACCTTGTGAACTCCAAGGGAAAGCTGGAGATGGGCACAAAACCCAGGAGGCACAACCTAGGGGTCAAAGGGGTGCTACATGAGCCTCCAGTTACAAGAGGCGCAGCCAATCAAACAACTCAACGAAAATGTGAAAGGCACTCTGAAGACCATGATGGGCAATTCCCAAGCTAGGAACAAAAGAAGCCCTGAGGTTGGGCAGAGCAGACTGGCAGAGAGTCTGGTGCACAGTGTGGTGGCCTGATCCCACAACTCCTGGCAGTTGCCATCTGGCTGCTGTGAAAATATCGGCTGGTGATGTCTCCCTGCCATTCCCAGGGCTGGCATTTGGGAACAGTGTGGAGACAGAAGGAAGCAGAGGCCTTCAAGGTTGGTAAGAAATGCACTGTTAAACGCCACACGTGGGCATCCAAAACAGGCTGACAGACTCAAGACAATCACGAAGGATCAAGGGCCTGGGGAGTATAATGAGGATGAAAAGCAAATTCCACACCAGTAAGGTATGAATGGCATCCTTAGATGGGAAAAAGTGAATTTTTACATTTTTGAAATCCTATAGTAAACCAGTTGAAGTGATGTCCCATTCACTCATTTATTCATTCATTTATTCTATGTATTCTACACATGCATTCACTGAGGGCACCTGGAACCATGTTAGGAGCAAAAGACACAAAATCTATTTGGAAACCTAAGGGATGCTCCTAAAATCATGGCCAAGAAAGAGAGGAGGCCAAGGAGTGCAGCATGGTGACTATGTGGCTATTCTATAAATACCATAGGGGAGAACATGCACTCCGCCATGCTTGTCACCAAATTTCGCAGCCTTATACTAGCTGCTGACTTACCTCCGCTGGGAGGCATCTGGCATGCAACCCCTGGACTAGCAGCTCTAGTCCCTTGTTGCTCAAATATTCTTTCACATACCATCAGGTAATGTGCATTTAGCAAACAGCTACGGAGCAGAGGCTACAGCAAGATCTGTAATGGGCTCTCAGGAGGAGGTGTGGCCAGGTTTGATTAAGCACAGAAACAAGGATAGGGTTTGGGTAGGCAGAGAGATGAGGTGAGGGCACTCCTGCAAGCAGGGCTGTTCCCACAGCAAGGGCTGCTGTGAGCCTTAGGGCCTGGACCCACCAGGTGTGTTTGGGACAAAGAGGAGACGGGCTTGGCTTAAGGGGAAAGCACCCCTAGAGGAGGAGGAAGAGAAGGCAGCAAAGACCTCACAACAACTTCAGGCTGACATCTGAGAAGAGGAAGGCAGGTGATGCTAGCTCCAAATCAAATACAGGTCTCCACCACCTGTGCTCTTTTCAGCTATAAATTAAGAATGAGTTGCTGGAAAGGTAAGGAAGGTATAGGCAGGAGATTCAAAAATTAACAAAACTTGGAGGCTGTGGCCTTGTGAGCAGAACAACATTATTCCTAATTATCTGAAACTAAAGCACTCCAGGGCCAGACAAATAACCCAGCTGAAATACCACAGCTGTCTAAGAGCCGTGTGCAGGCCATGGTGTAGTGATTAGGAACACACGCTGACAAGACATGATCGGTGGAGAAGAGCATGCTACAAGCAATACGTTTATTGGGATATGTGAGCAGTGAAAATAAATACATGTAAATGCACAGAAAAACACCATTTTTACCTTTATGTTTTCTAAAAGAAAGAAAGAAAAGAAGGAGAGGCTTTTTTTTTTAGTTGTAGTTGAACACAATACCTTTATTTTATTTATTTATTTTTATGTGGTGCTGAGGATTGAACCCAGGGCCTCGCACACGCTAGGCGAGCGCTTTACTGCTAAGCCCCAGCCCCAGAAGGAGAGGGTTTTTACTAAGACTTTATAAAAGCTGGAGGTTTATTACCAATTACTCTCTTCTCCCCCATGTCAGTACCCATGTATTCATATTTTTTTCTTTATCAGTTCAAAGTCTACTAACATATAATTCCTAGTGTTACACCCTTACATGACAGAGACCAAATCCAATTTTCTGGAATACTTATCAGTTATTTGATAATAAAATAAAAGTAATAATACTACCTTTCCTTTGGGAAGTTTTTAGAATTTTTATTTTTTTTTTCATTTCATTTCATTTATTTATTTACTTACTTACTTATATTCCCTTTGGCATTACTGGGGATGAAACCCACAGTCTTTTGCAAGCTAGGCAAGCACTCTACCAGTGAACCACACCCCCAGTCCCACCAATTTAACTTTTTTTTTGCACCAGGAATTGAACCCAGGGGTACTTAACCACTGAGCCACATCTCCAATGTTTTTTATTTTGAGACAGGGTCTCACTTAAGTTGCTTAGGGCCACACTAAGTTGCTGAGGCTGACCTGGAACTTAGGATCCTCCTTTCTCAGCCTCCAGAGCTGATGGAATTACAAGTATGCACCACCACACCCAGCCTAATTTAACTTTTAAGAGAACTATTAAACTGCTATTCCGCCAAGTGCCTTCATGCCAAATCACCTGCTATACAAAATCCTAAAATCCACAAACCTATCCCAAAAAAAGACAATCTTCTCACTAAAAGATATCCTTCACTAATGTCTTTACTAACAACCAATAACTGGTTTTCCCCAGATTTGATGGAGCAGGGAGACATAAATTCATTTTTATAGCCAGTGGCTTTTTACAAGTAGTTTTAAGATGTGATGTTTAAGTTAATGATCTGATGTGGTAAAGCAGTGTAAGGCATTAGTTAAACCAGGAGTCTGAGCCATATGTCCCAGCGCCCAGCTAAATTTGTTTGGTTGTATGATGCTAAATATCTGAGTAAACTGTTTTTCCCAATACTTATCCTGCATTAAGATTCCAAGGCAGGGCTGGGGTTGTGACTCAGTAGTAGAGCGATCGCCTTGCACGTGCGAGACCTGGGTTCAATCCTCAGCACCACATAAAAATAAATAAGTAAAATAAACGTATTGTGTCCAGCTACAACTAAAAAATTTTAAAAATTAAAAAAAAAAAAAAAGATTCCAGGGCAAAGCCAGGCCTGATGGCACAAGCCTATAGTCCCAGCTGGTTGGGAGGCTGAGGCAGGAGGATCATAAGTACAAGGCCAGCCTGAACAACTTAGCAAGACTTTGTCTCAAACTAAAAAAGAATGGGGGAGCTGGGGTTGTGGCTCAGCGGTAGAGCGCTCGCCTTCCACGCAGGAGGCCCTGGGTTCGATCCTCAGCACCACATAAAAAAATGGATAGGTAAAATAAGGGTATTGTGTCCAACTATAACTAAAAAATAAATATTAAAAAAAAAAAAGGACTGGGGATATAGCTCAGTGACAGAGCACCCGGGGTTCAATCCCCAGTACCACAAAATAAACAAAAAGATTCCATGACAACACTGCTGGCTGCCTCCCCTCCAGATGTGTTTGTCCTTGGTATCATACCTTGATTATTAGTGGGACTCAATGCCACCCAGCATAAAAGCCTCTACTTCCAGCCTCCTTTGCTGCTAGTCACATTTATGTAATCATGTTGTACTAGACCTCTGAGAAATTAATGGGAGCTGATCCAGTCACTAGGAGCACCTCAGTCTGCACTTCTGCTTTTCCACCTCCTTCAGGCCTGTACTTGGATCAGATATCTGGTCCTCCAGTAGCCTCTTGGACCTGGAGGCTAAAGTGAGGATGAAAGTCACATACTGGGATGATAGAATAAAAAATAGGAACCTGGGGCCCTGATAACCCTATGGAGCTACCCTGAAATCCTCAGACTTCTTTTCAAAGATAAATGTATACCTTATTTGATTGATTGATTGATTGATTGATTGATTGATTGATTGTAGCACTAGGACTCAGGGCTCTGCACATGCTAGGCAAGGTCTCTACCTGTGGGCTATGTCCCCAGACCTACACCTCATTTTAGTCACTGTTATTTTGTTTTGTTTCTTAGGTTATATACAGTCAGACCTAAACTTAATGTGCATTATATATCCACAAAGAATACTGTGTGCCATAGACATTTCACGGCTGGTAAGTGGAAAATGACTGTTTCAAGTAGGTGATCAGGATAATAAAACATTTTTTTATTCCTTTATTTTATTTACTTATTTTTATGTGGTCCTGAGGATCGAACCCAGTGCCTTACATGTGCCAGGCAAGTGCTCTACCACTCAGCCACAACCCCAGCCCCAATAAAACATTTAAACACGTTACTTTTTACTAATAGTTTATAACAGCTGTATATTATCACTGACTACCTTCTTTTTCCCACAAAGATAGTCCCCATACATTCATACTCTTTTTCTCTATTAGTTCGAAGTCAGCTAACATACAATTCCTAGTATTCTTCCCTTATATGGCAATGACCAAAATCCAACTCTCCAGAATACTTAATAAAAACCAAGGGAAACAGGACAGTGTCCCCAGGTCTACAAAACAGAAAGTTATGATTCCCAAATTGAAGGCGATGGGCAAGGAATGGCATAGCATTTTTAAAATCATTTTCAAATCATGCTCACACTGCAATGAAATAATAATGAGGGTCAACGAGGTACCCATTGGATATATAGAATCCTAGGCAAATATCCACCCACAGACTACTGTCAGGGGGCTACTCCAACTCACATGTGAGATTTACAGCTGACAAACATCAGCACCAACCATGAGGTACACTGTACCAGGCTCACATCTGGCCATGTGTTGACAAGGTCCTTCAAAATAGTACCCTATGTAGAAATCCTCTTTCTCCTCAACAGGCCACCTGGAGGGTCCTCCCATGGCAATCCCGAAACACACTTAAGGACAAAGAAAGGATCAAAGCACTGTCTTCTGGAAAACAGAGTGACATTTAGGTCTCCTGCCCTCTCCTACCAACAGCAGCACTTTGGCAGGGCAGCCTTTCCTTTCCAAGAGCCTAGAGTCCAAAACACAAACCTTATAAAAGTAAGGCTAGCTTGAAATTAGGCTCAATTAAAACTTCATCACGAAACTAATAAACTCTTACAATTTTATTATCCTAGCCCAGCTTTCTAAACAGGTTCAATTATGCAACATTAAAGCACTTTTCCTAATTCTCCTAGCATGATAAGGATATATAAAAAAAATGATAATAATAAAGAAAATTCAGCTTCTATAACACATTTTCTACCAACACATCTGCTGCTTCTTATCCCATCATCCAAAACAATCTCTAGGTAGAAGTACTCTGAAAGAGGTCACCAAAAGTTTGAATTTATTTAGTACATTTAAAGAACAGAATTGGGGAAGAAGGTTCAGAACATGATAAAGAGATAAAATAATGGTTAAGGGAAAAAGAGAAAACAGATTTTATTTTATGTAACTTAAAACTTCTACACATATCATACCTAAAATGAATATCTAACATTCCATACTCTTGCAAGAAGGAAGATTCTATACTAAGGGGATGAAGAGAACACAGGTAGAAAAGATAAAAGTAACAAAGGCTATTTTAAAGTAAATTGGAAAGTATATCTGTGTGTGTGTGTGTGTGTGTGTATACACACTCACACATATATGTGTTTAATATATATACATATATGTATGTATATAGATATACATATATATATATACACATATATATATGTGAACCCTATATGATTTGTATATATATGAACCCTACATGATTTTAAAATGTCTGGAAGAATATGCTAAATGTAAGAATTGATATTGCTAAAGGAAAATACTGAATTAGCTCTCTCTTCTATTTGTTTATGTGTACTTTCTAAGTTTTCTACAACAATTTGCAATTTTTAACAATTAACAAGAACATTAACAGAAAAATAACCACATCTGGAACAACTTGGAACAAAACAAGGTCTGAAGGATTTCTGAGCTTAAAACAGAAGAACACAGAGAGAGTGAAGTCCCTGGGGCCCATGTCACCCCCAAAGTCCTTTAACTCAAATGCCCAGCTCTCCGGGACAGGATGCTCAAAGTGATTTTAAGCATATACCTTTAAGCAACTGTATGCTGTCTACAGTCAGGTTAGGCAGGAGACAACACAAACCACCCTACAAATAGAGAGTATTCCTAGGTCCTCTGATTCAGCCCTGGTGAACTATGGAAATCACTACCAACTTGCTATTTAATTATACCTAACACTTGCTTTACAATCCAGTTTATGGATACTGGGTGTTTAATAAACAGTTACTTCTCAGTTCCTTGCTTTTAAATACCAGGTAGTTTTGGGATTAATGTCATCCCTGGGCTACCAGGAGGTCTGTAACACTACCAGCCAGGTCATGTTCTCCAAACTGGCACTGTCATCTCAATCAGCTCGCCATTTAAAAAAATTGCCCCTTCTTCTGATGGTCTCTTCTCTGGTGGGTACCTTAAGTTGAGGTGTTTAGGCAGAAATTCAAGCAGGTGGCACAGGTCTGCTTTTACTTGCTGTTCCACAAAGAGGGAAATCCGTCTTTGATTACCTACACAACTTCCCTCAAGTGGGAAAAATAAATGTGTTCTTGCAGCACGTATCAGAATTACACATTGTCAACCTTGCCTGCTAATTGGAGTTCAAACTTATCCCACCAGTTTTCCCTGGCACTCATTCCACTCCCGCATCCCCTCCCACTCAAGAATGGAATATTTCAGGCAAGGTTCCACGGGGAATCCACTCCTACTGAGGCCACGGCCTCAGAGTGAAGGTGCCATTAACCCTCCAGCCCAGCTCTTCCTACTACTCACTGTTGCTGGACTTAAGGTCGCGGTGGATGATGGGGACGATGGCCTCATCATGTAGGTAGTTCATCCCTCTGGCGATCTGCACGGCCCAGTTCACCAGGATATCCGGGGGGATCCTTTTCCCGGATAACACTCTATTCAAAGGCCCTCCGCGAGCAAACTCCATGACTAAGCAGAGGTTGGGTTCCTTCAGACACACACCCCTAAGAGCAATGATGTTGGGGTGCTTCAGCATGGAGAAGAGCTTGGCCTCTTGGCGAACGTTCTCTATGGTCTGGCTGATGTCCTCATCGGGGTCGTGGCGAGCGGCTTTCACGGCTACCTCGTCGCCTATCCAGAAAGCACGATAGACCTTCCCAAAGCCCCCAATGCCAATAATCTCTTCCAGGGTTAGCTCCGCAAAATCAATCTCTAACACTGAAAAGGAAGAAAGAAAGATGTCAAGAACATCCTCAACACATTTGCCATTCATTTACCTCAATGGGTGAACATAACAAGTTTGTCCTTTCCCTGGGCTCTTCTGTCTCCCCATTTGTTATAAAGTAAACTCCAGAAGAGCAAGAACTGGGATCAGCCTCTTTTTTCATTTGTTCTCTTCTTAGTGACCACTTAGTGACCAGCAGCATATAGTGGATGTTCAATAAATATTCACAGAATAAATTCCACATGGAAAACCAGGGAGCCTCCTCTACCAAGACCAACCACTTTAACTAAAGGGAACATCAGGGATCCTTATCTGGGACCTACTCACTGTGTACTTGGTGGTAAGAGGCACACAACCCAGGGCCAGGGCAGACATACTACAGCCTTACCACAGCTTGAGAAAAAGTGTTTGCAGAAATCTGATCAGAGGATGCGAAGAGTCACTGACTCTCATAACAGGACAGGGGAGTAAGAAGGTGAATGAAGAAGAAGTCTCAAGGAAGATAACACTTGACATGGAAGGCATCTCATCAGGTGATGAAGGAGAACAGGGTGAAGGACAAACAGACAGGGGGAAGAACATGAGCAAGAACATGGGACATGAGAGTACATGATATATTAGGAACCCGAGGGAGTCCAGTGTGCCTGGATCATATGCACTGGGATAGGAGACGAGGCCCCAAGACTTTGGGGGGATAACCAGGTAGTGAAATGCTTTCAGGCCAATCTGAAGGGCTTGAACGTCACACTGTAAACAACAGGAGTCATGTCGTGTTCAGAAGGGTAGGGCTGTTTGACCTGCGATTCAGGAAGGATGGCAACTCGGGCAGCCATGTACAGTAAAACCTGAAAGTAAAGGGCCACTGAGAAAGCCACTGTGGGGACCCAAGCATGCTGACTCTCAGCAGCTGTGAGGATGGGAGGACTGAGACCACCTGGGAGACTGGCAGAATCTGGTTCTACCAGGACCTGATGATTGAGATGTATGGGAAAGGAA
Source organism: Ictidomys tridecemlineatus (assembly GCF_052094955.1). Lineage (NCBI taxonomy): Eukaryota > Metazoa > Chordata > Mammalia > Rodentia > Sciuridae > Ictidomys > Ictidomys tridecemlineatus. The sequence goes on from NC_135481.1 coordinate 93,811,484, forward strand.
CCTCACAGGAGACATCTTACTCTAAAGACACCTGCCCCAGCTCAATCCCCAGTGTTTCCAGTATCACCCAAACACTCATTCTCCTTCCCAAATCCAGAGTCTGAACCCAAGGTACTTGATTATACCTTTTGCTCTGTTTGTAAAGGTTTTCATGGGTAGATAATAATAGCCACCAGTGATTATAAATCTTGGGCTACTTATGATGTTAAGTGCTGTTAGGAGCAAAATGTTATTTTCTGTTTCTCTCGTGAAACCCTGTTCTCTTCTCTGCCCCCTCCATCTCTTTTGTCTTTACCTGGCTGATTTAAATTCATTCCTCCAGTTTCAAATGTCAATTTCATAGAAGAACTTTTAGCCCCCAGACCAATGAAGTCAAGCCCCCCCCCCCCCGCATTGAACTTTTGATAACAATCTCCACTTTTCAAGAATCATCAAGGTTATAAATTACTTAAGTACTTGTCCGATGACTGTTTTCCTGCTGGATCATGAAATGCAAAAGGGCAGATATTCTGTCAGCCTTTTTCACTACTGTACTCACCATACCAAACATTTAGAAGGTGACCAAGAGATCACTGAAGTAAAATGAAAATAACACCAACAAAAATCTACCTCAGGGGCTGCAGCTGTGGCAAAGCTGTAGCGCATTCACTTGGCATGAGTGAGACACTGGGTTTGATTCTCAGCACCGCATATAAATAAATAAATGTCTATCAACAACTAATATATGTGTGTGTGTATATATATATATATAATATATATATATATATTTTTAATCTATCTCAGTAGGAAATAAACCAAATTCTGATCTATAAAAGTAAATTGGGCCATCTGAAACAAACACAGAGAATCATCACACTTTACTAAAAAACTAAGAAAACAAATATATATTTCTGAACTTTTGGCAAGACCAATGGAGGAACTGCCCACTGCTGGCTGTTCCCTTCCTCTTACTTGGCCAGCCCCATGACACCCCCGCTCTCCATTCAGATGCTGGTGGTGTTCAAAAATCTGTTCTTGCTTAATTATAGTACTTCCATCCTATCTGAAGCTGATATTCATGTGTGTTTTGCAATACAATTGACAGTCTGCACAAAGGAAATGCTTAGGAAATGTTAGATGTAACTGCCTTTAGGTATACAGACGGTAGAGAGCATGTTGACCCCCAAAGTGCCAAATGTTATTGCCTTGGAGCTGGGATAGAGCTCAGTGGTAGAACACGGACCCCGCATGCACAAGGCCTTGGGTACAGTCCCCAGTACCACACACACAAAAATGTTTCAACTTCATCTGGAAGTTTCCCTGAAAAATAAATGGTATGGAAGACACTAAATCTAGTCCCTAGCAGCCATTCCAAAATCCTTCTAGCATGCATATGCCAGAAAGTTAAAAAACTACATTTCCCAGGCTCCCTTATATATAGCTAAAGTTCTGGGTGCAAATTAAATTCACCAACTGGATGCACAGGGTTTGCAAGGCAGAAGTGAGGTGGAGACCATCTTCTCACTGCTCCTTCTGGTGAGTATGGCTTTCTGCATTCGCGTGTGAGTGTTCAATCACTAGCTCTGCAGATGGAGGAAGGAATGTTTCATAGCCAAAATGGATGCCTAATCTCTCAGTTGCAGATACAGCAGGGTGTTCTTGAAGTCAACATCTTCCATGGCAGTTCCAGATTCTGTAACCTTCCCAATGAGAGAAGTAACAGGTCTCCTGGTAGGCCAGTTCTGCAACGTTCTGGAAGTTCTTCCCAGAGGTCCAGCCAAAAGCCTCTTCTCCCAGCCCTTCCAACAATTCCGTGAGAACCTATTTTCTATGCTAAATCCCTATCTTATTTAAAATGAGTATTTCTGTGTCCTGAAAATGAATCTTGACTGATTACTAATTTTTGCCTGACGTCATTTATATGAATGAAAAAACATGCCTATGTTAATGAGAGATTAAGAATCCTCTTGGAGCCGGACATTGTGGCACATGCCTATAATCTCAGCAGATCGAGAGGCTGAGGCAATAGGATTGTGAGTTCAAAACCAGTCTCAGCAACAGTGAAGTGCTAAGCAACTTGGTGAGACCCTGTCTCTAAATAAAATACAAAATAGGGCTGGGGATGTGGCTCAGTGATTGAATGCCCCTGAGTTCAATCGGTAGTGCCATTCATCATCATCATTATCATCATCATCCTTCTCCTCCTCTTCCTCCTCTTGGAGAAATATATAAGAGTCTCTGGTCAAAGAGGGAATCATTCTTTTTTTCCCCCCATACCAGCATTCACACTGATAAAACTATGTGCATCTCCAACTTAGTATTCAACTTAGTATTTATTATCTTATTTCCTCAACGGAGCCTTTGAATTCTCCTGAAGGAACTGTTGTATTTTTTTTATATAGTCTTCCTTCTTTCCTCTGGTCTGAAACATAGCTGTCAACACAAAGTAAGTATTCAATATTTATTTAAATGCCTGTGGCTATAAAAGATGTGATTCAGGACAAGGGTGCTGAAAGGACAGCTCCTCCAATAGCATCTCACAGAAAGCAGGAAACCTCTTAGGGTAGAACATAAAATCTCAGGCTTTTTTTTTTTTTAATTCAGTTAAGGAACCTCTATGACCAGCCTTCAAGAAAAGTACAGAACAAAAGTTCAGCTTTCAAACATAAAAGACAGAAGATGGGAAATGGGGTTGTTTTTCCTTTCCTGCTTCCCTGCTAAGAAGTCCCTCTGGATGGGAGTTAAGGAACTGGACCTTCAGTTGCAGCAGTGAGTATGTGAGGCTCTTCCTCGCTTCGGTTCCAGTCAAGACCTGGTTTTAAACAAGAATCAGGTCAACCTGCATTCAGCACATTTTTCAGTTTCTGAGGAAGGATATTTCCAGGAATATCCTTCCTCAGAAGGAACGCCAGGAACAAAACCTATTTCATTTTTGGTGTCAAGATGTTATTCCCTCTCGATTGCATGTTTAGAAACAATGTATAGGCACATTCTGGTGGGTTTGAAGCAAGTGAGTGGTATCGATCCTGTTCATTTAAAAATCATATGTAACCTGAAAATATAACCTTCTATTTCTAGAGGATGTAGGAAAAAGAAGCATATGTTCATAATGTAAATCAATGCTGACCTTAATGTATGCCCTACTTGAAAGCAGACATACTCTCCTAAGAGAAACTTTAAAAAAAAAATACTTAGGATTATATTTCCCAGAATGATAACATTTGGAACTGTACATTTTTAAATCACTTACTAAAATAGAGAATAATGTGTTCCCAGGTTATTTACATTTGTCATCCATTCAGAGCTAAACTCTAAGACCTACATTGGAGGGGATAAAAGCACTATGTAAATGAAAGATGGTTTATATTATCACTATCATATTTTTCCTTTGATGCAAGATTTAGAAATTTCCTCTTGAGTTCTGAATAAAGTTTGAAACAAAGTTTTCATTTTGAGAAACAATACTATGAAGCTAATCATGAACACTTTACTGCTTGACTTCCTGTGTTCCATTTATGATCCAGAATGTAATGCTAAAATACATGCCCCAGGGAAGTTTAAAAGGGCAACTCTGAAGAAGAGTTGTCAGTGGCTCAATTTTATTCTGAGTCTTTAGGGACAAGTTTTGTCCTTCACCTTTATTTTCTGACTGACCCTAACTGAACTGGTGGACAGGGCATGCAGATAAGAGATGTACATGTCCTTATCAAAGTACCACACTGACATTTTACATTTACACCACCAATTTCCCTCATGTAAATTATAAGCACCTCATATCTTATCGTTTCTTTATTCCCTGGCATGTAACACAGTATCTATCATTCCTTAGATACTCAATAATCAGTTTTTGACTGGAATTAAGGTTTCTGAATTATCAAGAGTTAATTTCAGTCAAGATAAGAGATCCAAATGAGGCCAAATAAGAGCACTTACTGGGACTTTCAAACACCATGTTCTTGAAGTCAATTCTTTCAATAAGCATAAAGTTCTGCCTTCTTTCCCATCATTTGGGTTCTAGATTTAGGAATCCACTCTATCCAAGGTAACTTTTGCTACAAAAAAAGATAAGGTCAGGCCACCTTTCAGGAAAAGAGCTTCTGTAGGTAAGAACACTGTTGACATGTCTGACTCTCTAAGACACATTCACTCCTAAGTGTGGACAGCCATGAGGACAAGACACTGAAGAAACTGAGCTCCTGCTCATGACCTTCACAGAACTCTTCTACTCTGACATTAGCTGTCCCTAAAATTAAAATCATAGAATTTTTAACTCACAAAATTTGACTTACAATTAAAATTACACTGTTTTCTAACATGCCAGACTATTTGTATGTCTTCCAACATATGGCCACATTCATCTTCAACACTACTTCAAAACACTATGCCAGGACCTTTGCATGGCCCTCAACTTACCAATACCAGAGCCAAGAAGATGTAGCACCCAGAAACAATTTAAAGTAATTTGCCACCTACAGCCATTATAAAGATCAAGACGAAGTTTTAAATTAAATGAGAGGGAAAAGAAAGAACAAGAAGTGAAAATTTGAATATTACTTTAACAGTCAAACCACCAAAAGAAAAACAAAAAAACAAGGAAAGAGGTTATGTTTTTGACATTAAGTGCTAGTATTTAAAACACATCTTAAGACAAAGTAACACAAGTGTTCAGATGAAAATAAGTTACAGGACAAGAAGATAACTTATGAATAAAAATTTAAGACTACTCAAATTCAGCCCTTGGTAATGATTTTTTTAAGTCAACTAAGGTGCTAAGTATATAAAATATGGAACAAGTAGTAATCAATATATATTAGCAATACATTGTAACAGGGAGGAAATTATGTAAATTCTCAAATACAAAACAGTGTAAACTGCATTAGGAGGTATTTACACCTTTCTTCTAAAATGACAAAGTATAATTGATTAAGGGATTTTAATAGCAATTTAACTTCTTTGGAAAAAAACAAAGGAAATTTCATTACAGGGTGTAGAACAGGGGGGCTCCTGGGAAATTGATGAAAACCAGGACAATTGAGATTTAGCCAATTCCAAATATAGGCAAGGATCTAGGGTGAGAAGAAAACAGAAAATGTATTGTCTAAAGAGTGACTGGGACTTAGCCACTGTACCTGTGCTTCTTAACTTTTCAAGGGGAACGACATACTTTTCCCCTTCTAATCATTTCTCCACCAATCACTTGCCCTCCCCTGTTTCTTAGCACAATATTCAGTGAGACTCCTAAAGGTACAACTTCTGAGAAACAGGATTAGGATCCCAGAAATCAACACCACATTTCGGAGGCACTTGGCTCTGAGTTCACACACGCTTCCGGGTCTTGTGAGCCAGCCCAGCCCTTAGGGAGACACCTCCATCTCTCTTAAAGCAAATACCTTTAAGAGGCGGGGACAGCCCATTGAAGAGGTCGGCAAGGTCCCTGACTTGGAAATTAAGGTTAAGACAGTAACCATCAGCTTGCCTGAAATCTTTCCAGATTTGGAGGGCAAGTTGGAAGAGGAAAGGATCGGGAAATGGGGAGACTTTCATGCTGGGGTTTCAGGATGTGGAAACCAGAAGCTGCTGCTAAGGTAGTCAGATGAAGGTTAAGAAGTCCAATCCCCTGAGTTCCGGGCAAAGCCTGGGGCTTCTTTAGCTTATCCACCGCATCAACTAATAGACCCCGAGCCCCAGAGCGCGCGCATCCACCCATACCCCGGTCAATCATTCCCTATCCAGGTTCCCCACCCCTAACAAACCTCCCGAAGGGCTCCCCTTCCTCCTCCACCACCCCAGGGCTCCATCCTTCCACCTCCCCGCCGGATCCCCAGCCCCGCCTTCATCTTACACTGAATGGGCGGGTAGCAACTGGGGTCCTCGCCTCCAGGCTGGCAGCGGCTGGAGAAGGCGCTGCGCGGAGTCACGTAGTTGCTGGGGAAGATGCCCACCCGCTGGTTCAGCTGCCCGGTCCACCAGCCCTCGTCGCCGGACACCTGGGAGTCCTTGGACAGCACCTCCACCACGTCGCCCAGCCGCAGGGTCAGCTCGTCCTCTCCCGCCGCCTCGTACTCGAACACGGCCGTCCAGTAGGGCAACGGTGCTTCGGAGCCCAGCTCCCCGGGGGCCGCCGCCGCCGCCGCCGCCGCCTCCTCCTCTTCTTCCTCCTCCTCCTCGGCCCCGGCCCCAGTTCCATTCTCCCCAGGCGGGGCGGCATCGGCGGCGCTCGCCAGGCAGCCGAGAAGCGCTCTGGAGGGCTCCATGGAGCGGCCGATCCATAGGGTGCGGGGCTGTCGCCGCCCGCAGGAGCCGCCGCCGCCTATTGTTCATGCGGCTCCGCAGAGCTGGGGGGACCCCCCTCCCCCGACGGCGGCCGCAGGTAGGGCCCGAGGTGGCGGGGCGGGGAGAGCTGGCTGGCCCGGGCTGGCGCGGCGGGGAGACAAGTGCGCCGAGCACGAACGCTCACCGCAGCATAGGGGCGCGGCGGGCCGGACTCCCCGCCTGCCCGCTCGCCCCCGGGGGCGGCCTCACCTCCTCAGCCGCCGGTACCTGCTAGCGCTGCCGGTGCCCGCCGCCGCCCGCCGGCTGCCGCTCCCCTCTCCGCCCCGCGCCGCGCCCCGCCCCCCGCGCCGCCCGCACGCCCGGGACCACCTGACGCGGGCCTGGCTCCGCCCCAACCCTGCGGACCCGGGGGGCGGTGCCGTCAGCCCCGGGCCCGCCCCCGTACCAGCTCGCTCTCCCATTGGCGGCGGCGGCCAGTCCACAGGTTCCTCTCGCCGTGGTTGGGGCAGCCTCGCCGGCCGCCTCCCAGGTCCCTCCACCCCCTGCGCCTTTGTCGCACCGCCCCCCTCTGCGGGCTCTGCTATTCTCAAACCCCAGGTTGACCCAGCGCTGTCTCCCATTGGCCCGCCGCAGCTCCGACCATTGGTCCACGGCACCTGTCCATATCCTGGGAGAGTTCAACACCGGCAGGAAGAGGCTCCGGCCTCATTGGGTGTGTGAGGAGGGAAGGTGGGTCCTAAAAGGTACCGCTGAGAGTTCATTCAGAGCGAAAAGGCTGGAAGGGAAGACGCTCCCATTGTTTACCATGGGTGGGTAGAGGGGCTCCACTGGGCAGCACCGGTATTCTTCATCCTAAAGGGTCTTTTGAAAGTGAGCAGAGGAGAAAGGAATTGGGTTGCACCCCGGAGAGAGCTGTCTTCTCCAGCTTCCTTTTTAGTTGATTCTCTACCTCTTAAGATCTGCCTCTACCCTAGTGCAACCTGGTGGATCAGCTTTCATACTACCCCAAACCCGCCCCCACCACCCCTACCCCAGAGCCTTTCATCTCCTAGTTAAGCCTTTCAGGACCACTGGAATGTTCATTAGAAGAACTCTTGAAACTACACTTCTCGCCTCAATGAAGACTGCGCACGGCTCTCCCTTTGGGGTTCCTGTAAGAAGAGATTCCAATACCGTCATTGTTTTAAAATTCAGAAAGGCAAAAGACTATCTAGGTGTTGTGGCTCAGGTCTGTAATTCCAGGTACTTGGGAGGCTACGGAAGGAGGATCCCAAATTCAAGGCCAGCCTTAGCAATTTAGCGAGACCCTGCCTCAAAATTTAAAGAAAAAAGGTGAGAGACCACCTTACTGGGGCTTCACACTGCGGCTGGGAAAGCAGTCATGAAGTGGGGTTGGTGTCTCTGAAGATAATTAACTTTTCAACAATCCTTGGGTTTCTCTTGGTTAGTAAAATTGCCATCTTGGATCATGGTGACATGTAAAGAGATCAGATCAAGCAGAACATACATAAAACCTGTGCTGCCACTCATTCTCAAAGGCCAACCCTTCCCTACATCCCTTTGTTATACTGTTTTTTCAAACATAAAGAAAGAGATAGGTGGCCCCTAATGTTTCTTCTGTGCTTTAATCCTATCATAGCCATGTTGACTTCTAAGAAGAAAAGTTCTCTTTTATTTCAAAACAAGCCTGGTATCTACCAAACTGCATTACTGTTTCCTTTTTGGAGATAGATAGGATTTATTTAGCAAGAGTTAGTGCTTCACTGACTACTCTTTTGTGTAAATTTAGTATGGAGTTTATTATTAGAAAAACTGAAACAGTTTGGAAAAATAACCAGGCAGAGCATGAGCTTAGGCAAGTGCCTTACATGTACTGCCCCCACTCATCCTTAAGGTGAGGGCGTGGACCAGAAGATCCCCTGTGTTCTAGTCTGCACATTCTGGGAAGTCTGGGTACATTTAGCAGATAAAGGGTTATTGCTGAAAGGTCTTGCTCAGGGCTGCAAGTAAGGACTGGCATAGATGGAACCTGGCTCCTCACCCATGAATGTGGCTACACTGTAGACCTAGGCAATCCACACATATAAGTCTTAAATAAAAGAGGTGAAATGGTGTTGTTCAAAAGAGCATACAGGCTGGGGATGAGGCTCAGTGGTAGAGCACTTGCCTAACATGCACAAAGCCATGAGTCTCCAGTACCACAAAACAAAAGAGAATCCAGAGTAGGTCTTAAGATTCCTGGGCCAGGTGTGGTGGCACATGCCTGTGATCCCAGCTACTCAGGTGGAACATAGTCTGAGAAATTTAGTGAGAACCTGTCTCAAAATAAAAATGGCTAAGTATATAGCTCAATAGCAGAGTATTTGCCTAGCATGCACAAAGCTCTGGGTTCAACTCCCAGTACCACCAGAGGAGGGGAAAAAGTCAAGAGAAAGGTTTCCTGAAATAAATGCTCTGAAATAATGTTTGAGTTCTTACTGTACATAGGATCAATGAATTGGAAAAGATGGATGAGTCTCAGTAGATTATCTAGGTTTTGGGGTTTTTGGTTTGGTTTTTTGTTCGTTTCGGTTTTGGTATTTTGTTGTTGTTGTTGTTGTACTGGGGATTGAATCCAGGGCCTCAAACATGATAGGCTACCTCTAAGCTATGTCCCTAGCCCACCCACTTTACTCCCCTGGTACTAGGGATTGAACCAAGGGATCCTCTACCACTAATCTAGCTAGGATTATATGTGTGTATTACTACATTGAACAATGTCTATCAACTAGGTTTTGTTTAAGACAAAAACCATTTCCTACCCAAGTAGAAGAAAGTCAGGGATTCAGAGTAAAGGTACTTTATGTTTTTTAAAAGATCATAAGAAAAAAAGATTTCTTGATAAAATTATAATCTGGGGGGGAAAGGAGTTTTACAAACTGGGTGTAGACAGAGAGAAATAGCAAGAGAAAATGCTGGAAAGAAAAATGTCAATAGTAGGTCTTTTTAGTAGGATTACAAGTAACTGAATAATTTTTTATTATCATTTTGCTCATCTGTAATCTTATATGATCTACTACATAGTTTCATGGATTCCCCTCCCCGCAAAGAGGAAAAGAAGAAAACAATCTGTGATCCCTATGAATAAGAAAATGGTAACTCCCTGTACCATTTAAATCTTTAATGTCTTAGCATGTGTTTAGGATCTCATGAAGAGTCACTCATCAAACATTCCAACAAGTCATTCAGTAAATATTTGTTGAATGGATAAGTGCTAGGAATTGAAATGAGGGGAGATCCTTCAGGCTTGTGTTGGCTGGCAGGGCTTCCTGGAAGAGGCAGAACCAGAACTGGTCCTGGAAGGATTCTGGGTGAAGCAGGAAAACGCTTGTGTTCAGAAAAGGAAGGAGGGAGCAGACACAGCCTCAGAGGTGGGAAAGCCTGGAAAGGTCAACCCATTTGGATGACTCGAAAGGGTGAGAAAAAACTCTGAAAAGATAGGCTGAGACCAGATGGTAGAGGGCCTGGTAATTACTTGATTCATACTAGTAATTATTTAATTGATTATTTGTAATTATTTAATACCAAGTGTGTTCACCTTAAGGGCAGTGACCGGTCTGTCTGGTTCTTGATGGTTCTCCCAGCACCTGGAGAGTGTCTGGCACATAATTAACTCTCAGCACATATTTGCAACTGAATGACTGGCTGGAATGCCAGCCTGGGAAGTCTGGGTACATTGAGCAGATAAAGGGTTATCGATGAAAGGTTTTGATCAGGGCTGCAAGTGAGGACTGGCATAGATGGAACCTGAATGATGAGATGCTGAAGTTGGCCATTGTCTGTCAACTAGGAGGCCTGAGAATGGAAATGAATGTAAAAGGTCGAGTGATAGCAATTCCACCCAGTGGAGAGGAGAGAGTGGGGGAGGAGGGATGAAACGAATGAAATAATGGAAGGACAGGTTATTAAGAGACTTTGAAATCTAGGTGGACCCCTATTAGGTTCCTGAGGAAAGGGGTTGACAATTGTCATTCAAAAAAAAAGAAAAATTTTCTCCACCACCCTGAAAAGTATAGCACCGAGCAGGGAGAAAATAATGGCAATCGTGATGCAAGTTGGCAGTAGACTTAGGTGAAACGGTCTTGGTGCATCCTGGCTCTAGCCTTTAAAAAACATGTGACTTTGTGCACGACACCATTTAGAACCCCAATTTCCTCATTTTGAAATAGCTATAATAAGAGAACCTGCTTTTTATGGATGTGTATAGGATTCAATGAGACAAGACATACAAAATCATGCTACTTGGCACTTGGTAAATATTCAGTGTATTTCTTTCCTTCCTGAATCACCTGCAGAACCCCAGAGGGAGAGAAAGCTAGCAAGCAATATAGACTGGGGGGCACGAACGTGGGGCCTTGGGTTCTGATTAATCTGAATCCATGCTTACTGTGTGCTGTTAGACAAGTTTACCCCCCTGTGCCCCAGATCCCTCATCTGGGAAATTAGGGATAATAATACCTGTCTCTCTGGCCTCCTGGAATGATTAAGGGGCATGATAGATGTTAGGTGCTTAGTGCAGAATCTAGCACCTAGTTATTATTATTTAATATTATTTTGGCCTAAAGTATGACTTAGTAAATGAAAGTCACTCTCCTCTTGGTTCCCTTGGGAAATATTTTAAATCAGCCCTTTGGTCTAAAATTCCTGTAGCAGACATTGACCTTTTCTAAAGAAGTCAGCCCACCCACCTCATTCTCACATTTCAGGAAAAGAGTCCTAGTTCTTAATTCATAAAGTCCATTTGCACCAAATATAATTCTAAGTGAATGGTTTGAGGGAGTGAGTGGTTTTGGGGCTGACGGAATAGAAATTTCGGAGCCAAACAGACTTAGGTTCAGATTCCTGACCACCTAGACAAGCATGTCTTTAGGTGAGCTACTCCATCTTTCCACTTCATTGTTCATAAAACAAGGGTGTGTAAAATGGAGTTGTTGCAAGGATTCGATGAATTAAGGGGTCTCCTGGAAGTACTCAACATATAAGTGCTCAATTAGATTGTAAATGTGCTTATTGCAATTGATAGTATTTTAGTTCCTATCTGTTCAGAATTAGTACTGCTTGGGGCTGGGGTTGTGGCTCAGTGGTAGAGTGCTTGCCTACCATGTGCAAGTTACTGAGTTTGATCCCCGGCATCACATTAAAAAAAATAAAAAATAAATAAAATAAAGGTATTAAAAAAAGTATTTGGCTGCGGTTATGGCTCAGCGGTAGAGCACTTGACTAGCAGGCGCATGGCTCTGGGTTTGATCCTCAGCAACCATATTAAAATAATAATAATAATAACAAATTTTAAAAATTACCATCAAAATGGTAAGAAATCTTCTCTCCTTTCTTCTTCTCCTAGCTCCCATGAAAGCCTTGTTCAGAAAAGGAACAGACTATGGGGGCTTTTAGAATGTCACGTCTCTAGAGAGCCAGCTTAATAATGGTCAGAGCCTTTAATCAAGAAGTGAGGTCAGACAGAATTTCTGCTTCAGCCAATCTGGTGGCATAGTAGGCCCCTGGGACAGCTCTCTATGAAATTACATTGCTTATGACCACGAAGGGTCTGCAAGGACTTCATTTAAGCCTTTTAGTCAAGGACTCCCAAAAGGTCAATCAAATGAGAGAGATTCCATTAAAGCGATTATCCCTATAATTAGGGTTTGTGAAGGCTGTGTAATGACTGGGAAAATAATCACATAAAGTGAAAAGAAAAAAATCATATTTGTTATAATAGTAAAATAATTTAAAAATATAAATTGGATAAATCAAGAGAAAAAATACACACGTAATGTAGTCCTAATTTTGTGGAATATATGTGCATTAACATTATTGAGGGAAATACATCAAAATGCAAAGAGCAATCAACTCCAATTGAGATGATGGGATTAGAAGAATGATTTTTCTTTGCCCAGTGCTATTTAGTATTGTCTATTATTAAAATGTACAAATGTTCTAGTTAGAAAAGTATGTTGGATTCAAAAAGAAAAATACCAATCTCGCTTATATTGGGATTCTAAAAAAAGAACTCATGAAATAGAGTAAAATGGTGGGAGGCTGGGAACTGGAGGGATTGGGGAGATGATGGTCAAAGCACACAAAATTTCAATTAGGAAAGAGGAATAAACCCAAGAGATCTGTTGTATGTCACAATGAACATAATTAATAACAGTCTATTGTAAACTTGAAAATTGCTGAATGCAGATTTTAAGCATTCTCACCACACACACACACACACAAAAAAAAAAACTATGGAGATAAACATAGTCATTACTATATTCATTAGTTTGATTTAGCCATTCCACAATGTATATACATATCCAAAACATCACATGATAGTATAAATATATACAATTTTTATTTGTCAATTAAAATAATAATAAAAGAGGCTCCCAAAAAAGAACAGTATGTTAATAACCATGATGAGTATAAAAGTTTTCAATGTAAGGAAATTCGCAAAATATAATGGTAAATGAAAAAGTAGTGGAAAAGCTTTTATGCAATATGATCACAAATGTGAGTGTAGGTGTGTGTAGCATCAAAATCTTAACTGTCTGGGCAAAGTGGTAGAATATGGGCAATTTTTCTTTCCTTCATTTTACTTTTATTTCCCATATAATTAAAATAACCACATTATACTTCTGTAACTGAAATAAAGAACTACAAAATCATTTTTAACTATGACAAATTTCAACTGAAAGCATTATTGTTATCTGAAGAGATAGTAGAGGAAAGAAAAAACCCAGATTCAAGATGACAGTGATAATAATAATGATAACGGTGATAGTAATAATGATAACAGCTACTATTAATTGCAGGCTCATTGGGTGTCATGAACTGTTCACAGTCTTTTTTTTTTTTTTTTTTTTTTTTTTTATCTTTCAGTGCTTTCAAACTTCTTCTAAGCAAACAGGTTCCTGGAATCCAAATATGCCATGCATTCCCTATCCCTCCTACCTCATGGAAGGAACTTCTTGGTTGGATGCAGACAGACTTGTGGACTAATTTTGCATAGTGTGGTGCTGCACTCCTAGCACCAAGGAAAGACTTCCTCTTTTGATTCTTCAACTTTTCAACCTTGGGCATTAAATCATATTGGTAAGAAAGCCTTAAGCTCAAACCTCAACTCACTGTTTTGTTTCTGGGATACATGCCTTCTTATCTGAAACAATATCAATTCAGAGATTTTTGTTATTTGCTATGTAGCTAACCAATAAAATCTGAGATAGCAGCAAGGCTTACCGTTGTCCCTGAACAGTACTATTTTACAGTAGCCGAAGCAGTTTGGTAATGGACTTGGCACAGCAAAACCCTCTTAGAGACAATGGTAGACAAATGCGCCACCGTGTGGTTTTGAGAGGTATGGCGCCTCTTTGATTTTACATTTTTTCCTAGTGGTCGCTGGGTGGAACCCTTTCAATTTGTTAGGAAACTAAGACCTAGACAAGTGATACTACTGGATTTTGAACCAAAATCTTCAATCTTTTCTCACTACAACTTCTCCCAGCTTTTCAGGTTAACTCAGGGACATCTGCTCCTCAATCTCACAAGCAAAGAAACAAAGTCTAGACAGGATATATAACTTGCTAAAGAAAGGGTCCATAGCTAATTTGGGGGGTCTCTGCTTTTTTTTATTGTATTCACTAATTTATTCAGCAAGTATTTTTACACATGAATACTATGTGTAGAAAATCACTAGAGTTAGTCAAGAGAGGTGGTGCTTGCCTGTAATTCCAGCAACTTGAGAGGCCGAGACAGGAGGATCTCAAGTTTGAGGGCCAGCCTCACAACCCAGTGAAACCCTGTATCGTAGTAAAAAGGGATGAGGATGTAGATCAGTGGTAGAGCACTCCTGGGTTCAATCCCTGAAAAAGAAAGAAAGAAAATCACTACAGTTATAGTAGTGAACAAAATAGTCAAAAAATCCCCTCATAAAGCTCATGTTGCAATGTGGGAAACAGATAACATAAGCAAGTATAATGCAAAATATAACATTTGAAAGGGGTAAATATAAAAAAGGAAAAAATATGGGGAAGGGACATAGGAAATGCTGGAAGGAGTTACATTTCAGAGTGACCAGAGAATTCTCCTTGATGAGGTAAATAAGACCTGAAAGAACTGAGCAAACCAGCCATACAGATATGGAGGAAGAGCACTCAGGCAAGCTTGCAGGACAGTGCAAAGACCCTGGAGCAGGAGAATGCTCCAGGGGGAAAAAAAAGAGTAAGAATGAGAGCTCAAGGGTAGTGAGAGCTGCTGGAGGCTTTGGGGGTCTCATTCATGTGAGGACTTTGACTTCTCTTTCATTGAGCCAGGCCACTGAGGAGCTCCGAGCAGAGGAGTGGTGAGGTCAGACGGCTGTAACAGGGTCCCTCAGCTACTGGGTTCACAGTGGACTTTAGAAAGCCGCCGCAGGGACTGAGACGGGCTATTCAATAATCCTGTCAAGAAATATGAGCAGAGGAGACAAGGGAGGGGGCAATGGGGCATCATGAAAGGAGGCTAGAATTTTAAAATATATTTTGACAGTAGACCAACCCGTTTTGCTGATCAATCTGAAAGTGGCCAAAAGGTTTTGGGCCTGAGCAACTGAAAGTCTGACATCACCACTAATGGAGAAGGGGGAGAAGTTGATTTGGGGGAGAATCTCAGCAGCTTAATGTTAGATGTGCTAAGTCAGAGGTCAGTGTTCTACCTCCAAGGGGAGGTGTCAGGGAGGCAGTAGATTACCAAAGTCTGGAGTTCAGCCAAGAACTATTGAATAATAATAGTGGAGTCAGAGACATTAACTCCACAAAATTACCATGCACACAATGATGATTAGAAAACACTCAGACTCAAACAAAAAAAAAATATTTTCCAATTTAGCATGTAGTTTTTAATATTTCTACCCAAAGAAGATTTTTTTTTTTAAATGGCTCTGTCTCTTCTGGTTGAAAGCTGTTAATTTTTTGCTCATAGATCTAAGAACTGAGTCTCCTGCATTAGTCAGACCTTTAGGATGTTTGCCTGTTCTCTGGGTGCAATTGCTTACAGCCGTGGGATATGCTTCTTTATTATTTTATTATGGGATGGCAGAGCCACTGAGAGCTTATTGAGTAGCAGGCCATAGGTTAGGCGCTGACTCGTGCCCTCAATTAATGTGTACAAAGATGAAGCCACCTACCTACCAAGTATACCATTGATTGTAATAGCAGCCAACATTCAAATTGTGTTTCACAATTTAGGAGACACTTTTATAGACAGGTGCTAGTATAGTGATTAGAAGCACAGACTCTGGAACCACATTGCCTAGGTTTCAATCTCACTTCTGTTATGACTTTGCTTTGTGGTCTAGAATAATCTACCTAACCTTTCTGTTAAGTCTCAGTTTTCTCAAGTACAAAATGGGGGAAGAACATTTGTACCTTCTAAAGTAGTTTTAAGGATCGAGGTATACATGGGCAGTACTAAGAACATAGTAAGCCCTCAAAAAAAAAAATAGCCTATGAAACAGATATTCTTTTTAATCACATTTACTAATAAAGAAAATGAGTTTTTCATCTCACTCCAGTCAGAATGGCAGTTATCAAGAATACAAGAAACAATAGTGTTGCGAGGATGTGGGGGAAAAGCACACGCATACATTGCTGGTGAGACTGCAAACTGGTGCAGCCAATCAGGAAAGCAGTATGGAGATTCCTTGGAAAACTGGGAATGGAATCACCATTTGACCCAGCTATCTTCCATTCCTTAGTCTATACCCAAAGGACTTAAAAACAGCATAATATAGTGACTCAGCCACATCAACATTTATAGCAGCACAATTCACAGTAACGAACCTGTAGAACCAACCTAGATGCCCTTTAATAGATAAAGAAACTGTGGTATACAGACACCATGGAATATTACTCAGAAATAAAAGAGAATAAAATTATGACATTTACAGGTAAATCGATGGAATTGGAGAATATCATGCTAAGCAAAGTAAGCCAATCCCCCCCCCCAAAAAAAGGCTGAATGTTTTCTCGGATAAGTGGATGCTAATCCATAGTGTGGAGGGGGATGGGATGAGTGGAGGAACTTTGAATTGGGCAAAGAGGAGGGAGGAGAGGAAGGGGAGGGGAGGGGGCATGGGGATAGGAAAGATGGTGGAATGAGACATGTATGATTGCACGAATGGTGTGACCCTACCTCGTGTACAACCAGAGAAGTGAAAACGTGTGCTCTATTTGTGTACGATGAATGGAAGAGCATTCTGCTGTCATGTATAACTAATTAGAACAAAAAATAAATAAAAATAAGTCTCATAGAGGTTATTTATTAGGGCTTACAGTAATAAGCGGTTGAGGGACACACCTACCCAAGAGCACTTGCTTCTGACTCCCAAGTTTCACCCACTTAGAATCTGCTAAGGTTTGAATGTTCCCCAGAACTCGTTTGTTGGCAACTCCATCTCCAAACTATTGGGAGGTGGGACTTTTGGGAAGTGACGGAATGGATTAATCCATCCATTGCTGAAGGGATTATTGAGGGAGCGGCCGTGTTATAAAAGCAAGCTCTCTAGCACCCTTGCAGTCTCATCATGGGATGCCCTGTGCTGCTCTGGGACTCTGCAGAGGGCCCCCTCAGATGACTCACCAGATGTGCTGGACCCCAGCCTTCAGAAGCCCAGCAAACCGTTATTCTTTGTAATTCACTTAACTCAGGATGTTCAGTTACAGCAGCAGGAAAGGGACCAAGAATCCATTTCCTCGGAGGGGCTTGGTTTTGTATTAGAACAGCCAAACTTTCTCACGCATCTCCTGGAGTCCACTGACTTGGTCCCCAGCCATGGCACTTGAGAAGTAGTGGATACCTTGGGGAGTGGGGTCTAGTCTTTGTGAAAGGACTCCCGGACTTTGAGGGGGGGGAAACAGCAAAAATAACCTTTTTGGGGGGCAGGGAAGCAGCCTGTCAGGATCCAGGCCAAGAGCTTCGCATGCCTTTCCTGTCAAATCTTCATCAAAAACCTAGTACTAGGTACTTTTCACAAGCCCTCCGTTTACACCCTGGGGCGCAGAGCCATTAAGTAACAGGAGTGGCAGGTGTTAGCGGTGGCTTTCCGACTCAGCAACCCTGATCAGAGTCCCCGGGTTTGGGCTCCGGAAGTCTTCCACCTGCCGGCAGTTTAGCTGCCAGCAAAATTCACCTTCTGCTGAGGCCGGAGCAGGCAGATGCTGGCGCCCTTTCGCCCCACCCACCACGCAGTGACACAGGCAGCCCCGCCCCTGCCCTTTGCTCCTCCCCACACCTGAGGTGGGCGGGCCCACTCCGGGCCCACCCCCCTGGAGCCCAACCCTCTGGAGCCCAACCCCCTGGGGCTCTGCAGAAGGGGAGGGTCTCCGCAACTCTCACCCCGCACCCTCCAGGGGGCTGGCGGGAGGTCAGCGTGGTTCAAGCCTCTGGCTTCCTAGATCCCCAGGTTCCATTTCCACCCCTCCACCCCGGGAGTGAACAAGTAGAGCTGCTGTCTCGCAGTCAAAGGGAACACACGACTTCCCCATTCAGACGTGAGACTGGAAGTGGGAAGGAGAGAGGGAACCTCAGGGGTTGGCCTGAGCTTAGGTTTTGACGTCAGCGATCTAGTGTTTCTTCTCCCTCCTTCTCTCCTTCCTTCCTTCCCGACCCCTTCCTGCTCTCTCCTCTCTATCCTCCCTCCCTCCCTCCCTTCCTTCCTTCCTTCCCTCCTTTCTTTTTGAATAGTGCACTGTTTTGCTGCGCACAAATTGCAACACACAGCCTGAGGAAGCACCAACCAAAGTTCTTGCTACTGCTACCCTGAACCCTTTGTCCAGTGTTATAGTTGATACCACATGTTCCCTGAAAGCTCGTGTGTTGAGCCTTGGTTCCCCAGCCATGGCACTTGAGAAGTAGTGGAAACCCTGGGGAGTGGGGCCTAGTTGGAGGAAGTGGTTCACTGACACCCACCACTCTCCACCCTCACCTTCTGCTTTGCTCCTCTCCAAGCTTCCTTGCCTTAATGTTCTGACCACCACCAGCCCAAAGGAATGGAATCGAGCAACCGTGGACGGAAACCTGGGAAACTGTAAATCAAAAGAAATCTTCCCTCCTTTTTTCTCTGGTATTTTGTCACAGCAATGGAAAACTGGCAGATACACTGACTGCAACGCTACTGAAGTGGTTGAGCTGCATTCAGAATACTTCACATACTTGGGGTATTTTTTGTGGGGGATTCTGATGTGTCTTTGTTGTGACTATTCTTCCCTTAATTAATATATGTCCTAGTGCCTATTAATAACCCTCGGCACACTTGCCTCTTGTCACAGCTCTTCCTGCATAGATGGAGTGATTGTGTAGCTTGTGAGCTTCAGCTGGGTCTGAGTATGTTCTGGTTGGCTCCCTCTTCTGCATCCACCATTCCCAGACTACACCCATCCCTTGCATGTGTCCTTGACTCCTCCAGCTATGTAGTCGGAAGCTTCCCACAAAGACAAGTGTCTACCTCAGCTTCTTTCTCCTTTCTCCCCAAGAAAGCTCACATGGCAGGCAGCTATGATTGCTCAGTCTACTCCCCCAGAAAATACTGATTTTTGTTGTTGTTTGTTTTCTGGTACCAGGGATTGAATCCAGGGGCACTTAACCACTGAACCACATCCCTAGCCCTTTTTTACATTTTATTTAGAGACAGGGTCTCGCTAAGTTGCTTAGGGCCTTGCTAAGTTGTTGAGGCTGGACTTGAACTCCTGCCTTATCTTCCCAAGCTACTGGGATTACAGGTGTACTTTGATGCATCTGGCAAATTGCATGTTTTAATAACTTGCCTTCTGCACATGCTCTAAAATCCCCTGTAAGGATACTTCTTGAAAGACTTGGATTGCTTTCCTGCAGGCCTGCAGATTTCAGGCTCCTGATGTCAACCTGGGCCTCTGCCTGCAAGCACAATCTCTCTGAGTTGTTGGAGACCTTGTCTCTCAGCTGGGAAGCTTATGCAAGCCACCATATAACCATTGGGGTCCTGTCCCTCTAACTGAGCTCCTGAAGCAAGCCACTTAGCTCTCTGGAGCTTAATATTCTCCTGGAAAAAAAGAAATTCAATTTAGTAAACATTAATTTGATGCCCACCATGTACAGAGAGCCCAGAGTCAGGAATTGGGTATCTAGATGCAAAGGTAAAAAGAATATGGTCTCTTCCCTCAAAAATGTAAAGTCAAACAAAACAGATAAGAATTTTATAAGTAGAGTAACCCCACAGCAGAGTAAAGTAAAGGACATTCATACCTGAATTGTCTTCTTCATAAGATTTGTTGCCAAGAATCAAATGAAAGCAGGGAAATTTGGTATTCTTAAGCACTTTGCAGTGTAAGCAAATCCTATGTTATTAATTGACTTCTGTAGGAGATACCAATTGAGTTTTCTGCCAAAATTTCTCTTCTTTTCCAAGAATGGTCCCTATATCCAAAAATCACATGGTAACAGAGGTGTCACCTTCTGTTACCTCAGGTTCACTTTTGGCCATCTTGGTTGATTGAACCAGGTGCAGACCCCTGACTCAGGCTGGGCCTCTTGGAGTCCCTGCTCCAGGTTTGGAATGGGAGTGAACTTTATCTTAGTTTGGGCTCTTGAGTGAGGGACATACAACCCTGGAAGCATGGAGAACTGTTTTCTGAAAAGGCAGACTGAAAATTAAAGAAGACCAAACTTCAGCAGGGAGAGAAATGTAGCAGAGGTTCAGAGAAGAGGAAAATCAGAGAACAAAGGCTTCCTGGCATTCAGGCCTTGGTTCATATCTATTTCTGCCTGCTGGAAACAGTACCCCAACAAGGGCCATTGTTACCGAGGATAGCTGTGGTGGGTTTCAACCATATGTAATTAGCCAAGTGTGGTGGTGCACAGTTATAATCCCAGTGGCTTAGGAGGCTGAGGTAGGAGGATTGCAAGTTTGAAGCCAACCATCACAACTTAGTGAGGACTTAAGCAACTTAGCAAGATCCTATCTCAAAACAAAAAATAAAAAGTAGTGGGGATGTAGCTCAGTGGTAAAACACCCCTGGCTTCAATCCCCAGTACCAAAAAATAAATAAATTACATGTAATTAAAAGATTCATAATGTTTCTAAACTCATTTATAATTCAGACTCATATAGAGCAGAAGTCTTCCCTTAGCCCCAGTAAGAGCTATGAATATCTTTGCCAACTATTTACAAGGCTTTTAGAAAAAAGGTGACTCTATCCTGCATGACATAAACCAGCCAGCCACTGGGTGGCAGCCTTCTGGTCAGCCAGCTCTCAAAGCTCCTGAAATTCCCCAATGTGCCCTGGGAGCACTTGGAAGGCACCTGATGGAGCTGTCACTAGTGGCTGTCCCTGAGAAGTTCTGGAGCCTAGGACACTATGGTGTTTCTCTGCCCATCAGTCTCTCCTTTTGATAGACACTAAACTCATTCCCTTCCTACACTTACTTTGGGGGAACTGTCTCCACCCCATTCATACTCTTCTGGCAAGGCTGTTAATCACAGGACACCCCCACCCTGACCACACAGTGGACCTAAGATCTAAACTAATCAATTGAAATCTCTTTCTGGAGAATTCAAATTTTGATCTGAGTTACAAAGACAGAGGAGAATTGGAGCTGGGTCATCCCACTGCAGTTCCACATAGAAAAGCTCACCAAGTACCCTGCAGAGACAGGGGCAATCCTGTCCCTGGGCCCAGCTGTTCCTTTAAATCTGCAGCTATCCATTGCCCAGAGCTCAAAAAAATGAACATCTTTTGAACTAAATTAGTCAATCAGTTGTTTTTAACGAATGAGTCTTGACCTTGCTCCTCTGTGCTTTCTGGAGTAAAGGTCATGGATGAGTAAAGAACACAGAAGGAAAAGAGAAAAACTGCATTGTTTCCCCTACCTAAAATTACAGCCCCAGTCTACCTCATGCCTTAATGAATCTCTAGCTACCATAAGGCTTTTATTTGTGTAAATCTTACACATTTGACTGAAAGTCGAAGCTTATTACAGAACAGCAAATCTGTTATTTCTACAAAGCCCCTGTTAGCTGTCTCTGCACCTGTTCTCTCTTCTGCCAAGCTACCTATGCTCCCTTCCAAAGAGGGTGGGGGTGTGACCAGGACCCAGATTCCAAACCAGGATGCAAGTGGTACTTAAAGAGACAGACCCAAGCCAGGTGTGGTGGAGCACGCCTGTGGTCCCAGCATCTTGAGAGGCTGAGGCAGGAGGATCACTGGAGCTCAGGATCAGCCTGGGCAACAGAGCAAGACCCCATCTTAAAAAGAGAGAGATAGGCCCAAGTTCTTTTTTGTTATCAATGTCCTTAATGGACATTATATATTCTTTCTAGTCAACATAGTTCTCTCAGAAATGTATTCCTAATATCATAGAAGTTGCCTCCTACAGAAAGACTTGTAGAATCCCAACTATTAGACCAATAATATGGAGCTGAGTATTAGCAGATCTAGAACCAGACCTTAGAACTTATTATTACCAGAACAGAGTTCTTTCCACTATTCTAAGCCTCCTTTCAGACTACAATTTGTTTTCTTTAAATATAAGAATTTTTTAATCTCTCTATATAAATGTTTTGCTAAGCAATACATTTTCAACAAACAATCTGCCTGCAGAAACCCCCAAAGTATTTGCTTCCACTAATATGCAAGATCTACACATTATGTAAATTGTGTGTCAGTAGCCATATAAAATCCCAATAACATAAAACCATGCACATCCAAATTTAAACTAATAAGAAGATAAACAAAGTCAGCTTCTTGGTACTTGACAGTGGTAGATATTTTTCAACTCACTAAAATGACTCAATCATGGTAGAATCAAAACCAGCAAGAGGAAATGACAGGGAATTTGATTGGGGCAAGGTGAGTTTAAGGAGGCTGCCCAGAGATAGCAAGCTTCCCATCACAAGAGGTTAAGCAAAGGCTGGAGGACAATCATTTGGCGAGGATGTCATACACCAGTGATTCTCCAGCTTTCAAAAGTACCAGAATCACCCTGCGGACTTGTTAAAGCTGAGATGGCTGGCCCCAGAGCTTCTGACTCAGGGGTCTGAAGTGGGACTTAGGATTCCACATTTCCTCCCAGCGCCCAGGCAGTGCTGATGCTGGTGGTCCAGGACACACTCTGAGAACCACTGGGTCCAGTAGAGGGAATTCAGAATCATGAATCAAGCTGCTTCACTCCAGCCAAGGGATGCAAGGCAGAGTCACATTTCTTTTTACTGTCCTATCAAACAGCTTGAGTCCAGTTTTTCCCCCCAAAAGTGGACCTCTTTCCTGTCTGGGGGCTACTGCTGGTCATAGTCCTAAATCCTTCCCATGTGTCTCTGTGCTAACCTTGAACCTGGGACCAAGAAAGCCACCATGAGGCTGAAGGACACCACCACTACCCCTGGTCACTGGCTTTAAGATAGGCTGCCAGAGACAGCTCACACCTGGGACACGCCACCCTCTGGCAACACTGCCGTGGGCAGTGGGACCTGCTGTCGACGGAGGTCATGACAAAGCCCCAGTCCTCTTCCACTCCAAGTGCCTCAAGGAGGGAAAGCCAAAGAGTCTGCCATTGCTGCCTGAGGGGCCACAACTGAATTAAAGGACAGATTTCAGGGCCCTGTGCCACCCTTGCCCACACCTGGGAAAGCACATGGCCAACAATTATCGACCCATCACTCTATACCAACTATCGTTCTGACCTCGTTACATGGAGATCTCCTTTAGGCCTTGTAACAACCCTATACACTACCAGTTGGTAGAGTGAGGATTTGTACCCCCAAAATTCTTCAGCTCTACTCCCCCACGTTCTTTATCAGACAAAACATCAGGATGTACGGGAAAAAGAAAGAGGTTGCCTCACCCACCATTAAGCTAGGCCAGAACGAAGCTCTGGATCTTACCATGTGCTACCACCCCTCCCAGGCCTGGCCTCTGAAGTTTGATCTGTGTTTTTCCCGTACACTTGATTATTGCTCCCAAGCACTCTAGGAGTTCTATGTGGCTAGGGCAGGAGGTTTAGATTTCCATGCCCATGCCAGCCTGGTGTTGAACCCAACTTTTATTCCAGGGGATGGGAATAGGAAAACCTCAATTTTGACTGCTCCTTGGGGAACCATGGTGTTCCTTTCTGCTGGTTGGACTTGTTGTGTTGTGTGTGTTTGTTTTGAGATGAAGGTCTTTCAGTGTTGCCCAAGCTGGTCTTGAAGTCTTGGGCTCAAGTGATCCACCCACCTCAGCATGCCAAGTAGCTGGGGCTGTGGTTGCTTGCTACCATGCCAGACCTCGCTCTTGACTGGGACCATCTCAGGCATTAGAAGCATCAAATAATGTTAAACCCCAAAAGATATGTAGGTTGGCTATTACTAGATCCCTTTATTCATTGGAGGTCCTTGGCCCTCATTGAATAAATACTCTTCCACCCTTTTCCCACATCATCCACATAATAGGTGAGACCAAACTTAGCCATGAACTTGCCCTGTTGGCTTCATTCCCCTAGAGTAACAGACCACCACTTGCTTTAACTTTGCCTAATCAAAGAGCCAACTCAATTCTTGCAAAGTCCTTTGCTGTATCCATTCTAGACTCTGGCCTCAGCAGATGACCCCTTTAATGGGCAGTTTCTCTCTCTAAATGACATAATTAAATCTTTACCTTGTTTGGGCCCTTCTACCTAAGAATTGACAGTTTAATACTACTATTATTCAGCATCTACCCAGCACCAAATACCTACCTAGGGCACACTGCTAGGAGCCAGAAATAGAAATAAGATACAACCTCCAAATGTTCTCTCTGACATGCAGATGCTAACTCACAATAAGGGGGAGCAGAATAGAAATTCACTGGATTAGACAAAGGAGAATGAAGGGAAGTGGGAGGGGATGGGAATAGGAAAAGCAATAGAATGAATCAGACTTAACTTTCCTATGTTCTTATATAAATATATCCAGTGTAACGCCACATCATGTACAACCACAAAAATGGGAAGTTGTAATCCATTTATGAGATGTCAAAATACATATTTCTGTCATGAATAACTAAAAAGAACAAATAAAAACTTCAAAAAAAATAAGAAATAAGAGGGCTGGGGTTGTGGCTCTGTGGTAGAGCACTTGCCTAGCACATATGAGGCACTGGGTTTGATTCTCAGCACCGCATATAAATAAATGAATAAAATAAAGGTTCATCAACATTAATTTTTTTTTAAATAAATAAAGAAAGAAGGTGTAACGTCTCCTAAATAAATAGGATGAAACCTACATAGGCTGCAACATCATCCTAGGTCTCCTGTCCCACAGATGATAGGAAGGACACAGGGAGGGAAAAGGAGGAGTCCCTGAGCAGGTAAAAGAGAAGAAACAAAAGGAATAGTTTGAAGACTGCTAGTAAAACCAGAGAAGCCTGAAATTGAGTCTATTCAGGGACAGTCTTAACAGGGAAAGCTTATCACTGAAGCTATCAAAATAGACCCACTTACTAAATAGGGAGGCAAACTTCAGTCTTGCCAACTCTACATAGAAACCTCCTAGAAGAACATATTTTTCCCAGTACATTCCTCTGAAATATGTGATGACATTCCTGTTTGAAGAGCAAAATAATCAAGGTATGGATGGACAGCAATTTTCCCAATATTAGAGCAAAGCAGTGCAAACGCTAGAAACAGGTCTTACGGGTATGCTGGGAACTGCCTTAGAGTCCACAAATGGCTGGTCCTTAGGTCACCATTGTTGCCATCTCTCACTGCATAATAAGCTACCCCCAAACTTGGGAATTTAAAATAATAACCATGTATTTGCTCATGACTCTGCACCTTGGCCTGGGTCCACCTGGGCAGTTCTGCTATTCTTACCTGGAGTCACTCATCAGCCTGCGGTCAGCTGGTAGATTGACAGGAACGGGATGATCTAAGATAACATCTCTTGCCAGAATGGTATCTTGATCCAACCAGTCACATTCAGCTTGGTGCCATCTTCTAACACTGCAAGAGTATACCCAGAGGGCCCTGGTGGAAGCTGCTGCAAAGTCTCTTTCTCTCTCTCTCTTTCTCTCTCACACAGCACATTCAGAGGATACGTCATGTGAAGCAGCCCTCTGCAAGCTGGGAAGAGGCCCAGAACAGGAACCCTGCCAGAAGCTTGGACTTTCTGACCTCCAGAACTGTGAGAAAATAGACTTCTACTTGTTGAGCTACAGAGTCTGTGACATTTTCTTGTGGCAGCAGCAGTAGACTAATACAGGTTAACAATTTGGGGTTATGAAGCTGCTGTGAACATTTATGTACAAGTCTTTCTGTGGAGATATGCTTTCATTTCCCCTGTGTAGATATCTAGAAAATGGAACAACTGGATTACATGGTACATGTATGTTTATCTTTTAAGGAGACTGTCAAACCAGGCGCAGTGGCACACACCTTAACTCCAGCAACCCAGTAGCTAAAGCAGGATGATCACAAGTTCAAGGTCAGCATCAATCACTTAGTGAGGCCCTAAACAACTTAGCGAGATCCTGGCTCAAAATAAAAATGGCTGGGGATATAGTTTAGTGGTAAAGTACCCTTGGGTTCATTCCCTAGTACCAAAAATAAATAAACAAATAGTTGATCAAAACTGTTTTTCCAAGGTAGCTGTACATTCTGTATTCCCATTTCCGATAATGAAGCTTCCATTTGTTTTACATCCTTGCCAACACCTGGTACAATCCGTCTTTTGAATTTTATCTATTCCAGTGAAGTCATAGTGATAGCTTCTTGTGGGTTTAATTTGCATTTTCCTAATGGCTAGTGATGTTGATCATCTTTTCATGTATTTATTTGCCATTTTTCCATCTTTTTTTTTTTTTTTTTTTTTTTTTGGAACTGAGGGTCGAACCCAGGGCTTTACAAATGCAAGGCAAACGCTTTGCCCTCTTGTTTTTGGTTGAAAGCTAACTAAATATAAATTTGAATAAATGTTAGCATGGAAAGTTAGAATCTTGCTGGCTGTCCCAGTTGGGCAGCCTTGGGGGAGACCAGAACTTTCTGGAAGAATCTGTGGGCATTGAAAACTCAGAGGCATTGTAAGGGCAGAAAAAAAACCATGATGGGCCTGAAGATAAATTCTGTCAGCTTCACAATTTTGTTCAAGTGTAGCCTTGAGGCCTCCCTAACAGTTTTCTCATCATTATCACTGAATTGCAGGACCCAGATCCTCCAAGAACCCCAATTCCATGACACTCGCTGTGGGGGTTTCCTGGTTCAAGAGTACACCGCTGTATGTCACTGTTGCCTGCGGAAGTTTGCCAAGTTTGTAGGCTAATATAGAGAGACCCAGGAGAAGTGGCTCGATAAGATTTGGCCCAGAGTGTTGTCTAGGGGCAGAGCTGAATTCAAAGCAGTGTCTAGAACACATCTTACTAAGGGAGGACCTTGGAAAGGAGGAAAGGGAAAAAGGACTCCGGAGATGATAACAGTGGGTCCTACGATCAAGGACACTGTGTTTCAGCCATGGATAGCTCCATGCCAAGAGAGATAAGTGGGAGAGAGTCCAGCCAAGAGCAGAATAAATGATTAAGGAATGGGGAAGCTGATTTATGAGGCCAATTTAAAAGAACTCACCGAAGCTCATTCATTTAACAAAATGTAACTGAAAGCTAATTTTCCTATCAGTGCCTGAAAAGCAATGGAAATGTACACATAATAGATGAAGGAAATATCAAATCCAAAAGTCAGCTTGTCTAGCAAACCCAGTAAGTAAAATGAGCATCATGTCTGCATTAAGCAGACCAGTTTCCATCTAAACTTCTTTCTCTCTCTGTTGTGACAAACCTCTTGTTGACAGTTTCTTATTCTCTTCCACATTTCTCTTTGTTCCTTCCATTTTCCTTTTTAAGTCTGGTGAATGTTATAATTACAGGTAAAACCCCAGTTCTCAAGAGTTCTTATTCCTTCACTTTTTAGAGGAATCTTTCCAGTTTGGTTTTGTTCTGTGTCTACACATCTATGGCACGTTTGTATTCCTTGGGCTCCACGTAGTTACCTTTGGCTGAGGTTACCCAGTGTCCCCAATTTGTTTGGTTTGGTTTGGTACTGGGGATTGAACCTAGGGGTGCCATAACGCTGAGATACATCCTCTGACCTTTTTTTTTTTTTTTTTTTTTGGGACAGAGTCTCACTAAGTTGCTGAGGCTGTCCCTGAATTTGCCATCCTCCTGCCTCCACCTCCAGAGTATCTGGGGTTACAGGGCTTGAAGAGGGAAGGAATGCATCCAAAGACACACACAGCTCCTGGCTCCAATCTGCTTTTAGAATTAGGCCCTCCCTGAAGCCAGGAGCTCAGGAAAGATAATAAATGATCCTAATTTCAACATCTTAATACAATGACCATAGCCCTTTGGAGCATTTCCTTCTCATCCTTTTTCTTATACATTAGAACCACTCCGATCAGACCAGATCATCTCAGTGCATATACTGGAGATGCCAATTTTTGGATGGTTAATTTTAAATGTCGACTTGGCTAGGCCATGATGCTTGGATATTTGGACATTATTCTAGATGTTTCTGTAAGGGCATTTTTGGATAAAATTTACAATGATGGACTTTGAGTAAAGCAGTTTGTCCTCTATGATGCCATGGACCTCACCTGAGCTGTTGAAGTCCTGACTAGAACAAAGGTTGACCTCCCCCAAGCAAGAGGGAATTCTCCAGCAGAATGCCTTTGAACTTCATCTGGGTTCTATAGTAGACTGCCTTTGGACTTGAACTGCAAATCTTTGCTATGTCTCTAGTCTGTTGGCCTCCTCGGTTGGACTTTGGATTCACCAAGCCTTCATAAGGTAAGGGAAGGCACCTGATCAAAATAAATCTCTTTACACACATGCACCATACCCTATTAGTTTGGTTTCTCTGGAGAACCCTGATTGATATAAATTTACTCGTTGTTAAATATCATCAATGATGTAGGTAAGCATTTAAATAGTAATAATGAGATCCTGGGCTTCCTCAATTAAGAATCCAGAACTGGGAGCATTTAAAGATCCTACAATTATGAAATTATGGTATATGGAGCTTTTTTTTTTTTGGTACCAGGAATTGAACCACATCCCAGACCCTTTTTATATTTTATTTAAAGACAGGATCTCACTGAGTTGCTTAGGGCCTTGCTAAATTGCTGAGTCTGGCATTGAATCTGTGATCCTCCTTCCCCAGTTTACTGAGTGGCTGGGATTACAGGCATGTGCCACCACACCCAGCCAGATAGAAGCTTTTGCAAGCAAAGGAGGCAATAGTTTTGGGGACATGTATTAAATGGTTCAAAGGCCATTTTATTTGAACTCTGTGAATGAAAAATGAAAAATGAAAATGTATCTTAGTATCAGCATGATCACTAATAATGTTGGCCTCTGTCCATTTAGTCCTCTGTCTCACAGCTAAAAGATTTGCTGACAGGTCTCTTTATTTTGAAAAGGGAGACTGGTACCAATTCTACATGAAATAACAAGTAAAAAGAGATTTTATAAGACAACAGAATAATCATCTCATCATCAAAATGCCTTATTAAATGTCCTTTTACATGTAATATACTTACATGTAAAAGTATTTTACAGAGACGTTAATGACTTATAAACAATTGCATGCTAGTAGCTAATAATTATCATTTATTGAGTATGTACTATATACCACACTGTTTTATATGCATTAAAATTCTAAATCTCATTCTTACAAGATAAAGAGTTTGTCTGGCCTTTTCTCCATTTCCTGGGATGAAAACTAAATTCTTATAATTTCCTAAGTAATAGGAGTAGCTCTATTATTAATAGGGTCTTTGAATCATAGTATATGTGAGAGAGGTGACACAAGATGGGGTTTATTCACGCTGGAAAGACCAGCCATGTGATTAGAGGGTTGGGCTTTGAACCCTGTGATGTCACTGACCCTGGGAGTGACAGGGCTGGGGAGGAAGACTAGAAATGGACTTTGATCATATGACAAGTGATTTGATCCATCATGGTTCTGCAAAGAAACATCAATTAAAAACTCTGGACACTGAAACTCAACTGAACTTTCTGGTGGGTGATATACATTGCTTTGGACTGAATGTTTAAATTCCCCCCTAATTCACACGTTGAAGCCCTAATTTTCAACAGAATTATTTGGAGGTAGGACCTTTGGGTGGTCGGAAGACGTGCCGGCTTTGGCTCCACCTTCATGAATGAGATTAGAGTTCTTGGAAGAAGAGACACAAGAGAGGTCTCTCATTCTGCCACGTGAGGATACAGCAAGAAGGTGTCTGTTTCAAATCAGCAGAGAACCCTCACCAGCACCTCACCATGTTAGCATTCTGATCTTGGACTTCTCAGCCTCTGGAACTGTGAGACATAAATTTCTGCTGTTGAATAATCTACCTATCTATATTATTTCTAATAGCCTCCTGAACTGACCTAGACATACACTGACATGCTGGGAGAATCATGTGTCCTGAGGTCACGGAAGCTCTGCATTTCATTGGGACCCTTCCCAGACGTGGCCCTACGTGTCTCTTCAAATTTTCAGCTGATCCTGATCTGTAGTCTTTATAAAAGCTGTAATTGTTAATTCAGTGCTTTCATGAGTCCTGTGACTTGTTCTAATAAATTATTAAACTTGGGGGGGCACAGTAAGAACCCCTGAATTTGTAGTAGTTGGTATAAGGATCTTTAAAAGCTCCTAGTTCTGGCTTCTTAATCCTGAGAGCCCGAGAGCTTGTGGCTGTGTCTGAAGTTGAGGAGATTCTGTGGGAGGACTGTGTCCTTCACCTGTCAATTTTGTCCTAACCTTCAGGTAGTTCTAACTGCAAGTAGGGGTCATTGTCATCATCCAACAGAGAAGGAAAATTAGACTTGAAGAGGGAAGGAACGCATCCAAAGACACACAGCTCCTGATGGGTAAGAGCAGGTTTCAAAATGGAGTTATCTAATTCCAAAACTCATTTGCTTCTCACTATTTTGCGATGAGATGGGATTTCTGGATCAGTCTTGAGAAACTTGCTATCACATTATCTGTGTCCTGGAATAAACATTATTTATTCAATCTGCAGTGATTTGCCCCCAAAAGATTTACTTTTTCATTTGGAGACTTATGGTCAAAGGCAATGCCATCTCTGGCTGCAGAAGGGTGTCCTCACAGTCACTGTCAAAAGGTTTGTGCTACGGGCTGGGGATGTGGCTCAGTGGGAGAGAACTTGCCTAGTATGTGCAAGGTCCTGGTTTCAATCCCAAGCCCTGAAGAGAATAAAAAAGATTGTGGTGAAGGGGACTCGGGCTTTTGGTGCTCAAAACTTTAGACTCTCAAATCAAAAGTGTTGGTTCACCAAAGAAGATGCAGACAACAAGTGAACTCATGAGAAGACGTTCCACATCATTCGACATTAAGGAAATGCAAATTAAAACTACATTGAGATACCACTAGAATGTTAGGTAACCAGTAAGTGAAATAACACAATATCAGGTGCTAACAAGGATGCACAGCAATGAGAGCTTCTCCTATCTGCTGGTGGTGTTGCAAAATAATACAGATACTTTGGGAAACAGTTTTAGCAGTTTCTTATTAAGTTGAGCCCATACTTACCTTATGATCCAGCAATCTAATTCCAAGCAAAATGAAAACTTATACTTATGTAAAACCCTATGTATAACTGTTATAGTGGTTTTATTCATATTCACCAAATATGGGAAACCATCCGATGCCCCATAATGGGTGAATGGAGAAACTGTAGTACATCCCTAAGATATAATATTTCTCAGCAATCAAAAAGAACCGATATATCAGTTTTAATAGCAGCATTATTCACAATAACAAAAAGACTGAAGCCCAAATGTCTAGCAGTGGATGAATGATCTTACAAAATGCAGAATATACATTCAATGAAATTACTCAGCCCTAAAAAGGAATAAAATTCCGAGACATGCTACAGCATAAATGGACCCTAAAAACATGCTAAGTGACTTGTGCCCAGCCAGACTGCAGCACCTGTCTCTAAATAAATACAAAACAGGGCTGGGATGTGGCTCAGTGGCTTAATGCCACTGAACTGTGAACTAAGGAATGGTTAAAACAATCACTCTTACATTATGCATGTCTTACTACATTTTAAATAAAAGGACTAAACTGCTGATACCCATATGGATGACTCTCAAATAAATTATGCTCAGTGAAAGAAAACAAAGCCAAAGGTCACATACAGTATGTTTCCATTGGTTTCACATTCTTACCAAAGTAAAACTATAGTTGTTTAGAGCTAGGCATGGGGTGAAGGCTGACTACCAAGAAACACTGGTAAATTGCAGGGAGTGATAGAATATAATTATGTGAGGTTTATATGACTATATGTTTTTGTTAAAACTCATAGAACTTCACACTAAACAGGATAACTTTCACTGTAAAATTATCTGTCTTAGTCCATTTTCTGTTGCTATAATGGAAGACCAGAGACTGGGTAAATTATAAAGAAAAGAGGTTTAAGTAAGTCCCATTTGTTGATTCTTGTTATTAACTCTTGTGCTATGGGTGTCCTATTAAGGAATTTGGAGCCCGAACCCACAATATGTAGATCGGAGCCAACTTTTTCTTCTATCAGACGTAGAGTCTCTGATTTGATATCAAGCTCCTTGATCCATTTTGAGTTAACTTTTGTGCATGGCGAGAGAAAGGGATTCAGTTTCATTTTGTTGCATATGGATTTCCAGTTTTCCCAACACCATTTGTTGAAGATGCTATCCTTCCTCCATTGCATGCTTTTAGCCCCTTTATCAAATATAAGATAGTTGTAATTTTGTGGATTGGTCTCTGTGTCCTCTATTCTATACCATTGGTCCACCTGCCTGTTTTGGTACCAGTACCATGCTGTTTTTGTCACTATTGCTCTGTAATATAGTTTGAAATCTGGTATCGCTATACCGCCTGATTCACACTTCCTGCTTAGAATTGCTTTTGCTATTCTGGGTCTTTTATTTTTCCATATGAATTTCATGATTGCTTTATCTATTTCTACAAGAAATGCCATTGGGATTTTGATTGGCATTGCATTAAACCTATAGAGAACTTTTGGTAATATCGCCATTTTGATAATGTTAGTTCTGCCTATCCATGAACAGGGTATATTTTTCCATCTTCTAAGATCTTCTTCTATCTCTCTCTTTAGGGTTCTGTAGTTTTCATTGTATAAATCTTTCGCCTCTTTTGTTAGGTTGATTCTCAAGTATTTTATTTTTTGGGGGGATATTGTGAATGGAGTAGTTGTCCTCATTTCCAGTTCAGAAGATTTGTCGCTGATATACAGGAATGCCTTTGATTTATGCGTGTTGATTTTATATCCTGCCACTTTGCTGAATTCTCCTGATTGACCTCTTGGGACAATCAGCTCCCAGTGCATTGATCACAGAACTGCTTCGGCCTTATCGATGCCACCACCCATCACGAGGAGGCCAAAGTCCATGCCGTGGGTGGTATCCCCCGACCTTCCTGGAACTCTTTATTATGAGGATATCGGAGTGGACCTGAAGAAGGGCCTCCACCCTGACTGGCTCTGTGCCATGCTGAGCCTGAGCCCACTCATCCTTAGGCACACTGGGCACAGCACTGAGAGCCTGCTCAACTTTTAGGTGCCTATGATATAGTGTTAATTTTTTTGAATATCAGAAGAAAAAAATGATCTTTACGGTAAAAGACAATGTTTTAACAGGTACTCTAGTTTGGATGTTGAATGTCCCCCCCAAAGGCCATGTGTTAAAGGTTTGGTACTCAGGGCGGCCCTATTGGGTGGTGGTGGAACCTCTAAGAGGTGGGACCTAGTGGGAAGTCCTTGGTGGCCTTGAAGAGGATATTGGGCCCCTCTTCCTCTTCTCTGTTCCCAAGCTTATGATTCGAGTGGTTTTATTATCATGATGTGCTGTCTTACCACAGGTCAAAAACAATAGGGCTAATTGGTTGTGGACTGGAATCCCCAAAACTGCAAAACTGCAAGCCAAAATTAATCCTTTTGATTTATAGGTTTATTATCTCAGGTATTTTGTTGTAGTAACTGAAAGTTGACAGACACAATATGTAGTATTAAGATATTCACCTTTATACCAATGTAGTTATAAAACATAATTTTCAACCTTTTTTTTAATGGAGGAAGGGGCCCCCAAAGGCAAAAGGACCTATTATTACTTTTATAATCATAATTCAACCCTTCCTAAAGCAGTTCTCAGTGTGCCAGAATCTCACAAAATCTCTCCTGAACAGTTGGGTCAGCTTTTTTGCAGTTGATTAACTATAGGGATTCAAACTAGGTCAGATAATGATCACACAACTCTTTCCTCCTCTTCCCTTCTTTTCTGGCTCTCTCCCTCACCACAATGCCTCTCTACTCTTGGGTTATAAAACAAAAACCAATCCCCTCTAAGAAGTTATTTCTTTGGGCTATGATATTGGTAATTCATGTACTTTGGGTCCAAAGTCTTGTACTTCAATTGAACATTGAATGTGCAGTGTTTCCTCTCAGTTCCCCTAAGCCAGGCGATGGGGGCATGAAGGTGAAGGACTATGGCCTTCCTCTCCCAATTCAAGTCAAATTACTAACCATTTCAGCAGCTCCCTGGGACCAGTATGCAGAGAAACCCAGAGGATACATGTGAGGCTTGGGTTCTCCTGGCATCCAAAGAGAGAGAAAAAAAACAGAAAGATTGACTCCCACAGTGTCAGAGAGACACCTGGGGACTGACTGCTGACAGACATGAATGGGCCCAAGAGCTGGGTTTGGAGAGGTAAGTGGGCCCCTCCATCCACCATCACCCAGGAAAGGCTGTATCAGGTGGTTGCTGGGTCCTAGGAGAGGCAGACAGGGAGTGGGGCTGGCAGGCTGAGTTCCTTCCTGCTCTGAGAATGGGGACCACTGACTGATTGGGGAGCAGGGAGGCTCCACCTCCCCCTCACGTGACCTGGCAGAGGACCAAAGCTTCCTCCCGGCTCAGGAGCTCCAGCAGCTTCACCAAAACTTCAAGTTCCTGTAAGAGAAGGCACCTGACGTACATTAAGCTGTTCTTGATCTTCCCAAGTAGTGACCTCTTTTCCTAGGTAAGGCATACACTAGCAATCTCATCAAGCTTCGGTGGCTTTTAAAAAGATGAGTCAGCAAGCATAAGTGAGGTCCATGGATGCTGGAAGTCACAGTGTCAGCATCCTCACTCTGCACCAAGAATGCCAAAGTCTTGTTATGGACTGTTACAGTCTACGGGTTAGGGATGACGTTTGTCCACCCTCTTGACCCAGTGGTAAAAGCCTGCTAATTGTAATTTATCCAAATTAGACCAACCATAGGGAATACAGAGCTCTGCCCCAATTGGCTCTGTGACTGTAGATCATTTTACTTTTTGAATTTCAGGCTCTGCTCTGGAGCAAGAAGGACTATCCCAGAAGATTTCATCACACTGAATTGTATTAGTTTCCTAAGCCTACCGCAAAGACACACCCATAAACAGGAAAGCTGAAACAGCAGAAATCTATTGTACCTCACAGTTCTAGAGGATGGAAGTCTGAAATCAAGGGGATCTTTGGGATCTCTTCTGAGGGGTGCAGGGGGGCGGGAGTCTGTTCTGTGACTCCCTCTGGCATCCATCACCTGGAGTGTTGCTTGGCTTAAGGAGGGACATCTTCTCCCTGTGTCTTCACATGGCCCTCCCTCTGTGTGTCTCTGTCCAGATTTCTCCTTTTTATAAGGACACCAGTCATACTGGATGAGGAATTGCTCTAATGACCTCATCCTGACCGGATCATCTGCAAAGTCCCCATTGTCTAATAAAGTGACGTTTATAATTTCTGAGGGTTGGGAAATCAACATCCTTTGGAGGGGACACCATTCAATCCCTAGGCTAACTTTCCAAAACAAATCAATAAGGGAGAATATATACATGGCCCCCAAAGTAGACTTAAATACCTCCTCAGAGGAAGTGGGATGAACGTTGGTAGGTAACCACAGTCACCTAACTTCTGCCTCATTGCCAGGGATTCCACCGGCTCCTTGCACAGAGATGACAGGACCCACAGCAGGAACAGCACCCGGGGAGGAAAACACAGTTCCAGAGGCTCCCTCTAACAGCACCAGGAATCCATACCTCGGAGCACAGGGGTGTATACAGGCTTATTTGTTCTGTATGTAGAGAGAGTCAGGCGTTCACACTGGATGAGATGCCAAATTGAGTCTCTTGCACATTTGTTATTATCTAGATCCACCTGCCTTAAAAATTCCTATCTTTATTTTGCCTGCTGGGTGAAAATGGCCATCTTCTTGGCTCGCCCTAGCCCTCAGACTCTTAGAAATAAGGGGTAAAGCTTTTGTGAGCTGCAGGGCTAGTCCAGAACTCAGAGAGTGTCCTGGGTCCTCTAAAAAAGGCCAGTTCTCTTTCTTAGCCTTGTCTCCTCGGCCCCAGTGCGCTATGAATTCCCCAGGCCTCTCCCCTTGACACACATGCTCTCTGGAGAGAGAGAGAGGCAAAGTCTTTGGTGGGTAGCAACCTTTGGAACAATGAGAAAAATTCCTCATGAGAAGAGTCGGGACAGACTGGAGCCAAACCATTTCCTTCAGTCCCCGAGCACATGGTTCCTCTCCAGTGACTCCAGCGTGCAGAAACAGCTGCTGATTCCAGGAAAACAATGTTCTGATCCAGTCCCTCCAGCCATCTTTACCCTTTTGTTTTTCTCTCTGGAGGGAGGAAAGAGGAAAAAAAAAAAATCCTTGAAAAGCTGCCATGGTGCATTATTTCTAAGCGTCTGTTGTTAGAGGTGTGAGCCAAGCAGCCCCTTTTATTGGAGGAAAGGAAAGAGTAAAAATGGAAGAAAGGAAGAGAGGGGGAAAAAACGATGGAAAAGGGCACGGAGAAAAATCTGAGTAAAATAAAGTTACACAACAGAAAAAGAATTGAGCAAAAACATGGCTTAGGCAATAGAACTGTGCTCATTTGGCCACTCTCCTGGGTGAGCCAGGATGCCAGTCTTATTTCAATAGTTACTTTGGGCTATTCTTACTTACATTTAACCTGAACAAAGAACATCATGAGATAGAAAAATGATACTGCATAATGAGAATATTAATTCACAAGATAATAAATAGTAACGATCTTATAATTTGCAATGTCTACAATTCACTTAAATGGTATGGCAATTGATAAAATGATCTTTCAGTGGGGTGCAGTGGTGCACACCTGAAATTCCAGACACTTGGGAGTCTGAGACAGCAGGATCGCAAGTTTGAGGCCAGCCCCAGAAACTTGGTGAGACTCAGTCTCAAAATAAAGAGGGCTGGGGACTGGGTTGTGGCTCAGTGATAGAGTGCTCACCTAGCACGTGTGAGGCCCTGGGTTCGATCCTCAACACCACATAAAAATAAATAAATAAAATAAAGACACTGTGTCCATCTACAACTAACAAAATTTTAATTTTTTTTTTAAATACAAAGGGCTGAGGGTGTAGCTCAGTGGCAGAGTACCCTTGAGTTCAATCACCAGTACTGCAATGAATGAATGAATAAATAAATAAAATTATCTTTCATTTCCCTTTCAGATTCACTGTTTGCCCTTGTCCATTCTCTACTGTGCCTTTAGGGATGGAATCAATGCTCACCCTCTAGTTTCCAGTTGGGGTCAGCTAAAAGGAAGCAGCACCAGGAGATTTAAGAATGAAGTGACATTGATTTTGTATTTGTCACTCTGGGCTCCTTCCCTGATGGGCCACCACAGCTTGGATCTTTCTCTCTACTGACAGCCACAGATCCTGGGAAAGAGCCATGCTCTGGTCTTTGTTTTCCCCACTGCATGTTTTGGGGACATGGGTAAACAGATCCCTACCGTTGTTGCTTCAGGGTTCTGAATTATTCTTTTCCAATTCCTTAAGCCTTATATATATTAGCAATCTTAATATATATATTTAGTACTGGGGACTGAACCCAGGGCCTCAGGCTTGCTAGGCAAGCATTCCCCCAGAGAGCTACATTCCCAGCCCTTCACCAACATCTTTAAAAGTAGATTAATCATTATAAGTAGATTAGTAAACTAAGAAGAGTTTAATCTTCTTAACTATCCAGTATGAATGTGCTCTGTTTCCAGAAACTTCCCTGGCTATTAAAATGGATATTTTTCCTCTTCAGTTAGACTGTAAGTCTTCTGAGTGTTATGTTATTGGATGCTGTGTGTTTCCCTCAAAGCATCTAAAATGGTCCCATGTATATGGAGCAAATAAATGGGTCATTCATGGTGTTGATCTCGGGAAGGCTCTTCACTTGGTCTGGCCCCTCTTTCCAATGTCGCACTTCCAGACCCATCTAGTGAATCATATGGGGTTCCGTCTATTCATACAAAGTGTGTTCAACATTGTTGCCCAATTCCTGCACTTAATGGGATTTTGCTTCTCACGGAAGGTAATGTGATAGAAGGAAATAGTAGGTGTTTGGAGCCTTTGTGACCCAGACTCAGCTGCTGGCTCTGCTACTTACTATTCAGGTCACATGAAAAAAGCTATTTAAACTCCCCAAGAACCCTCCTTCCCTGTACCTTCCTCATCGTTACCAATGTGGCCAACTGGAGTCCTTTGTCCCCAGTTTGAATACAATGGCCAGTGGTAGGATGAAGCCAGGCTCCTGGGGAAGAGATAGAAAAGACAGGAAGGGAAAATGGTAGATGGTTTAAATTGGCAATATGGCTTATGACCAATATTTAAATATGATTTTGGGAGATGTGGAAGAAACCGTGATACCTAAAGAAGCTGATGAAAAAACACACGAGGAGGTGTAAAAAATGAACGAGATGAAATATTCCAAGGCTGCTTGTCTGAAGCAGTGGCGCTGTGTTGGTGGGTCCTTTCATTGAGAGCTGGCTTGAAGCAAAGAATTTGTTCAATATAAAAACTAGGACACCAAGTGGAGAACATGGTCAAAAAAGAAACACTTGAAGTGACCATGATTCCTTCTACCCTTTAACTGAGTGGGCTTGGAAGTAATTCACAAACTCCAGCCAAAACAGTATGTAGGCCAGGTATGATAGTGCCCACCTATAGCCCAGCTACATGGGAGGCTAAGGCAGGGGGATCGCCTGAGCCTACCAGTTCAAGACCAACCTGGGCAACACAATGAGAACCCCCATCTCAAAATAAACAAATAATAAATAAGTAGTGATCTGAAAAAGCCCAACTCTACCCTATAATGTAGGACTTTTAGAATGAATTGATTTACTTTTCTTATTTCTTTCTTTTTTTCTTTATAGAAGCATACTCTAGTTATCTATTTTGTGGGGTGGAAAAAGAGGTTTCCAAGCATCTCTGCATGGAAGACAGACTTGTTGTGGACTGAAAGACAGCCCAAGGGAGGAGGACAGGAATGTTAGCACCACATCCAAGACTCAAAGTATCTCCATCATTGGCTCTGGTTAAGCATGTTATTTCAGGCACTGATAAGTCTGTGCCTGCCTGGCTGTTACGAAGGATGACTGCAGGGTCACACCTTTCTTCAGACGGTTGCTGTGAGATAGTTCATGGAGATGGTACACACAATGCACCTAACATTCAGCATATAGCAGGCAATCTGCCTGTGTTGTTTATTTTTTGTAGGAGTTTAAAGCCTGTATACAGTTGAGATTAAACACTTTTAAAAAAATTTTTGAAAAATCATTATGGTTGGCATTCTTTTAGTTGGTCATGCCAACTATTGCAATGGCCACAAAGGGTTATTTTCTACCTCCTTCCACTTACAAGACCTTGATCCATGATAAACATGAAGAGGTTCTGACAATACTCATAATACCAAATGGTACAATGGAGTTACAGAACACAAACATTTAAGTTGTTGGAATTCAACTACAGGCTCAGAAAAAGAAAATAATGCAGATGAATATGTACATATATATATAATTTCCCCCCTACAATATGGCACTTAAACTCACGCCAACTACTTCATCTGGTACTCAACCAAAGAAACAGCCACAGCCATCTGTTCCACTCTGGAGGGAAAACTGGCCGGGCTGAATTTACTGGGGTGGCACAGAACCATGTAATCTGTACTGTAGGGTGATTTAAAAGATTTTTCAATGGTTATTTTTCTATGCATAAGTTTTTCCATACGTGTTGACTTTAGAAACTAAACTCCAAACACTCAACACACTATTATGTGTCATTTCAAATTGTCAGAGCCTGTGTGTTTTGGAAAACGACTCCTAACCAAACCCCGCATTACTCTAAAGTTAATTTGGGGACTGTCTGGACAGCCTCATAGCTGCAAAGACATCTGTATTGCCATCCTCCCTCCAATCAATTCCTTCTGTCAGTATTGGCATTATTGATATTTCGATTTTTTACTTAGGAAAGGAATAACTTATGAGTATCTACAGCGCACTATAACCTGTGCTCAGATCTGTGGATGCAAGAGGGGATGAAACCAGCTTGGTCTCTGGTCTCACAGAGCTCACATTCCAGGACGATAATCAGAAACATTGATCAATCACACTCACACATTCACACAGTCATTCACTCAACAAATAATCATTGAGAGCCAACCATGTGTCAAGCCATTGTACTAGACATTGGGATAATACTGTAAACAAAGCAGGATAAAAAATCCTCTTGCAGGGAGTTTACATTACATTATGAAAGGCAAAAAAAAATGAAGATAAATATGTAAACTATATAGAGTAGTTTACTTACTCATAAAGAAAAAGATCCGAGCAGTAAAAAAAAAAAAAAAGCAAGAAGTAGATTTTAAATGGGGGAAGAGTGGTTCATTTCAGATGGCTAGAAGGCCTCCCTGAGCAGGTGACCTTTGAGTGAAGAGCTGAGAGAAGAGATGGTTCTAAAGCCCTACAGTCATCCAGAAGAAGGGTGCTCCAGGCAGAGGGGACCATTGGTGGAAAGCTACACAGAGTCAGAGTGGGGGGAATGTATAACAGAGGTTGGATGACACAGGTCTGGTAAGTCAGAGGGAGAATTGACTTTTATAAGGTGCACAAAAGGCAACCACGGAGGGATTTTGAGCAAAAGGAGCAGCATAATTTATTGTATATATATATATAATACAGTCACTCTGACTTGTGATGAAAACAGGCTGCAGGAGTCAAGGGCAGAAGTCAAAAGTTTGGTGAAGAGCCAGGCACAGTGGCACACGTCTGTGATCCCAGTGGCTTGGGAAGCTGAGGCAGGAGGACAGCAAGTTCAAATCCAGCCTTAGCAACTTAGCAAGGCCCTAAGCAACTAAGTGAGACCCTGTCTCTAAATTAAAAACAACAAAAAAAAGGGCTGGGACACAGCTCAGTGGTTAGAAGAGTTTGGCAAGGAAACTTGCATGAGCTCAGGCAGAATATGATGATGGTGGTTCAGAAAAAGGAGATGTGGAGAGATGTGGTTGAATTCTAGATATATTTTGAGGGTAGAAGGGATAGGATTTTCTGCTAAATTGAAAGTGAGCAGAGAAAGAAAAAGAATCAGGGACATCATTAGGGTTTTTGGCCTGATCAATGGGAAAGATGTAATTGCCATTAACTAAGAGAATGAAGTGGTTTCAGAGTGGGAGTGAGCTAGTTTGGGCCTTTTTAAAGCCTGGTTTGCCTATTTTAGACATCTTAGTAGTATTATAGAGATGGACTGGAGTTTAGAGGAGATGTACATTGAGAGGCATGAGAATAGAGGTGGAATTTTAAAGCCACAAACCTGGATGAGACCACCAAGGGACTGAATGTGGAGAAAAATGGAAACCTCAAGATTGAATTCTGGAACCCCATCATTTAGAGGTTAAGAATAGGAGAAGAAACCAAGGGGGAATAAAAGACTGAGAAGGAGCAGCCAGAAAAGTAGAAAGAAAGCCACAGAGTTTTCTTGGAAGCCGAGAGAAAAAAGTGAATCAAAAGGGAGAGATTGATTAACTGTCAAGTTTTCATTAACATTACTGGGAAAGGTATGGGGTTCTATGAAAGAGT
This sequence comes from Ictidomys tridecemlineatus, assembly GCF_052094955.1. Classification (NCBI taxonomy): domain Eukaryota; kingdom Metazoa; phylum Chordata; class Mammalia; order Rodentia; family Sciuridae; genus Ictidomys; species Ictidomys tridecemlineatus. The sequence goes on from NC_135481.1 coordinate 93,852,688, forward strand.
ATAATTGTGGTCATGATTTAGATTGAGGATGCAAGGAAGTGGCATTTAAGCTGAAGGTTAAAGAATGAAGCCCAGTGACCTTCACTGATGCAAGTCGTCCTTGCTTCCTCCCAGTGGGGCCTCTGGTCAGCTCTACATACTCAATCTATTTGTGGACCTCTATGTGACCTTCTCCATCACAGCCACCATCCCAGACACCTGAGCAAGGAGGAGGCTTACAGGATGGAAGTAAGGATGGCAGATGAGAGAAACTCATAATAGTGTCCCCAAGTGGCACCCATGCAATATAGCCACCTCCTTCTCTACATGGCAGTCACTCGGATATGATTTCTGGCAATAGATATCCATTTGGTCCCACAGCATAAGACACTGTCATCCATGCACACACAGGGGTTCTTGGCCAATGTTGGTGGGCTACTTTTGCAGATTTTCCCCTCAGTGAACATATCTAGGTATTCACCTATTTTCTTCAGGCAAAAGATCAAGAAGGAAAGATCAGAAAGGAAAAAAAAATCTGATGACAAGGAATTTTAAATAAACTTATAGAGAAAGTCTTAAAGTCTGTTACCATGGCTATCATTTTAAGAAAATCAGGCCCAGGTGCGTCTTGCAGTTAGACTGTCAGATAAAATCAAACTCAGCTGCTCTAACACCGATGATCTAAGGGCTGCTTATACTCTATGTGACCAGGACAACTCCCTTGGGGGGAACCAAACACCAACTCTGCAAAGAGAAGTGTTCTAGATTGAGGATTAGCAATATGATTCATTAGAGCCTCTTTGAACGGAGAGAAGTAAGAAGCTGGATATTTCCACACCTGTGGTCACAACAGCTTCATTCACAATAGGCAAGAGTTGGAAACCACCCAGTATATCCATCAATGAATGTATGAAAAATAAAATGTGGTTTATACATAAAATGGAATCTTGTTTAGCCTTAAAAAGTAAGGAAATTCTGTCACATGCTACCATATGGATGAATCTTGTGGACATTATGCTAAGTGAAGTGAGTCAGTCACAAAAAAGGCAAATACTCTGATTCCATTTATATGAGGTTTCTAAAACCATCTAATTCATAGAAACAGAAAGTAGAATGGTGATTTCTCAGGGATGGAGGGAGAGGGAGGCAGGGAATGAAGAGTGAGTTAATGGATCCAGAATTTCAGTTTTGCAGGATGGAAGAGTTCTGGAGATCTATTGAGAGCAAGAGTAGCCAACCAACACATAACTTAGTGTGACTGAATTATACTACAAAATTATAAAGATAGTATATGTTATGTGTTTCTTAACTACAATTAATTTTTCCCCAAAAAAGATGCTAGATTTCTGGTTTTCTTTGAGACTCACTCCATCACCCAGTATCAGAAAAGTTAAAACCAAGAGGAACTGGGTGAGTCCACATCCCTCACTGTGGTCTGTTCTGCTAACAGATGCTGTTAAACAAATTGCCCTGGTCTGCCTTTCCTTAAAGAACATGACCAGTTCGACTAAAATATTCAGGAGTCCATCAGATGAATAAATTAATTTAAAATATCAGAAATTAATAATTAATTTAAAATATCAGAAAAAGAAGAGACTATGACACATATACTCTAGGGTTTGGGATACTGAAGTGCCCTGATAAGTAGGCAGAAAGAAGGTGAACTCTGAGGGAGAACTCAGAGGAGGCTTTGCTGTTTGTTATCCGTAAACCATATTAGGTTAGCATTTCTTATTCTTTCTTTTCCTTTTTAAACAAATAGTGTTCCTGGAAGAAAACCACTGCTCTAGAGGTCATTTCTAAGGAATGAGATTCCTAGAGCCTTTCCCTCTAGTTTACATATTTCTGAAATGTTTTCATCTTTGCAAGCTGATGTTAGTTTTGTAGTCAGAAGTAATCATAAATTGAAATGACTTTTCAGACAAGAGATCCCACTTCATGGGTGGTGTGATACTGAAGCCACTTTGCTTCCTATCCTTTGTGTCTCTAGACCTTGGCATGGGTCCTTGCACATTGTAGCCCACAGTTCCTGAAAAATTGTGCATTTAGCATGAATATATTTATTTTCTAATACAAGGAAAAATTAGATTACTGATTAAACCATTAATAGAAATCAGATATAAAAAATATCTGATTAGTAATTTTATTTTAGAATAGAAAATCTCTCTTTTATATCCAGAACTAGTTTCAAGGATTACTTTTGAGGTTTTTTTTTTTTTTTTTTTTTTTGTGTGTGTGTGTGTGTGTGTGGTACTGGGGCTTGAACCCAGGACCTTGTGCATGTGAGGCAAGCTCTACCAACTGAGCTATATCCCTAGCCCAGGACTACCTTGATGAGTTTTTAAATTTTTTTATTTTTTAGTTGTAGATGGACACAATATCTTAATTTATTTATTTATTTTTATGTGATGAGGATTGAACCCAGGGCCTCATATGTACAAGGCAAGCTCTCTACCATGAGCTACAAGCCCAGCCCCTACCATGTTGGTTTCAATGTTGTGGGTGAACAGTATGCCCCAGCAAGTCGTATCCTGCAGTTCTGATACTTAGCACCTCAGAATGTGACTGTATTGGAGACAGGGTTTTTAAAGAGGCAAAAAAAAATAAGTTATTATGTGACTTAATCTAATATGGTAGCCATATAAAAGGAAGGGATTAGGACATAGAGACATGACCATTTGAAGACACAGGGAGGAGATGGTATCTATAAACCAATGAGAGAGAGCTCAGAAGAAATAAACCTACCAACACCTCAATCTACAACCAGTATGTCTTTCGAGTTGTAAAAAAACATATTTTTGTTGTTTAAGCCATCCAGTTTATGGTACTTTATTACAACATCCTCTAGCAGACTAAAAAACCAAGTATTTTTAAAATGCAGAGATGAGGCCTGTTTTTAAATTTATAAAGAAGTACAAAAATAGTATCCAAAAGAAAAGCTGTGTAATCCAAATGGTCCCAAATAGTGATGGTTTAACGTATGATTTTTCAACTATACAGTGGTGCAAAAGCATAAGATGTTCAGTAAAAACTGTACTTCAATTTTATTTTTATTTTATTTCATTATTATTATTTTTGGTACTTGGGATGGAACCTAGGGCCCACTGGCATGCTAGACAAGCACAGTATCACTGAGCTACATCTCCAGCCCACCCATACTTTTAATTTTTTAATTTTGGCTAGGAAGATGCAATATGATCCTCTTTCAAAATGCTGAATAGGATAAATGAGTTCAAGGGATCTACTGTACAACATGGTGACTAGAATTATGATGTATTATATTCTCAAAAATTGCTAACAGTATAGATTTTAAGCATTCTCTCTCTCTCTCTCTCTCTCTCTCTCTCTCTCTCTCTCTCTCTCTCTCTATCTATCTATCTCTCTCTCTTTTCCTGGTACCAGGGATTGAACTCAGGGTTATGTACCATTGAGCCACATCCCCAGCCCCTTTATTTATGTATTTTTATTTTTTGGTACTGGAAATTGAACCCAGGGGCACTTGACTACTGAGCCACATCCCAAGTTCTTTTCTATATTTATTTAGAGTCAGGGTCTCACTGAGTTGTTTAAGGTCTCACTTAATTGCTGACCTCCTGCCTCAGTCTCCCCAGGCATGCACCACAGCATACCTTAGATTTTAAGTATTCTTTCTTCAAAAAAATGTCTGTGATGCAATGCCTATGTTAATTAGCTCAATTGAACCAACCCCCAAAATACATTGTTAGAAATAGAAAGTCTGGTGGTCCCTTTTTAGAATCCAGTATGTAGCTTTAAATGTAAAATTGGGATGTAAGAAAGGCAGCTGGAGGGGAGAGCAGAGTGGAAAGTAACAAGCAGGTAACACGGGAGTGTGAAAAATTCACAGCCCCCTTAATAAACAGGAGGTGAGAGGGAGGGTGCTGGCCTGACCAACAAGGATGACCTTCTTAAGTGCCCAAAGGTACTCAATCCCAGAAAGGCCTCCAGCCACAGGAGAACAAAGGGAGGTGGGAACAACTAAAGAAATATTTCTTTAAGTAACCCAATAGGAGACAGTAAAACCTAGGCGTCATTCAGGAAGAATGTGCACCTGTAGCACTCAGCCAAGGAGGAACTGGGGGAGGGACCTTGCACTCTAGGGGGATAATGCTAATCATGACCACTCCAGGATCTGCCTGCTCCCCAGACACCTGATCCTCAGGTAAAGCATACCGCATGTCTCTTAGTCCATTCTTAGGGTTTGGACAGGTGAGTGTGTTTCTCACATACATGTTTCAAAACAGTGTGTTGAAAAAGACAAAATTAAAAAAAAAAAACATGAGTAATGTTAGTAACTAAGGGTTTTCTGAGGCGGGAGAGAGAGCATGGGAGGAAAAGATGAACTCTAGATAGGGCAGAGGGGTTGGAGGGGAAAGGAAGGGCCATGGGGTTATTAATGATGGTGGAATGTGATGATCATTATTATCCAAAGTACAGATACGAAGACACGAATTGATGTGAATATACTATGTATACAATCAGAGATATGAAAAATTATGCTCTTTAATAAGAATTGTAATGCATTCCATTGTCATAGATAAATAAATAAAATGCAAAAAAAAAAAAAAAAAAGATAAAGCAGGCTTGAGGGTGTAGCTCAGTGGTACAGTGCTTACCTTGCATGGCCCAAAACCTGGGTTGGGTCCCTAGTTCTGTTTAAGGAAAAAAAAAAAAAAAAAGAAGGATGAGGGTAGAATGAAGGTATGAAGCTTCTGTGTGTGTGTGTGTGTGTGTGTGTATAGCAGTGCTTTGGATGGAACCCATGCCACATGCATGCTAGGCAAGTACTCTACCTTTGAGCTATAGCCCTAGCCCAGGTACGAAGCTTTTAATACAGTATTTATCATTTTAATTAATTAATTTGTTTATTTATTTATTTTTTTGTAGATACCTCTCACTTCTGGATCAAGAGGAGAAATTGGTAAGGAAGAAAATAATTAAAACAAATAGTGATCCTTTTCACTTTAATGAAATTGGAGGGAGGAAAAACCTTAGGCCAATTAAAGGGCCAAATCATTTTAAAGGATCTGACTCGTGGGGCACAGGGCTTCAAGTGCCTGCGTCACCCTGAAATGAGCAAGGTGATCTTTACACACAGCCACGACCACAGTGCTGTGACAGAGAAGCCAGGCAGAGCTCACCTGGAGTTTCTCGCCAGCCCTACCTTGGAGGAAGGGAGGGCATGATCCTGAGAAGCTCCTTCCTCACAACATGAGAGGGGCCAGGCATCTCTCAAACCAAATGAAAACTGATACAGATATATAAATTGCAATTCAATAACCTAAGGCAGGATTTCATGAGATGGGTTGTCTTCAGCTCTTTCCAATATTGGTTAGGATGCTGTTACCAGGAAATACAGTAAACGGATGCTTCTGAACAGTCCATTCTGTGCATAAGGATGTCCAACAGCTCTTCTAACTGAAGTCTGTTTTTCAACTTGACCCAGAGCCAATGGTGGAGCTGAGGTAAGTGCTGATGGACACAGGCTACTGCAAAACCAGGCCAGAATAAGCAGAGGACTGATGATGTAGCTCAGTGGTTACACCACCCCTGGGTTCGATCCTCAGTATCAAAAAACAAAACAAAACAAAACAAAAACAGAGAGAGAGAAGGAAAAGAAGAGTTGTTGTCTGAGAGGGGTATCAGAGACCAGGGTGAGTCCAACCACAAGGTCAGAGGAGTGAAGCCCACATCAGAGGCCTGAACTGAGGAACAAATGAAGTTAGTGTGGCATTAGATTTCTCTGTCACTCCATGTCCTCCCAGCCTGTGCCACACAGATTTGCAGTGCAACATTGCTTTCTTCAAGGAGCTCCCAGGGTTAGGCTGGGTGTGCGGGTAACAATGAGATACAATATACTAATGTGTTAGAATGGATGAGATACATAATACGTTACCCATAGGGTTTAAATAGAAGATAAGGCTGGCTGCCTCAGTTTCCCCCATGAGAACAATGGTTCTGCAAACGTAATAACTGAAAGCAACATAAGTTTTTTTTTTTTGTCTACCTTTTCTGAACAAATACTCCAGGAGAACAACCCTGTGATCTTTTGGATTGCATTCTTACATTTATTCATTCAACCAATAGTTTTTGAGCTGTTTTGATAAACAAAGCAGAAAGATGTTTTTCTTTCCCTGTGTGGTTTATATTCTAGCAAGAGAAGAGAAACAATAGGTAAGTAGTAAATGCATAGTATGTTCCCAGGCGATAGGGGCTTTGGGAAAAAAAAAAGTAGAGTAGAGTAAAAAGTTGGGGACAGTTAAGTGACAAATTGCATTTTTAAAAAAGGATGGTCAGGGTAGACTTCTTTGAAAAGACAACATTTGAGCAAAGATTTAAGTCACCTGAGATGAAGCCATGCAGCTCTCTGGGAGAACATTCCAGTAAGAAAGAACAACCAGGGCAAAGGTCCTGAGTTGGAAACAGGGTTGGCTCATATCACTTGGCCAATCTGGATGGAGTGGTAAAAAACGTGGTAAGGAGTGGGGGTAAGTGAAGTAGATGGATAGGAAATCAGAGAGGTAACAGGGATGGGACAAAATCCATAGGGCTTTGTGGGACATTGTAAAGATGCTACTCCAAGTTAAGATTGATAGCTATTGGAGAGTTTTGAAGATATGGGAGATACAAAGTGATTTGCATTTAGAAAGATCACTATAACTCTTTGGTTAAGAACAAAGAGTAGGAAGGCAAGGGTAGAAGTAGAGACCAGCTTGGAAGTTCATTCAGGGGACAGACACAGGGTTTTAAACTTGAGTGGTGGCAGGAGGTGGAGAGAAGTCCTTACAACATCAGATCTTCTAGAAAACACTAGGACCACTCCAGTAGGATTCTGGAGGCTGTCCTTGTTGAACCAGGTGGTTTGTCACTCTCAGTTTTAGAAGAAATTAGAGAGTAATTCATTCCAGACACTTAACAAATAATATTAACAGATATGAAAATAAATTGAGAGGTTATGCTGCCTTGGAAAATCACAGTTGATTAAGAGTAAATCAGGCCGAGGCTGTGGCTCAGTTGTAGAGCATTTACCTAGCATGCATGAGGCACTGGGTTCAATCCCTGGCACGACATAAAAAATTTAAAAAGCAAGTAAAATAAAGGTATTGTGTCCATCTACAGCTAAAAAAATAAAAATTTAAAAAAGAGTAAATTCCTGAACTTATTTCCATATTTGAAGAAAGTTTCCATCTCAAACTCATCAGTATGGAAGGGAACATGGTAAAGATGAGCTTGAGGGGTGTGGGGGCACGATGGACTGGACTGGTCTGTGGCTCCTAGGGGTAGGTGACAGCCAGGGGCCAATGACTGCTCATTCACTGGGCAGGCACTGGGCAACTCTCTGCACTAAGCACTGAAGATATTGAGAGGAAAGGTACAGCTTGTTCTCAAAGAGTTCACAGTCTAGTCCAAGATGCCACCAGTTAAAGTGTAGCCTGTAGGTAGTAGCATCAGTCTCACTTGGAAGCTGGCTAGAAATGCAAACTCTGTGTAGCTCAGTGGTAGAGTGCTTGCCTAGCACGCATGAGGCACTGGGTTGATTCTCAGCACCTCATAAAAATAAATAAAATAGAGGCATTATATCCATCTACAACTAAAAAAAAATCAAAAAAAGAGAAATGTTAACTCTTTGGCCTCACCCCAACCTAAGAATCAAATGGGCATTTTAAAAAGAATTCCAAGTGATTCATATAAGTATTGAAGTCCCACTAGCACTGTTCTAGGACAGATGGGCAAATAAGCACAGGAGCTCAGGTGTTTCTTATGTAATACCATGTATGCATTCCTGAAAAAAAATCACAGTTTGCAAGATTATCACAGAGCCTATGGGGGAGACAGTGTTAGGAGCAAAACTCAGAAAATCTACCAAACTTTGAAACCAGAGCACTAACAATCACAATTCAAAGACAATCACAATCTGTGAACCAGGTACGGTGGTATATACCTGTAACCCCAGCTACTTAGGAGGCTGAGGCAGGAGAATTGCTTGGGCCCAGGAATTTGGAAGCCAGTCTGGGCAAATAGCAAAAACTTATCTTTTAAAAAAAATCACAATTCCAATAAAAATAATAATTAAATCTATTGGGTTTTGTGTGTAGTATCGGTTAATTTTTTATATCTTCAGTCTGAGGGGTCCAGACCTTCTCATTTGAGACATGGGATCTATCCATAGGCATTTTCATCAAAATTAAAAATATGATAGATGGGGATACCTGTTATGATTTGGATCTTTTTTTTTTTTTTTTTTTTTTTTTAACCAGAGATTGAACCCAGGGGTGTTTGACCACTGAGCAATCCTTTTTTAATTTTCTCTTTTGAGACAGGGTCTCACTAAGTTGCTTAGGCCTTGCTAAGTTGCTTAGGCTGGCTTTGAACTTGCCATCCTCTTACCTCAGCCTCTCAAATCTCTGGGATTACACGTGTATGCCACCATGCCCTGCTATGGTTTAGATCTTTACTTCCCCCTAAAAAGCTCATGTATTGGATGATGTAGGACTATTCAGAGGTGAAATGAGTAGAGTATGAGAGCTGTAACCTCATCAGTGGATTGATCCATTTGATGGATTAATAATTTGAAAGGAATACTTTCAGGTGTGGTTGGAGGAAGTAAGTCACTGGGGGATGCCCTGGACTACATACCAAGCCCTTCTTCCATTGCTCTCAGACTGAGAGCAATGGAATCAACTAACCATGGATTGAGCCTCTCAAACTATGAGCCCCATGTAAACCTTTCCCCTTCTAAGTTGTTCTTGTCAGGTATTTTGGTCACAGCAAGGAAGAGCTGACCAACACAGTAGTTTTTAAAAATTATTATTCATTGTTTTGCTGCAGGAGAAGATGACTTCACAGCTTCACTGTTGCACTTTTCATTTCCCCGGGTAGCTTAACTGATGGAAAGAGCAGGAATTCTCAAATCCATTAAACTAGGCAGAACTTGAACCATCAATTTTAGCTTGTTCTTTAATGTCTTCATATAGAGCTAAGGCCTTTTTTTCTGTAAAAATGCAAAAGCTCACTCTGATCACTCACAAACATTAAGTTGCTGGGAAAATCATAAAATCAATGAGACTTCCATGTTACGTGGATTTCATTCATGTCAGAGAAATGTGCATTAAAGCAAAAAGGATTATAAGTGTTAGGCACTGAATTGTATCTCCCTCTCCCCCAATTCATATGTTGAAAGTCTAACCCCAAATGTGATGGTATTTGGAGATGGGATCTTTGTGAGACAATTAGATTTAGAAGAGATCATGATAGTAGGATCCTCATGACGATGGGATGTGTGCCTTTGTAAGCAGAGACACCAGAGTTTGCAGTCAGTCTCAGTCTCTCCCCTCCCCCCACCCTCTCCCTCTATTTTTCTCATTTTCTCAAATGGTCTCTAGGCAGAGCTGAGGGCAATGAAGACAGGAAGAGAGTAATAATAAATTGTCAAGTGCTACAGAACCTATTGCTTCAACCCCCCTGGTTTTTCCTGAGTGCAGCAAGGAGGTGTTAGTGTGCTCCTTCTTCACATACAGATACAACATGACTGACCCACTCCTGTAACAGCAGGTATTTTCTGTTGAGTTGTTTCCTCCTAAGGTGGTGGATCTGCACTGCTTCAATCAGATTCCTCCAACTGTCATTGTCTGAATGAATAGATGCACTTACAGGTGGCTGGCCAGGTTCAAGAGAGCAATTTTTAGCCATTCAATGGACAGAGAAGCTCTCCACATTCTGGAATTGAAGCTGTGACCTTGATCTCATCAGAAAGTGCTTTAACCAACTGAACAACTAGATAAAGCTGGACTTGTCAGCCGGAAGGTTCTTACACCGACTAGAACGTTCCCTCTTCTGCTTGCACATGTATCACTTATGGGTCCCTCTTTGTTCAGTTCTGTCTTTGCTTAATTATACTCACATAACACTCTTTAAATACTCCAAATATAATGAAGGAAGGAGAAGGAAATGAAATGGTTCCATTCCACCCCTCTGTGTACTTGAATCCTGCCTGTTTCCTGTCATTCTATCACTCTGGGATTTAGCAAGATACAATAGAACACAAAATGTGACACAATTAAAAGACAATAAATAGGGCCGGGGTTATGGCTTAGTGGTAGAGCACTTGCCTATCATGCCCTGGATTCGATCCCCGGCACCACATAAAAATATAAGAAAGTAAAGGTATTGTGTCCATCTACAACTAAAAAAAAAAAATTTTAAAGACAATAAATAAAGAAAATTACAAGTTAGTCATTATTGTTTTTGATCTGCATCCTTAAAAAAATTCCAGAATAATACAGGAGGTAAGCATAATTATTACATAGAAAATTGCTGCTATGATTCAAAGTAAGAATTCCCACCCAAGAAATCTGACTCCTGATTCTATAGATGATTTTGTTTGTTTATTTGCTTGCTTGTGTTTAGTTGCAGGATTGAACCCAAGAATTTGCTCATGTTAAGCACATGCTCTACCACCGAGTGACACTCTGGATCCTCAGAGATTATACTCTTAATTTCAACTCTAATGCTTTCTCTTTTTTAATATTTATTTTTTAGTTTTAGATGGACATAATATCTTTATTTTATTTTTATGTGGTGCTGAGAATCGAACCCTGTGCCTCACACTTGCTAGGCGAGCGCTCTACCACTTGAGCCACATCCCCAGCCTCTCTAATGCTTTCTTGAAATGACTAAAGAGTAAGAAAGGTGAAAAAACAGCAAACAAGAACATGAACAGGTGAGGAGAAAACAAAGTAGGAAAGATTCTAGTAATTTCTACATTCTGGAAAATGATTGATCATAATTAATACTGCTTTCAAAAGAGTGCTGCTTCCTTCAACACTCATTCTGTTTCTTTAAGTCATCGCATTACCTCCTTTTCTTTTTCTAACTTGGTGCAGTGTTGAGGGTAACACTATCTAAACAGCATGTGTTAAATAACTTCTATTGACAAACCAATGGATTTTCACAGGAAGTACCTGAAGGATACTTAGGCCAGCAAATACAAGATCTGTGGCAAGCAGATCTTTTGAATGATATATTTCCCATTGTTTATTACTTGTCTCAAATAGTGAGGTCCTAAGAGCCAGCTCTCCACAGGAGTGGCCTTCATACACAGTCTGCTGTGCAATGGGTACTGAAGTTGTTCTTCATCATGGACTGATTCTACCACAGCTTCACGGTGGAGCCTGAGTGGTCTGAGCCCCATCCTCATCCACATTGTCAGTGAAAGGGTCTAAGATGGGGGGCATATGCCAATTGGATCAATGAGTGGCAAAGAGAGGTTCTCTAGGCACAGGTGAAAAACTTGCTTCCTTACCCTTAACAAATGGAAAGCTAGCAGCCCCAGGATTACAGAATCCTTCCAAAATCCAAGGAACTTCCCTCAAGATGAAGTCAGCATTGGGGATAGCACAGCAAAGAGATGGAAAAGAAGCCCTGGCTCTCCCAATTTCAAACCCTCCCCTACGTCTGACTTCCTGTGTTCAACAAACTTTTTTAACAGAACTTTATAATAACTTATGTGATGAATACATAACTGAAAAATCACTAAGAAAATTATGAAGTAAGACAGAAATAGAGATGTAAAAAATTAGTAAAATGAAATAGAAAATCTACAATCAATAGAATTTTTATGAAAGGTTAACATGATACATGTGAAAGTCCAATTTGGTAGGAAAGAAAATGGGCTTTATATGGTATACAACATGATTTTTTTCTTGTTTTTTTATTATTTATTTTTTAGTTATAGATGGATACAATCTTTATTTATGTGGTGCTGAGGATCGAACCCAGCGCCTCGCACATGCTGAGTGAGCTGTCTGCCTCTGAGCCACAACCCCACCCCTGTTTTCTTGTGGTTTTTAAAAAATTTGTTCTTTTTAGATATACATGACAGAGAGTGTATTTTGACATCGTGTATGTTGACATACATGGAGTATAACTTATTCTAATTAGGATCCCATTCTTGTGGTTGAACATGATGTGGAGTTAAATGGGTCTTTTATTCATATATGAACACAGGAAAGTTATGTCCAATTCATTCTACTGTTCTTCTTCTTCTCATCCCCTTTCCTTTGCTCCATTCCCCTTTGTCTGATCCAGTGAATTTCTATTCTTATCTCCCTCCACTTATTGTGTGCTACCTTACTCATATCAGAGAAAACATTCAGCCTTTGGTTTTTTGGGATTGGCTTATTTCACTTAGCATAATAGTCTCCAGTTCTATCCATTTACCAACCAATGCCATAATTTCATTCTTCTTTATGGCTGAGTAATATTCCATGTATACCACGTTTTCTTTTATCCATTCATCTGTTGAAGAGCACCTACATTGGTTCCTAGCTTAGCTTTTGTGAATTGAACTGCTAATATTGTTGATGTGGCTGCATTACTATAGAATGCTTATTTTACGTCCTTTGGGTATATGAGAGAAGTGGGATAACTGGGTCAAATGGTGGTTTCATTCTGAGTTTTCTGAGGAAACTCCATACTGCTTTCTGGAGTGTCAACAAACTTTTTTTATGATGGAAGCTAGATTGAGGTTGCATATGTTTTCTGTTAATCTTATTTTAAAGCATCCTACTGGTAAACATAAAAAATGGACAGGCAGAGCCTGACTTTTATCCCAGAGTGGTTCATTTGCTCAAGTTCTTGTTCCTCTTCTGTGGCAGCTGCTCCCTTGAAGTGTGCACAGCCTTTCTCCTGCCATGGCTACCTGTCGACAAAGCCTAGCCATGGATCAGGGCCTGAAAACTCCTATCCAGCCAGCCAGCCAGTTGATGGACCAATAAATGCATATCCAGCACTTACTGTGAGCAAGACATTTTTCTAGACACTATTTCTACCAAAAAGAAAAAGATAATCAAACGATCTCTACTGTCATAGGCCTTATAGGCTCAAAGGGGAGAAAATATATGTATATAATTAACTATGGTGAAATGGATGAAATAACTGTTAAGTGTTACTAGAAAAGTACAGATAAAATGCTGCAGCAAAACAACAACCAGCCTATTTCCCGTTAGGAGAATTAGGGGGATTTGGGTAGAGAAGATGGATTTTTGCATTAGAACTGGATGATAAATGGGGCTGGGGTTGTGGCTCAGTGGTAGAGCGTTCACCATAACATGCACGAGACACTGGGTTCAATCCTCAGCAACACATAAATGTAAAATAAAGATATTGTGTCCACCTAAAACTTAAAAAATAAATAAATATTTTTAAAAAGAACTGAGTGATACAGAACTATTGCAGAAAAACATGAATATTCCTGGCAGAGTGGAATGGCTACCTGGTGACAAAGCCCAGCCATGGCCCCACTGCCTACACACTCTTATCCATCCATACATCCATCCAGCTGGATGCAAGGGCCCAGCAGAAAATCACAAAGAAGGGACAGAGGACAGCAAACTGTAAAATTAGATTGGATCTTGAAAGGGTCACAGATGCCGGATGGGATATGATTCCAGGTCAAAGCATTATCCTGTGGCCAGTGAGTGCATCCTGAGTCAGAGATGAGCTGAGCAATAGAGTGTGGTTTTGAAAGAAAGGAAGAGTGTTCGAGATGGAGCACAGCACGAGCAGAGAGAGGAAGCTGAGTGGGCTGGTCTCTCTGCAATCATGAGCCAGGCTGGGGGACACAGGTGACTCTGTTTGAGACAGGTCAGTCTAGAATAGAGGTCAGTATGGTGGTTAATGTTAGGTGTCAACTTGATTGACTGAAAGAATATCTAGGCTGGGGTTGTGGCTCAGTGGTAGAGCGCTTGCCTAGCATGTGTGAGGCCCTGGGTTCAAACCTCAGCACCACATAAAAACAAATAAATAAATAAAGTTATTGTGTCCAACTACAACTAAGAAAGAAATTTTAAAAAAGAATATCTAGAAACCTGGAAAAGAATTATCTTGGGTTCATCTGAGGGAACTAGGTGGAGAAGACCTGCACCTTCAGTGTAGGCAGGACCCTCTGATCAGCTGAAGTCCTGGAGAGAGAAATACATGAGTTTGTACCTGACCTGGAGATTTCATCTCTACCTAGGACCTCAGAACTCCAGGCTTCCTGGCCTTACGACTCTAGTTCTTACATCTGAGGCCCTCTCCCTGGGTATTTGGGCTTTTGGCCTCAAACTGAGAGTTACAACATCGACTTCCCTCAATATGAGGACTTCAGATTTGGACGTCCCAGGGTCTCCAGTCAGCAGATGACCTGTCATGTGACTTCTCAGTCACCGTAATTGCTTGAGCTAATTCCCTAACAGATCTCCTCTCGTGTATCTGTATGTATATTTTATTGGCTCTGTCTTCCTGGGGAACCCTGACTAATATGGGCAGTTTCCCAGAATCTAGGAGTATCAAACCTTGATGGTCAGGCCCAGCCTGCACCCTTATGAACACTGCGGTTAGGAAACCCCTGGGTCAGAAACATGTGGAGCCACATGAAATAGTGAGCACCTTATGTATCCAGGTCCACAACAGGTGAGCATGTGAGTGAAGAACACAGACCTAGAAGTACGAGCCTGAGAAGGACAGGAGAAGAAAGGCTATTCAGGAGCGAACCGGGCAGTGGCATAAAAGGGCCTGGTAAAGGGTCAAGGCAAAGGGCCAAGGGATTAGGCAAGGAGTCAGGACAACAGCTGTGTTGTTGCAGAGACAAAGTGAGGAGGGTGAAGGCTTCAGAGCTGCACCTCAGGTTTGAATCCAAGATGATTGTATCTGCTGTGTAAACGTAGGTAAGCCACTTAACCTCTCTGAGGCCTCTATTTCCAGGACTAAAAAGGAACATCATAATGTCTGCCTCACAGAGTGTTTATAAGGAGTCTAAATAATGTATGAACAGTGCCTGGCACTTGGAGCACTCAATAAATGAAAGCTATTGTTATCAACATCATTCTCATTATTTATAGTGAACCATTGAGATTGCTTTGGCTCAGGCTTGTAAGATAAAGCTAGAGAAGCAATTGCCCAAAACAGAAAAGCCAGGAGGGGGAGCCGGGCCTCTCCAGCACTAGTCAGAAATGATTTCTGTCACTGAAGCACGGGCTATTTCAGATTGTCTATTTGTCATCTGTCCTGGTACTTCATGATACTAACACCACTGCCCCCATAGTCACCATTCTCTCCAAAAAAAAAAAATAATAATAAAAATAAATAAATAAATAAAAAGAATACTAGATTTCTGCTAAACCAGCCACACAGCCTGGGTTTGTGCATCACACATCCTTTTATCTCTTCTGTGGAGTGAGCTGTCATCCATGTTTGGGGATATATAACCCCTGCGCATGGGGCAGACAGCCATCTCCTCAGTTCCTGGCCAGGTACTGTTCGGTGAGGGAGGTCAAGATCAGTGAGGTTAATGATGACAAAGGACATGAGGATGGATGGGGTGGGCAGGGAGACACAGGTGCTTAGGAGTGATGGTGCTTGTGATCAGAGTCCTTGACTGACACAGTCTGGTGTTAGGGGAGGCTGTCTGGGGTAGAAATCCAAGGTCTTCTGCCGCTTCTGAAGAGTGGCAATGGCAGTATATTTTACTAGATGGGGATGTTGAGTCCAGTGATCCCATATGTCGCCAACTGATGGGGTTTGTCTGCTCCCTTGACATTGGTTTTACCCAGCTATCAGCGCCCAATCCAATAGTAACCACCATTTATTAGGCCCTTACTGCATGCCAGGCTACAGATAGGCTAACATGCTGGGCTAAAGCATTTATATATTGTTCCATTGAATGCTCACCAGGACCCTATGAAGTCAGTATTACTGTTTGCTCATTTAACAGATTAACAGGAGCTCAGCAAGGTGAAACAAACTTGTTTAAAGTCACACCACTAGCAAAACTTTTAGGAACCCAGGTTTGGCTGATTTAGATTTCCAGCTCCTAATGAGAATGCTACCTGGTGCTTCTCACATTTCAATCTCCCTACCTTAACTGATTTGGAAACCCAATTGCATCTGCAGAGTAGAACCTATGGTAGTGTTTGAACAACTGAGAGGGGCTCCTGGATGCCAGGGACAGGAGAGCTTGGGCCTGTCGCAGTATTCTACCTAGTGCACAGTGTTTTAATTTTTCTGGATGAGCTACTTTGTTGATTGATCAATACTTTTAGAGACATGAAAACTGAGACTTTCTAAGCTACCTCATTTCTTTAATTTCTGTTCTCCTTTTTAGTATACGATTTACCAACAATGATTTTGAAATAAAAATGGTCTGTCCATTTCCAGTAAATAGAGCTAAGACCTTTTTCTTGCTTGTTGTGTAAACTGAAAGTGTAAAATAGCAACTGCTACGTAGATCATTTGGGGGTTTTCACTGACTCATTAGCAGTATCCAGGAAGAAGTCTCTAGATGTGGTCATTTGTGCGAAAGGCAGCTCTTCTTACCACATTCTTAGTACTCATAGATGACATGAGTCCACAAACCTGAGTTCCTGAATTTTGAAGATGTCCAAAAAGATCTGACTAAGACCACAGGAATCAAGCCTGACTTTTCTGATTTCTAGCCTATTCTCCTTCCAAGCACTGTCCTATGGGTCCATAGCTTAGGAAATGTTCACCCAGCATTGTTTTCCCCATTAGATTCTAAGACAAGTCCAAGTAGGAAGTGGGAAGCCACCAGGGAAAAGGGCTCTCAGGGTTTTTCCAATATGGGGGGAAAAGCAGAGAGACAAAGAACACATACCTCCTGTGGATTCTGGATTTGGAAAGTGAGGCTGACTCGGTCCACTTGGGCTTCTATAACAAAACGCCACAGCCTGGGTGCTTATAAACAACAGAACTTTCTTTCTCACAACTCTGGTGACTAGATGTCCAAGAATAAGATGCAGCAGGTTTGGTGGCTGGTGAGGACCTGCTTCCTGGTTTACAGACAACCATTTTCACACAGCAGAAGGGACAAAGGAGCTCTCTGGAGTCTCTTTTGTAAGGACACTAATTTCATCTCCACCCTCACCATCTCCTACAGTTCCCACCTCCAAATACCATCACACTAAAGATTTCAACACATGCATTTGGAGGCTGGGGGCAGGGGCAGCAAACATTCAGTGTATGGCTATGGCCAACAATAGCCCCCCATGAAGAGGAGAACTAAGGAGGATATAATACTGGTGATTCTGCAGTGCTGTTCTCTTCAGTACCTTCCAAGCAATTACACAGCAAACAACAGTTTTCTTAGCCCGCTCAGCACAGAGCACAGTGAACTAATGGCTCTAGGAAAAGCCAAGTGTCCATTGCAACCTCTGGCAGAGAGAGCTGGTCATGATGTTGTTTCCTCCAGAGTATAACAGGCACAGCTGAGGTGACTGTCCTTAACTACATTTTGGCCAACACATAACAAGCTCTGTTTTGCATTTTTGGTCCCATGACATCATTGTTGAAATATGAATCATAAAAGCAGTGCATTTCTTCTGTGCCTGCTGAGACTTGCTTTGTCACCCTCCTGTTCCAGCATCAATAAAATGATGCTGTCATTCCAACCTGGAGGTATTTTGATTGTTCCAGACAGAGAGCTGGCTGATCACATTGTGAGTGTGAGTGTATGCGTGTGTGTGTGTGTGTGTGTGAGTGTACATTTGTGTGCATCGTGCCTCCCTTCTGGGACTAACAAAAACAGTCTCATTTCAGCAATGGATAAATGTATTTTGATGGTAACTGATTACTAAATTGAGACTTTCAATAGAAAAACTTCTAGCATCATGGCAATTTACTAACAGAGAATTCCCTACTAAAGGCATCATTAGCAAAAATCCTGTGCCACTAGCTTCTAAATAGAAGCATAAATGTAGGGTAGTAGAGACTAGGAATAAAATAAGAGGGTTGTAGAGAATGATCTCTAAGGGCCCCTTTGATTTAAAGAAAATTCCAAGCTTAACTTTGGGAGACTTAGAAATGATGATAAATGCCTGAAAAGGAAGAGTATAAATTTAGGAAGGAGTGGAAATCTTCTCGACTGATATATGCATTTGCGGATATGGGTGTTTGCACGTGTGTGTGTCTGCTGTCTCCCTAACATTAGAGGAGTGTGATTTTTTAAAAATCTCAGAATGATGGCTCAGGTTGATGGCAGAATGGGAAGTACTCAGAGACCTGCCAGAAACCCAGGAGCAAGGCAGGCATTCCCAGAAGGTCTTGGCAGCAAGAGTCAGACTGAGAAGCAGGCTGGCCCACAAGCACCAGGGAGGATGAGAGATGAACTAAGGTGGATGGAGCGTAGCACAGGGGTCTGAGAAGTAATGAAATCCAAATTGGCTTCTCTGGGTAGTGGGCAGCAGGGACTGCACTCTGGAGTTTACAAGGATTAACAGGAGCCAGGCACAGTGGCATACAACTATAATCCCAGTTTCTTGGGATTGTGGGGCAGGAGGATTGCAAGTTCAAGACTAGCCTCAGCCATTTAGCTAGGCCCTGCCTCAAAATAAAAAAATAAAGAGAGCTGGGGATGCAGCTCAGTAATAGAGCACTCCTGGGGGTTCAATCCTCAGTATTGAAAAGGAAAAAAAAATGGAAGATTTATAGAAGCAAGAGCATGACTTCCAATCCAGGACAAATGGGATCCATACTGGCAAGGATCACCAAAAAAAGACCTAAAGACAAGCTGTTAGGGACTTGATCTCCAGGCATACAATGGCTGTAGAATCAGGGAAAATGTCTGTAAAGGTCCAGCAGGGCTGATTTGATGCTATTCTTTTAAGAAACTGATTGAAGTCTCCTTAAATTCTCCCAGATTCTAGAAATACTATAGGGCCTAACTGGCTCCCAGATAGGCTGATTGCCAAATTATAGAATTAAGCAGGTGATTCCAAGAAGTGTAAGGTATAGCTCCTGTCCCCAAGCAGTTTATAATCTATTTGAGAAGAAGAGTTGGCACACATGAGAGAGAAAAATATGTCTGTGTGTCCTTTGACTGTGTTATGCATAAGTAGCAGATGTTAAGAAAAATAAAATTTAAGGGCTAGGGATGTAGCTCAATGCAAAGTGAGTGTTCAGCTTGTGCAAGGCCCTGGATTCAATCCCTAGCACTAGTGGTACACACCTGTAAGTAATCCCAGTGGCTCAGGAGGCTGAGACAGGAGGACCAAAAGTTCAAAGCCAGCCTCAGCAACTTAGGGAGCCCTTGTCTCAAAACTAAAAATAAAAAAGGGATGGGGATGTGATTTAGCAATTAAGCACCACTGGGTTCAGAACACCATGGAAGAGGTGAGGCTGGTGAGGAGTAGGGGTGGGAGTGGGGCAAGTGGGGTAGTTTTTTATTTTGGTGTTTTTTTTTTTTTTTTTTTAGCAAAGAAGCAGGTTCTGGGCCCTGAGTGAGAAATGTTCATATCCGTGTAAAAGAGAAGGGTTAAATATATATATACTGAAATATCTGTCTCATCCTGTTTCTACCCAAGAAGGAATAGTTGTATCTTTCATTCCTGCAAGGACAGCTGGTAACTAGCCTCTACTGAGCACTTAGGAAGTAGAAGATAAAGAAAGGAAGTGGAGTTTGCTTGATAAGAGAAGAGTGGGCTCTAGTCTCTAGGTAATCTGCCTTTGACTTGCAAGAGTGCCAATCTCAAGCCTCCAGGGCATTTCTCTGCATGCTTCCCACTGTGCTCCCCATTCTTATCACCCCACTCCTCATTTTCCTCCCATTTGTTTAGTGACTACCATTGAATCAGATTGTCCTATTAATGAAAACCCTTGGGATCTGGGAGGCTTAGTCAACTCTCCCCCAATCTATGACATAATGATACACATTGTGCTCTAATGGCTCTGGATCCCACTGCTGACAGCTTAGGTCACCTGTTTAGCATAGTCAGGATGAATGTCACCATCAAGATGATTACTCTGTTTTGAGGAGGATGAGTCAACTCAGCATTTTTATCTACCTTCGTGACTTTTACTGTTAACAAAAAATAAAACAAAGTTCACATGCTTCTGTAGTACTGGCAGTTGCCTTTCCCTGTCTGCTGCTACTTAAGAAATTCCTCGTGGTTAATGTCAGAGCCCCGGATACTGGCCCATGTTGCTGAGAAAGGAACTAGTGTCAGAGTCTTGGCTCTTAGCTGCTGTTTTATTCTGCAGAAGTGAGAAATCTGAGCAGGGATAATCCCTTTCCTTTGGCAGCAGTTTAAGCAGACCTGACATTTGGGTTGGAAAAGTATACCAATTCACCCCAAATTAGAGGAATTAGTTTCAACTTTAAGAAAGTAGTGTAGTATATTTATTGTACCAGTAAAGAGCCTCTTCCGTGGGCTTGTAGCAGGACAAAGGCAGACACCATCCAGAACTACCCCACCAACTTGGTGACTTATGCAAGGTGCTGGTGGTAGTGGGAGGTAAGGACAATGATTGAAACTTGTCTGGTAATTTACAGCACGTTGCTTTCGACCTTTTAAAATCCTCTCAATAAGTGTGAGATAAAGGGGTTGTTTCATTATGCATTCTACAGATGAGGAAATAGACTCATTTTCTTAAGCAACAGTCAGAGAGTTACAAGTCAGAAATAAACCCAGTCTTTCTGAATCCCAATCCTACACCCTTACCAATAAACCAGAGATGCTACTCCCCTGTTTGGCAATCATTTGTGAGATGTGTCACATGATAATTTATTATTAACAAAAAATTATGCGGAGATGCTGCTAGATCAGGAGTAGGATTGTTTTTTTCTCCTTCAGAAGGTTGGTATGAAGGTGGGAAAGGACTCAATGAAACTTGAAGGACTGTGGAGATCAGAACGGGTGTCCCGTCACTCAGGCACTGCTTTACCAAACATGAAGTGATCTTCAAGTTGGAACAAGGAGCAGAGCCTTGGATGGGTAGAGGAACCCCTAAGCCAGACCTTCCCAGAGGTCCCAAAAAATGGATGACCAAATTGAGAGGAACCAAGAAAACCAAGACAGACATTTGGGGCAATTTGTAATCAACAATACACATCAACCAGGAACAGAGTTGAATTAGGAGAAACATTAACTTTGAAGTCAAAACATATTTTAGAACTGATTATAAAGAATAGGAGCTATTCAGTAATGTTGCCTGAGAAGTTTAATGTGTATCAGAACATGCTTTTTTTGTATTGAGCCTGGTGAGGTACATTCTGGAGAGAAATCTGATACTGATTATAGACCTGGAAGATTCCTCAGGTGTCCTGAGCATTTTAGCTAGCATTACAGGACTCAAATTGGGCAGTGGGATTTTGAATGTAGCGGACAAAGGAAAGCTTTTGGCAGTGAGGCAGTATTGAAACACAAGGAAAGACCTCTAAGTTTAATGAATATGAGAAAGTCTGTAAGTCAGCTGTCCTCAGTGAAGAGATAATTGAGGCGGACAAGACAACTTTCTATAAAATGTCCAACCTTAGTAATCTGCAAATACACGCAGGGAAGAAACTCTGAATGTTAAATGTGAGGAAACTTTCAAGAGCAAATCAGCTTTTGGAGTGTGTCAGAAGACAAATAACAGTGAGAAATCCTTCATCTTCCAGTCAAACCTCACTGTCAGAGAACTCACGCAGGGGAAAGCCTTATGGGTGTAATGAATGTGGGGAAACCTGCAAAGAGCCAACCTTCTCTGTACATTAAAGAATACAGGGAAAGTCCTTATAACTAAACCTTTGCCAGAAAACTTATCTAAGCAAGCACTAGAGAACTCAAACAGGGGATAAACAGATGTAGAAAATGTAGGGTAAGTTTCCACTGTCATTCAGCCCTCAGAGAACTCCCATGGGAAAAACCCTATGAACAAGGAACTCACACTAAATGGCAGTTCTGTATGGCAGAGACAGCTATGTGTCCTTCAGATTCTATCTTCTTTTCTCTGGACAAAACCTGCATTTCTTGGCCACCCTTTCATGTGGTCAGGCCTGCATGACTGAGGGGATATGAACAGATGTTATGAATGTCATTTCCAGGCCTGACAACAACAAATATGCCCATGCTGACCTCCCTGGCTTCCTGTCCTTGTGTCCTGAAGTGCAGATGACCGTGGGTGGCCTTGGGAGCCAGTGGTTGGAGAATGCCACCATGGTTTAAGACAGAAGAAATTAGTTGAAGAGATCAGAGATCTTCCCACCTCTGTCCTCAGCCCCTGCATTTTCACTTATGTGTGAAATAAATCCCTTCTCTGTCAAGCCATGATTGCATGACAGCATAAACAATCCACTGTAGTTAATTCACTTAGTGAACTTTTGAGGGTAATTACCAGTTTTTACATATTAGAAAATTCACACAGGAGTAAAACCTTCTTCACCTCAATTTAGGAAGCCGTCAACTCACAGGGGAAAACCATGGGGTAATTTGGGAAAGCTCATAGACAGGAACAACTCATTGAACACTGAGAATAAAGTTCATCTTTGTAAATAACTTTAGAATAAACTATGTCAAAGCTTTTTAAAAAATTATGCAGATGATTTTTCGTTGATAGTAATATACATAAGAACCACAGCTATACATAAAAATCATAAATCACAATGAGTAATGTGTCTCTCATTTGTTCACATTCAAATATATATGTTTTTTGAGCCAAGAGAATGAATCAAATTGCACAGGCATATCTATGCAATCGCACTGCAAGACCATGGCTGATGGAAATAACAAGTTTTGGGGCCCTCCTTGATTTCCCTGCAAAATACTGAGTATCTCAAGTTTGAATTTGTGTTCTTCAACGTGAGTGTGCTGGTTATATGCATGCCATCCATTCTGAGTATCTCCAAAAGACAACAAGGAGAATGTAGCTTGTCAGGCAACTTCTACATAGTGTGACTCTGGTAGCACATAACTCAGTCCCTTTGAGCCCCTACCATGTATAAAAACTGGTACTCAATCTTGTTATGGTTTGAATGTGAAGTATCCCCCCAAAGCTCAAGAAGGTTCTGAGGAGAAATGATTGGGTTTTGAGAGTCTAAACCCAATCAGTGAATTAATCCCGCGGTAGGGGTTAACTGAGTGGTAACTGAAGTGGTAGGGTGTAGCTGGAGGAGGTGGGAATTGGGGGTAGATGTTTGTATCTGGCAAGTGAAGACCTCTGTCTCTGCTTTCTGATCATCATGTGAGCTTCGTCCTTCTGCCACACTATTCAGCCTGTTCTGCCTCACCTTGAGCCCTGAGGGATGGAGCTGGCCTTCTATGAGCTAAGACCTCTGTAACTGTGAGTCCTCAGATAAGCTTTTCCTCCTCTACAATTGTTCTGATTGGGTCTTTTAGTTGCAGCTGCAAAAAAAGCTAACTAAAACACATCCCGAATACATACTAATGTCATGATGTTTTGCTTACAGGGAAAATTTGTGTAGCTAACTCTAACTCTTTTTTTTTCTTTCTTTCTTTCTTTTCTTTCTTTTTTTTTTTGAGACAGGATCTCACTATGTTGTCCTGTGTCTGGCCTCAAATTCCTTGGTTTAAGTGATCTTCATGCCTCAGCCTAGCTATACAGCCAACTGTACCTAGTAATACAGCCAACCCTTAATTCTTTTTTGTACATAAGGTTAAAATTGCAGTATTTAATTAATGGCAATTCTATCACCATGTCTATATACAGAGCCTATAGCAAACTGTCCTACTGTTAATTACACAAACACGATGTAAACATTCTTCAAGAACTGGGAACTGGTTGCAGCATCATTCCTGGTCACTCCCCAGAAGTTCAGAGGGTGTATGATTTAGTGTGGCAGCATAAACACACAAAATGGTTGTAGGAGACATTTTCACAAAATATGCTATTACACTTTTTTTTAGATTAAAAAAGGGCACATTTTGATGCATGAACATAGGATATGAGTGTGCACTGAATAAAGATCTAAATCTACACCAGAAGTTCTTAATTGGGATGAGGGGTAGTTTTTGTCCCCTCAGGCAATGGTTGTCAATGTCTGAGGACATTTTTGACTTTCACAACTTGAGGATGGTGTGTCAGTGCAATTGGCATCTAGTGGGTAGAGGCCAGAGAAGTTGCCAAACATCCTACACAATACACAGGACGGCTCCCATCCCCAGCAACAGAGTTATTTGCCCTCAAATGACAACAGAAGCTTGGAAGCTCTGATCTACACTGACACTAAAATGATAAGCATGTTGGTAGATATCAATATCTGATTCAACTGAGAAAACTACAAGTGGGTTCAATCAGAAGGAAAACAGTCTGTTCCCGCAACCCAGACATCCCTATATCCTTCAGCTCTGGAGAGTCAGTGTAGCTCAAGATAGTGCCCTAGAAAGGCACTCCCAATAGACCCTGAGGGCTTGCGGGCAGCTTGTTTTGGCTGTGGGCTATGGGTGCCACTGACCTTACTCACTGCTACTGCCTGTTGCTTTCAGCTCCTGCATCTGCTGCTCCCTTCCAAAATCATTCTGTTTCACAATGGATACCATTCCTCTTTCTCCCTCCCAGAAAAACATCTCTTACATATGCTCATAGTGGGTTGCAAACTATTGCTGTCAGTTCAGGGTTATTTTAAAATTTCTCAGATCTTCCTTACCACAGAAATTATCCTACTGCCCATGAACTTGCATAAGATTTAGCTGTCCTATCCAGTCGCCAGAGTTCCTTACCCTCTCACATGTCTCTCCTCTTTTTCAGATCCTTATGCTGTCTCTTGAGAAGCCAGCTAAGAATTCACAAATTCCTTTTTCTACCTTATGCAAAGCAATTTATCCTTCTTCGTTTCTCTTCCCCTGTTCTGGGTGGGGTGGGGGCAGGATTACTCAAGCAGGAACATGGAAGTACTTTCTTAGACAAACAACTGCAATCATAAAACAAAACTCATATCCCATGGGGTAAATTATGCTACTCTTCTGAAGACAACATGTAAGTACTCTACTTGTTTTCCATGGAATTTTATATAAAACGATTGTCTTCTCAACACACTGGGAAAAACAGTGTCCTGTCACTCTTAGGAACAGTGGTTAGGCATTGGAGTAAGACTGCTTGGGATCTGAATCTTGAGCCTGTCATGTAATATCCACATGCTATATAGGTGGGATCTTGAATGGGCCCTAAAGGCCTATATGTTAAAGGTTTAGTCTCCAAATGGTACTATGGGAGGTAGTGGAATCATCAGAGGTGGGGCTGTGGGAGGTCTTCAGATCACTGGAAGGTGTGCCCTTGAATGGGGGACAATGAGTCTTCAGCCCTCTTCTTACTCTCTTTTGCTTCCTGGCCACGAGGTGAGCAGTTTTGCTTCAGTACACATTCCCACCATGATGTGTGGCCTCACCACAAGCCCTTAGCACCTGGACCAACCTATTATGGACTAGAACCTCTAAAAACATGAGCCAAATAAACATTATCTCTTCTAAGTTAATTATTTCAGGTTTTGAGCAGAAAGCTAACACACGGTATGACCAGGGGCAGGTTACTTATCTTCTCTGTCCCTTGGTTTCTTCGCTACTACAACAGGGAAAATAATATCACCTACTTCATGGAGTCACTGTGAGATTTAACAGCAGGTAGCATAGCTTCAGCTCAGCGGCTGACATTTGGATCTGTTCAACAGTGAGTATGAAAGAGTAGAAGAGATAGGTAGACTTTTGGGGGTGGGGGAGAGAAAGAGATGGAATGATACAATAAGCACATTCCAATAGAGAGGGATGAGTGTACTAAGCTCTAGGGATTCAAAGAAGACAAAGAGCTTCTGCCCTTAAAGAACTCCTCGTCTCCTGGGAAAAACAGAAAAGTAAACAAAGAACCATAATGCGATGTGACAGTGCTCCAGCAGAAGTCTGTTTGTACTTGTCAAAAGATTCTTACTCAGCAGTGCCCATGACATCCTCTTGTTGTGGATGAAAATCAGTTTTTACCCCACTGGAGAATGACAATGCATATCACATTCTCTGTTCAATGCAGAGAACTGGAATATCTGGGTGTGTAGATTTGGCCAGTTCCACTGCCCAAATCCACAGCTTCCAAAAGCAAGATGTGTCTATTCTGTCTTTGCTGCTGGGTCCCCTCTCTCAGATAGCCCAAGGGCTTTATCCCCCATGGTGAGATGCCTCTTGATTAAGACTCTGAAGGCTCAGCAGAGACTGCAGCTAGGAGCAAGCTACTTCCCCAACCTGCAGGAGAAGAAAAAAGATTAATCATGCCACATCTGAAAGAGCCTAAGCCAATAAGTACAACTTTAAACATGCCAATTTTAAATGATTTAAATCACTGGAACCATACTTTACTGTTTTTAATGACTAGTATGATGAGTAAACATTCTAAGTAATTACATTTCCAAATAGCAATGATTATGAAAATTAAATGGGCATTATTCTTTGCGTAATTTCAAGACCTTTTTACCCCATTTGCAAAATTTCAAGATCTTTTTATCCCATCCTCTCTCCAACCTCCAAAATACATCATGACTTTGGGTAGGTTACAGAAATTCTGAGTTATTATTTTGCTAATTTGTGCGTTTGCAGTGTGTGTAGTGTAGTGCTGGGGATCAAACCCAAGGCCTTGTGCATGCTAGGCGAGTACTTCACCACTGAGTGTGTTCATTTTCTGTCACTGTGACACAACACCTGTGAGAATCAGCTTACAGGAGGAAGGACTCACTTCAGCTCATGGTTTCGGAGGTTTTAGGGAATGGTCACTTGGCCGTTGTTTCTGGGCCTGTGGGAAGGCAGAACATTATGGCTGGCAGCAGGTGGTGGAGCGAAGCTGTTCATCTCATGGCAGCTGGGAAACAGAGAAAGAGTGCAAGGAAGAGGCCAGGGACAAAATACACCCTTCGATGTCATGCCCCCAACGACCTTCTGAGGGAGAAGAGCTTAGGCAGCCAGGGCTAGATAGCGAGTGAGGAGGTCGGGGGCAGGGCCAGACAGAGGGTCTTTTGATGAAGTCAGTTTCCTGGCTGACTCAGTTCTCTCCAGTGGACATAAGCCGGGGACCCAATCAGACAGACACACTTCTGTATTTATGCTCATAAGTGGGGAATCCAATTAAAAAAAAAAAAAAAAAAAACAGATGCCTGGACTCAGGAGACACCACTCAACAATAGGGAGGGAAATGTGGATGGGGAAGAAATAAGGAAAGGAGGAAATTCCAGAGGCCACAGCAGAATAAGCCAAAACTCCCCCAGCAGATTCCCAGCTCTGGGGCCCCTTCTCTTAGGAGAAGTCTCAGGATCCAGTCATGTCCCAATGTCCCATCTTTACTCACTGCTGCGTAGGAAATCAGACTTTCAACACATGAGTTTTGGGGGACATTTTAGATCCAAACCATTACTCCCAGCCCCGTTTTACTAATTAAAACAGATAAAACTTTAGATTTTTTTTAAAAACATCTGTAGAGAATATTGATAAAACCTCACATGTCATAAAAGAAGGGAGCATCATCATAAATTAGAATAAAAAGAAAGTCAAATGGGAAAAGAAAATTGAAGTTGAATTTATTCCCCGCACCTGACCAGGATAAATTCCAAGTAGACATAATAGTTAAATGTATAAAAGTATCAGAAGAAACTAAAAGAGTTTCTTCTCTAAGAAACTTAGAGTTGGGGAAGGACTTTATAATGAAGACATCAAATCCAGAACCATAAAAAAAAAAAAAAAGACAATAAGAGAAATGCTTCAGGACATTGGGATGGGCAAGGATTTTTTTTGGACAGGACCCCAAAAACCCAGGAAGCAAAAGCAAAACCAGGCAAATGGGATTATATCAAACTAAAACTGGGCACAGCAAAGCAAATAATCAACGGAGTGAAGAAAAAACTTACAGAATAAGAGAAAACATTTTTAAATTATACATCTGACAAGGGATTCATAGGACCTAAAAAAAAATTCAACAGCAAAAATTCCAATAGCCCAGTTAAAAAATTGCCAGCAGAACTAATTATACATTTCTAAAAAAAAGACATACAAATGCCAACAGGTATATGAAAAAATGCTGAACATCACTAATTATCAAGGATAATCAACTCAAAACCACAGTAAGATTTTACCTCATCTCAGTAAGAATGGCTATTATCAAAATGATGAAAGATAACGTGTTGGCAAAGATGTGGAGAAAAAGAAACACTTACACCCAGTGAGTGAATGTAAATTAGTATAGCCATTATGGAAAACAATTCAGAGTTTCCTCAAAAAATAAAAATAGAGGCCAGGCACAGTGGTGCAGGCTTGGAATCCCAGCAGCTGGGGAGGCTGAGACAGGAAGATAGTGAGTTCAAAGCCAGCTTCAGCAACTTAGTGAGGCACTAAGCAACTTAGTGAGACCCTGTCTCTAAATAAAATACAAAATTGGGCTGGGGATGTGGCTCAGTGGTCAAGTGCTCCTGAGTTCAATCCCCGGCACCAAAATAAATAAATAAAATAAAAAATAGAAGTAACAAATGATCCAGGAATCCCATTACTGGATATACAGCTAAAGGAAATGAAGTATGTTCAAGAGATATCTGTAATCCCATGTTTATTGCAGCAGTAGTCATAGCAGTGGAATGCCTGTCAACTGATGAATGGATAAAGAAAATATGATACATATATACAAAGAAATACTATTCAATCACACACAAAAAATGCAATTTTATCATTTGCAATAGCATGGATGGAACTAGATTATCACTGCCAAGTGAAATAAGCCAGGCATAGAAAGACAAGTAGCACACATTCTCATTCATATGGGAATCTAAAAAAGTTGATCTCATAGAAGTTGAAATTAGATGGAGGCTAGGGAGCATAGGGGATAGGGAGAGAGAGGGAAAGGTTGGTCAACAGGTATTAAGTTACAGTTAGGAGTAATTAGTTCTGATGTGCTATTGCACAGTAAGGCAATTATAGATAATAATAATGTACTATATATTTTTAAAAGGTAGAGTAACTATTTTGAATTATTTTTACCATAAAGAAATGATGAATGCTTGAGGAGACAGATATGTTTAATCTGATTTAAACATTATATAGCAAATGCAGGTATCAAAACATCACAGGGTACTCCATTAATATGTACAATTTTATGTTTTATGTAATCAGTTAAAGTATATCTAAATTAAAAATAATAAAAATAAATAGAGCCATGCTGGGCATGGTGGCTCACACCTGTAATCCCAGCCACTTGGGAGGCTGAGACAGGAGGATCATGAGTTCAAAGTCAGCCTCAGCAAAAGCAAGGCACTAAGCAACTCAGTGAGACCCTGTCTCTTAATAAAATGCAAAATAGGGCTTGGGATGTGGTTCAGTGTCTAAGGGCCCCTGAGTTCAGTCCCTGGTACCAAATAAATAAATAGATAGATAAATAGAGCCGGGCGTGGTGGCACACACCTGGTGGCAGCTAAGGAGACTGGGGCAGGAGGATCGAGAGTTCAAAGGCAGCCTCGTAACTTAGTGGAGTCTCAAGCAACTTACTGAGACTCTGTCCTTAAATAAAATACAAAATAAATAAATAAATAAATAATAAATAAAGGCTGGGAATGTGGTTTTGTGGTTAAGTGCCCTTGAGTTCAATCCCTGGTACCAAAAATTAATTAATTAATTAATTACACAAAATAAATAGAAAAAATTGTTATATTCAATCTCATAACACAAATATTCTCTTCATGAAAAATATATCTCTAAGCATGGTCAGAATACAAATGACAAACTGGATGGAAATATCTGCAGTTCTATTGCGGACCAAAGACTAATTTCCACTAAAATATAATGAACTCCTACAAACCAGAAGGCAAAAGATTAATAATGCAGTGGAAAGAGGCAGTGAAAATAAACAAGGAGGGCCTGGGGGAGGAAGGACAAATGGCATCTCAGTACACGAAAATGGCTCAGCCTCACTCAGAGAGAAGAAATTCAAATCACAGCTACTCCAAGATATCGGTTTTCCAGATCCAATTACCAAAGATCCAAAAGTCTGACAACAAGCTCTGTTGATGCTGAGGTCTGAAACCAGTGTTTTTTTACCCTGACAGGAGAAGTACATTGGTATACCAGTGCAGTGGCCAGAGAGAACAATTTGGCACTAACTCCATGTTGAAGAATTCATATTTCAGAGATATTTCCCACATTATAAAATTATAATACTTATGATATTATCCATTGTACCAGTGATTTGCTTTTCTGCAGTACTGGAGATAGAACCTAGGGCCTTGCTCCTACTAGGCAAGTTCTTTACCACTGAGCTACACCTCCAGCCCTACACCATTGTTTTTAAAGCAAAATATTATTAGCTAAGTAAAAGCCTATTTGTGGGCAGAACATAAATTGTGGCATATCCACACAGTGTAATATAACACAGTGGTTAAAAAAAAAAAAAGAAAGAGTAATGGAACTCTTGCATATGTGTTCATACATATATAATGTAATTTTTTTTGTTTGTGGTGCTGGGGATGGAATCAAGGTCCTTGTGCATGTAAGGTGAGCACTCTATCAAACTGACCTATATCCCCAGCCCACATATGTAATATAATTTTTTCCTTGTATATACATAAAATATCTGTATGGCTGGGGTCAGCAGTGAGAGGATGTTATACTGTATACTTTTTATTTTTTATGGAATGTTGAACTATATGAAGGTATGACATTAAACTTTAAAAACTGAAATAAAAAAATATAATAGGCCCCAAATCATTTAAAGTGTGTATGCTTGAAACTTGAAGACAAAGTTTCTAAATCTTTGTGAGTTGAATGGTCTATTTGATATCTATTCCTCCTCTCAGATTTATAACATAATCCAGTTTTGTTTAGGCATTTACTTCTCTCAACATATTCCCTGTGCCTCAGTTCATACTTGGAACTGACTGGCCATTGGTTTCAGGAACACAGGCCAGAATCAATCAGGGTATGGCAGTGCCCTAAGGACACAGGCTGCCTTAAAAGTAGTCATGTGACTAAAAGCATGCTGGAGGTTCTTGGGAAAGAAGTTTCTCTGCTCTAGGTGAACTTCCAGTCAAGCATGCTGATCATGAAACCAGTGATGGAAGCCAAAGTTACTAAATTAAACTGCCCCTGGAGCTGCGGGTGTGGCTCAGTGGTTGAGCATCTGCCTGGCCTGAGTGAGGCCCTGAGTTCCATCCACAGTATTGCAAAACAAACAAACAAACAAATTTCCCCTGAAGCCTGCCTACCTCCTGACTTCCATTTGCATGAAACAATGATTTTCCTCATTGTTTATGTGAGTTGGCACAGAATTTTCTGTTACTTGCAACTAAGACCCATGTAGCACAGACAATGTTTCCAAGAATCTAAGTGAAACATGTGGGAAATTCAGAAGAAAAAAAAAATGTCTCCTAAAGTTTCTCAGACTTAGCAAACTTCCAAAACACATGGCATGTGTTGACACAAAAATTTTCCAAATCAGACTCTGGATTCCAATTAGAATATGATCCAGAAGCAGAAGGGGAAGAGGGGTGGAAAGACTGAGAGCAAATATATTGCACATCAACAGTGGTTGTGCCTGGGCCTACTGGCTAAGTGTTAACTTTTCTCTGATTATAATTATGATTATATTGCTTTTATAATTAAATATTAGATCAGAAGACCAATTATACACAAAATGATGTACAGCTGGCTCAAGCAAACTCCCAACAAGTTAATGCCGGGTTTTCAAAATATAAACCTGTTGGGCTAAGGATGTGGCTCAAGCGGTAGCGCGCTCTCCTGGCATGCGTGCTGCCCGGGTTCGGTCCTCAGCACCACATACCAACAAAGATGTTGTGTCCGCCGAGAACTAAAAAATAAATATTAAAAAAATTCTCTCTCACTCTCTCTTTTTAAAAAAAAAAAAAAAATATATATATATATATATATATATATAAACCTTGTGCTAAGGATATAGTTCAGTGATAGAGTGCTTGCCTAGCTTGTGCAAGGCCCTGCATAAAATCCCCAGTACTGCAAAACAAAACACAAAGGTCAAGGACAGTTGTACTTAATACTGATTTAACAGAAAAAGAAGGGAGCTTTTAAAAACTGCAGTCTCTGGGCCCCATAGGAGAGATTTCAATTTAGCCAGTCTTGGATGGAACCTAGGAAGCAGCGTTTGTTTCTAAGTTAGTATTTTTAAAAATTGGGTAATATGCCTTAAAATTTAGAAAGTATAAAAGACATATAATGAAAAGTAAGTTTTTCACCCCTATGGCATCTCCTGCTGCCATTTTTTCTTTTTTAGGTATTCTGTTAGGGATATTTGCTATATAACCATAGAACACAGATTCTTTTTCTTTATAAAAACAACAGATATGACATGACATTCTATTCATTTTTTTTCATTTAACCACACTTTTAAAGATCAATCCTTATCAATTCATTAAAAGTCACTTAAGTATTATATTGGCTGCTTGGAATTCTATCTCCAAATATTGAAATATACTAAATAAGAGTAATACTACTAATACTTGAATTGAAGGATTTCCAGCACTGAAGTAGTTTTTCCAATGCTGTATGTACAGATGTATTAGAACTCAGAATTCTATATTTTTTGTGGAAGATTGTGATTTGGGAGGTTCATAAACTACACATTAACACTTGTCACAGGGGTTGAGACTGTAATGAGTTTAAAGGATGGAAATACCGAGAGAAAAGGAATAAGAAAACTGGAAGGACTGGGAAGTTTTACTTTATCACAGTCTCTACTGATTTGAGAGATTTTTACCCTGAATACATCATTTCCCTAGGAAATATACACAAAAGACTATTTGTGCACATAGAAAATGATTATATACTGCTGAATCCTAGGGACAATAGACAAGGCAAAACAAGTCAAAACAAAAACCCACCAACCTCTTAGATAAAGCAGAAAATAAAAGTCGCCAAAGGTAAAACAAACAAAATACCAAAACTCAAACCAAATAAGCAAACAAAGCTAATAAAAAATACACTCTCACGTACTCTCACTGTTTCCATAAAGAAAGCCATGAAAAAATCTCCAAGGGAAAGATCTTTTGATTATATCATTGGAAATTTTCATTTTTGCTATTGGAAAATAACTCCAGTCATCAAAACTAAATGCAATGGGTGTGCAACACTGAATCCCTGGAAATCTTCAATTGTCTGAATTCCTTGATTTGAGGCTAGGACTAATTTAGAAAGAGGCAGGAGGAGGATTGAAACACAGGTTTAAAGTAGGGGTGGTGGCACATACATATAATTCCTGCTACTCCAGAGGCTGAGGCAGGAGGATCCCAAGTTTGAGGCCAACCTGGGCAACTTAGTGAAACCGTATCTCAAAATAAAAAAATAAAAAGGGCTCTAATGTAGTTCAGTGATAGAGCCTCCTTGGCTTAATCCTAGTCTCTCTCTCTCACGCGTGCGCACGCGCACACACACACACACACACACACACACACACACACACACATATGTGGGAGCCCACCGTCACAAAACACACACAGACACGCAAAAACAAACCAACAAACAAATAAAACGCAAAGGTTTATTGGATTCCACACATCATAATCTTTTCACTGTAAAACATCGCCTTCCGGCCAAGGAAATGTGCTTGGTGCTCCCTGCCAGAGAAGCCAGGAATCCAGTCCCCAGAGGTGGCAACTTTCCTATTTCTGCATAACTACTGAAGGTGATCCAGCTGAAACTGTAGTGACTAACAGAGGGAGTACGTTCGTGAGAGTATCATTCAGTCACCTCAGTTGGCCAGTAAATCCTGCTGGAATTATACTACCTGGCTGAAGCAGAAAGGTAACCACCCTTTAAAATGATGTATTTAATACATTAGACACAAGATGGACATAGAGCAATCTTTTACTGTTGAAAGATGAAAAACAGTGTGTGAATATACTGTTACTAATTTAGGGTTTCCCAATATTTGGGGAGTATTGCAATATTCTATATACTTCTCCTTTCCTTTCATTGTCTTACCCTGAAAGTGTAATGATAAATTTAAGAAAAGTGAATTTTTTTTCTTGAGATATAACAGAAGATACTCTCAGAATGACACAAAACTATAACAAATATTTTTGAACTAGTTAGTGTCAATTAAAACATGTTTCAAAGTATTCATCATATAGAATCCATACCTCAAAAAAAAAATGGAACTGAGATTTCCAAGGATAATCTCCTACGTAGTAAAAAAAAAAAACCTCCTACTTTTACTTATTTAGCTCCATATCCAGATATTGTATTTTATGTTATGTAAGATTTGGAACTCTCCTTTCCATCCCTCTTTTGTCATTTATTTTCCTGATGTGATATGAAGTAGAATATAGCAAATGGCAAAAAAAAGAGAATCAGGAAATAGTTTTAGGGCACTTCTCTTCCAAGTTCTCGTCATCTGTATTTCATTTTTTCCCCCTTTCTTGAACTGATCTAAACTGGTGAAACACTTTTAAATGTTGAAGAGCTACCAAATGAATGCTAAAATAGATTAAAATCTCTAATTGGAAAGTCATTGGTTTCTGTGCTTCTGATCTTAACAGCTTTCTGCTAGGAACCTGGGGCATGCTGGGAAGTCCTTGCCCTCAAGGAATATACAGTTCAGTGTGAGAGATACAGTTCAGTGTGGCACACAATTAAGTGCTAAATGGGTGGAACATGTGAGAGCTCTAGGCTGTTCACAAAATAGATGAATGAGTTTGGAGTAGTCATTGTGGATTTTAGTAGGCAGGTAGAGGGATAAGGTTTTTCTGGTGAGGCATTTGGTATCTGTAAGAGCAGAGGCTGAATTAATAAATGGGTGGGCAGGTAAAAATAAGTATGCTGATATTCACCAATTGAAAGGGTTCATGCTGGGGAGTGGAGGCAGTTAAGGAGCATGCCTTTAGTCCTGTAGGCAACTGTAGGAAATTAAAAGCCTTTAAGAAAAGTGAATTGGGCTGGGGATGTGGCTCAAGCGGTAGTGCGATCGCCTGGCATGCGTGCGGCCCAGGTTCGATCCTCAGCACCACATACAAAGATGTGGTGTCCACCGAAAACTAAAAAATAAATATTAAAAAAATTCTCTCTCTCTCTCTCTCTCTCTCTTTAAAAATAAAATGAATTAGGGAGATGCATTTGCTGGTGGACGGTCCAATAGTTTTGAAGAGGAGAGATGGCAATAGGAGCTACTGGGCATGAGTGAATGAAGGCATCCACCAGGATGGCTGATTTGGCAACATTAAGGAAGGGTCGGGCAGAGGAAAAATGATAGAAGTCTAGTCAATGGCAGCAGGGGGTGGCAGGTGGATAGTGGAGGGTGGAGGGTCAGTATGTGAAGGTCCAATCCTGAGCAGGTTGGAAAATGTTGGTTTCACTAAGACAAAGAAGAGGGGCTGGCCTGGAGAAAACACGGATGTTTTCTGCAGTGGGCCTATTAGCAGGACACACAGGCCCTGAAGTAGATAACTGCCACTATATATAACTGACAGAACTGCAGTGTGGATGCCTCTGCTCCCGGGTGGGTTTGGGTGGGGTTATTAAAAGGTTTTGCCTGTGCAGCTTTGTCCCTTTCAGGCAGGAGAGAGCATCTGCTGTTGAGCATTCCCAGTCCTCAAGGGGCCTATGAGCTAGTCAGGAAACATAATTTTAATAGGATTAGCTGAAAGATGAGCAAATGTCAGGTGGTGGTTTGGTAGTATGTCATGGCTGCTAACTTTGACATGCTAAGTGTAACACTATGAAAGGCTTTTATGCTGGGCTCAGAGGCCGAACACTTAGCAAATTAGATCTCTTAATTTTTGTCCTGCTCTTACTTTTAGAGAGTGTTACCTGGGGCAAACCATTTAACCTCTCTGTGCCTTAGTGCTCTGTTTATAATAGGAAGCTTATTGTGGTAGGAGTCCTACACATTTTGAAAGCTACAGATAAAAAGCACCGTAGATTCCCCCCCACCCCACCTCTGATGACTGAGTCAGTCACTTGGAAAGGTCAGCCTTTTCATTGGGTTATTTTAGTTGCTAACTCCCTAAGTTAGTTAATTAGCATTTTTCCAAGATGCTTCTACCAGACACCTTCTGGGCCTATCCATCTTGTTGTCCCTCTTTCACCCAGTGGCTGATGCCCTGTGACTCCCATCTCTATGCTCTTGGCTCAAGTGCAGCCATATTGAAGGGGAATTAGAGTTCTGTACTAACACTCAGGGACCTCAGTATAAGGCTATCATGCTCAGTGTAATAGGGACCATGTCCTATGTAAGATTCTGCCTTGTTTGTCTCACTCTGTCTTCCATATTTGGCCTTTGGATGTCTGTCTTATTCTCCTGAGTCCCCAACACTTGTCCCGTAATCAGCTTGAGGATCTGAATTTGCACCTGGAAAAACTGAGGCTGAGACCATGCTATCAGCAAGACATTTTCTTTTTTTTTTTTAATCTTTTTTTTTTTAAGAGAGAGAGAGTGAGAGTGAGAGAGAGAGAGAGAGAGAGAGAGAGAGAGAGAGAATTTTAATATTTATTATTTTTTAGTTATTGGCGGACACAACATCTTTTTGTTTGTTTGTGGTGCTGAGGATCGAACCCAGGCCGCACGCATGCCAGGCGAGCGCGCTACCGCTTGAGCCACACCCCCAGCCCCAAGACATTTTCTTGATGCTTGTTATGAGTTCCTAATTTTTGCCTGCTCCTGGGTTTCTCCAGGCTATGTTCCAGCTGTCCAATGGCTTACAATACTTACGTTCTGTGTGGAACCAGCCTGCTGCCCGCTGCCTTCCTGGCCTGCTGCCAGATCCATACTCTCCAGATACTGTCTTCTGGCTGAATGTTCATCACGCCAGCTGGTCTGCTTTTCATTCCATGGATGTATCTTGTTCTAGTCTCCACTTCTCTTAGTCTACCTCACCCTTATTACAGTTAATCCTTCCATATTAAACCACAGTGGATGTTTGCTGCTGTGGAAACTGATGTGGTATTGGAATTTTATCCTTGTTTACATCTTTCTTTGTGTTGGAAAGCTTGGGATCACTTCCAAAACCTTCTCAGAGAGCTTTCCTGTCTCCTTTAGGAGAAACAAATGAAAACTTGACAATACCTTGTGTCTGTGACCAAGCCCCAAAGTCACTACTTTAATTGTAAATTTGTATTATTTAATCTTAATTTTGCTTTTAGACACATTTAAAAATATATTTTGGCTAGTGATCATTCACATCTCTTCATTTAAAGGTGTCTTACTGGAACTCAAGAACTTTGCTGCTATAAAAAAATAAATCAAGGCTGTGGAGGGTGTTGTTCTACAGTGGTAGTTCCAACCTTGAATGTCCACTAGGATCCTCTGGAAGGATTATTTTATTTCATTTTTTGTCTTCTTCACATGGAGGGCTTATCAAAACAGTTTGTTGGACCCCACCCCACAGCTTCCCTGAAATGGTGCTTGGGAAATTTGTGTCTAACAAGCCCTGACATGATGTCCCCCAACTACACTAGGAGGACAGCATTTATGCTGACCACAAGCACAGGTAACCAGAAACTGCTATTCAGTTCAAACTTTTACCTGTATGGATAGGTGAAGATTGCCGAAAAGTAAACTTTGAAAGTTCAGTTTACAATGAGGATGATTGGGGTTTAAAGTCTTCTCAACCACTTATTACTTATGAGGACCTGGGCAATCACTTAAATTTTTTTGAGGTGTAGGTTCACTCATTCATAAAACAAGGATAGCCTCTATGCTGCCCACAATAGTGTTGTATCAAATGAAATGGGTGTGAAAATGTTTGAACAACTGTAAAGTGGCATAGCACTTGGAGGTATTGTGATGGTTTTTCACTACTCTCCTTAAAACGTCACCAGTTCCTTTGGTTTTCTTGCTTCCCTCATTAATTATAGCAACTTTAATTTGGGAATGTGGAGTACTTTAATTGCTATAATAAACTTTTTTAAAAATTTCATTCAGTGAGATCAGACATGCACTACAAACACTACACAGAGCCAAGAATGATTCCCAGTTTTTACAGCTATAAAAAGAGAAGTACAAGACCCTATTGTAACTTGGGGTGGAGTCACAGTTAAATCTTTCAATCCCATTTAGATTGGCCCATTGATAAAAATGGCTACTAGCTATAGCACGTTAAAAAATAAAGTCACAGCGCACAAAAGGTAACTTGCCTGCTCTATACTTTTATATCTCTTGCAACTTCTATTAATTTATTTATCCTTGGAAGTACTAAATCCCTCCAGTCTGGGATTTGAGTATTTTTCTCATCCAAGTTGCACAGCTCCAAGGGCCAAAACACTTCCTTCTCAAATGTGGGAGCATTTGTGATTTTTCAAGAATGAATTCTTCTAGGCCTTCAGTGAGTCTCTCAGACCTTAGTTTCAATTGCTCCTAGGTCTTTCACGATATTGCAAATATCAGGATGCTTTTCTGACGGTAAGGTCTATTGATTTCGGAGTCAAAAAGACCCCTTTGAGGAATCAGTAAATAGATTTGCCAGTCATCTACCGGGGGCGAGATGGGGTCACCTGGATCCCCCACCCCTCTCCAGGGCGCCCCTCCCAGTCTCGGGGCCGCGTCCGCACACGCTTCTCCAGGGCGCCGGCAGGAGGCGCCCGTGCGGCCGAGGCGCTGCGCGCACCCGCGGGGAGCCGGTTTTGGGGGCGGAGGGAAAGGAGAGGAGGAGCCCGAGGGGGCGCGGCTTCCTCCGTGTCCCTGCCGGGCGCCAGAGAGCCTCCTTCGCCGGGCCAGGACTGGCGGCCGGCGGGGGTCGTGGCGGCGGCGGCGGCGGCGGCGGGGGCGCTGGCGGGCCGCGGGTCGGGCTCCGGCCCCGGCTCCGGGTGTTAGGAGACAAGATGGCGGCTGCGCTCTGGAGGCCGGTCTTCTCCTCCTCCTTGCCCTCCTCCGCCCCGCCGCTCGCCGCCTCCTCCTTCTCGGTCTCCTCCTCCCGGTTCGCTGCCTCCTCCTCCTGCAGCAGCATTAGCGACCGCCGCGGCGCCGGCCCGCTCTCCCGGAGCTCGGGAGGGGGATAGACCGGGCAGCTGCAGGCTCCGGCGACGAGGCCGAGCTGGGGCCGGGGCGGGGACGGCGGCGGCGGCGGCGGCGGCGGCGCCGGGTGGGGATGGGGTCGCAGACGCTGCAGATCCTCCGGCAGGGGGTGTGGGCCGCACTCAGCGGGGGCTGGTACTACGACCCGCACCAGGCCACCTTCGTGAACGCGCTGCACCTCTACCTGTGGCTCTTTCTGCTCGGCCTGCCCTTCACCCTGTACATGGTGAGTGTGGGGGCGGGGAGCGGCGGCTCCTCGCCCGCCGGCTCGGCTCGCGTCGCGCCCCTGAGGACCGCTGTCCCCTGGCGCCCCTCCCCTCCCCTCTGGCTCCCCCCTTTGCTCTCCAGGGCTTCCCCAGTCGGAGTCAACAGCAGCCCGCGCCTCCGCCCCCGCGTCCCCGCCCGCCGGCCGGGAAGCAGCCGCTTCCTAGGCCCCTTTTCGGGGACCCTTCACCTGTGGCCTGTCCAGTCTTTTCCCCACGGTGGGCAGACCCTAGCTGGGTGTCCCTCCCTGCCTCCAGCGTCTCGGGGTCCGGCCGAACGGCTAGCCGCTCCCGGAGCCGCCGCGCTCACGCTGGGCACGCCGGTGTGTTTGCGTGCTCTGCCCGGGCACCCCTGGGCGCCCCTTAACCCGGGGCGCTCCCCGAGGCTGCTCCCCTGGGCGCCCTCCAGCCGCCGTGCCTCTGTGCGCGCGGAGCTCGGGAGCGGGCCGAGGATGTGTGCGCGCCCCGCTCCTGGAGTCACCGCGGCCGTCCCGGCTCTCCCTCGCTTCTAGGTGGTGGTGGCAGATCAGGCTCCTAACTGTCAAGCCTCCAAAAATCATTGTTTTGCTCACTACCGGTTCTTTTCTGTTCAGCTGGGCGGCCAGCGACTGTGGCGTTTCCAGGCCTGCTTTGCGGGGAGGGAGCGGGGGAGATACGGGGAATCTGGCTGGCATTTCGCAGATTTGTTTGGGTTGGTTCAAGGCCTTTGACTGATAGGAACAAGGAAAGTATTGCCTGTTGCTTAATTCAGCACGACCAGTCTCTGAATGACCTGTTTTTAAAGCAATGTTTTGCCTGAAAGTTTGTAAGCACACTTTTGTTTTAAATCACAGTAGGTGAGGGTGGGGCACTAGGGAAACTGTTGTGGAGAGAAGTGTTATTTAAAGCTTCAGTAAAAAATTTAAAAGTAAACCGGAAGGGAGAAAGGATAGTAACTTTTTATTTTCGGAGAATTCCTTCCAATGTGTTTCTGATAACTTTGTTCTTCGTGGGTACAGTGAAGCTGCTGGGTTAGAAAATCCCGTAATGCTACTCAGACACGTGCCAAAGGTGAGGCCACCCAGTTATTCCCCCAGTGACGCTCAGTTGCACTCATTGGCAGGCAAAGTGCGGGTTTGGGGGAAGATGTGCTAAATTTCACATTCTCCAGCAGATTTTAGTTTTTCATTGAGATTATTTCGAAGGGACTTACTGTTTGAGCTTT
Organism: Ictidomys tridecemlineatus; assembly: GCF_052094955.1. Taxonomy (NCBI): domain Eukaryota; kingdom Metazoa; phylum Chordata; class Mammalia; order Rodentia; family Sciuridae; genus Ictidomys; species Ictidomys tridecemlineatus. Next base: position 93,892,906 of record NC_135481.1, read on the forward strand.
ACAAAGAGTTATTTTAAAAAATGCTGATAGCTTAGTTTATTAAGGGACTTGTTCAGTCTTGTCGCATTCTGAAAATTTATTATGAAGTGTTATGATTTCAATTAATTCTGGCCTTGGGAGTTCTCTTTGCACCACTATACCTTCCAGGAATATGACATCATTAAGGAACAGGTTAATTACTTTGGGTGTAAGAATCCTCAGGCTGTCACAAAGCTTTAATAGTCGATTTCTTTTGTATCCAAAAGAGTTGTAGATTTAAAACTGAGAATGATTTTTGAGATGTTAGGATTAATTGTTGTGGCCCAGTATAAGGTTTCTATGTTAGTACTTGCAATTAACCGTGTGATTGTGGTTAAGTCTCTTTAAATGTAATTAACAAACACTACTGAAGGACTATTAGAGCAAAGACTATTAGAACTAAGACATTTAAATTTACCTGCTTCATCTTTGGAGTTTATTCAGTTTAATTGTCAAGTATTTGAGTTTATGGTATATACTGAGCATTGTGCTGGGTTCTGGGGAAATAAAATTGCTTCTTTAACTGTTGTTTCAATTAAGGCAATTCTGCTCTTCCCAAATCTTTTAAAAGCTCTCCTTGCCTCTTCTCTTTTCTCCCTTGATATCCAGTCCATCAGCAAATTCTGCTCATCATTACTGCTGTCAGTAGCACCATCTTTGCTCTTTTGGTTCAGGCTACCATTCCTTCCCTTTTGGATTATTGTAATGTTCTAATGAAGCTCACTGCGACTGTTCATTATTTTCTATTCTCCACACAGAAGTCTGAGTGATTGTTTCAGATCATGTCACTCTACTCCTAATGCTGCCCTCCCATGTGTCTCTGTCCCTACCCCCACAAACATCCACATATTTGCCTGTTTAATAATCTTCCCAACAAGGACTGTTTCTGCTGTCGTGCCTTGCACTTGCTCTTCCCCCTGTCTGCGTGTTGCCTCCCCTATAGATACCTGTGGTCTTGCCCCACTTAAGGTTTCTTGTATATGTGAGGCTTTCCCTTAAACTTGTGTAAAATAGCAACTTCCTGAGCTCTTACCATACTATAGCTTCCTGCTCTCTTTTAAATAGTACTTATTGCTGATACATGTACTCATTTGTTAAATGTTTTTGTTATTTCATAAACTTTAATGGTGCAGGAACTTTGTCACTGCTGTATTTGCAGGACCTAGGTCAGTGCCAAGTAAATAAACTCAATGTTAAATGAATGATGAGCAATGAACAAGACATAGCTTTTGCCTTTAAGGAACTTAAAGTATAGTTTGTGAATATAAATAGCCAAAAGTATTAAAACTGTTGTGGAAGGGTGAATGACCCTGAACTTTTAGTCAAGGGATGGAACCTGATGTGGGGGATTAGCAAAGAGGATTGTAAACATTTTAGGAAATACAGTAGTACTATTGTATTTTGGTAGATTGAAATATATAATTAAATTAAAGCAAAATCTAACATTCTGTGTTAAAATGAAATCTCAGCCACAGGTTATCGTTCATATGTTCTTTTATAATAATTACAACTGATAATGACTTTATTAAGTGTACATATAGGTTCTTTATTCCAAGCCCTGTGTCTTTATGAGGCTTAGCTGTTAGTGACTTGTTTTGTGACCTTAGGCAAATAGATGAGCTGGGAATTATACAGGATTCTTTGAAGCCAAAATCACTATGCAGGCTGCCTAAGTTTGTGGAGAAGTTGTGCACTGTAGAAGTCAGATATTTTTGTGTAGAATTCAGATGTTTTTCCTGTCATTAGCTTTTGGGGATGCTTTCAAGGGTGGAATTTACAATTTCTGGAATTTTAGAATTTAAGTAGGAAACTTAAGAAAATTTTCCTTCTGATTACCTTTTATGTTTCTCCTAAGTAAAACACCTCTTTTTATCTTCTTATAATTATTTTTGTACATGGCATGTCACAGATGGTGAACTTTGGGGTGGGAAGCATTTTTGTGTTGTAGAGAACAGATTGGAGTTGGTGTTATCTTGATTTTGAATCTCAGTGTTGTTTCTGATTATGTGTCCTTTGGGCAAGACTCTTCATCTTCCTGAACCTTGAATTACTCATTTGTGAGATATTTCATGAGTATTTTGCAAGAAAATATTTATGAAATAGGGTATTCTCCTTCAGAATGGCTTGAGTAAATGTCATTTGAAAGAATGTCTAATTATAGCAGTGTTCCCTTTGTAATGCTGTATGTCTGGAGGAGATTAGATAGCTCTGGATTTATTAAATCAAACCATTATTATAACATGCTGCTCAACATATTATTATTTTTTTGTGAAGAGTTATATTTGTAGTTGGGTGTGTTTACACACTCCTGTAATCCCAGCAACTCAGGAGGCTGAAGCAGGAGGATTCCAAGTTTGAGGCCAGTCTCGACAACTTAGTGAGGCCCTAAGAAACCCTATCTCAAAATAAAAAATAAAAATGGCTGGGGATGTGGCTCAGTGGTTAAGCACCCTGGATTTTATCCCTAGTACCAAAATTAAAATGAGTAAATAAAATAATAATAGGTGACAAAATAGAACTTTAAAATTTATTTACATAAGATTGAAGCATAGCAAAGTGGTAGAGCACTTGCCTACCATGCTAGAGACCCTGGTTTGATTCCCAGCACTGAAAAAAAGAATTTATATACATGAGAGGTTCTCATTCCAGTTGACATTACTTGACAGTGATAAAAATGTGTACAAGTGCAAGCCCATTCTTACTCAAAATCTGGAGTGTGGCCCACTAATTTTTGTGTTATAAACACTCAGGTAAAATTAAAGAACCCATCAGTATTCCTCTAATTCCCAGCCTCTGATTTGCACCTCAGAGCTGTCATGTCCAAAACCACTCTGAATTCCCCCACTAAAACCCCCAACATCCTCAAACCCTTTTTTCTTACTCTGTCATCTTAGTTGAGGACTTATTTTTAGATGCCAATACCATCCCTCCCCCTCAACTTAGGAGCAGTCTTAGCAGTTCCACTGTCAGAATACCTTAGACCTTCCTTTCACTTCCTACTCCATGGTATTTTCTGTCTGTATCACTACCTTAACCTTTTCTCTGCTCTTTGACTTCTGTTCTTGCCCATCTGCAGCTCATTCTTCGTGTAAATTTGTTTGTATTACTTCCCCTTTTTAATATTCTTCTATGATTGTTTTTTTGGTACCCAGTATTGAACCCAGGGGCACTTGACCACTGGGCCACACCCTTAGCCCCCTTTTTATATTTTATTTAGAGACAGGAGTTGCTTAGGGTTTTGCTCAGTTGCTGAGGATGGCTTTGAACTTGGGATCCTCCTGTCTCAGCCTTCCAAGCCACTGGGATTACAGGCATGTGTCAACATGCCTGTTTCATTCTGTAACTTTATTCTACCCTACTACACAAACAATTTGTATCTTTGTTTACTTGTTTGCTGTCTCAGATGGCTCCCTTCATCTCACTACTTTGTAAGTTCCATGAGGGGAGGGGCTGGTTCTGAATTATTGAGCAGCATATATTTGGTATGTGCTCTCGTGTTTGGCTCATATTACGCTCTGAATAAAACTTGTTGAATGAATTTATTATTCTATGTGAACCTTCTTTAAGAAAGCAGTCATATTGTCAACTTGTAGAAAAGCTTGTGAATTTACAAAAATAGCAATTGATTCTTCAGTTCTTTTTTACAGATGGGATGCTTTCTAGCTATCCTTTGAGAAATTATTCCAAGTCATTAAATCATTGAGCAATTGAAAAACTAGTAGAGTTTCTATTGCTTTTGCAGCCTTTGAATATACAGATTTAGCCATGTAGTGTTTTCTTTTGCAAGTCAACAAAGGTTTTCAGTATTTTATTATAAGAATTTTCAGACATACAGAAAAATTGAAAAAATTGTACCCTTCACATGAATTCTGCAATCTTTAATTATGTCTCCATCTATGCATCCCACTACCTGTTCACATTTTTAAAGAGCACTTTTTAAAGTTATAGACATCAGTATAGGTCACTGCTAAACACTTTAGCAGTCCAACTTTTATCTATAGTTCTAAAGGCATAAACCTTAAGTGACTTATTGAGTGGGTTTTGATAAGTGCATCCACCTATGTAGTGGACACTCATCATATCATATACCATCAGCATCACTCCAGATAGTTTCCCCTTACGCTTTACAGTAATTCTCTTATCCTTGTTCTGATTTTTTTCATTATAGATTAGTTTCTCCTGTTCTAGAACTTTGTATAAATAGTCATGTGGCATATATTCAGTTTAGGCCTTTTCACTCAGCATATGTTTGAGATTCATCTGTGGTGTTATGTTTAACAGAAGCTTGTTCCTTTTTATTGCTGAGTAGTGCTCCTAATATAAATGTACTATAGTTTTTTCACCTTATCTGTTCTCCTGTAGATGAGAACCTAGACTTTTTTTGGCTATCATGTATAAAAATGTCCCCTGCAGCATAAAGTAGGTCTTTTCAAAACTGAAGAACACTGGAATATATTCATGCATATTAGAAAACCTTTTCTGTTCTCAGGTAAGTTTATGTTTTAATTTATAACAAATGAATAATAACCGCATACTTCATCCTTGTTTTTTTTTTTTTTGGTATGAGGATTGAACCCAGGGGTGCTTTACCACTGAGCCACATCCCCAGCCTTTTAATATATATTGAGACTGGGTCTCCCTGAGTTGCTTAGGGCCTAGCTAAATTGCTAAGGCTAGCTTTGAACTTGCTAACCTCCTGCTTCTGCCTCCCAAGCCGCTGGGATTACAGGTGAGCACCACCGCACTTGGCTACTTCATCCTCATTTTTTTTTTTTTTTTTTTAAAGAGAGAGTGAGAGAGGAGAGAGAGAGAGAGAGAGAGAGAGAGAGAGAGAGAGAGAGAGAGAATTTTTTTTTTAATATTTATTTTTTAGTTCTCGGCAGACACAACATCTTTGTTTGTATGTGGTGCTGAGGATCGAACCCGGGCCGCACGCATGCCAGGCGAGCGCGCTACCACTTGAGCCACATCCCCAGCCCCCTCATTTTAATTTTAGTAGTCTTTAATACTGTACTTCTATTTGCTCAGTATTTAGATTTTTCTATTTTATAGAATGCAAAAAAAATTGGAATCTTTATTGGTTCAACTGTTCTGATTTTTTTTTCCCTAAATCAAAAATTACAGAGCCTTTAGTTCTTAACCATTTTGGAGAATGAGGCAGGAGGATCACCTATTAGCTCGGTCTGCTGAATATTTTAGTACGCAAAGTGTATTTAGGCCTGTAGATACTTTTATTTCTTTACTTAGAAAAATGGTCTCAGATTTTTTTGCTGTTTTGAAGCCTCCTGTTTCCACTAGATTATAAACTGGGAATGTTTCCATGTGGAGGGAAAAGTGACTTTTTAAACAGTTCTGTAGTAGGCCATAGTATGGATGTATTGCAGTGTATCCAATAATTTTCCTAATACTGGCTATGTAGGCTGTTTCCATCCTACATAGGATTTAGCTATTTAGAAAACACTGTGGTGAATATTTTTGTAGTTAAATCTTTGTTCTAGTTTTTTGTATACATTATTATAAATAGACAAGAGTGAATGCTGACAGAGAAGGGATAAACAGTTGGCATAAAAGTTGAGCCCCACCCTTTATGGTTTGTGCAGTCTTATTGATGCACAGAGCATGTTTTCTGTTAAGAGTGAGAGGGAAGGCAGGAGGATATTGGAGGTTTGAGGAAAATCCACAAATGTGGAATGTTTTTCTTTTTGTGAGTGGGAAGTGAATTGACTATTGAGGGATGATAATAAGATTGCTGACAAATCTTGAAGGGTACTGTGAATTGAGTTCAAAGGTTGAAGAGGAATGTTCAGGAAATAAACATAGGGTAAAATATACTTGGAAGTTATCAGCACCTAGATATGATTTTCTAGGGAGAAGTAAAAAAATAAAACAAAACCAAAACCAAAACAAAACAAAAACAGTAAAAAGAAAGTGGCCTTGAACAGAATTCAAGCCCAACAACATTTAAAAATCAGCAAAGGAAGGGAAGGGTAGAAAAATGCAGAGAGGAACAAAGCCAGGAAAACAAGAGTATTTTGAAAAATGAGAATGGTAAAAATGCCAAATTGTCCTCTAGAAGTGCTAATTTAAATTTCATCAACTGCATTGCAAGTACTTCCCAGTACTTTCTTCCCACCCCCACTCAACACTTTCAAAAACAAGGCATTATTGTAAATTTCTTATTCAATGAAATTTGGACAAAACCATTTCAGTTACATTTTGTCTTTGATAATAGAATTTTTCTTCTTTTTTTCCCCCCCATTTGGCAGAATTTTCTTACTTTTTGATTCAAGTAGTCCAAATTAAAGATGTTTACTGCACTAACATGTCTCATAGCAACTTTGATCTGACTTTTTCTATTTGGACTCAAGATTCTGAAAGGAGATTGCTTGCTGCTTTCTGTTATTTAATCAGAGTTAAATAAAATGATTTTTCTGTATCTGAGCATGGCAAGGAAGTTGAGAACTATTTAGTAGGTGCATTAGGACGGACACCAGGGACGTCTGAGAGTAGTAACACTAGAGTAGTGTGGACAAATGGGTGAAAAGGGAATAATAGAACAAATATTTTGTAGATTGTACCACTGTTGACTTCTTTAGCATGTAGATGAACTTTACAAAATGAGTAGTTACTGATTTTCTATTTCTCTGGTTTCTCTGTCTATCCTCCATAAAGTTGATTGGATGCTTTCTTTGGTAGCATTGTATAAAAAAAAAAAAGCTTAAGAGTTCTTCCATTATCCTTGTAACCTGAGTATCTGCTTCTTTTAACTTTGCACCACTGATGCCAGTCTTTATTTTGTTTTGTGTAATGGTAAGAAAGAGAAAAAAGAAAAAAGAAAGAAAGAAAGAAAGAAAACCTGGTGGAAAAGCAAACCATTTCCTTTTGGGTTTTTAAGGGGAAAAAAAAACCAGTCCTATTTTGTAGCATTTTGTATAAACCAAGTAGAACCCTGAGAGCAGAATGCTCTGTGAACAGCCAGGAAGATTAGTCAGAAATTGGAGAAGCCTGAATCACGTTGCTGCCTGTTTTCCCTTTCCTACCCCTCCTCACTCCATGTTTGAGTGCTGTCTAGACATAAACTAAACAGGTCCAACCACCATAGTTGTTATCTTTACAGCTTTCAATTTTGATACAAATTTAGATTTTTAGAAAAGTTATAAAAATAGTACAGAGAGCTTCTGTATACCATTACCCAGCTTTCTCTCATATTGAACTGTTATGTAACTATGGCACATTCATCAAAATTAAGAAATTAACATTGGTACAGTATTATTAATGGACTACCACATTTTATTGGATTTCATCAAATGTCTTTTTCTTTTCAGGACTCAATCCATCTTTAACATGACTTTCTTCCTTTAATATGCTGGGATTCTATTTGTACAATTTATAACAGCTTGTAAAGTTTTTATCTATGATAGATAAAATTTTAAAAAAATATTTATTTTTCAGTTTTATGTGAACACAATATTTTATTTTTTTCTGTGGTGCTGAGGATCGAACCCAGTGCCCCATGCATGCCTTATGAAATGAAGATAATATTATTCCCATTTTACAGATGAGGAAACAGAGGCTCCTGGAAGATAATCACTGGCTCAGGGTTATACTTTCTTTCTTTATACTATACTTTCTTTCTTTCTTCTCTGTGACCTCAGGACTACTACCCATAGTCACCTCCTACCACCATCCTCTACACAGTTATACAATATGCTTCTATTTGTTTGATCTGCTCCTGAAAGCCTACCAGTGATTGATTTGTGGTAAACTAAGTGTCCCCTGATCATTTTCAATGTGTGTTCTGAATCTAGTACTCTCAGAGCTGTCCTTCCCATCACCATCTAATTATAACCTTAATCTGGTTCCCCTCCTTGGCTAGCATATTACTGAATAAAGTGGAAGCCCATTTATAAAGTGCACTTTTCTCCCTGGGATTTAGTTATGGTTCTCGTATCTGCTTACAGTGAGATAATTTGTGTCATGGATTATTTGGGGTGGGGGTTTCCCTTGTTCTGTGGCACATATTATGAATGGATTTTATTAAACTTTAATGTTCTTTCACTTACTGGTCTAGTGTGGGGTTCTTGTTGTGTTTATATCAGATATTATCTCCTCCTTGCTATTACTGCTGCCATTATACCTTCTATAGAGATGCAATGTTAACAGTGTATTTTTAGTGTGCCCATTCCAGTTTATTATGAACAAAATCTGGAACTGCATTACTTATAAGTATGTAAATAGAAGCACCTAGCTGCAAGTTTCAAGGGACGTAGGCTTTTTTTGGGGGGGAGGGCAGGGGGATTTTAACTTTGGATTGGCAGTGCTATTGGCTTCTATTGGGTAGAGGCCAAGGATGGTGCTAAACATTCCACAATACACCGGATGGCATCCCAAATAAAAGGTTTGGCCCGAAGTGTCAATAGTGTCAAGGCTGAGAAACCACCGTACAGCATGCATTCTCAGTGGATGTGCTGTGACACTCACGCAGGCAAAAATTAGTTCTTGAGTGTGTATGTGAAAAAAATCTTAGTCTTTCTGGGTATAGAGATGTAATACAGTAATAGAAATATCGAGTGTGTCTGTAGTAATAAAGTTTCAATGTGGGGGGGCACGATAGAAAACAAATGTCTGAAAAGGCTCCTCAGGAGGTCAGTACTAACAAAAAGTTGAGGACACTCTCTTGGAGGGAGACCATCTAGTAGTACTGAAAAACTCAGTCTCTAAAGTCAAACTGAATATAAAATCCTATTTCTGTCACTTACCAGCTATGGGCAATGACTTTATAGCTTCAGTTTTGTCATCTGTAAGATGGAGATGATAACTTTCTTCAAAGTATTGTTGTGAGATAATCCATTTAAAACACTTGGCGCTTGAATGTTAGTCATTCTTCTAAAGGCTCAAGGAAAAAAAATTCTTATTTATTGCTGTATTACCATTCCTCAGAAGGGGTCTAAGACTTGATGGGTGATCAGTAAATATACATTGAATGAATAGAGCTCTGATGTATTAAGCTTCTTCTTGGAATACTAGGAATTGTTGGCAGTATGATATGTCATATTTTCGTTCTTTTTTGTATGTGTTTGTTAAACACCATTCATGTTTGATGCACCTTAAATATAATAAGTGATATAGCATTTCTTTTAAAGTTAGAAGTAGATTATGTAGTATGCAGTACTATCATTCTGTTTCAAACAAGTTGAATGAGCTTAGGGCAAATGTGATGGAAATGATGTATGGGTTCTGGTTAATATTCCTAGGAGAGCTAATATTTTTTTTAATTTATAAATCTTACTGATTTTTGTTTTGTATTTCAACTTGTAATTTATTCCACTGAATTTTAATGAAACAAAATATAACTGAATTGTAACTTTTTATAATTAATTTTTCTTTGCCGATATTTTATTTTGGAATATTCTATTTGATCTGCATAGTTTTGATTCTTTTAGCATAATACTTTTGTTATTGAATTAAATGATTTTTATTCTTACTTAAACTTGAGCCATTGTATTGTTATTTATTTTGTGCTTATATACTGTACTGCATCGCTATATACATAAAGCGAGAAAATGCTCATTATTTTTTTATAGCATTCTTTTTTAAACATACATTTATTATTTATTTATATGTGGTGCTGAAGATCAAACCCAGTACTTCACACATGGTAGGCGTGCACTCCATTTTCCTTTTGGGTGTTCGAAACAACATGGCTTGATTAAAAAAACAAGAGTCTATAATAGCTATTATAATGTTCTAATAATGTGCAGACATTGAATGTCATCATAATTGTGAAAGATTAAGTTAAGCAGTTTATGGAGCTAGGAATATGTATTTATGAGATGAATGAGAAGAAAATTGTTCTAGTGAAGCACAAAAGGAGTTTTTGTGACAAATAGAATTAATTCACAAAGTGTCTTATACTGAATTGATGTTGATGTAAACCTGTTAGATAACTCATATAGCTTTTGTAATGATGAAAGTTCTGTTGCTGAACATATTTGTGAACAAATTGAAATTGTTTTGAGAAATAAGATAGAAAATAATATGTCTAAATTTATTTTATATAACATTTTTCTTTGAAGATACTGATTTTCACCTTCTCTATGGCCTAGTACAGTAACTTAATATGTTACTTGATGAATTGCATGTACTATATTACTTTGCTCCCTTTTTGCTAAGTGATAGGACATAAATTTTAACTTATAAATAAAATTATTCTACAGCTGAAAATGTAAATACAAATGTACATTATGGGGTGACAAATATAAAATACAAATACCATACATAAAAGATAGTATCAAGCATTGTTCATGCTTCTGTTTGTATTAAAATGTTTACTATATAGATAACATTCAAAATTGGAATAATATGGATAGGTTCAAGTTCCAATAGCTCACTTGTAAAACCAGTTGCCTTTGGGGAAAATGTATTCTAGCTGGCCTTCCAAAATTAATTTGACCTATTGTGTAACAAGGTTTATAGAATACTGTATTTTTAAATTTTTTCTATGGGAAGTTATGCCTGAATTTCAACATTGAGAGAAATGTCTTTCCTTTTTCTCTCTGAAAGGAAACAACTAACTAGAAAGCTTTACATCAACCCTCTAAGGAGACAGGAGAGCTAAGTCCCTAGAGCCATGGCCGTTGACATAGTGGCCTTTTCTAAGTCCTTTAGAGTCAACTTATATGTGAAAACTGGAAGGCTTATTAAAACATTTATTTTCTTTCAGATCTAATCTCATCCCTCATTTTTTTTAATATTTACTTTTTAGTTGTAGTTGGATACAATACCTTTATTTTATTTATTTATTTTTATGTGGTGCTGAGGATTGAACTCAGGACCTCACATGTGCTAGGTGGGTGCTATACCACTGAGCCACAACCCCAGGTTTCTCCCCTCATTTTTAATAGACAGTCATTTTCTCTGTTTGTGGGCAATATTTGATTTCTAAGCCCTTATTTCTTTCCTGTCTTCAGTATTCTTCCCATTCACCAGAAACAAAAGGTGGTATAGCTGTAGAAATGAATTCCACACATTGCAGGAGTTAACTTTTCCATTCACTGTTCTTGTGAATAAACCAAAAGGAATTTCTGCATCAGGATAAGTAAGTGGAGATGGGTCCCTGTAACCCCCAATTAGCTGTCTGTGTAGAGGTTAACAAAAAATGCTCAATTCTTTTTCCCATTAGTCATTTGTACCCAGTGAAAACAGCCACAGGACTGACTGAATTTTGGGTAGACATTGGAAAGAAAGCAGCTTTCCTATTGTTATAACTGTTCAGTTTTTTTTCCAATTTTTTTTGTAGTTGTAGATGGACAGAATGCCTTTATTTTATTTGTTTTATTTTATGTGGTGCTAAGGATTGAACCCAATACCTCATGCATGCTAGGCAAATGCTTTGCCACTGAGCTGCAGCCCCAGCCCAACTGTTCAGTTTTCATCTTCTGAAAAAGCATTAGAATAGTCCCGATATTGATGAATAGAGCCTACAATTTAGGATGGAATTACTCTATGTAGTTTTCTTTTATCCCTTGACTAGGTCATAAAGCATACTGTTTTTAAATTCTGCTAATTATTGTTTTTATCTGCCACCTATTTTTTTGTTATTTAATACTTACTTTTTATTTATTTTTCTATAAGAGAGCAGCAGAGCAGTCAGAACTGTAAGACAAATTTAAGTTCAGTTTTTCCTTCCATACTTGCCAGTGATTGTTTGTGGTGTAGCTCACTTAGAGCTAGGCAAGCGCGCTACCACTGAGCGCCAGCCTTAGCCCCAAAGATTTTCTTTTCTTTTTTTTTTTTTTTTTTGTAGTGCTGGGGATTGAACCTTTTGCCCTGTGCATGTGAGGCAAGCACTGTACTTCTACCAACTGAGCTATATCCCCAACCCCATTGACGTTTTTATAATTTTTTCTAGTGCTTTCCATGGAACCAATTTTCTATAAGAATATCAACCAAGAATATTGGTTGATATTCTTATAGAAAATATCAATAGTGCAGATTGATAATTTTTTCATTATAGAGGAAGACATCAAAAAACAGAGGCAGTATACAGAATTATAACTTCATGTAGTAAAAAGTAGGTATACTATATGCTTTTGTTAAAAACTTTAGAATTACTTAAAAATATTCCAGTTGTTTTGTTGGGAGACAAAGCAAGATAAGCTAGTTTTGGAATTTTGTTATTAAAATGACCTTGTTGAATGTGCCCTGATTTCAGGGTTATGCATCCCCCACTCTCCCGTACTGGGGATTGAACCCAGTAGCTCTCAGGGTCTCAAGTTACAGAGGCTGGTCTGAACTTGGAATCATCCTGCCTCTGCCTCTTGAGTTACTGGGACTATAGGCACACACTTCTTCACCCAGCTCATGGGTATAATTGCAGAGGAGCAATTATTGGTCTGTGTTTGCTGGAGCTACTTTGCTTCACAGTTGAATGAAACTAGTGTTGTGGCAGGTTATAGGTTTGTACTTGGCATATATGAGGGAGAAGTGATTGGTGATGATATTTTATTAGTTAGGGAACAAAATGATTTTTCATTTAAGGCATAGGGGAACAAACTATGTCCCATGTAGTTTTTATCTGACCTATGAGCTAAGAATAAGAATGGTTTTTACATTTTTTAGTGATTGAAAGAAAAATCAGAAGGATTTTGTGGCATGTGAAATTTATGTAAAATTGAAATTTTGTTGTCTATAAAAAGTTTTATTGGAACACACCATACTAATTTGTTTACATATTTTGTGTGGCTTGTAACTATAATAGCAAAGTTGAGTAGTTACAACGGATCATCAGCAAATTGTGAAATGCTTGTTGTTGGGCTTTATATCAAAAGAGTTTGCTGATGGATGCAAAGTCACAGCCACCTAGGAGGAATAAGTGGGAGTGTTTTATTACACAGAAGGTGATTCTAGTTTACAGTGTGCCTCATCTAACCCAAAGTAGACAAAGGGGAGGATTTTGAATATTTTCATTAGAAAGAAATGATAAATGTTTGAGATGATGGATAATCTTGAATATCTTGATAAATACACAGTGTAAAAATGTATCCAGACACCACATTGTACCTCATAAAGATGTGAAGTTATTATCTGTCAACAACAACAAAAAAGTTTGCTAACTCCTGACTCTGGAACCAAACTACTACTTAGTATCTCTTTTTGAGACTAAGTTCACTTACCTCTCTTTGTCTCATTGTCTTCATCTCTACAATAGGGAGAATGATAGAACCAACTTCATTAGGTGATTGTGATGGTTAAATAAGTTATTATATATCAAGCTCTTAGAAATATGCATTGCACATGATAATAAGTATTAGATGTTAGTTGATACTGTTTGATTCAGTGGTAAACCACTTTGTAACCTAGAATGTAAAAGGTGCATTAAGATCAATTTAATGGATAGAGAATACCTATAAATATGTTGAGGAAATAGTCTGTTTTAAAAAATAGTTTTTAAAAAATATTTAATTTTTTGGTTATAGTTGGACACAATACCTTTATTTCACTTATTTTATTTTTATGTGGTACTGAGGATAGAATCCAGGGTCCCACAAGTGTGAGGCGATCACTCTACCGCTGAGCCACAATCCCAGCCCCAGGAACTAGTCTTTTGGCAGCAGTATATTTCTAGATGTTGAGTCCGTGGAAATAAGGAAAATTATGAATCCAAAACAAAGCATAGATAGTGATCATATGTTTTTACTTGGCTGAACAAGGAAAGGAGCATCAGGTAAAAGTCTATTTCTACCATGCAGAGTGGTAATCATAGTGGGGAATCATTCACTTGACTTTTTGAAATGAAATAAAAGATAAAGTTATCTTATGACTGTGATAATTCTAGTTTGAACATTTTAGTGATTCCAAATATTTGATTTCAAATAGCTTCTTCACGGGTCTCATCAGAATGTATTTGGCATCTTGAATATCTGGAACCTGTCATTCCTAAATTAAAATATTCCAGTTGTTTGTTGGGATACATTGTCAGAATTAAATTGTGTTCTAAATGATTCAGTTTGTTTTTCAGCATTTCATTTCCTTTCCTTACTGGAGAACAGAGAAACTATTCATCTGTTCAGCTTTTTTTTTTTTTAATTGTGTTGAAAAACACATAGCAAAATTTCCTCTTAAATTTTTATATTAATATTTTATCTTTTAAAAAATATCTGAGCCATTTTTAAGTGTATAGTAGTTCCCCTCCCCATGTCTTTGATTGTACTTTAAACAGTCTCAGTTACCTGTGGTCAGCTGCTATCTGAAAATATTAAATGGAAAGCTCCAGAAATAAGTTTTAAATAGAGACTATTCTGAGTTCATGCTTTCATCCCTATGTCCAGCATATCCATGCTACGTACACTACTTATACCTTAGTGACTTAGTGGCCTTCTTAATTATCAGTTCCACAGTATTTCAGTTTGTTCAATGTTACAGTTGTGTTCAAGTAACCTGATTTTTTTTAACTTAATGGGCCCAAAGTTCCAGAGTAGTGGTGTTGGCACTTAATATAGACCAAACATGCTGTTGTAAAATGCTTCCTTTAAGTAAAAAAGGTGAGACTTTTTGAATTAAAGGAAAAAAGTCAAATGCTGAGGTTGCTGAAATTTATAAATTATTATTAAATCTACACTATGTCTAATTTTAAATTAAGTTTTATATATCTATGCATGTATAAAAGTACACAAAGGGTTTGGTACTATTCACAGTTTGAGGCATCCATCCACTGGGGGACCTTGGAATATATCTCTCCCATTGATACGGAGAGGCTACTCTACCATTCAGTGGTATTAAATATAGTTCATTATTGCATAGTAGATGACCAGAATTTCTTCATCTTGCAAAATTGAAACTTTATACCCATTAAAAAACAACTCCTTTTTTCCCTTTACTACCCCTGCTCTTAACCAGCTCCTGGCAACCACCTTCTACTTTGTTTCTGTGACTTTGATTGCTTTAGATATTTCATATAAGTGGACTTATCAAGTATGTTGTCTTTTTGTGGCTGGCTTATTTCACTTAGTGTAATATCTTCAAGTTCATTCATGTTGTAGCACATGACAAATTTCTTTCATTTTTCAAGGCCAAACAGTATTCCCTTGCATGAGTATACAATTTGTTCATTCATCCATTGATGAACATTTTGGTTGCTTCTACCCAAATGTAAATAATGCTGTTAAGTACATGAGTAGGCAGATATAGGGATCATGCTTTTGGTTTTTTTTTTTTTTGGATATATATGCATTATTGAGATTGTTAGATCATATGGTAACTATTTTTAACTTTTTGAGGAACTGTTGTACTGTTTTCTTTTTTTTCTTTTTTTTTTTAAAGAGAAAGTGAGAGAGGAGAGAGAGAGTGAGAGAATTTTTAACATTTATTTTTCAGTTCTCGGTGGACACAACATCTTTGTTGGTATGTGGTGCTGAGGATCGAACCTGGGCCGCACGCATGCCAGGCGAGCGCGCTACCGCTTGAGCCACATCCCCAGCCCACTGTTGAACTGTTTTCGTAGGAGCCATACCATTTTATGTTCTCACCAGCAGTGCACAAGTGTCCCACCAGTTTGTCCACATACTTGCTACTGCTTTGTTTTTTTAATAGTAGCTATCTTATTAAATGGGGTGTGGTTTTGATTTGTGGTTTTAATTAGCATTTCTATCCATCTAACTTTTAGGATGAATGATTTTGTTAAAAAGATCTAACCCAGTTTTCAATAAGAAGGCTTTCTGACTTTATATTTGACCTGAATATATAATGCTATGTGATTGATGCAAATACTTCTGACTATACCCAGTGTAATTGAGAATTAAGAGTTTTCTTTTTTTTTTTTTTTTGAGCTTCTTGCAATTAAGGAGGAAGGTAAGAGACTATCTTGATGTGAAACTCAAATCTATTACTAAACCTATCATTGAGGTAAATATAGATTTTTGTTAAAGATAAAAGCTAATATGTTCTTTCATGAAAACCTTTGTATTACTATTAAAATTTTAGTTTTTTTCCTAATTGTAAAGAAATACTTATTATCTAAAAACTCAAGAAAATACAGTGAAACATAATTTATCTTTGGCATATGTTGTATTTATTCAGTGTATCTGTGTTGCTGCAGTTAGCTGTTGTTTTTCACTGATGTATTAAGTTGGAACATAGTCTCCACTTTCCATTTTTCTGATGATTTTTGAATTGAGGTTTCCTTTCATGTTTTGTAAAAGTTTCCTAGTATTGCATTTATATCTGAATTTTATACTTGCAGGAGGAATTGTTGTGCCTTGGGCTTTGTATCTATCAATTTATATTTTAACAGTTCTGGTTCTCTATACTTAATTTTATCAGATTTCCTAATATTTGCTCATAGAAATGAGCATTGTGTGGTATATTGATGTGGGCTGTCTGATTAGGTGAAGTTGAACACCTTTATTATGTGTGTGGTCCTAATTCCCCTACCTACCTACTTCCAGTACTGGGGTTTGAACCCAGGCATGCCCTACCACTAAACTTCATCCCCAGCCCTTTTATTTATTTACTTTGAGAAAGTATCTCGCTGGCCTCAAACTTGCAATCCTACCTCAGTGTCCCGAATAACTGGGCATAAGCCATTCTATCTGGCTGTGTGTGTGTGTTTCTTTTGTTTTTATTTGTAGAACTAGGTATTCAGTCTAGTACCTTGAGCATGCTAGGTAGACGCTCTGTGACTGAGCCACATTGCCAGGCTTCATGTGTTGTATTAATTGGTCATTTATAGTTCCTTTTCTAGGTAAAGTCTTTTGTTCCTAATAAATAGTTAGTTTCATTGTTATTGTTTTTGTAGGAGTTCTTTATATGTCACGAATACACATACATGGACATGCATATATGTGTGTATATATATTGTGTATGTATATATATTGTGTGTATATAAATATTCACACATTCACATAATAATACTTGTTTTAATGTGTCTTCTAGTTGAGGCTTGTCTTCTCACAGTGTCTCTCAATGAACAGAAGTTCTTAATTTTAATTCATAGTCCTTTTCTAGTATATTCTTTGAGAGTCATTTTTAATAAATCTAATGAAAAGGTCATAAAGACGTTCTTTTAAAGTTTTATTAGTTTTGCTGTTGAAATTAAAGTCTTTAATCCATCTTCCAGTTTAAAAAATTTAAATATGATAACTTTTTACCTAAAATACATAGTTCTCATTTTCTTTTTTTTAATATTTATTTTTTAGTTTTAGGTGGACACAATATCTTTATTTTGTTTTTATGTGGTGCTGAGAATCGAACCCAGTGCCTTATGCATGCTAGGCAAGCGTGCTACCATTTGAGCCACTTCCCCAGCCCCAGTTCACATTTTCTTGCATACTTAGTATGTAATGCCAAAATGTTTTATAAACAATGCCTTAAATAATGAGGGAGTTGTAATAGTGGAAACCCCCCAAATAAACATACAAGATGACTTGCATTAATGATGACATTTTAAGATATTTGTTTAAAATTTTTTGTTTTAATTTCCCAGCCTTGATCTCAATTGTAAATAATATGCCTGCCATTCTTTTAAGTTATCGATCACTGATTTCTGACTGAAGTGCTGAGTATTGCTTCACAATAAGTGAGTCTCAAAATAAGAAGCTAACTAATTATGGCATAATAGAATTTGAAAACATCTAGCTTGTCTGCTTTAATTTTATTACCTTTTAAGTTCTGTAATGTTCTGATGCTTAAGATATATAATATGTTTACATATTAAGATATATAGGAAAACTGTCTGAAGCCCAGGATGATTCTGCATCTTTATCTTGTGCTTCTAGAGTTGTGACCTTTATAGTTATTTAATGAATGCCTTGTTTGTCCATCAGTATTATACCAGCTGCTCTGCAGCTTTCCGTCTCTACTGTCCACTGCTGATAGTATCCTAGGAAAGGAGTACAGCCAATCTCCCTGTTCAAGCAGTACAGGTTTATACCTGTAGATAGACTTGTATCTCATGATAAAACATATTAGCTTTTATTACCTAGGGACTGTTAATGTGCTTAGTTATATCAGCATTAATTTGAAGATAACATTTACAATCATATAACCTAAGATGAAAAGTGTTCTTTTGGAAATGTTAGTAACACTTTCTAAAGTATCGTTTGTTATAGAACAGAAATTAAGTCAATGTATATATAATCCATAAACCTGAGGAACAGGTGAATTAGCTAGTTTCTAGGTTTTGGTGTTTGATTTTAGAGGACTAATGAAACATCCTGCAAAGGCAGACACTGCTTGCAATTTTCCTGTAATATTAGTGAATTGTAATTACAGGGAAGGTTGATAATCTTTTAAGATGTGATGCGAGTGTTGTCAGCTATCTCAGAGTCAGCTGAGAGCTTAAGGTGGTAATGCAGGTGGAGTAGACAGGAGGTTTAAGCAGCCTGTGAGTCTGTACACTTAGGGAAGAGTGAAGCTATTTGAGTACAACTGTCCTCGAAATGTTGGAGTTTACCACTGGCAGGGCTTTTATGTTCAAACTACATAGTGTAAATTAAATGGGCAGTTTTTGTAATTTGAGTAGAAAATATGTGTTATTCATTTGATACTGGTTCCTGGTATGTAATGGTCACTTAAATTACATTTGGGGAAAAAAGAATCACTTTGTTTATAGTCTTTTCATTATACAGTGTTTTTAAGAAAGGAATTTTACTTCATTGATAAATTCTTATATTTCAGTGTTTGTTGTACTCAATTATCCAATATTCTTAGCAGTCTCACAGTAGGAAGTGAGTTTATTTAAATCTGTTTTAAATGTTCATAATCTTTGCTTTTGTGTGTGTGTGTGTGTGTGTGTGTGTGTGTAGAGGCAAATACTGTAGACTAACTATTTAATGTTAAATACTCAGTTTTATCTTTTCTCATTGGGAGGGACTGTTAATGTTTTCATTGAGTTTGTCTAACATTGATTAATAATGTTGGGCTTATTTCCTTTCTATCTGCTTAATAATATAATCAGTTGTTTTTACCTTAATATGAATGATGGTAAATAAGGATGAAACTCTTGTTTTTTCATTGGCACTTTACACTTGAAAATGGTATCAGCAATGTGGTATATAACAGGTAGTGAAATAGGGATATAACCTCCCTTATTATCAAGATGGGTAATCTTGGCTAAGTCATTCAAATAGTAGATCTTAGTTTCCTGGATCTTCAAGAATTCTAGTTTTATGAGAACATTTTAGATAGAAACCAACATCACAAGAGAAGTTTTGTTAATTCTCCAAGTGGTATATATTTTTGTGTGTATCACATTGTGTGTGTGTGTGTGTGTGTGTGTGTGTGTGTGTGTGTGTTTTTGAGGATGGCCATTTTGCCCAGAAAAGATTATTCAGGGCACTTTTGAATTTTATACCGAATATTAGATTTATTAAAGTTTTAAATTAAACAACTAAGAATTTTAAACTCAATTATAACACATTTGAATGAGCATTTTAAGAAATTTATTTTTTTCTAGCTTAAGATCCCTTTAACTTAAATTGAAACTATAAATTGAGCATTTATTTATTTATTGGGTACCGGGGATTGAACTCAGGGGCACCCAATCACTGAGCCACATTCCCTGCCCTATTTTGTATTTTATTTAGAAACAGGGGCTTATTGAATTGCTTATTAGCTCCATGCTTTTGCTGAGGCTGGCTTTGACCTTGCCATTCTCCTGCCTTAGCCTCCCTAGTCGCTGGGATTACAGGTGTGTGTCACCACACCTGGCTGAGCATTTATTTTTAAGTAATTAAATCATCTGACAAAATTTTCTAAGTACTTAATTTTTCTAAATCTGATATTTAATCTCTTTTTCATCCTAATTACAACTTGACACTCTTTTCTTCTTAAATTATTAAAAAAATTATTTTTCCTATCTGTATTATAAATTTGTCTGGTTCATCAAGAACTTTTCAATTTCATCATCTTGGCAGTTTCCAAGCCATTTTGGAGTCACATTATCAGATGGCTCAGGTTGACTCTTACAAAAATATGGGTTCTGGAGATACAGACATCCAGAATGATTTTTTTCCTTATGAAAGTGGGGATATGTTGAACCTAGTTTTATACTTTCTGCCAACAGCAACTCTGAGGACTGTGGAGTGGGGTGGTTTCTGAGCTTGCCATCCTGGTATTCAGGTTCCACATAATCTTCAATTATGAAGGTCTACACTCCCTACACCTAGTATACGTGACTGATTTATTTCAATTTATTTACTGCTTGATTATTTTTTTAATTATTTATTTTTTAATTTGGCAGGCAGGCATTTTTTGAATATTTTAAGCATTTAAATACTTTAGAATAAATTGGATATTGTGTATCTCCCATGTCTTACCTGATTTTACAGTCAGAGTTCCAAGGTCATTGTCCTGACAGTTTACGTTCCAGTTTTCTGGAACATAAAGAGACTGTATCCTACAAAAGAAGTTAAACAGAACATGTAAACAGAGATTGTATTTGGATCACAACCCTGAGTTACTCACATATAATGGGATACCTTAGCTCTCCAATTGTATTTAAAGCATTTTGCCAAAAATGTAATGTGAACCACATAGGTAATTTAAAGTTGTGTAGTAATAATAGTGACAAGAAACAGGTGAAAATTAATTTCAATAATGTTTTGCTTAACTGAGTATGCTGTTATTTCAACATGTGATCAGTGTAAGAATTGAAATATTTTACATTTCTTTTTCATACTGTCTTTGAAATCCATTGTTATTATTTTTTTTTCTTATGGGACATCAATTCAAACTAAACCACATTTCAGGTGCTCACTAACCACATGTAGGGCTTCTGTATTGGGCACTGTGGACTTCCACCTTTGCAATTAAGAGCTAGTAACTTAATTGTTTTGTACGTAAATATGTGTTTATTATTTTAGATATAGATTTCTTTGAGTAAAATGCAAAACATTCTAAAATGCTTATCTTCATTTCCTTTCTCTTAAAGGCCCTTCCTTCTTCCATGATTATAGTAGCAGTTTATTGTCCCGTGGTAGCTGCTGTTTTCATTGTTCTGAAGATGGTCAACTATCGACTACACCGAGCACTGGATGCTGGAGAAATTGTAGATAGGAGTGCAAATGAGCTCACAGATCAGCGAGCCAAAGCTGAACAAGGCAACTGTTCAACCAGGAGAAAAGACAGCAATGGACCTAGGTAAGAAAACCCATGTTGCTCAGTTTGTAACAACATAAATTGTGGTGTGTGTGTAATGATGAAATTACTGTGTTGTATCTGTGTCTTTATATGGTTTGAAGGCAGTATTAGATCTTACCATTAAAGGTATAATGCCCAGGGCACATTGTAATATTAGAATAGAGCAAAGCTAACTGGCATGTTTGGGGGATTAAATCAATATCATTGGCCTTATTTCTGAAGAGGTTAGAAAAATAGTTTACCACATAATAGTTACTCATACCAACACCCAAAACCAAGGTAACACAGCTTGAAGAAATAATTTCAAAGCATAACTTATAAATCTCATCATTTAAAAAACTTACATGTATAAATGAAATGTATGTATATCTTAAATACATTGTGATGTTTTACTTGACATTATCTGCACGTTTCACTTTATTGTAAATAAAAATTTCAGTTGGAGTCACATTATGTGACTCCAATTTCAATTTTATATTCTTCTTGTTCTTCTTTTTTGCAGTGTTGGGGATTGAACTCAGGGCCTTGCAAATGCCAGGGAAGTGCTTTACCACTGAGCTATAGGCCCAGCTTCAATTTTATATTTTAACCTTTGAAATTTAGTTGTTCTTTCCTCAGTCTTCAGAAGACTGACTTTTTAGGGTTCAAGTTTAGATAGATGTTGCCTTGGAAACTTTCCCTTCCTATCCCAGCTAAAGGATTGCTCACAGCCACATTGTAACATATTTCCTTGGCTCTGCTAGCTTTTTCTTTTTGAAGAGAAATCTACTTTGTTTATGGTCAAAAGTTTCTTGTGTTCTTATGGAAAAAATAAATGCTGCTAATATAAAGCTTAAAAACAAGCAGTTCCTATGTGAACATCTGACATATATTAAGCTCATTCAGTCCTCTAAATGATTCTGTGAGGTAGATGCTGTTTTATTCCTAACTTATAGACGTGGAAACCAAAGTGAGAAAGATCAAATAATTCAAGCACTCAAGTTCTGGAATCTATTATTTTATCCACTATGCTGTATGTCCACTTGGCATATAATAATGAGCTATTTCAGATATTACAGTATAAATAATATAATGAAAGGTGGATGCTCCTATTAAGGCATGTAATATTTCTTTATTTTTCTAGTGCATTAAAAGACTTTATATCTTTTCAGTTATATTTTTCCTCATTCCTATATGATTGCCACATTTGTTCATTGTGCAGGTATTTTACTTTTGTAATGATTTTATTCATTGTCTTAATCACTACCTCAAATTATCTGAATTGCATTTATAAACTTCTTGAAATCAGGGACCTTTTTTTAAAAACTATTATATTTCCAGGCCTTAAAATCAGTTTCTGGCACTGATTATTCCTTGGCTAATATTTGAAGTAATGAAAACAAAATTTCTGTGGTATTATTTTTACTGATGCATAGTATTTCCTTGTGTGGATGTATAATAATTTACCTATCCTATTTTTAGTTATTTTCATATATAAATTTCAGTGTTAGAAAGATCACTATGATCCTGAAATTTTAAATGATTAAATGTTTTGCCATGATTTATCAGAGGTATAGTTACTGGAAAGGCTACAGTTTTTTTTTTTTTTTTTGGTACAGGATTGAATTCAGGGGCACTAACCACTGAGCCACATCCCCAAACCTATTTTGTATTTTATTTTGCTGAGTTGCTTTTAGCACCTCACTTTTGTTGAGTCTGGCTTTGAACTTGAGAGCCTCCTGAGCTGCTGGGATTACTGGTGTACACCACCGTACCTGGTGGCTACATACATTTCTAAGCTTTCTAATACATATTGCCAAATTCCAAAGATTTGCTGTTTAACTATCATGATCTGCAGTTTGAGGATCTCCCCCACCCCCTTCTCTTTTAAACCTTTGACAAATACTGGGTTAGTATTTTTATAAAACACTGATAAAACCCTCAGTGTTTAATATTTCTGCTTTTGGATTACTAGCAAAATAGGGGCATTTTTCTTGTGTTTTTGTCATATATATTTTTTGGGGGCTTGTTTATTTTTCTGTTCTTTTTTTTTTTTAACTGTTGGTTTGGAGAGATATATATTTACGATGGATTTTAACTGTTTGTCCTATGTGCTAAGTACTTTTACTCAGTTTCTATCATAATTTTTTTTGTATGCCACGTATTACTTTTATGTCAACTGAGCTTGAATCATTCTCAATTATAAAATATTAGAGAAGTTACTTAAGCTTTCCTCTGCATAATTGTTCCAATTTTTTCGGGATTTTATGTATATGGGTATATGTGTATATATGTTTTTAATTGCTTCTATTAATGAGTTACTTTTCTGTTTCTTTTAGTTTAGAAGTATTTATTGTGAAATATATGTATTCCAAAGAATATATCAAATATATGTATAATTTAGAGAAAAATAGTCAAATGAAATGAATTGCCCACTGTACAGCATAAGAAACAGGGAGTATACAAACACCATAGAAGCTCTATGCATTTCTTTCCCATTTCATTCCACTCTTCTCTTTAAGAGGGACCATAATCTTGTTTTTTTTTGGGTGAATAATTCCCTTGATTTCCTTTACTGTAATACAATCTTTGTAGCTATCCCTAAACATATGAAATATTTATTTTGTCTGCTTTAGGATCTTCTAAAGAGAATCATACAATGTATGTTTCTGGGTGAGGGACTTTTTGGGTATGGTATGTTTTGTATTATTGATTCACTCATGTTAAGGCTTATGCCTATGATTTATTCATATTCACTGCCATGTAGCCTCTTGCTATAGGAATAGATTACAATCTTTGTCCATTCTTCTGCTGATAGTTATTCAGATTATTTCCAATTTTTGCTCTGATAGCACATTATTGTACATGACTTCTAGTATACATGTGTATATCTAGTTTACATAAGGCAATTTGTAGAGCATTTTCTTGTTTAATTTTAGTAGGTAATTCCAAGCTGTTTACCGAAATGATTTTTACCAATTTATACTCTAGTAATATGTGAAAGTTCCTTATTCCAGTCTCATCAGTATTTGATATTGGCAGACTTTTAACATTTGCCATTCATGTGAGTGTAAAATATGTCTCACTGTAACTTTTAGTTAACCTTTCTGATTATTAATGAGGTCGAGCATCTTATTTTATATATAGGTTCCACTTAGGTTTTCTCTTCTTTCCCGTGTCCATTTATGTCTTGTTTAATTTTTCTTCGTAGTTTTTTCTTATTAATAAGTAGAAATTTTAAAAATGTTTATGCTTCTTTATTAGTTATGTACATTATAGACGTCTCCCAGTTTGTGACTTTCAATTTTGCTTTCTTTTGATTATCATGTATTCTTAAATTTAATAAAATATAATTTATCATTTTTAAAAATGAGCATTTTTGTTTTTTAGGAGATTATTTCCTATATAGAGATATGAAAAGATATTCTTCAGTATTGACTTTTTAAAGTTTCATGTTTCTTTTATTTTCACATTTCAGTTCTCTCTGAAATTATTTTAGAGATAGCTGAAATTATTTTAGTGTCACATAGGGATTCAGTTACTTTTTCTTTATGAATGATTAATTTACCTGTTTGTTAAGAGGGCTGTCTTTTCCTTAGAAACCTGCAGTATTTGCTGTCATGAACATAAGTTTCCTTATGTGGTGGTGTGTTTTAGGGCTCTCTTTTCTATTTGGTTAACCTGGTTGTCTATGCCTTGCCTTAACCACACTGTTCTAATTACTGTAGCTTTATAGCATGGCTCTTGATGGCTGGTGGGGCAAACTTCTACCCTGTTCTTTTTCAAGAGTGACTTGGCTATTTTTCACTCTTTGCTATTTGATATAAACCTTAGAGTTTATCAAGAAATATCTGTAAGAACTTGGTATTTTTATTCGAATTGCTTTGAAAATAGAGATTTCTTTGCCAAGTATTTCTATCTTTAATATATTTAATCTCTCAATTTGTCTTTAAAAATTTTCTTTAGTAAAATTTTGTAATTTGTTTTATTAAACAGAAATTGATTGTTATTCTATAGTTTCTTCCTTCTTTTTAATTTTCTTTAAATTGCATTTTCTGTTTTTTCTCCCTTAAATGTAACGGTTTAATTTGTATCCAACAACCTTCATAACTTTCTTATTAATGATGATACATTATAGGTTATTTCTTGATTTTTCTACAAATGATGACTCTTTTAATTTTCCCCTTCTAGTCCTTATACTCATTCTATTTTTTGGTTGGCCATGGCTTCTAGCTTCTGATAAAATAGAAATGGTATTGGTGTATATCCTTATTTTTTTCCCTACTCTTAAATAGGATGTTTTTAAGCTTCACTATTAAAGGAAGATCTTGGCTATAATTTTTGTTTTTGACCTCTTTTCCTCATCTGACCACTTGTGAATCTCAGATTCTGTTCTGAGGAAAAGTAATGTGCAGGAAAATGTGTATTTTCATATTTAGAGCCTCTTACAGTGCTTGGTACAGTACAGCTGTCAGTCTGTTCTGTGAATGAATGAATACAGTAGGATTTTTGTGAGCCTTAGTTTTCATTGGCTTCTCTTATGTAGTACTGCAGTTCAAAAGTGCTTAAGTCTCTATCTTATTGACAGAATCAGAGACTGTTTCTGTTACATTTTTAATGCTTCAGAAGAGAAAGTCAGCAATTGAATTTAAGAATTTGAATGCAAATATTTGAGGAAACAAGCATTTTCTCTTTTCTCATGGCAGCAATGCTTGTAATATAACAATGCCTTGTAAACCAAAGATTCATTTAAATTATATGAAGCTGAATTTTAGGCTGAGTTTTCTGAGGGAGATTTATTCTGTTTAGGGACTTTGTTTTATCTATTCATACTTCATATGCATCATTATAATCTAGATTAGATTTGTAAATTTAGTACTGTAATGGTACTGTGAAGTTTCTGATCAAAGTCTGTACATAGCAATTAATATGATACTAATAATAAACAAATTAGTTTGTAAAATTTCCTCTGTAATTCAGATTAGACCCCTTCTACTTTTCTGCCTTTCCCTGTACCTGGTTTTTTCTTTTTTAACAGATGGGGAAATTAAGGCATAAAGGTAGAGATTCCCTGAATTTGGTGTATTGCTTACTGCAGTAGACCACTTTGCTTCTGTGAGAATTGTAAACTACCATACTTTCCAGGTATGTGCTGAAATCTCCATTTCTAAAAACCTGCAAGTCTTGCTAATAAAAGAAAAATCTTACTCAGTCATTTTATGTGTTTAGCTATACTTAGAATCTCTATAGTGTGACTGAAAGTTCTGCTTCTGCATTTGTAGAGAAGAGTGGAGTATAGAAATTTTGCTGGAGGATTTTTTTAAAAAATAAAAGAGCTGTCCATTTTTTCCCTTAATCATTTTTGTTGTTTTAATACTCATACCCCCTGTTTTTCAAAGTTGACCATTGACCAGTGTTAGTTCTAGATCATCGTACCTGACCTGGGGGTGATTTTACCCTTCAGGAGACCTTTGACAATGTTTGGAGACATATTCAGTTGTCACTACTGGGGGATGCCTTTGGCATCTGTAGGGTAAAGGCCAGGGATGCTGCTAGCCATCCTACAATGCACAGTCAGTCCTCAACAGTCAAGGATTATGTGTCCTGAGTAGGGCTGAAGTTGAGATCTCTATTCTGGCAGGTGCGGTTTGGTGCACGCCTGTAATCCCAGTGGCTTGGGAGGCTGAGACAGGAGGATCAGAAGTTCAAAGCCAGACTCAGCAAAAAGCGAGGCGCTAAGCAACTCAGTGAGACCCTGTCTCTAAATAAAATACAAAATAGAGCTGGGCATGTGGCTCAGTGGGCGATTGCCTTGAAGTTCAATCCCCGGTATGCCCCCCTCACCCCCAAATCTCTATTCTGTCTATTCTAGATAATGGTGTTACTTTTTAGTTTTGACCTTGAGAGAGAACTTATAAGTATGTTGAAGAGCAGCATGATTTCTTAGAAAGAGCAGGGGCTTAGAGTTTTATAGATCTGCTATTGAAACCTTATTTTAGTGTGTCTATTGATTATAAGTAACCATATTCAGGTGTGTGGAGGAAGGCAGGGAAGGAAAGGAAGGAAGGAATACAGATATATTAACACACTATCGAGTGCTGAGTATTATTTGTACCCTCCCTTGCCACTTGACCCTCATATGCCAGTGACCCAGTTTATGTTGTTCACTCCTCTGAGACCAGAGGCAATTTTACATCTGTAGTGTTCAGTTTTTTCATTTGTAAAATGAAGATAATAGTACTTATATTTGGATTTTAGGAAAGACTTTTTAATCAGAAAGCACAAATAGAGTAGGATCTCCTGTCACTGGGATATATTAAGCAACTAGCAAATACTTAATTTTGTTTGTTATTAATAATAACTTCACATTTGCATTGTAATCACTTGGATTTGTTCTCAGAAGTGAAGTATGAAAGTGGGTAGGACTGTCCACCCTGTGACTGGATAAACAAAATATGGTCTACTCATACAGTAAAATGTGACTTTGACATAAAAAGAAACAAAGTGCTGATATATGCTGCAATGTGAATGAACCTTGAAATGTTTAAATTCCTTACTAACCTAAGCCAGTCATGAAAAATTATATACTATGTAATTCCATTGATATGATGATATCCAGAATGGGCAAATCTATAGAGACAGAAATTAGATTAGTGGTTGCCTAGGGAGGATGGAAAGAGTAGAGGAATAATAACTAAAGGAATTTGTTTTAGAAGTGATAAAATTATAGAATGTTCTAAAGTTAACTATGGTGATGATCTCATAACTTAATGAAGATACTAAAAACCCTTGAATTGTACAATTTAAATTAGTGAATTATATGTGAGTTATACATCAACAAAATGAAACAAGGCAAGATGAGGGCTTTCTATTCTTTCTGTGGTACTGAGTATTTTATCTTTCGGTCTTTACTGTGACTTCCGTCTTCTGTTTTCTTTGGGTCTGATTTAGAGGAAGCATTCCTGCAGAAATTGGAGTAACATTGCTGGTTCTTTCTCATCACTAACTAACTCAGTGTGGTAGCAGCTGCCTCATGTACACCTTTAAGTTTTGTTCAATTTAGAACCTTATGAGTTAATACCTCACAGCTAAAAACTTGAACATATTCCACTTTTCTTACAATACATGAGCAGTTTTGCACTGAATTGGCCATTAACTTTTTTTTTTAATTATGCAGTTGGACACAATACCTTTATTTTATTTATTTATATGTGGTGCTGAGGATTGAACCCAGGACCTCGCCCGTGCTAGGCGAATGCTCTACCACTGAGCCACAACCCCAGCTCCTGGCCATTAACTTTTGTAACCAGGTTCCAATATTTTTTTTTATACCTTCATTTTATTTTTTTACGTGGTGCTGAGGATCGAACCCAGTGTGTCAAAGTGCTAGGTAAGCGCTCTACCACTGAGCTATAACCTCAGCCATAATGTGTCTTATTTTTATCAATGAATAGCAAATTAGAAAACTGATTTTCACTATTGGATGTCAACTAGCTGACTATGGTCAAATGCCCAGAATTAGGAACCCTTTAAGCAAACAGGGACATTATAGGTATGAGATATTTAATAATAAAAACACTGTAATTTATACTGCTATATTGATAAATACTTTAATGAAAAGTATGCTTGCAAACAAATTCTTTTTAGCTTATATATTTTGATTGCAACAGAATACTCCACCCAAACAGGCTTAAGGGAATTTATGGTACATGTTACTGAAAAGTCTATATGTAAGGGATATCTTCAGATATGTCAGGATGCAGAGTTTCAAACAGTCATGACACTGCTTCTTTTTTAGCCAGGCTCTGCTCTTTGCTGTTAGTTAAATTCTACCTCATGGTTGTAAGATGGTTGCAGCAGCTCCAGGCTTTATATCGCATCAAGGCTTGTAGATGTAGAGAAATTTTCTCTGTCAACAATAGAACATTCCTGACTGATTGATACTAGCCTGAGTTGGGGTTTATATTTATTCTAGAACTAATCTCAGTGATCAGAAGACTGGGATATGCTGATTTAATTTATCCAGTAGAGTGTGCCCCTAAACATGAGGAGGTAGGATCAACATTATTCAAATCCCTAGGAGAATTTGGGATTTCTTTTTATGTGTATGAGGAGGTTGAATTAGATCCTGGGTGGCAAGGTAGTTTATATCCACTGTAATATCCAGCCTATATCCTAGAAATTTTATCCTGATAATAATAGCTAAAAAAATTATTGATACTCTGTTTATGGCAAGGTAGAATGAGCAAAAAAAACCTTTGGGTAAAAAACAGGATCATGAGTTGTTCTAAGAGAACGGTTCTGAGGAAACTAACATTTCTAAAACTTTTGAAATTGGTGTGATTCTCTCCATCCCTAATTGTGAAGTTCCCATTTTCCCTAAGTATTCTATATGACTTGCCACAGCTCTTTGATCCTAGTACTTTTTTCTCTTTGGACTTTCTAAGACTTGTTACTGCACAGCATCATTTTATTTTATTTTTTTGACTTGTGCTTTCTAACTCAACATATGCAAATCTAAAATCTTAGCTTTCCAGTTCTTAAAACAATCAGATCCTTGTTAATTTCTGTACTTTAAAAATGCAGATAGAGCTTAACCAGTATGACTCTTGTTTTGTTCATTCATCACTGTGTCATGCAGCTTAGACTTCTCATGTGGAGACATCAGCTAATGTGATTATCTGATTACTTTCCATTTTTATAGTTGACTAACTTCTCTTTGTTCTTGGGAAACAACAGGCAATCATTTCTTTGTTAGAGTGATTTTTATGGCACATATCATAAAATATTTAGTATGCTATTATTGCAATTAAGGCCAGTTTCTAATGTTGGATTGGATATAGACAGCTTGGGTAAAAGAATTTAAAATATTTTCAAATAGTGATGTGGTTATTAAATAGTTCCTGTTTGGGGAATTTTTATAAATGAAGGGTGATCACTCTTTACTTTTTTTTTCCCCTCTTAAAACTCAGAACCTCTTAGTTTTATAGAAAAAGATATAACTTAAACAAAAATAAAATAATTGGTGTCAGAATAATGATAGTTATTCTCTCTTTCTAATTTTTTTCTTGCATAGTGATCCTGGTGGAGGGATTGAAATGTCTGAATTCATTCGCGAGGCCACACCTCCAGTTGGTTGCAGTTCAAGAAATTCTTATGCTGGTCTAGATCCAAGCAACCAGGTAGGAATGTATGCTGTATTATTTTGCCTTTTTTTTCCTCCTCCTGATGGCAGTCTTAATTATTCTTATGTCTATAATAGTTGATGTTTATCTTTCTAATTATTGTTTTGATTATTTATTAGTAATGTATTAATATTCTTATTTTTAAATCTCTTCACATGGATAAGTATGTGTAGTTTTGATTGTATTGTAGCAAAAGCCTGGGGAAATTTAGCTTCTAGCTTGCTCCATCTTAGTTGTCAGTGGTTATCCTTAGTTTTAACATTTTAAAAAAAAGAACAACGAAAGGAAAGAAAAACAGAAAGAAAGAACTTATCCCCAAATCTCAATGTATTGATATATGTTAAGATAGAATTCATTAACTTGAAGTAGTATGCAGATCTGCTGGTGGCAATTTTAATTTATTTCTGCTGTGTAGCTTTTACTTTTAGCTTAGGATAGTAATTCTGAAAGTGTTTTCTCCAACTTTGGCAGTAGCCTGTTGTACTCTCATTATTGTCTAACCTTGATTTTGCTAATACACTTCTCTCACTTGTCCTAAACATCTCCTGCTCAAGCCAAGTCCCAGTCACTCTTGCTTGCCTTTTCTGCAGATGACTTCACTACCTGGAGTGAAGTAAACTTTGAGAGAAACTTTTTGTAATAGAACA
The DNA here is from genome assembly GCF_052094955.1 of Ictidomys tridecemlineatus. Taxonomy (NCBI): domain Eukaryota; kingdom Metazoa; phylum Chordata; class Mammalia; order Rodentia; family Sciuridae; genus Ictidomys; species Ictidomys tridecemlineatus. Next base: position 93,923,873 of record NC_135481.1, read on the forward strand.
TTTTGTAGTTGTGGGGTTTAGTGGTCATTGTGTCAGACCTTTTATTATGTAGAAGAAACAGCTGATTTCTGTTAGGGTCTAGGCTAGCCCTCAATTCCTGATTCTCATTCCAGCATTCTTATTGTTTCATTATACAATTTGATGACTGAAACCACTTTTCCTCCCTCTCACACACTGTTGTGGAGGGAAATTGAGATCTTCTTTTCTGGCCTAACTCTAACTCTTCTTGTAACCACATTCTATTGCTCAAGATTTTCAAAGACCTGTGGTGTTGGCCCATTGTCTTGTAGATGAAGCACTTATTACTTATAGCATTTAGTTTTTTGGCATATGATAGTATATGGCAGTTTATAAGCCTCGATAGTTTATTTTCCTTTTTTTCCCAAGGTTTAGTATATTGCCTGTGCACAGCTGACTTTCAATTAATGATTACTAAGTATGTATATAGATAATAAAACCTTAGAAGTAGGATTGGACTTGGCTCCTCATTTAACAAATAAATAGACTATCTGAGAACAATATTATGAAAACCTGATATTCTATAAGTCAAAATCTTGAATAGAGCTTTATTTTCTATTTTGATAAAAGTTTTGCCTGTGTTTATGATTTAAAATTCAAGTGAATGAATTTTGGTAACAGTTTTAGTTGTGATTGAGTATAATATAGAATATATGTTATCTTTCCATAACAAGTTTCAAGTTTTGTAATACTTTTTTTGAAGAATAGTGTTACTATCCTTGATCCTATTTTTTGTTGGCTTTTTTGCTTTCCTCATTTGCTTTTTATAGAATGAAATGACTTAATCTCTAAAGATGGCTACATGTTTTGTAATCTTAATTAACCCTAGCCTTTCTTCTTACTTGGAAAAGTAAAGTAATGTCAGATTATCGCAGGAAGTTATTCTACATTTTTCCAACAGTATTTTGGAGAGTCACACCTTTGTTAATTTTTGCAATAGGGAAGGTGAAAAGGCGCAGCAATGGCCAGCCACCTTTGGATACTCTGACTTTGGCCTCATTTTTGTTGGAACTTGTACTTCCTTTAGGGAAGGAGTCCCCTCCTGAATATAATTAAAGCACATTTGCACATAACACACAGCCTTGGGTTTTCCTTAAAATAGTAACTTTTAAATTAAAATGTGCAAATATTGGAGGCTATCATGCTTTTTGGGTTTTAGTGATTTCATGTTGTATTATAATGAAAAATAGGGTGAATGTAATTGTTGTTACCCTTTAGAGAAGCTGGAGTGAAGTAGTCAGGCTTTTTATATATTGGTGGAGGTACTCCCATTATGGACATACTGTTTATGGTATGTTTTATTCTGTAGCATTTATTACACATTGTCATAATTATTATGTAAATGCCTTCTGTACCAGATCATGAATTCTTTGTATATAGTGGCTGCATCTTTAGTCATTGTTATCATTTTTTCCCTTTCACTACCTCTGCTTTGCTCCCTTCCATCTTCTGCCTTCCATTTCCTTTGTCTTTTTTATTTTCCCCTTACCTTCCTCTTTCCTTTTAGTCACTTGTTTTTCTTCAATATTTTGGTGTCTGATAATATTAAAAGCATTTTATTTGGTGTGAGGAATAGGTCTTAATCCCCAAAGAGATTGATATAACTAAAGTTATAAATGTAATGTATACTGCCAAGGAATTAAGTACAAAGTCCTTTTACAGAGTAATAATTGCCATCAGAATGGTGAAGAAAAAGGGATTACTTCCAAGGAAAATTTATTAATTTCAGGTAGAGAGAAAAGCAAAGATTCCTGGGGAGGTGGCCTTACCTGAAACACTCTCTAGTTGTAAGTACCCTTTTGTCTTAAATGTATAATCCTTCCTGGACCTTTCCTATGGCACTTACCATAGGGAAGAAACACTACAATATTTCAGTTTATGAAAATCATTTGATTGAACAACCAATAAAAAAAGAAAAAAAAACAAAAAATCATTTGAATAAAGAACTTCACCCTCAAGTATAGGAAGTTACTATTTTTCTTAATTTTTTTCTTTTCATTCTTAGAAAATTTAACAAATGACGATAAACAAGAAAATTAAAATCATTCATGATATTGTATATAATAAGAAAACTTTTACAACAAAAGGGAGTTCTAATGTGCTTGTTATTTTGAACTCACTTCTCTTTACCAAATGTATCATGAATGTTAATGCCATTGAGTTTTTCCAAAGTGACCTTTTGGAGAATGAATTGCATTTAGATATAGTATTTTATATTCTTGATCACCTGTTGTTTTAGTCATGATTCTTTGCTATTTGAGAGTAGCTTAAATAATATAGAAAAGCATGAAGAATAAAATATTACTACCATGATATCAGCAAATAATAGAATACCCAACTTATACTATCGTAGAGAAATACGAGTTTGTGTTGTCTTCTAAATCTGGAGGTGTTTGACATTTGTGGCATTTGTTCAGCATCTCAGTAATGCTGAGCCTCTGGGTTGGCATTTCCATAGTTCTCTAGGCCTTTTCCCAGGGCTGTAGGATGAGCATAACAGCTTCAGTCAAGACTCTGTTCAAGAATTCTTGGTCCTCTTCTTAGACTTACAAGAATCTCTTCCTGAAGCCCTCCAGCAGACTCCCAGTTTCATTCGTTGACCAGAACTAGCTCATGTACCTCCCTCTATACAGGGACTGGGCCCACTGCTCATAGGTGAAAAGATGCGTGACTGACATCTGATTAAACTGGGGAGTGTGTTAAAGGAGGAAAAGGGGAACACTTTGAGGCTGTGAGCAAATGACAAAAGCCCATATTCCAAAAGATCTTGAGGAGTCAGGTGTAGTGGCGCATGCCTGTTATGTGTAATTCCAGCTACTGGGGACAGGAGAATAGTGAGTTCAAGGAGAGCCAGGACAATGTAGTGGGATCCTATCTCCAAAAAAACAAAAACAGTTTTTAACATTTAAGTTCCTAGAAGGGTGTGCTGAGTTTTTGTTTGCTTTTTTATTTTTTTGGTACCAGAGATTGAACCCACTGAGCCACATCCCTAGTTCTTTTTATTTTTTATGTTTAGGCTGGGTCTCACTAAGTTGCTTAGGGCCTTGCTAAGTTGTGGAAGCTGCCTTTGAACTTGGTATCTTGCTATCTTCCTGCCTCAGCCTCCTGAGCCACTGGGATTATAGGCTTATGCCACTGTTCTTGATTATTATTTATTTTTGAATTTCTGTCTAGGAGGTTATGTGTTTATAATTCTAGTAGATGATATATGTTATTTCTGTAACTTGTCTAGCTGGTATGGTAAGAATGAAACTTCTTTTGTAGTAAAATAGTTTTTAGACTCCCCCCCCCCCCCCCCCGGCCAATTATAGTACCTTTTATGTTTAATTGAAAGTAGAAATTCTGAAATACTAGGAGAGTCGAGCTTAAAAAACAGCTTAGAAATATTACAAAACTTATTTTTTATTGGCTATATCCAGAGTTTTTTAGTATTTTCATCTGTATATGCCTATTTTTTAAATACTTTCATTTTATTTATTTATTTTCATGTAGTGCTGATGATTAAACCCAGTGCCTCATACATATAAGGCAAGTGTTCTGCTACTGAGCCACAGTCCAAGCCCCTCTATATGCCTATTTTTATTTACTTTTTCACTGGCATAGCTTCTGTAGCATAGTATACATCTTGAGCGTACAGCTCAATGTGGTTTTACATCTGTATACACCCGTTCAGTGGCCATCCAGATCAAGAAAATCTTGCCTCTTCAAAAACAGTATTAACCTATGTTTTGACCTAAAGAGTTATAGATTTATGTGGTGCTGAGGATTGAACCCAGTACTTCACACATGCACCCCACCACTGAGCCACAACCCAAGCCCTGTGTGATGTTTTGAATTTTATTTTACAATGCTAAATTTGCTTAACAGTTTTCTTCTTTGAATCCCTTTAAAAAAGTTTTTTTTTTTTAAAAAGTTGAAAAGAAGAGTTGCTAAGACTTGTTGATGTTGTTGTATTTGGTTTCCTCACTATGTTTGCACAATTTATGGTATTTGTTTATTTGATTTTTATGGTAGTATAATAAATAATGGCTGTGAAATTTTAGAGAAATATTACACCATCTTGAAAATAAGCACTCTGAAAGCTCAGCAATCACATTTGAATTTTCTAATTATAGTTGTGCTAAAAATTCACTTATTGTAGATGCATGCTTTAGATTTTTATTCTTTTTAAATGTTCTAACCATACTTCTTTTCTGGAACTAAGGAAATTATATATCGATACACTAACAATTGGGCAGTAAGATTTATGTTGCTCTTTGTAGCATATGTTAATGGGTTTTGTCCCTCCAAACTATCCCTTTATGTACCTTAGGAAGTCTGAATTTATTCCATGTAGCCTCAGTGCCTGGTTTTGCTTTTATTTATTATAACACTAGCATGCCATGATACAACATAAAAAATGATAATAACTGTATGATACAAATTGCTTTATATTGGAGGCATTTGGCCTTGGGAATTTCATCAGCCCTGAGCATGCAGAGGGATTCAGAATCTTGGCACACCTGTAAGATAACACAGTGTACACCGCAGAAAACAGGTTGTGTGGCTGTGATAGCACATGTCCAGTGCTTTAATATTAATAAAAAGTGACACCATGTTTAGATGATATAATTTTGTTTGATAATCTTGCTAGTTTGTATTGATAAGGATATACTACTAGCATATTATTTAGTTTTATTTATCTTATATTGTGTTTTCAGATTGGATCTGGTTCCTCTCGTCTTGGAACAGCAGCAACTATTAAAGGTAGACATAATCTAACTTGAACATTGCCTCTGACTTTTTTGTTTGTGATAAAGATAATAGTTCTAAACATTCAAATGTCATTTTTGACCTTAGAGCTAAAGTCATTTATCTCATAATAGATTGCTTGATGTAAATTGTTATCTTTTCATCATCCAAATTTCAACATAGTGACCATTTGAATTATATTGCACAAATTATAAGTTATTGATATGTAAGAAACTTCCTTGGTGATAGAAAATACATGTTTAGGTGAGGTTCATGGAAAACTAATTTGATGTGAAAAATTTAAATATGAGAATAAATGTTCTACACATCTATTTAAGATAAATTCATATTATTTTTGCCTTACAATGATTTAGTTTACTTATTTTCCCAAGGGAGGAAATTTATTGTATTTTAAATTGTTGTAACATAATTTGTTCCTACATATAGGTACCAGGGATTGAACCCAGGGGCACTCAACCACTGCGCCACATCCCCAGTCCTTCTTTGTATTTTTATTTAGAGACAGTTTCTTGCCAAATTGCTGAGGGCCTCCTTAAGTTGCTGAGGCTGGCTTTGAACTTTTGATCCTCCTGCCTCAGCCTCTTGAGCCTGTGGGATTACAGGCATGTGCCACCACACCCAGCTAAAATCTATTATTTAAAGAAACAGTTTTACTAGCTAATATTATGAAGCTTTCCATGTTATTTTGTTCTCAGAGTAATTATGTGCTCTGATAATCCATAATATTTCAGTGCATCTTCCATTATTGTAATCCATGATGTATAGAAACTGCTTTAGTTGATAGATGTCTACCACATTCCTGATACTGTTTCTTGGTTTTGACACACTAAGCCTTTACTTTAATACAGTGTCCTCATGTGTTTTTCTTAACTTTTAGGAGATACAGACACTGCTAAGACATCTGATGATATCAGTTTAAGTCTGGGCCAGAGCTCTAGTCTTTGTAAGGAAGGAAGTGAAGAACAAGGTAAGAACATTATGCTGCACAGTGACACATGTTGTGGTAACCAGGGTGAATTTGTGGAATGCATCATTTACATTTTACAAGTTTGTAATAATGAAATGTGGTTATTTTTAGGAAATATTAAATAATATGATTTATTGGGATAATAATAATAATACAGCATTACAAGTACTTTTCCCTTACTGAATTCAAGCATACATGTTTTGAAAAATAAATATGGTAAGAGAAATTTTATAAATGTGTATCCCAGATGAGATGGGAAGTTAAGAATCCTATACTGTTCTTAAGTTGGTTAGAGAACTGAACCCAACTAAGTAATAACAGTATGTAAAACTATCATTTTCTATTTCTAATTACCAGCTTCTTCATCTCTTACCTGACTGCAGAAACTATAATGTTTTATAAAGAGAAATAAATTGCTATTGAATTTTCTGAGAAACTTTGTCTCCAACATAGTACTTTTCTATGACAGATTGTGAATAGAAAGTTTGATTACATGTGGTTTTTTTTCCCTTCTTACTCAATTCAATTGTAAATAAACATTGTGGACTTTGTAGAGTTTGTTTTTGACTAAGACATTTTCATATTTGAGTTTTAATTTTCAAATATGAAAGGACAGATAAATCATCTCCATTTTTAAGTGGAGATTGTCCAAGGTTATATAGAAACAAAGAACCAGAATTGAATGAGAAACCTGTCTTCCTGTGTCTATCCTGTTATAACCTATTATTATTATTTTAGTTGTGGTGATGATATTGGGTGGGTAGATAGGCTGAAAGATTTTTTAATTTTTAATCATGAAGCTTGCTTATGAGGTTGCACATAGATCACTGAATTATGACATTTGTCCATTAATTTGATATCTTATTTAAGTCCATTTTTCAAAAGTGTACTTTGTTATTGGTACTTGGAAGTTTATTACTGTCACTCAGCTTTTTTGGAATTACAATAAAGACCTCTAAATATACTGTATGGTATGGAAACCTTTTTTTTCCTTTTAGTTTTCTTTGTTTGTTTTTTTTTTTTAGTTAAAGATGAATTAGTTGCTTTAAGAGTTGTAGTATCCCTTTCTATAACATATAGCCTTTGGAAGAAGATCTTAGCACTAGATGATAATCTTAGAAGGTTGGCACCACTGCTTTTAGGAGTCATATTTCATTATCTTATTTTATATCTGGAAAGTACCCATATACAAGCAAGATTTTTATAGTCTGGCTAGTTGAGGTTGCAGTCTATCCTTGTAACTAGCTACACGTGAATATAGATAATAATATCCAATATTCATTGAGTGCATACTTTTGTCCATGTTAGGCATCACCAAACTTACTCTGAAAGAGCCAGATAGCTTTGTAGGTCATGTGATCTCTCTTGCTACCCAGTGACCTCAGTTTTGCCATGGTAGAGTGAAAGGAGCCATAAATAATACATAAATGAAGGGCATGGCTGTGCCATACTCAGACTTCCTTTACAAATGTGGCCAGATTTGGTTCCATGGTCCTTAGTTTGTCAACTCGGGGTTTAGGTAATCTTCTAAGCACTTGACATGTATTTACCCAGTTAATATTCACTATGTGCATTTGAAGTTGTTACTACTGTTGTTATCACTTTACAGGTAAGCACATTATGGCTTAGAAGTTAAAGGAAACTTGTCCAGAGTCACAAAGCTACAAAGTGGCACTCCTATAAATGAAATCTAGTTTTGAATTACTCTTAACCACTGCATGATACTACTTTGATTTAATTTTATAACTTTTATCATGTAACATTTTTCCATTTAACAAATATCACTGAGTACTCATGATTTTCCTGGTACTGTTTCAAGTACTGGAAATAAACCAGTGAACAGACAAAAATTTCTACCCTTGTGTGGCTTCCATACTATTAACATGTAGTCATATGTATAAGTCAGTACATATGTAGTAGGCAGAGGATGAGGAGTTGTGGGGGCTTGAGAAGTTATAATTTTAATAGAGTGTTTGAGGGAAGACTCACTAGAGCAAAGACCTGAAGAAGGAGTGTTCTTCCAGGGTATCTAGGAGATTAGGAGTCCTTTTATTTAGAGGGAAAAACAAGTGCAAAAGGTGTAAAGTAGGAACAGCCTGTCAAGTCTGAGAAATAATGTGGCTGGTGCAAAATAAGTGAAGGGCCAAATTGTGTAGTGTCTTGGAAGCCATTTTAAAGATGTTAGTTTTAATTCTGAGATGAGAAACTACTAAAGGATTATGTTACATTTTAACAGAATTACTGTGGCTTCTATGTTGAGAATATGAGAATATATTAAAAGGGGAAAAAGATGAAGCAGAGAGCTCAGTTAACCAGATTATTGCAGTAGTCCAGGGCATAGATCATGGTTTAGCTAGCTTTGAGTTTACATGGATTGGCCTCATGATCCAATTCCTTCTTGGTCCTGACTGTGGTTGGCACCACCTAGTGGCAATTTTTGTTCTGGATTAATTATTGTTTGTACTCATGGTTTTCTTGGTGACTGGCTTGGATTTATAACTTTTAGTTGATTAACAATTAATTGGATTTATAACTTTTAGTTGATTAACAATTAATTGATTAATTGGCACACTTTTTGTCAACATAATTCAGGATTATCAGGAGAAATCTAATTATGTGGGGGTGTATCCTCTTTTTCTTCACTTCTAAGGACTTATTTAGTGTCCCCATATAGCTTTACCCATATCTTCCCTATCTAAGATCAGATATTTGTAGAGAGGTTGAGTAGAAGATAGAGGAACTAGTTACAGGAATTTCTAAATGTTTATTGTGGGGCCGTAAAACCGTATGAGATCTACACAAGGAGGAGTATAGGCAGACATTAAAATTAATTTTAAGGACTGAGTCCTGAGTTGTTCACTTTGAGAAGTTCAGGAGACACAGAAGGAACAACTAATGAAATAGAAGTAAAACTGAGACTTATGTCTCAGCATTTCAAGAATGGATTTATCTGGTTTGCTAAATGTTGCTGATAAGTCAAAGGACATGAGGACTGAGACTTGTCCATTGAATTTAACATTGTACAGGGTATTGCTAACCTTGAAAGGCATAGTTTTAATGAAGTGGGATTAATCAATTTTAGAATCAGGAGAAGAATCAAAGAAAGTGACTAAAATGCTCTTAATGAATTTCTGTAAGGGGGAGCAAAGACCTAAATCTATAGTTACAGGGGCTGGGGATGTGTGCTCGCCTGGCATGCATGCGGCCCGGGTTCGATCCTTAGCACCACATACAAAGGTGTTGTGTTTGCCGAAACTAAACAATAAATATTAAAAAAATAAATAAATAAACAATTTCCTTTAAAAACTAAATAAATTGATAGTTACAGAGGAAGTGGGGATAAAGGAAGGATTTAGATTTTTTAAGAGAAATAATATTGTATTTGTTGGGGAATGATCTAGAAGAGGGGAGGAAAATATGATTTATGTTAGAAAATATAGTTACATATGAAGAAAATAATTCACATATCTGCCACTGAGAAACTTTGGTTAATATTTTTATAACTAACTTTTTTTTTCTTTTTTTATTGTGACATAACTTACATGACATTAAAATCTATCCTTCTATAATGTCCAGTTTACTGGTTTTTAGTATATTTCCAAGGTTGTGCACCATTACCACTGTCTTAGTACCTGAACATTTCATTACCATAAAAAGAAACCCATTATACTGTCCATTTCCTTGTTCAGCCAGCCTCTAATAGTTAATAGTTGTCTTTCTGTCTCTATGTATTTTCCTGTTCTGAACATTTCATATGAATGGAATTATATAATGCATGGCTTTTTGTATCTGGCTTCTTTCATTTACTGTGTTGTTGTATGTATCAGGACTTACTTAATTCCTTTTTTATGACTAACTGTGATAGAATCACTTTTTTAATATTGATTTTTTTAGTTGTAGTTGGACATAATACTTTCATTTATTTATTTATAGGTGGTGCTGAGGATTGAACTCAGGGCTTCACATGTACTAGATAAGTGCTCAACCACTAAGCCACAATCCCAGCCCCTAGAATCACTTTTAACAACTTAAATTCCTCTGGACAGAATTAAACCTTTCATTTGTTTAGTCCTATTGAAAAAAAAATACGTGTATTAAAGTTTGGCTGTTATGTGAAAAAATTGAAATTTCTACTTCATTAATGTCTTAGAAGGGAGTTAGTGGATAAGTTTTTGTTCTATAAGATTTATATCCTTGATAATTATTTATAAGAGATAAATATCTAGAGTCCCTCCATAATAACATATTATAATTTTTTAAAAAATATTTTTAGTTGTAGGTGGACAACTAAAAATAAAGGACAAATACCTTTATTTTGTTTTTGTTTTTTTAAAATGTGGTGCTGGGCATCAAACCCAGTATTTCACATGTGCTAGGCAAGCACTCTGTCACTGAGCTACAGCCCCCAACATATTATAATTTAATACTACAAAATAAATATGATGCTAACTATTAAAAATTTTGAAATTTAGAGAGGAATAGTGACAACTCTTTTGGGCAAATGATAAAGAACTTGGGTTTTACTTATCTTGAAACAAAGCATAATAGGGCATTTATAAATTACAATTTATATGATACACTTTAGAGGCTATTTAAGTTTTTAATTATTTATATCAGATTTAGATTTAGATGTTTTAAAGGTACAGAAACACTTCTAATAACTCATTTTATTTTAGTCCTAGGGAGAAATGTCTGCTTTTATCATTGAGATTCTACTGAGGAGAATCTGACTCACTATAGAATTTATTATTGCTTTTGTCTATGCAGTTATGACAAATAAGATAATGCTTCTTTTTATTCAACTAAAAGCAGATTCAAGCACCTTGTCTGTCAAAATATATAGTAAAAAGATTATTATTTGTGCAGATCGGTTGTCAAGCTATAGTCCAAGATAAGTTACAATGTAGGTAGGTTTACTCATATTTTATTTTCATAGTATATATGGTAATTCATATCACTCATCACTACCCTAAATGATATATTAAAAGAATGGACTTACATATATATAGGAGAATATGTGTTTTTTTTTCTTTCCACAAGGCATTTTGGGTTGCTGTATGAATGATGAAAGAGAAAGTGCAATATCTTGTCCTATAATTACTGTTATTTTTTAAATCATTGTGAACAGTATGATACCTTACATCATTATGTCATAATTATTGGTAAGGATTGGTAAGCCCTGTAATTTTCTGTTCCCGAATATTCTAGGTTTTTGTTGATTTGTAAAATAATAATATAAGTTTTTCAGAAGGATTTTAGTATCGTGTTAGGTAAAATAATGGTAGCTACCATTAATTGTAACAGCACTATGTCAAGCCAAGTATATTCGAAGAACTCAGTATTCCTTGCTTACTAGTACTCAGTGAGGTTGACATCATATTTTATAGATGAAGAAGCATGCTCAAAAAAGTAACTCCAGGTCACCTCATAATCCAGGTCTATTTTAAATAAAATTCTTTTTTGCTTCTTATTTTATTATTGATAGTCTACAGAACCTTTTCTGAGGCTGGTTGGAGAACTTGGATTTGAATGTTCAGTTCATTCCATTAGTAGAAAGCTTTCTTTGTGTAGCTATGAAGTAGAAATCAGCTCTTTTGAATGACTGGTCAACTGTTATTCACTGAACTGCCTGAGAAATTGTTTATACTTGATTTTTTGTATGGCTTGAATTCTTTCCATTGTTAAACAATGCATAAGCATACATACATCTGTGTTAACATTTCCAAATATGTGTTTGAAACAGATTTGGCAACTGATAGGAAGCTCTTCCGTCTGGTCTCCAATGATTCCTTCATCTCCATTCAGCCTTCTTTGTCCTCTTGTGGACAGGACTTGCCAAGGGACTTCAGTGACAAAGTGAGTCTGCCAAGTCATAGCCACCACCACCACATCGATCAGTCTCTGTCCAGCGCCTGTGACACAGAAGTAGCCTCTCTTGTACCTTTACATTCACACTCTTACAGGAAAGATCACCGGCCGCGAGGTGTACCACGGACTTCCAGCTCTGCTGTGGCCTTTCCTGATACTTCACTGAATGACTTCCCTCTTTATCAGCAAAGACGTGGGTTAGATCCAGTAAGTGAGTTAGAATCTTCAAAACCTCATTCTGGATCCAAAGAATCCTTGGTGGAAAATGCTTGTCTACCTGGGGAATTCCAGCTTGCTGGTGATCTGAAAAACAGTAATTCTCAGCCACCCACAAAAAGTGGGAAGAGCAAAGCTCTAAATGCAGACAAAAGCATGGACAGCCTGAGGAGCCTGAGTACACGGAGTAGCGGGTCAACAGAGAGCTATTGTAGCGGCACAGACCGTGATACCAACAGTACTGTCAGCAGCTATAAAAGTGAGCAGACTAGTTCCACTCACATAGAAAGCATCTTGTCAGAGCATGAAGAGTCTCCTAAAGTGGGAAAGAAAAGTGCTAAGAAAAAAGAGTGCTGTGCTGACTCAGAGAAGAGTTGCTGTGCCAGTGACAAAAGGACTAACAGTGACAAGACTGCCCTGGAAGTGAGTTCAAATAGTGGGGCTCCTGAGGCCCAGGATTCTCAGGCCTCTGATGAGATGCACAACCAGAGAGGGCTCAGCACCTCTGCATCTGAAGAAGCCAATAAAAACCCCCATGCAAATGAGCTTATTGCACCAGAGGACCCAACCCCTGAGAAACCTGCTGAAAGTAAAGAAGACCAGAATGAGACGCCTGTCACTTTGGTGGATTTAAAAGTTTGTAAAGATACTGGTGGAAAGCAGAAGGAAGGGGATGTACGACCCAAATCCTCTAGCTTAATCCACCGGACAGCCTCTGCCCACAAGTCAGGCAGGAGAAGGACAGGAAAGAAACGAGCTAGCAGTTTTGACTCTAGTCGACACAGGGACTATGTTTCTTTTCGAGGTGTTTCTGGAACCAAACCACATAGCGCTATATTTTGTCATGATGAGGACTCTAGTGATCAAAGTGACTTGAGTAGAGCATCAAGTGTCCATTCTGCTCATCAGTTCAGCAGTGACAGCTCTTCTAGCACTACTTCTCATTCATGCCAATCTCCTGAGGGTAGATATAGCGCTCTAAAGACCAAACACATTCATAAGGAAAGGGGTACAGAATCTGAACACTCACATAGAGCTCATCCTGGTCTTGAAGGAACTGGCAAAAAGAGGGCTACACGACGGACTTCCAGCACAAATAGTGCCAAGACTCGTGCCCGAGTGTTGAGCTTGGACAGTGGCACAGTAGCATGTTTGAATGACTCAAATAGGCTAATGGCACCTGAAAGTATAAAGCCCTTAACCACTTCAAAATCAGATCTTGAGGCCAAAGAGGGAGAGGTGCTGGATGAGCTGTCTTTATTGGGACGGGCTTCCCAGTTAGAAACAGTCACTCGATCTAGGAATAGTTTGCCAAGCCAGGTTGCATTTCCTGAAGAGGACGAGCAAGATGCAGTCAGTGGAGGTAAGTAAAGTACAAGAAGAGATGTCCCAAGAGTCATGCAAATTTGGTGCTATTGATGAGAGTAATGCTTAATTAAAATGTGCTTTCTGTTAATATTCCCCTTCCACTGTGCCGTAAAACAAGCTTTTTTAAATGAAGAAGGAGATAATTGTCTTAAAGGTTTTCGAATGTATACCAAAAAACATGTTGGGTTTGTCAATTTGTTCTTAATGGCCTCCACTTTTCTAAGCTAGTTGCCATCTGTTAATATTTTGCTAAGAATAACAAAAATTACCCCCCTTTCCATGTAAAGCAATAGCAATAATCACATTGGCACGGGAAACCACTTGTCATCTCTTATGTAGTGCATGCCACTGAACTTCCAGAATTAGATCACTCTGCTTATCATATGAGATTTCTCCAAATATTACGTTAGTTTCAATTATGTATTTTAAAAATTGTGGCTCTCTTTTGTCTGTTTGATTTTATTTCATGCTTAATTCAAGTTACCTATAACTTAACTATAACTTTTTCTTTACTAACCTTCAATTTTTAGGTTATAGTGCCATTTTGTATTCATTAATGGCTGTATGATGCCCCCAAAACAATGATGGTGTTTTGGTTAAAATAACAACTCATTTATTTCAGGTTTATAGAGAATTGTACAAAATTGGATAGGTGATTTTTATATTCTGTCAGTGTGTGTTGGCCTCATTATTTTAGTTGTTTTAAATAGTTGTTTCTATTTAATCCTAAGCAGAATAGTTTAATATGTTCTGATTATTAGAAATCTGCTTTTTAAAATAGAAATAGAAGATTTTATGTTATTAGCATCTTAGCTTTTTAAGATTCTACACTATTCTCTTTATTTTGCTTTATCCTTAGTTTTAGATTTTAGTTTATTGGTGTAATAGTGTTTAGTCTCTGTTGAAAGTTAAACTGAGTTGGACTTGTAGCACACACCTCAGTTTGGGAGGCTGAGGCAAGATGATTGTGAGTTCAGAGCCAATCTCAGCAAATAAGCAAGACCCTAAGCAACTTAATGAGACCCTGGCTCAAAAGAATACATAAAAAGGGCTGGGAATGTGACTCATTGGTTAAATTCTCCTGGGTTCAGTCCCTGGTACCTGCCCCCCCCCCAAAAAAAAAATTAAGCTGGATTTTTTGTTGGTACAGATATTCCCAAACATGTGACTGTGCTTTTTATTTAAAAGAATTTTAATTTCATCCAGAGCATTTTACAAGTCCACATTGTGGTAAACATATTTCTTTCTCCCTCTCTCCCTCTCTCCTCCTTTCCTCTCTCTGTGCTTTCTCCCTTCCTCCCTTTCTCTCTCTTTCCCCTCCCTTTCTCTCTCTCCCCTTCTCTCCTCTCTCCCCCTCTCCCATCTCCCTCATTCTCTCTCTTCCCTCCCCCCTCCTGCTTCAGTAAAGTTTCTAACAAAGATAAATTTCTAATGGATTGTAAAGAAATGATCTGTAGTGCCTCAGGAAGAAAGTTAATCTATTAAACCTAAATTTGGGGAATGAATTGTGTCTGAAATGTTTTTAACCATTTGGTGACAATATAGTAATTAAGTTTCCTGGAGTCATTGTGTAAGATTTAGATTATAAAATATAGCTTAAGTTGTTATCAAAAAAATATAAGTAAACCTGCTTAATTCTTATAGTTGCTATCAAAATAAAATTTGAACATACTATAATGCAAAATTTTATTATTCTAGGTATTGAAATGTAAATACTGAAAATAAGTGCAAGGCCTATAGTAAATCTGTGCCTTCATATTTAAACTGTCATTTCCTTTTCATAGGTAATGTGGGTTGTTCTGTTTTTTAGGAATAGTTACATGGAATGTGTTACTTCTTAATATAGTTCTTTGACTCATATAAGCCCTTATTTTTCAGATTCCAGCTTCTGATTGCTTTGTTTATGTTCTTTTTTAAAGATCTCATTAAATGTTAATAAGAAGCAAAAAATGAACCAAAAGTTTTTATTCCTACTTTGGTAGAAGAAATGTAATAGTATGTGAACTACTGAAAATCTTTTTTTTTTTTTTTTTTTTTTTTTTTTTGCCAGAGGAAGATATTCAGGGACTATTTTTGAGCTTCATTGTGTAAGCAAAACAAAATTACTTAAATGTGTTGGGGTTTTATGTTCAGTTGGTTTTCATCGCAACTAAATATATGGGTTTTTTGGGAGGTTCGTTTACTTGGGCTTCTTGGAAGCTTGGAGGTAGTGGGAGGGGATTTGTTTTTATTCTCATTATTTAAAAATTATATAGAATCTTCTCTACTGTCATGTATAACTAAAAAGAGCAAAACAAAAAGTTATATAGAATCTCAAACACATGTTAAAGATAACTTGTTTACATAAACATTATTTGTTATAAGTCTTGTCTGGCAATTTAGGAGAAATGTTTTTGGGCTGTCTAATTTTTTCTTGTATACTGTACTTCCGAAGCATGTCAACAAAATATGTTACTGCTTAACTCTTAGACGTAAAACCACAAATAGATTTTATTTCAGTGAATTTGGAGGTATTGGTGAGTTCTCCGATTATTTTTGTTTTATTTTTAAACTGGGTGGTGTTGGTTGTGAAGGGATAACATTAGGAAATGCTTTATAAAGTATTAAAATATCTAAAATAGGAGTTAATCTAGTTTAATGACATGGAATTATGTGCCTTTGTTAGTATAGGAGTTCCAATGTTGTGAATCATGCAAAGCTATTTACCTTCTTTAACCCTCAGCTTCTTCCTCTTAAAATGAAATGATGAGTGTACTTATTTCATAGGGTAATTGTGAATATTAAGGGCATTTGTGCACTAAAATGCTTAGGCAGTCTGGTACATAGAAAATGTTGCTGCTGTTATTGTTATTAAACAGGCTTGTTTTACTAAACACATGTATCCTATCATATTAATTCTGTGGTATAAATAGAGAAAAATAATAACATGTAGAAATAAATTAGAGATGTTCTAATTGTGCCAGTGTGTGAAATTTGACAATAATTAAAGTAAAATATTAAAAAATTCAGATAATATTATCTGAATTTCTAATTCTTTATATAATACTAGCAGAAAAAATTATTTTTAATTGACATCTAATCTAATGTTATGGATTTTACCTTATTTTGGTAACAATGTGTCATATAACTTATCTTTCGATATTTAGTTATGAAAGAAGTGTTTGTTTTAGTAATTTGCTTAAAATCAGATGTTATGAATAATCTTCTGCAGTTATTTAGGAAAAAAGTTTTAAATTCAAACTAAAAGATTTTCTGTTGACCTCTTGTTTTATACTTAATTTCTCTTTTGTAATTATAAATCATATCTAATTTATGACTGATATTTTAAGAACAAAAAAAGTACAATTATATATACTAGCAAAATGTCCTCTGTTTTCTAGCTTGTACTTTAATAAATGATTTTTTCTTTTAAAAATTTTATTGGTACATTATCATTATGCATAATAGTGGAACTCATTGTGAAAGATTTCTACATGTTCATAACATGATTTCCTATATTTAAATCCCCAGTATCTTCCCTTTCCTCGTCACTCTCTCTGATTCCCTTCTTCTGCTCTACTGTCTGTCCCTTAGCCCCTTGATTCCCTTCTCCGACTCTGCTGGTCTCTTTCTAATTAAAGTTTTTTTGGGGGGCTATTAAACTTTTGTTTTGAGCTAGTAAACTTATTTTCTACATGATTCAAAACCGTTAGCATATTTTCTCCATTATGTATCAGATTGTAAAGAATAGCCAGAGTAGAGAGGTTTGTGGTTTACTTATTACTTTGTACATTGTTCTGGATTTTTAACATGTATTTCTCTGAGAAAATTATTTTAAATAGAATATTTAGATCATTTTGTAAGTAATCCTTTAATAACTTTGTGTTTGAAGCCAAAGATAAAGGTAATCTTTTTTCCCCCCCTCCTCTAAAGTGGAGATTGAACCCAGGGCCTCACACACTCTAGGCACATGCTCTACCATTGAGCTATGTCCCCAGCCCTTTTTAGTTTATTTTGAGACAGTCTCCCCACGCTGCTGAAGTTGGCCTTGAATGTTTGATCATCCTGCTTCAGCCTTCCAAGTAGCTGGGATTACAGGCTGGTATCATGCAAATGTACCACTGTGCCTGGCTCAAAGATAATCTTTAAAGAGTACTACTATTCAAAGAAAAGTCAAATCTTCTAAATAAACAAATTTCTGAGCGTTTGTGCTACATGTGTAAATTATAGGGCTTCCCCCCTCTTCAAATATCACTGGGCATTGGAAAGAAAAGACGAAGACCACTGAACAGACAAGAAAATGTGAATTAAAGCTTTTGTACTTTGCTAAGTACATAGGGCTATAAGGACTAACAAACTTGTTTTTCTGATTTCTTTGTTCATATGACATGTTAGAAGAAGCAAGTTAGTAGAAGGGGATGGAGAGAGGCTGAAGTAATGACAGCAGAAAAAATGCATAGCCTACCCTAAAGGAGGAGCTGTAACTATACTGAGCAAAGCCAGACACAACAGAATAAGATCAGTAAATATAGGGACAAGCCATCTTTTATTTTAATAGTGTTCAAGGATATCATATTATCTGCTTAATATTGTACTATAGTACAGTGCTACAATTGTATGAGTAGTTGATCTTGATTCATTAAGATTATGTTTATGCTATTCAAAGCCTAGACATACAAATCTTAGAAGCATACTCATTAAGTGAAGTGAAATAGCTTTGGAAAACAAATCTTCCCTTACAACAGTATCAAGAAAAATGGTATTTTATTGAGAAAGTAAATAAGTGTTCATATATGGAAATAAACATGGCAATATTTTTTCTTTCTAGCAGAAGTGAAATTTCTGTTTGAAAGTGAACAATTACATTTTAATATCTCTAATTAATGATTGAATACTCTGACAAGCCATGAAACCCATGCCTCAGTTTCCTTAATTGTAAAGCAGGAATCATAACTCTCCGCCTGTCTCACAGTTAACTGTCAGACTGTAATGGGCTTCGAAGTGTGAGAGCGCTTTGTAAATTGTGCATTCATTATGTAACCTAAATGCTGATCATTTCAAGAAGCTTCTCTTTTCAAATATGTCACTTTAAATATGTATTTTCTAGTAATCCGCTGTTAGGTGAATCTCCTGAAAAGTAAATAGAAAATTGTATTTGAATACACTTTTCTAAGAGAAGGTTGTTAATTTTTATTCCATTCACAAAGGATTAAAAGGATTAGGAATTACCTATGAAAGTAAGTAATCCTTATGCTATACTTTTCAGGAATTGTTTTCTGTATGTGTGTAGTAGACTCCAAAGTATTATTTAGTTTCTAGAAAACATTTTGTCTGCCTAACTGTATGGCTGCTGGTATTGTGGAAAATATTAGTAAGGATATGCAAATTGTCTTTAACTCAAAATACAGCTAATAATATTGTTGTTATTTGCAGTTGTCAAAAAGCAAAGAAGTCTGGGGCTAGGGTTGTGGCTCAGTGGTAGAGTGGTCTCCCAGCATGCATGAGGCAGTGAGTTCAATCATCAGCAGTACAGTTGTACTTAGATCATCAGCTTTTCATCATTTGCTTTTTATGTTACTATTGTCAACTAATTAACTTCATCCTTCTTTGCCAGAAGATGCTGGGATTTATGCAATTTCAAAATGTCAACTTCAAAATCAGTTTTTAAAGTATTTTCTCTCTTCCCTTTCGTGCCATGATTCAAAGATTAAAAACAATCCAACGAACAAAAACCAGCTTATTTTCTTTCTCCTATAAAGTAAAGTGATTTAAAAAGTGTTTTTTACACTTGACTTGTGTAAGGAAATTTTCATCAAGTTTGGTTGTATCTTATATGACTATAGCAAATTATTTGAATGTTTAAAGATCACCTGATCCCAATTGGACCCTGTTTGAAATAGAGAGCACATTTAAGTAGCACATTTCCAGGGGGCATGGTTTAGTCATATTTACTGTGTCTGTAAATGATGGTTTGGCATTTTCTGGCAATAGTGTGATCTTAGCTATTTTTAAAACAGGTGCCACAGTAAACATTTTCAAAGTTTTTGTAACAGTACACATTAACAACTTGAATGTTACAAAGGACAGTTTGGGCAGTAATTGTAACTTTTCTTTGATACATTTTTCAATGAATGCTTAAAGTTTCACCTTGAGTGTGGTCAGGCCCATTAAAGAATAAATGATGTTGCATTGCTATTTTGCAAATAAAATATGAATGGTGTGTTAGTGGCAAAAAAAAAAAAAGATTTCTGAAAAAAACTAAAGAACTTTTTGACTAAGCTTAGGCACTCTCATAGTTTTTTGTTTTTTCTTTCCTCCCTGTACTATGGAATAACTAGCTTTGATTTGATTACACCATTACGTTTTTAATAGAAGGAAGATAATAAAACTGTCTCCTACTTCCCTTCTTCCTATTCTTAGTATTCAGTGATCACATGTTGCTTTTCCTAAGTCCTTCTGAATAGTTCTAGTATATTTTATAGATTAAATTATGTCCTATAAATTGTGTCTGGGCAAGTTTTACTTTGCCATTTTGCTTAAAACAAAATAGAGGGACTGTTGAAAATTTCATAATAAAGTTAGATTGACCTATAAATAATAGTTTATTATAAGCAATGACTTATAAGTAATAGCATAATTGTCACAACTGTAGAGACATCTTCAGTGTAATATTTTATGAAAGAAGACTTGACTTGAGTTTTTAAATAATGGTATAAATTCTGTTACCTGACTTAACTGTATTTCCTCCCTCAGCTGGCTTGTTTTCTTCTTTGCTTTTTTTTTTTTGTTTGTTTGTTTCATCTTTCATCCAGTGACTGCCCTGCCAACATATTTTCTTCTTTGTAATGAAGTGGATTACATTTTCATTTCATTGAGATCCTGGTTGTCAGGAATTGGCGAAGTAGGCAATGTGCTTTATAGATTGTGATAACAATATGGCAGCCTTGACTTTCTAGATCAGCACTATTGGATTCGACTTTCTATGATGAGGGGAATATTCTGTCTGCATTGTCTAATAATGGTAGCCACTGGCTACATGACACTTCTGAATACTTGAAGTATGGTTCACAAATGTGAGGAACTGAATTTTTAACTAAGTTAATTTAAATTTAAATAGCCACATATGGCTAGTGGCTACCATATTGGAAAGTTCAGCTCAAGATGACCAGATTTAATCAGCATCTTTTTTTTTTTTAATTGACCGTATGTGATTTTTGTTTACATGAACTTTAATCCCACAAATAACAGCCTTTTCATAGTTAAATGAATTTTTAGATTTGGGAGAAATGTTTCTGTACTAACTTCTTTTATCTTTATTTATACTTGGCATCAAAATACCCTTTGTCAAAGATCAAAATGATTCCCCAAATATTTAGATTACTAGGGAACAATAGTTATTTTATATTAAAATGGAGAAAAATAATTTTATTTGTTTTGAAGACTCTAGTTGGTCAATTAATATGGTTTTGTAAAATTTATATTATTCTATTATGCCATTGTTGCATGCTTGGTTTAGTTTGTACTTTCTTGCCTCTAGATTAAATTATTAGTTTCCATACTTGGCATTTTGCTGATACTTGCTTCCTAATATTGGTGGAACTAGGGCCAGGGCCATAGAGGTTTTGAATAAAGTTTGATAGTAGCAGAATACTTTATAGTGAATATATATTTATGCTTTCTTGAATATTTAACAAACTAGCTGTGTAATCTCACAGTCATTGTTTTCACATTGTATTGTGAGGCAAGCTTGCTGCCTTACTCATTGGCATCTTCAGAGAAGTACAGAGGAACTCCAACTTAATTATGGTTCAGTTTATAACTGTTTAACTTTTACAATCGTGCAAAAGTAATATGCATTCAGTAGAATCATACTTCAAATTTTGAATTTCAATCATTTCCCCAGGGTTTGAAAATGTGATATGATATTCTTTTTCACATTAGATAGCAGCTGGGAGCCACAGCTCCTAATCAGCTGATCGAAAGGTGAAGCAACCTGTCAATACTGTACATTATACTCTTTGTTAAACTATGATGTTTGTTAGGTTAGATGTATTAAATTCATTTTTGACCCATGGTATTTTCAATTTATGATTTTTAAAAACTGTAACCCTATTATAAGTCAAGGAGCATCTGTTACTCTTAGTTGCTTTTATTATTCTCATGAGAGTAAAATCTAATGCCCATTCCCATTAATAGAAACTAACAAACACTAAAAGAGCTGACTTAATTAAAGGGAGAGTAAAGGAACATGAACAAAAATAAATGAGACTTTCAGGAAAAGATTTAAAGCAACATAGATCTCACAGTAGGAAATTGAAGTTGAAGAGAAATGGTGAGGGCAGATAATAGATCAAAACATTTTTCAAAACAAATTAACTCTAAATAAACGATACTTTTTTGTTGACTGCTGGATATGATACACTAATTGTATAGATAGAAACAGTTTTGAGTAAGCAGACAAGTTCTCTAGAAGTGGGAAGTCAAGGGAAAGACAGGGTCAGCTGCTATTTACATCTCTGACCTAGGCTCCTATTTGACCTAAGTCTGTCTTGATGCAGCAGCACAGGCCAGCGAGGAGGCAGTGTCATTTCGCCGTGAACGCAGCACATTTAGGCGCCAGGCAGTACGGCGCCGGCACAATGCAGGGAGTAACCCTACCCCTCCTACCTTGCTCATCGGATCACCCCTAAGGTATGGTATTTTAAAATTCCACCAAGTTAGCATGCATGCAACAGATCTTCTTACCTGTTCTTTCGGAACCAAGAAACACTTGAAGAGCTTTGCTTTTCTTTCTGTTTCTCTTCTATAGGTTTCAGCTCTTAGGCTTTCTCTGCATGTAACCATGAGCCTGTTGCATTATGCATGCCTTATGTTGTAATGTTTTTTTTAAAAAAAAAATGATCAGATTGGTTTTGTCAAGTTTAAATCACAAAATCACTTTTAGAAATGTAAATAGTAGATCTTAAATTAGCATTCCCTCTTTTTTATATTTCAAATTAATACTATTAATACAACATCTTTTCCCAATATCTGAATAGTGTTTAATAAGAAAAATTATGAGACCTAATGATGAGCTTGTTGAGAAATAACAGATAACTGACCTCAGTTTAAGTCAGTTTGTTTCATCTCACTAAAATATATTGTTTTACATTGTGTAAAATTGAGTGGTTTTTATTTCACAATCACCAGAACCTAATAAATAACAACTAAAATATTTATGTAAGTATGGTCAATTGGATATCCTTATTTCTATGTATATTTATATTCAATTTCTCAACCCCAATAACATATTAAACATTTTTTCAATATTTCCAAATAAGAAAACATCCATTCATAATATTGGGGTTATTTTCCATTAAAATTTCAATAAGTGTTTTCTTCTTAATTATCTCAAATCTAATGAGTTCATATCTCAAATTAGAAATTTAACAATTTGTGGGGAACTGTGGTGTACACCTGTAATCTCAGCAGTTTGGGAGGTCAAGGCAGAAGGATCTCAAGTTTGAGTCAAACTCAGCAACTTAGAGAGACCCTTTCTCAGATTAAAAAATGAAAAGGGCTAAGGACATGTAGTTAAGTGTTAAAGCACTCCTGGATTCAATTTCCAGTACTGGCTGGGAAAAAATGTAACAATCCATTCAAAACGCTATGCTCTATTTTAAAAAGACAAATATGGACATAATTACATATATATGTTTATCAATCTCTGTCCAAAAGCATAATTTACAAATTACTTTCTTTTCACATTTTAAAGAAGGAAGAACATTTGATGAAATAACTTCTGTTGAGTACATGATAGATGAGAAGAGATAAGCCCTTCCTTTTAAAAAAATTTTTTTGAGAGTAGCAGAATCTTGTTTCTTTAAAATGTTTCATTTTGTAAAGTCCCTTGAGATTTAAGATTTGATTCTTTTTCAAGATTTTTTTTTATTAGAGGAAGAAGCTTCATCTCTCATAGATCATGATCCTAATTCCTTTAACAATAGATAAATTAAAAAAAAAATATATATATATTTTAGTTGTGCACAATACCTTTATTTTGTTTGTTTATTTTTATGTGGTCCTGAGGATCAAACCCAGGGCCTGGTATGTGCACTCTCAGCAGTAGAGTGCTCTACTGCTGAGCCACAATCCCAGCCCAACAGTAGATAAATTTATAAAAACTTATTATTGTCTAAACCAACATCTAAAATATAGAAGTGGGAAGGCAACCAATTTAAAAGAAATATTTATTCTAGAAACCTTTGCTTTTTGTGAGCACCCCACTTCTATTTCCTTTTACCTTCTTTTCTTCCTGAGGGAACTTTTCCTTCTGCTAGTGAATTTTGGGCCTAGCCTCAACATGCAGAAAGAGGTGAGCATTTTCTTAATTTTTTAAAAAAGATTTGTTTCTTAACCTTTCAAAAAGCCCTTAAATAATACTGCCATTGATAACTTCTTTGCCTTGTTACTCACACCATGTTTCTATTTCTTAAACATTTAATTAACCTTCTGTAAGACTAAAAATTCTTTCATTCTTTACTACAAATGAACCTGCTGAAACTCATCAAACAAATGCAGACAAATTAGTTTTTTCTCGTGCCTGGTGGAATATTAGATTTACCGTTACAACTCCAAACATTCACATAATATTTTCCCAAGGCTTTAAATGTATTAATTACATCTAGGGTATGGCATAGAACTTCTAAAGACATCATACTAGAATTTTTAGAAAGTAATCTTATACTAGTCAGCATGTAGTTTTTGTTCAAGTTCCAGGATATTTTCAATACAAAGGTTGCATATATGTCGTAAATAAGCTGACTTCACTCTTCCTCACAAGTGAAGTGAAATAAAATTTAACGGAGAGGAATGAGGAAAAAATACCAACTTATTAAAATCATCTTTTGTAATCATAAAAATATTAAAGGAAAATATTGTTATTTTTTTTTGGTATAAGCTCTCAAATAATAATCTCATCTTTAAATAAGTATAGGATGGCATGGTCATTTCAAAGATGGCAAACTTATTTGCCAAAAAGGGATAGAATAAATGTGGCAATACTTTCATTACAACTACTATATAAATACTAGTAAAATTTACTACACTCTTATCTGTAGGGAAAATGTTCCTCCAGTGGATACCTGAATCATCAGATGGTACTAAACCCTGTGTATATCAACAGTACAAATATATTTATGTTCACCACAGTAAGAAATTGCTACCAAACTGGGTTCAGTGTTACATGGCTTTAACCTGAGCGATGCAGATGCAGGCCAATGCAGGAGGATTTCGAATTCAAGGCCACCCTTAGCAACTTAATGAGACCCCATCTCCAATTTTAAAACAAAGGGCTGGTATATTCAGTGGTAGAACACCCTTGTATTTAACCCACAGTACCACCAAGAAAGAAAGAAAGAAATTAATGATAACATAATAAACTAGGAATGATAACAATATATTATATGTTATTATAAAAGGTATTCAAAACTTAAAAATTGTTTATTTCTGGAATTCCATTTACTTTTTTCAGATTGCTGTTGATTGTGGTTCTCTAGAACTGCAGGGGACCGCAGGAAGTAGTGGGTAGGGTGGTGGGAGCACAACACACACACACACACACACACACACACACACACACACACACACTTTAGATAAAGGGAGACTACTATAATTTATTTTAAACTTCAGTGAATAGTTTATAATGAGCCATCCAAAAAGCAGTGTGGTAAAATCTGTTTACATGGTTTGGGAGTGAATCATGAATTTTCTCACAAACAGAATTTGCATTTTTAAATATGCTTATTAGAATAAACTCTTCCAGAACTATTTTTATAGCTTTCTTAAAAAATTAGCCTATATGTAGGTATTAGAGATCCTTGCCAATTGTTCCTAGTCAGTAGAACTAAAAACAAAGGTAAATATTTAAAAATATTAGAAAACAAATATTAAGAATTCTGTATTAACCTAAATGTTACTTTTTAAAATATAAGACTGAAAGATCAGTGGCAAAAAATAAGATCACAGTTATATTTGAGAGTTCATTATTAGAAATTTATGAAGGTTGTTTTGTGCTCAGAAAAGAATTAATCAGATACTTATGTATTACGTTGAAGGTATTCTTTTATCTGGAATCTGGAGATTAAGAGGAATTATGGAGTCACACTCTTAGAGTTTACATTTTTATTTAGACAGCACATACAAAACTAACTGACAGTACAAGAAAGGATGTGCTATCACTATCACTTCAGTGCTACAGAAGAAGAAAGAACAAGACCAATTATTCTTCATTTAAACTGGAAATGTTAATTAGCATGATTGTATACCAGTGATACTAGTGGTAGCCAATAATTAAACACTTAAATTTCTACCTTTTGCTATGTTGTAAAGTAGTTGCTACCTTTTTTCAAACGGCTAGTTTTATTATATAATTGGAACTGTAAAGAAGATACATTTATGCCAGTTATTAGTTTGAAATGAAATGCAACCCATCAGGATTATGTTTTTTGACAATTTTTGCAAAAGTGACAGACTTTTTCTTGTTGAGTTTTAAAAATAGAAACTCAAGGGACATAAATATTTTATTACTACCTTTTAAACTCAATATTTATTATCTTATAGAATTTGTCATTTCTTTTAATTCTTTATTCTGGAGTTGATAAAAATCAACTGCCTGATATTTTGAAAACATTTTATAAACTTGGTTATACATTGTACATCTGGGTTCAAGATTCAAATATTCTGAAATGTATTTATATAGAAATACATCTAACTGTACTAACCACCTTTGCTTATGACTATATGAAAAATTACTAGAAAAACTTGTTGAGTACAATTTCCATAAAATTTGACTCTTTTGAATCTAAAAGGACACAGTACTTAAACTACTTAGATATTTTTCCTTGCTATTTTTCTCTTGTGAAACTTGTTCAGCTTGGTAAGGTTTGTGAATAAGTTTAGATAGCTTTTGAGGAAGAGTATCAGATGCATTATATATGTATGGAAGATAAAAAACTTATCTCCAGATCATGTCTTGATTTATATGTATTATATGAAATTTCTAGTCCAAACAAGTTATTTCATAAATCCTTTTGTAGTTATGGCTTAATTATGCCAGTAAGGATTTATAAGTCAAAATTTTGCAGATGTGATTTTTCTTATATGTTGTGTGCATTCTTATGTTGTGCTTAGAACATGTACTCTTCAGTGATGCTAAAACAAGCATGAAATGTGAATGTTGCTAGTCAATATAACTTTCTGTGATGGTAGAAATATTCTGTAATCTGCACTGTCCAATGTAGTAGACACTAAATACTAACTACTGCCCACTTTGTTAGCCAATGGCTATGTTATGTGATTGAGCAATTGAACTATGGTTTATATTACTGAGAAAATTAAATTTTAATTAATTTAAATAGTTCCTGGCTACTATATCAGACAATGCAGTTCCAGAATATTCTGTTGACATAGCCACAGACTAAAATATTTTTAGCTAGCCTTTTATTTCATGGTCCATCTGTAGTAGATAAGTTTGTTTTATAGGCATCAGAGAAACTATTATGTTGAATTTAAGGGATTAGAGAGAACTTGGTATTCATTAAAAATAACAAAGTAAGGCCATCCTGAATAGCATTCTTTTTGTTCTAGAGGTCTAATTATTTTAGAAGCAGACTCTTGGGATTGTTCAAAGTCAGCTCAGATTAACAGAATACAGTGTTTCATTGAAGAATAAGCAGTATTTCATTGAGAATAATCTAATAATTATAATTAAAATGTTTTCATGAATTTCATCAGTTTAAATTTGTTTAGATATTATATGAGCCTTAAAATTCACATTATCTAAATAAATTTATAAAAATATAAGAATGATATAGAAAATTTTATAAATAATTTTAATAATTTTAATAACTTTATACTAAATACTAAATATTATAACAAAAACCTTTATGGAATTTAGAAAAGATAGAACATCCATGAAATTACAGGTTTCCAAAATATATTTTCTAAAATGATGGGTCCTAGTTAAATAAGACTACAAAACAGATTAAAAAGGAAATAACAATTTGTTCAGGGAACATAATCTTTAACTACCTCCTTAGATACTAAGCATGTTATTTCAGAAATATGTAGGCTTTTTATAGGAATACTTTATATTTATTCTGCTTCTGTCAGTATCCTGATGGTCATTTGTGTTTCACTTTTTTGAATGAGTTTTTCCTGTTCTCTTCCACTAGTTTGTGATTTTTTTTTAATTCAAAATTGTTGTCTTGGTTGCATTTGTTAAGATTCTTTGGTTTTCAAGTGCATAGACATTTTGTTTTATAAAATTGAGACCCCAGAATGTTTTAAAGAAAATTTTAGAATTGTTATGAGATTATAAATAAAAGTGCATATTTAACTGACACATGGTGAATGTGCTCACAACTCTGTTGCTTTTTGTTTCCCTTACACTAGAATTTATTTGACTTGAAGTAGAAGAAAGTTGCAGATTGAGCAATTTACATATATATTAAATGTTTAGTGCATTAATCACTACAAATCAAACTGATAAGGACCAGAACATTTAAGCTGGCAGTGTAATCTCTATATTTTACAAAGTTGGTTCTTTCTTAGGTTACGTTGAAAAGTATCTTTTTGAAATCAGTTTTCTATATTGATTTCATTCTAGCTATTTTCTCTTTTCTTCCCTGTAATGTCTCCCCAATCCATGTTTTCTCCTAGCCTTCAAGATGGTCAACAAGGCCAGCAGTCCACAGCCCAGGTCAAAGTCCAGTCCCGTCCCCCTTCCCAGGCTGCAGTGCTCAGTGCTAGTGCCTCATTGCTGGTGAGAAATGGGAGTGTCCACTTAGAAGCATCACATGACAATGCATCTGCTGTAGGCGGTAGCAGTTTGCAGGATGAACTTGGTATGCAGGCCTTATGTAATCTTGGTTATACAAAACTTTAATGCAGCAGATAATGGATGATGATTGCACTTCTTTCTTGAGATAGCTTCATTTTGGAACTATGCATAAGAGCACCATGTTTGCCCAATATGTAAGGAAAATTTAAGTTTTTTGTTGTCTGTTTCTACTTCTTACTCTGCGTTTTGTTTTGAGCATGTCCATTATTAGTAGGTAGTTAATATATTAATAAGTTTATACTTTAGTATTCTCTTAAAAATTATTTTGACAGTTTTTCCCAAGCATTTGTACCATATGAGAATTTTTTTTTAATTGTTTAGGCCCAGTGTGGTGGGGCTCACCTATAATTACAGCAACTTGGAAGGTTGAGGCAGAAGGATCTCAACTTTGAGGCCAACATAACCAATTTAGTGAGACCCTGTCTCAAAACAAAAAATAAAAAGGGTTGAGGATGTAGCTCAATGGTAAAGTGCCCCTGGGGTCAATCCCCAGCACACCTCCCCCCACAAAAAATACCCTTTGATTTCTTTGAATATGCTATATATAGAAAAGGCAAAAGTGCTTTCTAATGGTCAGTTACTAAAAAATATCTCTCTGAGGTATTCTACATTTTACAATGTCCAACATTTTAATAGAATTTATTACAGTTCTAAATACAATACTCTGAGGATATCATGGCTTATATTAATATCAGATAATAACTGGATAAAGTATATCCCTTTTTCCTGTTTATATATCTATAAATGTACACATGAATTATTAAATAATTAATTCTCAGAGTCGTATAATTGAAAACCTTGTCAATACATTAGCCATTCAAATATCTGCTTTATGCCTTTAAATAAGGATAAAATTTTATACTGATTTGATTTCATTTCTATTTCTCTATATTGAGCTGTAGATTCCTGCTTTGTTGTGCTCAGAATGCAGATTAGTTATTAAGAAACACTCACTTGTGATTTTGCTTATTTGTGTTATAGCTGCTTTTTACTTATAAAAATGACATCTAATTGATGCTTTAGTTGGAAGGATATGTGGTGTAAAGTACCAAAATTAGAATTCAATAAAGCTTCTTACGCTATCTGTCCATTGGCTCCTTGTCTATTTTGTAAAAATCATTAAGCATTAGGTACAGAGATATTAATAGGTATGTAAATGTACATATTGATGAAAATGATTATCTTTAACAAATCTTGAAAATGGACATCTAAGATTTATAACATTAGAGTGAGTGAGTTTAGATAAAATAACAAATCATTGGAATACTTTAATTTTAAACTTAGAATGCTTTTGGTTCTAGGTTTGTAATTTGGAGAGGTAAGAAAATCCTAAGGAGAGTGCTTAAGAGAGAATTAGACGTCAGTTTTGCTACTTAATTTAGTTGCAGGTGACACTTGTTAGTTGCAAATATTTAGTTTATCACTCATGTGATAATATCTTTGTTCATCATCAGTTAACCTAGCGTCCAGATGGACAGAAGGCTTGTGAATATGAAACTTTAGATGCCAGCTCATTGTCTGTTGGCTTCATGGATTAGAGAGAACTTAGTATTCATTAAAAATAACAAAGTAAGGCCATCCTGAGTAGCATTCTTTTGGAGGATTGGTTAAAGTAAAAGGCTTCATGTTGATCCACTTCAGATTTTTTGACTTTTTCAGATCAAGCATAAAACAGTTGATGATTTTCCTCAATGAAAATTCTTAGTTTTCTTTTAAAAAATCAGTGAAGCATGCCTTAATTAAAAACTTTCATTTTTAAAGTCATATGCAGATTATTGGAAATACATACCTATGAACTGTCTTACCATTCTGATGATAAAGCCTCCTGGGTGGAGGTACCTTTAGCATTTTCTGGTAGACACTCAGGATAGTCTCTGGGAATTTGAATTTTTCCCTTCCGTTAACTGCGGGTTTTTTTTTTTTTTAAAGTTCTCAGTGGACCTTAATATTATTTATTTATACACGGTGCTGAGATTCAAACCCAGGGCCTCACAAGTGCCTGGCAAGCGCTCTACCATTGAGCCACAACCTCAGCCCCTTAACTACCTTTTGATAGCTAGTTCTTGGCTTGTAATACTTGAATGCTGCCACATTGAATGCTTAGTAATAATTAGCACAAAACAATGAAGTGAATACCTGTTCCACAGTACTTAAAGTTGTCCCCTCAAAATTCTGAAAATGAACTGCAACTGACTTAAAAAGAACTGCTAGGGAAACTGGAATATTTTTGTGGCATGGTTTAATTTTTTATGTGATTTTAATTAACAATAGTAAAATAATTTTGTATAAGTGGATTTGGGTACTGTATATTCAGATATATTAAAGTTAGCCATGATGTTCCTTAAAAATAAGGAATATTTATAAGGGATTGTTTTCTTCCCAGTTTAGCTGCTTTATTAAAAAAATTCACATGTATAGTTTTCATATAAGACATTTATATGTAACACTATATACACTATATACATATACACATACTCAGATCTGTTCAGCAGGCATAATTGTTAATCAAAATTACTTTTAGAAACTGAATAATAAGTGGTATAATAAAAAAAACACCTTTCCTATAGGCCTTATTTCCATGAAAACCAAGTTAAAAAAAAAAAAAGCTTGAATGGAAGTGATGGCTTGAATGACAATTATTTTGAAGAAAACATTTTTAAAAAAGGTAATTCTGATAGAAATTTCTATCTTTCAATGCAATATGTTTTTCTTTTAAAGATCACATCTTAAAGTTTGATTTAATTTCATTCTGATCATTTTTTATTGGACTTGCTTCTTGCATTTGATTTTATGCTACTTTGTGAATTAAAATGTAATAATACTAAGTAAAACAAGTTGTAGTTTAGTTCCAAGATTACACTACAGGAGAGACTGAATTCAGGTAGTCTTGAAATTCTATTTTATATTTGCTGAGCTTTTTCTATAAAATTTAGCAATTGCTTCTCAGTTTTTATGTTAATATGTTTCCTCTTCAATTAAGACTTAACATGTAGATGCAATGATGAAAAATACTTTCATAGATGATAATAACCCTGAATATGTAACATATCTCAAAGGGAATGTTCTATATAAGATCAGGTAGAAAAGAAAAATTGGCCTGTGTGTGTATGAAATTACTGGTGATCATTGCTGAGGATATATGTGTTGAAAAGCATATACAAAATTATTTCAACTTTATTTGGAAAAATTAAAAATTACTATTAGAATATAGACAGGAAACAAGCACATGTCAGTTTTATATATATGTATATGTAAAATATGTAAACATGAGTAGTATTTCTCTGATTAAGACTTTTAAAAATTTGGTTAATGTTTTAGGTGTTTAAAAATTGTTGCATGAGCCAGGCACAGTGGCACACTTTTGTAATCCCAGGAAATTGGGAGGCTGAGCCAGGATTGCAAGTTTGAGACCAGCCTCATCAATTTAGTGAGGTCCTAAGCCAGTTAATGAGATCCCACCTAGAGAAGAAAAAAGAGAAAAATAAAGGAGGGCTGGAGATGTGGCTCAGTGGCAAAGCGCCTCCCCCCCACTTAAATCCTCATTTTGTGTGTGTGTGTGTGTGTGTGTGTGTGGTTTTTGTGTGTGTGTGTGTGTGTGTGTGTGTGTCTGTTTGCTTGAATTGGTTTTTCTGAGACTCTTTTTTTCCCCCTCATCTTTTTATTTTATTTTTTTCCTGAGGCTCTTTTGTTTGTTTCATTACTGAAAGATTGACAAAGAAGGTATTCTTTGAAATAATCTGCTTTACTACAGAGTTTATTAACTTGAAAATGTAGTTAGCTGTAGGGGAAGTCTCCCAGGAAATCTCACAACACCTTGATGCCCTTCTTATTAAGCTGCTTATTTTTGGTTTTGTTTTTTCTTTGTACTGGGAGTTGAGCCCAGGCTCACTTAACCACTGAGCCACATTCCCAGCTCTTTTTATTTTTGATTTTGAGACAGGATCTTGCCAAGTTACCTAGGGCCTTGCTAAGTTGCTGAGGCCGATCTCAAACTTGTGATCTTCCTGACTCAGTCTCCTGTGTTGCTGGAATTACAGATGTGTGCCCAAATTAGTGTTTGTTTTTTAGTAGAAAGATACTAAAATATTTAAAATATATTTTTTGGAGGAAGTGCAACTCACGGTATGTAAATGAAAGTTAACTATTTATTTTTATTGAAAAAAAAGAAAAAGTGCTTCATTGTATCTAGAAGGAGGAATTATATATAGGGGATATATTGTACTTACACTTCCCTTTGATAGAATTATGATATACTATTAATCCCATCCTTAGAACAGAAATAGAAGTCTACAAATATCAAGAGATACATTGAAAAAATTAAGTCATCATAATCTCATCACTCAGATAGCCACTATTAATATTTTGTGATTTTTTCTTCTAGTTTTTTTTCTAAATATTTATTGTTGACACAATATCTTTATTTTATTTATTTATTTTTATGTTGTGCTGAGGATCGAATCCAGGACCTTGCATGTGCTAGGTGAGCTCACTACCGCTGAGCCACAACACCAGCCCCTCTTCTAGTTTTTTAATGTACATATGTATGTAATTTTCTAAAATAGAGTTGTAATCATTTTATGTGACATTGTACTACTGTATGAGTTTTGTACCTTTTTTCTCTTATTTTTAAATAGGTATATGATATTTTGTCACTTAGATCTATATGAAAAACAGTACAGTGTAGAGAACTCTTTAGAACCAGACTTCTGAATTTCAAATCCAATGCTCTGCCACTTACACTAGCTATTTGACCTTGGACAAGTTTTCTCTCCCTGTTGTATTTTTTCTTTAAGTCTTTGGTAATGTATACATGTATGTGACTTTTCCCCATAGTTTTCTCGTTTGTCAATTGGGGCAATAATAGTGCTTACTTCATAGGTTTATTGTGAAGATAATATCTATTAAAACATGTAAAGTAATATAACAGTGCTGGCAATAGTAAGTTTATCAGATGAATGATCATTGCTATTGCTAATAATAATAAAATATTTTTATATCATGGTTTATTTAACTAGTATAACTAAGGTTATGGTTAGTCTTTGAGATGTTTACTGATAATTTCTGTTGTGCTGAAGGTTCTTTATGTAATCTTTATATGTAGCTGTGATTAATTCCTTAGGATAAATATGTTGAAGTGGAATTGTCAGTCAAGGAGAATAAACATTGGGTTTTGATGTATGCTCTTATTAATTGCTTTATGGGAAGCTCTTACCAGTTTATACTTTATCTGGCAGGGTTTAGAAGTGTCTGTTTTATCCCCACAAATGTAAGTTTAAAGTAAACCTAGATAATTTTAATTCTATCTGCCCAATATTAATTCCCTGCATAATGGTTAGAAGTTTATAATTGTTCCTCTAGGAAGACTATAGAATATTATTTTAAATAGTTTTGAAAACTTGAATTGTTGTAGGAATTTTAGAGAAGACTGGTTGAGATATCTGATTTGTCTCTTGCTAGTATATTCTAAAGAATTCATTGAAGCTAAACTTGATTGCTTTCTAACATTAAGCATTCTTAAGATCATAAATTAAAGTTTATTAATATATGCATTTGTTGGAATATAGATAAGATTCTTTATCACATAGAAATATACATAGAGATACCCTTGCCCTGACATCAGTGGCTAAAATTAAAGTTTATATTTCACTCATAACAATCTAATGAGATCCATTTCTTTTAGATGGGTTGACTCTTGTTATCTTCCACTTGTGCCTGGGCTAATTCAGAGCAACTGCTGTGATTGTTGAAATTTCCCAGCAAACTGAAGGGAGGGTGGTGGTGGGGGTTAGGGGGACAGGGACAGGGGTGCGGGGTTGGGGGTGGGGTAAGAAAATGTGAAGGTCATTTAGGCTTTAACTTTTATTCTTGACTTGGAATATGTGCCTTTCACTTTTTTCTACTTCCCATTTGCCTGTACATAATCACCAGGTAACTTCCAGCTGTGAGAGATTGGGAAGGACCTCTAACTACATGGACATGAGCTTAGCTGCAATTCAGTTAGGGAAAGGTCCTATTATTAAAACGAATAAGGAGAAGGTAGATAGATACTGAAGGTCAGTTATCAGTCTTTGGCATAATAAGATGAAAGGAATTTCACTTCAATAACATGAAGATCATTGACCTACTAGAAAAGTTGATAGTTCAAAGAAAAGAAATATAAGACACCTACAGTCATGGGCCACAACCTCAGTCTTACTCATAATTTTTAAAATTGGAAATTAAAAGCAGGATTAAGATTGTTTTTCATCTGTTGAAAGTGTAGTGGTGTCCATTGTTGCAAAGGGTTTGGAAAAATAGGCAGTTAAATGACAGAATATTTTTGTAGGTCAAATTAGAATTATGGACCAAAAATGCCCATATCTTTTAAAAAATATTTTATTTTTTGGTTAAAGTTGGACATAATACCCTTATTTATTTATTTTTATGTGATGCTGAGGATCAAACCCAGGGTCTCAAATGTGCTAGGCGAGCACTCTACTGGTGAGCCACAACACCAGCCCGCAAAATGCCCATATCTTTAATCCACAATTTTGCAAACCTACAAGTTTAAATGCATATGGATATTCATTGTAGTACTTTTCCTAATTTTGAAAAGCTGTAAAAAATGGTAAGGATCCATCTCTAGAGAACTACTTAAAGAAATGATATACATAAAGTAATGATTTACAACTCATAATTTAATTGATAATATAATATTCAGAATTTGATGCCTCTGTATTATGGACATTAAAAGTAAGGGTTATTTAGTAATGAAAAAAAACAGAAATTGTAGAAAAATGTAAGGAGAACAATCCATTTGTCTTGTTTAGTATAACACAATATGCTCTTGGCAGTGACTAACCCTGGGAGTAGATGGAATTTCATTTTATATAGTCCTTTAATCTTCTGATGAGTAGTACTTTTTAAATGAAATACCAGAAAAAAAACAAATACCAATAGCATTCTCCAAAATCCTGATTATTATCTGGTGGGAATTCCACAAGCTGCATACTGTTTCATGCTCCTTCCACTTAGACTCTCACCTGACTAGTCTTTTTATACCCCCTTTTTTTCCATCAGTTTTGGGGATATACATTTCATTCATTTAACATGTACAATTCAATGTGTTTTATCAACTGTGTACACTTGTGAAATACCACAATCAAGATGCAGAATAGTTCTCTTACCTTTGAAAGATTCTTGGTGCCCACTGCAGTCCACATCTCCTCTGCCTCTAGTTGTAGGCAACTACTTACCTGTTCTTGGTTCTTACAATTTTACCTCTTCTAGAAGTTGACATGAATATAGTCATAGAGTATGTGGTGTTTTGTGTTGAGTTTCTCATGTACCATAATGATCTTTGAGGCCATAAAATTGTTGCATATATTTGCTCTTATTAGTGAAATTAACTCATGGTATGAGCAATCCTGTCTCTTGTTTGTGCACCCACCTGTTGATAGGCATTTGTGGTGTTTCCAATTTGGGGATGTTTTAAACAAAACATCTAAACTTTTTGGAAGACCGTCTTTATTCCCATTAACTAGTTGTTCCTATCTTTGCCAACACTTGCTATTGTTGGCCTTTATAATTTTAGCCCTAATGTATGTATGATGGTATCATTGTGGTTAAAATTACATATTTCTTCTGGATTACA
The DNA here is from genome assembly GCF_052094955.1 of Ictidomys tridecemlineatus. NCBI lineage: Eukaryota > Metazoa > Chordata > Mammalia > Rodentia > Sciuridae > Ictidomys > Ictidomys tridecemlineatus. Next base: position 93,959,555 of record NC_135481.1, read on the forward strand.
ATGAGGGAATTTTTTAAATATATTTTTTGGTCATACATATATCCTTTGTGAGATATGTCCAAATATTTTACTTATCTTAAAAATTAGGTTGTTGATCTTCTTACTGTTGAGGTATAATAGTGTTATTTTGATATTGTAGATTTAGCTTCTTTGTCAGATTGCAAATATTTTCTCCTTTTTGTTTGATTGGTCTTAATGTCACCAATATCATTGTTACAAATTATTTTTCAAGATAAGAAGTAATTGTCCCTTTGAAATAAAGTATGAGTAGGTGATAAAAATTATACCAGAGTTTGAAGTTGTACATTTACTTTTGTAAAGCTCTTTTGATTTGGGAATTAGGGAGTGGGAGTAGAGTCTTTAACAGTGAATTAAGGCATGTTAAGACCCGTTAAGTCAGAACTAGAGGGTGGGGTAGCCATTCAGTAAATCATATCAGTGTGTTTTTGTCTTTTACTGTTACCATGTAGTAGAGATAAAGCTAAGTCAACCTCTTCTCATACCTCCCCTTTTCCTTACTGTCATGTTTTAAAAACCTAGCTCAGTATTGTACATTCCAGGAAAAAGGACTGATCCTAAACATTGAAGCTTCAAACTAGAAGATGATTTTCATTGGCCACAGGAATTAGGGTTGGCTGACTGTAGCCTGTAGACTAAGTGCAGCTTGATGTCTTTTTATTTTTATAAATAAAATAAATGTGTTTATGTTATGTGTTGTCTATTGCTGCTTTATTTTACAGTGGCAGACTTGAATTGTTGCTTAGTGAAGACAATCTGACCTAAAAAGTCTAAAACAAGTCCATTAGCTCATAAGTAGCAATACAGTGAGTCATTTTTGTCTGAGTGAAAACTTATGATGTTAACTCAGAGACTCAGTCACCATTCATGGTAATAAGGAGTGCTAAGAAATTAGAACTGTTCTTAAAGATTTTCTCTCTTTAAAATCTAATATATTCATTGACATAGCACTGTGAACACAATACCCATCACTGTCAGAAGTGTAAGCATTGTTAGGTTAGTCATATGGCTGTATGAGGTTTTCTAGTAGTCTTCTAAAAACCATTTTATAAATTTTATTGCCCATGTATCTCCTTTTGTTCTTGTAGCCCCTTCCTACCCTAAAAGTAATATTAGGAAAGTGAGAAGTCAGACAGTGTATCAGGAGAATTAGGGAGTGGGAGTAGAGAACACAGAATGAACAGAAGGGGTTAGAGGTCAAAGAACAAAAAATTATTGAAGAAATTGAAGAGGCTATCTTTGTTATTGATACTTGGATGATTAGGACAACCCTAGAGATGATTTGTCCTTCTGGAAGCCACTTCCTTCCAATGTACATAGTTATCTTTAGAAAGTGACATCAAGAATGAAAGTAGGGAAAGATGGCACACAAACAACAGGGATTCAAATTCAGTTTCTGTCTCATTAAAGGATTCCTATTATTAAAGTGAAAACAAGGTAATATATAATATACTTCCTTCCATCAGACACAATTTTTATGAAATAATATCAAATTGATCTTTTACATGTTAAAAAAGTGTGGGAAATGCATGCTTGTCTTTAAATCCTAAAGTAAAATTGAGAGGTTTTGATATACATTACCTTGAAAATGCATATATTCTTTCAAAGGATCACCTAAAAATTGAAATATGTTGATCATTTATTAATACTGAATTCATCCACCTATGTGAAATGATCATTAATTTTTTTAATATTGAAATATTTACCAAATGTGAGGCTGACATTGTGGCTCAGTGCTAGAGTGTCGCCTGCCTTGCACATGTGAGGCATTGGGTTTAATCCGAAGCACAACATAAAAATAAATGAAACAAAATAAAGATATTGTGTCCATATATAACTAAAACAAATTTTAAAATATTCAAAAAAAAAGAATGAAAGTAGGAGTTTCTTAGGTGAATACTGTTCTTTAAATTCTTGATGTGCTCCTCTTTGTGTCAGGTGATTAGGATTTCTATTGATAACACAAGTTATAGAATTCCATTATGTTAACATGTCCTTTATCAGTATTTACCAGTGTTTATTTAGAATTGTCTTCTGTGTCATTCCTGGTTTCAGGCAAATGATCAAGTGTCATTGGTCTTTAAATCAGTATCTGATTTTACTGATCTTCCTGATGCTTAACTGTTTATTTATTGGCCTGAGGTTACTTTGAAATTCTCCTAGTTTAAAAAAAAATGATTTTGTATTATTAAAATTTTTTGAGTTTTTTAGACAGCAGCATTCACTTAATATTCAAAAATGAAAATATTCCTTTTTTTCTTTAGAGATGTTATCTTATGGCCAATATAGTTTTTTTGTAAGTCTGAAATTCCAGTTTCCAGTCTTGTGTGTGTGTTGTTGTTTTGTTTTGTTTTTGTCAGAAATTGATTTTCTTTTATTAAGTCATAAGAGAGCCCTGTCAGGTATAATTATGAACTGGAAGTTGAATCATGATGAGATGGCTTTAGTTTACAATCAGAATTCACAGGAAAAGGGCATATTTCATTGATGTTCTGCTTTCTGCCTAGTTTGTATTCATCAGAAATAAAAATTAAAAAAAAATATTTTTAGTTATAGATGGATGCAATATCTTTACTTTGTTTATTCATTTTTATGTGATGCTGAGGATCAAACCCAGTGCCTCACATGTGTGAGGCAAGCGCTCTGCCACTGAGCCACAACCCCAGCCCCCATCATAAATAAAATTTAATTTGAAGTATTTTTCTTAATGCCAGACAGTATTAAAACAGCATTATAATAAGGGTACATTTTACTTTGAATCTAAAGTTTAAATATGATTGTAGATTTGACTTCAAATAAGATAGAAACATATAAATTTAAGATAGTCAATTTTTATAAAATCAGTAGCAATATTTCTGTTTCAGTTATTTTTGAAGCTGCCTTTGATAGATTATCATATTTGTACACTAAAATATTAATATTCTAAGTTTTTCACTAAACTTGGGCTATTCAGTTTTTTTTTTCTTTTTTTGCTTGTTTGTTTTTGTTTTTGGTACTAGAGACCCAGGGTCACTTAACACTGAGCCACATTCTCAGCCCTTTTTATTTGTGACAGGGTTTGGCCCTTTTTAATTGCTTAGGGCCTTGCTTAGTTCCTGAGGCTGGCCTTGAACTTGTGATCCTCCTGCCTTAGCCTCCTAAACTGTTGGGATTACAGGCATGCACCATCGCACTTGACAGCTTGGGGTATGATTTTTTTTTTCTAATTTGTTTATCTTCTAAATAAAATTGGTACTTCTGAAGTGCTGTCAGGTACCATACCCAAAGATAAAGGAGGACATGGAATTGTTCTTTTGCAGTTAAGTTGGGATCACACCACGAAGCCTGGTTACGGTGTTGAGTATGTTCTGAAAAGTGCCATTAAAAATCTGAACCTATTCCTAAAGTTGAGTCGGCAGACATAAGCTTCTTAAGGAAGAAAATAAGCACAGTTGAAATCGTGTATCTCCATTAAAGTCATTGCCTCCCTTTTCTTAGACATGTTTTATGCTTCTGTTTAAATTTGTGGATTTTATAACTTTTATATAAGTTTAATACTAAGCCTCTCTATATGAAAGATAACATGTAGTAAAATGACAATATTCTTTTACTGTTTAATTTGAAAATTATACTACCGGTGGTTGATTTTAGTTATATATAAAAACTATTCTTAATAATACTTAGGAATACTTAGAACTAAGAACAGTACTTGTTACTAAAAATCCTATGGAAAGCTTAAATACTCAGGATATACTGCAATGGTTTAAGTAGTTTCTGTTGAATCCAGAATTAACTTATTTCTAAAATACACGTAAGTTTTATGTTACAGCACATAAGTAAATGCATTCCACTCTTACTAAACTTCATACACACAAGCCAAGTCCTCCCTGCTTTTGGTTGATCTGTGATTTAGTCAATTAACAAAGGTTTGTGATTCTTATGTATTTTTTTGCAATCTGATTTTGATCAAGCGTTTTTTTCCTATTAAGTTTAGTTATGATAGCACAGCCAATCTTTGATTATCTATGATGAATTAGAATATACTAGTATATTGAAAAATTACAATTTAAAATTTCAATTCAGCTGGTGTTTTTACTTAAACACACACACACACACACACACACGTATGTATGTATGTTGTAGGTGGACACAATACCTTTCTTTTATGTGATGCTGAGTATTGAACCCAGTGCCTCACAAATTCCAGTCGATAATTTTATTTACTAATAATTTCTTCATCCCCCTCTATCACTCAGGAAAACTTTCAGTAATGCTTGAAAGAAGCAGGCAAATTGAAAGCTTGTATTATTTAATTTTTGTTCGATTATCTGGTTTCTGAATGACTCATGAATAGAAAACCAGGGAATAGAAATCCATATGCTGAATAATCCTTCCTTGAAAAAATACAGCAATGAACTCAGTATTCCATCGAAAGCTTTTTTTTTCTTTTAATTTATCTTAGGAGTACATTTTTCTGACAAAGAAAATGTTACTATAGAAAGCACCATGTAAAATAAATTTTTACATATACTAACTCATGACCCATAGAAAGTACTGAGTCTTTTATTGAGTTATTTTTCTGAGTATAGTCCTTTTAAAAAATGAAGTAATGGTTAAAATGTTCTTTAAATCCTTACTATGTTTAGGGTCCTTTTAGTGTAAGTCTTTCAAGTACTATGCTTATTCTATTTTGCCTCAGTGTCCTAGATGTAGCATTGCTCTAAAAACATAAAATTTAGCAACAGATATGCAACTTAGGGTAACTTTGAAATAATATTTGGATATTTTTTATCTCCTCAGAATTGAAAACTTAGGACTTGGGAAATTTTAAAAAATCTTTATTATATACTGTTTGCATTGTAGGCATGGAAAAATCTGACTTTTAGCTCTGCCATCAAATTGAAATTGCCCTTTGAATCCTCATATTTATAACCTTAGTAATTCCAACTAGTGAAACAAAAAACCTTATAAATACTAAAACAGCTTGGACTAGATCCAGTGGTTGCAGAGTTAATATACTTCATTTCATTGCCTTCCTGGAAATTTATATTAATTTATTTAATCATTGATACAGCACCATAGGTCTTCAAGAATGCATTTCAGGCATTGTCCAGAAATTTGTAAAATTTATTATCAGAAACCATATTGTTCTATAAAGTTCATTTTAAGCCAGCTGGATCTTTGTTGTTGTTATTGATATTTATTTATTTATTGTAAGAAAGTAAGGCATACTATTTAAGAGAGGACCATGTTGATGGGTATAGGGACCAATGTAACCGTGTCTTTCAGTGGGTAAGAGAGACTGGGCTTAGCTCCTGAGACCTGTTGTTTTTTTAAAATCTACATTTATTTATAATCAGTTTAATTTCTAAACCTTTTATCGGTTTGTAGTGATCTTTGGCTATAACAATTACTCTTCCTACATTCTTCATAGAAACCTTATGGTAGAATCTTCCAACTAAAAACATTCATTAAATAGTTAATGCTAATATTATTATAACTCATTCAGTTCACCTTAACACATTTCATTTTTTCATTAAAAAATAAAAGGCAACCAATAGATGGGTTATGGTGACTCAGGCCTGTAGTCAAATATTTGGGATGCTAAGACCAGAAGATCACAAGGCTAAGGCCTGCTCCAACAACTTAGAGACACTGTCTCAAAGTAAAATTTTAAAAAGAGGTGGGGATATAGATAAGAGGCAGAACACTCCTGGATTCAATCCCTAGTATCACACCAAAACCAAAAAGTTTTATTAAAAAATTGAACTATCTCAAAATTTAAGCAGCTTTATCGAGCCGTTTACCTCTTCCAGTGAGTGGTTAGGTGACTGTTAAACATTACATTATTTCATATGGTTACTTGAATGTATTTACAAGACTCTGCTGGTAGGAAAAAAGAGAAAGCTGACTTACATCTCTGACTTTTAATATCTGGTTATATGTTGGCATTTTTATAATATAGTCTAATATTTCTTTTCAGTTTATATCATACTGAATTGCATGCAGATCATTCTTTTTTTAAATATTGGAAAAAGTTAATAGTACTTTTTAAAGGTAAAAAATATGCAATTTAGTCTATCATGAAGCAGAATTTTTGAGTATTCTAATGGCTTTTAAAAAATTCATTTATTTGCTAGGTAAGTTCTCTTCTACACTCTATGAGACTGGTGGCTGTGATATGTCACTTGTGAATTTTGAACCAGCAGCAAGAAGAGCATCTAATATCTGGTACGTGGGAAGACATATTAAGAATATGTATGTATTTGCACATACTTGCCATGTTTAAAGATTTTAAGCCTTGAGATAAAAAGACTGGTTTAAAAATTTTTTTTGAATTGACAAAATGGTGTACATATGATGTACATATGATGTTTTAAAATCTTGGTACATTATGAAATGGCCAAATCTAGCTGACATATGCATTATATCACATACCTATCTCTCTCTCTCTCTCTCTTTTTTTTTTTTTTTGTGGTGAGGACACTTCAGATCTTCTCCTAGTGATTGTTAAGTATACAAGTATATTTAATATTAACTATAATCATTATGTTAGATATAAAAGTTATTTTGAAAATATATTTGTATTGACTTTAATAATTTGTCATAGTGCCTTGCTTTCAAAAGAATTAAGGTTAAAGGATTTTTGCTATGAAAGAAAGAAAGCATTATTTTAAAAATAAAAACTATTGGGCTGGGGTTGTGGCTCAGTGGTAGAGCATTTGCCTCTCATGTGTGAGGCACTGGGTTTAATTCTCAGCCCTGCCTATAAATAATTGAATAAAATAAAGGTCCATCAACAACTAAAAAAAATATTTTAAAAACCTATTATATATTTAAAAATTAAAGCAAAATTTTCTGTAAATCTTATGTAAGACATCATTTTCCCACAGTTTCAAATTTAAGCATACATATCATGTTCTCTATATGTTTCATGATGAAAAAAAGCTTATTAGAAAAATATTTACATACCTAATTTTATACTCTTCAGTTGTCTTTTTTATGTAATTTTAGAATTTTATTTCCAAGTAAGAGTTTGGTCAAAAGCTTTTTAAAGTAACTAAATTTTATTTTGTATGTATGTATGTATTTATTTATTTATTTATTACTTACTAGCTTTCAGGAGGAACTTCTTAAAATTTGTTTTATATATTACACTTAGTTTCTTAGGAGGAAATTTGTAAAGTAATGAAGTAGTTAAAAGACAAGCAGATAAATTAGGAATCTGGATCGGATTACAATCAATTATAGTTTTAGAGTATATTAATATTCCATTTTCTAAAATGTTATTGTTTATCTGACTCAGATTTCTGCTTTGAAATCCATTATTGACTAATTAGTTCACTTTTCTTGCTAGAGTCATTAATTCCTATTTAGGACTTCTATTTAATGATGGGACATATTTATTTATACATTATTCAGCTTTGGACAATTTACTTATTTTTTGAGTTTTGAGGGGCCACTTAAAGCAGTTGGATCTTCTGATTGTTCAATTCAGCATGTTGGTTCAGTCCAGTTATAGAATTCATCCTGTCAAAATTGAACGGTTACATTCTATGCTATTTTATACTATAGCCTAAATTTACTTTGTCTTTAATGATTCCAGGAAATTTGTTAATTGCTTTCTTTGGATTATCTCATTTAAACACACTCACAAGAACCTTGTGATATGGGTGCCATTGTCTTGTTACTGATGAGGAAACTTGAGGAATAGAGAGCTTAGCTAACTTGTTGGAGATTTCCCTCTCTGAAGAAGATATTTGAATTTAGACACTCTGCCCCAAACTCTGTGCTCTTACTCACAACTCTAGGAAAATGCCATTTTGCATTTTGAAGTTACATAGAAAAGAGAAGATAATGTAAATATCATCTAATTGTTTGGGAGTTTATTTTGTTTTTCACTATTTGACAAACTATTTATTCCCTAAAGTCTCTTTCATTTTATTTTAGTGACACGGATTCTCACGTATCCAGTTCTACCTCAGTTCGATTTTATCCACATGATGTGGTAGGTTTTTTTTTTTTTAATTTTATAACATCAGATATTTTATCCAAAAAATAGACTTAAATAGATACTACAGAAGTCAGAAAAATTGATGAAGTCACAAATGTCAATTTTTTTTGAAAACTATGTCCAAAATCATCTTTACTGCCCCACAGAGAATCTCTTCAAATAAGTCCTTAGATATAAAACAAACAGTACATCATAAAATTTAAAAGCATCCACATTTGTGAATCAGCAATTATCCATTTACTAACCAACCAGTATGATTGTGCCATTTGGCAACCTCACTTTCTATATGATTTGGTGTAGTTGTTTTACTGTTGGTTTAACTCTTAGGCACCCTGATAACAACTATGTGTGTGGAATGGTTAATAATGACCATTTTATATAAACTGTATTATGCCACATGAGATATAATGAGGAATTTTTTAAAGTAACACAGCTTTTACCATCAAGATATATATATATATATATATATATATATATATATATATATATATATATATATGTTGGATAAGACAATACAGATGAAATACTTACAAATGCAATACATAAATAAACATACAGATGAATTTAGTGCCAAAGGGATTAATTTTTAATGTCTTCTTGAAGATAAACTGTGATCAAGGTTTTTAAGACTGTAGATGTAAATTAATATAGAACAGTGGTTTTCAACTAGTGACTATTTGGCAGTTTCTAGAAATATTTTTGCTTGTCACAGCTGGGTTCACACTCTTGGTGTCTAGTGGATAGGGGAGAAAGATCTTGTGAAACATGTCGTGGTGGATGGCCCACTACACAGATAATCTTGACCCCAAATGTTTATAGTGCCAAGGTTGAAAAGCCCTGGCATAGATGATAAGTAAAATTTGGGGAAGTATCTTTGAATGTTTAGAGATAGAAATGACTGTTACATATGGAAAACAAGTTTTCTTCAGTGTATGTGTTTGAAAAGCAAAGACTTTCTACTTTGTGTATTCCTGGAAACTCTACAAGAAAGCAATAATGAGAAGATGATCATATTATTGTTTTTCACTTTTAAATGTTATGGGGAATTTGAGATAGCAAAATACTGCCTAGTGCTGTGCCAGAGACAGTAAAATTTAATGCTTTCAGAGGAAGGGAAAACTGTTAAACTGGTTGGTGAACAGATGAGCTAAAGCTAAAAGAAATGTAGTATACCAATTTCCTGCATAGTCTTCTTTGAAAGTAGTAATAGTCATAATAAGAAGTCTGTAGGAAGATATGAGAGTTGAAGGGCTCAGATTTGCCTCTATCAATGAAGTTCTTAGCTGAGAACGGCATAAATATGACAGGGAGCAAAGAAGCCACTTATGATTCACTGCAAGTGCTTTTGATGGATTCATTGGTTAGACATCATAAAATCTAGAGATTTCTACAACTTTTTAAAATAAAACCTTTCCAAAAGGTTGTTGATGATAAGGGTTTTTTTGTTTTGTTTTAGTTCACTTTCTATTACTGCCTTGTGTGGTTTTCTAATGATCATAAAGTTTTCACAGGGAGTGGACTAGAGTAGAAAATTAAGGAGCTGAGATAATCTACAACCTGAGTGAGTAACTTTCTAGTCATTATCAGATTAGATACTTTAAGCCTTTCAACACTGACTTTCTTTTAGCTTTCTCTCCCGCAGATTCGGTTGAATAGGCTGTTGACCATTGATACAGATTTGTTGGAGCAACAGGACATTGATCTGAGTCCTGACTTGGCAGCCACTTATGGTCCAACAGAAGAAGCTGCCCAAAAGGTTAAACACTATTACCGCTTTTGGATCCTGCCCCAGCTGTGGATTGGCATTAACTTTGATAGACTCACACTTTTGGCGTTGTTTGATAGGTGAGAATATAGTGTGATATTAAAGAGATGAAAAATTTCTATTTCTAAGTTAAAGTGTTCTTAATGACCCATTGAGTTTTTTTTAACCTGATTATTATGTTGGAAAATGTTTTCTATTTTTGTTCTTTTGAGGTAAAATTTAGGGTAATAGAGCTTTCAAACATTGAATCTCTTATGTCCATTGAAAACTTTCCTTTTAATTTTAATAGACTTCTGTAAATATATATTTATTATTATCAGTAAGACTAATACAGTTTGTGAAATGATGATGTTAAGGTTTAGGTAATATAATTCTATGTGTAAATGTTATAAGAGGAAGTTTATATATCTTACCACTACTGTCTTAGTGGTAAACACAATAGTCTGTTACAATTTGACAGCTGCTTCTTCCAGTCAACATGAAGTAATAGGACTGGATTTACCCTCCCAGGTGAAACAAATGAAAACAGACAAAATACATGAAAAGTGGTCTTTAAGACATTAGAGATCAGACAGCAAAGGACATTGATGCTTGAGAGATAGGAAACAGATAATATGAACCTACAGTTGCCCCAGCTTAGTGCTTTAAGAGAGCTCCTAGGCTATGACACAGGGAGTGGGAACTGAAAAGCATCAAGCAGTTTCCTCAGTTGAAGAGTTGGAGCTTAGGTCCAGGACCTGAAAGCAGCTGGATAGCATATCAGAGAAGAGAGAGCTGTTCAGAGAGAGATAAACCTCAGTTCTGTAGTGGGTGCTTTTGACTGTTCAGCAGAGTATTGATAAGTTGGAGAACCATTAGTTCAGGGAAAGCACTACTTTTGACTCACCTAACAAGTCATGAAAGCAAGACCTAAAGGAGGTCATGCTGTTTCTGAGTAGCAGAACAAATTAAGAAGACTAAAGTTAAGTTTTCACATCTGACACCCAAAGATGACCTGGTTTGCAAAGAAGTAAGAAAACATGACTTAAAATAAGGAGAATAATAAACCATTTGAGACCAGCCTGTTAGTAGCACAGATAGAAAGAATTAGCAGCAAGGACATTAAAATGTTGTAACTGTCTTCTTTTTGTTAAAAACATTTGAGACATGGAAGATATAAAAAGTAAGTCAAAAATTGTATTTACAGAGTAAAGTATTACAGTGAGATTTTAAAAATACACTAGATGTGATTAATGGTAGGTTACAAATTGTAGAAGAAAAGATTAGTGAACTTGAAGGCATAGCAAATAGAAATTATCCTGAATGAAATATCCAAAAAGAATTCTCCCTATTCTAATCCCCCAATGAAAGAGCATACAAATAAAAATAGGAATAAGCTGTGGGAGAACTTCAAGAGGACACAAGGAGACAGAAAAGGTTTTGAGGAAATAATAGGTATAAAATTTACCAATTTTGATGAAAACTGTAAATATACATTTAAGAAGCTCAGTAGAACTCAGGCCATAAGAAGCATGAAGAAAACTATGTGAAGGCACATAATTGCTCAAAACCAATGGTAAGATATTAAAAACTCTAAGAAAGAATATTCTTTGTGTGAAGGAATGAGGATAAGGAAGACATCAGTTTTATTTTGGGGAGTAATGCAAGTGAGAAGACAGTGGAACAACATATTTAAAGCATTGAAATCAGGAAAAGAAGTCAACCTAGAAATTTATACCCAGCCAGAATATCTCTTAAAAACCAAGGAAAAATAAAGACATTTTCAAACTAGGAAGAATTGGGAGAATTTTTCATGAGTAGACCCACCCTACAAAAAACATTGAAAGGTACCTTGCAGGCAAGGGGAAAAGGATAGCAGATGGAAATACAGGCTCATTCAGAGGAACTAAGATCACTGGACACGGTAAGTAACTATTCGGGAAATAAGATTTTCTTTCTAAATGAGTTAAATCTCTTTAAGAGATAATTGTTTAAAAAGATAAATAACAATGAATTGTATGATTATTATTATTCATGACAGTAATAGCATAAAGGCTGGAAGGAAAAAATGGAAGTATACTACTTTAAGTTTCTTATGCAGTGTGTAAAGTGGTATATCATCACTTGAAGGTAGAATTTCCATAAAGTATATATTAAAACTCTAAAGCAACTACTAAAATAATGAAAAGTTCTAATTAACATGTGAGAAAAATTTAAAATGTATTAATAAGACTAGTAAAAATCAAAAAGGGATCAAAGAACACATGGGTTAATTAAAAAATGATAAGGTGAGAGTCAAAAAGTAAAAAATTGTCAGATTGGATTAAAAAAACAAGACTCAACTGTGTTGCCTACAAGGAATATACTTTAAGTATGAAAAGAAAAAATAGGTTAAAAGTAAAAAAGAAAAAGATGCAGCATGCCAAAACTAACAAAAGAATGCTGAAATGGCTGTAGTAATGTCAGAGTAGATTTCAGAGCAAAGAACATTGCCAAGGATAAAAAATGTGATTTCATGATGATAAGGGGACAATTAACCTGGAGAAATTAGCAATCTTGAATGTTTCTACACCTAAAATAAATTCTCAAAATACATAAGAGCTGGCATGATAGCTGAGTGATAAGTCTATGCTTAACATACAAAGCATCATGTTCAGTCCCTTGCCCCCCAAACAAACTGTAAGCAAAGTTCATAGAGCAGAAATAGACAAACATGCAATTTTAGCTGATTTCAGCTCTTCTCTTTGAATAATTGTTAGAATAATATGTAAAAATCATTTAGTCAGCTTTCTGTTGCTGAGAGAAAATAGCTGAGTTAATCAGCTTATAAAGAGGAAAGATTTTGTTTTGGGTCACAGTTTTAGAGGTTAAAGTTTATGATCACTTGACTCTTCATTTTTTTAAGCCTGTGTCAAGGTTGAGCTTACGGTGAAGGAATCTGCTCACCTCATAGCAGCCAGAAAGCAGAAAGAGAAATAGGAAGGGGCTTTGGTCACAATATTCCCTTAAAGGAATATTTCTTCTACTAGGCTCCACCTCCCAAAAGCACCATAGGCTGAGGAACAAGCATTCAACATAGAGACATTCAGAATCCAGCCTATAGCAGTGAGGATATGGTAGACTTGAACAATATTATCAACTACCCTGAGTTGATTGACATTTATGCAACACTCCACCCATAATGAGCTCCATATTCTTTAATTGCTCATGGAACATTACCAAAATAGACCATTTTCTGGGCCAAAATGCAAAGGTCAATAAATGTTAAAAGAATTCAAATCATATAGTATGCTCTTTGACTACAGTGAATTTACATTATAAATAAATAACAAAAAGGACTTTGGAAAATTCTCCTATATTTGGAAACTAGTACTTTTGAATAACCCATGGACTAGAGAAGAAATCAAGCGGGAAATCAGGAAGTATTTTGTACTGCATGAAAATAAAAATAATGTATCTCAATTTTGGTGATACCTTTAATGCCATACTTGAGAAAATTATAGTATTAAATACCAACATTGGAAAAGGAAGGTCTCAAATCAGTGACTTTGCTCTCTATTTGTATTGTAGGAAACTAAAAGAACAAAAGCACAATAGGCCCAAGTAAAGAGAGAAAAAATAGTAAGAGATGAAATAGTTCATAGAGGAAACAGAAAAACAGTAGAACAAATGAAGCCAGCCGGACAAGAAAAAAAAATAATACAAATTACCAATATTAGGAATGTGAAATATAACTACAGATCTGCAAGTATTAAAAGAATGATAAGAGAATATTATGAATAGCTGTGTGTAAATAAATTTGACAGTGGACACATGTATAATGGACAGATTCTTTAAAGATATAAATTATTAAAGTTCAAAAATACATAATCTTAATGGTCTACTGTGTATTTAAATAAATGGAAATTGTAGTTAAAAATCTTCCTACAAAGAAACTTCCAGGTCCAGGTGGTATCGAAGTAATATCCAAATCTATGACGTGAAGAAAGGATAGTCTTTTCAACAAATGATGCTAGAACAATTGGATTGTCATATGCCCCCCTCCCCCCAAAAAACAAATAAAAGTAAAAAAAAATTGTATGCTAACCTTGTACCATATTATAAAAATTAATTTAAAATTGATCATAGACCTACGTGTTAAGCCTAAAACAATAAGAATTCTAGAACAAAACAAAGCAGGGGAAAATTTGGTTTAGATTTCTTACCAGTGACAACAAAAACAAGATCAGTAAAACAACAACAACAACAAAAAAAACCTAAATGATAAATTGAATTCATCAATGTGGAAAAATATTTTAAATCCAAAGAAAAGCACACATCCAATTTACAAGGAAGAGAGTATGCAGGGTGAGACAAGGATTGAAAAGGTCGTTGGATTGGGCAAATCTGGAGTTACTTACTTGCCATCTCAGATCAAGTGAAAATGTCAAAAAATGATTGATTTGAAAATATTGTTGAACATTTTTAGCTTGGTAGAACTATTAAGTGAAGTAGTAGAGAGGTGTTTGTGAAATAAAAAATTAATTAAAATAATAAAAAATTAATTAAAATTGCTCATGATTATGAAAGTAATTCTTCACCCCAAAGACAATTTTGTAGATAGAAATGAGCAAACCATAATCACTCCACAGAGAGTGAACCATTATTAGTAAGATCATTTTTGGTATTTTACCATTTTTAACCTATATTTGTGTTTTTTAATTACAGAACTTGTATCTTCCTATACATCTGGTTTTGTATCCTACTTTCTTCATATAGCAAATGTGCTGAGCATATTTCCGTGTCATTTAATGTTCTTTAAAGAATTGGTTTAACATTTTGCAAATAAAATATCCCCAAGAAGTAATGAGATAGATTTTTAGGTTTTTTTTTTTGTTTTTTTTTTTGGTGTAGCATCAAAATCACCTTCATTGCTATTTGTTATATCTTGGGCATCATATTGTTTCTTTTACAGTGTCAGTTTGCTAAAGTATAGAATTGTCTGAGCAACTTTGATAGAGGCAGAATTGATGGTCTTTGTCACTACCTTCATTCTCAAGATACGTAAGAGCCTGTATTTAAGTAATTCTAGTAAGTGAGTTTTTGGATTATTTCAGATGACTGAGAGATGGGGAAAATGAAACCACTTGATATCAAAATTTGGTTACAAACTTTGTCATATAAAATCACCGATATTTAAAATTTAATTTTCTAGAAATTATTTTGAGATTTTGCCTTTTAAACTTAACTTATTTCTTAGTAAATCTGCTTTATTTGTCTTCCAAATTGGTTAGGTATCTTGCAACAAATTTGATGGAAAAGCAGATTCTAATTTTTTTTTTTTTTTTTTTTTTTTGCTGGTGCTGGTGATTGAGCCCAATATTCAAATGCTCTACCTTTGAACTACGTCCTCAGCACCAGATATTTTTTAAAGTAAAGTTCTTTTAAATAGAACTTGAAATTTCAGTATATGTTATAATTGGAACTCTATAATTCACTATAGCATGTTTTGGATATTAAATTTTGTGCTGTATCCACATGAAACTAGTTTCTTTTTCAGTATGATGCAAAACTTTATTCAAACCCAGTACCCAAAAGACATCCCAGCAAGCTTCACTTTGATGTCTTCCCTTTTTTTTTTAGTATGGTTGATGATATACTTACTTATAAATTTTTCTGTCTACAGAAATCGTGAGATTCTGGAAAATGTGTTAGCTGTCATTCTGGCTATTCTTGTGGCTTTTTTGGGATCTATTCTTCTCATACAAGGCTTCTTCAGAGACATCTGGGTCTTCCAATTCTGCCTGGTCATAGCCAGCTGTCAGTACTCGCTACTCAAGGTACCAGTTTATTTTCTTTCCTTGCTGTGGAATAATATTTGCGTTAACAAAAAACAGA
Source organism: Ictidomys tridecemlineatus (assembly GCF_052094955.1). NCBI lineage: Eukaryota > Metazoa > Chordata > Mammalia > Rodentia > Sciuridae > Ictidomys > Ictidomys tridecemlineatus. The sequence goes on from NC_135481.1 coordinate 93,975,187, forward strand.
CAGACTTCATACCATTCACCAAATTATAGTAAGATAATTTTTAATTTATTTTCCTTGGATGTTTGCATTAAATTATGTAGGAAACAAAAGGGGAATATGGATATAAAAATAATTACACATAAATTGAGTTTCCCAAAACTATTTCTTTGTAATTAAAAAAAATTATTTTAAAAAATATTTATTTTTTTGGTTGTAGTTGGACACAATACCTTTATTTTGTTTATTTATTTATAAGTAGTGCTAAGGATTGAACCCAGGGCTTCGTACATGCTAGGCGAGCACTCTACTGCTGAGCCATAATCCCAGCCCCCTCACCCCCCAAAAAATTCTTAAAGTAAGAGTTTGCCTTCTTGAGATTTACTTTTTAACTTTTCAACATAACTTTCTCTCTCTCTCTCTCTCTCTCTCTCTCTCTCTCTCTCTCTCTCTCTCTCTCTCTCTCTCTTTTTTTGGGGGGGGACCAGGGATTGAACTCAGGGTTCTCAACCACTGGGTCACATCTGCAGCCTTTTTTGTATTTTATTTAGAAACAGGGACTCACTGAATTTCTTAGCACCTTGATGTTTCTGAGGCTGGCTTTGAACTTGGGATCCTCCTGTCTCAGCTGCTGGGATCATAGGTGTGCACCACCATGCCCAGCTCCCATCTTTTCAGTTTTTTATTCTGTGGGTGAAATTTCTGTCATTGGTAGGTGAAATCCTAGTACATATGTTTTTGTTCTTTTGGGACATCAAATGTGAAGATTGTTGTCACGTTGTTATTATCTTAATAGTGGTACAAAAATACCAAGATTTTATAAGCTTGTTAATTTTAAGCTTTTAAAAAAAATGGGAGAATCACATACACCAGCTCATGTACAATCAAAAATTTCTCCTTCCATTTAAAGTAGTATGGGCTTTTAATATGGACTGTTTCTTCAATTCCTTAGTATATGCCCTTTTCTTTGCATTGGTCATTTATCTTATATGTGTTCATATACAGAGCCCTCCCCCTCAACTGATAACTGTTGAGTTCTGTTTGTAGTATCAGCTGTCCTTTCTTTTTTCTCTCTCCATTTATAACTAGACATCTGGAGTAAGCACCTAGATAATCTGCTTCATTTCTTTAAGCTCCACCCATGCTTCTTTCATCATTGCAGTACTAAAACTGCAGTCTGTGTGGTTGCTAATAATTATTTCAATTGTTAAATTTATGTCCTTTTCTCATCCCACTCTCTGTGGGGACTGTATCATTTAACACCCGTTAATACTGCCTTCCATTTTCATGTCCTTTTCCCTGCTGCTCATTTCTAATGGTTCACATGTGCTCCAGTGACTCCCCTTGCCTTTGTTGGTGCCTCTTTGTTCCTTCAACCACTTTAATTTATGAGAATTCTCTTGGGTTTTATTTGACCCTCTTTGCAGTTAATAATTTTTATTTGTGAAGTCAATTCTCTTTTATAAGTTTATTTGTTGCCTCCTTATGTGAGTTACATCCAGATTGATGTCTGCACCTCTTTCACAAGCTTATCTAATAGACAGTTGGACACGTGTCAAAAATAGTACATTATCATCTTTTGATTAATATTTTCCTTTCCGAGTTTCTTAGCTTTTGACAGTGGTATACCAACTTAGAATCTTAGAACCTCTCTGCTCCTTCCTCCTTAATCCCTGGAAAACAAGTAACTGAATCCATTTGGTTAAATTTGGTTATTCTATATTAAAATCATTGGTCTTTGTTCTTTCCTTTAATTTCAGCCACCTTAATCTATCTCTTTATTGCCTTAAACCATTAAATTCATTCAAATTTAAAAACTCTTGTCCTTTGCTTTCAGGTTAATCTGGTTAAATAGGCAAAAGGTAAAAGGTGACAGAGTTTTTTTTAACTAGCTGACTAGAAGAATGACATAAGGGAAATTAGAAAGGAGGAAACAAAAGTTTTGAAAGGATAGATGTTAAAGTTGAAAGTACTGAAAGATTACTTGGTGAGAGACAGAGACGGTGGGCGGGGGGGCAGAGAGAGAGAGAGATCGATCCTGGAATTATAGGATGGTGATGGAATTTTTTGGTATGCCTTTGGAAATGAACTGAAATGTGGAAGAAAAGTTATATGTTTTATTACTAAATTTTTTAAACATACTATTTTAAAAAATAATTATTTGTTTATTTATTTCTCTGATGCTGAGGATCAGACCCAGTGCCTCATGCATGCTAGGCAAGCACTCTACCACTGAGGTACAACCTCAGCCCTAGCACATTTTTAACAGAAAATCTTCTAAAAAGATACAGCTAAACTTCTTTGATTATTTTAATGTGAAATGTTTCAGTTTTTTTTCATTTTATTAAATCTTTTTATTTATTTATTTATTTATTTTCTTTCAGGTGCTAGATATCAAACCCAGAGCCTTGACCATGCTAGGCAAACACTCTCCCACTGAGCTGCATCCCCAGTCTTGGTTATTTTAATTGTAAATGCAGATATGTAATACAGGTACTAATGAATTATCTAGTAAACTTAGAATTTGTGGATAGAACTTGAATTTCTGTAAGCTACCCCATGTTACTGTGTACTTTCTGAAGGGGAGGTACTGTTTCAGGAGAAAGAATTCTACCATAACTAGGCTTATGTGTAATAATGAGCTAAACAGTAAGATAGGTCTATCAAATGTCATTTCAAAAATTACACTAGGTCTGGGGTTGTGGCTCAGTGGCAGAGCGCTTGCCTCACACATGTGACGCACTGGATTTGATCCTTAGCACCACATAAAAATAAACAAAATAAAGATATTGTATCCATGTATCACTAAAAAAATATTTTTTTTAAAAAAACCTATTAAGGTAAATAGATGCAACTTGTTAATTTACCAGAATAAGTGATAGTTGGGAAAAATGTGAGATGTTTTTAATATCCCTGTAACACCAGTATCTGGAGCTGATGTTTCATCTTTGGAACAGAATTAATGGAGGTCATCTCTTTATTGTAGAATGTTTACTTGAAATCACTTCAGGCATTTTGAAAGTTGCTTGTATAATCACCAGGACTGTAGTAGTAGTGTAATCTTTCTGTTTCATTTCCAGAGTGTTCAACCAGATTCTTCTTCGCCCAGGCATGTAAGTCACTCTTAAAATGGCTGTAATTCATTGTTCCTTAATAGTTATCAAAACCCCCTTCCCCTTTTTTTCCTTTTGGCATGTGTTGAATTGAATTAAGATTTATATTACTATTTTCTCATCTTAAGATTTGACAGATTATAGGTAATTTATTAGCATGAAATAAAATGACATTGTACTGGTGGACTCTAAACCTTGGTTAAAAAAAGCATAGCAATTCAATTTTGATAAAAGCCTCTTTCTGTAAGAGGTTATCAGTTAGACATGATTCATATAAACTCATGATTATTTGCATTTAATAAATTTTGAATAATAGTGAATTAATATTGAAAAATAGATTTTTGAAGTGGGAAAAACTATGTTATTTTGCTTTGATAATCACTAGGAATTGCAATAAAAAAGTGCAATACATTAGTTTGGTGTTAATACTTTTGGACTACATAATGAGAAGAAAACCTTATTACTTCTGTGACTTTACACAAAAATGTAATCTGCTTGGCACTGTTTTTATGACATATGATCCTGTTTTAGATCTAACTTGAGCATTTATTAGTGGTAAGACCAAAAGACATCCTCTTTAATGTAATTCAGGAATAAGTTCCAACAACAGATTATAGTGATGTTTTCTTTCATGAATGTGATTGTTTTAAATCCTTGCTCACTAGATGCTAGTAACCGCCACCCCCCCCTCCTCACCCCCCCCCTCCCCACCACCCAGTTGTGATAATAAAAATGTATCCAGATTGGCAAATATCCTCTGGAAAGCAAAATCTTCTCCCACTTCCTTCAGAACTACTCCTCTACTGTAATATCACTGTTTTTCTCTTGTGGTTCATAAGTATTTTATTGGGAGACACTCTGAGACTATGTATCTGTTCTACTCATTTGTTTCACTTAGTATTACTGATGTTTCTTGCCTGACTCAGTTATCATTTGATGACTGGCAAATAGTGATTTTCTAATTCTATCATTCCTTCTACATTTATTAGTTTACTCTTTATTGAAACAAATAGCTCTTCATTCTGTCATTATGTATGTATTAGTGTGGATTCATGGATTATTTTTGTTTCGTGGATTATAATGTCACTTTAATACTTATTTTGATGCTCAAACTGTTCCTGATTCAGCCACTGGGAGCCCATCAAGCTGCCTTTTGTGTCCTTTTGACATATCCCTGTCATTCTTTAGGTGTTTCCCTCCTTTTTCTAACAACAATTTTTTCTAGATTGATCATATACTTTTCCTACCCTAACTCAAAACCAGTCTTTTCTTTATGAAGCTTCGATTCTTTTCATGAAAAATGGAGTTTGTAAACTAAAGTCTAGATGCTACTTATCTCTCCTAGATTGCCGTTGCTTCTGGATCCTTTCAGTGGATAAAGATATGAAATACGTGTGTGCGTATACACATATCTATTTGTGTGCATATTAAAATAATTAGTTCATTTTGATATTTCTACTTTGAATCCAGTATCACAGGGTTTATTCTATTCTTCCTCCTTTCTGAATCTGTTTTTCCTTTGTTTGATCATCAGAAACCTGGCTTTCATGTAGAAATATTTTGAATCCTTAGAATATAAGCAATCAATAATCTCAGTAACTAGTGTTGACTCTTAAAATTAACTAGACTGACTTTTTAAAAATATGTCATTTGCAGGGTCATAATCGTATCATTGCTTACAGTAGACCGGTTTACTTCTGTTTATGTTGTGGTCTAATTTGGTTCTTGGATTATGGTAGCAGAAACCTTACTACAACCAAGTTCAAATTATATGGAATAACATTCACCAATCCACTGGTGTTTGTATCAGCCAGGGATTTAGTTATAGGTAAGTCAGCTTTAAAGTATGTCTTAGCTTAACATTATTTTATTAGTTTTCAAACAGTTCACTGATAAATAAATCAATTATATATGTCAAATAGCTTTAATAAACTTATTTTACTGTTTATTATAATCATCTCTGAGGACAAAAAACTGTGTAACTATTATGAGTAAGGAAACTTCTTGAATAGAACACAAGGGAAAGTTGTGGGTTTTAAAAAATTCTGTATTTTAGGTTCTTATTATGTGAAAATGGTTGAAATAATTTATTGGTTCTTTTAAATTATACATGACATTAAGATTCATTTTGACATAATTATAAAAGCATGGAATATAACTTGCTCTAATTCAGTCCCCAGTACTTCCCCTTTTCTCTTCCCACCTTCCTCCCCTGTTCCCTTCCTTTTACTCCACTGATCTTTCAATGCTATTTACTTATTTTTTTTTTAATTGTTGTGAACATACATGATGGTGAGATTCACTGTGGTATATTCATAAATGTATATAGGAAAGTTAGGTCAAATTCATTCTACTGTTCTTCCTTCCCCCATTCCCTCAATATCAGTTGAAGTAATTTTAAAAGATATTGCTTATAGGTGAAAGATTTTATTTAATACTCAGTTATGTAGAGATAAATAAATTTAAATATCTTTTTTAAAAAATATTTTTTAGTTGTATGTGGACATAATACCTTTATTTTATTTATGTATATGTGGTGCTGAGGATTGAACCCAGGGCCTCTCACGCACTAGGCGAGTGCTCTACACTGAGCCACAACCTCAGCCCTAAATGATATCTTTTAAAAAAATTGCTAGTAGTTTATGTTAATGTTGTATTTCTTTGCATTGCTTGTGGTCTTTAAGTGAACAAAAGGATGAATACAGTATATTTTTAATATACTATTCTTTCTTTCCATAGTGTTTACACTCTGTTTCCCAATAGTGTTTTTCATTGGCCTCCTGCCTCAGGTGAATACATTTGTAATGTACCTTTGTGAACAATTGGATATTCATATTTTTGGTGGTAATGGTGAGTACTCTTTATAAAAATTGTAGATTACAGTATTTAAGCATAGCTTAATAAATAGGGGACAGTTACAGCCTTTAGAACTGTTATTGGTGTTAAATTTATTTAAATACTATGATACAGACTTACTATATAGATGGTTTATAAAAGGAGTTTTGTCATGGTTTACAAACTTGCAACAAGGTATTAGACTTTAATATCTCATAAAGAAAGTTTTTCTGTAAATTTTCTTTTATGATCACAATATAAGAGCACAGTAAAAAAAATATATCTATATATTTTTAAAATAAATCCTAGCTCTCTTAATCATTCATTCTTCCTTATTACTAGTAATTCCATTGGATTTATTTGTTGTTATTGTTAGTAGTCAGATCTACACTTTTTGTGTGAGAATTAATCAATACACAGGAATATAGATTTACTTCTGTGGGTACCGAGTTCTTTTTACATAGACTGATATCATTCAGTGATTAATTCATACATCTCCAGTTTGTTTTTAGGCTTCTGCATAACTTATGTTCCAAACTTTCTGGATCTAAGCTACATTCTTGAAGTATAATATAGATATAACTTTTTCTGCTCTGCTTAATTGTTCATTACTCCTGAGATAAATATACTTTACCTTGCATTAGAGATTTGAGAATAGCAAATCTTTGTCAGGTCAAAATATTTTGAAAGAACAGAATGAAGTAACAATTTTTAAAAGTCAAATGAGTAGATAATAATATACTAGTATTATAGGACATTTTAATAGTTTAAATGCTTTTTGGTGACTTTTAAAGTTTTTTTCCATAGATGTTTATAGAGTATTGATTTCTTTTTTTTTTTTTTACTCTCTAGCTACTACAAGCCTGCTTGCAGCACTTTACAGTTTTATCTGTAGCATTGTGGCAGTAGCCTTATTGTATGGATTATGTTACGGAGCTTTAAAGGTGAGCAATAAATTATAGTTTATGTGGTTTTGAGGATCGAACACCAGTGCCTCATGAATGCTAGGCGAGCACTCTACCTCTGAGCTACAACCCCAGCCCAAGGTTACATTTCTTTATGAAGATTGTTTTAAATTGACTACAAATGTTTTTCCCCCTGGTGCCACTTTATCATTAATTTCCATTGTGTTCATGTGCTAAACGTTATTCTTTTTTTAAAATTTTTTGTTTGTTCTTTTTAGATATACATAACAGCACAGTGTATTTTGACATCTTATATACACATGGAGTATAACTTATTCTAACTAGGATCTCATTCTTGTGGTTGTACATGATGTGGCATTTCACTGGTGTTATATTCATATGTGAATATAGGAAAGTTATGTCCAATTCATTCTATTGCCTTTCCTAGCACTATCCCTACCCCTTTCCCTTCATTCCCCTTTGTCTAATCCACTGAACTTCTATTCTTCCCCTCCCAACTTGTTCTGCGTTAACATCCCCATATCAGAGAGAACATTCAACCTTTGGTTTTGAGGGATTGGCTTATTTCACGTTATTCTTATTTTCATTTACTTTGAATTTGAAAGAAATTTAATAGATTATTAAAAGAATTTTTTTTTCTGTATTAACCATGGGTTAGTATTAGAAATGGATTATCAAAAACCAGGCTCATCTGGGATGGAGTGAGCATGGTAATCACAGAATATGCTATATGTTTAGTTAAGAAGTTATAAAACTACTATTTTTTATAGTAAGGTTTCTTTAAAGTTGTAAGAATAAGTTCAAGGACTACAATTTAAGGTACATGCTAATAAAAATTAATATGCTAGAATTTAATGCCATTTTAGGGTAAGCATCTGAATGAACCTATGAGCTCTCTTTAAAAATACTGTCACCAAGGGCTGGAGATGTAGCTCAGTGGTAGAGTACTTACTGAGTATACACGAAACCTTGAGTTTGATGCCTAGTACCACATGCTCTAAAGTCACCAAATTGTCTTGTTTTAACTAATACACAATTTTGTTTATTTTCAGTATTTTTATTGGTACATTATAGTTTTACATAATGAGGTTTATTGTTGCATGTTTGTGCATGCACACAATATAACAAAATAATTTAGTCAGTATTATTCCCTGGTATTTTCCCTCCCCATTTTCTCCTCCCTTCCCCTTTCCTCTTTTGATCTCCCTTTGAAGATCAAACCCATCTTTCTTTTCCCTTTTCCTCTCTAACTTCCATTTAAGAGAACAAACTTATGAACCTGTGTCACCAAATTGTAAGCATGAAAATCTTAAGGGTTTTTTTTATATTTATTTTTTAGTTATAGTTGGACACAATACCTTTATTTGTTTACTTATTTTTATGTGGTGCTGAGAATCGAACCCAGGGGCTTGCGAGTGCTATACCGCTGAGCTACAACCCTAGCCCCCCCCCCTTTTTAAATAGAGATTTACAGTCCCTTACATATAATTTCTGAGATTTGTTTGTTTTTTGTGGTTAATGCAAGGCAATTAGAGAATGGTTAGGGTTGAAATAATTATGAAGAATGACTCACAGCATTTTTCTTTGCTTCATTTATTCTGTAGTGTTTATGGGTCACTTACTGTGTGTCAAGAACAATGCAAAAAGCCATTTCCTGCTGGTTTTGTGGGGTTTTTTTTGCTTGTTAGTTTGTTTGTTTTTGGTCTTCTTTTGGTAGTGCTGAGGATCAAATGCACAGCACATACATTTTAGGCAAGCAAGTGTTCTACCACTGAGCCACATCCCCAGGTCCATTTCTCACTTCCAAGGAATTTATAGGTTAGTTGGGATTACTAAGTCAAGGAACATATTCAGTATAGGGTAACAGAGGCTATGAAAACAGAATGCTGTGGTTGTATAAATTGACATTAAAAGGGAATAAAGACCATTTTCTAGGAGGATGATTTTAACCAAATTTTGAAGGACAAGTAAGAATTAGCTAGTTGAAACAGAGAATACAGAGCCATGAATTTGGGAAAAAAGTGTTGTAAAGGAAAATAGCAACTAATTTTGGAGTTGCTAGAATTTGGGTACATGAGGAAAGATGGTCTTCATTAAGGCTAAAAAGGTAATCAAGGACTAAATTATGAAATACCCTGTATTCTGAATGTGTGGTCTAAAGATGGGAGATTATCAGTGTATTTGAGGTAGGACAGGAAATGATTAGAGTTGCATTTTACAAAGATTACTCTTTCTCATACATCTGTTTATTATTCTACAGATTCTCTTTCCTGCATACATCTTGTTTTCTCCTCATACATCTTCGTTTTCTCCTTTGCTTTCTGATGTATTAATCTTTCATTCTTGAACTCATGCAGATTTGCATGTTTTTTAACTTTCTTCTCAGCACATTCAAATGTGTCAGAAGTTCAGTTTATGGTTCCACCACTTCACTGGACAGTTGAAACACTGAATGCCTTAGCTTCCTTATCCATAAATTGGGAGTAATAGTGTGTATTTCCAAAGATTACTGTTAAAATTATTTAGAAAATATTTACAAATACCTAGGAATGGGGCTGTACATACACTATTTAATATGATGATGATAAGGTTTTGATTTAGCCATTACCAAAATGTCTATGATGTGATTAGAATAATTTCCAAGAGTATTCGGGCATGGGGAGGCAAATTGAGAAAAAACTACCGTACTCCTATCATTTTCCATTCTGAAATTCCCTGAGAAAGATAAAGGATTAGGATGTTATCCATCACATAGAACATATTTGTGAACTATTCCTGTTACTGGGGTTGTCCACTCTATGCCATATATCATGCTAGTAGTATCCAGAGATAACTTCAGTGCCACAGGGCTAACATGACACCTGCCTGTGTTTGGTTGTCCTTGAAAGCTTATCCTTTCTATTATTTCCTTGTAGGAATATACATTCATTCTATCAGGTAATAGTTATTGAATGTTGCTCAGTGCTATGGAAGTTATAATAGTATGGTATATATTACATGAGTAAAATGGTTGTACTGTGTAAGTAGCATGTAAGACACCAAGATATTCTTTGGCCTAATGTGTTCTATCATGTGATACCTGGTCCTCCTGCTCCATTGTTATATATAATGAATTTACCAAGTTATTTTATTCTTCAAAAAAAGAACACATAATTTACTATACATGCTATTTAAAATATTAAACAATGGTAGTAGCAAGCATCAAAAGCAAAATTTTCCCAGTGAATGAATAGAGCTTTAATAACAGAAGAAATCTGGCTCATATCTGGCAGTGAGAGTGGGGAGGAGCCCTCGCCCTTTCTGCAGCCTCTGAGGTACGCCCTGAGCCCGCCCACAGCGCCAGGCCAGCGGCAGCGGGAGTGAACCAGAGCCGCCCAGCCCGCAGTGTTACTGTTGTTCAGCTGGGTGGCCAAGGTGCCCAAGATCATCAGTTCCATCCTCATCCGCCAGGAGGAACTGCACTGCCTCTGGGAGTTTGACAACACATTTGCCAAGAAGTTCATGGTGCTTTTTTGTGATAGCTCACAAGAAGGCCCCGCCAGCGCTGATTTGATGAGTGCATTGAGAAGTTAAACCACGTCAGCTGCAGCCAGCTGGCTGATTGGAACCGGGCACCAGAACCCCTGCAGGCCCATGTGCAAGTCCTTCTCCCAGCCCGGCCTGTGTTCACTGGCCTCAGGAAGGAGTTTCAGGATGCTGGCCTCCGAGGCAGCAGTTTCTTCAGTTCTTTTGAAGAAAATGACATTGAGAACCACCTAATTAATGGATACAATATTGTGCAGCCAACAAATATTGAGGGAAATCGAACTATGCTCTTCATGATTGGCCAGTCTGAAGTTTACTTCCTCAGTCCTGACAACAAAAAAAATAGCACTGGAAAAAAATTTAAGGAGATATCCTTTTGCTCTCAGGGCATTAGACATGTGGACCACTTTGGGTTTGTCTGCTGGGAGTCTTCGGGAGGTGGTGGCTTCCATTTTGTCTGTTATGTGTTCCAGTGTACAAATAAAGCTCCGGTTGATGAAATCATGATGACCCTGCAACAGGCTTTCACAGTGGCTGCAGTGCAGCAGACTGCAAAAGCTCCAGCCCAGCTGTGTGAGGGCTGCCCCTTTCGGGCCCTGTACAAGCTCTGTGAAAGGATAGAGGGAATGAATTCTTCCAAATCCAAACTAGAACTCCAAAAATACCTGACAACATTAACTAATCAGGAACAGGCAACTATTTTTGAGGAGGTTCAGAAATTGAGACCAAGGAGTGAGCAGCAAGAAAATGAATCGATCATTTCTGAGATATTTGTATGATGAGAAGCAGAAAGAACACATCCACGTCAGGGAGATGAAGTAGGCATCACAGATTGCAGCAGAAAATATTGGAAGTGAATTGCCAGCCAGTGCCACTCCATTTAGGCTAGATATGCTGAAAAATAAAGCAAAGAGATCTTTAACAGAGTCTTTAGAATGTATTTTGTCTCAGGGTAATAAGACCAAAGGCCTGCAGGAACACTCTACCAGCGTGGATCTGGACACCTCTATGTTTAGCACATTAAGTAACATCAGCAAAGAGCCGTCAGTGGGTGACAAGGAGGCCTTGCCCATCTCTGAGAGTTCTTTCAAGCTCCTCGGCTCTTCGGATGACCTGTCCAGTGATTTAGAGGGCCATTTCACAGAAAAGCCTGCTTCGATTTCCCCCCAGCAGACCTTCAGGAGGCGAGCAAACACCCTGAGTCATTTCCCAGTGGGATGCCCAGAACTTCCAGAGCCCACTCAGGGGTCTCCAGGTGTCTTTCACAGAAAACTTATGAGGTATCACTCAGTGAGCACAGAGATGCCTCACGAATGAAAGGACCTTGAATCCAAAGCAAACCACATCGGTGGCTCTGGTGGGACCCCAGTGAAGACCCAGTGGCACTCAAGGAGGCAGCAGATATTCCTGCGTGTGGCCACCCCACAGAAGGCATGCATCTCCCCTGGCAGATATGAGGATTATTCAGAGCTGGGAGAGGTCTCCTTTAGAACCAGTATGTAAAGATGGACCCTGTGGCCCTGTACCAGAGGAAAAGAAGAGGACATCACGGGAGCTTCATGAGCTGTGGAAAAGGCTATTCTGTGACAGATACTGCTCCTTAGAATGGAGAAGGAAAATTGAAAGCTACAAGCCTCTGAGAGTGACTTGCTGAACAAATGCCTGAAGCTCGATTATGAAGAAATCATTCCTTGTCTTAAAGAAATAACTACAGTATGGGAAAAGATGCTTAGCACTCCAAGAAGATCAAAAATTAAGTTTGATATGGAAAAAATGCACTCGGCGGTTGGACAAGGTGTGCCTTGTCATCATCGGGGTGAAATCTGGAAATTTCTAGCAAAGCAATTCCATCTTAAACGTCCGTTTCCCAGTAAACAGCAGCCAAAGGATGTGCCCTACAAAGAGCTCCTAAAGCAGCTAACCTCCCAGCAGCATGCCATTCTTATTGATCACGGGCAAACCTTTCCAACACATCTGTACATCTCTGCCCAGCTCGGAGCAGGGCAACTGTCACTTTACAACATTTTGAAGGCCTACTCACTTCTAGACCAGGAAGTAGGTCTAGCCTCATCTAGACCTCAGCTTTGTGGTAGGCATTTTGCTGCTTCATATGAGTGAGGAAGAGGCGTTTAAAATGCTCAAGTTTTTGATGTTTGACATGGGACTGCGGAAGCAATATCTGCCAGACATGATAATTTTACAGATCCAGATGTACCAACTCTCATGTCATGGCTTCTCCATGACTACAACAGAGATCTCTATGATCACCTAGAGGAGCACAAGATCGGCCCTAGTCTGTACGCTGAACCCTGGTTCCTCACCGTGTTCGCTTCTCAGTTCCCACTGGGCTTTGTAGCCAGATTCTTTGATATGATCTTTCTTCAAGGGTCAGAGGTCATATTTAAAGTGGCTCTAAGTCTTTTGGGAAGCCATAAGCCCTTGATTATGCCACACGAAAACTTAGAAACCATAGTGGACTTTATCAAAAATACACTACCTAACTTGGGGTTGGTACAAATGGAGAAGACCATCAAACAGGTGTTTAAGATAGACATCGATAAACAGTTATAGGCTTATGAAGTTGAGTACCATGTACTTCAAGAAGAACTTATTGATTCCTTTTCTCTCAGTGACAACCAAAAAATGGATAAATTAGAGAAAACCAACAGCAGCTTACGCAAACAGAACTTTGACCTCCTTGAGCAATTGCAGGTGGCAAATGGTAGGCTACATCCAGAGCTTTGAAGCCACAGTAGAGAAGCTCCTGATTAATGAAAGCAAGCTGAAGCAGGCCATGTTGGCTCTGGAGCTGGAGAGGTCCGCCCTGCTTCAGATGGTGGAGAAGCTGCAGAGGTAGCCTACAGAGCCAGGCACTAGGGAGCCAGAGCCAGACTGCACCCAGCCTGAGGCCTCGGGGGACTAATGGTTCTGGAGAAATTGTACACTATTTCAACACTGTCCAGGCCTTAACTAGGAGAGAGAGAAGATGCTGGAGGGAGAAAACAAAGTGTGAAGCAAACTTCTCAGGGATCAAACTGGCTTGCCAACATGCAGATTCTTTTCAGTTCAAACTTGCAATTCAGAGGGCCCATGTCACAGTTTTTTTATTGTTTCAGGTTGTGATTTGTCCCTTCCTCAGCTTGATTATTGTACTCAGTAACTTTAGACGGCATGGACGGGAATAAATGGACCTTTTCTTTTCCTGGTTATTTCCTCTTTGAGTAGCACTGTGTTGTAAAGAGCATTTGTTATACTGGGTTCCAGAAGCAGGAGTGGCTCAAAGATGATCCCTCAGGCAAAGTGTGGGTCTGTCATTCAAGAGAGGGTTTGCGTGACCACACCCTCTGTCACCAGTGAGGTACAGTTGGCCCTTGTCTATTCTTATTATGAAAACCTAAGATGACCCTGGGGAAGGTCTGAAATTGATTTATTTAAATTGGACATCTTGATCACTTTTAAGTAAACCTGGCTACTATCCTTGGTATTTAAAAGGAAGTTTGTCTTTTTAAAATAGTTGAGTATTTCCATACAAATTTGCTGGTCTTTTAAGTGTAGTTGATCAAAGTCATGGTAGATAATATTTTAAGGGAAATCACCAGTGTTTAGACTCCAACTGTGTGACTGGAATGTAGCCTGCAGTTGGGCAGCCTGAGGTGTTTGCTTCTTCATGGAGGTTGCATTTCATACTATGGAGTCATGTATTTATCCTTTCCTATTGTATGATATACTGCAGCCACGTGTTCTTTTGAGTCAACGTCTTTTTGAACTCTTTTGAGTTCTTTTCACCCCTTGGATATCTAGTTCCTTGTAGAAGGAGCAGGGCACATCGAGATTTTTAGGGATGTCCAAGATTATAGGACTTTTAAAAAGAGATCAATCTGAACTTGCAATCAGATATATAGCAGCTGACAGTTTTCCAGAGGTAGAACATGTGTTTTGAACAGAATTCACAACCCAGCAGCAACTTCCTCCCCAGGATGATGAGGACTTATGTCTTCTAGCAAAATGCTGTTCATAGTTGCCCTGATTTCAGCTGGTCACTGTAAGGCCCCTTCCCTGTGATCTCAGAATGGGTTATTTTCTTACAAAGTGTTAGAGAAGAACTGTGCAGGCACAGCTTACTTCCCTGACAGCAGAATCATTTCTGGTCTTACTTATGTTTCTTGGGAGTTTCTTTTGACTCTTGTGGTGGTAGGGTCTCTTTTAAGTCCTGAATGAAAGCAGGGATTGCTATAGTTGGAGTCATTTGAATCTCCTGGCCATTTCAAAGGGAGACCAAAATGCTGTCCCCTGTGCCTGAATGGTTGGTTGGCATTTGAGAGTCCTTCCTGTTCCTCTGGGTCAGAGAATAGTGGTTGTCATGTTCCTTTGAGTCATGGTTTACCAAGATGACACAGTAAAGTCTAGAAGCTGCTATCCCACTGGTTCCACTGGATAGCTTGGATGAATGAGAGCTTCTTTCCATGTCATATTTTACTATTTGAATGTTTCATAATGTTGAATTTTGGACATCTTAATACCCTTATTAAAAAATATTGATGCTGCATTAAGTAAGAAATAAGAAAGCAGTAAAACAATAAATAATCTAAAAAAAAGAAATCTGGAACTTTATTACTGAGAGAAACCTAGCAGCTAGATTCTAGCTCATGATAAAGTAACAAATCTAAATTTATTTGGAATAAAATGCAACTAATAATATGACCAAAACATTTTTAAAATTTAAATTCATTGATTCTTTCCAAAATACTGACATAAAAAGATTCTATTATAAATTAGAAGTTTACTGTTCTGTTACATTTTTTTCTCAACAGGATTCATGGGATGGCCAACATATTCCAGTACTTTTCTCCATTTTTTGTGGCTTATTAGTGGCTGTATCCTATCATCTCAGCCGACAAAGCAGTGATCCATCTGTACTTTTGTAAGTGAAATCAATTGTTATTGTTAGAGAAATTTAAATAAGTTAACATTTCTTTTAAAGAACTCCCAAGCCTCTTTTCCCAATGCCTTTCCAAAGTGCTGGTGGCCTAGTCTATCTATAATCCCTATTCAAAATGTATTAACATTGGGTCAATTCTAACCATCTTTGCTGAAAATGTTAGGTTTTTTTCCCTCCCAAGTATTAAAACTGTGTTTCAGTAAAAAGATTTTTACTATATTGCTGTTTATGATACCTTTGACTTTTTAGGATTTTCTGTTTCCTTTTGATTAAATATACTTGGGTCACTTGGTTTTCTGTCATAAACTATCATTTGCATTACTTTTTTCAGGTTATATATGTATTTTCTATTAATTATTTTCTCTTGATTTTTAAAAATGTAAAGCTCTTTGGTACAATCCAAGATTTTTCCAAAAACAGAAGAAAAAAATCCGGAAGACCCTCTGTCTGAAGTAAAAGACCCACTGCCTGAAAAACTTAGGAATTCTGTTGTAAGTTTCAGTTGTTTAATTTAACTATAAGTCTTAAATGTTAGACAGTTGATTTTATTGTATAATGAATACTTTTGAAAGTCTTTAGTAATTAGAAGAAAATATATAGTCCCATTGAGTGGGGTTAGTTGTACATTGTTGATTACCTTTACTCCAATTTTTAACATGCAAGTTGAACATCCTTAATTCAAAAAACCCCAAATGCTCTAAAATTCAAAACTTTTGAGTGTCAGCATTATGCCACAGTGAAAAATACCAATCCTGACCACAAGGGATCAGTCACAGTTAAAATGTAGGTAAACTAAAAATAGTATTTAAAATTACCTTCAGGCCATCCTGCATATGAAACATAGATGAATTTTGGATCCCATCCTTAAGATATCTCATTAGGTAAATGTAAATATTCCAAAATAAGAAAAAATCCAAAACATTTCTGAACCTACGCATTTTGTCTAGGGGATACCCAACCTTCATAAGAAATGTTCATTCCTTAAACTTTGTTTCTATATAGAATAATATGGCATTTATTCATTTATTCATTTCCAGGTAAGGGAAAATGGAGTAATTTTATTGGTCATAGAGTTTTTTTTCATCCTGTTTACACTAGACTAGACTAGACTCTGAAAGATGAGTAAAATACTCCTTCTTTGCCCTTACTCATTGTCAAATGCAATCCAAAAATATTACATGGAAAATTCCAGAAATAAATAATAGATAACTTTTAAATTGCATGCCATTCTGATTTGCATGATGAAATCTTGCACCGTCTCAGTTGAGACATGAACCTCCCTCTGTCTAGTATGTCTATGCATATCTGCTACCTGCCTGTTAGTCACTTAGTAGCCATCATGGTTAGCAATAAAGTATATAGGGTTAGATATTGTCTGTGATTTCAGGTATCCAGATAAGGGGGAAGTACTGTGTTAATGTAAATTAGATTCATTGTGTTTTTATTATTGATTAAAAACTATGGACAGGAATATATCTCTAATACCAGTGGCTTAGGCAGGAGGACAAGTTCAAGGCCAGCCCAGACAAATTAACCCCTGTCTTAAAATTAAATTTTAAAAAAGAAATAGGAATGTGGCTCAGTGGTAAAGCATCTCTGGGTTCAATCTCCAGTACCACACACAAAAAAATAACTATGTCCTTGTAAGTGTCTTACTAGTCCTCTAGGGCATTTTATTTGCCAAGGGCAATTTGAAAAGTTTGTGCATTTTCCATGTTAAAGGAGAGAACAATAGCCAGATCTATCTTAATATACTTAAGTAAATTCAGTAATTCTCTTATGTTTCTAATTTAGTAAATTACAATATTGTTTATTTTCTTTGATTAATTATTTGAAGATGAATTCTATAGATTCATATCTGTTTTATGGAACAGAACAGTATTCTCTAGTTTTTAGATTATTTCCATTGTGAAAGACAAAATTTACATAAGAATCAAATAGGGCATACTTTTAACTATTAGTGGATATGAGCTAGAGAAAACTTTAGAAATTCAAAACTACCTCAAGATATAATTGAAATAGTTTTTTTTTCTGACTTTAGTTTCCATGTTAGCAAAGGATATTTCATGTTAAGCATAAGAGGAGGTTCTGAATCTAGTTTATATCAGAAATATCAAGAGGTTTCTGGGTTTTTCTACATGTGCAGCATTACTAATCTTGAAAATGCAAAATATTCCTAAATTGATGCTTAAAATGTTTCAGATTTTGGAGCATTTTGAACTTTGGCTTTTTGTTTTAAGGATTCTCAATTGGTATAAAGTTCTAGGTAAATATTCTTAAATGTGAAAGATTCCAAATTTTGAAATGGTCACAAGCATTTCAGTTAAGGGGTACTCAACCTGTATAACCTCTAAGGACATATGCATGTGGTTTTAACATTTCAAAAGACCAATGAAAATATAACTTACTAAAGGGAGATAACCTAAGTTAGATATGATAACTTAAGTATCTAATTTCTTTTCTTCTATGTAAAGCTCTTGACCAGTAGCGGGGAAAATACCTTCATTCTAAAAGACTATTGCAATATGTTTAGAGCATGCAAACTGGTTGTTTAATTTCCTTGACACTATAGATAAGGAAAGAAATTGAGGAAGAAAATAAGATTTACTATAATAATCATTATATTTAAGAAATATGTAGAAGTGTTAAAGAGTATCAGTGAAAAATTATTTCTCAAACGTTGCCATTTGGGAATAAAAGACAGATTTCTGAATCTGTTATTATTTCTTTTTCTTGTTCCACAGAGTGAGCGTTTACAGTCTGACCTAGTGGTATGCATTGTAATTGGTGTGCTGTATTTTGCTATTCATGTAAGCACGGTGTTCACAGTATTACAGGTAAAGGAATCATTTTATTCTTTCAGTTGGGGGAAAATAACCTTTGAATTCATTTCTGATTTTGATTATAATGTTTGTCAATAGCACTGAAATATATGACTTTTCATTTGGTTTTAACATATATTTATTTTCTCATGCCTTTTCTGGGTCATGGCTTTAAGTAATCCCCAACTTAGGATCTTTTATGATATTGCAATCTTCTGAGGTTTGTTGTTTATAGGATTCAGTTCCTTTCCAGGTAGTTCTCCCCATAGCAGGCCTGAGTGTCCTCATGAAATGGGAACTGGTTTCCCCTGGAACAATGATCCTAGAGAAAGAAAGTCCAAGACAGAAGCTGTGCTTTTATAACCTTATATTGGAAATGACACATTGGTACTTGTGCCATATTCTATTGGTCACATAGACAAACCCTGGTATAATGTGGGAAGGATCCAGGGAACCAGGATCATGGGGACCATTTTGGAGGCTGACTACCACAGTCCACTCTCTAGCATCCATGACTTGCATCCCTCCCATATGCAAGATGCCCTTATTATCTTCTAAAAAACCCCAAAGTCGGGGGTGGGGTTATGGCTCAGCAATAGAGCGCTTGCCTCACACGTGCAAGGCCCTGGGTTCGATCCTCAGCACCACATAAAAATAAATAAATAAAATAAAGTTTAAAAAAAACCCGAAGTTTTATTTCTAGATAGCTGGAAAACCTAGAACCTTATTATCTAATCAGGCTCAGATATGGAAGAGACTCCTCAAGAATTCCTTAAGGATAGTTCCTTCTACCTGTGGGCCACGTCATTACCATAGTTACTGTAGATCTATATTTCCTTCTACCTGAAAGATTTACTAGAACATTTCTTATAGTATGAATCTGTAAATTCTTTCAGCCTTTGTATTTCTGAGAAAGTTCTTATCTTACCATTGGTTTTGAAAGATACTTTACTATGTGTAAAATTCTAAGAAGGCAGGTTTTTTTCTTTCAGTATTTAAAGATGTTGTTCCATTGCTTCTGGCTTCCATTGCTTCTGATTTGAAAGCTGCTGTTACCTTTATTTAATTTTTTTTGGTAATGGGATTGAACCCAGAGGTGCTTTACCACTAAATCACATCTCCATCCCTTTTATTTTTATTTTGAGACAGGGTCTTACTAAGTTGCTTAGGGCCTTGCTTAGTTGCTGAGGCTGGCCTCAAACCTGTGATTTTCCTATCTCAGCCTCCAGAGTCCTTGGGATTATAATAGTCTTGTGCCACTATGCTCACAAGTTATCCTTATCTTTATTCCTCTGTAGATGACCTTTTTCCCTCCTCTATTTCTTGTAAGATTTTCTTTTATCATTAGTTTTGAGTCATTGGATTATGGTGTGCCTTCATGTAGATTTCCTCATGTTTTTGTGTTTGGGGTTTAAACTTTTCATTAAATTTGGAAAATTTTAGCCTTCATTATTTCAGATGTTTTTGCCGTTCTTCTCCTCCTGCCTTTCCCAGCTTGCCGCTTCCTCCACCCTGTCTTCACACTGCTTCATGAACTCCAAATATGTACAGCTTTGCCTTCCGAGAATATTTCAGTTATCAGATGCTCTATTCATTTTCATCCTTTTTTTCCCCTGTGTTTAATTTTAAACGGTGTCATTGATAGGTCTTTAAATTCACTAATCTTTTTTTCTGTGTATGTGTAATCTGTCATTAATCCCACTTTTTAAATCTCAGAATTATAATTTTTTATAATTTATCATTTTTAATCTCTAGAAGTTTATTTAGGTCATTTTAAAAAATATGTCTCCCTGGGCTGGGGTTGTAGCTTAGTAGTAGAGCACTTGCCTAGCATGTGTGAGGCAGAAGGTTCGATTCTTAGCACTACATAAAAATAAATTTAAAGAAAGGTATTGTGTACATCTAAAAAAATTTAAAAAATAAAATACCAAAGCTTTTCTATGTCAAATAAAAATCAGAAATGTCCACCTTCCTTACTTGACTTTTTGAACATAAAATATTCTGTTACAACTCTTAATGTCCTTGTCTACTAATTCTAACATCTATATCACAGTTTAGTTCTTATTAACTGATTTTCTTACCCTCTCTAGGGGTCATAGTTTTCTGAGTCTGTGCATACTCAGTAATTTTTGATTGAATGTCATACTATAAATATTACATTTAGGTGTCAGATAATTTTGTATTTCCAGAAATATTCTTGAACTTTTTTCTGGAATACTGTTAAGCACTTTTTAACAGTCTGAACCTTTCAGGCCTTAATTTTAATGTTTCTGAGGTAGGACTAGGGCCTCATGTGTACCAGAGCTGGTATTCCCCACTACTGAGGAGAATATCCTTTTGAGGTCTCTTCTCGGTGCTCTGTGAATCTTTAGCTCTTTCAGTCTGGCTTGTGAGAGCAGGTACTCTCCTGCCCTATCTGAGTGCTAGGTAATATCTCCACTCCCTTTGTGAGCTTCTTTTCCTGCCCTTGTGTAGTTTCCTCACTTGCATGCAGTGGTATTTTCCTGAATATTCCAAGGGAACCCTCTGCAGATCTCCAGAGTTCTCCCTCTAGGTGGCTTTCTCTCACTGTCTCTTCTGGTGAAGTCTAGCCACCTGATCTTTCTAAACTTTAGAGTTCCACATCCTTATCTCACAGTGTGCTTGGCTTTTCTTGGGTTCCCCTCCCTGTGGGACAACCTGGAGACCCAGGGTAGGAAGCTGGAGCATTCATGCTCACCTCCTTTATTCCCTTCCTTCAGGGTTCAGGCTTATTTCCTGTGTCTCATCTGTCACAGACCATTGGGTCATATGTTTTATTCAGTCTGATAGTTTAATATGATTGTTTAATATAGAAGCAAAGACATAATTATTTAATTTTATTTAATATTTCAAACATTATAATCAAACTATTAGTCTGTGACCACTTCCAAACAAATACGGTTCAGTGGGTCATCAAGGTGCAAATGGAGGCTCCTTCACATCCAAGTGGTTCCAGAATGTCTAAATGTGACTTACATAGAATATTTGAAGAGAGAATACTCAATTCCCTCTTTTGTACATAGAATTCAAATAATATACAGTGTGAAGGAACAAATAAAGTGGAATACTTTTTTTTTTTCTGCTCTGCTCTCAGACTCAGTTTTACTCCGTTTATATCCTTTATCTCTGCTAGTTAAAACAACTTGATTACATTGCTCTGAAATTGTATATAACATTTTTGGGAGCAGGAAGCAGTACAACTCCAATCACACTCAGTAGTGTGAGACACCAAAGGAAGTAGTTTACACATTTAAAATACCTGTAACATAAGAACAGTCATTATCTTTCATGGCTTGATTTTAATGAGCTTTATGTTTCATGCTACATAACTTAGAAATGTAACTATGATAAATGTTTAGTTCTTAGGTTCTAAAACTGACTTTGCTGTTCTCTATTATCAAATGGAAAATTGCACCCCCAGTTGAGAGGTTCCAAAGTGAGTCTTAAAGTCACTCCTAATTTTCTCAACTCTTTTTCTTTTAAAGCCTGCTCTCAAGTTTGTGTTATATGCATTGGTTGGCTTTGTGGGTTTTGTAACCCACTATGTGCTGCCTCAAGTTAGGAAACAGCTACCATGGCATTGTTTCTCTCATCCTCTGCTGAAGACCGAAGAGTACAATCAGTATGAAGTTCGAAGTAAGTATTTCCTTAATATTTTTTTTTTATTAATACTAAGGTTGTGTTCTTTTTACTAGGCTGATAGATGACTAAGTATGTATCATTGGAAAACAGCTTGGCTATGCTTCTTGTCCTTAAATTTGAACCTATTAATGAATTAGATCTTTTTCAGGATGATGGTTTTCTTTTTGTTTGAGTGTTTGTTTTTGTTTTTTGGTTTTTTTTTTTTTTTTTTTTTTGGTAGTGGGGAATTGAAAAGGTCTTTGTTGTTATTTCTGCCAGTGACACTAGGTCCTACCAGAGTTTAAAAAACCAAACAAACAAACATTTTTTAATTGCTGTTTTTAGTTCAGAATTTGGGATAAACTATAAAATGACTCAAAAAGAGACATAAGGCCTGTATGGCAAGCTGTTGCTTCATTTTTCTTTCCTTTGTAAATATTCACTTCTTTTTCATTGGCCCCATGACCAGTGTTATGCTATACTTCCTCATTTTAGAGAAATAAATGTTCATATCTAAGCCATTTATTATTGTACTAGTGATGAAATAAACCAAAATTTTCTTCACAGACTTTTCTTTCAATTATGAAATTGCTATAAAAGGAGAAATAAACCTCTCCGTCATTTGAAGATGCATTAACATTTTTAGAAAATTCTGAAGCCTTTGAAAACTTTCTGTAAAAAACTTGACTTTAGGGCTGGGATTGTAGCTCAGTGGTAGAGCCTCACACACTTCATGTGTTAGGCCCTGGGGTTTGATCCTCAGCGCCACATAAAAATAAATAAATAAAAGTATTGTGTCCATCTACAACTAAAAGGAAAAAATAAAAAATAAAACTTGACTTTATATTCTCAAAGCAAATTTCCTGGGCCTTTTAGTGAAATTGATTGAAGCATGATGCCACTTTAACCTTCATCACCAGTTGGATCTGCAGGCGATAATACAACACTAATATGTAGATTGCATTAGCAGCACTGTGAGGACCTTTTACAAAATATGTGCTCTTTAAATAAGGGTTAACAATATGAAATTATTAGAATCAGTACTCACTCGTTCCCTGCATCATGGAAGTAACTCAGAATGAGATTTTTTTTTAATTAGCATTGCTTTTATACATAAATGACAGCAAATATATCTAATTTGTTTTAAAAAAGCACTTTTAATTAAATGCTTAATTGACCATATTGTTTATTTCTAACTTAAAAGTCTGAATTTTTTATAAATTTTGCATCAACCTGATGATTTTGAATTTTTGAAAGTACTAAATAGTAGTGAAATCATTTTTTTCTCCTACTGATTTTAGCAATTGAAAGAAAAATTATATTCATTAGAGAACTTATTAAAAGCCTGGAAATTGAGGCTGGGGCTCTGGCTCAGAGGTAGAGTGCTTGCTTACCATGCGTGAGGCACTGGGTTCAATCCTCAGCACCACATAAGTATAAAATAAAGATATTGTGTCCACGTATAACTAAAAAATAAATATTAAAAAAAAAGAAGCCTGGAAATATTGCTCTCAGGTAGCTGAAGAATTATGTATTAAATCTTGGATGTTATTCAAGATAGTTTATTGGAAATGAATGTTACTCTTATGAAGTATATGAATTCAAATAATAAATTCTCATAGGTTCTGAGATATTATAATTATATATATGTGTATATGTCTATATCTTAATATTTTAAAAATAAATAATAGATATTTATTTGGGGACTTGGGGCAGCCTAATAACATTCAGTAACCTTTTCTCTTTGAGATGTAGCAAAAAGTGAGAAAAAGTTAGTTAAAAACAGGTTTTAAGAATTAAAATTTAAGCCAGGCACAATGTAATCCCAGCAACTCGGGAGGCTGAGGCAGGAGGATCATTAGTTCAAAAGCCAGCCTCAGCAATAGTGAGGCGCTGAGCAATTTGATGAGTCCCTGTCTCCAAATAAAAATCAGAAATGGGCTGGGGATGTGACTTAGTGGTTGAGTGCCCCTGAGTTCAATTCCTGGTACCAAAAAAAAAAAAAAGAAAGAAAGAAAGAAAAAGAAAAAGAAAAAAAAAGAGAAAGAAAGAAAAAAAGAATTAAAGTTTAAAATGAAATTCATTTAAATATGTCATTTCCAAATAGCACGTTGGTAAGTATTTCACAATTAATCAGAGTTGACAATGATTAAAATACTAGATTTTTACATTTTTATTTAAAGTGTAGAGCTAATTTGATTTGTGAGAGTTTCCTTTCTTGTCACATTGCCAGACTACTTTATACATTGGATGACACATGATCTTCTTGACTTACATTGCCTTGTTAGATGCAGCTACTATGATGTGGTTTGAAAAACTTCATGTGTGGCTTCTTTTTGTTGAGAAGAATATTATCTATCCACTGATTGTTCTCAATGAACTTAGTAGTAGTGCAGAGACAATTGCCAGTCCAAAGAAACTGGATACAGAGTAAGTACAATAATCTTCTAGTCTAAGTCTGACTCTTGGGGACTGTTTCTAACAACAGTATTACAATACAGTGTCTTTGGTTGTTGATCAAGGTCCAGATATCCATCGAGTGTCTCTGTGGTAATTGGCATTGTAAGGTGAAAAATTCAGGTGAAATTTTGTCTTTCACTTCCCTTTTTGAAACATCTACTGTTGTTCTTAGCAAATTCACTACTACAAACATCTCATTGTCAACTGATATTTTATGAGAGGACATTTATTAAGGTTAATTTTTAATATTAGATGACAGGTCTGGGGGATGGCTGGTTTTGTGTACTGTGTAAGTTGTACCATATAGATGGTCAGTTGCCTTTTTGGTTATCCCATGGCCTATCCCCTACTGTAGATACATGTTTTGGAGTAAGCATTATGTTTTTTATGTGCTAAATGTAATTGACATTACAGTGATAGAAATACTGTGAAATTAGAGAACCAGATGACAGAATTACAATACTACCCATTTTTTAAAAACGTGCTTAGACTCATAGAGGATTAGAATTATAATAATACTGTTGAAAGAGAATATCATACTAATTGGATCCTTTCAAGATGTGATTTGCATTGTATATAAATAATTTTTGCAAGTTTAAATTTGATCTCTATATTGTAAGCCTAGTAAATTGGTCATTTTTCTAAAATTAGCGAAAGCTCCAGTGTGATCAGCCATGAGTTGATGGGTTGTGCCTTTTTTATGTTACAGATTAGGTGCTTTAATGATCACCATTGCTGGCTTGAAGTTGCTGCGATCCTCTTTTAGCAGCCCTACGTATCAGTATGTCACAGTCATCTTTACTGTACTCTTTTTCAAATTTGACTATGAAGCTTTTTCAGAGACCATGCTATTGGATCTCTTCTTCATGTCCATACTGTTCAGCAAGGTAATTTATCACTGAAAGGAATGTCTCTGCCTGCAAAAACTATCCCTCTAAGTAATACACTACTTTGTGAAGATTATACATATATTTCACTGATTTGTTGTCTTTCAATTAATATCTCTTGTCAGTTTACTTAGAGCATATTAGAATCCCTAAGCAATGCTAGTCATAGTGATTCATAAAAGGTATATTTTTTGCTATAATTAGGAAGATAAAATTAAGTTATATAGAGAAACATTATGTAGGATCTTCTAAAGCAGAGTGTGGTTTTGAATAATTTTAGAAAGATAAGTGGTAATAGTTGAATTTGGGTGACTGGATAGATAGAGGGAATAAATTCTAGTGAAGAATAACCTGCTAACTGAATGAAGACAGTAAGGCCATATGGGAGCAACCAGAAATTAACTTGACAGAATACTCTGAAACTTACAGAATGCTTCTAAAATTCATTATTTTCCTTCAGATAAGTGTTCTTATGCCCTTTATAAATGAGATGACAAAATCCAGATCTTCTGCCTCTTAAAGCAAGGATGTTTCTACTGAAACATACTACCTTTCTCAAATAGGTTGTATAGTCAGATTGTTTGTAAATTAAATAGTTAATTAGATTTTATGGTAACACTGACCACATACAAAGGACTTTGACATATATTATCCCATTTGATAGGTAACAGAGAGCTGAAGCAAATGAACAGCTACAAAATACAGTGAAAGTCCAATTTTAGGCAAGTTAGCCTGGTCAGCCACATTTGGGATGAAATGGGAAAGAGAACCTGAAGGTATGGAGAACAGTTTAAGAGTGTGACAGTGATTCAGATGTGACGGAGGTCTGACCTAGGATGGAACAGTGAAAATGGAAAGCAATTAATTCAAACAAGGTTTTAGTGGTAGTCATATTCAATATTATGATAAATACCCTTTAAACTATTTCAGTAATACATTTGTTTAATCACTGATTTATATGCATTTTAATCATTTATTTCCTCTTGTCAGCATGACTATTAACCAAAAGACAAAACCAAAAAGTGAATCCGAGAATTGTTTATATAAAGAAGCATGTGGTTTCCCAGAAACTGTGATACTGTGATTGAAAATTGTGTTGTGTCTTATACTAGTTGGAAATAAGTGAAAGCTGAAGTAAAACATAACCTAAGCAATATATGAACTACAGCTGGTACACTTAACTCTACATTAGTTTGGATTTTCTTAATCCTTTCATTTGATCCTACATTTGAAAATCCTTTTATTTTCAAATATTCTGGGGGGGGGGGAAACGTACCTTTTCTCAGAAGTATTCTAGATACATAGGCTATTAATTATTGAAAAAAAGCAGAGAAAGCTCTGCTCTTAAGGAGTTTGCCTTTTGTATGTCACTAGAAAGAACAGTGATAATAAGCAAGTAATATTTAAGAGATCTCTTTAGATATATTTTTATTCTAAGATATCATCGATTTAATAAACCTTTTAATTAAATGTAGACAAAAATGTTATTATCCACCCACTACACACCTATTTGAGTACAGTCTGCTTCACATTTAGTTTTCCCAAGTTACTCCTTTTAAGTAGTTCTAAAGACATCATGATAATATACATGTTTCTTCTACTTCATGTGGTCCTTTTCACATTAGTACTAGGATTATTAGCATGATTTTGACTCATGGCTAAAAATACTGGGATTCATCTGTATTTCTGATGGGGTTGAAATTGTAATTTTTTTCAGTTGATTGATTTTTCAGTGTTGGGAATTGAACCCAGGGCCTCACACATGCAAGCGAAGCCCTCTACCATTGTGCTATATCCCCCAGCCCTGATTTTTTTTTAAATTGGAAGTCAAAACAAGTAATTTGTAAATCAACTTAAGTACTTTAATAAGAGATGAGATGTTTGTGTCTAATCATGTCACCAAATTAGTCAAAATTTTTGCTTTTTAAGATTCTTGTGATCTATTTCAAGAGTTAGGTTTTGTATTGCCTGATGTGCAGAGACTGACTTGGACAAACACAGTATCCCTGTTTCAGGGTTGAAGATTGTTCAACAAAAATAACAGATTCAAAGTTAAATGACTAAAATGTGTATTATGTTTCCATTGACAACAATTGAAATTATGAACAAATGTCAGGTATATGCAACAAAATTCCTATGCAAACAGGCAGTGACAGCTGTATACAATTGGTATTTTCACACTCCTTTTGACATTGCCTTTGAAACATACTCGGTTTCCAGAACACTAAAATTTGAGGAAAATGTATTTTAGAATAAAATGTTTTACTTAAGCATTACAGATATCTAGATATATTTTTCCCCCCAAGGATTGTTATTTTGCTTCTTGCTACCTTTCTTCATTTTGCTTGTAAAAGTAGTAATATGACAGGCCAATAGAGGGCATAGAACTTTTTAAATTAATGAAACACAAATCCACAAGTCAGCTAGCCATCTTTGCTTAAAAAAAAATGATATTTTTATTTAAAAATAAGTTCAGCATTTTGGCAATAATGAATCTTTTCCTGTTATGCAAATGGCAGATAATTTCAGTGCAGTTTCTCTAGTAGGAAGAAAATATATTTCATAGGACTTTCATTTTCTAATTAAAATATCTGATTAAGTTTTTTGCTGATGGGTTTTCTTTTTCTCCTACAGCTTTGGGAACTCCTCTATAAGTTGCAGTTCGTATATACCTACATCGCCCCGTGGCAGATTACATGGGGTTCTGCTTTCCATGCGTTTGCTCAGCCCTTTGCAGTGCCTCGTATCCTTCAAATTAAAATTATGAGAATGGATAGTCATATCCCTGATGAGAATGTTGATTTAGAAGCAAAACCTTTCATAGGCATAGAATATAGGTTACTATATGTAAATTATGAAACACTCATTCTTTTTAGTTCTGATCTATCCTGATTTAGATTGTTTAACTTATATTAACATGTGTGGCCCACAGATCATCTAAACATGAGAAAAAGTTTTGTAGTTAAATAATGCTAACTTAAAATTCCATATTTTAAATATAAATTAATATGAATGTTATTAAAATCTAAAAATAAAAAATATTTTAATGTACACAGAATGTTTAGAAATATTTTTAATAAACAAAACACTTTTGCGATTATAATTGAACTGTCTGAAATTTTGTATTCTCTTCATTTCTTAAAAATATTTTCTAAATAATAACAAGGTTAATGATACAAGTTATGTTAAAAGGCAGACTTTGATACTTTTAAGGAAAATTAAACCTGAGCATTTCTTTCTAAATTGATACATGGACTTTTACCAAATATGTATTAGCAAATATTTATTTGGCTCCCTTCAAAGTATCAGATCAATTCATGTTTTCCTTGTTTTGTTTTTCTGTTGATATGCCCTTGTGGTGTCCAGTGACATCCTCTTTTGTATTTATATTGTGAACTTTATTTCTCTAATCGCTGTAATCTAAATGTGTTTGTGAATTTTTTTTTCTTTGTTCTTCATGTCTGTGTGTATGCATGCTCAAATGAATCTTAAGTTCCTTAACCACTTTTCCCATAGATTCAGCCATGTTGTTTATTCAGGCTGCTGTATCAGCTTTCTTCTCTACTCCACTAAACCCTTTTCTAGGAAGTGCAATATTTATCACTTCTTATGTTCGGCCTGTGAAATTCTGGGAGAGAGATTATAAGTGAGTAAACTAAAATGCTTAAAAGACAATTTTTTTAATAAGGAAAAACTATTGACAGCATTATTAGCATAAGTTATTTGTGGTTCATAATTGTGAATTTTTTGAGAGGGAGGGTACTGAGGATTGAACCAGGGACACTCTATCCCTGAGCTACATGTTGAAATAGTTTTGCTAAAAATTTATAAATATTTTTAAAATATGAAGATTATGTGATAGAATTGAGGGAAATCACTGTATCTCTTTTTTCTACTCATGAGATTTTTAAAAACATAATTTTAATTTAAGTATACTCATTTTTGCATCCTTTTTTCTTTCAGTGACATTTCTTAAACTTATTCCTCATTAATAATACTCTGAACCTTTATGCTACCTAATATTATAATGAATTACCTCATAGTTTTCTTAGCAGTAGCTGACTATTTGAGATCTAATTTTTTTAGTGGTGGCAGTAGGGTTGGGGGAGGTACTGGTGATTGAACCCAGAAGCACTTTACCCCTGAGCTATATCCCCAGCCTTTTTATTTTTTATTTTGAGACAGAATCTTGTTAAGTTGCTTAGAGCCTCTTTAAGTGATACTACCTTTGAACTTGTGATCCTCCTGCCTCAGCCTTCTGAGTCACTAGTTATAAGTATATGCTACTGTGCCCAGTGAGATCCAAATTTTTATGTTATCTCTGCTTTTTCATGAAGGAAAAGTTTTTAATGACCATTTTTGTACATAAAGTAGGTTTAGTTCCTTCGAAAGAGCTTATGCAAATTTATGATTCTGTTGGCCATCTCCACGAATGTTTTTTTTCCCTACATTTTCACACATTGGCATTTTTGCTGGGGAAAAATTGTGGTCTCATCTTTGAAACAGTGAATTGGCTTGTGGGTTTGAAATTTTGATTGCAGTTCCTTACCTAAAACCACACATAGTATTTCTCATTTTGGCAAATTTCACGGTTATTTGTATCCTATTCTGGACCAACTTCCAACCCAAAGTCATATCCTGTGATAGCAGTTATTTAAGTATTTTGGTCTCAGAATCCCTTAGTAATCTTAAAAATTGTTGAAAATTCCATAGGTTTAAGAATAACTATATTTTCCCACCAACCAAAAACAAATTGGAAGAATTCATTGTTTTTCAGCACTGCAAATCTTTTAATATCTGGCTTGTTAACAAACAGATGAATTCTTTTATCTGCTTCTGTAGTCATTCTGTTGTTGTTATGCAATTTTGCTTGAAATATATGAAGAAAATTTGGCCTCACTCAGGTAGTTGAAAGAGGAGTATTTCCATAGACATTTAAAGCAATTGTGGATATTTTTTCCTTGATCCTTCACTAAAACTCAACAAATGGTAGACTCTTAAAAGTAAGCACAGTGTGGAATTTAAATTGTATCTGTATTTTTGGAATTCTGTAACATCAATATTTATGTATCTATCTTGTATTTTGAATGAATCTTTTTATTACGCATGTATTATAACATATTATTCACTTAGAAAAATATTGTTTTACTGAGTAAAAGACATCTTCTAAATGTTGACACAGTTCTTTATGTAGTGCTTAAAAAATATATTCATTAATATTACTACCAATGTCAAAAGAAATAATAAAGTATTGGGAAGCCATCAGGCTCATGGTGATGGATACAAGGTTTTTCCACATTGTAAAATTTTGCTTGAATTTTGTCAATGTGAACAGATATTACCAGTTGTTTTCCTTGAAATGACAGATTCATTTTCTTTGTTGTTGAGAAATGTTTATTAAATAACCCATATGAATAATTTTCAATTTCCTCAACAGCTGTTCAAGTAAAAATGGTGTGTGTGTGTGTGTGTGTGTGTGTGTGTGTGTGTGTGTTCTTTTTTTTTTTTTTTAAGTTGCTAGCTTGGCTTATAATTCTAATGATTGCACACATGCTTTCCCTCAGGACAGCCATTCAGAATGCAGAAGTGCTTTCTCTGTATTTTCTCAGAGAACATTAAAGAGGCCATACTAAGGAACTGAGATATAATAAAATTCACATTTTTACGGCCTTATTAGGGAATATTTTAAGTGAAACTGTCCATTTGTTGTTTTTTTTTTTTTTTTTTTTTGTGCATGTATGGCAGTGAGGGATAGTACTGTTTGGTGTTGCTGCCTTGATTTGTGTTCAAACATCAGCTGTTTTACCCACTGTGCTTCTGCACTTTCAGTGCAGTTGTCAAACCAGGGGAAAGGGGCCAATAACAGCTCAGCATCATTAAAAGAATAGTTTTGTGTTTTTATATTTTTTTTTTGTAGTTGGTAGATGGACACAATACCTTTATTTTATTTATTTATCTTTATGTGGTGCTGAGGATTGAACCCAGGGCCTTACACATGCTAGGCAAGCACGCTACCACTGAGCAACACCCCCAACCCTAGAAGAATAGTTTTGATCTGGAAAAGTCCTTGAAAAAATCCTGGTTTCACAGTCTACATTTTTGGAACAACCGTTCTAAAGACTAGACACAATACCACTGAGCTTTAATAGGTATGCCTTCCCCTTGCAAAGAATGTTTTATGTACTGTGAATTTCTGAGAACTATAAGCAGCCTGCATTTTTTCATTCTGGTCTCTTACCCCTCCCCGCACTGTACCACCCCTGTATGTCTTTTTACACACTCTGCAGTTACATCTGCTAGGGGAGAAAAACCTGCTATGTTTATGTGTGGTAAAGGTTAAAAGACTGTCTGTAAAATTGTGCTGCCAGCTAGGAATGTAGCTTAGTGGTAGAGTATTTACCCACCATGCATGAGACGGGCTCGAGCCCCAGAACTACAAAAAGCAAACAAAGTGTGCTGCCAAGGAATTTATCAATATATTAGGAACAGAGATTTTCCTAAAGCAATATTATTTGATCTGGATCCTATAGTTCCCTCCTTGTGTTTCCTTTGGTTTCCGTTTTGGGTTTTGCAGTACTGGGGATTGAACTCGGGAATGCTCTACCACTGAGCTATAAACCCAACCCTTTATGTTTTGTATTTTAAGACAGGATCTCAGTTGCCCAGGCTGTCCTTAAATTTGTTGATCCTCTTGCCTCAGCTTCCCAAGTTGCTTGGTTTATAGGCATGCCACTGTGTTCAGTTCCCTTACTCTTATTAATTTTTTTTAAGTGTAAAGAAATTAAATGTGTTTTATTTTGTCCTCTTTAGCACAAAACGAGTAGATCATTCAAATACCAGATTGGCTTCCCAGCTTGATAGAAATCCAGGTAATAACTCTATTTGTGAGTAAGGCCTTACATTAAAGATTTTATTTGTCATGTGTATGTAATATGTAACTATACATTTATTTTTGTTAGAATTCTTTGAGTTTCAACTAGTCATTTTTAAAATAATATCATTTGCTTTGTTTTACTTTAGCAAAGTATAGTATATATGAATTAGAGTATCTCCAATTGGTATGGTTATCTTTTTTTTTTTTAAATGAGATAGGTTCTTAATCTGTTACCCAGGCTGTCTTAAATTTGTGATCCTCTGGCCACCAGAGCAGCTGAAATTACAGGCATATGCTACTATACCTGGCTTATACCTATCCTTAATAAAATGCATTTAAAGAATGTTGATGGGAAATTTTGAAACACCATTGAAAGGTTATTCTTACATAGATTAAAAAGTAGAAAGCATTTAAAGTAAAATTGGTCAAGTGTGTTGAAGGATATACAGCACATTTCATTAATATGTTGGCTTCTACCCGTCCCTGAATTCATAAGTAAATGTTAATGTAATGTTAGTTTTTTATGTATCGAGTTGTCATCTATGAGGGACCAAATAACCACTTAGGATATGGCTTGAATGGGTGGCACTTTGGTGGCATTACCATTATTTAAAATCTGGTTCTTAGTTTTATTATTTGGGAAACATGATTTTATCGGGCTCTCCAATAGTAATCTGCCAGAGAAAATGAATTTCCCTGTCACAGTTGTGAAGGACTAACAAACAGCCAGAACCTAAGTGTGTTAAAGAGACATTACTCTCAAATAGACTGAAATATTTGTATCTATTTGACTTATAAGTTTCCTTGAAAATACTATATGCATCTGAAAAACCAAACTATAAGGATCTAATTGTTTTTTTTTAAAGAGAGAGAGAGAAGAGAGAATTTTTTTAAATATTTTTTTTTCAGTTTTCGGTGGACACAACATCTTTATGTGGACACACATCTTTTTATGTGGTGCTGAGGATCGAACCCAGCGCCCCGCACATGCCAGGCAAGCGTGTTACTGCTTGAGCCACATCCCCAGCTCTCTAATTGGTTTTTTAATTTTAATACTTGATTAAGGAATACTAGCTGTTTGATATTAATGACTGTTACCATCACATTCTGGTAGAGAAAAGAACCATCTCAAGTCTAGTGGATACTATAAGGGGCTGGAATTGTCCTGATGCTTCCCACAGGACAAAATCACTTTTGTATTGGGCATGCATAGAGTTAGATACAATCATTTTACTGCCATTAGAACCTAGGGTTCCCCTTTCATTATTTTAATATTTAGTTTGAGTTTAAAGTAATTACTAAGGTTTGACGTTTTGCCATTCTCTAGTACTGTCCTTTGGGGTACCCACTTACAGGGTGTTGCTTTTGATGGGTTACTTCTAGAGGAGGCCATCTCATTCATGCTGTTTTATACTAATGTTTTTCTTACAGGAGAACCCTAATGTACTATTTGTAGGTTCTTTTTTTCTACATTTGCATGTACAGTTTATTTTTGCTAAATATCAAACATCTTGATATTCAGGATCTTTTTGACTAACTTCTCTTTGTTCGGACTGTCTTGATCAAGTCTTATATATTTTACCCACTTCCTTTACCAAATAATCTTTTTGTTCTCCTTCTGAATATTTTCTTTTTCATTTATCTGTATAGTTTTAATTTTAAGGCACATGTCATTGAATAGCAGTAACTGTACATGAATTATAAGTAATGGACTGTTAAAAAGGTGGAAAAG
Source organism: Ictidomys tridecemlineatus (assembly GCF_052094955.1). NCBI lineage: Eukaryota > Metazoa > Chordata > Mammalia > Rodentia > Sciuridae > Ictidomys > Ictidomys tridecemlineatus. The sequence continues at coordinate 94,008,918 of NC_135481.1, forward strand.
TTTTTAGATTGTATCTAATCAAATTCCCACATTACATGGATGGGAACCCTAGGAGAAGTTATGTAACCTCTCTCAATTCTGAAACCTCGCTCATTATCCTGTTTCATTTTTATGTAGAAATTGTAAGGGTATGAGTATTATTTATCTATTCAAGTAAATATAAATACAACCTGAGCTGGAAGTTAGTATTGATATTTTTAACAATCTCATTTGTCAGTGTGAAAGGGACTAAGGTAAAATCTAACATTTTGGTTTTTTGTTTAATCCCTTCTTGTAGGATCAGATGACAATAATCTGAATTCCATCTTCTATGAACATTTAACCAGATCCCTGCAACACAGCCTCTGTGGTGATTTGTTACTGGGACGGTGGGGAAACTACAGTACTGGGGATTGTTTCATCCTTGCCTCTGACTATCTCAATGCATTAGTACACCTTATAGAAATAGGCAATGGTCTCGTCACTTTCCAGCTGCGGGGCCTGGAATTCAGAGGTAGGACATTCATTCATCTTTTATTTTTATACTGTACTTCTTTTCAACAGCATCTAAATTTTGTGTGTTTATATCTCAAATTGAAAGTGTTCATAAAATTAGATTTTTGGGATTATGGAATGAGAAAAGTTGTCAAAAGATTAATTATTAGCCCCTCGCCCAATTTCAGAGTCACTAGAGAGTAATTTTTTGGTATTGCATTATATGTGAATGTAGTAGTATTAGTATACAATCGACTTATTTACCTGGAGATATTAAACTTCTATTGCTCTTTGCTTGGTCTTTTGCCAGGCCCTTTTGTGATAAATTGCATGTTTGCTCAATGGCTAGTGGCATAGAATGTTGTGTTGTGTGAGACAGAGTGGTTGACTGAGTGATGTTCATTGAGTCGCCATGCCATTGTCCTCAACAATTTTTTTCAATTAAAAAGTGAAATTCACCTAAAATTAACCACTTAAAATGAAGAAATCACTGGCATTTTGTACATACATTTGCAGTGTTCTGCAACTCCCACCTGTGTCTAGTTCCAAATAAAACCTCATGTCTATGAAGTAGTTACTCCTTATGCCTCTTCCACATGCTCTCCACAGTTTTATTTACTGACAAATGAAACTGTTTCTTCACAGAAACTGGTACATTCAGAAACATATCAGCTTGTTGTTGTCAACTCCTAGAAGTTAAATAACTTCTTTTTTGTTTTGTTAAATAGAGCTAACATTTGTTACACACACTGTGTGCCAGATACTGTTCTGTGCACTTTACCTGTATTAACTCATTTTTTTCCATTTTTTAATAGTTGTACATAATGATGGGATTTATTTTTGCAGTCATACAGGCACACAATATAACAACATAATTTGGCCAATATCACTCCCTAGCAGTTTCCCTCCTCCCCATCTCCTACTCCTTTGTCCCTTTCCTCTGATCTCCCTTTGATTTCTGAGATCTGCCCCCACCTTCCTTTTCCTTTTTCCTCTCTAGCTTCCACATAAGAGCGAAAACATAAGTTTCTTGACCTTCTGAGTTTGACTTATTTCATTTAACATAATGATCTCTAGTTCCATCCATTTTCTTGCAAATGATGTAATTTCATTTTTCATTATGGCTGAGTAAACTTCATTGTGTATATATACTACAGATTCTTTATCCATTTCTCTTTTGATGGACACCTAGACTGATTCCACAGTTTGGCTATTGTGAATTATTCTGCTATAAACATGGTTATACATGTATCACTGTGGTTTTATTACTTTAATTCTTCAGGATAAACACTGAGGAGTGATAAAGCTGGGTTGTATAATGGTTCCATGCCTTATCTTTTAAGGAACCTCCATTCTGATTTCCATAGTGGTTGTATTAATTTACAATCCCACCAACAGTGTAAAAGTGTTCCTTTTTCTCCACATCTTAAGTTGAATAACTTCTTTTTTTATTTAAATAGTTTTAGTTGTAGATGGACACAATACCTTTATTTTATTTACTTATTTTTATATGATGCTGAGGATCGAACCTAGTGCCTTACACATGCCAGTCAAGTGCTCTACCACTGAGCACCAGCCCCAGCCCCCTTAAGTTGAATAACTTCTAAGCATAAAATAGAAACTTCTTTTATAGGAATTTCAAATCCTGTGTTTGAATATCTTTTGGTGTATGGGAACATTTGGACTAAAGAACTTTAGAGAGTTTTTATTCTATCCTAAGAAGTTTTTTGTAGTGTTTTTAGTCTGGAGTAGGAAATAAGAAAACATTTGACTAGGAAGAGAATCAATCAGATCTCTGCCCTAAAGGTTAATTTTTACCTTGCTATTGAATCAGAAAGTTTGTTATGGAGTTCTGTGGTAGAGCAAGTGTTTATCTAGAAACCATTCTGTTTTTGTTTTTATAGTTGTAGATGGATAGAATGCCTTTATTTATTTATTTTTTAGTGGTGCTAAGGATCAAACCAAGTGTCTCGCACATGATAGCCAAGCACTTTGCCACTGAACTACAGCCCTAGCCCTAGAAACTACTCTGTTAACTAGTACTTATACAGTGCTCAAATTGTCATAAATATTGATATTTTTCATTTGTAACCCTTTGTCTCCCCTCTTCTGTTCCTAAAATATTCTCTTCTTGTCAGGTGAATGTTTGATTCTGCCTTTCCATCCCAACCTTGCACCTTTATTCCATTTACTCTGGACCTTAATTCCATCTACCCCCATCCTGTTTAAATGTAATCCAAGTGGACTTATGTAAAAGTCTACACTGTACCCTCAGACTTACTGCTGCTAGAACTTTTAACTTCCTTTAACTTTTGGGACCTGAGGATTTCACCTAGTTTTTTAACTTAATTAAAACAACAACAACAAAATGCATGGGGAGGCTTTTTTCTAGCCTTTACTTTGGTGAAATGGAAGAAGGTCTTTTTATCACTTGGTCTTATCTACTATCGTACTTATCTACTATAATATTGATGATAAATTCATCAAATCAAAAAATGATACAAATTCTCATTTTCCCAACTTTCCCTCTCTGGTACTGAATAGATTGAAATAAGTTTTTGGACAAATGCTTGGCTGTTCAAGCTGTAATTGTTTATCAATCAAAATTCAAGTCAAATTTGAAAACATACTATCCCTTACTATCTAAACACATGGCTAGATTTGGATAGCAAGGATAGCTGTAATTCATTCAGATGTTGTGTTGGTATTTGGGTTTTCTTTTTCTTTTTTTTTAGAGTTGATCATGTCCTTCCTGTGCATGAAAGTTTTCAGTGACTCCTGATACACTTAAATTAAAATTCAAATACTCTAACACATCCTACAATGCTAAATGATTTGGGTTTGCCATTTTCTGCATTCTCACTCTACCCCACTCTCCTCGCCCACTCTAGTCACCTTTCAGTTTCTTAGATGTGTTCAGTTCTTAACTAAGAACTCCTTGTCACCCCACATTTTCTCCCCAGAAAGCCCCATCATCTCCCTTATCCCACCAACCTCCCATCTGGCTAATTCCTTAATTATACTTAGGGATTACCCTACGGGTCACTTTGCAAAGAGCCTTCCTGACCACCTGTCCCACATGATTACATTTCATCTTACCTTGTTTTAATTTTCTTAGTTCTTATCACAGAAATAATTTTATACTTATTTATGTTTATTTGTTTAAAGTTTATTTCTTCTCTAGCCCTGGGGGTTGGTAAACTTTTCCTGTTAGGAGTTACATGGTAAATATTTTAGACTTTCTGCCCTTTCTCTGTTGGATACTCTTTATTGTTGTTTTTAAATAATCTTTAAAAAATACAAAAACAATCCTTAAATTGGATTTGGCCAAGGCTGAAGTTGGCCAAACTTCAGGGGCAGAAATCACATCTGCTTCAATTGTCATTTTGTTTTAGCACTTATCACACACAGCAGTTAGTATCTAATAACTTTGCTAACATTGTAGATTGACTAAAATGCTGTCTTCTCCTTTTCATTCCAGAACTCTTCATGGGTGTGATTATGTTCTTGCTCCTCAAATATTGATGTGATTCTTGGTTATCATTGTTATCCCTTGTCCCACCTACTTCCTTCTACCCCAAATATTATTCTACCCCAAGAGTATTCTCTTGCCAAACAAATATGTGGATCTGTTGAGTGTTTTGGTGTATTTCTGGGGTATGCTCAATTACACAAATTTAATTTTGGTGGTTAATTTTAAGCAGTATTTAACTGAACAGATTTTTTGATAAATTTCCTATAGGTCTTAGTTAAACTCATTCATGTATTTTTTTATTTCCATTTTTATTTTACCAATAATTTCAAGATTATTTGCCCTGCAAGTCTTATGTGAAAAATTAGAGTTACCAGTTTATTCTCCATATTATAAATTTCTGATTACAGCATCTACCGTTGTCACTATTTGTGTTACTTGTATCAAGAACACTTTTCCAATTCTAAATTACCATGTCAAAAGTTCGTTATATTGATTGTATTCTTTTACTTTTTATTCAAATTTATTTGAATATGTTCACTTTTCAAGATTTTTAGTTCTTTTCATTTTTACTTCTAATACTTACTCTGAGTGGCTGAAAGACATAGCTAATCCAAGGAACAATTGGGATGGTTTCTCATAGATATGCTAAAATCACTTTGCAAATCTCAAAATTCTTCCTTCAATTATAAATATTCTTATACTTATTATTGACTTTATTTTCTGAGGAAAATATGTTACAGGGGTATGTTGAAGCTGTAGATAGTCTCATGGGAAAGGGGTTGATATATGAGAACAAAAACATCCTCCTTAAATTTAATTATCCCATTCACTTATTCTGCTACTCTGAAAAAGGACCTTATTGAACTTTAGAATTTCCAAATTCCCTTTTGCCATATCTGTTCTCCATACACCACTAACCAAGTAACACGCACAACATACAGCCCTCATTATGTTATTTCCTCATTTAAAAACTGTTCATCAGCCAGGCATGTGCCCAATAGCTCAGGAGGCTGAGGCAGCAGGATCACAAATTCAAAGCAGCCTAAGCAGCTTAGTGAGGTCTTGAGCAAAATAAAAAATAAAAAAGGCTGGGGAAGTGGCTCAGTGGTTGAGTGCCCCTGGATTCAATCCCTGGCACAAAAATAAATAATAATTAAAACCCTTTTATCAGCTAGGTGCGGTGATACACACCTGTAATCCCAGTGACTTGGGAGGCTGAGGCAGGAGGATCACAGATTCAAAGCCAGCCTCAGCAATTTAGGGAGGCCCCAAGCAACTTAGTGAGACCCTATCTCAAAGGAATAAAAATTTTAAATAAAATTTTTATCAACTTCTCTAAAGAGATAGCAAATGAGTAAAATGAAGTAATAACACATAAAATCAGAGAACTCTTAATACTATGATACTTTTAAAAAGTGGCCCAGGACATTTCATCTGGAAATTAGGTAATTTTTCTGTCCTCCAACTTGTCCTAGCACATGGATAAAGAATGAAAATTTCTCAAGGCTTTTAACAAAACTAATATAATATTTTTTTAAAAGAGAGAATGAGAGAGGAGAGAGAGAGAGAGAGAATTTTTAATATTTATTTTTTAGTTCTCGGCGGATACAACATCTTTGTTGGTATGTGGTGCTGAGGATCGAACCCGGGCCGCACGCATGCCAGGCAAGCGCGCTACAGTAGCCACATCCCCAGCCCACTAATATAATATTGATGTCAAAGTAAGAGTAAAAATAAGTATAGTTTAATTTTATTTGTATTTATAGATGTAAAAATTGACCAATTCTAGAATAAGCAGGATTCGGCAGTGTTTTGTTTTTTTTTAAGTACCCCACACAAATTCAGCCTGTTTTCATTTTTTGAAATCAAGTAGTAGAAAGCAAATTAATGGAATTTGTTCTATTTTAATAGGCCACAGGAGAAAATATGAATATCTTAAAAATGCCAGAAAACATTTGATTACATTTCATTTTCTTTCTTTTTTAAAACATACTACAAAATTGCACATATTTGGGGCTGGGTTTGTGGCTCAGGGGTAGAGAGCTTGCCTGACATGTGTGAGGCACTGGGTTTGATTCTCAGCACTGCATATAAATAAATAAAATAAAGGTCCACTGATAGGGCTGGGGTTGTGGCTTAGTGATAGAGCTCTTGCCTAGCACATTCGAGGCCCTGGGTTCAATCCACAGCACCACATAAAAATAAATAAAATAAAGGTATTGTGCCCAACTATAACCAAAAAAAATATTAAATAAAAGGTCCATTGACAACTAAAAATATTTTTTAAAATTACACATTTTTATATGTTGTAAAGCATATATGTGTATGTATATTGATAGTCAACCACAGCATGTAATCCTGTGAATGTTAGGTTCAAGACAAGGGCTTTTCTTATCACCAGTTTAGAATGACTTTGTTGGCAGTTGTAACTAAGCAAGAAAATGAAATAATAAAATTGTTGAAGATCATAGAATACTAAACAATATTGTTCCTTAGCTTTGCCCAAATAACTTTTTTATCCTTATTTTTCTAAAATACATTTTTAGTTATAGATGGACCTTTGTTTTATTTATTTATATGCAGTGCTAAGAATTGAAACCAGTCCCTCACACATGCTAGGCAAACGCTCTACCACTAAGCCATAACCCCAGCTCCTAGTCTTATTTTTTTTTTATCATCACACCACTACCATCTATATCTCTTAAAATAGTGGTTTTAAAACTTGCTTGGTTTATATATTTTTCCTTTAAAGGAAAAATATATTATTCAGTAGGATTTGTTTTAAATATAGTCTAACTTAGATATGTGCTACATGCGATTAAGTGTAATCATTTGTAGTCTTTACATAATGTAAGAAACATACAGATTAAATGGAAGCAAGACTGCAGAATAAAATAAAAATGAACATTAATGGAATAGTGATATTTTGCTGATGCTAGATTGCTGTGTCTAATTGTGTACTTAGTCTGTTTTTGTATTAGTACTTTTGTATTGTATGATTTTTGACAAGTATCTTGTATAAAAAATTGTAGCTTCAAAGATGTATTTGCTAGTACAGAATAATCAGAACTCACGCCTAATAGAAATTATATCAGCAGGTAAGCCTCAAATGCTGACTGTGTAATCTTATCAATTATTGTTATAATTGGGAACTGAAAAAAATTAATTTTTACTTAATGCTAAATTGTAATATGCTAGTATAAGTTATAGAGCCAAATAACTTTGATACATATAGTATTTCTGCTTGAAGTATGGATGATTCCAAATGGAGCTCAGATTCTTCTGAGTTCTGCGTGTCTAGCTAGCTATATTCCTGTACCTGATTCTTCTGAGTTCTGCATGTCTAGCTAGCTATATTCCTGTACCTGGGTTGATTCAGTTCTTTTTTCCATTGGGTTTTAGTTTTGTCTTATATTTTTGCAGTACTGGGAATTGAACCTAGGGGTAGGCATGTGCTAGGTCAGCACTCTACCACTGAGCTATACCTCACCTCACCTCAACTTGGTGAGAGAAGGTCTTGCTAAGTTGGCAAGGCTGGTCTCAAACTTGTGATCCTCCTGCCTCAGCCTCCCAAGCCACTGGGATGACAGACAGACATTACCACACCCAACTCCTGTGTTCTTTAAGAGATGTACTTTTACTCATTTTGTTTTCATTTGATATGAATGCAGTTGTAAACACATTTGAAAAGGTTGGAAATTCATGAGTCTTAACTAAAGATGTTCCTTTACTGCACAAACTCCCAGCATCTTTAATGTGCTAATGCACATTGTTACTCTACAGGAAGTGAACATATAGTATGCCTTTACAATTTGTACATGAATGTTCTAAAGTAAATCAATTACATACTTTTAGTTGCTATAAAATATAACTCTTTTCTAAATTTCTTGTGTTTTTGAGCCATTAATTTTTCCCAGCCTTTGTTCATATCTCTCTCTCTCTCTCTCTCTCTCTCTCTCTCTCTCTCTCTCTCTCTCTCTCTCTCTCTCTCTCTCTCTGTGTGTGTGTGTGTGTGTGTGTGTGTCTTTCTTAAAGGTACCTACTGTCAACAACGGGAAGTAGAGGCCATTACTGAAGGTGTAGAAGAAGATGAAGGATTTTGCTGTTGTGAACCTGGCCATATTCCTCATGTACTTTCATTTAATGCTGCTTTTAGCCAACGCTGGCTAGCTTGGGAAGTGATAGTCACTAAGTATATTCTGGAGGGGTATAGCATCACTGATAATAGTGCTGCTTCTATGCTTCAAGTCTTCGATCTTCGGAAAGTACTCACTACTTACTATGTCAAGGTAAGGGTTGGTGCTTAGTTAGATCTTTGGATAACGGAGGCATTTGGGAAACACAAATACAAATTTTAAATTCTTGCTTTGTTTTTAAGTAGTGGTTTAAATTATCTGGTATCCAGAAAAGTCAATAAAAATATACCTACAAAGGTCTTAATAGTCTTTCTTTTGTGGAACTTACTCCATATGTTCATTAATAAAAGTAGCTAGCTTCTGTAGCTTCTATGTTTTTGGCTCTATGCTAAGGAATATTCACACACATGCATGCATACACACATGTGTGTGTCTTGTTTTTTGTTTGTTTGTTTGTTTTCACTTTTTTCCTCCAGTATAATAATCAAACCCAGGGCTTTCTGCCATTGAGTTATGTTCTCAGTCCCTGCCCCCCACTTTTTTTTTTTATTAGACAGGGTCTCAAGTTGCTGAGTTTGGCCTTGACCTTGAACTTGTGATCCTTTTGCCTCAACCTCCAGAACTACAGGGATTACAGGCATATACCATCACCTTCAGTTCTTAATTTTTAAAAGAAATCCTGCTTTCTTATTTTATAGATAAACAACTTCAGGATCAGAAGTTAACTTGTCCAAGATCCTCTAATAGAAAATAAAGTTTGGGATTTAAAATTCAGGCATATCTGACTCTTGCACCTTTGCTGTTAACCACTGCTTTGTACTACATTCAACAGACTGAATAAAAGTATTGCAAAGTTCAGGAGGCCCCTAAGGCCACTCTCACTTCTGACAGCAACTTCAATTTCAGAGTTCCCAAGACCATTCTTAGGTTCAGGGATCTGCTAGAAGGATTCATAGAAGTCAGCAAAGCTGTTTTACTTACATTGTACTCATGTTATTACAGTGGAAAGATACAGATTAATATCAGTCAAGCACAGTGTCCAGAGATACTATGGTGAGGCACTTCCAGTTGACCTCTCCCAGGGGAGTTGTGTAGATGCCTATTTTTCTCAGCACCAAGGGGTGGCAATAATATGAGAGTTCTGCCAAACCATGGAAGCTCTTTTGAGCTTGGGGCCTTGAGTCTTTATTGGAGTACGGTCATGTGGAACTGATGACCCAAGTTTCTAGGACTTCCGGAGGTCAGCTTCATACTGTGTGGTTCTAGGCCCCCAGCCAAACAGACTCTTACCAGGCAAGATATTTAAGGACTTAGAGGTTACTTCCCAGGACCTCAAATCAAAGGCTAGACCTCTCTCATTGGGCAAAGCTAATCTTTTACTGAACAAAATATTCTATTTTTTGTTAAAGGTCTTATGGAAAAATAGCATGGTAGTGGTTTGGGGACTTCTAGGCAAAGCCAGTATTTTTTTAAGAGGGAAGTGTGTGCTAAGCTTTAATGATCCACATTTGAATTTTCTGTATTTTATGCTCTTACCTCTAAGTTGTACCTTATTTATGTTGATTGAGGTGAATCTTGAGCTCACCATTTAATTTTTGGTTCAACCCAACCTCCAGAGGCTAGAGAGATTGAGCTTACAATATTGTGTGTTTGTGGCATTTTCCCTTTATATATATTTACATATACATGTATGTATTTCCATTGTTTTATGTTTTTAACTATATTTCTATAACTTCACTCTAAGAATACCAGATGGTTTTAATAATTTTATGACAAATTTTTCAAACTAAGGGCAGCCAGTAAATTTTCTTTACCTGTCATAAATATCCTAAATTCAAAAGCACTAAAATCAATAAGCTACAAGTTTCCTTGCTGAATTTATAGTTGTGGTTTTACAATATCAAATGTGGGGTTTTTTTTTCATCATATGTATACCTCAGGAAGGCCTGAGGTATATTATGGCATTCTTAAAATGTGTACATGGAGTGTTGAGCTAGAAATAAAATATTTTTGGTTTTAGTATCTGAAGAAACAGTTGAATTTATTACACTGAAAAATCAAAGTTTATTCAAATTGCATATTTTAATGGCAGCATCTGTATATATTAGCCATAGTAATTACTAATATAATACAAAGAGAGTGAGGGTTTACTTTGTCATTCCATGAGTTGTTGTTTTTTGTTTTTATAGGGTTTTGTAGTGCTGGGGATTAAACCCAGGTCCTTGTATATGCAAGGCAAGCACTCTCCCAACTGAGCTATATTCCCAGCCCCATTCAATGAGTTTTTATTTTTAACATACTTTTTAATCAAATTTTTAAAAATGTCTTCAAAGTGCCATTTAATTAAATTTTTCCTGTCTTTTACATGTTAGGGTATAATTTATTATGTTACAACATCCTCTAAGTTAGAGGAGTGGCTAGCTAATGAGACAATGCAGGAAGGACTCCGTCTGTGTGCAGATCGAAATTATGTTGATGTGGACCCCACCTTTAATCCAAACATTGATGAAGATTATGATCATCGGTTGGCAGGCATATCCAGGGAAAGTTTCTGTGTGATTTACCTTAACTGGATAGAGTACTGTTCTTCTCGGAGAGCAAAGGTAAGATTGATTTATTTCATTTGCAACTCTTTGAATCCAGGTTTTTCCAGAGGTGGAAAGAATATCTCTGTTAGTTATTAAGAGGTCAGTTTTTCCTGAGCTTCCTCTTTCTGATATTAGAGAATCTGTCAGATCTTTACACTTGGTTCAAACCAACTCTGCCAAACAGGTTAAGAAAAGTGGCCCTTCTCATTTCTTTTGCAGTGTCCTAATCTCATTGTTCAGGTAGCATCCCTTCACTGTGTACATGCACGTGCATATACATAAATTCAAATTTCATGCATTATTCTCCAAAATCTATTCCTTCTTAAGGGCTGCCCACCAAACTTAAGAGTAATTAAATATCTTTACCCTAAATACAAAGACTAGACCAGTGCTGTCTAGAACTTTGAGTGATGATGGAAATGTTCTTTGCTATCCAGTATTACATGTGGTTTTAAATCCTTTAAATGTAATCAAATACAACTAAAGAACTAAACTTTACATTCACTTCATTTTAATTGATCTAAATATAATAACTCACATGGCTAGTGGCTACTGTTTTGGATAGTGTACATCTAGATCAGTGACTTAGGGATGTACATATAATTGTAGAAACAAATGACCTATGGGCCTCACTTGTGAAATTTTGATTCATTAAGTCCAGACCAGGGTTATAAAATCTTGAGTCACCTGGGTGATTTTAATTCAGGTGTTTCCATCTACACATTTGGACAGCCCATTTTATCCTAAAGGTAAGATACTTTACAGAGTTTAGCAGCAATCTCTTCCTTCTGGTCTTAGGGCACTCATAGCAGCATCACATCCCTGGTCAAACTGCATATAACAGAACCACAGTGTCAAGGTCTGTGATTCCAAATCTAATTCCTATCACCACTATTGCTTTAGAAGCAAAAGCCTTGTATCACCAGCAGCCTATTTAACTTGATAACATGGAGCATAGTAAATACCTTGACAACCAGTTCCTTTATTGTGATCTGGGATGTGTACACTGGCCATGTTAAGATTTAGCACCTTTTCTGTCTTCTAGATACCCCATCAATCAGCACCTTTTTTTTTCTTTCGTTCTTTTGTATTAGGGATTGAACCCAGTGATGCTTAACTACTGAGCTACATCCTTAGCCCCTTTTAAAAAATATTTTATATTAAGACAGGATCTTGCTAAGTTGCTGAGGCTGTCTTTGAACTCGTGATCCTCCTGCCTCAGTCTCCTGAGCTGCTGGGATTACAGGTGTGTACCACCATGTCCAGCAATATCTTTTTTCTTTATCAGAAAGAATGGGAGCATCCTTATATTTCCTGTCTGAGCAGTAGTCTTTGAACTTTTATGCTAGATGTACAACATAAAATTACCAGAATGACATGTTTTTAAAGAAGGAATAATGACTAGAATAAAATAACCTCATAAGAGGCTCAAAAACATTAGTAGACAATACTGGAAATGGAGGACCTCAAAGTTTAACCCTTTTTCCAGGTGTCTTAACAAATAATTTTACTTTTTATACATGAAATATACCTATGATGTTTTGCATATTCTTCTCAAATCTCTGGATTTACTTTGTAGCAGAACTACAGAGAGTAGTCATATTTTAATATCCATTCTCTGGCTGTCTACTCATTCAGAAATAGGCTGCATCCTACTTACTTAAGGATCCTTCTCTTAAAGATAATTACTGAGATCATGGACATAGCTTGTGGAAGTCTTTCTGATTGCTAATATAGCACATATTCAAAAAGTGTATCTGAAAATGTGGATATCCCCAGTCTCTTCAAAGAGCTTATTACCAGATTAGCCTAGCTTATATTCTACTCGTTGCAATCCCTTTAGGAAAATTATTAGTAGTGTTTGCTTTTTTTTTTTTTCCCAGCTGTATACTCTTCGTTTTCTGCTCTATTTTTTCTTTTTAAGTTTTCTAGTTTTTCTTTAAGTGAGATAATCCCCAGCTCCTTAAGATCATGCATTCTGTTCTCTGAATCACCATTCCCAGTAACCTCTTCCTGGGGAAGCTCAGGAAGAGCTTGACTGACTTCAGGCTCTCAGACTTGTACTGGAATAGTAAGAAGCTGTCTTCATATTTTTCTCCCACAGTTTCCTTCCAAGGTAGTGTTCTAACTTGCATATTATATGGAAATTAAAAAATCATTTTTTCTTCTCTTATTGTGTAGTAGTTGAGTTCTTTCTCCTTTCTGTAGTTTATTAGATATCTTCTGATTTATTAAATATTTTTTATACCTTTCTGATAACTAATGTTCTTTGGTTTTTAAAGCCTCTAGATGTGGACAAAGATTCATCACTGGTGACTCTCTGTTATGGACTCTGTGTTCTAGGACGGAGAGCTTTGGGAACTGCATCCCATCATATGTCCAGGTAAAGCAGGCATTTCTGTTTTCAAGAAGAATATGAGAAGCTATATCTGAAATAATTTTTGTGGAAGCAGTCATTTTATGCTACTTTATTCCAAGTCTCCTTTGATTTTATATTTTTGTAGGTCTTTTTGCTGAACACTATTGAATACTATTATATATGTGGTTGACAGAACTGGCTTTTAAAATTCACATATGAACAACTATTAGTAATGATAATTTAATGGATTTAAGGCATTTTAAAATATAATCACCCTATAAAGTTGACTTGGGTGGAGTTCCATTTACATCTATTTTTTAATTGTAGATTGACACAATACTTATATTTTATTTACTTACATTTTTTTTAATATGTGGTACTGAGGATCGAACCACTTGCCAGGCAAGCACTCTACCACTGAGCCACAGCCCCTACATCTATTTTTGTAATAAATTCACCTACTGTATTTTTTTTTCATTTTTTCTTGCAATCCTTGTCCAGAGCATTTATATTTTTAACATAATTATGTATTAGATGTGGGGACTCTAAATATAAACTAGATTTATTAATATATACATCCAAATGAATTAGAATTAAGAAATATGCCTATTTTAATTTTTTCTGTAATTACATGTTTATATTAGACTCTTATTAATTTATTTTAATTTAAAAGCTCTTTATGTGCTGTTGTTTATTTTTACGGACTCACTATTAAAGTGCTTCGTGTACAAGGGTCCCAGATAAAACTGACCCCATCTGTTGTGATTGTGATTTAGGAATTCTGACTTTAGTTCTGTATTTTCAAAACACTTCCAGATGATTCTGATACACAACCAGATGTAAGCATCAGTGTCTTGGAGACCTCTGTCAAAATATATCAACTTTTATTTCTAATCTTAACAGTAATTTAGAGTCATTCCTCTATGGATTGCATGCCCTATTTAAAGGAGATTTCCGTATTTCTTCAATTCGAGATGAATGGATCTTTGCTGACATGGAATTACTAAGAAAAGTAGTAGTCCCTGGAATCCGTATGTCCATTAAACTTCATCAGGTAAAAAAATGAATTTTTTTTTTTAATTCATCATAGGGTTTACTAGAGCTTCTTCATTTGACTTCTACATTATACATTTAGGAACACCTTGAGATGTTCTTAATTCTCAAAAAAACGTGATTTGTGGCAAGACATTTAATCTTAAAGAGTCCTGAACCTGTGTTTCTAAATGTATATAGTAAAATTGAATATTAATATTAGAGAGTGACCAGTTTGACATGAAGAAAAATTTAAGCAATGACAAGCTGAAGCCTTTGAGCCTTATAATACTTGTTTTGCCTTCAAATGATTATGATTTAGGTCTCCTCCTGAGTGAATATCGACCCACTCCAAATGTAGTGTGGTAATACTTCAGTGTTGTAAGTGCTGTTACTGAGCTAAGTTTCACTTACAGTGTTACATAGAATAATAGGTGGTTAGGACAAATCTAGCCTTAATAAATTAATTCTACTAGGCTATTAAAATTAAATTGAGGTCCCACAATGCATTTCCAAGTTCCAGGATCATTCAAAAAAATTTTGTGAAATTATACACTGGCACTTGTTCCTCCTCATTTCACTTGACTATAGTTATCAGATCTGATGGTAGGGACCAGATGGTAAATACATCTGCTCTGCTCAAATCTGATTGAATCATACCTCCCCTCCCCCGAGAAGGTGAATTACTCTTCAAATGATTTTACTACTATCATAAATATTGGATTTAAGCTATTATTCCATATTCATTAGGAGCATTACTAACTTAGGATAGGCTGTTTGAAAACCTCTGTGAAAAATGGAATGGAGAAAAATCTTCATTTGGAGTCTGTGGTCTTTGTTCAGATTAGCTTTAGAGTTTTGAAAGAAAATTCAGTGCATTTAAGAAAAAGATAATGACTTCATGTTTAAATGTTTTTTAAACTTCAGAATTTCTCACATTGTAATCCCAAAGAAAAGAAATATTTGAACAAGATTAAATCTTCTCCATTTTTAGCAAGGGGCTAATGATTTACAACTTTGTGTCTATTTTATTTAGAATGTGACTGTTTTCTAAATCTGGACTTTTATTTTTCATTCAAATAATTGTATTAATGCTTCTGTGCAAAGATGGCATTCCTTCCTTAATGCAACTGTTTGCTACAAGAAAGTACAGAATATGACATCTCTGCTGGCAGGGGAAGTGCAAACTCGGTGTTTAATAGAAAGGAGAGTTACGTGATGTTCAGAAGTCCAAGGCTGCTGATTAGTTCGTTAGATTATGAAGGTTGTCTTAGATCAACTTCTTTAGAAGCGGAGTCAGGGTCCAGGATTCTTTATGCAAGAGATTTAGGGCATGCACTCGAGAGGATATTGTAAGGAAGTTTTAGTACCACTGTTGAAGTTCTGGCACTGCACTTTATGAACTTTTGAAACTTAGGAAGCAGCTCAGCTCCTTTGAGCTTCAGTTTGAGACATATAAAATCCAGGTATTATCTCAACCTTCTTTATAGAGTTGTAAGAGTCAAATGGAATATAATATATTGGAGATGTTTTATATAACAAAGTGTGATTCACATGTACAGTATTATTTTCATGCTCTGGGGTGGCCCAGACTTAAGGGCTGCACCCTCACTCTTCTTTTCTTCAGGAAACATATTCTTCAGTCACTGAGTTTGAGTACCAATGAGTTACTTACCTGGATGTAGAAATTTTTCAGCCTCATAACTATAAATATGAAGGCAGCCAATACAGTATTTGCATTTCCTTAATAACATATCATTTCAGAAATTTAGATTTGTGTTATGATTATTTTCTGGATTTGTCCTGTAATCTCTATTAATTTGTAGGTTTGTAAAAGGGAGATGCATTTCATATACTTTTGTGTTTCATTTATGCTGCCTGCCACAGAATCTTGCACAGGATAGATATTGAATACTTACCAAGTGAATGTGTAGTTATTAAGACCAAGAAGCTACTAGCTTCTCTAGGACCAGAACACTTAATCTGTGCACAAAGCTCAGATCTTTAAGCTGTATCTTAACTACAGAGGGACAAGATAAAATGGGATATTAGAACTATCCAGGGATGTTGCTTTATGTGAAGAGTACCTAGTTTTAAAAAGAACATGATATAGAGACCTCTTCTAGATCTTCCTTTAACTGATAACAGCAGTGAAACAATCCTGTTGGAAAACAATATATATTACTGAAGTATGAAAAAGCAACTTAAAAGAGAAAAAGATGATATATAAAGATTAGAAATTATATTTAGATGTAGAAGAAAGCGTTGGATTGAGGAATTAACAATAAAGCAGTATAGCAGTAATGAACTAATTCTTTACCTGGTTATAATTAAGAGTTTATAATTTATCCCTAATAATATTGTTTTATAAAAAATATTTGTATTAACCCAGTTTATAAGAATTTTCACTTAGTGATTATATAATTCATCTTGGAAGTCATTTTCTAAGAACTGTGTTTTGTATTTCTGTGTGCTTAGGATCATTTCACTTCTCCAGATGAGTATGATGACCCTACTGTGCTCTATGAAGCCATTGTGTCTCATGAAAAGAACCTCGTGATAGCCCATGAAGGGGATCCTGCATGGCGGAGTGCAGTTCTTGCCAACTCTCCCTCCTTGCTTGCTTTGCGGCATGTCATGGATGATGGCACCAATGAATATAAAATCATCATGCTCAATAGGCGCTACCTAAGCTTTAGGGTCATTAAAGTAAGTTTCGAGTCATTGATTGAATTTAAAAAAAAAAAAACAAAAAACCCGCAAATGGATAACTTGAACCCAACTTTTAAGATGAGAGTGGGATTTTTATATATATGTATATATAAATTTGGCATACTGTGTTAGCACTTACTATTTATGAGCACTTAATTTAACTTTTCTTGTCAGTAACTTTCTCTGTCCTAAAATTTTTCTTTTGCATTATAAAGCCTTAGAATTTTTCCTATTTCAGTGTTGATAGTCTTATATTCATTATACAGCAGGTCTTTTTATCTTTTATATATCAATCTGGGCAGCATCTCTTAATTAGTCTGCACCATATTGTTAATTTCAGTTCCTAGATTACAAAATTATTGTATAGCTAAATAGTGATTAGAAGCTAACTGTAAATGGTTCACTCTTTTTCCGTGTGTGTGTGTGTGTGTGTTTAGACATCTCAGGGCTATAGGAGGAGCCTTACTTTCTGACATTTTGGTAGTTTGGAATGATTAATTTTTATCTATCATTTAATCAATACCCAAATATCATGAACACCCTTTCAACTTGAAATGTGTGTTACCTTTCATTTCTATCAAAGATACATTTTATGTTCACTAAATTCAGTCTTTCACCAATTAAAAAGAAACTAAATGAACATTTTATTTGATAACATCTGTGAGACAGAAAAAGTGCTCTGTAGGTGCTTTTTATTAACAGTCCTATTAATAACAAAGGAAAACTGGTTAATTTCTATTCAAATGTGATCTACTCGTGTTTGTTTCAGACTTTTCATAGTAGGTTGGCATTCTGTCTTTTGTATCCCTCCCATTTCTGCTGTTTGTCTAAATCATATTCTTGGCCCCTAACTTGATCCACATGTTCTGGTTTCCAGGTGAACAAGGAGTGTGTCCGAGGTCTTTGGGCTGGGCAACAGCAGGAGCTTGTTTTTCTGCGCAATCGTAACCCAGAGAGAGGTAGCATCCAGAATGCAAAGCAAGCTCTACGAAACATGATAAACTCATCTTGTGACCAACCTATTGGCTACCCAATCTTTGTCTCACCCCTGACAACTTCTTACTCTGATAGCCATGAACAGCTTAAAGAAATTCTTGGGGGACCTATCAGCTTGGGAAATATCAGAAACTTCATAGTGTCAACCTGGCATAGGTAAGCCATGGGGTTGTATTTTTCTGTGGTGGTATATCCTGACCCTCATTATCTAGACAATGTGCATTTGCTTTACTTGGGAAGTTTGTAGGAAAAAAAAAATGTAGATGCCCTGGCACAATGTAATTCTATTATATGTAAACTTTAGGAAGTAGATCTCAGCACTTTTATCTTCAAAATCTTATTAGATAAATCTGATATATAACTGGTTAAGAATCGCTGATCTAATGTTTGAACCTTGAATGATCCTTTAATTTTTTTTTAATTCTTTTGCCATATGTTGCCACTAATCAGACAGTAAACAGGACTAATTAAAAGAAAACACTGAAGAAACTTGCAAGTTGATTGCTTTGTTATCACTCTATTCTAGCAGTAGAGGGAGCACTCTTTACAAGTTGAAACTATGGTCATGCGATGCAGAAACTCTGCTGCTTTTTTAACAATCCAGTCATTGCCGGAATCTCAGTTTTCTAGTGTGCTCAAGGGTGCATGTGAATTTTCTCTCTGCCCTTTGAGTAGTAAATTATACTATACGGTATAGGTGCATCATAGTTTGGTGGATGGTAAAGATATGCTGCAGAACATTGTTTTCAGTTTCTCAACAGTTGTTCATATTCTTAATATTAGAGTTTAAGGAAAACAGAATCTTGTGGTTAGATCAGGAAACTCTTAAATGAATTTTTAAAAATTTTCCAGGAAGTACCCAGTGCTCAAAGAGCAAAGTTCTGCCATTTTAACATTGGTCCCTGTCCAAACAGAAGACGGAACATAGAAATCCAGGATAGTGTTCAAAGAAATTTTCTCTTTAAAAATTGCCTGTTGTGCTGGAATTAACCTTGAAGAAGTTAAGCTCTTTCCCCCTAAGAGCAATACCACAGAGACAGTGTCACCAGCTGTTCTGATCTACCCAAGACTGAGAGCTTTCTGGGAATGCAGAACTTTCACTGCCAATAAGAGACAATCATGGCCAACCATGACATTTAAACATTAAAACAAAACAAAACAAAAAAAGGAAAAATGGTTACAGCATCTTTCTTGAAGTATGCTACAGTAGCGGGTTTTCAGGGGTTGCACACTTCAGGGATCAGTGAACAGACATTGCCAAGAGTTCTGTTTCCAGCTAGGTGTGGTGGTGAATACCTGTTATCCCAGCAGCTCAGGAAGCTGAGGCAGGAGTATCCCGAGTTCAAAGCCATTCTCAGCAGAAGCAAGGGGCTAAGCAACTCAGTGAGACCCTGTTTCTAAATAAAATACAAAATAGGGCTGGGGATGCATCTTAGTGGTCAAGTGCCCTGAGATCAATCCCTGGTACCCCCCCCCCCAAAAAAAAAGTTGTTTCTAGCTAAGATCCTTTTTTTTTTTTTTTTTTTTTTGGTACCAAGGATTGAATTCAGGGGACACTTGACCACTAAACCATATTCTCAGCCCTATTTTGTAATTTATTTAGAGACAGGGTCTCTCTGAGTTGCTTAGTGCCTTGCTGTTGCTGAGGCTGGCTTTGAACTCCTGAGCCGCTGGGATTACAGCATGCACTACTGTGCCCGATTCTAGTTATGATCTTAATGGTGCAACTGTGTCTTATACAGTTCTTCATTATGGTTAGCAAAGATGATAAAGGATATAAAAATGAAGAAGACTGGAAAGATTTGAGGCATTGAGCAGAAGAGGGATAGAGTACTTAAGCCACTCTTAGAAAACAGATTTTTATTCCTATTATTGCTTACATCATAGACTTTTAAAGGTGGGTCAGACAAGATGATGCACGCTGTAAAGGCAGTCACTCTGGAAACTGAGGTAGAAGCAACCCAAGTTCCAGGTGAGCCTGGGCACTTAGTGAGACCCTGTCTCAAAATAAAATAAACAGAGCTGGGGGTGTAGCTTAGTAGTGCAGAGCTTTTCTAGCATGCATAAGACCCTGGTTTCAGTACCCAGTAATGTCAAAAAAAAAAAACAAAAAACAAAAAAAGACTTTGAAGGCTCAGAATATACCTGGACAAATAATAATGAATTTATATTTTGAAGTAATCTTGGGATAATGCTTCCAACTCTGGTATTTTTTTATCCTAGACTAAGGAAAGGTTGTGGAGCCGGATGTAACAGTGGTGGCAATATTGAAGATTCTGATACTGGAGGTGGGACTTCCTGTGTGGGTAACAATGCAACAACTGCCAATGATCCCCACAGCAATATGTCCCAAGGAAGCTCTGGAAATCCCGGGCAGGGATCAGGAACTGGACTTCATCCACCTGCTACATCTTACCCTCCAACTCTAGGTAATATGAGGAAAGTTTTTGTGTAATATGAACTTTTTAGCCACGGGGGCCAGTTAATGTGTGTAGAAAGAGGAATTATCTACTTGGAAATAGATCAGTAGATCTATTGCTTGACACTCAACTGTACATTAGCCCAGGTTTATATTAATAATTTATATATGTAAAATATTGACATATAAATATATATTTACTTTATTTGATATAAACATTTTATTAATGGTATCAAAGATTCTTTAAAGTGCCATTTTAAAGACTAATATAATATTTTATTTAACATCTATTGAACAGCAACTTTTTTTTCTGTAATACTCTTTGTACATAAAGCTTTATAATCACTATTTTCTTAGGCAGGATATTTTAAAAATGAAATCACTAGGACAGAACTTTTGAGAAAGATTCTTGATACCTAATGCCAAAAGTCTTTCCAGAAAACTTTCTCACTGGTTGGTATACTCAGCAGTTGTGAAGCAATGCCAAGTCATTGAGTCATCATCCTCCCCGCCTTGCATATCATCATCAGTTTTCCTCTCTGCTCCCTATTTGCAAAGGTGGGGCGGGGTGGTCTTTGATTTTATTGTTTTAATTTGCATTGCTCTAATATCCAAAATTGGGAATTTTTAAATGATCTGTTATTTCTTTTTCTTATTTTTCTGCCTGATTATCTTGTTATTCTATATTTGTATACTCTGTATTTGAACTCTCATTAATTTTCTGTACTGCAGAAATATCTCTTCCCTTGGCTTTTCATTTTCTTCTTATGACGAGTGGCTTGTGCTTGGTGCGATGGCACACACCTGTAAATCCCAGTAGCTCAGGATGCTGAGGCAGGAGGATCGTGAGTTCAGATCTAACTCCAGCATCGTAGAGAAGCCTTAAGCAACTTAGCAAGACCCTGTCTCTGAATTAAAAATAAAAAGGGATGGGGATCCCCTAGTACCAAAAAGAAAAAAGAAAGTTTTAATTTTATTTATTTTGTTTTTTCTTTTTCATTGGTGCATCATAATTACACATAATAGTGGGATTCATTTTTACATATTTGCTCATGCACATATATGAACGATATAATTGTGGTAGATTAAGTTCCTCAGTACCTCCCCTGTACCTTCCTCTTGGTCCTCGACTCTACTGGTTTCTCATCTATTTTCATGAGATCCCCCACCTTTCAACCCTTTTTTTCCCTCTCTAGCTTCCACATATGAGGAAAGATATATAACCCTTGACTTCTGAGTTTAATTTACTTCACTTAATATAAGAAGTTTTTAATTTTAGTGTAGAGTGATCCACTAATCTTTCCCCTTATAATTATTACTTTTTGTATCCTGTGTAAGAAAAATTTCCCTAGCCCAAGACCATGAATGTTCACTTTTACTAAGTCACCTTTGACAGGAGCCCTGCCATCTACCTGGTGTGCACAAGGAATCAGGCTTCTGTTGTTTCCATGTACCTGGGCAGTTGAGTCAGCGCTGTCCTTTCCTCCTGCTGCTTTGCATGGATCAGATAAAGTTTTAAAACTTTTACTATATTTTTTTTAAAAAAATATAATTGGATTAGAATTAAGACTCTTCAGTATATATATAATCAACAAAATAGGATTGGGGATATGGCTTAGTGGTCAAATGCCCTTGAGTTCAGTCCCTGTTCTTTTTTCCCTCAAAAGTGAAAACTAGAAACTTTTTTAACCTATATTTTATTTATTTGTTTTTATGTGGTACTGAGGATCGAACCCAGGGCCTCACATGCGTCAGGCAAGTGCTCTACCACTGAGCCACAACCCCAGCCCCGAAAATTAGAAACTTTTAATGTGCTTCTTTAAATGTGCCTTTTACTTTTAACATTGATTATTAGCTCTTTTTATTTTCAGGTATAAAGTACCCATAGCTAAGTTTTGAGTATAACTAATGATTATTTCCTAATACTCTTCACATTACTCTTATGAATCAGGAAAAAGACAAGTCTGAAGAACCATGTCAAGCCACTTGAGAAAGGATATGGAAAAGCCTGCTATTCACTGTCACTGATAATTTGTATTCAGTGGTAATCCCTTAATCAGGGTAGGATTCACTTCTCTCTAGAGGCAGTTGCTTGTTGGAATAGAAGAAAGGACATTAATATACTTGGAGAAATAGTATCTATAGAGCTTGCCACATGCCAGGTCCTTCATAAGCATTTGTCTTTTTCTAATCACCAAAAAGATTATATATATTAGTGGTACATAAGTGATGCTTTGATATGTGAATACATTTGTGAAATGATTGAATCAAGCTAGTTAACATACCCATCACCTCATACTAACCATTTTTTTGTGGTAAGAACATTTTAGATGTGCTCATTCAGCAATTTTCAAGCATACAGCACATTATTACTAACTGTCGTCACCATGCTGTGCACATCTCCAGATCTACTAAAACTGTTTAACTGAAACTTTGTACTCTTTGACCAGCATCTCCCCATTTCTTCTCTCCCTTCCCCTGGCAACAACTATTCTGTTCTGTTTCTGAGTTTGACTTTTTTAGATTCCACTTATACATACAAGTGAGATTATGCAGTTTTATATATATATATATATATATATATATATATATATATATATATATATATATATATATATATTTCTGACTGTCTTGTTTCTGTGAAATATTTCATTTCTGATATATTAAGGAAATATTCTTAAGAAATATTTCTGTGAAAGATAGTTTAGGATTTATCCCAACTTTGACATTTGCTGTAAGTTATTTATGTCTCTCTTTCTGGTAACTAAAAAGTTTTTACCAAGTAAATTTACCAAGTAATGAGGGAGAAAATCTTGGAAACTGCAGCATGAAAGCACCTTGTATTACTTCTTACACTTCCAGTGTGAGGGTTGTCCTTGTTGTTCCCGCAGGCACTAGCCACAGTGCTCACTCTGTGCAGTCGAGCCTTGTCAGACAGTCCCCTGCTCGGGCCTCTGTAGCCAGCCAGTCTTCCTACTGCTACAGCAGCCGGCATTCATCTCTCAGGATGTCCACCACAGGATTTGTGCCTTGTCGGCGCTCTTCCACCAGCCAGATATCTCTTCGAAACTTGCCATCATCCATCCAGTCCCGCCTTTCTATGGTGAACCAGATGGAGCCCTCCGGTCAGAGTGGGATGGCTTGTGTACAGCATGGCCTTCCTTCTTCAAGCAGCTCCAGCCAAAGCATCCCTGCCTGCAAACACCACACTCTCGTGGGCTTTCTTGGGACAGAGGGAAGTCAGAGCAGTGCCACGGATGCCCAGCCAGGCAACACCTTAAGTCCTGCAAATAATTTGAATGCCAAGAAGGGGGAAGTGATTTACAGAGTCCAAGTGAGTAATCCCAGAGGTCTTCCTTTCTGTTGCTCTTTTTGTTTTTATGTCTTATTTGTTGAGTGAAGAACTTTCATAAAAGTATATCTTCTAGAGTATTTAGTCAGAAGATTAAAGCACTTTTGAATGTTGAAAAAAAGTTTCTACCAACTTAAAAATGGATATCAAGCAGTTGCAATATTTGTTCCCCCATTCAGCGTTGATCCAGCCACTGCAGTAGGCTGAAAAGAATTGGGGATGTGGTTTTTTAGAAATTTTTTCCATTGTAATGAGCAGAGAACTTGAAATATATAGAGTCCCCTGAAAGAAATTTTATTTGCAATTGGAGTATTTTTCATCAAGAGGAAATGAATTGTAAATGATCCTTGTTTATTTAAAATACAGATTGTGGATCCCACCCAAATTCTGGAAGGCATCAACCTGTCAAAAAGGAAAGAGCTACAGTGGCCTGATGAGGGAATTCGATTAAAAGCTGGGAGAAACAGCTGGAAAGACTGGAGTCCTCAGGAGGGCATGGAAGGCCATGTAAGTCTTCTTTTGAAGATGCCTGGTTCTCCAGCATTTTTTTTTTTTTTTGTAGTGCGACTTGTATGCATGGTTTGGGTTGGCTTATGTCTTTGAGCTTGATTCTCAACAAAATGTTCTCTCTGCTCTCAAAGGAAAGAGTAGGTGAGTACATTCAGCAACTCCACCACTGACTGTTTCTTTTGTTCTGAGTCTTTAGGTGATTCACAGATGGGCGCCTTGCAGCAGAGACCCAGGTACGAGATCCCACATCGACAAGGCAGTGCTTCTGGTCCAGATTGATGATAAATACGTGACTGTGATTGAAACTGGGGTACTAGAACTTGGGGCTGAAGTTTGAGCTTGTGTTTTGTAGCCAAATTTCTTTTCCCTCTCACTTCCAAAACCTTGGAAAAAGAGGAGCTTCCAGAAGATGCCCACAGAATCACTTTGATCCTGTATGGGAGAGACTGGTGAATAGTGGCATGGTTCAGCACCTCCCCGGGGCTTCACCCTGGCTCTTGTCATTGTCTCCATTCCCAAATAAAGCTGAAATATTTTTTTTAAGTTAACCACAAGAAAACATTTTGCATGGAGGATAAAGTTCTGTTAAAATACATCTTTAAAAAGTTTTTCCTATGCATTGCCTATGCTTTAAATCAACAAACTCTTAATTTCTAAACTATGATTTCATATTTTTCTAATTTCTTTGCCAAAAAGAATTGCCATGTGTTGTTATGAAACACAAAATCCATTGACCTTGATTTTCACAAAAGACCCTTGTGGAAGCATTCAGTTTGACACTTAGCAGTATAAAAATTAAATGTACATTGAGAGAGACGATGAACAGACATAGATTTATCTTCTTATTCCTCGAGCGCTAAAAACTTTAATGAAAGAAAACTGCACTAATTTTTTACAACAATGCACTAAATTCTGAGATTTCTCAGAACATTTATTTATATATATAAAATAAAATACCATTATTTAAATTGCCTTTGGGATTAACCCTTCCTTTCCTGATAAACATAGTTGGCAGGAACTGTGCTGCTCATTTTTCTGTTGATAGTCTGTATACTTCATGCCAGTATGTTGGATGTGTTCTCTAAGATGAATACAAAATCTCAAGATACATATAGCTTCATCTTGACACTTCCTGGAGCTAGTGGTCAGTGGATCGGTCATGTGAACACTACTGCCAGCTACTGTGTCCACATCTTGGATGAGGCCCTTGAAGTATGTGCTCACCTGCCTCCCTGCTCAGGGCATGCTTTGCCCAGGTCAGTTCTGGGAAGAAAATGCTTTTGCTTTTCAAAGAAGAAGATGAATGTCCAGGAATTCAAAGAAAGAACTGATTGCCTTTTCTTTTAAGAGTCCCTAGCTCTTGAAGTTATTCACGTGAAGTTCAGTTTCTCAAGTAAAATTTTTTTTCAAACAAAATTATCCAAATGGTGCAGTTCTTATTGTTGTATCCCTCTTTAATAACTTTGCTTTTAATTTCCCCCTCTTCTTTTTCTATTACTTGAATTTTATTTCCTGTAACTTATATTATATGCTTGTAATTTGAAATATTTATAACTGTGAAATTGACTTAATTCATATGTTGTCTGATAAATTATATCGCTTTTTAAAATATGTATTCAGGGAAATATATAACTCAGATTTACAATTGGGCTAAGTGGGACTGCAACTTAGATTTAATTTGCAACTTTCAATGTTTTTTAAATTAAAAATTCCCTTCAATTTGAAACTCCAAAGAAAATTGTACATCTACTCTGAGCATTTGGGAGCAGCCATCTTTCTACCCATTGGGAATAGACAGTTTAAAAAAAAAAAGTAAAATTAACTTTGGTACATTTTATTTAATTCAGTATGCCCAGGCTGTTAGCATTTCAACCTGTGGCATGCACTGACCATATTTCACATACTCAGTAGCTATGTGCCTGGTGGCTGTTGTGTTGGACCGCACAGGTTTATAGTATCTTTTGATAAGATGACAAAAGAGAACTGTTTTTCCTACTAGTTCTATTGTGTTGATACCACAGTGTAACATAACATTGCAGTAGAGGAAATGAAAACTAATAGCTGATATAAAGAATCTTGACATTTCCACTCAAAACTTCTTATTTTCCTTTTTTGTAATTTTAAAATCTCTGGCCATTCAGAACCCAATGTGCCTTGTGTTAACATTTCCATAGACTTCATACTTTGCAAATGTTATTGTCTAAAAATATTTGTCAAATGATTTACTGAAGTTTATTTACTGAACCCTTCTAAATTGACCATTGAAAATGTATATTTTCCTGATAGTGTCATTATGTTTTATATTTGCCTCATTTTGGCAAATCTGTGGTATAGCATAAGTTCATTATTGTTTTTTTCTGAAACTGAATATATGATATATCTAATTTTTAAATCTTCTCAAATGGATTATGCTCCCTCCTGCTTGCTCCCTTTCTAAAATTAATATGATTTATTCATGATCATTGCCTAGATAGACAAGTGGACTTTTCAGTCTTAGATGGAAGATAATCCATTTTCCACGCAAAGAGGAACAAAATAATCTCAATTTCAGATGATTCCATCAGAAGGGCTAGAATTCTTTTTATTCCTAGCCATCACTGTTCACCACCACCCCTCCCCTCATTGATACATTAGATACTCTGAAAATTTAGATTTCAAATGCAAAACTGGATTTTGTATGAAACATATATTGAGTCTTAATTTGGGATAGCAGTTGGTGGACATTTTTCTTGAAACAAGTTGGATTTTGTTATAACTCTTTACTAAATTTATATATAAGGAGCCCTAAGAGAAGCCATGTTCTTATATTTTAAATCTAAAATTGATAAAGTCTTTTAAAAATCATAACACTTTTCTAATTACTTCAGGGGAAATAGTAAAAATTGAAGAAAGACTTGTGTCTTAATAATCTGATCTAAATTAATGAAAGTATATATTTCTATATAATAAATTGACTATAAATGTCTTAGTCCTGTCCCCTCTTCTTCCAGACAATAGTGAGCTATTGGTTTAAATTCTCTGCTTAACCTTTTTCATTAATGTACAGGGCTTAAACATACATTAGTGTTTTTAATTCGTTATCACCAAAACTTTCAGAGTTTCATAATTTGAAAGCAAAGAGATGTGATTAAAATACTAGTGTTTTTTTTTTTAATTTCCTTAGAGTAGAATTGCATGATTGAAGTCTTTGGTTTTTTTGTTTGTTTGTTTGTTTGATTGATTTTTATCTCCCTTTTGAAAGTATAATACTGGAATGAGTTGTAAGTTGTTGTCTTTTTAAGTTTTTTTTCCTCTTATTTAGTGACAAAAAACATTTGTATTACTACAAATTAAGCTTTAGTTTACCTTCCACATTATACCTTGGTGTGAGATCTTTATACCATTTTCAATATTTGATAAAACTTTAAATGTTGACTTTTTTTGCTAAAGAGTTTTAATTTTACCAAGAATCTAGGTTAACATAAGATGTTGATATTTATGGAGTTTGGGAGAGTCCTCATGAGGCTGGCTATCTGTGTATTTTTAAGATGAGATTATCTTTTAGGAAATTAGTGAGCAGACTTTTTTAATTTAGTGTTTTGCCTTCTTTGGGCCTGTATTACTGGAGGATTACATTCCATTCGATTTGAAGTATTTTGAAAAATATTTCAATGATATCTGAAACATTTCTAATCTTGAAACAAAAGATATCAGATAATATTTCTATTATGAAGGATATATGGAAAATTCTTGGGCACCAAATGTCAGCCAAGGATAATACAAGTTTTCATATAGGAAACTGTAGCTTATTAAAAAATGTATTATTCCTTCTGGATTAGTTTATTTTTCAATCTCCTATCAAAATATAAATCACAGCTTCACATCTAAGTGAGGGTTCTCAGCCTAACTAAATCCCACTTTGCTTTAAACAGCATCCTCCACTTATGCTTAGAAGCTCATCTGCTATATTGAGCTGTTCATCTAGAACTGGGTGTTTTCAAACCTAAGACTTTGTCCAGTATCTAAAATTGTCTTTTAATTTAAGCTAACTTTAAAGCATTCTTAGTCCTAAACAAATATGTGACTTGAGGAAAAAATAGTAGTAAATTTATGTAAGATTTTTTTTTAATTTTAATATTTATTTTTTAGTTATTGGCGGACACAACATCTTTGTTTGTATGTGGTGCTGAGGATCGAACCCAGTCCGCACGCATGCCAGGCGAGCACGCTACAGCTTGAGCCACATCCCCAGTCCCAAAATTTTTTTGACTTTATGTTTACTAGCTACAAAACATAAACTGCTTCCCAGGCTATTTATTTATTTATTTTTTTGCAGTGCTGGGGATGGAACCCAGGGCCTTGTGCATGCAAGGCAAGCACTCTACCAACTAAAGTATATTCTCAGCACCCCAGACTGTTTTTTAATTTTATTTTTGTTTTAATTATTTTTTATGAATATAAATTAATCCCTTTCTGATATTTCTTAGGTTTTTTTGCCGGGGCGGGGGGGAGTACCAGGGATTGAACTCAGGAGCACTCAGTCACTGAGCCACATCCCTAGCCCTATTTTGTATTTTATTAGAGACAGGGTATCACTGAGTTTCTTAGTTTCTCTGTATTGCTGAGGCTGGCTTTGAACTCACGATCCTCCTGCATCTGCCGCCCAAGCCGCTGGGATTATATGTGTGCGCCACCACACCTAGCCTCTTAGTTGTTTTTTAAATTCCTCTGTATTCATTCTCATTTTCTTTTACATTATAGTGTAAAATAATCATATAAAATTACTTCGGACACAGACCCAGTTAATTTTTTTTCTTTTGATATGCTACATACCAAATAAGGCATAAAATATCCCTTTTAATTTTAGACAGTTTTCCTTTAACTCTTAAGATGAGTAGAAAGAATAATGTCAATCAAGGTACCTAGAACCTGTTAGTGGACTTTGAATTTTCTTTTTCAAATTTATGTGGACACTGAATTTTATTGATCAAGAGAAAAAGGAAAATTAGATACTACCATGTACGTAGCATAAATTTTAATATTACACTGAATATGTGTAGGGTTTTTTAAATATTTAAAAACTAGCCCCTTTTTTCTTCATTTCTCTTAAGAATAGATTAGTTGATAAACACCCAGGACTTCTTTTAATCTTATTAAATGTTTAGGTAAGAGCTGTAATTAGAAAGGAATTATTATAAAATAGATCTGTTAGAGTATGAATAGAGTATTAATTTTGCTTGAAACAGAGGTATATTTTCTGCTATGAATCACTTCACCAGTCATCTATCAAGAATTATGTGTGTAAGAATTTCTCTTTATTGCCTATATGCCACATATTATTTCTGAATTAGGGTATTTAACTCATTTGTGAGCTGAATTTCATTACCTGCCATTTTGTGGAATCAACACTCTGGAGAAACTAGAGCTGATTGTCACTGCAAGGTCACATGACAACTTTGTCCTAAGACTTATACCTATTATATAGGGTCTTACCATTTTCTTATGCCTCAGCTCTGTACCTGACCTTTTATGATTCAGTGGAGCCAAGCTAGAAGCAGCAAAGGTCATGTGACATGTGATGAGGATGAATTCCTGGGTGTTGCCTACAGAGATGAGGTGATGCTCTGGAAGTCAGAACAGAGAGCTGACAGAGAATGAGATGGCTGCTCCAGATGACTCTCGGGTTTAGTGTACTTGTAGTTGAACAAGATTTTTTTATATATGAAGCTTGATTATACAACCAAAATGATGAAAATGGGTGGGGTCATATCTGCTTATGCTTTTTAAAAGCTTATAGTTTAAGTAAAATTAAATTGTAAAAATCAGTTACGTTAACCCTGTACAAGTCTGGCAATGAGCTCTGCATGAGGAAATGAAAGGAGAAATATTAAAAGCTATCCAGGAGAGTAGATATGAGGAAGAAAAATGGGTTTCCCTTTTCTGATCATGGGCTCTGGAAAGTATTCATTGCCTTTACCAGCATTCAGTATAAACCAGAGGTAAGGATATACGTACTTGCGTGTGTCTGTGAGTGTGTGTGTGTGTCTGAGTGTTATTCCAAAAAACTTGTAAATACTGTAGTTGTTTAAAATGGAAAATAAAAGCTAAGAGGTTTTTTTGGCAAATATGTTGCATCAAAATACAGTATTGACAGTGGATAAAATACAGGAAATAAACTTTTTTTCATTTTGCCTTCTGTCCATTTTTGTCAAATTAAGAAAAATTAGAATGTGTTATGTTCTATATGATGTATTTTTAAAACATATACTTGGTTCTGAAGTAATCATTTTAAACAGAAGCTTTGGCCTAAACCACGCAGTTCAGCTCAGTAGATCAGAATACATATCCAGGTTAAAAGAGGATCTCCTTTACTACTCTTGTTTGAAAGGTGGTACTTTACATCTTCTGAATTGATCTGAATGTTACATGTTAATGATACATTATTTGATGGAACATGTAGGATGGCAAAAACATGTTAGTTACTTACTAAATTACATTCTGGGAAAAGGAAGGAACATCTGAATTATGGTCATCAAAGGCAGGTGCCAGCTTTTTAGTGTACAAGTGTGTACTCACCCAGTGACTCTGCATATAACACTTAAAGAAGATACAAACCAACAGTGAGACTAGACATACTTTCTTGATTAAGTTACTTATTAAGCCTTTAATGCATAAAGATATTACCTAGTAATTGGACCAGCAGGATACAAATTAGCGCTGACTGCAGTAAAGTTCCAACCCTTCTGCTGTCTCCCCTCTTCATCACAGTGGCATAACTGGAAACATTGCATTATTTAGTTTAAAGGACAGTGTTTCTCTTTAGTGACAGGAAACATGCTGGTTAAGTGAAACACATCTTCAAAGAAAAGATTCAGTGACTCTCACCATGTAAGTGCCTTTTCCCCTGAGTGGGGAAAAACAGCTCCTTGTGATTGAGGACACAACTGAGTATGGCTGCCTGGTTAAATGGTCAGCATTTACACTAAATGTTCTTCTTCATATGTTCTTATCAAAAAGGCAATTAGGGGGGCTAGGGTTGTGGCTCAGCGGTAGAGTGCTCTCCTCGCACGTGTGCGGCTCAGTCCTCAGCACCACATAAAAATAAATAAATAAATAAATAAAATGAAGGTGTTGTGTCCAATTACAACTAAAAAGTAAAAGTTAAAAAAAATTTAAAGGCAATTAGGGCAGGGTATGGTGGCGCACGCCTGTAATTCCAGTGGCTCGGGAGGCTGAGGCAGGAGGATTATGAGTTCAAAGTCAGCTTAGCAAAAGTGAGGCACTAAGCAACTCAGACCTTGTCTCTAAATAAAGATGGGCTGGAGGTGTCACTCAGTGGTCGTGTGCCCCTGAGTTCAATCTGTGGTACCAAAAAAAAATAAAGTCAACTAGGGATTGTGGCTCAGTGGTATAACACTTGCCTTGCATGTGTGAGGCTTGGGGTTTAATCCACAGCTCACATAAAAAATAAAATAAAGGTATTGTGCCCATCTACAACTAAAAAATTTTTTTTTTAAAAAAAAAAGGTAACTAAAGACAGAATAAATCTAACATTTTTCTGTGTACATGTGGAAATACCCAAGTGAATCTCACCATTGTACTCACCCACAAGAATGGGTCCCTAATTAGAATAAGATATATTTTATGCTTGTATAATTTTATCAAAATGAATTCTAGTGTCAATGTATAACTAAGAAGAACTAATAAAGGGAACTAAATATAAGTAAGCTGCATACTTCAGAAAAATGTACATATAATTTGGTACAAGAGGATACCTAGATTGCTTTAAAATAGACATAAGTATTGATGGCTAGAGATAAATCTGTCTTGTCTGGAAGACCTAAGAAACTACTCGGTTTCAGTGCCCAGTAAACTCTCCAGGATTCCTTTTTTCTTCAAGAACATTGTATGGATAGATATATAAATAACTGGCCCATATAATACTCCAGATCTCCAGTACTTTTTTTTCTAATATTTATTTCTTTTAGTCATAGTTGGACACAATACCTTTATTTTATTTATTTATTCTTATGTGGTACTGAGGATCTAACCCAAGGTTTCGCACATGCTAAACAAGCGCTCTACCACTGAGCCACAACCCAAGCCTGTGATCTTCAGTCTTACCTTGAAGCAGATACCCAAGCTGCTTTAATCAGGTAAAGTCTTGTAGTATAATGTTCTTAGTACTGTTTATATGTTTTATGGAATCACAACATTCTTGCAGAGAGCTAGAACTGACTGTCACTGCAGGGTTGTATGACAACTTTGTTCTAAAACGTATACCTATTGTAAAGGGTTCTACCTCTTTTCTTACACCTCAGCCATGTTTCCCTGATAATTGATTCAGTGAAGCCAAGCTAGAAGGAATAAAGTTCACCTGACATATCATGAGGATGAATTCCTGGGTGTTACTTGCTTCTACCTTAAATACAAAATTATACAATATGCCACAAATGTCACTGTGGTAATTCTACAGTGTAGTACAAATGTCTAAGGTGAACCTTTCTTTAAACAAAATGCAGATTTGTCTAGCGTATAAACGTGGGAATGACTCCTGTACATTTGCAATATGAAACTATTTCTTTAATGAGTTCTATGCTTAATTTACTTGTGATGTTTACATTTGCAAGAAAGTGAAAACCCAATTCAAAGTTGCTGAAACAGGATATGAACCTACTATAAAATGAAAGGTAAATGAGGCTTTCAGTTTTGGTGTACTTGATTATTCTAACTCTGTATATCTGCTTCTCTCAATACCACCCTCGTATGTGCTAGCCTCCTTTCTGGCAAGAATCAGCTGTCTGTCGTTCTGGGCTTCATTCTATACATATCATTTTCCAGAAAGGGAGAAACAACTTCCTGTTATCTGCCTTGAGAGGGATCATTTCCTGGAAGCCTTAGCACATTTATCTTTGCATCTTAATATAAGATTTGACATATGCAGGATCCTTAAATTTGGCCTTGTCCTGATTTTCTGAAGTTGTCACTGGCAAGAGAAATAGATACCATGATTGATTCTGATGGATTGGAACACATCCCTGAATAGAGTTCCCCATTGCTTTGTGTATGGTTGCCACACAGTGCACACAAAGTAGTTTGACCACAATATCCAAAATATATCTGTGCATAGCTTCCCAGGACTCTGAGTATTGTTTTTAAAACACAGGCCACCTAAGAAATGAGGTTTTCTTTTAGAATGCATCAGAGGCAGACCCAGAACAGAAAGTCAACAGAAACCAAAGTGGACATAAGTTCCAACATTTGCCTTATTTTCATCGAGGGCTGCCTTATGTCTCAGCATACTTAGGTATTTCCGTGTAAATTATTTACTTCCTTGAATAATTGGGGGAGGGAAATTCACCAATGAAAAGGAACCTGGAATTACCTTCAGAAGTCTTTATTATAGATTCAGTTTCTTTTTTAAAAAAATATTTATTTATTTATTTATTTTTATGTGGTTTTGGGGATTGAACCCAGGGTCTCGCCCATGCTAGGCAAGTGCTCTACCACTGAGCCACAACCCCAGCCCTAGATTCAGTTTCTTTAAGAACTTTTTACATTTTCTATTTCTTTTCTTTTTCTTTTTCTTTTTTTTTTAAGTCAGTGAGTTGAGTTTTTCTAGGGCTGCAGTTCTGGTCCTTTTTGGTGTCAGAATTCCTTTTTGCTTAAAAAAAAGTTACTGAGGACCCTCAAAGAGCATTCATTTATACTTACTGTTGTTTATTACATTAGAAATTAAACTAAGAAATTTAAAGATCCTGTTATTTCTAAGTAAGTTAATCCATAATGAACTCATTATGTCTTAACATTTTTAAAAAATTTTTATACCTTTATTATTTATTTATTTAAAATATTTTATTTTGGTTGTAGATAGATACTTTTGTTTATTTATGTGGTGCTGAGGATAGACCTAGGGCCCCACACATGAGCTCTACCGCTGACCCTCAGTCTATTTATTTATTTTTATCTGATGCTAAGGATCCAGCTCATGTGTTAACATTTTTAGTTCAAAAATAATTAACTTGGTGCCCTCTGCTTCCTGGTTGCTGTGTCTTAAGCCACTTTCTCCACCATACTTTTCCACCATGATGTTCTGCCTCCCCTCTGGCCCAGAGCTATGGAGTCAGACCACCATGGACTGAGCCTCTGAAAGTTGATACAGAAGAAAAGAATGCCAAAGTGATGCACAATTCCTAGTTGAAGTATAAACACACCAAGTTGAAGGCACGTCACTATGGATCTTGTGTTTACCTTCAACTTTTTGATCTACCAGGTAGCTGACTTCGAAATTGTGATCTCCCTGCCTCAGTCCCCCAAGTCCCTGGGATTATAGGAGTGCACCAGCACACCCAGTACTCTACTGGGGCTTTATATCTGTGTCCTCTGTGGTGGAGCTCTTGCCTACCAGGCATGAGACATGGGATGGGTTTGATCCCCAGTACAGCAAAAGGGGGGGAAAAAAAAAGACCTGGAATTATTGGGCTGAAGTGGTCCTCCTGCCTCAGATGCCCAAGAGGCTGGGACTACAGGCATGGGCATGCCCAGCTCCCCTCTTTTTTATACACAAATGGATTTTTAGAAATGGCAACAAAGGCAAGATTAGACATTTAATAAAGATTTAATAAAATTATTTTACCAATTCATCAGGACTTTTTTTGGGGGGGGGACTGAGGATTGAACCCAGGGATGCTCTACCTGTGAGCTATAGCCCCAGCCCTTTTTTTTTTTATTTTGAGGCACAATCTTTCTACATTGCTGAGACGAGCCACAAATTTGCAATCCTGCCTGGCATTATAGGTGTGCATCACCTTACCAGGCCTCATCAAGTACATTCTGAAGTGAAACTGATTTTCATCCCTGTGAGTGCATGGTGATAAAGAATATCATAGCTACTTTAGGTTGGACATCTCTAAGCTGAAAATCTGAAATCCCCATGGTTGTTCAACAGAGTATTGGGACTAGGGATGCTCAACCTGAAAATCCTATGCAGATATTCCAAAATTTTTTTAAAAAGAAAAAATCCATGATCTCAAACACTCATCCTGAGCATTTTGGATGAGGGATACTCTACCCATAGTATAGTTTGATGTAATTTCCCTGATTCCTGCTAAAGCACAAGCCATTTACCACTGTTTTGCACGATCATTGCAAATGCAAATGACTTAATAAAAAGGCAGATGATGTGTTCATAGTATTTAACCTCATAGTATTTGACCTCACTCATTACTTAAGAGGGTCTTAGGCACCCCTAGGCATCTGCAGACAATACCATGAGTCAGTCTTATAGCAATATGTCTCATTTTCATTTTGAAAATTATTGGTATACAGTAACTCATAATATCCTTTCACATTTGCATTGTCCACAATATCTGTAGGGATGTCTCCCTTTTCATTCTTTATACTGATGACTTTTGCCTTCTCTTCCTTGAGTAGGCTCAGCAAGAAATTGTCTTATCAAAGAAATAAACTTTGGTTAGCCAATTTATCATTTCTATTTTATTTTATTCAATTCTATATTTATGTTCTTGTTTACTGTTTTTCTAATTTCTTGAGATGTATATTTCTTTTGTTTTGGGTCTGTTCTTTTCTGTTGAATGCATTTGAAGGCTATAAGTTGTAAGGATGAGCTTTAGCTGGGTCAGACAGGTTTTGGTAAGTTGTATTTTTTTATGATTTCTTTGACACATTGTCTAATGGTTGATTTCCAAGTATTTGGTAATTTTCTAGATATTAATTACCTGTAGTTAGAGAAATTTTACATTAATGCTTTGAAATTTGTTTACCCTTGCTATGTGGCTCAGTATATTGTCAATTGAACATATTGTCATTATATTGTCAATGTTAACATTAGAGTGAGCATGTGGGGGGAAAATGTGCATTCTGCAATTATTGAAAGCTTCTATACTAACTGCATCAGTTAATTCAATTTTGTTGTGGTTTTCAGATTCTTTTTATTCTTGAATGCTTTCATCTCGAGTTCAGCCATAGCTTTGTTGCTCACTAATTTACAGATTGTACCCAGCCACGATGGAGAGGGCTGGAGGTAGTGAAGGGAGGGCAGAGGATTTCATGGTATATATCCCTTCCACTTAGATATCAGGAACTCATGGGAAACGGGAATAATAGCCTTAGAAGTGGGTGTGAGTATGCCAACTATTTTGAAATTTCTGTCTCATCTAGTCCAAAAGATATAAAGGTAGACCAGATACCTCAGGTAGAACAATTATCACATCTAGCAGGGGAAGAGAGTCATACCTGTAATCTCAGTGGCTCAGGAGGCTAAGGCAAGAGGCTCTCAGGTTCAAAGCCAGCCTCAACAACTTAGCAAGGCTCTGAGCACCTTAGCAAGATCCTGTTTCGAAGTAAAAGGGCTGGAGATGTGGCTCAGTGGTAGAGTGCCCCTGGGTTTAATCCCTGGTTAAAAAAGAAAAAGAAAAATGAAAAAATGTATAATGTCTAAACCAGTGAAAGATGCACAGGATCTCATTAACATTTTGCAGTCCTGCAGGCTCTGATTAGATGACTTGTGATTCAGAAACCAGTGTTCTCCACGCAGTGGATTTTTCCATGTTCTCTTTCCTAAGCAGTGATTTTTCCAGCCTGAGTTCCTTTTTAACTCCCCTCTGTATCAGACTTAACACCCTGAGGAAATGTAACACAGCAATAGCAAGACAAGAGGCAGCCAATGCACACATTTTTCCAGCCCTGAACTTAACCTTTTGATTCATTCTAAATGAAATAAAATCCCCCATGATAACCTATATACTGAATGTGCTTCAGTAAACACTAAGAGAAATTTTATCTTTTTTCTGAGCTGGATGGGATGGGTGTTTGGAGAAGTGAAATGGTTTAACTATTGAAAAAGCATCCACTCCACAGGTTTCTGATTCCTTTTGTGTGATCCTAGACCTTCCCCTTTGAAAAGGTGGCTGGAGGAAAGGAGACCAAAAGCAAAAAACAAACAAAAAACTCTAGCTTCACTTAGATCACATCTTTTTTTCTGGAAACCAGAAAATCATTTGCTTCAAGTTCCAACATGTCCCTCATTAGCATCTCTTTCTCAACCTGGATTAGGTTATCCTTTGAAGTTCAGGCTAGAAAGGAAATAATGCACAGGTGAGTTGAGCCATGGAGGAGGAGGAGAAGGAAGAAATGCCAGCTATGGAAACCCACCATTATCCTCTCCTGTGACTGGGAGAGAAGATCTTGACCACAGGTGTGGATTTTACTAGTTGTAAGCCTTGGAAAGTCCCTTTATCTTGAAGTTCAGAGGACATCACCAGATACTCTGTTCCGCAGGAGTGGCCAGCTATGTGGTTGTTGACTTCCTTTTCCACGGTGGATGCTTCCTGGTGGGCTTTGCATGTACTCAAAGGTCTTTACCCACCATGCTCACTCCCACAGACCATGTCCTTCCACCCTTGCCCTGAGCCTTCCTCTATTTTTTTGAACTGGGGAGTGAATCCAGGGCGCTTAACCACTGAGCCACATCCCCAGCCCTTTTTTGTTGTTATTTTGAGACAGAGACTCACTGAGTGACTTAGGGCCTCACTGAGTTGCTGACTCTGACTTTGAACTCACTATCCTCCTGTCTCAGCCTCCTGAGCTGCTAGGATTACAGGCGTGTGCCACCGCGCCCGGCCCAAGTCTTACAATTTTTCTGCCTCTCACCAAGCAACCATTTGCTATTCCATAGAGCCTCTGTTTTTTTCTGGCCTGTTCTTTTTCAGTGCAAAGGGCAGGACTGGATAGCCTGATTTGTGTCTTGCCTAGGTTTCCCCTCACTCCTATCTGAAAGGGCTGGCTGGCTGGGGCTGTATTGCAGCAGTGGTTCATTTCTGGCTTTGCATCCATGTATTGGACCAATCCATCTGTGAACCAAACTTGGCTTTTTTCCTTCTCTGTCAGTTGTAATAAGGTGTTCTCTCCTCCCACGCTGGGCTCAGGTGTGATCTGAGGGAAGGCACTTTGGGGACAGTAGTGAAAGGCATGACAGAGAGCCTGGACTGCTGGCTCATACAGTCTGCTTATACCTGTGTCCCTGCTCCTGCCCAATATCCCGTCTGCCACTTTCTTCTTAGGACAGATTGCTGGTAGGCCCACTCAGACTTACAGCTTGGCGGCTGATGAGTGGTGTGATCACACTCTACTCAGGCCCATAGCAAAGCAGGTGCTTTTTAAGCTGGCATGTTTTTCCCTGTGCAGACGCCATGGCCTTGCTCCAGAAGCCTATGGGCTTTACGTTGTGATTCTCTAATTACTCCAAAAACTCTATACGGCAGTTTTTCCCTCAGAGATGATTTTAATGTCATGAGATCTACCAGGTTGTTTGGGCTGAGTAGTAAGTCCGCTTACACCACATCCTGGACTGACCACTGGGCCATTCATTATCTACTCTGGGCCCTTCTCAAAGCTGGTAGTGTTTCCATGTGACATGGCTAGGGGGTCAGAGCAGTAGTCCTATGAATGGACTATGCTGCTCTCAGAACCCAAGTTGGTATCTGGGGCATTATTCCTTTTTAGCAACTGGGAAAAAAAAAATTGAGTCCTTTTTTGAAAAAGGGATGTCCCAGCAGGCTCCTGAATCTTTGTAGGATTTACCTCCCACTAGATGTCCCGCTTACTGCTCATTCAGGCTGATTGACGTCATCAGTGTAGTGGGCCATTGTAAAGTTCTACTGCGTTCCACAAGGCCCACGTCCTCCAGGCTATATTTTGACAAAGCCACTGAGTTAACATAACTCTGTTCTTGGGAACACAAACCACTCTGGTCCTCATTTTCCATAACGGCAGGTCAGAACACACTTGCCGTAGTGGCTGTATACCATGTACCTCAAGCAGCGTTCATCTGTCTAGCAAAGATACCACTTCTGTCTTTTATAGGAGCCTGACTGAGAAATTGGTTGGGACTGCTGGGCCCACCACTCCTCTCCTTTGTGTCTTTTCTGTTCCCTACGGGATATGGTATCAGGGATTTACCATCTTGGCTGGAAGTGGGGAAATTTTTCACAGGTCAACATGGTTGACCAGCTAGATCTTAGCCCTTTACTGGACGGCTTCCCATAGCCTCTTAGGTTGTCCAGATTGGGTGTTACCCTTGCTAGCTGCCCGTTTATCCGTTTTGCCCTTCAGAGTGCTATGTCCTGTTACTAGTTCCACCTTCTCTCTGGGTCGGGCTCCCCTGGCTGCCACACTGACACAGCCTCTTATTACAGGAATTGCATAGACCTTACTTCTGATGTCACACATCCCCATGGGTGTAAGAGGAGCCAGTTCTGTAACAGTATGTGCTAGCCTCAGCCCTGGCCTCCAGAGGCCGCTGAGCTTGCACCTCAACACATTTCTTAACACCTGGATAAACAGGGTGTCTTCTGTGGCTCTCCCTCCCATGGAACAAAGTTGGCTGATGGGGTTCCTGACTGTAGGCACTATGCAGACCACTTGTCTGGGCCTTGGATCCCTTTCTCCATTTCTTCCAGTGACAGTTTTGGCATTTCTACTTCCTTCCTGTAGGCTGTTGCTTTTTTCCAAGCGTTTAGGAAAGAACCTAGCAGCGTAGTCACAATCTTTCAGGGGTTTCTCAAGGATATCGTTCTTGTTTCATGTAAATGTCCTTAATACCGATAAACTCTGTTGTCTAAGTTCACATTCTGTTTCTCTTGATTCAGCACCTTCCAGATCCAGTCCCATATGTCATCTCCCTATTTCTGCCAGTACACACTGGTTAGGTCTCACAGCTTTACACATTTATGGGGTCCCCTTCTCCACTAGGGGATCCTGCACTTTCCTGGCCAAGTCATGTTGTGACTTGACCTTAGTTTTGGCCAGGCAGCTGGGAGAGGGAGGTGAGAATAGACAATAAGGAGCTGAGCAGCTTTTGTCTTTGAGCACAGCAAGTGAGCCACATATATAAACCCATATCTCAGGGCTTTGGGGTTTCTAAGTTTTCATATGCATCAAGTTGAACTGACACAAAGGTGTCAGGGAATCTCACAGGAGGCTCCAGATTATAACCCCCATCTTAAGTTTCAAGTCCTTGCTTCCTGTGTGGGGTCTTGGCCTTGGCATAGCAGACTTGCCTACGTTAAGAGCTCAGTCTCCTTCAGAGCTCCACTCCCTTCAGAGCCTCAGTGGCTTCTGCCCTCTGTCTGAAGAGATGAGAATCTCTTTATATGCTATCTGCTTCTGACACTTTGCTTTAAATGGGGGAGTGGTTGCCTTTAACCTTTGTGGTCTTTCTCCAGTGCTTGGATAGCCCTCACTCTGTGAGGATGAAGAAGCACTCCTGGGGAGAGGAAGAAGTTGAACTGTGATGCAAAGGCAGTCCAGGCCGCCTCCAATCCCACAGCAGTTCTGGGTCTCTCATGAGTCTTCTCAGTTTTCTTGGGTTGAGATGCAGGGGCTAAGGCCGTGCTGGCCATTTCTGGGTAAGAACTGGCCCCAGGAGACTTCACCCTCAGTAATCCGGCTCCCTTTGGCTGGAAGGCAGTTCCTGGGGAGGTATGTAGCATTGTGCTGTCAAGGCAATGAGCATTTATCTCATCGTTGAAGGGAGTTCCAGGTGGCACAGCATCCTTCACATTGGCACTGGGAATAGAAAGGAAAGCCGCAGAGGAAAGAATGATTTCTAGAAGAAGAACTTACAGGATGTCCTGACCAAGGAGCACTTTCTACATTCTCTGGGCTCCGTCCTAAATTAGATGCAGGTTACGGGCATGAAAGGGCCTTGACTTTAGGAGCTCACAGTTGGAAACCATATATCAAGACAGATCTCAGAATG
Organism: Ictidomys tridecemlineatus; assembly: GCF_052094955.1. Taxonomy (NCBI): domain Eukaryota; kingdom Metazoa; phylum Chordata; class Mammalia; order Rodentia; family Sciuridae; genus Ictidomys; species Ictidomys tridecemlineatus. The sequence goes on from NC_135481.1 coordinate 94,049,730, forward strand.
CTGCAGGGCGAAGTGGGGATGTTAGACTGAGGAGTCAAGCCTGGGCCACCAGGGGGCTTTTGGTTCGCTTAGGAGCTCAGTTTTCCTTTTTCAAGAGACACCTAAATCCTTGGATCAGAAGGAAGGATAGGAGGGCCTGGAGGAGTGTGAAGGACGGTACTGGTTTTTGTAACATCTTCTGTTCCTGCCCCTTATCAACAAGGAATCTCTCTCTCTCTCTCTCTCTCTCTCTCTCTCTCTCTCTCTCTCTCTCTCTCTCTCTCTCTCTCTCTCTCTCTCTCTCTCATACACACACACAAAATCCTCCACATATGGCCCCATCACTGAATTGGGCTGCCAGGAGGACTAGAGATCTAAACCATGATGGACTGTCGTGCGAAGCCATGGCGGGGACAGTGCCTCCAACCTCACGTCTGGTGATCGTGTGCTCAGTAGTGACTTTTCCTTCTGTTCCCAAAGAAAATGATGACAGCCTCAGAATCAGGAAATTCCCAAATCTCTGCAAAAAAAAAAAAAAAATGCTAATGGAAGTGACTTGCTTTTCTAATATTCCTGACAGATCCTGCCACCAGATGGCAGCAGTGGCTCAGTCCACACAGGGAGAAGCCGATTGTGGGTGAGTGTTTTGAAGAGGGAGCTAGGGAAGTGGGGACTGTCACTCTCAAGACATATCTCTCTAGAATTGAGTGAGGAATGAAAAAAATGAGTCAAAGATTCATGGACCCTGTTTGAATCGAGTCTACCCACTGGTAGGTCGCCTGGCCACTCACCATTTGTGGCTTGACTCTCTACCTAATTATTTTTGCCCCATTTAACCTCTTTCCCCTAGCAAATGTAAACACGGGCCTTGAGATCATAAAACTTAAAACCAATTAGATCATCCATCGAAATATCTCGAGTCTTGAAGAATCAGTGTTCTACAAAGTGCTTACCACTGTCCCTCATTGTCTGTGAGGACTGGTTCCAAGGACCCCCCCAGGATACCCAAATTCTTAGATGCTCATGTCCCTTATATAAAATGGTGTACTATTTGCATAAAACCAACACATATTCCCCTATACTTTAAATTACCTCTAGATTACTTATGACAGCTAAGATAATGTAAACACTATTTACATGGGTGTGAGACATCTGTTTAGGGAATACTGACCAGGACTAAAGGCTGTACGTGTTCAGCACAAATGTGATTCTTCCCACCCTCAGATATTCTCCAGCCACAGTCGGTTGTAGAGTCTGTGAACTCAGAGCCTGAGGATGCCAGGGACCCACTGTCTTTCCACTGTTTCCCTGACTCCCACCAGAGGCTGCCCAGGAGTCGAATCTGGTATTTCTCACAAGAGCCAGGAGGAGCCCAGGAAGGCTCTGAGTGTGTCTGAGGCCCACCAGTCAGTTCCTCTCAGGGACTCAGTTTCCTGCCAGTCAAATGGCAAACGGCCCTGCTTTTTCCTTGACAGGAAGAGTTGAAGGGACAAACTGAATGTGCTGTGGGGAAGGCAGCCTAACATAGGGTATGGATAGGAGGGACACATTCAATGGGGACCCGCTCACAGCCACTTCCCACCTTCAGCACAGAAGCACCATGAGAGATGTTATTGGTAAATTTAACACGAGGAGTTGGTTAAACCCAAGGGAGTGGGAAGGGAGCCCTGAGGTAACGGGGATGAGGATCAGGGGAAGCAGCTCGTGTTCAGGGCTGAGTGATGAAAAAGGTGGAGTCATCCTAAAAATTGAAAATATTAATTTTAATTAGGCTATTGGATTGATGGCTATAATTGAGTCCCCAAATAACAATGGCTTAAACACAATAGAGGTTTGTTTCTTTCTGGAAGGTTTTTTTGCCTGATTAAGCCTGGCTTCATCAGTCTAGGGCTGGTGTGTGGGAGGGTGTTATTCCATGGTGTTGGGAGCCCAGTTTTTGATGCTGCTCTCATACAATGGTACCCTCATTGCAAACTGCTAGAGAGCCCCTGCTACATCCAGTTCCAGCCAGGGGCAACTGGGAAAACAGCTGGGGACACACTCCTTCCCTTTAAGCCCATAATCCCAGAGTTGCTGAGTCCCACTGACTAGAACTTAGTTACATGGAATACCTCGACAGAGTCTTTGTTCTGAAAAGTGCGTACTATTAAGATTTAGGAATGTGTCTGAAAAATCAGAAAAGGTGGATCAACAGAGTCTCTGATACAAAATTCATAAAGATAGGCATAGATATAGATGTAGGGGTGTTCCCTACACCATTTTTTTGTAATTGAAAAATCCTAAGGATAGTCTGAATGACACTCACCAGTCGGGGGCTGATAGATTAAAGCATGATACATTTGCTCAGTGGAATATCATACAGTAGCTAAAATGAACAGGGAATATTTATTTGTAACAAAGTAAGATGCCGAGATATGTGATATAAGAAAGTGGGGTTGTGAATCTATTAAGTAAGCAAATTTTATGTATATATAAATGAGGTGCCTAGGTAATCCACGGAAGCAGATGCTTCAGAGATAAATGGAATGAACAGGCAGGAAACTTCACCTTCCATTTCACATTCTTCTCACTGAAATTCACACCCGATATATGCACTACTTTTGAAAATATAAAATTAATTTCTAGAAAAAGGAGGCAAATTCCCAAGTATGATGTGGAAAGTTTCAAAAACATATTAAGCAAAAAGGTAGTTTTTTTAAAAAAAAGATAGATTGTGTTCTCATGTATGCGTTAACAAAGAAAAATGTGACTCTGTGCCTGTGAGCAAAGTCAAAATATCATTTGGCACTTAGTGGGCACAGATCACTAAAATAGCCTGTTATTATCTTATAACTGCAGCTGTGTGGAAGGGTCTGGAAGCACACATACCAATCTGTCATGGGGGGAGAAAGGCGCCTATGAGGAGAACAGGGGGTTTGCTGGGAGTGGAGAGGGGGGATGTGTCAAAGGCAGTTCACCTTGTTCTGCCTACCTTTGCAGTGTTTGGGTTTTGATGAGCACATATTCATGTGTTTGTTTTAACTGTAATGCCAAGCCTGGTAGTACAGGTGAAGTTCACACGTACCTGGGACTCACACACAGTCCAGGCTCTTACTGTTTTCCTCCTCCCCAGCCCTTTGGAGTTATCCCTTCCTTAGAGCTCTGCATAACCACGATTTAAACCTGGGGTGCCACACAGCACGGCTCAGGCTGCCGGTCACCTCTGCCAGCCCAACTGCCTCCCCCAGGCTCATTTCTTTGCCCACCCCACGGCCCTGCCTTATTCAAGCACAACACTTGCTCTTGCTAAGTGAAGATTGAATAGAACTCCAGAGAATTAGAACAAGGAGCAGAAAGATTGAAAGCTCCTTGTAGAACCAAAGGGAGGCAGCCTGGGTAATTTACTTTGCCCTTTGAAGCCCTGGGTTCCTTATCTGTGAAGTGGGAGTATAATTAATGCCTGTTTCCTAAGCCTGTGAGGGTTTAGGCAGAAGATATGCTCCACTGTGTGCCCTGTGTCTCCAGTGTGGAATGTTCATAGGGACATGGCTTATTTGCTATTAAAATTAATAATGATAATAATAACTTGAGCACCCACAACATTTTTATGACATTAGACCTCCTCTCCTGTGTATCCCTCCCTAAGAAATCCACTTAAGCAGAATCTTTGTGTGGGGAGAGGAAATACTGGGGATTGAACCCAAGAGTACTCTACCCCGAGCTACCTCCTCAGCCCTATTTATTTTTGGACAGGGTCTTGCCAAGTTGCCCAGGCTGACCTCAAACTGGTGATCACCCTGCTTCGGACTTCCGAGTCGCTGGATTACAGGCATGTGCCAGAGCACCCGCCCCACTTAAGCAGAATCTTAGAGCAAAATCAGTGTAAAGCATCAGGTCCTGCTTCTAACTTCCTTGTGGAAAGCATGTCACCAGTCTGCTGTGGGGTGGGAATCTGGGCCATTGCTGCTCTGCAGGGTCACAGCTAGAACTCAAGGTGCTCTAGCACCAACCTCCTCTCTTGTGGACTTGAGAACTAGGCACCCACCTCGCTGAAGGGGAGGCCTCCTGATGACCTTGCATGACCTGTCCATGCTGGCCCTCATCCCCTTTAGGGATGAGGATGGAGAAGGTGTAGCCCTGACTGCAGAGTATGCCCAACTCCACATTTCACTGACATCCATGGGCATGATCTTGGCTGGGGCCTCTGGTCATAGGTGCCAAGGCAGGGGAGTGTCCTCTACTCAGCTTTTGGACTTCTTAATTTCTCTATGTCTCTTACACACACACACACACACACCCCACATGCACACAGTCCATTTTGGGAGGTCTGAAAGAGTTTCTAACCTAGGCTACATCCAGAAATTCCCAACCCTTTCCAGCTTCCTGAATTCTGGTCAAGGCCCACTCCCTTAACCCCACCTCCAGTGGAAGCCATCTTGCTCCCAAGGTCCAGAGGGCTTCCTTAGAACAACCTGTCCCTGTTTTGGAGATGATACTATCCCTACTCTGTGTGTGAAAGCACCTAGCCTGTGCCTGACACATAATTGGGGTTCTCATTCAATAAATAATGACTGCGGTCATTTGATCCCATTATCTCTGTGTCCTGTGGTCCCCAAATCATGGTCCATAGTTTAGTCATTAGATTTCTTCTCCATCCCTCAAGAGCTGGCAGTCGCAGCAGCAAGAAGTCTTCTTTGATAACTGTTGACATCGTCCCAGGAAACACGGAGCCTGCATTAAGATCCACTCGACGCTTGGTGGGGTCCCAGCATGCCAACACGGTAATTAAGCTGATCTGAAACTTCCACTGCAGTGAGGTGGAACAAGAACCATGTTAATGGGCTGTGGGGAAGGGAGCTGAAATGATTAAAATGCTCACCAGAGAAGGGAAGCGCAAGAAAACAGGAGAGTGAGAAGATGGCACTTTTTGCGCTTCACTCGGGTAACTGAGCTCGGATTCCCCCGGAGGCTGAGGATGTGGAGGTGTGCCCTAGAAGCTAGAAAAGGCAGGCACCCAGAAGGTGGGGCTCCCAGAAGCCATAAGCACCAGGACTAGATGGGCTCTTCCTCTTCTCACATGAATGACTGGCCTCAATCAAGACCACCTTGTGGTGGACTCCTTATAAGCAAGTTGCCTCCCGCTTGATCTTGACCTTCCTATGAGACTTCCTCTGGCCAGTGCTATATGTGGAAGTAGTGATGCGTCACGAGGCCTCCTATGCTTCCACTTTCCCTTTGCATCGGTAGCTTTCTTCAGCCTGGTCACCTGACTTAGCACAGGGTGAAGCAGAGAGCCCAGCTGACCACAGGTCTGCTGCAGCAGAGAGCAGAGTCACCTCAGAGGCCACAGCGTAAAGCAGAGTCCAGTTAGATTGGCAGAGGCACTCGGCGACCCACAGACAATGGTTATTATGTTATACCACTGAGCGGGGGTTGGCACGTTTTGTGGGGCACCTATGCCCCATGGCCTCCATGGTCTGCACGTGACACTGCGGCTCTCCAGTGCTTTGAGGCTCTCCTCCCTGGTGGGTTGGGAGGTAATTCATTCCATGCTTGCCTGCAGCTCCAGGACACACCCTTCCTAGTTTCTGCTTTTAGGCTGAGGGATTCTTATTGGAAAGGAAATCATGGCTTCACGTAAATCTAGTTGGCATGACCTGGATAGCCAGTTTGGGGTGCGCATGTTGGGCCTCACTCTAGAAGTCAGGAAGAGAGACTGTGGTGGGAATGTCTGAGCAGGACTCTTTAACAGGACCTCGGTTTCAGTTGTCATTGCTGCCACAGGGTGCCTCGATGAAAACTGCTTCCACACAGCCTGATGTGCTGTCCCTGCCCTGTAGGGTTGATGCTCCACCTGGTCCCAGCATCGGCATGTGGGGCCTAAAGTTGCTGCCTTTTTAATGTGACTTTCGAATATTTTGTTGTTTCCTGAGCTTGATTGTCATGCCAAGGTCCCCCAGTCTGTGAGGATCCTAGCTTAAGCCACACATTACCAGTCAATCCCAACCTTATTTAGGAACATGCCAAACTGATCCACAGGAGCCCTTCCTTCTGATGGATTTTTCTCTCCGGTCCTCTGGGTCTTTTTGTTGACAGAAATCGGTAATGACTGTCTTAGCCCATCAGAAAGTTCTAATGCTGTTATGCAATAGCAAGTCACATTTCTGTCTCTCATCACACATAGACATGCTAATTTTTAACCAAGGAAGTATAATGTTCAAAGGTCAAAAGCATGACTTTCTTTCAAACATAGAATGCACCTTTGTTGAGAACTTCATTCAACTCATTCATTATCGGGGAAAACAATAAAAGAGGCTGGTTCAAAAATCTTTTGAGCTGGGTGTAGTGGTGCACACCTGTAATCCCAGTGACTAGAGAGGAGGCTGAGGCAGGAGGATCGCAAGTTCAAAGCCAGCCTCAGCAACTTAGTGAGACCCTGTCTCAAAAAATAAAAAGGGCTGGGGATGTGGCTCAGTGATTAAGCACCCCTGGTTTCAATCCCTGGTACAAAAAAAATAATAATAAATCATTTGAGACATTGGAGCTTATATAGTCTTGTTAAAGAAAGTATATTATATATGCAGACTAGATACAAAACAGGTTGTTGTCCTAGACAGCAATTAAACCTAATGTTTGATGTTACCTTTTTACTGGACAGGCACTATTTGCTTCTATACAACTTTACAAGCTAACATAATTTCACAGAGTCTGGGCCCTTAATTAATAATAAATAGCCTAGTCAAACAACAGAGCCTTCTCTGAGAAGATTAATTATCTTTGGGCAAGGCTGTTTAACAGTGTTTCAGCACAACACTGAAAGGACATGTGAACATCCCCTTGGCCTTCTTTCCAGGTTTGGGGTAGTTTTTTCCTTAATATTTGTCAGATAAGACCGCCAGAGCAGCTGGTCAGGGGCACAGCCTCAGAGCCCCGGGACCCTGAACAGATCCTTCAGCGTCAGGCAGGGAGAGGAGAAGTCACTGAAGTGGAGGCAGAACGCCAATGACAGGGCCAGACTCCCCAGTTCTGTCATTAAGTCCTACTGTCCTTACCAGAAGGCCGGGTCCTGGTTACCAGATACTCTGCCTGCTACCTAGGTCCCCACATTGTCCAAAGACAGGGTGCAAAGAAATGTGTCTCTTCTCTAACGCATAGACTTCTCTAGATACTCCTCCTAGCCCTTTCTTCTGGTGACGTCTGGATATTTTATGCCCAAATGTGTTATCATTTGAAGAGTATTTGCTTTTCTGTCATTTCCTGTAGCCCCTCTAGGGTTTACCAAGTGTCTGCCACATAACAAATACTCGCGGACAGTATTATACAACTCTGTGACTCACCAGATGCATGCATACGCAGTTGCCCCTGGCCCCGTTCAATTTTGCTTTTTGTGATTTCAGTTACCTGCTGTTAACTGTAGACTGAAAATACTAAGTGGGAATATTTGAGAAATAAACAATTCATGACTTTTAAGCCATTCTTCATAGCATGATGGAATCTCACACTGTCCCATCAAGGGTGTGCATCAGCCCTTCGTCCAGTGTGTGTACCCTGTAAACACTACCTGCTCCTTAGTCACTTAGTAACTGTCTCAGTTATCAGAGCAGCTGTTACACTGTCAACAGTGCTTGTATTCAAGGAAACTTTATTTTACTTACTAATAGCCCCAAAGTGCAAGAGCAGTTACATTGGCAATTTTATAGCAGTCTATTGTTATAATTGTCCTATTTTGTTATCAATTATTAGGCCTTTTTAATCTCTTATTGTGCCTAATTTATGAATTAAACTTTGTCATAAGTACATATGTACAGGGAAAAGCAGTATACAGAGCTTGATACTATGTGTGGTTTTAGGCATCTATTGAAGGTCTTGAAATGGTCCCTCATGGAGATGAGGGGGACTAGGACACAGTCTATCCATTCTGCAGACATGCTCTTGACTTCCCCTTTGCACATCTCCCCTACACAGACTTGATTCTGTCTGTACTCGCCTCCACCCACCACAGCCCTGCTCATCCTTGGAGACAAAGCTTTACTGCCATTCCTCCAAGGGAGCCGCTTCTCCCTACTCACATTATTTCATGTGATCTCCCTTCTCCCAAGCAGCTGCTCTCTGTATTTGGGCCTGCCTTCCACCGCGCCATGGACCACAGGTCATTTACTGTTCCCATGCTGTCCTAGGGGAGTGGCCACCAAAGATGAGACCACATCTCCATCGTCTTTGTGTTCATGCCACCTAGTGATGCTAAGCACATGTTCTCTGACTCAGAGAATAGCCACTGGAGTCCAGGGCTGACTCTTTCTGTGTTTGGCAGCAAATTCTGTCTTGTCTGTTATTGGCAGCACTCCAGGGCTCGTCTACCACCTGCAGGCATTGGGCCTCAACGGTTCTGAGCAGAGGACATATGGTGGGTGTCTTCTCTCCACTAAGGGAGTCCTCAGGGCTGATCTCAGCTGGAGCATGTCCCTTCCTACTTAATCAGCAACTCATCATTTTCCCTGTTCAGGGAATGGGGGGCAGCTGCTGCCCTTGCAGGACATGGAGCCTGAACTGGATGGAGAAGCCAAAAGTCTCTTGGTGTGGACCAGAGAGCCCAGTGGTACCCATGATCTCTCCTGCTAGGAAAAGGCCTGTCTCTGCCCTTGCAGCTGCATGCTCCAGAAGCAGCAGGAGAGGCTCCCTACCTAGAACAGAGGAATTCTAAATGCAAGAAATTCAAACCTGTGGTCCATGGGCCAGAAGCAGGAACACCTCTACATGGAGCTTGTATTACACACGCAAGATCAAGGGTACCCCCAACATCCTAAATCTGAACCTGCATTAGAGATGTCCCAAGTTATGCAAGTGCACACGAAAGTGTGACAAGCACTGGTCTAGTCAACAACACCCAGTCCTGTTAAGTCTTCGGCCTCACTGATGCAGCCCACTGTCTGAACTTGAACACCTGCAGTTAAACACGCCAGTAAGTCAAGCCGGAACTCCAAGGAAATGCAGCTGGGCTTGGATGGTGTTTTGACTTGGCAAGAGACCAAAAATGCTCTAAAACTGTCCTAATTTTTACACAGAGAGAAGTAACAAGTGCAGAATAGGAATCAATACAACACTTTATTAATAGCTGAACTATAACACAGTAGTCTCTTTGCAGAACTGCGGTCAAGCTGGGGAGGCGTGCACAGCCACAGTCCCTTATCCCACTTCTCAATGTGCCTCAGGCTGCAAAGAGAAATGAAGCAGAGGACCTGGCGCTGTGCAGGCTGCTCCAGGGTACTCCAAAGTCCTCAGGCCCTCCCGGCCACACAGAGGAGTCAGGGGAGACGGACCGCAGGACAATGGGACGTCACACACAGGATGGCCTGCTGGCTGACAAAGCAGGCAAGATGAAAGTCTATGGCCCACCCCATAGACCATGCCCCTCTCTCGAAGGCAAAGGCAGCTCTGGCACCAGCTGGGTGTGACCATCCAACTGTACAAATCTTTAATGGCCTCTGCAGTGGGCCTATCCTCAGGGAAGGTCCTTCCCTCATCCACTCCTGACCATAAAAACTTCCTTTTGTAGTACTTTAAAAAAAAAATGTTTTTAGTGAGTTATAATTTCCATACTACAAATCTGCACGTAGATGTCCCCGGTCGACGCTGGCCCTGGCAACCAGGGGTCAACTTCTGTCTCTCTAGTTTCCTCTCCCTAAATTCAGGAATTTTCCTTATCTAGATTACCTTCCTTCCCTCAACTGCAGATGTTTTCTGCCGCCTGGGGACCGGGTGCTTTGGAAATGCCTAGAGGTATCACACTGCTTGGCGGGTAGAAGGAGTCACTTGATAAATATTTTAGCATGGAATAAACTCCTTTGCTGCCATTTTAAGAACATCTGCATTTTGTAAGGGGAACGATCCCTTTCACAGCAGGTGTTACAGATCCTGCATCTCCCACCAACCGGGGGAGAGAAGGGAAGGCAGGAGGGTATAAGGTATATTTTTGCTTGTCTGTTTTTTATCCACAGTTCCTGGCCCACAGCTCCCTCCCCAGGACTATAGAAACCAGAATTTCTCTTCCCTAAGGCAGGTCACAGAAACTCTTCCCCTGCTTTTTTGTCTTTGGGGCTGCCATAAAGAAACTTCTCTGACCTCTCCTTGTCTGACAGTAGGTCATAAGACCTTTCTCATTCCAGAGGGGCCCTGCCCCATGCCCTGGAGGAAGGAAAACTGCCCAGAGGCCAAGAAGAATTTGAACAAATAGTCCTTGCTATCCCACCCCCCCACCCCCAGTCTGTTAGCCTTTGGCTGATGCAAGGAAATCTTGATACATGCCCAAGAGGAGAGGGTTGGGAGCTTCCAGATGGCTGAACCTGGGGGTTCCTGGAGGGAGGCACAGCTGGCAAAGGAAAGGAAGCTGGGTGCCTCCTGCCACAGTCTTCCCTTGTACTTCACCCTCTGTATCCTTTGTAATACCCTTTATAATAAACAGGTAAACCTAAGTGTTTCCCTGAGTTCTCAATTAACTGAGCCCAAAGAGGGGGTCATGGGAACCCTGATGAAGAGCTAGTTGGTCAAAGCAAGGTGTGACAACCTGGGGCTTGGGACTGGCTGCCTTGGGACCAAGCCTTGTGCCTGTGGGATGGATGCTATTTCCAGGTAGAGAGCCTCAAAATTAGATTAGAAGACACCCTGCTGGGGTCTACTCTTACAGAATTGCTTTCTGGCTGATGGAAAAATCCCCACCCTCTTAAGACCACAGAAGTCTTTCCTGCTGTTGTGTAAGGGAGAGGGCATCTGTTTTTTTGGACATACCATGGTGAAGAAACTATATGGTTTTTCAATCTATTTGTGTTTGGGGTTTTTTTAAAACCTTACCAAGGGTCAATTTATATCCCATAAAATTCACCATTTTAAGTGTACCATTCAATCACTGTCAATATGCTATCAGGATTGTGCAACCATGACCACAATCTTACAACATTTCCATCACCCCTTAAAGAAACCTCATGCCCATTAGCAACCAGCTCACAATCCCCCATCCCCACCCCCACAGACAACCACCAAACTACTTTCGTCTCCAAAATTTTGCCTTCTCAGGACATTTCATTTAAATGGAAGCATACTGTAAGGGTCCGGCGAAGGTCGGAGGAAGAGACCACACAAGAGACTGGCTTCATGCAGTTGGCAGGAGGGAGTTTATTGAACCAGCATGCTGGGGCTCAAGGCTCACTCAGGAAGATTGAGCAGCCCAGAGCCCAGAGAAGTGGTCAAGCAGAGCTTAAGTACACTTTTTGGAGGGGGGGGCTGTTTGCATACATCAGAACAAATCATCATGAGGCACGGGAAAATTGAACAACAACTCTTAGACATGATTAGTACATTCATCGGCGGGAACAGGCTGGGCAGGGGTGATTGGTCACTTCTAAGTGGGGTACACATTCAAACTGATTGGTTTTAGGGCCTCAAGAACTACGTGACATACTACACAGAGTCCCAGGTTATTAGACAACCAGTGGAAACAGTGGAAATATTTACTGGGCAGTTCCAGTATTGTCCTAACAGCTACAGGGATTACAGGTTCTGAGGGTAGCAGAGGAATTTTAACAATACCTAGTCTTTCACTTTTTAACTCAGGCCCTGCAGCTTGGAAACTTTACAATGCCCGGTCTCTTACACTTTAACTCAAGCTTTGCAGCTTAGAATCAGCTTAGAAATTTTACCCTTACAATACCATCTGTATCTTCTTGTGTCTGGCTTCTTTGATAATGTTTTGAGGTTTATCCATGTATTAGCATGTATCATAATTGCATTCCTTTTAATTGGCTCATAGCGCCCCACTGTGTGGAGATTCCTCATTTTGTTTATCCACCAGCAGCAGTACATTTCTATGGCGGCATCTAAATCCAGTTTTCAGTTTTTCCAACTCTTGTTGATCAGCGTCATTGTATCCTCCTCAGAGACAACCACCAGCTGGTACCTCCTTTTAAAAGTCTGTGTTCCTCTTTTTAATCCCCAACCCGATAACACAGGAGATGGAACCCAGGGCCTCATGCATGCTAGGCGGGCACTCCACCCTAGAGCCACCTCCTTAGTCCTAACCTCCCAACTTCTAAATGCTAACTGTTCCAACTTCTTGCCTTTGTTCCCACAGTTACAGGTTAGTAGCTGTTTCAGGCAGCAGCCGACAGCTCTGAGATGCATGAGAGTTCATTTTACCTTTTCTGTTACCAAACTAACAATTCTGTACCTGAGCATATTTATTTTCGCTATTTTCTCTTTTTAAATAACTGTTGTGGTGTGTGTCTCTTGACTGAACTAACATCAACCAGCTTTTGTGACCAGCCTCCTTGTACCTGATTGGCCTCGAGGTGAGCACGTGAGTCAAGGTGAACTAATCAGATTCCTTCCTTGTGGTTTATTTTAAATGGAAGCTTGGCTGGAGGAGGGAGGTGAGTAGTTCCTTCTTCTCTGTTGGTGAAGTTGGAGTGATGGTGGCCTGGGAACTGTCTGTGCCTTGGTTCAGCTGCCTGGCAAAGCAGCTCCGCAGGGACACAGCCAGCAAGCAGGGAGGGCAGATACAAGAAACCTACAGAGCTTTTTCACTCCCTCATCTGCCTTCCCGAAGTGTCCAGGAGGTATTAGCATTTTATTTCCTTTTGAACCAGCCCCCATCTTCCTGACCCAATCATTCATGATCTACAATGACTGCTCCCACTGCCCCCTTCCCCATCTCACTTCCAGCCACACCCAACATGGTGCACTTGTATTTCTATCGCTTGCAACCCCAAGAATGCAAAATAATGCACGGAGATTTGGATTTCTTGCTTCTGGATTCGTTGCACTAAGCTGTGGATTTCCCCAATGCTCACCAGCTGCCCTCTGGGTCTTCACTGATCTTCCTGGGCTGGGTCTGGATGATAGAGCCCCCTGGGGGCAAAATGGAGTCAGAGATGCAGGGTGTCAGCCCTGGGGCGAAGCCTATTACCTGTTTGATATGAATGGTCTCTTCTCCCAGCAACAGCCTGGCAGTCCTGCAGGGGGAGCCAGCGCCTTCCACCTAGGAATGCTCTGTAGGGCAGCTGCTTTCCCTGGGGGCGTGGCTCTTCACACCTTTGCTCTGATTGGCTCTGTGCTAATCAGCAAGCGCTAATACACTGATCTTGTCTATGATGACTGCATCAGAGCTGGCACTGCCATTTCCACCCACCCATTGACCTGCAGGTTTTCACAGAAATACAAGTTAGACAACTTTAACTTGTGGCCCTCTCCAGGAAGTGGGCAGCTCTTTCGCATTATTGATAAGGCACTGTCTCCAGAACTGGAAATTAGAGTCATAATTCATGTTTTCATTAACTCCAGTGCATTGCTCACCCTGGTTTCTCTTCTCTCTGGCACTTAATGATAACCAAGTTGCCATTTACTGAAGCTTACCACCTGTCAGGCACAGTGCTAAGTATTTCCCATGCATTTTAATCTTCACAACATGGTGAGGTAGAGAACCTTTTTAAAATAAACTTTTACATTTTAGAACAGTTTTAGATCTACAGAAAAATACTGCAAAGATAGTACAGTTCCTGTGTACATCACACCCAGTTTCCCTTGAGTTAACATCACAGACTAGTATGATACATTTGTCACAACCGATGATTTGATACTGATGCTTAATTGTTAATTCTTCATTAAGTCCACACTTTATTCAGATATATTCAGATTTCCTCTGTTCGAATATAATGTTCTTTTTCTGTTCCAGGATCCCATCTAGGGTATCACTTTACATTTAAGCTCCCCTTGACTGTGATAGTTACTTAATTTTCCTTGTTTTTGATGACTTTGATAGTTATGAGGCATGCTAGGCAGGATATTTTGTGAAATATTCCTTAATTGTAATTTGATGGATGTTCTTCTTGTTATTTGACTGGATTGATGTGCTTTGTAGAGGAAAACCAGAGGATTAAAGGGCCAGTGCAGCGCACCATAGCCAGGGTACATTCTATCAATCTGACTCCACTATGTATGTACAGCCACTTTTAAGAAGTGGGGAGTTATGCCCCACCTCCTCAAAAGCAGAGTATCTAGATAAATCATCTGGAAATGTTATGCATGGAAGATTTATCTCTTTTTACTCATTTGCTTATTGAAGTAATCAATTTTATCCACATGGTCTCATGGATATTTATTTTGTCCTTTGTTTATGATTTGATGCTACTTTATTTGTTACTCAGATTCTTCCCACTTCAGCTTGGGCAATCCATTCAGTTCTCTCCACCAACATCACCATAACTGTGGGTTGGGTATTTTTGTTGGGTTTTGTTTTAAATTACTTTCTCATTTTATGGTACTCCAAGATGGTCACAGCTTATCTTGTATATTGCCTGCCCTAGCCCTAGAATCACCACTGCTCCCAGGATCCCTAGTTCCTTTGATTTGGGAACAGTACTAGAAGTACTGTTCAGCTAGTACCCAGGTAGATAATACTTTATTCTGATCTTACAGAGATGGAAACTGAAGTATGGAGAAGTTAAGGAATTTGTCCAGAGTCATGTGACTGTGTTACTCGACTTCTGCTCATTTCAGTAGACAGCATCATCTGTCAGTCTCCTTCCTCCTAATTATCAACCTCACACTAAGCACATTGTGCACAGGTTCAGGAAAAGAGGTATTGTGCCCACATGATGCCAGCTCCCAAAGCCACACGAGTTGTGGTTACGTTTACTTTTGCTTCATGTTCTTCTCTTACAAAAGAAAGTCTGTGCAGGTTGCAGGAGCTTCCAGGCACATGCGTGTGCAGTGAGCAACTGGATCAAAAGGGAATGGCCCAGCCTCCATTGTGTTCATCCCCAAATAGGATACAGAGCTATGTCAGGAGCATTCTCCTAGAGTCTCTGCCAGGCCCCTGGCAGTTCTGGAGCCAGAGAGCAGCTCAGCACCACCCACAGCACCAGCACCTGCCAGCTGAAACACTTCTCTACCTTGGCATGCCATTGGCAGCCACGGAAGGGGTAGAGGCTGGGAGGAGAGACTAAGTTCTGGAAATTGTCCAACTGAGCCCATAATGATGGGAGAAGGGAGAACTGAGAAATGAGGGGCAGAGCCAGCCAGAGGAAGTGGGAACCTTACAGGCCTGTAGGTAGGGGACTCTGATGGTCATCCAAGGTAGACAGCCCAGTAGAGTCGGTTAGATACATCAGAGCACAGTTTTGGAGTCCTGGAGCAATGCTATATCTTCATATTTGGTCCTTCACCCCTCCTCCCTCAGTCCAGGCAGGCACTCTCTCAGGAACAGACCCCTTCCACTTTCCTTTGTTTCCAATGAGAGCAGCAATGGACAGGCCTTGCCATCTTCTTGGACACCCTCAGCCTGGGTGGCTTTCTCCATCTGCCCCCAGGCCGAGGCCTGGCCCTCAGCTAGTAGGCAGTCTTGTGTTTTCTGGTGTCCGCAGAGGGCCTGGGGGAGGCAGTGATGCTTCCCTGCATGTAGCATTTGGAGACTAGAGCCCCTGATAGGCTGCTGTAACTAACAATAGTGAGACCAAGCCTGCCAAGGACCAGGGGGGTCTTAGGTGGATGGCACCATAAATCAGATCGGAAGCAGTGGCTCAGGTGACTTTCCTGAGAATTTTGTTGACTGATTCACCTCCCAACCCAATGAGCAGTGCCTGAGCTCAGCGGGGGGCTTTCAGGCCCTGGGGAAGCTGGGGAAGAAGAGGCCACCCACTTTGCAGCCTCCCACCCTGGGCCTAGGCTCTGGCTGTTGGTCACTTCTCTCTTCCCCTCCCCTTTGGAAATGGAGCTGCCTTTGCAGCTGTGTCTCTGTGGCCTCCCTTCCCAGCTGTCCTCTCCTGCAGGCCTAGGGCTGGGATGCTGAAGCAGCCCTGGGCTCCAGCAGGGCACACCCCTTGGCACAGCCCCATGTCTCTTTTACTCTTCAAGGAGGCCTGAGCAGGACTTGTGCTCTTTCATGCATTAACGCCTGCCCACCGCAAGCATCTGCCAAGAGCCTGCCACTTGCCAGGCACCCAGCTAGGCGCCAGGACTTCTTCCTTTCCAAATTGCATAGGAATGAAGCTTGCGACTAAAATAAGTGGTTATGAGGGGTGCTTGGAGTGGGCTTGCGCTTTGGCCCCTGTCCCTCTGGGCCTACACCACACCCTGTCCCCCACTCCTCATCTCATGGCATGACTCCAGGGATCTTCTTTGCAGGTCTGGGCAGCCCTGGTAGGAGAGTCAGCTGTGACCAGGAGCCAGCCTCTGTGGGGTTGGGGATCACAGAGCCCTGAGGTTTAATTCTTGTTCCCTGGGTGGTGCCAGCTACCGCCTTCCACGTGCCCTGTAGCAGCAGGCCACTTGGATACAGCTAGGCAGTGAGGAGGTATCCTGGGAATGGAGATTGGAAAGAGTCGAAGCTGGACCTGCAGTCAGTTAAGGTGGGGTGGGAATACTGAGCAGGAGGCCTTTCTTGGGCCTTGGGCGCTAGAGCTGGCTCACCCACCTTGTATAGCCGGGCAACAGTTCAGGTGTGGGGCCTTAGGCAGCTGGGCAAGGTGGGGGGAGCTCATATATGAACCAAGAGCCACATCAAAACTGAGGAATGAAGGAGTATTTGGAGACACACAGTATCCCCTACACAGGTCTCTCCCCTGCCCATCCAAAGCCTCTGGCCTGTCATTCTCTTTGTCAAACCATTTCAGAGATTCTTCTGAGTTCCTCTCCTCCATGGAACTAATCAGTTTTTAAATTATAAATTATCACTGTGATGATTTGGTGGTATTTGATGCCAAGAGAGCAGACTATCTGTGTGCTCCTCACCACACACAGCAGGTTCAGAGGGGAGTTTCCAGGTGTTAATGATGCTCCAGCTCCACGATCCTACCCACCCACCCCTGCAAAGGCTGGGAGCCATAAAGTGTTCTAGAGGGACAGGTTGTCATGAATGATGCATTTCCACACGAGGTCCACGGTCCCCAAAGACCTCAGAATAAAAGAGCCCAAGTACCCAGGGCACCTATACGATGTGGTGACTTCTTTTCTGGATTTGTCATTTTCTCACAGAGAATTCCCAAATAAGTATCAAGACCCTACAAAAGTTGGATCTGCCCCGGAGGAGAATTCAGTAAAACTGTACTGAGTGAGTAAAGGAATGAGTCAGTGAATCCATCAAAAGTGATTCGAGTAAAGCAGGCCCAGGAAACACAGGCAACACAGGTGCCCCCACTTAGCTCCTCCCCTCCAGGGCTGCCTGGATCTTCCCGAGTGTTCCTGATGAGTCAGCTCAGTGGCAGGGATCACACCCTGGTGGCCTTGGCAGGTGTTTTGAGCTCTAGAAGCTTTGGTGCTCTGGTCTACAGGACACTTGGGGATTGGATCTCCCAGGAGCCAGACATGGGTCTCTTCCTGGGTCCCCGGCTTGTCCTGCCAGCTTCCTCTAACATGCTAATTGCATGAGGTGGCTTGGAATTGAGAGTGGGGAGTCCCTTTGGATCTAAGAGGGAACAGTGGTTGAGACTCTCCTAGGTGAGTTTCACTATTCCTCTCTCTAAAATGGGTGACAGAGTCTAATTTAAAAAAAAATAGACTTTATTTTGATAGAGCATTGTTAGGTTCACATCAAAATTGGAAGACTGATACAGAGATTTCGTATAAACTCCTTTTCCCACACATGTATTGCCTTCCCCATGATCAGCACCCCCCCCTCCAGCACCCCATTACTGCGCACACTCTGTAGTTTCATCAGGGCTCACAGTCCGTGTTGTACATCTTAGGAAGACCCCGCTTTTCTGTAAGGATTGGAGGCTCTAGCTGAAGTCTCCTGGGGTTGAATAAGTGACACTCTCTCCCCTCCCAGTTTTCCTGGGAACCTGTCAGTAGGCACCTGCTTAGACAGGAGGATTGATCACATTCATTAAGAGGCGCCCAGCCCAGGGTTGGCATTGCACAACCTGTGCCACGTCTCTGACCAGAGCCCGCCCTCACACGCTCTGAGGTGGGTCAGTCGGTCCCCATCCTCCCTTCTTCTGTTTCAGACTAAACAATGGAGACGGAGCCATGCTCCCTCCCCAGGGAAGCTGTGATAATTAGTGAACAGCACGTAAGCGCTGGCCACGTGGCTTCAGAAGCTACTGTTTTCATCAGGTGGAATGCTGTCCTACAAGTTACCGCACAGAGCGCTGCCGCCAGGGTGGCTGGCACGGCCTTGGCTTTGGTTGGAAGCACCTGGCGCCTGATCTGCGGTGCAGAGAACTTGGCCATGGTTCTGAAGGTGGGTAAGAGAAGGCTGCTCGGAGACTCTCCCAGGCAGCAGGAGAGGAGGCTCTAAAGGTGGCAGGTGCCACCAGCTGTCCACCCAAGCTATTTCTGCCTTTCTCTGATCGTAGGGTTACATTCCCCGGTCCCCCTACAGAGAGGTGTGGCCATGTGACCAAGTCCCAGCCAACTTGTGGGAGAGGAAATTCTGAGTGTCACCCCCCCCACCCCCCAGGCACCACCCAGGAAACATCCTGCGTGAGCTTCTTCCGCCCTCCTGGCTGTTCCTAGGGCTTCATGGTCCATCTTTGAACACGCAGATGACAAGGACCTAAAATTGGCAATGCTGCCTGCCAACCAGGGACCCTAAGTGACGTGGTGGAGTAGAGCTCACCTGTGCATCCTGAACTGATTTGTGGGAGAGAAATGAACTTACCTTGTTTGAATCTTTGCATTTTTAAATGCTAACATTACCACCGCATTGAAGTATCATTTAATACAGTAAAATAGACAGAACTTCAGGCTACCGCTTGAGAAATTAGAGCAAAAGTGAATATTCCAGTAATCCCCAGCCCAAATACCATGTGGAACATTCTCATCTGTTCTGTGGGTTCTCTCATTATCCTGTCTGGGCCATCCTTATTTCTGCCCACTCCAGCCGCAGGCAAACACTGTTCTGATTTCTATCAATATAATTTAGTTTTGCCCATTCTTTAATAGAATCATGCATCAGTTCATTATGAGCTATTTTCTTTTCTTTTCTTTTGGTACCAGGGATTGAACCCATGGGCACTCAACCACTGAGCCACATCCTGTGTCCTTATTTATTTTTTATTTTGAGACTGGGTGTTGGTAGGGCCTCACAAAACTGCTGAGGCTGGCCTCAAACTTGCAATCCTCCCGCTTCAAGCCTCCCAAGCGGCTGGATTACAAGCTTGCACCACCATGCCTGCCTAATTATGTGCTCTTTTGTATCTGTCTTCTTTCATTCAATATAATGATTTTTGAGATTCATCCATGTTGTTGAATGCTGTCAGGAGTTTGTTCTTTTGTGTTGCTAAGTAGAATTCCAATGTTCGAATATACCACGCATTGTTTATCCGTTCTCTTGTTGGCGGACATTTGGATTGTTTCCACTTTTTGCCTAATAGGAATAAAGTGGCTATAAACAGTCTTCTGCAAGGCTCTTTGTAGACATATATTTTTATCTCTCCTGGATCGATTCCTGGGAGTGGAAACGCTGTGTCATGGCTTAGCAGAAGCATCACATAGGTGTATGTTAAACTTAATTAGAAACCATCGTACTGTTTTCCAAACAGCCCCTCCAGCAATGTATGAGAATACCAGTTGTTCAGTGTCCTTGCCAACACTTGGGAGCGGCACTCCTTTTCAATTTTAGCCATTCAAGGCAATGGCAGGAAGCCACCACATTTTTCAGGACTGTTCAGCAGCTCAGTCTTTATCCTAACACATGCCAGGTAGCTAAGGGAAGCAGCAGGAGGGCCAGCAGTTGTCTTTGTTCCCCATGCAGCCTGGCTGTGACTTCCTGAGACCAGCAGGGCAGGGCAGGGTGGGCGGAGTCAGAACTCCAAATAAATCTCAGCTCTCACAAGCTGCTAGACCTTGGCATCACCTGCCGGCTCTGGGTTCAGTTCCCTCAATATAAAAGGAAGAGATCCATGGTGCCCACCTGTCAGTGCTATTCCAAGGTTTTGATGACGTGGTGTGCTTGATGCTCTTAGCATGCTGGGGGTTGGGCTCCATCACAAAGCCGAGTCTCTAGGGCAGCCCTCCTGCTCCTGAGGGTGAGCAAGGACTCACCTCCAGCTTCATTCCAGGTCTTTCAGTGGATTTGGGCTAGAAGAAGCTTCTGTCTTTGCACAGTGCTACGTCCTTGGGATGACCTTCTGCAGGAAGCTGGTTCTTGGGTGAGACCTGGTGGATCAGAAGTTGACCCAGCAACAGCTACGCTGCCCAGAGGTTCTGATACAAGTGAAGTCAGGGATGATGACCCGTAGTGTAGTAGCACTCCCTTCTCCACCGAAAATCTTAATTAGGCTTCTCCAGAAACCTTCCCCATAATTGTTCTTAGACTCTCAGCAAAATTTCTGTAAAAGGATTTTCAGGTGGAAGGTATGCTTGCAGAAGCAGAGTGTGATAAGAAAGACTGCTCCCAGGCCTTCACAGAGGTGATTGCATTTCAAAGGACAATAGTCAGGTCCTGTGGAGCCAGTTGCCAAGAAGAAATGGGAAGGGAACTCTCCCTTTCCTGGGCACTGATTTTCTCAGAGAGTGTCCTTGACTTTGTATCCAGGCCTGGGTGGATTTGCCTAGAACAGTGGAAAAAGCTGCTTTTGTGGACTTCTGTAGACTGTGAGCCTCTGAGCCTCTCCTCCTACACGCTGGGTATAAAGTTCTAAAACTTTCTGAACTCAGGATTCTGACGGATGAATTGATTTAGAAGAAAGCCCCTCTGGACCTGGCTGCAGCCAATAAACCTGCTTCTTGCTAATTCCTCGGTGTCTAGCCTTATCTATCCTGCAGCAATAGAGGTCCCCATTTGAGTCAAGCTGGTGGCAGGGAGTTTACCCTCAGATCTGTGGAGCAGGAGGGATCATCCATGAAGCCCAGGAGTAACTTGGGTGGGCTGCTGAAGTTGGTTTAGGGGACACTATGCCTTCTGAAGACATGGGAAGGATCTAGATGTCCAGCGGTAGAAATTTGGTTAAATAAATGCTGTGTGTGTGTGTGTGTGTGTGTGTGTGTGTGATTTTAAAGCCATAAGAATGACTTAGGGTGAGTATATATTGAGAAAGATAACCAGACAATCATCATTTTTTGCTAAGGAACAAAGCAAATTACTAAAAGTGCAAAGATGTGTGCATGGGGTGGTCCTTTTTTCATATTATATATAGCTGGAAAATATATGTACAGTGTGAATATATATATGATATATATGTGATAATATATATATGTGATATATATATGATATATATGTGATAATATATATGATATATATATATGTGTGTGTGTGAAAAATATATATCCAGCCATATATATACATATGTATATGAAAAAAGGACCACTCCATATATATATGGAGTGGTCCTTTTTTATACAGGACTCCCATGGCTATGTCTAGTTAATAAGATAATAAGTGATTTTACTTATCTCTTTTGTCATGATGTCTCTATTTTCTAAATCCTAATGCACATTAATTTTGTAATTAGAAAAACTGGAATTAGCTCACACTCTGGGGTACTTAGACCAGGACTCAACGTTTGCTGAGGGCAGAGAATCCCTTTGTGTTGGCACCAATTCCAGCCTTGGTCTACTGGGAGCCTCTTAGGAAGCAGGCGAAGGGCTGCCAGCCAGGCAGTGATGCTGACGCCAGCCTGGGTCGCTCTGGGAGGCTTACGGGTTCCCCAGATTGCTACCCACAGCAGTCACCAGGAGGTAGGCCCAGGCCAACAGATAAGCTGAAAATCAACATGGCTTTCCTACAGATGCAAAATTCCAGAAGAGAAAATGAAGAGAACAAATCCAAACCCACTTGGGAAGACTGCCCAGGGCCTGAGGGGCAGGCAGCAGATCTGCCCCTGTGGGGACAAGGAAACTTGGAGCCTGGGGCCTTTCAGAATGTCCCATGGCTTCCCTCCATCCTTGACCTTGGACTCAGTCCTGGAATAGAAGCCCTTCCCATGGCAGTTTTTAAAGGAGAAGGAAGATATAGTACAATAAAGCCACCTGCCCAAGTCTTTCTTCTTTATTATTAGATGTGAGAGCTATTAAGATGGCCCAGCAAACCTCAAAGAATGCTGATCTCTTTGTACATGGAACATAATTGGTAAGTAAGTTAGAAAATTTTGCTAAGTGGCTACTTGAGACATAAAGAGTCATGGAGCATTTGTGCTGGCAGGAACCTGGGGAGCAGCAAGCCCAGCACTCCTGCTTCACAGAGGAGTAAATGGAGATTCAGAAACATGAAGAGATGTTTCTTAATGTCATGGATGGTTGGCATTAGATCAGGGCTAGAATCTAACTTATGACTTCCAGTCTTTCATTCTTGCTACCCCACTGCTATCTGTTAGGAAGCCTAAGTTGCACGGTGCTAATAAGGAAAGTGAGTTGGTACTTAATCACAGTCCACAGGTAGGACAGCGGCCCCTGTGTGCTCTAAGAGGGGAGTTGGGTGGAAACATTGAGAGCCCTGGGTTCAGTCCTCCTCCCTGATCCTCAGCTTTGTCTAAGGCTAGTCCCCTGCACAGCCGCAGATACACTCACTGGCTCTCCCTTCCATCTTGGTTCAGGTCACTATATGACTCTGGACCACTCATAGCCACCAAGGAAGGCCAAGCTCTGACGCGTGTAAACTGATCAGTCCCTATTTATCAAGCTGGGTCTGGGTCTGCAGAGGAGTAAGTAGCTGAACAAAACTAGAGTTTCAATAAGAATAAGGAAAACAGGGGCTGGAGCTGGGGCTCAGCAGTAGAACGCTTGCCTAGCATGTGCGAGGCACTGGGTTCAATCCTCAGTGCCACACAAAAATAAATAAAATAAAGGTATAAAAAAATCTTTAAAAAAAAGAATAAAGAAAATAAAAATGTGACTTGAAGTGAGCCAGGAGGTAGTGGCACATCACGTAGAACATGCATTTCAACGGAAGCTGGCTCAGTCATGATTGTGAATGCCAAGGTGAAGGGCAGCCACACAAGCTGTCAAGGAAGGGCCTGAGCGTCACACAAGTGCACTGAATCAGCAGTTCCTGTCCACAGCCAACCCTCAGGTTGGGTCTGCTTCTTGTTCTTGTTCCTCTTCCCCCCCCCCCCCCGTGGTGTGTTGAACCCAGGGCCTTGTGCACGTGAGGCAAGTGCTCTACCAACTGAGCCACATCCCCAGCTCCACTCCTACTCTTCTTCTTGTTCTGCACAGTCCATGTGTCCTAGCGTGCCACTGGAGATCAGGGCGTCATAGGACCTGGTGGCAAAGGTTGCTGACTCCAACACCCACACACGCAGTGAATGACTCCGTTCTGACTCCTTCTTCCATTAAGAGGTAAGTAACTTTCATTCACTACCACCCTTCAGTAACCCCTAAAAGGCATTGACGCCCTCTTCTTTTCACTTTCCATTGTATTGTATTGCCTTTCCCATGTCATTAATCTTTAGAAATCCAATATTTTAAATGTTTTATTATATTCCATTGAGTTAATAGTAGATTTCTGCTCTTACAAAAGCATCTCTCCTTTGCTGGACGTTTATTGAGACTGTTTCTAAAATGTTTCTTTTTGTAAACAAATTCTGTCACCAATATTCTTTTGTGTATCATGTATTATATCTTGGACTTTTTCATCGGGCTGTATTAAATTTTTCTATGTCCTTCTTCATCCTGGAGACATTGAAGCTGGAGGTGGCCTCTTGGAAGATCGTGCTCAGAGATCAGCCCAACATAGTCCCAGGGAGCTAGTTTTTCTGAGAACAGCACTTACAGCTAGCCCCCTGGTATCTATTGAGCGTTCTCAGCCTGAGCAAGGCACAGTTCAGCTGTGCCCTATTCATGGTACCCTCTTCAGCTGAGTTGGGCTGCGGCTAAGAGGCCTGGCGTCCTGGGCTCTATACACAGGAGGCAGAGGCAGGTAGGTGCCCCTGAGGAGAGCTGAAGCCAGGACAAGTGAGGGGACTGGGAGATGCTTAGTATCTGACTGGACACTAGACCAGGAAATGGAGGGTCAAAGATAGGCACAAATTAGGTCAGAAAGCTACTAGCCAGGATAATAATGAGGCAATAACTATGATTTACTGTTTACAGTTTGCGTTTTATGTACATTATTCAATTCTCATGGTAACTCTGGGGGAATTTATATTTATTTTACAGAAAATGAGACCCAAAGAGGTGAAATAAGGTTCCTAATGTCAATCAGAAAGGAAGGAGCAGAGAGGGCTTTTGAGCCTCAGCAGTCTGAGCCCATTATTTACTAGGCCACTCCCAAGGTGGGTGCTCTGGCAGATGGTGAATGGGTGCCATCAGCGGCAAGCAGAGAGGCCCCGTTTTTCTGTGGCCAGTGTATAGGGCAGAGCCATGCCACCCTCTTAGGGGCGGACCCTGCAGAGTTTACAAGATCAGGTTCTGCTAATTAACTTCTGTCATGTCAAGGCCTGGTACCCTAAGCTGGGCTGGTTGAGACACTCAAGGCTTGTCCCTGAGGGGTGGACTTGTCCCGTGATCGGTGAGAACAGTCCACAGACACTCAGGGAGATTTGCAAAAAAAGCACTAAGAGGGCCTCACGGGAAGTAGTATTTGAAAAAGTGGAGAAGAGCTGGGGAGGTTTTGACAGGCTGCCAGCCTGTCTGTGGCCTGAGAGGGGTTCAAGGAGAGCTGGCCACACTGAGCTGCTGCTGCACGGAGTGCTGGTTCTCAGCCTGGATCTGAGCCATCACGGGAGGCATCTCCAGCTGGGGGTGGAGACGAGTTGAGCTCTGGAGAGAAGCTGCTGGCTCTTAATTTGAACCGAAAGGCGTTCCCAGGGGAGCCCTGGGAGCCCAGGGAGATGGACTTGCACAGGCTGCCCCACCTGTAGCTCACCAGGCTGGCTCTGTTCCCGTGCGATAAGTTTCTGGGAAATGGTCCTCGTCAGAGTGGCAGATGGCCCTTTTATCAGGACTGGTACTTTGGCTACCAGACTGGTTTTTTTAAAAGGTTCATTTTTTTATTAAAAGCTAAGTGAATCATGCTGGGCAGTGCTGTCCAATAAGAGCTGTCTGTGATGATGGAAATGTTCTATAATCCGTTCTGTCCCGTGGGACAGCCACCAGTCCCATGCTACTATCAGGCACCTGAATTACAGCGAGTGTGAGGCAGAGATGGAATTTTTCCTTTCAGTTAAACAGCTACCTGTGGCTCGCGGCTATCCTCTCACTACATGCAGACATGACACTGATGGGGGAGACCCTGATGTCAGCTGCATCTCGGTGTGTCTTGCAGTTAGTAGCCAACCCGATGTCCATCCTGTTACCCGCTTTACCAATAAAACCCTGATTTGCTTTGTGCAACAAGGTGACCAGACTCAGATGATGAAACGTGATTAGCCTAAGCCAATCGTGAGCCGCTTGCTCCCTTTCAGCAGCTCAGGGAGCTGTCTTAATGCATTTACCGGTCTCCCTTGCAGCTGAGGGTGGACATGAGGTCTAGTCAAAAGGACACCCAGGCAGGCAAAATAATGGCCTCTCCAAAATGTCTGCTTCCTGTTCTTGCCAACCTAGAAATACAATAGATTACGCAGCAAAAGGGAATTCAGGTGCTCAGAGCTGAGGCTGCTGATCACCTACTTATGTGGCAGCAGCTGTGCCTCATGCTCCAGGAAGAAGGTGACTTTATTTCCTGGGCGCTGCTGGCTGCATTGCCACCGGAGGCTAGCCTCCAGAGGCCAGCCTCCAGAGGTGCAGGGATGAATGGGCTCCTCATGGGACCTGCCCAAGGGATGGGGTAGTGACTCTGGAGGAGCCTTGGGCACAGCAGCTGATGTCACCTGTCCTTACCTGCTGCCCATCTGGAGGAAAGAAGATGTGCCCCTCTCCACTCCAGTCTTTGGAGCAGCGGGGGGGGGGGGGCGGGGGGAAGGAAGGGATGCTAGTCCTGTTTATATAAATTTTCCGGGACCAGGGGGGGTCTCCTCACGACTCAGTCTGTAGCCTCAAGCTGGGGTCAAGTGGCAGGAGTCCACATGTCAGTCCCTGCTCAGGGAGGGCTGGCTGCCCTCTGAGGGGTGAGAGTTGCTGGAAGCTCCACTCACCTGACCTCAAATTCGGGAATGAGGCCTTTCAGGGAGTGTCTGGGAGCTGCAGCCAGGCCAGCCTCCCTGAGGCTTCAGGATGCAGTGGGTTTTCACAGCCCCAGGTCCCCCACCCTCTGTGTCTTCCCCCAGGTAAGGCACACATAGAATTTATTGTTCTCAGTTAATAAAGATTCTGCAAATACACAGTTCTCGGTTTACTTTAGTAACTTGATAATGTAACAAAGATCCCAGGTTCTCGTTTTCTTACCCCTCAACTATCCTGGGCCCGTGGCCTACTAGTCACACAAGGGCTGCCAACCTCCCTGCTTCTCCCCTCCCCGCTTTCAAGGCAGCAAGAATGAAGAAAAGGGAGGCACCTGGGGGACTTTCTCCTTTTATTAGAAAATCAAAGACTTTTGCAAAAGCCCCCAGCGGAGTTTGCCCTCCTTCTCTGTGTTCCTTTCCTGTTGCTGCTGAATAATGCCCACAAACACGGGCTCAGAACAACATGAGTTTCTTAGTTCCCAGTTCGGAGGTCAGAGTGTGAAGTGGGTTTCCCTGGCTATACTCAGGGTGCCAGCTGCTCCACGGCCCTTCAGGAGGCTCTAGGGAGAATCCCTGTCCTTGCTTTGCCAGCGTCTGGAGGCGGCCCACATTCTTTGGCTCATGGCCCTGGTCATCTCTAAAGCCAGGAATGGCCGGTCAAGCCTTTCAATTCATCACCCTGACACTGATCCTTCCACCTCCCTCTTCCACACTTAAAAACCCTCCGGATGACACTGGGCCCCTAGGTAATCCAGGGGAATCTCCCTGTTTAAAGTCAGCAGAGCCCCCAGTGCCCTTTCCTGCAAGGTAGGTGGGAATAAGAGAGAGATTTGGGCACAAACCCCACTAAAGATTTGTTTACTGAATACTCTGGATTTTTTGTGAGGAGGTGTTCCCGGGGATTGAACTCGGGGACACTCAACCACTGAGCCACATCCCCAGCCCTAATTTGTACCTTATTTAGAGACAGGGTCTCACCGAGTTGCTTAGTGCCTGGCTTTTGCCTGGGTTGGCTGTGAACTCACGATCCTCCTGCCTCAGCCTCCTGAGCGGCTGGGATCACAGGCGTGTGCCTCCGTCTACCTAATACTCTTACTGCGTGCCTACTTTGGGCTGGGGTTTGGGATTACACAGTGAGTGGAAAAGTCCTGCCCTTGGGGACCACATAGCTGTGTGGAAAACTGGGTAGGAGAATGCCTGCAGCCAGGCAGCAGGTACAAAATTGCCAGGAAGGAGGTACCCTTGAATTCCTGGGGTGGGAGACCTGAGGGATCCTAAGAACACTTCATCGGAGGAGCCCTGGAGGGCTTCCTGGTGAGGGAGGCTGAGGAGGAGACCTAGGGAAGCCATTCTAGGTGGAGGGATTGGCAGGAGGAGAGGAAACAGGAGCAGGGAGGCAACAGCACAGACAAGTGACATGTCGGTGGTGCTGCCAGAGGCTGAGGAGACGTGTGGGGACCGATGACAGGGAGGCTGGAAAGCCCCAGCTACAGACAATGGAGGGAGCTGCCCTTGCCCCTGGCCATCTTGGGAGTGGGCTCAGCCCTGGCAGCCTCTCCTCCCCAGGGCCACCAGGGCCATAAGTCAGAGCCTATGCCCTGGCTATGGTGCGAGTGTTTGTCTTTTCTCCAATTCATGTTGAAACTTAATCCCCAAAGTCCTGTGTTAAGGTATTGGCGAGAGGGCCATTGGGAGGTAGTCAGCAAAGAGATGAGGTCATAGGTGGGGTCCTTGTGATTGCTTTGGTGGCTTTATAAAAAGAGACCTGAGCTCTCATGCTTGCCCGTTCTTGCCACGTGATACCCCACACTGCCTTGGGATTCTGTGGAGTCCCCACCAGCAAAAGGTCTCTCACAGCTACAGGCCCTCAACCTTGGACAACCCAGCCTCCAGAACGGTAAGACATTTCTTTTCTTTATAAATTACTCAGTCTGTGGTATTCAATTATAGCAACAGGAAATGGACTAAGACAGCTCTAATGAGGTGGGTAGGACCTTGGGGAATCTCAGCAGCACGCCACGAATGTCTGCATCCTCCAGACACCTCCTATGGATGGCTTTAGTGAGTTAACACAGCTGTGCCCTTGGGGGCTCAGCGGAACCTTGCACGGGTCTCTTGTTGATGAAATGTCCCAGCACAGAGAGCTTAGAATGGTCTCTTAGGGACATTGAGGATCTCTCTCTCTCTCTCTCTCTCCAAATAGGGGAAATCAAAGTCTATCTTATTGGGTTTTGATGAGTTTTCTTTTTCTAGGATAAATCTCATGTCTCATTGTATCCAGGTCCAGTCTGGCTTCTTTTGAATGTCTGCCAGGGATTTTGGGGTTACCCATCAAGGCCCAAGAAACTCAGTTGACTGAGAGGGCCAGGATTCTGGTGTCTGGCTGAGAAGGAGCCCCAGTGAGTGTCCCCAGTATCTCTCTTTTCTCAGGTGGGCAGTTATCAGCATGCACTCTGGCCCCAGCCCTGGGTGATGGAGGCCTGGTCGGCAGCCATGCTGGGTCAGAAAACGGGATTGCAGAGCTGAGTTTTTCTTCATGAGGCCTGAGAGTCTGAGAGAAGGACCCAGCAGGCAGAGAGTCCAGGTGCCAGCAGCCAGGGGCAATGGACATGGGAAACACAGCCCCAACCCTTAGGGAGCAGGACAGCAGCCCAGACCACGCAGGCTATCTCCACTTCACAAAGGTAGAGGTTGCACCAGCCTTAGAGGTTGGAACAGGTTGAGGGCTCTGTAAAGGCCTCTGACCCCCAGGAACAACCCACAAATACCCACTCTTAAAATATACTCTTTGTAGAAAAATTGAAAGCATTCCCTAAAAAAACTGGAACAAGAGAGGAATGCCCTCTTTCACCACTTCTATTCAACATAGTCCTTGAAACTCTAGCCAGAGCAAACAGAAGACGAAAGAAATTAAAGGGATACGCATAGGAAAAGAAGAACTCAAACTATCCTTATTTGCTGACGACATGATTCTGTATGTAGAGGATCTAAAAAATTCCACCAGAAAACTTGTAGAATTAATAAATGAATTCAGCAAAGTAGCAGGATATAAAATCAAAACCCATAAATCAAATGCATTTCTATACATAAACGATGAATCCACTGCAAGAGAAATGAGGAAAACCACCCCATTCACAATAGCCTCAATAAATAAATAAATAAAATACTTGGGAACCAATCTAGCAAAAGAGGTGAAATGAAAGACCTCTACAATGAAAACTACAGAAA
This sequence comes from Ictidomys tridecemlineatus, assembly GCF_052094955.1. Lineage (NCBI taxonomy): Eukaryota > Metazoa > Chordata > Mammalia > Rodentia > Sciuridae > Ictidomys > Ictidomys tridecemlineatus. The sequence continues at coordinate 94,078,943 of NC_135481.1, forward strand.
ACTAAAGAAAGAAATAGAAGAAGACCTTAGAAGATGGAAAGATCTCCCATGCCCTTGGATAGGCAGAATTAATATAGTCAAAATGGCCATACTACCAAAACTATTATACAGATTTAATGCAATTCCAATTAAAATCCCAAAGACATTCTTCATAGAAGTAGAAAAGGCAATCATGAAATTCATTTGGAAAAATCGGAGACCCAGAATAGCCAAAGCCATCCTCAGCAAGAAGAGTGAAGCAGGAGGCATCACAATACCAGATCTTAAACTATATTACAGAGCAATAGTAACAAAAATGGCATGGTATTGGTAGACAAAATAGACATGTAGACCAATGGCACTAAATAGAAGAAACAGAGACAAAACCACATAAATACATTTATCTCATACTAGAAAAAGTTGTCAAAAACATACATCTGAGAAAAAATAGCCTCTTCAACAAATGGTGCTGGGAAAACAGGAAATCCATATATAGTAAAATGAAATTAAGCCCCTCTCTCTCAACCTGCACAAAGAGTTAGACACTAGAACAGAGACCCTGTGCCTAATAGAAGAAAAAATAGCCCCAAATCTTCATCATGTCGGCTTAGGACCTGACTTCCTTAACAAGACTCCTAAGGTACAAGTAAAATCAAGAATCTATAAATGGGATGGATTCAAACTAAAAAGCTTCTCAGCAAAGGAAACAATCATTATCATAATGAGAGAGCCTACAGAATGGAAAAAAAATCTTTATCACATGCATCTCAGAGCCCTAATCTCCAGGATATATAAAGAATTCAAAAAACTTAACACCAAAAAAATAATAATAAAACAAATAACCCAATCAATAAATAGGCTAAGGAACTGAACAGGCACTAAGGAACTGAACAGAAGAAGAAATACAATGGATCAACAAACATATGAAAAAAATTTTCAACATCTCTAGAAATTAGAGAAATGCAAATCAACTACTGATTTCATCTCACCAGTCATAATGGCAATTATCAAGAATACAAGCAATAATAAGCATTGGCAAGGATGTGGGGGAAAAGGTATACTCATACATTACTGGTGGGACTGCAAATTGGTGCAACCAATCTGGAAAGCAGTATGGAGAATCCTTAGAAAATTTGGAATGGAACCACTATTTGACCCAGCTATCCCACTTCTTGGTTTATACCCAAAGAACTTAAAATCAGCACACTACAGTGATGCAGCCACATCAATGCTTATAGCAGTTCAATTCACAATAGCTAAACTATGGAACCAACCTAGGTGCCCTTCAACAGATAAATGGATAAAGAAAATGTGGTACATATACACAATGGAGTATTACTCAGCCTTAAAGAAGAATGAAATTATGGCATCTGCATGTAAATTGATGGAACTAGAGCATATTATACGAAGTGAAATAAGCCATCCCCAAAAAGCTAAAAGCAGAATGATTTCTCTGATGAGCAGATGCTGATCCATAGTGGGGCAGCAGTGGGGGAATGGGTAGGGAAGAATGAAGTAACATTGGTTTGTGTGGAGGGGAATGAGGGGAGAGATGTGGCTGTGGGGATGAGAAGGAAGGTAGAATGAGACAGACATTATTACCCTCTATGCATGTATGATTACTAAAAAAAAATCCTTATCTGATAAAGATACCAAGATATTTATGAATAAAGTGATGTGACATTTTGGGATTGTTTTAAAATATCAGGGGAAAAAATGGGAGAAATGTATGCAAGTAGGTTAGAGAGTGTGAAGATGGTAGATACCTGAAGTTCATGTACTATTCTATTTAACTGTTATACATTATTTAAATTTTCCATGGTAAAACTTGTTTGTTTTTAAAATTACTCCATGAGTTAAGCTTTCAAAATACCAAAAGTTATCATTCAATGGGTGTAGAGTTTCACTTGGGAAGGATGAAATAGTGCAGTAGTGCTGGAGATGGATGGGGGGATGGCTGTACAAAAGTGTGACTGTGTTTAATGCCATTGAATTGTACACTGAAAAATGATTAAAATGGCTTTTTTTTTTTTTTTTTTTTTTAAACCAGGGATTGGACTCAGACGCGCTTAACCACAGAGCCACATCCCCAGCCCTTTTTATTTTTTATTTTGAGACAAGGTCTTGCTCAGTGCCTCAGTGTCTTGCTATGTTGCTGAGGCTGGCTCTGAACTTGCAATCCTCCTGCCTCAGCCTCCCGAGCCACTGGGATTACAGGCCTGCACCACCACACCTGGTGTAAAATTTTTTAAGCAACTGATAATGCTTTAAAATAGTGGGCTGAGACATCTGGGGTGGTGATGTCACCCTCCACTGCTGGCTCACTCCTGATGGGAGCCATTTGCCTGACAACCTCAAAGGACCATGCAAGTCAGTGATTGGCTGCCGGGTCCTCACCTGGGCGTGGTCGGCAACCTGGAACCCTCCCCCAAGGCGTCTTCCCGCAGGGGTTCTTCTCCCTCGTGCCCCTGATCCAGTCAGCCCGCACTGTCTCCAGGGATTTCACATCGTGGCTAGTTCCCGTAATTCTAATCCGGTGAATCAAATCACTGCTTCTGGCTCAACAGGTGTCTTTCTGGTTGGTTTAAAAGCTGTAGGTGCTGCTCGGCCTCCTGACCGGCCCATTCATCAGTGAGAGCCAACAGCAGTGTGTCAGGAGCAAATGGACCGGGCTCTGCTGCTCGGGGCAGGGCATCTCTCTCAGAAAGCCAAGCTACGGTAAATCTTATATTTTATATGTATGTTTTACCACAATTTCAAAAAAAAAAGCAGGTGTGGAAGGTCTTAAATTTCACGCGGTCTACTTTCTTAGTCAATGGGCAAGGAATCAGAAGGCCAGGTGATGGAGTGAGCCACCCACAGTGGTGCAGTGAGAGACCAGGTCACCTGAGCCCATGTCCAGTGCTTTTCTTTGAAATTTATTTGGCTACTGTCCCAGGACCTGCCCATTATCTCAAGTTGCTTGGGTTCCTGTAATACCAGTCACCCTGGGACACATAACACACCAAAACTTAGAGTCATTTGCACTTTAGTGTGAATGACTGCCTTTTCAGAAAGCAGGTATGGCTGGGAACAGGGAGGGTTAACTCTGAGAGGAAAGGTATAGACTGAGGACACCTCTAGAACTGAGGGGACACCTCTAATGACAGGTGACAGCCAGAGGGACCCTTGGAGCTTGTCTAGCAAAGCTTCTCCTTTTACAAAGAAACAGATTGGGCTCCCGTTGGCTCTAACAAATTTTGCCCTTCAAGCTGCGCTAGAACCGTGGTCCTCATTCTTGGCTGCACATTGGAATCACCTGGGGAGCTTTAGACTTGATAACTGAAGAGCCCCGCATCAGGCTAATTCAGTCAGACCCTCTGGGAGTGGGCCAGGTTAGGATGTCTTCAAAAGCACCCAAATAAATCTGTGCTGTATATGTGTCATTTGAATTGAATTCCCTTCTGCCGTCATATATAATAAATTAGGGTGCTTTTTAAAATTATTTATTCTAAGTGGTTTGAGCATGTAGCAAGAGTTGGGAACCACTGCAGCAAGAGGGGATCAGCAAGACCCGTCCCCACGTGTGACCTCCCTTTCTTTCCTCCTGCTTGGGTCTTTCATTCCCCTGGGCTCAGCCACCTGCTCGGATACCCTCTCTTGTAGACAAGGTCTTCTTGGCAGCGAGGGCTGCATCTAAACTGGTGTTTTCCTACTCAGATGGCCTGTGTTGCCTCCACCCTCCCCAACTCCAGCCCCCTCAGCTGCCCAGGAAGGTAGTTCCAGAAGAGGTCCCAGGGAAGCCCCACTCCACTGCTATAGGCGTCTCTCACCAGAGCCTGACCTATTCAAAAGAAGGTTCTAGGACAGCAGAGTTGGAAACCAGGGTCCTATGTGCCCCCATTCCTATTCCCAACATATCCTGGTGAGACGCCCTTTACCAAGCTCAAGACCAAATGGAGGTCACCTGCTGAATTACCGCCCGCCTTCCCATTTCCTTTCACCAACTGCCCCCCCCACCCCCCCAATTTTTCGGCTCATTGCGCCTATTTCTGCAGAACTAAAAAGCAGTGAGGATGAATCTCATAAAATGTCGTCCCAAAGCTGAGCACAGTAATGCTGTAGGACTCCACTTATGTGAAGTTTAAAAACGGGCACATCTATCCAGTAAGTCAGTGGTGATTGCCCTTGAGAATAAGACTGGGATGGAAGGGAAGGAGGAGTATGTGGGTTTCCATGGTGATGAAGAGATCCTACCTCTTGATTTGGGCCACACTGATCTGTCATCTCATGATGACTCAACAAGCTTATGATGTAAACTTTTATATGCAGAAATTTTCTGCCTCTCAGAAAAATATTTAATGCTGGGAGAGCAGTGGGTTCAGGATGCTACAAAGCCTCGTGACCCTCCCTGGGTGTCTCAAAGCAGCCATTCTTTCTAGGCTCCTGGCTTGGTGTGCTTCATTAGCTTAGGCTTAATGCCTCAGGGGATATGGGACAGAACTTTGGGGAACAGACTTGGAGGGAGCAAATCTATCAGCCAGTGGTCAAGACCCCTGAAATTCCTCTCCATCCTTCCTTCCCATGAGACTGACAGAGTGGCCCCAGCCCAGCCTCTAATAAATTAGAATAATTTGTGAGCTTTGATCAAGGAGTATGGAAGAGTTACTTGCAGAGAGGCTTGACCCCCCCCCATAGTATAGAAATGTTATACTATAAAGTTAGGAATTTTTTTTAGGTGTCTGAACAGCTCCAAAGACGTCCTGTGATCAGCACCCACAGGGGTGCTCTAGGTCTTGGTGGGGGAATGGGGTTCCCACTCCAAGGCAGGTGATTTCAGGAAGGGACCAGGTCCCCATGGGTGCTCCTATCTGAGCCTGTGAGAGATGATGGTGGAGAGACTGATGACATCCATGTGGATGTGGGCTGTCCTCTCTGGGGGCTGCTTCTTTGAGACAGTCAAGCTCAGAGTTCTTGCTACTGAGATCAGAGAGCCAGACAGGGTTCCGTACTCCCAGACAGTTGCTGGCCCTTTTCTGAAGTGGTGTGTGCAGTTGGTGGGGAGTTGGGGTTGGATGAGGTGCTTGAGAAATGGCAGCTTTGAGAACTTCAAAGTTCTTCAGTCGTCTCCTCAGCCGGGACCTTAGATCCTGTTGGGATGCTGGATAAAGGGAAGCAGAGGCAAAGCAAGGGATTCACAGTACAAAGGTGGAGGAAGACCCACAGCGGCTCCAGCAGGGCTGGAGTCTGTGCTGCCAGCCTCAGCAATTGCCTGGAGCCTGGGGTGCAGGGATCCGGCTCTGTGCTCTCCCTCCCCCTCTCTGGGTGGCCTTCACCCTTGAGCTTGGCCCCCTCTGTAGGAGGGAGGGGAAGAGCAACCTCATTTGCTACTTTCTAATTTATACCTTCTTCAAACTGAGTTTTCAAACCATGTGCTGCTTTAAAAGAAAAGAAAAATATTGTTGGTAGTTTTGTTGGCACCTTTGTCCGTGAAGAGCCTCTCTCTAAACCCAAGTCACCAAAGGACACACAGAGATGTCCTTCTCACTGTCCTCTGAGGTACAGTTTTGGGGGTTTTTTTGTTGTTGTTTTTTTAAATATCAGGAATTGAACCAAGGGGCACATGACCACTGGGCCACATCCCCAGCCCTTTTTTGTACCTTATGTAGAGACAGGGTCTCACTGAGTTGCTTAGAGCCTCGATTTTGCCGAGAGTGGCTTCGAACTCACGATCCTCCTGAGGTCTAGTTTAATTTGGCAAATAACTCTATGTATTAGGTTACTAGGCTTCTTGAGGGGCTAAAAATAGCAGAAATGTATTTTTTTCAAAGTTCTAGAGGCTGGAAGTCTGAGATCCATGCTACAGCAGGGTCACGTTCTCCCTGAAGGCTCAGGGGACAATCCTTTCTTGACTCTTTGTGGCTTCTGGTAGCTTCCAGTGATCCTTGACATACCTCATTCGCTTTATAATCTCTGCCTCCCCCACCCCATGAGGACACGAGTTAATGGGATTAGGGCCCACCCTGGTCCAGCATGACTTTATCTCAACTTGATTGCGTTTGCTAAGACCCTGTTTCCAAATACGGACACATTCACAGGTTTTATGCAGGCAGGAACTCTGGGGGAACACTATTCATTTTAGTATTCCCTATTACAACATCTGTGTGATAAACTGGGCTAAGACCTAGTCAGCAGCATGAGGACAAATTCAGGGGAAAAAATTATGAACATTTGTGAACTACATTTTGTATTTTAAAAATTACTTCATTTTTTAATTTTAAAAAATAGAATATTTATAACTGTGCCTACATATTAACTCCCTGTCATTGAGGAGCTTTAGTTTGGGCTACCCAAAATTTTAGAAATTATACACCATGTTGTAGTAAGGAATCCATTTGCAATGCTGGGCCTGTGGACAATTTTTGAGAAAAATTTTCTCCTTTCTGCGTTATTTTGCTGTGAAGTATTAGAGTCATTAATATGAAACTCATTAAAATAAGAATCTTTTTCATTGCAAATGAGATAAATAACAATGTCATTCAGATCAAATATTCCTACAGTGAACTTACTTGAAAACATCTTTTCACCAGGAATTTGTGTGGTTACATAAATAGTCTTAGATATTCATTGAAAAAGGAATACAAGTGAACAGTAAATGTGTGAAAAAAAAATGATTTGTGTTCACTTGTTATCAAGAAAATGCAAATCAAGATTCAAGATTTATCAGATTAGAAAAAAGTGACATTGGTATTGGTGAGGCTGTGGAAAGTTATTTACAATATGCATGAAAAAAAACATGCAAAAACAGTCATTTTTTCCTGAAATGGTCATCTACATGTCCATGAGAAGAAAATATTTGCATAAAATATACCATATGTATGCATCAACAATGCAGAATACTAGGCAACATTAAAATGAATAGATCTACATTACTGATGTAGAGCAATCTGCAGGGCATATTAAGTGAAAAATGTAAATTTGTAGAATATGTACAGATAGATGTATATTTCTGTAATTAATACCTGAAAAAAATATATATACATGCATCTCAAAAGTTCTGGAAATGTCTACAAACTTAATAAGTGATGTTTACCCTTGAAGAAAAGATTCAAGGGGAGAGAAATAAAATAAAATGTTTCTTTTAAATAAAAATGATTGATTTATTTGAGGCATATAAACCAATATGAAAAGATCTTTCACTTTTCTAGATCACTGGCCACATCTGCGTGATCCAGAGGCAGGCGGCTCAGTAATCCAGAGCTGGCTCTAGAGTCTCACTGCCTCATACTGTGTGAGTTGGGGCAAGTTATCTACCTTCCCTCTGTGCCTCTGTTTGCTCAGCTGAGGTGAGGTGGTGCTCACAAGTCACTTAGCATGGTGTCTGGCACACAGCAGGCACTCGGTAAATGTGGGAGATTGTTATCATTGTTGGATTTCTTTTTCAAAGAGAATGGACTCACATATAACATGAGTCATTTCTTTTTAAGTAAATGATATAGAAACACACCCTTCCTGTAGGGACTGCCCCCTTGAGAGGGTCCCCATGGAAAGGTACCAGGGCACTTGTAGCAGACCACAAGACTGACAGTTTGAGGTTCCTCAGGGATGATGGCTCTTGCCTGCTCTTGGCAGATTTCCCCCCATCTCCCACAGTCGACCACTCTGCATTCCCAGTAGATTCTATGACAACCCAATGAGGCCATTCTTTCCCACTGCTGTGCCTGGCAAGAAGCCACTGGAAGCCCTCAGTGACATTGAGGAAGGGCCAGAGGACCTATGGCTGATGGCCCGGGCTATACAGTTTTGGAGAAAGCTTCAAATTAGTTCCCGGGCCCTGGGAGGAACCCGTGCAGCAGTGCTGTATCATTCATTGCCATTGGAGGAAGAGTCCCCTGCCCTCCCTGGTAACATCTGAGGATCGCTTTTTCCAAGACTCACGAGGGTGTTGGTGTGGAGTGTTTGGCGGGGGGTGGAGAGCAGAATGTGTACTCTTGGCCGTCTACCCTTGCTACTGTGTGCTTCTGTGGCCTCTGACTGGGGGAACCTAGTTATTGACTGATCGAGCTACCCTTTTCTCCCCTGGTCTCAGATTCTGTGGACCTGTAAGAGTCTCTGGCCAGAGTGCCCCCTTGGAGGTGCCTTGAGACTTCCTGGTTGAACCTCCTTTCCTGCAGGAAGAACAGAGGCTAAGAGAGAGGAACTGGCCTCGTCTCAGATAGCACAGCTGGACAGCCATGACTGGAGCCTGCGTTTCCAGAGTTCCAGGCTGATGCCAGGTAGCTTCCTGCCTCCTGGGATTCACAAAGGGTGCCGTTCCAAGGAACAGCACAAATAGGAAACTCAGACTCCTGGCTGGGGTAGGCAAGAGTGGCAAAGACTGTGGCTAATGGGGAGGCAGAAGCTCCATTAAAGCCGCAGGTACCACGTAGCTCTGGCTGCCAGCAGCTGGTGCCAGCAGAAGCCTAGTGAGGTCAAATCTAATTTGTTCAAAAGAAGCCAGAAATTTGATATTGAATGTGAGCTTTCAGAGTTTGAAACAGTAGAAGCCGTTTCAGTTTTGCTAGTTCATGCTACGGAGAGGAATAACTCCAAAAGCTTGGAACCAGCGACCCTCTAGGTTTCTCTCTTGTTCATGATCCAGTGGACGGAGGGCAGCAGCAGCTCTGCTCCTGGCTCGGGCTGGCTGAGGCTCTGTCTTCCTGGTTTCTTTATTCTGGCTTCCAGGCTGAAAAGGCAGCCCTCATCTGGAAAAGTGGCTTTTTAGTAGCAAAAGAAAAGAAGTGAGGACTGAATCACCTGCTTGCAACGATGGGTTCTGGTAATTCCTTCGCCCTGGATGGGTCAAAGCCAGGTCCTTCGCTGGGTCTGGTATCAACAGCGAGGGATGCATGTGCCTCTGCAGGGTGGGACACTGAATCTTGGTTTTACACAGAAGCTAATGCGTTGTATTTGAGCAGCATATTTTTAAGAAGTATCTGCGGATCAGATCAGCCCCATAGGAGGCCATCAGTCACTGCCAGCTGGAAGGTCTTGGGGTCACAAAACCACCCTTGTGAGGCTCTGCTGCTTGCTAGCTTCGTGAACCAGGCAAGCTCACACATTTCCTGGGTCTTGGCCTCCTCTCACTTGTGAAGTGGATTGCGAATCTCTGCCTCCTGGTTGGTGGATGCAGAACTGGGCTCAGCGCTTACCCCGTGCAAGGTCAAGATGAGGAAGCTCCTCTTGATGTGGACGAGGGCTGGAGTGGTGTCCTTGAGTTCACTGAATGCAGGGAGCTAACCTGTGTGGAAGACTGTGTGGCAGTTTCTCAAAAAGTGAAGCAGAATTATTTGTTGTATGATTCACGAATTATACTTCCAATTCTACTGGGGAAATTTTTTTTTTTGAAAGCAGGATCTTGGTGAAATATTTGGACACCATGTTCATAACAACAGGTGGAAGCAACCGTGCATCTATTCATGGATGAATGGATTAACAAAATATGGTATATCCATATAATGGAATATTATTTAGCCTTTAAAAGGAAGGAAATTCTGACATACATTACAGCATGGATGATGCTTGAGGAGATACTGTTATCACAAAGTACATACTGTGATCTCACTTATGTAAGCTACCTGGAGTAAAGTCACAGATTAGAATGGTGGTTGCCAGGGGCTGGGGGAGGGGAATGGAGAGTTAGTGTTGAGTGGGTGTGGATTTTTAGTTTGGGATGATGAAAAGGTTCTGGAGCTGTATGGTGGGGTGGGTGTACAATGTGAATGTACTTAATGCAATACAACTGTGCACTTAAAAATGGCCCAGGCTGGGTGTGGTGGCACAGACCTATAATCCCAGTGACTCAGGAGGCTGTTACAGGAGGAACTCAAGTTCAAATCCAGTCTCAGCAACTCCGAGAGACCCTATCTCAAAATTTAAAAAATAAATAAAAAGGGCTGGGGATGTGGCTCAGAGGTTAAGTGCCTTTGGGTTCAATCCCTGATACCAAAACAAAACAAAACCCCAAAAAGGCTGAAATGGTGAACTTAATATTGTACCACAATAAAAAAGTGCCCAGAGCTGCCCATTTGGGGCACAGACTAGTCTCTGTGTGGAGGCCATTCATTACTGCCTAATGCCCAAGGCTTTAAGGGGTTTGTGGCCACATCTCTCCCATGTGCTGCTATGGAAACCTGCCACCCCCAGCCATTATGGGAAAACAAGTGCTGGTGCAAAACGTGTCCTCCAGTTCTCTCCAAGTTGCTACGTTGTGACTTAGTGGTGAACATTAATTTAGCACCTGCTCCATACTGAGCCCTGGGCTTCTTTCTTCAAACTTCTCTCCCTCCTGTCTGTTCATTCACTCAACAGACGTTTCCAAAGGTCTACACAAATGCCAGGCTCTGTTCTGCACACTGTAGAGCAGTGAATATGGCACAAAGGGAAAAAAAAAAATCCCTCCGCTCCCTGAGCTTGGCATCATGTGGGGGAGACCTGGAAATAAGACTGCAAGGTTAGAAGTGTAAATGGTGTAGCTTGTTAGAAGGAGTTAGTGTTATGAGGGGAACATGGAGCAGGCCTGTGGGGTTGAGGAACCAGGTGGGGCAGCAGTGATCAGAGCAGGCCCCCTGAGATGATCGAGTTGGTAACAGCTTTACTGAGAGAGGATCCACACACGTGGTGGTGAATTTTATATTTCACCTTGACTGGACCAAGGGATGCCCAGATAGCTGGTAAGATGTTATTTCTGGGCGTGTCTGTGAATGGGGTTTATGGAGATCAGCCCTCAAGTGAGTAGACTGAGTAAAGAGATCTGCCCTCACCAATGCTGGGGGCATCATCCCATCCGCCAAGGGCCTGGGTAAAATAAGGTGGAGGAGGGGTGAATTTGCTTCCTGTTTGAAGTAGGACATCCATCTTCTCCTGCCATGGGACCTCAAAGCTCCTAGTTCTCAGGGTTTTGGGACTCAGACCAGGACTTACTGGCTCCCTGATTCTCAGGACCTCAGATTCTCCTAGGTCTCCAGCTTGCAAATGGAAGCTCATGGAACTTCTCGGCTTCTGTGATCAAGGGAACCAGTTCCTATAAGGTGTCTCATGTGTGTGTGCACCAGTTTCGTTTTTATGGAGAATGCTGACTAATACAAATCATGCCATTCACATATTTAAAATGTAAGACTAGGGCTGGGGATGTGACTCAAGCGGTAGCACGCTCTCCTGGCATGCGTGCAGCCCGGGTTCGATCCTCAGCACCACATACAGAGATCTTGTGTCCGCCGAAAACTAAAAAATAAATAAAAATTCATTCTCTCTCTCTCTCTCTCTCTCTCTCTCTCTCTCTCTCTCTCTCTCTCTCTCTCTCTCTCTCTCTTAAAAAAATAAAATGAAATGTAAGACTAAAAAAATTAGTATATGCATAGATTTATGCAACCATTCCCCTCAATTGATTTAAATACATTTACAGCAGGCAACATGGCCTCTCAGATGCACCCAGTACTCATTTGCTGTCCCTCCCCATTCTTCCCCTTCTCCTTCACTAATCTACTGCCTATTTCTCTAAACTGACCTGTTCTGAACATTTCATGTAACTAGAATGGGACACAATGTGGTGCTTGGAGACTGGCTGCTTTCACTTAATGTGGTGGTTTAACATGTTGCAACATGTATCGGTACTTTGTTTCATTTTTATGGTCTGATAATATTTCATTGGATGGATGTGCCCATTTTGTTTATCCATTCATTTGTCAGTAGACACTTGAGTTGCCACTACCTTTTGGTTATTTTGAATAATGATGCTATGAGCATCCATGTGCAAGGGTTTTGTATGGATAGGTGAGTTTCTTTCCTTTTTTTAAAATTACACATGACAGTACAGTGACCTTGACATATCATACATTTGAATCAGATGGGATATAATATCTCATTTTTCTGAGTAGACAGGTTGCAGAATCACACTGGTCATGGATAGGTGACTTTCAAGCAAAGATTGGATGAGGTGAGAGTATCAACCATGCACAAAATTATAAATCAGGTGCCTGGTGAGGGGTGTCTGGGGAAGAGTGCGGTGGCCTCTGTGGCTGCAGTGTTGGGAGTAAGGTGGAGGATGGAAGATGGGGACCGACAGAAATGGACACCCAGGACACTTGGAATCTATTGTGAGAATTCAAGTATTTTTCCTGAGTAGACCTAAGAGCTTTTGGAGGGTTTTGAGCAGAGAAATGACATGTTCTGACCCATGTCGAATTTTCTATCTTACCTCAAAGTGTTCTCAGAGGTGATGGGAAGGGTAAGAAGACTTTGAACAGGATAGAAGAAGAAAAAGGTGGAGAGCCCTCGAGGACCAAGAACTTCCCGTGAGCCCCACAGAGGGTCATGATGCCTGGGCTTGTGAGTTGGAGATGTCTTAGGCAGAGAGGATGGGAGGCAAAGTTGGCAGGGGTGAGCTGGACCAGCTTTTACATTTCTGTCCTGCACCAATGAGCCCGGGTTTATGTTTCCCAGAGCCCCCTCTGAGCAACATACCCTCAGACATCCCGGGGAATGGAAGGTGGGCAGGTGCTGCTGCCGATCTCACGGGAGTTCCACACGCTGTCATCTGCTCTCCCCCACTCGGCTCCCACCCGTCCTCAGCTCCCCGTTTCTTGGCTTTCACCCCAGTAACTCTACCCGAACAGCTGTTTTGATTGCCAAAATCTAAATTGCCTAACTGCCTCCTCTTCAGCCTACAAAATCATCCTGTTTGTACCTTGTGGAGCTTTGCTATGGAAATGGGGTCCAGGCACCAGCAGCAACAGCCACAAATGCAGCTTGGTGCCTGTTAGAAATGCAGAGTCACTGGCCCGGCCCAGCCCCATGGAATCAATATGTTCCTGGCGAGATGACGGGGTTTTACATGCCCATCCTTAGGAGACCAGCTCCTCCTCCACCTTGTCAAATTAAGGAGTGAGTGTGCTTTCTCTCTCTCTCTTTTTTTAAAATTAGTTCTTTTTAGATAGACATGACAGTAGAGTGTAATCTGACATACATACATGGAGTACAGCTTCCCATTCTGGGGTTGTGCATGATGTGGAGTTACACTAGTCGTGTATTCCTATATGAACACAGGAAAGTTATGTTCGATTCATTCCACTGTCTTTCCTGTTTCTATCCCTGCTTCCTTCCCCCCATTCCCCCCTGTCCAATCCAGTGAACCTCCACTCCCTGCCTCCATTTTGAGTCAGCATCTGCATATTGGAGAGAATATTTGGCTTCTGGTTTTGGGGATTGGCTTCTTTCACTTCTTATTACATAATTCTGCCTCCCAGGTCTTAGAGATTGAACCATGGGCTCAATTAGGGATCTAGACTCTGAGGTTTTCTTTTCTGGTTTTGGGGGTGCTGAGACCACGTCCTGATGGGTGGGGATGTCAGGACTAAGAAGCCAACCCAGAGAGAGTGGAAGTGTGTCCCTAAAGCTGGCTCTGTCAAGACTTCTTGATTGCAAACTATCTCTATTTCCAGCCCTGGGGAATTTATCTGAAGGATATCAGATTTTCAGAAGATTGATGGAAGCCTGAAGACAAGTTGGAAAGAGGTGGAAATCTGGGCTCCTTCAAGGCCAAAGAAATAGAATAGATAAGGACGGTCTCCTGGTGAGTGGTTTACTCACACAGTGCTGGAGATGTGGGAATCCTGCCCTTCCCCGTGTTTTCTATTTCATTCTGTTCAAGATTCGAGTTCCAAGGAGGGATTGTGGATTGACCCAGCTGGAGACACAAGTCTGTCCCTTAGTGAGGGGTGGCCTGCCTGGCGGTCTTTATCAGGGAAGAGCAAATGTCTTGAAGTCGTGTGCTGTTAGAAAAGGGGCCTAAGTAGCGGAAAGCCTCAGATCAGCAAACGTCACTACTCCACACTGTCTGATCATTGGGCCAATAAATTCACTTTTGTTTGTTAGCTAAGTTGGTTTTATTTCCTTAAAATCAGAGTCCCGACTAATGTACTCCCCCTCTTTCTGAAGCCCCTCCCTAGGCATCAAGAATTCTCTGCTCCCACATTACTGACCGCGACTTCTGTGCCCTTCATCTTTCTTTCCTTTGAACTCATTCTGGTGCATCTTTCATATTTTCTTTTAAAATTTCAATTCCTCCTTTTATTGTGCATGTTCAACCTTTCACTATCAGGAATCCCCATGACTTTGGGGCCCCCTGAATGAGGTTTGTCTCCAGCCCATTTCTGTCTTCCATAGAGACCCACATTTTAAATGGGGTCTAACAGATGCCCGTACACAGATGACACCACCCACACCTCAGTGCCAACATGTTTAAACTGGAATTTGCCATCTTTCCCCTTACACAGTCTCTGCTTTCCATATTCTGAAGTTTGAGTACTACATTGACTGTTTACACACCATCTTCCCTATCACAAGCTTAAAACTTGTTATCCTTAGGATTTTCCTCTTGCCTAGTTTCCGTATCCAGTGTACCACCAGATAGTATTGATTTTTATCTTCACATTTTTCCACAAATATCTTTTTCCCCTACAACTTCTGTCTTGTTAATATTTCTATTGCTTTTTTTTTTTTTTGCCTTGAATTGCACCACACTGTTGCCAGAGTGTCCACCATATTGAGTGCTCAGCTCACAAAACCAGCCAATGAGGGCTAGGGTTGTGGCTCAGTGGTCCAGCACTTACCTAGCACATGTGAGGCACTGGGTTTGATCCTCAGCACCACCAAAAAAATTAATAAATGAAGAAAATTGTGTCCATCTACAACTAAAAATAAAAACAAACAAAAAACCTAGCTAATGGCTCCCCATCACCTTCAGGATAAAGTAAAAATATCCTGGCTTGCATTGAGCCCTGGCCTCCCCTGGCTCTCCATCCTTTTCATTTTAACTCCCATCTTGCCAAATGCTCCCCATTAGATGCTGCAGTGTTCCCTGGCTCTGACGGTGCACTGTCCCTTCACCCCTGGACCTGTCACCACTGTGGGACCCTCACTGGAATTCCAGCTTCCACCTTTCCCACCCATCACATCCAATCTCCATCTTTTGAAACCCTGTTCACTGTCTGTACGGAACCTGCTCCTCTTAGTCAGTAGGACCATCCATGTGCCCTGTGCCCAGTGGCCCATGAAACAGAACAAAAACATAGTTCAGAGATCCATAGAGCACCATGGAAACTTTGCCTGCCCCTCAGTTATATGTGGGTTGTACTCTGGGCTCCAGAGTCAGGGATACCGTCTTCAGTCTCTGGCCAGGGCTCCCCCAGGTTAGGGCTCTGCTTGTGCTTCTACAGCACTCTGGTCCTGTGGGGCTGGGTTTTTCCCTTAGACAACCCAGTTTCCTACCATGATCTTAAATAGGAACTCTTTGCCCTGGTTTGGCCCAGAAAAACCTGTCACTATAGATGGCATCTGTCCAGATCACTGGGTTCTTCTTCCTTGATGCTTTCCTGGCCTTTTCAGGGGTGAATAATCTCCTCTGAGCTCACTTAATAATCAGCACAAACCTCTGTTACAATGCTTACTGTATGTTCAATCTGGCAATCTCCGGCCTCCATTGCAGCCCACCGCCTTTGTGGGCAGAGCATTGCCTTCCAAACCTTCACACCAAGCCCCCCGTTGGAGGTGGGGATCCCCTGGCATCTGGGTGAGATGCCAGGGAGTGGCCAGCTTCACCCCTGGCAGCTTCCACTATATTTCACAAGCTTCATCTTTCTCTTCCTTTGGAACCAACTTTTGTCAGATCTATACTGGGATCCCAGGATCCCAACACTAGCCCTTCAATTGATTGATTGACAGTGAGAGATTCCAAGTCAACTGCAGCTTTCACAGAGGGGAAGCTTCCCTTTCTACCTCCATCTCCCCCAATGTCAGGCTTGGTGAATCTCACTGTCTGTAAAAACTGTCACCAAGTGTTTTAGTCAGCTTTTTCACTGCTATAACTAAAAGACCTGACAAGAACAATTACAGAGAAAGAAAAATTTATTTTCGGGCTCATGGTTTCAGAGGTCTCAATCTATAGATAGTAGGCTCCATTTCTTAAGGATCGAGGTGAGGCAGAACATCATAGTAGAAGAGTATGGCAGAAGGAAGCAACTCATATGGTGATCAGGAAGCAGAGAGACAGACTCCACTCATTAGATATAAATATATACCCCAAAGCCCCACCTCCTCCAGCCATACCCTACCCCCCTTCAGTTACCACTTAGTTAATATCATCAGGAGATTAATTCACCATTTGGGTTAAGGCTCTCATAACCCAATCATTTCTCCTCTGAACCTTCTTGGACCATCTCACACATGAGTTTTTGTGGGGACACCTCATATCCAAACCATCACATCAAGTCTTTGCTTATTCTACTTCTGGGCATGTCAGGATTTGCATCCATAAACTCTGGAGAGTAAAGTCTACATCTCTGCCTAAATAACAGGGAAGAATAAGTGCTGTTTCCATCCACGGGGGTGGGGGGGGCTAACAAACTTGGGATACCCCGAGTTAGCAGTGGCTAGATTCTCAGCCTTGGAATCAGAGCATTGTACCTTTAAGAAAGATGAAGGGACATTTTTGGGTGTGGAGCCTGGTTCCAAACACAAAGGTCCTTGGTTGGGACCAGGCCCTTGGCTTTCTGGCTTGTAGTTCTGGCATCTGCTCTCCCCCTTCCTGCTGCCACATGCGTGAGCTTTGGCACCCAGTGAGCATGACAGGCTCCAATCACTACCTCCCACCCTCCCACTCTCCCTCCTTCCCACCATCCCACCTTCCCACGCTCCCACCCTCCCACGCGGTCTCTCTACCTTCTCTCAGCCTGGCGTTGACAGCTATCATTTCTCAATGCTTCTTCATGCTTTTCTTCTTCCTTTCAAGTTCAGGCTCTGCTCTTCTCCTGTTTTCCTCTCCTAGCTGCCACCTGTGCTCAAGGGAGCAGCTGAGAATAAAGAAGAACCTGGTTCACAGGCTGACCTTCCTGGGTGAAGGTGAGCCTAGGACCCAAGTGCTTGGAGCCCAGTGTGTGTGTGTGTGTGTGCACGCCCGTCTGCCAAGCTCAAGGGGTAATTCTCAGGAGACGGGGTCATGGCCTCCTGCGTCTCCAGCACCTGTCCAGTATTCCATTTACACAGTCGGCGTTGGACAACTGTCAGATTATGAAGTGCAAAATAATGGCAGGAGGCCTGGCCTGAGAAATTAAGACACTTGGATTCTGTCCCCAGTTCCCCTTGTAGCTTTCTTTGCATGTCCTTCAGCCTCCCCAGGCATCCACAAACAATTCCCTCCTCACCTCCTTGGACTTCCATAAGACCAATTAGGTAATGGGTAAGACATTTTAGTCCAAAGAGCAGAAAAGATGGGTGGAAGTTACAAGGAAGCGGATTTCAGATCAGAAGACATTCTTGCTAATTGAAGTCCGTCCTGTAGTCTTCCTAATCAGAGAAACTTCTGTCAGGCAGGGTCTTGCATGACAGGGACTGCCCCGAGGCTGGAGGGTGGACATGTATACTTCAGGGGATATAGAAAAGCTTTGTGAGGAATCTGTGAGGCTGTAAGTATGCTGGCCTTCCTGTACCTTTTCCAGATGCCTCCACAGGCCAGAGACAGGAAATGGGTTCTGAGACCTAAGGGGAGGGCAAATAGACAACCTGGGCTCTCGCATCAAAGAATGGCCTTCCATTTCCAGCAGCACCTGAATTGGGAGGTACTGTGTCTGGAAGGTGCGTTGGTGGAGGGCGTGGGCTCTTCCTGCTCAGACCCAGTGGATAGACTGCAGTGGGGACCACTTCTCAGGATCAGCAGAGCCCAAGGCTCCACTGGCTTCAATAGAATAAAGACTATGGTTAGACAGGCCTCTCCTGCAGCTGCAAGTGCTCAGGCAGGGCAGCTTAGTGCTTTGACCATGAAATCTGACCCTGAAAAGCTGTGGAACCTTCTCTTCCCCACCCTCCAGGCCTGCCCTAGGAGAGGAGCCAGTCCTGCCTGGCTGCTAGTTCTTAGCTGTGGACTCTGATCAAAGGAAACATTTCCTTCCGCACCTTTCAAAGTCTACCCATAAGCTCTAAGACCGAGATGTGGGTCTCTCCTCTCCTCCCTCATGGCCCTACCCTTGTTCAAAGTTGTGGTAGGATTCTGTCACATTCCGTAAGAACTCACTAAGTGTGCCTGGACATCTCTGACCATCATTAGCAGCTGCCCTGTGCAGTCAAACATGCTCTCTTCTCCCCATACACTCCCAATACCATCTGCTTACCCATCTTCCTTGAACAGAAACTTCTATAAATTGGGGAGGATAAAATATTTCTGGCAGAGAAAAGGCCAGAAGTGATGAAAAGGAGGCCAGATCTATTTTTTTTTTTTTTAAAGCTGGTCCTCTGAACTAGTTTAGAGCCTCCCTGGAGATGAAGGTAAGTAGGGAAGGCCAGGGCTGAAGCAGAAGGAGATTCTTCAAGAAACCTTGAACACAGGGGCTGGGGATTTGGCTCAAGCGGTAGTGCGCTCGCCTGGCATGCTTGCGGCCTGGGTTCGATCCTCAGCACCACATACCAACAAAGATGTTGTGTCCGCCGAGAACTAAAAAATAAATATTAAAAATTCTCTCTCTCTCTCTCTCTCCTCTCTCCTCTCTCACTCTCTCTTTAAAAAAAAAAAAAAAAGAAACCTTGAACACAACATCTGGGGCACAAGAGAAGATGCGTGGCTCAGGGTGGGGAGACTCTCCTCTACCCCTCTACTTGGAAACCAGCTCTCCTCTGGTACCCTGGAGGCTGAATGTGTTGGATACATCTAAGACAGTCTCCCCCAGATGTTGATGTGCCTTTGATGGACACCAGCAGGGGTGAAAGGGGGAACCAGGGCAGGGGAGGAAGGACTGAGATGTGGGCATCATAGCAAGCGTGACTTATAAGACAGTGGACATGTGAGGCATCTCTTTAAAGACCCTCAGTGTTGGGGACACAGGAGAGCTAAAAATCAAAATAGAATATTTGAACCAGAAGACAATTGAGTTCTATAAGTAAATATTTACTTGTTATATCAAAGTTATGAAGATAACATCCCAGACCTAGAATAGTAAAAAGCATGCAATAATAATTCATATTCACTGTGCCAGGGTAGCTCTGTGCTAGGGACTGTTCAGAATTCTTCTATAGGCATGACACCACTTAATCATCACATTAAATTTATTACACCCTTAGTACTGGGTTTTCCAGGGAAGCAGCCAATAGAACGTATATAAAAAGGTTTATTATAGGGAACTGACTCGGGTAGCTATAGAGGCTGGACAGTCCCTGGATCCACTGGGTGAGTCTGCAAGCTGGACACCCATATCAGCTGAAGGTTTAGTTCTGGGCCTAGTCAGAAGGCCTGAAAACCAGGAGTGCTGGTATGTAGTTCCAGTCTGGAGGCCAGTACTCTCAAGACTTGGGAAGAGTCAGTGTTTCAGTTCAAGAACAAAGGCAAGAAAGAGCTGACACCCCTGTACCAAGCCTGTCAGGCAGGAAGAAGTCTCTTATATGGTTAAAAGTCACCTCCCCCCTTTTTTAAATTTAGCTAGCTGGATGAGGCTTGTTTACATTAAGGAGCACATCTACTCAGTCTCTTTCAGTGTTAATCTCATGAAGAAGCACCCTGATAATACCAGAAATACCCAAAATTATATACCAAATATCTGGGCATCCCATGATCCAGTCAAGTTAGCACATTACCATTAACCACTACAAATTAGTCTGGGGGCAGTTCCAGAGCCCAGGCAAAAATTAATTAACTTAATTAATTAACTTAAAGGTGGATAGAGGTACGACATGAAGCATCTGATGAGACTGTCCTGAAGGAGGTTGCACTGGAGCTGAACCTTGAAGAAGGGGAGCATTTTGGTAAGAGACGGAAGGAAAGGAGTATAGGAGAGCAAAGAAATCAAGGGAGGAAAGAATGGGGGAAGAGGATTCCTCAAGTGGGTAATGTGGTGTCCCAGGCAGTGTTCTTTAGAGGAACCCCGAGATGGAGACTGAGGTACAGGGAATGTGTTGGGAATGCTCTGAGGATCAATGTCTGGGGATCAGAAAAGAAGGAAGCAGGATGGGGCAGAAGGAGAGGTTGGGCTGAGAATGCAGCCAACATGTGGAGAACTCTGGAGCTGCAATGGCTTTTAAAATTTGTATTTATTCTTTTTAGATATACATGACAATGGAGTATATTTTGAGGTTATACATATATGAAATTTAACTTATTCTGGTTAGAATCCCATTCTTGTAGTTGTACATGATGTGAAGTTACAATGGTTGTGTATTCATATACGAACATTGGAAAGTTACGTCTGACTCATTCTACTGTATTTTCTATCCCATCCCCACTTCCTTTGCTCCCTTCCCCTCCTTCCCCTTTGTCCAATCCAATGAACTTATTTTCTACCCCCAACCTTATTGTGTGTTAGTATCCACATATCAGAGAACATTCAGCTTTTGTGGGGTTTTTTTTGTGTGTGTGTGTGTGTGTGGGTTTTTTTTTTTTTTTTTTTTTTTTGCAGGGGACTGGCTTATTTCCCTTAGCATGATAGTCTCCAGTTCTATCAATTTGCTGGCAAATGCCACAATTTCATTCCTTATGGCGGGGTAATATTCCATTGTGTGTATATGCCACACTTTCTTTATCCATTCGTCTGTTGAAGGGCATCTAGGTTGGTTTCATAATTTAGCTATTGTGAATTGAACTGCTATAAACATCGATGTGGCTGTGTCACTATAGTATGCTGATTTTTAGTCCTTTGGGTATATGCAGAGGATGAGATACCTGGGTCAAATGATGGTTCCATTCCAGATTTTCTAAGGAATCTTCATACTGCTTTCCAGAATGGTTACACCAATTTGCAGTCCCACCAGGAATGTATGAGTATACCTTGTTCCCCACATCCTTGCCAATATCTGTTGTTACTTGTATTCTTGATAATTGCCATTTTGACTGGAGTGAGATGAAATTTCAATGTAGTTTTAATCTGCATTACTCTAATTGCTAGAGATCTTGAACATTTCTAAAATATATTTGTTGATCATTTGTATTCTTCTGTGAAATAACTATTCTGAAATACCTGTTCAGTTCCTTTGCCCATTTATTGATGATGATGATGATGATGATGATGATGATGATGATGATGATGATGATTTGGTATTAAGTTTTTTGAGTTTTTTGTATATCCTGGAGATTAATGCTCTGAGGTGCAGATGGCAAGATTTTCTTCCATTCTCTACGCTCTCTGTTCACATTCTTGATTGTTTCCTTTGCTGTGAAGGTTTTTAGTTTAATTACATCCCACTTTATTGATTCTTAATTTTACATCTTGAGCTTTAGGAGTCTTGTTGAGGAAGTCATTTCCTAAGCTGACATGATGGAGAATTGGGCCTACATTTTCTTCTAGTAGGCGCAGGGTCTCTGGTCTAATGCCTAGGTCCTTGATCCACTTTGCAATGGCTCTTTACAGTTTGCCCTAGTGGGGGAAGGGGTACAAAACTTTATACACATTGATGACTATAGAATGCAGGCTCCTGGAGAAGGACATGATGTTGGGCAAGGTGAATCTCCAGCTGAGACCATTCCAAAGAGTATTGAGGGTTGGGCATGGTAATCCCAGCTGCTCTGACCAGGAAGATTGGAAATTCCAGACCAGCCTCAGTAACTTAATGAAATCTTGTCTCAAAAATCAAAATTCAAATAATGGGTTGGGGCATAACTTGGTTGTAGAGCATTTGCCTAGCATGTGTGAGCCCTTGGGTTGAATCTCCAGCACCACATACACACACACACACACACACATGCACACACACACACACACATGCACACACACACACACATGCACACACACACACACACATGCACACACACACACACACATGCACACACAAAAAGAGGGTTAATGGCTCAGGATGGTGCACTGGCAGCCCACCCAGCAACTAGAAAAATGTTGAAAGAGACTTGAGTGGCCCATCCTCGCATGCACCACAGGTGAGTAAAAAGACCTTCAGGGGGTGTTTGAGACAGAACCTAGAAAGACATCCTGGGATCCAGCACAGGATGTCCCTGTGGGCCAGGGACAGATTTCTTACCAAGAGAGGGAACCACTGACTATTGTTGAACAAGGAGGTAGTGACTTGGAATGCTTCATGAGGATTAATCTCGAAACACCCATGAGTCCTACAGAGGAATGTGCAGCGATTTACACAGAGACCCTCCTGTCTAAGGGGTAGGGAAAGAAGAGATGGAGAAAAAGCAGACGGGGGAAATGAGAGCCGAGGAAAAAGGAAAGTTCTAGACTGAAGGTACAGACAACAAATGCTCATGAAAGGCTGAGTGGGACGGAACTGAAGGCTGTGTGTACCTCAGAACAGGACATTAGAAGGTGTCCAGTGAGCTTGTAGGAACCGTTTCAGAAAAGTGACAGGCAAATTTTAGACAGCATTGGATTGAAACATCTGAAGTCCCTCCATGTACTCCATGTCTCCTCTGTGCCAGGCACCATGCAGGGTGCTTTGCACACGGAATTGCATAAACTTTTCCTAACAGCCCTATAGAGAGTATCATTATCCTCATTGTATGGACGAATCAACAGAAGTCCAGAGGGATTAAGTAATTTGGCCAAACTCACACAGGTAGCAAGTGACAGAAAGAGATGTGAGTCCAGTGGGAGGCAAGAAAGGGGGGCAAAAGGTGAAGCCCACTCTGATATGAAGCTCCTTGTGCAGAGGAGGAGGCTGAGCCGTGGAACATATTTGGTTTAGTTTTTCTTTTGTTTCCCTCCATGTGGAATAAATAGAAGCATGTTTGCAGGCTGAGGAGGAGAAGCAGGAGTTGAACAACGAGAAGAGGGGTGATAATTAATGAAGTAAAGGCAGGAAGGGGTGAGAATGTGGAAAGGGGGGTTTTCCTTAACGAGGTGGGGAGAGGCCAAGGCAGGAAGGATTGGAAGGTCTTGAGGCCACCCGTGAAATAAGTCTCAGGGGAAAGTCAAGAGTGAAGGTTGCTCATATACCCCTCCACACAGGACAGCCTCGAGGAATGGGGAAGGCCCAAGGTGGCTGCCAGGGGCTGCAGGGACCTGAGGACATTAACATGTTTCAATGCTGCTAGGCTGGGTTGTGTGCCTTGCTGGAAATAGGTAGAGAGGACTTCTGAGAAAACAGCCTGGGAGTCGGGGGGGGGGGGGGGGGCCCGGGGAGGACTGGTGAGTTTAGATCTCTATCTGCCTGGGGGAGGGCTAAAAACCTTCGAGGACCACTTCAGCCTCTGTTCCAGCCCTGTAATGACAGGATGCTGGGGAGACCTGGAGACAGGATTTTCACTTTTGAGGGTGGGGAAACTTGGCTAGAGTTGCAGTGTTGCTCTTGGGAAAAGCAGAGTACTTTGTCAACGGCACCAGCCACTGCCTTGAGAGCAGGTGTCCATGGTAAAGCAAAGTCCCTACGACCTACAGAATCAGAAGGCAGCACCCAGTAGAACATGAGACTGGCCTGGCACACAGGAGCCCAGGAACTCAGCCTATCACTGCCTCTGATGGCTGGGGACCTCAGTTTGAGGGTGGCATTCTCCCACCTCAGTTTCTTCTTGGTTTGTAATGAGAGGGCAGCTCTTTATTGTCTAGTGAGGGAGTTGGACTTTTCCAAATAAGAGAAAAGCATCAAGGAGAGGTTCTTGTCTCTTCTCCCCACCCACCAATAAGCACACAGATCCTGATGATTTTAGGAGGATTGGTGTGAACTGGTGGTGTTGGTGTCTAAGGCTTGGCCTGAGATTCTGCAATGGGCATGAGCACTGTACCCACAATGTCACCATCAGCCTTCTGTCCACCCTCGTCACATGCTCCAGTTGCAGGACAAGCCTCAGTGACTGCTGTCCCCAGCCAGCTGCAGAGCTGAGGGCTCTTGGCAGACTGTGTGCACCGTTGTGACAGAACTGAGACAAGACCCAGAGCCGCCCAGCTCACCGCCTGCAGGCGGCTTGTTCTCTGCCCTCCCTGGGGATCGAGGATTTATTTAGCCTGTTTCCGTGGCAGCGCTGGTTGCAGTGCGGCATCTGCCTCCCCACCAGGCTGAGTGAGTCACGGCCACCCACGCTAACCCTCAGCTCAGCACAACCCTGCAGGGGACTGCCAATAAGTCAGTGGGAAGATGTCGAAGCACTTTGCGCTGCGCTGTGGCTTCCTTCCCTGGGTCTCAGGCCTCTTAGAGATAGTGCCTGGGCAGTATTCTGGGAAGGGCCTACCTTCCCAGCATCCTGCAGAGTCTGCCAAGAGCTATGAGGTTGTCTTCATCTGTATTCAGGTACTTGCTGCCAGCTACTGCTGCAAGGTCTCTTGGGAAAGGACTATAGGTCTTTCGACTCAAGTCCAGGGCTCTTTTCAGTATCCAATGATCTGCACACAAACGCGTCTTTCCGTGGACACTTCTGCACCCACATTGAGAGCCAGGAGGAGTCTGGGGTCAATCTAGGACCTCTTTTTATCATACCCACTAGCTCCTCCTCTCTGAGCAGCAAGTCATAATGGATTCTTTCCCACACCTTCCCCTTCTCTTTT
Organism: Ictidomys tridecemlineatus; assembly: GCF_052094955.1. Classification (NCBI taxonomy): domain Eukaryota; kingdom Metazoa; phylum Chordata; class Mammalia; order Rodentia; family Sciuridae; genus Ictidomys; species Ictidomys tridecemlineatus. The sequence continues at coordinate 94,103,407 of NC_135481.1, forward strand.
CTCCATCCTTATCTGGGTAATCTGAAAAAATTAGTTCATTGAATCTCAGTAATGATGGAGAGCAGGTTGTGTCACTAAAGCTGCCTTGGTCATGGTAGCAAAGGAAGAAACAGCTGGGGGGAGTCAAGCACCCACCAGATGTGAATCCCAGGTTATACATTTGCTTGACTCCAAGAGGCAGAGCATCAGTCATAGGTAGTAGTTTCTCAGAATATAGTCCCTGGACCAAGAGCAATAGTACCATCTGGAGAAATGCACGTTCTTCAGCCCCATCCCAAATGTATACAGCAAACGAACTATGTCACAAATCTGATGGAGGCGGAGGAGACAATCTGCGTCCTCCCAATTCAGTTGCCTGGCAGAGTTTGCTCACCCCTGGTCTGAGGAAGCAGATATGTAGCAGTGCATTCCCAGTCCTGAGGGGCATGGGGCATTTGGTCCTGCTTCTGGTTTGGACCTAGCACAGCTGCAGATGTCTCGGTTTCATGGGAGCCACAGGGAAGGGGCTTAGGCAGTCAAAGACCCCATTTGCTCCAACTCTGTGGGCCTACAGTTTTCCCGTGTGTTTCTCCAGGTTTGTGTCACATGGAAAGAAACTGGTATGCCTGTCTTTTCCAGTGTGGAAAAAGGCAGCAGTACCTCCCCTGCTATAGAGAGGCCCTGGAGGGTAAAAGGAAACCCATTCTTTGGAACGAACAATCTGGCCATTGTGTTCCCTGATTGCTGAGGGAATTCCAGTAAGGAGAAAAGACACACTTTCTCCTATCAGGTCTTTTTCTAACTTTTACTGAGTGCTCCATTCTGAGCCCAATAAATGACCCCAGAACCCAGCCCTCAAAGAACTTACAGGAGAGAGAGAGAGCATTAATCAGAATAACAGGTGAGGCTATGCCATGGCAGCAAATGGCCAATCAGATATTCAGGGTGATGGAGAACCTACTGTCCTGAAGCTGCCTTGGTCATGGTAGCAGAGGAAGAAACAGATGGAGGGAGTCCGGCACCCACCAGATGTGAATCCCAGCACATCTGGGGAGAATGAGTCATATCTTCAATGTGCCAGGAAGTATATGCAAAAGGAGAGAAGAACAGATAGTTAGATATCAAAAGTCTTTGCCACATTAAGACCACTTAGGTGGACACAATATCTTTATTTTATTTTTTATGTGGTGCTGAAAATCGAACTCGGTGCCTCACGCATGCTAGGCGAGCGTGCTACCACTTGAGCCACATCCCCATCCCCATCACTTCTTCTTCTTTTAAAACATTTATTTAATTATAGGTGGACACAATATCTTTATTTTTTTATTTCATGTGATGCTGAGGATCGAACCCAGTGCCTCACATATGCTAAGACCTCTGAGTCACAACGCCAGCCCATCACTTATTCTTTAATAAATATTTACAGAAAATTTACCAAGTACCAGGCTTTGTGCCAGATCCTGGGGATCTGACCCCACCAGGGTGGCTGCCTTTAAATTCTCGGGAACACCAATGACATTATATTCAGTGCGGGAGCCCTGCTGGCTTTGGCTTTTCTTATTTATGCTTGGATGTTATTTCCAATCTTTCCCAGCAGAAAACAACAGTGCAGGGATGTTATCTGGATTGCTCCTTGCTGTCCTAGTACACTCAGGAAATACTGAAGTGAATGATCATCGAAAATGAATTATTAACAGTGTACCCCTCCAATCTCTGCCTTCATGGAGCTTATCATCCACTGAGTCAAAAGTTTTAGGAACAGTTAGCTGAAGTTTTGAAAAAAAGTTTCATGCCAGATAGAGTGACACTAGTAGATCAAGTAAAATCTCTGTCCCCCAGAAGCCAAGGGATCACTTTGGGCTGCAGGTGGGATCAGGGAATCCATTCTTGTTTTGCATATGCAAAGCAAAGGTCTCGGGGCCTCTCCAACAGAAGGGATAGCAGGTGGCAGAGCAGAGCGCTGCTCTCTTGAATCTGGTGTTTTCTCTTCTCACACTGGTAATTAACAAACAGTTGTATTTATGCAGCACTTTACAGTTTTTCAACAGTTACACTTCATAGGCAACCTCTCTTGGAGGCTTAAAAGCCACATGCACCCCTACCACCACCCCACCACCCCCAGCACCCAGCCTCAGGGTTGGCTTTGCTCTTGGGGTTCTGTTTGCCTCTGGTGGGAGATGTGGCTTTGTTTTGCCTGAGGGTGGAACATCCAGTTCTTCCCTGTGTCCAGCCCCTTGTCCCACACCCACTCCCCAATTGCCCGGAGAGAAGGTGCCATGGTAGAGGAAGTAGAGTCTCAAAGGGGCTTCTGCAGAGCCACGGGAGGGCTCCATGTGAGCAGTGGTGGACAGAGAAAAGTGGAGGATGGCTGAGCCAGAACCTCCTTCCCCTGCAGGCAGGAACAGGGCTCATTACTTTCACTCGGGCTTACAAGGGAAAACAATTACATAAGCTTCCCATCTGGCTTCCAAAGCTCTTTTGAAACGATTCCATCACAAGTCCATTAGTTTTATGGGGCCTCTGAAGACCGGGCAAAGTTAGAGTTTATCATCTGGAATCTCCATCGGTCAGGCTTTGTTACTCTGTCCTTTGTTCCCTCCTGCTGCCTTCCTCCTGCCTCTCTGTCCTTTACACTGTCACCAACCCTCCCCTCTCCTTCATGAACCTCGTCCCTCACCAGGTGTCTTTTATTCTAGTGAGCATCTCCTGAGTGTCCACCCTGTATCAGGCCCAGCTTGGTGCTGGAGGTTCATGGATGAGCAGGACCAGGAGCTTGCTGTAAAGGGGTGAGGACCATCGGGACACCTTCCTAGGATGCTGCTCTCATCCTGTTTCTTCTCCAAAATTCTTTTCTTCCTCAGATCCTTCTATGCACCAAGCAATGAGCAAGGAAGGCCTCAAGGGAATTCTTTAATTTAATTTCTTACATCGGCTATTGCCTTTCTGTTGTTATATCCATTTTCAAGATAGGGAGATTATGGCCTAAGATATTTTTGTAGCTGGACATGGTGGTGTATGCTTGTAATCCCGGCATCTTGGAGGACTGAGGCAGGAATTGTAAGTTGGAGGCCAATCTCAGCAACTTAGTCCTCAGCAACTCAGTGAGACCCTGTCTCTAAAATAAAATACCAAAAAAAAAAAAAAAAAAAAAAGATTCTGTAAATTACTGAAAGCAACATAGCTGGGAAATGGCCCAGCTGGGCAGCCTCCCATATTGCCTACCTCCTCCCACTATGCTATGCCATATCTACCAAACCCAGGAGCTGACTGTCTACCCTCAGAATAAAATGAACAAAGAAATTACATAGGCCTTTAGCACAGTCTGTACACTCTTTTCTTTGGAGACCCACTTTCTTTTCCCTTTGTTAATTGACAAAAAAATTGTATATATTTATGGGGTGCAACATGTGGTTTGATGTATGTATACAGTGTAGAATTATTTAACACGCATTGCCTCATGCACTTGTTTTTGAGAGCACTTAAAACCTACTCTCTTAGCAATTTTCCAAGTAGATAGCCTATTGTTATTAAGAGTTGGCTTTAAAAAAAAAAAGTTGAGTGATTCTTTCTAAAGACCAGGGACTTAAGTTTTGATCATTTCTGTACTCCCTAGAGAGTAGGAGAAAACTTTTCTGACACCAGCTCTGAAGAGTCATGGTTCCATGTCTGGGCTGTGGTTGTCTGTCATCCCCCTGCGTCCAGAGGACCTTCTGGGGGCTGGGCTAGCTTTTCACAGCCTGAGAGGTTTTCAGGGTTCTGAGAAGGGGGTTCCCACTATTGGTCTCCTGCTGGGTTTCCCTGGGGCCCTCTGTGCACCTGTGATCCCTGTGGAAGGGAGGAGTTGGCAAAGACCCCTTGGTGATTTCTAAAGCATCATCTCCAGGAAGATGGAAAGCCCTGATGGGCATCTGTCCATATGCATGTGATCTGCATGTCACGTGGGGCTGTCAGGCATTTTCGTTTATAAGCCACATATCCATGGCAGGATCCATGGTGGGGTGCTAAGCTGTCAAAATCTTGATTTTTTTTTCTTATTCCACCTCACCCACCCGTTCCAGTCAGCTCGGATTCCCTACACCAAGAGTCTGGAGAGAAGAGTCGGGAAGAGGGAGACAACTCTCCAGATGGTCTTCTGGGGTCACCCAGCTCCCTCACAATTTTGGTGCCAACTGCTTCCGGAAACATGACTCTCGCTCTCTTATTTCACTCCTTCTGTCAATCCTCTGCAAAGCCTTCCCCGAGCCTTGCCTCACAGGCGGTCTTTGTGAAGTCGCCATCAGGGCTCAGATGCCTGCACAGCTAGGGGCATGCTTGGTACCTGCACCATGGCAGCGGGGAGTAGGGGTAAGACAGGGCGTCCCATGGTCAGGGGGTGGGGTCACTCAGGGAAGCTGAGCCACAGGCCCAGGCCCCGAGGAGTCCAGTTCTCAAAGACAGTTCATGGGCCTGTTCTAAATGTGGCAAGTCCCATGTGCAGGGGAAAGTTCAACACCCAGTTTCATACAACAATCCAGATGAGGATTTGTTGCACCATTTTTTTTTTTTTTTTTTTAGTATTGGGGTTTTATGTCGGAGTCATAGAAGCAACAAGAATAACTCAATGCTGAGTGACAGAAAATTAAAGTTGAGCCTGAGAAATTTCTCCAGCTAATGTCAGGCATACTAGAAACCCCTTTCCCTAAGGCTCACTCCTCACCTTGTCCCCAATTCCTACACTCCCTCAGTTACCTTCCCTGCACACCCCCACCCACAGGCATGGCAACTACGGAATCATCAGCTATTTTGTATAACATCCTCCCCCCCACACACCCCCATGGCCCCAAGCCCAAAGATGGGCCAACCAGAGCCCATCCCAGAGATGTTCAGACTTGGGAACCACATCTTTGAGATGGCATCTCCATGGTGACCGTAGCAGACAATGTCAATGCCCAGCACATCACTGCTTACTACCTCAGAGTGGGACATCCATCTGCGCAGGTATCATGTGGTAAACTTCCCGTGGTGGATTCTCTTATGCAATCTATTGATCAGTGGGTTCTTCAGATGGTTAAGGTACCATTGATATCTGATATGCGGGCTGCTTTTCCATTTAAAAAAAATATATTTTTTTTGACCAGGGATTGAACTTGGGGGCACTCAACCACTGAGCCACATCCCCAGCCCTATTTTGTATTTTATTTAGAGACAGGGTCTCACTGAGTTGCTTAGCACCTTACTGTTGCTGAGGCTGGCTTTGAACTCACGATCCTCCTGCCTCAGCCTCCCCAGCCATTGGGATTATAGGTGTGTGCCCGGCTTCTATTTAAATCTTGTTCTGTTAAAAGCCCAAAACACCAAGAACAGTTTAATGATTTTCTTCATTAGGTTTCACGTAGGTTCTTTCAGAGCAGTCATTCTTTATTTTGAAGCAAAGGATCCCTTTCAATGCTGTAACTCCCTTCTTAACCTCCAGAATCATTCCTGGTGTTTCAAGCTTCAGAGTGGCCCTTTTTAGACCAGACCCGTGAGCCAAGCCTTAGCTAACTTAAGAAAAATTGCTCAAGCTAGGAGTTGGGTAAACCTAGAATAAGCTGTCTTTTTATTTATTTGTTTGTTTTTTTAAAATAGATTCTAATATAGAACTATATTTAGCTTTTTTGTTTGCCTCATCTAGAAGATTGTAAGCTCTTGAGGGGGAAGAAATGGGTGCTAAGCATCTTTGCATCCCTGGGTTTAGTACCTTGACACTCAGTAAATATTCAATAAATACAATTTTGATACATAAATGAATTCTTCAATTATCTCTCCTATATTAAATATAAAATTAATGAGTTAAACATCTTGAAATCAGATAGATAATCCTGCTAGGATACATTTCAAGGTGCACCACCATATATTTGAATGGTTTTGTAAAACACTCCAATGTTAATAAAATTCCTTAAAGCTAATGGGCATTTTTCTTTTCCAACACATCCAACTGCTAGCACTTTCCAAATATGTATCCTATATAGAAAAAATGTCCTGCCCTCCCTGTCCAGGATTGTTTAACCCTTTGATGGAATAGGGAAGCAGAAATGAAATCCGTTCAAGGGAGTGAAAGGTACACCTGGAATAGCCAGAGAGTTGAGAGAGCCCTCCTCACCCACCCACCCCAATCAGAAAGCAGGGGTCATGATCGTGAACAGGAAAGAATGCAGAGGAAGTGGTTACAGAAAAGCCCTGCAGGTAGCAGGGCTGTTAGACTTGTGAGTGGGAACAGAGCGACCCTGAGAGTCTGTGGGGAGATCCAGCAACTCAAGGGGTAGTCTGAACCCAAAAGCCTGGGACCCAGGGGTCCTCCAGCCCCTTCCACCCCTTCTTGCTGCACCCACAATAGGCCAGGTCTCCAATGGGAAGTCCTCACGTGGCCCTCAGCCTTTCTGTGTAGTGAGGGAAGGCCATTCACTCCCAAAAGGAACAGAGACAAGGGCACAGAAATTCCAACCACTTTGTAAGAGAGGAAGCAAGAGGGTCCAAGAAAGAGAAAAAACTGTGCTGTTTCCACGTTGGCTGTACCTCCAGGCTGGTGACCTTCATGAAGGGCAAACACATAGAGATGGACATGGGGAATTCTGAGAAAAGAAGCACCCTTTTCCCAAGCACACAGGTGGCGACAATCTTCTGCTCCCCATTACCTCAAGTGTCCCCAACTCTATTCCACATGAGAATAGGTGTCATTGCCAAGCACATCTTCTGTTCTGGTCACCAGCATCTGTTCCGCCCTCTTCTGGTGACAGCACCCTGGCTTTCCTTGGAGGACCCATCCTTCCCCCACTCCAAGTCCTTGGGACCCCAAATCCTGCTCCAAAAAGAGGACAAAATCCCCTGTATTGGGCAAACAGTGGGTTCCATCTCCCTGGCCACAGTGTTGATTTAAAGAGAGGACAGTTCAGTCTAGGAGAGGTGACTGGACTGGAGAAAAGAAGCACCCTTTTCCCAAAGGGTGAGCCAGAGACCTGCGGAAATGAGGGGCACCAGGAGAGTTGGTACCTGAGAATGAAACCAATATGAGGTGGAGGGAGAAGGGGAGAGACAGCCAACCTTCATTTAGTTGAATAAGAAATCCCCTATACTTTGCTGGGGAGATAGCTCAGCTGGTAGAGTGCTTACCTTTTATGTACAAGGTCCTGGGTTCAATCCCCAGCAGCAGCACTACCACCAATAACAAAAAACTCCTGTTTTTATGCTGGACCAGGTGTTGTTTTTTAATGTTTTTCTTTATAGATGGCCACAATGATCTTATTCTACTTATTTTTATGTGGTGCTGAGAATTGAACCCAGGGCCTCAAACACACCAGGCAAGTGTTCTACCATTGAGCTACAGCCCCAGCCCAAGTTGGTTTTTTTTTTTTGAAAGCTTACAATTAAAAGAGCCTCCAGATGAATACACTTGCTAATAATCCTTCCCCCTTCATTAGAAAAGGGGACCCAAGGAAGAGACAGTTCTGTGCCACTGGGTCACTGGTGCTGACTTTAAAGGGCTCCTTTCCTGGCCCTTCCTTTCTCTTCTGAGAACCTCATACCTTTGGAGCCATTTTTAGTTTTTTTTTTTTTCTATTTTATAGAAATGTATAGCAATTAAGAGACGTGAAATGGCTTATCTTCAAGCCCAGGAAAGCGTCTCCTGCTGCAGCTATAGTTAAAGCCTGGCAGCAAGTTGTTTTGGTGTATGTCTTGCTGTTATGTAATAAACACGCTGTTGAGGTCTGGGAGCCCTGAATGCTGGTTGGAAGGAGGCAAACGGTGACTTCACAATGACAGTGCCCTGGAAACACTTTGTGGAGGGCGGGGAGGAGATAATGTATTGTTCTGGGAGTGTTCAAAGAGTCATGTGTGGAGCAGATTTGAATCACTATGTAAATTCCCAGAGGAAACAGTAGGGGAGAAGATGGAAAAGGAGCAAGAAAGGAGGTTATGTATTAATGCGAAAGGAAAATGTCATCAACTACCAGATAAGAGCTGTTTTTAAGAGACCCAGGAGATGTGGACTGATCTATTGTAGAAAGGAGATTTTATTAGCTTTGTATGTTATATAACAAATTACCATAAACTTAGCTGCTTAAAATAACACACATTTATTCTCACCCAGTCCTGTAGGTCAGAAGTGCTGGCGTGGTGTGGCTGGGTTCTCTGAAGTCAAATGTCAGCCAGGCTGGGGTCTCATCCAAAATACAGGGTCTTTTCTAAGTTCACATGGTTACCAGCAGAATTTAGTTGCTTCCGTTGTAGGACTGAGGTTCTCACTTTCTTGCTGGCTGTCACCCCCATTCCAACATTTCCTCACTATGTGGCTTTCTCACAGCACAGCTGTGAGCTCCTGTAAGACCCAGTGCCTCTCATGCATCTAATCTCTTTGGCTTCTTTGATCTGTCACTTACTTTTAAAGAGTTTGACTGATCAGGTCAGGCCTACCTACCTCAAGGGATGAGATTGCACAGGGCATATGTACCCAGGGGCCAGAATCTTTTTTTTAGGGGGTGGATATCAGGGATGAAACCTAGATGCATTTAACCACTGGACCACATCCCCAGCCCTTTTTAATGTATTTTTTTAGAGACAGGGTTTTGCTGAGTTGTTTATTGCCTCACTAAGTTGCTGAGGCTGGTGTTGGACTCATGATCCTCTTGAGCTACTGGGATTCCAGGCGTGCACCACTGCACCTGGCCTCAGCCCTTTTTATTTTTGAGACAGGGTCTCACTAAGTTGTTTAGGGCCTTTCTAAACTGCTGAGGATGGCCTCCAACGTGTAAACCTCTTGCCTCAGCCTCCCAAGTCACTGGGATTATAGGCATGCACCACCATATTCAGCTACCAAGGGGCAGGAATCTTCAGGGCCATCTTAGAATTCTAACAGGGATCAAACTTTTGTACAAAAACAGGGACCTCCGAGCATGTAATTTTAACATATTGCGTTATTGACTGGATGTTTGTGTCCCCCTCAAATCCTTATGCGGATGCCCTATCCCCCAAAAATGTAGCAGTATTTGAAGGGGGATTCAGGGAGGGTGAGTAATGGGGTTTCAATGAGGTCATGAGGGTGAGGTCCCCAAGACGAAATTAGTGTCCTTATAAGAAGAGAAAGAGTGATCAGTGTCTTCCTCTCTCCATCAAGTGAGGGCACAATAAAAAGATGGTCATTTGCAAGCCAAGGAAGAGGGCTGTCACCAGGAACCAAACCTACCAGCACCCTGATTCTTGAACTTCCCAACCTCCCAAATTGTGAGAAATCAAAATGTTTTATTTTTTACTTTTAGGTGCTACAGACTTTTTTTAAAATTTTTGATATTTTATATATGACAACATAATGCATTACAATTCATATTACACGTATAGAGCACAATTTTTCATCTCTCTGGTTGTCCACAAAGTAGAGTCACATCCTTCGTGCCTTCTTGCATGTACTCAGGGTAATGATGACCATTGCATTCCACCATCTTTCCTACCCCTGTTCTCCCTCCTTCCCCTCTTTCCTCTTTTCCCCTTTGCCCTATCTAGAGTTCATTTAATCCTCCCATCCCCACCCCCAGCATATTATGGATCAGTCATCTTTAAGCTGCCGGCCTATCTTCTGTTGCTGTAGCAGCCTGAGCTAAGACAAGCACAGTACTGAGGCCTGTTCATCTGCTCATGGTGAACTTCTGTGAGACAGGCTGTTGGAAGGTTGCGAACACACCCGGTATCTGGAGATTTCCAATGACTGTTCTTCCCTGAACGCTTCATTTGTTCATTCCTTTATCCTGCTGACCTCTCGGTGCTGGGCTTGTCCTCAAGGCCAGGGCTAGGCTGAGGCTAGCAAGATGGCCAGAGCACAGAATTTCAGGAGGAGCTCATCATCCCTGAGACGGATGCCCCCTGACATTCGGCACCTTCCAGGCACAGAGGAAACAAAAGATTAATTTTTTTTTTAAGAAGTCACTTTTCTCAGGAGGCTAAGACAGGAGGATAAGAAGTTTGACGCAAGTTTGGGCATCTTAGGGAGACTTTGTCTCAAAATAAAAAATTAAAAGGCCTGGGGATGTAGCTCCGGGTTAGAGCACCCCTGGATTCAATCCCCAGGATGGGAGTGGGGGAGTCACCTTCTTAAGACACACACAGCTTAGGAAGTCAAAACCCAGTACACCCCTAGTTTTCAGAACCCCAATTGCCAACTTTATAGGAACACAAAGCTCAGTTTCCCCTGAGAAGTTCAGTTGAATCCAACTGGAAAAGCTAAGTAATGATTTAAGGGTTAAGGTCCTTACTAACACTATTAAAATAAACCTTGACACGGATATAAATTCGATGCCACATTTCACTGAATCATAACTCGGATGATACCTTTGCTGCCTGCTTCATCAGATTTCTTGCTTTCCAAGGAGAAGCCCTTCCCAGGCATATCTTCACACCACAAGGTACCTGCCTCTCATTTTTCACTGTTTTCTCTATTTATTTGCCATTTTAGCACCAGCTGAGGCTCCCGAGGAAAGAATTTCATGAATCATTCTCCCCTGACTTCACTCAGGTTCCAGAGCAGAGCTAGGACCTCATTCACCCTCCCATGCCTGGTCCAGGATTGCTCTTCTCTGTCCAGCAAGACCTTGGCTCTGTTCCCCGAGTCTTGTTGATCCTCAGATGCAAAGGCCAGCTGAATACTGCAGGACCCTAGCCCTAAAATAGACCACTTCAAGGCCTCTTGGAAAGGAGACCACCTCAACTTGGATCTTTTGGTGAAAATTCCCACACTGGCTGTTCTCGCTCACCCAGCGGAGTATGGAAATGGGCCCCATGAGGAAAACAGCCCTGCTATACCCTTTTTCGGAGTAAACTCTCTCCAGTAACCAGGAACAGATCTGAGTTAGATCTCCTGGGGTATTTCTGGGTGCTGAATGCTTACCCAGCAAGAATGTTAATAGCAATGAGCTGATGGCAGATATGCATGACCAAAATTCCCCAGCCTTAGCTACAGAAGGGACTGAGCCTGTTGGACCTCAGAGGGGCCCCAAGAATTGCTGCCACCTAGATCTGATCTTCTAGACTTCTTGGCTGCAGAGCTATTGTGAGGGTGTTCCTCACCCCACCCCCAGCCTGGAGCAAGTCAGAGTTCTACTTGCAGCGCTAGAAGGGGGAGGGTGTGGGCAGAAATGGAAGGAATGCAAACCATAGCTAACCTGAGTCAGATTTCTAGGCCTCCTGGAACCTGGGCTCAGCCTCACCCTGGGGGGGGGGGCGGGGGGGGGCTGGGGGGGGGAAATGAGAACAAGAAACTGGATCTTTGCATCCTGTTCTGAAGGATAATGCTCTGATTCAAGGCTTAGTTGTGCCCCTGCTGTGGCTCCTAGGCCTCTGTTGCACTGGGAGGCCTCATTCTTTCACCCTTTTGCACAGGAGGTGACTTGGTATAGAGACAGAAAGAACTTGCTTAATTGCAAGCTCTCCAGATGGGCTGTCAGAACTTCAGAAAGATAATTCACTTCTCTCCACCTCAGTTTCCTCATCTGAAAAAAAGCAGGGTTAATTATGCAGGGCCTGTGTGTGTGTGTGTGTGTGTGTGTGTGTGTGTGTGTGTTTGTGTGTGGTGGTGGTGGTGGTGGTAAGGCGTTTTTGTTTTGTTCTACGAATTAGAAATGCTTAGCTCCTACTGTCCCTCAAGGGCCTCTCCTTGTGCATTATCTCCCCTGTGCTGGCTTTGAGAGCAAGGGTTACATTTCTCTGGCTAATGGCAATTACAGTGCCTGACAGAGAGGAGGTGCCCAGTGAGAGTAAGTGTTGAGAGTCTAGATTAGAGCCAGGGGCAGCAGCCACCAGGACATAAGAGTCAATGTGGCCTGCATCAGTTCTCAAAGTCTTTGTGTTCAGGGCACATCTGCAGGGACTGGCATGTTCACACAATACTAAATAAACAGTGATTGCATCCTAATTCCTACTGCTGAAGAATGAGGTCTCACAATGTCTACAGAAAATAAATAAATAAATAAAATAAAACCTGCGGTCCACCATCGATTGGGATGCTCTTTAGCACTGTGGTCAGGTGGGAATGTTTACTGCCCTGACTGCCCCTAGTAAAACATGACCTGCCAACATACAACATATCTCTCATTTTTTCTTTTCTTTTAGAATTTTTGTACTGGAGGTTGAACCCAGTGGCACTTTACCACTGAAACTATATATTTTCAGCCCTTTCTATTTTTTATTTGGCGACAGTGTTTTGCTAAGTTGCTCAGGCTGGCCTCGAGCCTGCAATACTCCTGCCTCAGCCTTCTGAGTTGCTGGCTGTGCACCTCCACACCAGGCTTCCTCTTATTTTTTCATAGCATTTCAGGATGTAGCCGTGGTGGGTTGGCCTGTGGGGTAGGTATCAGGCAAACACTTCAACATGGCCCTTGGAATTCCAGGCTTTTGCAGTTTCTATTTGTCAATAATCTTAGATGTCCTTGGCTTGCAATAATTGGTCATTTTGCAAAGAAGTAAATTTTTTAAGTTAGTTTATTAGTAATACATAAGTATCTATGTATTAAAAATGCACATAAACAGAGAAATATGCAGAGAAAACTCTGTAAAGTCTTCCTTTATTTGTATCAGGGTAGGCCACATTGTACCACAGGAACAAATATCCCTAAATTTCAGTGGCTTTATAATAATAGATGATTGTTCCTTGTTCACACTGTATATATTTTTCATAAGTCAGCTCTGGCTCTGCTCTTACCCTCTTCACTCCAGAACGGATACAAAACTTAACCTCTACCTGAACATCACCAGTCACCTGGTAAAGGAAGAAGACGAGACAAATGATGCCCAGACTTCTTCACTTCTTTTTTTTCTTTGTTTTAACATCATCACATTATTTATGTTCTGAGTTGGAAGGATGTTGTGTCTCTTACTTGTAAAAATTTGTCCTGTTCTTTTTTTTTAACCCTGACTTCTAAAACTTTGCATGAAGTGACTGGCATCACTTATTTAGCCAAAGCAAGTCACATGGCCATTCCTGAAGTTACCAGTGCGACAGTACATCCTCCTGCACAGAGAGGCACTGCAGGCAAGAAACTGGGATGTTTGGTGAATGAGACCATCTACCCCTATAACTCTTCTGCTCTCATAAGTGCAGGGTGCAGCCTTTCAGAGGTCTCCTTGGTATTTGCCCTCATGTTTGTATATGCATGCACACAAATATGGCATATTGTACATATTAGTCTGCAGTGTGCTCTGTTAAGCCTTTGGGACTTTTCACCCCACTATGTAAAAGTCTACCCAACTTTAACAATTACATGGTACTTCAAACCACAATATATTTAAATTCTGGCAACAGTCCATGGTACCCCATTAATATGTACATATCGTACATGTACAATACATGCTTTTATGTATCAGTATAAAAACAAATTCCTGATCTTTTCAATAGTTTTGGCAATTACAAATTATATAATGATATTTATCCATGTACACACATATATCTTCATGCATGTATGTATTTCTCTTTTTTTTTTTTTAGGGGGCGGCTACTAGGGAATTGAACTCAGAGGCACTTTATCCCTGAGCCACAACGCCAACCCTTTTTATTTATTTATTTTTAATTTTGAGACAGGGTATAAATTCTTTATAGCCTTGCATAGAGGCTGGCCTGGAACTTGTGATCCTCCTGCCTTGGTCTCCCAAGTTGTTGGGATTACTGGCATGTGCCACCATGCCCTGCATATGTGTGTATTTCTGAATGATGGCTTTCTAGAAATAAATAGTCAAGTTTGTATATATTACAGTTTTTAATAGATTCTGCCAAGTCACCTTGAAAAATGCCTTCATCACTGTATATAGCCACCAGAAATATAAAAGTGATTGGCCTCCCAAATCCTCAACAACTCTTAATATTATCCATATTTTTCTTTTTTGTCAATCTGATGGATTTTTGAAAAGGTAGTTAGTTCATTGTTTTAATATATTGAATGCATTTATTTCATTGCTTACAGTGAGACTGAGTATTTTTTAACTAAAAATTTTCTTCTTTTATAAATTGTTTCCTTTCTTCATCCATTTTCTTTTTTCTTTGTTTTTCTTTTCCATCTTTCTTTTTCTTTTTCTTTTTTTCCTTTTTTCTTTTTGCTATTAGCGCTTTATTGTTATACATAGTAGTTGGGTTTATCCTGACAAACTCATACATGCATAGAAAATGATTTCAGCTCATGATCCACCCCTTTTTTCCTCCCCCCTCCCATTCTCCTTCCCCTACTAGACTTCCTTTCACTTGTCTATTAATTTATATTTGATTGGTTCTTTATGTAACCTTATCCTTTCCCTCTGCCTTTTATTTTATTTTAGCTTCTATATATAAGAGAAAAAAATTAGACCTTTGAGTTTCTGAGTTCAGCTAATTTCACTTACCATGATATTCTCCATTACCATCCATTTACCAGCCAACGCCATGATTTCATTCTTTTTAATGGCTGAGTAGATCGATTAATAAGTGTATAAAAGTATACTCTATTGTCTGTATATGCCTCAGTTTCTTCCGTTCATCTATCGATGGGCATCTGGGTTGATTCTATAATTTAGCCATTGTGAATTGTGCTGCTATAACCATTGATGTGGCCGTGTCACTGTAGTATATGCCGACTTTAGATCTTTTGTGAAAATACCAAGGAGTGGGATAATGGGTCATATGGTGGTTCCAGCCCTAGTGTTTTGAGGAATCTCCATACTGCTTTCCAGAGTGGATGTACTAGTCTGCAGTCCCACCAACAAGGTACAAGTGAACCTTTTCCCCTCAACTTTGCCAGCATTTATTGACATTTGTGTTCTTCATCATTGCTACTCTGACTACTCTGAGATGAAATTTGCATTTCCCTGATTGCTAAAATTATTGAACATTTTTCGTATACTTATTAGTCACTTGTATTTCTTCTTTTGAAAAGTATCTGCTTAGTTCTTTTGCCCACTTGTTGATTGGGTGTTTTGATTTTTGGGTGTTAAGTTTTTGAATTCTTTGTGGATTCTGGATATTAATCCCTTATCCAAGATGGGTAGCTGGCCCAGAGTTTCTCCCATTCTGTAGGCTCTTTTCATGCTCTTACTAATTTCCTTTTCTGTACTGAAGTTTTTAGTTTAATGGCATCCCACTTACTGATCCTTGGTTTTATTTCTTGCGCTTTGGGTGTCTTGTTCAAAAAGTAGGTGCCAATACCTATGTGAAGGAGTCTTTACCCATTTTCTAGTGATTGTCTTATCCTCTCTGTATTTTTTCTTTTTCTTTCAGATTTGAGTTATGTTACCTATTTTATTAATATTGATCTTTTCTTTTTTAAGATTAAACTTTTGCTTGTTATGAATATAAGCATATCTTGATTCTATCAGGATATCATTCCTCAGATCAGATGCTGAGTGAAAATGCTGGCCAGGAGCCCTTTTCCTGTCCACCCAACACTATCAGCCAGTTTCCTAAAACAAAAAAAGTCAATAAATGTGACAGATTAATTAATATGTAAGATGCATAAAACATTGCTTTCTATCACCAGTTAATAACTTTGGGGCAGCCTCTGAGGACCACCAACATCCCCACCCACATCCCTTTGTTGACACTTGATACTTTTCAAAATATCTACATGTGATTCTGAGATTTTTTACAATTATATTTGGAAAGAAACTGGAAAATTCCTTCCCTCTCCTCCATGCACATACTACTTTGTTTAAAATGTTATATGGCATTTGGGGGACTCCCAAGTTTTCTATATAGCCCTTGGCCTAAAAAGAAATATGTAACCAGGAGGACATTCACAATTTAAGCAGATCAATTTCAAGCAAGGAAATAGAAGATGTCATCAAAAGCCTACCAACCAAGAAAAGCCCAGGACCAGATGGATTCTCAGCTGAGTTCTACAAGACCTAAAAGAAGAATTAATACCAAAACTCTTCAAATTATTTCATGAAATAGAAAGGGAAGGAACCCTTCCAAACTCATTCTACGAGGCAATTTCATCCTGATACCAAAACCAGACAGAGACACATTAAGGAAAGAAAATTTCAGAACACTATCCCTGATGAACGTAGATGGGAAAAATTCCAATTTATTCTCAATAAGTTCTGGAAAATCAAACACAAAAACACATTTTAAAAAGTGTGCACCATGATCAAATGGAGTTCATTCCAGGGGTGCAAGATTGATTCAACATGGGGAAATCAATAAGCATAATTCACATCAAAAGACTTAAAGAATCCTATGATTATATCAATGATACAGAGAAAGCATTTGACAAAATGCAGCACCCTTTCACGTTCAAAACACTGGAAAAACTAGGGATAGTAGGAACACATATCAACATTGTAAAAGCTACCTATGCTAAACCTAAGGCCAATATCATTTTAAATGGAGAAAAATTAGAAGCATTCCCACTAAAAATGGGAACAAGACAGGGATGCTCCATTTCACCACTTCTACTCAGCATAGTTCTTGACACTCTAGCCAGAGCAATTAAACGAAAGAAATGGATACACAGGAAAAGAAGAACTTAAACTATCATTATTTGCTGATAACATGATTCTACTCATAGAACATCCAAAAAATTCTACCAGAAAACTTCTGGAACTAATAAATGAATTCACCAAAGCAGCAGGATATAAAATCAATACCCACAAATCAAATGCATTTCTATACATCAGTGATGAATCCTCTGAAAGAGAATTAGGAAAACTACCTTATTCACAATAGCCTCAAAAACAAAAACAAAAACATAAAAACCCCATCAAAATAAACAAACTTGGGAATCTAACAAAAGAGGTGAAAGACCTCTACAGTGAAAACTACAGAATACTAAAGAAAGAAATTGAAGAAGACTTTAGGTGATAGAAATATCTCCCATGCTCCTGGATAGGCAGAATTAATACTGTCAAAATGGCCATACTTCCAAAAGCACTACACAGATTCAATGTGATTCCAATTAAAATCCTAATGTTGGGGCTGGGATTGTGGCTCAGCGGTAGAGCACTTGCTTAGCATGGGCGGGGCCCAGGTTTGATCCTCAGCACCACATAAAAATAAAGGCATTGTGTTGTGTCCATCTACACCTTAAAAAAAAATCCTAATGTCATTCCTTATAGATATTGAAAAAGCAATCATGGAAAAATAAGAGACCCAGAATAGCCAAAGAAATCCTTAGCAAAAAGAGTGAAGCAGGAGGCATCACAACACCAGACCTTAAACTATACTACAAAGCTACAGTAACAAAAGCAGCATGGTATTGGTACCAAAATAGATATATAGACCAATAATACAGAATAGGAGACACAGAGACAATCCCACATGAATACAGTTAACTCATACTAGACAAAGATGCCCCAAAAACACATTGGAGAAAAGATAGACTCTTTAACAAATAGTGCTGGGAGAACTGGAAATCCATATGTAGCAAAATGAAACTAAACCTCTATGTCTCACCATGTTACAAAAATCAACTCTAAGGACCTAGGAATTAGACCAGAGACCCTGTGCCTAATAAAAGAAAAAGTAGGCCCAAATCTTTATCATGTGGGATTAGGCCCCGTCTTCCTTAACAAGACTCCTAAAGTGCAAGAAATAAAATCAAGAATAATTAATGGAATGGTTTTAAACTAAAAATCTTTTTCTCAGAAAAAGAAACAACCAATGAGATGAACAGAGAGCGTACATTTTGGGAGCAAATTTTTGCCACATGCACATCAGATAGAGCACTAATCTCCAGGATATATAAAGAACTCAAAAAACTTAACACCAAAAAAAAAAAAAACCCTATCAATAAATAAGCTGAGGAGCTGAACAGACACTTCTCAGAAGAAATGCAATTCATCAACGAATATATGAAAAAATGTCCAATATCTCTAGTAATTACAGAAATGCAAATTTAAACTGCTCTATGGTTTCATCTCACTCCAGTCAGAAATTATCAAGAATACAAACAAAAGTGTTAAGGATGTGGGAGAAAAGCACACTTATATACTGTTGGTGGGACTACAAATTGATTCAGACAATCTGGAAAGCAGTATGGAGATACCTCAGAAAGCTTGGAATGGAACTACCATTTGACCTAGCTATCCTACTCCTTGGTTTATACCCCAAGGACTTAAAAACAGCATACTAGAGTGACACAGTCACATCAATGTACATCACAGCACAATTCACAATAGCCAAAAAATTGAAACCAACCTAGATGCCTAGATGAATGGATAAAGAAACTGTGGTATATATATACAATGGAATATTAATCAGCAATAAAAGAGAATAAAATTATGGCATTTGCAGGTAAGTGGATGGAGTTAGAAAATAACATGTTAAGCAAGTAAGCCAATCCCAAAAAAACCAAAGGCTGAATGTTTTCTCTGATAAGTGGATGCTAATCCATAATGGGGTGGGGGCATGGGACGAGTGGAGGAACTTTGGATGGAACAAAGTGGAGGAAGGGAGGGGCATGGGGTAGGATATATGGTGGAATGAGACAGATATCATTACCTTAGGTACATGCATGATTGCCCGAATGGTGTGACCCTACTTTGGGTACAAACAGAGAAGTAAAAAATTGTGCTCCATACAATGAATTGAAGAGAATTCTGCTATCATGTATAACTGATTAGAACAAACAAACAAATAAATAAATAAAAATATTTATTTATTACATTATTTAATACATTCTATGGAGTCTGAATGTTAAAGATAAGTTCTGCTGAGAAAAAAATTACCTGGGAAGGCAACTTGTGCAATAGACCTCTGCTTCCAGTCTGCTCATTTTGTTTTAATTTTGTTCACAGCATTTTTTAGATGCAAAATTTGCTATTTCATGTAATTAAATCTGTCAGTTATATTGTTTATAGTTTCTAGGTTTGAAGTCTTGCTTTAGGAGACTTTACTCATCTCAAAATTATTTTTTTAAGTACTTCTATATATAAAGTTGTTAGTTTTGCTTTTCGTTTATCATCTCTTTTATGGTAAGGAGTGAATAGTTGTGCACAGTGTGAAGTGGGGTGGGGGAGTCTAGTTTTTCTCTGAGCCAAAATGAATAGCAGATCATCCCAGCACCATTTATTGACTATTTCATCCTTTCTCTAACTGGTTTGAAATGTACCATGTTGTAATTCATTTTGAGATACCAGAATGGAATACCCAAGATTGGATAATTTATAATGAATAGAAATTTATTTTCTTACACTTCTGGAAGCTGGCAAGTCCAAGGTGTCAACCCTGGCAAGGGTCTTCTCACTGCCTCACCACATGGTGGAAGGAGGAAGGGAAAAAGCACTAGAGGGTGAACCCCTTCTCCAAACCCTTTCTATAATGGCTTTAACCTAATCAGGAGGATAAATCCCTCCTCACCTAAGCCCCAACACTCACATTAGGCATCAAATTCATGAATCAAACCATAGCATACTATAAATTAAGTTTTCTGGGTTTTAAAAAAGATATGTATTTAGAATCTTAAGGCATCAAATTTTACAGTGGAGCTAGCATA
The DNA here is from genome assembly GCF_052094955.1 of Ictidomys tridecemlineatus. Taxonomy (NCBI): domain Eukaryota; kingdom Metazoa; phylum Chordata; class Mammalia; order Rodentia; family Sciuridae; genus Ictidomys; species Ictidomys tridecemlineatus. The sequence continues at coordinate 94,122,840 of NC_135481.1, forward strand.
TAGAAGCACACTTCTTAGAGAAAATGAGATGAACTAATAGCATCCATGTATCAACACTAGTATTCTCTGCTCTATAATTATTCTATTTTTAAAATGTTTTTTTAATATTTATTTTTTAGCTGAGTTGGACACAATACCTTTATTTATTTATATGTGATGCTGAGGATCAAACCCAGGACCTCGCATGTGCTAGGCAAGCACTCTACCACTGAGCTACAACCCCAGCCCCTCTGTAATCATTCTCACAAAGGTAAAAATATTTTGTTTGTAACAAACTATTCTGACAGCCAGGTAACACTAATGATGCATGTCAAGGGATCTTGACAGAATGTTTTAGGTGGGGAGCGTCATTGCACAGTGAAACACCATTAGGAACAAGTAGAGTCCTGTGGCAACAGAATTGGTAAAGATTTGAAGGGATCATTTAAAATTTTCTATTATCCTTTACTGTTTCACCTCAGGGCTTTTTAGGTTTGGTGATGACCAAGAATTCTGGGATGAGTCCTGGGGTGAATCCCTGACACACTCAAGCTCTATTGTGTCACGCGCTTTCCTGATTCCCCTGCAACTGTGCCACATGGCGGCTGCCCCCTGGACCTCCCCTTCCCTCTCTCTCCGTCTCTCATTCCATCCCCATGCTGCCCCTTCCCCGTGCCTCAGTAGTGCCTCTCACAGCAAAGTCTAGGCAGAGAAGTGTGAGGGGCTGGGCTGGGGGTGGAGAGTGGGAGGAGTGTTCGAATGATGGCTGTCATGACATGGTCCTAAGGGGGTGGAGTTAAAAGCAGATAAACTTGCGGATGAGTTGACAATTGCCCCCAAAGAAAGATGAACAGTGTAGTAGGAAAGGGGAGGGGTCGGATATCTTCTGTCCTCTCCCCTCTGTGCACACATGCTACACACACACACACACACACACACACACACACACACACACACACACACGCTAGCTCCTTTATGTCCCAAGACAAACACCAACATCCTGAGGGGAGATAAGATGGCAACATAAAACAAGAGGCGCAGCCTGGGCTAAGCTGGCTCTGAAGACATGGAGAATGTCATGGCAGCTAAGGGTGCTGGCGGCTGCCAACCTGGCCAACCTGCCTCCTTGCCTGTGGGCTGCCCTCCAGCTGTCCAGCAGGTGTCCTTCTTGTTGCTTTAGCAGAGTTGCACCACTGGAGGACGCCACCTCTGCGTCCCTAGCCCTCTGTGCCCCTGTGCTCAGTCCCTGGCCAGCTACCCCTGGGAATGGAAGGCTGGAGAGGATGGGGCATAGCCAGTATGTCTCAACTTTTCTTAAACCTGAAGCAAAGTTTGTGTTCTCTATCTAATGTCTGTTCTTGTTGTCCCCACCCAACCCTAGTACTGGGAACTGATCCCAGCGGTGCTCTGCTGCTGAGCTGTATCCTCAGCCCATTTTTTATTTTGAGACAGCTTCTCACTAAGTTGCTGAGGCTGGCCTCAAACTTGTGATCTTCCTGCCTCAGTCTCCTGAGTCTCTGAGACCAGCTGGCTGTGCTTGCTTTAACATCAACACTGTGTTTGCAAATTTCATGCCTACCTCTCTCTTCCCCTCTCCATTAGGTCCCCAAATAAAACCCAATTCTACTCTGTGCTACAAGGCACGCCTTACAATGGAGATTAACTCATGTTTACTTGCTGACTCTCCCACTAGACTGTATGCTCCAGGAAGTCAGCAGCCATGCCTGCAGCCACCTCTACATCCCCAGTGCCTGTCCCAAGCTGAGGCGTTTACCCTTCATGGTGGAACCCTCTGTAAATATGGCTGACCTGGGAATTTCGGTCCTCATGCAGATCATGTGACTAGGCTTCCTTTCACAAGCAGAAAGGCCTGGCCGAAGGCCTCACAAAGGAGCTATTGTTCATGAGGGGTCCAGGTGAGAGGGCAATCCATCATTGCCAGGCCAAGCCCTATCACAATTCCTGGCACCTTCCCTCCCAGTGACAGCAAGACAATGACATCACCTCAGAACACAAAGGACACCCTATTCTTCAAAGCTCTCTGAGGAGAATTACTTTTTTAGATCATTCTTGCTCTATGAGGTGCATAAAATATCATAACAGCGTTTCCAAGGTTTAGTTCAAGGGCGTAGATGATTCGGTGGGTATTTGATTTGTAGACGCCTTGGGGAGTCGGAGAAGAAATTGAAGCATGTTTTGCTGAGGTCAGAAAATAACTCAATATGGAAGAAGAGCTGATTTCTCAGGTACATAATTGTAAGTTATATCTACTTCCCTCACCTTTGGGTGTAGTGTTCTCATTTCCTACACAGATTTTTTTTTTCAGTTGCAATCTTTATCCTTATCATTCTTAATATCCACAGAGCACTATTTAGAAGATTTATTGGCTTAAAAATTGCCAGTTCCTCAAAACAGCAAAGTGCTGTGTCCAGATTTTGTGCAAACACTGTGGTTAAACAAACTTCAATCCGAGCATTTAAAGGTAATACTCAAGAAAGGCGATAAGAAACCTGAATTGTGGGACAGTCATTATCGCGATTGCTTACATTTACTGAGTGAGCAATGGCAGGTATTAATCTGAGTTCTTTGTGTGGATTAGCTCATTTAATCCTCAGAGCAGAACGTTTTTAGGTGGGGAGCATCATTGCACGTTCTGGTTTCGGAGATGAGGAAGTCCATAGTTGGAGAGCATCTGTAACTAACTCCAGATCGCAGTCCTCACAGGGAGTGGTCAGAACTTGATGCTGGTTCCCATAATTCTGTGATCCACCTCTTACCCTGGCCATGAAGAGGCAATGGATATTTGTATTTGAGAAATAAACAAACTTCCATCACTCCAAAGGCAAATGCCACTTAGCCTGCATGGCTCAATCTGGGGCTTAACAGACTTGTTTGAATTAAGAAATTTATTAAAGATTCTAAGAGGCTTATTAACTTTTTAAGGGTGACATAAAATGTCTGTCCTCTTAATAAATGCCAGGTGTTGCCTCTTCCATCCACCCAGTTAGATTCAGCTTTGGTCTGAATGTTTGTGTTCTCCCTGAATTCTTATGTTGAAATTCCACTGCCTCCTGCCCCCCCACCAACCAGGTGAGGGTATAGGTGATGGGGCTTTGGGAAGCAGTTAGTGGTGAGTGCAGAGCCCTCATGAATGGGGTTAGTGTCCCACCATTTCCTTGCCCCTTCCATCATGTGAAGACACAGTGGAAGGCAGAAGTGTGCCCTCACCCGACGTCCAATGTACCCACACCTTGATCTTGGACTTCCTGGCTTCTGGGACTGTGAGAAATAAATTTCAGTTGTTGATGAGCAACCTTGATCATGGCATTTTTGTTATAGCAGATAGACTGAGGCAGACTCTAAGACATAAATTTTTATACATGAGCTTGGCCCATTTTAAAAATTTTTTTTCTTTTTTGGTAATTGTAGATGGACACAATACTTTTATTTTATTTATTTTTTTATGTGGTGCTGAGGATAGAACCCAGGGCCTCACACATGCTGGGCAAGTGCTCTGCCACTGAGCTACAGCCCTAGCACGAGCGTGGCCCATTTCTAAGTTCTGGCGTAATCCAAATGTCTGAACAGGCATCAGACAAAAAGTTCTGACTAGCCTGGCCTTGGGGAGGGAGCTCCACGTTTGCAGACCTATTCAGGTTCTTCTTCTAGCAGCAGCCCCAGAAGTTTTCTCAGTCACTCGAGCTGCTCAGAGTTCTGTGGTTGCTTCATGCCACATTTATGGAGGACTCACTGTGGCCCTGACTTAAGCAACTCAGCCTGTGTGACCTCGCGCAGCACCCATTGGTCTTCCTGGCCTACCTTGGCCCCCAACCACTCCACTTTGAAAAGCATTTTTAATTTCCTTCAGTTCAGTGAAAGAGGAGGAGTGGTGTCCGTCCAACTAGACCACCTATCGGGAGTTGTACTGCTCCAAGTGGGGGGAGGAAGTTACATAGGAATATTAATAATAGCTAGCAGTAATTGACTGCTTCTATCCAGTTATCCTGCGTTATCACATTCTTCCAGTTACTATCTCAGTCCAGTTTTTCAGAGGAGGAAACTGAAGCTCAGTGTGAACCATTAACCTGCCACCATTTTGAAGCTAGCACACTGATGTCTGAGTGGATTGCAGTCTGACTGCTTCACAATCTGCACTTTTTATGCCTATTCTTTATTGCTCTTTCAATTAGTGCCAGGAAGTGGGAGATAAGGCTGGAGTAGCAGAAAGTTTCCAAGGAAGAAGAAATTGAGCTAGATATTGAGGATTGCTTTGGAAAAACGAGGATTGCATTGGGGTGGAGGGAAGGCAGAAAAACAAACAGAGCAGGCTCCTGTGCTTTGTTCTCTCAGCACAGAAAAGGTGAATTAGACCATTTTGTGGTTGGCATTGCCAATTAATTTTAAATCCAACACCTGCTTTGCCAGTAGAGCTTAATCTTATTATAGCAGATCTTTTCACATTTCTTTTGTTTGTGCATATTTTACAGGCAGGGGTTTTAAGTCAATCAAAGAGCATCTGTGCTAAAAAGAAATTATTTTAGCGTTCGTTAAAATAATTGGCCCAATTCTCTGAACGAGTAAAAGCTATCTAATTCTTATCTTAAAGGGAAAGAGTAAGGCAGCATAGGAGGAAAAGCATTCACCTAAGCACCTCATTTTTATTTCTAGCCCATGATATTATATCCAGGAAAATTAATTTACTCCATTTGGAGAAAGAGCTAAGGTTGGCATGTGTAGCTTCAACTTAGCGTAGAGATGTGGCTTAATGCACATGATAAGCGTGCAAGGTATTTCCATAACACTGAGTTAACAGTCTGAGAAACAAATTTGAACTGAAATATTCCATACATGACATCAGGATATACTACCATCTTTTTTTTTTAATTTTGCTTTGTTCCATCTATGAAAGTGCTTCTTAAAGTGCTTCTGAGATACCTGAACTTTTTTTTCCAAGGCATTTAATTTCCCCCAGGTTGTTGACTCTGTGTTCTTGTCTTTAAATCATTTACCTCATTCACAGTTCCAATTCTCTTGTATTTTTTTTTTCAGAAAGTAATTTTTCCAAAGACATATTTCAATCTGTGGAAGAGGGCACTTACTTCACTTTCCTTTAGCATCTCCTGAAGAACTTCTGTGTCAGAGAAAGCTGAGATCAAGTGCCTTTCTCCTCTGTACATCTGGCAACCCCAGCTTCTCTGTCCCTATATAGAACAAGCATCAGTACTGGAAGCTGTGTATTCATAGGAGACCCAGACTTGTATGGTTCCAGTGGATAGCCCTCACCAGTCTGGACCATGCTGGGCAGTCCAACCCTCGAGGTCACAGAGTTTGGTTCCAGGATGAGCACAGTGTTCAGCTGCTGTTGTTCAGTTATGGGAAACACATTTTCCTGTTGCACGGAACAAGGGAACATAAGGCCTGATGTAGCCAATCCTATAATCACTAGGGAACAAGCCTGAGGGGGCAACCAGCATTGGCACAAAAGAGAAGTAGAGAGAGTCCTAGAATCATTATAGCCATCAACATAGTCCACTGTTACTTTGGACTCCCAGCAAGCCAATAAATTCCTTTTGTTGATGAGTTTCAGTTAGATGGTCCATTAATTACAGCCAAAGCATTTTATGTAGTGCACCCAGTTGAACCTAACACACAATAGTACACCTCAAAATACAGTTTCTCTTTCTAAATGTCTTAACAATAGCAATTCAGGCAATTAAATTGCACCCATTGATGGGATATTAGCTACGGCAGACTAGACCATTGTAACAATAGAAACTCACTTTTCATAAGCTTGTTTTCACATAACATTCTGAAGCAAGTGAAGTGATCCTGGTCAGCAGGTGAATCTTTTTAAAAAATATTTTTTAGTTAAAGATGGATGCAATATCTTTATTTCGTTTATTCATTTTTATGTGGTGCTGAGGATCGAACCCAGTGCCTCACATGTGCGAGGCAAGTGCTCTGCCACTGAGCCACAACCTCAGCCCCAGATGAATCTCTTTGATATGACTGCAGCCTTCATCCATCTCTCGCCTCCCTCATCCCCTCGGACAGTGTCAACATCCACACTGAGCCGGCAGAGGGAAGGAGGATGAAGGGGCACACCTGCTTCTGAAAAACCTTCCCCCAGAAATGATGCAGACCAAATTCATTCTCTCTAGCTAGAACTCAGGCAATATGGATACGTCCAGTTTCAACAGGAAGAAAGAATGGATTTTGGATAACTAGTTCACAGTCTTAGCCACAGATAGGATGCTTTTGGAGATTATTAAATTATACAGGGGAAAAATGCTAACAGAGCAGTGTGCATAGAATCAGTTTTCTAAGGGCCCATATCTGTAAGGGCACAAGTTCCATCTCTTTCTGTTTCAGCCCTGTGGCAAGCCTTTGTACGGTTCTTCTCCAACCTTATTTCATTTCTGGCACATTCTCAATGTTCCCAGTAAGAAAATGCATTCCACCATGCACTAGTGAGCAATAAAGATTTTACTGAAGATCTTGTGTGATTACAGAAATGTAATCAAATTCTTCCATGGACATCTGTTCTTCCCTCCAAAGCTCTCTTCCCTTGCCAGCAACCATACCTCACCTGTTGCTCTTCTCTGGCTGAGCCCTTCCCTTCCAACATCAATAGCCCTGAAAAGTCTCATTGCCTGAGCAATTGGGCTCCTGCCCTTTGTTTCGTGCCTACTCTGCAAAACAAAAACCTGATGGTAAACCAAAAACCAATGAGATAGTTCTCCTTCAGCATATCCCTCAAGGAACTTAGCAAGCAATTCACTGAACAAAAAAGGTCCCTGGGCTGGGGTTGTAGTTCAGTGGTAAAGCACCTGCCTACCATGTGTGAGGGACTGGGTTCAATTCTCAGCACCACAAATAAATAAAAGCCCATCAACAACTAGGAAAAAAAATATTTTTAAAAAAGATCCCTTCTGTAGGCAGGTTTAGGTGTGAAGCAGTTACTAAGAAAATTATTTTTTTCCAAAAAATTATTTGCATGGGGAAAAAAGACTGAAAGGATATCCCAAAAATATTAATAATATTTATCTCTAGGTAATTGAAGATGTTTTTCCTCTTGTATTTTCTCCTATACTTTAAATTTTATTTCTCTACAGCATGTACTATATATAGCGCAGCATGTATTACAATGTTTGATAGTACATGATGTATTTCTTTAATAATCTAGAATATAGATAGTGAAGAAATTTGTCTTTTTATCAACATCACTAATCATTAGGGAAATGCAAATCAAAACCAATATGAGTTACCACTTCATACCATTAGGATAGCTATAATTTTTTTAGAAAAGGAAAATAACAAGTGTTAGTATATTAGTCCATTTTCTGTTGCTATAACATAAATACTGAAATATGGGTACTTTATCAAGAAAAGAGGCTTATTTAGCTCACAAGGAGGCTGAATTCCAAGACTTTGCAGCCCCGACGGTTTGACCTCTGGTGAGGGTCCCCTTTATTGCAGAATATCATGGTGGATGGTATCATGATGACAGCCTGTGCAAGAGGGATGAATTAATGGCAAGACAGGCATTCAGAGAGTAAGGAGGGGTCAGTTCTGTTGTTTTATAATGATCCTTTCGTAAGAGATATCCAGAGTTCCAGAAGAACTACTTATCTCTTCTGAGAGTCATTGTCCCCAGTGACCTTAATCACCCACTACTAGGCTCTACCAGTTCTGACATTGCCACATTGAGAACCAAGCTTCTAACACAAAGACCTCTTGGGTACATGCTCAAACTGTATCTAAACCATAGAAATGAAGACGTGGAGAAGTTAGAGCACTTGTTGGTGGGACAGTATAATGGTACCACCACCATGGAAAATAGTATGGAGAATCCTGTAAAAATTAAACATAATTAATAGAAATATTTAATAGAATTTAAAACATTTAATAGAAATATTAAACTATCCACCAATTCCACTTCTGAGTATATACCCAAAAGAATTAAAAAGAGAAATCTGAAGACTGTTTGAACATGTTTGTAGCAGTATTATTCACAATGACCAAAAAAAAGATGAAGGCATTTTCCTGTTGACAGATAAATGAATAAATGTGGTAGGCACATACATGGAACATCATTCAACTTTAAGCAGAAGGAAATTCCGACACACTCTACAACATGAATGAACCTGGAAGACATTATGCTAAGTGAAACAAGCCAATCACAGAAGGACAGATGTTGTGTGTTTCTACTTATATGCGATACCTGGAGTAGTAAAATTTGCACCGACAGGAAGAAGTATGGTGGTTAACATGGCAAATTTTAGGTTATGTGTATTTTAACACAATTTTTTAAGGAATGTATCTTTCCAAAGACAATTTTACCAGCATTTTTGACTTGGAGAGCTTATGATCTCTTGGAAACCAGGTGTATCTTCACTTTGTGCTTTATCTACACAGTATTGCTTTTTTAAAATGAATTTGTGACATAGGAAAAAGACTTATTACACCTGTATTTATAAGAGGCTTAGGGAATTAACAAATGTGGCTCATTTCCTTCAGGCATTTGTTATCTAATAAGAAAAAGGTAAGCAAGTAACTATAACCTACAATAAAATGAAATAACGGGTGCATTAGGGGTACAAGCAACGACTTCTGCCTGGATTTCTGAGAAGGATCCTAGAGAAAATGTTTGAGCTGAACCTTGAAGAACATTTAGGGGTTACTAATGGAGAAGAGTGGGTGAGCATAGAGCCATGTTAGAAGGTGGAGAGAGAGGGTTGGGACAGGAGGAAGCCAGCCAACCCACAGGTCCCCCTCACTCAGAGCCCTGGCTAGTCAGAGGGCATCGCTGAGCACTGAACATGCCCACCTGAATGTTGGCAGGAAGCCAACCTCAGGCTGTGATGTGGCACAGTTGTCTTAACTTGGGAGATGACCCAGAAGTGGGCTGAAAAGCCAAGTCAAAGCCAACCACTGATCACAGCCACATGGAGACCTGAGCCATCTCAATGGTGTGATTCTAGATAAATACAGAGCACACTGGAGCTTCCTGTGCAAACAGGGAACTGGCCCCCTGCATGTTGGTGCCTGATCCTGTGCACTCTCACAATGGAGGGAATAGAAGGTTTTTGGTTTTTTTCCCCATTAAATCCAAAGCTTATGTAATGTTTCTCATCAGCATTTTGGACTTAACCAATCTGCAACACATGTCTTACCCCAATACCCATTGTATGGACTTATTTCTAGATGGTAGCATTCAAGTGGTGCACCACTGTATAAGCTACTCTGGTCCAGGTAGAAAGAACAGGCTGGGCTTGTGAACTGGAAATCTGTGGGTGCTGTATTTGTTGTTCTGTGTTGTGAGATGAGGGCAGGAATCGGGGAGAGTCAGTTTATGAAAAGGAGACAGAAGCCATATAAATTTATGTGTCTTGGACCTGAGAGAGCGCAAGTTCAATTCATTCAGCTGCTTATTGCCACTCAGTGTGGGTCATTCTTGTCATATGGCTCTTCCTGGTGTTTGAAGCCTCTGCCGTGTACTGGTCCCCTGTCTTCTCTTGGATTCCTCTGCTCCTAACCTGTGAGGCTCCTCTCCCATCTCCAGGCTCCCCAAGAGGATCTTTAACTGAAAGCCACAACAGTGTCTAGGATCCATGAGCATCCACAGCCATCCTTCATCTGGCCGTGCATGGGGTATAAAATATAAGGAAGAGCCCATGTGAAAAATCCCACAAAGCTGTCCCTTCTCATTTTCCAAGTTGCCGGAATCTCCAACCACCTCCCGAAGGTGAGGTCCTGACATGCTTTTACTCACAAAGCACAGAAGTTTCTATGCTCTTCCCTTCTTGGAAGCCTCTTTACTTTTTCCAGGTGGGCCTGATTCACAAAGAGCTGGAAATTCCCTGCCTGGGGTCAGGGCACCCAGGTCTGGGAACACAAAGCCCTGGCTGCCTGTTTTAAAAGGAAAAGGGGGAAAATTATCTGTCCTTTGTTTTTTTTCTGATAAGTCAGAGTAGCCAAAAAGTGAAGCTACAATTAATTTCTCAATATCTCACCTTGTTACAATTGATGGTCTCACTCCCTGATGCCTGGAGACCAGGGTACTTGGCTTTGCTCATCTGGTACCATGATGTCAGGTGAAACCATAGGCCTCAGCACCTTTCAGTCTGTGTATGGGTCCTTCTTGGCTGCCTAGGATGTAACTCCTGGGAACTTTTGGGTGTAACAGTCATTGCTACTTAATTTCTTTGTACTCATAATACTGATCCTTGATGGCAGCTTCCACATCATCCCACCCACCAATTTCTTTTTCCCGCCTAGCTATTTTCCTGAATTCCCAGGCACAGAAGTCTAAAGAGTCTGATCTGATTTTAGGGTAGAGTCCAGCACAACCAAACAGAAGTGATACTTGAGGGCTGGAAATCTGAAGTGTGAACCCCACTTCCTTTCATATGATTCTAAAGCAATATTTATTTATTTATTTATTTTATAGTTGTAGTTGAACACAATATCTTCATTTATTTATTTATTTTATGTGGTGCTGAAGATTGAACCCAGGGCCTCGCATATGCTAGGCAAGCGCTCTACCGCTGAGCTACAACCCCAGCCCTAAAGCACGTCATACTCAAAGGAGAGCTGTCATTTGTGACCAAACCAGCTGTCTGGATCCCAGACCCAGACCCCTGGGATCTGATGGCCTGAACTCAGCTCTGTAGACATTTCTATGTAGACATTTCTATGTTTTGGAAGTGTTAAATGGCTCAACCTCTATTCACCAAAGGAAGAGCTTGTTGATTGGCTAGAAGATCCAAACCTGCCAGATTCTGTATATTCTACTTTCTGCTTTGATGGGGTTCCTAGTGAAACTGAACCCAACTTCTCTCTGATGTCCAAACTTGGGATTATGCCTTGGCCCAGGTTCTTTACATTTGATTTTCTAACACTGGGGCCTTCTGTAGGCTTTCTTTCCCATCTCTCCCTACAGTCTATGAGGCTGAGCTCCACCGCAGTCTCCTGCCTGCTGTCTGCAATGTAAGTCCATTGTTTTAAGGCCTCATCTGCACGTCAGCACCTACCCTTCTTGCCCAAATTTTTTCCAGATTGGAAGCTACATCCTTTAACGTCCTCCTGGGTGCAGACTTGGAGGGCATTTCACCATGCCTGCTGCAGCCTATGCACACAAACAGATATAGCATCCGATGATCTGATTTATGTTTTCCAGATTTATCGCATCACTCGCATACCCAGGCCGGTTGATATTTTAGGCGTGTGAATCAGAGTGTCTGGCATGGCTTCCTCTACAGCAGAGCTCCGGCTGCAGGCATAATGAAGTTGGGAGGGGGAAGAGTTCAACTTATCAGGGAGGAAATTTGTGTCAGTAACAAGTCTGCCTGGCAACAGCACTAGGGAAGAGAGATCCCAGGCCCCAATATCAGAGTCAAAATCGGCACACTGCAAGAGCAGCATCCCCTTGCACAATATTCCTCTGTGGTGGGCTGACGACTCTCCCATTGAAACACTTACTTTTTCTTTCTTTTTAATACGTGCATGTTCAAAGGCTATCCCCTAACCTGCCCCCCCAAAAAGATGTGATGAGCTGCAGTGTCACCAGGCTATGGTATCCATGGATGTGTTGTTATGAATGAATAAGAACTGAGCCTCTACAATGTTATGAGAGGTACAAGAAGAAGCTGCAAGAAGCAGAGCTAATTGACCTTTTGTGACTCAGTATAGGATGGGACTCAAGATGAGGAGGGAGGGAGACATTCTTCATTTTTATCTTTTCCCAGTCTCCTAAGCATGCACTGCTAAAATATAGTTTCCTATTTCTCAAAATATCCATTCAGATGAAGAATAAATCAGAACAAAAAAAATCTGGACATCTGAACTCTCAGGGCTCCCTCAAGAACGATGGTCATTTGTTCTTTACCTCTAGATCTCAATGCCCCAGGCAGTGATCGATGCAAAGTAGATGCTCATACAGGTGCCCTGAACAGAACCTGACCCCAGCTCGATTTATACTTTGATCATCTTTGAATTGTGACTCTTTAGCTCTCCAGGCATCCTTTGCACCCTCTGGAGAATGAACTAATGATCTTGGAGAGGTCTTCCCAGGTCTGACATTCGAGAATTACAAAGTCAAAACTGGTTCTACAATCCTAAGAAAGCAAGAAATTGGGAAAAAAATTTTTTTCACCAAAAAATGTTTATATCTCAAATGCCTGATCCCAGGGCTCTGCCTTATCATCACAGTGTGCGCAAGCAAGTCCTCAGGCTTAAATGTTCCCGAGAATACATCAGTCGGTGGTATCTGGGATACATTTACATTTTTAGCATCAGTGTAATTCTATTTGGTTTTATGCCACAGGAAGTTCAAGACTGATTCAATTAAGGAGTTTTATAAAACGAGTTTTTAAAAAGGAAAGAATGCATCGCACATGTTATGCCATTGTACTGTGCATTGTTATCCAATCAGGCATGCTGGGGGCAGCTCATGCTTCAGTCCAAGAATCTGTTAGCAATCCATAAGTTGAATGTTTTACTGTCTTATTTGGAAGCATGGAATTTAAGAGCTGGAAGGGACCTTTGAGGTAGGCAGGCATCTCTTACTAAAATAAGGGCTTGGAGACTTTCTGTGCATTCTGCTTACCTCTCAGCTCCTAATATAGAGCTCTCATATTGTGGGCCTGAAAAATTGAACAGGAAATCCAACTGCTAGGCCCAGGATGAGAAGGTAGTCAGCAGCACAAACCAGATCTGTGTCCAGTCTGAGTGCTTCTCTTTCCATTACAAATATCCAGAGCAGGTTCTAAATTCCTATGTGTCTGAGAAGTAGGAGAGACAACTGTGCAGAGAACCATGCAGAGTGAGAAACTCCCCAGGTTACAGCTGCAGCTGGCTTTTTCCATAAATTCCACACCACAGAGGCTCAACCCTCCTTGGAAACGGTTGAAAACAACTCAGAATTTAACGGCGAGGAACTTTGAGCCAGGGTAGACAGGTAAAGCGAAAGAGTCTCAGCAATTGGCCTAAAACTCTGACCTCAGTAGACATACATGCTGGCAGTAAAGCCCAGAAGAAAAAACTTAAAAAGAGGATTGGAGGCAAAGATCCTGAGATGACCCAAATTTGAATCAAGGGTACAGCACTGAGCTACAAGATGGGAAGAAAAAAATCCCAGGGACATTTATCAAAGTCAAATGAAGTGAATTTAGTTAGAGGGAGACCCTGAATCTTTTTTTTTTTATCTTATTTATTTATTTATATATCGTGCTGAGACTCGAATCCAGTGCCTCATACATGCTAGGCCACCGCTCTACCACTGAGCCACAACACCAGCCCAAGACCCTGAATCTTAACCAATGAGAAGTCAAAACATACTGGAGCAAGCAGTACCCTCAGTCAAACCTGAGGAGAAAAGAAAATTGAATATTGGAAAGCAGAGAAGTTCACAGTGGGAGAAGTGAGGCTAGGGAGGAGTCGAGCAGCACATTCAGAACAATGATGGTGGGTGTCATTTTTCTGGATTTCTTTTTATATGACACATGACCATGGCTGGGTGACCATTTACAAGGACTGCCTAGAAGTTTGGACAAAGACAACAGAATAAGAGGATCCAAAATGACCAGCACAGAATTATTTCCTTTAGACAATACCCTTGGCTATCAGAAATGCATATGAGAACTACAGTCCATCTATCTTCATGGTGACTACAGGTAATAGAAGACACAACAGGAAGGTCCATGGGAGTCTGGATATATTACCCAAATGTTATAGGAATGCTTGTTTTTTCATAAAACAAGAAGTCAGGTGAACCAGGGCAGTGAGGGTTACTTAAGTCAGAGGTCAATGCTGAGAACAAGAACCCAGACTCCTCCCATCCATCTGTTTTCCCCTCCTTCGAATGGAGTCCTCTTAGGATGGCTCTCCTCATGGCTTCTGCAATTTTAGCCCTCAGTGCAGACATACTATTTAAGTGAGGAAAAAGAAAGCCCCTCGCTTGGGTAACTTCTTAGGAACACTGGCTGCAACTTTCTCTTACATCTTTTCAGCCAGAATTGCATTATATACCTCCATGGCCTAAGCCATCTCTTGGTAAGGGAAATGAGATCCATGGACTGAAGGAGACTGACACAGATTCCTTCTGTGGGGCCTTTCCCTTAAGCACAGGGCCGTTCAGATGGAGATGAACATAATTGAGAAACATACGCATTGCAGAAAGGAAGGCTTCAGGACCCCAACTACATGTGGAATTGCTTTGGTTAATGGCTATGGGGATAGAAGCAGCTGGAGGTAGCCCTGAGCCAGTTAGCTCAGACACTCCATTGGCTCTCTGCCATGTCTTCTGGGGACAACTTTAGCAAGAGAAGTTATTGAGGCCAGAAGAAGTGAAGTGACACACCCAAGGCTGCTCAGGTAGAAAGAGACAGCTCTCAATCCTTGATGCCCTGACTCCACCCAGGGCTCTTTCCACCACTCGCTGGTGCTCTTTCCTGGTAACATTTTAAATTAGATTAGTTAAGGTTCCATGTAGGGTATTTTCCCATGAAACTAGAAGATGTAGCCATTTTAGTGGAAATAGCAAGAAGTTCAGAATTAGATTTGGTTTGACTATTAGTTCCATTTTCTAGTTACAATGCTGGGCATTTAGGCCCATCTCCACCATACTTCCTTTGGCATATGAGTTCCTCTGGGAAAGATGGTGTTGTGAGGGATACCCTGTCAATGAAAGAGACATTCTGTAAGACCATGAAAAATGGTTCAGGATAACAAATACCCCCAATTTCTTTCCTCTCAGCCTCTCATTACTATGCAGCCACCTTGGTGAAACAGTAGGAAGCCAAAGAGAAAGAAAAGAATAGAGAACAGATGTGGGAGGGCAGGGTGTGCAAAGAATAACCAGAGTGGTTGCTATCTTGCCTGAACATACTACATGAATAGGTATAAATAGATATTATTATTATTGTTATTTGGTACCAGAGATTAAACCCAGGGTGCTTAACCATTGAGCCACTTCCCCCGCCCTTTTTTCTATTTTATTTACAGACAGGGTCTTGTTGAGTTGCTTAGGGCCTCGCTAAGTTTCTGAGGCTGGCTTTGAACTCACAATCCTCCTGCCTCATCTTCCCAAGTTGCTGGTATTGCAGGCATGCACCACCATGCTTGGCTAAATGGGTATTTTTATTTTACTTTTTTATTGTCAGAAACCGAAAGTCAAGTTCTGGAAAGTCAAACTCCCCATAGATCAGGAACAAGCTTGCCACACTAGGTCTTGTGTTAGGGACCGTGTCTCCTGGTCTTCCTGCTCCTCTCCGTGCTCCTCTTCCTGCCAGTGCATTGTGGGCCCTCCTCAGACTCTCTACATGCCCCCCCCACCCCGAGCCTGACCTGTCCCTGCAGCCAGAGGCTGGGGAAACAAGTCTGACAGAAGCTGTGACAATGATAACGTAGAAGGCCATCTGTCTTCTGCCATGATGACAGTATCAACAGACCGTGGGTGTTGCGTAGTTTTTCCTGGAGCGATGGCAAGTCCAGCTGACCAGTTAATATAGCCTCACTGTCTTCCCCATGCTTGTCAATGGCCAGCGAGTGATGACAGGCCACTATTCCACCCTAAATTCAAGAGCCAACCTTCTGCAGTCCAGGCAAGCTTCTCCTAACTCAGCGATGAGTCAACACGCAATATGAGTAAATGGAGTGCAACCAGGATCTGAGAAGCATGGACCTTTATTTATTTATTTTTGGTACCAGGGGTGCTTAACCACTGAGCTCCATCCCCAGCCCTTTTTATATTTTGTTTAGAGACAAGACCTCACTAAGTTGCCGAGGCTGGCTTTGAACTCACAAGCCTCCTGCCTTGGCCTCGTACACCCAGCTAAGTATGGACCTTTATGTAGACTCTCCCTCCAGCCTCTCATTCTCACTCGTAGCTGTCGCTCTCCACGTCCCCACATTGCCTAGGGTATCCACCCTTCTCACTGCAGAGCCATGAACTCCAGAGCCCCCACCCGAGGACTCTGGTAGAATCGGCACATTCGACCAGCTATCCCAGCCCGCAAGGGGCAGAGCACATTTTGCTACCCCAGAAGAAACCCTGCCTAGCACCTAAGCAGGTCAGTGAATGATTCAGGTCATTTCTGAATCACTATGAGACAGTTACCCCGTATGGCCCCTTGTTTTGATTAAGACCCTGGTATTGGTTCCTGGTAGTTTGATTCATCATAGGTATGCTAGACACTGACCAATCTGTTGTAAGGGAACTAATGTTTATGAATTCCTCTCCTCAGCTGAATGGGCCAGAAAGTATTTTTAACTGGATTCTTGATTTGATCAGATTTCACATGTTCCTTTTAAACCCACAAAGGACTGTCCTCCTGCCCTCCAACCTGTAAAAAGAAAAAAGGGTTGTAGGGGGTGGGGAGGTAGAATCAAAAGGGTATTGGAGAAAGGGAATGGAAAAAAAGACATTATTCTCTTGCAATGAGAAATGTCTCAGCAACCAGAAGTTTAGTTAGAAATTTATAGGTAATTCCAAAGGAGAGAAGATTTAGCACAAATTATGTTTCTTTTAAAAGCAGCAATTGCCTTTATTTAATGGATATGTGGAAGAACTTTTTGTCATCTGTGCCTGGAGTTATTTACTTCAATTATCTTGGTAGATTTCAATTTTGCCTCCTCCTCTTCCCTTGAAAGAGAGAACATTGTTTTATAAAAAGGAAATCTAGAGCTCTTCTAGTATATCAGGTGCCTGTAATGTCATAAAATTAAAGTGCCTATAAACAGCCTCCTCTGTAGGAGTGGGTGTACCATCCTTGTTCAGATGAGATTATCAGATGCTAACATCACACCCTTAAGAAGTGGTTCTCAGTCCATTTAGCATATTGAAATCACCTGGGGTTTGTGACCCTCTGGCCTCTACCTGGGGGATCTGATTCGATTGGTCTGAGGTTGCTCCCAGGCACTGGTAGGTTTTAAATGTTCTCTAGTTATTCTTATGTGCATCCAGGTTAAAAACATTTTCTTACAGCTTTGAGGAATTTGCCCATGACTGGCTTTGTTGCCCTATAAACTGGGCATCTTTCTTCTGAAATTCATGTGGTTGGCTATCTGCAGCCAATGACACCTAGCTCTGAAGGAGAAAGGAAATGTAACACTAGAACCCTCTATGGGTTAAGATTCTTAGAAGACAAATGTTCCAATCTGAACGTTGAAAGAACTTTAACTTCCACTCCTTCCACCTGTGCAGATGAGAATGCACACACACACACACACACACACACACACACACACACACACACACTGATGTGATGTAGCTCTGCAAACTCCTGGTTCAGCCCACCTGCTACTGAAGTAGCTGATGTCTGTCAAAATGTTCTTCCTGCCCTTGCTGGGCTGCAGGAACCTTGAATTTGATGACAGGCTGTATTCCATTTAAGTGATTTGTTTGGGTCTTCAATACATGTTGTCATAGAAATGGTGTCATCGTGGTGAAAAACATCCTATTAACCCATAATACAATTGAACTGAAGTATAAAAAGTTACTCTAAAACAATCACTGTGGATTTAGAGAAGTAGCAACGTTGCTCCTCCACCCCACTGGAGTCCTGGGACGCCCAGTGTTCTGTGTGTAGTAATGGCAGAGGGGAAGAATGAAATGCATGTAGCATTATCACATAACAGCAGTGATGCAGGGCAAGGGAAAGGAATGGCTCAAGCTCAAAAGTAAGCACTGATGTGTTGAAGCCTGAAGGCAGAGCATAAGAGCTGAGTCTTAACATCTGGAAATAGAAGTGGGGAGTGGTGAGTAAGGTAGTAAAGAAGTGTGGGCTACCTATTGAGTAGAGCGTTGACATTCACAAGGGAATATTTGGAGATTGTCTAAAGAGGGTCCTGGCTTTTTTTTCCAAATCATATGCTCATGGTATCCCTTTATCATGTTTTTCATTTAATAGAAATTTTATCCTCAACTTCCATTTTTTCACAAAGAGATAAAGTGTTTATTGCAAGGAATTGGTGGAGACTGAAGTGAACTACAAGTAGATATCCCTTTTTAAAAAGGGCTACCACTATTGGGACTGGGGTGGTGGCTCAGGGGTAGAGCACTCGCCTAGCATGCTATGAAGCACTGGGTTCAATCCTCAGCTCCACATAAAAATAAAATAAAGATATTGTGTCCATCTACAACTAAAAATATATATTTTAAAAAGGGGGGTCCACCATTACTCAATTCCAAAATTTGCCAAGATGGGTTGCATGCCCAGTTCTCTGATTTGTTGTTTTGCTTTCAGAAAAATCCAGAAATAAAGATTTTCATATTAAGTATTCTGATTTTATCCTGGAGGCTCTAGCTAATGTGATAATAATAGAAAACACAATGCATACAGATTGAGAAGGAAAAAATTAAACTGTCATTGTTTGTAAATTATATGCTTGTTTGTCTATGTAGAAAATCCCTAAGAATAAACAAGAAAAAACTGCTGGAACTAATAAATAATTAGAGTAAGTTTTCCAGATACTAGGTTAATATACAAAATTTAATTGTTTTCTTATTTGAAATTAAAACATAATGCTATTCACATTAGCACCCCCAAATGAAATACCTAGGTATAAAACTAACAAAATATGCATAAAATCTATATTAAAAACTGTGAAATTGCTGGGCATGGTGGCACACACCTGTAATCCCAGCAGTTTGGGAACCTAAGACAGGAGAATCACTAATTCAAAGCCAGCCTCAGCAACAGCAAGGTGCTAAGGAACTCAGTGAGACCCTGTCTCTAAAGAAAATAGAAAATAAGGTTGGAGATATGGCTCAGTGGTCAAGTACCCCTGAGTTCAATCCCCAGTACCAAAAAAACCCTGTTAAATAACGATGGAAGAAATCAATGAAGATGTAAATAAAAGAGAGCTATTCAATGCTCATGGACAGGAAGACTCAATATTGTTAAGATGTCAGTTCTTCCCATCATGATCTATATTCAATACAATCCCAAATCAAACTCACAGCAAGCTCTTTTAAATTGATCCTGGAGTTTGTATGAAAAATCAAATGACCCCGAATATAATACAGAAAAAAAAACACCAAAAATTGGAGAAGTGACATTACTCAACTTCAAGACTTACAATGAAGCTACAGCAATCAAGACAGAGTGTTTTTGTGAAAGAAGAGGCAAATAGATCAATGGAACAGAATAGAGAGCCTTTAAATAGACCCATACAAATATAGTCAACTGATCTTCGACAAAGGAGCAATGGCAATTCAGTGGAGAAAAGAGAGTCTATTCAACAGACGGAGAAGCTTGGGCAAAAAAATACCAAAGCTGGACACAGAATTTACACCTTTCACAAAAATAGTGTGAAATGCACTGCAGAGTGAAATCCAAAGTGAAAAACTATAAAATTTCCAGAAACTAATTTAGGAAAAAAATCCAGATGACCTTGAGTTTGGCAATCACTGTTCGGATGCTGCACATCACCAACAACAGAATCCATAAAGAAAAATGGACACGTCATTCTTTGAGCTCTGTGAAAGACACAGTTAACAGAATGAAGACGGGACACAGACTGAATGAAAGTAGTTGCAAAACATATCTCTGATAAAGGACTTGTAACCTGAAATACACAAAGGACTCTTAAAACTCAGCAATAAGAAAACAAACAACCTGATTTTAAAATGGGCAAAGGAAAAACAGACACCTCACCAAAGAATATATACAGATGGCAAGTAAGCATTTAAAAAAAAAAAAAGCTCAGCATCATATGTCATAATGGAATTACAAATTAAAGCAATAATGAGACACCACTACGTATGTATTAGAATAACTAAAATAAAAAACACTGACAACATCAACGGCTGGCAAGGATTGGAACAACAGGAACTTTCATTAACTGTTGGTAGGAATTTAAAAAGGCACAACCATTTTGGAGGACAGTTTGGCAGTTTCTTAAAAATATAATCCTTGACTTGCCTATGATCTAGCAAGCAAAACTTAGTTTATTTTTCAAAATGAAGTAAAAAAAAAAATTATGTTCACACAAATGTTTAAAGTAACTGTTTTTAACTGCCCCAAACTAGAAGCAACCAAGATGTCCTTCAATAGGTCAATGATTAACTGACCTATTGCAGTTTACATATCCAATGGAATATTATTCAACATTAAAAAGAAATGAGCCATTCAGCCACAGAAGGGCATGGAGGAACCTTAAATGCATATTGTTCAGTGAAATAAGCCAATCTAAAAAGCCTACATATTTTATGGTTCTATCTATGTAACTTTCTGGAAAGGGCAAAACTAGAGAGACAACGAAAAGATCAGTGTTTTCCCAGGGTCTTGGAAAAGGGAGGAAGAGAAGAATAGGCAGAAAACAGAGGATCCCCCTAATGGTGGATACATGATAGGTGTCTCAGAAAATCCACAGAATATTCTATACAGAGAGTGAACACTAAGGTAAACCGGGGACTTTGGTTAAAATATAACCCCCCAAATGTTGATAATTAATGTATTTTTCTAAATGTGATATAAGCTAAAAGTGAACCCAACAAACTTATTTAAGACAAGTTACCTCTTTGAGATTCTAGGTTTTTACTTCCCATGTCACCAGGCTTCTAAATTGGGTAGCAGGCAAGAAAGCTGTGTTGTGATGTGGTGGGTGGTCAGCTAGGCATGTTCACCCACGAGTGAGTCACTCTTATGTACCAGATGGTGCTCACAAATTCATGTGTCAAGAAGATTATGAATTATGACTTATCATCTACCTCCTAGGCCACTAGTGATGGTTAAACTATGAGTGACGACAGCTGCTATGTTGGTCCTCTGAGTTAAATGTATATTTGAAGATGAGCTGTGGGCAGTGGGTGATGGAGGAAGAAATGTCCATAAAACCAAGATGTGGTTCAGTGAAGATTAGCAGATAGAAAAGGAAGCTCGTTTCCTGATAAGAATGTCTTCAAAGTTTGAAAGTGGATTGAGAGATAATTGCTTTAGAAGGGAACCACTCCAGTAAGGTACAGATTGGTTCACGGCTGATTTAATTAACAAAATGCTTTTCACCTATCATGTCCAATAAATGTCTCGTGCCTTGACCTGCATTTAGGGCTCTGCTCCAGGAAATTGGAAGAGACAAAAAAGTTAATGACATTCGCAGTTGAATAGAAGGAGACTAGGAGTCAAGTAACAAGACTTGAGCATGAAAGTCACCGAAAAGAATTCTCTACAAAGAAGGAGTGAGAGAGTTGGGTATCCACTGGAGGAAAAAAATAGCATAAAGTAAAGAAGAAGGGCATTTTGAAAGAACCTGGAGGGATTGGTGGGATGTTTATAGAAGAAAGTCAGACAAAGGGACAACCCAGGTCAAGAGGACATTATGAGCAATGATGTAGATCAGTAAGGACAAATATTAAGTGATGTAGCTTGGACGGAGTGGGACCCACACAGAGGGATAACAGAAAAGGTGGCTGCAGATGAGATTTGGACATTACATGGAAAGTTTTGAAAGTGAGGCCAAAGCATTTGTGTTGGATTCTGTCTGTACTTATCAGGCATTAAATTCCAGAGGAGACTCTCAGGACTCTAAAATTTTCCTTTCCTTCTCTGTGGGCCTGATGCTGTTGGCAAATTCCCTTGCTTCCCACGTAGATCTTTCTTTGTTCTCTTGTGTCCCAATCTTGCCATCCTTCTCCCTTTTCTTCTCCCCTTTCTCACTCCATTTCTGATGAATTTCAGATGTTCTTTGGCCTACCTGGTCTTCTAGA
Source organism: Ictidomys tridecemlineatus (assembly GCF_052094955.1). NCBI lineage: Eukaryota > Metazoa > Chordata > Mammalia > Rodentia > Sciuridae > Ictidomys > Ictidomys tridecemlineatus. The sequence goes on from NC_135481.1 coordinate 94,144,531, forward strand.
CAAGGAGACATGCCTGTGTCCCCATCTAATCCCATTCTCCTTGACCCTATTTTGAACGATTTCCTGGGTTATTTGCAACATCCTAACCTAAATAAGCCATCAAACGAACTACTCTCTGATCTCTGACTTTTTAATAATCTTTCTTAAATAACCACCTTAAGAGCCCCATCAGAAGAGTAAAAAGCTTTTTCTATGTGGTTGAAATAGCACAGAGTATGGGTGGGCCCACGATGGGATGGTTCCCGTCATTAACAGAGGATGAGAGTTAATGGAAACCAAGGAATAAAACAGCCAGCCAGCCCCAGGCACAGCCTCTCCCAAAAGCAAACACCCTCTTAGGAGGTGTGTCATTGTCCCCACGTTACTCATTCTATAAGCATTTATTGAGCGTCTACTCTGTACTAATTACTGTGCGGGTTTAGGGGATGGAGTTGGAACAGGTGATGTTTCTAGGTAGCTCACACCCTAGATGGGGGAGAAAAGAAAACACTGCCATAACGTGATTAGTAGTAAGATGAGGTCTATAACTTTCTTTCTCAAATTTAATTGTAGACAGATCATCCAGGGATCTCATTAAAGTCTCACCCAGTAGACCTGGTCTGGGCCAACCTGCATTCTCACCTGAGGCATGGAGGTGATGCTTATTCGGCTGGTGCTAGAACAAGAAGCAGATTCTGGAGAAGTTCTAAGGAACAAGACCACAGGTGAGTTTTTTGTTTTTCTTTTTTCTCCTTCTCCTTCTTCTTTTTAAACGTGTACACTCCTAAAATTGTTTGGTAGGAGGACAAATATCAGAATATCAGAAGAGCAAAAGAAAAGGATAAGGTAATATCTCTCTATTCTTTGCCTCAGCCAGGCAGTTCCCCTTCCCAGAGGAGGCCACCATAACCAATCTTTTCCACACTTCTACAGTTTTTTTTTTCCATACAGTTTTTTTTCCCATAAAGACATACATATATCACTTTAAAAAATCAACCAACATAATCTTTACTAATATGTACCTTATCAGGTTAAAATGTTTGATAATTTAGATTACATGTACAAGTTGAATGTATCTTTTTAAATTTTTAAATTTATTTTAATTAGTTATACATTACAGTAGAAGGCACTTTGATACACCATATATAATGGAGTATGACTTCTCATTCCTCTGGTTGTACGTGATGGAGACTCACACCGGTCATATAGTTATATATGCACATATATAGGGTAATAATGTCAGATTCATTCTACTATCCTTCTTACCCCCAAGCCCCTCCCCTCCCTTCACTCCCCTCCACCTAATCTAAAGTTACTCTATTCTTCCCTAGCCCTTCTTCCCATTGTGAATTAGCATCCACATATCAGAGAAAACATTTGACTTTTGTTTTTCTAATTAGTAAACGGACTTGAAAGCAACTATTGCAAATACATTCGAGAGTTTAAAGGATAAAATCCTAATGAATGAATAATGGGGAGTCTCTGCAAAGAACCATAAAAAGGAATGGAATACAAATTCAACAAAAAAGTATAACATCTGATGAAAGAAAAAAAAAAGGTACTGTCTAGGCTTAACAGCAAATGGGTTTGCAAAAGAATGGATCGGTAAACTTTAAAATTAATCAGTCGAAATTATCCAATCTGATGGGTGCAGGAAAAAAGATTAATCTCCCTCCCAATCTTAGTAACATGTATAAATGATAGTAACTATCCTATGATAAATCTAAACAAGGCTCCAGAAGGAAAGAAAAGAAAGAATGTGCAGAAGAAGAAATATCTAAAGACATAATGGTCCCCCCAAATCCCAATTTTTTAAAAATATTTTTTCTTTAGTTGTAGATAGACATATTACATTTACTTTATTTATTTTTATGTGGTGCTGAGGATCAAACCCAGTGCCTCACACATGCCAGTTGAGCACTCTACCACTGAGCTACAGCCCCAGCTCCCAAATTTGTTTTAAAATATAAATTTTCAAATATAAGAAGCCCAGGATAACAATAAAGAAAACCACACTAAGTAAGCCACAATCAATTTAGTGACTGAAGATGGAAAAAAAATCTTGAAAGCTTCCAGGGACATTATACATAATGAAACAATGATACTTATGATGTCCGCTTTGTCATAAAAAATAATGAGGGCAAGACTCAGTGGAGCAATATTTGAAAGGCGGAAAGAAAAAAACTACTGTCAACCCAGAGTTTTATATCCAGCAAAAATAGTCTTCAAGTATTGAGATGAATTCAGAAAAATAAATTCAGATTTATTTTTATGGGCAAAGTTGTTAACAGCAGAACTGCACTTCAAGAAAGATTTTTTCTTTTTAAACTATAAGAAAATGACACAAGAGGAAAACTCAAATCTACAGGAAGGAATGATCAGCACCAGGAATAAGAATATGGAGGTCCATGTGAAAGACTCATATCAGTTCAGATCCCCCAAGAGGCAGATGTCACGATGAAAATAGACATGCATTAGATTTGTTAGGGAAATATCTTCAAAGGAAAAAGGGAAGCAGAAGGAGGAGGACGGAGAGCTTCAGACTTCAATACAGGACTGTCAGACACCCGTGAAAGGGGAGGGGGAAGCAAGGAGAATTTTGTAGAAGGATTTACAGCTCTGAGAAAATCTTGACCAAGTCAACCGGCATCTCTAAAGCAAAGACCACCCAGGATTAGAGTCCTATATCAGGCAAGAATAGCCTGGCGTTAGCCCTCTGCTGTGCTCAGTCACTGGCTGGGCAGCCCAGGGGGAGCATGGCCTTAGCATGAACTCTGCAGCAGACCTGCAAAGGCAAAACCTGGAAGATGTCCATCAACTGCTGATCTTACAGCAGGTTTCTTGAAGGGAGTTACAAGCAACAACCCTTCATAGATGCCATCAGACTATATATTTATTCGTTCCCTCCCCCCTTTTTTTTTAAAAAAAATAATCACATAGTCCTTTAAAGTAGGAATTAAAACAATGTATTGTGGGATTATTATGTAAATAGATAAACATATGTGACAATAAAACCACAAAGGATGAGGAAATAAATGGAACTACATGGAAAAATTATTATGTGTTACATGAAGTAGTAGAATATTAACGCTAAGTAGGCTACGATAAGTTTAAGGTGCAAACTTGTGGCCCTAGAGCAGCCATTACAGAAAATTATGCAAAGAACTACAGCTAAAGAACCAAGGGATGAATTAAACTGGAACAATAAAAATAATAATAAAATGGATTAGCCTAAAATGAGAACAGAACAACAGCAACAAAATCCAGACGGGATAAATAAAAACGAAACCACAGTTGATAGAACTAAATCTAATCACATCCATAAGTGTACCAAGAGTTAATATTCTGGGCGGTAGCGCCTACCTATACTCTCACCAACTCAGGAGGCTGAGACAGGAGGATCACAGGTTCAAGGTCAGCTTCAACACATAGTGAGGCCCTAAATGCCTAACAAGACCCTGTCTAAAAAAAAAAATAAAAAGATCTGGGAATGTAGTTCAATGGTAAAACATCTCTGGGTTCAATCCCCAGTACCAAAAGAAAAAATAGTCAATAGACTGAAAGCTCCAACTAAAGGATGAAGATGATCCAACTGGATTAAAAAAAAAAAGATCCTCTCATATACTGACTACAAGAGACTTAGTAAAGGCTCAGCTCACAAATGGTAAAAAAGATACAGCTCACAAACAGTAAACACAGGAAGGTTGGCATGGTTTAATCACAAATAGACGTCAAGAAGCATTTTACCAGAAATAAAGAGGACATGTCATAACAATGAAAGTGTAATTCATAAGGAAGACATACCAAGTGTAAATGATACTTAGAAAGGGAAGCATATTGTTATCTTTGAGCCACAATCCCATTTCCAGGCAATTAAACGAGAATGAAAGCATATGTCTTCAAAAAGACATGCAAGAACGTTCAGAGCAATTTTATTCACAATAGGCTAATTGGAAGCAAACTAAATGTTTATCAGGAGAAGAATAGACAGACAAGTTGTTATGGGGAGCCACTTCAGAAAACACTGTGAGTCCGAATTCAAATCACAGAGAGCTTTATTTACCTGGCCAGTGACTGTCACCCACCTGTAGAGACTGAAGCTCTGTGGGAGAACAGTGATTTCCAGGCCTGTGTCTTGAAAATATAAGGACAAAAACTACAGCTCAGGGACTTTTCCTGGCCATCATGCAAGCAAGCCAATCACAGAAGCTAAGGCAGCAGTTAGCACATCTTGGGACTGAGCAGGTGTTAGACAACTGTATCCTGAGTTCATGCAGGTGGTTAGCAGGGGCAAAAATCTACTTTAAAGTCTTGGGCACCAAGACCACCATCTCCTGGGTTGAGTACATTTTGTGGGGTACAAAGTACAGAAAATAATATATTATAAGAAAACAGCTTTCATTTCAGTTTCCCAGAAACAGCTCTTATAACCGTTTTTTATAGAAGGCAGCAAGATGGAGTCTTAGGCCTGCCTATGCTAGTTCTTGCTTTATAACAGTCTTATCTCACTTATCAAACTCTTATATCTATAATCTATATTTTTTACTAATCTATAACCTATAACTTACACTCTTATTGATTGTATTTATCAATTCACACCACCACAAAGTGTTGTAATTAATACAGTGAAAAAAACCACTCAGCAAAGATAAGATATAAAACAAAATTAAAGAGCTGCTGGGCATGGTACACATCTGTAGTCCCAGCTATGCTGCAGGAGGAGGAGGAAGGACCACTTGACCTAGGAATTCTGGACAGCAAGGCCCTGTTTCTCACCAAGAAAAAAGGAAACACACCACACACACACAACTGTTGAAACACACAAAAAAATCATGGATGAATTTTATGCACATTATGTTAGGGAAAGAAGCCAGAGACAAGGGAGTACATGATGTATGAGCCCATTTATATGAAGTTTCAACAGGCAAAACTCATCTGATTTAAAAAAAAAAATTTAAACCAAAGGGCACAAGGGTGGTGGAAATATTTGTTATCTTGGTGGAAATGCAGATTACATGGGTGTATGCATTTAGTGAAACTCATCAAGTCGTACACTAAAAAATTATAAACAAATACAAAGATATGTTGAACATGATATCTGTCCCTAAAACGAGACAAAGGAGGGGTGTCCTTGAGAAAATAAAGGAAAGGCAAAAGAATACAACACCTGTTGACCTCACGAGAACCAAAACCTACCGTTTGTGGCAGGAACTCTGGGCTCTCTTACTTGCAGTGGGCAGCCAATGCCTTTGAACCCGGGGTGGTAGCAATTGAGTTCAGGTGTGTGGCAAAGTTTCAGGATCTGATGACAAAAAGAAGTCACTGGAGAAGAAACAATGGCATCCATTAAAGGGAAAGAAATACAATCTGTAGTTTCCAATACAGTAGAGGAGAAAAGAGAAAATGATCCTGAACTTGGTCATATCCCACTGAAGGTAGAAAAGAAAAAAGATAACACAAAATAAAAAGAAAATTATTCTGAGTGTTTTAGTAATCATAACAAATGTTAGCTAATCATCTCGACAATTAAAATGGGGGTTAACAAATTGTATATTAAAAATTTAGAAATTTGATTGTGGTGAGAACAATTAATAGGAGAGATACCCTATCAAAAAACTCCTAAATTTATAATATGGTATTGTAAACTATAGGCATAATGTCATAGAGTAGATGTCTAGAATGCACTCATCTTGCATAATTAAAACTTCATGACAGTTGATTTAACAATTCCTGGTTTCCCTGTCTCCCCTGCCCTGGCAGCCACCATTCCACTTTCTATTTCTAGGAGCTTGACTACTTTGCTTTTCTCGTCTAAGTGGAATCATGCAGTAATGGTCCTTCTATGACCAGCTGGTATTACTTAGCATGATGTCTTCGAGGTTCATCCGGGATGCAGCCTGTGACAGCATTTCCTTCCTTTTCAAGTCTGAATGATATTCCATTGCGTGTGTCGTGTATTCCACACAATTTATCCATTCATCTGTCAATGGGCATTTAGTTGTTTCTTTGTTGTTTTGTTTGGTACTGGGGATTGAGCTTGGGGATACTTAACCACTGAGCAACATCTCCAGCCCTTTTTTATATTTTATTTAGAGACAGGGTTTCACTGAATTGCTTAGGGCTTGCCAATTTGCTGAAACTGACTTTAAACTCATGATACTCCTGCTTCATGTTCCTGAGCCACTGGGATTACAGACATACACCACCGCACTTGGCTGGGCATTTAGATTGTTTCAACTTCTTGGCTATTATAAATAGTCTTCACTTGAATATAGAATTACTAGTGTCTCTTTGAATTTCTGACATCAATTATTTGGGATAAGTAACTAGAGTTAGGTTGTTGGATCTTATGGTAGTTATATTTTTTCATTTTCTTGAGAAAAACTATTCTGTTTTCCATAGTGATTGTAACATTTTACATTCCCACCAACAACATAGAAGAGTTCCAGTTTCTTCATATCCTTGCCAACATTTGCTGTGTGTGTGTGTGTGTGTGTGTGTGTGTGTGTGTGTGTGAGTGTGTGTGTGTAGAGGAAAAACACAGAAATTAGAAAGAAGCAAAAGAAAAAGTAGTAAACAAAATGAAAAATGATAGAAAATATTCCAAATATGTAAATTAGTAATCATAATAAATGTAAGCTAATTAGCTCAAAAATATATAAGTAAATATATGTACATATATATACACACATACATACATACTCACAAAATAGCATCCTAAAAGGAGAGAAGATATCTCATTGTGATTTTGATTTGAATCTCCTTGATGATTAGTGACATTGAGCATCTTTCTGTCTTTGGAGAAACATCTATTGAAGTCTTTAGCCCACTTTCTAATTGGGTTTAGTTTTTTGTTATTGAATTGTAGGCGTTCCTTGTATGTTTTGGAAATCAACTGCTCCTTAACTTCATGGTTTGCAAATCCTCTCTCCCATTCCATGGGTTACCTTTTCCCTGTGTTATTTCCCATGCTGTGCAAAAGTTTTTTAGATTGTAGTTCCGCCTACTGTTGCTTTTGTTGCTTCTGCTTTTGGTGGCATGTTCACAAAATCACTGCCAAAACCAAGGTCATGAAGCTCTCCCCCTCTGTCTTCTGGGGCTTGACAGTTTCAGGTCATATGTTAAAAGTCTTCAATTCATTCTGAGTTGACTTTTATTGACAATATGCAGTAAGGGTCCAGTTTTATTCTTCTGCGTGTGGATAGCCACATGAAGTTTCCCAACACTGCTTGTTATCCTTCTCCTGATGTGGATTCTTGACATCCTTGTCAAAGGTCAGCTGACTGGATGCTATAGTTGGGTATGGCCTGTGTCCCTGAAGGGTGCATTGTGATTAAATCCTTGATCCTCAGGGTGGTGCTGTTAGGAGGTGGTGACACCTTTGGAAGGTGGCCCTAATATAGGGGTCTGTAGGTCCTGGAGGTATGAGGCATTTCTCATGTAACCCCTTTGATAATTCTGTACAACCCTTCGAGTTCTTCTGTTGTCGTTCTAATTAGTTATACATGACAGTAGAGTACATTTTGACATATCATACATAGATGGAGTATAATTTTTCATTCTTCTGGTTGTACATAATGTAGAATCCCACCAGTATTATGTCCATAGGGTAATAATGTCTGATTCATTCTACTATCCTTCCTACACCAACCCATTGAGTTCTTACAAGAGGATTGTTGTAAAAAGAGAAAGTTTGGCCCCATGCCTCTCTTTCTCTCTCTGCTCCTGGTTCAAGATGTGATCACATGCTTGCTGACACACGTGCAGCCACCTCTGCCATTTTGGCATGAGGTGAGGCAGCCAAGGGGTGGCCACACGCCTGTGCTATGCCATTTGGACCTTCAGCCTCCAGAACTGAGCTGAATAAAACTTTTCTCTTTATAAGGTTAGCTGCCGCAGGTATCTCATTGCTATAGCTAATACATTATGTATTGGCAGATTTATTTCTGGCTCTCTGTTCTGTTCCGTTGGTCTATGTGTCTGTCTTTATTCTAGTACTATACTGTTTTAATTACCATAGCTTTGTAATATGTTTTGAAAACAGCAAGTGTGATATCTCTAGCTTTGTTCTTTCTCAAGATTAATTTGGTTATTTGAGGTCCTTTCTGGTTATACATGAATTTTTAGAAGTATCTTTTCTATATCCATAAGAAAAATGCTTCAGGATTTTTATAGGGATTGCACTGGATCTATCAAACACTTGGGATACCACGGACAGTTTAACATGGTCTTCCAATCCATGAGCCTGGGTGTTTTCTGCTTACCTTGTTGCTTCTTTCATTCATTTCCTCTATGTCTTGTAGTTTTCGGTATATGAATATTTCTCTCCTTAGTTAAGTTTATTCCTAAATATTGTACTCTTTTTAATGTTATTATAAATGGGATTATTGTCCTAATTTCCTTTTCAAATATTTCATCCTTAGTGTAAAATCAAGAAAAATATAGCTAGTGAGACACATGCCTAAACAAACCACCTTCTCCTAAGAAAAGGTGGAAATAATGAAGTGGGGTGGGGCAGGAGACATTAATATACAAGGGCAAATTTTTAAAAGACTACAAACTGACATGAAAAGCAGACATGTTTTGATAAAATTTAAAATGAACAATGTGGATTCAACATAATCAAGGGCTTGTACTTTGAAAAATTAAGAAATAAAACACCTAAAAAGACTGAAAGAAACAAAGAAAATATCCACATAAACAATACCAACAAAAACATAAAAATGGGCATAGTGGATCTTTCTTTCTTTCTTTCTTTATTTAGGTGCTGGGGTTTGAACCCAGGGCTTTGTACCTGCAAAGCAAGCATTCTACCAAGGGAGCTATGTCCCCAACCCCCAGTGGATATTTTTAAATGATTACTAAAATTAACCTAGCCCTGACCCTGCCAAAAAAAAAAAAATCTGGGGTAGGGGTTGTAGCTCAGCCAGTAGAGTGCTTGGCTAGCATGTGTGAGGCACTGGGTTTGATCTTCAGCGCCACATAAAATAAATAAATAAAATAAAGGTATTGTGTCCATCTACAACTAAAAAAACTATATGTAAAAATAAAAATCTAGCTGAGCTAATGAGCATTAGACTGATTTAAAAGGACAGCACTCCTACCCCAAAACAACAAATGTGTTACAGAAAGCTGTAGGAGACTTTCGAGGAACAGATAATCATTCCTTCATTTTAAACTTTTTTTTTTCAGAGAACAGAGAAAGAAGGAACATTCTGTCTTCAATTTGTCATTTTATTCATTTACAAATTTATGGATAAAATGTCAGTAGTAATTAAACAGTTGAATCAAGGATATATGCACTTGTAATTGTCATCATGTTACCATAAATATGTGGCAATTTGCCCATTCACCAGCAGTGTACGAATGGATGCCTGTCTCTATATACTCTTACCAACAATGTGTTAAAATATTTTAGTTTTCCCTAACCTGAGTGATGATGAACGGTAGGCCACTGTCGTCTTCACTTGTACTCTTACCTCTAATAAAGCCCATCTTTTCACAGGTTTAAAAGCCACATGAAGCTCTTTTATGCCTACTGTATACATGATTTGACCATTAGTATGCATTTGTTTTCTTATTTTGTATAGGAGCTCTTTATATAAGATAGATTTCAAATTTTCCTCTTTTATCATTTGTATTTTGAGTTGGTGAGCAATGTTTGTTCGTTTGTTTGTATTTTGGCGTGGGTAACTCAAAAAAATGTATATGATTGTACTTAGTGGTTCTTTCTAAAGTTATAGCTTCTGTGTCTTATGTCATGTATACAAAGAACTGTCCCAGTCCAAGATTATTTTTTTAATTCCCCAATCTTTTGATTACTGTGATGCATGAACTGAGTCAGGGATCCATAACCCCACCCCGACCTCCCCAAACCCAGGCCCAGATCTTAGAAGCCACCAAAGATGCACTTTCTAGGATGCCTATGGTCTGGGTCACAGAAAATAAGGGTGCTATAAAGAACTCTGACTATGCCCTAGGGAAAATGAGTCTACACCAAAACTGAGTCTTAAGGGATATGTAGGAATTAGCCAAACAAATAAGCACCAGAGAATTGAAAGTAATTCAGTCCAAATAGGGATTAGAGTCGGACGGAGGGAATAGCAAGAGACCGATCTCATGAGCAGGGGCGCCCAGGATGCCAGACAGAAGATTTGAACTGTTTTGAAAATGAAGGGCAGCCACAGAAGAATTTCTTTTTTTTTTTTTTTTTTAATGGGAGAGGAAGATTTGCATCTTAGAGAATTATGCTGGGACAGGAAAGGAGCAAATCCAAAGGAAGCACAGCCCTAAGTGGGAGCTGGTTCCCGAAGAACATCACTTGCCCTGCATCACTTGGATTATAACTGGCTGCATTGGGCCCGAGACCCAGTATCCTACTTTTAATGATTTCTCCATAGTTCAGACAAAAATAGCAGAGAATGTTCCAGGAAAGGATAAAAATCTGTCAACGCGTGGTTTTAAGTGTGACTATTTTAAAGTCCAAATTGAGAATGCTTGAACTCCAGCAAGCTCATCTGAAACCTGAGTGCACAGCAATCTCTGAAGTCAGTTTGACTGCAGAATCTCACAGTTGGAAGGAAGCCCAGAGGTCCCTCTCCCACCCAGAAGAGGAATCCTTTCCCCAACACACCCAACAGGTGGCATAAGGGCTCCTGTTGGTCACTCTCCACCTTCAAAGGGGAGATCACAGGCCTCCTGTTCCTGTTGGTCAGATCTAAAATAGAAAGTTCTTTCTCATGTTGAGCCAAATTCTTCCTCCCTGGGATTCTTACCCATCAATCAGCAATGTCTCCTCCTGGGTGCTCTTTCCTCAAGGAAAAACCATTAGCCTTAGAGATACCAGGCGTTAGGAACTGCTGTTATAGGGCCACCGTAATAGTTATAATACTCAAAATAAACCAGTGGTTGCAAACAGTATGAATGTACTCAATGCCATGGAACACTTAAACATAGTTACAGTGATAAATTCTGTTATGCATATTTTACCACTTAAAATTTTTAAAGAATACTTTAAAAATATGTCAGCAATAAGATACCGACCAGTTAAAATAACACAGCACGAGACTTTGAACTTTAAACATTTGTGGCATCTTAGAATGACTCCCAATTTGTATTTTACCTCCTCCCTCTTATTTCCACCTCATGACATTTCCATAATTGACTCAAGTCCTTTCTATCTTTCAGTCAAGGTCTCAATTTATCCTGGAGAAGCCAAATGTTTTTCTCTTTGACTCCCTCTAAATCTTGATTTAGAATCATCTGAACTAGTTTGTTTGTTTTTTCCAAAGTCTAGTCTAACTTGGACATCACTAACTCAGTTGTTTCTAGGCAAACAAACATTTGTGCCCGATAATCCCATGTTACTATATAACACAGTTCTAGAGGAGGAAAGTTTTTTTTTTAATGTTTTTATTCCAAAATGTTTAGTTCTTAATTTTTGCAGAAGGAACTTCACTTTTTAAAAGAGGAATCTGAGGGGCTGGGGTTGTGGCTCAGCGGTAGAGCACTCGCCTAGCACGGGCAAGGCCCTAGGTTTGATCCTCAACACCACATAAAAATAAATTAATTAATTAAAGATATTGTATCCAACTACAACTAAAAATAAATATTTTTAAAAAAAGGAAACTGAGAACTCAAAATACAAAAGGAACAACAAGGGGCGTGTAGTTCTTAACTGGCTCATCTTGCTAATGCATTACCCAGTTACCTGGTTGTAAGACTAGTTTCAATTATGTGACTTGTGGTTTTTAATTTGCATGAGGTGTTCACTATAAAATCTTCCTGCCAAAGAGTGAACCTAAGTTTTTCCTCGGGGGTAAAATGAGTCATGAACTTTGCTATGACTTCACGCCACCAAACACTTAAACATCAGGGCAAGCCTTGATGAGTTGCTGCTCCTTCCAATAGGTGGGACCTGGAGTCTGTGGGACCATTGTACCCCAGCCACTCTGGCCTTGCAAGCTCTGGGGCAGCTGCTTTGTTCACAGCCTAGAAGAAGCTCGTGTGTCCTTTATAGAGGTAGATCCCTTGAGTGAGATGGAATCCACTAACAGACATCTAGCATAGCGATTGGCAAAGTATGTTCAAAATTTAAAACTTTGAATCATGCAGAAATTTAAGTCAATGGCTAGCCACTGTGGTTTGTTGTCCCTGTTACAACAAAACTTTCACTAGGAGCACAGGTTATTCATTCAGTTTTTTTTTCTCCCCCTTCCTGCTGTGGTTATATGTCATGTCAAAAGGGACTTCAGTATCTGATTGTGCAACTGGACACACATTCAAGGAAGATCAAATAGACACAGACTGGGACCTCTGAGCATCTCATCTTAGGTCCATGACAAAGAACAAGAAAGTCTGGAGATTTTCTTTTAGAGATCAGAAGACACAGATAGGCAAAAATAACTTGGCTGTGTTATTCTTCTGTGTTATCCTCTCTGCTGAAAACCATTAGAGACAGACTTCTCCATGGTTCCTGAAGGCTATATTAGTGGATAATACTACTTTGTGGTTTTGTGGTGCCCAGAATTTATTCTGAGAAATACTACTCTTTGCCAAATTTTGGCATTTGCAGTGTTAAGCCTTCTGAGGCATGATTAAGAATTTTTTCCATGGAGACTAAAGACAGGAGGAACAAATTGTGAAGCAGTAAAGCACAGGGTTTAAGAGAACCGGCTTGTTGTCAGACAAGAGTAAGTTTCAGTCTCACTTTTGCTGGTAATTAAGCTTATGGCCTTGGGCACACTAGTTAGCCTTCTTGGGCCATAGTCTCATTGTCTCCAAGATGGGCATGATCATACTTCATAAGGTAGCCAGAAGAATTTCATAAACAATGATTGTAAAGAGCATATGATAGTATCTGGCAAAGAATAAAAGAACTCATGCTACTATTTATTTCTTCATGTTTACGTTTTTTTTTTTTTTTTTTTTTTTTGCTAGTGAAATTGCTACTCTGGTACGTTGCTAGTGAGAATATAAACCGGTACAGCCTTTTGGAAGGTAATTCAATAGTTTCTGTTAAAGTGTTTAAATCTCACGGACTGTAAGCCTGGCATTCCTCTTCCAGGTGTCTGTATCACAGACTGTTCATAAGTGTACACTGAACTCTGAAAAATTTGAATTTGGGAGCCCTAATAAGCCCTATCCAACATACCCGCTGATGACATTTTCCATGTGGCCCGCACTGTGTCAGTCTGAAACGAGAGGGTGCCAGCTCTCCTGGCACAAGTTTCTCAAGCTTCCAAGAAAGTCAGTCTTAGTTCCCTGCTATTTTAGAAATGGATGTTACATAAGCCTTAGAATTGCAGGGTGTAGAAGAAAAAATACCTCAGGATTAACATGCTTAACTATCTTTTCTCATGGATGAAAAAATTTTAGGTCACTGAAATAAAGTAACTCCCCCTAGCTTGAAGATGATAGAAGCCATACAAAATGCTGCTGATTATGAAATTATGTTCTCCAAGACCCCAGCTCTGTTCTTTACATTGCTGCAAAATTTATTCCTGCTTATTTTCATGCGATGGGCATAGCCAGTTGTTTACTCAGTATCCATTCTCCATTTTATTCCTCGTAGGAGTTAGAAATATCAACCTACCTGGATTCTCTTGCATAGTCTTGGCCATTGAGATATAAATGGAAGTGTAGTGGGTAGGGCTTTCAGGAGAGCTGTTGCTTTCCTTATATAAAAAGACAAAACTAACTGGCGTGCAGTTTCTCTACCCTCCTGTGTGTTTCCTCTTGAAATGAAGATGTGCTACCTAGAGTGTTGGCACCATATTGTCCCTATGATAACAAAGCCACATGTTAAGCTGACAAGATAGGAATATAGGGGTCTGGGACCTTGGTGACGCTGCACAGCCTCTGCACCCACCTTGCCCTGGCTGCCTCTTGTCACTTTCTCTTATGCCAGAAAAATCAGTCCCTTTTTGGTTGAGTTGCTGTGATTCTATTTTCATTTTCCCTCACTTCCAAGGAAAGTAGAGGCTGTGAGGTATAAACTCTGCCTTGTCTAAGCTAATGCCACCTTATTCATCCCTGTCCCAGGGAAGAAGGAATGATTTTTTTCCCCAATTTAACCATGTCCATCATCTTCTGTCACCTTCTGTTGGCTTCTTTGCTTCAGTCTCCCTGTCTCTTCTAACCCTACTCCTAGCTCTAAAAACATCTTTGAATTTCACCTTCAATTTTTACTTCCTTACAAAATGCCATTCTCCCCCCACCTCCCAGCGGTTACCAGGGATTAAACTCAGGGAAGCTACACCACTGAGCCACATCCCCAGCCCTATTTTGTATTATATTCAGAGACAGGGTCTCACTGAATTGCTTAGCACCTCACTTTTGCTGAGGTGGTCTTTGAACTCAGGATCCTCCTGCCTCAGCCTCCTGAGCTGCTGGGATTACAGGTATGCACCACCTAACCTGGCCCCAAATGCCATTCTTTTTGTTTCAAGGTGAAGTCTAAAAGTCTTGGGAGAAAGAAAAGACTCCAAAAGCCTGCCCTCCCTACTGTTAAAAATGACTCATGAATGAATGCCCTCACCTGACAACCTGTTTTTACTACTCATTCTAACTGAGCTTTTAGAACATTTGATGTTGTTTTCTCACCTTGAACTCTGGTTTCTCTTCTTCTAAATGCCCTGGATTCAGTTCCCAATACCTAAATAAACAAATAAATAAATAAGGTTGTGCCAAACTGATAAAAATACAAAACCTCAAAATACAAACTGCTGATGCCTGAGGCATTCCGGATCCTGGGGCCTAAACATGGACGCCTGAGGCCCTTCTGGATCCTAGAGCCTAAACATGGACGTGCAACTGAGGAACTTCCAGATCCGAGGGCCTAAACATGGACGTGTCTCTGGAACTTCTGGGTCCTTGTGCCTATAAAGGGCAGGGCGTGACTCTCAGAAGGGACATGGCCCATGACAGGGAGCCAAGTATGGGGCCTCTTAGGGGCAGACTGAGCTGTCGCACCCTGAACTTGAATGTGAGGGTGGCCTCACGTCCTGGCCTTCCCCTGGGTGTCACTTCCTCCCCTTTCAGGCGGTGCTGGGGAGGAAGTGAGACCAGGTACAGGGGCCAGGCCCTGAGGAGGGACACTGTCTTTCTCCTCGATTAGCCAGGTATCCGGCCTGGCTGGGGATGGTGACGTCTTGAGACACTAGCTGCCTCCTGCATCCCTGCCCCAGGACCTCAGGGACCACAGGTGGGGACAGTCATTGACATGATTCTCCCCTGGCAGCTGACCCTCAGCCCTAAGGTCTGCCCAGGGAGAGCTCTGACTCCCAGAGGGTCGGGGGCCCCTATGACCTGCTGTTCCTTACCCATCTTCATCCTGAGCAAGCACAGGTCAGGACACCAGACGCTACTGAGAGTGACATCTCCTGGATGGATGGCTGGGGACTTTGCCTCTGTCCCCAGGCCTCGGACACCAGATGATCCCCCCCAGAGACAGAAAATAACCCCACACTGCCCAAGACTTATTTTTAAGCTCTGGATTCTGAAATTTTCCTGCTGCCATCTTCTTTGTGAAGCCAGTTTTTCAACAGAGACAATATTCCAGGGGCGGGGGGGGGGGAAAAAAACACAACATTGAGTCAATCAAACCAAGCTGACACATCTGGTCCTCCAAGAGAAATCTGGATTGGAGGGAGAAATAGTAAAGTTCCCTTGTCCTTATTTTGTGTAAGCAAAATAAATAATCTGATATTAACTCATCAAATTATTTTTGATGAGTTCTTGCCTCATAGGAAAACTGATTCTGTTTTATGGAATGAAGTGTTACCTGATTTTAAAATTAAAAATGAAGCCAATTAGGATTGTTAAATTACACTGTCGTAATTCTGTTCTTTGATAGCAGAAATAAATAAAACTTTTTTTAAAAAAATACAATCTGCTTAGGATGAAAGTGGGAACAACACTCAAAACTTCATCAGTGACACAAAACATAAAGTAAAATGTAGGAACCTAATCCTTAACAGTATGATCTTACATGTTATGTGGTTGAGTGAGAAATACATAAATGATACAAGAAATGGGACACTTGGAGTTTGCTAGTGGAAATGGGCATCAGAAGGGCTGTAAGAATGTAGAGTATTATGAAGTGGTAGAAGGAAGATTATTGGGAATGAGACAGAAAATTGTCACACTAGGCAGAGATGGGTGTGGCTCCTGGTGCACCAGGTGGCTGGTGGATGTGTGAGGTACTTACATAGCTGTGTGTGGGCTTGTGTGTTCCCAAGTTGGAATAAATTTGAATTTTCAAAATAAGGATTTATCATTGAACTGACTATATTGATGTTGTCTTAAAAACTCTGTCTTTTCACCCATAACAGGTACTCGGTCTCTAGTTCTTACAACTTACTCCTATTTTCATGTTTCTTCTCTGTTCCTGCCATTGATGCTCCAGTCCAGATACTCATTACCTTCCTTCTCCACGATTGCAAGAGCCACGACACATTCTTTCCATCACACTGCCTTGTCTCACCCATCGGTTGGTCACAGGCTTAGGAACTACCAGACCCACAGTTGTGTCCCTGGGCCAAAACCAATCAGTGAGAGCTTCTGTTATATGGTTAAGCTATCCATGATCTATGGTTCCTGAGCTGTACATTTGTAAGATGGACCTCCGAACTGTAGCCTTCTATTAGACTGTTATGAGGACTGGAGGAGAGAATCTTGCACATAGGAGACATTTAGCTCCCCTTCCCTATTTCTCAATTTTAAAACTATGATTTGAAAACATTAAAAATATGCATATTGACTCTACATTTGTAGTAGGATTAAACCACATCATTGGAGAAGGGCTTATGAGACCCTCATAGTCTGGATCTAGGATGGTTTTTAGCCTCATGTTCTTTATCCCCAGCCCATCCCCCAAAGTAACCTTGTTTTTCAAACTTTCCTGTTTCCCTCACTTCTCTTGCCCAGGAAAGTAAAAAAGAAAACCCCTAGTGCTCCACCACAGGACGTCCTTACGCCTCTGAGGGAGCATCTCTCGTGTCGTGGACAGTGTGCCACCCACTCCCTTCACCCCATTTTCCTTTTTCTAAATAGAACTCAATTCTTTTATTTTTTACTTATTTGTTTTTTAAGATTAGCTTTTTATTTATTTATTAATTAATTTTATTTTATTTTTTTAAATACATGACAGTGGAATGCATTGCAATTCTTATTGCACATATAGAGCACAATTTTTGAACTCAATTCTTTTAGACAGATACTGTGACACATCCCCATGATGCTCGGAGATGGTGACACCATTCCAAAATCCAGGGAAGATCATGACCAGTCTGGGCCAATTAAGGTTATCTCAATCTCCATGCCAGTGATGAATTTTGGAAGACCATGGAAATAAGATGTAAGGGACATCTTCTGGAGAATTTTGAGAATAGTTTTCTTTCTTCTAAGAAATACAGAAATAGTTCTCTTTCTTTCTTTGGATATTGTGATATCTGCTGTGATTGCTGCCACTGCTGCAGCCAGCTTATCTCTAGCCTGATTGGATGCCAGTATATAATGGAGGAGGATCAATCCAAGAGAATTACAGAGAATAAATTGTGGAACTTTATGTGGTACTTATGACTGGATGCTTTGATATTTGAGACAGATCCTTCAAGCCATTTTGAGTTAAGTTTTCAGTCACCTGCAGTGGAAAACTGGCAGTAGAGTTATTTATAATCCTTATCGTGATGATGTTGGGAACCCCAGAGTCCTCGCTATTGTCTCCCCAGCACTAGAAAGTGCACTGCACATTCTGCTCACTCAGCAGACATGTGTTGGATGGTTGATGGTTGGATAGATGAATCTTGGAGCATCTTGCCTATTGTACTTTCTAGAATGTGCCTCTTCCTCAAATACCCTGATAACCCTGGAATCTTAGTGTTAGATAAGAAACCAAGGAAGGTAAGACATCTAATCATGAAGAACAGAAAGCCATAAAATATAAAAGCAGCCAAAGAATGTTATCAGGGGTGTTTCAAGGTATCAAGAGAAATAACACAAACTTTTCTCAGAGACTTAGTTGCAGGAGGTGGAGGGTATTTATTGACCCCACCCTCCTCCTTTAGCTTCAACTTCCCCTCTCAACAGAGCTTTAGAAACTCAAGGGTCTGGCTTTCTTCTCCTCCCTGTTTGATAGACATCCTCTCCTGCAGTGCGAGGCACATTCCTGAGACATGATGGTGAAGGCTGGGAGTAGATGGATTTGATTGTACTGGGCTCCTGGCCACCAGGGCTGCTTGTAACACCAGCAAAGTCAACATGATCACCATGGATGACCCCTTCATTAACTTTAGCTGCATGGTCCCCATCTCTCTATATGATCTCAGCAGTGGCAAGTTCAGTGCCACAGTAAAGGCTGAGAATGGGAAGTTTACCATCAATGGAAAGCCCATCTCCATCTCCCAGAAGTAAGATCCTGCCAACATCAAATGGGACTGTGCTGGTGCCGAGTATGTTGTGGCCTCCACTGGTGTCGTCACTATCATGGAGAAGGCTGGGGCTCATGAGAAGGGTGGAGTCAAAAGGGTTCCTTCCGATATGCCCATGTTTACGAAGAGGGCAACCATGAGAGTTATGGCAATTCCCTCAAGGTCATCAGCAATGTCTCCTTACCACCAGTTGCTTAGCACCCCCGGCTAAGTTCAAATCATCCATGACAACTTTGGCATCATGAAGGGACTCATGACCATAGTGCATAAACCATCAGTGATATCAAGAAGACCATGAATGGACCCCTCTGGGAAACTGGCCCCATAGCCATAGGGCTGACCAGAACATCATCCCTGCTTCTATTGACACTGCCAAGGCTGTGGGCAAGGTTATCCCTGAGCGTAATGGGAAGTTGAGTGGCACGGACTTCTGTGTGTTCATCACAGGTGTGGGAGTTGGAGATCTGACTTTGCATCTGGAAAAAGTTACCAAATATGATGCCATTAAGAAAGTAGTGAAGGGCTGGGGATGTGGCTCAAGCGGTAGCACGCTCACCTGGCATGTGTACGGCCCGGGTTCGATCCTCAGCACCACATACAAACAAAGATGTTGTGTCCGCCGAAAACTAAAAAATAAATATTAAAAAATTATCTCTCTCTCACTTAAAAAAAAAAAAAGAAAGAAAGTAGTGAAGCCAGGTATGGTGGTGGACACCGGTAACACGGACTCAGGTGAATGCGAGTCAGGAGGCTGAGGCAGGAAGATCTCAAGTTCAGAGCAAGCCTCAGCAACTTAAAAAAAAATAAAATAAAAAGGGTGGGGCATGTGGCTCAGTGGCTAAGCACCCCTGGGTTCAATCTCCAATACCAAAAAAAAAAAAGGTAGTAAAATCGGCATCGAAGAGCCCCCTAAAGGGCAGCCTTGCCTGCACTGGTCCCTTATTACCACATGACAAATTATATACTTATCAATTCATGATTTATTGCCTTTCTCTCTTCCTCTAGCAGGGGAGCTCCATGAGAGTTAGGACTTCATCTCTTTTGATCACTGTGAGGCTCCTGCCATCCAGAACAGCACCTGGCTTAATAGTATTATTCCTTCATAAGAACGTATTCAGTTTCTGAATCCTAGAAAGATCTGTGGAAGAACTTTAAAATAGCTCTGGTATATGGCTTATTTTTAGCAACACTGCCCGGAGTGATACATTTATTTGTATTTTCTGGTAGTGTCTTTCTACATTGGTCATTCTACCCTGGGCTGCAGTTCCAGCACTTATAAGGTAAAGTTTACAGCGGCTTTTGAGAAGAGGAAATGATAGAGTTTAGAGAGCCTATTCTATCCGCCTGTGCTTTTGCCACACTCTGAGGAAGAAGAGAGGTGATTTAATATGAAAGGTCAGAGGCACTATTTCTTTTATCTTCCTTCTGCAGAAGAAATTACTTTTAATTTAAAGAACATGCCCAGGTAATTTCCATCAGTAAATAAATGGGATTTGAAAGGGAATGTATTAACATACCTGTATTTGCTTAGCTGTATTATTAGCTCAAGCCAATAAAAAGAGAGTTTCCTTTGTTCGTTCTCATCTTACTTAAGTAAAGAATAATCATGGGGGCCAGGGATAGCTTCCCGGATTCCAGGCACTTAGAACTGACTCTAGAGGATAGAGATCAGGCTTGAGGGGTATATATGTGGTGGGGGAGGTACTCACATCTGAGAGAAGAGGAGGAGTAGAAAGGAAAGGAAGGGGGGGACACTGACTCCTGATGCTGCCTTCTCTTCATCAGGATGGAACCAGACCCACTTCCTACCCAGCAGCTGGCTGCAAGTTGCATGGGGCCGCCCATGCTCCACTCTGTCTTTGCTTCTGCCACAACTTACTATTTTTTGCTTGGAAAAATTCTTTTACCTCCTCAGAGCTCTGCTTCAAATTGTAAAATGAGGCTTGTGACCCTGTATAACCTGATGGTCAAGGGTACAGACGCTAGAATTAGACTGCCGGGTTCTGATCCTCACTCCCTAAAGGAGTGAGGATTAGAATTTATTTAACCTCTCTTTGCCTTAGTTCCTCACACGGAAAATGGGGAAATGACAGTCCTTCTTAAGATGTTTCTGAGGATGAAGCAAAGGTTTACAACAGTGTCTGGCATGTAGTAAATGCTCAGTTATTGTAGCTAATCTGATTATCCTCTTAGGAAGTTAAAATGCTTTTGATGGCAAGTAACAGAAAATAGAAACCAGAAGTGGCTTAAGCAAGTGGTTTCCAAATTTTTGTAATCACATGTTCCCACAGCAAAAAGAACTTTTCTGAACATGCTAAGACGTGAACTTATTTTAAAACCTTGTCTTTGAATTGTTGCATTAATATTTTATAAGCCAAAAATCATAAATGGAGTTAAAATAAAAGCAAGGACAATTTTATTTAGGTGCAGAATGGATCTACAAGTTGGGAATCTCAGGTTCACTTAGACTGAACCAACATCCTGCCCAGTGAAGTGGGCTTGAGCGCTTATCAAGCTCAGCAATCAGAAAGTAATTGAATTGGTGGGTCATAACTTTTGTATGCTTTGGAATGTCCAGGTGAAGAAGAAAAACTGGTGGCTCCAGTATTTCTCAAACCTCCCAAGGCATTGTTAAATTTCAGAAAGTTGTCCCTTCTAGCATATGCAGTTTCTGACATATCTGTGTAGTAATCTTTTTCTAGTCAGGAAATCTCCAGGAATCCAAAAAGGATTTTTGCTTTTTTCTTTTTTTTTTTTTTTTTTTTTAGTTGTAGATGGACAGAATGCCTTTATTTTATTTGTTTATTTTTGTGTGGCGCTAAAGAGCAAAGCCAGTGCTTCACACATGCTAGGAAAGTGCTCTGCCACTGAGCTACAGCCCCAGCCCCCCCCCTTTTTTTAAACCCTATTTGGTAGCCATTTTGACTTTTATTTTATCAATTTACATACATAATACAACTTTTCAAACTAGAAGAAGAGGATGAGAGAAGTAATTATAAACAGAAGTTCTCACACCTTCTTCCTACAACCAAATAGATCAATGTATCGCCTGTGTACAATCCATTTTGCAGCCAAGGGCTTAAGCCAGGGATTCTCAACCAGTTGTTTTACTTCCTCAAAGGACATTGGAATGTCTGGAGACTTTGTAGATTGTCATACTGGGGAGGAAGGTGCTACTGGTATACAGTGAGTAGAAGCCCGGAATGCTACTAAAGAGCTTCCAGAGCACAGGATAGGGGCTGGAGATGCAGCTCAGTGGTAGAGTGCTTGCCTAACATGCATGAGGCCCTGGGTTTGAGCCCCAGTCCCATTAAAAAAAGAAAAAGAGAGAGAGGACAAATGAATGAATACAGGACAGCCCCCTATAACAAAGAATTATCTACCCCCAAATATTAGTTAAATAAAGTGGACAGACCCTGGGTAAATAATGATGAGGTTACTATCTCACATGATTAAAAACTCTGGGATGAGGCAAGTTTGGTTAATGCAGAGGATTACTGACCTGGCGTTTTCTCCCTTTTATCTCTATCATCCCATGCATTGATCTTGACCTTGGCCTATCTCCTTAGGCAGCAGCTTCACACATCACATCTGCCTACCACCACACTACCTAAAGGCAGATGGGAGACTTCCTCCTGTGCAACTCCTGGTGAAAGCAAAGGAAGTCCCATGTCTAGTCAGCCTCTAAGTTCAACCCCCACCAATCAGGGCTGGGAGTGAGACAATTGGGGTTCACCATCTAAAATGGGCCCTGCTTTGGGAAGCACATGGGCTTTCAGGAGAGTGAGCAAGATCAAAGCTCTATGGAAAAGAAGAAAGGGGAGTGAATGGTTTCTAGGCAGCCCACAGAGCCAGCCTCAGGTTCCTTCCTCTGAGGGAGATGTTCACTCTGAGAACAGAACATTCATCCATCTGAAGGTGACTGAGGCCAGACTGCCAGGGCTCAAATTTTAGTTCTGCTACTGATAATTGTGTTGCTTTGGGCAAATCACTCAACATCTCTGTGCCTCAGTTCCCTCATACACCAACCAGGGATAATATTAGACTCTACTTTCTGGGTTTCTGTAAAGTTTAAAAGAGTTAATGCATGTATACCTCTTAGGACAGCTCCATGGCACATAAGAAGGACTCTGCTAATGATGATGAGTTATGCTATTATGACGGGAGTACAGGGTGGGTCCCAGGCTTCCGGATACATGGGACAGACATGGTAAGGATCCTGGAAGCCACTTGTGGGGTTCTCACTATAACTTCATGTGTCCCTGAGCAGATTTCTTACCAAGAATCCTTATTTTCTCCCCAACCTGCTTACAGGGTTGTCAGTAATGAGAAAAATGAGAAATGTGAAAAGGGGCTTATATAGCAGGGGCAGAGAATGACCAAGAGGTTTGACAGTCGTGCATATGCCAAGCCTAGCTGTGGACTGACCATTTAGTCCAGGTGTAGGAACCACAGCAGGGTTGCCACACACATAATGGTTTCAGGAGCTATTGACACATGCCTGAGATGAAGAATCTTCAGACTGTAGCTAGGAAATGTGTACTTTGCAGATGCAAGAAACAGGGTTGAGGGGGAGATATGCAGACTCCCACATCAGACCCCAATACCTATGCTCTATCCATCTGAAGACTTTGCCTAGAACTCCAACAATGTAAACTATGACTGTGCTCATTGGACAACTGGAAAATGGGAATGGGAAAAAAAGGAGGTGGGGGAAAGCTAGTGGATTTCAGAGGAAAGCGCCAGATGTCCCATGAATAAAGCAGAGATTCTTGCTGCCATCGAATGGTAAGGGCCGATCTCAGAGTTCAGAGTCCATCAGAGGTCTAAGTGCACTCCTGGAGGGCATTAGGAACTAGAGCCAAGTGACCTTGGAACTAAGTGACCTTGGATGGTGTTCAAGGAAGACAGCATCTCCAGGGAAGGAGAGAAGCAAAAATACTGGTCTTTGTCACTTCTTATAGCTAGTGAGTTCAAGGGCATGTTACACAAAGAAGAGCCCACAGAGGCAACTTCTAAAGCCATTTTGTCATTTACTTGAAAAATCTAGCTTTAATACTTTTAGGGGAGCAGAAAAAGGGTTAAAGACCCACAAATGTATGAGAGGTAAAGAAAAGTCGAGAAAAGGAGGAGAGGAGGGAAAGATGAAAACCGTATCAGAAGGCGATCACAATCCACAACTGGGACCCTTGGCACTTGTCACTGAGGTGGGATGAACTCAGTCCTCTAGTACCGGGGGGCTTAGGACAGCCAAGTACACAAAATGGAAAAAAAAATGTCAAAATAGCTATAAAGCAAAATGTCAGCTAGGTACAAAATAATGAAAAGCCTAAGTCACAGATGGTATAGAATTCAAGAATACTCTGGAGCACTTAGTGAAGGCAATTAGCTGGAAGAAGGGAGCTCTGAGCCAGGCTGGGTTTAGAAAGGGGTGGGAAATGAAGACTTAGTGAAAGAGAGATGTGGAAGCATCAAAGGCACAATTTCAAAGGAAGTTGAATCTTGCAATTTTGTGGAAAAATGAACTTGAACATGAATCTCAACCTCTTCCCTTATAGCCGTGTGACCTGCGGATTCTCTAAACTTGAACTTCATTGCTTGCAACATGAGATTAGGAGACCCCTTTTCGGGGAAACATGATGAGTAAGATAAGGTATGTTAGTGGACCCAGCATAGGATTCAGCACGCCATAGGCTCTGAATACCTGCTAGCTGGCTTCCTGTCTCTCTCCAGTCTTTGATCAGACCCTGCTGCCCTGATTTCTGCCAACGTAGAGTCTTGTTCTCTTGCAACTGGTCAAGACCATTACTTAAGCCAGAGTTAGCCCGTGGTCTCAGGCTTTCAGAACAAAGTGGCTCCTAGAGAGAAAAAGACATAAACAAATGGAATTGTGACAAATCTCCTTGAGAATGACAGCCGTGTGCTGTTCCCCAAGACCCAGCTCCCTGCACAGCACAGAGCTGAACCTACACAAACATTTTCTGAATAACTGAAGGAAACTGTTGAGGAAAGATGGGGAGAGGACCAAAAATCACAGATGATTATACGGGGAGCACCATGAGAAACTTAGGCATAAGAACAACAACAAAAAAAAAATTCAGCAAGGAAGAGAACAAAGTCTAAAGGTCCAAAGAGAACTAGAAAAGTCCAGCAAATACACTTGGGGAATAAATAAGAGTGATGCTCATCATAATAACAACAACAACAACAAAACATATGAAGAGTAGAAAACTGGTGGTGTGGGGAGGGGTGACACACAACTTGGGAAAGGCACGAAACTCTAAAACCTAGAAAATTATGTTCTGTTTAACAGGCTGGGAACATTGGAAAGGGCATTTTCATTTATAGAAGAAAGGAAGACTCTGTCCCTTTGCAAGATATGTGATGATAGCAGAGAACAGAAAGCAGAGCCATGGGTCCTGCAGGCTTCTGCCTCAGCTGCAGAGAGCTCCTCATCCTGAAAGAGGTGAATGCACATCAAGGAATTCACAGGAAAAGTCAGGGGTGAAGTGAACAATGGGTGCTGAGCATCTTGGGTGCTTTCAGGTCCCTCAGCCCAAGTTCAGTTCTGTCCAAAAAGGCATAAAGAACTTGTTACACAGGAACTTGCTGTTCTGTTCTCAGATCTTTGATGGGCCATAAAGAACTGGAATGTTAACTAGGAGTGATGGCACACACCAGCCACTTGGGAGGCTGAGGCAGGAGGATAGCAAGTTCAACCACAGACTCTGAGGCACTGTGTTGAACCGTAATGTGAAACCACGTCTCCAGATCAGTTAGGTTGACATCTGCTGAACATGGCCTTCGATAGCTCCTTATAAAGGAAGCAGAGGACCCTGGAACCAGCAAGCAAGGGCTCCTCCGGAAAGAGCAAGGCCCCACCAACCTCACTTCCTGTTCCTTATGCCATAGCATGGTTCACACGGACTTCCGCAAGATCTTCAACACCATCTTGTTTTATAAGTTCACAAAGATTCTGTGATGGTGCCCTTAGGCAGACACAGAACAGTTGTTAGTGACAGGGTTAATGCAAAGTCAGGAGGGGTTTCTCATGGCCTGCTTAGGGGCTCTTTTATCATCAGTTTCTATTTTGACTTTTTAACCAGTAATTGTAACAATAGTTACTTTCTGATAGGTACTTTGTATATCCTAGGCACCAGGTATTCAATTACATGTGTTAGGAACCTCATAGTCAGTCCTATAAAGGAGGTATTATTTTTATTATTACTTTATAAATGAGGAATCTGAGGCAATGGTTCAACATCACAGAACTAGCATGTCAGCTAGGACCTCAACCTAGGTCTTATAGACTTCACACACACACACATACACACACACACACACACACACACACACACAAACAAACAAAAACACATTACTATTAGCTCAGTGAGGACATTTGGTAATACTCTCATAACATGAAGTTATCAGGGATAACTAATGCATCAATATCATTATCCAAAAGATCAACAGTCCAGAATAATCGACCAAATTTAAAATAATGTAAATGGCAGAAGGTCTAAAAACAAAACAAATTCAGAGGAATAAAGCAGCTACACAACTACAGAATGGGAGAGAGCTTATCAACAACACATATAGAAAAGTCTTATCAGTTATAATCATAGAGTGTGTTATGGTTTAGATGCGAAGTGTCCCCCAAAAGCTCACGTGTGAGACAATGCAAGAAGGTTCAGAGAAATCATGGGGTTGTAAGAGTCTTAACCCAGTCAGTGAATCAATCCCCTGACAGGGATGAACTGAATGATAATTGAAGTGGCAGATTGTGGCTGAAGGAGGTGGGAATTGGGACATGGCTTTGGGGTATATATTTGTATCTAATGAGTGGAGCTCTCTCTCTCTCTCTCTGCTTTCTGATCATCATGGGAGCTGCCTCCCTCTGCCACACTCTTCCACCATGATGTTCTGCCTCACCTCAAGCCCTGAGGAATGGAGCCTGCTATCTATGGACTAAGACTTCTGAAACAACGAGCACCTAAATAAACCTTTCCTTCTCTACAGTTGTGCTGGTTGGGTCTTTAAGTCACAGTAGTGGAAAAGCTGACTAAAACAGTGTAATGCATAAATAGTAAAATATGGCTTCTAGAAATATGAACATGACTTTGGTCCATATTAAATGACTGAGAGGGCTCAAAACAAAGGAGGGCCTAGGCCTACTGGGTCCTAATTTTAGTGAGATCCTATTTGCAGTGTTCTATGCTGAGAATCGCATTTTAAGAGAAACTTAATCAAGATGGAGAAGTGTGGAAAGACCTGGGAATACTTAGCTGGAAATGAGAAGATGATAGGAGTAAAGGAGCTGTTTTCAAATGTACAAGGGCCATTTCTCAAGTTGCTACTTGCAACCAGAATGAGAACCATCCTGGAGGGACACTCTACCTTTCTGTGTCTTCAACATTTATGACCAATAGTGGGCCCAGGCCCTGGCTACCAAACCAGTCCCTGGAGAGTTTCAGGTAAAGACAGCAAGAAGAACTGGTTCTCAGATTAGTATGCAAATAATAAAACCTGCCCTATACATAACGTGTGTGCGTGCACACACACACACACACACACACCAATCAACACACAAACAAGCTTTGCTAGCAGCAGCCAAGCGAGGAGATAAATATAAAGGTTTTACCAGAAATTTTGAAAAGTCTAAAGAACAAAACCATCAACCAGGGAATAAGTAATCAACCAGAGTAAAAATAAATAATAAATAAAACAATAAAAGGATGTCCCAACATGCAATGTTAGATGACAGTGGGACAATGTTTACCATGTTCTGAATTTTTATCCAGATTATCCTTCAGAATGAAGGTAATATACAGGTAGTCTCAAGGAGGCTAGAATTCAGCTGACTGTGGTCACACACATCTGTAATCCCAGTAACTAGAGAGGCTGAAACAGAAGGATCACAAGTTCAAAGCCAGCCTGAGCAACTTAGTGAGGTCCTAAACAACTTAGCAAGAGCCTGTCTCAAAAAATATAAAGGGCTGGAGATGTGGCTCAGTGGTTAAGGGGCCCTGTGTTTAATCCCCGGTACTAAGGGAAAAAATGAAGAAGGAGAATTCAGGGAATATACCATAAGACCTTCTTGAAAACATTGTTGCAGTTGGAATTGCAGGCAACTAGAAGGTGAATCAAAGTAAAGAAGGAAATGGGAAAGCCAGGCTAAGAGAATCAGAAGTGACCATTGAATCCCATGGGATATATGTGGTGGAAGTGAATACAAATCTTAAACCTAAAGGTCAAGCTAATAGGATCAAAATCAGATAGTATTAGGAAGAAAGTTGGAGAAAGTCATGAATGTTTACTAGAAAGTCAAAATATCTTGCCTGGCAACGAAACAGTTGTTATAAACACTCCAATCTATTACGTTTTTTTTTTCCAAATAACCTTTTCTTTTTAATTGCAGAGGACTCTTAGGAGGTAATATCTATATTTATCTGAAGCTTGGCATGTTCATCTTAACACTTCAGTTGGTTTTTTTGAGTAATAGTGTACTAAATGTAATAGTGTACTAAAAATGTCAGGCATAGCGTGGCAGATACAGTAGATTGGATTGCTAAACCTCAGGCTATTGCATCTTATTGCATCTTTCAGTTCTTCAGGGCCTGAATGATAAAATTGGTATCTCCAGACTCCCTCATGTTCCATAGGGATTTAGATGCCACTGGTCAAGGGCACTCATGTGAGAACTAAGTTTAGCAGTTTGGTGGGAAAAAAAGAGGTGATACAAGGGTGGCATTTGTACTTAGCACCAACAGTTACATTGTGGCTCTGGATCCCACAGATCTGGGGGGACTTCTTGATTTCAGGATCACAGTGAAGGCAACCCCATGGTTCCTGGAGCCACCATTGAGGTGGTGGCTTCTTGTGTCCAGATCACACTGAGCCAAGGCTGGGATGTATTCAATTCCTGAGGCTGTTGACACAAATTATCAAATACACTGTGCCTAAAATAGTAGAAATTCATTCTTTTATTGTTCTGGAGACCAAAAGTCCAAAATCATTATCAGTAGGAGACAGCTGGGCTCGCATCTCTCCAGAGGCTCAATGGGAACTCGTTCCTTGCCTCTTCTATCTTCTAATTGCTACCAGTTTTCCTTTGCTTGCAGCCACATCATCCTAGTGCCTACTTCCATCTTTAATGACTTTCTTCTTTTCCATCTGCATCAAATCTCTTAGAAGGATCCACTCTTAACAATCCAGAACACCCCTATCTGAAGATTCTCAACTCTATCACATTTATATAATGTCATGTTCCCAGGCTCCAGGAATGAAGATGTGGATATATTTTGGAAGGCTATTTTCAGCCTATCACTGGAATCTGAATGTGAGATAGTAGCTTCTTGGGTCTCCTGATTGTCCAGGGGTAGATAACATCTGACATAGCAGCTTTGAAGTGTTGTTCTGGGTATTAGTTCTCAAAGCCAAGCCCAATACCTTCTCCTTTCATAATTGCCTTTGCACCCAATTCCCTCTTTACTTAATCTGCAAGAGTGTTTCTCTAATGCGCAACTAAGTCCTGAATCCATCATAACCATCAATAGGATCACATGTTGACACAACTGTTTTGTTTATCCCTGTATATTTGTATCTTATTCAAATCTGTCATAGACTACAAATTTACTATGCTAACATGAAAGAAGAAAATGTTGTCTTTTTCAAACTATTTTTAAAAATAAATGCTCTGCTCCTTGTACCTTCCTTCAGCCATGTGGTAAGAGTTGTGATGGAAGGAAG
Organism: Ictidomys tridecemlineatus; assembly: GCF_052094955.1. Classification (NCBI taxonomy): domain Eukaryota; kingdom Metazoa; phylum Chordata; class Mammalia; order Rodentia; family Sciuridae; genus Ictidomys; species Ictidomys tridecemlineatus. The sequence goes on from NC_135481.1 coordinate 94,173,690, forward strand.
GATGGATCTAAATTTTACTTTAATCTATTAAAGTTAATGCAATGATGTAATTTAAGGAGTTCATTCAGGTAAATTCTCAGTCCCTTGGATTTTCTCTCATCTCATTCTTGCTCCTATCCAAAGTAAAGTCTGTCTTTATGAGGTAGCTTCAGTGGAAAGGGGAAGACAAAGTCCTCAAATATATGCTCAATCCTATCATCAGTGACCTCTATAGTGAACTGGCTGCTGTTTCCTGAACTGGTGACTTTGAGACACTCTTCACTGGAGTTTATGGCCCTGCCCCTTTGTCTCTGGTCTTGAAGTCTCACACATTCGGGCTTCTTCCCTCCCTAAATCCTGTCATTACCCTGCATTCCTGCCCTTAGACATGCAGGAAATTCTGGGTCTCTTGAAGGCCACTCATAAGCCATGAGGGAGGAGAATCACGGCTTCAGGTTGGATTGTTTCTCTGGGCCCCACCCATGCGCTGCGTGATTACCTTGTGCCATGTTGGATGTGGGGCAGGGTACAGAGCTGTTCTGGAGATTGGTAACCTTTTTGGTATATACATGGGGAAGCCCTTCAGTTCTTGGACTCTCCTTTGCTATCTGAATGTTCTTTCTTTTCTATACACAAAATTAGTTCTAAAGAAGCTCATTTCTGACTTACTCAATCCCTGTTTGACCTTCATTCTCCCATAACTCCTGGAACCAGAAAAGGGCAGGCTTGGGGGTTTCTGTTTCAGCTGCACCATGCCCTTCTTCTGACAGGCTCTTCCATGCCAGCTGCAGGGTCTAACCATGCCCAGCAGGAGGTCCACTCTATGCTAGGAAAGAAACACCCTCCAGGTCCAGCTCTGATGTTTAAGGGGCAGATAAATAGCTTGAGAATTTCTCTCTCTCTGGATCATGGCTGGCTCTCCTGAATATTTTCTTGTTTGAAATCAAGGGGTCAAGGAATTCATCTGTGAACAATAGTCCCTGTTCAGGCAGTACCTGTTCTTTCCCAAGAACAATGAGCCTTGTAACTCAGTAACCAGCCATAATGCCAGAAGCCTGCTGGGGAACAAATTAAGAAGGAAATGAGAATGGATTAGTTTAATATTTTAAAATATGATTTGTTAACCTTTGAGAGATGACTGGAATGATATTAACCAAATTTTAATCATAGTCACTGTTGGATTCAGGCAATTTAGGTGGATTACTTTAGTCTCTGTACTTTGGGTTACTGTGTGAATTTTTTAAAATAAGCTCTGTTCTAATAAAAATGTCCCTGATGACTTGGTTTAAATGTTTTCTTTCTGCGACTCCTCTATTTTTGCTTCCATACTAAGAACTAGTATCACGTTGACTCCCCATAATTCATTTATTTATTCATTAATTTATTGAACATCTATTGTGTTCCAGATCATACGTTAAATATCAATGATATAGAAATGAATAAATGCCATATTTTGGAAAACCACAATTTAGTAGAGAACACCAAACACACAGCTCTAGGGCATTGTGATAAGTATGATTCCATGATTTCATGACCTAACACATCATGAAGTACTGACTCGATTTCACAACACACCTTTCTTAAGTATCCACGTAGGAGCCAGGGCCCAGGCAAGGTGGTAGGGATGGAAACATAATTTCCTCAGGAAAGTTTTTCATCAGGAGGTCTCGGAGCTTTCAAGCCAGCAAGACAAATTTGCCCCAAAGACTGCACAGGACAATTACAAGACGGGACTCTCTTCGCTTTCCGTCTCCACCCACTTGGTCTATCTGAGGAAACAAAGAGATGTTCTAAGAAGTCAAAGTGACAGTTTCTGTCTCCAGATCGAACAAAACACAGGAGACAGGATGGGTAGCTACATAAAGCTTGGTTGGGGCTGTCCAGCCACAAGGAAGGAAGTGACTAAGAGGTGATTTTTTTGTTTGGTTTGGTTTGAGTACTAGGGATTGAACCCAGAGCACTTTACCACAGAGCTACATCCCAGCCCTTCTTAGCTTTTACTTTGAGACAGGGTCGTGCTAAGTTGCTGAGGCTGGCCTCTAACTTGCAATCCTCCTCTCTCAGCCTCCCAAGTTGCGAGGCGTGTGCCACGGATACAGGCAAGTCAGAGGGTTTTTTGCATCATTCACACTGAAGGGCTCTCTCCAAACCTGGCCTCCACATTGAACCAACTCATCAGCTTCCCCCAGTACAGTGTCATGGTTCCTTCTCTTCCAATCCCACTGCTGAGCAAATACAGAGATTGCTTGTTTCAAGGTAGACTGTTGAAAACATCTTTTGTTTCTCATTTCTATTTCTAGGTATGACACTGACTTGCTGAGTCATATTTGGCAACCTCAGAATCTTTCTTTTCCCCTGTTGATCTATCTGGATAATGTGGTTTATGAAAAGCTCTAAGACATTTACCTGGAAAAAGATACCCATATTAAGGGTTTTATATAAACATGTAAAAAGATACCCATGTTATATAAACATGTAAAAAGATACCCATATTGAGGGTAAATATGTTTACATGTAAATATAATATATAAACATGTAAAAATAATAGTGTTGTTTACTGAAAGGCTTTTACTTACATGTAGATGAGCTAAAACATACCTCTTTGGCAATAAAAATATTTTGGTCTCATTTGTTCTTTGGTGAGATGAAAGCTCTTGGAAAACAGGACTATTTGTTTACATATTTTTATTCCCGGCATTCAGCCTGGTACGATATAATGAAACCAGGTGTGCTCTACCTGGTCCTTGAACTCCGTGGGGAATCTATATATGCTGGCAAACAGCCTAGAACTGTCATGAAGTCCTGTGGGTGCATGTGGGTTTCTCTTGAGGTGCAAGTCTATAGAGCTCTCATCTAATTTTTAAAGGTGTGATCCAACAAAGTAGCTAAAAACCATATAAGGAGACTCTTAATATACATGTATTGAATGAGTAATTAAAGGGTTGCTATTTTTCTTCCTCCAACTTCTGGTTACCCTAATACTAAACTGAAAGGGCAGAAAGAAAAAGAAAAGGGACAGTTGAACATGACGATCATTTTTCTGATTCTGAAGTCAGGGAGAGGCAAAAGATAGGAAGATTCTCACTTAGCATTATGCTCTTGCCCAAGCCGTGGCTATGTGCCTAGGTTATTGACTTTAATTTAATAGCAAAATACTGTAAAACCCTTAATATGAGTATCTTGAAAAGAGAAGATACTGAATAAATATTTGATGGTGCTAAGAAGGAAGCAAGATAAAGTAAAAGTCTAAAGATGTCATTAAAGCTCTGCTAGAACTTAATTTTGTCAAAGATTTTAAGAACTGGGTTATAAATATGGCTTGTAAATTGATGATCTTGTAACTTTAAAAAGCTAAAGTGTATTGAGGAGAGCAACTAAGAGCATATCAATTTTTCTAAATTTATGTTGCTTTACTTGTAACTTTAAAAAAAAGTCTCCTTCTCTCCAATAAACCCAAATTGCCTTGAGATTGGGTCCATGTTTTGTTTTGTCTTGTTTTGTTTCCAACTTCCAGTTATCCTGAGCACGGGGTTTTACTTTCATTGGTGCTTTAGAAATATTATTGCTGAGAAAGATGAATGAGAAGTATCTAGCTAAGGATAAGTTCTCAGAAATGTCTCTCACATGTGAGATTTGTCTGTTTCTGTGGTAGGGGATACAATAGCCTGTATCAAATCCAGAGCTAGGGTACAGTTTGAATGTGTGGAACATGGAAAAAAAGACCACATCTACTTCCTGGTTTGGGAACAAGAGGAAGTCACTCAATTGAACTGTAAACATTTAAGTCTCGGGTTAGGGGTGTAGCTTAGGGGTAGAGGCTTGGCTAGCACATACAAGGCCCTGCGTTTGATCCCCAGCACTGCAAGCTAAGTGACAATAACAATAATAAAGTCTGTATTTTTCAATTCTTGCAGAATTTTAATTTTTAACTCTAATATTTTAAAAACAGATACAAAAGAACATGAAACAAATGAACAGCCTCGTGAATTATTATATAATCCTTATAACATTCTCATAACCAACACTAAAGTCAAGAAATAGATTTGGGCCAGCCACTGCAGAAGCTTTTGCATGCATGCATCCGGTCTCTATTACAGTCTCCTCTGTCCTTCCTTACCCTTCCTTCCCAGAAACTATTATCCTGACTTTTTTAATCTTTTTTTTTTTTTTTTTGCATACCGGGGAATGAACTTGGGGGCACTCAACCACTGAGCCACATCCCCAGTCCATTCTGTGTTTTATTTAGATACAGGGTCTCACTGAGTTGCTTAGAGCCTCACCATTGCTGAGGCTGGCTTTGAACTCAAGATCCTCCTGTCTCAGCCTCCATAGCTGCTGGAATTACAGGTATGCACTACCGCACCCAGCTCTAATCTTTTTTTTCCAATTTGTTCTAGTTAGTTATACATGACAGTAGAATGCATTTTGACACATCATACTAAATAGAGTATAACTTCTCATTCTTCTGACTGTACATGATATAGAGTTACACTGGTTGTGTAATCACATAAGCACATAAGGTAATAATGTCTGATTCATTCTACTATCCTTCCTACCCCATACTTTCTCCCTTCCCTTCACTTCCTTCTGTCTAATACAAAATATCTCTTTTATTCTCTAGTGCCCCCCACTTATTGTGAGTTAGATCCATATCAGAGAAATCACTCAACCTTTTATCCTGACTTTTTATAGCAGCATTTGTTAAAGTGTGGTCTCTGAACCAGAAGTTTCATTATCGTCTGCCATCTTAATAGAAATGCAGATTCTAGGGCTCCATCACAGACCAATTAAATTAGAAACTCTTGGGGTGGAGCACAGCATTCCATAGTTTAAGAAATTCTCCAGGCGATTCTCAGGTGTGTCTAAATTTGAGAACTATTATTGATAGTATTCACTTGCTTATGTTTCTTTGTTATCACCAGACTATGTACCCATAAACACTCTAGTTTGTTCTCACCTGTTTTTAAAATTCAACATGTCTTTAAACCTCTCTTAATATTAAGTTTTCTTGTTCAGCCCTTTCTTGAAGTTTTTCTGTTAAGGAACCTAGGCTGTTGGATCTGTACAATTGCCCGCAGTGTGGACTTTGCTGATTGTAGACTTATTGTGCAGTTCAACAGATTCTTCTATCCTCTGTATTCCCTGCAAATTGACAACCAGATCCAGAGGCTTAATTGGATTTCAGTTTGACCTCATTGACAAAACTGTAGGCTGCGTTCTGTTCTCTCAGGTACATGATGTCTGCTTGTCATTCTTGGGAAATGAGAAGTTGTTGATAATGTTGTTCATTGTATTAGAGATTATAAAATGGTGATATTCTAGTCCTATCATTTATTTTTCAGTTATTGCCTTAAACACTTTTATAGAAGACTGTTTTCTCCTCAGAGAGTCAAGGGTCATAAGTTTTCTCTCAAATAATGGAAGCTAAAGAGGAAAACAGAAAATAAAGATCAGGGGTTCTCATGAAAACAGAAGGGAAATCAGCAGAGCAGAGGAAAGGGACCAGGAAGGAGGGAGGAGGGAAAGGAAAGGGGAGATACTGGGGAATGATATTGACCAAATTATAGTGCTATATTGTGTGCATGTGCAAAATGAAACCCATCATTATGTACCACTGTAACACAATTCTTAAAAATGGGGGGAAAAGCTATTTTCCTCATCTATTAATCCAGTAGTGCAAGTTACATAGAAAAAAAGCCAGTAAAGGCTCGATTCTTTCCCATTGTTTTATCAGTTTTCAAGATAATAAATTAGTTTCCCATCATTCATGAGAGTTGTAGTAATCAGAATATCCCAAAGTTACCCATTTTTTATATCAGTTCCAGTCTACGGAGAAGCAATCAGCAGGTGGGACTAAACATGCAAGAAATTTTGGAGGGGAAGCAACTTGTAAAAGTGAGGAAATGAGGGTAGCAGGGACACAGGGCACATCTAACGGTGAAAGGGAGTTTGAAGGAAGGAGAAGGGGTAGGAAGAACCTTGGAATGCAACTCAGGCTTAAGAACCTGTAGGGGCAAAGGGGTGATATTATCTGTTGCAAGTCCTATAACCAACCAGCTGAGAATACCCAATGGCGCCCATTCATTGGCTGGGAGCAAGCACGTGGAGGAGGCGTGGCCTCAATACTAACCCAGGAGGGGTTCGGGGATGGATTCAGACTGCTGGGGCTATCAGTGAGTCGTACCATGGGAAGTTGAAAGTCTGAGGCCCTGGATGATACAACTTCATCCCCCCTTAGACATAACAGACTCAGAATGAGAGTACCATATTACCATGACCAATGTGATCACTGAAAAGAGTTAAAATATTTTTGTACAAGTTCTCCCTGTAATCTCCCCTTCTATATTTATAGTGTTAGAATATAATAATTACATATCGTGTTCTCACCCTTGTCTCTCTCATTTAAGATGTTCATATTTTTACAAATCCTCTGTCAGGTTAAAATTACACACATCCTCTCCCTCTACCATCTCCTCTGCCTTTACCAATAATCAATTAAAACTTAAAACTTTCATATTTGAGAAAGGAACTGAAATTTGGGAACACAAGCTGATTACTATTAGTGCTTTAATTAAACTATAATAGATCTATGACCCTAAGACATTTGTCGTCACATGGGACCCCAAAGCCCAAACTGGATGATCCAGAGTTGATCTGAAAGCTCAGTAGGTAGAAGCTGTGCCCATTTTCCCATGCTGGGATAATTCACATCCCAGGGCCCAAAGCAGGGGTGCAAAATAATTGTGAATCTTTTAGATAAAAATAGAAGACTCTGAAGACAATGTGCCTTAGAGCAGGCTTCTTTAATGACCCATACATTTCAGGAGCTCATGGGGCCGGGGGCATAGGTAAAGCTCAACCCTTTAGCTGTTACAGATACTTGAGTGGGAAGCATTAATCTATATATAGCTCAGGTATTAAGAGGGAGTTTTTTAGCTTTTTAAACATAATTTAAATAACAATAAGTGAAGATTCATAAGGAAACTGGTACAGCAGAACAATTATTCTAAAGCACACGCTTTAGTCTGGGATTTGTGTCTTCCCTCCCCTTCCTTATTCATGGCCCCAGAGTTTTCACAATACAAAATGGCTCTGTAGATAAGATAAGTATACAGAGACAGATCCAGGCAAACTCAAATTCGTGAGAAGAATCCCATTAAGATTCCCAAGATGAAGGCTCTCTGTTTAGTGCCACTAAACTTTTTAATAATTTACCCTTGGATGAATATATGGAAAAATTACAAAGGATTTATTTGGTTTTCTCTATGAGAATTCTGGTTACTTTTTTCTCCCATTTTCTTGATCTTTACCAAAAAAAAATGAATAATGCTAGTTAGCCTTACAGATGCTGGTGGTCTGGTTCAGAGTGCTCACCTGGCTGCTGTGGAGATCACTGTCTGGCGTCGCGGTGGGCAAGGCAACTCTCCCCTGGCCTGGAGCAACAACTTCTCTTTGCGGAGAAATCCATGTTCGGTGCAACACTTTCACTCCTGGTCTAAGTCCCATCTTGCCCCTAAGATTTAAGAAGAAGGAGGATAAGAAAGCAAATGGGCTTCTGGCTTTGGATCCTGACTTCTCCTCTGGGCTATACTCTTCCCACTCAAACCAAACACCTCCCACCTGCCAAGAAAAGAATCTGGCATTGAAATATAATCAGACTTGTAAAATAGAACATGGGGTGATTATTTTAATTATAAGAAGATCCTTCATTTTCCAAGAGGAGCATTTGCCAATAGATTCCTTTAAATAACCAATTCCCTTGGCATGTTTAAAGGAGATATGATTGACAACAACATGACGCATGTGGAGCTTTTTTGGAAACATATTTCATGCATGTCATTTTGGTGGCCTTGTCCAAGAAGGATGGTGGTGATGCAAGTGAACCCAGGTTGCATTAAAATAGCATTTCTAGAACCAAAGTGGCAAGAAATCATCTTTGAATACCCTGTGTCTGACACGAGTGTTATGAAACCAGGCCATGTCCTTGTCCTTTCTGCTTCAGCCAATACTGGCTTAATTAGATTTGTCCTGAAATTGCAGTCTAGCAGAGGGGGTAAGAGCATAAGCCCTGGAATTTGATTGCCTGGATTTAAATCCCAGTTATGCCACTTAACCAGTTCTGTGACCTTATGGGAGTTAAATTTAACTTCTTTGAGCCTCTGTTTTCTCATCTGGAAACTGAATTGACATAAGCATTAAATGTGGTAAAGTATTAAATGTGATAATATAGGTAATGATCTGCCTGCCACTTACTAAGTTATTAACTATTATTAATAACTGTTAGATGAGTAGGTGGTGTCCTTCAGCCTGGGAAACTGGAGAACAGATTTTTTTTTTTTCTTACTCTAATTACATGATCCAAGAACCAGGAGAGAGCTGTATGTGCAGCTTCTCCTGATAACTAATTAACACTGAAAGAACAATTCTACGTTACTTAAGACTAAATTCCAGATGGCGACTTTCAGCTAACATATCCTTCAATTTCAAGTGATCAGTTTTCAACAACTCGAACAACACACCCCAGGGCAGTTAATTCTTCCAAGTGACTTTGTGGAGGTATTTGTTATTTAATATCAGAAAATCCTCAAGTGGTATATCAAGGATTTTCTATGGTTGAAACCATTGGAAACAAGCATTAAAACCTGTTTTTAAAGATATCTTGGTTAAAATTATTTCTGTTGTAATTTACAGCGGTGGTTCACAAGGGGGTGGATCATCAGCAGTGTCCTCAACTGGGGACTTGTTAGAAATGCAAATTCTTAGGCCCCACCCCAGACTTCTTAGAACACAGAAATCTGTGGCTTAATAAGCCCTTGGGAGTGACACTGATCTTTGGCATGGATGGCACATAGAGCCACGCTTCCCACTGTACACCACCCCCTCTATTTTAGACAGACGTCATTAAGGAAGTTGAGTATCTTTCCTATGGAGTCTGGATAAGAACTCAGAATGCTTCTCAATGCAGTGCCCAGTGTCACTGCAAATCACTACAGAGTTGGCCTGACTGGTCAGAATATGGTGCTGGAGGTCCCAATTAAGTATTCATTCAACTACTTGAATTTCTCCTAGAAGAAAATTGGGGCCCTACTTAAAGAGGTTGAGACCCATGGCACAACAAGAAAATAAGTTGGATTTCTGAACTTTCAGAGCCAAATATCATCCCTGATATATACATGCCTAGTCACCACAGTATATTGAATTTTCTTCAATTAGCACAAGGCCTGCAGAACAGGTCCTTGCCAGTGCGTTTAACCTAAATATAATTGCCGCCCGGACTCTGTCAAACTATGTTAAAGGCCGAATTGAGATAGTATGAAAGGCTGTGTTAGCTACTTATTTATTTACTTTTGGTTATTCTAATATGCTAATTTATAAACTGCTAGATCCCCGCCCCCTCCCCGCCAATGTATGCACTAGGACCCGATTAATTTCACCACTTCTGGGCTGCTCCCACCTCCAAACAAACAAACAAACAAACAAAAAAACCAAAACAAAAACCCATATTTTGAATGAAAGACTCTTTGAGATGGTTTTCAACAGGGCACATATGCAAGAATTCAATTAAAGAAGAAAATACAAAATCAGAAGTTTGCAGAAATGCAAGTGTGTACATATACCAGAACTTTAGTAGGAGAATGTGGTTATTATGGTTAACCATTCTTCTTCGCTCTGCGCTATAGAGAAAAATGATGGGTTAAATAATTTTCATTATCTGGATAAAAGAAAGTAATCCCACTTTTTCAGATGAGGCTCTTTCCTGGAATACAGCTATCAAGACTCCTACATGATATTACTATATTTGTTTTCTTGTTATTCAATGTCTTCTGAATCTTTCCTTTTATTTCTTTGTATGAACCCTTAATCATCAATATTCAGTGTAGATTGTTCATAGAGCTCAACATCAAACCATATTCAGATTTGTCCTGTTTTATCACTGTCTGTTTGTTGTTGTGATTCATTATGCACTGTATGACACTCTCAAAAGTTTATTTTTTAAAAATGGAACTTCATTTATTTTTGGCCATTTTGCCTAATACATTGACGTTAACTTGCTACAAATCTTCATGGAATGAGGTTACTTCCTTAATAAACTTCTGACAGATGGCAATTGCCATTAGTAACAGCAGTTGACATCCTGGGAGTTTAAATATTCAAAGCAATTCAACAAGGATTTATTTAGAATCTATTAGATAGCATCAATGGTGTGACTTGAGCTTCGTTGCATGTTGAGAGTTCTAGCTGGGAAGGTTAAACCAGCTAGGACCATAACTCAATCCATGCCCAAATCCAAAATCAAGAAGTCGGATTTGGAAAATTAGAATGGGACATGATAACAGAGCTTCTGAGCAACAAACAGTACTTGTTCTTAGGAGTCAAGTCCGAGTCCAAAATCAAGGACATCTGTTCAGATTGTGGCTTGGTCTGAAGAAAGAGGCTGGCAGAAACTAGGTGAATTCATGGCTGGATTTCAGTTCTAGTGGGAATTTGGAATGGGTACCAGCTGTCTGAGGCTAGGGAGGACTGCAGTAATGGGATGCATATGTTGCTGCCTGAAGACTAATTTCATCTCCAAGGAAATTAGACATTGAGTATGGGGCTGCAGATGAGATTCATGCTCCATTAAGGCAGAAACCATTACTTATCCCTCTAGCATCCAGGACCTCTTTCTTCCTTCTTCCCTGTTCTGGATCACATTTGCCCAGCCTTAGGCAATGGATCCTGAAAGGACTAAGCCAATCATAATAGACCTGTCCTCTGACTTCTTAGCTTCTTTTGCAGTATTAAGTGCCATGTGACTCAACTGTAGCCAACAAGACAGGAAAATTAGTTGGTGATGCTTTGGAGAAAAAAAGGTTTTTGTGTGTGTGTGGGTTTTTTTTCTGTTAAAAGGAACAGAACCAACTCAGTCCTTCATCTTTTCATCCTGACTTCCTGAGGATTTGTAACTGCTCAGAAAAAAAAAAACAAGAGAACCACAGAGATACCAGCTCTATCATGGAGTTGATAAGCTAATGCTGGAAGTCACATATGTCAAGACTGCTGCTGTGTAAGAATTACAACCCCTTTGTTTAAGCTATTGATAGATACTCTGATACTCATAATGGGAAGCATTCCTAACCAATACTCCCACTCATGATGGAAATCCTAACCACTTTCACATTCAGAGTGGAGCTTGAACATATGTGTGACAGAAGATGGAACAGACATGACATACTTATTTCATTCAGGAGAGCAGATTTAGGACATGGTCTGATCAGATGTTTGTTCTAGTTCAGATGACCACGTTTCAAGATGGTCATTTAACTAAGATTAGCCTAAGGTTCTTAAGGTATTGAAAAGCTGTCATAGAAGACATGATTGAAGTAAAAGAATCCTAGCAAAAGAATCCTTGGTATGTGGAAGGATACATCCTACATAGATACAGAATTTTTTAATCTTCACACCTAGACAGCTAAGTTTAGTGGGCACAAAACTGAGTCATGGCTGGTCCCAATCTGTGTTCTAATCCCTATTATATATGATCTTTTCAAAGCTATTAAATCTCACAGCTTTTCAATTTCCTCATCTTTAAGATGGAGAAAATAATAGTTATCGACATCATAAATATGTGTACAAAATAAATGAAATAATCTATGAAATGAATTTAACTCAGCATAAGACACATGGGAACTATTCAACAAAGTATATTTATATTGTTTCAAGAAGTAGTTAAATATTTGGACTCTAGAATCAGAATACCTGGGTTCAAATCTTGCATTTGTCACTTCCTGTCCATAGAACCTTGATTAAGTCTCAGTTTGTATATCCGTTAAGTGGTTAAGTGGAAGTAATGATAGCGACATCCTCAGAGGATGGTTGTGCAAATTTAATCCAATAGTGCTTGTGAAGCACTTGGCACAGTTAAATGCCAAGTAAATATTGGCCATTATTATTATTAGCTATACCTGAGCATTATAAAAGCTGTTTTGGACTTACTTCTTAATCTTAACTCTTGTTATTTTTGTTTCTAGAAACTAAACTGGGCACTTTGGCATGCAGATAATTGGGAGGATGAAGCAAGAGAATCACTTCAGCTCACAAGCTTGAGACCAGGCAAAAGAATGAGACCCTGTCTCAAAAAACAAATAAAAAAAAAACTAATGAGAAAATATAATGTTGTTCATGCAAGAGAAGACTAGGGAGAGAAATAAACAGCTGAGGATGGAAAGGTTGAGCAGAACACCATAGAGAAAGTTGGAGTTGAGGTGGCCCTATGTGATAGAGAGAGTGGGAATACTTGGCAGAATGGAGACAAAACAATGGATTACCTTACAATATTCCATTCCAGGAGATGGGTTTTTTTTTATTGGTTGTTCAAAACATTACAAAGCTCATGACATATCATATTTCATACATTTGATTCAAGTGGGTTATGAATTCCCATTTTTACCTTGTATACAGATTGCAGAATCACATCGGTTACACATCCACGTTTTTACATATTGCCATACTAGTGACAGTTGTATTCTGCTACTTTTCCTATCCTCTACTATCCCCCCTCCCCTCCTCTCCCATCTTCTCTCTCTACCCCATCTACTGTAATTCATTTCTCTCCCTTGTTTTTTTTTTCCCTTTCCCCCTCACATCCTCTTATATGTAATTTGGTATAACAATGAGGGTCTCCTTCCATTTCCATGCAATTTCCCTTCTCTCTCCTTTTCCCTCCCACCTCTCATCCCTGTTTAATGTTAATCTTTTTCTCATGCTCTTCCTCTCTGCTCTGTTCTTAGTTGCTCTCCTTATATCAAAGAAGACATTTGGCATTTGTTTTTTAGGGATTGGCTAGCTTCATTTAGCATAATCTGCTCTAATGCCATCCATTTCCCTGCAAATGCCATGATTTTGTCATTTTTTAGTGCTGAGTAATACTCCATTGTGTATAAATGCCACATTTTTTAATCCATTCATCTATTGAAGGGCATCTAAGTTGGTTCCACAGTCTAGCTATTGTGAATGTGCTGCTATGAACATTGATGTAGCAGTATCCCTATAGTACGCTCTCTTAAGGTCCTCAGGGAATAGTCCAAGAAGGGCAATAGCTGGGTCAAATGGTGGTTCCATTCCCAGCTTTCCCAGGAATCTCCATACTACTTTCCAAATTGGCCACACCAATTTGCAGTCCCACCAGCAATGTACAAGAGTACCCTTTTCCCCACATCCTCAACAGCACTTGTTGTTTGACTTCATAATGGCTGCCAATCTTACTGGAGTGAGATGGTATCTTAGGGTGGTTTTGATTTGCATTTCTTTGACTGCTAGAGATGGTGAACATTTTTTCATGTACTTGTTGATTGATTGTATGTCCTCCTCTGAGAAGTGTCTGTTCAGGTCCTTGACCCATTTGATGATTGGGTTATTTGTTTTTTTATTGTTTAATTTTTTGAGTTCTTTGTATACTCTGGATATTAGGGCTCTATCTGAAGTGTGAGGAGTAAAGATTTGTTCCCAGGATGTAGGCTCCCTATTTACCTCTCTTATTGTTTCTCTTGCTGAGAAAAAAACTTTTTAGTTTGAGTAAGTCCTATTTGTTGTTCTTGTTTTTAACTCTTGTGCTATCGGTGTCCTATTAAGGAATTTGGAGCCCGACCCCACAATATGTAGATCAGAGCCAACTTTTTCTTCTATCAGATGCAGAGTCTCTGATTTGATATCAAGCTCCTTGCTCCATTTTGAGTTAACTTTTGTGCATGGTGAGAGAAAGGGATTCAGTTTCATTTTGTTGCATATGGATTTCCAGTTTTCCCAGCACCATTTGTTGAAGATGCTATCCTTCCTCCATTGCATGCTTTTAGCCCCTTTATCGAATATAAGATAGTTGTAATTTTGTGGATTGGTTTCTGTGTCCTCTATTCTGTACCATTGGTCCACCCGCTTGTTTTGGTACCAGTACCATGCTGTTTTTGTTACTATTGCTCTGTAGTACAGTTTGAAATCTGGTATCACTATACCTCAGGAGATGGTATTATGCATATTATTTATTCTTTCTTCTCCTAGCTTCATCTTCCTTTATATTATTATATTATAATAATGTGATTTAGGAAAATACCCATGGAATAATTTAGCCATATTTCATAATAGCTCATCTAAACAAATCTAGTGGTATTTTAAAGATCATTTGTATAATGCACAGTTCAGATCATATCTAAACTAAGAAATATATGAGAATGAAAAGGTAAATATTATGGGGGCTGGTACCAAGAAACACTCAGCATTGGATCCTGCATATCAATTTTGTTTAACATGATGACAACAGAGATATAGGTAGTTTGCAGATGCTATTTTTTTCCTGTGAAATACAGACCTTGATTTTAGAAAGGAGTTTATCAAGAGTTCTTTGAAGCAAACCAAGGAATTTCTGTTTCTAGAATGAGGAATACTGGCTTCATTGATTTAGTGGAGACTCAAGCCTTTTCCTAACTCGACCAATTCTATGCTGCTAAATTTGGTTTCCAACATTCTCTGATACCCGCAGATACAGGAATTGTGCCAGTCACCATGAGGTCTCCTGAATGTGCCCTATTCCCATACTGGGCTCATTACCAGCTAAGGACGGCCACAGAGAAGGTGCTCAAAAACCACCATCCAGAACCACATTCATTTTTTACTTGTGTTGTGTTACCTGCCTGAAGTTCTTTTCTTTGACCTCTCTCTTAATCCAAAGCTTACACACTCCACAGGAGTCCTCACTGACCTCTGCTCTCTCTTAACAATAGCATTTGTCATTTGCATTACTGTTGGGAACCTAGAATCCTAACAGTTGCCTTCCAACTGTTGGGATTCTAGGACGCTTCCCTCGTTCCAATCACCTTCTGTGTTTTTCTCCCACTTTTTCAGAGTGACCCAGATATTCCAGGCAAAGAAAGTAACATGGACAGAGCCCAGAGGCCAACAAGAAAGCAGCATTCAGGAAATGACTTGTGGATCAGTGATTTTTCTTAAATTGTAGACGGACACAATATTTTATGTGGTGCTGAGGATCGAATCCAGTACTTCACATGTTCTAGGTGAGAGCTCTACCACTGAGCCACAACCCCAGTCCCTGGATCAGTGATTTTGATGTCTATGTACCTTTGTGAAAACCCCTAAATTGCAAAATCTAAATCAATGTCTCTACGGTTGAACGCTTTGCCATATTTTTTTTTTTTTTTTTTGCTTCATGAATACAGTTGTCTATCACAATGTGACCATGTTCTCTTGCATTCTTGCTAGAAATCTCAAACCTTAAACAATAGGCATATCAGCCTATTAAGCTAAGTGGCTTCTTGCCTAACAGCTCTGCTTCAGGGCAAGGCAACCTTGTTGCTGGAAGCCTGCTGAACTGGAAACATTATCTTCTCTTAACTCCCAAGAAGATGAGGCATGAGTGATCTGCCTTTCTTCTACGTTCCTGACATTCTGTTAAAAGGGTAAGACTTGTCTGATTTGTGATTGACAAGTTTTGCAAGAGTGATAATGACCTAACCCCTTACCTTACGGATGAGAACTGAAATAATTTGGAATTTATCCCACCATCGCTAAGTTCCGACTACAATTTCTTCTTAGCATGCATAAGAGCCATTCCTCAAGAAGTTTATCTCTGCTGCTGATTTTCCCCTCTGACACTTCAAGCTTCAGCTCCATATGACAATTTATTTGCATGCCAGGTGTTGTTAGAAAAACAGTTATTTGAATTATGAGCAACTGGAGATTATTAGTGGCTTTTCTCCCTTTTTTGTTTAATGTTTCTAAAATTTATTCCAGGTTTCACTGATGTGTTGCTTTGAGATGAATTACTGAAAGGTTGTGGGGGAAAAAAATCTATATATAACTTTTTGGCTTCTCTCCTAGGCTGTGGACTTCTTAGAGGCAGGGAGTATGTTAACTTCTTCTATGTTGCCAGAGTCTCACACTGGACCTGGTCCTTGCTATGTGCTCTATAAACATTCCATGAATAAGTGCCAACATTTGGTAAATAAACTCTGTGATGGCTTAAAGATGGTTACATATTCTTTCTTTATTTTGTGGTGTTGAGAATTGAACCCAGGGCCTTGTGCATGAGAGAGAAGCACTCTATCAACTGAGCTATATCTCCAGCCCTATGTATTCTTTACTACATAGACAGGTGATATGATTCCTTGACCAAGAGAATGTGGCAGAAGTGATGTTGTGTCAATTCCTGGACCCAGGCCTTGAGAGACTGGCAGTGTCTACTTTCTGTCTCTCGGAACATTTTCTCTGGAAACTTTTCTTGTAAATTCAACTACCCCAAAAAAGGGTAGTTGTGTTGGGGTAGTTGTGACCTCCCAACTGAGGTCAGCCTTCCTTCACATCCCCACCAAGGGCAAGTGTGTGAATATAGCCTCCAGACCACCACCAAGAACCCTTAGGAACAGAAGAAACACCTTCTGGAATCCCCTGACTCACAAACTCATGGGATATATTAAAAGGGCTGCTGTTTTAAGCCTCTAAGTTTGAGTAATTTGTTATACAACAATAAAAAAAAATAGAACAAATCTAGGGGTCTCCATGCATACTATTTGGCACCCCAGAGATTCACCCATGCACTCACAGCTATTGCTCACCTTACTAGAGCAGGGTGGAAGTCACATGAGGTTAGGCTTCTTTACTCTGGCTGGCCGTGGCCAAGAGGAGCTGTTTTTCATTTTATGTGCGGCCGGGCAGTGTAGACTGGAGGACCAGATCAAGCTCAGCACGTACAAATCAAATAGGCTTATGTTAGCACTTAGGACTCAAGAGGACTGTACCCTTGTGATTCTCCCTTCTGGTTACGGGAAGAGTCAAGCACTGGCTAGAACTAACATATCCAATAGAATAGGATGAGATAGAAATTAGATATTAGATCCAAAGACTATTCATGGTGAAGATTAAGTGAACCTAAAAACAGAAGGTAGATACATTTCCTTTCTCACCCCAATGGTAGAGCTAGAGAAATGTGGTTTCAAAAACTAAGAAATATGGATAGGGTAAAGAACCAGAGAAATCTGAGCAGAGAGAGGGAAGATGATCGGTGAAAGCCATTCATTCTGTTAGTACTTATATTTTCTGACCCAAGGCACTCGAAAAACGTATTACTAATATTTTAAATTTTCCTAACAACAACCCAAGAATAAAATAATGACAAGACAATGATTTAATATGAAAATCCTTGTACAGGGTATGAAAAGACTTCAGTATCAGTCCCAACACCTGGCAACTGATTTAACTTCTTATTAGCTGTCTTATTGTTGTAAGATGAAACCACTCTGCTTCCTTCATGAAATCATGTGGGTTGAAATGCAGAAGAGATGCAAAGTGTTTTAAAAGAAAGAAAAAAAAATATTCAATTACTAAATAGGACCAACTCTTGAGAATTTTTGAATAGAAAGCTCTCTTTTTTTCAAACATAAAATCTCCGTTTTAAAATTTAAATAAATCGTTCTTTTACTATCATATAAATGCTGACTATATAAAAAATTGATTGCTGGGCATGGTGGGACATGCCGATGATCCCAGCCGGTGGGGAGGCTGAGGCAGGAGAATCGAAAATTAGAAGCAACCCTGAGCAAGACCCTGTCTCAAAATAAAAACTAAAATTGCCTGGAGTTGTAGATCAGTGGTAGACTGCTTGCTTGGCATGTACAAAGCCCTGGGTTCAATCCCCAGCACACCCCGTTTACTCACCCCAAAAAAATTACTGTGGTGAGATAAAGAAAGGCAAGTAAATGAACAAGCAAGACATATCAACAACAATATTATGCAAGAATTCAACATCTATAATTGTTCGTTGCTTTTTGGGCTGGGACATGGGATATAAGATGAGGGCCAGACTATATGGTGATCAAGTAGCATGTCTGGAGATTGAGGGTATGTATAAAGGAGCCCCAGGAAGTAGCACTGGTCAGTCAGTGGCCCTAGTGGCACTGGCTGAGAGCAGCTCTCCTGGGCTATCAGGAGTGAGACCTCCTAGTCTGGTGGATAGCTAATACATACTCTGGAAAGGAGAGCCATTATAGGCAGTGTGAGTGGAGACACCGGTGTCTTTCAAGCTGTGCTCTGCAGAACCCTACTGCACACCCTCAAAGGAGCTTCTTGAGATCCAAACCTGGGACTCACCCCAGATCAACTAAATTAGAATCTCTGCACTGGAGGCCCAGGAATCCATATTTTGATAGCATCCTAAGCACTTTTACTGCACATCCCATAGTTTGCTGCATTCCTTTGCAGAATATGACTGACCATAAATTTGCTACATTTGCCCCATCCTCTGCTCCTCTGTTTGCTGTTTCTCCCTCCAGGAAGAACTCTCCCCCTCTCCCCATTCTGTAACCTGGTGGGTCAAGATCCACTTGAGGCTGTCCTCACTTTCTGACCTTTTCCATGAACTCTAATTAGTCTTACCCTATTTTGTACCTCTTTCATGTATGAAGGAAATCTCCTTCATAATTTAATTCCATTAATTCCTGCCCAGGGCAAGAGAAAACCCAAGTGAAATGCCTTCTTTCTCTGACAAGACCTGTCTCCCAGCCATCCTTTATTCTAAAGTAAGTACTTTTATTTCTTGTCTTCCAAGAAAGAAGAAAGGGTGGGTCTAGAGCTTTGTAAGGGCAGAAAGTCCCCAAGAGCAGATGTCTTCCAGAGAGTACTGTAGAGTCCTTACATCGTCCCCACCATTGTACTGGGCTTCTTTGACTAGACCTCAAGAGACACAGAATTTATTCTGTCACTATTGATTGTCCCATCTACACCCTACATTATTCCCCTTAGCATTAAAATTAATTAACTGAAGATGATATTTCTTTTCCCCCCAACTATATGATAATCTTAAGGGCTGAAGTGTAGACTTAGGCTTCTTATGTAACTCCTCTACCCTATACCTGTGTTATCTGCCTTTCCTTTTCCTTTGGAGCTGCACCCCCATGGTTTTGTAATAGTTCCTGTAAACCATTTTACGCAACATGGCCCCCAGAGCTCTGGTCCCAGCTGGTTGGTCCAGATCCTTTTCTCACCCAGTAATCTGAAAACTCAGAGAAGTTTGAGTTCAGAATGAACCCAGGAGAGTTTTCCTTATGTGGGCAAGAAAAAAAATGGAGGAAACTGTTCTGCAGAGAGAAGAATGGTATACAGCCAGTTTGGTGTTGGGGGCAAATGAGTGAGTGTTTGAATGACATTTTGTTTCTACCCCTGGACATCTATCTTTTGGAATTCAGAATAAAGTTATGCTCTTTATTTTTTAGAACAAAATTCTTGTTTTGTATTAAGCTAGTCCTGGAGGCCCCAGGGAAGTCTGGAAAGATAAAGGGCAAAGGAAAAGCAGGTTGTTGAAGAATTCTGGGTGGATAATCCATAGAGTTTAAAGAAATATGCATTAACTCATTTAATTTTCAGAACCACATGTGTTTAAAAATAAATTATCATTATTGTTTCTGTTTTAAAGGTAAGCAACCAAGGCTTAGAAAGGTAAGGTAACTTTTCCCAAAGCCACTTTGCTACTAAGCCTGGAAATGGAGGTTGGACTTGAGGTCAAGTGTATTGGACTCCACCATGATGAACTGCATGTTCACAGGTGGTACAGCTGTGGGGTTAAGTCATGTGTACTTCTGTATCATGAAGCCAGGCTAGGGGGATTTGAAGGAGTCCTTTAAGCCAGTCCTGCATCCTGTAGTCGATTTCATGTACTTGGCAGGGACTGTGACTTGTGCTGCCCTCTAGAGGAAATAGGACCCAAGTAAAGCATAACTGCCCAGCAGCCCAGGGACCTAGAGGCTGTCTGTTCTAAGAGGTTCTAAGAGGCAGCAGCTGGTTGTGGCAGTCCTGAGTGTTCCACTGCCAATAAGAGCAACTGGTATGTGCTGCCATGCCATGCCAAAAGCAATGAGAGATATTCACTCTAGCAATCATAGTCACCATGAGAGCGCATGGAGAGGTGTCTGTCGGTGAGAACTGCTCAGAGGACTTAATACCTCTCCATCCTACCAGCCTGATTACAGTCATCCTTGACATCTCAGATGGGGTTATGAAATGAGAGTGATGATAGGAGAAAAGAGAGGTGAGGGGAAGTAGAGATTATACCAAGGGGCCGGGGCAATAGGAAGGCAAAGAGAGGTTCAGGTATTCAGATCACAAGCTCAGGCCTCTGATTCTTGACCAGGAGAAAACAGACCCCTTAAGGAAGGTAATTCATCAGCATACAAACATTTAGTTTGCAGGAATGGGCTCTCAGCCTTCTCTTTTAAAAAATTAAAAGTCTTATCTGAAATTACTTAGTAAAGATGGAATGTGAGTTAGAATATAGCTTGCCTTAAGGTCTTGAAATTTTTTTCAACTCTGTTGGGTAATATTTTCTTTATGTGGCAATAGGATAAATAAAAATTGCAAATTGTGGGGCTGAGGTATAGCTCAGTGGTAGAGCATGTGCTTAGCATGTTTGAGGTCTGGATTCAATTCCCAGCACTGAAAAAGGAGAAGGAGAGGAGAAGGAGCAGGAGGAGAGGAGGAAGAGGAGAGGAGAAGGAAGAGAGGAGAAGGAGAGGAGGAGGAGGAGGAGGAGGAGGAGGAATAAAGGAGAAGGAATAAAGAAGGGAGGAGGAATAAAGGAGAAGAAAGAGGGGAAGGAGAGAAGGAGGAGAAGGAGAGGAGGAGGAGGAGAGGAGAGGAGGAGGAGGAGAGGAGAAGAAAGAGGGGAAGGGGGAGGAGGAGGAAGGAAGGAGGAGAAATTACATGTAGTACACTTGGCCACTTCTCATGCCTGGGTAGACATTCTTATCATAACCCTCGAAATGAAAAGAACAAGTACAAATTAAAAGAGACTTTTAGAGGCTTCATATTTGATCAGTGGTTTTGTAAAATTCAGGATGAGTGCTGAGTTATTGCAGGTCCTAGATATATTTGAACTATCAGAGAATATTCATTCTTTCCCCCTTTCTCTTAAATTAAGGCTATGATGGTTTTGCTATTCCAGTTGAGATCCTTGGTATGCCCACAAACAGAAACACTCAGAACACGTTTCCTACATTCAGGAACAGGCACAGTGTGATTTCTTCTACAGAATCCCATGGTGTTCTCCTTGAATGCCGTGAGGCAGCTGCAACTCAAGCACCCCTGCAGCTCCTGGGTTCTTGTGAAAGTCACTTCAACTCTAACTGGCAATGGAACAAGCCAGATGGTCCTGGGAGGCCTCAGCCCACCACATCCAAATCATGAGCAAGTCTTTTTTTCATTTCCAGACATTTAGAGAAGACAAGAGAGTAGAGAGAGGTCTTTTTTCCCACCTTGCTTCCCTAACACCATCTCTACCAAAGAATCTGAGAGGAATAAAGAGGTAAGTCCTAAAAGGAAATTTCCAGCCTCTAAGAGAATATTCAAGTTATTTAAGACAATGTGAAGAGCTCCCTGAAAGGAACTACTGTTGAAAGGATGAATAAAAATGTTTGAAAGGGTTCAGAGAAGATTTATTTAAAACATCATAATGGGAATAACATGTGTTAATGCCTACATAGGAAAAGGTGGGAGGATTGGAGGGCCAGGACTGTTAGTGTTTCTGGGAATTTTATTGAGTTTATGTTTATAAGAAAAATGATCTGAGAACTCAGTTAATGGCCTGAGCAGCTTTATGGAAAATTATTTAAAAGAAGATACTAGGAGAAGGAAAGAAAATTTTCTGATGTGACTTTAATTTAAAAAAATGCAATGTATTAGCAACCAGAATCTACTACTTCTCACATAGATGACTCTAATTCTGAACTTTTCTCCAACCTGTAGATTCCAAAATTTCATGCTTTTCAGTGTTCTGTGCATCCTAACTGCAAATTTTAATGTTTCCACCCTGCTGAAAATACTTCTATAGTTCCCTATTGCCTACAGAATCGGGCCCAAGGTCCTTAATATATTGCACAAAGCCCTTATGACTTGTCATAATTTCTCTCTGATTGACATGGATACCTCTGACCTGGAATGATTACCAACCATCTGCCTTGTATCTTCATTGCTCAAAAAGTTCATAAAGGCTTTTTTTTTTTTTTAAACCAGGAATTGAACCCATGGGCCTTAACCACTGAGATACATCTCTAGGCCTTTTTATTTTTTTAAATTTTGAGACAGGTTCTCAATAAGTTGCTGAGGCTGGCTTTGAACCTGTGATCCTCCTGAGTTGCTGTGATTACAGGCATGTGCTACCATAACTGGCTCATAAAGGCTTCTGAATAGCAAGGTGCTTTCTTTCCTTTCTGAGATCAGATGAAGCCAGGTGAGGGTTTTTCTGCTGCATCCAGTTGACAGCTCTGATTCTGCTTTGCTGTTAAACTTGATTTATTCATTCCACAAGCATTTCTTCAGTGCTTACTTTGTGTCAGGAACTGTGCTAGACTATAGGGACTTTTAAGGGCAAATAAAACACATGTCCTGATTTCAAAGTTTAGACACCTGAGTAAACTCTGTATATCAGTTTCCTGTTACTGCTGCAACAAATTACCACATATTTATCAGCTTTAAACAACACAAATTATTATCTAACATTTCTGGAGGTCAGAAGTCTGAAACGGGCTTCACTTGGCTAAAATCAAGATGTCATCAGAGCTACATTCCTTGTGAAGGAGGAGACTCTATTCCTTCTGTTTTCCAAATCTTGGGAGCTGCCTGCCTTCCTTGGCTCATGACCTTTTCCTTCGTTGTCATAACCCGCTGTGCAGCAGCTTCAGCTCTCTTTCTGACTCTGTCTCTATAGTCACATCTTCTTCAACTCTGGCCCTCCTCCTTCCTTATGAGAATCTTGATATTACATTAGGTCCAATCCAGGATATCCTCCCTATCTCAAGATTCTTAATTTAATTACCCCTTCAATGTCCCTTTCACCACATGAGGTAACAAATTCACAAGTTAGGCCTTCTTGGGAGAGGGGTTATTTTGTTTACCACACTCTTCTAGCCTTTTTTC
This sequence comes from Ictidomys tridecemlineatus, assembly GCF_052094955.1. Lineage (NCBI taxonomy): Eukaryota > Metazoa > Chordata > Mammalia > Rodentia > Sciuridae > Ictidomys > Ictidomys tridecemlineatus. Next base: position 94,196,616 of record NC_135481.1, read on the forward strand.
TTTGTTGCTAAACAGAAGAGCCAGGTGTGGTGGTATTCCTGTACTACCAGCTTCTCAGGATGCTGAGGAAAAAGACTTTCTTGCGCTCAGGACATTGAGGCCAGCCAAGACAACATGGTGAGACCCCCCCCCCCTCAAAATGAGGAACACTGAAACACACAAAAAGCCCAGGAGCTATTTGTTTATTCAACAAACATGTATTGAGTGTCCATATTGTGCCAGGTATTGTTCTAATTCTAAGTATTGGAAATATAGTGGTGAATAAAGTACAGTTCCTGCTCTAAGGGATCTTACATTCTAGATGGAGATAGACAATAAACCAACAACTAAACAGTATGTCAAAAAGTGACTGGACTTTAGAGAAAATTAAAGCCGAGTGGGCACCCTGGGAAGTATGAATTGGAGGTGACTGTTATTTCATAAAGGTGATTATAATAACCAAGGTCCAGATAGGAGGATGGAAGGTGGTCTTGGTGACTCAAAAAGAGGGAATTTAACATAAGGGAAATGTTACACAGGTGATGGGAAGGCTGAAAAGTTAACTGGGATAATGAGACACCCCAGAATTTTATTTTTTCCTATTGCTGGCGGCCAAACCCAGGGCCTTCTGCTTGCTAAGCCAGCACTCTACCACTGATCTACACCCCAGCCCAACTTAGAGGGTCTTAAAGTCAGGAAGCTACCACCACCCTCCGACAGATGGTGTTACCAGAGTCTTGAAATGGTCCTAACTCAGTGGAAACCTGGGACCTTGGAGAAGATGCACCTGCTATTAAGATATTACCTGAGGCAGAGAGAGAGGAGGAAGAAAGCTTAGATTTGCCCCTTGCACCTGTTCAAATTCCTGTCACATTGAACTCCGCTGAAAACCCCCAATAAGGGAGCCTGGGAAATATGGCCCATGTGGATCAGGCTTCCTGAAAGATACAGTAGGAGAAGGGAAAGCAACAGAAAGTCAGCAGACAAATGACCAACACAGTTACCTTTGTACAGACTATTTAAAGGATCTCAGAGAGTGAGTCATGCAAATTTGTGGGGAAAGAGCTTTCTTGGCAGAGGGATAGGCAAATTTAAGGCCTTAAGGCAGGAGAACACCTGGCATATCCAAGGAGCTGCAGGGATGACACTGGGGCTGGTGGAAAGGAGGAGGAGAGACAGGAAGGACACAGAAGTCAGGGAATACAGTACAGTTGAACTTTAGTGTTAGCAGCTTCCAAATCCACAGATTCCCCCAACCAAGGATCAAAAATATCTTTTAAAAATTGTGTCTATATTAGACATGTACAAAAACTGTTTTCTTGTCACTGTTCCCTAAACAATATTGTATAACACCTATTTACAGATCATTTACATTATTTTAGGTATTATTAGTAATATAAAGATGATTTAAAGTATACAGGAGGATGTGCATAGGTTATATGCAGGTGCTTCACCATTTTTATATTTAAAAATATGGGAATTTTGTTATCCCTGGCAGGAAGGTAGAGTGGTGGGTCCTGGAACCAGTCAGTCCCCTTTGGATACTGACAAACAACTGTACACAGTTCTCTAGGTCCCAATATGAATTTGGGCTTTTTCTTTAAGTGACATGGGAAGCCCTGGATGGTTTTGGGGAGTGAAGTGATATGACATGACTTACTTATGCTCCATACTCTGGATCCTGTGTGTAGGAGAAACTATTGGGATCCAAGGGTGAGAGTAGGAAAGCAAGCTAGGGAGACCATTGGGGAGACTGTTGTGATAATCAGGTAAAAAATGTCTTGAATCAGAGAGGTAGAGTGGCAGCACATGGAAAGCGACTGGATTCTGCACTTTTTGAAGGATGAGAGGATAGAATTTGCTGATGGTTTGGGTGTGGGATGTGAGAGACATAGCGGAGTTAAGATGGCTATGAGACCTTTGCTCTGCACAAAATTCTGCATCTCTGCGATGAGGAAGACCTTAACTGGGCTGAGGAAGACTTCAGGAGTGAACTGGTTTGGGGGACACGTAGAGCTCAGTAGGGCACTGGTTCAGGGTGGGGGGAGAATAGCCATCAGGTTTAGTTGCGTGGTGTTTGAGATATAGTGCCCAACCAACTAGAGATGTTGAGTAGGAGACGGAGGTGCAGTTGAGGTTTGTGGAGATGACTGTGGTGTGCATTTGAGCAATCAGCCTATAGATGGTATTTAAAGCCCTCAGAGTGCTGAGGTCACTAGGGGGTGAGAGGAGACCACACAGAGAAGAGGTTTAAGGACTGAGGCCTGGATCCTCTTGTGTTTAGAGCTTCAGGACTGAAAGACCTGAAAGATAGGAGAACTCTTCAGTTAGAAGACAAGGGAAGAAAGTGTTTCAGGGATGAGCCTGCTCAATCTTGTCCCTGCTGCCCAAGTACCCAGCCAGGTGAGGATGGCAACTGACCATTGGTCTTAGCAATGAGTAGTCACTAATGCTTCTGAGAAGAACCGTTTCCATGGAGTAGTTGGGGTGAAAACCTGCTCAGAGTGGATTTGGGGCAATGGAAAGAGAGAAATTAAAGACAGGAAATGTGGAAGAGTTTTTTGAAGACTCTAGTTGAAAAGAAGAGCAGGGGCAGATAGAGTGTCCAGGAAATGTCTTATTTTTATCATGGCAGATATGACAGCATGCCTGTAACCTTTAGAAATGATTCAGAAGAGGGCGAAAACTTGCTGATGCAAGACAGAGAGGGGGAGGGACGGTTGCTGAATCAATGTCCTTGATTTATAGGAGATGGGACTAGTACACAGAGCAAGAGGTTAGTCTTGGCTAAGAGCACTGAGAGTTTTATCGTAAGTGACAGAAAGTAGAAAAGAATGTGCACAGATAGACACAGGTAGGTTGGTAGATAGAACGGTGAGGAGGAAGGGTGTGCTCACTTACTTCTAATTACTTCTTTTTTACCAAGGAAAGAAACAAGGCCATGAGCTGTGAGTAAAAGGCAGAGGTTTAATGAAGGAGGAAAAGATGCAAAACAGTCCTTTGAAGAGTAGGAGAGTGGACAGGGAAGAGTAATAGCTTCCCTGTAATGCTACGTTTTAAACCTATAAAAACACTATAGGTAGGACACATAGGTAGGAGGATGGGTCAATGAGAATCTCTTGTTCAGATAGAGTTACATGCCATAGGTTTATAATAGTAAAACCTTAAAATTAAAACAACTTTGGATATCATTTAATCTTGGATACATTTGAGGGTACTCTGAATCTTTTTAATGATTCAGTGTCATCTTTCAGAATACCAGTTAGTAGTCCCCATAGATGTATAGCCAGTGACGATAAGGTCTGAGGGGTATGATAATAATTTGGATAAACTAGACTTTAACTGTAAAACATGCAAATGTAAACCAGTGTTTCTAACATCCTATATGTTATATATGTATATATAATGTTAGAAATGCTTATGTGTGCATTTATGTGTGTGTGTGTATATATATATATAGTGTGTGTGTGTGTGTGTGTGTGTATTTATATGTATGTATATAATATGTGTACTCTCTAGTTTGGTAGGCTTCTTTGTCAACCTTATTCTGTGTTTGATATATTAGCCTGTTTTGTTGAGTATAAGTGAATAGCCAGAGGAAAATGAAATGTGATTAATAAACTAAGAAGCAAATTGGGAAGGAATAACACAGTAAGTAAGCAGAAGTTCTCCTCATCAGCAGGAAAAGTTACAGCTCATTTCTGGGTGTGTGGAGAGGACTGAGCAAAGATGAAAAGGGAGGGAGTGGGTAGGTACTGGTTTGAGATTTAAGCTGTGCTTGGCAAACTCTCTGTTCCCCCTTTCCTTCTTCTGCTGCCCCTTGTCTGCTACTTTGAAGCCTCAGAAAGGCCAGGGAGGATATAGTGGGAGTACTTGACCCAGACAATGTGCAGATGGAAATTCAGTTTTGGTTGATTTCACTTTTTTATCTCTTTCAGAAATGCTTATGGAATTTCTGCCTCCGGTGAGTGGTCAATAGTAGCCTAGGACCTTGAAAGAGTAGTTTTAGCTCCCTACTAAAATTTCTATTCTTTTCCTAGGCCTGAAGATTAGGGAAATTATCTTTGTAATTTGCTATTGTTGGGTTTTGAAATCCAATACCTATCTCTTGAGTCTCATAAGTAGCCTTGAAAAAGTTAACAGATTTGGCTAGCAGTGGGGTCAATTGTTTCAAAAGGCTGCCTGGGAGTCATAAAACAGGTGGCCTTGAGATTGTGCTTTGTTGGTCCATACAGATTGACCTCTATCCTTTAACAGCAAAACTGTTAAAAGTTAACCGAGCAACAACTAATTTATAATATCAAGCTATGTTATGAACAATTGATCCTTACAACAGATTCATAGGACTGATGGTAATGTTCCATTGTGTTTCTTTGTAAAAAATAAAAAAAATGTGGGGGCTGGGGATGTGGCTCAAGTGGTAGTGTGCTCGTCTAGCATGCATGAAGCACTGGGTTCGACTCCCAGTACCACATAAAAATAAAAAGTAAAGATATTGTGTCCACCTAAAACTAAAAAATAAATATTAAAAAAAATGTGCTAGTAAACATACCATGTCTTTCCTTCCTTTCTTTCCTCCCTCCCTCCTTCTTTCTTATAGTTATCTTGGTGGAAGTGTGGATGTATTTAGTTTGGATCTTTGGTATGAATTAGCATATTTATTAAATAACAAGAAATCTGTTTTGAGTTAGTGTAAAAACAAATAATGAACAATGGATTCCCTTTGAAATTACCATAATAAGGACAATATTTGGTTGTCTTTGTAGTTGAAAAAATTGTCAACATGTAGATACACTTAGTGAAAATGACCTACTGCAATATGAAACATTAATTTTTAAATTATTTGATGTAAAAGGAAAATATCTGTTATTTTTTGGAAATTTTTATAAGTCTAAGAGCTACAGAATTTTAAAGCTGTATTAGCCTAACATAGGCCACCCCTAATTTACAGATGGAATCAGAGACGTTATAGAACTTCTCAAAGAAATTCAATTATTAGGAACCAAACTCAAACCCTAGTTTCCTGACTTTATCTAGTGCTTTCATAAAAAAAAAAATCATTCTACCACTTAAATTTCTAACATTAAAAACATTCATGGCCAGAGAATTTAAGCTTGCTAGTGACCTGAAAGTCTTAACTGCCTCATCTCCCTGTTCTTAGGCTCATGTTTTAGTTTCTAGTTCTATGGGAATGAGCTAAATAACGAATTCTCCATATTAATGTATATGGTGGATCCTATTTTCTAATTGAGAAATAATTGAGATATAATTCATCTACTATAGAATCTAGTTTTACTCATCCATTTTGAAATCTAAAGTTTAAGCTTAACATCTATTCACAGCACTCATTTTTTACTTGGGGTAAATATATAAAACCCACACAGAGAAGTTTTTGCAATTAAAAGAAGAAACAGGATGAGACAATTTCATCTTCAACCTTAGGAGCATTTTGAAAAATAGAAAAAAAAAGGAGTCTGAAAATGTTTAAAGATTTTTTTTAAAAAAAATGCTGTTTCTCTCTGCTTCTTCCCTAGTGAATAGGGATTTTAAGAGATAAAGATGGAGAAAGAAGGGATTAAAATCACTGGAAAAAGACATGATGTGAACAGAAATGGGAGGCGAGTTTAACCGAGTTGAAAACTTGACTGCGATGCAGAAACCTATATACCCTCCATGGTAGGACAAAAGCAAAGTACTGAGGACACATATGGACTGTTGCCTTAAATTAATACTTCAGACCTCAGTACCTACTATGTTCCAATTCTATGCAGAGGTTGAGAATACAAAGATGAACCAGACAGATCCTCAGGCAGCCCAGTCTGGTGGGGGTGTGTGTGTATACGTGCTAGTTGGAGGGTTGGAGGGAGGAGGATGGTTCAGGGGCTTGTGGGGATGAAATTATATGCAAGGTTGATAAACTATATATGGTGGGCATTTGGAAGTACAGATACACGCTAGTTTCTAGTGCTGCAGAACTTTAAAACATTAGTCTCATTTGTCAGATTGGGCCAGATAGCAAGACGCAAGTCTACAGATGCCCTCTCAGATACGTTTTAAAATCTTCCTTCCTCTTCCAGCATTTGCCTTCCTCACCGGTAGGGCGTCGGGCACCGGAGGGGGCAGGTGCAAACTGCACCCACGTTTGCCGCCTCCGCTCTCCGCAGGAGACAGGAATCCAGGGCTTTGCCGTCGTCATGGCAACCAGGAGTTCCGCGGTCCCCTCCCTCCTCCGACTCCTTTCACTTCCCTCCGAGGCTGGGCCGAGCTGTCGCTTCTCTCGCGAGATTTGCGCCCAGCTCCGAGCAGCCCCGCGGTGATCTCACCCGAGACTTGGCGGGGAGCGAGGGAGTGAAGGAGGGGAAGGAATGGGGCGGGGAGGCGGGGAGGGGAGGAGGAGGGCGAGCGCAGCGCCGCCACCGCCGGCAACTTTGTGAACGAGTTCAGTGCGTGCGTGAGCGAGTGAGCGAAAAGTCAGTGCGGCGCCGAGTCCCTGGGAGGAGGGTGCCCAGGGAGGGCCAGGTCTGGGCCCCTGGGGCCGCCCCCCAGCCACTCCATCCCTTCCCGCCCCCTGTGGCTCCCTCCCTATTTCCTCCCTCACGAGTCCTCCGGGGCCTTCCAGCCCCCGTCGGCAGTTACCTGTCCCCTCCCCCACTCGTCACGCACCTCCCCTTTCCCTGCTCCCACCTCGGACCTCTGAACCCTGGACGCCCCGCCGCCCTTCAGCTTTTTCTCCCGGGTGCAGGCGAGGGTGGAATGAGGGCTGCTGAGCTTTGGGGGTGGCGCGAACCGGGGCCCGGGCGCCTAGACAATAGTTGATGCCCAGGGACAGGCACCTTCGTCCCCTACTCCTCCCGGAGGGCAGTCCCCGCCGGTTGCTCGCAGCCCGTATTCCGGGTCCCCCTCAGAGCCAGGCTAGAGAGTTGGGCTGGTTTCACCCCCGCCTCCCGGATTAACCCTAGGCTCGGCACTCGGCGCCCGCTGTTCTCTGCATAGGAGGCGGCGAGTGAGCGCGCACAGAGTCTGCACGGTTTCTTTTTCTCCCCAGGGAGAGCGCGCGGCGAACGCGCCCGGACGCGCGGCGGCACCCCGAGGCGGGCAGAGCGGTAAGTCGTCCCCGCGTCCCAGGTCCGAGCAGGGAGAGGGGATGCAAGGCTACTGGCAGTCCTCTGTGCTGTCTCTGGCTGAGGATAGGGTCCAGGGCCCGGAACAGGACACTGGGAGGACACTTAAAGTTTGATTTTCTATTTGGTGGCGTGCTGATAGCGCAGCCCGGCGGGGACGAGTCTGGGCTCCATCGCACCGGGCGAGCGCGCACGCACGCACCTCCGAATCCACATCTGCACTACTGCCCGGCAGGCGTCTTTGCGAGAGGCAGGGTGACCTGCGCCCCCGCCGAGTAACTACGCTCACCCTGCCCCTCTGGTCTCCAATGAGCGATCCCTCCCCTTCGGTCACCTGGGTGAGCACTTTTTTCAGGTTGTGTTGGAGAGGACAGGCCGAGTGGTTAATCGTAGGAGAGGGAGAGGTTCAACTCGGGGCCCAAGACTGTTAATTTCCTCTTGGGGTTCTTGGGGGATTGAAATCCAGGGATGCTCTAACCTGCTTTCTTTGGAAAAAGTAAACCGTGAGAGGGCTGGAGAGGAGTGAGGGTGCTGCATAAAGAAGTTTTCCTCCTCGGCCTTATCTGTTTCCAACTTACGACCTCAAAGGAAATTTGCAAGGTTTTCAAATCGCAGCACGGCATTTTTAGGTAGGCTGGTTGCAGTTTCGTGGGGACTCACCGTGTGGAAAAGAGAGACACAAGGGAAATAGTTCACTTTTCAAGGAAGGTGATGTTTTACTGAATTGTTGGCCTTCGTTTTCGAAGGGAAGCATTTGGTAATGGATAGCTCCTAGACTGCATTTACCTTATAGATTTTATTTTTCATGACGGGTAGTTGAGAGGCAGCATTCATTGAAATTCATACTACCTGCTAAACGATTGTATTTCTAAAGTGGAGCCAGTGATGCGATGCAAATTTCAGAGTGAAGGTGTCGACTTTCATCAGGTTCTAGGTCTATCTGGATGAACTGGGGTTGGCGTTTCCTCTATAAAGCAAGCCTTTCATGTTGAAACTCTGACTCAGAGTCTTAAAGCCATTGTTTTTATACTGGTACTCTGTGGGAGTTAAGTGTCAACTTTCTCCCGTCCCCCCACCCCCAATATGGAATGTCTTCCAAGGCAAAGATTCTCTTGATTCTTTTGGAAAAGTACAAGATTAAGTCCTATTGGAATTGCTCTCTGAAGCCAGTTTAGTATTTTCTATAGAATCCTGATTTAATGACTTACATTTTTTCCTTTTTTGAAAGCTGCAATTATGCTTCCTTTACCAGGATGGAAAAAAAGCTGATGGGATAATTTAGAACAGTGGTAATAGCAGAAGTCTCAGTTAAAAGGTTTAAGTAAAGTAGTTTTATGGTCACTGATGTGTCCAAATATGAGATGACATCCCAGTTATTAACTAGAATATTATTATTATAGCATTTTCCCCATGGAATAAATTATTTATATTAAGACATTAGCAATTAAGAATGCATTTAAAATGACTTGGGTGATGGTTTGCACATAAATGGTTAGGAGCAGCATAAAATTTGGGGGCATGAATGCTTTGATATCACTGACGACTTATTTTCTTTTCTCATTAATGCTTGCTTAAGTACAGAGCTCTTGAAATTGACTATCATTATTAAATTTCTCCAAGTTGATGGAAACAGCAAGTTTAGCAAGTGGCTGCAGACAGTCAGTAGGTGTTGCTGTTGTTAGCTTCTCTGCAGTTCCTGGTAGTGCTCCTTGTGTTTGGAATCATGATTTTAGTGCAGTGAACTTTTTAGATTTGAAATGTCAGGCAGTGGTAATGATTTCATTCCATGACAAGGTTGATTTGAACTCTTGGTAGTAATTCCAAAGCATCTACCTGCAATTATATATTGAGATTCATTTAACTTTTCTTTTGACTCTATCCTTTCACTGGTGTTTTCTGGCTTTTGTGTTGCATTTTTGCTTTGAATTACATTTGTAATTTTGGTATATTCCCCTCAGTTTGATTTAAAGGCTTTTAAATCACACTTGGCAAGTTATTGAAGTCATAGGTTGAAGATTGTTTGAGATTAGCATTTTTGTAGGCTTTGGGAAATCTTGGTTGACAGAGTTAAGATGTGTGTATGTTCTGTCTCAAGTTGCAGTTTGAACTTTTAAATAAATGGCACTTTTTTTTTTTTTTTTTGTATTAGGGAGTGAACTTGGGGCCTTGTGTGTATTTGGCAAGTGCTGTACCATTAAGTCACATCCTAGTCCTTTACATTTTTTTTTTAATTGTGAGACAGGGTAAGTCTTACTAAGTTGCCCAGACTGGCCTTGAACTTGTGATCCTACTGTCTCAGCTTTTGGATTACAGGTTTGTGCCACTGGGTCTGGCAATAAATGCCTTTTTTTTTTTTTTGTATTGCTGGGAATCAGACTTAGAACTTTGTGCACAGCAGACTCTCTGCCATTGAGCTAAATCTCCAGCCCAATAAACTTTTTGAGTATCTCTTTGAGCAGTGAAATAGGAGCATGAAGACTGAAAAGGTTTAAGGGTATAGATTCTCAGAATCTATCCTATTTTGTGGCAGGTTTGTAGTGATTAATGATAACATGATTATGTGACTCTTATCAATTTTATATTATTTCTACTAGCCCAATCATTGCACAAGTGAAATATGAACATCCTGAAGGTTTTCAGGTGACCTTTTCAGATTTGAGCCTTTCGAAGTTAAACTAAAAAGCTGGAGCTCTGGTGGAGCATGCTCCTTTCTTTGTTTTGGCTCAGGTTGCAGAAATTAAAGACTCAAATAAAAAATATTTTTCCCCCCATAATATCACTATATTCCTAACCTTTTGAGATTTATGGTGGGTAAAGCAATATTTATTGAGTGCCGCCATCTGGGAGGTGCACTGCTGGTTTCTGTGATTGCATTGGTGAGCAAGAGTGTGTTCTTGACCTCCTGGAACTGTTGATCCAGTGGGGCTATTTCTAGGAACCTGTTCTGGTTTCATATTACAATACTCCCATGTTCCTTTTAGGGTTTTGCATAATAGGCAATTATTTTTGAATTTTAACTTATTTAAAAAGTTTGAAATAATGTAGTCCATTTTAAGTCTGGGTTTCAAATACCATCTCTGCTATTTTCTGGCTGTGGTGATCTTAAAAACAATGAACTTCTTTCTGAATTTTACTTTTTCTGCAGCAGTGGGGCACACAACATGTTTCACACCTTTTCTACAAAAATTATGTGTATTTAAGTACTTTTTAAAACGGTAGGTCTTGTTTGCATTTTTTTCTTTTTAATGAACAGATATATGGGTGGTTGAAACTAGAAAGTGTTTTATTATTTATTTTAATTAGGTATAATGATAGCAAAATGAATTTTGATTCATTGTATACAATTGCAGCATAACTTTTCATTTCTCTGATTGTATACCATGTAGCGTCACACCCTATGTGCAGTTGTATGGTAACTGTGTCCATCTCATTCAACCATCTTTCCTGCTCCCATGTACCCTCCCCTTTGCCCCATCAAAGTTCTTCCAATGTTCCCATGCCTCCCCGCTCCCCATTTTGAATCAGCATCCACTTATCAGAGAGAACATTCGGCCTTTGTATTTTTGGGAATATCACTTAGCATGATATTCTCTAATTCCATCCATTTACCTGCAAATGCCATAATTTTATTCTCTTTTAATGCTGAGTAATATTCCATTGTGTATATATACCACAGTTTCTTTATCCATTCATTTATTGAAGGGTATCTAGGTTGCTTCCACAGTTTAGCTATTGTGAATTGACCTGCTACAATATGCTGATTTGGGTATAGCTGGGTCAAATGGTGGTTCCATTCCAAGTTTTCTAAGGAATTTCCATACTGCTTTACAGGTTGATTGTACCAATTTGCAGTCCCACCAGGAATGTATGAGTGTGTCTTTTCTCCCACATCCTTGCTAACATTTATTGTTGTCTATATTCTTTTTTAAAATTAATTAATTTATTTTAATTAGGTGTATATGACAGCAGAATGCACTTTGATTGATTGTTCACAACTGCAGCACAACTTTACATGTATTCTATGGTTTTATACTATGTGAAGTCTTACAAGTACCTGGGGTAATGATATCCACTTCATTCCGCTATCTTTCCTGCCCCCACACACCCTCCCTGCCCTCCCTCCCCGTTGCCCAAAGTTCCTTCATTTTTTCTATGCTTCCCCCTTCCCCGTTATGGATCAGCATCCACTTATTAGAGACAACATTCGGCTTTTGGTTTTTTGAGTTGGCTTACTTCACTTAGCATGATATTCTCCAACTCCATCCATTTATTGAAGGTGTTTTGAGCATAATTTTTCTGTTTACAGATGAGGAGACTTGAGGCCTTTCACTTGAGGTGACTTGTTGAAGGTTATAATGATCAGGCAGTGATTTGAAGGCAGTCTTCCAGATTTAAATGTGTTCCTTTGTCTCCTGTCCCTCCCCACCCCCTTAGGGTCTCTTATGTTGAAATTTGTTTGTGACCCTCCCCTTAAGTGTTCAATGCTTATTAAGTCATTAGAATGAGGAGAAGCAAACCTAAGAAAAAAAACCAAATTTACAATAAGGTTGAAAGCTTGAAAATGGCATTAACCTTTGGATGTACTTAGACTACAGTGATGGAAAAGGAAACTGAATTGAAGTTTCTATATGATAGAGTCCATAGGCTTATTGTGTTTGTTTGTTTTAAAGAACCCCTTATTAGAGTACAATATACTTGTTTGATCTTTAGAAAAGCCAAGCTCAATTTATTCTAGTTCACTTTTTTCTTCCCTTCTTCAACTCATTTTAATTTGCAAAAAGAAGTAGCTATACCTTCCTTGTTTCTGGAGCGAGGGCAACTTTTAGATTGCCAGGATTACCAGAGGATCAGGGGTAAGTACAGTCAGGAACAAGGACATTAAACAGGAATGGGTTGTTGCAGCTTCCTATTCACTGGTTTGTATGGCACCAGCCTACCTTGCCCCTTGAGTGATCAGAGCCAGGTGAGAAGAAACATCCTTGCCTGTTGGGAGACTGCCCTTTAGTAGAGGGGCTTAGACTGACAATCCAACCCTTTATCGCAGTACTTTTTTTTGGTATAGGAAATAAATTGGCCTCATTGCATTTTTTTTTTGGTTGTTTTCTGTGCCAGTTAATTAAAACCAAAACCAAACACACACACTTACATGGTACTTTGTTCTTCAAAGGTAATATGTACATTAATTATTCTTAGATGATACCTCATTTATTCTTTCAGTGAGCTTTTGATGAGCTCTGGAGTGAGTCACAGAAACATGGGAAAGATTATGTTGGCTTTGGATCTCTTAAACACAGATGATTTGAATGAGGGTCAGAATGACACAGTGTGATTTGATTTGTAATCAGGAATGTAAGAAAAAGCATCCAGGTAGATCTTTTGAGGGAGGAGAAGCTTTGCCAGTTCCCATCCATTTTTTTTTTTTTCCTACTTTACTCCTGGATGGAGTAAAATAAATTCAGATGCAAAGAGAATGCATTTTCTTATAGATCTGGAGAGATGATACCAGAATGAGAGGTATGGATGGAAGAGGCTTCTTCAGTGTAAGTGGCAGTGTGCTGGTGGGTGAGCTACAAAATCAGGCAAAAACCTTTTTTTCTGCCTCTGGAGGTCTGGGATGAGAATTTCCAGCCTGTAGGTTTCTAATTTGTTACTTGTCATGTTGTACCAAGTTCTCCCTCTAATTAGGATTGTAGTATGCCTAACTTTAAATTGTGGGAAACAGGCAATTACATAATGTTAGATTTCCCTTTCTCCAACTTAGAGGCAGGAGCATGCGCGCTTGTTGAGGAATGCTGGTTTGGGGGGTTAGAGTTGCTGGTTTGCACAACACCAGGGTCATTCAAAGGCAACCTGAGCAGACAGGACGTCCCAACCACAGCTGCCATTTGATTATTTTTTCCCTGTCTCTCCCTGGGGCAGCTCCAGGTTAAATGAATTTCCCAGATACAAAGTGAGTTTTGGTTGTTCCTCTCTCATTCTGCTTTTTTCCATAAAATCTTTTACCAAAGCTATGCACTGGTATAGTCAATGATTGGTTTTGTGGTTCAGTGTCTTTCTTTCTTTCATAATGAGGTTTGGTCTGCTCAGAAGAAAGCTATTGAGAAATAAAAAGCAGAAGGTTATGTGCTGAATGATCATGTTCCTGTAAATTAGGACTTGACGATTTTTACTTTGGTCCCTATATTATGTTTCTGTAAGTAATTTTTTTTTCATATTCTAAATTATTTGTTGGGATAGGAATTCTAGTTTGATAGACTGTGAATTCCTCTCATTTCTTTTTGTAGTTTCTAGTTCGCAGAGTTGATTGACCTTTTATCAATTTTCTTTTCAGTCCTTGATGTCCTTAAAGAAGCAGCTGATAACTGAACCATGATATCTCATTATCTTCAAGAAGAGTATCTGCTTATTAGGAGGTACCCATAAGAGATAAAACTATAAATTAACAGGATGTTTTAAAATTTTTACCAAATTTGACTTTTATTGCTTGGTTTACCTATATGTACCTAGGAAAAAAATCAGTATTTTCCCATAATCTTGCAAGGAGTAAATGGTTGTGACTCTACGGAACCATACTGCTTGTCTTTCAAAAATTTTGTAAAAACACATACTTCCTCAGTTGTACTTCCTGTTCCTCCCCTGAGGACCTCAAAAGATTTTGTGCCATTGTATTTTGCCAGAGTCTGGTTCTTACTAGCTTTTTTTTTTTTTTAGATTTTGGTATTGGGGATTGAGCTCTACCACTGAGTTACAATCCTAGTCCTTTAGTTTATTTTTTATTTTGAGATGTAGTTTACCTAAATTGCCCGGATTGGCTAGAATGAGTGAACTGCCTGCTTGAATCTGCCAAGTACCTGGGATTACAGGTGCGCACCACTGCACCTGGCAGTAGTTGGAATTTGATGTGCAAATAAAGTGCTCAGTGTGTATGTATGTAGCAGGCATGGGTGGGGTTTGGCTAATAACTCAGATCATGTCTCTTTTAGGAAGCTTGAATATGGTTCTTAATTCTTTTTTTTAAATTTTTTTTTGAGAGAGAGAACTTTCTAATATTTATTTTTCAGTTCTCGGTGGACACAACATCTCCATTTTATTCTATGTGGTGCTGAGGATTGAACCCAGCGCCTTGCTCATGCCAGGCAAGCGCGTTACTGCTTGAGCCACATCCCCAGCCCCTTGTCTCCTTTTCAATTTGAGAAATGCCTGTAATTCTTTAGAAAGATTCACTGTTATTTTCTTTCATTATTAAAATTAGGATTTTAGTGTAGATCTTATATAATAGGAAGCCAGATATAATACTTGCACAACAAAATAATGTTTCAGTTGGGAAATGATAGATTATGAAGATTAGATAGGATTCATAGGAAGGTAGCTTAAAACTTCAAGAACCTCAGCCTAATAATCAATTTTGGTGGGATTGATTTGGAGTAGTAAGCGAGCCTGCCTGCCTTCTTTCCTTTCTTCTATCCATCCTTCCTTCCATTTTTCCTGTGCTGGGGGCTGAACCTAGGTCTTTGTGCATTCTAGGCAAGTGGGCTGCCGACTGAGCTATATCCTCAGCCCTTGGAGACAGTTTTCAAGGTAGTAGTTTAAAATAGTTTAGAGTGGTTTGGGCAGAATGTTGTTGGGGAGGCAGAGGTGCTAGAGAATCACAGTGGGGCATCACACTAGATAACCAGGTGGATTTTGGAGATGCTCAGTAGATGACTATTGTGTTTCACCCCTACCCAGTTATAAACATAGTGGCATTTTTATAATTTTTAGTTCTGTGCTTGACAATCAGGTAAATAAGTAACAGGCTTAATCCAGGAAGTGGCTGACTGAGGATTGTAGAAATTTCATTTTGGATAGGTGAGGAGTCCTCAAACTTCTTTGATTGAAAAAGAGAATTTAAAGAAGAAATCTGGAAATGACTGCCAACAATAAAACAGGCTCCTTAGATTCTTGCAGTGGGGCTAGAAAGGTAAATTCAGTGTTGGCACTTTAAAAAATTGTGGTTCAAAATATTAAATTTACCATCTAAACCATTTTTAAGAGTGTTGTTCAGTAGTATGTAGTACATTCACACTTGGAAAACTGATCTCCAGAGTTTTTTACATCTTGTATATCTGAGACTTGATATACATTAAGATTCCTTATATCTCCTTGCCCCAGACCCTGTCAACCCTGGTTCTACCTTGTTTTTAAATATATTTTTTTAAAATATTGTTTAGTTGTCAATGGATCTTTATTTTATTTATTTATATGTAGTTCTGAGAATTGAACCCGGTGCCTCACACATGCTAGGCAAGCACTGTACCACTGAGCCACAAACCCAGCCCTGACTTTTCTACTTTTTATTTCTGTGAATTTGTCTTCTTTAGATGCCTCATATAAGTGGAATCATATAGCATTTGTCTTTTTGTGTCTGGTTTATTTCACTTAGCATAATATCCTTATCATCCATGTTATAGCATGTGTCAAAATCTTTTTTATTTTTAAGGCTTAACTGACACCATTTAATCTAAACTATTTAAACACTATTTAATTTAAATTAGCACTGTTTAATCCCTCTACTAGTTTACAAGGTTTTCATCTTCTTCACATCCTCATGAAACTTTTGTTCTGTTTTTTTTTTTTTTTTGATAGTGGCCCTCTACTGAATATGAGGTGATGTTTCATGTGTTTATATTAGTTATGCCAAACAACTTTTCTTATAAATAAGAAAAGTTGTTTGGCATAACTTGTGTCATTTGTATACCATCTTTTGATCTTTTGAGAAATATCTATTCAAGTACTTTGCACTTTTCAAAATTGGGTCATTTGACTTTTTTTTTAAATTGTTGAGTTTTGTTTCTTTGTCTGTTTCACATATTAAATCTTAATTTGCATCTATTTTTCCTGTATCATTGGTTGGCTTTTTAAGCTGTTGACTTTTGCTCTTTTTTTTTTTTTTTGGTACCAGGGATTGAACCCAGGTGTGCTTACCACTGAGCTAAATCCCCAGCCCATTTTATTTTTTATTTTAAGACAGGATCTTGCTAAATTGCTGAGGCTGACTTTGAACTCTCTCCTCTTGTCCCAGCATCTGAGTTGCTGAGATTACAGGTGTGTGCCACAGTGTCTGGCTGATTATGTCTTTTAATGCACAAAAGTTTTTTAGTTGATTAGTCCCACTTGTCTATTCTTACTTCTGTTGCCCATGCTTTTGGTGTCATAGCCAAGAAATCATTACCAAGTTCAGTCTCATGAAGCTTTTTCCTTATTTTTTTCCTAGGAGGTTTATAGTTTGAGGACTTAAGTTTAGTTCTTAAATACATTTTGAGTTAGTTTTTGTATAAGACACGGATCCAGCTTTGTTCATTTTGTTTGACTATCCTGCTTTCCCACACCTTTTGTGGAAGAGGCAGTACTTTTCTTGTTGAGTGGCATGGGTCTTGGCACCCTTGTCTAACATATTTTGACCATAAATGTGTGGGATTACTTCTGGGCTCTCTAATCTATTCCATTGGTCCATTTGTCTGGGTTTCTGTCAGTACCACATTATTTTCATTTTGAAATCAAGTATTAGTGGCACTTTTAAATTATGCTGTTGATGTTGAGTGATGGAGAAGAAACACAAAAGAATTCATTTTTTATTTTTTTGAGGGAAAAAACATTTAATAAAGTAAGGTGATTTAAATGTCAAAATATATGTAAGACTATTAGTTTGAAAGCAGTATAGAATAGCTTTGTCTAACATTTCCTGTTTGCAAAGTATTTTCATAGATAATGAGCCAAGTATCTTGGGAAAGCTTCAAAAAGGACCTTGGAGTGATCTTGAAGATTGAGTGTGTGGTTTAGTTTGTGTTAACACCCAACACCATCTGTGTAACTTCTATCACAGTAATTTAGGGAGGTCTTTAATGAAAATCTCTATTAGAAATCTCAAAATTTTCAGTTGGATTAGTTCCTATAAGAGCTGCCACTTGAAATGTATTTCCTTGACACAGTCTTGTCATTCCTGTTCCATTCCAGTCATTTCTGATTTCCTGTGTCTGCTTTTTGAATTGTGGTGGGCCACATATGTAGGTAGAATACTCAGCCACAACACTATTTTCTTGATGTGTGAAGAACAGAAAATTAGTCTGGCTGGGTTGTATGGGCTGAATTGATGCAGAGAGCTTGGAGTCAGAGCAGCAAATTAAATGACTCCTGTATTAAGTAATTTAAACTGCTTAAGATGTATTTTCTCACCCCTTGCCCTCACCCCGTGTTGCCAAGCTGGCTTTGAACTCCTGGGCATAAGGGATCCTCCTGCTTCAGCTTCCTGAGTAGCTGGGACTATAAGCATACACCATCACACCTGGCTTTTTCACTTTAATAAAAGTATGGAGAATATTTTGG
The DNA here is from genome assembly GCF_052094955.1 of Ictidomys tridecemlineatus. Classification (NCBI taxonomy): domain Eukaryota; kingdom Metazoa; phylum Chordata; class Mammalia; order Rodentia; family Sciuridae; genus Ictidomys; species Ictidomys tridecemlineatus. The sequence continues at coordinate 94,214,078 of NC_135481.1, forward strand.
TTGGATATATTATTGGAAGGGTCATTTAGTAGAATTTCTGTGGAGGAAAAATTTAGCATCTTTGAATGTATTAACCTGTCATCCAGATAAGTTTAATGGTAAGTAGATGAATTTGTGTTTGCTGAGGCATGAGGGTGGGTCTGTGAAGTGGATCAGTATTCACTTACTCCTTAAGTGTTTATTGAATCATACTACAAGCTGGGGGCTGGGACTACTTCTAGTGAACAAAGGATACCTGATTCCTGTTCTCATGTAGTTGATACTTTTCTAGTGACTCATGTAGTCATTTTCAATGTTCTGTTCCTCATTCTATTTGATTTTTCTTTTAGTTAAAAGCCACCTGTTTTATTTGTAATGCAAAACAATTACAGTTGTTTATTATGAAAATAGTCCTATATTAAATACTCTTTACATAGAGGAAGAAAGAAACACTAGACATTTCTGCTTGCTGGTTTCCAAGGAGATATGTCTCGGCAAAATTTATTTTATCAAGTGCTTTTCTAAGTAAGGAAGCAGGTTTTAATGCATTTTGGTTGATATTTTCTTAAGAACATAAAGGGTTTTAAAATCTTGGCTTCCTATACTCCTATTTCCCACTCCAAGAGAACCTAGAAACCTATTCTGCCTGGTCCTGGATTTTGTTACTTATTATCAGATCTGGGAATAATCATAACCTTTCTGGATCTTTATTTATTCAATCATTTACTAGTTAATCCTCTTATCAAATCTTCATTGTTCACCTGTGTTTATCAAGTAATCTCTGTAAAAGGGAGGAAGTTGAGAGTTAAATAGTTTCCTTTAAAACCGACTGTTAAAATTCTATGGATTTATTATTGTGATAATGAGATTTAGGGCATTTTATAGATAATAGAAATGTTTTTGAAAGAACTGAAGAAAGATAAATTTAGAATTTTTTTATGTCTTAAAAACATTTTTGTGAAAAAATTCTGTAATGTGAATAATTTGAGCATTAGTTTCATTCTAATTAGAAAACAATTAACATTTAAACTCAGAGTATTTAAGGTTACTTTTGTGTAGCACCAGTATGGGAGCTTTAGAAGTGCTTATCACCCCTTCTAGTTCTTGGTTCTGAGTCTTTTATAGTTCTGGTCATTTATGCTTGTAGTAGTTTTGAGATATGGGACATCTGTCACTGAATGTGGAGAGTCACACTGAAGATCTGAGTACCAGTGCTTTGCTAATTAACCTGGCATTTGCCCATGCTGCCAGCCAGATATGCTATATTCACCTAGTGTCAGGTTTTATGGCTTCATAATGAGATATTTTTATTTAAATTAGTTTGAAATTAACATGGGTTTGATTATGTATTAAAATATTCAGTTATACAAAGTAAAATGTAAGAGTTTCCTCCCATGTGGATTGTTGGCTGTTACAAATCTGGTCTCCTTGCTGGAAGATTTGATCTAGTTCTGGCTCAGCTACATACTGTTCCCATGATTTTGGCTGTTTTTCTTTCTTTTACTCATGAGCAATATTCATTGGACACCTTTTAGATTGTAGATACTCTTCTCATCTGAGGGATACGTCAACAAAGAACTCAGCAAGATGGGAAGCCACCAGAGAGTTTTGTTTACAAGGTGTTTTGATGTGATTTTTTTTTTTTAAAGGACAAACTATTTTTTAGAGAATAGAATAGGAAGGGGCACCAAGGTTGAAACAGTGAGATGTTACAGATTTCTGGAAATAATCTAGGTGAGATTTGGTAGCAGTGGTGGAGATGATGAAAGTGGCTGGATTCTGGACATATCTCAAGTGGGCTAGCAAGATTTGTGGATGGGTCAGGTGATGTGGAGCAAGAGAAAATGCAGTAGGGAAGTCACCAAGGTTTTTGGCCTGGGTAACTGGAATAATAGAGGTGCCATTTATTGCAATGGAGATGACTGGAGGAGCAGGTTTGGGCGGGGAACTAAGGGCTGATTTGTATAAGTTGGGCATGAGATGCAAGTTGCAGAAGTGAAGCAGGTAGTTGGGCAGGTCTGGCAGTCTTCATGAGCTTTCATTTTTTCATCTGTGAAATGGGGGAAGTATCTGCCCCTCTCAGAATTCTCAAAATCCAATGAGAGAAAAGAAAAAAAGGTAAAAAATTTAAAGCTGATTGCTATAGTGGTGACATGATTTCAGAAAGAAGACTGATTACCATTTTATGTACTTTATGATCTCTTGAACCATATAACTTGTAGGCCAGAATGTGTTGGAAAAGGTTAGTGTTTGCTCTCCAAAGACTGGTTTCTCTCCTAATGAGTAGAAAAACACTCTTTGATCCATCCTGCAGTTGTTAGACAGCTTCTGGGAGAATGTGGTATTTTGGTTCCCATCAGGCTGTCAGAGGCCACTGTGTGGGAGTGTGGCCCCAGACTTGCACCTACATAAGCATAGCTTTTTGGTTAAAGTAATTTCATTTAGGTGGAGGGATATCATAATAGGGAAATTGTTATTTATTATTTTATTTAAATTGTTTATTATTTTAGGTTTTCTGTAACTTAGATCAGTTAACAGTTTATGGTCTAAGAGGTTAAATTTATTAGGGAGACCACTCTCCATGTTTCTTAATCCAGAATACCTATTTATGTGCTCCTAGGTATTTTGGTCACTTAAAATATTTTATGGGCAGAGGAAATATGTAAAACGTTGACTTATAGGATTGAGTATAGATGTTAAAAGCATCAGTCTTATTTTTATGAGTAAAATTTTGAATTTACCAAATCTTTCCTTAGAGGTAGTACTAAAGGCTTGTATCCTAGAAATGTGGTGTTTGCTTATAATCTATTACGTACCAATAGCTAGCTGTTCCCTTCCCTTTCTCTTTAAACTAGAGGTTGTTGTTGGTTATTGGTTCTTTAAATTCATAAGCAAAAAAAAAATCATAAGCAGTTTTGTACAGAAACACTAGTATTCTTCATTGCACCCCTATTTTGATCATCAGGCACTGAGATTCCAATGGCTGTCACTGTGTAAAGGTGCCTTTGAGGGCCTGACCCTCATAATGAAGTGAATCTAACTGTAGATGAGCAGTTGTTGGAGTACTAAGTATTCTAGGTGTTCTGTGCATAGAAAAATAGTAATGGCTTTAATAATGAAGGAAGATATAAGGGGAGCAGAAATTGTTTTTCAGTGAATACCATGAAGGCAGGAATTATATTGGATATCTGAAAAGCATGAGTACCTCTCTTCATGTAGGGTTTTTGTCAGATCCTCAAATTTATCAAATGGGTTTGCCCATTTGCCAAGTAATTAAGTTCTGTGATCTTTTGCTTTTCATGGAATTGGCTTACTCTATGTCATTTTATTTCAGCTTCTAAGAAACTGAACTGTAGGTGTGCAGTATAATATTACTTGACATAGTTACTGAGAAGGCCTCAGACCTTTTCTTTTTAAAGTACATATTAGAAGATTTAGGTCAATTGTAATAAATAGTTTTAAAAGGATTTGTATGTTTAAATCTCTTTTGCATGCTTACTTTTTTTCCCCTTGTAAGGAGCTGACAGACTTAGTCTTCCTGAAATGTCTTAGGTTTTCCAAGTCATCTGATGGTTTATTATTTGAACTTGAATGTGATACTCATTTTTCCTGGGCAGATGCTCTCTAAATGGCTGAAGTCACAGTGTCTAGGTGCTCCTGAAGTTTTTTTTAAAATAACTTTATTGAGTTATAATTCACTTAACATACAGTTCTACCATTTAAAGTGTGCAAGTGAAAAGTTTTATTATATTCACAAAGTTGTGCAACCATTTCCATAAACAATTTTAGAACTTTTTCATCACTCCCCAGAATAAATTCCAAACCCATTTGCAATCAATGCCCATTTCTCTCCAACCTCACCCCCTTCTCTTTGCCCACCTGTTCTAGGCCACCACTAACCTACTTTCTGTCTTTACAGATTTGCCTATTCTGGGGTTTCATATAAATGGAATCATACAATATGTGATATTTTATGACTCGCTTCTTTCACCTAGCTCTATCAAAGCATGTATTATTTCTTGCCAAGCATTTTAACTTTGGTAGTAATGTTACAAATTTCAGATTTAAAACCAGATATTCCCTGTCTGCTGACATAGAAACTACAACCTGTGCTGGGGCCAAAGAGAATAGCAGAACCACTGGTTATTGTATATGTGGAACAGGAAGTGAACTTTAAAGCTTTCCTAAACAAAACAAGACCTGCTGAAGCTGATGCACAGGTGCGCTCAGAGTGGGTGATTGCACAGTCATCCTGTCTCTCCTGGTCTGATGCTGTCTTGCTTCTTCCTTGAATTTTCCAGGTACCTCTTGAAGTCATCTCTGAATCTTCCCTTTCTTTTATCCGTGATCTCTTCTGTGGCTCAGACTTGCCCCTTTTTCCTGTTGATTCCCATTTTCAGCTTTTCCTTTTAGTTTAACTGCCACCATCTTAGATTAAAACCTTAGTCTTTTTACCTAGCAGTCTCCTTTCTGACCGCCTGGACTCCTGCCATGTTGTCTGATTGTACATGTGCACTACAGTGACTCCAGTGCCACATCTTGCTTTTATGATTTTTTTTCTCCTTTCATGTTTATCAGATTTCTTTGGCCTCTTCAGGACTGTCTCTGCCTCTGTATGCTGGGCTTCTGCTTTCTTCCCTTACCAACTATTCTGATTTCTTTGGACTGCTGTTTATTTTCAGTTGCAGTTCTAGATAATTAAAAAAGTATGTGAAATCTACCAAGTCCTCCCTCGGTTATCCCTTCCCTGAAACTCATGCTCCTTATCAGTGTATTACCTCCCCATCCTTTTGATGCCATACCAGCCCCTGAACTCTTGTTTTATCTGTATCTTTCTGATCCTTCAAGACCCACCTCCCTCATCGAGGTCTGCCTGGTTATTATAACTTACCCTCATTTCTCCCTTCTCTGAAATTTGGTTGTACTCTGTTATATACTTAAAGAACCTAGTGTTTAATAGTTAATGTATAGTTCAGCAAGGATGTCTAGCCTGAAGAAGACTCAGAAGAGTTGTTATCCTGTGCCAGAATCTATCATGTAAGGGGAGGAGAGATTCGTCTTCTTAGTCCCCACAGGGCAGGACACACGAGCAGATTAAATATAGATGTTTGAATGAATATCTGAAAGGACTTTTCTAGTACAGCTCTTGTAGGTATGGTAAGCTGTGTCTCTAGGTATTAGAGGTACTCATATGTCCGTCTGGGTCATTCCTGGACAGGGTCTTGTAATGTTCATCCCCACAGTTCAAGGAGGCTCAGTTAGTTTAGTGGTTCTCACGGAGTATCACAAGCATCTGGGGAGCATTTTAAGCACAAAGATTCCCCATTTCCACATTAGAATTTCATATTGAGCTGTAAAGCCAGAGTTTGAAACTTTTGAGTTGGGCATGGCTTTTATTTCTGAGATCCTATGAGTGTCTCATTTGTTTACCAAATTTTTATTGAATACCTATAGTGTAAGGCAATTTAAAGTTTTTGGTTATACATTCATAGAATGTAGAATCTAGATGGGAATGCAGATGACCATGTGAAAGCCAATGATTTCTCTTCAGGTAGGTATAGATTGTCTGAGGACAGGGACTTTTTTTTTAAATTGACCTATTTTAATTTTATTCATTTATTTATCTATTTATTTATTTAGATTTCCTTGTTTACATTACTTTTTAATTTATTTTTATTTTTTATTTTTTAATTAATTTATTTTTTATGTATATATGACAGTGGAATGCATTACAATTCTTATTACATATATAGAGCACAATTTTTCATATCTCTGGTTGTATATACAGTATATTTACATCAATTCGTGCCTTCATACTAGTACTTTGGATAATAATGATCATCATATTATTAATAACCCCATCATTAATAACCCCATGCTCCCTCCCTTCTCCTCTAACCCCTCTGGACAGGGACTATTTCTTATTTAGCATATCTGCACTGCCCCAGAGGAATGGGTACTTTGGTGTTCATTCTTGGAAGGTGAGCTGATTAGCAGGCTATTTACTGACTTTGCTCCTTGTTGTAGGGCTTGTTACTGTGTACTTTATCCAATTATCTTCCTTAATTTCTTGGTTGAAAAGGAGCTGCTCAATCTTCAGTTGTTTTGTGGCAGGTTTAGCTGTTTGATTTTGTTGCTTCCTAGTAATAAAAGTAACGCTAGCTACCATCTATTGAGGACCCAGTGTGCCAGGCACTTTGTATCACATTATTGCTGATCTTTATAACAAGCCTGTGAGATAGACATTTGCACCTGAGTAGGAACCAGGATATTGAGTTTTTGTTATACAGCTCTTTCTTTCATAACATGCATTGCAGCAGCTATATTGCAACAGAGAAGTCATTTCTTGGGAAGAGAGTAGTTCCAGTCATGTTTTGGCTCTGTGAGTAGAGTGCATTTTATTGTTGGTAATACTAGAAAGTCTGTCTACTTATAATAGGGTAGTTATGACCACCACCCTGTTCCTTAAACTGATAATTTGTTTTAAACACTATGCCATGATGATGATATAAGCTCTCCACCCATTTCTCCAATGAAGGCTGGTCTTGCTGGTATAATTTTGAGCTTGGCATGCAGTCTCTTATAGGATTTTTGATTGTCAGGCAACTGCCACAGTGTCCAGTAAATATCTTTGACTGAACTCCACCAACAAATTCATCCTATGTTAGATTCTTCTTTTAATGCCATCTCATTAAATTTTTTTAAAAAAAATTTTATATGATGCTGAAGATCAAACCCAGTGCCTCAGTCATGCTAGGCAAGTGCTCCACCACCAAGCTACAACCCCAGCCCCCCGCCCTCCCCGCCTCATTTTTTCATATTGAAATTGCTTTGAAACAGGTCCTATCAATATTTAACAGGTAAGGAAACTGAAGTTTAGAAAGGTGAGATAATTTGCCCTGTTTTCAGATGCTCATTTGTTACCTAGGTGTGGTGGTACATGTCTGTAATCTTGGTGATTTTGGAGGCTAACTCAGGAGGATCACAAATTTGAGGCCAGCCTTGGCAACTAAGCAGCTTAGTGAGCCTGTCTCAAAAATTAAAAAGGGCTGGGGGTGTAGCTCAGTGGTAAAGTGCCCCTTGATTCTAGGTCTAGTACCCCAAACAGGTGCAGAAAACCACAGATGCATTTTTTCCCCAGGGAACTTGGGCATGGTTTTCCCTTACATCCTGTGATTGCTGGCTTCACTGAGAAATATTAGGTGGTAGATGCAAGAATTTTTTAGGAGGTGAGGATGAGCAAGTATCTCAAAATTCTGGAGAAAATAATATATTTAATTTTGTCCTTTGCAGTGAGTCAAGGTAATAGATGTCATTGAATGTTTTTTCAGGCCAGCTGAATTTGCTGAGATGTGGGAAATGATCACACATCCGGCTCACACCTGCTAGAGAAGCCTAAGGCCCATTATTGCAAAGTTTCTAGTGTGAATAGCTAAATGGGATGTAAATATTTATAGTTGTGGTAAAGCAAGTATAAATCTTCTTGAGTTTGTAATAATGACAGAGTTATTTTTCTAGTAAGAACACCTTCATTTTACTTCCCTGCTTGGGCAAGGCAGGAAACTTGAGATTTTATTTTCCAAAATGAAATGTTCTCTGTCCATCTCTGGTGGTGTGGATTCTGATGTGAAGTTGTCATTCTGTCTTTGACTTCCACCCATTGCCCTCAGATTATCCTGTGTCTTCAACTCAGGATCTGCTTTGTTTTGAAACAAATGTTTTTTTTAAGAGCCTGGGGGCATATTAGAAGGATCTATAGATTTTTACAGAGAGATTGATGGAAGTGAAGTTAATTGAAAGTTCAAAAACAGATGTAAATTCAATCTTGGCTTCTTTAAGTGTGCTTCTAGGAAACTTATTAGGTTGATCAAACAGAAATGAAACCACTAGCAAAAGATAACTTTTGTGGCACATGCCTATAATCCCAGGGGCTTGGGAGGCTGAGGCAGGAGGATCACAAGTTCAAAGCCAGCTTCAGCAAAAGTGAGGCACTAAGCAACTCATTGAGAAGCTGCCTCTAAATAAAATACAAAAATAGGGCTGGCGATGTGGCTCAGTGGCTGAGTGCCCGTCCTGGTACATCCCCCTGCCCCCCAAAAGGTAACTTTTAGTGAAAAAGGAGGGTGGTTTTAATACCTTAACTTTTCTTGATTTGTAGACTTTGCATGTTTACTGAATACAGTATACCATTGTTTAAGTGTTATGTACAGGTCACTTCTTCAAGCCAAATATTCGAGGCTTCTTTTTTTGTGTTAAATAAATACTCAAGATTTTCTGCTTCAGTTTATTAGAAAAGACTTTTGGCAATTCAATAACCAGGTGAGGGTGAGTTTATCTTAATCCCTTGTTTGCTTTAGTATTTAGTCTCATTTAATCTTATGAACAAAGATCAATTTTGGAGAGTATTGTTAAACTTCAGTGACTGAATATAGCTATGATGTGCCTTCATAATTGCCTCAATGACTTAATGAATTCGATTCCTGGTGTCTCATTTGCATCAAGATAGTCACATCCTCTTCGTAGTTTAGTGCTGTAGCAGTGAATCACCTAGTAGGTCTCGTTGTCTTCTGGTTGCAGAGTTTTCATGTGTAACTGCTTAGACAGTTTTGGAAGCTACCTTTTAAATAATGTTAAGTACCTGCAGTAATCCAGGTTCATTAAGGACATGCTGCAGTCATATGTTGATCCGCCTGTCCTCAAGCCACCAGGTCCATTCCTAAATCTTACTTGAAAATTCATCGTTCACTCAATAAATGTTCCCTGAGCTATTTTGCAGCAGGTGTGGACTGTCAGTGGGGAGTGTGCTGAGCAGTGTGCAGATCTGTTGTCAGGATGCTTTAGCCAGAGGAAACTCAGAAAAGATGGAGAACAGTGTCCAGCAGGAAATTAAGGAAACTGTTTAGCTCAGTGGTAGAGTGCTCGCCTCGAATGTGTGGGATGTTTGATCCGCAGCACCACATAAAAATAAAATAAAGGTATTGTGTGCATCTACAACTAAAGGATATTTAAGGGAAAAAAAAAGTGTCCTGTATTTCTTGTTATTATGAATTTGTTCACGAGGCCTGGTGGAAAATTGGGAAAATATAGGAAAGTATTAAGAAGAAAAAAATCATTCATCTTTCTATCATCCAAGAATAATGGCTATTTGTTTCTTCATGTTTTCTGTCTTCTAAAAATGGTTCCTCAACCAAAGAAACACAGGGCTGTATCTGGTAAAAGGGGATTTTAAGGTGAAATTTGATGGGGAGAAGAAGAAGAAGAAGAAGAAGAAGAAGAAAAAAAAAAAAAGGCTATGGGGAAATCGTAGTATTTTTGATGGGAGAACTGTGACCTGGAAAGTTGCAGCCTTAGGGAAGGGGTGTCTTGGATTTCTCTGAAGACACCATGGAACAAAACTAGAAGCAGCTTTGAGTTTAGATTTCTCTGAGTAGTTTCTGAGTTACAAGTATGTTCTCAAACATTGTAAGATGGTTGTTACATTCCAACAGCTTTTCTCAAACATTAGTTTCATTTTGAAGCTTTGCTGGAGAAGTAGGGAAGGCAGAGCCTTCTCTCTAGGACAGAATGTGAAAAATGACTTAATCAAATTGCAGTGTGTCATAATCTGAGGTTGGGGGAGTTTGTAATAGGGAAGCAAGAAAAGAAACATGTTTAAAAAAAAAAGGTCTGTTAAATGCTATCACTTTCTGGAATCCGTTGTTTGACTTAATTTTCATAGCAAACCTTTGAAGAAGGAATTTTCTTCACCCTAAAAGGTTTAGATTCAGAGAATGGATTTAGAGACTGAGTTACTTGTCTGGAGCCACAGTATTTCCAGTGGCACACACTGAGTTTGGATCTAGAGATCTGGATTCCAGCCTACCATTGTGATCTCAGACAAGTCCTTAATCTATTTCTTTATTTTTGAAAAGGGGACATTGGTGATACTTAACTCACAGGTTATTGTAAAGGTAAAATGAGGCACTGTACGTAACACCTTCTCACAGTTTCTGATTTGATTCTGGTACAGGAGAGCTCTTTGCTGTCAGTTGGAAGGCAGCAGGCACAGTGCCCAGCATACAGTGGCTGTCCAGCAGATGGTACTTGCTCATCTGTTCTTATAAGCCTTCTCAACTTTTTGGCTTTCTTTCCTTTATATTTTTAAGGACCCTGACACATTTCATTTGGATTATAGTGGTGGATTCTTGGATATGTAAAATAAATTCATCTGCAATACATAGGGGAATCCTATGTTCTTTTCTTTGAAAAGTCATCCTGGACATGTTTCCATGGGTATCAGATGGGGAAAGGTAATGGTAGGAAAACTGAATGCTCAGGTGGAGGAGGGGGAAAGGGACAGAGAGAGGAATCAACTTGGGTGTTTTTCTGCATCAATTTTGTCTGGGATTTGTAGCCATGAGGCAGAGGTTAAGAGATTAAGATGATGACATTGTGGGAAATATTTGGTTCTCCTTGCAGACTTATGCTCTTTTATTCACTCATTCAACTAACAGTTGTTGAAGCTCTCCTGTATGACAGGCACGTACCAGTCCTTGAGATTCATAGGGAGCATTTATGTCCATAAGATTAAGCCAAATGGATAGATTAAAAAATTACAATTCATAAGTGCCAGAGTTCAGAAAAATGAGGAAAGTTTTGCCAAAATATAAAAGTTATTCCTCTGTTTGCTTGTCGGATTAGACTATAAAAGGTACGACTGTGGCTTTTTTTTTTTTTTTTGCAAACTTTTGCAACTTTGTATTCCTGGACCCTAATTTTAAATGCCTCTCTGAATAATATGTATCAGTTCAAATCTGGCATAGAATTTACCTCAGAGTTTAAACTCTCTGTATATTGGTAGAAATCAGCCCTGTAAATGGAGATATCTGATGTGTCCTTGACTTTTTTTGTAATTCCATTTTTAGAAGGTAGGAGATGAAAATTGGACTGATTCATGCTGGGAACTTAGGGTGACAGGGGCCATTTTGTTTTGGGATTCAGTCATGATGGAAGTTGTATAAGAGAATGTAATGGCCTAGATTTTTAGAAATGGGGCCTCTTGAAGCTCAGAAAGAAGATGCCTTCAAGGTTACCAGAACTCTAAAAAGGAGTAGAATTTATTCCAGATGGGAAGGAAGCTCCAAGAAACAAAAATTGTGATTTTATGATTGCAAATAATGATGACAAATAAAAGTAGATGTGGTTTCCAAAGAAGTCAGCAGAAGTCTTTAGGGCCAGAAAAGAAGCCAGATTTTAAAAAAAAGTTATTGATACATAATTCACATATCCAATAATTAGCTCATTTAAAGTATATAATTTAGTTGCTTCTAGTATGTTCAAATCCATGTGCAGTTATCTCCATAGTTAATTTTAGAACATATTCATCATCTCAAAAATGAATCCTCATGGCCTTTACTTTTCACCTCTCTACCCTATCTTTTCATCCTCTCAGGCTTACCAACCACTCATCTAGTTATGGTCTCTAAATTTGCCTATTCTGATGTTTCATATAAATGAAATCATATAATATGTGCTTTTTATGACTAGCTTCTTTCATTTAGTATGATAGCTTTTACATGTTGTAGCATATGTATCAGTATTTTAGTTCCTTTTATTATTAAGTAGTAGTACATTATGGGGATATATGAAATTTTGTTTAATCATTCATCATTTGATATACACTTGGGTTATTTCCAGCTTTTTAGCTATTAATGCTCTGTTTTGGTTAGTTTGGCTAAGGGATTATAAATCTTGTTTATCTTTTCAAAGAACCAACTCTTGTTTCATTAATCCTTTGTATTATTATTTTTTTAATTCTCTACTTTGTACATTTTTGGCTCTGATCTTAAATATTTTATTTTTTCTATTGGTTTTAATTCCTTTTTTTTTTTAATTCTTGTTTTTCAAGGGCTTGAGATGCATCATTAGGTTGTTTATTTGGAATCTTTCTGATTTTCTCATGTAGGCACTGATAGCTATAAACTTGCCTTTTAAAACTGCCTTCATAGTGTCCCAGAAGTTCTGGCAATATTGTATTGCTATTCTCATTTGATTCTAAGAATTTTAAAATTTTTCTCCTGATTTCTTCTATCACCCAGTTCATCATTTAGAAGTGTATCGCTCAATCTCCATGTCTTTATATAATTTCTGGTCTTTTATTGTTGATTTCCAATTTTGTTTCATCATGAACAGATAAGATATAAGGAATCATATCAGGTTTATATTTTAGAGAAGGTTCTATGAACAGTTGAAGGAGGTGAATTTGAATGTTTTTGGATAAAATATTCTGTAGATGTCTGTTAAGTCCATTTGATTTATAATATTTTAGTTTTAAAGAGACTTTATTGAGTTTATATCTGGATGACCTATCTATTGGTGAAAGAGATGTGTTGAAATCACCTAGTATTCCTGTATGAGGGTCTTTCGGAGGCTTTAATATGAGTTGTATTTATTTTATACAATTAGATGCGTCAATGTTTAGGGCATAAATATTTACTGTTGTTATATCTTGTTTAATTGCTCCCTTTACCACTATGAAGTGACCTTCTTTGTCCTGATTATTTTTGAAGTCTACTTTGTCAGATATGAGAGTAGCTATTCCAGCTTGTTTTGGGGCTCCATTAGCATGACATACTAATTTCTGTCCTTTCACTTTCAGCCTATGGCTATCTTTGCCTATAAGGTGAGTCTCTTGTAAACAACATATCATCCTGTCAGCCTTTATTTTTTAATTGGAGAGTTGAGACCATTTATATATTATTTTAGAGTGATGTTTTTCAATTCCTGCCATTTTGATTATTTATAATGTTTCCTGTTTAACTTCTCTTCAAATGAGATTTGTTCATTTGTGAACTCTGAGGTTTGTTTTTTATATCTTTTGTGTGAAATATTTCTATAAATTCTAAAGTGCTGGCTTATAGTCATGAATTCTTTAACCTTCAACTTATCTTGGAAGGTTTTTATTTCTCTTTTGTTTTTTAGTGATTGCTTTGATGGATATAACAATCTTAGTGGCAGTTATTTTATTTCAGGACTTGGAACACATCATTCCAAACCTTCCTTTTAGAAGGTTTGTGTTGAGAAATCAGAAGTAATTCTGATTGGCTTGCCTTGAAATGTGACCTGACATTTTTCTCTTGAGACTTTCTCCCCTGGGTATAGTCTTTTCTTTCCTGTTTCACTCACGTTCTGCTAGGTACCCCTAAACCACACCATAGATGCTTGCTGGGACAGTGTGGTAACACCTCGGCTCTCTTCATGCCAAATTGAAAAACACAGAGCACTTTTTAAAACCTGTTCACTGTGCAGCCTCTGAACCAGCTATGTTCAGGCTGCTTTTTCTGTTCTATAGGTTTTTCTGTGCCAGATTTGTCTGTTATATGTCTGTCTCTGTTTATGTTACTCCCTTCCCTCTGTGGTGAACCAGTGTCCCTGATGCTGCTGCTACAACAACCAACTTGGCTCCAATGTACTCTTTCTTGTTCTTTGTTCAGTGCCCAGGAATTTCTGAGTCTCTAAGAGACTGACTGGTACAGAATTTCAGTGAATTTCTTCTTTCACTCACCTTGCGAGAAGCAGTACTCTGCTGCTTGAATCCTGAGCTACAGAGCAACTAGAAATATAGCCTTTCTCTAATCCACTATCTTGAATCTTACCCATAAGGATTTTGAAAAACTTTTAAAAGTGTGATTCATATCATGTATAAAAATCATAAAGATACAGCTCAGTAGATTATCAGAAAATGAATACATATAAGTAACTACAATGTAGTGTCAAGAAAGAGAACATTACCAGCCCCCAACTACTACTTTTGTATAGTTATTATTAGCCTTCCTTCTTCCCCAGAGTCTTTTGACTTCTATTGCTGTGGATGAGTTTTTACATAGATTTGAAATTTGTAGAAATGGGATTATAATAGCACATTTTCTTTTGCTTACTGTGTAAAAGTCATCCTTGTGTTTCTTGTTGCTGTTAATTTTTGTGCTCTATAAATTTTCCTTTTTATGAACATCCAACTGTTTGTACACTCTACTCTGGATGGACATTTGAGTTTCACTCTTCAGTTTTTAGCTATTATTTCTTGTATGTGTCTCAAGGTGCCCATGGGCATGCATTTCTGTGGGGTGTATGACCAAGAGTGGACTTGCTGTGTCATAAAGTGTATTTACATTCACCTTTATTAAAGTGTGTACAAATTAATTTTTACCCTATAAAACAAAGTGAGGAATAAAAAAGAAGCTAGATCACTTTAATTTTAGAAAAAGGAAGTACAGAGTAATTAACTTCTTTTTCCTGCTATCTTTTTTTTTGCTGTTACTATTTTTCTTAATTTTAAAATTTGTTCTGATTAGCTCTACATGACAGTAGAATGCATTTTGACATATTTTACACAAATGGAGCACAACTTCTCTTCCTCTGGGTGAACATGGTGCAGGGTCACACTGATAGTGTAATCATACATGTATATAGGGTAATTATGTCCACCTCATTCCACTATCCTTCCCGTTCCCATCCACCCCCTCCCATCTCCTCACTCCTCTTTGCATAATTCAAAGTTCCTTCATTACCCCTCCACCCCCCGTTTATGGATCAGTATTCACTTATCAGAGAAAACATTTGGCCTTAATTTTTTTGGTTTTGGCTTATTTCACTTATCATATGATAGTCTTCAGTTCCATCCATTTACAGGCACATGCCATAATTTCATTCTTATTTATGGCTGAGTAATATTCCATTGTGTAAATGTACATTTTGTATATGTATATGTACACAATGTATATGTACATTGTGTATATGTAATATTCCATTGTATATATGTACATTGTGTGTGTATATATATATATATTTTTTTTTTCTTTATCCATTTATCTGCTGAAGGTAGTTCCAGAGTTTAGCTGTTGTGAATTGAGCAGCTATAAATATTGATGTGTCTGCGTCACTGTAATATGATGATTTTAAGTCCTTTGGGTATATACTGAGGAGTGGGATGACTGGATCAATTGGTGGTTGCATTCCAAGTTTTCTGAGGAATCTCCATACTGCTTTCCAGAGTAGTTGGAACAATTTGCAGCCCACCAGCAGTGTCTGAGTGCACCTTTTTTCCCCAATACCATCACTAATACTTATTATTGCTTGTATTCTTGATAATTGCCATTCTGACTGAAGTGAGATGAAATCTTAGAGTAGTTTTGATTTGCATTTCTCTAGTTGTAGAGATGTTGAACATTTTTTTATGTTTGTTGATCGATTATATTTTTTCTGTGAAGTGTCTGTTCAGTTCCTTAGCCCATATATTGTGCTCTATCTGAGGTGAGTGTGGTAAAGATTTTCTTCCATTTGATAGTCTCTTTCTTCATGTTCTTGATGTTTCCTTTGGTGAGAAAAATATTTTTAGTTGAATACATCCTATTTGTTAATTCTTGATTTTACTTGTACCTTAGGAGTCTTATTAAGGAAGTCAAATCCTAAGCCGACATGATGAAGATTTGGGCCTACTTTGTCTTCTGTTAGGCACAGGGTCTCTGGTCTAATGCCTAAGTCTTTGATCCATTTTGAGTTGATTTTTGTGCAGGGTGAGAGAGAGAGAGATTTAATTTCATTTTGCTACATATGGATTTCCAGTTTTCCCAGCAACATTTGTTGAATAGGCTGTTTTTTTCTCCAATGTATGTTTATGGTGCCTTTGTCTAGTATGAGATAACAGTATTTATGTGGATTTGTCTCTGGTCTTCTCTTCTGTACCATTGGCTACATGTCTATTGTGGTGCCAATACCATGCTGTTTTTGTTACTATTGCGCTGTAGTATAGTCCTGCTATCTTTTCCAGCAAGAAAAGTCAAACAGAAGGATAGAATACAAAAGATGAGACTAAAGCGGGAGAGTTCTTACCCATTTAACATTAATCAGAATTCCAGGGTAAAATTAACTGTGTCCCAGAATACCAAAACCTCTATAGTTTTCTGAGGAAGCCCAGTTGGGAAACTGAGGAATGAGAAGATAGAGAAGAAATGCACCCCCCCCCCCCAAGAAAGGAAATGGATTAAGTTTCATTTGATTTCTGGCAGAATTCTAGTGTTTGTTTAAACAGATGATTTGATAGGGCTGAGAGTAAGAGATAGTGGTTGCCAAGAGCCAGAATAGTTTGAGTACTTGAAAATGCATTTATTTGGTTTCTCATTCCTTTTAAGTTCCCGGTGCTGCTGGCCCATGGGTACAGGCCCTGAACTGAGATAAAAGTGCCAGGAGGCCAGGGAAAGAACAAATTCCAGAGGTTGTAAATGTCAGGTTCCCAGTTTAGGAGGTCAGCTTGTAACAAGTATCCTTTAGTGTGTTTCCTTCACATAGTTTTGGAAGTGCTTTATATTGGGGGAAACATGGATTATCAAGTAATCCCCAGAGGTATGCATAGTGCCTAGAAAGCTGGTATTGAAGAGCTCCTGTGACTAGGAAGGAAGCAAGGAAGGAAGAGAATAAAAAGTATTTGAAGACTTTTAAAATATGCTTCTAAAATATAAAGAGCCAAGGGATATTGGGATAGGTTGGGGAGAGAGGCTTGGGTGTAAGAACATTTCTACTAGACTCTGCTAGACCTGGGGGAGTGTTGATTATGAGAATAATTTCTAGAAGTGGGAGGATTGGCTTCATGATAATTGTTTATTGGCTTTATAGTGAAGGCTTTGCATATCATGCAAAGCTATTGAGTCTTTTATTTTAGAGGCCTGGAGGAACCCTGGAAAGATTTTAAATATCCCAGGAGAAGAATGATCAGATTTACATTTAAAAAGTTTGTTAATAATGTAGAAAATAAAAAGGACTGATCTGAATTTAGGGAATCAGGAAACTTAAAAGAATGAAGTTCGCAATTACAGAGGCCCTGAACTGAGATAGTAGTAGGTTCCAGGAGGCCAGGGAAAGGAATAAATTCCAGAGGGTTTTAGAAGAGTCTAAAATATGTCATTCTGCTAATCTTGTTTCTTTTAAAAGTAGATTATATGAAAGGGAAAGAAGGACTGCTGATTTTTTATTTCAACAAAATGTTTAGGGAGCCCTGGGTTGGACTCCCCAGTGTGGCAAAACAAAACAAAGTGGTAACAAAATGCTATTCTTATAAAAATGATGGAGCAGAGTGAAGTGATTATTAGGTAGACTTGTAGCTCATTAACAAGTATACCTGGAAACAGTGGATTGCATGGCTATGCATCAGCTGGGAGGTAAGCATTTCATTCCATGCTGTCACTTTGTATTTGTGGTTTATTTTTCATCAAAATGGTCTTATGTCGACAAATTTACATGGGAGGTAAAATTAGAAATGTAAGGTAATGTGATGTTTGGCAGAGTATGCATTTCAGAGGTGAAAGTGGCCCTGTGGGGTTTGTGGAGGAGCCTGGTGGCAGAAATATTACTCATTTTGTTTAGAAAATCACAGTGCATATAAATAAAGGCATAATCCAATGTACAGTATATCCGTGACACTAACTTTTTTTAAAAAAAATAGATACGTAGAATATTTTAATGATGTAGATAGTAATTTTGGTTTAGGTAACATTCAGGAACCACTGAGCTCAAAAATTAAGAGAACACAGTTTTCCCCAAGTACAACATGGAGCACATATATAGTTTTCCCAACGAATTGATTTCCTATAGACTCTGTCCAAATAAACTTAGATTGTATCATTAGATACACATTATTATTATATCATTATTATAATCGATAGTAAGTATACTTGAGTATTTCTTGCATATTTGGAATTTACAAAACAATACCAAATAAATAAGCTGTGAGGGAGGGCAATTAAGAAACAAGTGCCCTAAAGTCTCCTTGGGGGAATCATGGTGGAAAGGTAGAGAAATGATGCTTTAAACAGTGTTGTGGGAGCTAAAATTGACAGTGTGAATAAGTGAAGATACCTGAAACAGTCCTCATTTACGACCAGTCACCCAAGGCACCATTGTATGGTGGGGACATTTCTTTACCTCTCCCTTCTCATCTTCTCCTGTTCAGAACCGTAGTCTCCAGCATTCCCAGAAAAGCCTCTACCACTGAGCTATACCCCCAGTCTAATGTTTCTTAATTTGTGTTTTAATGTGAGGAAAACAAATAAATAGGATTGAATTTCTTTGTTGATTTTATTTAACTCTAAACTCAGTGAGTCTGTAAAGTAGATATGACTGAGAAAAAGGTTAAAGTAACTTCAGGCTTCATTTATTAAAGAAAAAAAAGATTTAATACACAGTGTTGTGTTACACTACATATAAACTGGTTAGAATCTGATCTGGAAATGGGAAGAATTTGAGCAGCCAGAGGATGATTAGGCAGGTGAGAGGTCTCAAAACCATATTGAGAAATGTTCAACCAGAACAGCTTCTGTTGTATTGTTTAAAATACACCAACTACACGAATTTGTGGCTTGAATACACAATAATTAGACATAATTAAGTTGGACAATGCTGTGTAATTAATAAATCAATTAATTCTGTATTTGAGTATCTACTGTTTGCCAGATATCCATTTAGGCTCTGGAGACTTAGTACACAACAAATTAAGGGGACAAAGAAAGATGTAAAATATTGGAGGTACTGGAAATTTTAGTGAAGTTTACTGGAGCAAGTGTCATTGAGAAGGTGATTTTTAAAAATAAGCTTTGTTTTATAGTATAAGAAACATACTGAAAAGTACAAAAAGCATGTGTTACTTGGGATGAACTTTTACAAAGTAAATGTAGTTTTGTGGTCAGCACTCAGACTGAGAAACAATCTTTTTTTAAAAATTTTTCATTTGTTCTTTTTAGTTTTACATGACAGTAGAATGTATTCTGACATATTATACATACATGGAGTATAACTTCCCATTCTTGTGATTGTACAATATATGGAATTACACTGGTTGTGTATTCATATATAAGCATAGGAAAGTTATGTCCTATTCATTATACTGTCGTTCCTCTTCCCACCCCCCTCTCCTTCTCTTCATTCCCCTTTGTCTAATCCAAAGAAATTCTTTCCTTCCCTCCTCCTGCCCTTATGGTGTGTTAGCATTCGCATGTCAGAGAGAACTTTTGGCCTTTGGTTTTGTGGATTTGGCTTATTTCACTTAGCATGATAATCTCCATTTCCATCCATTTATTGACAAATGCCATAATTTCATTCTTCTTTATGACTGAGTAATGTTCCATTGTATACATATGCCACATTTTCTTTATCCATTCATCTTTTGAAGGGCACCTAGGTTGGTTCCATAGCTTAGTTATTATGAATTGAGCTCCTGTAAACATTGATGTTGTTGAGTCAATATGCTGATTTTAAGTCCTTTGGGTATGTGTTGAAGAGTGGGAAGACTGGGTCAAATGGTGGTTCCCCAAATTTCCTGAGGAATCTCTGCAGGTGGTAGAAATGGAGTTCCCCTTGGTGGAATGAACTGGCTGTAGTTCACGGATGGTTTCCCACACTGCTTTCTAGAGTGGTTACACCAATTTGCAGTCCCACAAGCAATGTATGAGTGTGCCTTTTCCCCCACATCTTCGTCAACATTTATTGTTGTTTGTATTCTTGATAATTGCCATTCTGACTGGAGTGAGATGCAATCTAAATATAGTTGTAATTTGCATTTCTCTAATTGCTAGAGATGTTGAACATTTTTTCATATGTTTGTTGATTGATTGCATTTCTTCTGTGAAATGTCTGTTCAGTTCCATTGCCCATTTATTGATTGGGTTATTGCTATTATTATTTAGTATTAAGTTTTTTGTATATCCTGCAGATAAATGCTCTGAGGTACAGGTGGCAGATTTTCTTCCATTCCATAGGCTTTCTCTTCATGTTCTTGTTTGTTTCCTTTGCTGTGAAGAAGCTTTTGAGTTTGATACCATCCCAGTTGTTTATTCTTGATTTTACTTCTTGTGCTTTAGGAATCTTATTGAGGAAGTTGGTTCCTGAGCTGACATGATGGAGATCTGGACCTACTTTTTCTTCTTGTAGGCGCAGGGTCTCTGATCTAATGGCTAGGTCCTTGATCCTCTTTGAGTTGAATAGTTAGTTTTGTTCAGGGTGAAAGATAGAGGATTAATTTCATTTTGCTACATATGGATTTTTATTTTTCCCAGCATCACTTGTTGAAGAGGTTGTCTTCAGTGTATGTTTTTGGCACCTTTGTCTAGTATGAGATAACCGTATTTGTGCAGGTTAGTCTCTGTGTCCTCTATTCTGTACCGTTGGTCTACCAGTCTGTTTTGGTGCCAATACCATCCTGTTTTTGTTACTATTGCTCTGTAGTATAGTTTAAGGTCTGATATAGTGATGCCACCTGTTTCACTCTTCCTGCTAAGGATTGCTTTAGCAATTCTTGGTCTCTTATTTTTCCAGATGAATTTCATGATGGCTTTTTCTATGTCTCTGAAGACTGTCATTGGAATGTTAATGAGAATTGCATTAAATCTGTATGTCACTTTTGGTAGTATGGCTTACTGATAATATTAAGAGAAACAGAATCTTAACTCACCCCTGGGAAGGCCTGGTTCCTTCCTCCTCCCAAAGCATTAGCTTAGTGTGTTTTTGAGCTCCATGTAAATGTAGCCCTGTGTATGATGGTCCTTTGTTTCTGACTTCTTTTACTTAACCTTGTGTTTGTGAGATTTAGCCATGCTTTTCCAAATATTTGTAGGTTTTTCATTTTTGTTGCTGTAGAATTACATTATATGACAATAATACTACGGTGTACCATTTTCCACCTATGCTTAATGGCTAGACTGCCTTCAACATTCTTGTATGTTTTTTTAGTAAAGTCATCTCTAGAGGAAATAATTAGGAGTGGAGTTGCTAGGCTATAGAGTATAGTGCACATTCACTTTGGTAGAGTGAAAGTTTTACAAAGTGGTTATATCAATTTATATGTACCAGTTTGCAGCATGTGAGAACTCCAAGTTCTTGTCAACATTTGGTATTGCCTGCCATTTGACTTTAGCTATTTTGGGTTGTGTGTGTACAAATGCTGCATTGCCAAAGACTAATGCATGTAAGTAGATTGTCATATTTGTTGGCCATTTTCATACCACTTTTTGGGATGATGGAAATGTTCTATATCTTCATTGTGGTTGGTGTTGCCTGCAAAACCATATGCAACTGTTGTAAATCATGGAAGCACTGTACCTTAAAAAGTGAATTTCACTGTTTGCAAATTATATCTCAGTTAATCTAATTATTAAATACCACTTTTCTTAATGATTTGTAGGAAGTTTTTGAAACTATATATTTTGCATGAGTCCTTTTTTGGATGTGTGCTTTGCAAGTATGTTCTACTTGCTGGCTGTCTCTTTTTTTGGCGGATGGGGTACCATGGATTGAACTCAGGGACACTCAACAGCTGAGCTGCATCCCACCCCTATTTTATATTTTATTTGGAGACAGGGTCTCACTGAGTTGTTAAGCACCTCACTTTTGCTGAGGCTGGTTTTGAACTCACGATCCTCTTACCTCAGCCTCCTGAGATGCTGGGATTACAGGTGTGTGCCCCCATGCCTGGCTGCTGGCTTTCTTTTACAACTTTCTTAATGTTATCCTGCTTAAGATAATTTTGCATGCTCCATGGCCACAAAGATAAAGATGGAATTTGAGTAACTTCCTGAAGAAGTAAGGTCACTCACTAGTCGTGCAGCTATCTGGGGAGACTCATTTTAGGCTAAGGAGACAGGAGGAGAAAAGACCATGTGGCCAGGACCCTAGAATGAAATGACGGGTAGCAGAGATGGGCTCAGAAAGGCCTAAAGGCAGCAGGTGGTCTCAAGACTGTGAGTCTCACTGAGAACTTTGGCTTTTCTTCTGAGTATGGTGGGACTCCTGGAGAGTTCTTAAGCAGAAGATTGACGTGGCTTACCTGATTTTTAACAGAATCACTAGGCTGCTGCATTGAGAATAGACTGCTGTGGCAGGGCTGAAGTAGGGAGGCCAGTTCTGAGTCTGTTGCAAAACTCCAAGAAATTGGTGATGGTGACTTGGACCTATTGGTGGTGAGAAATGAGGTGGTTGAGTATTAGGATTTTTGAGTGTAAAGCTGACAGGTGCTCATGGTTTGGAAGGTGAGGTGTGAAAGAGAGGCATTCAGGCATTCAGAACAGCACCTAATTTTTTTTTTTTGAATTTTTTTTTTTAGTTGTAGATAGACACAATACCTTTATTTATTTATTTATTTAGAGAGAAGGGAGAGAGAGAGAGAGAGAGAGAGAGAGAGAGAGAGAGAGAGAGAGAGAGAGAGAGAGAGAGAGAATTTTTTTAATATTTATTTTTTAGTTTTCGGTGGATACAACATCTTTGTTTGTATGTGGTGCTGAGGATCAAACCCGGACCGCATGCATGCCAGGCTAGCGCGCTACCGCTTGAGCCACATGCCCAGCTCCCTTTATTTTATTTATTTATATGTGGTGCTGAGGATTGAACCCAGGGCCTCACATGTGCTAGGTGAGTGCTCTACCACTGAGCCACAATCCCAGCCCTTATTTTTTGGTTTTCTTTTATTATTTGCATAAATGATTGGAAAGAGGGGCATTGGGATGTTGGAGAAAGGGAAGGTGCAGAAGATCTGGAGCAGTGGTACCTAGGTGTTTGCATTTCATGGATGTAATTAAAAAAAAATTCAACATGTTATAAAGAAAGGCCAGGCACAGTGGTGCATGCCTGTAATTCTAGTGGTTCAGGAGGCTAAGGCAGGAGGATTTCAAGTTTGAAGCCAGCCTCAGCAATTTAACAAGGCTGTGAGCAAACTAGTGAGACTCTGTCTCAAAATGAAAAATAGAAAGGGCTGGGGATATGGCTCAGTGGTAAAGGGCCCCTGGTTTTCCCCAGTACCCTCTCTTACCCCTCCCAAAAAGCTATTTGAATATTAAAAGAATAGGAAGTGTATAATGTTAAAATAAAGGGTAACCCTTTAAATTGGATAAACTTAGCTTTATGAAAAAATCAAGCATGTTTTTGTTCCCATTTTTCTGAGGACCCACAAATGCAGTTATTGTTTTGCAAACTGATTTTGGGAATCACTTTAGTATTTTTGTATCCTTTGATTTTGATACTATTAATAAATGAGCATCATATCCTTAAGCTTGCAGTAAGATTGAGTTTAGTCTGTAAGAAACAAAAACTTCAACATAGGCTGTGTGTCATTGCTAGCCTAGAAATACTTTAAAAGGCAGAGAGGGCCAGATGCATTGGAAGGACACATATGGTACACGTGTAATCATAGTAAAGCTTGATGCTCATTTTAGTAACTTCTTTGCTGACAGACTCAATGAAATGATTGTTTCCAAAATTTTGTTTTGGAGTATCCAAACTCTTAAGTTTTCTTTAGCATATTGATTTGACTTGTCCTTAGGGGAAAATATAGTTTTACGTTTTCACTTTTTGCTTTCCTCTTCTCCCCACCATCAGTGCTAAAGCTAAGTACACTGTAAAGCCTTTGATAACAGCAATCCAGAGCAGCAGGAGTGGGAGATGTGGTACATAGTAACAAAAGCAGAGCTGCTCTGAGTGCCCAGTGACCTAGAGCTTAGATGGCACTAACATTAGTAGGCTTGTCTTGAGTAACTCGGTTGAATCATACTTGGGCTTGCCATTGAATTAAACACCTACTTTCTATTTGGCAGAGCATTGAGATGCCTTCTGTATGAGTATCAGTGACACTAATTCACTTCAGAAGTGTGTAAATGATCTTTTAGAAAGTTTTGCCTTCGAGTATTACCTGAAAAATATTTTGTGCAGTTTGATAGCACAGAGTAATTTGATTACTCAGACACTGAATGTTCTTTGTAAGATTCTGCTTCAAAGAACAGTGTTATTAATAGCTGATTATTTTTTGCATTTTTGCCAACTGATTTTATGGCATTTAATGTCTTTATAGCAAAAAGAGAATTTTAACATGTATAATCACTCCTCGGTGTTTTCAGTCTGCTTTTGGTGTTGGGTAATAGTGTTGTATTTTAGATACCTGATGTGTCAGTGGTTTTAACATGACTATTGTCCCCTGAGGGATGGAGAAAATCAGTGAAAAGTTCACTGCTGCTTTGTGAATTAAGTTATGCCTTGGCACAGAGTGCTGATCATTTTGGCATTCACACTCAGCATTAGATCACCTTGCCTGCAATTTGGGAATGTTCCGAAAATGCTACCTAACTCTGCAGGATTCTCCATAAACTTGAACTGGTGTAGAAAATGATGTTTATTATATCCTGTTCTCAAATATTTTGCCAAATTACTGTCATCACACTCTTTATTGATAAAAAATTAGTTAGGCAAAAACCATTTTCTTCTCCCTGCAAGGCAGAAGGGAAATTTATGAAGCACTCTATATAAGGAAGGGTTCCAGTGTCAATGGTGGATGTGAGCCCTGGCTGGAGACCAGGAACTCTTGGCTGATAGTGGAGTGTTCTCTGTGGAGATGTTGGTTTCCATTTCACCTCTTACTATGTTGAAATAATGAAAAGAATATTGCTAGGTGTGTTGGTTTGGGTTTTAGTTACAGATAGGAAAATCCATGATTTATTGAGGGTGATAGCTAGTTTGGATAATCATCTAGAGGGCTGAAGAAAGAAACTGTAGACTGAGTTTCTGAGTCTTGTCAGTAGCACACAGTAGACCTGGCAAGGAGTTGCCAGGGTCAGAATTCCCAAATCAGGAAACCAGCAGTAGAATCTCCCCAACTCTTTGTTTTAGCACAGTGGGCGCTGCACACCTTGCCACCCTGCTGCTTCCATATGACTCTGTTCTGAAGGAGTTCCACATGTTGTGTCTGGGTAAAGGCACCTGATTTATACATCTGCCTGTACTGCAGGGCGAGGAAGGCAGGAAACATAAGCCTCCTGCTCCCAACTTGTTTATTTGCTTCCATTTTAAAATTCTGTATTGGGAAGGTGAACTTCACATAGTAGGAAACTGAAGTGAAAATGGAATGAAGATAATGCTGAATTCCATGAATATAACAATGCTCATTATAGTACTTATTTAAAATAATATAGTAATTTTAGTAATGGAATTGTAAGTAATCTAGGAATCAGTAATATAAAATTATATATTACTTTTTTTTTGTAGTACCAAGTATTGAACCTTTATACTTGTTATGTAGAATGATCTTTAACAAAGTTTTATACTGGGGAATAGTGTATAAAGTGCTGAAAACCCCAGTGGTTTCATGCTTGTATAACTTTAGAATTCTGTTAATCTAGTAAGATTGTATTGATAAAGAGACAAAGACAAGAACAGTTTTAGATTCTTTTGTAATTAGTAGATAACACTGCAAATCAAGACCCATTCTTGTGAATTTATTCCTTTGATCAGAGATCAGAAATTTTATCAGTGGGTCAGCATAAACTCATTACTGTTGTTAGAAGAATAAGTTAGTATGAATGTGTGATGGTGGGAGATAGCAGAGTTACAAAGCAAACTTAATATGTGGCTGATTGGCTAGCTGGCTTTCTTTCTTTCTGTACTGGAAATTAAGCCTCTGAATCACATCCCCAACCCTTTTTATTTTTGTTATTTTGAGACATGATATCCCTGAATTGCTTAGGGCCTGGCTTTGAACTCATGATCCTCCTCCCAAGTTGCTGGGATTACAGGTATATGCTACTGTGCCTGGGAAAATATGGTTGTTTTTCTAGAGTAAAAAAAATTAAATAATTAAAAAGATTTTTTTTTTTTTTTTGTGGTGCTGGAGATGGAACTCAGAACTTTGTGCATGCTGGCACTTTACCTGTGAGCCACATCATCAGCCCCTATAGGTTTTATTTATTTAATATAAACTTAGCTCTACAGGGGCCTTAGAAATCATGTAGTTAGTACCCTGATTTTATAGTTCAGGAAGCCAAAGCCCAGGAGGTGTAGTGATTTGCTCAAGACTGTTGTTGGTAGGTGGTAAGGCCTCCTGGTTTCCTGGTTGCACAGCCTGTTCTCCCTGCCCCCAGGGGAGTAGAACTTCTCCACACTGGGAGGAAGCCTCAATGCCTGCTGGAGCCCCACACTGAGAATTGAATCTGGATGTAATAGTCAGGATGTCTTAGTGGAGATGTTGGTTGGATAACACTGGTGGTCTTTTATGTAACAGATGAACACTTAGACATTTGTTCTTGAGTTTTGAGGAAAATGAATTGCAGAAGTAAGAGCTGTTCAAAACAACACTTGGGGGAAGCACACCGCACATGCCTAATTGAAGATGTAAGTTTTCCTTGGTAAAATGAGCTGCGTAGTACTTTTCTGTTTACTCTTCTGGGCGATTCATGAATTTGTTCAGACACAACTCTTTTGCTGAGGCTTTTGCCATTACATGCATAGTCAATAGTAGTTAAGAATTACTGGGGAATTTCAGCCCAGCTAACTTGGCATGTGCTTCACATCTTTGCTCCATGCTGCCTTTGCAGTGAGTCTTACTCTAGCCCTACCCTGCTTAATGTTGTAGCCCCCCTGCTCCTCATGCACTGCTGTCCTGCACTTTTTCTTTCTAATAGCAGTGTCTCTTATAAACATTGTGTATATATTCCCCAAATAATTTGTCTGTTAACTTTACTGCTTACTGTGTATCTCCTCCATTAAAATAGGAGCTTTTTGAAGGCAGAGACTGGTCAGTTTGTGCATTCCCAGCCTCAGGAATAAATAGTAGAGAATAAATATGTGTTAAATAAATGACTTGATAAAAGCAGCTCTTTTTTAGGATTTCTATAGTAAATTGACAGATTCTCATTTCCAGTGATTGTTTTATTCATTAATTTATTATGAATTGCAAACTCATCAGTTGGTGTGAACAGCATATAAATTGTGTGTGACTTGTGATGTCTAGTTTTCTGGGATCACTGTATTTGGCAATAAATAAAGAACTCAGATGTAAAACTCATTAACATGTGGAGTACTAAGTGATAAAAACACAAAGATTCTCAGATATAGATTTGAACACTTAGCTGCCTTTAAATATAATTGGTGTAAAAGACTTTCACTGTTAATATTGTGGCCACAAAAGTTGAATTTCAGAGTATGGGGTAATGGAGGAGCGAGGAGGGATGAGGAAGGAAGAGAGAGGGAAGCAGGAGGAATCTCTTGGTGAAATTGGAAGATACTTCAGCAGAGTCATCCCAATGTGCCAGTACACTTCTTTTTGTTAATTTAACCCTTTACAGATGAGCTAAAACATGAAAACACTTAAATGAAGATTAAGTCTATAATGTTTCAAAATTTTCATTTAGCTTAATTCAGTTCTGAGGCATTAAGATAGTTTACAAATGCTCATTTTTATTATTTAAAGATATATTTGACATTTAGTATTCAAGGGGGATAAAGGTGGTAAATGATATCTTAGAACGATGTTAAGAAACCTGGAAATTGCTGGTACAGTGGTGCATGCCTGTAATTCCAGTGGCTCCGGAGGCAGAGGCAGAGGCAGGAGGCAGGAGGATCATGAGTTCAAAGCCAGCCTTAACAAAAGTGAGGTGCTAAACAACTCAGTGAGACCCTATGTCTAAATAAAATACAAAATAGGCCTGGGGATGTGGCTCAGTGCCCCTGCATTGAGTTCCCAGTACCAAAGGGAGGGGAAGAAACTTGAAAATCAAATACATTTTTTATATGAACTTAAGTTCAAAGCCTAAATGACTTGCCTTTTCTCATGCAGCCAGTTAAAGGCAGAATTGATACTAATTCTATCACATATTTTCACTAAAGGATTCTTAATAGGAAAGGAGCATATAAGCCAGGAGATGACCTAGGGAACGATTATGAGTTTGTTTGGAGATCTGTGTTTTATCTGAAAATTTTCATTTAGTTAAGCTGAGTTTTAGGGCATTATGGTAAATACACAACTAGGCATAGAATGAGCAAATATAGATCATGTGCTTTTAGAACTGGAAGAGTGATTGCAACATCCCATTACCACTGCAGTACCCTCAGCTTTACAGATAAAATTAAACCAAAACCTCCTGACTGCCAACCTAGAGCACCTACTGTTAGATCTGTTATTGCAAAAGTTGTATTTTTCAGCATATTAAAATAGAGGTACACCTCAGGTGCATGACAAGCATCTCATTTAACAATATATTGCAAAAGAAACAATTTATAGAAAAGATTAAGAAGTGAAAACTTTTCAGGTGTCCCCAGCTGGAGGAGGAGGAGTACAGTGGGACTGTCTTTTGATCTGAATTTGCTTATGATAGACTTAGTTGCACCATATAGATATTTAATAAAATTCAAATGTACAAATGGTGTGCATTGTTCATATTTTAGTATCTGTATATGAAAGTTCCCTTGAAATGATCTCTTGGAAGTGGGTGGCGGTCACTGTGGCATAGGCAGTGGGTTTCCCTGTGTGACTAGCAGAGGAATCTCATGCAAAGCCATTACCAGGGGCCCATGGAGGTCCTTTTTCTGCTAAGCAGGTGAATGGTATGAAGCCTCTTAGAATTTTGAGAAAGAGCCTGCTGAGACATGAGCAGTTTTCAGATTGGGTCTGGAATCTTTGGGAACAGAGAGTAGCTACCCTTGAGCAGTTGGTTACTTGGAATCCTTATATTAATGTTAAAAGTCCTTGTCAGAATTTTTATTGTCTTGTGTTTTCAGCTTTTCCACTGATGTAAGGTTTTCAGTTTTAGCGGGCAGTAGTCTGGGTACTATTGCTTTACTGTCCTGATGTCATGCACCTGTGACCTTTATGAAGGCATGCTGTGGTGTGTTGTTTTCAGTTAAAGTCTGTGTCACACACTAGCTAGCTTACCAACTCTACGTGCATTTGTGGAAATATCCTGCAGATTGTAGTTACATCCTATCCTGGTAGAGCCATGTGTTTAGAAGTTCAGAGATACTATCTGTTGGCAGGTGTGTCTTGTCAAATGGTGAGTGCCCAGTAGGTGGGAAGAGGTGCAGTTGTGTTAAGGTAACTTGTCTGGAAGCCCCTGTTTCTCATTTAAGTTGTTATTGTAGCTTAGTATCCAAGAAAGCTGTTTGTCATTGTTTAGAAATCACAGCTCTGTGCTTGTCTGTCATGCCCAAGGCCCTGGGTTTGTTCTCCAGCATTGCACAGCACCACCACCAACCACCACCAGGAACCATAGCTCCAGAATTAGAGACAGCTTTAAAGTCCTTGAATTATTCTGAGAGTTTAGCTCTCATTATTTTTTATATCTTCTGGATTTGAAGTTTTGAAAAACTTGATGTAGTTTATTCAAATGATTGAAAGTTTTCCTGGTGAAGACTGACTTTGAGGCTGAAGAGAGCCCATATTCCTCTTTCATTTCTTTTAAGGTGTGGCAGTATGAGGGCAGAAGTCGGGCTAGAGTTTGAGCTAAAGCTGTGTGGAAACTTTGCCAGCCAGTTGGCTGACTCTGAATGGTAAGCCAGGAAGAACCACCCACGTTTTCCATTTTGGATTTGAATCACAGAAAACAGGTTTCTTGTAGAAACCATTTGGCATTAAAAAGTGTCTGGAAATTTTGTCTTTGATTAAATGAAATTTTATCTTGTGCATGTGTTTTAAATTAATTATTTTCTCCCTTTTAATCCA
Source organism: Ictidomys tridecemlineatus (assembly GCF_052094955.1). Taxonomy (NCBI): domain Eukaryota; kingdom Metazoa; phylum Chordata; class Mammalia; order Rodentia; family Sciuridae; genus Ictidomys; species Ictidomys tridecemlineatus. The sequence goes on from NC_135481.1 coordinate 94,243,548, forward strand.
TAGGTGAAATTTCATATTTGGCTTTCCTACAGTACTGACCGTAACCTAATTTCCAAGATTTTTATAAAGGTAGACTCAAAAGGACTATACTTTCAGGTAAGGATCTGATTTTACTTTATCTTGATAATAATAGCCAGTTTGGCAGAACTCTTAAGTTCTCAGATTTCTGGAATAGAAGTATAGGTGAATTTTTAAAAATGGTAGTAACTTGAATTCTCCAGACAGATTCTCATCTGTTTGATATTAGCTAAGAGGTATCAATGTGATTGACTACTTGAAACAATTAGAGAAACAGTATACAATGGCAATTAAAAAACACACACAGGCCTGGTGTGGTGGCATATGCCTGTAATTCCAGCGGCTCAGGAAGCTGAGGTAGGAGGAGTGCAAGTTCAAAAGCAGCCTTAGTAATGGAGAGGCACTAAGCAACTCAGTGAAACCCTACCTCTAAATAAAATACAAAATAGGGCTAGGTGTGTGGCTCAGTGGTTGCGAGCCCCTGAGTTCAATCCCTGGTACAAAAACAAACAAAAAACACCAAACACAAACACATATATTCATACTCATTTAAAATTGCTTTAAAACTGTTTTAAATTTTTTTTTTTAGTGTGAGAATCATCCTTTATTCTAATACCTGTCATCTATTGTCGCCTGATTGATTGACCAATCTATCATCCATTCATCCTTTCATCTATCTATCTCCTATTTATTTAAAGCTTAACAAATGGATGGTTTAAAAATAATTTCTCTACCTCTTTGGCATACCAAAGTACTGTAAACAGTTCTGGACACAAGGGGATTACAGAGAAAGATCTATGCTCAAATATTTTGGAATTAATAAGACTAGTATTTAGAAATGAATTTTCCCCACGTAGAAAGGTAATTTTGTACCAGAAACAATCAAACATCTCCCTCCCCATTAGTCCAGAAAACCACATTTTATAGAAAAAATTGTGCTGAGTTGGGATTGTTATCATGTTCCTGGATACAAGTGAAAACCTGTATCCAGTTTTTTAAATAATTGCTGAATTTATCTAAGTGATCATGAGATATTGATTCACTCACCAGTGTTTGTACTTCTATAGGAGAGCTACTTTTCAATTTTAGAGTATGTAAAGTTTAAAATTGTTGGGATCATTTGAAGGACAGTGGCAAATGAATGAAGTAGTCTAAAAGTTACTTTTCAATAATGCATTGTAGGATGACTCTTGTAGATACTGACTCTTGTAGACACTTCCTAATTATACACCAGTGAACAGAAATTAGTTTGCATAACTATAATATACCAACAAGGAGAGAGCCCAGTAGAGAGAAACTGGTTTGGAATTTAAAGCAAGATCCAGGTGACATGTGGATCTAATTTCTTTTCTATCCATCCCAAGATTGCCCTTACTCAGATCCTATAGTAACTTCTTACACTCTTCTTCTTGCTTCTTCACACTCCAGGGCCTCCCTGTCACCATAGCAGTAGTTCTCAAACTTTTTGGTCTTAGAAACTCTTTATATTGTTAAGTGATTGAGGACTTACGAGACCTTTTGTCTATGTCTGTTATATGTCCATCACAATTTACTTGTATTAGAAATTAAAATGGAGAATAATATCAGAATATATAAGTACATATGTGTTTGCTGCAGGGTGATGACACTGGCACAATCTTGGGGCTTCTGGAAAACATTGTACACTCATGAGAGAATGAGAGTGAAATAGCAAGTAACATTATTTTTGAATGTAAGATTTATCAAGGTCTTGTATACAGCAAGATCCACCTTTTTTAGTGTATAGTTCTGTGTGGATTTCAGTAAATGCACATGGTTGTATGACCACAATGAAAATATAGAACATTTCCATCTCCTCAGAATGTTCCCCTACCACAGAGCCAGTCCCCTCTAACTTATTTCTTGTCCCCATAGTTTTCCCTGTTCTGAATATCATATAGATGGAGTTATAATAGAGGTAGTATTTTGAATCTGGCTTCTTTCATTCACATAATGCAATTGAAATTTAATTGTGTTGTTATACCAATAATTTGTTCTTTTGTTATTGCCGGGACCTGTTCCATCATACTGCAGTTACCATCTGAAGGACATTTGGGTTGTTTCTAGTTTGGGGTGGTTATGTGTTTAGTATTATTATTAAAATAGTTTTGACCTTGCAGACCCTTCAAAGGGTCTCAAGAATTCCCTGGGGTCCTGAGGCTTCTCTGAGAACCTCTGGCCTGTAGCATATCATTTCTGTGTTGTCTTCTAGCCTGAGTGTGATGTGCTCGGTCTAGCTCAAGGGTCTCCTGCGCATGCCTTTCTAAACTTTCTTCCCACTGTTATGCCTACACTATTAATTCCTGAGGCTCTTTATCATCATGGCCATCCTTGTGCCATTGCTGTGCCTCTTCCCAGTGCTCTGCAGTAGTTCGAGGACTTGGTGGTTTCCCATCTTCTTGAGGATAATGTTTTCTCTCAGTCCTGACTGAGGACCTACCTGGCACACAGAAGATTTAGAATATTGTTTACTCATTCAAACACAATTCCTTTAGGTTATTTCACCAGACATTTGATTGTTTTTAATGGGCTTTTCCATATATGGTTACATTTTTACCCTTCATTTCAGCTCTGTGAACTGAAGGGATGTTGAGCAGCTTTTATTTTTACCAAATACAAGTCCTAAAGCTGTGGTCCTTAACCAAGTTGCATATTAATCAATGTCCTGATGCTCAGAACAATTAAATCCTAATTTCTGGAGGTCATGCCTGAGAATTTATATTTGTAAAAGCAGCATCGTTAAATCATAGAATCATTATTGCAGGTTATACCTTCAAGTCTTGATAGAGTACTCAAGACTGGAACGCAGGTCTTTTGAGTGCTGCTTTATTAGGGCCTTTCCCTCTGCGCTGTGAACTTTCATAGCCCAGAAGCAGTACACAGATTTAGACAGCCTTGGTTTACATGTTAGGCTTCTATGGAGACACCATAGCATTTAGACCTGAACACTGATTTTAGAATTAGAAGACCCATTTCTGGTTTGGCTTTGCATTCATTAACTATGGGTTAATAAATACTTGAATCTGTTTCACTTTTAAAGTAAAGATACTTCCTTAAATTCTAGAAGCCTTTTGTGGGGATAAAATTAGATAATGTGTTAAAGGAGTTTGTAAACTATAAACCTTACTTGTTTTCAGCCTGCTTTTCCATATATTTTTTTGACTAACTTTGCTTGAGGTTCATAAATTACACAAGTAAAATGTAAATACAGCCTTTCAGCAATAGTCAAAGAACACAATTATTTGAAGTTAAAACCTAGAGGTCACTGTTAGTTGTATACTTTCTATCCTTTGTGCATTTAAGTGAATAAATATGTGTGCATATAAAGAATTCTTTTGGACTGTCTTAACATATATAGAATCTGATTTTGTACTTTTGTTCCTTCTTTTTTTCTTAAGTAACAGCAGATCTTACAAATTCCATATTAGGATATTGTAAATCCCTCTAGTTCTTTTAGTAGTGGCATTTTTTTCATATAATCTCATATTGATGGACAGTTAGCTTGTTTCTATTTTTTTTTCAGATATTTTTTAGTTGTACATGGATGCAGTATCTTTGTTTGTTTACTTTTATGTGGTGCTGAGGATCGAACCCAGTGCCTCACACATGAGAGGCAAGTGCTTTACCACTGAGCCAAACCCCAGCCACCTCTATTTTTTATTTATAAAAATACTCTTATAGTTAAAGCTTTGTCCCAGGGTTTCATAAACTGACTTCCAGACCACTCACGTATAATCGAATCAAGCCTTTATTGAAGCACACAGGTGGCGGCTGACCAGAACATAAAGCTGTTCCCCTGATCAGCCCCGAACAATTGCAAGGGCACTCCTTATAAGCCTGAAAACCACAAAAGGGATGTTCGGGGGTCTAGGCCAATGCAAGCAAGCCAGGTTACAGAAGCGGGACAGTGTAGTCAAGCAGAGGGAAGCCTAACCAATCACAGTTAGCCCAGTCACCCCAGTTACAGAAAGAGAGCCCCGTTACCCTAGTTACAGAAATAATACCCCATTAGGTAGTTCCGTGTTCTTAAAGGTTTCTATAGCAAAAGGAAAAGAACATCTTGCTCCAGTCATGACTCTTCTACTTGGCATGGTTGTTTTACAGGATGAAGTCATAAAACAAAATGGAGTCACATTTGCTCCTACTACCACAATACTAATGAACTTTCTTAGCTCTTTCTTATTAAAACATTGATTAATTCTTACCAAAAGATTATGATGCATTCTGCTGTCATATATGTGGGTGTATATGTGTGTGTGTGTGTGTGTGTGTGTGTGTATATATATATATATATATATATATATATATATATACCTGTCCACAAAGTATACCAAAAAATAAAAAATAAAAAAAGATCAGTTTTGTTTCTAAGATATTGGGGAGTGAAGTAGTAAATGTCTTCTATCTGAAATCTTAGCCCTTTTATCTGCAGAAGAGAACTTAGACTTTTTAATTGTTATAAAACATACTAGACTTTTTCTGAGAGAACTTTTTCATAAATTTTTTGAATGTTTTATTGGTTTTATTTATATGGTACTCTTATTTCACTGTTTGGATAGACTTTTACAGACTGTGTGTATTGCTTAAGTGTACCTCTTTAGGGCTATGGTTGTGGCTCAGTGATAGAGTGCTCACCCAGTGTGGCACTGGGTTTGATCTTCAGCATCACATAAAAATAAATAAATATAATAAAGTTATTCTGTCTTTTTACAACTAAAAAAGAAATTTAAAAAGTGTACCTCTTGGGCTGGAGTTGTGGCTCAGTGGTAGAGCGCTTGCTGGCATGTATGAGGCCCTAGGTTTGATCCTCAGTAACCACATATAAGTAAATAAAATAAAAAGATCCATTGACAACTAAAAAATATTTAAAAAAGTGTATTTCTTTAAGTGTGATTATTATATGATTGCCTTTTAATAACCACAGCAAACCATGGTAGTGTCCACTTATGGTAGGCACTGTGCCAACAGTTTAGTATCTATGATCTTACTTCTTCCCAATAACCCAGTGAAATTGATGTTATTATCCAAATTAAGCACTTAGAAATGGAGATTTAGGTCAAATCTCTTGCCCAAGTTTAGATATGGATATAGGATCCAAAAATCTTGCTTCTAATTGGGATGCTAAACTATTTCCAAGGTTATACTGGATCAAAGATGGTATCTCATATCTTTTGTATCAAAGTTTCTTTAAAAAATTTTTTTTTAGTTGTAGGTGAACAAAATACCTTTATTTTATTTATTTTTATGTGGTGCTGAGGATCAAACCCAGTGCCTCACACATGACAGATGAGCACCCTACCAATGAGCCACAATTCCAGCACCAACATCACAGTTTCTTTTTAAATTACTTATATTTATATGTTTTACTAACAAGTAAAACTAGTAATAATTGAACAGATATAGGAAGAATCCATTCTCTGTAGATTTTGTATAAAGTATTTATAATAAAAGCAGTACACTACCATAAGATGATAAAAGCAAACACTACTTGCTGAACTTAATGATAAGAATGGAGGTTGAGAGTGAAAAGTGAGGAATTGATGTTGAGTTGTGTGTATTAACTAACCTTGATAAATGGTGCTGTTTCCTCACTGGTTAAGTAGTATAGATTAAATAGTTGACTTAACCAGTTGTCATCTCTAGTAACATAATGAAGAAGAAATTACATTTGACAATGGTAATCCAGATGAATTGCCAAGTGGAATTCTAGAACTATTTTCCTGTACTGTGAGTAATAAGGAAAACATTTCTGAAAGGGGTTATTGATGGCAAATGAAAGGTAAAAATGGTTCGTAGATGAAAGTGACACCAAGGCATCTCATAGAGTTTTCTAGGTTCATTGAAATGTCTGTTCATATTTTATTATAGACATCATTGAGTGTTTTCAGGAGCTATGGCTGATTATTTCTCAAAAATGATCACTGTCATTGGAATTCAGCAAAGAGAACTTTCACATATATTCTCTGTGTGTGCTTATGTCACATTTCACTTGAATGATAAAATAGTTTTAAGTGGTGTCATCTTCCTGACCCTTATTCGATTTCTTTAATGTGTCTTATACTTGAAATATGGTGGGTGAATGGCTGAAACGAATCTATTGGTAGAGTCTCAGACTTACTTGCTGAACTCCTTATTTTGTTAAGAGGTTAAGAAATACTTTTGGCTGATACAGGTTTGGTGATTGACAGGAGAGCACGAGTGTGCTGGCTCCCCTTCCTGTGAGGGCTTGTTAGTCTGGCACCACACAGGATGGGTCCCAGGAAGCACTGGGTGGTGTGACTTTAAGTCACTGCTGGTATGTGTAGATTCAAATCAAACCTAGGGCAGCCTTCTCTAAGGAATACATTTTAAAAAAATACTGTTTTATCTTTTTCTCTTATTTTTATATTCATAAGTTACTTAAATAGATCCAGAAATAGCATTGTACTTTGTCCCTTAAGTGAGGCTACTTTTTAAGATAACACTCTCTACCTTTTAGAAGAATTCACTTGCGTTTCCAGACTTTACAATCTAATATTTTTGTTGATGTCCTACATGAAAAATTTCAGTGTATGGAATTTGAATACTCACGTATAATTTGTGGCAGTGACTGAGAAGCATTGGGCAAGAAGTTTTTTCCTCCATCCTTGTGTGGACATCACATTCCTTAGCCTACTATTTGTTTTGTATCTGTGTTTTAGTGCAACCATAACAAGTTCATTCAAGTTGTGGTTGAACTGAGGTTAAGTGGTATTATGGTTGTTTGGCAAGATGTGGACATAAACACTTCTTCTTAAACACAGGATGGCCTGAGGTGACTGTATGTTCAATTGCATAATCACAGACTGTGCTACACAAACACAGGAGTGAGTACATGGGCCACATGCATCTTCAGGGAGAAATTGCCTCATACCCTGGAATCTAATTTTAAAAACAACTGTAGAGTTCCCTTGAGGGTTTTCTTAGACCAGTGTATATTGGAAATGGGCACATTTTTACTGTATTTTCTTCTCCTTCTCTCCTTCCTCCATCCCTTCCTGGTATTTTTGTCACTTGAAGGCTTTTTGCTGAAGTAATACCTCTAAAGTAATTCACCCTGTAAGGACTGTGTGGAGTGGAGAGTCATTCTACTTGAAATTACTAGTAATGTGCCCAGTCAAGGCCAACTCCTAGGTGTATGTAAGAAACAGGTCTTTGGAGCTCCTGAATAGTATTTAAAACGCTTAATGCTACTCTGGATAGCTGAAGAGCTGAACTAGAATGCCTGTGCTAGTAGGAAGAAGGGCCTGTGGGGGATACTCTGTATTTTTTAGAAAATGAGTATATTTGAAAAAAATTTTTTCTTGTTTATTTGCTGTTTGCGGTACTTAGAAGAAAATTGTATGTGTTTGATATAGGACTGTTTCTATAATCTTAACTTTTATTAAATGCATTTGTTAAAGGACTGACTTTTCAATGTATATTTATAATTGAATACATTTCTCGTATGTTTTATTCAAACTGATTTTGATGGTAAATTTCAGAGAAACCAAATGCAATTAAAAGTATTTTCTTGACAGTGATCATTATAGATTTTTATTTGAAATATTTGTTTTTTGTTTTAGCAAAATAATCAGATATCAGGTTTAAATAGTAAGTGAAATTGAAACACAAGGCTTGAGACAAAAAGAACCCCATGCTCTGCCTTTTCTACGTCTCTCCAGGGGCGACTATGTTTAAGCCGCCTTCTTGTTTTTTTTTTTTTTTTTTTTAAACCTGTTTCTTTTGGCATTTACTACCATCTAACTAAATAATATAACTTCTATAGCTTGCATTTTCTTTCTTTTTTTTGCAGTGCTGGAGATTGAACCCGGGACCTTGTGTATGCTAATATACCTATGTTTTCAACTGTAAATATTATCTTTTGATTTCTTTTCACAGGTGATGAGGATGTAGGCCCCCTCCACTTACCATTCTGTATCCTCCCAATGATAATTTCATCTAATTTTGGTTAAGTCAGCATTCTTTATCTACAGAATTATCATTTGAACACCGATAAGAGCAGATAAGAGCGGTCACAGAGGATTCAGTGATCATTTTGTCTTACTCTAACTTTTCTCCTCAGAGAAGGTACTTTGTCCTTAAGTGCTTAGCTTTCTACTTATCAAGCACTCATTTTTCTCTTGAGTTTTCTGATGGAATTCTAAATCTCAAATGGTAAAATATTCTTCAGCTCTGGTTTTCTTTTGGTGCCAGGATTCAGATCCAGCTGTGTCTAGACTGCTTGCTTTCTGGCTTCCACAGAGCTGCCATTGTGAGACAGCCACCATCTTGGAGAAGGCCTTGGACTTCTCCCTTTCTGGAATAAATGTTCTCTCTAAATATACATGTATATACTTCTTATATAAATTAGTATACTAGTGTATGTATTAGAATTAGTATATGTATTATATAAATATATACATCTGTGTGTATGTATCCTCATTTTCCCATGAGCGGGATTTAAAACAAATTTATTTTCTAATTACTAGTATGTAAGAACATATGTGATTTTTTTTTCCTGAATTTTGTGTCCTGCATTCTTGCTAAATTTATTTATTAGCTCTAGTAATTGTTTGTAGATTTTTCTGAAGTTCTTTATGTAAATGACTATATCATCTGTACTCTTCTTTCTTCCTGATCCTTATACCTTGTACTTATTTTTTTTGCCTTACTGCAATCACTAGAGAGTATAAAGTCAGAATTTTTGCCTTATGTTTCACCTCAGGAGCAAATAATTCTCTTCTTTACCTTTAAGTATTTTGTTAGCTTTAGTCCCCGCCCCACCTTGTTCATTAGTTCCAGGAAGTTCTTTATTCTTCCTGATTTGTGGGGTATTTTTTTAAAAAAATTATTATGAATAGTTCTTGTATTTTGTCAAATACCTTTTCTATATCTATTGAACTGATCCTGAGGGTTTTCCTCTTTGTTAATGTAGTGTATTACCTAGGTTGATTTTCAAGTATTGAACCAATCTTGCATTGGGTAAACTTTATTTATTCATGATGTATATTTTTACATCATGTATTTAATTTGCTAAAATTTTGTTAAGTTTTTGTTTCTATATTTGTGAGGGATAAGGGCTATAATTTTCACTTTTTGTAATCTCTATCAAGTTTTGTTATAGGCATTATGTTAACCTTATAAAATAGTTTGGGCAGTGATCCTTCTATTTCCTGAAAAAGTATGTATAATGTTGGTGTATTTCTTTTATGAATCTTGATAGAATTTACCAATAATCCAAAAGAATTACCAGTGAAACCATCTGGACTTTGAGCTTTCATTTTTGGAATACGTTTGATAACAGATTCAATTTCTTTAAAAAGATATATGGCTACTTAGATTATCTCTCTTCTTGTGTCAATTTTGATAAGTTGTATTTTTCAAGAAATTTGTACATTTCATAAAAGTTGAATTTGTTGGCATAAAGTTATTTTTTTCTTAAATATCTATGGGATCTCTAGAGGATTTTTGTTTTATCTATTTATTTTTCATTTCTAATATTAACGATTGATATTTTCTTTCTTTTTTTCTTGAATGGTCTTACTAGAAGCTTATCAGTGTTTCTGGTTATTTTAAAGTCCCAGACTTTGGCTTTGTTATTTTTTTTCTCTTGTCAGTTTATTAGCTATTTCAATGACTTCTTTATTTTTTTAATTTTTTGAATGCTTTGTTTCTTGTTTCTTAAGAACCTTAGGGGAGGGGCTGGAGTTGTTGCTCAGTGGCAGAGCACTTGCCTGGCATGTGTGAGGAACTGTGTTTGATTCTTAGTACCACATATACATAAGGTCCATTGATAACTTAGGAAAAAAAAAAAAGAACCTTAGGTGATTGTGGTAATCTTATTTTTTTAAATTTAACATTAAAAATTATAAAATTCCCTTTAAGCATTTGTTTTAGCTGCATCCCACAACACCCCCTAAGCTACACTTTCAGACCAGGGAATTTTCTTTTTGTTGCCTTTGGGCTCAAAGTATTTTCTAAGTTCTTTTTGACCTCTTTTGACTAGTGATCTCTTAAAGGTATATTGTTTAATTTATATACATTTGGGATTTAGCTAGATATCCTATCCTTGCTGGTTTCTAATTTAATTTTGTTGTGGTTGAAGAATATATTTTGTGGGGCTATAGTTCTTTTATATATACTGAGATTTATTTGTAGCACATCATATGATCTGTCTTGGTAAGAGTACTGTGGACATTTAAAAGGAATATATGTTCTCTATTGTTAGATTTTCTCTGAATGTTAGGTAAATGTAGTTGATAGTGTTGTTCAGATATGGATTTTCTTTTTTGTCTAATCTATCATTTACTGAGATGGGATATTGACATCTTCTATGAGTGTCTCATTGTCCTTTCTTCTATTAATTATGTTTGTTTTTGCTTCATGTATTTTGGAGCACAGACACACTCATAATTGCTGTGTCCTTATGATGAATTGTCCTTCTTATATGCAAATGAAATGTTCTTTTTCTCTGGTAATACTCTTTGTTTAAGAGTTAATTAGAAGCTCTGTGTGTGTGTGATGGTGCTGGTATTTCTCCTTTGCACAATCAGCATGGACCCTGCCTTGTCATTGGGAGTCTCCTTTTGATCTGGTCCCCCTAGTTTCCAACCTCACGCCTTGGCCTTGATTAGTACCTCAGTTTCATAGCCGGTCTTGAGTTGTGCCTCAGGAACAGACCTGCTTCTCCTGGGGACCTCCTCCCCACTGTCCTTGACAGGTTTCAGCTTTGTCTGGTTTGCTAAATCAATTTCCAGTTATGCATTGGTTTTCCTCTTTCACAAATTTTGTTGATGTGTCTTATATGTTTTTATCTTTTCTCTCATTTTTATGTTCTTTATTGTTATTTCTGTCTCAAAATAAAAACTAAGAAGGGCTGGGATATAGTTCTGTGGTGAAGTGTCCCTGGGTTCAATCCATAGTACCAAAGAAACCAAAAAAAACCCCCAAAACAGAAAAAAGATTTTTACTTTCTTTGTGCTTGGTTTGGTAGACATTAAATAGTAATTTAGACATTTTCAATTTTGTAGTTTTCATAGTATTGTCACTTTTTTGTTTTTGTTGTTGTGGAGCTAACAATCCCATGAAATGTTGTTATAGCCGATTAACTATTCTTTGTATTATGAGAATTTTTATTACTATATTATTTCAGGTATATTCATTTGAAAATGTACATATTAGGTTAGGCCTATTATATAGAATAGAAATTTCCTTGATCTAGGATTCAGATTCACTGAGTTATTACTATTTTAATCTGGGTGAGTCATGTATACACACTACCCCATTCTTTACCTGGAAATGGAAAATGTAAACTTTACGGTTGTTAAAGTCATTATCCTTTTGAGATAATAGGAAAGTGTTTCAAAAGTTATAAAGTAGAATATAACCTGTATAAGGTGATGTACTGACTGTTGTACTCTTGGGTAGTTAGGAATTGAGTTGTGTTTATGTTCTTTGGTAGTTGAGTTTGGCTGAATATTCTTTGTGGTGTAAAACTTGTTCTATGCTTTGAAGAACAATTTTTGTTTCATAACTCCTTCTTAGCCCAGGATTCAGTCCTGCATGAAGGTAGGATTGACAGCTGCCTAAATGCTGTTACTTAACGGCTGCCCAGGAATTTACAGACCTCAAAATTGTTCCATGTTCAACCAGGTATTTTGGAATATTTTCCAAAGATTCTTGTTAAGTGCCTGTGTTGTCACTGAAATTATGTCCTGAGATGTCATCTGGCTGTGGCATGCCAGCTCCATTTAGTGTATCAGGAGAACAGGACTTTAAGAAATAAGATACAGGTCAGTTAGGTGTTTTTTTTTTTTCTCTACAGGAGAGTTGAACAAATCTAAAATCTGTGCAGCGTCAGGGATGGTTTTGATAGCAATAGCTGTGAGCCTTGGTTAGTTAAGAAATGATCTCTAGTAAAGTCAGGATAATATGGCTATTCAGTTCTTTTAGATCCTGCCCTGCTTGATCTCTTAATCATTGCAGTACTTATATAGTTATCATCATATTCAAGCATGAAATGGATGGCCCTTGGAGACCAGAGATCTAAGTACCAGCAGCTTAGCAACACTTCTACTCATGCAAGCCTCTTAAAGTATGTTTCAGAAGTAAGAGAAAATGGAAGTTTTTCTACCCTTAATTGGAAAATCTAGGGGAAAATGGAAGGTTAGCAATTACTGTTACTAGCATAACACAGTTGGCATTTGGACAAAGTGTGAAGCTTTCATTGATATAACTTATTTAATTAGTTTGGAATTTCCTCCTCTCCCTTTAATGAATTGTGGTCACACATTAGAGATCTGTCTTATTTTTTTTTTTAACAACAGAAACTGTAGCTATATAACTAATATAACTGTGATCTTTTAAATTTGTTGACATAAGATATAAATAGCTTTAGTCCTTAAAAAAATCATGTGGGTTTTGGTTTTAGAAGCATTTCTTGATCTTACCTTTATTTACGATCTTCTTGGTCCTACAGATGTTTAAAATAGTCTTTATCATGAGGTAGCATTATTATTGAATTATTATTGAATTTGATACTTTGCTGATAACTGCAGTGTGATGATTTTAAAGTTTTCTGATACACTTTGTGTGTGCTGGTCAGGTTGCTTATTCCTAGTACCCCTGTCTCTCTGAATATATTTCTTTTATTTTTAAAATTTTTTTTGTAGTTGTAGATGGACAGAATGCTTTTATTTTATTTGTTAATTTTTATGTGGTCCTGAGGATCGAACCCAGTGCCTCTTACATGCTAGGCAAGCGCTTTGCCACTGAGCTCCAGCTCCAGCCCTCTGAATATATTTTTGATATGACAACCCTGCTTCCTTCCATGCCCAATTCCCTCTTTTGGAATTCACAACATTCATTGTGATACTCTGGGAGATAATTCCATGTACATATTCAATTTAATCACAGGGCAGCACTATTTGAATTCTACTTTATCTTTTCTGTTATTGTCAACCTTAATTTTTGAGGTTCTTTTAGAAAAGTCATCATTATTGTAAATAACTGTCTCTAAGTCCTTGAGTGTGCTTGATTGTCCCAGTGTTTCTTTTGTAGGAGTAGGCCAATCTGGGTTAACAATTCTTTCTGCTAACTAGTATTTTAATCAAGTAATTCTCAGCCATAATTTTATTATTGAGCTAAATCAGTGTTGGAGGTGAATGGTGATTCTAGGCCTAAATCTCTTCCAGTGGCTTTTACTATGGAGAGGGAGCACAAAAGTTAAGGATTCTGTGCAGTTTGGTATTGGCACTGGTATTGGGTGAGCCACACATTTGGGGTTGTTCTAGGCTAGAAAGCAGTAACCAGACAGTATAGGCTTTAGAACCCAGAGTAGCAATGAAAATGACATTGCTTATGGAGACTTTATCCCACCTTTTGTAAATATGTAACAGAAATTTACATTAGAACTTGCTCAGAGTATTAGAAGAAAAGGAAAGCAATATGTTTGTATAGCAGCAGTCCAGAGGTGACTCAGCTTTGGTCCAGAGGTGACAACTGTTGGTGCTGTCGTTCGTCCCTTTTCTTTAGGATTCACAAGCAATGAAACTATATAGTTACTCTCTGGGCTTTTCTCAGGGTGAGGGATTTTATTAGAATCACTTGATAGATGTTACAGCAATTTTAAAAGGTCTAATCTGTTCTTAATTAAAGGGGAGAATGTTTTAATTTATTGAGCAGCAAATACTGAGTGCTCATGTGTGAAAGGTACAGTGGGTCAGTTCTCTGGGGAAGACCAAGATGCTGTTCTTGCTCTAGACGAGTTAAAACTTTGTAGGGAAAATCCAATACCAAATCATAGTAGAAGAGTGTCCGAAGAGAGGCATAGTGGAATACTCTGGGAGTCTGGAGAAAGCCTGACTTCACAATTCCATGGTGAAGTAGGAGACTGAAGGTTTATTGGGGAGGTTGGTGTTTAAGCATTGCTGTACTGGATAGGGTTTGGACTTAAGGAAGAGTTCTTTAGAGTGAGGCACCGGCATGTGTTGGGCATAGGAACGTCAGACTTGCTACAGCGTCCAGCAAATATTTATTATTATTATTATTATTAGTAATAAAGCTAGTGTTTGTTGAATGTTTAAAAGGCTAATGATTGTTTTAAGGGCTTTTTTTTTTTTGTGGTCCTTGGAATTGAACCCAGAGACTTGTGTATGGGAGGCAAGCGCTTACTACTAAGCCACACCCAGAGCACTAAAGTGCTTATATTAGTTCTTCATAATAATAGCACATGACCCATATGAGGTAAATACTACTATCATCCTTATTTTTCAGATAAAGACATTGAAGTACAGATAGATTTAGAAACTTCCCTGAAGTTACATAGTAGGATTTGATCCCACAGTGGTTCCAGAGCATGCATTTCTACTCACTGTGCTATACTCTGGGAAATGTAGCAAAGCTACATGGAGGTTCATTTATGAATACCAGGATGGATAAAGTATTTTTTAAAAGTTGTTTTCTGTGAGGGTTTTAAACATATTCTCTTGTTTCTCCTAACATACCAGTTTTTCCTGCCTTTGGAATGCCTTTTCTATTGCACCTGGTGAATTTTTCCTCCTTCATTCATATGTTACCTTTTCTGTGAGGCTGTTTTGAGGCACCCAGGAAGAAGAGCACTCCTGTGGGTTCCCATGGCTTTGGCCAGTACTATGCCTTCAATACAACGTCCATTAGGTGATAGCATCAATATTTGCTTGTATATTTCCTCAGTCAGGCTGTGAATTCGTTCATTGAGTCCTTCTTGTGTCCCCAGTGTTGGCCACATACTTGTTCCTGAGTGAAGATATGAAAAATGTCACCAGAGTGAAAGGGAGGGCGATGAATTCTCAGATTTCATGCTGACTTATTTCTCTGCTTTCTTCTGAAGTAGCCGTTGAGATACCTGGAAAAGAGATAAAATTTATGCCATGATACTTTGGCTGATTGGAGTTTCTATAAGTTTTAAGGAGGGAGATTGTTGTGGCTTTGAGTGTAGCCTGGGCTTTGGGCTTGGCCTCACAGGGGTGTAACATTTGAGTTGGCATAAGGGATGGGGCACACCCAGCTGAGAGTGGCCTGAACCCTGGACCGAGGTGGGGTTCAACATGGAATGGCCTCTGGGCTTTCCTGCTACAGGCCTTTTCCAGCATAGAAAGTCCCTCCAAAGCTTTGATTTGAGTCATCAGATGCATGGTCAGTAAAGCATTTGCCATGTTGTGGTTTGAACTGAAGGTAAGTCATTAATACATACGAATATGAAATTCAAATGCTCAGGATGCCCTTTGGTGGTAAACTGCCCTGAAAAGTAGGCCCATTTGGTCTGAATTAAAATACCCTCCAGAAATTCTTTAAAATCTTGAAACCAAAAGTAACCTCACATTTAACTGACACGTCTTTTGTAATCAGCCTAGCTTGAGTTTCCCTTGATTGTCAGGAGGGACTTTTCAGTGTTGTTTAATCCACCTTCTTGCTCTTTATCTAGAAGCACCCTGACTGTGCTGTGGAGAATTAAGGTGTTGAGGGGAAGCAGGTTAATCAGGCTTGTGGAGGAGAGTGATAAAGGACTGTCATGATAAAGGAGTACGCTGGAATCCAGGAGAGGGTCTTTGTTAAGTAACATCTTCCAACAATCTTTTAAAGTGTCTTAGGTGCAATCCCAAGTACTAAAAAATGATGCCTTGAAACTACCTGTGTCTCAAATTAAAGGCTTCCTTCCTAAGAAGTTATGATTAAAATTGGCCCTTTTCTTCCCCAGCAGGGAAGACTCAGTCTTCCTCAATATGGTCAAGGTCATAGCTCCTGATTATTCTGTGAAGAACTAAAGAGAAGTAGGTGTAGGTATGGGCCCCACCCCAGGGTATTTTCTATATACTGTGGCTGGTTTTTAGTTCCTTCACTACTGATTACCAAAGAATTTAATACTGTAGATGGTGACACGTAAACTCTATGACAGTGTCGGGGCTTAGTCTTGTTCCATGTTAAATTCCCAGGGTCTAAAATAGCACTGTCCAGTAGAAATGGAATGTGAGCCTCTATATAGTTTTAATTTTCTAGTTGCTATATTAAGAGAAAGTAAAAAGAAGTGAAATTATTGTTAATAATATCTTTTATTGAATTCTGTATATCTACAACATTGTCATCTTTATATGTAATCAATATAAAAATATATAGATATTTCACATTCTTTTTTCATTTTAAGTCTTCAAAATCTAGTGTATATTTACAGCATGTCTCAGTTGCTGAAGGAAGGAAGAAAAATAGGGAGAGAAGGAGGAAAGGAAAGAAGGGAAGAAGAAAATGGTATGACTTCAAAGGTGAATGAAGAAAGGAATGCTATTTTGTTTTAGAGTGAGCTAGTGGTTCCTAAGTAGAACAGTGGCTGAATATATCTTACATTTTTAATTTAAACTTGTTTCTAAATGTCTTATCTAACTCCAAGGACACTGGTTTAGATAGGTCAAGGTGTGCTGTCCATAGTCTATAGGTACAATAGCTGAGGTTTAGCTAGGTTTAGGGTGTGGTTAAGCGGGATGCAAATGTGAGGCTTTGGACTTCCAGTCTGGTACTTTCTTTTCACTACTGTGTATCTTCTCATTTGTTTCACTTGGCTGTGGTCCTCTTTCCTGTGGACAGTATGTGGCTCTTACATATGGACAGATATTAATAGATAGACTGAATAATTATTGTTAACACAGAGTTACTTCCAAAATAGCTAAGGAAGCCAGAAGTGGTCCTTGGATCTTCAGAATTACAGAAAGTTCAGAAAAGTTTGGCAAATAGAAAAACTTGTGAGAAGGTATGCACATGTGCTTCTCTGTAACCATTTTACCTCTGAGTAGTGGCTCTCTTGCAGGGATTTGTCATGAATTCTGTCTGGTATGTGCGACAATGTCTTGTTTCTTACACATAAAGGAACTACTTAACCAGTTTAACCTTTAGTGCTTCAGTTACTGGATTCTACAGCTTTCTTATTTCTTGAGCCATTAAGATGATTGGCTTTATTGTGCTTAATATTTAACTTTTTTTAAAATTGTAGATGGGCCCAATACCTTTATTTTATTTATTTATTTTTATGCAATGCTGAGGATCAAACTCAGTGCCTCATGCAGGCTAGGCACATGCCCTACCACTGATCTATAATTCCAGCCCTGTGATTTACATTTAAATAAAAATTCAAAACAGGAGCTGGGGTTGTGGCTCAGTGGTGGAGTGCTCACCTAGCATGTGTGAGGCACTGGTTTGATCCTCAGCATCATATAGAAATAAATAAAATAAAGATATTATGGTCATCTCCAACTAAAAATTATTATTATTATTTTTTTTTTAAAGAGAGAGTGAGAGAGGAGAGAGAGAGAGAGAGAGAGAGAGAGAGAGAGAGAGAGAGAGAGAGAGAGAGAGAGAATTTTTAATGTTTTATTGTTTAGTTCTCGGCGGACACAACATCTTTGTTGGTATGTGGTGCTGAGGATCGAACCCGGGCCGCACGCATGCCAGGCGAGCGCGCTACCGTTTGAGCCACATCCCCAGCCCTAAAAATTATTTTTTAAAAAATTCAAAATGATTCTTTTGGTCTGATTCAATTTGCTATGGTTAAAAGGCTAAAGATGAATCAAAATTAATTCCTGGAGTATCAGTATGATACGAAAACACTGCAATTTAGCATCCTTTTGGTTGAAACCAAGAGAGATTCCTCTGCAGAGCAAGGTGTGTTAATTGAGTTATCAGTACATAGCACAAACTTGATACAAGTGCTCAAATATTTGAATTTGTGAGAAATAACTCTGGTTTTCAGAAAATGGCATTTATTGAGAAAAAGACAAGCTTAAAATATAGTTTTAAGCTTTCCCTAAGTCAGTAGATATTGTAAAATATTTTGTTCAGTAATACTCTTTTGGGGAATGTACCACAAACTTGAAAAAGTAATGCAAGGTCTTTGTCATTGCAGAATCCATGCCTAGATTTGAATTGATCCAAGTTGTAAGCAAAGAATTTAATTTCAGTTTATCTTGCATATTTGGGAACTCAGTCACAAGGAATTATGTACAAAACCACATAAATACATTATCTACTGGCTGCACTAGGGATTTAAGAGTGAGCAGCTCCTACACATATTTTAGCTCTTCTTTTCATGGCATGAGGAATGTTGTGAAAGCATGTAAATGTAATTCTAAAGTAACTGAAATTTAACCCCTTTATTGCCAAATTCCAGATTTTAAGGCACTTTTGGTGGCCTGAAAATCACACTAGCTTTTTTTTTTTTTTTTTAAATCCTAATATGGTAACTTAGAATCTTTTTGATGGGGTGATTGTGCTGTGGTCCTTCCTTCAGAAAGCAGTGGAAGTTTGAGTACATTAAGCTACATGGTGACAGTGTTTCTCAACCCTGGCTGAACTCCAGAATCACCTGTGGAGTTTTAGGATGTTAAAGCTGCCCAAACTCATTTGTTTTAAATCTCCCAGTGCTACCTGTATTGCAGCCAGGCTTCACATTCTTGTTGAATAGCTTTCTGAGACTTCTACATTCTGTAATCAGTGTGTCATTTTTTAAAAAAATTGCCTTACTTGTATATTGATGGTGATTTATGAATCTCCAAAATATTCAGAAAAAAATTGTTTCACAGACAGGAAGTCTTGGGTTGGCTTCTTGCAGGAAGTCCTGAGAGAACAGGCCTCAGACAACTAGTAGTTGTGTAGAGATGGTGATAGCTGGAAGAAGAGGTTGGGTAGATGGTGGTAGCTGAAAAGAAGAGGAAAAGGGTAGGCCAAAGCTCAGGGCCTGTAAGAAGAAAGAAAGCCAGGAATAGTGGCACACATCTTTAATATTCTAGTTGCTTGGAAGGCTGATGCAGAAGGATTACGAGTTGAAAGTTAACCTGGGAAACTTAACCACACACTGCCTTGCACTGGCATGGTGTAGCATGGCATGGCATGGCAGGGGATTCAGCACAGTGCTTGCCTGATATGCAGGATGCCCTAGATTCAGTCCTTGTTACCACCCCGCCCCCTGCCACACACACAAAGAAGAAAGAAAGATAAGCTCTACAAGGAGTCTGTTTGACATGGCTCAGTGAGTTATGGGTTTAACTATCTGGAAACTATGCATTTCTCCATATTTTATACTGTTTTGAATCATGTTTATTAATATTATGTGCACTTGTCTGTGCATGGTTTCCATTTTGGTTTTGGTGTCCCGCTATTTTCTTTGGTTTTAGTATTTAGTTGAAACATCATTGAGGTCTCTGATGGGATGCCTGTCCCCCATACCTTTCCTCTTAGAGGGTTCCATAGCATGTTTGTTTTATTGCTGCTATAACATTGATAATGTATTGATTGCTTCATGTAATTTTTTATGTAAATATCTAATTTTTCATCTAATATTACTGAATTCTTCCTTTAAATGGGCATTATACTAAGACCTCAAAATATAGTGATGAGGAAAAGGAAATTAAAAACAAAAAGCATTTGTAGTGTCTGCAACTAGTATTATTGGTTTGTGACTGGGGAGATGCAAATATTATTCAATCACACAAACAAATATTATGACTGTGGTAAGAGATTGATGGAGAGGCAAATGGTGCTTTTGAGAGCACTCAAAGGAACAAGGACCAGGTGCTTCTTTTAATTCCGATTTAAAGTGGTTCAGGTCTTGGGCTTCTGTAAAATTAATTCAACCAAGAAGTACAATGTTCTACTCAGTGAGCCTAATGTGCCTGCAGGGCTCTTCTGTGTTTGGAGAGCATTGGGGTACTTTCCTTCGACCTCTGATGAACTAGAGTACATTCCAAAGATATGTACATTCCAACCATGGTGGAGAATGTTTTAGAAAAGATTTTGAGTGATACCTAGCTAAGAACACTGTAGCAAGTGATTCTGAGGAAAAGCATTTTTGTTGTCCACTGTGTGGCGGTATGTATAGTCCAAGTGTATTGGAAGGATTCCTGCAAATAGTTGGAAAGTGAGCCAGAGCCACTGGTTCCCTTTACATTCTAGGTTCCTGGAGTTTCTGGCTTTTTAAGAATCCTGAAGCCAATGGATATCAGATGGATACCCAGAGGACTCTGAGGATTATTTATAGCCTTTGTGTGGATGAAGAGTGTCCATTCATTATTCTTCCTGTGACCCCTCTAATCTCAACCTTTCAGGCAAGAGAAGGTCAGAGAGTCTGTCACGCGACCAGCGCGAGCTTCATAAAAGAAGGTTCGGTGCATAAGAAATTGCTAGTGAGTTTTAAATTAAAGAGACAGACTCTCATTACCTTTAACCCCAGCTCCGAGATGGCTTCTCCTAGCTCCCGCCTCCAGCCGCCTAATGTGGTGGCGAGGTTTACAGCAGAGACTATCGAGAGAGGGAGAGCATGCCAGGGAGTGAGCTTTTATTGGGGAACAAAAAATTCAAGGGAAAATTCTATCTAATGAAGGTTAAGGGGGGCAGCATCTCAAGGTCAGGGCTGGCGATTGGGTCTTCAGGTCAGTGGCCATGCACGCCTCTGCACAGACAAGCCCTCGGACCTGGGAAAGGGTGGGGAATGCTTTTTAATGCTATGTTTTAAGTGCCTCTCACCCAGCCAGGGAGGTAACTCAGATCACGTGCGAAGATAGCCTTCCACAAAAGAGGCCTAAGGATCCCAGAGAAAGATACCTGGTGTTCAGGCTTCACTGCAGGCAGACACTCAAGTTCTCTCTACCCGTAGAAGGAAGTCCGAGCACTGTTAAGATGGCAGAAGGCCCTTCTTCATGTGGCTTCGTCCTTCACCACTGACTCCTCTTTCATCACTTTCTCTTAGCGACACTTGTTTGTTCCTATGGTATGGAAGAATTCTTCATGATGTGAATTCTTGCCCTTCAGGGTTCTGCCCATTTCTTCACCTCAAATACTCTCTATTGCTGAATAAATTCTTATAGCTTAGAAGTTAACAGTTATTTTTTCTGGATTTCTAGAGTTAGTTACTTCATGGCATATATGTCTGGTTTAGTTCTATTAAAATTATTTAGTTGTTTAGCTTGCTTCTTCTAGACTATAAAATCCTTGAAGACAGTTTATTCTTTTTGGCTTTTTAGTTACTAAAAACATTCAATAAATAGCACATTCAATAATTTTTGAGGGAATGAATGTAATTATCATTTGCCTTACCAGAGTTATAATTTCCTATAGCTGGGTGTGGTGGCACATGCATGTAATCCCAGTGGCTCAGGAGGCTGAGGCAGGAGGATTGTGAATTCAAAGCCAGCCTCAGCAATTTACTGAGGCCTTAAGCAACTCAGTGAGACCCTCTCTGTAAATATAATATGTATTAAAAAAAGGGTTGGGGATATTGTGCTCAGTGGTTAAGCACTCCTGGGTTCAATCCCTGGTTAAAAAAAAAATTCCTATGGCTTTTGATTTGGAATTTACATAGGATGCATAGTTGAACTTTTTGGTCAATTGGTTAAAACCTTTGAGAAATCACCAGTGCAGTTGCACATACTTAATAGTCCCAGCTACTTGGAAGACTGAGACGGGAGGGTGTCTTTAGCACAGGAGTTCAGAGCCAGACTGGGCAACATAGTGAGACCTCTTCTGAAAAATAGACAAATAAAATAAAAAGTCCTTTGAGAAGTATAGAAGTAAAGTTTTCTTGACTCCTTTTTTTAAAAATGCCAACAGTGATGATGTCATTATATAATGAGGCATTCCTAGTTTTCTCAAGACTACTTTGAATTTTAGGTTACCTTCTTTTATAACTCCTTAACAATTATCAGATTATTGTAAACACCTTTTCAAGAAGAAACACACTTTAAGACTCAAAGGGTGAAGTGAGGCCAAAAAGAACAATTGAAAAATCATCACTTTTTAGGTAATTGTGTTAAAGAAGTGATGAGCATTTATAGAAAGATTTGGGAGTGAAGAAAATTCATAGGGTGAGATGTTCCAAGTTAAATCAAATGTATACCCCGAACAACTTAACAAAGATTGTGTTCTAATGCTGTGGAGCTCATAGTCTGCAAAAGCTTATCTACAAAATGTTATCAGACCACACACATGCCAGCAGAGTTTGCTTTAATAAGAACTTTGTAGTTCCGCAATACCATTTGGCTGGGTTTCCAGGGCCACTCAGACCCTGGGAAATCTGATGTGCTTTAACAGAATTTTCTACTAGACAGTCAATTGTTAACATGCAATGAGAAATGTATTTCCAGATAAGTATTCTATAGTGAAATAAGCACATCTTGTTCCCCACTGGGTTGATTACTGGGGCAGCATTATGTCTTCTTAAACCTTCCTGGTGTGATAGGGTATCAGGTATCAGAACTGGCCAAGGCGGGTGAAGCATGGAAACTGATCAGATACTCCTGTATGTGGGTTGAAGACTTGCCCAAGTTTTGTTCTTTGTCAGCTGCCAACATATCATCCTAGATCTCTTCAGGGAGTTGTTCTACTGGACACTAATCCTTTTTCTCATAGTTTCTGGACAATTTTGATCAAAATTGAATGTGTTTCCCTACTACCCTAGCTTTAGTTAGTTCCTCCATTCAAATGGAAGTGTTCATTTCCAAATAACTGGAACTCCCTGTTACTATTATTTTGTAGATAGGGACAAAAAGTTTTCAGGATACTGTATCTTATTAGTCTCTCTTTCCATCATTGTACTTTCTGGACTTGGTGGATGATATTCAGATTTTTGTTTATGAGAAAAAAACCATCTTGCTTGAGAAACTTTCTTTGGTTTGACTATCTCCTTCTGCCCAGAACTTTTCTATTTTCTAGTCTTCTGGTGATGTACATCCTTTGTGAAATGTTCATTTAAAATTAGCAGTGAATAAAATGACCTCATCCAAAAGAATCCTGTTTGAATTAAGTGAAATGGATTCATATTGCAAAAAGCATTTGGGATATTCCTGAAGTTTATAGTTGAATAATGTGTTCATATCACCCTGTACAGATAAATTTAAGGTGACCTGCTATTGATTTCACCTGATGAATAAGCAGTAAGGAGAAAGATAATTAAAATAATTTGTGTGATTAATTTACTATTAACTTGAAGAAACTGAATTAAAGCTTATTCAAAAATTCTTTTTACTCTTTTGATTGTGAATAAGAAGTTTGGAGGTTTTGGTCATGTTTTATAATTGGACTGTTTTGTGTTTGATGCTATTGAAGTAAGAGAAAATGTATATGGGTATAATTATAGCCATATCTGTGGTTGTCTTGTTTTTTTTTGCTGTGAAATCTAGAGAGGGCTCTTCAGAAGTTTTTCTTTAAGGAATATCCTTGATGATCCATAATTTCATTAGGTCAATAACATACACTTCAAATACTATCAAGACACTAGCTTTGACTTATTAGCAAGAAAAATGTGTACCATTTTGGTGAGTGTGCTATTGTCAAGTACATAGCACATACTGGTGGTTGTTTTGTGTTTCATTGGATGAACAGTGATCAGCCTCTGTGAGTTTACACAGGATTATCCTGTGATTGCTGGTGCCTCTAACATAGTGTGTTGACTGGGCCTTTGGATCAGTGGTTAAAGATGACTCAAGAGCTGGTCCCACTGTGGATTACACAGAGATACCACCCTCTGATGACCCCTCCTTGAACTTCATCTTTAAGACCAAGACTGTGTCAGTGCACTGGGTTGTTTCTGTGACTTAGTACATGGAAGAATTTGTATTAATTAAGTACTAATTATGTGCCAGGTGTTTGCTAGGTACTCTATTATTTTAGATAAGGCTTTGCACAACTTCAAGATTAAGAAATGAGTGTGCACATTTCAGTCACAGAGTAGTAACCTATCCAAGGAATGTAAGTCTGATTGTGTTTCCATCCAGGTCTGAAACTAGAGCCCTGATTTTTCCATTTCACTGTGATATCCTTCTCCTTACATAAGGGACATAGTGGTGTGAAAATATTTCTTATTTCCTTTCTTTATTTTATTTACTTTTATGTGGTCCTGAGGATTGAACCCAGTGCCTCACACGTGCTAGGCAAGCGCTCTACCACTGAGCCACACCTAGCCTATTTATTCTCTCTTTTCTAAAGTGTCGGTATCTTCTCCAGAATACTTGGGTCAGAGCAGCATTATTAAAATATATCCATTAACTGGCTATATGTGGTGGTGCATGCATTTAATCTCAGCTACTCAGGAGGCTCATACAGGAAGATCCTAAGTTTGAGGTCAGCCAGGGTAATTTAGGGAGACCCTGTCTCAAAATAAAAAAATGAGAAGGGCTGGAGATGTAGCTCAGTTCTTTCCTGACATGTGTAGGCTGGGGGGAAGTGTTAGTTTCTTTTGCCCCACTCCTTTTAACCTAATTACTATGCCTCTGAGCAATGGTTGTCTCGTTTGTTCATTTAGGTTTGTACTTTGAATTATGGACTTGGGTTTGTGTGTTTTTCTCAGTTCAAATTAGTTTGTTAATCTTTAGAAACTTGCATGCTCCACCAATAAATTTGGTTTAAGTGACCAGTTATTTTAGTTTCGAGTATTATGAAGGTAGTATGGTTAAAAATGGTATAAGATTTTTTAAAAAATTATTATCTTCTTAGCTCTTGTATTTGGCATTAACCCTAATAACGTTGTGAATGCATGATTTTGTATTGCTTTGTAAGTACAAGTTACCACCTTACCTTACATGTGTCATTTAAAAAGATTTACTGTACTTAAAAATGTGATATAACGATGTTAATGCTAAAACTCATTAACAGGAGCATTCAAATTAGATTCTGTTGTGTAAATGCTCTTCAGATGAAGAATTTTGAGTGAGTTCACTTGTGGAATGTTTTTTTCTGCATATTATCTTTTGACTAAATTATTTTCCAACAAATTTTAAAGGTAAACTACAACCACAAATATCAAAGTCCCCATTTAGAGCTGCATTGCTTTTTGGTCCCTGTGTGACTAATGGATAGTTTCTGACTGTGTTGAAAATGATCTTTAATAACTTCAAAGTTCAGTTAAATGTAACCTTGAGAGAACTATTGTTTTTGAGAATGGTGTAATTATTCATTTTAAGGTGGTGCATTTTCTTACTTAGACAAGCTGCAGCCTGATTTCTGCTGTTTCTTAATTTAGTGGCTTTCCTCTCTTAGACTTTTTTTCACAAAACTGTAGAAGTTTCTTTGGGACAAATAAAATATATGTGTTTGTGCATGTATATGTACATACATAACTATGATGATCCCTAATAAACATTTTGGTATAGTTCCTCATTGCCTGCTAGTCTAATCC
Organism: Ictidomys tridecemlineatus; assembly: GCF_052094955.1. Classification (NCBI taxonomy): domain Eukaryota; kingdom Metazoa; phylum Chordata; class Mammalia; order Rodentia; family Sciuridae; genus Ictidomys; species Ictidomys tridecemlineatus. The sequence continues at coordinate 94,268,770 of NC_135481.1, forward strand.
TTTTAGCAGGTGGTTAAAAAAAACTTTGTGGTTCCAGCCTTCCAACACCCACATCCTTTTCTTGTCCTTGCTGTTGGTTCCAGCAGATGAAACTACTTGCTTTCCAATTTGTGCTTTATTGACATTATTTGCTAAGTGCAATGTTCAGACTTAGTTTTCCTCAGGCACCCTTTTATAATCACAAAACATACTTTTTCATCTATTTGTATGATTTATATATGCATGTGACAGTGTTTCTGAAGTGTATGAAGTGGCACAGTTTGTTTGCTTTTAATTGATCCTTATAAGGTATGACAAATTCCTACATGGATCCCCCTACCCCAAAGGCTTATGGTCTAAGTGGAATTAAAATATCTAAAATTTAATTGCAGTTCTTTAGATTAATTTGCTGAAGGTTATTATTTTTCAATTTAGTATTTGAAAGTTCTGAACTATTTATGTATATAAAATTAAGTTTTCAAACTCATCAGTAAGAATTATAGCAGGTTCTTTTGCATTAATATTCTCCTTTATACTTCAATTGCCTCATAAAAATACAAATCCTCCAAGTTTCATCTGTATGTTTCCATGTTTGAAAATTAGTGTTCACACATCAGTAATACCTCTGAACAATATACCTTGTTTAGATAACTGACACTCTTGGGATGCTAAGTTTTGTTGGTCTTCTTTGTAATCAAGTAATGATTGATTCCACATAAGTTCACTGATTTCAGAAATGATCTTGAAGTCGGCATCAGCTCCCCAGCTTTCTGAAGGTGGGGGTCAACACTGGATGACAGACATTGAAGGGATGTTAAGGCCAATGCAGAACTTCCTTGCTTTACTTCTCTATCTCTTGTAGCTCTCAACAGAACATTTCCATGCCACATTTTAGAGTTAAAATGTTTCTTTGGGTGGTTTGATGTCACTCACACCCATGTACACTGCAGCCTTTTCTGTCTTTATTCTTTCTGGTTCCTCCTCCAAATTGCTTTTCCTTAGTTCTCTTTGTTGCCAGCTGGAATTTAACTTGGTGTTCTCCCATAGTCAATTTGAGTTGATTTTCTTTCTTTCTTTCTTTCTTTTTTTTTTTTTTTAAACACGATGTTCTTTTGCATTCCTTGAAGTTGTGCCTACCTGCACTTTGATTATTTCCTGCTTTTTATATATCATTCCCTGTGAGTTAGGTTGTAAACTTTTTGAAAGGAAGATCAGTGTCATTGTGATCTTTGGAGATTCACATTTTCTTGCTCAATGCCTTATGTCCAAGAGATGTTCAAGAAGTATTTGAATAAACATAAACACTTGCTCTTGGATTAAGAAAGAGGGTACAGATGGATCTCAGTTTTTATTGAGGCTGTGGCAGGTATAGCACTCAACTTTTGAGAACAAGGAAAGGCCTTGTTGTTAGGTCTGGCCACCCCCTGATGCTCATAATGTGTTCTTTTATGCATATTCAAGTCTTGCTTCAGTTAGGAACTTCTGCTTTTCTAGTTTTGTCATCAACTGTGTGTTTCTTAAATTCTAGTGAAGAGAAGAGAGAAACAGTTGATTATCTGGTTGCATTATCCACCCATCTGTTTCCTGCATATGACAGTAATTTCCACTTAGTGCCTTTTACCCGTGTAGTCAAAATCATCATTCAAATGCAGATTCTGGTTCTTCAGTGTGAAGAATGTTAAGATTCCACTTTTTAAAGGTCTGTTTTATATTTTAGGCCATGAGCTTGCCATTAATGTATATCTTCTTGTCACATTAGTACTAAAGTGGCTTTTCTGGTATGAAGAGGAGGTGGCACACTTTGTAAGGTGTCTGAAGATCCTGTATTTTCCTCCAAGGCGCCAGGACAATGGGTTCTGGAAATGTGTCAATTCAAGAGACAAACCTGATTATTTTCATTTTAAAATGGTTCAAAGCATTCACATAAAACATTTCAAGTGAATTATGCCATTTTGGCATTATTACACGAAGAGTTAAATTAAAAAAAAATCCTTTCATCTAGTAGTTTTAATACGTCTTTTCAAAGATGATATGTATAGCAAAACAGCCTTGGAAAATAGAGTGTTTCCCTCAGAGCAGGATCAGGCATGCTTATTTTCTAGTGTAATAAAGACAGTGTCTCTGTCTGTAATAAAGGTCAGCAGGCTTACTGCCCATTATAAAAGATTTGATTCAGTAAGCTCAGGGTAACTCTCCTGTAATATAGTTCATTGCTCTGCAGGTATCATCTGGTCCTCTTTGTGTCACCAGGTAGGAATTGGGACTGGCACTGAAACAATGCTGATTCTTTGGTCACTGCTATTTCTGTGAGTAGTGGAGTCCTTTGTCTCTCACCCAAGAATCTCTCATGTTTTCTGCCAGCATCCACTTAACTGTGGCAGGCTATCTCATTGGCCTGCAAGCAGGGTGGAATTTTTACATGCTTTACATCTCTTGATACCTCCTTAGGTATCAATGGAGAGTTTTTAGAAGGGGAACAATAAAATGTAGTTTAACAAACAGTCTGTCCAACTGCTCTGTGTAAAAAAAAAAATCATAGATATAAAGGAAATTAATAGGAATCTGGAATAGATATCTAGTTAATAGTGGCTTAGACCAATGTGTTGGCAGTGGAGAAGGAGAAAAATGAAAAACTCAAGGTAGTCTTCAGGAGGTAGAATTTATAGGTCTGTCTTGATAGGATGAAAGTGGGGTATGAAAGCAAGGAATGAACAGTGAATCCTAGGTTTTGGGCTTGAGCAATAGGTTAGATATAGGTGACTTCTTCTGAGGAGAAGCCTTTAGATGAAGATAATAAACCTATAAAAGTTCCACATATGTATAATGTACATACATACACATGCACATATATGTACACAGAAGCAAAGGATATAATGAGTATGTGAGTACAGCTTATTTCTGTTACCACCATGTCATCCTGTTTCCAGCCACTTAATTTGCTTGGCTCTTTTTGTCAATGTGGATATTCTATGCTTAGAATTACAAGGAAAGGAAGAAAGAAAAAGGCAAGTGCTCTACCTCTGAGCCACAAATCCCAGCCCTGAAAAGCTTTTAAACAAACAAAAAACCTCTCCTGTATTGTCTATTAAATATTTCCTTTAAAAAAATCTACTGAGATTTATTATTTTTTTGTAATAAACTTCTTATCTGCTTATTATTTTTAAAGAATCATTTTATATTTCTTAACCTCAAATAGTTTTAGGCTGCAGTTTGAAACTTGTGTGAGTTTTGGATAATAATAATAATATTTATTATTATTATTTTGCCATTTTGCACATATTCTTTGATTTCTTTTGTTCTGCAGTAGGATTTTTTTTTTTTTTTTGTGGGGCTAAGGTTTTAGATTTTCCTTTTTTGGAAAGAAAAGATTGATGGAAAGAGAAAGATGGAGCTTAGCAATTTTTCTTTAAGATTTTTTTTTTTTAAATTGAGCTAGGGGAAGGCCAGGCTTCAAATTATTTATGACTTAATTTGTACTCCATCTTCAGTGAAAAATCAACAATGGAAAAATGTAATTCTGCCGTAAAGATAGTCTTAGAAAGGATGACTTAAGGTTATAAAACATTAGTGCTGGTCGTAAGACTTTTCTTTGAGATACGAGTCCTCACTAATGACCAGTAGCTCTGGAGAGATTTCTACCAGGATTACAGTTATAATGAAATTATTTCTGATTTTTTGATAAGACAAACACCATCCTTTCACTTTTTTTTTTCCATTTTCTTTTTATGGAGATCCATTTATCTAGTTTTTGGTATACAGTTTTAAAATATCCCTTGATAACATTGATGTTTAAGCTTCCCCGGATGCCTAGTCTTTGCTGTAGAGAAGTGTTGATCTTCCTTAATATTCTATTATGTGAACTCTTTAAAAGAGCCCAACATGTGTCACCAATTTCATGCTATGGCCTAAACAGTTTATAATTTTTATCTATTTAGTCTGCTTGGAATTTCACAAATGATTGCCGGTCTTCTCTCTGCTTCTAATTTTAAAGTAAAGCAAAACCAACTAGTAATAAGACTTTACCAGGTCCTCAAAGAGGAAATTGTCTTTGGTGACTGAGTTGGGCCAGACTTTACTGTGTGGAATGTGATAGAACCTCAACATGAAGAGTTGTGCACCTTGCTCTTGCAATTGGAGTATCCAGTGTGGCCTAGATTTTGGGGTGTTTATTCCTGTTCCTTGCCTTCAGGAAGGTGTGTTTTATTTTCCTCTAGTTTTGGACCTATATTTGCACAGCCTCTAAAAACTCTATGGAAGAGTACTACCAGAGCACAGAAAGGATCTCACCTCAGAGGCCACCAGTTGGGTTCAGAATGATGACTGCCTTTCTCTTGTCTGTTTGCCTTCTTCTCTGTGCTGAGCATTGTAGAGAGACAATAGACAAAAGGCTGGAGTCGGACAGATGTTTATTAGATGCATCATCCTGTGATCTTTCAGGTTCAAATCTCAGATGTAGCATTAAGGCTCTTCTAATGACTCCTTGTAGTCTGGTGAGGGGCAGACCTTAAACATGGAGGAACTTGTGCTTAGCACTTGCAGGTTCTACTTAAGAACTAGATCATGATCAGTACTTTGAAGCTGCTACTTACTATATGTTCCTCCAAGAGGTTATCCTTTTGCCCCTCTTTGGAGGTGATCACTATTCTGAATTTTAAGTTCAGCATCCTCTTTTTAAAATATGTATATCTGAAATAACATTTTAGCTTCACATATTTGGGCTCTATAAAAATGGTATCATATAGAGTCTATAAAAAAGGGAGCTCCTCACAGCCAGATGTGGTAGAGCTGTGAGGTCTCCACTTGGTCTTTGCTGCTAAAAGGTGGGTGTGGGTGTGGGGTTGCAGTGCTTTTCTGTGATGTGGCTAAAGTAGAGTGATTGTGGTCCAAAACTGTTTTTTTTTTTTTGGTCTTGCTAGGTTGCCCCCTCACTTGTCCTTTCACTAGAGAAAATAGGCTTTTTTCCTTTATTAGATTACAGGTTGGGGTGGCATTATATGATACACGGTGGAGAGGATGAAACCAATAAGTAGATATATCAAGGTTAATGGGAGCCAGATTTACTACTCAATAGTGAAGGGATAGGTGAAAATGAGGTGGTGAACTTTGTGGTATTGGATTAGAATTCAGTGTTTTCCTGTATAAACTCATGGTTTTTAGTGTACATACATTTAAAAAGCAGTAAATACAGAACTAATGTGTACATATGTGTGTTTAGTTTTTTTTTCATTTTGAGGGCTTGGGAACAGTGCGAAGCCAGTTGAAGTGAATACGGTTAATACCCAGATCTTGATGTCTAAATACTTTTTCCCACTGAAATAGGAATAGTCCCATTGTGGGCTTAGAAAATCACTTTGGCAATTATTGGAGGATACTTAATTGGGCCAAGAATTATCAATGGATTCTGAAAGTACTGAAAGGAAATTTGTTGAAAACTAAAATTTTTTACTGATTACAGAGGGAAAAAAGAGGTGACTTTATAATGAGGAAATCTGGCAGATAGTACTTTAAATGAAGTGGTATATGTGAATATTACCAAATCATGGAAATAATTAAAAATAGTATAGGTGTTCTAAAGGAACTCTTCTGTGGTGTTCCTGCTGAAAATTCACAACTTGAGTCTGGTAATAGGGAAACATCAAACACAAATTAAGAAACATTCTACAAAATTGGTCTGGCATCTTCAAAATTGTCAGGACCATGAGAGTCTAAGAAAGTCTGAGGAATTCTTCCGATTGAAGTAAGACTAATGTAATGAGATTTGAAAACTTAGCATGAGATCCCAGGTAGGATTCTTTTGCCAGAGTGGGCTTTATTGGGATAATGGAAGAAAGACATGGTCTGTGAAGTAGTTGATGACACCACATGGTTGTTAATTCCTGAATTTTAATGATCAAAACTGTAGCTTTGTAGGAGAATGCTTTTATGTATAGAAACTACTCATGAATAATGCTTTCTATATCATGTTGGCTACTTAAAGTCAAGTAGCTCAGGGCAAAAAGTTGTTTTTATTGTTCTTACATTGTTTTTGTGGGTGGTCTCAGCTTATCAAGTAAACCACAAGAAAGCAAAGTAAATATAAACCCCTCTGTTAGTTGAGTTGCTCAGAATTATTTGTTTAGCAAACAAATCATTTGTGAGGTTTAATAGGTTTGCTTTTGTGGGCAACTACAATTGTCCTACCAAGTATGGTTTCCTGTTCTATCTTGATTTGTCTTGTGGTATGCTGGTTTGTTAATATTTACCACCATCTGATTTATATACTCTTTCTGGGGTCATTATGTATTTCCTTCACTTTTGTTTTATCATTGTGAAAACTCTTTCTTTGAGTGAAAACTGTGGTTTACCAAAATATGGCACTTGTCAAAATTCACTGATGATACTATATTTAATTTTAACTTGCTTTGTGTATGCTATTCTTTTCTCAATTTGTTGGTGAACTATATATAAGCAGTTTTTACCACACTGCATCTAACTCCACACTGAGCATATTTCAGTAGGCTTTGAGTTTGCTTTTTTAAAGCATTGGATGAGTTGGTTGCCTATCTTAGAATTCAGTTTTTCAGAGATTATCAGCAGGGATTGAGTAGCAGATATGATGCTGTAGCCAATTTATAACTAGGCATCTTGTATTCATGTTTAAATGGTTAGCCCCCTAAGGTTTAAGATTAAACATATCAGATCAAGCTGGTTGTAAGCCAGAAATTTGGGTGGGATAGGGTGGCTCTGGAGAGAGGGCTCACTGTCAGAACAACCTTCTTTCTGGAGGATATTACATGTAAGTTGCCAGGTAGAATCAGCCCTTCCCCTGAGTGCAGAAAATCATGGGTTAAAGAAACTTAATTGACCTTCATACTTTCTCTGTTGGGATTAAAATTTGTCATAGGGCTTTATTGTCTAGATTGGTGGACAAACTTCTCTTTAGCACTTACACTTATTTTCATATTTCTCAGAATGATCAAGGAAAAGAGCTTTTAAAAATCCGGAGTGGTGGTTACATTGCACTCAGTACACGCCCACATGCACAGGCTTTTCTTCAGCATTTTGTTATATTTTTTCCCCTCACTGCTTTTACCGCGTAGGTGGTCATCTCTGGATTGCTTTTGACAGGAAGTTGAACAACCTTTCTTTTTTGGAGCAGAATATATTTTACTGCTGAGTGAGAAAAAGAAATGAAGTGTTTATATCTTGAAAATTTATTATGAATTTTAGATTTAAAGACCAGTTCAGATCCAGAAAAGGGTTAAATTTCGTCTTGGACACTATTACTTCTGAGTCTGCGTAGTAATTTCTGGGTCCCCCTTTCTTTGTAGCATGGCTTTGTTGTCTCACCCACTGATGGATATCAAGAAGTTGTCTTTAACCTGATTGTTATTTTTCTTGTTCTTGACTGCTGCCTTCCTTGGCTGTCTTATTTCTGCAGTTGGGCATAGTGGGTTCAACACAGATATCACAGGCACCTGAATCTAGAATATGTCCGTTTCATCCCAATGTAGGATAAGCACAGCTTTCAGTAAAGCTTCCAGGTCCAGATGTCCCCAAATTAGAGTCCTGCCTCTGTCGCAGGTTCTGCCTGGAGTGCCAAACTTTCTGGTGCTTTGGAATATGAGCTGTGGTCTCTGCCCCTCTACCTACTGCCCATGGCCTACTCACTGCCTGGGGTTACTGTAGTTGGGTCTGACTTGGGGATTTCCTATAGAGTACTGAGGATTCAGGAAGAAATGAGCCTTTAATCAGAGTCAGCCCATCTGCATCATTGAAATCTTGTCTAGTTGGAATAGAGTAATTCTGATGGAATTTTTCTCATTGTGTTCATAAGTCACATCTTTTTCTTGACATTAAAATCTGCATGTTTATTCATGTTCCTAAGTGGTTTACTAGTGCAAATCAGCTGACAGGTATGTCTTTTTTGTGTAATTAGCTAGTTATAGCTCAATTAAGATTAACGAAACAGAGCCTCTATTTTGAGTATTATGGTTATCTTTTCACATTTTGTGGGTGTATTCTGTAGGATGTATATGTAAAAACTGCAGGTTTTATAATCTGAGTTATCTCTCAGAATATCCTTTATCAGTTCTTTTTCCTTAGTTTGCTTTTAACGCTTGTACCACTTGCTTCTGGTAGTATAGAAAAGACTTGCTGGATGATGGGAGGGAAAGGGAAAGTACTGGAGACTGAATTAGAGCAGATTATATTTCATGCTTTTACAATTATGTCAAAAAGAACCCTAGTGTTATATATAACTAAAAAGAATTAATAAATGTGGTAGGAATTAAAAAAAAAAAAGACGACCTGTTGCAGGGTCTTACCCAACTCTATTCTGTTGTATTATATAGCATCATAGTTCTGAGACATAATAGGCCCTAGGTCAGCCCTGTTTTGAATGTAAAGTAAGTTTAGGGCTGGGAAGAGTGCTTGCTTAGCATGGACAAAGTGCTAGTTTTGTTTCCTGGCATCACTAATTAATATAACATTTTGAAGTGCTTTTGTATTTGGCTGAATAAAAGATATGGAGTCTTAATGAGCAGAATGACAGGCTGCAAAGAGGCACTTCCTGTCTTGTTTCACCACGAATTGGAAATATCTGTGAGTGACACTTAAGTTTTGGTTGTTGTTATTCTTTTTTTCCCCTTACTCTTTTTAACTTCCATTTTATGTTATGAGGAACAGTGTTTAGCAATTAACATAGTTTGAAATACTGTTTAACCTCAATAAACTTTCAAAATTTATTTCTTGAAAGGTCTAATGAACATATATAATCTGTTTTATTTTCATAATTTTAGAAATGGGTACATTACTAGAGGTTATTGCTGTGGGGCATACATGTATATTCTTTGAGTGAATAAGAAATAGTGTTCATAGGAATATTTTATGATTGTGATGGGAGCTTATTTATCTGAAATGAGCAGTGTGAGAATTTCTGAATAATCAGAATGTTTGGTTGCTTTCAAACAGAGTTTTTCAACCTCACTATTATTTTCATGTTGGACTGGGTAATTCTTTGTCATGAGGGGCTGGCCTGTGTATTCTAGGGTGCTTAACATCATCCCTGGCTTCTACCCACAATAGCACATCATTTTCTTCAGTGATGACAACCAAAAATGTCTCTAGATATTGCAAGATGTCCCCTGGGGTGCACAATTGCTCCATGTTGAGAACCACTACTTTGGAAAGGAGGTTCTGTAGAAGGGAGATGTGTTGGAGATGTGTCATCACTGCTGAGGGAGGTTCTTACAGGTTCTGGTTCCTGTGTTTCTCCACATACATTCTGAACAGTTTATCTGGGGGGAGGCCCTGAACAGCAATCTCCCTAGAGATCTAATAGGCAAGTTGACAAATTTGTTGTATGTGAGAGCGTCTGCTAGTTAGCTCAGATCGAGATATGTTGAACTGCACATAAAGAGATTACATATTAAAGGGATTTGATTGGTAGTGGTGATGTTTTTCCCTTTTACTTACTAAGTATGTTTTTCAAAAATTGAAAGTAACTGTTATACTAAAGTTCACAATTATTTTAATCTAGGTTTTGAATGATTGCCTCAAAGTGGATTCAAAAGCAATATTTACTTCAAATTTTGAGACAGAATTAGGTGAATTAATAGATTAGTCACCAAGTCATGTTGAGGGAATGTCACTCAAACTCTCATTCTTAGAAGACCTGCTATTTATAGCATGATTTGGATTTATCAAATGTGAGCCCTATATTTTTTTCCCGTTGGCTTTTCCTCCTTTGATGTTTTCTGGTGACAGAAGGAAAAGGAGAAGATGCTAAATGCTTGTGCAGTGTTAGCCATTGATTTCTGAATTCAACATTGTCATCTTTACAGATAAAATAGATACTTTTCTGGTTACTGAAATTAATAAGACTTTCTGTTAGCACATTCTCATTCCATGAAAAATGCACTGAGAAAACCTTCCTTCCTTCCTTCCTTCCTTCCTTCCTTCCTTCCTTCCTTCCTTCCTTCCTTCCTTCCTTCCTTCCCTCCCTCCCTCCCTCCCTCCCTCCCTCCCTCCCTCCCTCCCTCCCTCCCTCGGCATTGTGCATGTGAGGCAAGCACTCTACCAATTGACCTATATCCCCAGCCTTCTGTTACAATTTGATAGCAGTTTATACCTTAACTCAGTTCTAAATAAGAATCTTTTTAACTTTGATGCACCAATGGTATAAATTTGGAATGCAGAGTTTATCCTGAATAATTGGGACATGTTTGGATGCTCTGCTCTGCTCTTTGACACTTACAGACACAGGTCTTACTGTTGATCTTAGAGTGACTGGACTCTTAGGTGGAAACTCAGTTCCATCATAGCCTTATTCTAATATTTTAGTAGACATTGCTCAAACATTTTAATCAATTATAAAAGGATGGATTCCTATTGAAAAATAACAGATTGAAAGAAACGTTTTTCTACAAACCCAAAATGCTATATAATATTTTAAACTCTTAAATTCAGGTTAAAGAAGTGGTTTGGGTTGTAGGTTTCTGTTGTGTGTCCAGCATGTCCCCTGCCCCAACTCCCTGCTTCTTGTGCTGAACCTTGATCACATCTAGGTGCTGAAACAGAGACTTTGGGATTTTTTTTTTTTTTTTTTTAATCTGTTGCTTTGTTAGAAGAAAATTGTCCAAGGAGTCAATTCTTCTGGAATGTCTGCATCCTCTAAAGGACAGTCAAGGTTATCTGAGCATCTCACCTTCATAAACCTTGTACAGAGCTATGGCTTCTTTTGAAGCCTGCTGGGTAATTAGAGCACTGCTTTCAAAGTGGTTTTTTATTTCTGACCTTCCTTGAATTTCAGTAAGAAAAATTGGGGAATGATTATCTCTGAGAATGTTTTTAAAGTACTTTAGGACACTTTCCGGGATGCATTTATTTGACCATTCCGAGCATCATTCTTCTTTAATAGAGGTGGAATCCTGGAAAGATTTTTAGATCTCTGTAATTTTTAGCCATTTGAAAAGTCCAGGTCTTTTATTAGCAACCAACAGAAAAATGGTCTTTTAGAACATAGCCTCTTTGGACCCATCAAGAATTGCTTAATGGTGAAGCATGCAGTCTGCAGGAATGCTCCATGAAGGTAGCTGCTGCTTTGGTATTGAGAGGAAGAATAATCACTATAGTTTGCCTTCTATCCATGTGGCCTTTCAGCCACTATGGATGAAAATATATATTTTTTAATATTTATTTTTTAGTTGTAGATGGACACATATCTTTATTTTATTTATTTATTTTTATGTGGTGCTGAGGATCGAACCCAGAGCCTCACATGTACTAGGCAAGTACTCTACCGCTGAGCCACAACTCCAGCCCTTTTGAGGAAAAAAGGTGGTATCTGTACTGAGCACGTACAGCCTTTTTTTTCTTGTCATCATTTTATAAGTCATTTTAGAGGTTGTAAGTAAACTAGAGATGATTTAAAGTATACCAGAATATGTGAGTAGGTTACATGCAAATACTACACCATTTCCCTTAAGAAACTTGAGCACCTGTGGATTTTAGTGTCCTTGGGGAATTCTGGAACCAATCCTTCTGTAGATACTGGGGGGCTATTGTATAAATTGCTAAGTATCCTCTGGTTTTCACTTCAGTTTTGGAAGTGGTTTTTTAAGATTCATTTTTCCCCTCTCCTAAGGACTATATATACCACAGAAATGTGCACTTTTAGCACAGTCTCTGTTTGTTGTTTGATTTGGATGTGAGGTGTTCCACCAAAGGTCTTGTGTAAGACAATACAAGAAGGTTTAGAGGTGAAATGATTGGGTTATGAGAGCCTTAACCCAATCAGTGCATTAATCACCTATTAGGGATTAATAAAGTGGTGATTCTAGGCAGGTAGGATATAACTGGAGGAGATGGGTTCCTGGGGGTGTGCCTTGTGGGTATATATTTTATCCTTGTTGAGAGGAGCTCTTTCTGTGCTTTCTGGTCATGTCCTGAGCTGCATTCCTCCATCATGCTCTTCTGCCATGATGTTCTGCCTTACTTTGAGCCCTGAGGAATGGAGCCAGCTGTCTTTGACCTCTGAACTGTGAGCCCCCAAATAAACTTTTCCTCCTTAAAATTGTTCTTGTCAGGTCTTTTGGTCACAGTAGCAAAAAAGCTGACTAAAACACTGGTATTCTAGACACGATAACTCCTGTTTAATAGGCTTGAATATGACAGGTTTTAGCTTGGGCTTAAATTCTAGATGGTATTACAAGGCCAACTACTTGTTGAGCTTCTACATTACAGCAGCTGAAATTTGTCTCTTGAACTGAGTTGCTTAGTTGCCGAAACCCCTGGTCATTTCAGTCATTTGCTTTGTTAGCAATGAGATCTGATGATGCTGGTGTAGTACAGCTGTTAGGTAGGGGTGGAGATTCCTGTGCATCCATAATCATGTATTCAAGTCTACTTTGACAACAGAGGAGGAAGGACAGTCAAACAGTGTTCCACACCTGCTCTTGACCTGACTCTTGGCCTTCTAGAAGTGTTCTTCCTAAGTCCTTATTCTCTCTCCCCCATCACCCCTTAAGGGTTATGTAAAGCAGTTCCCTTCCTCTCAAAACAGAAATCCAAAGATCAACAAAACCTGTAAAACCTTGTATTTTATATGTAGTTTTATATGTATTTTACTGAATCCATTGTCCCTTTTATTTATTTTTTGAGTAACATCTTTCTAGAATATAAACATTGAATTGAATGAGCATACTGTTTTCTTTCCCTTTAAAGTTTTTAAAATTGATATTTTTTTGAAATACCCAGTCAGAAACATGTTTATTGACAATAACCTCCGACTAAATTAGAAGCTTTACACATTAAAACATTTGAATAGTTCCCCAAGTATTATATTTTTGCTTTGAATATTCCCTTTTTTAGATTGATAGTCATGTAGTCATAGGTAAACGAGGCATTATTTAAATGTATCTTTTATTTCAGTTTAATAATTTGCATCCTAGCCTTCTGTTTTCTTTTTTTATTAATTTTATTTTTAAAATACATGACAGTGGAATGCATTTCAATTCTTATAATATAGAGTACAATTTTTCATATCTCTGTTTGTATATAAAGTATGTTCACACCAATTTGTGTCTTCATACATGTACTTTGGATAATGATGTCCATCACATTCCACCATCATTGCCAACTCCCTGTCCCCTCCCTTCCTCTCCCACCCTCTGCCCTATCTAGAGTTTGTCTATTCCTCCCATGCTCTCCCTACCTACCCCATTATGGATCAGTCAACTTATATCAGAGAAAACATTCGGCATTTGTTTTTTTTTGGGGATTGCCAGCCTTCTGTTTTCAAAGGGAGAGCAAATGGGAAAATATCCAAAGCTCTCCTTCTTTTCCTGAAAGTTAAATAAAAAAGAACACCCTTGGTCACATTTACTTGTCTGATAAAGAGTTCGATGGTTTCACACATGTGAATAAAGACGTACTTTTTTACTATTTTATGGGAAAATCCCAGTGCTTCAATAGGTATAAAAATAACAGGAAAAAATTTCACAGTGGCACGTTGTTCTAGACATTTCTTAGCGTTAGGTGTTGTGGTTAGCAGGAAACCCAGTGCACAGTCATGGTACCCTGCCCTGGCCAGCAGGTCAGTGGAGTGAGGTCGGTTAAAAATTGGAAATGTTTCTTCCTTGGCTGTCCATCCTGTGGGCTTGTGACCTGACCCTGGCTATCTTCTGATGTGATGTGTTTTCTCCTTGTTATTCTAACAAAGTGTGTTTTCCTTAAGACATAAAGAACATCTGTTTACAACCGGCAGTTTTCTCTTAAATGTAGTCCATTGACAAAGACAGTAGACTAAATAAAAGTAAGGCCTTGGATATTTTAACCCTAAGAAGAAAGCAACTCACAGTATTTGCTCTGAGAAGATTTGAGAGGATTTTTTTCAGTAAGCCAAAATTCAACTTTCACAGTGGCATTGGTGACACAAAAGTGAGACAATATAAATAGTAGACAAAATGTTTTAATGTCAATGCTGACTGTAATATTAAAAACAACATAAAAAATGAGTAGTAGCAAAGGGATGATTGTCTTTTTATCTTTTGCTGTGAATAACTTGAATTGAGGTTGGTAGATCCTGAGGTCACTTCAGAATCATTTTGTTATGCTTATTTATTATTCAAAGCCCTCTCCTTTATCCTTAAAAAAAGAAAGTGATGTGAAATCCTTTGACTTAGCAAGCATTTTCAACAGCCTGTAGTAATGGGATATGATTTCTTCAGGTTTACTAATGCTCTTGTACACTTTTTCTCTTCATTAGGAACAACTTATTCTCCCTAAATCTTTGTGTTCTCCGGAACATAAAAGAGCTGTCCACATCAGATATCCCCCTTTTAACTCATTCTGATGACAAATAGAGCATATAGTGGTAGGAATTTGAGTGAAGCTGTCTTTGGAGGGATGCTTCATTTCCTAATACCTGGTCAGTTGATGGGGAGGGGTGGCTGGATTTATATGGATATGATTTTCTATAGTAGTATCACATTGCAGTTTTATATTGTTATCATGTTTCCAACTTTTTAGACTGTCTGATAAATTTAAAATTTGATAATAAGAGTGGATTTGAGCAAAAATTTAAAGTAACAAATCAGAAAGCAAGGAAGAAAGAACATGAACCGTTTGGATATAGGAACTGTGTAGAGCTCATCCTCATCACATCCTACCCCTACCTGCTTTCATCAGCTGCATGTGCAAAAACATTTTTGAAGACTTGGCCTCTGGAAACAACAGGTCTAGGGTGGAACCAGAGGTGTAGTGAAGCCTGGTATTGTCCGTTCTTCATGGTACACTAATGTCTCTCAAAGGGCTTGGGAAACTTGAAACTCTTAGTGATAGGGGTTATTGTTTAAAGTCTGGTCTTTATTTTAATGTTTTGTCAATCCTTAAGTGTATTTTGTATAAGGAAGTTGTGAATATCTTTGCTATATTTAATTGTCTTTCATCAAAATCATACATGCACAATTAAGGCCATATGGAGAATGAAGTCGTATATGTGGGAAGTCCAGTAGTCTGTGTTCTACAGGCTTTAATGCCTCTGGGGGAGAGCTTTTTTTCTTTTTTAAAAATATCTTTATGTATTTATTTTTATGTGGTGCTGAGGATCGAACCCAGGGTCTCTCACATGCTAAGTCAGTGCTGTACCACTGAGCCACATCCCCAGACCCAGGAGAGCTTTATTAAGCCTTTCTGGAAAGGATTTTTAAGCAAGAAAATGTAGAGATGAATGCTCTAGGCTTCAAGAATGTTACTACTCATGTATCCCAAAATATGCCACTTTCTTTTATGAGTAGATGATAAGGAACCCATGAGTAGCCCTTCTGCACAGCAGCCTCTTGGAGCAGGGGATGTTTCCCAAGCTGTTGTTTGTCTCAGCCTATGACCAGCTCTGTGTACAACCTGTAATAGCTTCCTTAATAAAAATGGATTGATTGGAACTTGAGATGAGCCTTCAGTAGGTTAAATAATGAATGGTTGTTGAAGAGCTAATAGACTTCTGAGTGTTTCCAGGGAGTATTTTTTTTTTTAAATCTATAACTTAATTCAGTAACTGACCCTTTTTTTGTTACTGACTGATCCCTCCCAGTCAGTTGGAAGATAAATGGTTTTGAGAAATTGACTAGGTAACATTTGATGAGTATCTGAATTTATGCTGGGTTTGTGACCCAGCAGTAGAACATAGCAGAAGTAAATGATGTTTACCTAGGCCCAGATTTATGGAGGCTTACTATAAAATGGGGCCCCATATGCTGAGCTTTATGGAAAGTAAAGCTTTCATTTTCACGTCAACTGGGCCACTGGTGGCAAAGGGTTCTTAGTGGTTAAAAGGGAGTATGTTTGTTTTAATTTAGTGATAGTAGCATAAGTCTAACATTTCTGTGCAAATTATTTTTTGAGTTATTTTCAAGTGTTTACCTTTGGGAAAAAGAATATTTGTGTAGCTTACACTAGTAATAACAAATAGTACCAGCTGAAGCTTTATCTGGTCATTTAAGTAGATAGTCTTGTATTCCATTTGTGATATATGCTTGTTCTTGGTAGTTTGTCTTTTTGCATTTGATTAGAATTTTTCTGTTTTATTTGTTGTTATTTTTCTCCCAGTTTAAAAAATTGTGAAATACACATAACATAAAATTTTACTATCTTAGCCATTTTTTCTTTTTGTATTGTTGGGGATCAAATTCAGGACCTTGTGCATGCTAGGCAAACACTTTACCACTGAGCCACATCCTCAGCCCCATCTTAGGATTTTTTTAAGTGTACAACTGATAGATTTTAAAGACCTTTATGATGTTGTACCACCATTAGCATCATCTGTCTTCATAAGTCTTCTCTTCTTATAAAACTGAAAGCTGTACCCCTTAAACAATAAACTTTCTACCTATCCCTTTCCTTTGGCTGCCTAGCTCCTGTCAACCACCAATCTACTTTGAGTCTTTATGGTTTTGACTATGGTAAGTAAGACATCTAAACGAAATCATACAGTATTTGTCTTTTTGTGGCTGACTGACTTCACTTGGTATAATACCTGAAGGTTCATCCAAATAGTAGCATAAGTCAGAGTATTTTTCTTTTCAAAACTGAGTAATATTCTGTTGTATGTAAACACCAAATTTTATCTATTCTGTCATAGAAACTTGAGTTGCTTTCATATTTTTGCTTTTCCGAAGGATGCTATTGTGAACGTGGTATACAAATACCTCTTTGGGAACCTGCTTTGAATAAATTGGGCTGTAAACCCAGAAGTGGAATTGCTAGATGTGTTGATCAGCTTTTCATTGCTGTGACCAAAATACCCCACAAGAACAACTTGAGCAAAAGTTTATTTTGGCTCATGATTTCAGAGGTTTAGTCTGCCTGGCTGGCTCCATTGCGCTGGGCCTGAGGTAAGGCACAACACCGTAGTAGAAGAGCATGGCAGGGGACAGCTACTCTGCTCATGGCATCCTGGAAACAGAGATGGGGTGGGGAAGGGGCTGCAGAGAATATAAATCTCTCCAGGACATGACACCAATGACCCAATTACTTTAGCTACCTGCCTACAGTTACTATCCAGTAATTCTTTTCAAATCATTAATCCATAACATGGATTAGTCCAGTGATCATGTCATAGCTCTCATAATCTAATCATTTTTAAAATTTTTTATTGTTATTCTAATTAGTTATACATGACAGAATGCATTTCAGTACATTGTACACAAATGGAGGACAGCTTTTCATTTCTCTGGTAGTATATGATGTAGAGTTGAACCATATGTGCAGTCATACATGTACCTAAGGTAATGATGTCTGTCTCATTTCACCATCTTTCCTACTCCCATGTCCCCTCCCCTACTTCCCCTTTGTCCAATCAAAATCTCCCCCCCCATTATGGATCAGCATCCACTTATCAGGGAGAACATTCAGTTTTTGTTTTTTTGGGATTGGCTTATTTCACTTAAGCATGATATTTTCCGGCTCCATCCAATAACCTGCAAATGCCATAATTTTATTCTCTTTTGAGACTGAGTAATATTCCATTGTGTATATATACCACAGTTTCTTTATCCGTTCATCTATTGAAGGGCATCTAGGTTGGTTCCACAGTTTAGCTATTGTGAATTCAGCTGCTACAAACATTGATGTGACTGTATCAGTAGTATGCTGCTTTGAAATCATTTGGGAATAGACTGAGGAATGGGATAACTGGGTCAAATGGTGGTTCCATTCCAAGTTTTTTTTTTTTTTCCCCTCAAATATTTTTTAGTTGTAGTTGGACACAACACCTTTATTTGCTTGTTTGTTTGTTTATTTAATGTTGTGCTTAGGATCAAATCTAGGGCCCCACATGTGCTAGGCGAACGCTCCACCGCTGAGCCACAACCCCAGCCCCACTCCAAGTTTTGTTTTAAGGAATCTCCATACTGCTTTCTGGATTGGTTGTACCAATTTACAATCCCACCAGCAATGTGTGAATGTGCCTTTTCCCCCACATCCTCACCAACACTTAATTGTTGCATGTATTCTTGATAATTGCCATTCTGATTGGAGGGAGATGGAATCTCAAGAGTAGTTTTGATTTGCATTTCTCTAATTGCTAGAAATGATGAACATTTTTTCATATATTTGTTGATCATTTGTATGTCTTCTTTGGTGAAGTATCTGTTCATTTCCTTAGCCCATTTATTGATGGGTTATTTATTCTTTTGGTGTTGAGTGTTTTTTTTTTTTTTTGAGTTCTTTATATATCCTGGAAATTAGTGCTTTATCTGATGTGCATGTAGTAAAGATATTATCCCACTCTGTGGGCCCTCTCTTCACATTGTTGATTATTTCCTTTGCTGAGAAGAAGCTTTTCAGTTTGAATCCATCCCATTCATTAACTCTTGATTTTATTTATTGCACCTTAGGAGTCTTGTTAAGGAAGTCAGGACGTAATCTGCCATGATGAAGATTTGGACTACTTTCTCTTCTATTAGGCGCAGTCTCTGGTCTAATTCCTAGGTCCTTGATCCACTTTGAGTTGAGTTTTGTGCAAGGTAAGAGTTAGTGGTTTAATTTCAGTTTGCTGCATATGGATTTCCAGGTTTTTTAGCACCATTTGTTGAAGAAGCTATCTTTTCACCAGTGTTTGTTTTTGATGCCTTTGTCAATTGTGAGATACCTATATTTATGTGAGTTTGTCTCTGTGTCTTTTATTCTGTACCAAAAGAGACATGTAGAACATGCTATTTTTGTTACTATAGCTCTGTGGTATAGTTAAAGGTCTGGTATTATCATGCCTCCTGTTTCACTCTTCTTGCTAAGGATTGCTTTGGGTATTCTGAGTCTCTTATTTTTCCAGATAAATTTCATGATTGCCTTTTCTCTTTCTATGAGGAATGTTGTTGGGTTTTAATTGGAATTACATTAAATCTGCATAAGGCTTTTGGTAGTATGGCCATTTTGACAATATTAATTGTGCCTATCCAAAAACATGGAATGTCTTTCTATCTTCTAAAATCTTCTTCAATTTCTCTCTTTAGTTTTCTGTAGTCTTCATTGTAGAGGTCTTTCACCTCTTTTTTTAAATTGATTCTCAAATATTTTATTTTTTGAGGGTATTGTGAATAGGGTAGTTTTCCTAATTTCTCTTTCAGATGGTTCATCGCTGATGTATAGAAATGCATTTAATTTAAGGGTATTGATTTTATATCCTTCTACTTTCCTGAATTCATTTATTAATTCTAGAAATTTTTTGGTGGATTTTTTTGGATCTTCTAAGTATGGAATCATGTCATCAGCAGATATAAACCTCTCTGCATTAACACAGGAGCTTTTGGATGACACCTCATATCCAAACTATAATATTCTGCTCTGATTCCTGAAAGATCATGTCAATCTTGTAATGTACAATGCATTTAGTCCATCTCCAAGAGTCCTGTTAGTCTTAACTGTTCAGCATTGCCCCAATGTCCAAGACCAAAGTCTTATTTGAGATTCAAGGCAAACTCTTTACTATGAACCCCTGTAATGATCAAAAGCAGGTTACATATGTCCAATATACAGTGTTACAGAGTAAATATTCCCATTCCAAGAGAGACAAATAGAGGCATAGAAAGAAGGGATGGGACCAGAAAAAGACTGAAACCAGCTGTGCAAACAATCCTATAGCTTCACATCCAGCATTTGGGGTACATGGTGGCAAGATGTGGTCTCCAAAGGACTTGGGCAGCCCCACTATTGTGGCTTGTCAGTTGCAGCATACATGTCTTCTTTTAGGCTGGCTCTTTCCACAGCCAGCAGATTTCTTCTGCAGATGCTTCATGTTATGGCATCTCTTCATCTTGAGGGAGGGAGGAGTTCTCTACTGCAGCTTTGGCTATCTTCTCATAGCTCTACCCATTTCCATCTCAGGAGCAGCCTGCAGGGATTCTGATCCTGATACAGTTTCCCTGGACTCCCAGGCCTTCCTATGAAGTGTTGGTGGAAGCCTCCATGACCTCCTAACTCTGTATTTTGTACAAACCACAAAGACCATGTATGTGGCTGGGGCTCCTTGGACCAAGGCTGCAGTGGCCTGTGCATGCCTTGGTGGCTGAGCACGGTGAACACTGTTTGAACAGGGTGCCCTAAAGATCTCTTAAATGACTTCACATCTGTATCCCTTGAGCCTGCAGTGAGTATAGTTTTGTTGATTCCTGAAATTTCTTATCGTCTCTGAGCAAACTAGTTAATTACTCCTTAGTGGTAGTAATCTCTTCAACAAAGACACCTTGCTAGGCTTCAGTTTTATATGTACCTCTCATCTGGCCAAACTACAAGTTTTTTACATCCTTCTGCTCTGTCTCAGTATCACAGTAAACCTGGCTAAAAGTTGCCAGCAATATTCATCCCACCATCTAAATGCTGTGCTGTCTTAAAAGTTCCTCCACCAGTTTAGTTAGTTTATCATCTTTAAATTTAGCTGCATAGAATGTTTCAGGACATGGACAAAATATAGACAACCCTTTGCCAGAATGTAACACGTATGGTCTCTAGTTTGATTTCTAGTAGAGTTCCTCTTCTCCTCTGAGACCTTATGAGCACACTTTACAATCTGTATTCCTGTCCACATTCTGATCTTTCGAACTTCCACCAGAGTTGTTCATTAAACTCTGCTTAGAACATTCTAAGGCTTCTCCAGCCTACATCTTCAAACTTTGCAAAACTCACTCCTCCCACAAATTTCAGAGACTTCAGAACCACATGGTCAGTTGTAATCATAGCAATGGCTCCGCTTCTCAGTACCAATTTCTGTGTTAGTCAGATTTTTGTTGCTGTGACCAGAATACCCAACAAGAATAACTTAAAGGAGGAAAAGTTTATTTTGGCTCATGGTTTCAGAAGTTCATTCCATGACTGTCTGGCTTCATTGCTCTAGGTGAAATAGAGGCAGAACATAATGGTAGAAGAGTGTGGCCAGAGGAGAGCTGTTCTACTCATGGCAGCCAGAAATCAGAGAGAGAGAGAGAAATAGAGTAGTGAAGAGGCTTCAGAGAGGGTAAACCTCTCTAGGATATGGCTCCAGTGATCCACCTCTTCAACCATGCTCCGCCTGCTTACAGTTACCACCTAGTACAGTAGTCCTTTTTAATAACTAATTCATCAAATGGATTAATCCACTGATATGTTACAGCTCTCATAATTAATCATTTCATCTCAGAACATTCCTGCAATAACCCAGAAAATTTTGGGAATCATCTCATATCCAAATCGCAACACACTGGGTCATACGGTAATTTGAAAAATTTTGAGGAACCATTGAACCTTTTTTCTTAATTAGTACTATTTTACCTTCCTTCCAGCTGTGCACAAAAGTTTGAACTTTTCCACATCTTTGCCAACCTTTATTTTTGTTGTTTTTGTTATTGACATTGCTAATGGATGTGATATAGTATCTTGTAGTTTTGATTTGCATTTCACTAAAGATTAGTGAGTATTGGTTACACACTGGAGATGTTGAGTATCTTTTCATGTGTATATTATTAGTCATTTGTATATCTTTTGAGAAATGCTTATTTGAATACATTGTCTATTTTTTGGAATCAGTTTGAGCTTTTTTTTGTTTGTTTTTTTTTTGGTTGGTGTTCTTGACTATATAGACTACATAGTAATTCCTTATCAGATATGATTTGGAAATACTTTCTTCCATTCTGTGGGCTGCCCTTTTACTCTATTTGATGATTTTTTTTTTTTTGGTGGTACTGGGAATTTAACTCGGGACCTTACAAATGCTAGGTATAAACTCTATTATTGAGCTACATCTGCAGCCCCCCCCCCTTTTTTTTTGTTTTTTGAGACAGGGTGTTGCAAATTTGAAGCTTGCCTTGGACTTGCTTTACTCCTGCTTCAGTCTTGTAGGTAGCTGGAATTACAGGTGTGTGCCTCAGTGCCTGGACTTGCTTTTTTTTTTTTTTTTCTTTTTCTTTGAATTTTTGGGTTTTCTGCATATAAGAGTGTATTGTCTGTGAATAGAGGTAATTTTACTTTTTCGTTTCCAAATAGAATGCATTTATTTTTTTTTCTCATCTAATTGCTTTGGCTAGAACTACTGGTACTGGGCTGAGTGGAAGTGGTAAATGTGTGCACCCTTGCCTTTTGTTCCTAATCTTTGAAGAAAAATTTTTTGAGTTGTTCACCAGAGGCTGATGTTTATTCTGGGTGTTTCGTATGTATTGCTTTCATTATGTTGAGCTGGTTCCTTCCTATTCTTAATTTGTTGAATACTTTTACCCTGAAATGGAACTGAATTTTATCAAATGCCTTTGTTCTACATCAATTAAGATTATTGTGGGGGATTTTTTCCCTCTTCATTCTGTTAATATAAGTTATCCTATTTGTTGGCATGCAATTGTTGATTCTTAAAAATCCTTTTTATTTCTGGGGAATCAGTAGTAATACCCTCACTTTCATTTCTGACTTTAGTCATATGAATTTTCCCTCTTTTTTTTTTGTTAGAACATCTATCTAAACTTTTGTCTATTATGTTGATTTGTCTAAAGAGTGAACTTTTGATTTCATTGATTTTTTTTCCCCCTTTGTTTTTCTGCTGTTTTGTTTATCTCTGCTCTAATATTTATTATTTTCTTCCTTCTGCTAGCTTACTTTAGTTTAATTTGTTGTTCTCTTTATGGTTTTGGAAATTATAAAGTACCTTGGTTGATTTCAGATTTTGGTTTTTATGTAAGTATTTATTGCTATAAATCACCCCCAGTCCTGCATTTCTGCATAGTTTTAGCATGCTGTGTTTTCATTTTCATTTATCTCTAAGTATTTTTAAAATTTTCTCTGTGATTCTTCTTTGCTTCATTGGTTGTTTAAGAATATGGTGTTCAATTTCTGCAGTTTTGTACATTTTCCAGTTGTACTTCTGTAACTGATTTCTAACTTCTTCCTGTTTTAGATGGAGAAGATGTTTTGTATACTGTCAATCTTTTAAGATCTGTTGAGATTTAGTTCATGGCCTAATATATGTTTTATTCTGGAAATCATGTCATGTGTATTTGAGAAGAGTGAGTATTCTTTGTTGTTGTCTAGACTGTTCTGTATATGTCTATTAGGTCTAGTTCGTTTCTTATGTCCTCTTTAATTTTTTTTAAACTTATATTCAGTCTAATTGTTCTACCCTTTGTTAAGAGTAAGATATTAAGTCCACAATTAAAGGGCTGGGAATGTGGCTCAAGTGGTAGCGTGTTCTCCTGGCATTCGCGGGTCACTGGGTTCGATCCTCAACACCACATAAAAACAAAAAATAATGATAAAGTCCACAATTACTGTTGTAGAACTGTGTATTTCTTCCTTGTTTGTCAGGGTTGTTTTATGTATTTTCTATTGTGTCATTAGGTGCATAGATTTTTAAAATTATATATAATTTTAATAATTATATTCTTACTGTATTGAGCCATTTATTAATACACAGTATCCTTCTTTGTCTCACGTAAATTCTTGATTCTATCTATTTTGGCAGGACATAGTGGCACTTGCTTGTAATCCCAGTGACTCAGGAGACTGAGATAAGAGGATTTCAAGTTTGAGGCCAGCCTCAGTAACTTGTGAGAGCCTCAGCAACTTAGACTCTTTCTCAAAATAAAAAATGAAAAAGGACTGGGGATGTAGCTTGGTACAAACAAAAACAAAAACAAAAACAAAAAACCCAAACAAACCTATTTTTCTAGTGTTAGTATAGTCACCCCTGTTCTCTTTTGTTTAGTATTCAATTTACTTGAAATACCTTTTTCTGTTCCTTTACTTTTGTGTGTCTTGTAGGTAGCATGTAGTTGATCATGTTTTTTTTTTTTTTTAAATCAATTCTGCTATTCTCTGTTTTTTGACTGGAGTGTTTAATCCATTTCCACTTCAAGTAATTACTGATAAGGAAGGACTTCAGCTCTGTTATGTTGGGTTGTTTTCTGTACACTTGTAGCTGTTTTGTCTCTCATTTTTTATATTGCTGTCTTCTTTTTTATTTAGTTGATTTTTTTCTGTAGTGAAATCTTTATGTTCCTTTCTCATTTTGACTTACATATATAATCTGTAGCTATTTTCTTTGTGGTTACCATGGAAATTAGATTTGCCATCCTAAAGTTATAACACCCTAATTGAATTTATACCAGCTTAAGTGCCATAACATACAAAAACCCAGCTCTTCTAAGTTCTGACCCCATCCCTTTGAGTTTTGCTGTCACAAAAGGGCATCTTTATACACTGTGTGCCTAATAGTATTAACTAATAATGAACTAATAAGAGATTAGTACATTTGTTTCTTAAATCATGTAAAAAACAAAATGTGGGTTTATAGGCACATGGCACACCACTGCTTGGGAGCCTAAGGCAGGAGGATCATGCATTTGATGCTAACATGGACAATTTAGCAGGACTTGGACTGAAAAAAAAAGGCTGCTGATAGCTCAGTGGTATAGCAGTCACCTTGTATGCACAGGACCTGGGTTTAATCCCTAGTACTTCAAGGGGGGGAAAAGTAGAGTTAAATAATATAGCTTTTAGACTGTTTTTCACAACACGTGTTAGTCTCTTAAATCATGTAAAAAATGAAAAAGTGCAGTTATTTATTATTGTTACAATAATGTGAGTTTTTATTGCCCAAATATTTACCTTTATTGAGGTGTTTATTTCTTTATATAGTTTTAAATTATTGTCTAGTGTCTTTCCTTTCACCCTGCAGGACTCCTCTTGGCAACATTTCCCCAGTTCTAGTTTATCTGGGAATGTCTTAATTTCTCTCTTGGGTTTGAAGGACAGTTTTGCTGGACATGTGAGTCTTAGCTAACAGGTTCTTCCACTCTTCCTTTATTTTAGGCTTTGAATATATTTGCAAAGTATCTTCTAGTCTCCAAAATTTCTGATGAGAAACTTGATAATCTTATTGAGGAGTACTTATTTTTCCTGAAGTATTTCATGACTACTTTTTCTATTTCAATGAAGAACGTCATTGCAATTTTTTTCTGTAAGTACTTTGTGTTTTTTAAAAAAATTTTTTATTCATATATGACAGCAGAATGCATTACAATTCTTATTACATATATAGAGCACAATTTTTCATATCTCCGGTTGTATACATAGTATATTCACACCAATTCGTGTCTTCATACATGTACTTTGGATAGTAATGATCATCACATTCCACCATCATTAATTACCCCATGCCCTCTCCCTTCCCCTCCAACCCCTCTGCCCTATCTAGAGTTTATCTATTATGTCATTGCAATTTTAAAAGGCATTGAGTTAAATCTCTATAGCACTTTGGGTAGTATGGCCATTTTGACAATAATTTGAAGGACTGGGTTGAGAGATGAGCTGAGATCTGGGGATCAGTTTCCCTCTAAATGTTACTTGTCATTTTTCTCTGATAGCCTCTAAAATTCTATCCTTATTCTGTATTTTCATAGTAGTGTGCCTTGATGTGGGTCTGTTGTATTTTAGTATATTTGGGGTCCTATAAGCTTTCTACATTTGATTTTCCATTTTATTTTTAAGGTTTGAGAAGTTTGTTGATATTATTTCATTGAAAAGATTGGGCATTCCATTGGTTTGTGTCTCTGAGCCTTCGTCTATCCCAATAAATCTTAAACTTGATCTTTTCATGTTGTCTCAAATTTTGTGAACTTTCTTTTCATGGCCTCTTAACATCTTTTCTCCATGGTCAACTTTATTTTCAAGATTATATATTTTGTCTTTTTTGCCTGAAACTCTGTCTTCCAAGTGGTATAGTCTGCTGGTGATGCTTTCTATTGAATTTTAAATTTGATTTATTGATTCTTTAATTTTGAGGATTTCCATTTGATCCTCGGACTCTCTCTTTATTGAAGAGGTCTTTAACTTCCAGATCAGTTCAACTAGGAACTTTCTAAATTTCTTCTCTGACATTTCTTTCATTGTGGTGTCAAAGGATTCTATAATTGAGGCATTTTGGCTTGTTTGGGGTGATTTGTTCCCTTGCTTTTTCATATTGTTTGTGTGCCTGTCCATCTAACAGTAAGGATCTGAGGCAGTAGAATTTCTACCCTGTGAATTTATACTTTCCCTGAAGATTCCAAGTACCTCAATAAACAAATAATAACAACAACCAACACCAATGATATATTGCATAAAACCAAATAGTTTCTTCTGTGACATTTAGCATGTTAATTGTCACATATAAAGAAATGATGTGATCAGTTATTGACCACATTAAAAACAGCAAGTTTACAAAAGGTTTGCAATTTCAAAAAGTGGAGAGGGAGAGAACAGAAAAGGTATAGGATGTGATGATTATGAGGGAGAAGAAGAGAAAATAGAAGTAAAACTTAAAGGAGGAATGAAAGAGAGAACAATAATGTTTGACTGTTAGCAAAAGAAAAGAGAGAAGGAGAATTAAGGGAAGCAGAAGAAAACAAAACAAACAAAACAAAAAGAGAAATATAGTAATGAAACATCCTAGCCCTCAAATGAGTAAGCCATGACAAATAACTGCCTTCAAAAAAATGCAAGAAATTAGAATAAAGAGACATATATGTTTATGTATAAGTGTCCATGAACCATTCAGGTCATAATTAAACAGAGGGAAAAAAAAAACCCAATGGAATATTACTCATCAGTAAAAGAGGATAAAACCATGGTATTTGCAGGTAAATGGATGGCATTGGAAAAGATAATGCTAAGTGGAGTTAGCCAGTCCCAAAAAAACAAATGGCGAATGTTTTCTCTGATATAATGTGACTGACTCATAGTGGGATAGGGAGAGAGAACATGAGAGGAATAGACAAACTCTAGATAGGGGAGAGGGGTGGGAGGGAAAGGGAAGGGGCAGGGGGTTAGCAATGATGGTGGAATGTGATGGACATCATTATCCACAGTACATGTATGAAGACATGAGTTAGTGTGAATATACTTTATATACAAACAGAGATATGAAAAATTGTACTCTATACATGTAATAAGAATTGTAATGCATTCCGCTGTCATGTATGTAAAAAAATAAAAGCAATTAATAAAAACAAAAACTGGGCTGGGATTGTGGCTCAGTGGTAGAACGCTCGCCTAGCACGGGTGGGACTCGGGTTCGATCCTCAGCACCAAATAAAAAAATAAAGGCATTGTGTTGTGTTCATCTACACCTAAAAAATAAATATTTTTTTTAAAAAACCAGTAACTCCTTAAAAAAAGTAAAAAAATAAAAACAAAAACAAACAAAACCCTTCTCAATGAAAAGTTAAGGAATTCCTTCTATTGCAGTGTTCAAAAATTGCCTATGAGAATAAATGTTCTTTGTCTATTCCCAAATGTCTGTCTTTCTGTTTCTTCTTGAGGTATATATTGTGTATGTAAGTAGTGACTGCAGGCTGTCAATCCTTTCTCTTTTTGAGTGGCTCCTCTTGTTGCCAGTGGGAGTTCAGAAGTTCTCAGCTTCCCTTCACCTGTGTTAGGTGGAGTGGGCTGGAGTGCGATGTCTGCTCCACCCTCAGGGTGGGCTTGCTGTAGTTTTCTGTGAGTAGAGTTCCAGAGGTGGAGCTTCTGAAGGCAGGGTTTGGGTCTCCATAGGTGCAGGCTCTTCGTTGAATGGTCTGAAGGTTTTTTTTTTTTTTTTTTTTTTTTTGGTCTGAAGTTTTTAAATGGGCGCATCTCCAGGGTCCATCCAGCTGCTGCTGCCCATCTGTGCTGGGATACTGCACTCCAGGAATCTTCCCCGGGTTCCACTCATGTGGGAGAGTCAGCCTTCACCCCCTCCATCACTCATGGACTCCACCTTTCCTGGGCTCTTAGGTTCAGTCTACAAACCAAGTCATTCCTCGCCGGGCCTGCTTGTGGTCAGACTCAAGGGGGAGCTGGGAGCTGGGTGACTTTCCACGATCCATATTCCCTGTGTAAAACTCTCTCTGCATCTGATTTTCTCCTGGCCTTTTAGGCAGGTTTTATGACTTTTGGTGTGAGTTTGTCAGGCGTGTTTTTGGATCCAGCTCTGGTTTGCCAGAACTTGGCACCCACAGCCGCAGGCTCCTGCTGAGCGGCTATAAGATGTCTCCTTCCTCTTTCGTCCAGGGGCAGCCAGAGAGACAAGGCTTCTTTCCCACAAGACAGTATCCTGCAGCACACCTTTTGCATCAGTTCTGCCAGGGTCTTTGATCTCTGGTCTTTCCTTACTAAGACATGCCACAAGGTCTAAAAGCGCGATTTCCCTTTATTCTGCTATCCCTCCACTTGGTGAGTGAAGGGACTGCTCTGGCAGGCACTGGCAGTGGTGGATGTAGGGTGGGGGAGTTCTTCATTATTCTGTTGTCTCCCACCTGATCTGCTTTGAATGTCCAGTATTAATTCCCAGTGAAGGCCCTCCCCTGCTCCCCTTTTCCACCCACATTTCTGAGAAGCTGACTCCTTGCTTTCTTGGTTTCATGCCATAGGGCAGCCTGGAGAGTGACCTGTTCTGTTCCACCATCTTGATCTCCTGCTGCTCATTCTTTTCTTCTGTGTCTTCAAAACTGTCTTTAAATGCCGCTGGTGAATTTTTCATTTCTATTATTATTCTTTTCAGCTCCAGAATTTCTTTTTGGCTTCATTAGCGTTTTTATATCCTTATTGATGTTTTCAATTTCTTCATATATCATTTATTGACTTTTTACACATCTTCAATTCTTTCAGCATCTTTAAATTGACACTGCATCTCTGTGATCCCAAGCAGCCAGTGGCCATCCTTGTGCAAATCAGAACCCAGATGCTAGATATTTAGAGGAACGTGTCCTTTTTGCTCACCCTAGCTCCTGCAAGTTGTACAACTATCTGCCACAGGGCTGGGCATGGGGGATGTGTAGCTGTGACTATGTGAAGAGCTGATATTGACCAAAATTAACCACAGCTATGTCCTTATGTCCGGAGCCTCAAAATAGTTCCATCAGGCAATTATTTTAGTGTAATTGTTGTCTGGGTGCGGAACCAGTTCCCTGGTTCTTCCTACTCTTGATCTTCCCAGAATCTGATCTTTGGTTAGATTTTAATTTAGTAATAGTTGCAGAGATATTATCTTTATTTTACTGTATTTTTGAATCCTAAATCACTTAATAACCCTGAAAAGTTCTTAGGAGATATTTTAGAAAGTCTCTTTAAGTAGAATAAGTGGACCCATTTATTAGATGTATGTACTTCTTTATTCCAGGCCTTCCCCTTCCTGGTCTTCTACTTGCCTTCCAAATGTAAATGCTTTGTTGACTTAACATTTTCATTTTTATTTATAAAAGCATTTTTGTATTTTTAAAACTTAATTGGCATTGTACTTAATATTTATATTTTGTTTCTTTCAGAAACATGCTGTCCATCTTAGTTAAATAAATCTAGTTCATTCTTTTTAATTGCTGCCTAATATTTTGTTGATTATTTAGGGATATGCCATAGCTTTCCTGTCATTTTTTTTTCTTTGCTAAAATTATAGGATATTTCCTGTGGTCCCTGATTACAGAGTCTGTAGACAACATCCTTGCCTCTTGGCCTGTGCACATGGCAGGTTTCTCTGTGCAGTTGTCAGGCTGTGGGCTATTATCATATTCTCTAATTGTTTTATTAGATCAGCTCCCACCAGGAGAGGATAGATTTTTTTTTTTTTTAATCCCAAATGTTCATGTAGTGAAATGGTAAGGGTTAGAGCTAAATTTGAAGAAATGACTTCTTGTTTGCGAGTAAGTAGATCTAATTAACTTGTACTACTTGGCTTTGAATTTAATTTTTTTTTTTTGGTAGTTGTAGATGGACAGAATGCCTTTATTTTATTTGTTTATTTTTATGTGGTGCTGAGGATCAAAACCAGTGACTCACGCATGCAAGGCAAGCACTCTGTCACTGAGCTACAGCCCCAGCCCTTGGCTTTGAATTGTTTAAGGACTAGATTTTTTTCCCCTTTTTTTTTTTTTTTTTGATACTGGGGATCAAACCTGGGGCCTCACACATGCTAGGCAAGTGCTGAACCTCTAAGCAGTGTTTCTAGCCCTCAAGACTAGTTTTATTTATTGTACTGTACTTTGCTGCTAGCCATAAAAACATTTAGAAATAGTGAATTCTGCAGTTAAATGAATACTAGTAAATCATTATAGTGACCACTGAGCTTTTGCATAAAATTGCACCTTGTTTTGAATCTGTACACAGGCTTTGCTAGGAGTGAGAGTGCTTCTGAATTTGGAAGGCCTCTTATTTTAACTGCCAGTGTCTGTGCTAATGACTGGGTAATGTGTGTGTCCAGCACCATACCTGCTCATTATGGACGCTGCAGCAGAGAATCATGGTGTAGTTCTAGTCCTGCTGGGGCAAGAGGAGGCACAACACCACTTTCAGTTTCCCTTAAAGGACTCTTAGTTTCCCTTTGTTTTGAACAGTGTGACAGGGAAGATTCTTTATTCCTTTATATCTTTTAAGATCTTAAAAAAGTGCAATATTTATTTCATTGATAAATTATGTACAGAAGTTCTGATTTTTGAAACTGGCATTCTTCATACGCCATTTCTTTTTTCCACAGTTGTTTTCCTGTCCTTTTTTTGTTTGTTTCAAAAACCCTCTAGCTGGAGACCTTTTCAGTTTTCTGAGCCTTAATCTATTCATCTATCCAATAGGGCCATTGAGCCAGGAGCCCTTCAGGATGGTGGAAGAGGCAGGTGCACAGTGCAGGGTTTCATAGGAAGCAGGCTGTCATTGGACAGGACCAGGGGTAGTCATTTTGTACAGCCTCTCTGTGACAGAGGGGAAAACTGAGGCTCATGTTCATATGTGTGCTTTCTCCCCTTTCTGTTTGTTCTAACTGATTAATCTCTCAAGAAACCACAGTGTCTGCTTTTGCCTAGATAATTTTTTATGCCTGTAGTTTCCTTCTTCTCCTACCACCTGTCACTTCTCTAATTCTCCTTTGACATGTGTTCAAATTCATTTCCCCAGGAAGGCTTCTTAAAAGTTTATCTTCAGGGCTGGGGATGTGGCTCAAGTGGTAGCGCGCTCGCCTGGCATGCGTGCGGCCCGGGTTCGATCCTCAGCACCACATACAAAGTTGTTGTGTCCGCCGATAACTAAAAAATAAATATTAAGAAATCTCTCTCTCTCTCTCTCCCTCTCTCTCTCTCTCTCTCACTCTCTCTTTAAAAAAAAAGTTTATCTTCACAGATGGATATTATTTCACATCCTTATCAACTCACACTTACCTTTCACTGTAGAAAATTGAACTTTATAGATTTTCTGCACAATTCTTCTGTATTCTCATATTATTTACAAAGGGCCTGTATCATAAAAAGATCTCCTATAGAACAAAGCCATATTTGTTAATATTCTAGTGTTATGTGTTTTGAGAATGAAAATTTCAGCTGATGGAGATTATTAAATCTCCACCATACTATGTTTTATCATACTAACTTACTTACAGACCTCTTATTCTGCTTTTCATATGATCATCTTGCAAGCCAGTAGTCTGGAGCTAAAGGGGTATATCAAGTAACTTAGAAGAAGACTGTCTACTGACAAGTCAGCTGTCATTACATATGGTGAGCATTCTTCTTATAGTTCTCATCTTTCTTCCTTGCTATGCAACATGGGAACAAAATGAAAATATCAGGTGACAGAATATATTCCTAAAGCTATCTAGAAGAATTTATATGTGGACTACGACATGAAATCACATGGGAGCTCAGAAGCTTTCATCTCCCTAACCATGGATGAGTGGACAGTCAGTGTTTCACTAAATAGCATACACATTCTAGTTTTACTTCAACATATTGTTGAATAAATTCTTTTCCTTCTTATTTGATAAATGCTTGTGTAATGCTCTCACCAAACAGATATTTTGCTTTTTTTGTGTTGGGCTCTTATGGAAATAGAAAGTAAATATTAACAGGCATCTCCTCCCCTCAGCATACACAAATGCATGTGTTGGGATGTGTATTTGATAGAAGACCTTAACAATCCTTCTAGTCTGGTGGTTTGAGGAAAGAAGCAGAAATAGAATTTAGGCCTAGAAGGAACCTTGGTTGAGATATGTTTATTTTATGAATGGGAAATGGATACCCATAGAAGGCAGGTGGTTTTGCAGTATAATGTGGACACTGAGGCCTTGATCTCTGAGTACGGGGTGATGCCTTGGGGGAAAGTAGCATTTCTTTACCCTTTCAGGGAACTCAAAAGAGTATTTCCTAAATTTTAATCCTCCTTTTGGGTTTTGGATGTTTAGGAAATTAGGTTACTTGTGGAGTTTGAAGCTAGAATCTTTTGTTTAGACATTTTAAAGTGTGCTGCCCATGAGGCTTTTCTGAGAAGCTATTATAGAAAAGCAAAACTTTGTCAAAACTGGACTTTTGTCCTGTTCTTTTCTTAAAAATAGGGAACTTTTCTTTGAGAAGCATTTTATTAGCCCTTGTAGAAAACACTCTCAAATCTGAGGCAGTTTTCTAGTTTTACCTTTTCAAGTGTTGACTTTGAATTAATTATGCCCAACTCCTATTGTAAGGATTATATTTTCTCTGTCACTCTGTTACCATTGCCTCCAGCACAGAGCAAACTGTTTAGGAAGTTAAGTTAGAGGGTAGTATATCTAAAATGGCTGTTTTTTTCCCACCCACAACCTCAGTGTGCATCCTGTCCTCTCTGTCTCTTGCTTCTTTTTTCTTCCATGTAATTTTCACTAAGGATCAAAGGGAACCTTAGAAAAATTGTTTAGGTATTTGGAACACAAAGTTTGCCTTATTTTTTTGCCAGGTGTGGTGATGCCCATTTGGAACCCTGGCAACTCTATTGGCTGAGGCAGGAGGATCATAAGTTCGAGGCCAGCCTCAGCAAATTAGTGAGGCCCTAAGCAACTTAGTGAGAGCCTGTCTCAAAATAAAAATTAAAAAGGGCAGGGGATGTGACTCAGTGGTAAAGCACCCCTGGGTTCAATCTCCAGTACCCATGGGTTGAACCCAGTACTTTGTACATGCTAGGGAAGTACTCTACCACTGAGCTACATCCCCAGCCTCTAGGCCTGAGGATATTAATTTTGGCTTTCATTTGTTAAACTCTCATATAGCAGATGATCTCCAGAGTCTTTAAGTACAGAGATGATGTAGCTCCTTCCTTTAAGGAGTGTTATGGTTTGGATGTGAGGTGTCCCCCAGAAGCTCACATGTGAGATAATACAAGAAGGTTCAGAGGAGAAATGATTGCGTTGTGAGAATCTTAGCCCAATCAGTGAATTAATTCCCCCATTGGGATTAATTGAGTGGTAACTGAAGTGGTAGGGTGCAGCTGGAGGAGGTGGGAATTGGGGCATGGCTTTGGGTATATATTTGTTTCTGGCAAGTGAAGACTCTCTTCCTCTCTGCTTTCTGATCATCATGTGAGCTACTTCCCTCTGCCACACTCTTGCACTGTGATGTTCTGCTTCACCTTGATCTCTGAGAAATGGAGCCAGCCTTTATGGACTGAGCCTTCAAGTAAACTTTTCCTCCTCTATAATTGTGCTGGTTGGGTCTTTTTAGTCACAGTGATGAAAAAAGCTGACTAAAATAAGGACCTAAAATCTAGTAGGTGAGATATATGCTATTTAGGAGCAATAAGTGAGGAATTTTAAAGTAATGAAGCAAAATACGTAGACTCTTAATGTTTCTCACTAACAGTTTATAGAAGGTTAAGAATACCATGAGTGAAGTAGTTTAATCAAAAAGTAATTAAGATTTTTTTTAACCCAAACTTTGTTGCTTTAAAATAACTGTTATATGCTAATGGAATACAATTTCAAGGTTGTACTATGCAACTAAACTGTATACGTGTTATTAGCATCTCACCAATTTTTCCACTAATATCTTTCTCTTTTTTAGGATTAAATCTAGAAATGCCATAGTGTATATATATGTGTGCTTTAAAAATTTTACTTTTACACAAATGGTAGCATATCAAACTATATATTTGTTCTATTTCCACTTTATGGTTGTTTATTATTAACTCTTTTAATGGTGGCCTTTGAGTTGTTTATCTTTTGATATTATTAACAATGCTACTAGTTGCTGTGATTTGGATATGGCTTGTGTGTGTCCCCCAAAGATTGATGTGCTGGAAGCTTGGTCCCCAGTGTGACATGTTGAGAACATTTAAGAACATTTGAGAGATGGGGGCCTAGTGCAAGGCAAGCAGGTCACAGGGGCATTGCCCTCAGAAGGAAATCATGCTGGTCTTGCAGAGTGGGTGAGTTCTCATAGGAGGGAGCCATTATAAAAAGAGCAAGCCTTGCCCCTGTATCTCTTTTGCTTCTTGTCTTACAATGTGATTGCTCTTTCTCTCTTACATGTGCTCTCATCACAATGGAGTCTGCCTTGTTAGGATGTGGCCAAAAGGCCCTTAACAGACTCTGTAGTAAAGATGCCACCTGACCTTGAACTTTCAGCCTACAAAACTGTGAGCTCTTGTCTTTGTATATTACCCAGCCTCAGGCATTTTGTTATAGAAAACAGACTAAGATAGTGGCTATAATTGAACTTGCAAGCATATGGTCTGTATGTGGGAATTTCTAGATCAAAGAATATATGTCTTTAAGTATTGCTAGACTCCCTTTTTAGGTATTGATCTTTTATTTTTTATTCTGTGATACACATTTATACTTTCATTGACAAATTATATCTTCTTCTTTTCCCTTGCCAGTAGTGTGTGATTTAACTTTTGATTTGATTTATTTGAGATAAATAAGTCTCGCCGTATTAGCCAGGCTGGCTTGAACTCCTGAGTTCAAGCTGTTTTCCTACCTTTCCAAGTAGCTGAGACTATGGGTATGCAGCTTGATTTAACTGTTTGATCTTTCCATTTTCAGTGGCAGAAAATGGAATCTCACTGTCATCTGCTGTACATATCTCTTGCCATAAATGAAGCTAAACACATTATTATGTGCTTAAGAATAGTTTCCCTTTTTGAGAATCAACACTTGTGTTCCTTTGCCCGTTTATCTATTGAGATGAGCTTATATGTAAAAAGAAAATTACCATAGAAAATTTGTCATAGGAGTTGATAATTTTTTCCCACTGGGTTTGAGTTTTGTTGTTTATGGTAACTTTTACAGGTATAAAATTTACAAATTTATTAATCTTTTGCTTTATGGACTTTGGATTTTATGTCCTACTTAGAAAGTTTGTAATCTCACCAAGATTGTGAAAAATGTCTCCTGCTTTATTTTAATACCTTTGTGGTTTCTGTTTTTATGTTTACATATTTTAATCAATTTGGGTTTAGTTTGCTGTGAGTCAGTGCCTGTTCTGTCCTCCGCTTGGCTGTGTGTTATGCCAGCACCACATTTTAAGAGTTTTTTTTCTTGATTAAGTGTTATATTTTATCTTATATCAACTTCTCTGAGATATGTTTGGATTTCTTAATGTATCCATTGATTGGATGACTTTCTCATGAACTACTTTCAAACCTTTTTAATTATTACAGATTCACAGCACTTTTACTATAAAGCCTAGATCCACCTCATTACTCTGCTTTTTTATATTTACCCTAATTATTCTTGCTCTTTTGCTTTTCCATATGAACTGTAGATTTAGCTTTTGAATTTCTGAAAGACTATTCCTTTCATTTTATTAGGGTTGTGGTAAATTTACATGTCAATTTAGATTTTTTTTAGAGCACTGATCTCCCAGGCAATTTTCTTAAATAGCTCAAGTATTTCTTATCTTCTCAGCTTTTAAAGGAAAGTTTATTATAAAAAGATTCATTATGAATAAAATAAAGGACAGTTACTGATATCACAGCAAACATTCATGTTTTCATGTATTTTCTTCCATTTCCTCTATACTTTTAGTTATGCTGAGTCATATTTTAGGGTCTTTTTATTTTATTATTATATGCGATAATAATTAGCAAGGTGCCATGCATGCAGCAGTTAAAGTTTAAAGTTCTTATTGGTATTGCTGTGATATCCTCATGAGAAAATTTAGGAATGTACCTGTTAGAATTCAGAATGTGCACATGCATGTGCTGTAACCCTGTAGTGGCTTTACTTGGCATCTCCCCTGTTATGGTTTGGATTTGAGATGTCCCCCAAAAGCTCACAGGTGAGACAATGCAAGAAGGTTCAGTGAAGAAATGGTTGGGATTCACCCTAGCACTTCAGTTACCACTCAGTTAATCCCTATTTGGGATTGAATCCAGGGACGCTTAACCACTGATCATGTCCCCAGCCCTTTTTATATTTCATTTAGAGACAGAGTCTCACTTAGTTGCATAGGGCTTCACTAAGTTGATGAGACTGGCTTTGAACTCACAATCCTCCTACCTCAGCCTCCCCAGCTGCTGGGATTACAGGTGCACACCACTACGCCCAGCTCTACCCTATCTTTGATACTAAGGATCGAACCCAGGGATGCTTTACCACCAAGCTACATCTCCAGCCCTTTTTACTTTTTGCTTTGAGACAAGGTCTCTCACTAAGTTGCTTAGGGCCTCGCTAAGTTGCCAGGCTGGCCTCAAATTTGTGGTCCTCCTGCCTCAGCCTACCAAGTTGCTGGGAATACAGGCATGTGCATACCACCATGCCCAGCTGTGACGCAGGAATTAAACACTGACTTCCCCACCTCCTGTCTCACCACATTCCTTGACAATGTACAGAAAAACAGAAGGCTTGAGTTTAATTTTGAGCATACTGAAGCCTGAGAAGCCAACTGCTAACACAGATTCAGGGGTCACACTAGCACCTTTTGGAAAGTCTTCCTGGTGAGGGCAGCTCAATACTCCTTGTGACCCCAGGGAAGTCCTGGAAAGGTTTTCCCTAACTAATATGGAGTTAGTTAATCAAATTGAAGACCTGCAGGCATGGAAGCCAGAGAAGGAAAAAAGCCCTGCTCGCCAAGGATTTCTGGATCAATTCCAGGAACTTTCCTTCTCCCTCTGCCAGTAGCACCCATCAATTCCCATAGTAACCAGCCCACGACTTTCCAGCTTGTCTAAGAAGGAGGTACAGAGCTGCAGCAGAAACACAGAAGAGCAAGACCCAAACCCCAGGCACTAATCTGATAGTTACTTAGAGGCTTAACATGCCAAATCTGCCTCCCTGCTTCCCTACTGCCCAGTTACCAGATGGCTCTCATTTTTCCCTTCAGCCTGATGCTGAGACAAAGAAGGGAATTATTTTCTAGAGGGCTGTGTACAAAGCAATTTCTGTTTTCTGATATAATTTTGGTTCGAGTCTTTTTGATACTAAAGTTATCATGTCCCCTTCACCACATTGTGCATAAATATTTACTGTGTGAAGGACTCCTCTGGAGTAGAAATTAAGATTGTAAAGATATGAGGTGGGGGAGACTCTGAGACATAAGAGGCCACACCACTCAGAGAATGAGGAGCAGATGAAAGGGAGATAAAAGTGAGTAGAGGCAATCTTATCTTGTGGAGGAAAGGATTCTTCATGTTGGCTGCTCTGGGGCAGCAGCACCTCATCACCAGCATACTCCTCCTGCACTGGTCAGGAACCATGGCTCAGTGGTGGCTTTCCACATGGTACGGGGGAGTATCAGAATTAGGGGAGATGTGGGTGATGAGTTAAGTTTGAGAGGAAAAAAAATAACTGATCCAACATGTTTATCTAAAGAATTACTATGTTGAAGAGATTTTCTTTTAACTAAAATGGTGGAGAATCAAATTAAGTGCCCAGCATGGGTTATGAACCAGTTCTGCAAAGTTTCACATCTTCTCTAACAGAATTTAATGACTAAAAGGTAAGGTGATAATGAGAGTAACAGAAGGTGCTACAAAAGGAGAACCCAAGGTCACTGCCCATAGAGTATGGGCCTCATTAATAAGATGCACGTGGAGGAAATGTTTATTTGGGGGCTCATGGCTTCAGAGGTCTCAGTCCATGGATAGAAGGCTCCATTCCTTGGGCTCAAGGTGAGGCTGAGCATCATGGCAGAAGACCA
The DNA here is from genome assembly GCF_052094955.1 of Ictidomys tridecemlineatus. Taxonomy (NCBI): domain Eukaryota; kingdom Metazoa; phylum Chordata; class Mammalia; order Rodentia; family Sciuridae; genus Ictidomys; species Ictidomys tridecemlineatus. The sequence goes on from NC_135481.1 coordinate 94,306,620, forward strand.
TAGTGGAGGAAAGTGGCTCACAGGATGATCAGAAAGCAGAGGAAGGGATCTCCACTTGTCAGATACAAATATATATACCCCAAAGCCCCACCCCAACTCCCACCTCCTCCAGCAGCACCCTAGCACTTCAGTTACCCATCCAGTTAATCCTTAGTAGGGTTAATCAATCCCCGGTACCAAAGAAAAGAAAAGAAAAGAAAAGAAGATGGGGCAGAGCATTCAGTTTTTATCATAGGTTTACTAATTATAGGTAGACAATAAATGTTTTAATGAGATGATATATACACATGATATGGACTGCAGTGAGGTCAAAACATATTATGAACTTTCATTAATTTGATTAATCTGGTTAGTAATTTAAAACTATCCACCCTAATGTATGCTAGTTTATTTTTATAACTAATCTATGAGTAGGAAATGTATAACATGATTTTTCTCAGAAAAGTTTTGGATGGAGGAGAAAAGAATATTAAAGTATCATGGACAGGGACTGTGGTTGTGACTCAGCAGTAGAACACTTGCCTAGCACATGCAGGGTGCTAAGTTTGCCTCAGCACCATATAAAAATAAAATAAAGGTATTGTGTCCAATTATAACTCAAACAAAATATTAAAAAAATAAAGTATCATGGACATTATACAGTTTGATAGTGCAGAGAGACCCCACCTCCCCATTTTTAGTTCCAGTTCACTGTTTTCTGTTGTTTTATTACCATTAATAAAAACCTCATTCAGGTAAAACTTTTTTTTTCTTTTTTTTAAACTATGAGGTTGTTGAATCTATACCTAGATTTGAGAAAGCTGTTTAGAGCTATTCAAACCATGACTTTGGAGTCTTAGAGATGATGAATCACTTGGCAGAGGAACCATGAGATGTTGAATTACTTCATGGATGACTAATTTATTTTTAGAAACTTAGCACTCCCTTTTAATTCATTTAATTCCTATTCTAAGCAGATGGGAATGAAAGAAGAGTTGGAAAGAAAGGCTAATCACATACAGGTCTTGTCCCTTGGAGCCTTTGATCCTGGAGCAGAAGTAAGAAGATGAGAAACAAATACAAGGAAATGTAAGGCAAATTGTATTAGGGATAAATTGATGAAACAGGTTTGGGGGCAGGTAAATGTGACTGATATTTCTTTTTTCTCTTCCTGAACTTGGATTTTGTCTTTGGCTATATTTTGCATGCAGCTAAAGTTTTAAAGACATTTTTGAACAGAGATCGCTAAGGAAAGTCAAGATTCAGTATAAAGTAAAATCTTAGGCTTACCATTTAGGAAAGATCATTGAACTTAGTTGTTTTATGGGCTAGAATTCTGGTTTTTTTTTGTTTTTTTTTTTAAAGTTTTCAGAATCTTGTCAGCTTGGTGAGTTAATAGCTATGAGTTGATTGGAAACTTGGTGTTGTCATAAGTCTATTTGAATAATGATATTTCTGTAACTTTACATATACTGACTGCCATTAAGTCTGTCACAGATGGAGATTATTTATGAATCTTTTTTCAGATTCAGAGTCTTGCACAGGGAGTTATTTCCATAGGGCATATGGTTGGCCAGAACATTTAGATGGGATCCCATGTGGCCTTCCCTAGTCTGGCTTCCTTAGTCCCAGAAAAGAGCCAACTCTGATGACCTTCTTGGTGACCTCTGTCCTTGTGTTTCTGCCCAGAAGTTCCCAAAGGGTCCTGTGAACCTTTAGCTGTGTAGATTATTTATAAAAATGTAGCCATTAGACTTTTATTTGAAAAGGATCATTCCTTTATGCTTCTTAATCAAAATTTTCCATTTTATTTTATTTAATTTTTTGTGATACTGGGGATGGAACCCAAGGGCTTGTGCATGCTTAAAGCAAACTGCTCTGCTACTGAGCTCTGTCCCCATCTCCTTTTATTTTATTGAGACATGGTCTCGCCAAGTTGCTTCAGCTTTCCTTGAACTTGCAATCCTCCTGTCTCAGCCTCCTGAATAGATGGGATTATAGGTGTGTGCCACCATGCCTGGCTAAATTTCCCTATTTGTTAGGGGAAACTTTGTTCCAAGCTAGTTAGGACTGATTTGGAAGCACATTTTCTAGGTGAGCCTGCAGGTGCTGGTGCAGGCACCAACTGTACGGTCATTGCAGTCAGGCGCTGTTTGTCTTGTTTAGCATCATCTCTTCCTGGCAAGGTATAGTGTCAGGGACACGGTAAGTACCAAGTGAGTGCTTGTTGAATGAACACTGGATGGATTTTGGGTAATTGTTTCTGTGGAATAGCCATTATAGTTGATGGAAAAACTGATTAAATTTTAAATTAAGATCCTTTCTCCCAGTTCTATGGGTTTTAGTTAATGATAAAGATTTTAAAATGCCTTTTTTGATATGTTGCTTCAAAATATTAGTAGCATTCTTTAGTTCTTTTTAGATAAAATAACCAAATAGAACAGAAGTAACTATTGTAAATCTCATGGGATAGTTTAAAAAATTCGAAGCATGTAATATTAACATTCTCTTTTGCTTTAGAAGGGGGTCACTATCCTAAATTATATCTGCTTTCTAGCCAAAATTTCGTTAACTTGACTGAAAGCCCAGAGTATAGATGGAAGTATACAAAGTTTTGCCAAACCATGGAGCAGCAATGAAGACCCTGTCCCCCCGACAACTTGGAATTTTTCTAATTCTAGTAATTAATTATGAAAAATTGTTATTTTGTTTAAATAAACATTTAAACATTTAAATGAATAGGGAAATGTGAGGAAAAATGATTATTTGAAAAATTTGATCATCATTAGGATGACAGCCTATGTTTCTGTGGCTCCTCACACACTTTTGAAAATAATCTAGAGTAACATGGCATGTTGCACATGGAGGTAGCTGTCAGAATATCCTTTAGAACCTTCTCCATATCACTGTCATTAGAGCCAGTTTATAGTAGTAAGTGGGCATATAAATTCTGTGCATAGAGTGCTTGAGTTCAAAAAGTCCTCAGATTGGATTTTTGTACTCTGAGAAATTTCACAGTGTTATTCTGTCTCTGAAAATATTTAGCATCTTACAGTTTAGTTTATCATTTTACAGTATAATATCTATTATGAAGGAGGTAATTTATGCATTATTCACAAGACCTTAGTGGTATTTTGGATAGTTTGTAGTTTTATATATGTTTCTAAGGAAACAATTTTTAAAGACTAATCAACATGTAAGTTTTGAAAACTGGTAAAATTTAATCATTTTATGCTTGTTTGTAGTTTCTTGTAATCTGATGGGATTTTTAAAGTGAGTATAAAATGAAGTTGGCTTTCTCGTGGAAACTACCTATCAAGTCAGAGTGGAGCATGTTGCTGATATCTAATATACTTGAGACAATGTAGGCAGGTAAAAACCCTTGGAAAACCAACAAATATGCTTGTAGGAGCCCTTCCCTGGCGCTGCTGTTATGATGGAACAGTTTTTCTTGATGGTTATGAGCTCACTTGTTAGGCTAAGCAATAAGGCAAAATAATTTCTACTATGTAGAATTGAGACTCTTAGAGCCCAGAATTCAAAAATATTAGATGACAGATATTAAATAGATATAGATGTTTGTATCCATAGTTGCAGTAGCCCTTTTCTGAGGAAGAAATGAAGTCAGTAGGGACAGTTTCCAATCAGAGGTGCCACATTCTCCTGTTGCAGAAAAAAACTTGCTGGGGAATTCAAAACCCCTTCACAGGCCTATGGAGTACAGCCCTTGGCACTTGCAGAGGTAGGAGGCAAAAGAGCCTAGAATTACACATTATATCTCTTGGTCCCAGTGGAGATAAATAACATGTGAAATGCAGACAATCTTGGACATGTTTTTCTTTAGTTATCAGTTCCTGTCCAAAAAAACCTATTGTAGTCATTAAAACAAAGCTGAATGAGACTTTTTTGAGGTTAGATGTCAGTGGTGTTAGGATTCCATTTTTTATGTTCAGATACTCTCCCTGCAGGAGTCTAGTTTCTGCATATACTTAACAAGTACATTAGAGACAGCCAGGTATTTCATGCTCCTGAAAGTAATACCCATTGCCACTGCTTAGGTGCCCAAAGCCTTTACAAATGGTGTGAGCTTTTGCCCTTCCTTACTCTCTGTGGACACAAAGAGTTACTTCACTAACTTCAATGGGACCAGGATAAAATTTTCATCAAGTTAGCATTCATTCTGAAAAACCAACAGTATGCCATTCATTTCTTTTCTTTGGAGTTATAAGAGAACGTTTTGAAGTCAGAGCAACTTCAGAAGAAAAAAGAAAGTTCCTGGATCTCCTCATTTGTGGTTCTTAGAATAGGGAATGAATATCCATCAGATTGTTCAGTGTCAGAGACCATTTCCCATTCGTAGTTTCCACGTTGATATTTCTTTTGCTTGACCTGGGAGACTGATTTAGATGTGATTTAGTTCACGTTCGTTCTTAAAATGATGATGAGAAGAAAAACTATCTTCTTTTCTTTTGGTTTTGGAAGAATGGTATTGGCATTGGGCATCTTTGAGCCAGACCTGGGAGGAGATCCCTGCTCACTCCTTGTTTATACCGAGGGAACTTAGTTGGACTCTTTAAACTTTTACCTCCACATATAGAGGTAAAAGTTTAAAGAGTTGGTGTTTTTGTATCAAGTGATGGAATCATGAATGATAACTCACAGTTTTAGTCTGGTACCGAGAGCTACTGGCACTTTTTCTGTGCCTGCAAGTTCAGTTTTAAACTGTGGAAGGATACCTCCATCTCAGGATGTGGATTTAGAGGGATGATCAAAAGTTAGCAGATGGCAAGTTTACATATAAAATATTTGTGATATGAACTTTAAAAATGGGTATATATTTTATTTGGAGAGAGAAAATGTGTTCATTTGAACTATCTGCAGTTAAGGAAAACAACATACAATCTAATTGCTTCATTGATACTTTTTACTTATCCCAAAATTCGAAATAAAATCCATTTAGTAAACTAAAAATCTGAGTGGAAACTTTAGATTTCTGTTATCTGATCAGGGGAGAGAAGGGCAACTTCTTTATTTCAAAATGTGACCTTCTCTATACTCCTTATTATCTAGAGGATTCTCAGTTGTCTGAGACCTTGGTGAGAGTCTAGGATTAGAATTAAGAGAAAATGCTTATTGGTGTCTACTCTGAATGATTTTAGTGTGGCAGAGTCTACAGGTACTCAGATGTGAATGGGGAATGACTGGACCATCCGTTTCAGATTGGTTGTACTAGTGATTAATTATGTAACTGTGTTTGTATTGTGTGGAGATGGGCATGTGGTGTTAACATTATTTAGCATAATTATTTCTCAGTCATAAAATACGTTGGTGTAAAATTCTCCATTTTTTAAAAAAAATTATAACTGTTGGAAAATAATTTTTACCTGAAATGCTGTCATAAAGACATCTTCTCTCCCAGTTAATCTAGCATTGTACCAACAAAATAAGCAATGTAAATATTAGTAACTTAATGGAATTATCAATTAAAACCAAATTCTTTTCTGGGCTCTTTTGTTTATTTTAAAAGGCTTTCTTTTTGTGGACTAGCAAAGTAATAGAAGATAATTTGGAAAAAAGGGGATTAAAAGATATTACTCGTTTATATTCTAATATTAATATTTTCTTATATTTTTATTCATTTTGTATTGTCTAATAGCAAAATTGGAATCATTGTATGTTTTGCTTTTTATATTTAACATACTGATGAATATTTTTCATTTCATTTAAATTGTTTTTTAAAAATACCATTTCTAATTGCTCTGTTATTATATCTTGTCATAGTTAATCTATTTGTTTATTGCCAATAGAGTTTCAGTAGATTTTTTTTGTATGTATATTTTTATGTGAATGCTTGATTGTTTTCTTAGGCTAATTATCTAAAACAGGAGTTATTGGGTCAGAACATTTGTTTGAATGACTTTTACTTCCTCAAATCCTTTTTTTGACTCATTAAGGGATAAAAGTACTGCCTTTTCCTTCTGTCCCCCTGACAAACCATATTTGAAAGTACATTGACCAGGAGTTAAGTAGACCCTATAGATAAAGAGGGATGGCTTTTATTCAGAAAATCTCGCAGGACAGGAGTTTATGGCCTGTGATCTTACACATTAACAGAAGATTAAATAGTTTCAGAAGAATTTGTGTCTCTGTGTTTGACTTTGTAAAAGCCTGAGTTGGAAACTACCTTCTCTTAATGTTTATATTAGTATTGTAGTGAAAGGAAGTTTCCTAGGACACAATAAAGAATAAAGCTTGGACAGGGGTTGTCGCTCAGTGGTAGAGCACTTACCTAGCATGTGTGAGGTATTGAGTTTGTTTCTCCGCACTGCATATAAATAAATAAAATAGGTCTATTTTAGTCAGCTTTATTGCTGCTGTGACTAAAGGACCCGACCAGCACAATTATAGAGGACAAAGCATTTACTTGAGGGCTCATAGTTTCAGAGGTCTTAGTCCATAGACGGCCAGCTCCATTCCTCAGGGCTCGAGATGAGGCTAAAACATAATGACAAGAGAGAGTGGTGGAGGGAAGTAGCTCACATCACAGGGATCAGGCAACTGAGAGAGAGAGAGACTCCACTCTCCAGATACAAATTTATATACCAAAGCCATGCCCCAATTCTCACCACCCCCAGCCATACCCTACCACTTCAGTTAATCCCATCAGGTATTAATCCACTGCTTGGGTTAAGACTCTTATAACCCAATCATTTCTCCTCTGAACCTTCCTGCATTGTGTTCCCTGTGAGGTTTTGGAGGACCCCTCATATCCAAACCATAACAAGATCCATAGACAACTAAAAATAAAAAAATAAAAAAGAATAAAGTTGAACAGCCACTTTATTTAAATATTCATAGCTTAAATAAAAGTCAATTCAGATCTGCCGTATTTGCTGTAGTGCCCAAACTAACTGGTGGTACCAGATGTACTTGGACCTCTCTGCTGTCTTTGGATTGTCTTTAAAAAATGGTAGCAAATGCATTGCTCAAAATTCTGATGAATTCTGCCAGTGCAAGAGTCCAGGTATAATATTTGGTGTCTCTATATAGTGGATAGTTTAGCATGCTTTCATTTTTTCATCGAGCTACAATGGGATTTTTAAAAAGCTTATAGCCTTGATATTTTATAAGAATGCCATCCAGAATATTCAGTTAATGTCCATAATTATTTGACACATTAATGAAACTTTCATTGTTTTCTAAGGTTTGTGGTGTCCATCTGGTCAGTGACACTGTTTGACATTAGTATAGTGTTTTATGGCTAAAAATATATTCTTGTGGCCTCCAGAACAGCTTTGTGAGGAAGGTGGGTGGAGCAGGTGGGCATCATTTCCATTTTATGGAGGAGAATACTGAGGGGACTTGTCTAATGCCCTTTGTCTATTCCGTGGTAGCTGCCATTCTTCTTCCTTTACTTCATACTTTTTCTTGATATCTTCATCATTTTCCTCTTCTTCCAGTGGTTATGACATCAATCCCATCAGTGGTAATAATAATGAACTGACTTTTATTGATTAGTTGCTATACACCATGTAGTTATCTAAGTGTTTACATGTATTGACTTCTACCACAGACCTCTGGAGTGCATGTTGTCCTCTTCTTAGGGATGAAGAAACCAAGGTCCAGAGAGGATAAGTAAGTTGCTTAAGATTTGTTAATACTTAGGACACAGGGTAATTGAGACTCTTAAGTGAAATGATGTGTAAAATTCCAAGCATATACTAAGCTCTCAGTAAATAATATGTGGTTATAATGATTATAGTTCATATGCAGTTATCATTTCTGCTTCCATGCTGTCTCCCTTGTAGCCATTGAGCTCACTGAGGGAAGTGGCTGTGCTTGCTGGCTGCTGCAGCCCCAGGACCTGATGCATAGTTGGTGCTCTGTTGCTATTGCTGGTGCATCCACTGGATGCATGGTAGCTGATTCTGGGGCTTGCGATTTGTTATCAGTTATGCCCTCCAGTGTTTAATCACCTAGCTAATCAAGACACCATATTTAACCTTATAGATTGGGTATTTTTCTTATACTGTGGCCACTCTCTTTCTGGCCCAGTGAGCTCCCCCATCAGGCTTGGAACACTACCCCCAGGGACTGGCTGCGCTCTGAGGCACTAACACACTTAAAATGGCAACTGGAATCTTGTGTTCTTAAGACCTTCTGACTTTAAGAGCAAGTAAAATGTGAATTTTCAAGTTGGGATAAAGAGAACATTGGTTGAAAGAAGTGGAATTTGGGAAAGTTGATGTTGTGTTTGCATTAGGTTGTTCTGTTTTCTTTAAAATGTAGGCAAAAGATTCTTCCAATAGCCTGTGTAAATAGTTCAAATTAAAATGGTAATGTGTACATTCTTTTCTTCTTCTTTTTTTCCAAGTTAAGCTGGGAGGATAAGAGGTTACTATCTGAGGTTGCTTGCTCCTTGACTGAGCCTACTTCTCCAAAGTGGAAGAGTCCCTGGTTGAAACAGGATTGCAGGTGACCTTCATGGTAGCTGAAGGTTGCTGCACTTTTGATCCTAGTGTTCCTCCTTAGTTTGCTAAGGCCCTGTTTTTAATTACTTAATGAGAAAGACTACTTGGAAGGAAGGGGCTTCTCATTGTGATTTCAATGCTTTTGTTGGGTGTGGATTTACTGAAGGGAGAGTAAATCAGATTGGGCTTTTGTTTTCTCTCTGAATAAATAAAATGAGTTTAGTTCTCTTGGGAAGGATAATTGAAACAAAGGGCAAAATTCCATGGTGAATAATTTACCCTGAGTCCCCCAGGAGCTGAATTCACTTTTCCCTTTTCAGGTCTCTAGGATATAGCTAATGTTAGTCCCAAGGCTACACCTATGTTGACAAGGATGTCTGTAGGTCCTTATTTTTGTTCAGATAATAGAGCACCTGGAAGCCATGATGTTTTTAATAGAAAACCATGAAATACTGATATTCTTAATTCTATTTTATGAACTAAGAATGATTTCCCTAGCAGGAATTCACCATAGTTACACGTACGTGTAACATGTTATATGTATATGATATAAAGTCCTAGTCATTGGCTCAGGTTTGGAGGTAGAGTACTGGAGCTACCTTAGCTAAGCATGATTTGTATTTTTGGCACCAATTTTCTGTTACTGTTCTTTCCTTATTTGTTCTGTGTTTTGTTTGTATCTGCTAGCAGTCCCACTACTGAATATGTATCCAAAGGAACTGAAACCAGTACATCAAAGAGAGATCAGTACTCCCTTGTTCATTACAGCATTATTAATACTGATCAGGATGTGAAATCAGCCGATGTGTCCATCAACAGGTGACTAGATAAAGCAAATGTGGTGTATATACACAATGGACAGGAGCAGAAAGACAAAGGCTGCATGATCTCACTCTTGTGGAGTATTAAAAAGTTGACTTTATAGAAGTTGAGAGTAGAATGATGGTTACCAGAGAGGAATAGTGGGGAAGGAGAGTTGGGGGACGGGTTAGCCAGTGGGTACTAAGTTATAATTAGATACAACAGCAATTTCTGGTGTGCTGTTGTACAATAGAGTAACGATAGATAAAACTTGCATACCATATGTTTTACCAAGCTAGAAGGATTTTGGATGTTTTCACTATGAAGAAATGCTAAATATTTCTGGAGGTAGACATATGTAACCTGATTTAAACATTATACAATGTATACCTATATTGAAATATCCCATGGTACCCAATTAGTACACAAAAATTGTGATATATTTCAGTTAAAATTTTTATTAATAAAAAATGATAGACAATATTAATAAGTTAATAGATGAAAGATCTATAATACACCATGGTGGCTATATTTAATAATTTATTATACTCTTGAAAATTGCCAAGAGAGTAGATTTTAAGTGTTTTCACCATAAAAATAAGTATGTGAAGTAATGTACATGTTAATTAGCTCAATTTGGTTGCAGTATAATGCATCCATATTTCAAAACAACATATTTTTATACATGATAAATACATACAGATTTTGTCAATTAAATATATGAATACAAATATTTAAGAGAAGGGAAAATGATCATAGCAAGAGGAAAAAAGAGTTAAGAAACCTTAACTCTTCTCCTTATAAGTTAAAAAAATGAAATCTGCATATAGAAAAGCCTAAGATCCTAAGTTTTCACCTTTGATAATTTTTTACAAACTTAACACAGTGTAACAATCAATTTTTATTGGAATATTACCAATATCCCAGGAAGCCCTCTTATGCCCTCTCCCATTTCATCCTCATCCATACTACCAAAGGTGATCACTGTCCTGACCTCTGCAACCATTATATTAGTTTTTTCTGATTTTGAATTTCATAAATATGAAATAAAGCAATACACCTTTGTTCTGATTTCTTTTCCTCAGTGTAATGTTTGAGAAGTTTTTCAAGTTTTGTGTATAAGGGGGTATTTGTGTGGTTAGTATCCTATAATGTTAATATGCCACAGTTTATCTAGTTCTGAACATCTTTTTTTCTGTTTTGCGATTTTTTTGGCCATTACAACTAATGCTATTATGAATACTCTTATACTTGATTTTGTTTTGGGGGACATGTGTACATTTCTGTTGGGTATCTACACCTAGGAGTGGAACTGCTGAAGTTTAGGATATACATTTGTTCAGATTTAGTAGACATTGCAAAGCCTCTTACCAAAATAGTACCAATTCACCATAATTACCAGTGTATGAGAGTTGCTGTGGCTCCCCATCATCATCGGTGCTTCAAATACTTTTTAATTCTTGCCATGCTGATGGGTATGGAATGTGTCCAATTGTTGTATAGAGTTCATCTCCCTGATGACTAATGAGGATTATCATGGTCCTGAAGTACTTACCTTCCAGGGAAATCATCTTTAATTAAATCTTAGGTTTCTACCCCTGGCTCCCCCAACCATTCTGTGCTAATTTGACTTTATTTCAGTATTTGCAGAAACCATAATTTTTCTCAGGCACTGAGCATACATTGTATAGTAAGCGCTTCAGATCTCCTGACCCAGCATTGATTCTTAAGTGGAGTAGTTACTCCTGGATAAAACTGGTTGTGTTTTCAATTTTTGGTGCTTATTGCTTCAGATTTATTAGACGTAATTTCATATTTAGCAAATGTTTGAAATTGTGAACTATTTCAAGTTATCTGTTCATTTTACATTGCGACTGATTTAAAGTTTTGGTCAGCGAATTCAATCTAAGAAATTCCAAAGCAAATACTTTATGACTTTAGTGCAGTAATTAATTGTCCTTAGGCTAATATGCCAAGAATAACTCATCCTGTGTTTGATTCAAAGTAACTTTGATGGAAAAGAATCTCACTCTAGAATAGCAAATTACATGTAGATTTAATGCAGGAAGAAAAGTACATTGAGATTCAAGTCTCAGTCTAATAACCAAATGGAATATTTGTGGAAGAATTGTAATACTGGAGCACAGTTCCTAGCTTTTAATACTGAAGTTTTGTGATCATGAAATGGAACTAAGAAATTGGAAATGAAAGAATTATGAATCTTAGAAGAGCAAAACTTCCTAGTGGAACTTCAGCCATCTGAGACAGCAAGAGACTTAACAAGCCCTGTGTTCCCAGGCTTGTGGCCAGAAATTGTCATACACATTTTCTTAATCCTCAACTGTGCTGTGAATCAGGCAGTGTCATACCCATTTTATGTTGGGGACATTGGGTCTGAACAAGGTTAAAGGAGGTCACATAACAAGGTTAAAGGAAAGAATAGGTAGAACTTCCTTAATCCTGATTTTATGGTTATATGGATAGAAAATTGTAGGTTTAGAACTCTGTCATCTCTTTAGATGTCCTGGGCACCTGTCATATATAAAAATGGAGTGGTAGTTGTTTGATTTCAGGTGAAGGACAAATAGGGAATTATGTGGAGAAAGTTCTTCTATATCCACAGTTTCCCAAATTAAGAAAACATTTTCAGGCATGCATTCTGATTAAAGATACATGTACCAGTAAATGTACTGCAGTAGCAGCTGATGAAGTTCAAGAAATTTGTGGCCTAATTTCAGCCTTAAAATAAGAGAAAACCATGTATGCATTTTATGTAGGGTTAAAATAAGAGAAAACCCTGTAGAGTTCAAGAGCCTGACCTGAAGGCATCTAAATTTAAAGAAGATTAAGATGTATAGGTAGAAGGGGAATTCTGACATGAAGGAAGTAGAAGTAAAGTCCACAGAAACTCATTAGGAAGAGATGATTTCAGCCTGTCGAAAGAACTTTCTAGAGAAAGTGATCTTAGAATTGTCCTTGAAGTGTCTAGTGTGTATATAGACACTTAGAAATTGCTGTCTGATTGGGGAAGAAGACCCTCTAAAGTTTATCCTTTTTATTTATTTTTTTTTTTTTGTGGTCCTGGAGATTGGACCCAGGGCCTTACACATGCAAGGTAAGCTCTGTACCACTGAGCTATGTCCCCAGCCCCTATGTTTGTCTTTTATAACTGCAGAAATACACTGATCAAACCTATGAGTACAGTATTATAAACAAGATTAAAGGAGAAATTTACCTACCACCAACAAAATAATGAATGTTGTGAAGCCACAGTTTTCAGGATTGGATGAGCCCTTTTGGCTTTGCCCCTGTGTGCCTAGTATCACCCCAGTTACTCCTTTTATCTGCCTTTTTACTGTGGAGGTTCAGGATCTTGTGCTGTGAGACAAGTTGTGCTCTGTCATGCCTTCTTCACACTTTGATGGATGCTCCTCTTCCCGCAAGCATTGCCTTGTTTCCCTGTTAATATGTGACAGGGCCGGACACAGTGAAAGCGTTCTATGAAGAAGGAGGTAGAATGCCTTTGAGTTCCTACTGTATCAGGCACAGGTCCCTGCCGTCCTGGAAAATTAATGCAGTGTACCCGCAGAAAGTTGATTTTAGGTAGGAGGAGCTGTGTGTGCAGTTTTGTAAGTTTACTTGAAAATTGTTTAGTTTTATCTTTTGCTAAGGCTGTATGTGTGCTGATGTTTGATCAAATGAATGATTGCTGACAATAGTTGATTTCCAAATCATTGCCTTTTTTTTTCTCATTTGTTTTCTTAAATAATTTGGACAGGAAAAAGGAAGAACACTGGCTTATTCCTATTGCTTTTATTGCTTATTTAAAATTTGAAATTGTTTTAAGTTACCACATTGTGTTGTGACCGTGAGATATAGTTCCTAAGCTAAAAATCTATATTTGGTTCTTGTGGGTGAGGGCCTCTTGATAATTTCAAATCATTATTGAGAAAAGTTTAAGTTAACAAAGGGCTGGGGATATAGTTCAGTGATAGAGTGCCTTCCCTAGCATGTACAAAGCCCTGGATTTGATCCCTATCATAGCATCTTCCCATGCCCCTAGTGAATAATAGTTGCTGTTCTTGAATATTTAATTTGTACTCAGAATATGAATAAAACACTTTTGCATCTTTATATCATTTAATCTTTGTACTCATTCTGTAAAGTGTTGGTGGACATGCCCCTGTTAAAATAAGGCTAAGTGGTTTTGTATAAGGCCACATAGCTCCTAAGTAGCTGGGCTGGATTTTAACACGTGTGTTTGCCTTCATTCAACGCCTGAGCTACTATGCTAAATTGTACTTTCCAAATATTCATGAAGGCTCTCCCCTTAAATATTAAAGGTAATAGGATGCATTTTTGTTTTTAGTTTAAGATAACATACTTTTAGTTGACAGTAATTCTTTCTCTTGATAGCAATATTTGTTGGTTGACATCTTAGCTACTCTGATCAAAACTCTGATTTATTGTCATGTTAATGATACTTAGATATCATAAATATTTTTTTCTTCTTTTTTTTTAACTGCTAGAGGGAAAAAGGAAGTTATTTTATTTTACTTATGATATCATTTTCTAAGTGGCAGTTCACTCTAAACAGATTCTACCAGTCCTCTGAGACAGAGTTCTAGAATCTCTGAAATCTGTGTAAAACAGCATCTCAAGCTGTTGAGAGCTTACTGCTAGGGCATGGTGTGTAGATAACAGCAAAGCAAACCTTTGACATTTCTGGTTGAAAAGAAAAGAGAAGATAAATCAGATGAGAAAGTAGGTACACACTGATATGGCATTCATCCTGTTTATATTTACATTTAAAAAACCTGCAATAAAGGTAAAGAAGTTCAGGGCTTGAAGTTTATCTCAGTGGTAGAATGCCCATCTAGCATGTGTGAGGCCCTGGATTTGATCTCCAGTACCATAGAGGGGAAAGAAGTAGTAAAAAATTCTTATTGTTATAAGTAGTTCACATTTATATATTGAAAAACAACCCTGTCAGTTTCATGTCCTAAACTACTACAGTGTAACTGTTCATTATATACTGGCCTGCCAACACTTGTGGGGCAGGGATCCAACTGAATAGCATGTCTAGACAAAACCAAATGTACAGTTACACAAAACCACAGCTAAGGAATTATGGCTGAACAGCTTTAATAATTATTGGCAACTCTATTCCCTTTTATATTACTTTGTATTCTTACAGTGAGGGCCTATTATTGTAGAAGAGTTAACATTTATTTTTAGACAAAACAGAATATCGAATATGTGATATGATGTGAACCCAGTTTTTTTAAGTAAAATAAAAATTTTATTCAAACAACTTTGTGTTTTTTAAAAATTTTCTTATTTATATACGACAGTGGAATGTATTACAATTCTTATTACACATATAGAGCACAATTTTTCATATCTCTGGTTGTATACAAAGTATATTCACACCAATTCGTGTCTTCATGCCTGTACTTTAGATAATAATGATCATCACATTCCACCATCATTAATAACCCCATGCCCCGTCCCTTAGCCTCTAACCCCTCTGCCCTATCTAGAGTTAGTCTATTCCTCCCATGCTCCCGCTCTCTATCCCACTATGAATCAGCCTCCTTATATCAAAGAAAACATTCGGCATTTGATATTTTTGGGATTAGCTAACTTCACTGAGCATTATCTTCTTTAACTCTGTCCATTTACCTGCAAATGCCATGTTTTTATTCTCTTATTGCTGAGTAATATTCCATTGTGGAGAATTGAGTAAATTTAAATTAGAATTATTTTGTCTTGCATTAAATTTGAGCAAAAGCTTTTCTGAAAGCAACTTAATAGGACATCAAAACTGCCACCTTAAATCCAGATTTCTTTTCAGTGGAGACTTAACTGGCACTGTGTATAGTAGTTTTTTTTTTTTTAAGTAGTTCAAACTGTACTGGCGTCTATCTAATGTTCATTTCCTTTCTTCCCCTTCAAGTAGCTTTCTGGGCAATCTACTCTCCCCCCCCCCCAAGACCAATCCTTGATTCTTCACTGGAGGAAATTGCCAACATTCCTTGCCTCTGCTGACCTGCCCTTCCACACAGGTTATTCCTGTGAACAGCAAGGAGCACATCATCACTTAGCTGGAGGAGTTCCTTGTACATTCTATCTAGAATGTTTGTTCTCTTTCCTTCAGATTTATGTTTTGCAACTATTTCCCCCAGTGTGTGTCTTGCATATTTGGTCCTTTTTTTTTTAATTGTCATTTGTTGATAGAAAGTTTTTAATTGATGAAATCCAATTGATCACTTTTTTCTTTTATGGTTATTAATTTTTGTGACTTAGGAAGCCCTTTGCCTCACCACCTCTTCCTGAAAATATTGTCCTGTGATTTCTTCTGAAAGCTTTATGGTTTTGGCTTTTATATTGATGATCTATCTTGAATTACAATTTTTTGCATGCTTCAGTATTGACAATCAATTCTTTAAAAGAGATGTTGCCTCCATTTTTATAAATGAGGATCTTGGGCACTCTGAGAATTTTGTACTCTAGATATTATATGTAATAATAAATTTGATTTAGAAGTTTAGATCCTTTTGAGGGATAATCCAAGATGAAGATATACGTTAGACTCCATCATGTCTGTAGTGTTTTGGTCAAAACCTCTTTTTTGAGATACGTCTCCCTCTTCATAAAAATATCATTATTAACAAATGAATGGACTTTTGGCAACTGGGTTCATCTTCATAATGGAAGTAGTAGGATGAAGTACGAAACAACACTGCTGCTTTGGTGTGCATATGTGTTATCAGTCAGAGATGTTGTGTTTATTACAAATGCTCTGTGCACTGACCTGACAGGAGTCAAGATACTTGATTTTATTGTGATAAGGAGTTGAAAGTGAAAGAATCAAATTGATTGAACTGTTAACCTGACTTAATTCACTGTCCTCAATAGCTGAGGTATGGGACTCCACACTGCTGTCAGGTTTTCATTCTGTCAGAGTATCCCTTATTCTTGGTGATGAGGCCTCTCCCCTGACATTGCAGTAACCAGCCTCACTGTCCCAGCATCTGAGGCTGGAAAGTGTTCTCAAGCTGTAGATATTACTTTGATGATGATCTATAATTTGAGTTTTAGTATGTGGTAACCATGCTGTAAATATGGTATTTCTCACAGCATTCCCATTTTACAGGTGAGGTGAAGAAAGGTTGTCACTGTCACACACTTGGGGGTCATGTGGCAGGGAACTACAACAGTTCTCTATGTAAATAATTTTCTGATTGACAGCTTTTTATAAGTCCATACAAGTGTCAAGTTGAAATTGGTAACACTCCAACATCCTGATAATCCAGCTGAATCTGAGGTACTCTAGGGACAGGAATACTCCATATGTGAAATGCAAGGATGTCCAAGACACTGTCCTGCTGAGGAATTGGAAGATGAACGGTACAGAGAAGCCAAGGCTGTTACCAAAGAGTGCTTCCTTTTGTCATTGCACTGCCACCCATTAGAACTCATGTGAAACTGGCCTTTACCTGGGAGTTTCCTAAGGTAGAGACTGCCCTTTATTTTTGGCTAAGTGAATGGATGTGATGTGGATTATTGGGAGACTCCCTGCGGATCCTCTGATTTCATCACAAAGTGGCCTTGCCCATGCTGCACAGTGAGCAGTGTCTGGTGAATGGCAAGGAGCCCTGGCCAGCTCATAGTAACCTCTCAAATTGGAGTTCTCTCTCAGGAAACATTAGCTTCAGTTGATAACTCTCAAAGAAACTAGGACAGTTCCCAGGCTGCTTTTTATTTGTGTAGATAAACAACAAGCATTAATAGAGCTGTGCTGAAAGCCACAGTAATGAAATTCACTGTGTTCTAATTGTATCCTGTTAGCAGAATTATATTACATTTTTAAACTTCTAAATGGTGCCTCAATAGAGGTTGTACACATTATCAACTAGATTAAGTGTCTTTTCTTAAGTAGAATGTGCTTAGTGTTTTCCACTATTTTTAAAAAAAATTTGTTTGGTTGTAGATGGACACAATACCTTTATTTTCTATTTATTTATCTTTCTGTGGTGTTGAGGATCAAACCCAGGGCCTCACATGTGCTAGGTGTGCGCTCTACCACTGAGCTAGAGCCCCAGTCCCTGCTTTCCACTATTTCTAACTAAAATTGATGTTTGTAGTCTGAAGTATGCTGACCAGTTAGTTTTTAATGAACTATTTTGTTCACAAGAACCAAATTTAATTTCAGTTTGTTCATTCAGTATATTGAGGTAATGATTTTCTCTTTCATAGTAGTTCTCTTCATTTCAATTGAATTAAGCCATGTTCTGAGTGTTTTTGGTCTATAAATCTTTTTTTAATATATGGAATAGTTGGTGATCTTGGGATCTATGGCAAACTAGGTTTGTCTCATAGCTCAAACATTAGACAGAAACATTTTCCTGTTTCCTTGGAACTTTTAATTGTTTTAATTTTCCTTGGACACTTTTAATTGTCATGTGAAACTAACCCTCTTTGCCATCAATCCTGGGCTTTATGTCAGCATTGACGACTGTTGCCAGAGGCATCTTTGAGCCAATGGGCTGTGTGTGTGTGTGTGTGTGTGTGTGTGTGTGTGTGTGTGTAGGGGTATTTATAGATTTCATTGCAGCCTCCGATGCTGCCTTGTCTAAGGGAGCATTGATCTTTTTTTTTTTTTTTAAGATAAAGAATTCCTATTTTGTAGGTATCAGGTTATTTGGATCAAGTTTTTTGTTGTTGTTTAGCTAGTATACTTTAATATGTTTAAAAAGAAATTTCTTGAAGCAGCATAAGTCATTTACTTTTGATCAGATTATGGCACTAACATTCTTACTACATAATCATCAAATAGCTGATTTTGTCCTGTTTAATGCCAAGAGCAGATGTACTTTCTAGTAAAACAGCATGCAAAACCCAAATCTAAATGCATTAGACACATGTTAAATTTTTGTATTTTTTTGTGACTTAAAAAAGTAATTGTGGGTTGCATTATGTCAGATTTTCAAAAAAGGTGTGTGATTGCTGCCATAACTTAAAAACTGAAGCAGCCCAAATTGGCCCTTTTTCAAGTATATTGTGTCATTTTGAGGGATAATATGATGTGTTTGTTTTAGTACATAACTCTTCCACCTGACTGTGGATTCAAATCTTGCTTCTACCACTATTAACTCTGTGACCTTGGGCCAGTTGCTTAATGTTTCTATATTTCAGTGTCCTCCTTTGCAAAATGGTAATAGTAATAATAGTAGTATGTACCTTCTGGTTGCTATGTGGATTATGTAAGTTGCATACATAAAGTACTTATACTGGTGCATGGCACAAAGGAAAGACAGATGACTAAGACCATAAAAGGTAGAACAGGTAGGTGGGAGTGTGTGATGAGAGCAGAGGGGATATAGATACTTTTCCTGTTAGCTCCAGTTCTTTTTTTTGGTGGGGGTGGAGGTTACTAGAGATTGAACCCAGTACTTTAATACTGAGCTACATCCCCAGTCTTTTTTTGAGACCGAGTCTTGCTAAGTTGCTGAGTTTGGCCTTGAACTTGCGTTCCTCTTGCCTCGGCCTCCTGAGTGGCTGGGAATACAGGCATGTGCCACAGCGCCCAGCTAGTTCCATCTTGTAATTAAAGCAGGTCTTTGGTTTTCTCATGCATCAGTGATATTATAGGGTGATTTTCGTGGTGAGTATTGTTCTGAGTTCTCTGGGGGAAATGATAAAGAAACAAAAAGGATTATTCCTACGATGGAAGCTTGAGATATTAAAATAGGAACTGAATGAAGATAAATATAAATGAAAGTGTTATAGCAGTGTATAAGCAAGAAGATGTCACTCTTTTGTAGTGAAAACAGAGAGGATGAAGAAGTATAAAAGATGCATTTTGATCTTTTATACTATGGGAAGACAGGAACTATAAAAACCCATCATGAGAATTCTCAGTTTTATGTCTATGAGAACCATATGTCTTTCTGAAAGAAAGCTTGTCAGTTCATTTTCTCTTACAAGGCTACTCATTCACTGTATATGAGCCCAAATCTTCCTTATTTTCATCTGTGGCCCGTAGTACTCTCTGCACTAAGAAATCACGTTCTCTAGCCCAGAGGTTCCTGACTGTGGAGGTTTTCCATTTCCAATCTTTGTGGCACATGCTCGTTCTGGAATGTCCCCTCCTCAACGCAGGGTCTCTGAGACCTCATCCATCCTTCAGAATTCATTGAGTCATCTCCAAGATGTTTTCCGCCATCACCTAACCTGGACCCTAGCTTTTCCAGCATGACTCTATTACTTAATTATTATTCTGGGGGTGCCAAATTTTCATGAAAATGCTTTGCAGACTATGATGTGCAGTGCACATGTGAGTGGGCAACTTTGTCTTATCTCTCTTTGATTGTAATTTTTCATCTGCCGTTTATCCTCTTACTCCTCCTCACTCCTCTCCCTCCCTGAAGCTTTGTTTCTTTATCTATTCCCATCTGCACTCCCTGATACAAGGCAGTGTAGAACTGTGGGGAATGAGTGAGTGAACTAAAGATGCTCTCTGCTAGTTTAGCAGAAATGTGTATGTGCACATGGTGCAGCTGTCTCATGAGAGGCCATGTGGTTACTTTGGGCAAAAGAGGAAAGGCTTTCCTTTTAAAGGCCTCTGGTGCAATTCTAGATTTCACTACACTGTGACATGGTCCCCTTCCCAGGCACTATCTCTTGAAAAAAATGAGGAAGCTAATGTTGCTATATATGTCACAGCGTGGGGTTACAAGCAGGAGATGAAGTGATGTTACAAGCAGGAGATGAAGTGATGTTTATAGAAAAACTGTTTTGTTGATTTGTAAGTGCCAACTAGTTGTTGTTTCTAATGGAAACAAGCATTAAGCAGAACTTCTGATCAAGCATTGATAAATTCATAAGTCATTCTCTGTCTTAGCCAGGAGAAGGATGCGGTCCTATAAGTAGGGACAGGATCCTCGGGGCCATTTGGCTTACTCAAAACAGTCCTTCAGCCTGGTCTTGTCCTGGGCCAGTAAAGGAAGGTGGGTGCTGGCAGTGCTTGGAAGACCCTTTATGGTATGTCAAGGGTGCTTAATGAAATGAAACTAGGAACTTGGTAAACACCAGGGCATTAAGATTGAGTTGGGGGCAGCCAGGTGCAATGTTGAACTTCTGTAGTCCCTGAAATTCAGGAGGTTGAGACAGGAGGATCACTTGGGCCCTGGAGATGGAGGCCAGCCTGAGTAACATAGCCAGATCACATCTTAAACTCCCCCCACCCCCTGCCAAATAATCCAACAGATTTGGGTGGCAAAGGATTAGGTAACTTCTTCACACCAGTGGGAAATTTATGTTGGGATGTTTTTGGGTGAGTCTTATGTTATTTCATTTTATGAAGAATCTTTGATCAGTAAATATGAAACCAGATGAGTTACCAAATTATAGACACACAGCTATTCTCCCTTTGTTCTGGAAATTTATAGTGGATTCTGATAAGGATTAGTTTATAGAAGGAAGCAAAGTTTAAAACAATTTCCTCCAATAACTTTGGGGTTTTGAATCAGGGGGACTTGTCTTTTAGTTTATGTTTGCTGTTGCTCTCTGGCACTTTAGCCTCCAGTTGGTTCAGGACTTTTCAACTGTACGTGTAAAGGGACATTACAAGATAGTCCTATGCTGAATATTTTCTTACATACCCCAGATGGAAAAGTACACATCTCTGATACTAATTCAGTTTAATTCAATTCTTGATTTGAAAAAATTGTGTTGTATACAACAAAAGGAATGGGAACTCAGTGATTAGCTGGAGGGGCTGCTTGCACATCATTCAGTATTTGCACTAGGAGCTCTCTGGATCCTTGGGATCTTGGATAAATTACATAAACTTCCAGAACTTAGGTTCCATACTTGTGAAATGATGGTGCTGAGGTCGTAATGTGTGGTCACTCCCTAACTGTGAATATTGCATACTTTTAGGTGTTGGAAAATTACCTCTTTACTCTTCTAATTATGTGTGGAAAACTTCCAAGAGTTGTCTCAAAGTTTTAGGAGCTCATTGCACTCATTAATTTGAATTAAGACCTTAGTACATGCCAGAAACTGCTTTGGGGGATGGAGACACAGTTGTAAACTAGATATAGGGTCTCTTTCCTTCCTCTTAATTTAAGAAGAGGAGATAGAGGATACACTCAAAAACACAACAGAAAAGGGATAGAAATTCCTGTTAGATTAGATGTGGGATTAGGAACAGGAGAAGTCAAGGGCAGTTTAGCCGTTTGTCCTGAGTGGGGCTGTGGGGATGGTGCTGGTGGTGGTTACCAGTCCTGTTAGTGGAGCAGATTGAGGACTGGGGAATCTGTCTTGTCAAGTTTGACATGTGTGGGAGGGACGTTATCTACACTTTAAAATTTGAGTCTTCATTATATGGATAGTATTTGAAGTTGATGATTGAATTTAGATAGACAAGAGAGCGAGGCTGGAGACCAAACCTAAAGTCTGACGCGAGGAGGTTGGACGTAGCAGGAGAGTAGATGAGAGATCTTGGTTGGTGGTTGCTGGTGCTCCCCATTCATCAAGTCTGTGTTCGACAGTAATATGTGTCCTGCTCTTCCTTTAAGTTCAAGGACCATCTGTGTTTTAAGTTTATACTGTACCTCCATATACATGTAAGGGTTGAGAAATACCTTTTAAAATGATAATTTGAGGTGCCCAGAGATGGAAGCTCATCAGTGACTTCCTCCTGTGAAGCACACTGATGTGCCCATACCTTCCAGGCTTAGGGCAGGGCAGCCAAGCTCTAGCTGCCTGCATCCTTCAGGGTCAGCTGGTTGAGATAAGTGTTGATCAAGGGTCTGTTTTGTTTGTTAACAGAGCCTGTTTTTGCCAGTAGTTCTTGTAACTGTGCTTGTATAATTAAAATTTATGTAATCAGATTAAATTTAAGTATTTTTCTTCAAAAATTTGCTAAGTACTTTGGAAATCTTCCAAAGGCACCCCCCCCCAAATGCCACTAAGTTATGTATGCCAGCTGTAAGATTGGGGGAAATAAACTTCTATAAGGATTCCCAGTATGCTTCTTGAGAATCTCTGAGTCTGTGCCACACCAGCAAGAAAGGGAAATTAGAAGTTGTGATGACACATTTTTGGGTGTGGTTTGTGTAAGAATGACTAGCCTGTCAGCCTGAAGACCAGTTATTCTTAGAAAAGGCCTTGACCTTATATTAGGAAACTTGTAAATAAATCTACAACATGTTTATTTCAAATGAAAAGTCTTTAGATATTTAAGTATCAATGTTTGTGGTTTTCTGCTTAAACAAGCCTTTTTCATTAACAATTGGATTAATATCCTATTACTTTAAGTGAGTTTTTACTATATGAACTGTGCAGCAATATCAGTGGGGTTTAATCTCTGGATGGGAAGATTATAGATGGCTTCAAATTTATATTTTTATACTTATTTCAAATGTCCAATTTTCCATGTCAGTTGTTGTTGTTCTAGTTTATCGTATCTTTATTACATTAATGATTGACTGAAAATTTTAAGAAGAGGCTTTTGAATTTGGTTACTGTTCAGGGTTAGTACTGTATCAAATGATTTTTACTAAGAAAACATGAATAAAAACAGTGCAAATTACTTTGAGCTTTTATAACTATTATTAATTCTTTGAGATTAAATGTATAAACAAAATTACTTTTCATCTGTGTAATAAGAGTGCTTATATGATTCATATTAACATTTATAAGTATAGAAATAAATTACACTTAGTCTTAAATCTATTGATCATTTATGATGATTATTAATCTTTATAATAATCATCAGAGTGGAACAAAATGTAATTCTTTATTTTTGATTAGTTCATTTTACTTATTCATAATATTGGGGTTCATTTTGTCATAATTACACAAGCAAGGAATAAAATTTATTCCAATTCACTCCCCCAGTACTTCCTCTTTCTCTCTCCTTCTCCTCCTCCTTGTTCTCTCTCTATCTCTCTCTCTCTCTCTCTCTCTCTCTCTCTCTCTCTCTAGTCTTTCTTTTATTTATTTATAGCTTTTTAAAAAATTATTGTATTATGGCTATACATCAAGGTGAAATTCACTGTGGTATGTTCATGTAGGTACGTAGTAAAGTTTGGTCAGATTCATTCCACTTTTCCTCCTTTTTCCATCCCTCCTCACTCCCCTTCCATCACCTTCCTCTGCTTTACTGATCTCATCTATTTTGATGGACCCCGACCGCCTACCCTATCCTACTTTTGTTTTCTTATTTTACTTTAGCTTTTGCATATGAAAGAAAACATTTGTTGTGACTTTTTGGGTCCGGCTTATTTCACTTAGTGTGTGATGCTCTGTAGTTCCATCAATTACTAGCATATGCCATACTTCCATTTTTCTTTTTGACTGAGTAACATTTCATTGTGTGTATACCACACTCTGTCCATTCATCTGTTGACAGGCACCTAGGATGGTTCTACAGCATGGCTGTTGTGAATTGTGTTATTATAAACATTGATGTGGCTGCGTCCCTATAGTATGCTGATTTTAGATCTTTTGGATATATATTGAGGAGTGGGATAGCTGAGTCATGCTGATTTTAGATCTTTTGGATATATATTGAGGAGTGGGATAGCTGAGTCATGGTGGTCCCATTTCTAGTTTTTTGAGGAATCTCCATACTGTTTCCCACAGTGGTTGAATGCAATAGAATTTTCTTATTTTAGAAATAGTATCAGAGTTGTTGTTCTACCCCAAATCACGTAACTGAGAATGGCAAAATTTGAACACAGATTTTCTGATTCTAAAATTATTGATCTTTCTGCTCCTGACAGTGCTTTTCTGATCTAGTAAGTTAGGTATGGAAAGAAGCTACTGGAAGCTGAGATGCTGCTTATAGAAAGAAGATAGGGGACTAAACTGAAAGAGTACAAGTCTGTCCTGGAAACAGAAATGTTTCAGTGGGCTTGCTGTCTTATACAAGGGTTCTTTGATGGTGTGAATAAATTGGCCAAAGAGAAGGGAGAAAAAAGTAACTTGAGATCAGAAATGCTATCAGAAGTAACTTAGATCTATGTTTTCCAAAATGAGTGCATTTAGCAGAGTAAAGGAAGAAATTATTAGAAATGTCAGTAAGCTGTTCTGAGAAATAAGTAAAAATTTGCTAGCACTGGCGCTCCTCAACTTACAATGGAGTTGCATCCTGATAAACTCATAGTAAGTTGAAAATGTCTTAAGTCAGAAATGTACTTAATACACCCAATTTCCTGAATAAACATGATACTTCCATGACACAGCAGAGTAACAGTTGTTTATGTGACTGACTGCCACTGCCCCAAATGACAGGAGTACTGTACCGTTTACCACTAGCTTGGGAAAAGATCAACACTGAAAGTACAGTTTCTACTGAATTTTAATCACTTTTGCACCATTGTAAATTGAAAAAATCATAAGTTCAACTCTTATTAAGTAAGTCAGGGACTGTCTATATTTAATATTGGAACTGAAGCAGGGATTGCTTGGGACCTCTGTCATAAGTCACATGCCTCTGTGTATGAAGACACAAATTGGTGTGAATATACTTTGTATAAAACCAGAGATATGAAAAATTGGGCTCTATATGTGTAATAAGAATTGTAATTCATTCCACTGTCATAAAAAAAAAAAGTCACATGCCCCATTTGGAACACTGTTACCTTGGGAGTATGTGGGACTCCACAGTGCAGATGGTCCCACATTTCCTTTCAGCCTGTTGTGGCATGCTGCTTACATAACTACCCATCCATGCTCCTCGTACTTATAAATTGTGTTAACTGATTTTAATTAAAGCAGCACTGGACACTTGCTTTAAAAGATTCCTGCAGATACATTCTACTATCATGTATAACTAATTAGAACAAATCAAAAAAAGATTCTTGCAGAGGAACATAGGTTGAAGATAATGTTGATAATGCAAACACAAATGAACTGTAAAAATTTGGCAGAGCTGAGACTTCTCCCATGGCAAGCTATGATCTACCATGAAGTTCACTGGAAAGTAAACTTTGCCTAAGAAAATTCAGTTCTCTTTGTGAAATTACCATGTTGGTTACAAAAGTCCTCCAAAGTAGAGGAGATTATGCCGGTAGTCAAGGGCACTTATTTGATAACCCTTAATGGAAGTCACCTTCCTTTCCTGTAGTTCATTTTCTTTTTATATTTTTATTTATTTTTTTGTTCATTCCACTCATCAATCATTCATTATCTCTTAGGTCCAGGCACCATGCAAGGGTGGTGAAGAACACAAAACCTTATAGGTGCTCACTAAAAAAGAATCTCAGTCCTGCATTAGAATTGTAGAAAGAGAATTGTTTAGGAGTGTTGGGGGAATCTGTGGAGTCACTAAGTCCAACCCTTTGACTCTTCAGGAGGTGCTTTTTGCCATGCTGCAGCTGCTGATCATTCCTCATTATCAGTAACTGGGTGCCGCTTGAGTCTCTTCCCTTGGCATTAGCAGCCTTCACATAATGGCATCCAGCTTTTCCTTTCTTCACTTGGCTTTATACTTACATTTGAGTCCTCATTTTCTAACTTGCATTTTTGCCAGTAGGCATTGCTGATATATTTCAACCTGGAAGAAGAACAAAAACAACAAAACCCTTACATTTCAGGTTCTAAGTTATGTATAATGAATGAGTTTTCTGAGGAAAATTGTGTGCATCAGTGTGGCTCTGTGTGTATTCTTTTATCTCGAATGTAGAGTGCCTTTTCTGGCCACTAAGACGAATAGAAGCAAGAGCATGTTAGGTTGAGAGAGGAAAAACTCTCAGAAATGGCATCACTTGACATCTTCTTTCCCTTTAGACTCCTAGCACCATACAGCATGACCTGTGCATGAATGCCAGCCGGGTTGTTATTTTAAATATATGTCTAATAGGATCCTAAGAAGTACCACTCTAAAGAACGGCATAGCTTATGCTTTGTGGTTGGATTCTGTCATCCAAGCAAGCTTGTTAAAGGCTCACCTGTCCTTGTTCCTTGTTCTCTAGCAAATTAAATGCACCAAGAAGCAGTCTTTCCCATCCAAAGATACCAGCCCCTTCTTACAGGCATGACAAAATTATGTTTGTACTAATTGGTGAGAACGCTGTTACCTGAAAGCTTAGTGTATTTTATTTCTCCACTCCCATTTTTGGTGGTAATGTTGAGAAATTAGATGATGTCCTCACAAAGTAGAATTTCCATAATAGTGTTAAAAATAAGCATGATAGGGGGCTGGAGTTGTAGCTCAGTGGTAGAGCGCTTGCCTTGCATGTGTGAAGTACTGGATTTGATCCTCAGCACCACATAAAAATAAGTAAAAGTTATTGTGTACACCTACAAAAAAATAAATATTATAAAAACAAAAAATACATTTTAGAAAATGAGCATGATAATCATAGTCATTATATATATGTTGTGTGTATGTATGTATGTGTGTATGTATATATATTTATACATTATATATATTATATATACTGACTTATTCCATTTAACTACATTTAACTTAGTATATATTTTATATATATATATATTATGTGTGTATGTGTATATATGTACATATACACACATATATATATAAATATGTCAGGAATATAAGCAGAATTCTTCATGTAGCTCAATATTTCAGTATTGGGAATCTTTGAAAAACAGGGAAAAAACTTTTAAAAAATTATCTCTAACTGCTCTGTTAAAATAAAACTTTTATTTAAAAAAAGTCATTTTCAAAGTAACACATTTGTGACTGTTTTCTGCAGTTGAATGGGCAGTGCTAAGTATGTGGGATATACTTGAAAAAGGAGAAGTCAAATTAGTGAAAGTGGGATGAGGGCAGTGTCCATCTTTCCCTTTTAGTAGTTGTTATTGTTTTTCTTTGAAAAATAAAAAAAAATGCTGTAAGAGAGACTATCAGTATTTTGACATAGAGAGTGCAGCCATGTGTCTTAGAAAACAATTCTGTGTTTTGAACCTGGGTGGGATCATTTTGGTCTAACAGTGCAGCTGAGAGCTGTTCCTCCCCTTTGCTCACAGGGTCAAGGAAATGTCAGTTCTAACCAGGGTTTAGAGAGTGGGGCCAGTTTCTGGCACATTGTGAGAGCACTGCAGTTGTGATGGTGTGATGACAAAGTGCAGGCAGTCCCAGTAGAGTGCTTTCCTGGCCCTTTTCCTTTTGTATACATAATTTTCAAATTTTAAAACAAATGTGTACGGGGTGCTTCCTGTTGAGGAACCGGAGGAGGTGTGGACAGCCCTTGGGATGGAGATGGGGCTTGTACTGGGCCGACTCTGGATGACTCTGAGCTTATGCATCTGTTTTCCTGATGCTTCATCTGCTG
Organism: Ictidomys tridecemlineatus; assembly: GCF_052094955.1. Taxonomy (NCBI): domain Eukaryota; kingdom Metazoa; phylum Chordata; class Mammalia; order Rodentia; family Sciuridae; genus Ictidomys; species Ictidomys tridecemlineatus. The sequence continues at coordinate 94,334,191 of NC_135481.1, forward strand.
GGTGACATCAGCATCTCTGACTAGAACTGTTGAATGCTGTTGAGCGTTGGCATTCTTGCTATTAAACAATCATCTTTGAGCAGTTAACTTTGTAAAGGAATGATTCAGTGGTATCTTGTAAAATATTTTATAAAAAGTTATTATAAATTTGAAATATTTCATGTTGTTAATTTAAAAAATTAAAGCAAAATTGGCTTTTTTGGTGTATAGGTCAATGTTACATGTATGGATTGGTAAATACCCCCAGGACTGCTCCACCTTTCAAAAATTGCCTGTTGTTACACCTCCTCCTTTCTCCCTTTGAGCAACCATTGATCTATTCTCCATCCCTGTAGTTTTCTCTTTGGGAGGATGTCATTTCTGTGAAAGCCCAGAGTGGAGCATTTTCAGAAGCTGATTTCTTTCACTCAGTATAATGCCTTTGAGATTCATTTAATTTGGTATGTGTTAGATAGTTGGTTCCTCTTAATTGCTGAGTAGATCCCATTGTATGAATACGACAGCATATTTATCCATTGTCCCATTTAAGGACTTGTGGGTTGCCCTAATTTTTGAGAATTAGAAATATACTTAGCATAAAAGCTTGTGTACAAGTCTTTATGTGGAGGTATGATTTCCTTTCTCTTGGATAATTACCTGTGAAGGGAATCCCTGAATTATGTGGTAGATACATTTTTTTTTTTTTTGAGATGCGGTCTTGCTAGGTTGCCCAGGCTGGCCCCAAATTCCTGGGATCAGAGGATCCTCCTGCCTCAACTTCCCCCAGGAGCTGGGACTATAGGCATGAACCACTGTGCCCAGCTACATTTAACTTCTTAAAGGAACTTTTGAACCATTTTCAGAAAAGCTGGGCCATCTTGCTTTCCCATCAGCAGTGTAGGAGACTCAGAGGTTTGGGCATCCTTGTCAATTTGTGGTGTTGCTGAGGTGTTGTCGGTGTCAGCCATCCTAGTAGTTGTGTAATGGCATGTTATTGTGGTTTTCATCTGCATTTCTCTAATGGCTAATGATGTTGAACAGTTTTTCATGTTCTTACTGTTTGTGTATCCTACAGGACACAGAGTCAGTTTAGGTTTTTTGCTGCTTTTTAATTGGGCTGTTTTGGTTTTTGGTAGAATTTTCAGAGGGTTTTTTTTTTTTTTTTTTTGTTAAACTTGGATACAAGTGCTTTCTTGCCTATGTGACTTGCAAATACCTTTCCTGTCTACATTCTTATTTTTTCATTATCTTAATAGTGTCTTTCTCAGAGCAGGATTTTTTAATTTTGAAGAAGCATGATTTATCTTTTCTGTTTTTTTTTTAACTCATGCTTTGTATCAATGTCTAGGAACTCTGAATTATTGCAGGTTATAAAGATTTTCTTTAAAAAGTTTCATATTTTATGTTTAAATATATTTAATTTATTTTGAATTAATATTTGTGTAAGTCTTAAGGTTTAGGTCAAAGTTCCTTTTTCACATATGGATGTCCTGTTGTTCTATCACCACTTATAAAGATGATTTTTCTTCATTGAATTACCTTTGCAATTTTCCCAAAAGTCAGTTGATTATATTTTTGTGGGTTGATTTCTTCAGTACTTCCTGTTTCTCTGGGGTTCCCCTCGATAGTTCTCTAGCCACAAAGATGGGGCTTTAAGATGAGACTTTAAAATGGGCCAGTGCATTTCCTTTGACTGCTGCTATTCTGGGCCAAGAGGCAGGAAGACAGAGGAGAAAATCAACAATGTTTGCTCCTGTGTTTTGGAATCATAATGCTTCTCTGATCAAAGAGAAAGGTTCCTTTTCTTTGGAATTTCTCCATGACATGGTTCTTGCTGCCTTCCACCACTTTAACATTGCCTTTGTTGGGAAATAATAGATTGGAGAAAAAGAAAAATTGGGGAACTGCTCTGTCCCAGTTGAGGAATCTTCTTTCCAGCTCCTCCAGCTCTACACAAAGTTTTGCTCCCTTGTCCTCACTTCTAGGTGTTGGGCTTCCTTAGATTAGGCTGCAGGATTGTACAGGAGACAATGGAAAAATGGTTTGCCTGTGCAGTGGCGCTTTGAGTTTCAGTCTCCTTCTGTAATCAGCCTGTTGCCCCTACTTTGCAGAACCCTCAGACAGCTATTTCATGAACTCTGTCAGGGTATTACGGCTGCATTCTGGGGAGAGACTGTATAGTCTATTCTTCCTTCGTCCTACTCTGGAACAAGTTCTCTTCTGTTTTTTTTTTTTTAATACTTTATTTTTTAGTTGTAGTTGTACACAATACATTCATTTTTATTTATTTTTATGTGTTGCTGAGGATCGAACCCAGGGTCTTGCACGTGCTAGGCGAGTACTCTACCACTGAGCCACATCCCCAGCCCAGTTCTCTACTGTTTTAAACACAAAATTCAGAGTAGTGTTTTGGGCAAGTTGCCTAAATCCTTAGATAATAGATATTCTGTGGACAATTGTTTCTCTTAGACTCTTAAAAAAAGTAGTAATATTGCCTTGGCTGAATTGATTTGCATTGTATAAAATATATGCACAAAGTAGAGGAATCCTTGTAGAATTTCTGTGTTAAAATGACAATAAGCTCTTTTCTTCCCTGTCCCCCATAAAGGGACAATTTAAGGTAAGCATTTTGCAGCCATATGGAAATTTGCATTTAGTAGTATTTGATTTTAGATGTGGAATGTCTTTAGTCATTTACTGTTTTTTATGTTATGGTTCTTGTTGCTTGTAACATTAAGAATTGTCTGATTTTAAGCCCTTGGTATCTAATTATTGAGTTGCCTCTGAGATGTGAGTGGATTTGTCTTCACTCTGAACGCCTTGCGTAAGCTTTAAGGGGAATTAGAGAATATAGGGAAATCCAAGAAAAGAGAGCCTAATGATGAACATATTCATTTTCTACTGACTTTTAAAAAGTGAACTAAATATAATTATCCAGACAGCTGGTGAAAAACAAATATAGTTCAGTGAATTCCTAATGGCAACAACAACATGGTCTAGAAATTAATTTATTTTAGGTTACTGTTTATCAGTAGAAAACCATTAAAAATTTAGTGAAGGGGAACCAAGTGTAGGTGATCATAAATCCCTTGAAATTCACTTCACCCTAGGAGGCCATGTTAATGGAGTCACAGAAGGATATAGGAATAGAAAATTAGGAAGCATAAGGTAATTAAGAATAACTTACTTGGCATTTAAATGACAGAAAATGATAGTAAAGTATAAAGATGGAAACTGAAAATCCTGTGGTGCCCCGTATAGATTTGACATAGTGGTAATTAGTTTGTTTTTCTGGTGTTGGCTGTGCTTTTCTTAATTCAGCTAATAACAGTTGAGACCATTGATAGAGCACTGTGCCACTCTCTATGCTGAGTGCCTTTCATAGGTTGCCTCGTGACGCCCTCATGAGAACCCGTGAGCCTGGCCTGGTATACAGGAGAGTAAAAGGCACAAAAGCGTCAAGTGCTTGGAGTTAGAAAACTTGCTCTTAAATATTTAGTCATAAGGCCCCCCCAGTTGAGGGCTGAGGATATATAGCTCAGTGGTAGAGAGCTTGCCTGGCATGTGCGAGGCCCTGGGTTTGATCCCGAACACTGCCAGAAAACAAAGAAACAAAAAACTAAACAGTTGAATGGGGTAAAATTTTTGGAGAGAGGGAATTGGGTAGACCAAATTAAATTCTAAAAATTAACTCTGCATTTTTTTTAAAATCAAATCAAAGGATATTTTGACCAGGTATGTAGAACCTGCAAAATTCCAGTTTCTTTAAACCAAAGAAAGAATGGGATTGGTGTGAGTTCAGGAGTTGTTACAGCATCAGAACACTTCTCTTGCCAATGTCCGTACACCTACATCAACTTGACATTAGTAACTACCTTTTCTTGTCACGCTTTCCCCAAGAGCATCTCCTTCAATAGCATTGAGGCCAAGATGAGTCTCAACCCAGTGACAGAAGACTGAATCCAAAGGAAGACTTAAATAGATTGGGTTCAAGAAGAGAAAAATGTGCTATGTTTTTTCATAGCAATGATTTAGAGTTCATTTAGAAGTGCATTTAACCTCTTAAACTTCCCAAATGATCTTATGGAGAGAGGATTTCTTGTTTGGGTTCAAAAGAGATGGCTGCTGCTTCTCCATCTTTTCTCCTGCTTAAAGCAGATTTTATACTTCTAAAAGAGAATAGGACCCTTCAGGAATTGAGGAGCAGTACTAACATCCTGTGCAGATGGATATTTGTGCCTGCATGTTGATGTTTATACACATTTTTCTTGGTGAATATGTAGGTAGCAGCCAAGTAAGAGTCATCCAAACAACTTGTGTGGTATTCTTCCCTTTGAGAACATTTCAGCTGTCAGCCAAGCACAGATAAGGTCCTTTTATGATCCCACAGAGCTGTTTTGCTTTCTTTTTGCTAAGTGACTTTAAAATTGTAGGCCAAGGACATACGGAAGTCTTTGGGAGGAAAAGTCTTAAAAGTGTTTGTAATTTGAGGGCTATTAAGAATTTTATTTTTTACCTAAATCTAAATACTTGTTTTAGATGGTAGTTTATGCTCATCACACAAACAAGTGGGAAGTATTTGGGGTTCAGTTTTTCTTCATATGAATTACAGTTGATTATAAGTAGAAGAATTTGGGTGTGAAGTTAGTAGTAGGGAACGTGCTCTGTGGGATTTTAGGGTAAAATTGCATGTTGCAGTATCTCCCAATTCACTATTCATTCACAATGTTGTGGGTAATGTTGAATCAGGCACTGTGAGAATTTAAAGTCAAACCAATGACTTCTTCTGAAACCATTGATAATTATTGGGAAATTGCTTATGTCCAAAACCTACATAAAACTCAAGAAGACCTAGCTTAATTTTAATTCCTTTGAAAAATCTTTTAGTAGCTAAAAGGAGTTTAAAATGTGAATTCTATTTCCATACCCTTATTTTTGCTTTCCTGGGCTACTGGTTTACCATTCCGTACCACCTTAATACCCAGTTCTTTTACTATGTCACCATCAGGGCTTTTATATAAAAGGGATGTCTATCCATGTCACCCTCCTCCTTAAAATGTCTTCAGGGATCCTCACAGCCTGTGGAAGAAAGTCCAGTATTATCCATGTGGCCTTCAACCCCTGTAATGGAAAGCTTACCATTCTGGGCATCTATATCATCTACTGTTCCCTGCTTTGAACTTGGTGTTTCGAATACACTGCACTCTTATCTCGAGGTTCTTGTACTGTTCCCTTTCACTGCCTGCCTCACTACCTTCTTATTCTCTAAGATTGTACTCTAGAGAAGATTGTTCCTTCCCTCTCACACCATGGATTGGGCTGTATGCCCCACCTCTGCATTCCATAGCACTCTGTGTGGTGCTTACCTGTCTTTTGCCTAGTATGTGCTAAATTTATCTACTTAGGGAGCTGTGAGTTCCTTGAGAGCAGAAGACCATGTCTTCATTTTCTGTATTCCTCAAGCCTTAGAAACCGACATATAGAAGGTATTGTCTCTGTTGTGTCTTAAGGCTTTAAGAATGGGTGATGAAATGGCCAGGTATCTCAGGTATGAACTGAAAGTACTCTTATTTACAGTTTGCTCAACTCCCACCCTTTATGATGCTTTTATGATGTCTCTCTTTATGATGCTTTTAACTTTCTCTTTTACTTCATTTTTGATTATCAAATAAGTATTCTAGTTACTTAAATGTTTTAAAACTTTTTGGTAATTATCATATTAATAGCTACAAAATACCTATTTTGTGTCAAACGTTTTGCTGGGGTCTTTATGTACATTAGCACTTTTTTTTTCAATAATGCTAGAAGGGGAACAATAGCATTACTTTCATTCATAATTTTAGGAACTAAAGCCAGAGAGCAGCAAATTAGTCTGCCCAAAGTTTCACCTACAATTGGTAATTGTTATAATCCAGGCTTGAATTTGGGCATTATGTACATTTCAGTTTACCACTTTCTATAAAGAAAACTGATGTTCATGTAATGTTTACTACACAGTAGGACTTCCATGGTTGTTAGGTGGTAGTGACTTGATGGTAGGCTTGTTGTTAGTTCAGCCAACAATATTTGAAATAGAAAGGAATCATCGCTTTTAAAAAAGTGAACAGAGATAAAAAATGGAAGTAGAATTATTTTTTAAGCATCTATATTTGGATTTTGTTTCTAGCTTTAAACAAAACCTGTACAATGAATTAAATTAAAGCAGAGGAGGTGATCCTGACTTTGCTTTCCTGCAGTAAGTGACTGATCCTGCTCAGAGTTGGCGTTCTCCTCCCCAATGCATCCCAACCCTGGGAAATTATTATGTTCATGGTGGGCATGACTGTTTTGTGGTTAAGAGGTAGAGAAAGGAATACAATAACATTCCCACGGAAACCAAGTAAAAATCTGTATCAGTTGAGAGTAGCTACAAAGCAACTATTCCTTTTAAAAATAAAGCTGGTATCAAGTGCATTACATTTAAATTTGTGTGATTCTGTGATGGTAGGCAGTGGCAACCAGAGACTAGTGTAGATTATGATTCCCCAAATTGACTGTTACCTATAGTTCACCTGGCTTGTACAACACGAAGCTTTCTGTAAAGAGCTTGTGTTCATTGTGTTGATGTTGTTTAGTTTTCCAGTACCTTCTACATACTGCCTGTATGCCAACTTCCCAGGTTTCTTTCTGCCTAGCCTCTCATTCTCCTTAGTTTAGTGTGCAGAGTAGATGTTTCAAGAACTAGATATCTGTTGTGCCCACAGAAAATATTGGAAAACATTTATATTCATTACAAAGGATGTTTAATAATCATAAAATGATGTGTTGCTTAGAAAAAGATAGTGAATCATGAAATATATTTTCATACCATTAATGTATTTGATGCTGCTATTTGCCATATCTTACCCTGTGTACTTTAATATGCTCTAGCATCTACAGTTAAGTTTGTGTTTGCCTAGCAGAAACAGGTATCTGATTACACAGGGCTTGATTTTCTCATATTAACTGCCTATTGGGTGGTGGTTCTAGAGTCTTCAAGAAGGGACTCAGGCACCCTCGGACGTTCACATCCCAGGTGAGAGTTCTGTGTTCTCCAAACCACAGGACACTATTGGAACTACAGACAAGATGTCTGCAATAGGAGGGGAAGGAAAGGGGCGAAAGGGACTTTGTGGGATCTCCACCCATTGACTTCCACTTGAAACTCCTTGGTCAATGCTGTTTTCAAGCGAGGCTCAAGTGTGGTGTTTCATTGGGCACATTGCCAGCCTAAATAAAATCTTATTTCTATTACTAAAGAAGAGTGGAAATTTGAAAATTTGAAAAGTTGACTCTCTGCCATCACATACAAAATTTATTTTGTAAGTCATGAATCTGCCTAACCATCTTTCCAAAATTTAGAGGGAAGTATGTTATTTAGGGATATTTTAAAGAAGTATTTCAGCAGTTTTTTTTGTTCCGTTCATTTCTATGCTTTTGTAAAATTATTAATGTATTTTTAATACTTTCTAATAAATGGTCAGTATTAATGATCTGGGTTTAAAATACTATGTGTTAAATAATTACTGTGTGCTCCAGATTAAGAAATCCTTTCATGCATCTCCCAGAGGTACAGCTTGTGGGAGCATTTATGAGAAACCACCAGGTCTGTCCTTCTCATACAGCCCATCCTTCAGACAGAGCTCTTGAACACTCCACCACTCACATGTTCAGATGTGCCCTGGGCAGCTGTGCTCACTGATCCAGTGTCAGGGGCCTGGTGAGTTCTGCCTGTCCCCTCCACCCTGGAAGAATGATGTTGCCCATTCAGGTTCTGTCTCCTCTGCTCAGCCTTTCTCATTGTGCAGGTGCTCTTGCCTCCCTGCTCCCTGCCTCCTGCCTGGCCTAGTGGCGTGGTATGTCCTCTGCCTCTGCTTTTTTTTTTTTTTTTTTTTTAGTTTTATTGATTTTATTTATTTTTTTAAATACATGACAGTGGAATGCATTACAATTCTTATTACACATATAGAGTACAATTTTTCATATCTTTGTATTTAGAGTATGTTCACGCCAATTCATGCCTTTATATATGTACTCTTTTTTTTGCATTACAATTCTTATTACACTGTTTACTGCATGTCAGAAAGGAAGCTCAGCAGCGATGGTGTGGAGTAAATGAGGTAATGAGATGGTCCATGCCTGGCACTGCAGCTGTGCCTGCCCCTACAGAGGAAGCATGCATTTATATGCCATCTTCACGTTGCATTGTAATTGCTTTTCTCTATGTAGCAGAGCTCTTCTTGGCATCTCTGCAGGGGTGAGTAGAAAGAGGAGAAAAGAAGACAAGAGCTCTCTAGAATCCGCTTCCACCTTACCCAGTCCTTGATGAGGCAGTGAGGTCTTTAGGCCCTGGAGGTAAAGAGTGAGGCACTTCCGCTCAGCAGTTTCCATGTGTTTTGTTACACTGAGTGAGCTGGACTACATGTAGGTACCATGACAGACTTCCAGCCTGTACAGTTATCTGTCATCGGAAGATTCTTAAATTAGGAGCTTCGTTTACTTCAAGTTTTTCATTTAACACTTGAGTAGCTGATTTGTGCTGGGTTTGTGAGCTGCAGAAGTAAACAAGAGCAGTCTTTGCCTTTAAGTTTTTCCAGGGTGGTGGAGAGGCAGATACACATGTACACCTGGTCCTCAGTGTGTATGTGCTGAAGGGATGGATTGAGGGTTTGAACAGAGAAGGGGAGTTTGGTTCTTAAACTTTGTTGCTTCCCTTGAAACATTCAGTTCTCTTTATTGAAGTTTAAGAATGTTCCTTTAGCTCTGTTCTTTCAGAGTCTTTATAAACTTGTTTATATTTATGCATTTGAGACACTGGGTTATTGACAGTAACAACTAGGCAGAAACAGCATCAGAGCCCCCACAGTGCCAGGATCTTTGGCCATGAATTCTCTGGGTTTGACAACACTAAAGAAATACTGTTTATATTTGCCTCTTGAGTTTCAGACATGCAGCCTTAAGCTGACTGTATAGAATGGCTACTGGGGCATCACTGTTTCCAACAAGTGGAAGAAAGGAGAAAAATTTATGAAATTCTGAATAGTCAGTTCCCTTTAAGCAGCCTTTCTGCTGCTTTCTCAAGACACATCTGCTTGTTTCTCATTGGCCAGATCATAGTCTTGTGGGTCAAGCTGTGAGAGGGAGTTTTTCGGTTAGGTGTCTTGCTTCCTGTAGACGAACTGGAGTTTGTGTAGGCACTGGAGGGGTGTGCATATTGGGCAGCACATAGATCACTCAGTGTTGTGAATAGGTGAGTGAGTGAGGCAGGATGGAATCAAGGCTTTAGTTCAGATGCTGTGCTTTCATTTTTCGTGATCTCTTCAACTCTTAAAATCAGATTTATTTTAAAAGATGGTATTAAAAATCATATCTTTCAGATATCTAGAAAGTGAAATATTTGGATTTGCTGCCTTCTCTGCTACATAGTATTAGTTTATCTTTGACCAGTGGACTGGCCAGAATCAAAAGCTGATGAAAGGAAATAAGCTTTGTTGGTGGCATAAACACATGGATACACCTGTTATTTTTGCCTTCATTATTGATTATTAATAGTTTACTTAAATGGGTTTAACTAAATTACTGTTATCTTGGCTTATGGAAGTATGTAATTTATGTATTTCTATTTATAGATTTTTATCCAAAGGTGATTTGTTTTAGCTTTTCACCTGTGTCTTGGTGGTGGTTCTCCTAATGTGGATATTAAAATCAATAAGACACCGTTGCTGAAGTAGTGGAGCTACTTATTCCTTAGTGGTAGTAGTACAGAGCCGCTGCAGTACCTTTGAAGGATAATTTTTTTAAAAAGTCCTTGAAAGTTCTCAGTGACTTGAGGCTTCCTCCAAATTGAGCATGGTAAAAATTTACAAAATTATCACCAGTTCATGCCATATTTATTTATTAGAGAGAGAGAGAGAGAGAGAGAGAGAGAGAGAGAGAGAGAGAGAGAGAGAGATACAAACAATTTTTTAATATATTTTTTTAGTTTTTGGTGGATACAACATCTTTATTTTATTTTTATGTGGTGCTGAGGATCAAATCCAGCACCCCACACATGCCAGGTGAGCGCGCTACCGCTTGAGCCACATCCCTAGCCCATGCCACAGTTGTTTAATAGATGCTATAATAGGAATTTTGTGGTTTTCTTTTATCTTCTTGTTTCTGAATACAAAGTTCAAAAGAAAGCTCCTCCTTTATTGTCAATAAGACTATTTTGGTAAATGTAACCCTGTGAACTTGTATTTTCTGAAGATAAATGTACTGTGAGGAAGCTTAAATAGATTTCTATTGGCATCTTCTTAGGGGTGGTGTCCCTATGCTCTGTTCACCATTGAAAATATGCTCTATTACTTCATTCTGTTGTTCTGAGCGATTGGAAATTGGTTTTCCTAAGTCACCATAAAGTAAAGAATGGCCTGCTTTTATCACTTATGTGAAGAAGTAAATTCCAGAGCCCCTTAGCTGCAGGATGGCACTCTTTTCCCAGCTGCTGCTCCTTGACTTTTGGAAGACACTAGTTGCTAAGAGCAAGCTTTGTCTGTTGCACATAAAATGAACTTTGTTTGGACCTTCCTTAAGCAGCTTAAAACTGCTCCAGCCAGACATTCCTCACAGATGATAATTTAAATGCAGATCAAATTTAGAAACCAACTTATATTCATTTAAAAATAGACATTGCCTTTAGAAAACTGACCTCTGGTGCATTTGTGACTTGGGGGTCTGATAGACTCTTATAATTCTTATGGCTATTTTAGACTCTGAAAGGCAATGTGCACTTGAGGCTAGATGAAGCCAATGTTCTTATAATCTGGGACCCAGACTTTAGACCATATGTTAGTTTCTTTGATCAGTACTCATTATTCCCAGTAAATTTGTGACAGGATGAGAAATTATTCATTATAGACTAGAATCTGATTTGTATATACTAGTTTTATTGGATATTTTCCATTTTAACTATAAAAGGTTAGAGAACATGGGAAGATAATCTTGACAGGCTAATTTTAAGGTGATAAGACTATTGCATTGATAGATTCTTCATTTATTTAGTTGAGACAGGAATTTCCCTCAGGGGACACTATAAATGTTAACCCCAAAGATGAGAAAATGAGATTAGCGGCAGCTCTTTCCTGGGGCTGGAACTCATCTTATGAAATCATCTAACTTAAAGTTGTTCATTTATGCAAGTGCATAATTAGTTATCAAAACACAGAGTTTTCTTTCAAGCCCCATTTAAGATTTGTATAGAATGTGGCCAACAGGAAAGTTGATAGGGCAAAGGTGGGGTTGGGGAAAAGTTTATTGCTAAATTTTTAATCAGAAAAGCAAGCATATAGCCAGCTTGTACTGATAAATTTGAATCATTGCCTAAAATTTTGTTGAAAATTGAAACAAAATAGCAAACTTAAATACTTGAATTACTTTGACTTCATTAAAAAATCAAAAACCTGAAAGGCATTATTTTTTTTCTCATGATTTAAAATGTAAAATAAGCATTCATTTGTATGTAGGAAAACCTCTTTTTATTTCTGGACACTATTTTTCTTGACAGTTTTAATGATTATCATCTTCACCAACACCTGTATGTAAGTTTCTTTGAGACTGATACTCCTAATGTAAGTGTTTAACATTATGTCTTTTGGTATTTTCAGCAATACAGAATTAAATACTATTTTGTGACCTCACTGTTTCTGTATTTTTTTTTAAATATCAAAACAAGTATCTTTTCAAAAAATATGGGATTCTTATGTGCATTTTGTTTATGAAAGGATATATTGTCCACATTAGTATAGTAATTGATGTGCTTCCTGCAGGAGGCTATTGTGAATATTTTTGTATTATACAAGTAATCATTGGGACATCTCCAAGATTATCACACTGTGCTAACTAGCATAGAAATATCATACAGTAACATTGTTTGAAATATTTGTGGAGGCATTTATAAATTTTTGCACGCTTATTTAAACAAAACAATACTTGTTATAGTCATTTTATCATAATTTTATTGCTAAATCTATAAATAAAGAATTTTCATTAGGTATAGTGGCACCTTCCTGTAATTCTCTCTGCTCATGAGGCTGAGGCAGGAGGACCACAAGTTTGAGGCCAGCCTGAGCAACTTAGTGAGACTCTGTCTCAAAATACATGAAAGGATTGGAAATGTGGCTCAGTGGTAGAGTACCTGCCTTACATAACTCTAGGACATGGGTTTAATCTTCAGCACTAAAAAAATAAATAAATAAAATAAAATTCCTTAAAAAGATGGTTTTGAGTATTAGCTATCTAATAGTGTACATGTATAGTACATTTTTAATTAATAGTTCAGTAGGAATGATGGTGACTATTTCTAATAATGAAAAATTTGCTTATTTAAATTAGTGTGGTTAAAATTTATAATCTTTCAAATTTTTATTAAGTTCTTTTGGTGGCTGGCTGTTTAAATAATGAGTCAGTCTTGGTGCATGCGCACACACACTCAGACATACACACACAAATGTGAGTAACAGTTGTTTAATGTCAGATGGGCATACAGAATTCACTACTTTTTGTGTTTGAAAACCTACATGGTAAACAACACATATGCACAGTTTACTTACTACATTATAATTCTCAATTTTTTTGGGGGGGGGAATTCATGTATACCCAGTCTCAAATTTATATAAATGACATTGAAGAAGCTCATTTTACAAAAATTAAGGTTTTTTTCCAGTGGTAACTCTCCACTGTCATTTAAGTAGCATTGTCTTCTCTATTTAAAACATCTTAATTTCCATTTCACCCTTAACTATTATACCTTTCAACTTATTAGGGATTAAAATGTGGGCTTTATTCAGTGACAAATTCAGTTGCGTGTAAGACCACATATTTAAAAAAGGAAGCCACTCCATTTTCAGTCCTTTTCTGATGAAAGTTCTTCCATTCAGGTTGTCTTCAAGATACACTACTTAACTACACCAAGAGCCCTACACATCACTTCACTTTCACTGTACTTCTCTGGAAGATCTCCACTTTGAATCAAATCAACTTGAAAATCCATTACCTATATGCTGCTGCTTCCATTAAACTTTCTTTTCTTAATATACTCTCCTCCTGATGTCATGTGACCAATATTTAGAAATCCCATATCATTTTGCATCAAGATTCACAATAATCTTTCTAAGCCATGGAAATTTATTGCTACCACTCTGTTGACAATATGGCAATTATGTCTTTTACCTTGTTGTTTGTGAAGAAATCTAGAATTTTGTGTATTTATTCTGTTAAAATGGTCAAGAAGTTGAAAGACCTGAGAAAAAGCCATAAAGTTATGATTAATATATTATCTTTATAATTAAATAAAAAGGCAAAGTTTACTGGTTATTTCATGCATTTTCTTCTCTGAAAAGGTCTCATTTTTTTTTTTCACAAACCTGTAAGCAACTGAGCAGCTTCTCTCTGTATTTGTTTATCTTCCTCCATGTGTACTGAATAGTCCTTGGCTTTCATTAACCAGAAAGCAGCCAGCTTTTTGTTTTTTAACTTCAAGAATGTCTTTCCTAAAAGAAGCAAGTTTTTGCTGCAGAAGTTTGAATCCACCTGTTCTCCCTGTGAAAGTAGCCCAAGGCCTCCTCATAGATGAAACTAGGAGGAGGTACAAACAGCATTTTAGCAGTTCTTTGATACCAAGGAATTTCAGCAAATGCATAGCTCCAAATACTTATCAGGTAAATTGAGATAGCATCTTCAGGTTTCATTTCAATTGCTTTCTCATAATGTTCCTTGAAATGTAGGCATTTGCAGTTTTAATCTTGATGACTTCGTAATCTCCAACATCACTAATGCAGATTGCATACTTTAGGGCTTCATACACAAGAAGCTTTTTCTCTTCTTCTGAAGTCCTGCTAAGCTATGTTACCTGATACCCATGCCAACAGCCACAGGAACCCTGCATCTCCACTTGCCTTGTATTGGGTTAGCAACTGCTAAAGTTTTCCTCTGCCTCCACTTTCATACAGGTAGTCTGCCTGTTCAAGGATTTCTTCAACTTTGACTGTGGCTTGAATCACAGCAACCTGAGAAATGACTCAGTAAGTTTCAAAACCCAAATAAGACAAGGTTCAGAATAAAAGGCCTCTTTTGAAAGTTCCTGAGTTACCTATTACCGTGGTTTATAAGGTTTTTTAGAATCTGGCTGTGATAGGCAGTCTCTAAAATATCCTCATTAATCCTGCCTTAATCCCCTTAAAAATCATAATCTCCTAAATGTATGCTGGTTTATTGACTCTTGAGAACCACAGAATCACTGGAGGCTGTACTACTGACTGTTGCCCCAAGTCCTGGTCAGGAACTGAGTACCTGGAGCAGTATCACATCCCAAAGGGAGATAGTGTCTCACTCATAAGGCCAGCATCATTCCTGCACTTCCTTGGCCTAGCCCTCGACCATACTGATAAATTTTTAACTCATTGGAAAAGGAGTGCAAAGCACTAGTTGATTTTTAGCAGTCAAAAAACTTAGCTTTGGCTTTGTTTTTGCTGTGAAGCCTTTCTTACAGAACACTCAAGCAAAACTAAATGTGGGTCTTGGAAGCTGAGCTATCTTGGGGTGCAGTCCTCAGAAATTTAAACTGCCATTGTTCCCATTCATGGTGATCCTCTTTTGTTCATTTCTTTTTCCCTTGAGCCCCTTCTATGTGTTAGGCATCATCCTAGGCTCTGCGGACATTAGATTTCTCCAAATTGAAAACTATACTTATCTTCATGGAGCTTATGGTTTAATGGAAGAGACATGAAATATTGATGCAAGTAAATATATACCTATAAATTGTAATAAGTACTCTGGAAGCAGTATAACCATATTTTTCAAATAGTATTAAGTTTTTCATAATACTTAATTATGGTTGATTAATTGATTTTTGGTAGTTCTGGGAATTAAATGCTAGGGCCTCTGATGTTTTATGGAAAAAAAAAAAAACAAAAAAGCAAGAAGCTAGAGTCAGAATTTATAGGCTACATTTTCAGAAAATCATACATGAAAGCAAATTATACAGAAATAGGAGATTTTTGCCTGATATTCTTATTTGATTCACGGTGCATGTGGGGTCAAGACCTTAAAAGTTGGAAAGATTTGCTGGGTTATCATACAGGGGTTTTTAGACCCTCTCAAGCATTTAAGGTTTTATGCTAAGTGTAATGAGAATATCTGTTGGATAACTTTAGGCAAGAGTAGATTACAAAGAGGGAGATTAATTATGTAATCATTTATTGTATTACTTTGGGACACAAAGTTGTTGGCTACTCCCTCAACCCTAATCCCACACTAGTATTACATTTGGACTTGAGTATTCTTGCCCAAGAGAATGTAGGCGCCTTAAGGGCCAGTGGTTTTGCCTTATTCACTGTTAAATGCCCATGACCTTGGCCCACGACCTTGAGCAGAGGTTGACACACAGAACTCAGTAAATGCTTCTTTTTGTGTAGCTCAGTGGTGGAGTGTGTGCTTAGCATTTGTGAGGCCCTGGGTTCCAACCGCAGCACAGGAAAAAAACCAAAACTGAAGTCCTAACTGATGTTCTGAGGAAAGATCTGTTTTCTGCTAGTCCACATCTGTCAGCATGTTCTGCCATATGTGGTCTGATGGTGTTTAAACCTGTCTTTTGGTGAAGGGACCAAGGCAGCCAGTGGACTCTTTTTTGTGACAACAAGGTCTTTGTTTGGATACTTTTGGAAGTGTTGGCTACCACCAGGGCTGAAGTACAAAAAAGTGGTATATTAGTTTATTTATTTATTTATTTTTTTGTGCTAGCAAGATGATGGCATAGCTACAAAAAGGATTTGACAGGGAGGAGCAAGTATGGGTTGCTCTAAGTTTTAAGGGACGGTGAAGCAAGAGAGAATTTAGAGACAGGGTATTGATTTTATTAGTGCAGAAGGTCTAAATTTCAATATAACTATGTTTTCCCAACACAGAAAAGATCAACTTTATGTTTTATTAGAAAAAGAAACAAGAGGTGAGTTTTGCAGGCCACATTTTCATTGTGTTCCTTTTATTTAAGATAGTCTGTGAAAGAGCGTGGCAGCTGTTTAACAGTGTGAACATCTATTGAGGCGGATGGGAGTTCTGTTCTTGGATACAGATCATGTTAAACTAAACTCTAGCTATCGGTGATCTCTCTTCTCTGGTAGTAAGCATTGTCTCAGGGCCAGCTTGTATATTAGCTCTTCTACATTCTTCTGAGTAAAGCATTTGAGGAAGTCAAGAAGTGTTAGTCCCTGTGATCAGGAATTGTGGGTCAGTGCTGAGGTGCATTTTCCCTCTGCCTCTGTTTACTTAGCTTCACTTATTTATCCCATAAAGGGGTGTGGAAATGGCTTTCAATGTACTTGTAAAGCCTGAGATAAATTTCTTCCTTTGCTCCTTAGGGAAGTAGGTGTTATTTTCTGAATTTATCATCCTGCAGGGGAGGGTCTGCGGTTTCTTACTTCTGTACTGTTTTCCAGTTTTCAACTCAGTTTCCGTCAAAGAAGCATGTCTATGATACCCTTCCTTTAATCCTCACTCAAAAATAGTTATTAAACAACTGCTTGGGGAGATGCCAGGTCTTGTTCTATTGCTATGTTTATGAATGATGTATTTTCTTCTATTTATGTGATACTCTTAGGAATGAGTGAAATAATTAAATTCATTGACCAGGTTGATTGTGGAGACCTTCACTGTAGTCTCTCCAAGGACATAGTGTTAAACAAAGAACCAAACCTAACCCCTCCACAAAAAGAGTATCACAAAGTAAGTAACTCTCACTTGAAACCGTACTTGAAGCTGGAAACTTGGATTATTGTTTGTTATCTAAAATGTGGAACAAAGGTTATGCATGTTAGAAGTGAGACTGACAGTATAAAGTCCATATAATTGTATTCAGATAGATTAGGATAAGATTAAAATGTGTCTGTATTTGGAAAATGCGGTTAGATATTCTTAGGTTGATAAATTTTAATTCAGCCAGTATTTTCTTCTGTGGGCCTTTAACTTGATATATTCACTTCTCCCTTGTCAATTTTATGTAAGAACTTTGTACTTCTCATCATTGGTATGTTGTGAAGGAAATCTATGTTTTATATTTGCCATACAACAAGCATACCAGCTCTTGTTTTAAATGTAAGTTCTCTGACTGGATAGTGGTATTGACTGTGTGTGTGGGTAGTGAGAATCTAGAACATCGGGTCTTGGAATGGGCTGTCTGTTTTTACAACCTCATTTTCAGTCCGGATGCCTTTTTTTTCCTTTTGTTTGCTTTTTGCCATATTGTATTAATTAGAACCTCCAGTAGAGCATTGAATAGAAATGTTGAGAGTGGATCCACATCCTCATCTTGTTCCTATCTTTTACCTTTGAGTGCAGTGTTAGTTGTAGGTTTTGTAGATGCCCTTTATCAGTTTGGGGAAGTTACCCTTGAGTCTTATTTACTGGGGGTTTGTTTTTTTCTTTTAAAAACATGACTGGTGTTAAATTTTGTGCTTTTTCTGAATATAGTATATAATGAAGTGACTTTCCCCCCTTTATTCTACTAATTTTTTGCATTAAATTAATATATTTTCCTATGTTATTTCCTATTATCAATTTTCAGATGTTAAGCCAGACTTGCATTCCTGGGATGGATCCATTCAGTTATAGTGTATGTATAATCCTTTTTATATGTTATAAGATTCGGTTTACTAATCGTGAATTTTTTAATTAAGAATTTCCTCCCCCAGTACTGGGGATTGATTGAGTCCAGTGGTGCTCTACTACTGAACTATTATCACCTTTTTAATTTTTGTTTTGAGATTGTCTCACTGAATTGTTGTGGTCTTGAGCTTGAGACCCTCTTGCCTCAGCCTCCTTAAGTAACTGGGATTAAGCCACTATTCCTGGCTTTGATTGAAAAATTTTAAGTGTGTATTTCTGAAAGGGGGGTATTGGTCTATTTGTGTGTGTGCTCACTTGTAATATCTTTGTCTGACTTTGATATTGGAATAATACTAAATTCCTAGAATGAGCTGGGAAGTATTTTCCTATTATCTGGAAGGGTCTGCGAATTATTATATTATGAATTCTATAGTGAAGCCATCTAGGTCAGAGATTTTCTTTGCTGAAAGACATTTTTTCTTCTTTTTCTTTTTGTTATGGGAATTGAACCACTACTAAGCTACATCCTCAGCCCACTTACTTTTTATTTTATTTTTAAAGTATTTTTTTAGTTGTAGTTGGACACAATACCTTTATTTTTATTTATTTTTATGTGGTGCTGAGGATCGAACCCAGCACCTCACATGTGTAATGCAAGCACTCTACTGCTGAGCCACAACCCCAGCGTCCCCATTTACTTTTTATTTTTGAGACAGGGTCTTGCTAAGTTGCTGAGGCTGGCCTTGAATCACTGCCATTAAAGGTATGCACTACTGCTCCCTGCTTTGCGAACCAAAATGCCTGGCTGGAAAGACTTCTGACTGACAGTTTCTTTTTGTAGGTATAGATTTTGTTTCTTCTTGGGTCAGTATTTGTTATTCATGTTTTTCTTCTAGGAATTTGTTGATTTCATCTAACTTGTCTAATTTGGTGGCTGCTGTAGTTTAAATATGATTTGTTTCTTCTGATTCCATCTTGAAGTTTAATCCCCATTATGAGGTATTAAGAGAGTGGAAGCTGTGCTGTTTCCAGGCAGGCCTTTGGTTGATGATTAGGTTTAGATAAGGTCATCAAAGTGAGCCCCTATGGTTGAATACTAGTGGTGGTTTTATAGAAGAGGGAAGAAGGCCAGGACACACCCATTTGCTCCTCTCAGGACTCTGTGAGGAAGAAGGCCATTATCAGATGAAGCCCCTCAACCTTGGACCAGAACCTTGAGCTAAAATAAGCCTCTTTTCTTTATAATATGCCCAAATTTGATATTGTGTTACTAGTAACAGAACATGGACTAAAATGGTGGTATATAGTTGTTATTGTTTTTTTTTTTTTCCCCCATATTATACTTTTTTCCTGTAGGGTCAGTAGTTGATGTTTCCTCTTTTATTTGTGATTTTTATAAATGGGAATTTTGGGGATAATTATTTTTATTGGTCAATCTAAATAAAGGTTTGTCATTTATTTATTTTTTTCACCAAACCAATTTTGGTTTCAATGATTTTTTTCATTGTTGGTTTTCTGTTTTTAATTTCATTGGATTTTACCCTAAACTTTTTCTTCTTCTACTTGCTGTAGGTTTAGTTTAGTCTTCAGTTTCTTACATAGAAACAAGTTGACATCGTTTTATTTTCTAACAGGACCTACTGTAAAACACTCTCTACTCATTGTGTTAGCTGTATCTCATAAGTTTTGACATGCTGTACTTTTGTTTTCATTTAGGTTCAAAATATTTCTTAATTTTGCTTATGATTATTTTCTTTGACATGATATGGGTGGTTTAGAAATTATTATTTAATTTCCAAGTATTTGGAGGTTTTCTCCAAATTTCTTTTATTGTGTTTCAGTCCTTCTAAATTTATTGAAACTTGTTTTGTGACATTAGAAATAGTTTATCCTGGACCTTAAAAAAATGAGAATTCTTCTGCTGTTGTCAGATGAAGTGTCCTGCAGCTGTCAGTTAGGTCAGTGTGGATAATAGTGCTTATAACCTTTCTGACTTCTTGGCTGTTGTTGTATCAGTTATTTAGAGTAGGGTGTTGAGGTCTTCAGTCACTAATGGATTCTCTCTTCTTTTACTTTGGTACTTTTGTTTCATTTGTTTTAGAGTTTTGTTAGATTACATATGTTCATCATTATTACATCTCCTTGACAAATTTTTATTTTTTTAAATTTTTTTATTGGTTGTTCAAAACATTACATAGCTCTTGACATATCATATTTCATACTTTAGATTCAAATGGGTTATAAACTCCCATTTTTTACCCATATACAGATTGCAGAATCACATCGGTTACACATCCACATTTTTACATAATGCCATATTAGTAACTGTTGTATTTTGCCACCTTTCCCCTTTTTAGCATCATAAATTGTCCTCCTTTTTTTTCTAGTGTTTTTTTTTTCTTTGTCTTAAAGTATGTTTTGTCTAATAATAGCATCACTGCTCCAGTGCACCTTCCCTTCCTCTCCCCTCCTTTTTTGTAGTGCTAGGGATAGAGCCCATGGCCTTCCACGAGCCAAGTATGCGCTCACCACTGAGCTATACCTACAGCCCCCAGCTTTTTTATGGTTACTATTTATGGTGTGTGTCTTCCCATCTTAGAGGGCTATTATGTTAGTCATGTGTCAGCTGAAAAATGTTATAGTATAATCTTTTTACATATTTGAAGTTTGACACATTTTAAATTTTTAAAAAATATTTATTTTTTACAAGTAGTTGAACACAATATCTTTATTTTGTTTATTTTTATGTGAGGGCCTTGCACGTACTAGACGAATGCTCTACTGCTGAGCCACAATCCCAGCCCCTTTAAATTTTTTATTATATGCACAGTGATAGTTCAGTAAAAAGAGAATTCTTGTGAAATTGTCATACAGTTTTAAACTATCATGTATGTGTTCAGGTTTGGAATTAGAACACATGTAGATTCTTGTGACTTCTACCACAGTGAGGATTCAGAAGAACCCCTCACCTCTGAAAACCTCCTTTATGCTACTGCTGTATAGTCACCTCTCTCAACTACAGCTCTTAGCAGCCATGGAGCAGTTCCCCATTCCCACAGTGTTTGCTCTTGAGACTGCCCTTTAACTTAATGAAATAGAATGTCATAAATGAAGTTATTCAGTATGTAATCTTCAAAAACTGGCCTCTTCCTCTTAGCTTACCTTTGAGAGTCATCCAAGTGTTTGTGTTATCAGAAGTTCATTCCTTTTTTTTTGGGGGGGGGGAGAGAGAGAGGAAGGGAGGGAGGGGGGAGGGAGAGGGGGAGGGAGGGAGAGAGAGAATTTTTTAATATTTATTTTTTAGTTTTCGGTGGACACAACATCTTTGTTGGTATGTGGTGCTGAGGATTGAACCGGGCCGCACACATGCCAGGCGAGCGTGTTACCGCTTGAGCCACATCCCCAGCCCCAGAAGTTCATTCCTTTTTATTGCTGGATATTTCACTGTGTGGTTGTACCAATTTGTGTATATAATCACCTGTTGAAGGGTACTTTGAGTTATTTTAAGTTCAGACCAATCATCAATAAAACTGCTGTAAACATTTGTGTTTAGGTTTTCCTGTAAAAATGAGGTTGTTTGTTTGTTTCCCTCACTGTGTTGGGGATTAAACCCAGGGCCCCAGGCATGCTCAGCAAGCACTCTACCACTGAGATATACCCCTCAGCCCTTTAAGTTTTCCTTTCTCTAGAATAGATACTTGGGTATGTGATTTTGAGTCAAAGGGTAAGTGTTTTATAGAAAACTGCCAAGGCATTTTTAAGAGTGATATGTCAGCCAGGTGTGATGGTGCATGCCTGTACTCCCAGCAGCTTGGGAAGCTGAGGCAGGAGGATCCGAAGTCCAGAGCCAACCTCAGCAAAAGTGAGGTGCTAAGCAACTCAGTGAGGCCCTGTCTCAAAATAAAATACAAAATAGGGCTGGGGGTGTGGCTCAGTGGTCGAGTGCCCTTGAGTTCAATTCTCCTGTATGGCCACTGCCCCCACCCTCCTACCAAAGGAGTGGTGTGTTGTCTACTCACCAGTGATGTTTGAGAGCTCTAGCTGCTTCCCATACTTGCTTCCTCTTGGTATTGCTAGTATTTTTTTTTTTAATTTAACAATTCTAATAGATTTATAGCAGTTTTTTATGGCTTTAATTTGCATTTATCCAATGGCTTATAATTTTAAATATTTTTCATCCTTTGTCCTCTTGGGTAAAGTGTCCTCTTTAAGCTTTAAATTTTCTGTGTTAATTATTCCTGAGAAAAATTACTTTAAGTACACTGAACATAATCTTTTCCTGATAGCAGAGGTCATAGCATACACTATAATTGTTATATGGGCTTGGAATTACAGGGATGCTTTCAAGGACTGTTTGGTATTGTGAGGCTGTGTTGGGCTTTCTCTGGCATTGTTCTGCTGATGGCGTGCCTGATTCTGGCTGCCATCCCACTTCCCATTCCGTTTCTGGTTTACAGCTTTTATGAATAAGCCTGTTAGAACTGTTTGAAAAAGAAGAGTGGAGAGCTTCTCACTAAATGCCCCAAGAGCTCTTTTCTAAAGTACTTCAATTCTCTAATATCTGTTTTAGTGCTTCTCAAACTGGGGTCATGGAGTTCATATGAGGGGTCTGTGGTTGTGCATCTTAGAGGTACCATGCATTTCCTGTGGGCTGAGTAAACAATATGCCTTGTAGTATGTGCTCAATATTTTTCAAAAGTATGAGGGTGCTGTTGAGCAACCCTGATTTTTTGTAGGTTTTTCTTGATGTGATTTGTCCTTTAGCTTTTTTGCTTCTTTACTTTTTCTCAGCCTTGACATGGTCATTAGAATTTGTCAGATGGAATGTTCCTGATAAGCAAGGAATTGAGAACATGAGGGAGGGTACTGTAGATTGTGCTGCCTCACCATAGGTTAGCAAATGATTTTTATAAGGCTTAGGTTAGTTTTTGATGAAGGTATATTTTTGTTGAAAAGTCTTTTGTGAAAGTTGGAATACTTTCAATCTCTTCTAATTCTTCAAGTGAGAAGGCCTGTATGAATAATTATTAGCATTAATCTAAAAGGTGAAAAGAAAAAGTATATTCTTCAAGTCGTGAGTGCATGTAAGAAATGTTTAAATCATGGGTCATGGAACTCATTGTTTCCCGTGCTCATCATCTCATTGTGTTTGTGTTTTTTCTGTGTTTGTGTGTGTGTTTGGTACTAGGTATTGAATCCAAGATGGCCAGCATCTGATTGGGGGATTCCTTCTGCCCAGAGGAATCCAAGCCACCCTAAATAGCCACCCTAAATCTTAATATCTCAAATAATTAACAAATAATAACACACAAACACTCAGAAATATATTTACAAAAGCAAAGCCCCTAATAGATCTAGTCCACATGGGTTCTTGAACTAGACAAAGATAAAATAGCTTTGGTGGTTTATCTAAGGGGGTGCATCAGAGGTTTCCAGGGCATAGTCTTGCTTTGTGATGTCTTGTAGCAGATTTATTGACATCTTAGCAGGTCACACCCATCTCAGGTACTTTGTGGGATCTTAGAGCTTGAGGGGGAAGTTCACCAGCATCAGGTGGTCAGTCCCTTTGGGGGATGCCCCAGGGAGTTCCCAGAGTTAGACTTATCCCTTCAGGAGGCTACTATGCACAACATAGTCCACAAGCCCAGGTCTAAGGGCTGGGTGGCAAAAGGCCTGAGACCTAGGCTTTAAAAAAAAAAAAAAAAAAAAGGAAAGGAAAAAAGCTTTATTTTAAGATAAGGTCTCACTAAGTTGCCCAGGTGGGCCTTGAACTTGTGATACTCATGCCTCAGCCTTCCAAGTAAGTAGCTGGAATTAGAGGCATGTGCCACTGCACCTGGCCATTTTGATAGATTAATTAGAAATAAAACTTGTTTAATAGAAGATTATAAAAATAGAAAAAGAGACTATTTTTATGTATGTAAATTATAAGCACAACTTCTACTTAGTGTTATTGATCGGATTCACTTAATATTTAAAGGACTTTCCTGCTTTGCCTGCCTCATACTGTCAAACAAGTTCTTGTTTGAAGAATATGTAATTATATCATAGTACGCTAATTTGCTATGCAAATACCATCTCTTAAATTATCAGTCTAACAGCTTTATTTTCCTCAGTTATTTTTGGTTCTCATTTCAGGATGTGAAATAGGATAGCAGTTCCTTCTATGTTAATAGAAATTATTTAAATACAAAATAAAATATAAAAGGATTATTGATATACTAAATTATTTTAACCCTAATTTTATTTATGATGTATTTAGAGTTGTTATTTGTTTCTGGGATCCTTTTTGTCCCATTTATTTAAAATTTCAGATTTCTTCTTGATGGTTTGTTAAAAATGAAAACCTGTCAATATATTTAAAAAATGTACAGAGATCTAAAATAAATTGCTGTTCAGGTCTTGGTAGAAGTAATCCTTTAGCCTAGAGAGAATATTTTTCATTTATAGTAGTACAGATGCGGCTGTGGCTGTGGTTCTTTGTTACTTCTTAGTTATATGATTTTTTTTTTGAGAAAGAGAGATCATTTTTTAATATTTATTTTTTAGTTTTCGGTAGACACAACATCTTCACTTTATTTTTATGTGGTGCTGAGTGTCGAGCCCAGCGCCCTGCACATGCCAGGCGAGTGCGCTACTGCTTGAGCCACATCCCTAGCCCCATGTTATATGATTTTTAATATCCTTGTGTTCTCATAGGACTCCTCTAGCATTCTACTGCATGTTAATGTTCTTTATATTTCATTCCACAGTGTCATTTCTTGAAGGCAGGAATCATTTCTTTATTTCTCCTATCATAATACATTCCCTGTATTAAATAGCCAGAAAATGTTGATTGCCTCCATGTTTTGTAGAAGACTTAAGTGTTAAGATCCCAGAAGTTCTGACTTGTTACATATTCCCCTTTCCTCTGATATAGGATGAAGGTGAAATTTCTTGAAAAATATAACATTGTGTCTTGGTTGATGATCTTGAAATTGTGTAGCTATCTCTGACATCCTTTGAAAAAATGTACGTCAGAATGATGAATTTTGTCCAATTTTAACTGCTGATGGTATGGTTAATATTATTCAAAAATTAGAAGATATAATCAGTAGAATAGAGGAAAGGGACCAAGAGGAGGGAAGAGGGAAGGGAAAGGGGAAGCACTGGAGAATGATATTGGCTAAATTATGTTGTTATGATGTATGAATTTATGAATATGTAACATCTAATCCTGCCATTATGTACAACTACAATGCAACATAAAAATATGGAAAAGTAAATAAAAATTGGAAGATCTGGAATTGGGACATTTATCAGTGTAGCTCATTTTATCCTAAGAATGACATTATATGAAATTAAAATTCAAAAATATCAACTAGATGGGCATGATGAAATTTTCTGGTAGGGGTACCTATTCGGGTTTGATGCTAAACCTGGTTGTATTATTGGAGTCACTTTTAAGTGTTTTATGAGTAATTTGCTGGCCTATTCTTCCAAGTTGATTATGCTGAAAAATGTCTTAAGATGCTGATTATATTGACTATCTTATATATTTTCAATTGTAGAGGCAGGTATATAATAAATTTATTGGATGACACATTGGGTTTTCTTATTTATAAACACTTAAACATTTTGTAGTTTATATATCAGTTTGGAGAAGCTAATTATAGTTATGGTAGTTGCCAAAGGTGCTCAATACTGTAAGTTTCAAATACTTTTCTTTTTATTGAGGTCAAAACCCCAATGAAATCGTCCTTGAATTGAATTTAGGATGTCTTTAATTATAAAACACACCAATATTTTATGTATCATTAAGAATAAAAATGCAGCCCTCTAGGATTACTGGGATGCCACTGATTATAAGATACATATTGATTGCACTCAGGTTAAGATGAAGAAAAAGGCAAATTTTAGAGCCATACAAAATACGGTTGCTGCCTTGGCACAGTTAATTTATTTAGAATATAACTTGGGACCTCTAGCTTTTCTGGAAATAACATATGAGAGGCATTCATTTGAACTCTGGCTTAATATTTTGATACATTTTGTAATCAATGTCTTACCTTTTTTTACCCTCTCCCATGAGACAGGTCTTGTTTTGTTGCCCAGGCTGATCTCGAGCTCCTGAGCTCAAGTGATCTTCCTGCCTCATTCTCTGCAGTAACTGAGACCATAAGCATATGCCACTGTGCCTGGCTAGTGTGACTCACTTTAAGAAGATATAAAAATGTTCAAGGAATTATCATCTTTGTAGATGAATTTGAGTGCTTTTTGAGGGCTGACCAAAGAAAATGGGTGTGAGGGGGAACCAGACTGTGCTCCATATAACTGGAGTCTTTGTCCTGTGTGGCCTCCATAAACAGTTTCATAATGTTCCTTCTCTTTTTACGAATCACTCGCCCTCCTAGTTTATTGTCTTAAAAACCCTTTTCTCACCGCTGGAGATGTAGCTCAGCATCAGAGCGCTTGCCTAGTGTCCCTAAGGTCCTGGGTTCTATCCCAGTAAGGACACCAAAACCAGAAAATGATTTTCTCATTCTTGATTCTGTCCCAAACTACTGGTTGTCTCTCTTTCCTTCCCCAAGTACCACCTGTTTCTTCTTTCTGAGCCTTGCCTGGGTCACTTGGAGACATTTCCTCATCTTAGTTATTTATTAATCAGTTCTCTGTGTGAAATTTGTGTCCCTAACATTCTGCAGAGGCTGCTGTCTCCTAGGAACTTAGTAGCTTTCTAAGTTCCTCATTTGTTAAAACTCATCTTTACTGTTCTCTAATATTTGACTCTGTAGCTTTCTCTGTCCCCATCTGTGTCACTGTGGCTATAGAAGTTTCTTTTGTAAATTTCTTTTCTTTTAAAAAAATTTTAAAAATTTATTCTACTTAGTTATCATTACCACAGATGTATTTCAACTCATTGTACACAAGTGGAGCAGAACTTCTCTTTTTTCTGGCTGTGCACCAGAGTCATGCTGTTTGTGCAATCATACATGTGATGTACATAGGGTAATAATATCCATCTCATTCCACCATCCTTTCCACCCTTACATTCTCTCCCCTCCTCTTACTCCCTTCTGCCCACCCAAGGTTTCTCCATTCTTCCCTGGTACGCCTTTCCCCTTGACATTATGGATCAGCATCCACATATCAGAGAAAACGTTTGGCTTTTCTTTTGTTTCTTTCTTTTTTTTTGTTTCTTTGCCTATCTTGCAATCCTGTGATAGCCATATTTTCCCCAATTTCATCTATTCTGTAATTGAAAGTATTAAAAGATGAAAATAATGCTTTATAAATCTTGTCAATTCCAGTATAATAATTACTTCCATATTTTTGAGTATTTGCAGTCTTAGTTGACCATACCACTTTTAATTTTATAACTAGTTGTAAACTTGATGTTTTTATTATTTTCCACTTTGACTTGTTATCAACTCTTTTTCCAGGTCTGCATAGTCTTTATTATTGTCCTATTAAACAACAATAAGCTATAGGTTATAGTTTTGATGCACTATGATTTTATATAACATTTATCTTTTATAATTGACTTTTTTACAGATTCTTTATCTGTTTTTAAGACATTTTTAGTGCATCTTTTCAATTTAACCATTTGCTTCTGTTGCATTATTTACACAAGATGCAGTTCTAGGAGTGCCATTGGTCTCTTGTCCGCAGGTTATGAGCACTTTGGTAAGCATTACTGGCTTTTAAATTGCTATCCAAGTTTACAGGGCCAGACACAATTTTAATCCAGGCTTACTTCTGGTAAGTGTACAAAATACTTTATTTTTGATATGATTTAATAATTCTAAAGTAATGGCAACTTCGTGTTTGCTTTAATGTTCTTTTTTGTTTGTTTATTTGTTTAATCTAAGAGGGTGTTTCCTCATAGGATTAGTGTTGAATTTGTATTTCCTAATGAATTCTGTCCCTGTTCTATACCCATTTGTATTTCTAGTACAAAAGCCCTAACAGAGAAATCTACTTTAGATTATATAATTTCTAAATTATCTTCTTTTAAAACCAAACGTGTAGAGATACTCCCACTTATTCACAGTCTGATGTCATTTGCCAGTGTGATGGCTTAATTCTTGTAAAATTTCTACTCCTACATGAACTCTCTTCCACTCTTCATTATGTAGAGTTGAAGGAAAACCTAGTAAATTTTTCTTTGTTTTTGTTGTTAATGACAGCACAAGTCACTCTGATACATATAATAATTTGAGGAAATTTTTCTTTTCAAATTGTACCTAATATTATTCCTGCCTTTGATTTTCATTTGAAAATGTTTTTAGCATGGAAGATAAAACTTAAGTAATTTAGATGTCATACGATAATTCTGATCAATGAAAAATGACTTTCAGGACCCTGGTATAACATTTATGTTGACAGTAATTAAGAGACACATCTTTCTGTGTTAACTAACCCTAACCAATTGGTGTGTAACACAGTTTCTTGGTAGTTTATATTTGAATTTCGTTGTTATTAAATAAATAAATTACAATGACCTGCAGTCTCTTTCTATAGCATGGATCTAATAATTGATCAATTTTTGTCATAAACTGACTTTGCTCATTTTGAAATCATTATTGAACATCTCACTCCTTCAACTTTCTTTCACTTCCTATAGCCTCTCACTCTCTACTCAAATTGTGGGTATTCCCTAAAGTTCCTTCCATACTTGCCATCTACTTTTTATGTATTCTTTTTGGCGAGCTCAGTCTTCTTTCACTTTAAGTTATACCGGACCTTCCTTAGGCTACAACTCAGCACTCCCTAGCCCTCCTTATCTTTCTCTTAACAGCCAAAGGTCTCGATTTTCAACTCCCTCTAGGGTGTGTGGTTTTACTGCAAATTCAAGAACTCAAGAGTCTTCTGGGGCCTTGCCAACAATGTTGATGAGCAAAAGCAGGCCTTTGGGTAAAAAAAGAGGACTTTTTTTTTAACTGTAAAGAAATGACAGGGTAAGTGGGATGATAAATGGAAGCCGGCATAAGCCCAGGGTCAGGAGGACAGTCTTGGTGATGTTAGAGGCGGGAGAGTGCAGGCCTTTTGCTCTAGTCACCATTGCTGCCATATTGAGAGTGCTAACCTCAAAATTTCATATCCCCTGGGTTCTCAGTAGAAGCTGGGGTTCTGATTTGCATCTTACATCCCTGATTTTAAAAGTTGATTGAATTTTTATATAATACTTGTGGGCTAAAGACAGTGTGCTGTGGGGCAAGATTGGTTTATAGGCTCTTCTTGTCATGACAGCGCTTCACGTTCATCATGTCATCTACCATTCCCTTCTCTCCCATTACTCTGCTTTGTTTCTTTCTTCATATTCCTTCATGTAATAGTAGAACCATTCATCTGTTTATTTTAACTAGGAACTTCCAAATCCTCATTGATACCTCCTTACTTCATTACTTTTTTATTTTGGAGAGTGATCTGGGTCAAGGGAAAGGATTCTTATGATTTAAAGGAGATTTGTACATGTCTATAGACAGAAGAGAAGATGCCAAAGAGATCTTAGAGAATGGAGAGGGAGAGGAGGAGAGGAAATAAAATGGATGGAACATGGCAGGGTCATTATTGGGTTTGGTAACTGGGGTATAGAATCCAGCTGCAGACTTCCATGATCTGATGCTGATCTACCCTTACTATTTTTATTTTCCAGAATTATGTTTTGATTTGAAGTAATTATTTTTATTTCTTGTGGATGTCATATTTCCTTGAATTTCTTGGGGAAATTGATTATGCTTTTGATAACATGGTAATTATTTTCCCATGTTAACTCTTTTTCCTTAGGTATTCTTGAATTCAATATTTTGTTTCCATTTGCTGATTTTCTTGGAATGCTAGTAATTATTCATCATAGATTTATTTGTAGTAAATGGTAGGTTCAGTTTGTTGCAGAGACTCAAGTGGTAGCACCTATCATTACAAGAAACCATGATGGTTGGATAGGGTGGAATTTCCTGTAAGATGCACGGGTTCATTACTGAATACAGGTACACTCTAAATTTACTCTTAGAATTTCTGGAACATTGTCTAGCTTTTCTAGTACCAAGGATCACTGTGACCTTCAACCTTCACTGGGGTTGGTGCCACCTATAACCTCTTAGAGTGGGCACTAAGGTCGGTGTCTTTCTATTTAATTTCCTGGCTCATCCATCATTCAAGGCTACTTCTTCCAGAATCTGCTGACCCTGTTTTTTTGTTTGTTTGTTTGTTTTGTTTTTTTTTAAAGGTTAGGCTAGGAAAATTTATTTGAAGATCCATCTTCTTATACATATTAAGCTTGTCTTCAGTTTTTCAGTGTGCTTTCAGAATTTTATTACAGGACTTCCAAGATCATTCAGCTCTTAGGAAGGACAAGTATCCTTTTTTATGTTAATAAGATAACTGATAGTTGAAAGACTGTATCCAGCTTCAAGATGGATACCAGTTGCTAAGGGAATGAACCATGTACTTAGAAGTCTAGAACTTTTTTTTCCCCACCTCCAGAGTGGGGATTGTTTATCATCTATGGCCAGTGATTTAATCATACATGCTTATGGGACAAAGTCTCCATCCTCCATTAAAAAAAAAAAAAAAAAAAAAAAAGAAAATCCCTAAAAGATAGGGTTTAGTGAACTTCTGAGCTGATGAACACTTGGAGGTTTTGGGAGAGTGGTATGCCTGAAGAGAGCATCCCTGCCATTTCATACCTCACCCTGTGCATCTCTCCCATTTGTCTGTTCCTCAATTATCCTTTCAGTAGAACAGTTAAGTAAGTAGCTTCTTGAGTTCTGTAAACCATTTTTAAAAAATTAGTGAATCTGAAGAGGGAGGTCATAGGACCCTCCGGTTTATAGCCTCTCCATCAGAAGTAGAGAGGCCTTTCTTCACAGTTGGCATCTGAAGAGGGATCAGTCTTGGGACCACAGCCTTAATTTGTGGGCTCTTAAGCTAACTCCAGGTAGACAATGAGCGTTAAATTAAATTGCAGGATGGATGCCAGGTAGTTGATATCTGCCAAGAACTGGTGAATTGATTGGAATGGGAATAACTCCTGCAACATATGATGTTAGTGTTCATTGGTGGGAGAAACAACGTTTCTTTTTTTAGCTAGTCTAGTAGTTAAGGTTTAGGGGTTGTGTGTGTGTGTGTATGTGTGTGTGTAATACATACAGTTATGTGTAGAAGAGATTGAGATTCATTTGATTTCAAAGAAAAAATGGCTCAGGCATTCAAAGCTGGCAAGTCAGAAATCTGTAGGGCAGCCTGGTAAGTTGGAAGCTCAGGCAGTTGACAGGACAGACTTAAGCGGAATTCTTTCAGGAGACCCTTTTGTTTTGCTCATTAGGCCTTTCAACTGATTGGATGAGTGCCACCCACATCACTGGGGATTATTATTATTTAATATCAAAATACAAAATACTTGCACAGCAACACCCAGGATTAGTGTTTTGTCTTTTCCTTCTTGTGCTGGGGATTGAACCCAGAACCTGGCACATGCTAAGCACTCCCTTTATCACTGAGTATTTGATTAAGTAATTGAGTACTGAAGTCTCACCAACTTAACACATAAAACTATTCTTCATACCCAGTGCTGGCTTAACTGTGTAATTATATGTAACATATAGAGTTTAGATACTGATGCCAATGTCATCAAGCACCCCAAAACAGCTCTATGCTGGTGATGATATAGCATACATGTGGTCTGTGTGTTTATCCAGTTTGCCTGAGAAGGCCATCCTCCTCTATTTTGATTAGTTAAATAGGACAGTTACAATTTGAGCCTGTTTCCTTGATACTTATTTTTAGTGAGAAGAGCTGTTTATTGGCTGAATTTCAAGAATTTTATAAAGAACTTGATTATTTAGAATTCAGGCCAAATGCACAGTTGTTACTGTAGAGAGGAAAGCAAACATTGCATTCTGATTTATTCAGTATGCTCTGAAGGAAAGAATGGAGAATTCATGTAGCAAAATTATGGCTTAATAAATTCAATGGCTGTTAGGCTGATACACTTAGTACATGCCCTTGAGAATGAAAACTAATGGTTTGCTGAAATCTCTCTCTAGTGTATTCTGTAGCAGTTCATTTTTTCTGTTAACCTGTATAATTGCTTCTTATGTAAGTAAAGATGTCACCTCTGCTTAAAATGAAAATCTCTTCTATGCGTTATGGAATTGCTCTTTTTGCAATAGTGCTGTTAGAAAGCAAACAAAATGAATTAGAGCTGAATCAGCTAGAACTGTCACTTGATGTCTCTATGTAACTTACCATCTGTTTTAAAGATTTTGTACATACTGTTACCATATAAAATATGGTCCATAGTAGTCTAAATTCTAAACACTGTTATATAACATTTAAGCCCAAGAAATATAGTATCTTTGGTACCAAATTGCAATATATGGCTCATAATTTTTTTTTCCAAATTGTTAAATTCTGTTAAATTCAAATGGCATGAAGAACTTTGCTTTGAGGGTGGTGACTAAGCTTCTAGGTACTTTTCTCTAACTGTGGCAGTGCCAGATCAGCAAATGGTGACTCTAGTGCTGAGCCTTCTACTTGCAAGAGGTTATTTTTTTGTTTGTATGCTTTAAGTCCAGTTATATTGATCCAAAAAGCTTAATTTTTTGGTCAAAAGTTATACTTTTATAACATATACATAGTAAATGTTTTATATATGTATAGTATATTTGAACAAATTGATAGTCCAGTTGGTATGAGCCTCAGGGAAGTAATCCATCTGTCCCTGCAGCTCACAAAACAGACATTTTATATATATATGTGTGTGTGTGTGTGTGTGTGTGTGTGTGTGTGTGTGTGTGTGTGTATTTTTTTTTGCATTTTCTTTATATACATAATTTTTTATTTTCTTTATTTTCCTTTTGAAAAACCACAGTATGGATGATACCTTCTCAAATGTTTTAACGGGACTTTGTGAATTTCAGTACCTTCAATAAATAACAAATAAGATCTGCTGCTTTGTTTTGTATTTTCCCTGGCTTGATATTGTATCCAAAGCTGTGGGGAGCTCTTGGTGGACTTAATAGTATATCTTAAAAACATTTTAATACTTAGTACAAAAACATTTTAGTACTAAGTATTAAAAACATTTCAATACTAAGTATTAAAAACATTTTAATACTTAGTACTTGGTAGACTTAATAGTATATCTTAAAAACATTTTAACTTAGTGCAAAGTTTTTAATGGCTATTAAGTTATACTGACCTAGCCTTCATTAAGCTCACAATCTAATTTTAAACATTTTTTTTTAAATTAAGTTACAACTAATTTCTTTCTGAAAAGATATCCAGGGACATTGTCCCCTTAAATTCTTCAATTTGATACATTTAGCTTCATAGTGCACTGACTTTGTTTCTGATTTTACTTTTGGAAATTGTGTTGTTTGCAGCTTTCTGAGTTATGAACAATTTGTACATGTCTCTTAGTGTAATTTATTTAAATATAAATTATTGGATGGTAGGAAGTGCCTCTGCTTCACTGCTTTCCAAAGTGATTGTACCAGGGTGTATTTCCATCAGAACACCTGAGAATTTTCATTGCTTCACAGCTTTGTCATTGACATTAGCTAACTTTAAATTTAGTCAAACAAGCAGGTGTGTAAAGCTGCATTTTATTTATATTTCCCTAATTCCTAAAGACACTCTACATCATATCTTGTATTTAAGGACCTTTTGTGTTTCAGTCAGCTTTTTCACTTCTGTGATTAAAGGACCTGACCTACACAATTGTAGAGGAGAAAAGGTTTATTCAGGGTCTCCCATTTTCAGAGGTCTCCATCCATAGACAGCAGGCTCCATTCCTCAAGGCTCAAAGTGAGGCTGAACATCATGGCAAAAGAGTATGGCAGAGGGAAGCAGCTCACATGATGTTTAGGAAGGAGAGGGGGGGGGGGAGAGAGAGAGAGAGAGAGAGAGAGAGAGAGAGAGAGAGAGAGAGAGAGAGAGAGAGAGAGAGAGAGAGACAAACAGACAGACAGACACACACTGACTCTCTCCACTTGCCAGATATAAATATATACCCCATAGCCATACCCCAAAAAAACCACTTCCTGCAGTCACACCCCACCTGCCTCCAGTTACCACTCAGTTAATCCCATCAGGGATTAAACCACTGAAGGCTATAAACCAATTATTTCTCTTCTTCCAAACCTTCTTGCATTGTCTCATATGTGAGCTTTTGGGAGACATCTCACATCCAAACCATAACATTTGTGTTTTCTTTTCTAACTTTCTCTATTTTTCTCTTGGGATGTTTATCTTTCTTATATACGTGTAAGAGTTATGTATTCTGGATACTCATTTTTTATTGGGGATATGTTTTCTAATTTGTTGCATATCATTTTATAGTATCCTTTACTGTAATGTAGAATGAATTTATTATTTGTCTTTACAGTTTCCTTTTATATCGTTAACCTTTTGTGAAGCCATAGTTGCATTTTTATTTTAACTGAAAGTTTTATAATTTTGCCTTTTACATGCAAACATTCAATTAAATTGGAATTTTTACAGAAAATGAAATTGAAACCTAAGTTTAGCTTTCCTACCACATGTGTATATGTGTGTGTGTGTGTAAGTACCATTATTACACAACCCAGTGTTTCTATGGAATGTGCAATTCTTGTTGTGTTATAATTGATAATTAGTAAAGCAAGTTCCTCACTACTTTCTGAAGGAGACTCTTGAATCTTCTTAGGCTTTTGATTTTTCTGTATATTTTATACATAATCAGCTCATTAAGTCTCTTAAATAGTCCCGTGACTAGAGATGTAAATGTGTATGTGTGTGTGAATATGTGTTTGCATGTACATATACCTGAAGATAGCCCCAATAGCAATGAATATATCTAGCATTTGGATCTTGACATATATAGATATGCTGTTGATGGACCTTTATTTTATTTATTTCATATTATATACAGTGCTGAGAATCAAACCCTGTGCCTCACACATGCTAGGCAAGTGCTCTACCACTGAGCCACCACCCCAGCCCTGGATCTTGACTTTTAAATACCATTCTCTAATAAAAGTAACCAGGTCTCCTTGGAGAAGTGACTGCTTCGAAGGGTAAAAGAGTACAAAAAATGATGCCAGGCATAGTGGCACATGCCTGTAATCCCAACAGCTTGGGAGGCTGATGCAAGAGGATCATGCATTCAAAGCCAGCCTTAACAACTTAGTGAGTTCCTAAGCAACTCAGTGAGACCTGTCTCTAAAATAAAATACAAAATAGGGCTGAAGATGTGGCTCCGTGGAGTGCCCCTGGGTTCAATCCCGAGTCCAAAAAAAAAAAAAAGTACAAAACAAGGCTATAAAACATCTAGCTTTAGAAATGAAGGAAACAATTTTAAAATAGAGGATCATGTCAAAATGAGCTATAAGCTATCTTGAAGGTGTTTCCACTGGCCAAATCTGGGAAGTTTGAACTATCAAATACATAATGGTAGTAATCAACTATAGTAAATAATGATAGCAATGGATTATAACCTACTGAGTAAATGTAAGAATAATGTAAATATGAGTGGATGCATTAATTGAAAGCTTGATGAGAAACACAGTATTTGCATAGCTTCAACGTAACTCTGTATGAAACACTTATTAATTGCAAAGGGAAAAAGAGTTATAACTCTGTAGCAGAGAAGCCTAGTATATACCACCTTAATCAGAATGAATGTCATTAGTAATAACCCAAAAATTGTGTGCCATCTGATAAGATGCAATGAGAAGTGCAGTGTCTTTCTGTGCTTTGCTCATTATACATTCTGTTTTAGAATAAATATTGTTTTGAGGTATGGCACACATACAGTGTGTTGGTCATATGTAGATAGATCAGTGAATTTCAAAAATGATGGACTCATCTGTGAAGCCAGCTCCAAGATCAAGAAATCAAACACTGCTCTTATGGAAGCCCCTGGTCTGATTCCTCCTAGTTATCTCAGCAAAGGCTTTTGTCTGGTTTTGAGTTTTCTGTAAATGGAACTTAGTATATATTTTTGCATATGGGTTTTTCTTTCAGCATTATATTTATGATATTGATTCATGTTCTTGCATATAGTGGTATTTTTTTCTTTTATTCTATTGTGTGGGGTCCTTCAGTTATTTTTTCTTTCTGCGATGGATACACATTGCAATTGTTTCCAGTTGTTGACTATTAGGAATTAAACTGTTCTGAACTCCTTTGTTCATGTTGTAGAGGAGGAATATTACTTATTCTTACCGGTTGGTAGATTAATGGATGAGGCCACTGTAACAAAAATTAGATAAACAAGAGAAAAGCATGCAAATATGTTTAATATAGCATGTGACATGGGAGACTTCAGAAATGGAAGATTCAGAAAATACACAAGGACACAGAAAATACACAGTAGTCCACCACCATGCTAAATTTGATGATGAGTCAACAGTCCTGTAGAAGTTTAATGGGACAAAGAGGGTGTAATATAATTGTAATAAACTGGCAGGAACTTGCAAAACCCATTTGTTCAGATTCTTCTATGTGTTCCTTTGCTTCAGAGATAAGGGCATTCCTTTCCTTGGGGTATAGGTAGAGCATCTCTGGAATGAGGGTCTTATGACCGATTGCAGGAAAAGGCCAGAGAGTTCTTTTTTATCTTGCTTCAGGGGAGAAGGGCAGGGCAGGAGAAGGACAGAACTTCTTGCTTCTGTAGTTTTCTTAAAATGCCCAGGTGCCATATTTTGTGGTAACTGAACTCCATTATGTCTTTTGCCACACTTAATTGCCCTATAATGTGGGCAGTATACCTAGGAGTAGAATTGCTGATATGTGCATATGCTCAACTTGAACAGATGCTACTGAAGTTTTTCAGCAGGGCCATAGTTACCGCCCACTGCAGGTATGAGAGAGTCCTATTTACTTCACATTCTTGTTGACATGATTTTGTTTTATTTTACTTTTTTTGGTACCACAGATGGAAATCCGGGATGCTTATCCACTAGCCACACCCAAGCCCTTTTTATTTTGAGACAGGGTCTCACTAAATTGCTTAGGGCCTTGCTGTGTTGCTGAAGCTGGCCTCAAACTTGGGATCCTTCTGCTTCAGCCTCCTGAGTCACTGGGATTACAGTAGTCCACCACCATACCTGGCTATGATTTTAAATTTTAGCCGTTCCTTGTATTGTGCAGTGCTACCACATTGTGGTTTTGTGCATTTCTGATGATAGTGAGGCTGAGCATCATTCATTTGTTGTTAGCTGTTTATTTGGTTGTCATCTTTTATGCTTTTTTCTTTGTTGTGGTGCTGGGGATGGAACCCAGAGCCTCAGGAGTGTTAAGCAGCACTTCACCACTGAGCCAGATCCCCAACCCTTGCCATCTTTTATGTGGCACCATTTTTTCCCCCCACTATTATTCTTGCCTTTCAAGTTTTCCATCTGTTATCATTTTCCTACTGCGTAAAGGTCATCCCCTTTATAATTTAGTGTGTGTGAGTTAATGGTAAGCTCTAGGTTTTGTTTGCCTGGAAATGTTAATTGTTCTCAAAGAAATTGGCTCTAACTATAGAATGCAGAGTTGGTACTTATCTCTTTTAGTTCATTGAAAGTAATAATGCTCCTCCTTCCAGCTTCCATTGTTGCAGTTGAGAAATCAGCCATCACTTTAATTGATTTTCATTTGTAGGTGATTCTCTGTTACTTTTTTAATTTTGGTGCTAGGGATTGAACCCAGGGCCTCACATATGATAGGCAAGGGTTCTACTATTGCTTAAAAGATTGCTTTTTATTTGGTAGCCAGCAGTTTCATGCTTACATCTTTTGGTGATGATTTTTCCCTTGCTAGTTATTTGTGGGCCTTCCTGAATTCAAGAATTGATGTCATCTGTACCAGTGAGTCTCTCCATTATCTTCTCATACTTGCTTTAGGTGAATGTTAGCCCTGTAGCCCTGTTGCTCAGACCACTTCAACTCTCTTTATTATTACATTTCCCCATCTGTTTGGGAAGCATCCTGGATACTTTTTTTTTTTTTTTTTTTTTTAAATCTAGCTGTCTTCCTGTTCATTTGTCCACTCTGCTTCTGTAACCAATCTGTAACTTATATACTTTATTTTTTAAACTTGCTTTATTTTCAGTTTCTAAATTTATCTAGTTCTTTTTTAGTTCTTTTAATTTACAGTCCTCTATTCATATTTTCAAAGTTCATTTATACACATTTGCATATATCTCTTTTTAGATGTAAAACTTTATCAGTTTTAATATTTGGCATAGAGGAAAAAAAGGCCAGAGATCAGGTTTTGAATTAAGAAGATCATGACGCATTCTGTCTGTCTGTCTCTTTTTCTTTTCAACTTTCCATTTTGAAGTAATATCAGGATTAAAAACAATTTATTTACCTTTACCAAATATTAATTTTAGTAAAATTACCAAGATCAGAAAATTAATGTTGATATAATATTGTTAACTAATTTCCACACTGCATTTGTGTTGTTTTGTCAAATCAATCATGGTTTTTTTTTTTTTTTTTTGGTCTAGACTATGGTCTGATTTAGAATCAAACATAGTAATATCTTATATTCTCCTTTAATAAGTGTTATTTGTCAATTAACGTTCTATATCCACCATTTTTTTTCACATTTAATAATTGAAATTTTCTTACAAGAAAGAACTTGGTCTTTTCTTTAAATTTTTGTGTATTTATTTGTTTTTATCAGTATGAGCTATTTTATCCTAACAGTTATAATCTCAATATTATTTGCAGTTTTATTTTTTAAATTGTCCCAGATTTGGCTCCTTCAGTTAACTAGGGTCCACTGTACTTTTGATGAGTCCCCATCTTTTTGGAGAATTTCCCTACTTTTTGGCACCATGAGATATTCTGTACTCATTTGGTATGTTCATCTGGTTTGCACCCAGACAATTTCCTAAGTCTCTGTCACCCCCTTGCCTTTGCTCATTCTCTCTTCCGCCTAAGTAATCCAGGTCTGCATGTTTTTTATTTGAGTGCTAAATGTGTTTATTGCTTCCAGGGTGTCTCATGTTTCCTTGGCTCTTCAGAAGACAGATCTAGGAAATGTGTGCATACATATTTTCATCTGTCTTTGTCCCTCTGTCTTAACATATTTAAAAACCAGGAGTCACAGTGATAACTGATTCAAGTCTAACACCACAGAGTTCTTTACAGTCTTCCTTCATTCTTTGTTTTGTCCCTATCCTTGGTGTTTATAGTCAAGACATATGTTTCCAAAGTGATCAGTTGTTTTCTTCTGAATTTCATCTTCATTGGTTATGTTATATGTTCCATTTTGGGATCCTCCCACATACTCATATACCTTAATTATTTCTCCTTCCTCCTTTTTCCTCCCCTCCCTTTCCTTTCTTCCATGGTCTCATTATGTTGCTCAGTATGGTCTCTCAACTCCCGGGTTCATCTGAGCCGCCTGCCTTAGCCTCTCAAGTACTGGGGCTAAAGGCACATACCATGGTGCCTAGCAGTTATCTCCCCACTCATCCCATTGAACATTACCATGGTTCTAAATATCAAAACTATTAAAAAAAAAGATATATTTGGAGTCATGCCATGCCTGGGCTATCTCTTGTATTCCATTCTCATTCCTGTAGTATCCTATGGCTTCATAATGTTTGCCAGATAAAATTCAAACTTTAGTATGATTGGCAAGTTCCTCCATCTCAGTTGTAGCTTGTCCTTATGCACCATATTCTGGCTGCCTCTGCTGTTTTGTTATTCCTGACATGGCTAACTCAGTCACCCTCTTGCATTTACACATTCTCTCTTCTGCCTGGAATAGTGTGTATCTGTTCCCCCTTTATATTGCCCATCTGTAATCATTCAAAACCCGTTTCCATTCTGCTCTATGTGGGAAGACTCATCCTCTTCCCAGTTGCATTTCATTCCTCCCACATTTAATAATTCTCTACTGTGAATTCACAGCTCCCATAGCACTTGTGCATGTTTTGTAATTTTTATGACATCTAATTTATGGATACAGAGGCTCATCAGCTTCTCTATTCCGAGAGCCCCTATAAGACTATCTTTGTATTTCCACCTTAGAGTCCAGTTTCTTGCATATGTCAATTATGCAGTATCGTGAACTGAAAAAGATTTAAATTCTTGTCATGTATTTTCTTCTTTACTCCTCTTTTCTTTTCACTCATAATAAAAGCCCATTGTGACAAAAAGTAAATCCTTTTAATGGGATGCCTGTGGTCTTCTTGTCCCTTGCTTTTGCATAGTCTCTGCCTCTCCTAATGTATTTGCCTACCACCGTGGCAACTTAATGACTTCCTGTGACCCCTGAAAGTTATAATATCTGATTTAAATTTAAACATGGTAAAATTCAATTTATAGATATAGAAGTTGTTGAAAGCATGCAGACCTGGAATATCAAGACAATATTATCTGTCAGGGTTGCTTCTTTACTTGAAAAGCTAAAACTTTATGCCAATTTAATGCTACATTGGGAGAAAGTGTTGCACTGGAAATAAATCCCTTCCACAGTCTTTTAAGAACCTTAGTAAGCTTTGAGATTGTCGTTATTTTTTCTGAATGGCAAGTTGACTGACCTTCTAATTGTGTTTCTAAGCTGCTTATGCTACTTTCTATTCTGTATAGATTATTTAGCAGATTATGTTAAAATGCAGGACCTTATTCCTACAGATCTCTTCATCTACCCATCTGTTCCTTTTCCTTCTCCCTTGGTATTGTACCACCTGCTGCCACTTCTGTGTTTATTTTCCACAGTCCTACATGTAACTTGGAAAGAGGAGTTAGGTTGCAGTGCAGACATCACTCTGTGTCCTGTGGGGGAGGGTGTTCAGGATCCTGCTGTGAACACAAGACTTGCTGTGGCATCAGTGTTTGATGTGGAGGGACAGTGAGCTATGAGAAAGCATCCACTCCATAATGTGGCCCACATTCCTGAATTCTTTATGAAAATTATTCAGATTTTTTAAATTCAAAAGAAAGACAAATGAATTATAAATGAACATTTAGATGAATTTTCTTAAATTGAAGGTAACTATGAAAACTACCACTGAAATCCAGAGTCCAGTATTAATACCCTGCTAGAAATCCCTCTTCTTCCTTCTCTCTGTCTGTATCTCTTTCCTCACACTACAAAGGTAGCTACTATTTAACATGGTTTTACCTATTTTTTGAACTTTATGAAATGGAATCATATGGTATGGTCTCTTGTGTCTGGCTTCTTTGTTTCAACATGATGTTGATGAGACATAAAATTCACTAGTAGTATATTGTTATGGTTCATTTACTTTCTTTGCCAGATAGCAGGCAACATGACAGCCTGTGAACTGTCAGTTTTTATAAATAAAGTTTTATTGGAACAGCCATACTATCTTATGGCTGCCTTTGTACTTCAAAGGTAGTCTGGGAAGATACCACAAAGAGCAGAGATCTTATGGCCCACAAAGCCTAAAATATTTGCTCTCTAGCTCTTTATGGAAGAAGTTTGCTTATTCCTGTTAGTGTACTATTGCATCACATGAATATTCCAGTTTGTTACCAGCGTTTGGTTTTTTTACTACTATTTCTTTGAAAATTATTGTAAGTGCCTTATGGATCTGGGTATGTGCATTCCTAAGAGGCATTTACCCAGGATCACAGGGTATGCTTCTATGGTACTTTATTAGTACACTTTATTTGTCAAACAGTTTTCCAATTTATTCTCCCACTAGTAGTGTATGAGAATTGAATGATTCTACATCCTTGGACTTTATGATGTCAGATTTTTAAGTTTAGATATTTTGATGAATATGTAATTTTATCTCATTGTAGTTCTTTTTGGTACCAGGGATTAAACTTGGGTACTTACTAAGCACTGAGCCACATCCCCAGCCCTTTTTATTTTTGAGACAGGGTCTCGCCAAGTTGCTTACGGCCTATGTTGCTGAGGCTAGCTTTGAACTTGTGATCCTTCTGCCTCAGCCTCCTCAGCCACTGGGATTAATAAGGCAAGTGCCACCATGCCTGGCTCATTGTAGTTTTAATTTGTATTTTGATGGTGATACATGAGGTTGACTACATTTTCATATGTTTATTACTTCTTTTGATATCCTGTTTTTGTTGCCTATCCTTATTTTTATTATTCTGTGGAAGTTCTTACTGTATTATAAATGAGCTCTTTATATATGTACATTCTAAATATTTTCTCTGAAGGCTTATAGCTTTCCTCTTTTGTGGCTGTTCAAACTTTAAAATATTTTTTAATGAAATACTGCTAATGCAATAACATGGTCAAATCTCTCACATACCAAGGGAGGTACAGTTATATAAGTATTTATAGGTAAATGGACAGTTATCCTCAGCCTTGTCAAGATACAACCATCACCAGGAAACACTACTTTCTTGAAGACGAGTTGAATTTTTGTGTTTGGG
Source organism: Ictidomys tridecemlineatus (assembly GCF_052094955.1). Taxonomy (NCBI): domain Eukaryota; kingdom Metazoa; phylum Chordata; class Mammalia; order Rodentia; family Sciuridae; genus Ictidomys; species Ictidomys tridecemlineatus. Next base: position 94,376,172 of record NC_135481.1, read on the forward strand.
CCTGGTAATGTGGCTCAGTGAGTGCTTGCCTAACATTTACAAGACTCTGGGTTTGATGCCCAGTACATATGTATGGGCACCACCACCACTACCACTACCACTACCATCATCATCTTTTGTTTTTCAGTTACTTTTAATTGAGAATGTAGTTTGCTTTTTTTTTTTAATTTACTTTTTATTAAGAGATGAGGGTCTCAATATATTACTTATACTGACCTTGAACTTCTGGGCTCAAGTGATCCTCCTGCCTCAGACTACTGAGTGGAGAGCCACTGTGCTGGATCCTGCGGTACTGTTATTTGTCCTGGGGTCTAGACAAGGGCAAAGTTCTCATATTTCACTTGTGAATATTCAAAGCAATGCCAGGGTCTCAAGAGCCTTCCCTTGTATGGGTGTGTTTGTTTAGCATTCCATGATATGCTGAATATTCAAAGATTTTATGAAGTAAGATATCAGTGTCAAATACTTGAATCAAATATGTGCATTTTTTAATGCTGAGAACTATTTCCTTAGATCTTTGAGTTCAGAGATTTAGAAATTGAAGCTGATTTATCTAGCTTTAAGTTGCATTAGGTTGAAAAGGTTAATTGCATATTATAGAAGGAAGATTGTGATTTTTTAAAATTTCCTTGTGTTTTTTTAATTTTTTTTAAGTTGTTGATGGACCTTTATTTTATTCATTTATTTATAAATGGTACTGAGGATTGAACCCAGTGCCTCACACATTGAGGCAAGTGCTCTACCACTGAGCCACAATCCCAGCCCTTTCCTTGTGTTTTATTTGAGGGTTTTAAAAATTTTTAATAACTACATGAAACTGACTATGGTGGCATATGTCCATATTCCCAGCTGTTGGGGAAGCTAAGGCAGGAGGATCTTGATTTTAAGGCCAACCTGTACAACTTAGTGAGATCCTGTCTCAAAAATAAATAAATAAACAAATGCTATGTGATATTTGAGGTTTACTTAATAATCTATTTTTTCCTTCTTTGATTTTTAGTTTTGTAGATAACCTTCCAGGCAATATTACTTGATTAATATAGATTTGTTTTGTTTTTTGACAGTCACATCTGTAATTGATGCTGGTGATCTTGACTTGATAATTTTTAGAGATACTCTAATACTGCAGACATTGTCTCTCATGTCTAATTTAACTGCAGCTACGTCTTTCAGAAAGGGTAGTTGGTCTCATGCAGAACAGAGTTAAAGCTTTTTGTCAAAGTTATGCAACCAGTATATTTTAGCGAAATATCTCATGTTCCTTAAAACTCTTTTCTTTCTTTTTTCCAGGTTATACATTATTGGTGTGGATGCAGTTGTCTTAAGTTTCTGTAGCCATGACACGTGAATACAGTAAGTATACTTGGGTACTTACAAAGTATTCACTCTCTGTGTTTAAATTTCTTCCTCTTACCCTTTCTTCTTCCCTCCCAGGGCCTCACACATGCTAGGCAAATGTACTACCACGGAGCTTTACCCTCAGTCCCTGTGTTAAGTTTCTGAGTGGAGAAGTCGAAATAAAGAAACAATATTTTTTAAAAAATCAACTTTAAAAAAAAAATCTACTTTTCTCAAAGAAATCAATTCATTTGGTCATTTGTTATTTTTTTAATATTTATTTTTCAGTTGTAGTTGGACACAATACCTTTATTTTATTTGTTTATTTTTACGTAGTGCTGAGGATTGAACCCAGGGCCTTGCATGTACTTGGCAAGCATTCTGCTGAGCAACAACTCCAGCCCTGGTCATTTGTTTTTTTGAGTTTTTAGTTTTATATGCAAATATATAACAAGAGTGTTTTATTTTATGTTCTGGCACACACATTATTGCTCAGGCTATTCCTATAAGTGCCAAATAATTAAACAAATAAGGAAATACTGTATGATGTTTGAGGTGCACATGAGGGTTATATCTATATCATGCATCCTGTCCTTCTCTGTGATGGGTTAAAGAACAACTGCAGCTCAAGGGTGGATCCTGATAAGGGGCAGCTTTGACTCATTAACTCTGGTTACATCAGCTGATCTTAGGTGTTACCTGGTGGGGGTTGGTTTCCTGAATGGTCCTGTGATACTATTCTAGCCAGTGGGATCTCAGGGCACGTTTGCCTGCAACTTCTGGCAAAGTTCTTCTCATACTTTTGTAGATCTACAGGAAGATACTGCCTCTTTCTTCTGGATGTTGTGTGCTGTTGCAAGGTCTGGCATGGCTTTAACCTTCTGGCCTCCAGCCTGAGCAAGAAGCCACACACAGGGTGGAGGACAGGGTCCAGAATCACTGGGAAGCCTGTGCTTTCTCAGGATGTCCAAGTTTTTGAGCCAATATATTTCCTTTTTGTTTAAGCCAGTTTGAGTTGAGAGCCAAAACATCCGAAGTGATTCACTTAATCTCCATTTTATTTTTAGTAATCCATTAGTTTCTCCCTAGGGAATGTGGGAGTAATTGCAAAGTGAGGCAAAATAATACCATTAAATTAAACTGGCACAGCGTGTTGGTGTTGACTGGCATCTTCTTCATGCTTAACAGTTAGCAGGTAGTGATTTAGTGTTCAAAGACATGAGAATAAAATACATCACTTTTAGGTTCTCTCTTGTGTCTCCTCAGAAGGTCTTGAGTCTTCTCAGTTCTCTGGGCTATGAATACTGAGAAAGGTCTTGGACCACAAGCATAGAACCATCACCTCACAAACTGCATGTTTGGCACTGCAGACCTAGTCCCTGTGTTTTCTTAGAACAATCTATACTCACTTCTAATTCCTAATTTACTTTTGTTCTTCAAAAATTAATAGGAATATCTCAAACATAAAACTTATATAAGGAACAACATAACAAATATCCATATATACCTTCCTCCTAACACACTAGAGAAATTGAAAGTTTGCCAATTTTGCTGAAGGATTGAAAACCTAGGTGGTCTTCCTTAACAATAGTTCCCTTTCTCTCCCCACTAGGATCCACTTTCCTGGTTTTAGTCTTTTTTATTCTCATGCATTCTTGTGCTTATATTACATGTATTTTTGATTTTTGATGCTTTTTAGTATCAGGTGTAAGTAGATGCTATGTGCATTTGTTGTTTAAGATCAAAGGGAGTTTAGAGTAAATTCAGGGTCACTGAAAGAGGCTGTACATTTTTTAGACCCCTGACAAAGATCTGTTATTAAGCATCCCAGTGATTTATATAAAATGTTTTAGATTTTAAATGTTTGATGAATTTGAATCAAAATACTTGGTGGTACTTTCTGGGCTGCTTAGTCTGGTACTCATTTCATTTTCGGCACCCACTTCCGCATTCTGTGTAAGTTTGGAATGTACGGGATACTTTTAGACCAACCTGTCATCAATGAGCTTTTCAGAGTGTTGATTGCTGTTGCCTTTAAATAGCTTTGTTTATTCTGTGTACAGAATGCATATTTTTGGTAAATTTAATGATGAATCCACTTAATGATAATACATCTTTTTTTTGTTGTTGTTGTATTATGACAGTCAGCTACCAGGATTGTAGAACTTAGTTCTGTGCTAAATTTGCCAGTTCGTTTTTCTGTTACTTGTATTGGTGGCAGTGGTTACATTGGAAACACCACTCCTGTGAACCTTGAAACTGTGCCTGGTCCGGGGAGCCTTCTCAGAAGTCTTTGCTGTACCCTTATTTCCTCTGTGACCCAATGTTGAATCTTAGAGATTATGTTGTGTCATTCTTGTCTGAAATGTATCTAAAGGCATTTAACTTCTGCATTCAAAACACTCATTCTTTTACTGTTGGAGGATTTATATTACCCTTTGTTCTTGTTTGGAATGTTGCCCACAGGAAACTAAATGGTCATTTCCTTCAGAAATTGTTAATCCTTTCAATTTGAAAGCATAATTACTGATAAAGTGTTAAGAAAGAGTTAAGGCAATTGAGAGTATTTCCAATTTCTCCATGGTATTTTGTTGTTGTTGTTGTTATTGTTTAAATGTTTAACATTTGAGAGAAAATAAAAAAAAAATCTCAAGATTTTTTTCTTCTTAATTCATATATATCAGATTTGGGGTTATGTGCCTTTTCTCCTGCATGTTGTTGTTGTTGCTAAAATAATGGGTTCTTTTAAAATTTTTATTTAAATGTAACTGTCTTTAGCTTTTTTCCCATATTGTGGATGCAGAATCTTAAATTAAAATGTTGTCCATGTTAGATTTTTAGCTCCCAAATGGAAACACCCAATCTGTGAGACCCTGGTGAAAGGACTACTAAATCTCTAGCATTGGGTGGCAATGTGCTGTGTGCAAAATAGACATCAAGTCAGATAGAGGCAAGACACTTAAGTTACAATCTTTCAGTGTGCCTTGTGTCCATTTTCTTATTTAAAAAACTTCAAAGGTGGGCTGGGGTTGTGGCTCAGTGGTAGAGCACTTGCATAGCACTCTTCAGGCACTGGGTTTGATCCCCAGTACTACATAAAACTAAATAAACAAAGCTATTGTGTCCATCTACAACTAAAAATATTTTTAAAACTTAACAGTTTTTAAGGGAAAAAAGCCTATTGAACATTTTCTTAGAAAAATCAGTTCAGTTAATTGCTATTACTCTATTTTGTTTCCTGTACCATGGTGTCTTCCTTTTTTTTTTTTTTTTTTTTTTTTTTAAATCTCACAATGAAGATTTAAAAATGCCTTTGTGGGGATGACCTCTTGGACTGAGTGCGCTTCTAGACAGTGACTCAGATTTGTAATTAGGTCCTGCTCTCCTCCCCCTTGTTGATTTGAAAGCATTGACCACAGACCATTTAGTCTGGGAAAGCAATACATGAATCATCTGAATTGGCACAAATTATCTGGAATGCTTTCTGCCTTTTATTCTGTCATTGAGAGAATTGGAAAAGGAGACTTATTCTTTGAGCTTAAAGTAGTATAGAAGGTAAACATACACTGGTGAAAGTAGATTTCTTCCCCAGATAGAATAAAAAGCAGTAAAATATATGATGTTTATAAGCTGCTCTGATTTCCCAGGTCTTTTAGATGATTCCTGCATGTTTTATACTCTTTCCTCTGTGAGGAGTGGGAACATTGCCTATCTCCTAGCTCCTGTCTAGTGCCCTCTATACCTGTCTGAAGCCAGACATGGGGCTGCCTTGTCACCTGGAGCTGGTCTGACCCTCCTCCCACAACTGAGGCAGCACTTGTGTGTGTCTGTTTTGCTTCCTTTTGACATTACATTCATTAGTATCTCTCATATTTGTTATTTTTTTCCTTTGCTTTCTCAAAATGATGGATCCACATACTTATCAAGATCTATTAATGAAGTGAATGAAAGTCATTTTTGTGTGTGTTCACTAATAAATTGAAAGTCTTTTATTTATATATTTTAGAAGGTCAAGAATTTTATTTGTTTCAAATTTTTCTGTAGCAAATCTTTGAAATGATCATATCCATTCTAAGGTTGAAGGTATAGATAAGTCACTCAGGGATTGGGATAAAGTAAAGGATTTTTCTAGATAGTAGGGAGAGTAAGCCTTTTAATTAGTTCTTTTCTTTGGATGTATTAAAGGTTTTCCCCAATACTTATTATCTCTTACTGTGTCTACTCTGAAGAGAGAAGGATAAGCAGATTTATCTATTCAGTTGATAAAAAACAAATGAATTTCCAACATGTAATCAGAGTTGACTTTTTAGTATGTGGATAAATCTTCATTTTCATGTAGGAATATATGTGGGTGGGCATCTCAGAGGAATGCATCTTTTGGCAGGGAGCAGAAATGAGCCATAGCTGGCTGTGTAATTTTGTGTTTTGTGGGCATAACTGCTGTCCTGTGATGTGGGAGTATGTGCAATACCCTGAGTTAAGTTGTCTTTGTTAGTCCAGAGCATTGCTGTTTGTTAGACTTTGTTCCACTTGTTTTGGACTCTGTGAAAATAAGATATTCAAATTATGAAATTATTGTTAACATCTGCTAAGTTAAAAGACTTTACGTTGAGTTTCTAATAAACTGGCAAAATAATTTTTTTCTCAGTGACTATGCTTGATAAGATTCCTTATTAGTTAGGTAGGTAAGATCTTTTGCCAAGGGTGTGATAGCTCACCCCTTTAATCCCAGCAACCCCTGAAGCTGAGGCAGGAACATTGCCAGTTTGATGACAACTTGGGCAAATTATTGAGATCCTGATTCAGGATAAAAAATAAGAAGAACTGGGGATGTAGTTCAGTGGTAGAGCACCCCTGAGCTCCATCCCCAGTACTGGAAAAACAAAACAACTTTTCTCTAATAGAAATTATAAGACCTTTACATTAGGGATTTAGGCTGCATCAATAGGAGAGCTTATTCACTAAAAACTGTGACTCTTTTTGTCATATGAACTTGTATAGTGCCCAGTTAACCTTTCACTTAACTCTTCCATTGCAGTTAGGAGCCATAGGGCCACGTGTCACTACCAAAACCAAACCAACTAAACTTGCTACCCTGAATTTGCATGTTGGGTTAATAATTGGGTCATTGGCCAACACACAACAGAAACACGTGAAAGGTTTGCCTGTAGTGGGGATTTAACTTCACTGCATAGTGTCTAGGTTACTTGGGTAAATTATTTCTGCATGGCAGTGGATATCTCTTGTTAGTGGGTATGGTGGTTGCAAGACTTCAGTCAAGAATTCCAGAATTTTTAGTGGGTAGAAAAATATCTAAGGGAGTTTAATGTTTGATCAAATCTTATTCCTGCCAGTAACAGATGCCTTCTCAATTTTCTGAATGAATGCTAATCCCTGATTAAAGCTTCCTATTCTCATTTTTAAGAATTTCCTTCCCAGACCAATTAAATAGAATTACTTTGGTCTCTGGAGTTAGGTGTCCTCTCTGTAATATGGAAAGCCCCCTACTAAACAGTGTGAGCAGATAGACCATCTGTCTCTATTTTGTCTGAATATTTGGCCTCATTCCTAAAATTTGATGATATTCCCATTACATTATGACTACTCTGTGGTCTCATTTTAAAGATGGAGAAACCAGTGTCTGTCCATCTATTCTGCATATGTATAGTCTGTTGGCTGTAAAGATTCAGACCATGGCTCAGCATTCGTTGTTATTATAATTTGAGTCTTTAATTGTACTTTGATGAGCATTTGGAATAACATCTATTCAGTTATATTTATTCAAAGCATTGAGGAAATTTCAGTTAACACTCTGATTTCAGCAAATTTTAAGATTAATTTTTACAAAAATGATGCATGCTTGTAAAAAATGTAGGAAATGCAGATAAAACACAGTGAAAATGAAAAACATCTATAATTTTTCCATCAGAAATAGCCATTATTAACTCTGGCTAATGTATGCTTATAGAACACAAAGCATATCATTAAAAGGTATGTGTAGGGGGCACACCAAGTATTAATAAAGGGCTGGCTGGAGGCAATGGCATCTAGAGACTCTTATAATAACTATATAAGGAATGTTTTAATCTTAGTATCTTCAGAACTGCAAGCATCTTCTTCCTACTGGCTGTAACATTTGTATCATAGGATAAAGTGTCTTCCAAATAAGAAATTGGGCTCAGCACTATGCTATCTAACTTTTGTTGTCATTGATATTTTTAGGGAAAGATGTTCTATTGCAGGGCACATTTCTCTGTGTAAATGTGAAGTTTGGTTTTGTTTTTCTAAGTGAAGACATCACACAAAATAAGCAGCCATGTAAAAAAGAGAGAATAACATAGTTTTTTAAAAAAGTCCTCTGCTCCCATGATACATAGCAGAGAAAAGTCAAGTCACCAAAGTCACCTAACTATCAAGGGATAATTGGATGTCATGGTACCCCTTGGATTTTAAAAGTTGTTTTTCTAATATGGTACATCCATCCCTTGCACCATTCTATCCAATGTGCTACTTCTCCTTGGTGCTTCCTCCTCTTGTCCTGTTAAAGCTTCAGGTAACTTAACAATGCTTCATTGTAAAACTCTGGAATTCTACACTAGCTCATCTATTCCACTAGCATTCTGTCATGTTTCAATTTGTGACAGTTTCTGTTATTGTCTGGTTTTCAAATCATCCCATTGCAAACATTCATGTTAGCAACAGACATCCCCTTGATCAGAAAGTATTTGTCCTTAGTGGTGTTTTGATAGTTTTTGAACATTTGTTTGCTTACCTCTTTCTCTGATACTGAAAATAACTTGGTGTGCCGCAGCCCTCTTAACTTCCAGTGGGCTTCTTTTAAGTGTCTGAGGCATTCTCCATGAGCAGTGATGCACTTCAGCCAGTTGGCCAGTAATGACCCCTGCAGTTTCTGGTCCTGAAGCCATTGTGGTGTAAACAGAGAAAATGATGAGGGCTTTGTCCCTGCCCTCTCTTCCAAGTAAAGAGTGCACAAATTGTTTTAAAGGAAGTCTGCATTTTGTGGTGTCACTCAGGTTCAGAGCCATATTCATTTAGATTTTAGCCTGGAATTTTTTGGGAAACTCCACCCTTCGAAGAAAGCAAAGATTTTTAAAAGAATGTGTTTCAGCAGCTGTTAATGTTAGTAAGAACATAACACTAACTTTGAAGATTCATTGGTAATACAACAGCAGTTTGCTGGGGTTCACTTTTGAAATTGCTGTCTTTTCCACTGACAAAGTGATTTAAATTGCATCAGGCAAATATTGCTGTTTTAAATTATTTTATAACATTATTGGAAAATGCTTAAATTTTGAGTCACTGGTGTTAATAATGTGTTTTTAGTTCTAAGCACCAAATGGAGATCTTAGCATTAAATGGTTGAAGAAAGCAATTTTTTTGTTTTCAAAATATTATCGTTAATTAATAGTAATTATATCTTTCATGCCTATTTTTCTGCATGTGTGACTTCCAGAGAAATAAAGGTTTTGTATGATCATGTTTAAAAGTTTTGAACTCTTGTTATTTTATCAGTGTATTGATTGGTTTTATTGTACAGCCTGTAGTTATTTTATTTCAGTTAACTATTCTGAACCCTAACAGTAGCTGCTTTAAATTAAGGACCCTGACCATCCTTTTCCTTTGCTGATTGCAGAAGTTTGGCCTTCTAAGTGAAGAATAGAAGTTAGACCAAGTTCAAAGAATGAAGTGGTGGAAGGAACCTGGAAAGAACAGAGAAAAGATTTTGTTCATGGGAAGAATTTGTAGCCTAAAAAAGTAACAGCTGTCATTGCTCCTTTAAGTGTGTTTATGGTGACCTGAGTCTCACCAGATGGATACTTTTCTGATCAAGATCTGAGGGTGGCTTTTGAACAGTAGACAGCTTGTCAGTGTTTGACTTTTTTCACAGTAGACTCTTAGTTAATAGAAAGTTTGAATGAATTGCTTGCTGGCTTGTTAACTGCAGAAAAATATAGGGCTCATGCTTTCTTAAAAATACCCTAATTTCCTATTTAATAAACCCCTCCTTGATTAATTCTGTGAGGAAACTATGAGATAAATAAGCTGAGCTGAAAAACAGCAACAAACAAAACCCCAAACACTTCTTCCTTACTATTTACATTAGGATGTCTCTAGAAGAGTAAGAAGTTATTTTCTATAAAGATATCAAGATTAGAGTTTGATGAGTTGGTATAGCTATTAGGTTTTTTTGGTCTTCCGTTAATTGATTGAATTAAAATTTTGTTCTGAAATTGCCACATTCTTTGAGATTTTTGGAATCATCTAGAGGTGAAACCACAGCTTAGAATAATTACTGTAGGAATAATCCTCTCACCTGGCACACAGGGCCATCATCCTTGCAAAGAAGGCAGTCGAACCTGTGAAGTTTGGCAGAACAGGGCCTGGATTCCTGAGTGTTCTCTTCTGCCTTCTCTCATTTTCTACTTGAGATCTATCTGTCCTTAAGGCCAGGTCTCAGCTTCTTCATCAAGTTCTCTTTCTTTCTGGTATAGGTAAGGCAGGGTCATGGAGCTTTTGTGAAGCATTTGTGTCTGTTTTTTGTTTATTTTTGCATAAGCAGGACAGAATAGACCTATCTCTGTAAGTTTCAATGCTTGACAACTGAAAAAGAAAAAGAAAAGAAGGAAAGAAAATCTGGTTTCTTCAGCAGTTATGGTCCTTGTTTCTCAGGTCCTTTAACACTAGCTGCAGTCATGCTGTGTTGCTTTCAAATCTGGGAGAACACAGTAGTCTACAAAATAGCTTCTCAGCTATCATTTCTCAGATACTTCAGCATAAGAGAAGAGGTAACAATATTTATTTTGTTACTTTTTCCTCCAAGAGCAGAGGGCTTTGTTGTTTTTCATGTCACCTTTGTAAGGCCATGTGGTCTTTTTGGAAAACATCTGTGCACAGCTTGCTTAGGGATGCTCTCTGCAGTCCTTCCCACTTTTTCAACAATGAGATAAGGAGTTTAAAAATGTTTACAAGTGAACTATCCTGTGTCATACGGGATAGGGGCACTGTCATTACTGTTATTCTATGCCTGAGCTGCCCAGTGTCTGTCTTCTATTTACTTCATAACCTCCCTCTGAAAACCAGCTATTCTTAACAATATTGCTTCCAGGGAATGGTTTTTTTCTCGACCAGACCAGCTTTTACCTGCTTGGTCCTTTTACAAAGGAAAAGTATTTGACATTGAACAAATGTGTCATATATTACATGAAAATGAGTTGTTGGTATTCTCTAATATTTACAAACAGAAGAGTCTTTACCCTTTATTTTCAGCAGTAAGTTTCTGTTGGCAATGACCATGAAGTTCTTGACCAAAAGAAAAAACAGCTGGCTTTCGTAATGACTGTTTCTGAGCATCTCAATCTAACTTCTTAGAGAGGAGACCATTTCTTTGAAAGATAGACTTGGCAGCTTTTGTTGAGCTTTTATGTAGAATAATGCCTATTATTTTGTGATTTAACTCTTGATCCTCAGGCTTTTCAGTGTGTACCTATTGATGTGAAGACTGTTCTTATGGAGAGATGTGTGACCAGGACCACAGGAAATAGAATTTGCAGGGAGAACTAAAGGAGGAAAGGCGTTTCCACCCCCTTTCTGAGGGATTAAATATTTTGCTGGGCTGGAGAGTGGAACTGTAGTTGGTGTGTGAAGTCAGCAACACCCTGTGGGAGAAGAGAAGCTGCTTCTGCTGCATGATGCTCCTCTGTGAGCATGCCTCGTGCAGCGAACGGTGCCATCTCATATTTGGAAGCGGGCCTGTAACTGCTTCTGCAGCAGCTTCTCATCAGAAATACTTTCTTGTATTTCATTCTAAACCTGTGTTGACTCTGATGGGAAGCTCTAAAATATAATCTCTTGGAGATCTGACATTGGTCGAGATTGGTCAGTTGTTTACATTGACAGGCCTCTTGGAATTGTTTCAGAACTCTAATCACTTGCTGTCAGCAGCTTGTCCCACGGAGGGGAAGAGACAGCTGATTATTGCCTGTATTGTAAGACTGCCTGATTAGGGGACGTTTCAGAGCTCATGCAGTTTGCTCTTTTCTTTCTAATGTATATCAAATTCAAAATAATATGAAAGACTGATAAAATTGATTCATAGAATTCGTTTTCAGGAATTTTGGATTTTAATAAAGTACAGTGTTATAGCTAGGTCTAATAAGGAAAACGTTATGTCATTCATCTTGGAAGTGATGTCCTTGCTGAATGAGAAAAAGAAATATCTAATAACGAGAAACTTTTGAGGCTGGAGGTATAGCTCAGTGCTAGAATTTGTGCTTATCATGCATTTAGTACCAATTTTTTTTTAAAAAAAAGTTTAAATATACATCCAGTAAAATGCATAGTTCTTAAATGTTCTTAAGGTTTATGCTGTTCTAGTTATTGGCTGTTTTAAATAGGATTACTGCAGACATTTGTGTACAAGTCATTTTATGGGCATCTACTTTGATCTCTTGAGTGATGCCTAGGAATAGAATTGTTAAGTTATAGGGTAGGCGCCTGTTTTACTATGTTAGGACTCCCAAACTCTTTTCCCAAGGTGATCATACCATTTTATAGTTGTACCAGCAGTTCATTTCATGAGAGTTTCAGTCACTCCATATTTTTTATCATCATTTGGTATTGTCAATTTTTTAAAAAAAATTTTAGCCATTAAAAGAGTATCTTATTGTGGTTTTAATTTGCTTTTTCCTGATGGCTAATAACTCTGAACATCCTTTTATGTGCTTAGTGACCATTCAGATGGTCATTATCTTTTTTTTGAAGTGTCATTTCCAAGTCTTGATTGCTTTTTCCAAATTATTATTACTGCCTTTATTGTCAATTTGTAATATCTTTTCTGTGTATGATATATATTGTATGCATGTGTATATAATAGATTCTAGATATGATTCCTTTGTCAGATATAGGCATTATGAATATTTTTTTCTCGTCTACAGTTTGCCTATTTATTTTTTAAAATGATGTCTCAGTGAACAGAAATATTAATAATAAATCTAATTTATCAAGTATTTTTCGTGATTAGTACTTACTGTGTTATCTAAGAATCTTTACCTATTCAATAATGAAAAGGTATTTTCCTTTGTTTACTTCATAAAGCTTTAAGGTTTTATCATTTGCATTTAGGTTGATAACCCATGTCTAATTTTTTTTTTTTTTTTTTTTGGTGCTGGGATTTGAACCCAGGAGTGCTTAGCCACTGAGCCATATCTCCAGGCCATTTTATTTTATTATTTTGAGTCAGGGTCTTGCTAAGTTGGTTAGGGTCTCGGTAAGTTGCCGAGACTGGCTTTGAACTTGTGCTCCTCCTGCCTCAGCCTCCCTATCTGCCGAGATTACAGGTGTGTGCCACTGTGCCTGGCCCCATGTCTAATTTTTCTGATGTGTACCAAATGAGGCAAATGTTAAGTTTACCTTTGTTTTTTAAAAATATATATTTCTAATATAATTTGTTGAAAAGACTAACTTTTCCTGTTCAACTCATTCAGTGTCTAGCTTGACAATTAATTGACCATGTATGTGTATTTTCCCTTCCAGTGGTCTACTTGTCAGTTTTTGAGCCAATTTCACACAATTATAATATGTCTCAAAATCAGATAATTACTCTTCCATCTTCATTCTTATTTTTTAATGGGTTTGTGTATTTTAGGTCCTTTTAATTTTCATTTAATCTTTAAAATTGACTTTCTTTTTTGATTAAAAAAACCTGCTAGATCTTATTTGTTTGTTTGTATGTATGTATGTATGTATGTATTTATTTATGGTACTAAGTATGTAGCTTTAAAGTTTCCCAGGCTGGCCTCAACCTTGCCATTTTCCTGCCTCAGCCTCCTGAGTGGTGTGGATTACAGGCATGCATCACTGTCTGACAAGACTGCAAAATTTTAAATGAAATTTCACCCAACATATTTTTTAATTTGTGTAGAATAGACTTTTAATAATATTGAGTTTGCCATCCATGAACATCTCCACTTAATTTCTCTGAGCATTAGTTTTCAGTATTGGAAATTTGTACATCTTTCATTAGTTATAGTAGAGATTTATAAGATATATTGGATTTTAGTCCTCATATAAATATTGTTTTTCAAATTTCATTTTATTGTCAATTTGCTAGTGTATAGATGCACAATTGCTACTTGGCTACTTGTATATTGACCTGATATCCTGTAAACCTTCTAAATTCAGTTGATAGTTTCAATATTTTGTTGTGTGTATTTTATAAGGTTAATGACATACATAATCATGATCAATGCCCCTGAATAATGACAGTTTTACTTTTTCCTTTCTCATCTTTGTGCCTTTAAAGTCTTGTTTTCTGGCCTACCTGAGCAAGCTCTAATAATGTTCAGTACATTGCTAACCAGGAGTGGTGAGAATAGACATCCTTACCTTATTCCTGATCTTAGAGGGAAAAAAAAAATGTTGGTTCAGCTATGTCTAAAATTTTTACACTGTGTCTTCTGTTCTTAATACCTGTAATTTTGTAATGTGATCTCCAAGTCAATAATGCTCAGTGAACCTATTCCTGTGTTTCTTTTGCTCTTGGTTTTCCTACTTCTTTGAAAATAACTTCTATTTTGCTTGCTTTTCTTGCCATTCCTCCTTCTCCTTTTCCTCCTCCTCCTCCTCCTCCTCCTCCTCCTCTTCCCCCTCCTCCTCCTCCTCCTCCTCCTCCCCCTCCCCACCTCTCCTCCTCTTCTCTCCTCCTCCTCCTTTTAAAGAATGTAACCTTTATTTTAGTTGTTTTTTATGTGGTGCTGGGGATCAAACCCAGGGCCTCCCCAGTACTAGGCAAGCGCTCTACCGCTGAGCCACAACCCCAGTCCCCACTGTCTATTTATGCTAATATTTGTTGAGCAGGTACTGTGTGACTGACTCTGTGCAGGTTGGTAAGACCTGGTCTCTGTCCCCAAAGAACTCACTGTAAAGCATAGAAAGTGCTTTGAAAGTGTGAATCGTTTCTTGGAAGGGATGGATTATTTTACCCGGTTTGGTGGAAGTAAGAGGAAAGGCCTGCCAAGGGAGATGATTGTACTGACTCTCTTTCCTCTTCCTGTGCAGTTGCCCAAGATTAGATAGTGACTCCCAGTTTTTCTTCCACCTGTGCTTACACTTATTCTCAGGAGTTGTGGTGCTATCACTCTGGGTGAAGTTTCCAAATCCAGCCACAAGTGTAGTTATCAGAATGATATTGATGGCTATTGCTGCCTGCCCTGTGGGGATTTGTATGTGAGGAGCTCTCCTAAAAGTTTTTTAGCTCTCAAAAACTTGTTTGTCTTTAGGAACTCTGGAATTTTATATGCATTTAAAACTCACAAAATGCTTTTGAATGAATGAGTTTGTTGAAAAGTTTTTTTGTTTTTTTTTTTGCTTATATACATGTCTATATTTTGTTATAATTTTTTATTAGAAAAATTACAAAAGTAATTTTTGAATGCATTAGTTTTCCAGAATAATTTTTGTATTGGAACATTCCTACGGAGAACTTCATGTGCTGGTCAGTAGAACAGCTCTCTGACTTCTTATTGTACACAGAGCACGTTCTGTCTTTTCCTGGGTCACAAATGTTGGGGACCTGCACTTCAAGATTCCCACCTCAGTTGTCTCATTCTATATATATATATGGAATGAGATATATAAATATAAAATCCAAATGATGTCTGTTGTCTGACTTAGTCAGATCGCCACTTCATTAAATAGCTCTGCTTTTTCTTACAGAGCTCTAACACATCATCTGAATGGTGGCACATACCTGTAGTTCCCTTGACTCAGGAAGCTGAAGCAGGAAAACTGAAAGTTAGAGGCCAGCATGGGCAACTTTGTGAGACCCCCTTCTCAAAATTTAAAAAATGAAATAAAAACAAAAGGGCTGGATATGGTGCTCAGTGGTAGAGAACTTCTGGATTTAGTCCCCAGTACTGAACAAAACAGATAAACAAAAACAGATAAACAAAACCAAAACTATGGACCAAAACACATTTTTTTTTTAAAGAAGGTACCAGTGAGGGATTATTTTTAGATAATTAAAACTATAAAATTATGTCAAATGTCTTATTGCAAATATAACAAATATATAAGGCATGGCATATTTATTTCATTGGAATGAAGATGAATTAATTAAAGGCATTTTAAAAATATGCAGATTGAGCCAGGCACAATGACATGTGTCTGTAAGCTCAGCAGCTTGGGAGGCTAAGGCAGAAGGATCACAGGTTTGAGGCTAGCCTCAGCAATTTTGTGAGGCATAAAGCAACTTGAAAGACCCTGTGTCAAAATAAAAATAAAAAGGGCTGCGGATGTTGCTTAGTGGTTAAGTGCCCCTGGATTGAATCTCCAGTTTGTATACACACACACACACACACACACACACACACACGCCCTTTTTAGTGTGTGTGTGTGTGTGTGTGTGTGTATAATATTATGTATTTCTTATTTCAGGCAAATGTATCTTGTTATTCATATCATTTTCAAAATTTCAAAGGTAAAAGTATGAAAGATAAAATGTCTTTTTAATTTAGTTACCCATGGGTTTTTTTGTTTAGACTCTTAGGGTGAAGAATGTGATGATGATATTTATGCATCAGATCAGTGTATATGAATATGTTTTATGTTTTGTAAAAATGCACTTATTAGAATTCCATCAGTAGAAAAATTAAGTGTAATATACATGGAGGTATCTACATTTCTAATACTGTTAATTTTGGGGGAAAAATTTGTATTCAGTGTTGTTATGGTTTGGATAACAACACTGAATACAAATGTGCCTCAGAAAAGCTCATATGGCCATGTAGGAATGTTCAAAGATGAAATGATTAGATCGTGAGAGCTATAACCTATGAGTGAATTAATCCATTTGTTGGATTAAGAACTGATTGAAATACTGGGTGGTAATTGTAGGAACGTAGGGTGAGGCTGGAGTAAATAGTCACTGCAGATGTGCCCTGGGGAATTGTATTTTGTCCTGACTCCTGCTTCCTGGCTGCCTTGAGCCAGCAGCTTTTCACCCCTGTGCCCTTTTGCCATGATGTCTTGCCTTACCTCAGGCCTAGAGTGATGGAATCGGCTGACCATGGACTAAACCAATGAAATCATGAACTCAAATAAACTTTTCTTTTTTAAAGTTATTAGGGATTTTTGTTACAGTGATGAAAAGCCAACATAAGTATAAAAGTGAAATGAAAGCCATGCTTATATAGTGAGGTGTTGCTTAAACTTTATTTGACCATGAACCATTAAGTCTTAGCCTTCATGGGTTATTATTCTTGTTTCTAATTTTAAACCCAACTCAGCTTTTTCTGTTTTATAATCTTAGATATGATTAAAAATTTTTCGCTTTTATTAAACTTAAAGAATTCAAAGTGATTCAGCATTTGAATGTTTTTAAGTTCTGTAAACAGCCTTTTTCAAGGATGACCTCCCTTGATCTTCCAGAGGGCCCCACAATGAGATCTATTTATCAGTATGTTTGGATTTACTTTAACTTATTCCTGATTATTTCTTCTGAAATTTTGTTTTTTTCAATTACCTTATTATCATTTCGGGAGAGTTTTCTGATGGGAGATTTTATTTATTTATGGCGCTAGGGATCAAACCCAGGTCCTCATGCATGCCAGGCAAGCTCTCTAGCACTGAGCCATACCCCCGCTCCCCCATTGTTTTTAAATGCCCTGAAACTGCTCCTCCTTAACCCAGGATGCTTGACCCCATGGAGACAGAGCTATCTCACATATTTTTTTCCAGGTAATTCTGCTGGCAGCTATTCTGATCTCTTTTGATTCTTTCTGATGTTTTGTTTATTCTCTTTCTGCCCACATTGACTGGACAGAGTTAGATTTTAAGGTCAGCTGCAATCATTTGGTATTTCCAATCACAATTTGGCTAGTTGGGAGGGTTTCTATTTAGTTACTTGAAATAGGTCACTGGACACTTTGTATTAATCCTATAATTTAAATGGGCCATCTGTTGAGTCACTGTGGTAGTTGTTCCTTTTTTGTGAATACCAGTGTACTAAGTTGCAGCCAAGGGTGTGAGGAAACTTTCCAAAGACACTAAAGCACTCAACAGCCAGCCCCTCTCAAATGGAGCTCACCCCTGAAGACTATTTTCTTCTTTCTTTTCCTCAATTGTGAGAATTTGGTTTTTTGACTGTGGGAGTTGAAGGTCATGTTTTTTGGAGATAATTAGGTAAAGGGGGGGAAGTAGGATTTGGAACAGGAAAAGTGAGGCCAAATGTTTGTGGCAATAGTGGGATTTCTTTTTGTTGAAGTTTTGGGCAAGACAAAGAGAAGTGATGGACAGTAAACCTGATTCATGCTGGTTGGCTGCTTTATGACCATTAAAGAATTGCTCAGACTGGGTATGACGTGGGGAAGTCAGAACTCAAGGATTAAGCCAAGAGCTTAGGTTAGGTTACTCAGAATATATGATATGTGCATTTTACTTTATGTTTGTGATTCTTCTGGTAAAGTTTGAAAAGTTAGGGTCAAAGCATGGAGTCTAAAATCTGAAGATTGGATAGAGAGCCTGGCTGAGGCCACACCTATAAGTACACATATTATCTGTGAAAAAGAAAAGCCAGCTCTGTTTGAGACCCTCTTGTCTTCTCTCCTGAGGTAATACCACCTAATCTGTGACTTTAAATATCATCTGTGTCTCCTTCCACCATCCATGTGATGTGAATTTGGTGTCAACATACCTTATATACAATTAGAGATATGATAAATTGTGGTATAAAGGTGTATTAAGAATTGTAATGCAAAAAAAATAATAAGAGAGCTCATGTATACTGGCATAATTTGGCTTGAACATACTTTATGTACAGAGTTACAAAAAATGGTGTTGTGAATGAATAATTATGATTGTAATACATTCCACTATCGTCATGTATGTGAGAAAAAAAATCATCTGTGTGCCTCTGCGGTTCCTACTTAAAACAGACTTTGTTCATACTGCTTCCTTCCATCTGCCTTCCTGGTGTCTCCACCTCCACATCCAGCAGACCTCACTCATTCTGCATGGTTAGCAGAGGACTTTTCACTTATATCTAGGGTGATCAGCTAGCTCCTCCTGGTTTGCTGAGACCTTCTTGGTTAACACTGGGAGTCCTACATTCTAGGAAATCCCTCAATCCCAAGCACAGCAGGATGGTTGTTCACCCAATTTCTGGCCCTCAGATCTTTTTTTCTCTCATTTGGAATTTCTTGGAAGAATCATCTGCCCAGATGCTCCAGCTATTCAGGAGTTATCCCCGATTTATCTTTCTAAACTTATCTGTATGTTATGGTTCCTGACCTCTTCCATTCTATCAGTATGCCTTATTGTTTCTACCAGCAAAGTTCCCATCCTCTCCCCTTCTTTCCATCTCTGCTGTTCTCCCCTTAATACGAACCATTTGAATCTTGAGGTGGTCATATGGTGAGACCAAGCTGTGGGACTCTGCAACCACTTCACGTGGTACCTATAGGTAAATTTATTCACTTATTTTTATTTTGAGACAAAGTCTTGCTCTTGTTGTCCAGCTGGCTGTAGACTTCTGAGATCAGGGGATCTCCCTGCCTCAGTCTTCTGAGTAGCTGGGACTGCAGGTCTACCCCCACCCCCACCACCCAAGGCAGCCAACCTCTTTTTTCTTCTTCTTCTTTTTCCCTTTCATGCTAGGGATTGAACCTGGGGCCTTGTTATGCTAAGCTCATGTCTACCACTCATCTGTACCCCTAGCCCATGTTGCTCTTAAAATCACCCTCACTAGGGAGGGCCTCCAGCTTCCTTGTGGTAGGACACCCATTTGTGTCTCCTGCAGCATACCATCCCTCTGCCCTTCCAGCCACATTAGCTCTTTTTACCTTGGACATACTAAATTATTCATGTTTTAAGATTTTTCTGTTTCCTTTGCCTGGCCTCTCTCTACTGGCTGCCAGTAGCACACTCTCAATTGTGACCACAGATGTCTCCAGATACTGCCAAAGGCCCTTGGGGACAGGGCAGGGGGGTGTAAGGCATAATCTCCCCATTGAAATCCACTCTGCTAAACGTTAAATATCTTTTCTTGGCATTGGGAAATATAAAAGTTGTTACAAAGATTGTTCATCATACACCATTACAATGGTTATAAGAATCTATTTTCAACTTGTATGTTTCTGTATTTCCAAAATAAGCTTTGTACTAGAAACCCTAAAATATTCTGAGGGGATTTGTTCTTTCAGTGTTTCTGGTTTTTTTGTTTTGTTTTTTTTAACACTGGCTCTCATCACCATGGAGCTAAACACTTTGAGAGACATGTTAGGTTAAAAACAGTAATGACTGAAGAGGAAAAAACTATTTTTCTTCTGTGTTCTTTTTTTTTTTCCCCTCTCCTCTTTCTCTTTAACCCTTAGTCAACCAAATGGGTATTAAGTTTAGATGGTTTTAAAGTGGACGTCAGTGTAGGAAAGCCATGTAATTCAGAGCATTTTTTCCTCATGGAAAATTCTAACACTATAATTCAAGTAAACTGGTGGATTAATATTTTGAGATATAGGAAAATGTATCAGAAATGTGTAGTGAGGGAGCCTGTTTCCTTGGCCTACACCCATTTTATAAGTCTGTGCATCAAAAATCCTGATGCATTGCTTAGGACTCCCTGCATCATACTGAAATTTTTTTCATATAGAAAGAAGATAAACATAAGCTAATTTTTGTGTGTGTGTGTGTGTAGAACTGATAGCTTTCTTAAACTGAGTCCTTAGGTACAGTATTGTGTACAGTATAACAAGTAATGAGATGGAATCTGTTACCTGAAGGCTCTGAGCCCTGATCTCCATATTTAGTATTGTACATGTTGGAGAGTGACAGACTCAGCACACTTGGACTAGTCTTTTATTGCCCTTAGGAGATGCAGAAGATGACTCTTGAGTGTCCTTCATATTTTTCAGGTTGGAATTTTTCTTTAGGGGTGGGTGGGTACTGGAGCAATTTTCCACTGAGCTGCACTTCCAGCTTTTTTTTTTTTTTTTTTGAGACAGGTCTTGGTAAGTTCCCCTTGCAAACCTCCTGCCTTAGCCTCCTGAACACCACTTCCAGCCAGATAAGGGTTTTTGTTTGAAATTTGTAGCCTATCCAGTTATAGATTTTGAGCTTTGCTCAAATTTGGAATATTCTTTTCAGAACTTCAGAAACAGATATGCCTAGAATGATGTAAAATCGGGGGGAGGGGGTAAGGAGAGTTTTCTGTTCTGATCTTTATGAACTGTTGTATCTTCTGTTAGTTTGAAGAGCATGTACTTCTATTTCTGTTCAGCAAAGTGAGCTTGGAGACTTTTTCTCTTTAAGATACTGCATTTTTCTAAGCAAATTAATGTTCCTTGAGATTAATTATTAATCCAGCCTTGGCTCTACTGGGCTCAAAAACCTTCAAACGTTAATTTCAGGAAGTTTAGATACCTCCTTTGTTTTTAAACAATATTATTGCTTACTTTGCCTGAATGAAGACATGATATTGAATTTAAAAGTCTTTAGCTCCTTATCAGTTTTCCTCATTATGAAACAAAAAATGTTCTTAGCATTCTGAGTAAAATTTCACACAGGTGACCTTCTGTGTTTGGAAGTTTTCTTTGCTCCTTTGTATAGCGGTTCACAAATTACAGCATCCTCTGTTTTTGGCGAGTTCTTGGGTATTCCATTCTTATTCTCCTTAGCTGCAATTCTCAAACTACCCTGCTTTTTCTTTCTTTTATTTTTCAGTTTAGTCCTTAGGTGTCCCCAGGGGCTTGGTAATGTGTGTGTAGAAGCATCACCCTTGTAGAGCCTGTAGAGTGTGGGATGCTTCTAGTGCCGGGGGAGTGGGAACCATCACTGTTGAGGTTACCCATTCTTAGGTACCGCTTGCTGCTCTTCTTCCCCCATTACCTGTAAAACGTTGCTACTATTTTGTTTTTCCTCCTTACGTTGTTTAGCTATTATACATATAGTTAAAACAAAACAAAACCTTCCTGTTGTGTTGTGTTCTCTCGTGCAATTAAAAACACTTTGAACATAATTTTCCTGAGTATGGGATGGTATATAACGTGGGTATTCCATTATTTATATGGTTTGGGAGCACTTAGTTTGTTTACAGTTCTTTTATATTCCAAATAATGCTGTGATGAACATTTCTTGCATAAAATTTTGTCTTTTTTATTGTTTCCTTAAGATATTGTCAGGAATAAAATAAATGTATATAAAGTATGTCAGCATTTTAAAGGTACTTTGTACATATTCCTAAAAAAATTTATAAAGACCAAATTGATTTCTTTAGAATTTGTATTTATTTTCTTTATTTAATAGAACTTTTAAAAAATGCTTAACCAATTATTTGTTTCTTTTATGTGAATTGGCTCTTAATACTCTTTTTCCCGTTTTAGAATCTTGTTGTATTATCTTGATTTACAATTGCTTGTATTTATTCAGTGTATTACACCTATGTTGTGTTTGTTGTAGTTTTAAAGTTCCACATACCCAAATCTATCAATTTTTTCTTTTATGATTTCTTTCTTTCAGTAGTTATACACATAGAAAATTTTTCTCCATTCATATATCAGATCTTTACCTGGTATTTTATTACCTTTACCTGGTATTTTCCAACTTATATTGATTTTCTTAAGAAAGAAAATCCACTCTGTGAACCCAGAGAACTTTGATGTCAGGCCTGGTTACTGTGTGTTGTGTTTGGTAGTTCTTTGCACAGAGTGTCCACTTGCTCTAATTGTTAGCCTCTGGTTATGCTGTGCCATTTGATATTTCATTTTAATTCTATCCCTGTGGTTCTGTTACTGGGTCCTTGTGAAGTACTTTCTTGAATAAAAAAGATTAAATGAATAAAGTGAGTTGTGATTGGCTCCTGAGTTTATACTTTGTTTTAAGTGGTCTAGAAATGAAAATTGAATCTTTCCTATGAGAGGAACATCATACATTGCAGCAATAGGCTCAAATAGACTACCAAATATCACATGAAATATTATCTGTCTTATTTTATGATGATAACTGCTAATTTTCTAATTTGCACAAGTTCAGATTTAAGAAAAATATATAAATCACTTGAAATATTCTCAACTTGCCAGAAATATATATACTACTAACCTATATTATAGGAAGTGATTACAGGTATTGGTTTGTGATATGTAAAACCAATAAATAAAT
Organism: Ictidomys tridecemlineatus; assembly: GCF_052094955.1. NCBI lineage: Eukaryota > Metazoa > Chordata > Mammalia > Rodentia > Sciuridae > Ictidomys > Ictidomys tridecemlineatus. The sequence continues at coordinate 94,398,678 of NC_135481.1, forward strand.
TTTCTCTTGGTTTTTAAACCAAAACCCTATTTTTAGAATTAGTATTCTTGGTTACATATGTAATAAATGTTTCATTGAATTCTAAGCCTAAGTACTTTATGTTTCTCCTACATAATATATTTTATTGTCTCTCTCTCACTAAATGTAAACATTTGTAGATCAATATCTTCTGCAGAGAAAACAGTGCCTGAAATATTTGTTGAAGAGTAAATATTTCTTGAGTGACTATAAGAGCAGAGATTGAGAAACAGAGGGAAAAGGAATACTTTTGCTCTTGCCCAAAATGTATTAGGCTTTTAATTAAACACTCACTGGTCTTATAACTATGTCTAGGTAAAATTGTAGCTGTAAAGATGAACCTGGTTTTTACCTTTTTGGTTTCTTGTTTTGTTTTGTTTTGTTTGTGGTGTCCTTTCACATGCTGGGCAAGCACTTTACCCTTGGGCTACAACCCAGCCCTGATCACAGGTTTTTACTATGGTAGGAAACTGGATAGGGGGAGAACTTCCAGGATAGATTTTTGTTGTGGAAGAAGGTTAGCTAAGATCCTCAATGAGGGCTGGTGGTGTAGCACAGTGGTAGAGCATTTGCCTAGAATATGTGAGGCCCTGGCTTCAGTCCCCAGCACCCCTGCCTCCTGCCGGTCTCAGTATACCACTCCATAATCATAATCAGAAATGGTATGAAAGACTGTGGCTGATATAATACCAGCATACACGTGTGTCTGAGAAAAAAATGTGTGAATCTTGAGAATGTTTCCACTTTAATATTTTGAAGCATGCAAACTAGCAGCAGATGTCAACATTTTCATTTTCTGCTCAATCTAAATTGCAGCTTCACTTTTTGTAGAGAAAGGTGTAGCAAGAAAAGCAATGCTTTTCCAGCTTTCCTTAATAATAGGTACTGCTTATGGAACTTTTTCCCAATAGCATTGAATTCTCCCAGCAAAAAATTTATACCAAGATTGTATCAAGATCTTATCAAGGATTCATGATTTTATCATTTAGGGCAATAATAATCTTATAGAGAGTCCATGTGAAATACTCTGACTCTTTTATTTACCTGATCAGTAAGCATAGAGTAATAAAGAGAGCATTAAAGAAAGGACCTTCTTTTTGATTCATCATTAGAATAATCTAAGCCAGATTTGTCATGACAAGTAGAATAAAACTTTTTCTGCCTGAGGGTGCAGTGGCACATGTCTGTAATCCTAGTGTCTCGGAGGCTGAGACAGGAGAATTGCAAATTCAGAGCCAGCCTCAGCAAAAGTGAGGCTCTAAACAACTCAGTGATACCCTGTTTCTAAGTAAAATACACAATAGGGTTGTGGATGTGCCCTGAGTGGTCAAGTGCCCCGAGTTCAATTCCCGGTGCCCCCCAAAATAAAAATTAAAAAAACCCTCAAAAAAACTTTTCTGCGTTTTTCCTACCAAGTAAAAGGCTTAATTTTGAAACTTCCAAAGTCATGTTTTCCAAAAATCAAAATTTAAGGAACAATCAGGAAAATTAAGTAAGCTTATTTTTAGATTTTTTTTTTTGTATGAAAAGTCATGACATTTCCCTGAGCCATGGAGTACTTTTCCTTGAGTAACCATTGAAATACAGGCTGAGAGAGTGAGGCTTTTTATTAGTATACCAAATGCTTTTTGTGTAAGATTTTTATGTCTTTAGTGGACTTTGGAACTAAATTTAGAGATGCATCTTAAAGATCCTATTGAAGTCTAACATTTATTTATTCATTCTATTTACAAACTCCTATGTAAACTTAGTGTTTGATCAAAATATTGTCTAGCTTGGGCAAAAATTAAATGGCAACTATTTGAGAGTGAAAATAACATTTATCTGCTAACGGGTATTTGTTGTGCCAGTTAAAAATGTAGTCAACCATAAGCTACTCTGATGGTTTCAGCAAATGAAAATTTATTTTCTCACTTAAGAAACTGTCTCAGAAGTAAACTCTCCCTGGCTGGAACATGTGCTCAGTGATATGACCAGGGACCCTGGCTGTTTGTCCTTGATGTCTTTCCTCTTGCTGGCCTCATGAATTGAAGGTGCTGCTTTTTCTTTTAGGCAGAAGGAAGGGAAAGAAGAAAGTAGAGGGCAGAGACTAGCTGAGTCTGTTCCTTTTTATCAGGAAAGCTAAAGTTTGCCAAGAAGTTGTATGCTGCAGACTTTTACTTCCTTTTCTCACTGGTCAGAGAGATGAAGTAGTCACCCCTAGACTAGTCACTGCCAAGAAGCATAGAGTTATGGCTGATTTAGAAAATTCTGGATTTGTCTGCAGGGGCTAGAGGAGAAAATTCATGGCATGGTGCCACTCGCCTGCCTGAACAAACTGAGAATATTATTAGTGAAGAATTGGGAGGGAGGTGCATGGAATAGGTCATGAACAGTGTCTGTCACACCTACTGGAAGCAGACCTAGTACAGTGTGTACTAGATAAGCTCAGAAGTCTGGTCCACATTGAATTCCTTTGAATCTTATTTCTTCGAATAAATCATTGATTTTATTTTGGAAATTCTTATTTCACACATTCTTTTGTAGTCATACCCTGTCATTTTCCTGGGTGATTCAGATAAGAGGATAGCAAATATTTGGTTTAAAGTCTTCCTTAATATTAAGTATATAATCAAAAAATAGAATTTTAGCCATGATACTCTAAAATTGAAATTTGAAACTTATTTGATGAATTTGTCTGTTTTTAAAAGGAATATTTCCAGTAGCTGTCTAATTTTATTTAAAATTAAAATGCTTGGAGGTGATGGAGTGGGGGGTTACTGGGGGTTGAACTCAGAGACCATTGAGCCACATTCCCAGCCCTTTTAATATTTATTTTGGGACAGAGTACTCACTAAGTTGCTGAGGTTGGTTTTTAATTTGTTATCATCCTGCCTCAGCCTCCCCAGTTGCTGGGATTACAGGCATGTGCCATCACGCCTGGCTTTATTTTCAAAATATGTGGGCAGTGACAATTATATATGTACATACATAAATTTATATTCTAATTTTTAAATTCAAATAAATTTCCCATGTATATCATTTAAAAATCACCCTATTTTAATTATATTTATTAAATCATTACAGTTTATTATTGATATTATAATGGACACAACCATTTTACAATGATGTGTTTAATTAACTTTCATTCTGTGCTGCTATTAACTATGCTGTGCTTTGCATATTTATTCATGTATATTGATTTTTTTATTTAGAAACTTCACATATCAGTGGCTTTTGAAGCATTTAGCTGATGATTACAATCCAGTGGCACTGTACTAATTTACAGTGCCTAGTAGGAAAATATAAAAATACAAGTTCTTTTCTCAGTTTCTCTGGCAGTATTATCAGTTTTAAAAATTTGTTATTTAACAAAGGAAAAATTGTTGATTTTTTAATTTTATGGTAGTTAACATTAAATATTTTCTAGTCTTTTTTCCTCTTGTAAATGGCATCTTCCTGTTCTTCAATTTGTTACTTCTTTAGGTAGCAAAATGTTATTTGACATTGCAAAATGATACATTCCCAGTATAGATCTTTTGTTAGTCATACTTGTCACTGTGCAAAGAACTGCTGTTCGTATTTTTCTGAATAATTTGTGTAAACTCTATATGTAAGTAATCATGTTTTATTCATAATATTTATATATACTATTTGTCTCAATTTCTGTGCCTGATAACGTAATAGGCCATGGGGATAATGGAGTCACTATAAGAGCTAATGTGCCTATGGCCTTTAAAAAAATAGTTTTTTTGTATTTTTTTCTCTAATGTTTATATCATTTTCATTTTATGATGTAGTGAATTATTGAATCTCTTAAAATAGTTAATTGCTTTTTATTAATTAAATGCCATTAAAAAATCGAGTCCATTCCTGACAAAGTTTGTATAGAATTTTGTAATGACTATTTGGTGTCTGTTAAATGATTTTATACTTTTATTCTTTTATTTATGTGGATTATTAACAGATTTTATTATATTGCCTCAGATTTTATTTATGTGCATCAATAATTACACAATTGTTTTATGGTTGCTAGAAGTTTGGTAAATTCTCAGTATTTTTCTCTAATATTTTTACTGTTGGTATTGGAAACCAATTTAACTCTTAGAATTGGTTGGATGGCTAATTTTTGTTTTATTTCATGTGCTGTGGTGTATATTTTCACCTGTGCATATGGAATATGTAATGTGTGAATTCTTAATTTAAGAACTCAAAATTTCTTTGAGTTTGAAAGGATAACTATAATTTCTGTAATTCCTATATTTAGGAGTATTTTAATTTTTAAATTTTATTGGTCTTTTCTATGGTTTTTGCTGTTGTGTTTTTACATTTTTTTTTTGATGGTGATGGATTAAATCTAGGTCCTTATAAATGCTGAGCTATGTTACCAGCCCCTCTTATGTTTTGAATAGGAAATCATTGATGTCCTTTGCTTACATATTAATTTTCAGATTTTTAAAAATATTTGTTGGTGTATATATGTGTTCTAATCTCCAACTTAGTTTACTTATACTTCTTCTATGATTTTTAGCAATATAGAGATTTTATGTTGTCAAATAACTCTATTTTAGTTTTATTTATTAAATCATTGTTTGCAGTTTATTAAATTTTCCTTTTATTTTATAAACATTTTTATGTTCTTTTCTTTGTTTTAAGTTACATATTTTCCTCAGAGTATGATTTTGGATTAATTTTATAGGTTCCCTTTTCATTTTCCAGTTCTTATCTTCCGTTTTGGTAAGATACCTCCTTGTTACTTTGTTTCATTTTGTTTTCATTAGACACACTTAAAACTTGTACTTTGATCCTATAATATAAACTAACTTTTAAATTAAATTTGCTCAGTTTTCTTAAACATACCATAGATAATTGACTAGAATGTTGATCCCCGTGTTTGGCTGCAAAGGTATGTATTACTTTGTTTCATAATTTCTTTGCTGTTTTTTTTTTTTTTTTTTTTTTGGTGTGGGAGGGGATGCCTTATTCATCTATTCATGCTCAGCACATGCTATACCACTTTTCTACACCCAACTCTCATTCATTCCATTGTTTGTTTTCTGTCTTTGTGCACTTGGTCCGTTTGGTGTCCAGATTGTCTTGATGTCTGGCCACTTTTGGGCAAACGCTCACTTCTCAGTTTATGCCCTCCCTGACCACCACTACAGTACTGCTTTACTGTGCAGCACTCCTTGATTCATTCCTCTCTGCTGCAATGCATGCTCCCTTCTTCACTGACTTTGTCAAAGTTTTACATCTTTGCTAGGTTTTTAACTTTACTTTGATATTTGAGCTCCATTCTCTGGGCAGCCTTTCCTAAGGCTTCAGCCTTCTTGGTGCTCATTGTGTTGTTTTTACTGCACCAAGGGTGTATTTCTGGTCCTTCTTTTCTTAATACAACCTGCCTCCTACACTCCCCAGCACAAAGTAAGCACAAAATAATCTAAATATTAACTACCTTCCTCTTTTCTTTTCTACTTTCTTAATTCCTCTCCTCCCCTTTCTGGTTCTAGGAATCAAACCTAGGACCTGTGCGTGCGTACCAAGCAAACTTAGGTCTCTTATTATGAACTGATTCAGTCCCCATCACCAAACAAACAAAACACCCCAAACCAAAAAAACAGATAATTAACTTTTTGCTCTCTACCCACTCTTCTTTGGTTTGCTGTAAATAATTGAATTAATTTTTATGAGTTCTCTTTTTCTATTAAAAACAAACAAACAAACAAACAAACAAACATACAAAAAACCTGTAGACCTGCTTTTGTTCCAGAAGTTACTCTGCTTAGAAATATGAGCAGTCTCTTCCTCTTCCTTGGTGCTTTTATCAGTTCTTGTCCTTGGCATTTCTTTCTTCTTTCTTTACCCAGTCTAGCTGTTTACTCATTTCTCAAATAGGCACTAGCTACTTTCACAAGCTTTTTGTCAGTACTTTCCAATACTTTAAATATTATGGTAAGGACACCTGTTTTGTCTTCTTTCATTTTTTTGAATCATGTCCTCTGATTTGTTCTGTAGAAAGAATACCTGGTTTTTATATCAGACTGGCAAGAATTCTATGTAGTTGGTAAAAGTGTAGGGAATGGATCCTCTTTTGAGAAACATTGATTCTTGTTTATTCAGATGTAACATTTTGGAGATTCTATTTGGAAATTTTCTTTTTTTCTTTGTCTTTGTTTTAGCATCTTTCATCTTCATGTTTACTCTAATGTCCTATTCACTTTATATCTTCATTCTATTGCTAAGTTTTCTCTTGTAAATATAATGAAACTTTTTCAGTAGGACATTGCTTTTGCTTTCTTATTAATTTGCTAGGCCTTGGAAATCTAGTCTCACAGGAGACTTCATAAATATTAGCTTTTGTTACCGATGTTGTTGCTCTGGTTTTGGAAAGGGAATGGGAAGGGCTGCCTAGTGATATTACTGAAGGTCCATCTTTCATTATTTTTGTAATCAAGCCAAAATTCAAAGCATTTAAAAAATGGTTTTCAAAGCATAACCCATTTCTTTTCTTATTAAAGCCATGTCTTAGAAAATGTGAGAATCTAATCTATAATGGACTCCTTGCCATTTGCTTTTAATGAAAATGGTGAACAATACAGAGCAGTCATTTATCTACTGTTGACTGACATCTTGCACCATTGAAAAGTAAATACCCACATGTGGCAAGAGTTACTCCTTTTAATATTCTGCCATGTTTTCATTACTTTCTTACTGAACTCTCATTACACTTAATAAAAATTATGAAGTATGTGTACTTTCTTTGATATTCTTTCCAAAGTAATTGTATTTATTGGAAAACCACTTTATAACAAATATTTATAAAGAGGGAATTCCTTCCTCCCCCCCAAATCTTTTCATTTTCTCATATTCCTCTGAAGTTCTTTCATTTCCCTATATATTCCTTTTTATATGCTTTTGCATATATAAACATGTTAAAGAGAATATATCTACTTCAAAAATTTTGAACTAATGCATAATTACACATAATAGTGGGATTCATTGTGGCATTCAGTATTCTACTTTTAAGTGTCAACATTTTATTTTAAATATAGTCATGGTAACTACTAGCTAACTCAATTAGGCAACAAAAGGAAAAAAAACCTAAAAATATTATCTAAAAAAGTAAAGAGAATCATTAAAATATTAACTCTAATGGGAATTCAGACCAGGCATGGTGGCACATGCCTGTAATCCCAGTGATTTACGAGTCAGAGGCAGGAGGATCACAAAACCAACTTGGTGAGATCCTGTCTCAAAAAAATAGAATTAAAAACAAAAAATTCAGTAAAATTACTGGATATAAGTAAATTTTAAAAATCAGTAGCTTTGTAGCACACTAGCAACATATTAGAAAATGGGATTACATAAACATTCCTAGTCTCAATAATATTTTAATATGCCTTATAATAAATCTAACAAAAGATTCTCAGTGGCTTTATCAATTAAAGAACTTAAGGCCAAGCTAAGTAAAATAGAAGTTGTATATGTTACTGAATGGGAAGAATCAAGATTTAAAAGAATTGAAGTTCTCTATACTAATTTATAAAATGGATACACAATTTCAGTCCAGGCGTGGTGTCATCCTAGCTACTTATGAGGCCAAGAGCAGGAGGATGTGAGTCCCTAGCGCTGAAAAATCAGTAAATAAGGAAGACTCAATTTTAAAACAACAAAAGAAGGTCTCGGTGGTACACACCTGCAATCCCAGTTACTCTGTAGGCTGAGGCAGGAGGATCACAAGTTCCAAATCAGCTGAAGCAATTTAGCAATACCTGTCCCAAAATGAAAGCTTAAAAATTGGGAGTGAAGAGGGTGAGGAAGGATGTAGCTCATTGGTAGAGTACCTCTCATTTTAATGCCCAGTACTGGTTAAAAAGAAAATAAATAAATAAAAGATACAAAAACAACAAGACGAAGAGCATTTGCCACTAAATTTAAAGTTAATTGAGATAGTAGAATGGGATTAGCAGGATTTATTATAATGCTGTGATGTTGAAGTTGGTTTGGCATTGGTACACAATAGAGAAGGAGACTTCCACATGCATTGAAACCTTTTTTTGACATCGTGTTACAAGTCAGTAATTCAGAAGTATTGTTGACTATTCAAGAAGTAGTGGTGGACTTCCAGGCAGAAATGATGCAATCAGGGAACTAAAAATATGTGGCCATAAGAAGCACCCTGCAGACTAAGCATATATAAATAATTTATTTGTATTCACTTAAAAAAAAAGTAGTGGTGGGTCAATGTGATAAAAATAAATTTACATTCCTATCAATAAGTTCTCGAGGAACCAAATATATTCATTTTAATAGAGATTTTTAAACTTTTAGAAAATATATGGATGATATTGGAAATTTGGAGAACTTTTTGAACAAAGCACAACTCAGGGCTGGGGTTGTGGCTCAGTGGTAGAGTGCTCGCCTAGCATGTGCGCGGCCCTGGGTTCAATCCTCAGCACCACATATAAATAAATAAAATAAAGGCATTGTGTCCACCTACAACTAAAAAAATATATTTAAAGAAAACCTCCACAAAAACTCAAATTATAAATTTTGTATGTTATAATTTTCAAATGCAGATATAAGAAAACATACTTAAAGCAAAGGTTAGAGACAAAATGTAGACTATGAAAATAAATTTAGATACATATGTGTAATGAAGGATTAATATTTGTAGTAAATAAATTTGCCTGGGAACTGGGGTATCACTTAGGATTGAAGTTTCTCTGCAGAAACCTGGATAAATTAATATTTTAGATGTCTTTCTTTATTATCTATAACAAATTTGTCAGAATATTAACACTTATTAAGTCTGGATGTCGTGTATCTCTGTGCTTGCATGTTTCACATTTCTCAAAGTTTTCTTAAACTGATACTGTTGCAGTGTACAACTAAACTGCATTGGATAGGATACAGGCAGTTATTTCCTTTCCCTCCTCAAGTCCCTTGCCAACATTGTCCAAGGAATATAAGAAGATGCAATATTCAAGGTCAAATAAGGGGAAAAGAAATAGAAACAGATTAGAATTACCAACACATTTTGGACAGTAGGGAAGAGAGGGATGCAACTAATTTTGTAATGTGGAGTGAGCTATATCAGAAAAGGTTTATGGAGAGGTTCCAAAAAATGTTGACACCACACAATTTTGGAATTGGAGTCCCCCAGTTATGAGGAAGATTGGAGTTAGTGATGGAACTGGTTGGAGTTACATTTTGGTCCTTTCCTTAACCCAGTGTAATCATGGAGCCTATAGACATAGGGAGGAATTATTTGAAATATTCCCCAAGGTGGGAGTAAAATAAAAAAGAGAAAGAAACAAGAATTAGGAGACATGGAGTGGCTTTTCCAGGAAAGGAGGGAAGGAATTAATCAAGATGGAAATTGGTGGGTTTTCTTGGGAGTGTCGTGCAGTAGACCTAGAGATCAGCTAGGTGGACTGAGCTGAGAAGGGAGTTCTAAGGGAGTGGTCTTCAGGGAAGAGAAATGGAATTGGGAACCTGCTGCTTTATCCTGTGGAAAACAATATTGAGAAGATGTGAAGGGAGGTGGTGTGCAGCGCTTGTGCATGCGCGCACGCACGCGCACACACACACACACAATATCTCTGTTCTATATGCATACATACTCACACATATGTACATAAAATGGGGCAAGGATGTGGAGGAGATACTTGATGGAATCGTTCTGATTTCTCATCTTGCACAACAGAACTTCACTAGATAATTTAAATTAAGAAGTAGCAACATGAGCATGCTGTTTAGGAATATAAAAATACCAGAAGAAACAGTGCTATGAACTGAATGTGGTTATTCTTGGAAATGGAAAAGATAAAGTAAAGCAATACATTTTCTTTCTCTTTATATTTCTGGTTACTGTTTGCCTTTAAGTTATACCTTACTTTGATAAAAGCATAAATTAGCTAACATTAAGTGAATATTGCAGTGAGCATCTTTGTGTGACAGATTTTTCTTCTTCTAGCTTGTAAAATCACTTCTTAGCATTTATAATACCACCTACTTTCCTATTCAGATGTGATTGACATTTATGGTTAAGCCTACATGGGCTGACATATCCTAAACTTAAATCTTTGACCCTGAGGTACTTAAAGTTCCATGACTGGTGCATCAGAAAACATTGAAAAATCGAAATATATTCAGTATGGTTGTGTTTTGAGAACCAAGAATGTGGGAGAGTGTTGGGGACCTCAAAAGCAAGAGTAGATGCTAATAACTATCCAAGGAAAGGGAAAGCAGAGAGCTCCCAAAACCTGAAAGGAAGAAGAATGACCAAGATCTGGTACAGAGGAAAGTCCCCTCTTCTTGTGAATAGCCATACCTTCCCCAAAGTTGAAAGACAGATTATAGAGCTCAATAGTATGATTTTTTTTTTCCTGGCTTACCCACTGATTTTTTTTTCTTTCCCTAAAAGGGTTTTACTAATTTCTGATGCCTCTAGCAACATAAGAATGTCTTGCGTTGTTTGTTTTGTACTAGGGATTGAACCCAGGGCACTTTAGCCCTTTTCATCTTGAGGCAGGGTCTCATTAAGTTGCTGAGGGTCTTGTTTGGTTGCTGAGGCTGGCCTCAAATTTGAAATCCTCTTACCTTAGCCTCCTGGGTCATGTATTACAGGCATGTATAAAAATGTGTGTTTTTAATTGTATCAGTTAACAGTGGGCACGCACTTAGAAATTTTCTTACTAGATATAAAATGCTGTTATGATTTTTATGTCTTTGAAACTTACTATGATTGCTATAACATAAGATAGGCCTTTGCTTGTGCTTGTGTTCTTTTAAAGAATTTTTCTTACTCTAGCATATTCATTTTTTTTTTCTGTTTTCTTTTAAGTTGTAGATGGGCACAACATCTTTATTTTATTTATTTTTATGTGGTGCGGAGGATTGAACCTAGTGCTTCACACATGCTGGGCAAGTGGTCTACCACTGAGCCCTAACCCCAGCCCAATATTCCCTTTTTCTAAACTTGTTTTAACTGCAGTTTTCCCAGAAAATATCAAGAAGACAGTCCCTCACTTTTCCTTAGCAGCAGATTTAAAGTAGAAATTTGGGCTTTTAGTGATGTAATCCTGATTTTAAATCACCATAAAGTTCCCTGTGGTTCTCCCAAGGGATGCCCAAAGGTAATAAAGGGTGGGAATCCGAGGTGAATTACTTCCTTAAAGTGTTAAAGTGGGAGTGAGAGTTAAACTGGAGAAAAAGGGATGAGTAGGAATAAGACAAAAGAAGGAGGGAAGATAATGCTTTGGGTATGTCCAGTGAAGTCACCAACTTGGCTTCTCTTGAAGCCTCATGAGAGAGAACCTAGAGTTCAAGGTTCTAGGAGCATGGTGGTTGAGTGTGGAGAGATCTGACCGTTAAACAGGTTATAACACACAGGTATTGACCAGGTGTTTCTCATCAGCTTTTGGTGACTCTCCTGTGCATTGTTCTCGTGTGGTTCTTCATCCTCTAGCCCTTGCCTTTACCTTCTGGTTCTGTAAGCACGCTCATCTTTCTTTCCAAGTGAGCATTTCTGTGCTGGATCTCTTCTCTCTGTTCTTACCACTCAGTGCCTATCTTCTTGTTTGTGCACCCAGCTCACACCAAAGTCTAGAAGAATACACAAATTATTTGGAGTAGCTGTCATGTGGATGGGATTGGGTCACTTTGAAGAAGTTATATATTTTCACTTTGTCTTATTTCCACTTAAAAATTTTTAATAAGTATATATATCATTTTAAGACAACTTCAAAAAGGGGGACTGCAAAGGAGAGACTTTTGTATGAGATAAAAAATTATTTGAGGGTAAAAGATAAAAATTACTTTGACCATCATTGATCTGATGGGAATTGTTTTTAAAGTTCTGGTTCTGGTTCTGTTACCTCTCTCATCTATGCTATATTAGCCACAGTACCTTCGCTTGTCCTATGTCAATGTGTTTATTTGCTTCATTAGGATTTCAAAATTTATTGTGTGTTAATTTGCTTTTGATAATTTCATTGTGATAGTGTCTTATTCAGTCCTCTCTTTTTGGTCTTTTAAGAGACTTGTTTGTTTGTATGCCCACTTTTCATGCTTTTAGATACAAAAGGGATTGGGGGAAGATGTTCAAGCTGCCATTAGTTTTCACTCACTACTGTTGTGGAAGCTCTTTAAGGAGAAAAGATAAAACTGAAATCCATATTAAATTATGATGTTGTGGGCCTAGTTTTGGTGTGTCTCTTGAACACATACATTTATGATGTAACCACAATTATATGTTTATTGTGGTGTAGATGCTGTTAATTTATTGGTTATTTTCTAGTCTATTTTATTTTGTTTGTTTGCTGCTGGGGATTGAAGCCAGGCTCTTGCTCATATTGAACATGTGCTGTATCACTGAGCTGCACCTCTAGCCCCTTATAAATTACTTTCTATTCCATTTTAGCTGAGAGCCTGTGACTTTTATTTCTAATAAATATATTTCACAGATTCTGATCTTGGGTGCTTTAGGGATAAGGACAGGACAAATGTCTACCCCATACACCAAAAGTTTGGAGAGAAAAGACCCAGTCATGTAGAGTTAGTCATGGGATTTCAGCATGGAACAGAAGGGGAGGCATTTTTAGAAAGGAGGTTGCCTTGGTGCAAGGAACTGGTCTTGGGACCAGACCATAGAGTCATTCACGGCCTGGTCTCTTCTGAGCTGCATGTTCCTGTGTAAACTTCAGTAAGTGTCTTTGTGTAGTGTGCTACGGGGAAGGTCTGGGTGTGTTGGTGCCTGTCACAATAATGGTCAGTGGCAGCAGATTACTGAAAAGCAGATTCTGGAAGGGCAGCATGGTGTAACTGACTGGCTGAGCCGATTGGGAGGAAATTTGGCTTCATATGTGGGGTTTTGCTGCATAAGGAGAGTCATGGATTCTGAGTCATGAGTTCTGAATGTTGGATTCTCAGTTCAGGCCCAGTGGTCTAGGAGATCCTTATGGAATCAGTGCATACCTGTTTCCTTCTGTTGGGATAAGAAGCAGGGAGTTTGGAGGCAGGTTCCAGTTAGTCTTGGATTCCAGGCCCAAGTCAGACCATAATAATTTGGCTGTTGAGGAGCCTCTAAAGGTTCCCAGAATGAATGACCACTGGAACACTTTTAAAATTAGTTATCATTTAATATTTTTTCACTCACTGGATGCATTTCCTCTAGGTACAGAGAGATTTGTGCCTGGGTTAGACTTCAGAAGGGAGACCTTTTCTATAATGTATTTTCAAAGTAGTTTTCTGCCACAAATTCTTTAACTGCCAGCCCTGTAATATTGAGAGAGCCCACTACCTAGAGAGCACTTTGTGGCATCCAAGTCTGTCTGGGTTTATGACTCTAGTCATGTCATTTACTTCTTTGAGCTGCTTATTCATCCATTAAATGGTGACATTGACTTCCTAGGGTGCTAGTGGGGATTGACTGAGACTGTTAGAGAATGAAACAAGTGACAAAATCCTGCTCTCTTGAGCTCACAGGCAGATGTATGCTTAGAATTAAGGGTTCTATGAAGTAGACACACCAACCACCTGCAGTCTGTGTTTAAGGAAATGCAAGAACAGTGTGGAGTGATTTTCTATTTTCATTTTTTTTTCCTTTTAATTTCTTGGTTCTTTGGGTGGTATTTTAAAGTCTGCTAAGTGAAATGAAGTTGCTTTCCTTGTAATCATGGTTGGTGGTGACTTGGATATTAGAGTTGTGCATGGAAGCAACTTGATGTTTACCCATTGTTCTTCTGATTCCACTTCCTACCTCTTTCCCTAGGCTGAATTTAATGTGCTTTTTCCAAGTATGCTTTTTAAATTTTTTATTGGAACATAAATATCCAAATGAAGAAACCATGATGTCCTTAATAAAGTCATTTGTAGCATTCCACCTTACTTAGCCCTCTGGTTTCCTGCGTGCCTCTCTTCTCAGTTTTATTACAGGGATTTGAGAGTGGGAATGCACCCTCCCTGTGGCTGGCTGCTCAAATAGCCCATGTGGGCAGCCCGAAAAGCCACCTTAGCAATGCTGATTCTCCACTGTGGTTTTTACAGAGTTCATTAAATGTGGATCAGTGACAATTTTCATGACTTTTGTATTATAAATTTGAGTTCATTCACTTCAGACCATCACTTTCTCTTCTGCCCCATGAGAAGGAAGCACCCCAGCCCTTTCCTTCCCAGTGTACACTTGCAGGTTCAGGTCCTTGAGCTGCCAGTATCTGGTGGCACTTTAGTAAGAGCCTCTGGAAAGTTGATCCAAGAGTCCAAATACTGATGTTTTTCAGACTTAGCCTTCATTTCTGCAGAAGCAGGATCATGAAAAGGACAGAATGTACATGGGAAAGTGAACCTTAAGGGCACCTGTGCCTTGTTTAGACAACATCACCTGGTTTTCCCAGGTTCCCATAGCCTCAGAGTGGGCAAAATGAGGTTGATGGTTACATCACTGTTGCATGCAAGGAAAGCATCTGTAAATGAGGAAAGATGGTGATTGTGTTAATCGTCTTTATGAAGTCACTATTCAAATGCTATTAATACTGCTAATCTTACCGTCTTTAGTCCTCTCTGTATAGCCCTCTTTGATTTTATTTTAATTTGAGGATTTAGCACAAAAACATCTTACTGAAAATACCTGACATCTGTTAAATTTTTACTTATTTGGTGACTTGAATGATGGGAGGTTTGACAATACAATATTTTATAATTATTGTTCAAGGGTATGTTAATTATAACTGCGTTCTCAGATCATATTTTGTTTTAAGCAACAAAATAATGTTTTTATTCTCTTAGTCTTGTTTTTGATTATAAAGGTATTACATTTTCATTTTAGAACATAAAAATATATAGACAAAAGGGGGGAAAAGCAGAAATTACTCATAATCCAGCTATCTAAAGACAAACATTGAAAATCCTTTGGTGAACTTTCTTTGCCCATGTGTGTGTGTGTGTATTTACATATACATAAACACACATATACTTAACATTTAAAAAACATAGCTAAATTTATAATGTGTAAAGAAACTTTTGTTTTTATCCTGCATTCTTTTGAAACATGGGTCTTCTTGATCTTAATTAGGAGGCCAACAGATGCACAGTTATAAAGATATTCTATTTTTTTTTTAAACAAAGTGAGTCCAGGGTCAAATTAGTTAAGAAATCTTGTTATTTAATACAATTTGTGGTGAAGAAAGGTTTTCATCTAGTAACATGTATTACTATGTGCTAAGAAAGTGATAATTATTTCCTGTTTTTAAGTCCTTAATTAATCCCTCTTTTTGTGGATAAATAATTTCAATAATCTGAGCAAAATTTGGGAAGATTTGACAAGTGTGTTCTCCTGTATGCTGATTCTGCTGTTTATTGGTTTGTCCTCCTGGTGTCTATTTTTTGCATTTGCTTTTTCCTAGATTGTACTTGGTAATAAGTTGTTTAGTGCTAGGTCATATTTGACTATCAGCTGTTCAATACTACTTCGAAGTTTGCAGTATTGGCAAGTTTGTAAAATGTATTTTAAGTGACTGTTAAAGTACAAATTAGTACATTAAGAACACTCATTTGCTTCACTGGCCTGATCTGATCTCTTGATTACCTGTTGCCAGACGTGAAACTTTGAATGTTTCTGACAAGTTGGTAAGCCCTGATTCTTTTCTTCCCAGTGTTTAATTTATGGTACCTCAAGCACTTAGAGTTTTCCTCTAGCAATTCTGATTCACATTTACCTTTTTATGTTTACCCCTTACCTTTTACTCCCACTTTACATCTTCCTACTTGAAGCTCCCCAAACCTGTTTGGTATTTGATCAGCTGCTTATTGTGTAAGTTTAGGCATATTTAAATGTAAGAGGTAGCCAGTCATATGTCTTTCTATTCTTTATTTTTCCAGCTGCTGAATCGTTTTACTAATTAATAATTCCACATGCAATTTGCTCAATACCTTCTTTATTTTGTTATCCCTCTTCTGCCATCAAGTTTTCTGCCAAATTTTCATCTTCTTTCCTTCACCCTCAGTTATGCAAAGTATCTTTAAGCTTTTAACGTGTAACCTCTTTCATTGAATGTTTTTATTTGGGAGGCAAGTGTGTCCTCTGGCCAAACAGACACATTTAAAAAAATTTATCTCTAAATTCAATTGTAACTTTTCCTGTTGTATGTTTTGCATCCACAACTTCTATATTCACTTTGTTAATTTCAGCATGTTTTTAGTTTTTACTTTTTTTCATCTTCCTTTTTTTAAATTGATTTTTTAAAATAAATGACAACAGAATGCATTACAATTCTTATTACACATATAGAGCACAGTTTTTCATATCTCTGTTTGTATATAAAGTATGTTCACACCAATTCATGTCTTCATACATGTACTTTGGATAATGATGTCCATCACATTCCACCATCGTAGCTAACCCCATGCCCCCTCCCTTCCTCTCCCACCCCTCTGCCCTGTCTAGAGTTCTATTCCTCTCATGCTCCCCCTCCCTACCCGACTATGAGTCAGTTACCTTATATCAGAGAAAACATTTGGCATTTGTTTTTTGGGGATTGGCTAACTTCACTGAGCATTATCTTCTCCAGTGCCATCTATTTACCTGCAAATGCCATGACTTTATTCTCTTTTATTGCTGAGTAATGTTCCATTGTGTATATATGCCACATTTTTTTAATCCATTCATCTACTGAAGAGCATCTAGGTTGGTTCCACAGTTTAGCTGTTGTGAATTGTGCTGCTATAAACATTGATGTGGCTGTGTCCCTGTAGTAGGCTGTTTTTAAGTCCTTTGGGTATAGACTGAGGAGAGGGATAGCTGGGTCAAATGGTGGTTCCATTCCCAGTTTTCCAAGGAGTCTCCACACTGCTTTCCATATTAGCTGCACCAATTTGCAGCCCCACCAGCAATGTATGAGTGTACCTTTCCCCCCACATCCTCGCCAATACTTATTGTTGTTTGTATTCTTAATAGCTGTCATTCTGACTGGAGTGAGACCATATCTTAGATATCTAATTGCTACATCAGATAGAGCACTAACCTCTAGGGTATATAAAGAGCTCAAAAAGCTAAATACCAAAACAACAACAACAACAACAACAAAAACCGATCAATAAATGGGCCAAGGACCTGAACAGACATTTCTCAGAAGAGGATATACAATCAATCAACAAATATATGAAAAAATGTTCATCAGCACAAGTTTTTAAAATCTACTTTGTCTCCGTGTGTTGTCTTTTTTTCAGATAGTGAACATTTAGAGAGCAGAAACTAGATTTATCAATTCTGTTTTTCCCACATTTTTCTGCTTTTTGTTGAAAGGAGAGAATGGAAAGGAAAGAAGGGGGAAATTCTAGTCTAAAAGTTATGTGCTGATTCATAAATTTTAAATTACCCATGGCACTGCACTGAGATATTTGTACATGTTTCTGGCTCACTTGGAAGAGAAGTTCCTTCCGTCTGAGAAGCTACTTCTGTGGAATGTGAGTGAAATTGAGGAAAGCCAAGAAAGGAATGTGAAGGAGAGAGTTTTGCCTTATTGGATTTTCTTAGCTAATCTAATGTTCAGGAACCAGGAAGTTATATTTGTTTTAAACTACAGTGTCCTCTTACATTCTGAAGTAACAATATTGACAGGCAATCTAAATCTGTGTGCACGATTCAAAACTGTTTACATGGAAATTTTCATAATTCAATAGTAATAACTCTGGGTTATTAGGCCATTTGAATAATTTTTATACTGGCAAATTTCCTTCTGTTGTGAGCTGGGTCTGTTTTAGAAACTATACCAGAAACATACAGCATCCCATTTTGGATGTGGAAGAATAGCAGTTGATAAAGCACTGCCTCTTTGAAGACTGCCACACTGCATTGTGATTATTTCAGGACAGGAACTGTAGTGTTTCCCTCAGCCCTTTCCTACATCTTCATACTAACCTTTAAATTGTTCATTATGTTCTTGACATAAAGTAAGTTTCCTATGTCGTGACTTTCATTCAGTTCCTTGAATTATTTATGGCCTTCACTCCTTTACCACTCCTTTAACAGTCATTTATTTTTTGGGAAAAAAAAAAACAAAACATTTTATTTTCCCTTTTTTCTCCTTGGTCATTTGTTAACTAATTATAAGAAATAGATACATAAGGACGGTATTAAATAAGCACTTGTGGCTTTTATCTGGAGTTTAGGGGGTAGAGTCATGAGAAGAGATTTGGTGGCAATAGCACAGAGGTGACATTTAAAGCTGCACGTTATATCCTGTCTGGTATGATAACCAATCAGACATCTGCCCCACTCCCAGAAATTTCATTGTTCTATCTTTGTTTGCTTATTCAAACAACTAGGATCCAACTAAGTTAGCACCCAGATGTCCATAGGAAAAATTTGAATTCCACTGCACCCACGCCTATTATCTAATCCTAATAATGCACTCAGTGTTTATATGCATCTTAATAATAATGCCTTTGAATCCCCTTCCAAAAATATGAAAAGTGGTAAAAGAAGTAAATCAAGGATATAACCTGGTATCCTTGCACTTATATGGAATCCACCAATGATAATGAATAGTGGGGGGAAAGGAGAGAGGCAAGAGCACAAGAGGTCTTATCACAGAGGCCAAGTGAAGGCAGTTTCAGGGAGGGGTCAAGAGCAAATGCCTAACAGGGCTGTTTTTTTGTTATTGTTGTTTTCTGGTGGTACTGGGGATTGAACCTAGTGCTGTATACTGAGCTACAACCCCAGCCCTTTTTTTTTTTTTTCTTTTTTTAATTGTTCATTTGGAGACAGAGCCTTACTAAGTTGCCAAGATTGGTCTTGAACTTGTGATCCTCCTGTCTCAGGCCTCCTGAGTCAAGATTATTGGGATATACCATTGCATCCACTGACAGTGGCTGCCATAAGCAGTAAAGAGGTCCCTGGAAGTGCACATTCAGTCTGTTGGAACCTTGATATTCTGAGTGGCTGACCTGCTGTGGTGCACTGAACCCCACCAGCACTAGTTCTTATTGTTGAACAGCTTCTGCTCATATGAGCTTCCCTTGAAGGGAAGGACTGCTTCCTCAAATAGTCCTAGCATCAGATGTGTGGCCCATGCTCAAAAGAGAATATCAGGGTTTGGGAATGATTTAGAAGAGAGGAGGAAGCACTTCTAGAAGAATGGCACTATCAGAAAAGGGTGGAGAGTTAGGTTGGGATAGACTCTGAGTGATGAAAAGATGTTCAACTGGTAGAATCAAACTTATTGACTTGAACTGTGGTTCCTCTAGATGAGATTAGTGTTTAGTTAAATGGATTCATCATGGACTTAAGTAATATCTAGAGCTGTGAAATTAAACGTAATAGGGAAATTTTTATATAGCTTGCTCTTTTAACAGATGGAGGTGACATGCTGTAAGTTAATATTGCTCTTCTGTTTGGTTTTCTTGCCTTTTTTAAAAAAAACATATTTAATGATGCTGAGGCAGGTTTGCTGATATTTAGGAGACTTGCTAATAATTGTCAACATATGCTTGCTATTCCCGTCAACTCTAAGGTATAGGTTTTAAGATGTTGTACATCTATATCATAATATGACACACTGGGCAGAAATTTTAATTTTCAATTGGTAATAAATGAAAAGCATATATTTTTCTATATATTCTAGTCAGTGCCCAAAGGTTATGTTGCACCTCAAAGGGGTTGGACACTATAAATAAGGATAGGAAGAGGAAGGAAGAGGGAGGGGCACTAAATACAGGAAAGAAGGTCCTCATGACTGAAAAAAATCTGTTATTTAACTTAGTTGCCTGTTTCAAACCTCTTCAGTTTTTACAAGCTTAATTAAACTGTGCCTTTCCGTGTGTGCTCATCTATATTTTAAAATGAGGGTAGGGAGACATTAAGATGTCAGAAGACATTTTAAAGATGTAATGTGACTCTTGATATTTCTTCTAAATTGTAAAGAAACTTTTATATTTAAAATTAAGATTTTAGGCCAGGCACAGTGGTGTATGCCTCCTGCTGAGGCAGGAGGATTGCAAATTCAAAGCCAGCCTTAGCAATTTATGAGGCCCTGAGCAACTTAGTGAGATCCTGTCTTGAAAACAAAAACAAGTTAGGGGAGGACAAAAGGGCTGGGAATGTGGCTCAATGATGAGTGCCTCTGGGCTTAATCCCTGGTACCCCCAAAATAAATAAATTAGATTTTAAGAATTCATTAAGATATCAAAAGTGAATCAGACAGTTTGGCAAAGAAAATATTGATAATGATGATGGAACATTTTCAAGTGAATTTTGTGTATTGTGTTTTAGTGCGGCTTTTTGTTTCTTCCTACAATTAATTTAACTAAATTGTTAAATTCCAAAAACAGTCCTGCCATAAGCCATTTTTTAGAACAAATGAAATGTGGCAGGAATGAGTTTTGATCATGATGGGCTTGGTGTTTTGACTTCTTGAGGAATATACTGGGAATGGAAGAGGATTTCTGTAAGATTGTAAGAAATGCTGAAAGAATCTAACTTTTATAGGAATCTACTTAGACTTATTCCTCATGCTAGCAGATTCTTTTTTTTTTTTTTTTTGGAAGCTACTTTATTGAAATAATCAGGCTGTTTTGAGATGGACAGGTGTGTGCCTTTTGGCCTCATTGGTTGTTTTTCTTTTCATTTTGTGAGGAACACTTCTTGAGCCTTAGCTGTGACCATATATGCTGAGGGAAGCAACAGTTAGCACATTATTCCACTTAAAGGCTTGCAGTTGAAAGAGGAGTATGTAAAGTTCTGGAATGTAAAGGAAATCATAACAGATCTCATCTATAGACAGGTAGAAAGCCCAAGGCCAGGTTTAATTACGTAGCAGTACAAAACCATTATCCTTTTCATAAGAGGTGGGGAAGAGGAGTGTGAGTGAAAACAATGGGCATTTATCTGACCGGCTGCCCAGACCCAGCCTGCGCAAGCTCTGCATTCTGCAGGCAGCATGCATTTTTTGAAACACTCCTAAATGTTCCAGCTTTAAATAGCAACGAGTCTTCTAAAATGATGCTGCGTGCTGCAGGAGAAATGAAAGCGGCCGCCTTGGAGGCAGGAAGCCGACTAGCGAGATGCTTAATTATCGTGGAAGTAAGTGCTTGTTACTGTTGAGTGCAGCATGCAGTGAGCGGGGGTCCTCCTCTGTGTCAGAGTGTGATTTGTAGACAATGCCGCCCTGTCAGCTCAGTGCTGGTTCAGCAGCATCTTTCCAAACATGTATCTGGCAAGAATTTAAAGGCCACCTCTTGTGTAATTTGTGGAGTCTTGGAAAAGGATTCTCTGCCTTTCTTTTCAGGATGTACGCAACCATGCAGGATTTTGTAGTCAGAATCTGTGCCTCCTGCCTGACGTGTTCATGAGGAAGTTCGTTTTCCTGCCCGTCACCTGGAAGGATGCTGACAGTTCTCTGAAATCTGTTGGGGGATATGGAGAAGGCTGCCCAGAGCAGCATTTTGTTTCTGTCGTCGTCATAAATTAGTGCTGATGGGGTGGATTAGATTGTACTATTGAAGGAAATGCAGGCATTTTGTTAATTAGTGTGATACTTCCAGCTCTAAGAGTAGATGAAACTAAGGAGAGCTTGGGAAGAGGTCACAGTGAATGCTGGTTTCATTCTGCAATATTCCTCACTCATCTGGGTAAGTAATAAAGTAGGGGAAAATATAGAAGAATGCTAATGGATATAATGGCTCCTGGAAAACTCGTTTATTTTCTCTCTGCTGTATTTGCTCTTGCCAACTATGTTAAGCCTTTGTAAGGAAACAAGTATTGATTTTGAAATATGGAAGATGTTTAAAAGTGTGCATTATAGCATACTCAATAAAATGATTTTTCAGTTTTAGTTTTGTTAAAAACTGACTTTGCATTGCTCTAATTATGTGATTTGGTTGGTTAGGTCTCAAACTTCTGGTCAGTACAGTGGCTCATGATGCTGTACATTATTACAGGTCACTGGGGGCAAAAGTCTGTACTTGGGGTACTGTGATGCCCCAGAACAAGTTGTCATTTCCATCTCCAGTTTTATGAAATAGTATATTAAGCTATTTAAGTATATTAAATATATTTCAATTTAAATAAAGGATTATATTAAATGACCTTATACTCTCTTCTTTCCTTCAAATCTGATTTACTAAAAATATGGATCATGGAACTCTGAACCACAATTTCGGCAATTGCATTTTTATTTTAAAATGTGTTTATGAAATGCTTATTCAAATTCTCTCTCTTTTTCAGAGAAAGTATGGAATCATGGCAATCACAGAATCCCAGTAATAGAAGTTCCATTCAGTTTTTTCTGAAAGAAAGCCATCTAGTAAAGTGAAGGAAAGAAACTGTTGTGGATTACAGTGTTTTGAAGATCAGGATTTTCAGTGATTTGAAAATAAAGGATCATTTGGCCTTTTAAATGAAAAAGCTTAAGATCTCATGCAACCCTTGTATTTTCTGGAAACTGTTCTCCAAAAGGGAAGTGCACATTTAAAACACAGATATGATGGTCCTTTCTGTAGGGATTTAAGTCTCCTTGCTTTTACATCATGACCAGCTTGAAACGGTCACAGACAGAAAGGCCTGTGGCCACTGACAGGACCTCCGTTGTTGGCACAGATGGCACCCCCAAAGTCCATACTGATGACTTCTACATGCGCCGTTTCCGGTCCCAAAATGGCAGCTTAGGATCATCAGTCATGGCCCCGGTAGGGCCTCCTCGAAGTGAAGGTTCTCACCATATAACCTCGACCCCCGGAGTTCCCAAAATGGGGGTTAGGGCAAGGATTGCAGATTGGCCTCCAAGAAAGGAAAACATAAAAGAATCTAGCCGTTCGAGCCAGGAAATAGAAACCTCAAGTTGCCTTGAGAGCATGTCCTCCAAAAGCAGTCCTGTGAGTCAGGGAAGTTCTGTTAGCCTCAGTTCCAATGACTCAGCCATGCTGAAGAGCATACAGAACACCCTGAAAAACAAGACCAGACCATCGGAGAACATGGACTCCAGATTTCTTATGCCTGAAGCCTATCCCAGCTCCCCTAGGAAAGCTCTCCGCAGAATACGGCAGCGGAGCAACAGTGATATCACCATAAGTGAACTGGATGTGGATAGCTTTGATGAATGTATCTCACCCACGTACAAGACTGGGCCATCTCTGCACAGGGAATATGGTAGCACATCTTCAATTGATAAGCAGGGAACATCTGGAGAAAGCTTTTTTGATCTGCTAAAGGGCTACAAAGATGACAAATCTGATCGAGGTCCAACTCCAACCAAGCTCAGTGACTTTATCGTTGCCGGTGGCAGCAAGGGTTCCGGTTTCTCTTTGGATGTTATCGATGGGCCCATCTCACAGAGAGAGAACCTCAGGCTTTTTAAGGATAGGGAAAAACCACTCAAGCGACGTTCCAAGTCTGAAACCGGAGACTCATCCATTTTTCGCAAATTGCGCAATGCCAAAGGTGAAGAACTTGGGAAATCGTCAGACCTAGAAGACAACCGATCAGAAGATTCTGTCAGGCCCTGGACATGTCCAAAGTGTTTTGCCCACTATGATGTCCAGAGTATATTATTTGATTTGAATGAGGCAATTATGAACAGGCACAATGTTATTAAAAGGAGAAATACCACCACAGGAGCTTCGGCAGCTGCCGTGGCATCCTTGGTCTCTGGACCTTTGTCCCATTCAGCCAGTTTCAGCTCCCCAATGGGCAGCACAGAGGACCTGAACTCCAAAGGAAGCCTCAGCATGGACCAGGGAGATGATAAAAGCAATGAACTTGTAATGAGCTGTCCGTATTTTCGGAATGAGATAGGTGGAGAAGGTGAAAGGAAAATCAGCCTGTCCAAATCAAACTCTGGATCCTTTAGTGGGTGTGAAAGTGCCTCCTTTGAGTCTACCCTTACCTCCCATTGCACAAATGCGGGAGTGGCAGTACTTGAAGTGCCCAAGGAAAATTTGGTGTTGCATCTAGACAGAGTGAAAAGATACATCGTGGAACATGTGGATCTTGGCGCATACTATTATAGGAAATTTTTCTACCAGAAGGGTGAGTAGAGATCCTTTTTCGTTTATTTTTAAATTTTCTTTTGTTGTCCTCTCTGGAAATAAGAGTATTACATATTAAATATTTTAGCAGTGTGACATAAGATTTGCATGAATTCTTATCTTTCTCAATGGTAAAATATTTAAATAGCTCATTGCAATTTTTTTTTGCATTTTTTGAGTTATTTTTTCTTTTGGGTATATAAAGATCTTATATATTAAATATTAATTTTTAAATTAAAACCTTTCACTTAATGAATAAAATTACAGTCTTTGTTGTGTAGAAGACTTTGTTATGTCACCTTTGGGCATAAATGTGTAAAGTTGAAAACATTTTAAATACCGCTTTTTTTCTTTAGGGATTGTAAAAACAATTTTACTGCTCCCTTTCATTTTTTAGCACTTTTGCAGTTAGTATAGAATTGTTTCTTTGCTGCCTCAATGTTTGTATTTGTAAATGGGAATTTTAATATATTCTTATCTGGAGGAACTTTAGTGATGAAGAATTAGATTATTTGACAAAAGCCACAGAGCCTATAAGTTCAGAGACATGAATCAAGTTAAATTCCTTTCTTGTCCTTTTCTTGGGGGAAGGATGTAAAAAGATACACACACACACACACACACGTATATATATACACACATACACATATGTGTGTGTGTATATGTATATATATATACACACACACATACATATTTGAGATTATACTTTACACAGTCTTACCTCCTACTTCTAAGAATGGAACTCTGATTTGTTGAAGAACAGTGTAATTCCTTAAGAGCTTTCTAATAGAATTTGTTGAATATCATTAAAATTGAGGGATAAGTTTTTGTCATCCAGGTCCCCAGACCAGGAACAGGTGATCCCCAAGGAATGATACACACCTGTGTCCACTAGCTGGCTATGCAGTCTCTGCAGTCAGGTGAGGAGACCTGTGGTAAGAGGCTGCTATCTGCACACTTATTATTTCCCACCTCCTGTTCTGGGGTTTTGGGGTTTTGAGTGTTATTTAGGTTTATTTTTCTGAAAGAAAATCTTTTTTTTTCCCCCTCTGAGTCTTAAAATAAATTTTACTCCAAAATCATAAAGTTATCTGAAGATTGTTTACATGATGGACCCTATCAGGAAGGTTTATTGACAGGAAAAAAACCTTGTCTCATTACTAACTATCTATGTTGTGGATCCTGGAATCAGTTATAATGAAAATCTCAGTTTCACTTTCAAACTATATTTATTTTCTCAGAATAATTTTTCGGAGTTAAGATTTAGAAACTATGTGTTCCTTTCACTCTTAGAGGGCAGGATTAATCAAACTTGCCCTCTTGCCATTTGGGACCAGATGTTCTCTTTTGGGGTGAGGGATAAATTTAGCAGCATGCCAACAGATTTCTTCGATCCCTGCAGCTGTGACATCCAGGTAAAATTGCCTCTAGCTGACGACTCCTGCTTTACTATGCCTGAGACACTTTTTACAAGTATCTCTGAGCTGTTCTGATGGCTTTGAGGAGCCATCTTGCCTTCAGTGTAACTGATATTGACATTGTGATGAACATGAGAGAGAATGTATTAGTTTTATCTTATTTATATAGTAGTGGGCACTTTTTTTCCTACTAGCCAATAAAATAATAATAATAAACATTTTTGATAATTTATGTCCCAGACACTATGCTAAGCATTTGATATGACACACACTTTTTCATTTCAATCTCTTGATGTCCATGAGGTAGATACTATTGTTAATCCAATTTTCCAGATGAGAGAACTGGGGCCTAAGTGATAATGCTGTCATGGAACTAATAAATATTGGAGCCAGGATTCCACGTTTGTTCTCTTTGAGCATAGTTGTATTCTTAATTACTATTCTTTGATCTCTACTATGTTAGAATGAAGGGAAGGAGGGAATCTTACTTAAGACACTTTATCTTTCAAAAGTATAGAATAAAAATTTGAACACTAGAATTCAGAGCAATCCTGCTTACTCATAACAACTCATAATTTTATAAGCCATTAATCCAGCAGTTGCTTACCTCTTACCTAGTATAAACCCCAAGAGCATAAACAGAGATACCAGTAGATCAATCTCAGGACAGAGTCTTTTTCATAATTTTTTTCTTATTTTATTTTTTTGTAGCTATCTTGCCCACATCCAATCCAATGGCTTTTTTTTTTTTTTAGTGACTTGCCTATAGTAAGCCTTCCCAAACTCTTCAACTTAGCTTTCATAAAAGCAGTATTTATCTTTTATACTCATATTTCATCAACTTTCATAATAATTAAATTTCATAATTAAAATAATAAGTCAACTGCCATCGGCAGGTTTAGGAAGATATATCTGACTGGGTCAGCATGAAGTCCAGCTGTTGGGAGCATAAAATGTGTGTGGCACTAGAGATGGCCCACATATGCCAGTGGACATTCATCAGCATGGTGTTGGGGGAGCAGTGAGCAGTGGTTAATCCAGGAGGATGGTCCAGAGGAAGCCAGTCACAGAGAGCAGCTGCTCTAATAGCTGTACTTGGGCCACGTGACTTAGAAACTACCACTGGATCATTTGTCATAATATTGTCATATACCACAAATGATGACTGAATAATGCCCTACAAAGCAGAAATTAATTCCTTATAGTATAATTATGTTACAAGTTTATATGTTGTCTGCACTTTTTCTTATAATATAAAATATAAAGAAATAAAATGCTCCCACAATTTTTATTATACAACTTTGAGTCACTGAAATTAATGCCCTAACCCATTCCCCCTGATCGGGACCTTAAATCAACTCCTCTTTTTGAAGGAGTACAGCAGTGTCAGATGGGCTTTACCCTCCAGTGCCACAGTGTAGCATTCCTGACCCAGCTGTCACCTCACTCTCTTCATCTCCAGTTTCCATTCTGCTGTTCAGAGCATTCCTGACTTCATTGTAGCTAAGTCTCAAGGGAAAAATTTATTACTAAGAACATTATAGCAAC
Organism: Ictidomys tridecemlineatus; assembly: GCF_052094955.1. Classification (NCBI taxonomy): domain Eukaryota; kingdom Metazoa; phylum Chordata; class Mammalia; order Rodentia; family Sciuridae; genus Ictidomys; species Ictidomys tridecemlineatus. Next base: position 94,425,665 of record NC_135481.1, read on the forward strand.
ATTGTGTGTAAAACGTGATGATCATGTTCACCTGATGAAGCTGCAGTTCCTTTAATATAAGATTATTATTTTACAGATTTAAACTGTAGAGTAATCTGACTCCAACATATTAGCCAGATCTATTGCTGGAAAAGTACTGGACCAATAGAGGAAACTCGTGGTTTGGACTTACAAAAGTTAGCAATATGGCACTGATGGCCATTTTTGCTAGTGTGTGTGGTCATACCAAGACTCACACAGGATGAAACAATAATAGTAATAGAGCCAATGTTTATAATGTTATTACTTTGTGCTTTTTGTAGATCTCCTCACTTGATTCTCCTAGGACTCCAAAATGAACCTGTTCTTGTGAGCAAAGTTCAAGTGATGTGACCATACCCTCCTTAGGGAGGCAAGGACTAAGCAATAGGATAGGATTCAAATTAACCTGGTCATCTTCCTTTGAAGATATACATATTTTTCTCTTCAGTTTTTATTCATCACTATAATTAAAGTATCAAGGACATTTGTAAGAAGAAAATACTAAGTTGGGAGTAATTCAGTGTTGTCTGTAGATAGCATGATTTGTTGAGGAGAGGACTCTTCCTTATTCTCTGTTGTCCCCACAGAGTCTGAGGCATGTTTTGAATCCCATTCAGAGGTTGTCTTCCCCTGGCAGGCAGGATCTTCTGGGCTGTGTTGGCAGTGGTGTTTGTTGTTCCATGGTCAGTGGTGTTGACAGGCCCATCTCTATACCATGTGGGGCATGGCTCACTAAGTCAAGTTATTGAAGATGTGGTAGGGAAGGGCCTCTGTCTGCTGCCCAGTGGATGGAAGAAACTGCTGTTACAGTTGAAGCTCATCTATGAATATTTTCCCACTCCTAAAAAAAGAGAAACTGATGCTTGCCCACTTAATTATTCTGATAACTCTAAGACACCAAATTCTGTTGTTCTTACTGTTCATTTCCCCCTATAACTCTATGTGGGGCAGTTTGCTGGGCCCTTGGATTACCAGTTTGAAGAGACTAGCTGGATTTCAGTTGCTACTATAAAGTTCAATTTTCTTTCTTTACCTCTCACCCTATTGTAACCAGCCAACTTTAACATACTTTATAAGAATATTTCATGTAATTTCCTGTATACTAAAGTGACAGTTTTGGTAATTTTGCTATCAAGAACCATCCTTCAAATTCCAGTCTGTTAAATGAGCAGCATTATGCAGCTGTTTTGTAAGTTCTAGTGAATTATTTTATAGTAACATCAGAACATCAGAAAGTAGAAGCAAAAAGAAAAATTGTCTAAATTGAGACCCCGAGAGCCACATTAGCTTCACAGTTCCTGGCTGAACCCTGTAATAGAGCAGTTGACAACTAAAACCACAGCACTGTACAGTAGTTGTTATGAAATAAACATTATGTTCCTAAAAGATTAAAAAAAGGACAAAAAAAAGGACAAAAAAAGATAAAGGTTTTTTTCTCAAGCATTCTTGTGCATATAAATACTTTATGGATGAGGGAGGAACATCTGCAGATACAGTACCCTGGATAATTAATTTTGTCATTTGATGATATAGGTGTGCTCTGTCAGGTTTCTTTGTGCTTATGCTAACAATTAGTCAGTGGCTTCGATTTCATTCTTGATGTGGAGTTAATTTTTTCATTGCTTCAAGTAGAGAAAAAAATGAAGAAACCTCTCAGATGTTGCTAAGGCTGACCTGAGCCCAGGTATAGCCAGCAAGGCTTTTCAAGTTAGAACACCTTCCTAAAGTAGGCAGATCTGGTACACCACTTGCCCAGTAGTCTGCCTGCTATTAAGGCAAGAGCCACGATTCCCATTTCAGATTCAGAAACTAAATTTTTGAGTGGCTAAGTCAGTAGCTTGACATTTAATAGCTAAGAAGTCTTATTTCCATTTTAGATAGGAGGAAGCAGAAGCTTAGAGAGGTTAAACCTTATAAATAGAGGAGGCAGTGCTTTATGAAAAAAAAGAAGGATGAAAACATTGGGGGACAAACTAAATACATTTTTAAAAAATCTGTGCCTGTTTATGCTCCCCGCTCCCCTTTATTTTCCTAAAAAAAAAAAAAAAAAAATCCTTCTAGAAATATAGCAAATTTAGGCTTGAGGAAAGTACTATAGATTGCCTTAGAGTCCAGAATTTTTTCAGGATATTTACCCCAAGAGTAGTTTTCTGACATGAGTAGTTTTATGTCCAGTTAAGTGGTGAGCTCCAGTCAACAAGTCTGAGCCATGTTGTGCTCTGTGCTCTTGAACTTAGCAGTTCATCCTGCCACAGTTAATAGTGAAAGATCTCATACATGTTTATAATCTATTGTTTTAATGCACTTGTCTCTCATTTTTTTATTAAAATTACATAAACTATGTCTACTTCATTTATAGGTTATTAATTCTCTATTATATATTTCTTTGCAGGGAGATTTGGACACTAAACGTGTTTTTGAGAAGCTAACCTTAGGAATGGGTTCTGCTGCCATTTTTCTATGCACTCATGGCTTCCAGTGGCAAGCAGGCTATTAGGCATCCAGGTTTTATATCTCCATTCCTTTGAAAACAAACATACTCCCTTTCCTTAGCTGTGATCACCTAGTCTCTGCACCTTTAGCACACCCTGGAGGGTAAGGCATTCTCAGAACCTCAGCCTTGGTGGCTTGGAGGTTCCTGGGAGTGGTAACACGGACTGTGCTTTGAGCTGCTCTTCCATGTGTTGTACTTTAAAGTCAATATAGACCTCTAGAAGGCCACACCAGCATGGACACTTGACTTTATTCAGGGTCATCTTTTTAAGATGAAGTCATATGAAAATAGTTTGTTTTGCAATAAAACTTATGATGAAAACATTGCTCATGTAGAAAGTTCCATGTTAGAAATTTCGTTTAGAATTTGGTGCCAAAAATTATTTTCTAGCAGCTACCAAACACCTGACTTTCTGATGATAGGTATTTTTTTTTTAACCACATCTACTGTTTTATCTCAACTCCTAGAATCAAGTTCAGTGCTCAATTGTACAGCCTTCATCATAACATGATTGCTTCAACATTCATCTTTTATTTTCCTGTTATCTTATTATCATGGTTTATATGTTCTTTATGATTAGTAATTTCAAAATTTTTTTTATGAAAAAAAAGATATGTAGTAGACATTTATATTCATATGAAATACCTCTGTTCCCAGGCTTTCTCCTCATCCACCTGATGGCTGTCCAGTTGGCATTTCTAAGGAATGTGCATAAATTGAGAGTCACCGTTTTTCTCCCTTAATTACTCTCCTTCTGTAAATGCCTCCATTATCATTAGACACTTGGATGTGAAACATTGAAGCTTCAACGATCTCTTCCTCTTTACTATTCTCAGCCTCTTATCCCTTGGCAAGTCCTCTAGAGTCTACATATGAATTTCAGCTAACTTTTTTCTTGTGGTTGAACTGGTTGCAAGTTCTTCCTGGAAGGAAGGAAGGGAGATGAGGGTGTTGTACCTTCATGACTGCCATATATGAATGAATTCTGCAGCATGCCTGCGTGGTTTGGGGCACTGGTAAACAGAACTGACCCTGTGGAACTTGCATTATAGTGGAGAGGAACAGTAAACACATCAGACAAAAGTATAAGTGGGCTTGTTATAAAAAATAGTCCAGAGATACAAAAAGGAAGCTCCCCACTAATTCCAGTAAATTCACTTGAATCCTTCTGTACTTAAATCTTACATACAAATGCAAAATTATTATCCAGTTTTCTATTGATAAAAGCGCCTGATCCTGGTTTCCTAGTTTCACTTTCCAATACTACAAAGAAAGAGAGAAAGAAAAAGAAAAGTGGGGGAGGTGAATGAGAAGCTTTGAACATTATTATTATTTTTTTATTTAAAATGATTTCTTAAAATCCTTATAGTCTTTTTACTCTGTAACTTCATTTAGATATGTGGTAGAATTCCTTGATTTCTCCTTCACTTTTTCCTTTTATAACTTAAATGTCTTTCTGTTTTTGTTCCATACTCAATTTTATCTTCTGGATGAGGAGTTGGTATGTAGCTTTGTACATTCCATTATTCAGTATTTTCACTAGATTTTATTTTTGTAGTCATATTTTTATCTCTCAAGAATTCAGTATTTTTGTTTTCCTATAGTTTTTCACAATCATTTTTCTTTATTGTAAAAACCCTCTGTTTCTCTTTTGGTATTAATTTAAAACCTTTTTTCTAAATTCTTTTTCCTTAAACAACATATATGTTCTTAATTATATATTCTGCTTTTTTTATTGTTTCTCTTCTACACTATTGATTTTTCCTAATTGTTAAGAGATCATGATTACCTTTATGACTAAAGCCTAGGTGCATCGATGTAGGTGATGTGGGTTCCCGTGCCACTCTGTGGAGCTCTTTCCCTAGATGGCCTCCCTAGCATGGGAAGGCTGAGGGCTGATGCTGATGGAGTAGTATGACCTCTCCACAGGTGGCACTATGGGGTGAGAGAGCTATGAGCAAGGTGCAGGATAGAAACCCACCTGTTGGGGTATGAATTCTCATTTTTTCACGTGTACAGGTGAGATTCACGTGAGATTCCTTCTGACCCCTCATTAAGCGCACTGGAATAGGTTATTTCCCCTTCCTGTCTTATGCACCAGACAGGCTTGTGCCTATACTCCAGGGTTGTGAAGCCTTTGCAACCCCTCGTTCTGAAAGGTGCAGGCACTCTCCCAGCACTGAGTCCAGTAACCCTGGCACTCTGGGATGCTTTAGGAGGCATTAGTTCATTTTACAAATGAATGAATGTTTGATGCTAAGGTGAAATACATTTATTGAGTTACGGAGCCTGGAAAGGAATAGTAAACAAATCAGACAAAATACATATAGCTTTAGGTATGATCAGTGAGGGTCTTATGTGCATATGGCCTTCCTGAATAGCATCTTGCAGATTTCTGCAGGAAATGAGACCACAGGTAAGTCTTCATGTGGTCATGGTGGTTTTGTGGAAATTAACCAAGACCACCAATTAATCACCATAGACACAAAATGCCATTACTGGGACTGATTTTTACCATTGTAAACTTTAGCAGACACAACTAATGGTAGGTTTAAGACTGCAGAATGTATAGCATTCTCTTGACTATTTTGAATATTTACATGTTTTAATTTCAAACCTTTGTTATAGGCTAAAAATTTTCATTTGATAGATAAATTAAATTTTTAAAAGATAGTTGTTAGCCTTAGACTAATGCTGGTCAGAAAAGAAAACAAACTCTCATGGATCTGCTAATCTTAATTTTCCCTGTATAAAATAGGGTTTTCCTTTTGTTTTTGAGGTACTAGGGATAGAATACAGGCCTTGCATCTGTTAGGCAAGCACTCTACCTGTAAACTATACCGTCAGCCCTTTTTATTCTTTATTAAGAGACAGAATCTCATTAACTTGCAATCCTCCTGCCTCATCCCCTCTACCTTGGATTACAGACATGTACTACTGTGCCAAGCTTCTCTATATTTTTTTCCTTTAACCATTTAGACAGAATTTATTATCATCAGTATAACTTCATAATAAAATTTACCTGTTATTGTCAAGATAGAAGTCTTTTTGGGACTGCTAAGAAAAATGCTGTGCTAAACCCCCAAACTGCATGCAGTTTTGCAAGTAGACCACCCCCATTTTAGTAGTTACCAGTAGAAAGAAGAATTTCAACCTCAAGAGTCATATGCACTCTGTAAGTGCAGGCAATTACTCTTACACAACAATAATTATAAGTTTCATACAGTGCTTTGGGACAGAAGTCTGGCATGTGGCCAGTCCTCTTTGTAAATGTCCCCATCCATTACTCTGACCTGCTTTTGATTATGATGCAAAGTCATAGGCTACTTAGTTCTCATGGAACCTCCACCCTTATAATTAGGATAACCCCTTTGGGAACCAGAGATTGGAAATCTCTGAGTGGTGCTCTTCCTGAAAACATTTATTCTTTAAGCGGTTATTCTTTTACTACCTTCACTTTGGCAAACCTAGAGTTCATTTTAAAAGCAGAATACTTATTATTTTGTTTATTTAATTCTAACTTTTAATTTATATCTTCTTTCTAACATAGTTAATAGTCATCATAAGATGTAATAAGTTTCACAAAAGTAAAACATTTGAACTGTGTGAACCCAACAAGCAGAGAGAAATAGTTTCATAGAATCTCATGCTATGATGAGTGGTCTAGTTTCCAAATTCTCTGTGTAATGGAAATATTAAGGGTCAGAGTTCATGTCTATGAACGTATAGCTTCCCAAGTAGGCTGTTTTTACAAAGCACGTTAAAACTGGTGAAATAGCTTTAATTCTGGTAAGGTCCATTCTTTGGTCTGCTGACACACAGTGAGGCTCAAGTCTGTCTGCTTGTTATTTGTAGAAAACATCCCCTTTCTGCAGTGATCTGTGTCTTTTCCAGAGAAAATTGAAGAGTTTTTTTATTTTCCCTTCTGTATAGTCAGGATAACTCTAAGATTAGAATGTGAATATTTTTGTGACTTTAGCATATATTGCCATTCTGCTTTCTAAAATGGTTGGTCCTGATCCACATTGCCGCCTTCATGTACGAATATATTACAGCTTCATCCCAGGGCTGATGTTCCTTGTTTTTCCATTTCAGAAAAGTTGTTTCTAATTCTGTTAGGCATGAGATAGTAACTAAGCTTTGTTGGCATCGTGCTTCTTTGCTTTGGGTTTATAATGCTTATTTTCCCTATTTAAAAATTTAATAATCATACAGAAGTATGTTAAGCCATAAATTATAATTGTGTAAATTATTAATTAAAATGTATTTTTATGTTCATGATCACTCTCAGTCTAGATTAAGCTGGTGTCCCTAGGGAAATGTACAACTAAAATATTAATACACAGCCTACAGATATCATGAAAACCAGTATGAACAATCCAAAATTGCTGGTTGAAAGCCTCTAACTCTGTGACTCTATTATCCTTTTCTCCTTTACAGTAAAATGTTGGGCTTAATCTTTTTCCGCCTGTGTGCAGGTGTGTGTGCAGAGGTGATTTGACTATCATATTTAAATCAGTGGAGCTTTGACCTATTCACTATTTCTCATCTTCAAGACTGTAAAAAGTTTGTTATTATTAATATATCATCCAAAAATACAGGTATCGATGTGGAATCCTAGTGATGGCAAAAGTATTTATCAGCTATACCAGTGGAACTAACATACCTGATGACTGCCTGGAAATGCTGTTTTGGAAATACTAGCTAGCACTGTCTTTTCAATTAAAACAAGGTGTGGTCATGTATGAGGCCCTGGGTTCAGTTCTCAGCAACACACACACAATATTTGCACAAATAGGTACATAGCACTCTTTATATTATCCCTTTTAAAATTCAAAACCTAGAACTTATAAGAGAACTCCAGGTTAAATACATGCTGAGGTATTGAATAGAGCATTGAAAGTGGAGGAGGAATCAGTCATGTATGGATGTGTTGTTGGTACTTTTGTCCCTTAACACAGGAAAACCTTGGCTGTATGGCACATCAGGGAATAAAACATTGTATGTGATCTGACTAGATAAATAGCCTATCGCTTCAGGCATCAAATTTTAACTAGTTTTTATTCTTTTTTTTTTAATTTTTTTTTTTTTTTTTTAGAGAGTGAGAGAGGAGAGAGAGAGAATTTTTTTTTAATATTTATTTTTTAGTTCTCGGCGGACACAACATCTTTGTTGGTATGTGGTGCTGAGTATCGAACCCGGGCCACACGCATGCAAGGCGAGCGCGCTACCGCTTGAGCCACATCCCCAGCCCTAGTTTTTATTCTTAATAAGATTTTAGAAACTTCTAGGAATGTAATGCTATATATAATGGCTAAAAAAAGAGCTTTGAAGTCAGTTGTGTTTCAGTTCTGGTATATATTACTCATGACTTGTCCTCTCTAAACCATAGTTGCCATATCTGTAAAAAAGAAATATCTATATTTTCATGGTTACTTAGTAAAGTGACTTGCTTACCTTTGCTGCACTATATCATTCGAACATAGTGATTGCAGTATTGGTATTGGGCACTCTGGTGGGCCAGCTCTAAATCACTGTATTTGGCAGTGTGATATCAATATTTCAGTCCATTCAGTAGCAGCTTTAGCCAACCTCCTTGACTCTTCTGTTTCTCCTCACTTTCCCTTTTCTTCCTCTTACTTTCCTCATCCTGAAAAGTACAAGGAAACAGTTTCTCTTCTTTTTTCTCTCTCCACTCATCCATAACTCCCTGTTCTTGTTCCCCTTCCCTTCTGATTTTTCCCAAATCAGAAAGAAAGAGCTGAATGTGGGTGGAAGGGCTCCCTGCAGCTGATAACTAGCTCAACTAGACAAAATAAAGGTAGATGGATGATAGGGAAAAAATAAAATATGCTGCATCAAGGAGCAAATACAGAAGTGCTGCCCAGAGGCCAGGAGGCTATGAGGGGGGTACTGCCTTCCAGTGAAGCTGAAGGACAGGCAGAGCCAAGAGTTGCCAGCAGGACCAGGCTGAGGATGTCAACTCTAACACCTTTGTCTTGAGATCAAAGTCTAAAAATTCTTAAAATTCAATTTAAGGTGACTTGAAGAATTATTCTCTACTGGATGGCAACATGCTGCATTATATTTTGAATTGGATAAATTTGTGTTCACATAGAAAATGTTCTTTTTGTTTTTGTTTTTTCTCTTTATCCATAATTCTTAAAAGCAGAAAAATAGTTAGTGAACCAAAACTCAACTTTTATTATAAAAACAATTTTTAAGTCAAGTTGATTTTTGAACAAGTAGAGTCTAATCATGATAGTAGTGAGTTCAACACAGGAAACTGGACCAAAATCTTCATCTATACCAGTAGAACTAACATACATGATGACTGCCTGGAAATGCTGTTTTGGAAATACTAGCTAGCACTGTCTTTTCAATTAAAACAAGGTGTGGTCATGCATGAGGTCCTCGGTTCAGTTCTCAGCAACACACACACACACACACACACCTAATATCTGCACAAATAGGTACATAAGTTAAAAGAGATCTTTCCACCATTATCAAACTAGAGATGGGTTTATTTGAAGATAAGAGTCTAAACAATATGTTTGAAGTTAGTTTATAATTATCTCATTACCATTCCCCCAGCTCAGAATTTACTACTTAAGTAGCTAGGAAAAATTGCACAAAAATATACTCAGGTTTTGATAATGACACACATGCATACACAAAGTTTGAATGATAATTTATTAGTAACAAAATATTCTTTATTTTTAGACTTTAATTTAATATTTAAGTTTATTATATATCGGGTTTATTTTTTAAATCACATTGTTTTTATCTGCCAAGTAATAATGAAATGATTATTTAATAATTATATTTTCATCAATTTATATATTTTGTTTTGTAATGATTCTATATTTTTGTATTTGTGGCATATTAAATATTTGGATTCACTATTTTATTAACTCTTAACACTTTTAAATCAAGTATTAGTGTTACCCTTTCATTTGCACCAGTGTCCTTAAGGGGTCCTTCAGATGAAACCTAAAAGTTGAGAGGATTTAGTCAAAAGAAGAAGCGTTGTGGCAAGAATGTTCCAGGCAGTTTTTCAGATGGAAAAAGAGTACAGTAAGTTTTCACAACTGAAAGACAAGTTGATGCTCGGAGTTTGAAAGGATGAGCAAAAGGTTTGAGTTGAGAATGGCCAAGAGGTCATGAGCAGGTTTAGGGAGCCATGGAAAGTCTGAGACTCTTCAGGAAGCCAGAGGTGGACTTTAAGTGTAGCCGTGGTCAGTCAGATTTGCATTTTAGATGAATCATTGTACTGCTCTGTGAAGTTGGATAAAGATAACCAATTATTACACTCAGGAAAATATCCTAAGTCATAGGCAGTAGGGGGAAAAGTGGACCAATTTGAGAGATATTTAGAAACTAGCATTCACAGGGCATGGCAGTGGGTCTAGCCAGAGCACTGGTGAATTTGGTAGCAGTTGCTGACATGGGGCCTGCATGAAGGGTTGTACTGGGTATGTTTATGTGGGAGGTGATGCATTCTCTTTTGCAGATTCCCATGGGACAGAGAGTATTCTGTTAGGTGAATGTAGAGACCTAGGCCTTAGACAAGTCTGGAGCGGACATGGAGACTTATAGATGTTGTCAATGGTGGGATGGAAGTAAAGTCTCTGAGTGGATGGAAATTCAAGGTGAAAGGGAAAGAAAACAGCAGGAGTAGCCTAGAGTGGTAGAAGGAAAGTCAGAAGCAGGTGATGCCATAGAAAGGAGAAAGAAGAGTGCTCCTAGGAAAAAATGACTGATTATCTGCTCTAGATGCTCTGGAGAGTTTGCGTTAAGGTAAGAACAAAAGTATCATTTGCTTTAACTTTAAGGTAGTCATTGGTGACCCAGATAGTGGGAATCAGATTTTAACAATTCTAATGTGAGAAATTAGGCAGGTTTTTCAAGTTTTCAATGGAAGAAAGAACCAAAGCCCTTGGGTTCAATGGCTTTACTGAGTACTTTTTGTGCTCACTACATGGGAACCATTGGTAATGCCCAAAGCCCTGACTAAACTACTGACAAAAACCTTCCCTTAGACAAGGAGCACACAGAGTGTAGCTTACTAAAATGGTAGAATATGGGGGGAAAAACACAAATTTCTTCTAACAAATTATGGTAGAGTATTTAGCTATGGCATAGTAAACAACCCAGCAGGCCCTCTCTGTTCAGTGTTATCTCCAGAATGAAACCAGCCAACTTACCCTGGCTCCTTTTCATTCTCCATTCACCTATCATGCTGGAGAATGACAAGGAGCCAGGGTAAGTTGCGTAAAAACGATGAAGGGAACTTTAACCTGATGGTGATGGGAAGGTGCAAGGAGAGAGGGAGGCAGTGAAGAGAGAGGGTGACCAAGGAATTGGCATTCCTGGAAAGGCGGAACAAGAAGGATATCAGGAGCTAGATCTTGGATTGGAGGGAAAAGGAAGCAAGAGTCAGGCTGCAGAAAAATTTGTGAGTGGTGATAAAGGAGGAGGAAGTATTTTGTGAAATAGCATTGTCATTGGCTGAGATTGAGGAGGTAGGTGATGGGGAGGCTAATGAGGACAGAGGATGTGTAAAGCATTAGCACTGAGGGAGCGGAAAAGAAGCTGACCAGGGAAAGCTTGAGGAGAGGACTAGGACGAGGTGAGGTTTTCTGTGAAGAGTTAATAGTGGCCCGTGTCTCCACCTGCCCTTCTTGAGGTACATGGGGTATATTTAAAGAGTTTCTAGAGTTGGTTGTGACTGATCTGTAAAGTGCAAGGAGCAGATTATAATGAATGCAACTCACGCTCATCTTTGACACATCCGCTGTTGTCCTGTAGTACAGTGTTAAAACATCCTCTGAGAGTATTGAAGTGTGTTAATGGAAGCTCTTTGCTCCTTCAGTAAGTGGCCCCAGATTGCTGTCTTGTTTTTCTTTAAGTTCTTGTCCGCTTTTTTATACTATTTCTGTCTCCTCCCTTTCTGTTTTCTTCCTTGTTGTCAGTTGTTCTATCACATTGCTGTCTGCATGCAAGTCTGTATCAGCCCTACACCCTGGACTTTGTCAACATCTGGAGTTATCACACCTCTGAAATAAAGCAGTGGGCTTGAAGACCAGACAAGCAAGCTTATTAGAATTGTGTGCAAAGTAAGAGTAAATAACCTCTGAGTGTGATTCTCATGTGCTGTGCTTTGAAGGGTATACATGAATGTTTGTACATGAATTTCTGTGACATTTATTGGGTTGCTCTCAATTGTCCATAACAAGACGTTTGTTGCCTGTATTCCCATTGTGTGTTTTTCTTATTTTGAATTTCCATGGATTATAATATTCTTAAAGAGCCCTCAATATTTATGATTTTTTCTTGTAATTGTGCTTTAGTATTTATACTTTTATACATTATCTAAACTTTAAAACCACATGATTAGATGTGTTATGCTATGATTTTTTATTATTCACATGGATTTTCAAATACTTATATATTTTGTATGGAAATAACATGAATTTTCAAATAGTTGTGCATTTTGTATGCAAATAATGTACCATTTCACAAGTTGGTCATTTAGTCATTTCACGTGTAAAGGAACAATGTAAAGAAAATATTTTGGAGGTTTGAAGAATAAGTTATCTACTCTCACTTTTCATATATTTCTGTGTTGTATGGATTTTCTCATCTGTGAACATCTCATATACATAGCAACAAATTTGATTTTTAAAAGAATCTTATATATTTAGGTGCCCAGTAAATATCAACTCAACGTTTTTTATAAATTAACTTAATTTCGATCCCCACCTTCCTTCTTGTCAGATGAAAAGTAAATTCGACACCAGTCATTGGAGACTTTCCCCTGCTCCCAAGGATGTGCCTAGGGTTGGGTTGTTGGGCAGTTGTGTACACTGATGAAAGGCCCCAGACTCATCATCACCTGGTCACTCTGGTTGCCTAGGAGTTGCCTGTCCAACCAGCCCACACAAGCCCTTGGGTTCAGTGGCTTTGCTGAGTACCTTTTGTGCTCACTACATGGGAATCATTGGTAATGCCCAGAGCCCTGTATTCAGGCTTCTGCCTCCCTGGGGCACTCAGCAGCTCAGTTACTCCATCAGACATCTTGTTCCTCTCTCCAAACTGGGGACATATTTTTAATCTGGGGGAAATCTTGCTCTCCTCAAACTCTACTCTCAATAATTAAAAAAAAAAATTAGTGAAAACTAAAATACTGACAAAAACCTTCCCTAATCAAGGAGCACACAGAGTGTAGCTTACTAAAATGGTAGAATATGGGGAAAAAACCCCACAAATTTCTTCTAAGAAATTATGGTAGAGTATTTAGCTGTGGCATAGTGAACAACTCAGCAGACCCTCTCTGTTCAGTGTTATCTCCTCCAGAATGAAACCTATGTAGCCTTAATTTTTTAAAACTCATTGAAGGACACCTATTAAGTGTGCTTACATTTTATTGATAGAGTAATTTCTGAGTGGCGATAGTAAATACTGAGCAGAATCTAATATTTGCAAGTGTTAAGTAAGTTTTCTGACTTGGTTTTGTCTTATTTTACCTAAGAACACTGGAACTATTTTGGGGCCGATGAGAATCTTGGTCCAGTTGCTGTGAGCATACGAAGGGAAAAACCAGAAGAAATGAAGGAAAATGGATCTCCATACAACTACCGAATGATCTTTCGAACTAGTGAGGTAAGTTCTAGATAAGAAAGACTTGAGGCTTAATTGAAGTAGGAAAAAGTAAAGTAGTAGAAGTTGCAGAGCAATAGCAGATTCAATAGCACAAGGTCACAGTGTCCTTGGAGCAAGCAAGGCTCCTCCTGTCTTCACACTGGTGGCAATGGAGGCAGGCCAGGTGGGTAGTTCTGGGTCCCTTCTGCATTCTAGCTCTGGATAGATGCAGTAGATGACAGGCAGTTCTGATTCAGAGAAAGATCTGTCTGTGAAGTGTCACCTAAAGGATCAGAGCCTTCAGAATCACAAGTGGGAGTTGCATAATCCCACTCAGGACAGCTGGAAAGCACCAGCCAACTTGAGAAATGGGCATGCTGGTGGAGGAGAGCGGGTCACCTGAGACTTAGCTCAGTTGTCCAGGTTATGGCAGAGAACATTTTTTGAGCCAAGAAGAGCAAAGGGAACTTTATTTCTCCTACCCTCACTTTGCTGCACCTTGGACATACACTGTATAAGCCTATAACACAGTTGGAACCAGAGACTCTCCATTTGTGGGTTGAACAGGCTCTTTTAGAGTCTAAATACACATAATATATGGGTTTTCATCTTAAAGTGAAACTCTAGTTAAAAAAAGAAAAGCAAAACTAAAATAGCCAACAAAGCTTTTTAAAATTGTGAACAAGTTTGGGATCATGGGATTTTTTATTTATTTATTTTTCCCCTAAACATTGGTATTATTGTCCCAGTTGTCAGTGTGTTTCCTCTCAGCTTTAATCCTAAATTCTCTTTAAGATTATTCTTATGCATTAATGCCTAATACACCCTTGAGGTATCTAGAAAATAATGGTTTTGAAACTGGTTTAAATAGGACATTTGTTTTCATTTCCCCTGTTGAATCAAGGGTAGTTTCAGGAGTTGGCTTCACTTAGTAATTGTTCCTAAGCTTGAACTCTGGGGAAATTAAAAATAGGGATTTTAACAACAACACTTTAAATCTAATGTGGTGTTTACAGCGGCCAAGGAGAAATGAAGAGCTGTCCCTTCCCACTTTCAAAGCTGCTGGTTTAGCCATGTGCCACCTCTATGGAGTGTCCTGTGTTGGAAGGTAGACACGGGCAGCTGCCCTTGTTCAGCTTCCCAGATCCACAAGATTTCTGTGAATACCCTCATCTTACTTCCAAATGTTTTCGTCCTTTCTGTTGTATCTTTTTCCCCCCTCCCAGGGCTATTTTATTTTAACCCCATCATTTGCTTCCTTTTTGTTGGTATTTTTATCCATTAGCCAAAGCTTCTTGCCACTGTCCTATCCCATCCTTCCTGCAGAGTACTGGAGTTTCCTCGGGGCCCTTTCTTTCTCAGACCCTGCCTCTTGCTTCTGCTGGTCACTCTTCAACATCTTGACTCAGCTGTGCCCTGGGAACCACTGTTGTCTTTCCCTCCTATTCTCTCACCTCTTCCCACTTGGCTCCTGACTCCTCCCTCTGGTTTATGGTCACAGGGTTAGCCTTTTTGTTCTTTTCCTTGGTCCTTTTCCTTCACCTTTGTTGTTGTAAGTGTCCATGTCAAATGCTGTTCACAACACTGAGGCTAGCCAGGCGCTGTGGCACACGCTTACATATTCCTAGTGACCCAGGAGGATGAGGCTGGCAGTGGGCAATCTCAATACCAGCCTGGGCTTAGTGAGACCCTGTTTCAAAACTAAAAAGAAAAAGGGGTTGGGAATGTGGCTCAATGGCAGAAAGTTCTAGGGTTCAGTTCCTAGTGCCTCAAAACCAATCATCCAACAAAATATACCATGGCCATTTGTTGTTAAAGATTGATGTTCAGTTCCTGGTAACCTGGAGATTGTAGTTGTTCAGATCAGAAACCTTGAAGTCACATTTTGACTCTTCTCCTTTCCTCCTGCCCACAAATCTGTTCTTTAAGCAATCTTTGTCCATTGTCTTCAAAATACTGCAAGTCTAGATCTCAACCATTCTTACCTCCAAACCTGGACCTTGCTCTGAAAAATCCTTTCCCTGCCTCTGCCCTGAACCTGGGCTTCCTTTTAGCTCAGAGGGAATCTCTTTGAAATGTAATCCATATCTGCCCCATCCTCCTTCAGAATCCCTTCAAAGTTCTCCATATCCTCCTGAGTAAAAGCCAGAGTCCTTGATAGCTCTGTGACCTGGCATATCTACTTCCCAGCTGTCTCTGCCACCTCATCTCAGCATCTCCCATAACTCCTACTGCTCCGTCTCTTGCAGCCTTGGAGGCCTCCTTCCCCTCTAGGTGACCTCAGCATACCTGTGCCTCTGGACTTCAGTACTCCCTATTCTTCCCTCTGACAACATCTTCCCCATGTCCTTCCCTCTGGCCTTCTCTGATACATCAGAGGGACCTTCTCCGCATCGGGGTCTAAAATTTCTATTCCCTCCCCATTTATGACATTTTTGTTGTTGTTGTCTGGTTTGGTTTTGATGGTCCCAGTTGAACTCAGAGCCTCACACATGCTAGGCAAGTGATGTACCATTGAGTCCCACCCCAACCCCAATTTAAATTTGATTCCATACTTTATGTTTCAGTAACTCTTATCACTATCTTACATATTGTGCTTTTAAATTTTGTTTGCTTACTTAATTGTAAGCCCTGTGAGGGTGGAAACTTTTATCTGAGTTGTTCTTTATTATACGCCTAATGCCTAGAGTAGTCCCTTTAAGGGACTGGGGGTGAAGAATCATAGTCGAACACTTGTCTACCATGTGCATGGCCTTGGGTTCCATCCCAGAATCTCAAGAGAAGAAAAATTATAATAAAATTAAACTGTCCTTTCTCTCTTTTCTCCTCCCTTCTTCCCTTTCTCTCTCTCTTCTCTTTTTTCCTTTTTTTCTTTTCTCCCTCCCTCCAGCATTTATTTCCTCTAGTGTTTATTTAATTGATCACCACTAACTTATCTGTAATTTTTTGCTTTCCAAGAAAAATAATCCTTATATATGGTTCAATTTTAATGCCTGTATAAGACTTGCCATGGAGGTGAAATTGCTAATGCTCGTTGGTAGAGATATTTTTAAATGTTGGTCCTGCCCACGCTCCTGGACCTTGTGGTTCAGTCAGTTCACTTGTTTTACTGAAGCAAGTTTATTAGATGTACAACAAAATAACACTTAACTTTATATTAGGAACTTCCCAAGCCAATCAGTATATTGGGAAAAAAAAAAGAAAAAAGAAAACACAGTCATGGCATTGACATTGGCACTCCTGTGGCTTTAGTGAATGGCATCCATGTAACAGAGACAGAAGCCAATCTCTTTCATCTTAGTAGAAGTCAATCATTGCAAAACATCAACAAAAAAGTCCTTCCATTAATTTGTAGATATAGTGGTTTGTTTGTGAACAGTCTTCTGGCATATGAGTATTTTTAAACTCAGAAGCCCAAAGATTTTTATGAAGACTCTTCTCCTTGTTTCTGGAAGCCATTAATGAAAATATCAGTACATAGTGCCAGTGAGTCAGATGTAAAAATGAGTCATTCTTTCCTCATCTTCTTTGACTTCAAAGTTAGCCTTTGTCTTTCTGTTGTGCAGGATGCAATGATGTACATTTCTGGTCTTGGCTTCTAAATTGAAAATGCTCCCAGTCTTTGTGGTCCCCTATCCAGGCATGTATTACTTCATGAAGGGGAGAACCCAGTAGTTACTGAGTTGTTCACCCATTGCCCATAATTTATAAAACAAAAACACTTTCTGTCAACTGAGATAGTATGTAAATGATGATTTTCTATGCGTTATTTGAAATCATTTAAGGGTAGAGGATCCTCATTAAATAAATATATTGCAAATACCTCCAGTACCATTTCTTCTGTTGAGAGTAAGATACTGATAAATTTTGTTTTCCCTAACCTCTATCTTTCTTCCCTCCATCAGCTGGCAGATGTTACAGATTTTACTTCCTGGGCATGCTTCCTTTGGATTTCCTTTTCCCTGCTAATCTTATATCATGCCTTCTTTGCCTGTTACCTAAAGACTTTTAACTTCCTAACTGTATTTTCTGCTTCCAGTTTCTTCCTCTCATATCTCATTTGCCAATTTAGTTTCTGAAATTATATATCGTTTTCCCCATCTGAATGTGTCCTGTGATCACACAGGAGAGTGATGAGGTGCACATCCCTCAGTCAGCCTCAGGGTCTTCTGCTGTGGGTCCTGGTTCCCCCCAGCTCACAGCTCCATCATCACTCCTCCCTGGTTCTTTCTGGTCCAGCTGTAGCAATCACTCCTTCTTCTTTCACCCTGGTTTTTCCTATCTCTATACCTTTGCTCATCTTATCTGATATTTTCTTTTTGTAGAAATTATTACTTTATTTTACAATCCCTTTCTAATGCCATTCCTTCTGCCAGGGCCTTCCATTATTCCCTGAGCCACTGTGGTGCCTCCCGTGCCTCTGGCCTTGTAGGACTTGGTCTCCGTATACTTTTCTGAGTAAACACCTCTCTCCCTGGTTGCACTTGTGTATTTCTCATCTCTCACCCTCTTCCGCGCCACACACTTCCCTTCACAGGTACTCCTCTGTCAGCTTTCTGATTGCAGTAGAATGTCTTACAACCTACACATTTACTGGGTATTTGTTCAGTTTGGTGCATTTCTTATGCCATCAAACAGTATTTATATTATGGCAACAATTTTGCCATGTGAAAATTTTTGGAAATTAAGAGCATGTCAGGCTTCATGTCTAGTTAACTTGCTCCAGCAAATCATCATTATGTAAAGAGATGTCTTTGCTTCTATTTTATAATAGAAGATATTTTAAGAAAGAAGGGAAAACATAAAGCAATTTCCAGTGCTGTACTGCTGTACTATAATCATTGTCCTATTATAGCAGCATTTGGAGATGTGAACAGTTTATGCTTGTCAACAAAGCATTATGAAACTTAAAACTTTATCCTGGTATTTACCTTTTATAATTCAAAAGTGCAACATTCAAATTCTATGCATTTTTTCTTCAGATGTCTCTCTGGGGTATCTCCTTAACTTCTTTGTTAGCATACTTTGTGGCATTGTATGGCCATATAGAAATCTTGCTCTTACTTTTTAAAAAAATATTTATTTTTTAGTTTTAAGTGGACATAATATCTTTATTTTACATTTATGTGGTGCTGAGGATTGAATTAAGTGCCTCAAACATGCTAGGCAAGCACTCTACCACTGAGCCATAACCCCAGCCCTCTTACTGACTTTTTAAGGGAATGTTTTATGTGCCACTTACCTAAATATCCTTGGAATACTTTATCGTGAATTCCTGTGAACTTGTGTTGGACTTTTGAAAATATTGACCTAATTTTTTATGTGTAAAGTTTGTTATCTCACTCTTCACAATCTTTGTTCCTTATTGGTTCAATCAACAAAAGTCATTTCCCAGCTCAGTAAGGAGCCTGCAAGATAGGCCTCCAGAGCATATGACCTATTCAACAATTTCATGCCTCCTGAGAGACCTCACTGTGCCACCTGTCTCTCTTTCAGCTCATGACACTGAGAGGTTCTGTCTTGGAAGATGCTATTCCTTCAACAGCAAAGCACTCAACGGCTAGAGGGCTTCCTTTGAAAGAAGTGCTGGAGCACGTGATCCCCGAGCTCAATGTCCAATGCCTGCGGTTGGCCTTCAACACTCCCAAAGTCACAGAGCAGCTCATGAAGCTGGATGAACAAGGGGTGAGTGGCTTTCAGCAGAGCACATTCTTGCTGCTCGTCTTCTAGGATACAGGCCTTAGTATTTCTTTTTTGGTAGAGAAAACTGATACCACTTATTAATAAGGATTTTAATTTTCTGTTTTCTTAATTCCTGGAACATTGCTCCTCCAATGAAATTCTCAGTGCCAGAACTGAAACTATGTTCTTAAACTATGTTCATCTCTCTTGATACTCTTCTATACATGTAGTAGATTTTTCAAATATCTGGGAGTAAGTTGTAGCAATAATAATAGTAACAATAAGCATAATGATGTTATTACATTATAATAATTAGTACAGTAATAATAGGGGCTAACACTAATGAGTATATTCATCAGGCTATGTTCTAAGTACCTTAAATGTTATCCCATATAATCTCCCAACCTCAAGAGTATGTGCTGTTATTACCCATTTCAAAGATTAGAAATCTGGGGCACAAAGAGATTATATAATAAATCAAATTTCTCAGAGTTAATAAGTTGTGGAGCCAGGGATCAGTCATCTGCCTCGGAGCCTAAGTTGTTAGTCGCTCTGTACCACCATTCTTAAAAACTTAGACTTTAAAACCATTAGTAACACCAAAACTAAATTTTAGCCAAGATTTATAAACATAAAATTTTAGAATTTGGGGCCCAATAAATATCACAGACTTAAAATGCTTATGATTCACTTCCTTAATACTTCGCATTCCAAAATGTAGAGGTCCTTTTGAGGCTAATGCATGATAGGATAATCCATATAAAGGTTGCCTAAAGGAAGAAGAGTTAACATCTGAAACTGTCTCTAACCAGAGAATGTTATCCACATTCTGCTTGGAGTAATTTGAACATATGTGCTAATTTTGTAGATGTTGCACTTGCGTAATCTTACTTTAACTTTTAGCACTTCAGCCATATTGCATCCTATCAATGGGTAAAAGTAGTTTTACCATTGCATTTTAAAAATCCCTCAAAAAGTGAAAGTGGTCTAGGTAATGTCATTTTCTGAAAACTTTTGATGGTGTTTCCTTAATTTTATAAATTCCAAGTTTATTAAAACAAATATAAATTCAAAAAAATAAGTTTTGAGATATATTTATTATTTTAATCAAACAATAAGAATATAAAATGAACCAATAGTTGGATTTAACTTTTCTAATCCGTGCTTTTTCTATCCATTTTGCTTTTCATAATGTGCCAACTGTCTATTCAACATGTGTATTTAAAGAATGCTGAGAGTATCCATGTGTATAACATGTAAATTGAAGCACTTTGTGTGTTTCAGAAAATAACTAATGCATAAACTTACTACTTTGAAGGCTGTTTTCCAGTAAATATTCTGGGCATTTATTCTAAAAAAGAAGGAGCAGAAAAATGATGATTAGGTTCAACTTTATTGATTCAGTCATGTCAGTGACTATGCTTATTAAAGAGAATAAATAAACCCTTAGGCATTGATAATATAATCATATACTTAACATCCTAAATTTATATTAGGACAGAATATTTTATATAAAGAAGGTGTTTATTATCATTTCCCCTTATTTTAAACATATCAAATAAAATACTCCAATTATAGATATTTCACAGATTGCTGGCACATTTTTGTCCTCTGTTAATGATTGCAAAATGTTGGACTGCAGATGGTGCTATGTTGTGGTGAACATTTCATGGTTCCTTCACACAAGGAAGATAAGAGTCCTATAATGAATTCACCCAGAGTTAAATTTATTTAATTCATAAATTGGCCATTATTTTGTAATTATGGTTCTCCTATCTTGGAGATGTTGAAATAACCTTCTCTTCACAAATTATTAATGGTAATATATGATAGTTATTTTGTTTAATTAAAAATTAAAATTTGGCAGTAATTTTCTCTGATTTTATTTTGGAAAGAAGTGCCTTACATACATTATCTCATTGAATAGGGTTTTAGTATTAGGCAGCTTTTCCTCAGCAGTGGAATGTAAAAGTTTAAAGCATGCTGTCCTATGTGAGCAGCTCTCTATCTAGACCAAAGGGCACACTACCACTTGGCTTCTCTCCTGTCTTCTCTGTTTCCATTCATAGCATTCAAAGCCAGGATTGTGCTGGTATATAGCAGATGACAGGCATACTTCAGCACAGCAGTCAGTTTTTTTTTTTCCATAGGAAATCTCATAAATCTCATTAATGCCTTGGAACCTTTTGTAGAAACTGATTATTTTGATGCCTTTAGAAATGCAGATTTTAAAAAGAAATGCATGTACTGTAGGGGATACGCATATGAATCATTGCAAAGCATTTTTATTTTCCATCTGTGTCATCATTTTTAAAAATTTTAAGTTTTATATAGCCTCGATTTAAAGTGATTCATAGTGTGATACCAGGAAACCAGACTCACCAAAAGGAATTTTTAAGTCTCCTTTTAAATTTTTTAAAATGATTTCTATTCTCATTAAATGGCTTATAAAATTATGCTTAGAAAAAGAAAACACAATTTGTTTGCTATATTGTGCATTTTGCCTTTCAAATCCTTGGTGCTTTATTTCTTTCTTTTATCAGTATGAAAACGTAAAATGAACAGAAGAAAAACATTAAAATTTTATTTGTAAAGTATACAAGAAAGCATTGCACAAAGATCTAATAATTTGTTTCTTATTTGACTTGACAATGATATGCATGTGGGATTGGAAGTAGGCATTTCCTTGAATTCCAAAGAAATTCATTTTAGAAAATAAATACATCCTTTGTGGTTTATCCCGGCATTCACATTCTCCTTCTTTATACCTTTGTGGGCCTTTGTTGTTATTGATGTCTGTTTCTACTGTTATGTAAAATGACAGAAAAGATAAAACTAACTTGACAGTGTTTTCAAACTGGCTAGAATTGAGAACACTTGGAGCCTCAGAAAATTTGAATGAACTTTGGATTTTGTTCACACATCATGTCCTTATATCTTTATTTATTAGACAACTGAGAACATATATCATGATAGAAACAGATTACATGGATATGTGTTTCATTGTTACTCTGTTTCAATCACTTTACTGGCATCATCTGATTCAACCTTCATAGCAACCCTGAGTTGTCCCTTCCAGTTAGTTACTGGCCTGTTTTACACTTGAGGGGTTTGTGGCTTACAGCGGTTCTAAGGCCCATTTACTTTCCTCTCATCTTTAGTGATCTTGAACACTGGATACAAATTCACGTAATACTGCCTTTCATTTTTAAGATTTGAAAATTTTCCTTTACCTTTCCATTTCTTTAATTATTTTGATCCTTAAAACTATATTGTGAAGTATTAAGGGAGTCCACTACTCTATTCTACTTTGTTTTGTTGTCGTCGTTATTGTTTTGTATGCATTATAGGGAATTGAAACCCAGAGTGCTCTACCACTGAGCTACATCTCCAGAACTTTTTCTCTTTTATTTTTGAGATAGAGTCTTGCAGAGTTGTCCAGGCGGGTATTTGCAATCCTCCTGCTTCAGCCCTGTGAGTTGCTTGGGATTACATGCATGTGCCACCACCCCCAGCTTCAACTTTTTAAATCATATGACCAGTTTCATTATTTTTAAATTTGACATATCTTAACCATTTTTCTTTAGTAGTTATTTTTAAAACACCTATATCTCATCTACTCTGCAAAGGGAATTATCACACCTACCTGTATTTTAAGGAATTCACACATGTATAATACTTAATACCACGCTGGACACATAAGTAGACATTCAGAAATGTTAGTTTTTGTTGATAATTATAAAATAATAGCTTGTTAGTCACCCTTTACATGCATGAGCTCTTTTAATCTTAATAAACTTCCTATGAGAGAACATCTGTTATAGGTAACATATTTTGCTTTTACAAGTAAGTGTGACCATTTCAAATCCAGTAAGTGCCTTTTAAGTACCACTCCTGGCAGATTGTTAAATACAATAGAGAATAAATAGTCTAGTAAGACACAGACCTTATACATGAAGGAGGCAAGGTCATAAATTACTGTAATGGATGTCAGGGTTAATATAAGAGAACTGCAAACAGAGAGTAATGGAGGTACAAGCCAACAGGGGCAAGTCAGAATGAGATGCATCTTAAAGGGGAAGAAAATTTCATCAGGCCGAAGAATAAACAGTAGGTCACTCCAGACTCAAAACAGTGAGAACGAAGTACAGAGGGACAAGAGCAGAGTGCTCTTATGGGGTGGGTAGCAGTCTAGTTGAACAGGAATGTGAGGCACATGCAGGAGAGCAATAGAATAGGGAATTTTGATTGAGCAGTGACTTAAGTCAGATACTGTGTGAAGCAGTTTGCATGAATTATTTTAATTATTCCTTAGAATCCTTTAATGTAGGTGCTATTATTTCTGTTTTGCATACAAGTGCACTGAGGCACAAAGAGGCTGATCACAGTTAGGATCTGTGGAGGCTAGTCTTGAGTCCAGGCATACGGACTCCAGAGCTCATGTTATCAACCAATATGCCACACAGCTTATCCTCCTTTCCCTCCCTATGCACGGGGAAGAAACTGGAACAATGGCTCCGAATCTAATTGCCATAGGCTTCAATGCCTAGTATTAAGTATAACATGTTAAGCCCAAATAAAATTGGAGTATGGCAGGCTCATAAATATTTAAAGCACAATTGCCAGTTTGCATTAATGAAATTGGTAGGTCCGTTTTCACTAGGAAATGTCAGGTTTCATGTACAAGGAAGTGATTTTGCCAACAGGAGTATCTTCATTTGGTTCCTAGGTGTTTATTAAAAATGTGCCCAAATGAAAATACTTATTGGGTTCTCAGGTTCTTTTTCATTGGTTGTTCAAAACATTACAAAGCTCTTGACATATCGTATTCTCATTGTTATACAAAATTACATATAAGAGGTTGTGAGGGGAAAGGGTTCTCAGTTTTTTAAAGTTACTCTTTAAGTTATCGAATTTAGAGTAGAAGGAAAGTAATATTTATTTTATGTCTGCAATTTATATCAAGAAGGGATGAAAGGAAAAAGCAATATTTATTCCATAATAAATAATACTGATCTTTTTTAATTTTTTTTAAATTTTTATTGTTGGTTGTTCAAAATATTACATAGTTCTTGATATATCATATTTCACACTTTGATTCAAGTGGGTTATAAACTCGCATTTTTACCCCGTATACAGATTGCAGAATCACATTGAGTACTGATCTTTTGATTAAGGACATGAATGAAATTCTCTGCTGACTTAAACCCTATTCATTGCCACGTTGTAGTGTTTTATTGTGAAGATAAATGAGTTTGACCAGCCATTTTCTTTGTTGATTTCCAGCAGCTATTTTGAAAAGTGACCCAAAGGGAAACATTCTTTCCAAAACCAATTTTCTGTGAATGACACTTTAGCAGAACAATTGTCATTCCTAGAGTTTAAATCTTTTATATAGTGTTTAAAAGTCAGGTGGCTACCAAATTGTACCTGTCAGCCACCAGGTCAGGAAATGGAGATAGGGGCAGCCACAGCTTTGTCCTGTCTGTTTGCAAGGAGTGGTTACCCTGTGCTGGCCTATCCCAGTTCTTTTGACCAACCAAGGCTGAATTGGATGACAGGATGGCTGTATCTCTCCAATGAGAAGACCCTGTGATTGGCTGACTGATAGCATTGGCATTTGGGGGACATGGTTGTGGTAGGACTGCAGTTTGCAGTGATGGAGTACAGCAAGATGAAGAGGCACTTACAGTGAGGATTCTTTGGTTCATAGAATACAGAAAATACAAATATTACACAATAACAACAAACCTTTCAATCTTCTTTATTGTGAATTATTAATTATATTTTAAAATCAGCTTTAAAATAAAAAGTTAAAGTAGTTTCTTCCTCTAGGCTTTGAGTGGGTAATAAAAGTTTGAAAATAGACGTAATAAGACCATTAATTTAATGTTGAAGGGTCTCATTTCCATTCTCTTTCTATTGCTCTTCTCTCCACTCCTTCATAGTTACCACTTTTATGATTTCTTGTATACAGTGTTTCAGTATTTCTGTATTCAGATACTACCAAATATGCATAGACAGTTTTATTTCTTTATATAAAATGTAAGACACTTCCTTTCTTACTTAGTAAAAGTATCTGGGAGATCTTTCCATGACAGTACATAGAAAGGTTTCCTGTTATTTTTGCTTCTGCACAGTATTCCATTGTATTGCTGTAGCATAGTTTCCCTATCAATGGTCATTTGGGTTGATTCCAACCTTTTTTCTGTTACAAACAGTGCTACAATTAAGAATCTTTTCCTATATAATTGAAATTTGTTTTTTATAAATACCCCATACATTTTTTTTTATTTTGTGAGAAATTTTACACAACACATTGTTAGATAAAATTATTAGCATGTGTAGACTGTTTCATTCATATTATGCCAAAGATAAAAATAGGTTAGGATATATCTATAAGTGTATATAAATAATTTTGAAACTATGTATCAAATACTTTTAAAAAACTTTCCTACCCAGTATCCAAATGTTATTTTTGTTAGTAATTTCCAATATGGATACAATTTTAAACTAGCATTTTTTTCCTATCAATAATTGATTTTTTTTCCCAGTCTCTATCATTCTTTCTGGAGGACAATATAGAGACTTATCTTCAGGAAGTAGTTAAGAGAGTTATGTTTATGAAAACCAAATCAAAATGAGTGCTTTTCAATATGAATATTGATGGTTTAAAACAAATGGCCAAAGTCTTCCATCAGTGGCAGAGTAGCTTAATGAAGACCAACTACCCACTGAGAATGACAAGAAAGACTGGACAAAATATTTTCTTAAACTAAGTTGAGACTTTGGCCTCTGGAAATAATGAAATGTATTTTCCCCCTGTTTTTCCTACTAAATACAGCCAATAATGCTGGATATTAGATATAAATAAAACATGAAAAGAGTTTGAAAGGTAGATAGAAGAAGGCAGACTGGCTAAGGACCTTGGGATCTGGGGAATTGCACAGTGGTAAGATCTCTGGGTTTTCTGTTTTGCTTATATATCCCAGTTTGTGAGCTGAAAGAAGCCAGCAGCCTAGAAATCCCAATAAATACAGGCAAAAGAAGCCCCTTCACCCCCAAAGCCTATTCCCTTTAGTCAAACAACAACAACAAAAAAAAACAATAACAACAACAAAAAAAAAGCCATAGAAAGGCAGAAAACTTGTAAACAATCTCTCTACTCCTACTAAATACCACAAAAACAAGGAATGGCTACAGCCTTCTCCCTTCTCTGAACTCTCCTGAGGCATTGCTAGAGAAGCCTAAGTGGGGAGCTGGAATTTGCCTCTCTGTGGAGTGGTAATGAGAAGCACCTGCTCCCCCATGATGGTGCCAGAGGAGACCTAGTGGGGAGTCAGGACCTAGTGGGGAGTCAGCAAGTATGAGATGTATTCAAGTCCTCACTGCAGTGGCACTGAAAACCACACAGAGTAGTAAGGCTCACCCCTGCACTTCCAGAAGGGTACTTTCAGTGGAGAACTCATAGGGAGCTGGAACTTCCACTCCTGCCCTTTCCCTCTCATGCCAGTGGGACCGACTTTTAACCTCACCTAGCTATATCCTTTTCTCCCTACCAGAGTGGTAATAAAGGAGTCCTGCTAACAAAAAAGATTTAAATAAGATCCCAATCTCATAACATCTTATCCAATATATATAGATTTGAATTGAAAATCACTAGTCATACCATGAATTGGAAAGAGTTAATACATGCCAACACCAAGACAACACAGATGTTAGAATTATCTAACAGTGCTTTTTATAGCCATCATTAAAATGCTTAAAAAGCAATTAAAAGCATGATTTTAAAAAATTTAAAAAAAAAATCTTAGCAAAGAAATAGAAGATATTAAGCCAGGCATGGTGGTGCATGCCTGTAATCCCAGAGGCTCAAATGACCATTGATAGGGAAACTATGCTACCGCAATCAATAGAATACTATGCAGAAGTAAAAATAACAGGAAACTTTTCTATATACTGGCATGGTAAGATCTCCCAGATACTTTTACTAAGTAAGAAAGGAAGATTACAAGTTTAAAGACAGTGTCAGCAATTTAGCAAGGCCTTAAGCAACTTAGTGAAACCCTGCATCAAAATAAAGCGTTAAAAAAAGGAGAAGGTGCTGGGAATGTGGCTCGGTGGTTAAGTGCCCCTGAGTTTAATCCTAGTACCAAAAAAGAAAAGAGAAGAAATAGAAGATATCAGTAAGAAACAAACGGAAATGCTAGAACTGAAAATTACAGCAACAAAAACAAAAAGCTCAATAGGTACAGCAAGATGGGATAGATGGAGAAAAGAGTCTGTGAACTTAAATACGGAGCAGTAGAAACCATTTAGTTTGAATAACAAAGAGTTAGATGTAAAATAAAAATGGAGCCTCAGGATTTGTGCTACTGCAATATAATATTTAATAATTATATTGTCGGAGCTTGGAAGACAATGAGAAAGAAGGCGGCAGGCTTTGAAAGAGTATTCAAAGAAGTAACAGCTAAAATCCTCCCCAATTTGGTATAAAACCTAAATCTTTAGATTTAAGAAGCTAAACAAGATAAATTCAAAGAAGTCCACAGCAAAATATATCATGGTTGGTTAATTTGACACACATTTGTTGAGAACATGTTATGTGCTAGGTATTGGATTTATAAAGATGAACAAAGTATTGCCTCTGCTCTTTAGAAACTCGATGTCTAATCTGGGAAAAATAAATGAGCAACAATCTGAGAATATGTAAAATTTACTAAGGACACATAGAAATATAATTAATATTGCAGGGAGGTTGAATAATCTAAACACAATTAGGAGAAAAACCTCTAGTGTTGTTCTGCAGCACAGTGATTGTAGTTTATAATAATATATTACATCTTTTATGAAGTTCTAGAAGAAGAGTGTGAAGGCTCCAAACATAAGGAAATGATAAGTAGATGGAGACACTAGTTACCCTGACTTGATTGGTGCACACTGTGCGCATGTGTTAAACTGTCGCACTGTATCCAATTAGTATGTACAATTAACTCATACTAATTAACATAGAAACTAGAAACTTCCAATTAAAAAAAAAAATAAAACCAAAATATATCATGGTCAAATTTCGGAACACTAAAGACAAAGTCTTGAAAGAAGCAAAATAGAAATGACACCTTATTATAGGGGAAGAACAATTTTGAATAAGAGATTTTTTTATCAGAAACTACAGAGGACAGAAGGAAATGGCATGGCATTTCTTAAATGCTGAAAGAAAAGAACTGTCAACCAAGAATTTTATGTTCAGCGAAAATATCCCTCAGGAATAAAGAGCAAATCAAGATGTTGTCAGTGAAGGAAAACAAGAGAATTTATAACCAGCAGACCTACCCTAAAAATACAGATAGATGAAGAGATTTTAAAGTTTTAGATAGGAGGAAAAAATAATAGAGTAAATATATGCATTATTACTTTTGTTATTGAGTTCCCTGCATTATTTTGGCATTTGAAGCAAAAGCTATACCAATGTTGAAGGTATGTATCAATGTGCATACAGAAATTCAGACAATTATTTTATATATGGTAAGAGACAAAAAGCCTAAAAGGAGGTAAAGTTTGTATATTTGGTAAAATTGATACCTATAAACACTATTGGTAAATCAAAATAGAATTCTAAAACATAGTTAATCTTCAAAGACAGGATAAAGAAAATAAACAACAAGTGAAATGGCAGACTTAATTAAGTTCTAACACATCAATTATTTCTTTAAATGTAAATGTTCTAAATATACCAATTAAAGGAAAGATTTACAGAATGAATTTAAAGTGAAACATTATCCAGTTATGTGAACTTTAGGCTACTTGACTAAACTCAGTTGAAACATAAAAGATTGCATTTATATATTATACAAATGCTAATCGAAAGAAAGCCTTAATGGCTGTTAAATTAGATAAAATAGAATTCAGACCAAAGAAAATTACCAGGGACAGGAAAGAAAAATGTATCATAGTGAAAGGGCATTCTACCAAAAAAACAGCAATCCTAGATGTTTGTGACCCAATAAAACAGCTGTAAAACATATGAGCTAAAAGCTGATAAAACTAAAAAGAGATCCATAATTACATTGGTTTTACCAATCTTCTTTGTACAACTAGATAGAAAATCAGCAAGGATATAGAACTATACAACACTATCAACTAGTAGGATCTAATCAACACAAAACATTCCTCACAAAAGCAGAACATTCTTTTCAAGCAACATGGAGCATATGTCAAGGTAAACCAGATCCTGGGCTATAAAAGTCAGCAAATTTTTAAAAGGTGAAATCCTAAAAATAGATCATCTCCTTAACAAAGTAGATTCAAACTAGAAATAATAGAAATATAACAGAAATAGCTCCAGAA
Source organism: Ictidomys tridecemlineatus (assembly GCF_052094955.1). Classification (NCBI taxonomy): domain Eukaryota; kingdom Metazoa; phylum Chordata; class Mammalia; order Rodentia; family Sciuridae; genus Ictidomys; species Ictidomys tridecemlineatus. Next base: position 94,454,853 of record NC_135481.1, read on the forward strand.
AAAGCCTTTGGGAATTTAAAATTTTATTAAATGAAAGGAACATGAGAATATATCAAAATTTACAAGATGCATCTAAATTGGCTGAGAATTGAAATTTATAATACTGTATGCTGCTTAAGGAAAGATGAAAAGTCTTGTGACCAATGCAGTGGAGCATTCCTGTAATCCTATGACTCAGGAGACTGAGGCAGGAGGATCACAAGTTCATAGCCAGCCTCGGCAACTTAGCAAGACCCTGGCTTAAAATAAAAAGGAAAAGGTCTGGGGTTGTACTCAAGTGATAGAGCACTTGCCTAGCATGCATGAAGTTCTGCGTGCAATCCATAGGAGTACCAAAAACACTAAGTAATAATAACAAATGAATGAATAAATAAAATGTTTCAAATGAGTAATCCAAGATCATACCTCGTGTAACTGAAAAAGAGAGAGCATGCAAAATAAGTGCAAAGAAGACAGAGGAAGTTATAAAGATAGAAGTCAATCAATTGACTTCAATTGATAACAGAATGATGGTATAAAAAGCTAGCTCTTTAAAAAAAATCAATAAAGTTGAAAATACTCTAGGAAGTCTAACAAAAGAAAAATCTGGAGCTAAAACAACTCTTGCCATAATCAAGAATGAAATGGAATGTCTCTACCAGTGCGGTGAACATCTACAGTGTAATACAGTGGTACTATGTACCTATGTAATTTTGATAACTCAGGTGAAATGGAACAACTCCTTTAAAACACTACCACAACTCATCCCTATAATTTTTGAGAAAATTAAATCAATAATTTTAGAACTCCAGAAGTAATCTACAGAGCCAGATGGTTTCTCTGGAAAATTCTACCTAATATTTAAAGAAAGATCATCACCAGTTCTACAGATTCTTCTAGAAAGTAGATGATGGATACTTCTCAGTTCATTTTATGAAGCCCTGATACCAAAGTTAGAAAAAGTAAGAAAGAAGAAAACTATAGGCCCTGTTCCTCATTAATGTACACTCAAAGTTCCTGGATATTAGCAAATGTAACTCAGTAATTTACATATATAAATTATAGACCCAAACCTAGTTGGGTTTATTCCAAAGATGCAAGGCGGGCTCAGCATTCACAAGTAGGTAAGACTCATTATGACTCACAGTACAAGTATGTAGACTCGCCTTACTAACAGCCTAGAAAAATCACACATTTAACAAATTCAAAGCTATTCATGATTTTTAAGAAAGATTAGAATAGAAAGGAACTTTCTCTTGATAAAGAACATCTACAAAAAATCTATACTTGTATCATACAATGGTAAGACTGAATGTTAAGGAGGGAAGAATGTGTTCTGTCCCCACTCTTATTCAGCATAGTACTGGAAGTTCTCATCACTGTATTCGGGAAAGAAAAGGAACTAATAGACATGTAGATATAGGAAAGGAAAAAATGAAACCATCCCTATTTAAGATCCCTAAGAATCTGTGTAAAAGTGTGTTCAGCTAGCATGTATGATATAGTAGAACCTTACAAAAAGCTAATTATTTTTCTTTCATGAATATGTGAAAACTGATAAAATACAGTATCATTTACAATCTCTTTTTTTTTTAAATGAACAATACTTAGGCATATATCTAAACAAGTATAGGACTTATGTGAAAAAAGTTGTGAAAGACTGATGAAATCAAAGAGGACATTAATAAACGAATAGACACACTATATTCATTTTTCTTTTCACATAAATTTTAGATTATTCTTTTCTGTAATGTAACATGGACACTATTATTCTAAAACTTGTATGAAAAGGCAGAGAAACTAAAACAATTTTAAGAAATAAGAGAAATTGTTCTACCTTGTTTGACGATATAGCTAGAGTAATCACTGTTATTGTTGAAGGATAATAAACACATGGGTCTGTGGAAAAGAATAGAAAACCAGAAATAGCCCCACACAGACAAAGCCAGCTGATTTTTGGCAATGGTACCAAAGCAGAGAAGGAAGGATAGGCTTTCCAGACAGCACTGGGACAACTGAACATTCATAAAATAATAATAACCCTTGACTTTAATGTGCCATACCTTATACAGAAATTAATTCAGATGGATCATAGATGGAGTGTGAAACTAAAACATTTCTGATAAAATCTTTAGAGAAATCTTTGGAACCTTGGGCTTAGTGAAGAATTCATAGACATGACACCAAAAGCCTGATTCCAAAAAGTAAAGAATTGAGAAGTTGGAGTTCTTCAAAATTAAAAATATCCTACAGTTCTTTTTCCCTTGGGTGTTTGCTGATAAGCAAGAGTCATGGGGTAAAGTCCAGCATAAATACCAGGTAAAACGTTAGGAGGCAGAGGAGAGGTTTTAGTGGCCTCAGAGTCTGCAGATGTATATATGGAATTCAAGACTCACCAGAGAATTCAAATCTTCACAATAATCAAACCAATTCCAGAACTGGAAATATAAGTAACCAAAAGTTAAACCATCTGAAAGAAGAATGAGTTCTACGTACTCATCTAAAACTAGATGAGTTTAAGAACACAGTAGACGGAATATAGGAAAAATAGATGAAGACAAGTTTTCAGAAAAAAAATTTTAACTACAGAATAAAGACAACCAAGCACAGAAAATGTAGGAAAGTGAGTAAAAAGCGTGTGAGTCACAGTAAAATACATATATGCAATTGGATTTCCAGGAGAGGAGACATAGGTGCAGTGTTTGGGAACAGAAGCAATGTTTGAAGAAATACTTGTAGAGAAATTCCTAAAACTAATAAAAGTCATGCCTTGAGACACAACCAAGAAGTTCTGTCTACACTGACCAAGATAATAGAAGAAATACAGAGGTAGGCCTATTATAATAAAAACTGCTGAAAACAAAAGAAAAAGAGAAAAATCTTCAAAATAGCCAGATGCAAAAATGCCTTCACAATAAGAGACAATTGGTTGTTAAAATTAACCATTTGCTGGGTTAAGTAGCATAAAGGAAAGACGGAAGCCAGAAGACATTTGTAGAGTGCTGAAAGAGTATGACTCCCAATAAAATATTCTTCAAAAATGTAGACAACTGGGCTGGGGTTGTGGCTCAGTGGTAGAGCACTTGCCTAGCGTGTGTGAGGAGCTGGGTTCGATCCTCAGCACCACATAAAAAAATAAAATAACATTGACAACTAAAATACACACACACACATACACACACATACACAAATGTAGAAAACCAAATTATATTGTGTGCATGTACTAATATGTAACAACAAAGCCTACCATTATGTACAACTGAAATGCACCAATATAAAAAATGTGAAGCATAATAAAATGCAGGCAAAAGTAATTTATAGTGAAACAAGATTCCTTGAACAAGATTCCCTGAGGCTGTTGGGTGATACAGGGATGTGTGGCGGCGAAGGGGAGCTAGGAGCTGTTAGGGTCATGATGGGAATGTTAGGAATTTGATCGTGGTGGTAGTTTGTCAGAACTCATTAAATTGTGTGTCTCAAACATGCAGTTTACTGATCAGAAACTGTAAACCAATAAAGTTTATGTGTAAACACAAGGAAGATGTATGCTTCTGGCCACAGTTAAGTAAGGGACTAGATTTATTCTCCCATCTGAAACAGCTTTAAAAACTAGACAAAACAATGAAACAGTGGTTTTTAATGACATCAGACATGAGGCAGCAAAGGACAGTGAGACCTGGAAGTTGGGCAACAATTGAGGCAAACTCTCAGATTTCTCCAGCTTTCTCTCTGAAGCATTTCAAAGCTACAGCTTGGGAAGTACACCCAGCTGAAAGCCAAGGGCCTCCATGAGTTGAGACTAAAATGGGACTCTAGGGAGGCCAGAAGGCCACAGTTTGTAGAGCAGAGTATCAGGAAAACGAGAGCTGCACAGTCTCCCTCAACCAGACTGTAAAACCTCATCATTCACATGGCATTGGGTTGAGTCTCATAATGCTTTTGCCTCAATAGTGGGGCAAAATTTTCATTAAAATAAATCCTGCCCAAGTACAACCAAATAGAATTTAAAAGCAAGAATGTAAAAGTATCAGACTATTTATAAATAATTCAACTATCTTCCAGAAAAAAAGCCAAAGAACACTTATAGAAAAGGAATTATGTCTGAAATGCTCCCCCACAAAATAGAATACAACAATATTCAACACCCAAAAGAATAATGTCTAACAATCCATTCATTAATTGACCAAAAATTATAAGCAAGAAAATATGATCCATAGTAAGGGAGAATCAAATCAAAACCCACCACAAAAATGACATAGATTTCTTTTTGTATGTTAGGAAGCTGAAAGAAAGATCGAATACATTTAAGTAGAGATCTGGAACACATTTTAAAAAGTTCCAGATCCAAATTATAGATGTGAAAGTACAGAGTCAGAGGAAAAAATAATGTCCTGTTAAGGATTAACAACAATTAGACAATGCAAGAGAACAGATTAGTGAACTGGAAGACATAGCAGTAGAAATAATTCCAAATTAAATAAACAAGTTTAAAGAAGAGCAACCCAAAAAAACCACATGAATGTGGTGAGAACCTTACCTGGCATAACAATACATACGAGTCAGTCCCCAGAGGAGATAGAAAGCACCCAAAAATGAGGAAAGAATGGCTCTAGATTTTTCATAGATGTAAATTGTAACACACATATTCAAGAAGAAGAAACAGAAAACTGCACCAAGATGCATTGCGTGTGTGTGTGTGTGTGTGTGTGTGTGTGTGTGTGTGTGTGTGTGAGAGAGAGAGAGAGAGACAGACAGACAGACAGACATACTGGGGATTGAACCTAGGTCTTGTGTTGCTAGGCAAACATTGTACTCCAGAGATACATTGCCAGCCATTTTCATTTTATTTTGAGACTGGTTCTTGCTAAATTGCTGAGGCTGGCCTCAAACTTGTGACTCTCCTGCATTCCCCTTCTGAGAAGCTAGAATACAGGCATGTACCACAGTACCCAGCTGAGAGTAAATCTTTACTGCAGCCAAAGGGGAAAATTTTGGCAGACTCTGCAAAAAACATATCGGATAACCAATAAACGTGGGTAAAGGCACCTAATTTCCTGTCATTAGAGAATGGCAAAATGAAGTACAATGATAATAGTGCTCAAACTTTTTTTTTAACCATTTTTTCTTGCCCTCAAACTTTTTTAGTCTCAGAATACTTTTACCCCCTTAAAAGTTGTATCAAGGACACCCAGGAACTTTTGTTTATGTTACTTTTCAGTTTGTATTCATTTACTTCATTAAAATTTATGTAGAAATTTTAAATATTGAGTTAATTCTTTTAAAAATAGCAATAATAAGCAATTATGTTAATATAAATAACATTGTTGTGAAGGAAGTCTTTAAAAAGTCAGTGAAAGACTTTTTTGAACATTTTTCAAATCCCTTTAATGTCTGCTTTAATAGAATGCAGTTGGAGTCACATCTGCTTCTGCTGTCTCTCTGTTGCAATCTGTTGTTTTGGTTGGAGTGGACAAAGAAAGTCTGGCCTCACACAGTGCATGCGCTTTGAAAAGGAAGGAGTAGCCAATGGTGCACACCTGTAATCCCAGCTATTTGGAGGAAGCCTAGGCACAGTGGATTATAAATTCAAAGCCAGCCTGGGCAATTTATCAAGACGACCTCCTCAAATGTTTACAAAAATTTTTACAAATGTAGCTTAGCCATAGAGCATTCCTAGGTTCAATCCCCAGTACCAGGGGGGAAAAGAATTTTATGACTTCTCAGGTAATTGTGGATATTTTTCTTTGATACAATATCAAACTCAACAAATGGTAGCTTCTTAAAGATTAATCTGAATTGACCTGAAACCCTAAGTATACTTAAATTAAAAATTCATTGACTTTTATACTTTAGATGAATCTCTTATCCATATATGATAACTCCATGTGTCAGTCATTTGGAAAATATTGATTCTCTTATGCAGATTTTCTAAGTGTTGACTTAGTTTATTATAACAAAAAAAAACCCATTGTTAACATTAACATTGGTCCTATTTAAAAAAATCTTTGAAGTTGGTATGCTCTCAAACTCATAGGTATAAGTTTTTCAGAATCAAAAATTTTGCTGTAAAGTTTGAATTATGTAATCAGCAAGATATCATTAGTTGTTTTCCTTAAAATAACAAGCTCCTTTTTTTAATTTTCAGTACTTCTAGATATACAGTCTAAATAACCACAGTTTGTCAGTTGGTTGTTCTTTCAAATAAAAGGTGTTTTACTTAGTTTTTATTGTTGCTGTAACAGATTTAGTGTTCTAGGAGTGATTCTGAATCCTTATGTTTGCAGCTTGTAGAGACTGCACACAGTTCTCTGCCTTCCCATTCCAGATCTAACAGTGTTATATTCCTCCTACTCTGCCACCATTGTTACATCTCTTGCTGACAATCATCCATCATCTTGTGCCTCCCTGTCCTACTTTTGTCCTACTTTTCAGGACATTTTTGCTATCAAGCCCACTTGAGTAATCCAGGTTACAGTCCCTATCTGCTGATAAGCAATCTTAATTATATCCATAAACGTAGTTCTCCTCTGCCATACTACAAGTACATATTCACAGAATCCAGAGATTAGGATGTAGATACTTTGAGGAAAGGGGGAATCATTCTGTTTCCCACAATCTTCTGTAATTAAAGCAACTAGTTCACCTTGCAGATCATTCAACCAAGTGCTTCTCCTTGGGGTATCTGTCATACTTAAATAGGCAACAAATGCTTCATGTATATTCCTCATATCATCAAGTAGAATATTAACATGTGTGTTTTTAGTGAAAATCATTATTGCTTCATCAAGGATATTCTTACCTGCACTTTCTGGAGGTGATGGTGAGTGCACAGCAGTGAAATAGAATACATGAATGCTGGCATAGTTTGGTGTCACTGGTTTGATTCATTCGAGGTGCCAGCAGTTTGGGTCACCATCATTGCTAACATCAGAGGACCTCTTGATATTACTATAAAGACAGTTTTGACATCCTGGGTCTCCCCCCAAAGAGTCTCAGGGACCCTCAAGAGTTCATGGTCTAGGCTTTGAGAAATGTTGCACAATGAAATACCTGCAGGATGTCACACCTCATAACTTTCTAGATTAATATTAAAGGTTTTGTAAAAAACAGGGTTGTCCTTGTGGTGTGTGTCACATCAATGTCCTTCCTGTGACTGTAACACTGGGGAAGATGGGGTGAAAAATGCAAGACTTCTTGAGAGGTGTCTGAGAGCCTCAATCTGTTTCTACTTGTAAAGATTCAAAGTATTCTTACTGCTAAGAGCTTTGACTTTTGCAGCCATCTTTCCAGGAACCTAGGACTATGTAAGTCAGATTGTGGTATGGGTGGGCTATCCCTTAACCAGAATGTTTGGGTCCAGTGTGTTTCTGATTTTAGTTTTTTAGGTTTTGGAATATGTACAGATACTTTACTGCTTAAGCATCCCTGATCTGAAAATTCAAAAGCTGAAATGTTTTGAGTGTTACAACAAGCCCCAAACATTTCAGATGTTGGAGCATTTCAGATTTTGAATTTTTTGGTTAGGGATGTTCAACCTATCTCTGTTGGTTTGATTCTGTGTTGAAGTGCTTATTTCATGAGAGAGAGCCAGTTTAGTACTGTTACTTCCCATCAGTGTTGGTAGATGTTTACTTAGCGGAGATTCAAAATCTTTATCTCAAAGCCTTTGTCCTGTTTGACTGATGGTCATTCTTTTTTTCACAAACAGAAACATTTGTTTAGTGTCCAATCACTTCTATCAGTGTTCCATATGAGCAGTTTATCTGCAAGCATGGAATTATAACCACTTAATTAAATGACCTAGAAATTATCCAAAGCAAAACTGGATAAACCCAGCCTGTTCCCAGGAAGGTTCTGGTGTCATCATTACTGTCTTGTAAGCATTACATTTAGGTATTGTGTATTCACATACATAAACTCACACGGACACATCTGTTTTTCTCAAAGAAAAAAAGACCATTTTATATAACCTCATATGCAAGCCTCAGTTCTCACTCCATTGTCATTTGCTCCTTTTCTTGGAATGTTTCTTGTTGTTTTCATGTAATTCCTCCTTCAGAATTTCTCATATTCTTGCAGGGAATATGCTTACTAACTAAGGATTCAAGAGCCTGAGTTCAGAGACTGCCACCTACATTCGATTTTATTGGAGTAGAAATCAAGGATACAGTCAGATTGTCACTTTAGGAGGATAGAGCAGGCGACATTTGGCACAGTTTCAAACTGGAGGAAATTTGACATTCTGGTGAATTTCTTAATCCCCTTAAAGGAACATTCCTTTCAAGCCAGCAAAACCAGTTTTTTCTTCTGTCTGTAGGAGCTCACCAGGGTACGAGAAATCAGTGAAAAGAAGGGCACATTGTCCTATTGCCCTTGAAGTCAGCTTGTCAGTGCTTTGGGGGAGGTTTCCTTACTTATCTTCTTTCCACACTAAACTCATTTTTTAATAGATAAGTGAATCCTTTTGAATGTTTCACAGTGAAATCTTAGGCCTTTATCTAAAAGTTTAAAAAAGGCATCCACAAATGCAGTGTCACTATAATTTTTTCATTGAACAGAATGACTTATATTGTTTGTAAAGGCAGATCTGGAAGGCCCAGCCACACAACATAGTACTCCCCCCCACCCCCGGACCCCATTGCTTTATTTCATGATGGTTTTTTTCTGCAGAAAGAAAGTCAGGCACTGCTCAGTCCTAGGACCTGGCTGTGTTAAGGACTCCTTTGTAATAGACATACAGCTGCTGGGGATAGTTGTGCATGCCTGTAATTCCAGCAGCTCTGGAGGCTGAGGCAGGAGGATCATGAGTTCAAAGCCAGACTCAGCAACTAAAATGAGGCTCTAAGCAACATAGTGATACTATATCTCCAACCGTTAAAAAAGCACTGGGGATGTGGCTCAGTGGTTAAGCACCCTTGGGTTCAATCCCTCATACCAAAAAAAAAAAAAAAACCCTATCACCCACTCTATTTGGCAGTCCCTAAATGGGAACTCAAGTTATTTCAAAGTCAAGAAAGGTCCTAGGTTCAGAGTTGCCCTCCTAACATTAGCCACACTCATTTAACCACTGAGGAAGGGGTTAAATGTCAGTGTAGCAAGTTTAACCTTGATCTTTGTTTTTGGTACCACTCTTAGAAAAAAAATGCTTGTGTTCCTGTTAATAATTTAAATGTAGTAGCAATAATACCAATTTGTATGTTCATTTAAAAATATTCAATATCAGTCTATCCAGCTATTTGCAAGTTTCAAACTTGGAATATTACCTTCCACCCACAGGAGTAGGTAGAGTTAAGCAGAATCAGTTCTATGCAATTATAGAACTCCCAAAGAGCCCTCGTGCCTATGGGTCACGTGAAGGCTGTTGAGCTTCTTTGTCAGCAGTGCAGGGGTACTGAGGAAGGGGAGAAAGCAAGCAAAGGTTTATTCCCTAGACTGTCATGAACCATTTGGTTGAGAAAGTAAAAAATGATAGTTCAGTTCCATATTCTCTCAGTGTACAATGGCAGGGGCTGGGTCTGTTTCAGAATTCAGAAATTTTCAGATTTTAGAAGAATAACAAAAGGCATGCACCAATATATTAATATTCCTGGTAGGATCTGGGACAGTACCCCACAATCAAGCATATGAATATTTATATAATGGGAAATATGAATATTCATACAAAGAAGAATAAATTAAAAGTATTGATGTCAGCCCCCATATCAAATTTTGCTGCTAAGTGTGTTTGCTTAAATTTGGCTTTTACCTTTTGGTTTCAGAATTGCAAATAAGAGGCCGTAGACCAATTTTTGTACAGTGTTAGAAATGGGGCAAGTCAGGTCTAGTTAAGTCCTAGTGATATTTAATGAAACGATATCCATAAACTATAGTTTCTAATCTTGTGTCCCTCCTTCCTGAGCTCTTTCCTTTCTCTTCCATTCTCTGACCTTTACTTTGCTTATCTATCAGATGCATAAGATCTGCATTGTGGACTGTTGTGAGGATAGGAAGATCATTATGTCTGATACTGTACATGGTGTTTGGCATATAGGAGGTATTCAATGAACACTAGTTTGTGAAAATTTCACCTTGCCAGGCAGAGTGCCAGGTAATCCCAGCTATGCAGAAGACTGAGGCAGGATTGCTTGAGTTCAGATGTTTGGGGCTAACCTGAACAATACAGTAAAGCCCTGTCTCTTAAAAAAATGTTTTTTAAATTTCACCTCTTCCATTCTCCCTTTGCATTTATTAGATTAAAAATTTATTAAAGAAGTGGCTTCAGTGCCATTCTGGAAATAAGATTAAGGGCTAAAAATTGTCCTGATGCCACTAGAGAATTAAAAGTCTAAATTTCTTTATTGCAGACTAATTTCTTGTTAAATGTCCAGTTTCTCCTAAAATTTTGTTTGTAGATTGACTAAACTTTTTTTTTTTTTTTGATATGGATATTACTGGCAATTGAACCTAGGACCTCAAGCATGCTAGGCAAGTGAGCTATACCTCAGCCCTTTTTAAAAGTTTCTTTTGATGGACTGGGGATATAGCGTAGTTGGTAGAGTGCTTGCCTTGCATTCACAAAGCCCTGGATTCAATCCCCAGTACCACCAAAAAAAAAAAAATCCAAGTTTCTTTTAAGACATGGTCAGGGTCTCACCAAGTTGCTAATGCTGGCCTCCAATTTGTGATTCTCCTGCTTCAGCCTCCTAAGTAGCTTGGATTACAGGTATGTGGCACCATGCCCAACATAACTAGACTTTTCATTGATGAATAATTATTTTGATTAGTGTTGCATCATATTTAAATCCATCAAGTGCTTCATTTTAATTGTATTTGAATGTTTGCCAACAGTTGATTTGCATTATGAAGCCCCTTTTTAAGTTTCGCTCCAGATACTCAACTTTTAGAAAAATATTTGGAAAAGAAGTTTCCCTAAGTACATTGTTGATAATGGTAGTGTTCAGACAGTTATAACCAAGGTTTATAATTTAATATATTGGACAAGTGGTCTTGAGTGACAAATCTTTAATTTTACAAAAACAAATAAAAAACAAGGGTATTAGTGGACTTTTAAGTGCAAAACAATGTATATATATTTTAAATACATATATATATAAAATAAATATATATATTAAAGTGTTTTATTAAGTGGATCTCTGTTTTTAAATTCATAAAGGCTTCACTTTTTAAAAGGGAATAATCATTATAAAAGAATTGCCCTTTGTCGTCAAACCATTTTGTAAAGCCTCATTTTGTATTTTATAATCTGTGAAAAGAAATACTCTCAAATACCAACATCTGGTCTAATGATTTGTAATCCTGAATGCAGGACATTTGAATTTATTTTTCTGACCTTTTTCTCTTAATTCATGAGGATTATAAGTATTTGTTCCACTTCCACTATAGTTTTGGATCAGAAACAGAAGAATTAAAACAGAAGGATTTCAAGAGAAGAGAGATGTTGGCTATTTGCTGGGCTTATACCCCCAGGACTTTTAGCATTTAAGTGGGACACCACATACCTGCCTACATCCCTATGCATTGTGTTGCTGTCTCCACAGCTGAACTATCAGCAGAAAGTGGGCATCATGTACTGCAAAGCAGGACAGAGCACGGAAGAGGAGATGTACAACAATGAGGCAGCTGGCCCAGCCTTTGAGGAATTCCTTCAGCTGTTGGGAGAACGAGTTCGGCTAAAAGGATTTGAGAAGTACCGAGCACAGCTTGACACCAAAAGTAAGAAATATTTTTCACCTCCCACTATGCTTGTTTTCCCCCTACTGTGCTGATGTGCATCTGCCAAACTACCCATAAAACAACTTTGCCATCTATTGCAGAAAATTACTTGTGATGGGGGAGAGAAAGTTAGAGAGGTAGAATGTAGCACCAGAGCAATTGAAGAACATAACCAAAATAGTCAGGATTGAGGCTGGGATATAGCTCAGTTGGTAAAGTGCTTGCCTACCATGCACAAAGCCCTGGGTTCATTCTCTAGCATCGCGCGCGCGCGCACACACACACACACATACACACACACACAGCCAGGATTGGACTACAAGAAAATAATGTCATCAGAGGTATGGAGGGAATAAAGCAGCAGACACAGATCACACAGAATCACTCCAGGATAACACTGCACAAGTTTTATTACATGTAGCTGAATATTGGGTGATTAAAAACCATAAGAGCTCACAGCCATCTGATTGCAAGCCCTAGAATTTTTTACTTCATTAATTTGTTTTCATAATTCTCATGCTTATCCATGTAGTCTTTGTTTATTCTACTTGCTTATTTTTGTATTCTTTGAATACCTAGATGGATTTTTGTTGTTTATTATTATTGTCCATGGTCTATCTTAACTCAAAGGAAAAAAGTTTTTTAGCTTTGGTATTAGTCTGGCTCATAAAGTGTGTTGATAAAAGCACAATAATGAAGTGTCTGTTTAATTACAGTGCATGAACCCATAGTGTTGTCCACTCCCATTCTCCTAGTGTCAATAAAATAGTTTTAGTTCTCAAATATCTATTTTGGTAAGGATATGTTGGCTTCTGCTGCATGTCTACATGGAGGCAGTTTAAATTTTATCTGTAAATTCATCCATAGACACCTGTGACCTGTTTTTCTTTGAGAAGGTCTTTGGATTAGCACTTCTGTATTACAGTCTATAGTAATCTCTCTTATTTTCGGTACAGGAAATTAAATAAGGAGTTGAGTCACGAAAACAGAAAAGCATTCATAAACTCCACTGCAGGAAGAATTTCCTGTTGCCATGGTTTTGCTGTTGCCAACTTGGAAACGACATGCAAGAGAGACTATTAAAACCCACAAATAGCCTAGCCTCTTAAATAATTTTAATGTTCTATACTGTGCTTTCAACTGCATAAAAAGTTAAATCTCTGTTAGCCTTTTTATCCAAAATATTCTGGTATTCACCCCGTTGTCTTAATTTGTTATGTTATATAAATCATCATCATCAAAAAGAACTATTGAAAGCATCTGAGAATAAAAAATGTATGAGTATCCTGGTTCTGCAAATGAGTAGTCAAATTGGGAGCTGATAAGAATGTGTTGAAAAGAATATATTATTTGTATACTTATACCTTCCCAACCACCTCTTCATGATGAAGGTAATGTGAGAGATGTATGACTGAAATATAGTTAAGCAGTCTGGCTTCTGATAAGGCAATGCAATAAGTAAAATAGGCACTTTGTGCAAATTTTGCCTTAATATCCCAGTAGCTTTGAAGGCTAGAAAGAGATGAATCTCGACTGGCAAACTGCCTCTAACTCTACAGTTTTAGAATTATGTAAATGCACTCTACCAGGAAGTGTTTCCTTTTCTCCCCTTTCAGAGTGTGTATTAGTGTACTTTTCTTCTTAGCAAAATACCTGAGGCTGGATAATTTGTAAAGATATGAGATTTATTTAGCTAACAGTTCTGGAGCTCACAGTTAGCATTGGGCCCGCTTCTGCCTGGCTCAGTGAAGGCCTCAATGGTGTGGTGAAAGCACATGTGGAAGAGGCCACATGTTAAGAAAGGAAGGCAGGGCTGGGGATGTGGCTCAAGTGGTAGCGCGCTCACCTGGCATGCGTGCGGCCCGGGTTCGATCCTCAGCACCACATACCAACAAAAGATGTTGTGTCCGCCGAGAACTAAAAAATAAATATTAAAAATTCTCTCTCTCTCCTCTCTCACCTCTCACTCTCTCTTTAAAAAAAAAAAAAAGAAAAAGAAAAAAAGAAAGAAAGGAAGGCAGAGAGCTGGGAAGGGTCAGTCTTGCTCCTTTTATAACAACCCATTTTTATGGAAACTCACCCTGCAAGACCAGCGCTAATCCCTTCCAAGAATAACGCTCACAGTGAAGAAGTTACCCCTTTCCACTATGTCTTGCCTTTTTAAAAGTTCCACTGTTGCTTTTTTTAATACTAGATATTGAACCCAGGAGCACTTAACTACTGAGTCACATCCCTATCCCTTTTGGTTTTTTTACTTAGGGCCTCACTTAGTTGCTGAAGCTTTCCTCGAACTTGTGATCTTCCTGACTCAGCCTCTAGAGCCAATAGGATTATAAGCATGCACCTCCATATCCAGCTTTACCACCTTTTAATACTACTACATTGGAGACTAAACCTGTAGCACATGAGCCCTTGGGGGCGGGGGTCACACTTAAACCTATCCAAACCATAGTAGGGTATAGTTTCCCGAAACAAATGAAACTAAGGATGTATTTTTACTTGAAAGCCCGCGATAAGGCAATAATATAAAATTCTCTTTTTTATCCCTGAGCTAATAGACAAAACCCAGAGAAGTCCAGTAGTCTCATTCTTTAAACCTCTATTAAATAAGAATAGACCACTAAGGGGTTGGGGATGTAGCTCGGTGGTAGAGCACTTGCCTAGCATATGTGAGACCTTGATTCAGTTCCCAGCACCAAAGATGCACAAAAAGGAATAGGCCACCAAAATTGTCAAGAGCCAGCCTCTATACACGCAACGGCCTCTCACTGGCTCTGATACACTAGCAATAAGCCTGCTCTTGGGCGGGGATTGTAGCTCAGTGGTAGGGCGCTTGCCTTGTAAGCGTGAGGCACTGGGTTCAATCCTCAGCATCACATAAAAATAAATAAATAAAAATAAAGATATTATATCAATCTACAACTTTAAAAAAATTTTTAAAAAAGACTGCTCTGTGTTCAGTCATAATCTCATCACATTTTGTCTAACTTTATTATGTGGTATATAATCCTCACAAAGAAAAAGTACTTTCTGGATCAAATCCTCCTAAAGAATCATTCTCACTGTTGATCTCACTTGAATCCTTGGATGTGTAGTTCATTACATTAAAATATTATTTACTATTATTTATTCCTTTTTTTTTTTCTGTTTTACCTCCTTCTGAGTCTCCAGTTACAAATGTATTTTGTCACTCTCTAGTGTATATACCATAGGGTGATGTGGCTGTGCTTATTTTTTTTCCCAGCCTTTGTTTTTTCTGTGCTTCAGTTTGGATAATTCCTACTAATATGTCTTCAAGCTTCTTATGTTCCCCGCCCCACTCCACCGTGTCTTAATTCATTGTTAATTTAATCCAATTTCTGTTAAGGTATCATAATCATTAGAGCCAGAAGTTGCATTTGGTAAATTTTTTTCCTACCTTCTATTCTCTCCTCATTAAGATCTTATCCAAAACCTTGAATATTTTATAATAGTTGTTTTAAAGTCTTCATTTGCTAATTTTATCATCTTTGTTATTTTGAGCTTCCTTCTTTTAGTGAATTTTTCCCTACTTTGGATTACATTTCACTACTTCATTTGTCTGGTTATTTTCTTTTAATATTTTTAGTTGTAGATGGACATAATGCCTTTTTTATTTATATTTATGTGGTGCTGAGGATTGAACCCAGTGCTAGGCAAGCGCTCTATCATTGAGCTGCAGCCCTGATTATTTTTGTTAGGTATTGGATATTGTGAATGTTTGTCATTGAGTGTTTGGATTTTATTGTCTTGAGAGAGTTGACTTTTGTTTTGGCAGGAAATTAATTTATAGAATAGATTGGTCTTCATGAGCCTGGTGTTTTAGCTTTGTTGAAGCATGCCTAGAGTAGGCTTTAGTCTCTGGCTAATTTGGCCCTACTACTAAGGCATGGCTTTTCTTGCACCTGGAATACCTGCATATTCTATGAAGTGTCTGCTGTGGCTGGTCAGAGCTTAGGTGTTCTTCAACCGTGTTTGAACTGTGGCAGTTCTTTGGCTTACAGTTTTTCTTTGCTTTTGGAATTCAACTCCTGTCTACAGTTTACTATTCACCCCCGGATTCAAGGGGGACCCCTCTTGAGATTTCTGATCTTCTACTGTGAGGTTTCTTCCTCTTAGATGCTGTGCCTAACAGATCTCAGCCACCTCAGTCTTCCTGAACTCCAGGCTGTCCTGGCTTCTCCTTGAAAGCCTTGCTCTATACCATTATCTTGAAAGTGCCTCTAGGTAGAAAACTGCTAGCTTCTTCGTAGTTTTCCTAGAGCTCCCTTTCTAACGCTGCCTCTTGCCTAGTTTTTGAAAACACTTGGCTCAGGCATTTCACCACCTTTTCTCATTACTGACAATGGGAGAGTGAGTCCTGTACCCTGTTATATGTGGCTGGAAGCACAAGTTCCAGATGCTTTATCTACACAGGTGCCATCTCATTTAATCCCTACAAACTACTAGCTACCAGTTACCCCCCCCCACCCCCACTTAACAGAATTGGCTTCTTTAGATTTACCAACATGCCCACACTTAGATAGCTGGTAAGCATTAGGGAAGTGGAACAGATCCTAGTGGGTATGGTTAATGAAGTGTGCAGAGAGCATAATGTGAGCTCCAAGCCTGGCTATTTGGCTCTGTCTTTCCTTTCTCAGTCCCTTAGACTAATCTCATGAGACAGCTCTACTTGTCATGTGTTGTGATTATATTTGGATTTTCTTCTATGAAGGAGAGAGAGAGGCTGAGGAAGGAAAGGATTGATGATGGAGATATCAGACCATTTCTTCTTTTTCATAATTATCTGTACAAGTTCATTTCTTCATCTCAGAAATAAGGACTTGGAGCAGACAAATAACCTACAGATAAATATGTCATAGGCTGGACAAGCTTTCTATGAAGAATTTTCAGTAGTGGATATTTTTTTGCCTCTCTTTGTCTTATTATTATTATTTGAATGACGTATAATTCAAATAATCACCATTTACCTCACAGTGTGATAAATACAAAAATAAACTTCTCTCCAAGCAGTTTATTTTTGGAAAGTGGAAGACCACCCTCATTTTAAGCTGTGCCTATTGATCATTATTCAGGGAATCATTTCCTGACCGAGTCTTGCCTGTCAGGTCAGCACCCATGAGCCTTACAAATCTTTTATAAAGCATTCCTTCTCAGCCTTGCCCTCTTTAACATGTTGCAATTTCATGAATGCTTGTTGCCTCCTCTATTTTTCAATGATGTTGTCAACAATTGAAATTCAGGAGCTTGAAAGAGACTTAGATTTTTCATAAATAAAATGAGTTCTTCTTTATTGGGAATATTTGAACGCTGATTGGGAAAAGTATAAAACTAGCATACTTAAATGCTTTGCACAAGCAAAGGGCTAGTCAGTATTCTAGAAACTGTTGAATAAAGGAGTCTTTTAAAGGAAATTGCACTTTTTAATTTAACTGAACAGCATTGTACACTCTCACTAGCACATTTATCAAGCATCTTTTATGGGCTAGCACTTTCATATACTTTATTTCATTTAATCCTCTTGACAGTGAGAATACTGAAGAATATAGAAGTGAAGTGACTTATATGTAGTCATTTGACAAGTGATACTATTGCCATCCCTGATTAGATCTTACTTCCAAGCTGGGGATCATGTAATTGCAGTTATCCTACAATGTGAGCAGTGGTTAGAAAATAGTAGTGGCTGACTGTTAAGTACCAGCTGCACGCTATCTCTGTCCATGTCTCTCAATAGGCTAGTGATTTTGAGAAGCCTTGAGCCCCAAGAACATTTCTTAAACTAACACAGTATCAATTTGCCTTTTATAGTAAAGGGTAATGGCAATAGTTGTTGGAACTATTCTCATGCTCATCTTCCTTGAAGTAAATTAACCTATCTCCTGACCAAGGCTAAAAATTCATTTTTAAAAAATTAGGAAATACATCAGATGCCAGACAAATGGAATTCTTCACTTCCCCCAACTACTTCATTCTTGAGTAAATCAGTAGTACCCTAGGATCCAAAACTTGTCTCATCTCAGATATATGCCAATGTTCCACAAGTGCATACCTTGTGTTTGCTGTGCTTCTGAGCATCCCTGATCTTTCAAGGAAGGTTGCACACATGTGAGATCTCACTCTAGCATGAGGATCTTAAATGAATGGTCCCAGCAGTAAGCTATTAGAATATATATTCTTTCAAACTGTGGATTAGAATCAAATTTACAATCTGTCTGTGATTTAACTTACTTTGATGTTACTTTTCTCCTTTTTTTTTTTTTTTTTAATTGTTGGGGATCAAATCCAGGGCTTCAAGCATGCTAGGCAAGCATTCTACCACTGAACTGCATCCCTAGCCTCCTTAGATATTTAAAACTGAGGACTTTTCCTAAAATCGATTTGTATAGATTTATTTTCTTTCATTGAGCTTTTCTTGTTTAATGACCATGAAAAAGTTACATGAAAGTTTTAATTACTTTTTCCTCATTTCAGTTGACACACATCTACCATATCATCCATGCATTCAACTACCTAAAAGCAAAAGAGTCAAAAGAGAAGTTAGGTACAGCTGTGACACTGTCTGTACCTTGAAACTGCTTCTGCAGGCTTATTTACCTATTTATATCATCTTCAAGTAGAAATGCTTGATGTAGGACATTATCACTTATCTATACCTTTTAAAGCAATTGAGAATATTATCATTCCTCAATTATTCAGTGTCTTCTTCTCATCATCTAGTTTGATTCTTAGAGAAGTTTTACTTGCTATGACTTAACCTTCAAGTTCCAATTTATGAGTGAGTACATGCCCCTGCCTGGAAGTGTGAGCTGGAGGTGGGTCTTGTGATTGTTGAGATGACCTATATGGTGCCTGAGATTCCTCAATATGTATTTTTTTTTGACAAACAAAAAGGCATTTTATCTATTTTTCTAATTTTCATCCTGTTAAGACTTTCATAGTTTCAGGATTTTATGGTTACTAAAAATACAATAATGAGCCTGGTAGTTCACCTGCAATCCCCCAAAATTGGGTGGCTTAAACAGACTAGCCTGAAAATCTTATTAGCAAAACCCTGTCTCAAAATAAAAATTTTAAAAAAGGGATGGGAATGTAGCTCAGTAGTAAGTTCCCTGGGTTCAAACCCCAATTCCAAGGGGGAATAGAACCAAGAATAAAAACATTAGATATTTTATTTTATTTTAGAAAATATAGTGACCATTCTTTTTCTGTTCTCCCTGGTAAAGCTTAGCAATTCTATTATGTACATAGTAATTTCCAGATTTTAGAATTTACTACTTCTCAGAAATTTTTGTTGTTTTGACCCTAGTTTCATCTCTGAAACTTTTGAGACTATTTCCAAAATGTTGGAAATTCTCAGTAAAACTCTGGGATTTCCAAAGATCCCCAGCAAATGGTGGTCAAATAGCATATGTTGTATGAGGTGAGACGTGAAGAGGAAAGAAATGTCTAGAAACAGCAAAGTAAATTATCTCTTGGGTTGTCTTCCATATCAGTTTTTCTCTCTGACAATAATCCTTTTTATATTAGCTACATAAAGCAAAATGTTACAAATTAATACAAGTGACAATCTTTTCTTCTTGCTCATTAATTTTCTTAAAATTTACTTGAAACACTGATAAGTATACATCACATGTGGCACATTCACCTTAAAATTTTAAAATGCACTAATCAGTTCTGTATATATTTATAGCAGGGATCTTTAACAGTAGACTCAAGTCCAATCTTAAACAGTAGAGTACTTTATTGAAGTAAAATGCTGCAGTTTTTGTGTGGTGGTGATATTGAGATTTGTAAGATTCTTTCCTTGGGTAGTCATACATGGGTACATATTTCTGCAAACTTTTTAATTTTTGGTACCAGGGATTTAACTCAAGGGCACTCAGCCACTGAGCCACATCTCCAGCCCTGTTTTGTATTTTATTTAGAGACAGGGTCTCACCAACTTGCTTAGAGCCTCTCTAAGTTGCTGAGACAAGCTTTGAACTCATGGTCCTCCTGCCTCAGCCACCCGGGCCACTGGGATTATAGGTGTGCACCACTGCATCCAGTTTATTTCTGCAGTTTTTAAAAAATAATCTTTGCTTTGTTCTATTTTTAACTTATTTTTAAACCCTAGTATTTTATATCAGCTTCAAAATTAATACCTTCTAATAAACTCAAGCTTGAAATTAGATATCTAGAACACCTTTCTAAAGCTGTCTGTAAGCCACAATTGTAGTCTGTGCTGGAGGCAGTGGAGCTACTTCTGTGGAGGGCCATGGAGCTACTTCTGTGGAGCTACTGCCTTAGAATTACCTGGAGTGTTTATTAAAAACAGATTCCTCTGTTGAGGCCCCATACCCAATGTGCAGCACTCCTGCGGTTGGGGCCTGGGATTCTGCCTTTGAGAACTATTGCCTTTGTGTTATAGCATCTTTCTCTAAAATGCAGCAAAATGTTCTGGTCTTCAAAAATATAGTTGATGGAGGGTTGTGCCCAGACTGAAAGTACTTCTGTTCCTTTTGTGGTTTATAAACCATGTCTTTCAAGTTTAAACTGATCTTCCCTTTGATTTGGGTAGTCAGTAACTCTCTTCTCTGTTTCCAAGAATTTGTGGTCACATTGATTCTGAAACTATTTTTGTTTAGGCAGTAGAAGTTCCCTACCGCCCAACCCATTAAAAAAGGTGAAAACACAACACATACCTTTAAGTCTTTAAAAAAATTGTTGTACATTCCTAAAATACCTTTGTGCTTCAGAGTTTCAGATTTGTTATCATTGTGTGTTAAGAACAGTTGTCTTGCTTGAATTGGAAGTATTAGAAAAAGTTTCTTTTCTCTCTCTCTCTCTCTCTCATATTTTTAGTTGTAGATTGACATAATGCCTTTATTTTATTCATTCATTTTTATGTGGTGCCGAGGATTGAACCCAGTGCCTCACATGAGCTAGGCAAGTGTTCTACCACTGAGCCACAACCCTAGCCTCTAGAAGTAGTTTCTTAACTTGATATTTATGTGCAGAAATCAGGAGTCAGGGAACTTGGATAATCATTTTGTCATTACTTTCACAGAGTTTAGGTCAAAATTTAGAAATTCCTTCAATTGTGAATATAGACAACAAACCATAGTACTAACTGCTCTGCCTATGATTCTGTTGTCCATAAAAAGGAGATGTTTTCATATCACATTATCTATTGGTACAGCTATCTTAGGATATTGCTTAGACTTATCATTCCTTCAGAATTATAATAGAAGTAGATAAATTATTAGATCTTATAAATTTTATGTGTATTGTATTTTTAAATTTTCTGTATAGTTGATTTATTTTGAAATTGTACATTTTTTTAATTCATTAACAAATATTATTCTGAGAAGAAATCCAATTTCATAGGCCTCCTAGACTGCCAAAACAGATTGGTTATTTTTTAAAAAAGAAAGTATTAAAACCTACAGTGGGTCTTGTTAGATCTTTTCTTTCCAAATAATTTTCTTTCCTTTTTCCTTTTTTCCCCTGAGATATTTATCTTAAATGAATTAGTTTTCCTATTCTGCTAGACATTTCATCATTTTGTATTTTTTCACTGTAGCTGACTCCACTGGAACCCATTCTCTGTACACAACATACAAAGACTATGAGATTATGTTCCATGTGTCTACCATGCTGCCCTATACACCCAACAACAAGCAACAGGTAAGAGATCTCATGTTATCAGTGCTTCCCCCCCCTTATTTCATTTCCCAGAGAAGCCTAAGTGGCAAGTTTGCAAAATTTGAAACCAGAATTTAGTGTTGCACCTGTCACCGCAGCAGGAAGCTTTGTGATTTGTGCTCTGTGGAAACAGGAATAGCAAATGAGCGGAAAACAAATGAAGAGACACAGATTCCAGGTTAACAGCCAGCTGGATGGCTTTGCAAATTAATCATTTGCTTTTCACCCACAGGGATTGAGGTTTTCATGAAATCTGAAGAGAACAAGTTGAAATCGTGATTAGATGACTCTGCAGGGTTGCAAAGAACATGCAGGAAGTGGGTGAAATTTCTCAAGAGGCCAGTGCAGAAAGCAGCAAAGTACTGTTTCTTCATTTAGATTTCAAGGGAGATTTAGTCTAACTTGGAGAAAAGTCACAGTGTCAGTAGAATCTCAGAATAATGTTCTGTCATAGCATGTTCATCAGGAGATGTCAAGGACCTTAAATAACAACTGCATGTGTATGTGTCACACAATGTAGTCTGTCTTAAAAAGATCTAAAAGCACAGTGTGTCATTACTAAAATTTGAAATAGTAAAGTACAACAACTAAGAAGTATGATCATTACAGAGTAAAATGGAAACTGGCAGTATTGTGTTTGAGAATATGTGGTAGGTTTTTTTTTTTTAATTCAAAATAAATAATACCAACTAGAGAACTAAAAAGACTCTCCTTTCAAAGCTATTAAAAACATGAACAGTCCAGTTTTACTTGTGACCTTAAAGTGGATGTAGATTTTTGTTATTGTCAATTGTTGTACTAACAGAACTCAGGCCAGCTGCAGAATGAATCACATCCTCTTTCACAAAATTTTACCAAACACTGACCTAATCTAGCACTTCATCGCTTTAGGTTTGAGTAAATTACAAATCTAAGTAGTGAAAGTTTACTTTCAAGATTATCATATTAATAAAAAATAGGACAAAAAGTAGTGAATCAGTTATAAATCTAAAATGAAACTGTTTTAAGATAAACTCACTAATCTGGACTTTGTTGACACTTTGTCTTATGCAAACTCCAAGTTCTAGATTTCTCTGAGAAAAAATATACGATGCTAACTAGACTTCTTATTGTAACTAGTCAGTAGACAAAAAAATTAAGAACTTTAACAAATTATCTTTAATGGGGAGATAAAAGGCTTATTCTGCCTGAATACTCAGAATAGAAAGATCAGATTTGTGAGGGTAAAAAATTTAATAAGATTCAGTTATTTCTAAGTAAATGAGTTTAAGTTGATATTTAAGTGGAAAACTATTTTAATTTGGGGGTCTAATCAAAGCAAAAGTGTGTGATCATAGACAAGAATAAAAAAATAATTAGTACCGTTATATTTTAAGAAATTTTTGCCATCTGAGTGACACATACCTGTAATCCCAATGACTTGAGAGGCTGAGGCAGGAGGCTTAAAATTTCAAGGCCAGCCTTAACTACTTGGTGACTTGGTAGGACCCCGTCTCAAAATAAAAAAGTTAAAAGGACTGGGAATGTGGCTCAATGGTAGAGGAAGCCTGTGTTCAATCTCCAGTACAAAAAGAGAAAACAAATTCTCATTCTTTAGCTGAGGAATTAATTTTCTTCTGTATAGATGACTTTATGCATGGAAAAAATGGAAATAATGTATCTCTTATAATCTTTTTTTGCGCTCTTTTAAAAATGAATACAGGCTTTTATTATGCATAAGAGAGATAAATGGATTTGTTTCTGTTTTGTCCTTCATGAAGTCATTAATTTCAGATATCAAGACACATGTCAAGGAAAGAATGACATTACATGAAAAAAGATGATGTCCCCTATTGTCATCTATGCAGGAATAGACATAGACAAGTAGTATTTATTTTTGTCTTGTTAAAGCTCTTGAATATGTTAATAATCTTTAATTATTGGAATATTCTGAGCAGCAATCAATTCAGACCATAACATCTGATTATATATCATGTTAGAAATGAAGTAAAATGCCTCAATTGAAGATAATATGGGATATTTACAAATTCCTTAAATTAAAAGTGCATTTCCTAAACATTCTAACCCCCAATTCTCAATCCTAATCTAAAAGGCATCTTTTCTCCTAGTTGACAGCCAGTATAGATCATTGATTTTACTGTTACCTAATTTGTGTACCTTGATGTCACTAGAGAATTTTTTAAGTTTTATAAGTGCAACTTTATGTCTAATGGATAGTGTATAAAATGTCACATTGAGCTATTTTTCTCTTTTAAGAGCTTCCATAAAATAAATATGTGAGCTGGGTGTGGTGTTGCACACCTGTAATCTCAGAGGCTCAGGAGGCTGAGGCAGGAGGATCATGAGTTCAATGCCAGCCTCAACACTTAGCAAGGACCTAAGCAACTTAGCAAGACCCTGTCTCTAAATAAAATATATTAGAAAGGGCTAGGGATGTGGCTCAGTGACTAAGCATCCCTGGGTTTAATCTTTGGTACCTAGATAAATAAATAAATAAGAGAAACATATATTTCGTTCATTTTTTTCTTTACACTATTGAATTAAAGTGTTATAATCTCCTTGTGAAAAGGCAGTGGCCTACAGTGATTTGGGGTGCCTGAATTTGAAACCACCTATATAAAACACCATTTAACATGAAACAGAAGGTGGTCTTAAGCAGCTTTCAATGTAATTAAAGTAGCTGTTTAAACCTGAAATTTAACCTACTTTTAAATCGTTACTCCATTGTGGAATATTATTACTTTCAACACTCTCAGTTTGTGACATAAAAAGTCTAACAGCAACACCTTAGCCACGTTTTCTCTAAATGCAGCCAATTAAACCAGAACATAAATTGCCTTGTAATTGCTTCAGCCATTCTCATCTCATCGAAATCTTCCCTGTGGCAAGTTTTTTTCTTATACAAAAATGGAACAAAACTGTTGTTATAGAAACTGAGGGTTTGGAGATGTTTGGGTCTGAACATAATATGCCAGATATTGGTTAGATTTATTTGAATGGCCTTATATTTTATGCAAATTTCAGAATATTCATTTCCATATTCCTTGGAGGGAATAAGACAAGCTAAAATATTGACAATAACTGCATAGATTACCTACCCTAGTCTGTACTGATTAGTAATGAGTGTTTAAAATACGGTTATGTAAAGAAAATCGGGAGGGGAAATAAGGGCGCTGTCATTTATGTTGATTGCTTATTTTTTTCATAGCTCCTACGAAAGCGGCATATTGGAAATGATATTGTAACAATTGTTTTCCAAGAGCCTGGAGCACAGCCATTCAGCCCAAAAAATATCAGATCCCATTTTCAGCATGTCTTTGTCATTGTCAGGGCTCACAGCCCCTGCACCGACAACGTCTGTTACAGGTATGTATCCCTACTTCGCTAGTGGCTAGGTGGACACTGGCTGAGTGTCATGCAGAGGCCCCATCCAGCTTTGCTTTCTGAAGTGGCAGTGGAGAGTCTGTTACTATTTATTTTGGTCCTTAAATTGTGTATGCAGTTGAACAGATTCACACAATGACATAACCTGATGGCATTGGCATCCCCCAGACTCGTTAGTTAGACACCTGCTGTTTCCATTTGCACCTCCTCCTTAGGCAGTAGCCTTCATCCATACCATCTGGTTACTAACCAACTAATTACTCATAGTGTTAATTATATATAATACACACACACACACACACACACACACACACACACACACACACACGGCAAAAGCAGAGATAAATTCTCATAATAAATGGGGAAGAGAAATTCACTTTTAAACAATTATTGTCATTAAAAAAGCCTAATCTTGTTTCTGACTTCTTGATTCACTGTTGTTTCTAAATATAACTTTAGAGGCATTTCTATACTTTCTTAAATATCTGTTGAAAATACTTCAGTGTCAGTAGTTGACCAATCTCATGAGTATCTGAATTCAGAGGGCTTAGGTACTAAAGGAGATAGGACCTGTGATACTGTCTTGATTTGAATGGAACCCCAAGAAGTGTAAGGATATTCTAGCATTTGTAAGACATGTCTAATACTCATCAAGCCTTTCAAAGTATGAAAGTTTAGCATATCTTTCCATCCATAAACTTTAGGTGTTAGGCTTTGTTAATCTTTTATATTCATTTTTGAAGTAATGTTGCTACCTGCACAGAAAGTGGCCAATACAGACTAATAATGAGTTTGTGAGGACCACTACTATCTAATTCTAGGGTAATGCAGGTTAATTCTAGGAGTAAAGCGCTTTAGGGGTCAGAGTTAGTAAAGGTTACTCTGGACTGCTGCTGACTGCTCCTGTCCTTGCTTGCATCACAGGATGCATTCAGTGAGGTCTTCCTGTAAGCTCAGTACCACTCTCTCTACCTTACATGTGTTACCTCATTTAACCTTGGTGTGTGTATATGTGTGTACATGTTCTTTATTTTTGTATTATATGTAATTAGAATTAAAATTACACTTGTGATTATTATCTCATGCATTCTTTGTGTTTTAACAGTTATTTTTATTGGCACATTGTACTTATGCATAATAGTGAGGCTTATTATGTCATTTGTACATGCACACAATATAATTTGTTCAGACTTATTCTCCAGTACTTTTCCTTTTCCCTCACTTAATCTTTAAAACCTATGAAGGCAGGTACCATTTTTGTCCCCATTTCAGACAATGAAATTGAAGTACACAATGGCTATATAACTTGCCGGAGTCCAGCTGACTCTCACTGGGCAGAATCAGATGTAGGTAGGGGGTTGGGTACTGGGGATTGAACCAGGGTCTTGTGTATGCTAGATAAACACTCTATCACTTAACTACCTACCCAGCCCTATTTTACTTTATTTTTCCATTCCATTCCTCCCCTTACCCTCTCCCTCTTTCACAAGCCATGAAAGGTGGGTTTTTGTAGTCCTTGTTCCTGACACGCAGCTATGTTCCAAAATTTCTCAGATACTTGAGCCTATATAAATACCCAAACCAGAGAGGTCTTCAGTTTCCCAAGTTCCAGGATGGAAACCCTGATAGTGTAGATCTACATCTGAAGCCCCTTCACCTAAGACACACTCTTTGAAATCTGCTTGGGTAGTTATAGAATGAATAAATAAGCACAGAACATTTGGCTGTAATTGATATGGATAACTTTTTATTTAGAAAATACTTGAGCATTTGAAGCCTGCTATCTACTGGATTCATGTAAAAGGATTTCACACTACTTTGTAGATAGAAAGCTAAGCCCTTTTTGAATGGGCACCTGGAAGTTTGGGGAATGGAAAACTAGACAGTTTCTTCTAACGAAAATTTATTCTTTTCCAGGCTTTTGTCTAAATCAGTACTGTTCAGTAGAAATATACAAGCCAGGGCTCTGGATGTAGCTCAGCTATGGTGCTTGCCTAGATGCATGAGGCCCTGGGTTCAATCCCCATTACCACAAGAAGGGAAAGAAAAGAAATAAAATACAAATTACACATTAATTTCATATTTTCTAATAGCCAGATTTTTAAAAAAGTAATAAGAAATGCGTGAAATTAATTTTGATACTGTTTTTTTCACCCCATATAATATTTTATTTACCAAATATATTTAAGTATTAACATTTCAACTTGGACTAGTGTGATTCTTAAAATTTAAAAAAAATACTGTAACATTTACATTTTTTGGATTAAGTCTTTGCAATCTGGAGTGTATTTTAGACTTAACAGCACATCTGAGGATGTTAAATTTTCAGTGGACATAATCTGTATTAAGATTTTATAAAACTTTCAATTGAAAAGGTAGATTTTTACACACAGATTGTTCCAGACACACTTTTAAAAAATATTTCAACTGAATTAAATGCCAGTTTTAAAATTTATATTAATTAAAATTTAATATTACTTAATATTCCTTGCTCACACCAATCAGATTTCAAGTACTCAGAAGCTGTATGTTGTCAGTGGTCACCATAATGGACAGCACAAGTCTAAGCACACTGCTTAATGGTGCAGGAGTATGGCCGTTTTCATTGCTTTGCTGTTTTGTTGTTGTCTCTGAAACCATGATTTTTGCTTTCTCTTACATTTAATCTGTTGCCTAAAGAGCACGTCTTTTTAACCTATCATATGACGCTATGAGAGTCTGCCAAGAGAAGCACACTGAGTACCCCTACTCATGCCACACAGGTGTGTCTGAAATTTCCTAGTTGCCAAGCTTGACTGCAGCCCAACACATCTTTTGCTTTTCTCCATTAGTAAATCAAAGGGAACATACCAATATGTAACATCACCGAAAGAAATCACAAGAAATTATAAAGTAATGACTTTTTCCTACTGTAAACTTTAGGTATCAAAATTTTCTTTGACCTTCTCAAATGAATTAGGTTATGGTGAGGTATTTGGAGGCCCATGCAGCCTTTACTGTGGGAGGAGGCAATGAGGAGGAGCTTATTTTCTCAGGAAAATAGATATATTACAAAGCAGAATAGAAAATAGAAAAAAATAGAAAATCTGTGGCAATTTTAGAATAAAACTGAGTCCTCAAAGAATTTTCACA
Source organism: Ictidomys tridecemlineatus (assembly GCF_052094955.1). NCBI lineage: Eukaryota > Metazoa > Chordata > Mammalia > Rodentia > Sciuridae > Ictidomys > Ictidomys tridecemlineatus. The sequence goes on from NC_135481.1 coordinate 94,482,765, forward strand.
GCTGTAAATTTGTTATCTACTGCAGCTATCCTCAGACTAGCAGAAATATGAATTTATATGCCTCTTTCATTAGAAGTACTTTGGTGTAAAGTTTAGAGCTACATTGATTTATTCTAATTTTAATTATAATTTAACTTTATTCCTGTGTGATGTAACTAGAGAAATTCAAATGCTTTTAATCATTTAAAATCTCTTCATTCCAATTTTCTCAAATATTTCTCATTTATGCTTATATGTTTATTTGCTGAAACCTACTTGATGTCTGTGGTCTGGAACTTGGAAACTTTTTCTCAGGGAAATATCTTATTATAAACATGTAGAGAAATTCAGGGTCAGTATAGACTGAAGTTATAAAGGATATGAAGAAAATGGATTCAGTGTATGTTTTAAACACAGAAGGAATTCAATGAGAACAAAATGAATTATTTTACGTGGTAAGGGGTAGGTGCAGTAGGAGCATAGGGACAGAATGGAGGGTGAGAAGCCTCGGTAAGCAGACCCCTGACACAAGAAAAAGGAGGATGAGGCAGTAGAGGCCCTTGGAATTCAGAGCATCCAGGAAACCTTTGTAGAATTTTAGAAAAATGTACCCAGTGTTTCTATGCAAGGTAATAGGCAATTTTTACACAGAAAGATACGTTTGGAAGTTGTTTTTATCTTTCATTTTTCACTAGTTCTTTTGTCAAATACTTTTTTGTGTATGTGCCAGGCACTATTCTAAACCCTGGGATTTAACTGGAGGACAAAAAAAAAATTCCTATAGTCAATCCAGAGAGAAGGTCCTGGAATAGTATGTCATTAAGCCTTCCTGGGGACTGGAACGTTTAGGAAAAACTGACTAATTCTAGAAGCCAAATAACTTTAAATGGCCTTGACAAAGCCAAGGACTGCGATATCAGTCACAATGTCTGCATACAAAGCTTACCCTGTAACTGATCAAAGGGCCCTCCAGGCCCTGTTCTGTTTGTATCATTGCAATAAGCTTAATTGCTTGGTCTCAGTTGATAGAGCAGAGAAGCTGCAAATCAAAAAGATGAAGGAGCAGCAAAGGGCAAGAACATGCTAAAAACATCAATATGTGATTATCGTTAGAGGAGATGCAGAGAAAGTATTCACATTAAAGATACAAATTCAGTAAGAATAGTAGTCTGGGACATCTGCTTTGAGAACAAATAACCAAATGTACTTTACTCACCCCTGAGGGCCTCACCTTATAAAAACAGTGTTGAATATCACCATTTTTCAACAACTAATGAATTATTGGATCTGGCATTGATCATCAAAGGCTGCAAACGTCACAAAAAAAAAAAAAAGATGTGTGCTCTTACAAGGTACTCATGTTTCCTCTCTCGCCAAGTTAAATATGAATCTGATCAAGGCTCTAGGCAAGTCAGTTTATAGGACATGGAAAAGACATAGGAGCACCTATAGTTGACAAGATTCAAATTCTGGACAACTCCAAACAAGAACAGACCAGTTTCTTCAACAGATAGATTACAAGAGATAAAAGGATGGGAGAAGTGCAGGGGAATCCATTAAATGAGAAATTTTTTAAAAGGTGGACTAATTAATTACAAGTTGTTGATTTTATTTGGATCCTAATTGAAACAAAAAGATATAAAAAATATAAAGGTATCTTAAACAATTGGAGATAGGACCATTGGCTCCCTATTTGATGAAGTTAAAGAATATTTTTAAACTAGCATAGTAATAAGTACTTGTAATAATGACCCTATGTCTTCATAACAAATGTTAATTCTGACCAGTAGCTACTTCTAGGAAGGTAAAAATAAGTTACTTCTCTCAGGAAAAAAATTCTTTTCAATGGTTAAAATGTAATAATGTTGAAGAGTCAGTATAATGTAGCTCAAAAAGCACTTGGAACTAGACCTTAGTTGTTAAAATTTATTTTTCTGTGCAGTGGAAGATTGATTGACATCTACTTAAAATCCAGCAATAAGTAAAGGAGTGTGGTACAAGCTCCTGAAATGTCCTGTCTGTCCTCTGCCTTCTCTTAAAAAAAAAAAAAATGAATTTAGGCCAGGCATGGTGGTACACGTCTATAATCCCAGAGACATGGGATTCTGAGGCAGGAGTATCGCAAGTTCAAGGCCAACCCAGGCAACTTAGAAGACTGTGTCTCAAAATTTAAAAAGAAGGGGGCTGGGGATGTAGCTCAGTGGTAGAACTTTCCTGGATTCAATCTTCAGCACCACAAAAAAAAAAAAAGGTTTTTTTTTGTTTGTTTGTTTGTTTGTTTTTTTGCAAGTTTTACCTAAGAAGAAGAAAAAGCCAAAATGGGTCAAGTGGTAGAAATTTCTTTCAGAAGATCAAGCCATGTTAATCAGCAACTCCATTAGCCAGTGCAACTGACCTTTCTCAGGAAAAAATCTGAATGTTATTCTATTTTTTTTTAAGAATTTAACCTTTAGAAGAGTATGAGAAGAAGACTACCACTAAATAGAGAAGAGAGGTGGGAGGGAAAAAGAGGGAGAAGGGGAGTTGCACAGAAGATGGAAGGAGAACCTCACTGTTATACAGAATACATATATGATGTTGTAATGAGAAAAAGAAAAATAAAGTGTGTCACATTAGATTGGATAGAGAGAAAGGATGGGAGAGGAAGGGAGGAGTAGGGAGGATAGGAAGGGCAGCAGAATAGAATAGACAATATGATTGATATATGTACATTCCATGTATGTATTATATATCAAAATGCATCCTACTGTCATGTATGACTAAAAAAAATAAATTAAAAGAAAGAATTTAACCTTTATTTTTTTAATTTGTTTTTTATGTGGTGCTGAGGATCAAACCCAGGGTTTCAACCATGCTAGGCAAGTGCTCTACCACTGAGCTACAACCCCAGCCCTGTGTATGTCATTCTTTGAACTTAAAAAATTATTTAGGGAAAAGTTCGATTCCCTAGCATAGCCTTTTGAATTGGGGCCTTTCAGGTCTGGCCTCTCCTGTCTGAGTCTCTTCAGGCAGCTCTATCAACTCCTTTCCCAACTGGCACCTCACTCTTGTGTAGCTACTTAGCCTCCTCAAAAAGTATGTGCTGTACCTTGTCTCTCTGTTGTCTGGGCTGGATGCCTGTCCCCACACATTCTGCTTCTCCGTCATCTGATAAATTGTTGCTTTTCTTTTCTCTGGGAAGGCCCCCCTGACCTGCCAGGACTAAAGTGCCTTTTCCAGAAGGTTACCAGTACTACCCTGCATTTCCCCAAGCAAACAACTCAAACTTTTGGAAGTAGTTCCCACCAGACTTTGAATATCTGAAGGGCTGAGCCTATGACATACTCACCCTGACATACTCATCATTAACACAGTGCCTAGCATATAGGAAGAACTCAGTGAAATATTGGGTGACTGAGTACTGTTAAAAATCAAATTGCTTTCCAAAGACAGATTGAGTAGTTTATGTTTGTTTTGCCACTGATCTTTCCCATCCTTTGCCCAGGTGCACTTTCTTGGGAAACTCCCCAAGATGGCACTCTGACCCACGCTCCAAGAAGAGAGCCTCTACTATTTGGACATTTTCTGTGTCCTCTTTCTTTTAAAGTTGGGGTTAGGAATTATTGTTTATTGTTGCTTCCATGCTTTCAAAGTTCAAGTATCTTCTTCTTCTCTTTTTCCCATTGACTTCTGTTCAGATGTCTCTGGAGCATTCTTACATATCAACTTGAAATTGAGTATCAAGACATATTACTCCACCCAAGAAACCTTAACTCAGAGCGAGTAATATGTTCTTATCAAGAGCTTCGGCTATTTAGAGTTTATCTCTCACCCTAGCACAGTCTTGACAACTCTGTACAAACCATTTCATTTCAATTGTCTGTCAGCAATTCATCAGGCTCCTCCTATATGCTAGGCCCTATGTTACGGGAAGGATCAAGAGGGCTTAGCCCTCCAGAAACTCAGTCTGGTGGGAACTACTTCTAGGGGTTTGAGTCCTCTGCTGGCAAATCACAGGATGCTACTTGTAATACTGGCTAATCACAAGGGGTAATCACAGGACACCTTCCTGGTCTTTGGTTGTTCTCAAAAGTTTTAGAAAACATATTTTAGATTAAATGGGATACAAATATTCCTTGGAAGAATGCAAAATTAAGATGAATTTTAATATGAAACTCAAGATTTCATTGGAAGAGTTTGGAAACCACTGACTTCCCCGATTTCTTTTCCAGTGCTAAGTTTCCCCAACTGCTTCAACCTCTGATGTCTAGATAACCCTCTTGGGTAGAATATGTCAGCCCTTAACAATGCTAGGTGAATAAGGAATGGCTATAATTTTAAGGAATGTACTTTTTCTAAGATGCAGAATTGCAAACTAGGCTAATACAAATGTGTCCAAGCATAGGTTCTTTGGAATCTGCTTTTAAAAATAGCAAGAACCATTTATGATTAATATGTCCTAAGGATCCATATATAGCAAACTGAAATTTCAGAACAGGCTTATTTTTTATCATCAAAATATTCTATTTAACTTAAACTTTTATTATCAAGAGCTCAGGATTTGTAGCATCTAAATTAATGAGCTTTTAACCTTGTGGAAACCTTGAAAGTTAGATTTATACAAAACAAAACTCTATCTGAAAAGGGCATTCTAGGGTATCATCTTTCTCATCTTCTTCTACAGGGATTCTATTTCTGATAATGCAAAGCTGATTTTAGTGTCTGTATCATTTACTTCTCTACCATGGTGAATCATTGATAATTACATGTTAAAGATTCAGTTCTTTCCTTCATAGTTCATTCTAGAACTCTAATTATTGGTGGGTTTTCAGTATATATTTGTCTAAAGTTCTATCACTTAATAAATAGATCTATAGAAAGCCAGTGGGTTTGGGGATAAGTAGATGGATGTGCTCATAATCACACCCCCTGCTAAGAATTTTTCTCTCCTGTTTAAAATAAAATCACAGCTGTTTTCTGAGAAAGAATGGCAATTTGAGTGAAATTAGCAAGAAAAGTTGCCAATTTTAAAATGAAAGATATTAAATATTTCTGGATCCTTTCAGGATTCCTCTTAGAAAATGTAACTAGTCTGATTTCAGTATCTTTGCTTGACTTCAGAAGAAAAAAAAATATATAACATGATCAAATTAAATATACAGCCGTCAGCATTCAAGCCAAACAGTGCACAATAGACAAGAAAAATTGCCCTTCTAACACAGGGATAATTAAGCATAATGCATGCATTCAGAGGTTTCTGTGGAACTCTTCTCCAACAGAATATGGAGCACTGCTCACAGCCTTTCTTTGTCATAAAGTAAATCAGGTAGTCTTTTTTTTTTCTCTTAATTTGTGAAAACCAAAAATTCGTCAGTCCCATGGCATCTTCTGACAGAGAAATGTAGCTTTCCGTTCCACTGCAATATAACTTGTATACTAAAATTTTTGAATTTTATTTATCCTGTTTTCTTAAGATATGTTTATTTTTTGAAAAGAAAATTTGAATATCTTAAAGCAGATGCTTCCTAAAATAAAGAAAACATGAAACAGAGCTCTTCAATTTAATTTGAAAGGTGCACACTTTGAAGTTTCTGTTCTGGGAGTTTAAGAGACATGGATTCTATATCACTTCCCTAATACTTAGTGCAATTCAATAACTGACTTTTTAAATAATTTGGAAAGAGGGTTGTTTGATGAGTTAGAATCATCATTTCCAACTCTCTTAAAATCAGGCAACAATGTCACATGTAATTTTAGAACATGATATCAAACATTCTGTCTCTCCATTTCCACTTAATTTGTTTCAGGAGAAATTTAATATTTTTCCTTTCAAGATTAAAATTAATAGGCTATTGATAGTGTGTGTGTGTGTGTGTGTGTGTGTGTGTGTGTGTATGTGTATGTATAATATAATGATGATGATGACTAGAAGAGTCTTTTTTATATAAATCTAGCTTAAAGGAATGGGAAAAGGAAAATGTTTCTCATAAGTGGATTTTCAGAATCACATACAAAAGTAGAGAATTTGGACCAAAGAATAGCTCAGTTTAAAAATAAGATTTTAAAGCACTGTTGCCATTATATAAAGATTATAATCATTCTGTTACTCAGCATTTTTATTTTAAAATTGTGCTTTTTATGTGGTTGCATAATGCCTCACACACAGGGCAACAAATAATATTTATTTAATTTGATTAAAAATTTAATTTATTTCTGATGTATCATGCATCTTATGACATTTTCATAATAAGCTTTTTGCCTATAGTTGTCATATCTGAAATAGTGTGCATATTTGTGTTCTGAAAGGTTTTGTGATTATAGTAACCTCCCCCACCCAAACTATATACAGGTTTTAAACAGGTTTTATTCTTTTTTTAAATTTGTTCTGATTAGTTATACATGACAGTAGAATGTATAAATGTAGAATGCTATCATGTATAACTTATGTATGTATGCTGTTATATATGATTTTGACACATCATACATAAATGGGATATAATTTCTTATTCTTCTGGTTGTATGTACATAATGTAGAATTACACTAGTCCTGTAATCACATATGCACATAGGTTAATAATATCCAATTTATTTTAGTTTCCATCCTACCCCTTTACCCCTTCTCTTCCCTTCCCTTCCCTCTGTCTAATCCAGATTTCCTCCATTCTTTCTTTCCCTCACCCCTATTGTGAATTAGAATCTGCATATCAGAGAAAACATTTGTCCTCTGGTTTTGGGGGGATTGGCTTATTTTGCTTAGCATGATATTCTCCAGCTCTATCCATTTACTGGCAAATGCCATAATTTCATTCTTCTTTAAGATTGACTAATATTCCATTGTGTATATATACTACATTTTCTTTGTCCATTCTTCTATTGAAGGGCATCTAGGAAAGTTCCATAATGTGGCTATTCTGAATTAAGCTGCTATAAACATTGATATGGCTGTGTCATTGTAGTATGCTGATTTTAAGTCCTTTGGGTATAAAGTGAGGAGTTGGATAACTGAGTCAAATAGTGGTTCCATTCCAAGTTTTCTGAGGAATCTTCATACAGCTTTCCATTGTGGTTGTAGCAATCTGCAGTCTCACCAGTAATGTATGAGTGTACCTTTTCTCCCACATTCTCACCAACATTTATTGTTGTTTGTATTCTTTTTTGGAGCCATACCAAGGATTGAACTCAGGGGCACTCAACCACTGAGCCACATTCCTAGCCCTTTGTTGTATTTTATTTAGAGACAGGGTCTCACTGAGTTGCTTACCACCTCACTTTTGCTGAGGCTGCCTTTGAACTCGTGATGCTCCTTTCTCAGCCTCCCAAGCCACTGAGATTGCAAGCATGTGCCAACCATGCCTGGCATTGTTGCTTACATTCTTGATGATTGCCATTCTGGCTGGAGTCAAATGAAATCTCAGTGTAGGTTTGACTTGCATTTCTCTAATTGCTAGAGATGTCAAACATTTTTTCATGTATTTGTTGACTGGTTGTATTTCTTCTTCTGTGAAGTGTCTGTTCAGTTCCTTAGTCCATTTATTTATTGGGTTATTTGGCTTTTGGGTATTAAGTTTTATGAGTTCTTTGTATATCCTAGAGATTAATGCTGTCTCTGAAGTGCAGGTGGTAAAGATTTTCTCTCATTCTGTAGGCTACCTTGATTGTTTCCTTTGCTGTTAAGAAGCTTTTCAGTTTGATTCCATTCCATTTGTTCATTCTTGATTTTACTTCATGCGCTTTAGGAGTCTTGTTAAGGAAGTCAGTTCCTAAGCTGACATGTGGAGAGTTGAGCCTACTTTTTCTTCTGTTAGGCTCAGGGTCTCTATTTTGGTGCCAAAGTCCTTGATCCACTTTGAGTGGAATTTTGTGCAGAGTGAGAGATAGGGGTTTAATTTCATTTTGCTACATATGGATTTCCAGTTTCCCCAGCACCATTTGTTGAAAGATGCTATCTTTGGTGTATGTTTCTGGCATCTTTGTGTCTAGTATGAGATAACTGTATTTATGTGGGTTTGTCTTGGTGTCTTCTTTTTGTACCATTGGTTTGTGTATCTGTTTTGGTGCTAATACCATGTTATTTTTGTTACTACAGCTCTGTAGTATAATTTAAGGTCTGGTATTGTGATGCTTCCTGCTTTACTTTTCTTGCTAAGGATGGCTTTGGCTATTCCGGGTCTCTTATTTCTCCAAAGAGATTTTATGACTGCTTTTTCTAATTCTATGAAGAATGTTTTTTTTTTTGCTAAGAGTTGTTTTGTGGCATAAAGATATGGTCTATTTTAGAAAACGATTTGTATGTTGCTAAGAAGAAAGTGTATTCTTTCATTGATGGATGAAATATTCTATATATGTCTATTAAGTCTAAATTATTGATTGTATTATTTAGTTCCATAGTTTCTTTAATTTTTGTTTGGAGGATCTACCCAATGTTGAGAGAGGTGTGTTAAAATCACCCAGTATTATTGTGTTGTGGTCAATTTGATTCTTGAAGTTGCTCCAATGTTTAGGGCATAAATATTTACAATTGTTATCTAACTTGTTGATGTGTAATTCCCGTAATCAGTATGAAATGTCCTTCTTTTGTCCTGATTAGCTTTGGCTTGAAGTCCACTTTATCTAAAATGAGGCTAGAAATCCCTGCTTGTTTATATGATCCATGTGAGTGATACGTGTTTTCCCATCCTTTCACCTTCATTCTGTAGATGTCTTTGCCTATGAGTTGAGTCTCTTGGAGACATCATATTGTTAGGTCTTGTTTTTCTTGTTTTTAAATCTAATCTGCCAGTCTTTTTTTTTTTTTTTTTGGTGTGGGGGTACCAGGGATTGAACTCAGGAGGGGCACTCAACCACTGAACCACACCCCACAGCCCTATTTTGTATTTCAATTAGAGATGGGGTCTCATTGAGTTGTTTAGTGCTTCGCTATTGCTAAAGCCGGCTTTGAACTTTCAATCTTCCGGTCTCGACCTTCCAAGCTGCTGGGATTACAGGCATGTGCACCATGCCCAGCTCTGTCTATGACTTTTAATTGATAAGTTTAGGCCATTAATGTTCAAGGTTATTTATATTCCTGGTCATTTTATTCATTTCTGATTTTTAAGTTGAATTTCTCTGTTGATTGATTGATCCTTTAGTGTAGTTGCTCCCTATGCTAGTTTTCACTGTTTTGTTATGTTTTGTTTTGTTTTTCATTTCATATTCATGGAATATTTTGTTGAGAACAAAATATTCTGTAATTCAGGCTTTCTAGTTGTAAATTCTTTTAACTTTTGTTTATCACGGAAAGATTTTATTTAATCTTCAAATCTGAAGCTTAATTTTGCTGGATATAGAATTCTTGGTCGGCATCCATTTTCTTTCAGAGCTTGGTATATATATTATTCTAGGATCTCCTAACTTTGAGGGTCTGTGTTGAGAAATCATCTGAGATCTGAATTGGTTTCCCCATCTGTGTTATCTGATATTTTTCTCTTGCAGTCTTTAAAATTCTATCCTTATTCTGTATGTTAGGCATTATCATTATAATGTGCCTTGGTGTGGGCCTGTTGTAATTTTGTACATTTAGGGTCCTGTAAGCCTTTTATATTTGATTTTCCATTTTATTGTTTAGGTTTGGGAAATTTTCTGATATTATTTCATTGAAAAGATTGCTCATTCCTTTGGTTTGTATCTTCATGCCTTCATCTATCCAATAAATCTTAAATTTGGTCTTTTAATGTTATTGCATAATTCTTAGAAGTTCTGTTCATCAACTCTCTGTAGTCAACTCTATTTTTAGATTATATATTTTGTCTTCATTGCCTGAGGTTCTGTATTCCAAGGGTTCTAGTCTATTGGTGATACTTTACATTTAATTTTTAATTTGGTTTATTGCTTCCTTCATTGTGAGGATTTCTGCATGGTTTCTTTTCAGAATATCTCTTTATTGGAGTCATCTTTCATCTCCTGAATTTTATCTCTGATTTCAACTCCTTACATATCCTTTATGTCATAGATCAGTCTAACTATGTACATTCTAAACTCCTTCTCTGACATATTCTTTTGTGCAAAATACTATGTAATTTTTTATGGAGTTACATATGTGTAATATGAATCTAATCTGTTAAAAAATGAAAGTTATCACTTAAAGTTTTCAGGTTTTTTTATTTTTGTTTGCTTATTTTTTGCCTGAATAAAAATTTATGTTCTCTAAAGCCTAAATATAGTTGTATGAAAAAGTATGCTTATACTAAGCAGAAATGTACGTTGTTCCCTGTGTGAAAGTGAGTAGTTATTTTTCTTTTGAGGTATGTCTTCCCCCACCCCCTCCAATGCAGGGGACCAAACCCAGGGCAAGTGTTCTACTACTCACCTACACCCTAGCCCTGTCTTTATGAAAATAGGTTTTATTTTCATATTGTGAAACTGAGAAATAATGACATAGCTCTTTGCCTTTGATCTTTGCTTTTTTGTCTCAGTGTGGCTGTCACCAGGTCCAGAGATGTGCCTTCCTTTGGACCTCCCATCCCTAAAGGGGTCACTTTCCCCAAGTCAAATGTGTTCAGGGACTTCCTTTTGGCCAAAGTGATTAATGCAGAAAATGCTGCTCATAAATCAGAAAAGTTTCGGGCCATGGCAACTCGCACCCGCCAGGAATACCTGAAAGATCTTGCCGAAAAGAATGTTACCAACACCCCTATCGACCCTTCGGGCAAGTTTCCGTTCATCTCTCTGGCCTCCAAGAAGAAGGAAAAGTCAAAGCCATATCCAGGAGCTGAGCTCAGTAGCATGGGGGCCATCGTGTGGGCAGTCCGTGCCAAAGACTACACCAAGGCTATGGAACTAGACTGCCTCCTAGGGATCTCCAATGAATTCATCGTCCTCATTGAACAGGAAACAAAGAGTGTGGTTTTCAACTGTTCCTGCAGAGACGTGCTGGGGTGGACTTCCACTGACACAAGCCTCAAAATCTTCTATGAGCGAGGAGAGTGTGTTTCAGTGGAAAGTTTTATTAGCAATGAGGATATCAAAGAAATTGTCAGAAGGCTGCAGGTGAGTCTTTTCCTTCCACACAAATGCAGTTTCTCTTTCAGAAAGTTTTCGGTACCTACCAGGGTCAGGTTACTGAAGCTTATTTGCACCTCTGGGAATTCCTTGTTAATGTGAAGTGACACAGAGTTTATCTCAGTTTGTGTTTCCCATCACTTATTTGGAAAAATATCCAAACATGGGGGAGAGGACCCATCTACTATGTGTTTGTTAGAAGCTCACTTGAATGTGAGCTGATCCCACTGCCTTCGTGACTGATATTGCATCCCAACCAATTTCAAATAGTAGTTGAAAAGAGATTTTTGTTTGAGTATCTGCTACCTTGAGTATTCTAAAGTGAGTTGAGTAACAGAATAGTTTTTTTTTTTTTTGCTGCTAACTCCTAAATCTCTGTTAGAAGTTTCCTTGTAACTTTAGGAAAACCATTGAGCTCTCTGGATGCAACAAATATGCTCCTTTTGGCCTATTGAATAGAGACTAGTAAAGGGGAAATTAACTAGCCTACCTTTCAGTCAGCAGTAGGTATTCAGAAATAACCCTGCTTGCAATGTTTTTCCAGGTCAACCCCAATAACTTTGGTTTCCTTGTCTAGTTTGTTTCAAAAGGTTGTGAATCAGTGGAAATGACTCTGCGAAGAAATGGGCTAGGACAGCTTGGCTTCCATGTCAACTATGAGGGCATTGTGGCAGATGTGGAGCCCTATGGCTATGCCTGGCAGGCAGGGCTGAGGCAGGGCAGCCGCCTGGTGGAAATCTGCAAGGTGGCAGTGGCCACCCTGAGCCATGAGCAGATGATTGATCTCCTGAGAACATCCGTTACAGTGAAAGTTGTCATCATTCCCCCCCATGAAGACTGCACCCCACGGAGGTAGGTCTGAGTTAGCAGCTGACACAGAGACTTGACAGCAGGCTTTGTGTACCACGGAGAACATCTCCTAGAAAGTATGGAAGTAAGGTGTTGGGAAGTGCAGTGGATTACATGCCATTCTAAAAGTTCCTTCCATGGAAAGTCACACTTAGCACACAGCTCCCTTTTAGCATGTGGCAGCAGCTGCTAGAAAAAGTAACTGAGGCCAGTCCTAGGATTTACATCTCAGGATGCATAAAGTTGCTGCTACAGAGATGTCTGGTAATATCCATTTAAAGCACCTTGCACCAATAGCTGAGAAGTATTGGCCACTTCACATTCAAAGAAGCTCAGCATTTCGGCCCATCAGATTTTCTCTTTCATGTTTCATGACACTCACACGCTCATTGGTACCTCATTGCTCTTCCAAACTCACGAGTATTGTTTTGGTCCCTGCTTCCTGAGCCAGGACAGCTGAACATGACTTACAGGCTTTTTTCCTGACTGTATTTGCATGTGCTGGGAATTGGCTTCAGATGTGCTGGTGCTGCTCCTGGTGCCTTAGCAGTTTGGTTTCCAGCCTTCTCCCAAGGGGAAAGCCCAGGCCCTCCTGCCTGTCCAATTCCTGCCAAGCCAGCAGCAATGTCGAAAATTTAATTTCTTTGCCTCTGGGGAGGGTTCTTGATGGAACAAATTTATTCAACTGCTTTTTTATTTCCCTCTTTCTTTGCACTTACACGTGGTATTTTTGCTCTTTTTTAAACAATTTGTTATTTATTTAGCCATTATTTTCTAAGAATTTCTCTTAAGCTTTGGCAATTAATTCTTAGGTCTTTTAAAGTCAAGACAAAGTTATTTATCATATTTCTTCCTAAAATGACCATTCCCTGTGCCTCTTACATCAGTTTATGGTTATCAGATGGCAGAATGTAAACAGTTGGGATAGGTTATTTGTGTACTTTAAAGGTAAGCAGCAATGATAACCTAAACATACTTCAGTTACATCCACATTTTGCTTATAATAGTACTTCCTAATACTGCTTATTTCTTAGAAGACCCTAGTAAAAAATACCTTTATTTATTTATTTATTTATTTACTTACTTACTTACTTACTTATTTAGGAGTGGGAATATTCTGAAAATGCCCTATATGCATATCCTGCTTTGTTTAACTAGAGCTGATGAACCTGTTAGCCATTTTTGGTTTCCTTAAGCACATCATCATAGACATTAAGAATTATGGATATAGCTCGGTGTGGAGCACCTCCCAGCATCACAACGCCCTGGGTTCAATCCCCAGCAGCAGCAGCAGCAGCATCACAACACAGATATTTTTATTTAGTATTCTCCCAAATCAGGATACAAAACATGACTCAAGGTAGCCCGAGAGGCAGTGGGGTTTCAACCTAGGACACTCTCCAAGTTCCCTGCACTCCTCTGCTTGCTGCCTGTCTGCTGTCCTTGGTCTCTCTAAACAGGCAGCTATAAACTGGCCTGCTCCTCCTCCTCCCTTTAGAAATGGCTTCAAAGGGAACCCATTGAAAACAAGATTTGTGAGTTGTTGACCTTACTTACACATGATAAAGAACTGTAGACTGAAGGCGGTCCTCTCAAAGATGAAGCCCATAGACCTTGTGATGCTATCTTTTCCTTATTTCTAGGCTCCCAGGATTTTATGGGGCAACGTAAGAGGGAAGTACATTGGTGTGAGTGTGGCAAGACGGGGGAACAATATTGACACTGAAATCGTGAACAGTTCTTACTAGACAAATGGATCAGAAGGTCTGGTGCTGGATCGATAAAACTATGATAAGAGGTGGTTTATCTACAGCAATGTGCTAGACTAGGTTTATCATCTCTGGTGTGTTGGTAAAAGTGACATTTGCTAAGCGGTTTACTTTAATGTGCCAGGTCCTAGAAAAATCACTATTATATGAATAATTGCACTGAATCCTTAAAATAATTCTCTGAGGTAATAGTATTATTATTGTTGCTCTTGTTTTAAAGGAAACTGAGCCTCAGAAAAGTCAGTTATTTCCTGAGCTCATCTGCAAACTTAGGTCTAACTTCAGAGTCCTTGCTTACAACTGCTCCTCTGTATGCTCACCCACCTCTGCCTTACACACTACACAGGGATAAACTGGAATCAGAGGAAACTGCTGATTCCGGTGGTGTACATATTCCCACTGTAGCCAGTTTCAGGTTACCACCATGACATCCCTGAAGGCAGACCTGGGGTAGACAACCCACTCTTGCAGGCCCATGTCTTCTGGCTCCAACACTGAGCAAGTGAGCCGCATTTGTCTTCCCCTCCCAGCAGCACATTCCTGCCATCTTCTCAGGGTCAGTCAGGCTGCCACTGTGTGCTAGCAAAGTGCTGGGGCCAGAGGCTGGGTGAAGGGTCAGTCTCTGCACAGGCCCAGTGGCCACTGCCATCCTGTACCCTTTTCACTGTGGCTTCCATCAGAAAAGCCCCTGCCAGCTCCTCCAGGCAGGTGGAAAATGGTGCACTGGTGCCTCTGGAGGACTGGAAGCCTGCTCCTCCTCCTCCCTTTAGAAATGGCTTCAAAGGGAACCCATTGAAGCATTAACACCCGTTACAGTGTTCAACAAAATAAGATAATGCTCTTCTGTCATTTTTTTCTTCTCCTCCGCACTTCACACTCCCACTGCTGTTTTCCTAGCAACTAATTACTCTGTTCTTTGACTAGTCACTCTCCCTTCTCTGTCAACCATTTCTTTAAGGCAGCTCCAGAGTGAGGCAGAACAGGCCTCCAGGAGCTGAGGGGGGTCACAGGCATCCTCAAGGCAACTGGAATACAGACCCCTGAGTGTGTATTTTTACATGAGAATACAAACTGGCTCATGGCAACTTCATTTCCATGATGAAGTGGAGGCAGCTGGGAGGGTGCAGTAGCTGTTCAAGAAGTGAACAGGACCAGCTGGGAGCACAGCATGTGGGAAGCAGTCCTGCTTGAAAGAGGCCCCTCACCTGCCTCTGTCACCCCTCTCCTCTTGACCATCAGCATCTAAGACCTCTGAGTTTTCAAAGTCATTCTCTTAAAAAGAGAAAAAAAAAACTTGGCTAACAGGTGAAACTGAGATGTTTCAATTGGTATTGCATAGGAGTCACAAACGTTTATTCTGTGAGGGCCACTAGCCTGTGGTTTTTAAAGAAAGCAATCAAGGACCATTCAAGAGCTAAAAACAAACAAGTTACATATAAAGCCAAACTACTTTTTTTGGTACTGAGGATTTGGAATCAAATAACCTTTTAAACAAAAACAGATTTATTTTTTTTATTTTTTTATTTTTTGGTGTGACAGTGCTGAATCAAACTGCAGTAGAACAGGAAGGGTTGTGAGAATTTATCTGGGTCAGATCTCATTTTTTAGATAAACGGGTGGAAAGAAGTTGAATACTTTTTGTTTGTTTGTTTTTGAGCCAAAGTCATGCGGCTTCTAGAGACCAAGCTATCCTCAGACAAGACTTTTCTGACTCAAGAGTCCAGTGTTGAATGTTTCTGTTCAATGCACTGTTCAAATATTTCTCCATGTTTCTTAGTGATTAAGAAAAAGGAGAGAGTAATGAGAAATCAGAAATGAACAAAAGAATAAAAAAAGACTGAAAAGACAGTGAGTGGTTAATTTTGTGGTTTCAGCAAGTCACCATTTGTCACTTTTTCCACTGTAATTATCATTCTTGCTGCCACAAATCTTCAATTTGGTCTGTAAAAGTTGTTGAATTTTCCTTTTTGCCATATGCTATGCCTTGAATAAGATGTGATAGTCACTACAGGTGTATAATGTCTGGGGGGTTGGAGCCATGTTCTTCAGTTAAGAGAACAGAATAAAACTGGCCTGCAGGAAGACTAGTTCTGTGTCTAAACCCCTGCTCTGCCACCTCCTGGCTGTATACATTGGGGCAAGTTAATCCTTCCAGGCCTCCTTCCATTTCCTCTTGGATGAAGAGAGGATAAAGATAGTAGGTATCCACTTCAGAGATGCTGAAATGTGGCTGGATTAGTGTCCAACCATTACAGTTATATCTACTTTATTATAGTTACCATTCTTAAACACTAAATTTTGCTTCAAATGATAGAATGAAAATCCTTTTAGGAGTATTTATGTATGGCATTAAAAATCAGCTTTAGTCTTTGTTTTTCAGTGCCTATTTCCTTTTTGCTTCCATGTATCTTTCTTGTGTTTTGCAGAGATAACTGAGAGACCAGGAAGGTAGTGGGCGGTTACCCCTGCTACAAAAGGCAGGCAGAACTGGCAGAAATGGCAGGTGGCTGAGGTTTAGCTCAGTGTGGGATGCATGTCAGACAAGAGCATACAATATTTCTGTAATTTTTCAATAGTGATTACATGTTAAAATGATGTTTTAGATATCTCAGGCTACATTAAATATATAATCTCACCAGTTTTGTTTTACTTTCTAATATGGCTTCTAGAAACATTAAAATTAGAGTTGCAGCTGTTCTGTGTGGTTTGCATTCCCCTTAGTCTCCCCGTCAGTGACGTTTTGGATTCTCCCTACCTTACTTCTAAAGTGCCTTGTGAAGGGCTGTTCCACAGTTGCTCTGTGAACCCTTCTTTCCAAATCCTCTCACCCGTTTTCCCAATCCTTCACATTCCTATGAGAAGGAAGTCATTTTTCCACTTAGTGATGAAATTCAAATGCATGGTTTGAGGTATTACTTTAGTAAGAATAGAATTTGTCAATCAGGCTTATGACCGACAATACTTCCCCCCATCATTTGGCATAAAGAATGGAAAATGGGCTCCCGTTTCCTGAGAATTTGAGTTTCAGATGGTGGCACAAAATGGTAAAATGGAAAACATTTACGCTTGCCATTAATTTCACTCAGGCTGCTGCCTGGGGACGGCCTTGCTATGAGAGATTTCTTTCTTTAAAAAAATAAAGTCTGATTTCAGATTATGCTTTGTCCCTCAGGGATTTAATAATTTTAGTATTTCTATAATTGGGTTTCCCCCCCCCCTCTTTAGCTAAATTTAGCTTTTGCTTTGGATTTTAAGACTTCTCCTCACTTAATTTCTTCTCTCTCAGGGTACCCCCTTTTAAGCCCCCAGTTGTGATATGCAGTGAAGGTGTTCAGAGCTGGTTGCTTGTTTCTGTCAAGATTGTGTTCTTAGGGTCTGCTTCCCTGTCCTCCTTAGGTCTCCTACAGCTGTGTCTACTCCCAGGGTGACCTTGTGTCTTCTTGGTGTTTAGAGACTCAACAGTTGGGATTGAGTAAAGGAAAGCATGGTCAGCACTGCCTGGGTTTCTGGTTTTTGAAAGGAAAATAATTATAGGGCTGAAAGAGGACCAGAGGCAGAAGATGAAGTCTTGGATCCATTTTAAGTGTTAATGAGAATCAGTGTGGTTCCACCAACAAGAAAGGAGTATTAATTGTTTTTCTCCCTGTGCCTTCCCCTAATAGGAGCTGCTCCGAAACCTACCGCATGCCAGTGATGGAGTACAAAATGAATGAAGGTGTTTCATATGAGTTCAAATTTCCCTTCCGCAATAATAACAAATGGCAGCGGAATGCCAACAAGGGGTCTCATTCTCCTCAAGTCCCATCCCAGGTACAGAGTCCCATGACCTCACGGCTAAATGCTGGGAAAGGCGACGGGAAGATGCCTCCTCCAGAAAGAGCCGCCAACATTCCTCGAAGCATCTCCAGTGATGGGCGCCCGCTAGAGAGGCGGTGAGTGCACCTCCCCGAGGTTTCTGAAATTTAAATAACACCAGGTCCATACTCACTAGCCTTACTCCTTCCTAAATTTTGCTAGAAATCAAGAATTAAAGCGGAGATGCGTGCATGAGTGATTTTCAAAGCATGGTAGAATTCCAAAGCCATAAGGGTATCTGAGGACATATTTCAGCAAAAATTTCAGCCCTGTGCAGTGATATTATTAAGTTTTGCTTTTTAATTTCTATGTGATTATCAATAGAAATCATCTTTGTGCATTTAGCAGCCATAGGGATTTGAATTTAGCAGTCTCTTTGAGGTGATAGTGGCTGTATTACCATTTTTGACAGTCTTTGTTGTTTGGGGGCAAATGATATGCTAGGAGCAACAGAATGCAAATTTTGGGTTGAATATCTATATTTCTCTTACTTTATTAATGAAGAATTCTGAGAAAGGAAAACTGGAATAGCACATTTTCCATTGCTCTGAAAGTAGAAGAAAATAGTAGGGAAAAGGTATTCTGCAGGAATGGGTCAAAATACCAGCCCTGAGTTAAGCAAGCTAAAGGGAAAGGGATTTGAGGATCCCACAATGTAAAAAACCAAAGTTTATTATTAAATTGAAAGTTGGTAAATTCCCTCACAAAAGATAACTGGTCAACTCTGCACTTGATCGCCCTAGCACCTTTGTCTGCAGCATCTTGAAGTAGAGACAAGGCCTAAAATCAAACAAAATCAAGTAGTTTCAAAATGTGATTGACAGTTGGCCATAAAATTTTAAATAAATACACTGTAAATCTAGTTGCCTCAAATCATGTGTGCTAATGAAGGAAACAGAATAATTGAAAAATCTGCTGGTCACCTGACCGAAACAAACCACTGCTACTTTCTGTCCACTCGCTGTCCTTTCCCCATCACTTCTGCTTGTCTTGATCGCATCTCAGGATTTTTTGTGGAAACCCTCAGAGCTAGAGTGAAGTCCGTACCCCAGGAACTGTGTTGGGTAGAAGAGAATCCCCATGGAAGTTAAAATGTGATCCTGACTCACCTGAGTAGCCAGGTCCAACCAGAACAGGATGCCAAGGAATATGTCCCCAAACATGCTTAAATAGTCATCGGTCTCCTTTGGAAGCAGAAAGATAGAAGTGGAAGAAGCACACTATGAAGTCTCTGGTCTCAGTCTAGCTTTTGAGCTATCGCATAGAATCTCGTCTCTTAACCATTATAGAATACTAAGACATGATGGAGTATAATTTATAGAAACAAACACAAAACAAGTTGTCTTTCTAAAATTCTTCGTTTAATCCTAGAGATTTATTTACAGATCCTTGCTATTTATCTCAGAAAAAATTTCTCACCCACAATAGCCCCATTTCCATCTGAACTCTTCCTGCTTTCATTATTTTTGAGGAGAAAAGCATCCAAGAGATCTCTGAATAAATTTTTTCTTCTACACATTTCAGAGTTGGCTCTTCCCGAAATGTGTGTTAGCTGTTCTCGGTAACTCATGGTTTGGCCCTCGTTTTGAAAGATGAACCTAGGAAGCCATTGTTCAGAGGAGTGCTTTTCCCTGTCTGTGCTGTCTTCTTCCTCTGCAGAACAGTCTAGAGGCTTTCATGAGTGAAAGTGATTGAGTCATTTCCTATACATAGTATTCCATATGATAAAATAGTGGAATATATTTTGATTCCACATTGAATTTAATTTTGCAACTGAATCTAAACTGAAGCTGAACAAAAGTTCAGCAAACTGACCTCTAAAAGTGAGGGTATTTTTTGCTTCTAATTGTCATCTTACGGTGACAGCAGCTTTCAGGGTTAGGGAGCATGGGACTCCATTTTCTCCAGATGAGCCCCTTTCATTCTAGAGGTGATTTCTGCATGTGCTGTGACTTAACTCTGCCCAGAGAGAGCACATCTTACTGAGTGCTCATCCCAGATTATAAGCATAGTCCTGTGACTCTGCAGGCTATAGAGACAAGAGTGGTGGAAGTGAGGCTGCCCTTGGTGGGGGGATATTTAACCACTACTCATTGTCCCCTCAGATTTTTTAGTTTCAGGTATCCTTGGAGTCCACCAGACAAGGACTTCACAGTTGAATCATCTTCATTTTGAAGTGTTTGGTAATTAGGTGGGTAGTCTTTTGTGGAAATATAGAGTTCGGTTTCCTACCCCATCGTTCCCGATTTTTAGTAACATGATATTTCCTTTGTAAGTTTAACATTAAGGTATAAATAAAAGGTACAGCTGGGGAAACTTGTTTTGCTATGAATTCAGGAAAACTCGGGCAGAGTAGATGCATGACACTCATAGGAACACTCTGAGCCCCTCTTGAACCCCAGGTTCAGAAAATTCACCTTGAAATATAATTTTCTCCTTGAAATATGTAAAATACAACTGAAAGGTTTAAGTAGTCCTTTTATAATCTTAAAACGTCTTAGCTTAGATGTTCCCTGGGACACACCCATCCATTTGATTCTCCCATATATATATATATATATATATATATATAGAGAGAGAGAGAGAGAGAGAGAGAGAGAGAGAGAGAGAGAGACATGGGGCATTTATGAAGTACAGTATGGAACTTTCAGATGAACCCTAAGTAGTCAAAACAAATGCCAGGGGTCTGCCTTATGTTTTCCATACAGTTGTTTCATTCTTTTTCCTCCCTCAGAAAGTAATGTTTAACTGTAAGTCGCCTCTGCCCATGCTGCTTCAGTCTCTCTGTTCTGTTTGGCCAGGTCCAGCAAAATCCATGTTAGCTGAAAATGATCATTTACTGCTTGTACAAGCAGTTTTTCTTTCATTGTATACCACATCTCAAACTTAAAGGTCATTAGGAACTTTTTTTAAATTTGTGGAACAAATAATATTTTCCTTTAAAACCAAGATCAGGATTTTTACTTAGGAAGCAATGTTGGTGTTTTGAATTTTTAGTAAGAAGTTTTCAACTGGACAGTATTCTTCTCTATACATTGCTAAGAGAAGCTGGCATGTTAGATGGCCCTTTTGCCATCTAAAATCTAACTCTGTTTGGTTTGAATGTGAGAGTTTTAGGCTACTCAGGTGACCTTCTGACTACAGAACTTTGTATTATTTGCAGGAAAAGTAGTCATTAACAAATTAACATTTGTTCAACAAAAACAGGTAATGTGATGCAATTGCTATTTTCACTGAACTTGATACATTACTGTGTTTAAACACAACATGGGGTCGTGATAAAACCCTAATCTATGCTTGTAAGCTTGAAAAAGTCTCACTATTGTAGGGACTTAGAATAAACAGCAGGCATGTTAACATACAAAATAATTTTTCTTTCTCTTTTTTTTTTAGATGAAGTTATCACCAATCTTTATTCAAGTATTAGATTTTAATCGCATTGAACTGTGGGTGGGGTCACAGTTGCATAACTTGACAGGAGGATCCTTAAATCGTGGATCTTGAGAGCACTGGCTAGATCCACATTGACTTCCATAATTTTAAAGCTACTTGGTATTTGTCAGTCCTTGCTAAAACTTCCTTTGCCTCTTTTTCAGTCTTCTTGTTGCTGTGCTTTGGATGAGCATTCCCCACAGGTCCATATAAAATCTTGGTCCCCAGGGTGGTATTAGTCAGAAATGGGACTGGTGGGAGGTCCTTGGGTCATTGGGGGAATGCCCTCAAAGGGAATGGAGTGACCCTTCCTGTCCCTTTTTTCTGCTTCATAGTTCAAAATGTGAGCACTTGCTCTGACACACATTCCCACCACGAATGCTGTGCTCACCAAAGGCCCAAACCATTGGAGCTACCTGATGTTGGGCTCAAGCCTCAGAATTGTGAGCTGAATAGACCTTGTCTTCATAAATAGCCTGTTTCAGATATTTTGTTTGTAGTGATACAAAGCTGATGAACACTCTTCCAAAACTTTATTTCCTGTTTATTCGTCAGCTCTTTATATCTGTCTCATCACCCTAAAATTCTGTGCTCCTCATGATTATGTACTCATTTTTCTTCCTCTAACACACTGCAGTGTATCTAGGTGGTCATCCATTTCACTAACCTCAGCCATCATTTATGTGGGATATTCCTTAATTCTGTTTTCCCTTGGCCTCTTTTTCACTTTTCATGTTCATATGCCTGACTGTCTACTGAACATCTGCACTTGAATGTGACATTTGAACTCACTGCCCAAACTGTGTCCATATAAAATATGCCCCACCTTCCATCTCTTCCTTCTCACATCGGTGAATGGCTTTTCCATCGACAACATCTAGTAGCTACATCTACTCTCCAGAGCAGACCTAGAATTCATAGTCACTTCCTTAATGTTCTTATTCCACCCCACCCACCATAACCTCCCAAGTCCTCAGCTTCTGTTGAGTTCCTCATTTTTAAGCTTCTTCCTTGCCATTGTTTCAGGAGCTCTTGTTTCATAATAAAATTATTTTCTTTCCTAAATTGTTGCTAAATTTCTCCAAATATGGTGACCAGCCTTGTTCTAGAATGGTAATCAAACAGAAATGGAGACAGTCCTCAAGCCATGCTTCTTTGCATGCTCTCCCATGGTTCTGCACAGCCTTCAGGGCCAAGTCATGCACCTCCCCCCACCAGCATGGTTGGTGACAGCCCTATGAGTTCACCTGCTTGTCCTTCCCTCTCCCTGTCATTATCAGCTGCACACCTGCCTCATGAAGGGCCATGTGCTCCCTGCTGCACCTCCTCCTCCCTCTTTTCCACAGCTCACCTCCCATGAGCCTCCTAAGATGCTTTTAGTCTCTTCAGGACATCATCCTGGGCAGGGCTGGGACTCAGTGGTAGAGTGCCTGGCCTGTGTGAGGCACTGTGTTTGATTCTCAGCACACAATATAAATAAATGAATAAAATAAAGATCCATCAACATCTAAAAAAAAAAATCCTCCCAAGCTGGGACTATTGCTCAGCGGTAGTGCACTTGCCTAGCATGTGTGTGTGAGGCACTGGGTTCAATTCTCAACATCACATACAAATAAATAAAATAAATAAAGGTCAACAACTTTAAAAAAAAATTATTCTCCCATTTCTACTTTTCCTATCTCTACTTAACTGCCCCAATGGGAATGTTGATGTCACCAAATGCCTTCTCAATTCACAGAATTTATTATACTTCATTTTAATCTGATTTCTTCATTTTTCCAACTTAGCCTGTCTTATTCATCTTTGTATTCTAAGAACCAAGTACAGACTCTGACCTTTAAGGTTTCCAATGAATAACTGGGGACAGAAGTTAAATCAATTTAAAGGAAAATAAAATGGTTTCTTTTTATAAAAGTTAAATGATGGTTAAAGCAAACTACCTAGTAATATAATAAAATCATAGCATTAAAGCTATACTTAGGTTAGATTTTGTTGGCTAAGTTCAGTATACTCCTGTTTTAAAAGTATATCATTGATAAAACTTGCCTAAATTGACTCTAAGTGAAATGCAAGTTCTTGATTGAATCTCCTATATAAGTTTCAGTTGGAACCGAATTATAGTGTTGTATTTATCATCAAGAAAAGTAGCCGAGCACAGTGGAACACGCCTGTAATCCCAGTGGCTCAGGAGGCCCACGCAAGAGGATTGCCAAGTTCAAAGCCAGCCTCAGCAATAGTGAGGCACTAAGCAACTCAGTGAGACCATGTCTCTAAATAAAATACAAGATAGGGCTGGGGATGTGACTTAGTGGTCAAGTGCTCCTAAATTCAATGCCCAGTTCCACCCCCTGAAAAAATTAAAAAAGCTAAAGTAGAAAACCAACGGCTGAGCTTGACTTGAAGTCACCAGACTCCAAAGCTTCCTTTTTCCCTCTCTTCATGAGAACTGTCTGCTCTGTTGTCCGCTTTGGAATTGGAGTCAGTATAATTTGTAAGGTCAAATTGTTAGATGATGTGATGTTCAGGAGGAGGAGGCGGTGCAGCAGGGAGCACGTGGCCCTTCAAGAGGCAGTAATGGTTCCTATTAAGGCATTTCAGAAATGGGCACAGCAGTATAAAATTGGCGTGCATCTCAACTTCCTTTCATTTACACATTCCAGAGTGGCCCAGGGAATGTTGGGGAATGCTCCAGTGTGATCCCAGCTCAGTCTCCTGAGTTGCTTTTAAGTGGTTCCTCAAGCTGCTTTATACTCCTCCTAGGACAGTGTTTCCATGGGAGCTGCACCTGTGTTGTGGAGCCCCCGCCCCACCCTGGGGTCTGGAAATTCTGGAGGCCCCAGAGTGCAGGCTATGTACATAGTGTAGGGATTTGGTAGAGCTTCCCAGCCTGGGCCAACGTGTCAGGCTTCAGCCTAGTCTTGGATAGTGTGTGGTGGGTCAAGGTGTTTCCATGAGTAAGTTTTGTTGTCTTCAGTGACAGTATCATGGTTAACTTCAGCGAGACAGAAAATGAATTCAATTTAGCTTGCTGTGCTAAATACGAACTCTGGTGAACTGTGTATTCAGAAGTCATAGGATATTCTGTAAAGATCATCTGTGAGAATGATATGGACCTTAGAGATGTTCTTGGAATAGACAGTTATATTCTGGACAGAGTAGTGAGATGGTATACAATAGTGTAGTCCTACATGTCTCCAAGGATTTATACTCCTGTGTACACCTAGCAGTTGGGTCTTGCTCTCCTACCCAGCTCCAGGGGAGATTATATAAGGACTACCCTGGGTGGCCTAGCCTAGTCTCACCTTTATGGAAAAATCTATAAGAACCACGGTGGTCCCAGGTACCCCTGCTCCTCCCAACCACCTACACACATATAGACATGATGAAGGCCTCCCTGGAAGCCAGATCTAACCTGTGTCATGCTGTAACCTGTGTCATATAAAAGTATGGTGACAGAGTGGCAGTTTGGGATCTGCTTATCATTAAATTGCAGAGGAAAATGATTTTAATTTCTTTTGACCTGCAGGAGCAGTTTCTGTGAAATAATGAGGTAGGCAGGGTATCCTTAAGGCTGGTCAGCAGAGAGGAGTAGTCTCTTTACCCAAGTGTTCAGGCCTAGCACCAGTTCTCTTCTGCAGGCCAAATCGCAGGAGACTGAGAATAAGATACATAAATGTGGTCCTGGAACATCTGCACCCACTCCTTTAGGGTTCTACAGACTGGTTTTAAGGAACAGCACAAATATAAATGGAGGAGATGTTGGGAGCAAGGCAGTTGCTGCATGCCTGTGGCCCTGCTTGGAATTGTAAATAGATACTGGCCCCTGCTCTCCAGGAAAATCTGAATGAAACCTAGTAGTCTTCTAACTTATTGTTCTTTGGTTCTTGTAGTTTTTCCTTTACATTAACAAAATGACAAATGACTATCCACACCAAGTGGCACAAAGTAAGAGCAGACATATAGAAAGAGGTGCAGAGCAGAGCAGGCCTGACCATGGTCAGCAGTGTGTGTCGTTGCGTACTGGATTAAACCTACCTAGAGCAATTGTCAGGGGTGGGTGGAGATCCCAGAGACCACCTGAGTGTACCCAGCAGCCATTGTGAGCAGAGGCCAGCAGGTGCGCTGAATTTACCTGCTAGTTCCATTGTTTCTGTTTGTGGACTGGGATAAGGGAATGAAGTTAGTTTGGTTTGGGTTTTGTTGGTTGGTTGGTTTGTTAGTTGGTTTCAGTCTTTAAAATCCCCACATGCCTAAAAACTACCTGACTTCTGAAAGGATTTGATTGTGACTTCTTTTTATGAAGTGTTTGATTTGGTAGAGGGCAGGACCAATGTGGGCAGTTAATATTTGTGGTAGGCTAATTGTTTCTTTCCTCTATGTATTTTATCAGTTCTCTTGCACTTTGATAGAGAAAAAATTACTGAGTCTTTCCGTGTTGCCTACATCTGGAGGATCAGCTCTGACCACACCACTGATTTGTCTTAGAACTTGCTGTTCTCCCTGTGGCCACACAGACAGAGCTTGTGCTTCCTTGGCTAACCATATGAGGCCTCGCCCAGTAGCACTTGCTTGTCCTTGTAGCTGTGGCTCCTATTAGTCTGCTCCCTGTGCCCCGGGCTTCACCTAAGGTGCCATCATGGACTGCAACGTACACACCTCATGTTCCTCCACCCTCACTGCTGATTTCCTCCTAGTCCTGTCTCGGATACATTTCCTACATGGAGCTTCCTTTCCCCTAGTTTCCCCAACTAGTCTGATTGCTAACCCGCCAGAGGCCCTCTATACTCTTTTTGTACTTCCCTGATGATGGTTATCTTTTACTTATATTTTATTTAAAAATTACAGGGAACTATGTTTGAGTTCATATTCTGGGCCAAGCTCTGTTCAGTATTCTTCGTGTAAATTTTCTAGGCTAATCTTCCCAACAGCCAAGTAGTTGGTTGCTCTTTATCCCCTTCATGGGTGAGGATGCCCAGCAGCTAGGACATGAAATCACTGGGCAAAGTAATAGCTTGTTAATGGTGAAGCTGAGATCAATATCAGGCTATCTGACAAATCCACCTCCACACACTGATGGCACTCCTAACTGTTGGCAGAATGGATACACATCCACTTATGTGTTGAGGGGCTCCAGCCACATTCACTGCAGTCAGGCCAGCTTCGTGGGTCTGCAACCTGTGCAGCTGTATAGAGCTCACCCTTAGGAGGACTCATTAAGCTTGGCTTAATGCTCTGCTGTTATTTTGAAACTTACTGTTTGAACAAGGATACCCACAGGTTTGTTATGTACCGAGTTCTACAATGAAATAGCTAGCTAGTCCTGCTGCAGTCATTTTTATTTTGACCTTCAGAATCCACTATAGGTATAAAATTGACTTTTCTTAAAGGGCACCCATGTTGTGTGCTAAATTGCGCACCCTCGTAGTCAGCAGCTATGAAGTGAGGGTCCACGTGTCTTT
This sequence comes from Ictidomys tridecemlineatus, assembly GCF_052094955.1. Taxonomy (NCBI): domain Eukaryota; kingdom Metazoa; phylum Chordata; class Mammalia; order Rodentia; family Sciuridae; genus Ictidomys; species Ictidomys tridecemlineatus. Next base: position 94,509,124 of record NC_135481.1, read on the forward strand.
TTGTGGGAAAGGCCGTATTGCCTCAACTGTACCAGAGCATTCTTTCTTATTGTAAATCAACCTTGTCCTAGGAAGCTTAAGAGAACAGCTAATGTAGGTGGTGAGATCGGAAGGCTGGTGGTAGCTCTGTTCACAAAGCATACAGTAGGAAGACATGAAAGACACAGGGAGGAGTTGCTTGGATTTGAACAATTTGTTTAAACTCTAGCCTGGATAGAGCATTCACATTATGTGATTTTGAATCATTTTACAGGAGAAAAAAGGTGTTAACATAATTCTAAAAGGATCGGTGGATATATAGTGATGAAGACAGAGTGCTTTAGTTGGTCCTGTTTCCTGGGTGGATAGCACTTTAATTGCTAAGTTTGGTGAAATGCTGTGCTTAATTATGGACTCAGGTATCTAATTTGTCAGTCACAGCTGTTATTTGAAACCTTCTGGATTGTTTTGTCCATCATTATACTGTTTGCACTTGGGTTACAGAGGGCCTTACCCCCTGGGCACGTCTAAGCAGTATTGTCACTTTGGAGTAAAAAATAGGAAACAGAAGTGCAATTAATCTGAAATACTCAGGAAGCTATTTTACCATTAACTACTTGTCCTGGTGTGAGAATACTTCTGGAAAACTGAGGAACCCATATTTAATCTTGGACTTTCTCTTCTGAAATGTCCAGCCCTTTTAACAATTTGTTTCCATTGCAATGAAGTACACTTGATATAAATGAAAAACAGACATTCAGTGTAGCCCTTAGAGTGTGGGTGTTATTGTCTGTCTGTGCTGAAGACCACGATGTTTTTAGTCAAAAAGCTCTGTTTTTCATTTCTGTAGATGGAGGTAAAAGGGAGCCCCAAAGAATATATAGCATCAGTCATTTTGAAAATATTTATCTATTTCTTGACTAAATTTTTTAAATGTAAAGGGGAAAATCTTTTGAAATTAAGCTAAAAGGTTTAGAAAATTCTTATCTCACAGCCACCAAAATGTTCTTTAAAAAAAATTATTGCTGACATTCAACAGAGTTGAAAGATCTAACAGTAATTGAATAATTAATCTTCATTCTCTAAACCAGTGTGGGCAGTAACATCAGATATTTAGGGCCCTTAAGACTAAAGCAGAAAGATCTAGATTCATCTCAAAAAAGAAGAAGACCTTACGTAGACCTCGCTCTAACATCACAGGTCACAGTGACCATTAAAACAGATTCCCTTTATGAGGTGGGGTGGGGCAGACAGGTTCAGCAGGTCAGCAGGCTGGCTTCTGTGGAGCCTGGGAGGCACTGTTCCCAGTTCCAGAGCAGTCCTTTGAAGTGCCAGGCAGCCGCCAGGCCAGCTTCCAGCAACTACTAGCCTCCAACTGTCTGCAAAAGTGGACTGCCAGCACTCAGCGCAGGCGGCGCCTTCCACTCCCTGAATAGGTCTTTTCTCAAATATTTGCATGAAGGCATCAAATTCAGAGTATTTGGAAAGAATAGTAAAGTAGTAAGTCTCAAGAGCAAGGGCTAATTCTAAATTTTTCTTTGCCTACATGCATCTAGAGCCATAAAAACATCTGGGTGGCATTTGGTCAGTTGTCATATGTATGTTCTGTGTGTGCAAACAGTCAGAAAACAAAGCCACTATTGAGTTATATAAATGCCAGAGAGGGATGGGAATGAATGCTGGCCTTCTGGAAATGCTATTTTTTCACTTTGGGATAACTCCAGTAACCAAACAGAATTTTCTGGTACATTTGCCAAATAAAAGAGCTGAGATTGAGAACTAGCATGAGATATCTTAATGTACGTTTTGGAGAACAGGGTAAGAAAAGCAAACTATAAAGACAAATGTAGAAGTGACACTCTGAAGGAGTCGTGTTGTCACTTGCTCACTGAAGCATATGCATCTCGCCATGCCCCCGAATCATTGTTCATTAGCATTAATTTTTACCTGGAAGAGACTCTGAAAGTCATCTGGACCCCAAATGTTGCATTGGCTCCACTGTCCTCACATTCTACTGCCACCCTCACCCCGTTTTCCTGAGCATCATCTCTTCCTCTTTGCAAGGAGAAAATGAAAACAGTTAGATAACAAAACTATAGCTGGAGTTGCTCTGTATTAGGGGCATATAAAAGCCAAACTCTTAAGGCAGAAAAAAAGTGTGGTATCTTGTTACAGTGGATGTCTGCCATTCCTCAGTCCTTAGTCGTTGTCGTCGTGTCTTTTTTTTTTTTTTTTAATTTACTCTTTCCCTTCTATGATCAGATAGAATGAAGGGTAGTATCTCTACTTTTTAAAATATGGTCTGTTTTAGAGAAGGTTCCCTCTGCTGCTGAGAAGAAAGTGTAACACTCATTGAAGGATGAAATATCCTATATATGTCAGTTAATTATAGTTATTGATTGTATTATTGAGTTCTATAGTTTCTTTGTTCAGCTTTTGTTTGGAAGGGAAATTTGGGAGCTTTCTTAGAAGAAATGAGTTTAAAGATATCCATTTTATGATACCTAGACAAATGTCTTGATCTCTCCTCTATCAAAGCACAGTTGACAGAGCAAGATAAGCTAGTGCCACTGGTCTTTAACCCACCAAAAGCTGCCCCACAGGTCCTCTACTCTAAGACCTGGCATCCGCAGTAGGGTCTGTGAGGCAGACTCAGCATTTCTCTGAGTCTGTGTAGCAGTGTCAGGGTTGGTGATGATAAAAGAAGCAGTGTGGGAACAACTCTTGCTCAAATTCATGGTGGAACACAAAGTGAATATCTTGTGGATGTATGTGATAATTAGCGCTTTCACACTGCATCTATGACATGAAAAAATAATAAATCAGCTACAAAAAAAATAAAAAAAAATTGGTGATGTTGATGGGAGAAGCTTAGAAACTGCATCTTTTCCTATCTTCTCATTGTATTTCTCAAAGACTGATATCCCAAGGTTCTCTCCCTTGTCCTGCTTCACATTATTTAGAACCAGCATTTGTCAGTAAGTTCTGGCACTATTTTTTAACATCAATGATATATACCAAGGTGACTTTGGGATGAATTCTACCACCTATAACTCTACCCTCATTTCTTGCAGTTAAGAAAACATATTAACTTTGTGATCATTATTTTTAGTAAATTAATCACAAATTTTTGCATTTAATATTAGTGACCAACTAGTTTTCAGTCTATACTCTCTAAGATTGAGAATTCCTGGCTTGGGACATCTGAGATAACTATGAACCCTTGTCCTGAACCCCTTCTGTTTCTTATATTATACATTGCTGATGGGGCTTCTCCTTCATTCAAAAAATATGAATTAAGCATGCAAAGACGTACAGATAAATAAGGCTCAATCCTGTCCCTTTGGGACAGAATGCACTGGGAAGACATATACACACAAAATAACCATTCTGTAGGATGTGTCTGTAGTGATGCAAGAAATAGACGGTTACAGGATTTGAGGAGGTTCTACTCTGAGTTCAGAGATAGAATGTAGGGATTCAGATTTGAAAGAATTTTATGTGAGTAGGGCAGGGGAAGGCATTCCAGGCCTGAGGTACAGATGGGTGGAGTTGTGAGTTCAGTCTTTGCACTGGGAATCCTCACCTGTCTAGCATATAGGATATACAAGCAGTTAAAGGGGGACGGAGATGAGGGTGGGTCAATGTCTGGGACTCAGGGCCTTGGGGAGGATACCAGTGATTTGGATGACTTGGTGGTGGAGGAATGGTGGGGATATTGGAGGGATGGAGAGAGCCTGAAAGCCAGGGGATTGTTGTGCTACACCTGGATGCCCAGTGACCTGTTGGGGCTGCAGTGAGAGAACTCAATGGAAAACCAGCAGGTTAGAGGATATATTCTTTGTGGGGTTTTTTCCTCTATTCTTTTTTTCAATTTGTTATATATGACAACAGAATACATTACAATTCATATTACACATATAAAGCACAATTTTTCATATCTCTGGTTGTACACAAAGTTGAATCACTTCTTTCGTGTCTTCATACACGTAATTAGGGTAATGATGACCATTGCATTCCACCGTCTTTCCTACCCCATGCACCTTCCCTTCCCTCCCTCCTCTTTTTCCCTTTGCCCTAGCTTCAGTTCATTTAATCCTCCCATGTCCTCTACCCCCAACAGCGTATTATGGATCAGCATCCTTAAATCAGAGAAATCATTCGGCATTTTGGGATTGGCTAATTTCACTTAGCATTATATTCTCCACCTCTATCCATTTATCTGCAAATGCGATGATTTTATTCTCTTTTACTACTGAGTAATACTCAATTGTGTATATATGCCACTTTTTTTTTATCCATTCATCTACTGAAGGGCATCTAGGTTGGTTTCACAGTTTAGCTATTATGAATTGTGCTGCTTTAAACTTTGATGTGGCAGTGTCCCTGTAGTATGCTGTTTTTAAGTCCTTTGGGTATAGACCGAGGAGAGGGATAGCTGGGTCAAATGCTGGTTCCATTCCCAATTTTCCAAGGATTCTCCATACTGCTTTCCAGATTGACTGCACCAATTCACAGTCCCACTGACAGTGTATGAGTGTACCTTTTTTCCCCCACATCCTTGCCAACACTTATTGTTGTTTGTCGTCATAATAGCTGCTATTCTGACTGTAGTGAAATGAAATCTTAGAGTAGTTTTGATTTGCATTTCTCTAATTGCTAGCGATGATGAAAATTTTTTCATGTTTGTTGACTCATTGTATATCCTCTTCTGAGAAGTGTCTGTTCAGGTCCTTGGCCCATTTATCGATTGGGTTATTTGGGGGTGTTTTTGGTGTTTAGCTTTTTGAGTTCTTTATATACCCTAGAGATTAGTGTTTCATCTGATGTGTGAGGGGTAAAATTTGCCCCCAAGATGTAGGCTCTCTATTCACCTCACAAATTGTTTCTTTTGCTGAGAAGAAGCTTTTTAGTTTGAATCCATCTCATATTGATTCTTGATTTTAATTCTTGTGCTATGGGAATCTTATTAAGGAAGTTGGGGCCTAATCCCACACAATGGAGATTAGGGCCTACTTTTTCTTCGATTTGACACAAGGTCTCTGGGTTTATTCCTAGGTCCTTGATCTATCTATTTTGAGTTCAGTTGTGTGGATGGTGAGAGATAGGAGTTTAATTTCATTTTGCTGCATATGGGTTTCCAGTTTCCCCAGCACCATTTGTTGAAGAGGCTATCTTTTCTCCAACGCATGTTTTTGGCACCTTTGTCTAATATAAGTTAATTGTAATTTTTTGGGTTAGTCTCTGTGTCCTCTATTCTTTACCATTAGTCTACCAGTCTATTTTGGTGCCAATACTATGCTGTTTTTGTTACTATTGCTCTGTAGTATAGTTTAAAGTCTGGTATAGTGATGCCACCTGCTTCACTCTTCCTGCTAAGGATTATTTTAGCTATTCTGGGTCTCTTATTTTTCCAGATGAATTTCATCACTGCTTTTTCTATTTCTATGATAATATTAATTCTGCCTATCCAAGATCAAAGTAGATCTTTTCATTTTTAAGGTCTTCTTTGATTTCTTTCTTTAGAGTTCTCTAGTTTTATTATATAGATCTTTCACCTCTTTCATTAAAATATTTGATTCCCAAGTATTTTATTTTTTTTGAGGCTATTGTAAATGGGGTAGTTTTCCTTGTTTCCCTTTCTGAGAATGTGTTGTGGAAATATAGAAATTAATTTGATTTATGCATGTTGATTTTATATCCTGCTACATTGCTGAATTCATTTACTAATTCTACAAGTTTTCTGGTGGAACTTTTTGGGTCTTCTAGGTATAGAATCATATCATCAACAAATAGTACTAATTTGTTGATGATAGTACTGATCTTCTTTTCCTAGGTGTATCCCTTTAATTTCTTTCATCTAATTGCTCAGGCCAGTGTTTCAAGAACTATGTTAAATAGAAGTGTTGAAAGAGGGCATCCCTGTCTTGTTGCAGTTTTTAGAGGGAATGCCTTCAATTTTTCTCCATTTAGAATGATGTTGGTCTGGGGCTTAGCATAGATAGCCTTTATGATGTTGAGATATGTTCCTGTTATTGCTAATTTTTCTAGTGTTTTGAACATGAAGGGGTGCTGCATTTTGTCAAATGCTTTTTCTGCATCTATTGAAATGATCATATGATTCTTATCTTTACATCTATTGATGTGATGAATTTCATTTATTGATTTCCATATGTTGAATGAAGTTTGCATATTACTTAGTTTCCAGGTATTGGAATAGCCTTTATTTCTTATTTTATCATTGATTTCATTCCATTATGATCAGATAGAATGAAGGGTAGTATCTCTACTTTTTTATATATGGTCTGTTTTAGAGAAAGTTCTCTATGCTGCTGAGAAGAAAGTGTAACACTCATTGAAGGATGAAGTATCCTATATATGTCAGTTAATTATAAGTTATTGATTATATTATTGAGTTCTGTAGTTTCTTTGTTCAGCTTTTGTTTGGAAGATATATCCAGTGGAGAAAGAGGTGTTTAAAGTCACTCAAAATTATTGTGTTATGGTCTATTTGACTCTTGAACTTGAGAAGAGTTTGATGAACCTAGATACTCTCTTGTTTGGACATATATGTTTATAATTGTTAAGTCTTGTTGGTGTATGGTTCCCTTGAGCAGTATATAGTGTCCTTCTTTATCCCTTTTGATTAACTTTAGCTTTAAGTCTACTTTATTTGATATAAGGATAAAAACCCCTGCTTGCTTCCGCAGTCCATGTGAGTGGTATGATTTTTCCCAACCTTTAACCTTCAGTCTGTGGATGTCTTTTCGTATGACATGAGTCTCTTGGAGACAGCATATCGTTGGGTCTTTTCTTTTTTTAGATCCAATCTACTAGTGTATGTCTTTTGACTTGTGAGTTTAACATTCAGGGTTATTATTGAGACATGATTTGTGTTTGCAGCCATTTTTGTTTATTTTTGGTGTTTAACTTGACTTGATTTCCCTCTGATTAGTTTTCCCTTTAGTGTGATACCTCCCTTTGCTAATTTTTATCATTGTTTTTCATTTCCTTTTCATAGAATATTTTGCCAAGGATGTTCTATAGTGCAGGCTTTCTAGTTGTAAATTCTTATAACTTCTCTTTATCATGGAAGGTTTTTATTTCATCATCAAATCTAAAGCTTAATTTTTCTGGATATAAGATTCTTGATTGGCATCCATTTTCTTTCAGAGCTTGGTATATGTTGTTCCATGATCTTCTCCTGGCTTTGAGGGTCTGGGTTGAAAAATCTGCAGAGATACGAATTGGTCTCCTCCTATACCTGATCTGATTCCTCTCTCTTGTGGCTTTTAATATTCTCTCCTTTTTCTGTATGCTAGGCATTTTCATTATAATGTGCTTTGGTGTAGATCTGTTGTAATTTTGTACATTTGGTGTCCTGTAAGCTGTATTTGTTTTTCCAAATCATTCTTCATGCTTGGGAAATTTTCTGATATTATCTCATTGAAGAGATTGTGCATTCCTTTGGTTTGAAACTCTTTGCCTTCCTCTGTCCCAATAATGCTTAGATTTGGTCTTTTGATGCTGTCCCATAATTCTTGGATGTTCTGTTCATGGTTTCTTACTATCTTCACTGTGTGATCAACTTTATTTTCCAGATTGTATACTTTGTCTTCATTATCTGACATTCTTTCTTCCAAGTGATCTAGTCTGTTGGTTATGCTTTCTATTGAGTTTTTTATTTGGTTTATTGTTTCCTTCATTTCAAGGATTTCTGACTATTCTTTTTTTTTTCAGAGTCTTTCTTTCTTGAAGTAATCTTTTGCTGCCTGTATTTGCTCTCTTATCTTTGTTGGAGTGATCAATTTTTGCTTGCATTTGCTCATTTAGGTCATTCTTTAATTCACAGGTCGTTATTATTATGAACCTTCCGAACTCGCTCTCTGACATCTCATAAGCTTCACTGTCTGTGGGTTCTGTTATTGTAGTATCCTGGTTTGTTTGGGGGTACTTTCCTCCCTTGTTTTTTCATGTTGTCTGTGTGTCTTCCTTTCTTGCAGTGTGGATCTGAGACATTACAGTGTCTACTCTATAATCTTGTAGTATGTGTGCAGATTATCTGTACCTCACCTTGATGTTGGGCTTCCAGACTCTGCTGGTGTCCTTCAACTAAAGGTGGTGGTGACAGTAGCCAAGGTAACTCATAGTAGTGGAGGTGCCCCAAGATGAATGCAAAGTCTTACAGAGATAGGGCTGAAAGGGTGGGCTTTACACTGTCTTTGGGATGCCTGCTCTGAGATGCAGCTACTTCTAGGCACTATCTGTTGTCAAAAGGGTAGGGGCCATTACATGGGATAGGCTATGGTGACCTGCTATTTCCCGAGATGGAAGTGGGTTAGGCTTGGGCTCCCAGGTGGGAGGTGGGGGGTAAGGGGTGGCAAACTCGGACCTACCCTGGGCCTGGATCCTATGTATGTCGGTGTGGGTGGTCCTGTGCTGGAGCCTGAGCTCCAGCTGGTGTCCGTCAGTGGCGGGATGGACCTGGGCCTACTGTGAGCCTGGGTCCCATGCACATCAGTGTAGGTGGATCTCTATTCTTTGTGTTTTTAAGACCAGCACCCAGGGTGTCTGGGAAATAGTTTGTGTTCAGTAAATAGTTATTGAACTTGATAAGGTCTACTGACTCTGAAAGATGGGGTGAGAAGGACAAATGACTTCAAGATGTTTAGCTTGAGATAACAGCATAGGAGGGATGGGCTTGGGGCATTAGGATATTGGGGCCTGGGGGAATGGAGCAAACCAGTTAGCTTTTAAGAGGTTTAATTTGAATTGCTGGTGGAGGTGTTCCTTGGAGATGTCTAGGTATCAGTGAGGGAGAACTCTGGCTCTCAACTCAGATTTGCCTCTTGGGCATAGAGGAGCTTGGGAGTTCAATTTTATTTTTTAATTTAATCTTATTATCTATTAGAAAAGTTTCTGGATGTGATTCCATTATTCCATCTGTAAGCTTCCTATGCCTGAAACCCTATCCTCCCCTGCTACAGATGCTCCTAGGCTCACTGTAGGAAAGGCCTGTTCCTGTGAACCAGGTTCTGTCCCAAGGCTCCCAGACTGTCTTGAGTTTAAGTTCATGTTATGTGCAAAGTCACGTGCCAGTGCAGACCCACCGACAACCATATGGAAACAACTAGGAAAAGGGTGCCAGGCATAGTGGGACATACCTATAATCCCCGTGACTCATGAGCTGAGGCAGAAGGATCGCAAGTTGAAGGCCAGCCTCAGCAATTTAGCAAGGCCCCAAGCAATTTAGTGAGACCCTGTCTCAAACAAACAAACAAACAAAAAAAATGTTTTCGAAGGACCAGGGATATAACTCAGTGGTAAAGTGTCATTGGGTTCAATCCTCAGTACAGAAAAAAAGGAAGAAGAAGGAAGGAAAGAAGGAAAGGAAACCAACCTTCTCTAAGGGATAACAATAGTTTGGCATAAAATATAACAGTTTGAGAATCAAAAAGCCTGGCTTATTGTGACCTTAAACAAGTAACTTAGATTCTGTTTCCTCAGCTATTGAATGGACTTGACCTGCCCTGTTATAAGAGTTGAGATTTGGGCCAGGATTTGCATTCAGAATAAAATCCTGCTGTTATCAAGGTTGAGTTTATACCTGGTCACAGTTGTCAGCATCACTTATTGCTATCCCTGCATTGCCCTGTTGCCTGCTACACAGTAGAGAAGGTAGAGGGAGAAAATCTGTCTGTCTAATTACAAAGCTCCAGCTTCTACCTCCACAGCCCCTCTGCAGATGAGGGATCCAAAATTTTAGAAAAGATTTATTACGGCCAGGATACAGTACATCTTTACTGTGAAATGATATAAATTCAGTAATTCTAAATAATTCAACAACTGCAATCCTAGACACTGAGGTTCTTATACTGGTGATGTTACTGTCAATGAAAATTAGAAATACTAAGTAGCTAAGTCTGAATATTGACTCCAGACTTCGAGTAATAACATTGGAAAACAAAGAAACATACAAAGAATGTGCTGGTCTCGCTGTAGTCATATACTCTGGGAGGACTAGTGTGAGAAATTGGAATTAATTGCTGTGTTAACGTCACTTGGGTTCAATTATCCTCTGCCCTGCCATACTATGAGACTGCATTAGCAATTCAACCAACTTAATTCTGGCAGCGTTTGGAAGCATACATGTTTTTCCGCTGCCTTTTTTCTCCTGTTATTTTTTGACATACCCCACCCCTTCAAGGCGGTTTTCCAGCTGTTCCCTTAGGGAGTAGTTTTATGGGGAAGCTTCTTTTGTAGGCTTCCAGCTGGCTTCATTTTCACTATCTCCATGAAGCGCTGCCTTTGTTGCATTTGTATGATATTATCCATCATGTGTTGCCTTGGGATTTTCCCCTTTGAATTGTTGACTTCATATTTTTGGTTTGCACATGCAGGTTGTCTCCTGGTTCAGACATCTATGTGACAGTCTCATCCATGGCTTTAGCAAGATCCCAGTGTCGTAACTCCCCTAGCAACCTGTCTTCATCCAGCGAGCCTGGCTCTGGGGGGGGCACTTACAGACAAAAATCCATGCCCGAAGGGTAGGTATGCCATTTGTCCCCTTGTACATGGTTGGGGTCAACATCACTGTCTTTCATTTGTATCCCACATGTAAAATTATTTTTATTCAGCCAGCCCTGATCAATTTACATCAACAGTGAAAATATAGCTAACATTCCAGATAGGAAAATGTTTTCATGACTGGTTCAAATCACTTAAGAAATTTATCATTCTCTACTCTCCATGAAGTCCTCAGTGGCAGAGAAATCAAGTTGCATACATTTCTCTATGACATACGTTGTTTAGTGTCACAGGAAGGATTTTGTCACATCGTGTTTCCTCCAACGGGAACTCAGGAGAATACTACTTGCCTTGGAGCTTGTATTGCTGTTGATGTAGGAAAAATGATAGTAACATCCAGAGCTTAAAATTATTTCTTCTTCTTTTAAGTCTTCTGTGTTTTGTTGGTTTTTTAAAATCTTTCTTGAAAATACTAAATGCCCATCCCAAAGTAACTATTTGCTTTGGATAAAATTTACAAAGTAGCCTGGAAATGTAGCTCTTGCTATATTTGCAAAGCCCTGGGTTCAATCCCCAGCAAAACACACACATACACACACACACACAGTAAAAAGTGAATTATGTGTGATTTTAGAGGCCACCATAAGAGGAAACAGCATTAGAATATCTGACGCTAGGAAGTAATTAGCAGAACAGTGCAAGGCACACACAGGCTGCCTTCACCCAGAGGAAGAGTGAAAGAACCTTCAAAGACTTCCTGCTGGTGTTGCTCTCTGGGGAATTTGAGAATGAACTTGAACCATTTGAAAATTAAATGTGAAGTATTCATAAAAACTCCTATTTCTATTCCATATTTCCCCCAAATAAATGTATATACCTTTAACAAATGTGCACACTACTTGGTTACTTTCTTGAGATATCACTGTGTCACAAAATAAGCATGCTTACTAATAATACCTTCATAATGGATATTTCCTCTGTATAGTATTTTGTTGGTTTTTACAGCCACTAGGTGTGATTTTGTTGTTGCTAAATGTTAATGGTAGAAGAAAGTAGGTAATAAAACCACTATAAAACATGCTTTCCTCATTCCTGTCTCCCCTAGGACTCCCTTAGAGGCCTGCCCAAAATGTGCATTTCTTATTTTAATTGCTTCAGTGACAATTAGGAAAAAATTCAGCCTTTATTCATGAAGTTTATGAATTACATATTATTGTACCACACTACAAACCCAACTAATTATTTCCTGTTTTAATTAGATTTTAAATGGCCTGGTTTGTCTTCCAAAATAAGAATTCACCACAACTTTAGTATTAGTACAGCACTAAAATGTAAATGAGTTTTTAGCAAAATAAATAAATAAATAAATGTTTTTCTATCTCTGATATACTTTAAGTGTATACCAAAAACCCAAATTGAAACACTAATGTTTTGGTGAGTCTTAATGTTAAAATTATGATTCTAAGGCCCAGCTGCTCAAATTTCTGTTAATGAGGTAGTAATTATTCAATTGGGTATTTGATAGTTGAACTCTGCCGTAGATGGCATTAAGGGCTTTCCCGCTGTTTGTGAGTTCTCCTGGCATTGTTGAGTATGCTATATAATGTCTTCTTTACCTGGAGTGATATAGGAAATAATGTTAGTGTTTTTCCTAGATCCCAAGCAATTTTTGTCTGTATCAGGGAGGTAAAAGACAGTGGTTCACCATCCAGTCATTCACATGAATTGCTCATGGGGTAGGTTTGGTCCAAAAGTCACCCTTACCATCTACTCTACAACTTACCCCAGTAAAAATAAATGTGTTCAAGTTGACAGTGAAGCTGGAGTGTATGTACTCTGCTTCAGAGTCCTTAATGTTCAACTTGCATCATAACAGTCATCACTACACAGTGGTTGTCCATAAACCATATGCTGCTGTGGTATCTTCCCTCCACTTCAATTGGTCCTGCATCTGCATGGTGTGTGCCTGCCCATTCCCTGACTCAAGAAAAGTGAAAATATCCAAATTAGGTGAGGTGTAGTTTATGAGGGAGAAAGAAATGACACCTAGACAACTCGGGATGAGCAGTGAAGGTAATGATAAAGCAACACTGTTTAAAAGACATGGAGCCTGTTCTACCCTCCTTGGATATTTACTTTTGGATCACAGGCTTTGAGAAGTACTGAGAAGGCAAGACAAGGCCAGAGGGACACCCTAGGTCAGAGAGGAGCTGGGAACCTGGGGCAAGCAGCATGGTGAGGATGTGCAAGCTGAAGGTGAACTGCTGAGCTGAGGGCTCCACATAACGTTCTTCTAGCACCTCAGAGGAGGGGTTAGGCTTGGCTGACAGGGCCACTGAGACCAGCAGAAGAAAGCTGCAGAGAAGGTGGTTCCAGCCTTTTGTGAGGAAGGCATTTTGGAGCTGGGGGCCAGTGAGTCTTTATCAGCCAAAGAATTGCATTCAACCTCTTTCAAATCTGACTCTGATCCTTGAGCTACTAGTGCTCCTTAGAGGCACTATTAAACTCTTCAAAAAGAGACACAGTTTAAAACTCAGAACAAGTTTTGTCTGCACATCTCAAAGACAAGATCTTTATATCCCTAATTCCCTGGCTCATGCCCAAGTGGAGCATGTGTGAGAGAATTGAAGTTCACCAGGTGAATTATTTTACAGGGTGAAGGTTGAAGACAGCCTTTCCTTGACATTTATTTAAAAGCAAGTAGAAAAGTATTCAACTTTAAATTCAGAGACTTAAAAAAATTATCTTTAGGTTCTATTGCTACCAAAAAAGTAAAAGCAAAATTAGAATCCATAATTCTACTAAGAGAAGAGATAGCAGAACCTTAATTGTGAGTCCTTCTCTTTTTTTCTTTTTTTTTTCCACTTTGACCAAAGTTTCCATAAATCAAGGTTTTTGGTTTTAATAATGGCTACATTCATATGTAAGATAATTTCACTTAGTGAACTTTGTGATTGGGTTTGTAAGTGAGTAGTGTTTATGCCCAAGCAAGTAGGGAGATGATATAATAAATACATTACTAAAGTAAATATTTTTATGGCCTTCTATATTTTGTAAATGCTTTATATAGATTTTTTTTTCCTCCTTGGAGCTCTGTAGTGGAATTGCCATGTTGCACATAAAGAAACAGACAAAAGTTCAGTGACTGTTCTGTCCCAATGGGTGTGTCGGGTGTGTCCTTTGAAACCTGGCTGCAGTCTTCCCACTCCTCCTAATCTCCTGCTTTTTCCAATATACCACCTGATGGTCCTGCTTATCCATTTATCAGTTGATTCCAAGTAAGACACCAAAATATGCATTAATTGATGTGGGCCCTGTTGCTTCCTTTGTTGTATAGGTTAGTCAGAAGTTCACTAGTAACCACACATAAAATCAAATCGGAAAAATTCCATATGAATGTTTGAATTCTATACTCTGGCCTTTATTCTGGACTGAGTAATTACTTTGCTGATGTGTATTACTCAACAAAGCATATACTTTAATTAAGCATATATTATTATTATTATTTTCCACAAGGGAAAATAAAATTGGCTTACTAAATAGCTAAATTTCTTTCCAGAAATAAACAGTTATCTTTATACATGCCAGCTTACCTACTTCCAAATTGCCCCTCCCAAAGGTAGTTTAACATTTATACATTTTGAAAGTAGTTTCTACATAAGTGATAGCTTTATCTTTCAGACCACAGAGCAAGTACTCAGAAAATACTTGTTCCAAGAATGAATGACTTACTGATTTAGCAGATAACTGAGTTAAGAGAAAACTAACCTCCAGAATATACCATTTGAAAGATATGCATAAGACATTTACATTGTGAAATTTTTCCTTGGGCTGTGAATGACCACCTGAGCTTGGCTATAGGAGGATCAGAAGATTCTGGTTTCTTACTCTACATCAGGTTATCTCAGTGAGAATGGCTCCTGCCCTTGTTAACAGTTAATATTGACAGCATGCATACCTTTCTGAGCACAGTCATGTATATTGAACACAATATGCACATCTGTACACCCATTTACACATGCACAAGGCACATGTACATGTACAGGCATGTAAGCCCAAGCTGGTAATACCTGTCATCAGATTTAAGTTCATTACACACAGGACTATCTTCCTCTTGTAATGAAGTCTGATAATGTCTTTGCCTTTGTTCGGGGGAATCGCCACAGGTTTGGAGTGAGCCGCAGATCCCCAGCCTCCATTGACAGGCAAAACACCCAGTCAGATCTTGGTGGCAGCGGAAAGTCCACACCCAGCTGGCAAAGAAGTGAGGATAGCATTGCTGACCAGATGGGTAAGTAATTGATTTTTACATAAAAAGCAAGTGTTTTTTTGATAAGTTCACTTTGACCACCTCTTAAGGATGTTATCAAAGCATTGTTTTATAAAAGATAGCCCTAGTTAACGTGCATTAGGATAAAGTGTCTATGTACAAGTGAGAGCAATGAGTAAGACCTGAGAGAAAAGTCAGGGAATTCTAAATGAGCCCAAATTTAGACATAGAAAGGCCTCAAGAATTATGTTTGGCACCAAGATTAAAAGGCCAGCCTAACAAACCACTTGGATCCTAAGTGCCTTCCTCCCTCATTTGTTTTTGCCCAGTGCCTTAAGAGATTCCTTGGTCTTCTTAATGTTGAGTTAAAACACAAACCAACCATGTACAGAGTGGGAAGAAACATAATGATTTAGCCACATCTGTAGCTTGGTTAGAGGCTCTTTCCTCCATTATGTGCATTTCTTTTAATTCTTTCCACTCTGCTATTAAGCTGTCAGCTAAGGAAATGTCTTAGCAGTATAAAACAGCTGGATGGAAAAGATTTGCCTTAGTGAGCTCTCCTTTGGATTTCAGGTGCTCACTCTCTATACATGGGGTGGAGGGGGAGTCTATAATGACACCATGAGGCTAGTTGACACAATAAAATTTTACCATGAAATAAGATCAAGTTTCAACTAAGTAATATCAGAGGGTTGGGTTCAATACAGATGATACATAAAGGACTTGGATCTAAAGTTAGGGTTTTTCCCCTCCTTTATCTTATGCCTAAAAGCTTTACTATCACTATGAGATAAAAAGATAGGAATGAATTTAAGGATTGAAAAAGGTGGGGGCAGGGGATGGGCTACTGTACTGAGGATGAAACCCAGGAGTGTTCTGTGGGCCCCATCCCCAGCTTTTTTTAATTTTGAGACTGGGCCTCATTAAGTTGCCCAGGTAGCCTCAAACTTGCCATCCTCCTGCCTCAGCCTCCTGAATAGCTGGGCTCACAGTATGCTCTACCGCACATGGCTAAAAAGATACATTTTTAAGGCAAAGACCTAACTATTTATCTTCTTTGCTGATTCTTGGTTGTGTCCTATTTTAATGCCTGTGCCCAAGTAAATGTGCTAATCCTGAACAGAGGGAATGGAGATGTACTCAGCTAAGACAGGAATTGAGGAAATGTAATTCTTAGGTTCTGAAGATTTGCTTTGTTCCAGTAACTTCAGTGCCTTGTTATTGAAGCCATCTGTCATCCCCACTCTTTTCCCACCCACCCCAACACAAAACCTGAGCATATTTTGATCTGCCTCTCTGCTCTTGACAGAATGTTTTTAATCCCTTATGTTTTGATACTGTTGAGATGGTAACGGCGTATTTGAAAGGACCCCTTCTCCAGCATGACTGTGGCGGCTTCTTTTTGGCTCCTAGTGCAGGCTTTCAACAAGGCTGCCAGCAGGCCCTCTGCAGTGTAGTGTCCTACTTCCCACTCACGGGATTTCTCACAGGGAATGAGAAGGTGTCCTGGGACTGCAAAGGGTAATTATAAGGTTCATCCTAGACCCACACCGGTCTCGCTCACACCTCCATCTAGTCATCTTTCTTTGCATCCACTTTAGTTTAGTGGCAATCCACTCTAAGTAGATAAAACTCTAAAATGAATATGGATCTTTCTAACACTTCTGTTCATCCTTTAAGTTAGATATACCTTGTTCTTTTTGTTTTTTAAATAATAGGATACCAGCAGAACCCAATAAATAACTCTTTTTCATAAGTGGTGGCCTTTCTCTACTCAAAATCCAAGGCTGAATAAAATGTCAAAATAAATGCTTAGGGGCTGTGGTTATAGCTCCATGGTAGAACACTTGCCTAGCATGTGTGAGGCCCTGGGTTCGATCCTCAGCACCACATAAAACTAAATAAATAAAATACAGGTATTAAAAAATACAATAACATTATTTAAATAAATAAATGTTTATAGTTTTGGGTAGCCCTGTCTTCCAGGAGAATAACTTAACCTTTCCTAATTGGCATATCAGAAAGAATCTAGGGCTTAGCTCATATAAGCCATAACTGGGGAGAATTCAAGAAAAATGCTTTTACTTTTTCATTGCTTAGCACATGATATCAAATGTATAAAGGGCTGACCTTTCTATACTCTATTTGAAGAAACAATTTTGTCTAATGACTTGCACTGATGGTGAATGCTTAGGAGATCCTAACATTAGGCAGGCCCACTTATCTGTGTATTAGTGTGTTGTAAACTGGTACCTACTAACAGTGCAGGCAAGAGCATAGCTACTTAATTGGCTCTCTCATCCCCTCCAAGTTTGTTTTTCTGCCTCTCTGCCCTTGGAGATAGATGAGAGTCACATCTAAGTAGGAGTCTGCCTGATTCTCTACATTTAGGAGGGGTGTTTCAAGAAGTTGTGAGCTCTTGCTCTTAGCTGTAGGTGTGTTAGAGGATAAATCATTTATCTCTCTCTTTTGGAGCCCCATCTTAAACACCAGCTTGGAGTCCAAAAGGAAGCAATTGTTTTAAGTAAACTAGTTGCTGTGTGTCTTTTCTGTTGTGCTTAGCTTACAGTTATAGAGGACCTCAGGATTTCAATTCTTTTGTCCTCGAGCAGCATGAATATACAGGTAAAATATTTCCAAAGTGTCATGGTAAGTAACACGTGATTGCATCCATGCCTGTCTAGGTAATGTAGACTGAGCTAGGTTAGCTACACTTTGCAATGAATGAATTTCATAAATTTACTCCATATATTCTAAACTTCTCCCCAAACCAAAAGTTGATTTCGAACTTTGCTGCATTGTTCATGGCCTTTGGTTTGGTGGTACTTGGCTATGCTAATGTGTATGACGTGACACGTTGTCACCAGCTGCAAGCTTTATCCATCAGCCACCTAGTTTCTGACATGCTGTCTATTGTGTAGACTCTTAACAAGCTTACTGTTGAAATCAGAGTTGGCTGGTCAGTGAACTGAAAGATGCAATGGCAAGCCGTCTCCATTTGTCAACATGTGTTTGTATCTGTTTAGTACCCACACCATAATGGCCTGTACTGTATTCCAGAGCCTACATGTCATCTCCCAGCAGTATCAAAGGTACTGCCAGCTTTCCGAGAGAGCCCCAGTGGGAGATTAATGCGGCAGGATCCAGTGGTTCATTTGTCTCCAAACAAACAAGGGCATGTAAGTTAACTGCAAACTTAACAATTGATTCCAAGCAACTACTTTCTTGCAGTGCAGAAATGGGGCCAGTTCATTCTATTCTTGCCCTGCAGTATGGTCAAAGAGGAAGTCAGCCTAGTGGGGGAAACAATTTTGTCTAATGACTTGCACTGATAGCGAATGTTTGCTACCATAGCCTTGGAATTTCTGTTGCCATGGTCCTAAAGTGGCTTCCTTCAATTGAGGTAAATTGCAGTCTCATTGGTATGCCCCTGCATCCCCACAGGTCTGTAAGGGAGGTTGCCTGGTTCACTCACAATCCTAAATCCTGAAGTGTTAGGAATAGAACTGTGTTAGAAAGAGATTCTGTTTGTTTATACAGTTGCAAGCATGGGAGCCTACTAGAGCAAGGGGGCAGACAGCTTCCCTTAAAATTACCCTACTGCTTCTTTTGTCTTCCACAACTACACACAGTTCCTTATCGCTTATAGGTACTATAATACGAGGTGACCATTGTGCCATGGAGTTGATTTCCTTGGTCTCTCTCTTTGCTGGTATTTGTGTTTATATTCTTGTCATTTGATGGGCAAATACTCCATTTCATACTCACTGATTGGTAAGATGCTCAGAAGACTTATAAAAAGGAGAAATCTCATAAAAGTTTTGTCCTGAGAGATGAATATTGAAGCTAAAAAAAACAAAAGAGCACACACTCTACATTTTGCTCTGTAAAGAGAGATTTACTGAGGAAAAGTACTGTTGCCACAGATATACTTGTAAATAATAGGTTATCCCAATTGATTTGTGAATTTCCCTCATTTCTTAGCAATTTTTATATTGATTACATACTAAATAACATTTTGGACAGATTGGGTTAGGTAAAAATGTTACTAAAGTTAATTTCACCTGTTTCTTTTTTACTTTTTGGCTACTAGATGTAATTTTAAATGTAATTTTTAATTACATTTGTAGTTCACATTGTATCTCTCTAGAAACCTTCATATTACTTTGCACTCAGTCCATCTCAGTTCCAACCAGTGATATTTAAAGGACTCAATGCCAGTCATGCCTAGGGGCTCCAGATTCACTGTACATGAACAAAGCTGAAGAAATTCTGCCTTATTAAAAGTAAATGAAGGCTTCAAAGCACACTTTCTAAGTTGTTACTGAGAAAAACTACAGTTACAGCAAAAAGTAATTGGGATTATTCTTTTTTAAGGGGAAGAGCTGTTTCACTTTGAGGTAAAACTGATACATCCTCTTGCCCCTGGCCTGGGCCCATAAAGAACATGCTTCTTCCTCCACCAAAAGAGATACATGCACATTCCTTCTCTCCTCTTTTATCTTTAGCAAGTATCTGGGCTCCCTGCCTCCAACTTAAAATATTGTTTCATTCAACTATTTTTTGAAATAATATTTCTTTGGTAAACTCCAAAAAATGTTCTTCCTAAACAACTGAGCCACTGTATAAAAAGGGTTCTGTACACATTTCTTATTGAGACATAATTTACGTACATACCATAACATTCAGCCATTTAGCATACAATTTAGTGGGTTTTAGTATATTCAGAATTGTGCAGTCAGCACCATGATCTAATTTCAGAATATTTTCACTACCACTGAACCCCCCTGCTACATATCCTTCAGCAATTACCTCTAGCTCTTCCCATCCCTTCCAATACCTAGGCAACTACTCATCTTTCTTTCTCAGTGAATTGCCTGTTCTAGACATTTCACGTAAATGAAATCATGTAACATGAGGCCTTTTGTGTCTAGTTTCTTTCACTGAACATAATTTTTTTAAGATTCATTCATATAGTAACATGAATCCATAATTCATTCCTTTTTGTGACTGAATAATGTTCTATTGTATGGATATTCCATTTTTTATATCCGTTGATCAGCTGATGGTCATTGGGGTTGTTTCTACTTCTTGACTCTTACATTTGATGCTTCTGTAAACATTCATGTTCAAGTTTTTGTGTGGACATCCGTTTGATGTCTGTTGAGTATATACCAAGAGTAGAGTTGCATGTGTTTCCACAGCAACTGCCCATTGTACATTCCCCACAACCGTGGCCTTTGTTTTTGTGTGCCATTTTGCTTACAGCCGTTCTAGGTTGTGTAGTGTGGTATCTCACTGTGGTTTTGATTTGCATTTCCCTAACGACTGATACTGAGCATCATTCAATGTGCTCATTGAATATTTGTGTATATTCTTTGAAGAAATGTCTGTTTTAATCTTTGACCATTTTCTAATCAGGTAATTTGAAGTACAAAAGTTTTTAATTTTGATAAGGTCCAATTCATCTGGTCTTTTTTTTCTTTTATTATGCTTTCAGTGTCATATCTAAGAAACCATTATATAACCCAAGGTCACAAAGGCTTATACTTGGGTTTTCTTCTAAGAGTTTTATAGTTTTGGTTATTACATTTAAATCTCTGGTTCTTTTCAAGTTTATTTTTCTATATATTACAGATCTGACTTCATTCATTTTTGCATGTGAATATCCAGTTGTCTCACACAAGTTTTTGATAAGACTTTTTTTCCCCATTGAATTATCCTCGTACCTCTGTGTAAATTTAACCTCTAAGCACTCCTTGAAAACTGTCTCCCAAGTAGATATTAATTGGGGAAGGAAAAGGAGAGTCTTCAAACTTAACATTTCTCATATTCAGCCTTCTATCCACTTTGAGCAGTATGGCTTTTAGAATTAAGCATCCTTTCTAATTGTAAGCTCTTTGGAAATGTCATTTCCTTTCTATTTTAAGATATACAGACTTCAATGACAATTTAGATTTTTTCCTGATTAAAATGATCCTTGATACTATTGATATTGCAGTATGAGCCAAATAATGAAAAATGGAGTATTTAAAAAAAAAAAAAAAAAAGTTTCCTGCACTCTCTGTCGTAGGCACCACTGAATGGGCATGAGTCGCAGAGGTTTTTCCAGGCACCTCTTATCTTACTTTGACCTGTTATTCCTGGAACTTTAATGCCTTTAGAACTGTGCACCTGGAACTTAAGTCCTGAAGTGTCCCTGTTGTTTTCTTCTGGGTGTTCAGGAAGTCAAACCATGCACTTAAGTAAATCATGCTTCCCTTGCAGTCTGATAGTCACTACTCGAGCCACTCCAGTAGCAATACCCTCTCCAGCAATGCATCCAGTGCCCACAGTGACGAGAAGTGGTACGATGGGGACCGCACGGAATCCGAACTCAACAGCTATAACTATCTGCAGGGCACCTCCGCTGACAGTGGCATCGACACCACCTCCTACGGCCCCAGCCACGGCAGCACAGCCTCTCTGGGGGCCACCTCGTCTCCTCGCTCAGGGCCAGGCAAGGAGAAAGTGGCACCCCTGTGGCATAGCTCCAGCGAAGTGCTCTCCATGGCAGATCGAACGTTAGAGACAGAGAGCCACGGCATGGACCGGAAGGCAGAGTCCTCCCTGAGCCTGGATATCCACAGCAAGGGCCAAGGTGGCTCGAGCCCTCTGACAAGGGAGAACAGCAGCTTCAGTATAAACGACGCTGCTTCCCACACAAGGTAATTGCCCTCTGCTGCTTCTCCCAGCCTCGCCTGGTTTCCTAGCCTCATCCCAGTGTATACAGGATAATGTGTATGCACTGAGGCTCTCAGATGCAGAGACAGTGGATATGGTATAAATATACATCACACACACACATACTGTATTTCTGGATATTTTATGTCATTTGTTTGCTAGCAAAATGCACTAGTCCTATAATCCTAATGTATTATGTTAAACATTTGCAGAATTATTCTGTTTAAAGTTGGATTTTACTTATTTTTAATTTCCCCAACTGCAGCCCATTTTGATTTCAGCTAGTGATAGAGAATAGAGGCAGGGACAGTCTTTTGAGGATTTCTTTTTAAATCTTGGCTGTATTTTTAAAAATAAAGGGGTCCCTCCTTAGAGTAACTGCATTTTCACAATGCTGAGCACATCCTTTCCACAGCCTCTCTCTCTGAGAACATCACTTACCTGACATTTGCATGGTAATTTTTTGCAGTAATTGGCTCCTGACAGTGATGTGTTGAGGGTGGGAGGTGTCCAACAGAACAAGGTAGCTAAAATTAGACACATCCCATCTACCTTTTAGGACAGAAAAATACACATTCTCCTGCATACTTGGCAATTGCTCCCCTAAGTAAAATAAATGCTGGTTTTCATTTCCTCTAAAATCCGAAGCCTGATGGGATGCTTCCTCTCAGGGATGAGCCCTCCTTTACTGTCTCTGGGTCTCCTAATCTCTATGGAGATTTCTCCTCTTACCTCTCATTGTTGTCAGTTGCTAATCAACTTGTGTGACAGTGTTTATCTAATCTTGCTGTCTTGTCAGTCTCTTTTGTTATTATGCCTTACAGGGAAAAAAGGAGAGAAACTTAATTTAGCTTTTTACTTTTCAAGTGGGAAGTCAGGTAGATAATCTGTCAGTAAACCACAGGTAGCCTTAATGAGAGAAGACATCCTGTCCTTAATTAGGTTTTAACTTGGTCAGTTAAATATTCGATTTGTTTTTGTTTTTGTTTTTTGTCTGTATTCTTACTGATAACATTTTTAAGCTTCTCTTCTTTTAAGATTTCAAGCCCAAGGAAGTGCTTTACAAGGTTTATTTCTGTTTACCACTCCCACATTCCAGAGTTAAAAATAATCATTAGGTCTGCAAACTGTGTGGCCCCAAGTGAAAAGGAGCTTGGGAAAGTGTTCCCATATTGTGACTACCCAGCACCCCTCTACCCTTCCATGATTCAGAAAATAGAGTGTTTGGCTCAAATGTTTGAGAGAGTAGAACAAAGAGCTGGGCCTCAGATACCACAGGAGCACAGACAGAATCACATGGCATGGAGCTACCACACTCACTGGCTGCTTTTGCATGTTCCACCGTCTCATTAACTAGGGACTATGTACTTAGACAGTTTCCAAATCAGAATGTTTCTCTGTAGTTTCTAACCTAGAAACTAGATTTAGCTGGGACTCCTATTTCTCTGGTTTTCAGTGCCTCATTTTGAAAGGTACCTTATCTTAAGAATGGTATTCCACTTGAAGAGCTCTCTCTGGCCTAATGTGTTTGCGGCAGAAAGTCACAGAGAATTTGTCAGGACTGGCATCACTGAGAGGAAGGTTGGAAAACTGGACCCCTGTCCCCAAAACACAAAACGTGAAACAGTGCTATTATCTGACAAATCCAGGAGATCAATAGAGCCCTCCAAAAATGTAGGCACCTGGGTTTTCATTGTCCAAATGTGCTGACCGGAGCTGCTCAAAGGCCTCAAAGGATTATCTAAATTTTCTGCTTCAAATCGGCCATGCAGAATCATTGAAATCATCACTTAGAAACAACTCTTCTATTGAAAGTCATACTTACTAAAGAGAAGAATATGGCCTTTCAGGGAAGGTTGCAGGACTTCCCACCCACCGGAGGGCTGAGTCACATTTGTTTCTAGACTCTGGTAAACAGGGATGCTTTGTAACATCAGCCTGTTGATCTTGGCAGAGTGAGCTGGGTAATCAGAGCTTCAACAGTCCTCTTTTTCTGGAGGAAAAGGGGACTTAGCTACCAAACGAACATGGCTAGAGACATGAAAATCATAGCAAATTAGAGTGTCTGTGTCCTCAGAAGACAGGAACAGCAATTAATGTGGAGATCTCTTGACAGTGCATAAAAGCTTGTACCTGGGACTCGGTGACAAAATCTAAATTACAGTGATTAAGTTCCAATGCATATTTCTGGCTGGGCTGTTCCTACTCTCTACTCCCTTGATGACTGTGCAGGGTTTTTGTGGCACCCTATGAGAACCGCATTAATGCAGTTTGGTAATTACATAGCGTTGTTATTTGAATGTCATTAAGAGAGGCCATACATACTGATATCCTTCTACAATTAAAAAGTCTATTAATTGCTCTAAAGTGTTGCTCCCTAGAATATATGTATTTTCTATGAAGCTTGGAAAATCTCGAGAGAGATTTTAATTTTTATTTATTTTTTTCTAATGGCTATTTCACTTTCAGATCTTAAAATGAACCACTCAAAAACAAAATTTTTAAAAAAAGGTTTGTGATGAGCATAGGAGAGGCAAAGATAATTCCAATTTTACTACATCTTGCCAGCTGGATTCTTTTTTTCTTTTTTCTTTTTCTTGGAGTTCTGGAACTCCCCTTTGGAACTCAGGACCTCTTCAGTTGGTGTAGATGCTGTAGTCCTGTGACCAGTGGAAAGTCTGCTGCTGGAACTGTTGAGCCCTTCCTAAAAAACTGAAAACCCCATTCATGCTTGTGTATGGTCCTCTCTCCTGTAACATTCTGACCTGACTTGTCTTGGTGTCCAGACCTCTGTGCCCGCCTCCTTAGCCTGCCATTCTGCTTATCTCAAACTGTCCTTTTGCTTCCCAGCCCTATAGCCAACCATTCCCCACTGACGTCATCACACAAGTTTTTACTGCCACCGGTACAAGAGGATCTCATCGTGCTTGTTGATCCTAAGAACCTTTGTGTCATGGGTGCCAGTGCATTTTGATAATGCAAACAGCAATAACTTCTCTCTTAATTTCCCCTCTTTGTTTTTTTACACAAGGCCCCTATCAATTAATCAGTTTAAAGGTCACATAAATCCTCAACTTCTGACCCTCCTAGAAAACCATCTCCTAGAAAACCATGTCAAAGCTTATTGTACAGACACATCAATATTGGCACAGAGCTGTACAGCTTTAGTGTATGGGTTTTGGTATAATAGCATACTTAAAGTCCTTGTACAGCACAAACCTTTAGTAAAGTCATTTTGAAAAATCTGTAAAATGTATTAAGGAAGAACTTTATAACACCTTAAATGCAGATATTGGTCAGGATCTTCCCATAGTTGGTCAATATCTGACATTCATTAAAGGGGTTAAAGATCAAGAGAAATATCTGCCCCTGGCTGTCAGTACAGTTCACGTGCATGAATGGGTTTTTCCTGGTTAAACTAGTAATTTAACTATTCATGCCAGAAAAGCTGTGTTTCTTGAGGTTAGCAGGAAGGAAGGATTTCCTACATGCAGCATCCTTGAATGTGGAGGCAGGCCTCCAGCTGCTGTGACCCTGGGCTGGGTGCCTCTGTGCATTAGAGGCCCATGCTTAAATGTTGTTCTCTGTACCCTTTTTGGTATGGCATGTATATAAACAATATGCCTTCTTTCTTTAGAAATGATTCAGTTGTCTTTATAACATTTCCCTCTAAATCTTTTCTGCATTTTTTTCAATTATTAAGTCAGTTGTCTCTCTTCCATATTATTTTCTAAAGATGAAAGTGTTATTTTTTTCTAAGGATCATGGACTAATTCAGAATCTAAAAGTCCAACATCTAAAATTCAAAACCCAGAACTTCTCTTCAAAGATGTAATTTCCTCTTTCTACCTTAGCCTATTGTTCATAATTTTTGCCTTGTGGCCCTGCCCATAATAAACATTCAGGATTACATTTTTACTTTGTTTTTATACAGCAGTACTCCAGGTGAACTAGTCTAATCTATCTTGCTGAATTTCATCCAGTTTATGGGAGTGGGTAGTTATTTTATGTGGAGCTTTACTTTTAGAGACCTCAGAAGCTGAAAACTAGAACCACCATGCTTTGAAATTTCAAGTCAACACTAAGAAGTGAGCCCTCAGTCAAGCCACAAAGGCTTGATGCTTGATGCTGAGCTCACCAGCACAGCTTTGTTTATAGTTCAGAGTCCACTCTTTGCCATATTTAAATCACTCTACCAGGATGAGAATTAATGCAGTTGCTTTATTTAAAAGAAGAAAAAATAATCTTGAAGGAGAGATTCCACATCCTTTTGCATGGTCTCAGCCTGTCACAGGTCATCTCCTTGTTCAACATTTTGTCCTTTTGAATTTAAACATGCAGGTAAAAGGGAGTAGGTGGTTGTTCTGAATTCAGCCTTTTTTGAACAGGAAGATGATTTTGGAGCTATAACGTTATGAAAAGTTGTGGTAGGTTCTACTTGCCTCAACCTAGTTGTTGGATATGGATCATTGACTATAAGGTGGTCAAAAAAGAAAGAAAAATAAATTTTGTTATATCCCTTCACCTTCATGCACATTAATTGAGAAACTTATGGAAAAAAGATTTAGGGCTTGAGATAGGTCCATGCCTCAGGTCTGCCCTTGGTCAGCTTTTTGGCCTTTGGCTGGTTACCATTGCCCCACATGATCCCTCCTATCTGATCTAATACCTGGTCCCCTACTAATTGGCTGTTGTTCTGTGTTTGTTGAGATTTAAAAAGGTTGTCAAATGTATTGCAAACTGTGAGTGTCCTTGTGAGACAAAAGGCTTTCTGTCATTACCTTTCTTGAGCTCTTCATCAGCTCTTTATGCAGTTATCTTGTCAATTCTTCTTTCACAAGCATGTGTCTCACAGCTCCTGTAACTGTCCTGTATGTGTTCATCCTGTAATCAATCATATTTTCTCTTCTCAAGCTTCCTACTTTCTTTATCCTTTTTAGATGCCAAACTTGGACATGACAGAGGTCTCAGCTGTGCCCAATAAAATGATAATGTTAGCTCCATATTTTAAATAGGTTAGTACTGCAGACTTCTTTATTTTGTGGTTCACAATGATCCCTAAAGCATCTTCTGCTCCATTTCCCTATCCTGTTTGTGTTACATGTCTTTATGTTAAATATTGGACTAAATATCTGCTTCTTATAGATGGGCTGTTATCTCTACTGCAACCACGTAGATGTCCCCTTGCTATCTTAATCATACCTGCTTCCCTTGTTTGCTTTTTCCCAATGCTTTGGAATTATTGTCTCCTGAAGCCCTCCTAAATTATGGAGCCCAGTATTTGATGTAGTACAGAATTGGCTAGTGTTGAACACAGTGGGAGGAGTCCTCCTTAATCATTATCCTCCACATTATCTGTCACCAAAAGGCTTGTTGCTTGTACAAGCAATCACAGGAAACCCAGTCAGCTCCCCTCCCCTTGGTATTAGGCCAACATTCAGCCTTTGCCCAGATTTTGCCACAGACATTTGACAGGTGACTAATTGCTGCTTTCCCCATCCTGAAAATACCATCCTTAGCAAGCCCAGCCTGTCTAAAACCCTTCCTCCATGCCATGCCTGAATAGTAGATGACTCCAAGTGTTCCCTTTGGCAGCTTTCAACAACACGGTGGCCAGCAGATGTTTTTTCCGCAGGAAGGGATGGTCTCGAGTCATTTTGCAGAAATTCAGAACCGTTTCCTTGGCCCTCATAGATTTGGCACTTGGGGCTTTGATTGATGATATTTGTGCTTCCCCATCCTGGGTGGTTCATCCCTTTGCAAAGTCAGCAAGCAGATTCAGGCAGCTCCCACTGTGAGAAGCATCCTTTTTTCAGATTGGTCATCCCCTCCTATTGAAGTTTCACCACAGCTGGGAGTGTGAAATAACCAGGTGGCAGCACATTTGGCTCATGGTTCCCTTTGAGTATTAGATCAATATGAGAAATTTGGACAGGTTCAGTTGCCCTGTTACCCCTTTCTTTCCCTCTTTCTATATCTAGTGTTGTGTATGTGTGTGTGCCCTTACTTTTAAAAAATCCTGGAATGGCCAAACAGAATCCACAGTCATTCCATTTTTAGGCAAGGGAAAGTACCCTTATAATTTATATAAAATTAAAGTCATGGTCTCCTCATGTAGAATCTAGGGACACCCTGGCTTGAATTCTTGGTGATTTAGTTTGGCCATACACACTTAAAACTCACTTTTTACACAGTAAGAAAAGGAACAAGTATTGCAGTTGTCACTTCCAATATAAGTTTTGCTCTTTTTATTCCATATTATTGGTTCATTACCTTCTTACACAATTCCAAGAAAGTCATCATGGGTAATAGAATTGCAGCATATTGAGTTAACATGAAATCTCCAGGATAATCAAACAGCCCAGTGACAGTTCCCCTTAAAAATCAGGGAGCTGTCAACCTCATGTCTATTGTAGTGTAACTAAACCCATTTCAAAGAAACTTAGGTGCAATGTGTGGGTACACACCTTGAGGTGATCTAGAGGCTGTAGGGTTGTCAGCTTCAGGAAGGCCCACCCACAGCTGACCAAGGATGGAACCACAGGAAGAAGAGGAGAAAGACCCAAGAGCGTGAGGAGTTTACAGGCTAATGTAGTAGCTCTTAAACACTAGGAAACATGAGATTCCTTCAGAGACATTTGAAAATACAGATTTCTGGGGCTTTAGAAGATCTGACATTAGCTAAGGGCCCTGCATGTACATCATCACCTGCAGACACCACAGTCCATGCCTTCAGAAACACTGTTCCCATGGCTTCACCTGCTGGACCCAGAGAAGTAGGAAGCTGGATTTTGACCAAGTCATAACAATAGGAAGGGTTCAGCTGGATTCGAGCAGTAATCCTCAATTAGCATTCATACCTGGGGAGAGATTTTGTCCAGTTTCTAGGTACCTCCCCAGCTGTATTGCATCAACATCTTTGGGATTAGGGCACAAGAGTGCACTGTTCAGAAGAGCTCCCAGGTGAAGTTCATCTGCCTACTGTGTGCTCCTCTCATGCCATGAATTGTATATATTAAGAAGGAAGCCACACCAACTAATTGTTCATTTGTTTTTACATGTGCCTTTGTTCACAAATCTAATCAGTTGTTAAATAGACCTGTCTAAGTATTAGTAACAGAAGTGTGCTGGCATGTCACACCTGGGAGCTAGTATCAGCCATCATGTTCATAGATAAAACCGGTGGCCAGGTTCCGTGGTCTTATTTAAGTACTTATACACTTGTAAACAGAAGCATCATTTATAGATTTGTTTCTCACAATAAAAATAAAGCAACATCTAGTTTTAAATACAGTTATGAGTAAAATACACCATCTGCATGCATAATACATCCTTATATTTAAAGATTGACTTCTGATGGGCATGGTGGCACACACCTAAAATCCCAGCAGCCCAGGAGGCGGAGGCAGGAGGATCACAAGTTCTAAGCCAGCCTTAGCAACTCAGCAAGGCCTTGTCTCAAAAAATAAAAAGGACTGGGGATGTAACTCCATAGCAGAGCTCCCCTGAGTTTGATTCCCAGAACCCCCCCCCCCATAAAACCTGATTGCTAACATATCATTTATTTGGCAGTTTCTTACATCATACATTGAATGCCTGCAGTTGCTAGGGACTTTTCTAGGCATGGGCAATGTACTAATGAACAAGACAGGAAAAATCTCAGGAATCTCCCTTCAAACAGGGGAGACAGACTATAACCAAAGTAAAGAAATTAAATGTAGAGTACTCTGCTTAGTAACAAATGGTAAGGAGAAACACTTAGCTCAACAAATATTTAATGGTAATCTCATGTGTTCCTTGAATTAATAAATTCTTGCCACTGAAGAGTATATAATCAAGCACAAGCATTTATTGAATGCCTATTAGGGAAATAATGATAATAATTAAATTTATGTAGAACAGAAAGAGCTCCAAAAACTATAGTGTATATACTGCTGTCTCCTTGGACCTTTCCAAGTCTGCTCTTTAACTCTCCTTTTCTGCAATACATATATTATTGCTAAAACCAGCAGAGCTGTTTTGTACCACATGAAGGAATCATTTGTAAACTAATGGGCTGGGCATTATACTTTCTGTTCTCCTGGCCAATGTTTTGACCAAGCATTTAGTCTTTGAAAGCCCCAGGACTTTTGAATACTAGTGTTATCATATCAAGATAATTTGATGTTGATCAATGTGAAATCTGGCAATTAAATATACCTCTGGAATAGCAGTTTTCAAAGTATGCCCTGGAAACAATGCACTAGAAGTGTGAATTCTCAGGCCCCCTCCAACCTATCCCACCTACTGAGTCAGAACCTCTGGAGGGGGCAGCAGTCTGTATTTTAACATGTTGAAGTTGGGAACTGGCTCTAGCAATTTAAACATACCTGCTCTCACTTATGGATGCCAGTCATAATAGATAGTTAAAACAAGTACATGGTCATCCAGGATGAGAGCTGTGTAAGTTAGATCCTGATCCACCATTTTTCATTTTCACAGAATTGCTTCAAACACCAACCAGGGCTGGGGATTGAGGCATCTCTCTATCTACAAGTGTAGATAAAATGGGGGAAAAAAATCTGCAAAGCAATGATTAAATCTTGTCTCTGAGTAACATATATTTGTCACAAGCCTGCCCTTTGTTTTAAATTATGCCCAAGGCTGCACTCTGTTTCCAAAGTCTCTCTGGAGATATTCCCCTGCTAATGTGTGCTTGGGGTCTCTGGTGACTCAGGACCACTCTGTGAGCTTGTCAGTCTCTTCATTCTTTTTTCTTTTGGTTCATCTTTCTACTTTGAGTCTCTTCCATAATAGAAATCTAGTATTATTTTTCCTTACTGACAATACACTGCACTTGTGGAAGAGTTTTGCATTTCCTTTTCTTAAGTTTAAAAGCAAACAGATGGGATATTCATTTTCAAGAGGTAAGGTTGCATCGCTTTTCAATTTATGTTGCCCTTTGAGGTTTTGTGAGGTTTTCTTCTACTTTATCTAGCTGGAATAATATTTGGGGGGTGGGGACAGGGTGAGACTAGCTGTTTCTTAAAAATTGTGTTTTAAGTTTCAGCCCAGTTCTTCCCTGTTAGTTATAAAAATAAAGGAGGTAATTATATTTGGTCTGAGATAATAAGAGTCCATTAGTATGGAAAGCCCTCCAGATGGGCTTTGCTTCCCCCACGTCTTGCCCTTCTGTGGGCTTAGCCTCCTGGACTCCTTTCAGGTTATTGACTTTTTGCAGGTAGGTTTTCATGGAAGGATACCATTCATACAGAAAAAGATGATAAGTGTATACAGTTGAATTTTCAAAGTGTACCCACCCACCCAATTATTATCCACATCACAAACTAGAACATCACCAACCCCCACACACCGCACTGTCCCTGTTCCATCCCCAGGCACTCTGCTTCCTCCCCAGGGTAAGCACAGTGTTCAATCAGAAATCATGGACTTGTTTTGCTGATATTTTGGACTTTATACAAATAGAATCATTTTGTACATGTTATTCTGTGTCTGGTGTCTTTAAGTCAGCATGTTGGTGAGATTTATCTGTGTGTCATGGGTAGCATTTGTTTCCTTTGCTCTTTTACATTTATATTATGAGGACATTTTTACAGTTCGTTTACCCATTCTGCTGTTGATGAACACTTGGATCATTTTCGTTTTTAGGTGGGGGATTTTACAAATTCTCAGACATGTCCTATGCTAGACATTTGTATGATTTTTTTCTAAGTTTATAGAGAGTAAGTGCTACGTGGTCAGATGTACATACCTTCAGTGTAGAGGCTGTGAACTCGTTTGCCAAAGTGGCTGTAGCAGGGAACATTCCACTCAATGGTATACGAGAGGCCTAGTTGTGTCGCATCCTTTCTGGCATCCTTTCTTAATTTAGCCATTCTTGGGGGTATGTAGTGGTCCCTTGTGGATTTAATTTGCCTTTTCCTGGTAATTGATGATGTTGAGCACCAGTGTTTATAGGTTTGTTAGACATCCCCTCTTGAAGTTGCTCTTCAAATCATTGCCATCTTTCTACTGCGTTGTCTTGTTGAGTCCTAGGAGTGTAGTTGTAAGTTGGACAGGAGCCTGTTATTGGATATGCATAATAAGTTTTTAGATATTAGAATAGGTTCAGATTTACAGGAAAGTTGCAGAGGCAGTCTAGACTTCCCGTGTGCATCTCACCACATCCCCGTCGTCATCCTCACATCACTATAGTGCATTTATCATGGCTGAGCAATCAATATTGATACATTATTAACAAGGTTCATGTTTATTCAGATCAGGACCATTAGCTTTTGACAAATGGAAGTGCCACCGAAGAATGTTTCGGGACCACCTGCTATTAATTACACCTCAAGCAACCCAAAGCCCATGATGGTACAAGTCACCTGTCCTTGGTTTCCTATGCTGGAGAACTTAGCAGGGCTCAAACTGTAAATCTGGGTACTGTGAGATCACTGGGAAGGAGGTGTGGGATCCGCATTTGTAGTAATGTTCAGTTCTTATCCCTGGTTTTGAAAATTCTGCCTCTTTCAGTTTTGAAGCTCCTTTGGAACCTCTGAGTTTGGGACTCCTTTATTTCTGTAAATTTTACTTTTGTGATGTTTAACCAGTCTGAAGTACTTTGGTGATAAAGAGTTTTTAGAGTCAATATCAAGGCCAGATGCCATGGGAAAGGAGAGTTCAGTGTGTTCCAGTCAGCCCCTGACACCACCAGACCTGCCCAGCCCTTCCTGATGTCATTTGCCACTTTTGGATTTGATGGTCTCAACTGTTTTTGTTTTTTAGCTTAAGTATATGTCAAGCCTCAGTAACCATTTGTCCCTCTGAGTAGACATTTAAATTCTAGTGAGAAGGCAAGGAAGGCCAGCCAGCCAGCCCCATTAATATTTTATGAAACCTTTATGGTGCTTTCACCCTGCCACCACCCCAACCTTGACTCCACTTCTGTGTTGGCAGAGTGGCCCTGGGATGCACTCTTAAGTAGTTTTATCTCTGTCCTGCTCCACAGTACCATGAGCTCCCGGCACTCTGCCAGCCCGGTTGTGTTCTCCAGTGCCCGAAGTTCACCAAAGGAGGAGCTTCACCCCGCCAGCGCCTCACAGCTCGCACCTTCCTTCTCCTCTTCCTCCTCCTCTTCCTCCGGTCCTAGGACGTTCTACCCTCGCCAGGGCGCTACGAGCAAGTACTTGATTGGATGGAAAAAACCCGAAGGAACCATTAACTCTGTGGGATTCATGGACACAAGAAAGTAAGAGGCCTGCTTCTCTTGCTCAGTGGTTTTCTTTCAACATGGCAGAGAATGGGAAAGGTGGGGGGATTTCTTAGAGTAGAGGAGATCAAGCTAGGGGTATAGAGAGCATGTTTGGTGGGTGGATTTTATTTTTCTTAAATTATTTTTCTGCCTCATTCCTTGAATAAGATGAACTGCAGAACATTTGAATTTGGGAGTCTTAGCCCTCCTAGGAGAGAACATATCTGAAGGGTATTCTTCAGAATAACTGACTGGTGCTCAGTCTATACTCGTGGTTTTGATTCCATTAACCACAGCCTTCCCATGTGTTCTTTTTTATTTTAAGGTATCAGGGATTGAATCCAGTGACCCTTGACCACTGAGCCACATTCCTAGCCCTTTTTAAAATTTTGAGACAGGGTCTGACTAGTTGCTTAAGGCCTTACAAAGTTGCTGAGGCTGGCTTTGAACTTACAGTCTTCCTGCCTCAGCCTCCCAAGTATCTAGGATTCTACTGTGTGCCACCAAGCCAGGCTGGAATTCTTCATAACTGGGCCAGTACAGCAAATTGGAAGTTAGTGAGAACCCCTGAGAAGAAAGTTCTTTTTTTTTTTTTGGTACTGGTGATTGAACCCAGACGTGCTTTACTGAGCTACATTCCCAACCTTTTTTTATTTTTTATTTTGGGACAGGCTCTCAACTTAGCCTCAACAGGTTAATTTGCTGAGGTTGTCCTGGAACTTGTGATCCTCCTGCTTCAACCTCCAGAGTCTCTGGGATTACAGGTGTGTGCCACTGTGCCCAGAAATACAGGACTTTTTTACACAGTGGTACAGTAAAAAATTAAATAGTTCATTCAGTTTTGCTTTTATTCCTTTGAAGGTTGCATTTGTGGTCTTAGTGAATCTGATGCTAATTTTGGCTCAGAAGAACCAATAGTTTCCTGAAGAAGAATGATTTATTCATCAGACTTTAATTTGTGTTTCAAGTTGGTTTTTCATTCCCATGAATGCATTCTGAAGTAAACAGGAGTGGTTCTCTTCTCCCATCTTTAGTATTTCTCTCAGCCTTCAGAGCCCACCATGGCTAGGTTGGCCTGTTGACCATGTTTCCACATCTCTCTCCTTCTTCCCAGGCGCCATCAGAGTGATGGCAGTGAAATAGCCCACACCAGGCTGCGGGCCTCAACCAGGGACCTCCGGGCATCCCCCAAGCCAACCTCCAAGTCCACCATTGAGGAGGATCTAAAGAAGCTCATTGACCTTGAAAGCCCAACTCCTGAATCCCAGAAGAATTTTAAGGTATGAGACAGAGCATGGGGTGGATGGGAATTAGAAGTCAAATTTGAGGGGGCTGTAGCCTTAGTTACAGCTACCCTAGAGTTTGATTGCTGGTTCCTCTTCTCTGGATCCCCCTTCCCAGTTTTCCCAGGTATTTTCCCGATTTGACTGCCACAGCCATCTCTGAAGTCTTGGCTCCTGTTTACCTACTCTACCCGCCATCAGCTTTTTCTTCTAGTGTGCCCTACTCAAAGTGCATAATCCCTCCGTCTTCAACTACATGATGCTACTTCACAGAACTTTTCAGAGAAACCTGTAGGTCCCTTGTCAGCTAGAAAATTCTCCATAGAGGTTTCAGTGCCTTCTGGCCATGAGGTTCTTACCTCACAGATGGGCCAGTTAACCAGCTGGGCACACATAGTACCAGAGGAAGTGCCTGGTGGTCACTGTCATCAGCATGCACCAAAAGAAAACAGACAACTGTCTCTCCATCCAGCCAACTAAGTATACATACTTGCCTCCAGAACTTTCCAGGTCTCTGTACTTTGTAAAAGCTTCTGTTTCTCTCTCAGGATTCCAGACCATCAGTGCCTTGCCTAAAGCCCAGTCTTCCTCTTCACCAATCCTGAGTGCTTGTTCGGCATTTGGGTTTGTCAGTGGCCAGGCCTCTGCAGAACCACACAGCAAGGTTTGCCTTTTGCCTCAGCTCACAGGACTGGTGGCACAGCTTCCTGCAGGCACCCTGCTTCTTTATCCTCTGAAGCTTGCGATCTCATGCTGCAGGGTTTGGAGTTGGTGTTTATTGAGCTGGACCTGAGGTCTATTATGGGGTATACTGGGGAGGCCCCAGAAAGTCATGGCAGTAAACTTTGAAGGTTTCTGTTTTTGAGGTTCTTAGTTCATTGATTTGTAGTCTGTTTGAAGGGACTAGAAAGCTTTTATTTCAGAAGAACTTGGAGAATGAATGGAAGATGGAAGCTAGACTATTTTCTTACCCACTCGACAGCGTCACACTGTGATCTGAGGGCACGAGGTGCCCAGGTAGAAGGAGCCCTTCGCGCTCACTGCCTCTGGGCTCTCCCATCACCTCTGTGCGCACACACACAAACATCTCCCCCAGAATGGTCAGCTGTACCTCCTAAACTTAACAATCAACATTTACAGGAATAAAATGTATCCCAAGGACCATTCAGGAGTTTTGCTCAGAAATTAATGATTTATTAACATGATTTATTATGTTACTAAATTGTGTCACAGATGTAACCATTTTGACTTCTGTCATTTGTTTCATAAGTCAGCACTTAGCAGTTCTGACTCATCATCCAGGGTACAAATGGTTTCCATGGAAACTATGCAAAAGATAGTGCTTCTCTGTCTTTATCCATCAAAATTCAAGAAAGTATATTAAAATTTTTAAATATCAGTTTCAAAATAAAAGTTTCTTTCTTTCTTTCTTTCTTTCTTTTTTCCTAAGGTCAGAGGAAAATAAAATCTACCCTGAAAGGAATCTTTCCCCTAATTCCTAGTTCAACATTTTTGGCAAGGAGCAAACTCAGAGCTCTCATTCTTTTGATTTATTCTTGCAGTGGAAATAATTGAAGGCAAATGTCTGTTTTGCTCTTATTCTAGTTCTTGGCTTTTATTTCCAAAGTAAATTACTTTAGCATTCCTATTTGAAGCAGAGGTATCCTGTCTTTGTGTTGTGACTGTATTCATGTGAGACCTGCTGCAAAGAAAGTGCTGAGGCTGGCCCCAGCCCACTGCAGGGAGGGGCTGGGAGCAGGGCTGGGACAGGCTCACTTTTTCTCTTCTCTCACTGGTTTCATCTTTTTTGAGCTGGTTCAGTTTCAGATGAGTTCTGCTAAGTTGCTCCCTGTGTCTTCTGAGGTCATTGTCTGAGTGACAGGCTCTGCTGTGTCAGTGAGGCCAGTGTGCCCTGGTCTGGTCTTCCGGACCACCGCTGATCCCAGGCTGCAAGCCTTTGTAATGGGCTTCAGGATCTTAGGAGACCAGCTTTGGGCTGTGAGACTTGGAACCCACTCAAAACGCCACAGTGGTTTTCTTGAAGGTCCACGTACCTAGCAGCTCTCACTCCCAGGTTTGCCTGCCAGTAGAGTGTGACGCAGACAACAGGCCATAGCTGAGCTTTCCCATGCAGCTGCCATCAAGCTCCTGCTGGTTGAGCTGTAGCGTTATAAGAAACCTCACTCACAAGCCTTGCTTCTCTGAGTGTGCTTATGGTCAGGCAGATATACAGACCTTTCTAACCAGTGCTCCCAGGTATATAGAGCAAAGGAAGGGGCTCTGCTTGAAGCCAGTTTAGGAAGAGCTGTTACCAGCTTATTGTGAGTACAGGTGACACATGTCACTGACAGCTGGGGGGTGGGGAGCACTAGAAGAGTGAGAGACTAAAACAGGAGATTTGCCAGAAGCAAAGTGTCACCTCTCTAGGTTCTATCCCTCTGCTGTGGAACAGAGGACCAGATTTACAGATAAGTAGCCTCCAAAAGGTATTAAAGTTCTGGAGTCCTTTTTAAAAACAGAATCACACAGAGAAAGCCAATATGTAGAACTGAGCTCTGAGAGGAGAGGTGGGGATGGCTTGGTTCCTGTCCCACCCAGACCTCTTTGCCTAGCAGTAGTGCTATAAGGAACCTCATGGCTCCTTGGAACACAGTTTGGGAACCCCTTCCTCCCACCTGGATGCTCTGTGAAATCACTGTGATTGTTTGCCAAGGGCTGGCAGTACTTGGCAGTGGCCCTGGACAAAGCAGACCAGGCATTCTTGGGAATGGGCAGTTTTGTATACTTTTAGACTGGAGTTGAAGAAGGATGAAGTGAGGGGCCATCCCAACGTTTCTGGACAAGACTAAGTCTGCTATCTTTTAATGGGCAAAGAGCATCTGGGCAGGTGTTTCCCTACCTCCAACCCTTGCTCCTTCAGCTTTAGCTTCTAATAAAACACACTGCCTGAAGGATCTTGAAGTATATTATTTCCCAAAGAGACCGAAACTAGAATTGTTGGAGAATTTTCCTTCTGTAAAACCCTCAGGGTGGAAACAATACTTGGAAATTCCTTTGCTAAAACCAAAGTGCTAAAACAACTCATCCTGAATTTTTAAAAATGAACACCATTTTTATCCAGTTGGTAACACCTTGAGCTTATTTACAGTGTGTTTGATTAATAATTTGTGCAGCAGCTGTGCACAGCACCCTGGGGGCAGCTCTGACTTGATTAACCCTTGGCTTGTTGAGTGGAAGTGTGCCAGGCCCCAGACCTCCCGAGGGAACCTGAGTGTCCGTTCTGTACTTCTGGGTCTGTAGCATCAGCCACCTGAATGGAGCTGTCACTAAATCATCCTCTCTCTGCCCTGTCAAAGTGTCATGGAAAGTCCCATTGTGGCTTTCTGCCAGAGGTGACTCGGCCCTCCTCCTCACATCTTCACTCCACCTTGCTCCCCTGTCAAGGTGAACAGTGTCCTAGGAGGAGCTATTGAG
Source organism: Ictidomys tridecemlineatus (assembly GCF_052094955.1). Taxonomy (NCBI): domain Eukaryota; kingdom Metazoa; phylum Chordata; class Mammalia; order Rodentia; family Sciuridae; genus Ictidomys; species Ictidomys tridecemlineatus. The sequence goes on from NC_135481.1 coordinate 94,546,616, forward strand.
GATGACTTGTTACTGTCAGGCCAGATGCTCCATTTGCTTTCAGGTTACTGAGTATTTAAACATTCTTAATGTGTCTGTATTTCTCAATGAAAGGGATTCTCAAAAATTTAGCTAATTGTGGAAAGATCTCAGGTAAAATCAAATTTGGCCAACAAGGCAAAAGGCATCCATAAGAGACACACCTGCCTGGAACTATGCCATTGATGTAAAAATATTTGTTATTTATAAAGCCAACTTCTGTTATTAATAGAAATATGTCTTCAAAAACTAATTTCCAAACCTCCTGAAATCCATCTAGCTTGAGAGATTGGATTAGTATAGCTTGTTGGTAGTTAGTGTTTATCAGGACCCACTGATGGTCTCAGTTAATAAAATTTGGATGGTTACACACTCTTGTTGCCCAGCTATCACTTGACAAGCTTTTGAAGCTGTTCTTCCTGGCACGGTGGCTCTGCCCACAGGAGACCATAACAGGCCTGATACGTGCCATTGTGATCAGTTCAGGGCCCCACCTAATGCACTTGACAATCCCAACAGGTGTTGTGCTGCCATTTTATAGATGAGGAATTGGGCTCAGGGAAATTCCATGATCTGGTAAAAGAAACAGGGCGCAAATAAGATTCGCATTACTCTGGTCCTAAAGTCTTGTTCTTGACCACCACACCATGTTGATTAATCCAGTTAGTCACAGGTCTGAATCACACATGGAGTATTGATATGATGTGGCAGCCTTCTGGGCTTTAGGAAATCAATGACTGGCGACTCCTTTTACTCCTCAAAGACAGAGGAATAAATGAGGGGTTCTGGTGTCTGAGCCAGACGCTGACTTTCCTGTATTCACTGTTTTACAGTTCCACGCGCTGTCCTCCCCTCAGTCTCCTTTCCCCAGCACTCCCACCTCAAGGCGGGCTTTGCACAGAACTCTGTCTGACGAGAGCATTTACAGTGGCCAGAGGGAGCACTTTTTCACCTCCAGGGCTTCACTTCTGGACCAAGCCCTGCCCAACGATGTCCTCTTCAGCAGCACGTACCCTTCTCTCCCCAAGTCTCTCCCGCTGCGGAGGCCTTCCTACACCTTAGGAATGAAGTCGTTGCATGGTAAGTGTTCCCCTAGCTTCAGCTGGATGACCCAGGGTCCCAGACAGAGCCACCAGTTGTTTTGCTGAGAGCAAACCCTACATCAGGGTGCATCAGTTTATCAGCCCCTCCCACACTCACCCCTACTCCTGGAATCCCAGATCACAAGAGTCACCTGGGATGCCTGTTAAAAACAGACTCCTAGACCTTGCCCAAGACACTGGATTTAAGGTCTGAAGGTACAATCTGGGAATTTATATTCTTATCAAACAGCACAGCTGATGTTTAGATTGTGCAAATTTTGCTAACACTAGATCAGTTTCTTCTTAAGAGCTGTATTCCCTGCCCCCACAGCCACCCTGAGAACCCAGAGGAGTCGAGTAGTTGTCCTGGGTCTCCCCCAGGCTGTATGGATATTGTCCCCTGTTTGTTGACACCTTTATGTGTTCCTTCACGCTGTTAACAACCATTATTTAAGGAAAAGGCTTATAAATATGGCTGCTTCCATGTTCTTGCCTTTATTTCACATATACTGTGTCTGTTCTGTGACCTCACAAAATTCTAGTTTCAGGAAGAGCCATATTCTGGGGCTTCAGATATAAATTTGGTTTTTTCCTCTCTCTTCCCTCAGTCCAAGTCCACTCCAGAGTCCTGTTCTTCCCCTGACAGCCCTTGCTCAGCCCCGCAGACACCTATTATAGGACCTGTGTTCCTGATGGTGCGTCAAACACACTGCTGTGACCACTGCCCCCTCTGTCCTTTCTCCTTCTACAAATTCTGCTGCAGCTTTTATACCACTTTGTGCATCAAACCCACATTCCTTCTCCTTCTCTGCAGCTGTATTTTCTAAATCTCTTGCCAGACCTAACTTCTTTTTCTTTCTTTTTTTTTAAAGAGAGAGAAATTTTTAATATTTATTTTTTAGTTTTTCAGTGGACACAACATCTTTATTTTATGTGGTGCTGAGGATCGAACCCAGCGCCCCGTGCATGTCAGGCGAGTGAGTTACCGCTTGAGCCACATCCCCAGTCCTTCTTTTTCTTTTTGGCGGTGCTGGAGATGGAACCCAGGGTCTCACACAGCCAGGCAAACGCTGTTTCACTGAGCCTCACCCTGCCCTGCATCGCTCTTGAGCTCTCGCACCCAGATGTTCCTCCGTGTCTCTGTCCTGCTCAGCAGCCCATTCCAGCTTCTCCCCTGTCACCCCCAGTAGGAGCATGCCATCTTCCCCCTGCATCCCATCCCCATACAAGTTCTCTATTTTTTCTTTGCTCCAGGAAGTTACCCCCAGTGAATCAAATTCAAACATGTAATGATCACTTTTCTACCATCAGAGTCTAAAATAAAGCTCTTGGTAGTAACTTAACATGCCCCTCACCTTTGTCTCTTCTCTTCTCCCCATGTTGGGCCAGAAAGGGAGAATTTTTTTTCTGAATTCCATTACTCCTGTGGTATCCTTCTACCTGGAGTTGTTCTTTTGTTTCTTTGCACTTCTTTTCTGACCTCTGCAGAAATAAAAAGAGCCCTTCCTTGTGTCCTGCCTGCGTGAGCATGTCAGAGCTAGCCCTGCCTTCTAGAGGTTGGCATTCAAGGAGTGCAGCCCCAGATATCTGGCCACGCACGTGGTCATGGCCCAGCGAGGCAGCATGGTTGTAGAGGCTCAATGAGCCCATGGGCTCCATGGGAAGAGGGAGAAAAGGCTGCCCTCTGCAGCACCTTCTCCTTTAGCTTTCCTGTGAAAGGCAGCAGCTTGGTGATATCATGTCCTACACTGAGAATTTCTTGTTGGGCTAATCCCTGCCGCCTTAACTCATTTGGTGACTACCACTGAAAGGTGTTGGGAAGTGGGGAAGGGATTTTTGTCTTGAATTTTTACCCCATATGGAAATTTGAGCCCCAGAGATAAAAGGGCAGAAGGGTTGTGAGTGACATACAAAATCATCTGTTCTACCTACTTACCCTTGTTGGGAGCAAGTTTAAATAGAACTGAGCATTTAATATCTTGCAGTATTTGTTGACTTCCATTTACTCATAATTTTGCTAATTTTAAGCACATTAATAACTAGCAGCTGCACTTCAGAGTGGTTCTTTATGTAATTTGAAAGGGAAAACAAGCACTAAATATACCCTGGCTTACCAGGCTGGCATAATATGTAGAACTTTTTAACCCTGTGTAAACAGGTATTTCTAGAGTCACGTAGATTTTAATGTGAGAGTTTTACTTTTACTCTGAATTTGCATGGACTTTAATGTTACCTAACATTCTGAGGGACACACTCTGCTGTGTTCCTAATACAGCATCCGCCTGTTGAAGGCCTTTATATTTCATGAGCTATGCTTTTCTGGTCCCCTCAGTCCTCCCTTTGTACCGTCCGCCTCCATGAACTTGAGCAATAGCAGTGTGCTCTCAAATGGCCCAGAGGGGCTTGTGGTGCTCCTTCGTCCCCACCTGGGTAAAGGAAGGTTATTTGTTAAGGTGTCAGTTGTTGACAATGGTTTAATATTTGTATTCGACCAATTGTCACCTTAGAAAGAACTGGATATTAGACTGCTGTAACCAAAACCGATCCAAGGAACTGCTCATGGGATGGGATGACCTGTGTCCTTGGAAAAAGAGCAATTTCAACCCCTTCCTGGGTTGGTTCCCTACAAGTTCCCTCACACACTCACTGTCTGATTTTCTTCTCAAACCACCTGCACATCCACCTGTGGAATCCAGTAGGCCATCCCTGGGATGCAGGGCAGACACAGGCCAAGGATGTGCCTCTCACCAGTGCCATGCTCCATGCCACTCTGGATTTTCTTTGGAGCTGTTGTAGACTTAGAATGAGAAGAAGGAATGACACAGTTCATTTTAGGGCAGGATCACAAGCTTGAACTTTGAACTTAAGAATGCTTTTTATTCCATGACTGAGAAAATACAGAGCCACTATCTCTTCCCTCTTGGCCTCTGGAAAAGAGAGATGGGTGTTTTTCTAGCAGAAGACTTCACATCTCTGTGATGTGACTGAGTGTGAGTCCAGAGACTGGGTTCTAGTCCAGATAAAACTATGCCCTATTGTCTCCTCTGAAAGGAATAGACATTCCTGGGCTGGCTTCAAAATCCAGCTCTCCATTGGAGTAGGCTCTTCCCATCTCTAATCCTAGGACTCTATTAGGGAAAGTTGAGCACTACAGCCACCCTGAGCCCCATGTGGAGAGACAACTGCCCCAAAAGCAGACCTATTGCCTCAGCACATAATTAGTGTTCCCATGACTCACGCTGAGAGAGCGATGGTAGGAGATTATTTTATAAATGAGCAGGCACAGTGGAACATGCCTTGTAATCCCAGCAACTTGGGAGGCTGAAGCAAGAGGATTGAAAGTTTGGGGCCAGCCTGGGAAATTTACCAAGATCTTGCCTCAAAAATAAAAAGGCTGGGAATAAAAGAGAATAAAATCATGGCATCTGCAGGTAAATAGAAGGAGTTGGAGAAGATAATGCTCAGTGAAGTTAGCCAATCTCAAGAAAACAAATTCCAAATGTTTTCTCTGATATAAGGTGACTGACTCATAGTTAGGTTGGGAGGGGGGACGTGGGAGGAATAGACTAACTCTAGATAGGGCAGAGGGGTGGGAGGGGAAGGAAGAGGGCAGGAGGTTAGCAATGATGGTGAAATGTGATGGACATCATTATCCAAAGTACATGTATGAAGACACAAATTGGTGTGAACATACTTTATATACACCAGAGGTATGAAAAATTGTGCTGTATATGTGTAATAAGAATTGTAATGCATTTCACTGTCATTTATTTTTTTAAAATAAATATGCTGGGGATGTAGCTCAGTGGTAGAACACTTGCCTTGCATGTAAGAGGCCCTGGGTTCCATCTCCAATACTACCAAAAAAAGAGAGAGAAAGAGAAAGAAGAGAGACTGGAAGAAGCTCGTTCATATTTTAGGCCAGGTTTAGGGTGGCCACTGGCAGCCTGATAGATTAGGCATTGATTCTGGTAATGAGTGGCTTACAAATTATTTGTTAATGGAAAGTGGGTAAGTTCACGAGTGGTTCTCCTGTGGACACAGGCACTATTCTGATCCTTGTCCCCTTTTGCAGGAGAGTTCTCAGCCTCAGACAGCTCTCTCACTGACATCCAGGAGACCCGAAGGCAACCTATGCCAGACCCCGGCCTTATGCCCCTGCCTGACACTGCTGCAGATTTGGACTGGTCCAACTTGGTAGATGCTGCCAAAGCCTATGAGGGTGAGTGCAGTGGGATACACGCAGGGCAACCTGGGACCCTGAGGGCCATGCTGCTGTGTTCAGAGTTGTGATCAAGTCTGTTTATCCCGTTGCCTTGGATACACTGACAGCACATGTGCCTCACCGGCACAACCACAGCCCAGGGAGCTAATGGCTTTTGAACACCCTATAGGGCCAGACCTTGAGCTGGGCACATGCTTTATTAATCAGATAGAACCTGCTGTTTCCTCTACAAGGAATTCATAACATGGATGTCTCGCCATCTCCACATGTAGGATGGGCAAAGGGTAGAGGAATCCCAGCTCTCCCTTGACTGGAAAGAATATTTATTCAGAGGGTCTTTATATCATGTTGTAAAGATGTCGCTGCAAACTGCACAGTTGGGTGTATCAGAATGAGTGTCCTGCTTGGCCGTGCCCAGCCCCATCAAGTCCTGATGCTTCCTTTGCCCTTCTCACTCACCGCACCAAGTCCAGAGTACTGCATTGTTCCTTTGCCAACCTGCTGGCTCTGTGCTTGCTTTAGGATGGTGGTTCTTAAATGCAGATCCTCAGACTGGGACTGGTCTGCTGGAATGAAAAAACCTTAATAAAAAATAATGCAGCGAAGTGTCTGCCCAAGGCTGTCTACTGTTCATTCTTGAGTAAAGAGTGATTTGATTCTAAGAATGTCACTCCACAATTTGGGGTGCTAAAATAATTCTTTATAAAATTATGATAGCAGATGATTTTTTTACTGTTCTTATTTGGGAGAATTAAAGTTCCTATTCCATCAGGTTTCAATTTGGGGTGGAAATTTACAAGGCTTAGAATCAGAAGCCAAACAAATATGGAGTGATCCATAGCTGCTCCCACTGCCTCCTGCATATTATTTAGCTGCTGGAAATTCCCCAGTACTAACCTGATTTTTCAATTATTGGTTATCTTCATATAAATTTTAAGTTGGGATATTTTGAAACAGGTGGTATGGACTAAAGGCCACCAGAGTGGCCAGGCATCTTGTGGAAAACATACTCGTAAGAAGTTTCAAGAAGTTTAAATCTAGGTCTTTAATGCATTTATATCATACTAAATGGTACAAAAAGCCTTGGTCTGGAAATTTGGCGCAAGGCCTCTTTCCAGGGAAACATTTACTAGAATGCCACTTTGATGAGCAGGGAAAGGTGGGCATTCGAAATTGATTCATAGTAGGTACTTTTTAAAGAGAAGTTATAATGTTACTATCCTCTTATAACTAAAACAGTGATATTTTCCATTATAATGGTTGAGAAATAAGATTTCAAATACAGTCATATATTGATTAAACTTGATTGCCCTCATAGACCATTTGCTGACATTTTACACATAGGACTCAGGCATATGGTTCCAAAGTGCTCAATGGTTTCTTATCTCCTTTCAGTCCAGAGAGCCTCATTTTTTGCTGCTAGTGATGAAAACCATCGGCCCTTGAGTGCAGCATCCAACAGTGACCAGCTCGATGACCAGGCTCTGGCCCAGATGAAATCATACAGCAGGTTGGTGGCCTAGTGGTGAGGGAACCACTCTGCACTATGTGTCACCCCCTGATAGTGACGGATGTGGCAAAGGAGGAGCATAAGCCACCTGGATTAGCTGAATGGAGCACATTACCACAGTTAGTTAGAACACTTATAACTAAGCAGTACAGACACAGTTTAACTGTTCTTAACCAACTTAAGGTCATAATTATGAATATTAAGTATTCCATTCGCCATCATTTGTTCACACCTTCAGGTCAGGTGAGAGAGATCACCTGCACTGCATGTCCTGGGCCCTGTGCTGGGGGTCCTGGAGTCTGGGTCTGTAGTCTTCCCCACTGCCATTACTGCCACATTGCCTGTGTGCCCATCTCAGCAGCTTCCCATGTGTGCCTTAAATCTCCTGTGCTTAGAAGCAGGGTCACCAGGATAGTTAAGGACACGTATAAAATAAGATAGTAAAAAAGCAGCAACAGAGATCCAGAGTTTCCTCTGTGTCGAGAGCATGCACATTAACTTCTGTTCAACTGTGTGCAGACCGAATTTTCTGTTTTCCTCTTACTTTCATATGGTGTGTTGATTGTGTAGAGGATGAGTAAGAATCCAGATATCTATAAAAAAAAAAAAAAAAACAGGGTCAGAAGTGGGAAGAAGCAGGAAAAGCAAGGTTGATACAGATCCTGCTGATGGCCTATGGGACGCAGCTTGAGGACCTCTCTGAACAGCCTGCAAGGACAGGCTCTTAGCCAAGAAAGTGTAGTAAGAGCAATGGATCGTTAGTTCTGAGTGTGACAGATAGATGCCACTTTCAGTCTTATTGGGACAGCAGGAGTGAGCTGAATGACAGTGAGTTTAGCTACTGAAAACTTATAAAATTTTTTTGAAAAGTAGAGTTAAAGGAAAGACAAAAATGTGCCTTCTTAGGATGAGGTCTCTAACAAAGAGAAGTATAAAACTGTTTTCCTGGGAAAGAATGGAATTATCAAATCATAAAGAATTGGCTCTTTGTTTCTCATAGACTAAACAGATGCAAATGTAATTGTATTTCTATATGTTTTAAATGCTACCAGTGCACTCACAGACATGTTACTCATTTTGAAGAATCTGTACAAGTCCAGGTAGGCTCCTGAGAGTTTCATCAGCCTGACAGCCTGCAGTGGCTTTGTGAGGACATTTCTTTCCCCATCTGCCAGTGTCTTATCCTACTATGTCTTTGACCTTCCACCTGCCCCCAAACTGGCCTGCCTGTTGTACCACATTATGTTGTGGATTACTGCTAACCGCTTTTCTTTTCAAAGCCATATGTTGTCAGCTTTAGTTGGTTGTCCTGCCTTAGAAGTCTAGAGGACATTATCATTCATTGGCCAGCAGCCTTTTCATCCTCCATGCCACTCTGGATTTTCTTTGGAGCTGTTGTAGACTTAGAATGAGAAGAAAGAATGACAGTTCATTTTAGGGAGGTATCGCAAGCTTGAACTTTGAAGTAAAGAATGCCTTTTATTCCATGATTGAGAAAATACAGAGCCTTTTATTCCATGATTGAGAAAATCTCTTCCCTCTTGGCCTCTGGAAAGAGGAGGTGTGTGTTTTTCCAGCAGTCTCTGTGGTGTGACTGAGATCGTGTTACTTAGCTGAACTTGTTCAGGAAGCTGTCGGCAGCTTGGATTCAGGTAGAGGTGGTTAGGCAGGAAGCTGATAGAGTTCCTGGCCCTGGGTGGGAGCATATCTGGCTGTGGAGTCCCACTGGAGGCTGGTGGCCTCCGTCCTTCAGCACCTGTTAGTACCCGCCCCACACAATAGAACATAAGAAAACTGTGATCATAATGGCACAGAATGTAAGACTTTAAGCTTTGACAAGCTTTTAAAACATGTAGTCTTATTTTTCAAATATTTTAAGATGCTTAGATTAGTGTTTAAGACATGGGCACGATGACTTAGCTGCAGCCACGCTTGTGACTACAGCCCATTTTGGGGGGAACCAGCAACCTGTCCTGTGCTAGTGGCCCCAAACAGATCCTGCGTCAGCCCCACTCCACCCCCACAGGAGTATCTCTTCCCTGAGCCCCCAGAAGAGATCCCTCAGGAATCACTATGCCATGTGACTGTGGATCTGCCATTAAGTACCTCTTGTGCTGCCAGAGAGGCCTTTTTTGCTTATTGTCACATTCTTTTTTTCAGTAGATGCAGCATCTTTAACAAAGGAAGCTATTGATTAGCTGTATTTCAAGCCTGTGACACCTTTTGTTAAGATCATCATTTTCTTTTTTTAAAGTGAAACTGCACATTGGGTTATCACGTTGAGTAATTTCACTTGAAATCCATTTTTTCAAATGAATACAGCCTTCTCAGCCTTGGGCTGGTCGGAGACCCAGCCTTGGAGGCTCCTGCCAATGCAGCCTTTTGTTTCTCATTCCCAGTAGTAAGGATTCCTCTCCCACCCTGGCTTCTAAAGTGGACCAGTTGGAAGGTATGCTGAAGATGCTTCGCGAGGATCTGAAGAAGGTAAACATTCCTCTCAGAGCAAGTTGCCTGTCTGTGGGATCAAACTGCCCTAGCACTGTGAGAGCCCTTAAAATGGTGTTACTGCACAGTTTTCTGTGCACAGTTTTCTGTGCACACGCTGAGGGGTAGCTTTGAGCTCAGGTCCTGCTGACATTCTGCAAGAAGGCCTTCACTGTCACACATCAGAAAAGTGGTTCCCATTTGGGGGAAGGCCTTTGCACTTCAGCTCCCCACCCCACCAGGCCTCTCCTGGCCTCCCACCCCTTGTGCGATGTGTCAGTCCAGACTCCCATGTGGCCCTTGTTTTTAGGGCTTTCACACTAGGAGAACTGAATGCCATTTTGTTTCTTGGGTGTCTTAAACTTGGTCAAGACAGTAGCCATAAAAACAATGACGTAAAATTCAGGTTAGTTCTTATTAACAGAGTCTTAAATACACATCAATATATTTCCATTCCAAGCTAATACTGTAGAGTTGAAGCTCTCTGGAAGCTCTCTTCCCTGAGCATAGAATGGCTTAGCCCCAGGACAGAGGCCATATATGCAGGGTTTAGTGGGATAAAGAATGGAAATGGGTAGATAAAATGACCTCTGGCTCCTCCTCCCCAGCCCAAGCCAGGTAGGGCCCCCTTGCTAGTTCTCCTCTACTTGCTCCATCTCCAGGAAAAGGAGGACAAAGCCCACCTGCAGGCAGAAGTGCAGCACTTGCGGGAAGACAACCTGAGGCTGCAGGAGGAGTCCCAGAACGCCTCGGACAAGCTGAAGAAGTTCACGGAGTGGGTCTTCAACACCATAGACATGAGCTAGGGACGGCTGCGGGAGAGGAGGAGGGCGCAGGGCGTGCTCTCTGGGGGTTCCCTGAAGCCCCTCACTCACGCCTTTAGGAGCATTCGCAGCACCTTCCCCAGCCTCCCACCCGCCCCCTTCAGGAGTGCACAACACAACATTTGCAGATCAACAATCATTATCTGCCTTTTGTAGAAAAGAAAAAAATAAGTAAATAAAAATTTTAAAAAGTAAAATAAAAGTTTAACTGCTAAAATGTGAATGTCTTTATTTTTTTGCACAATATCTTTATCTGTTATGTATTTAAACAGAAACTGGGCCTAGGACCAGGGTGCCTCCTGGCCATCTGCCTCTATTCCCGTCAGCTTTCTTATCTATTTCAGGTAACCCAAGCTTTCCCTGTAATCTAACAAGTGTCATTGTTCCTAAGAAAGCCAAGTTTTTTTAACTCGTTTATTTGGGGAGTGGGGAGGGGTGTTTCCTTAACTTCTTTCCTAAAAATGCCTGGAGAGGGAGGAGCTTTGAGTAAAGGCCCCCCCTCCCTTGAAGGACTTGTATGTGAGCTGGTGCTGTTTGTCCTTTTCAGAGACCAGCCAAATTGGGGTCATTTTATACAGCAAGTCAGTAAACCAGAGAGGGACATCATCAGGCCTGCAGGGCCCACCCCTGTGATCCTTCATTGTGATGTCACTTCCTGCTCTTTCTTTCCCAGGGAGATGGTTTCAGGTGCACCATTCTGCTAGGACTCTTTTTTGTTTGGCTTAAGTAAGTCCCACTAAATTGGAATTAACTCTCTATAGTTCCCTGGCTCCAAACATTCATTGGTTTCCTAATTCTGCCAACTAAAACCATACTTGTATGCATTTTGGTCAAAAATATACATAGTTTTTGTTTGAGATTTTTAAAGCTAAAGATGTAGAAAAAAATTTTTAAGCTTGCTAAAAATGACTATATTAATAAATCTTCCTCTCCAAAGCAAGACTTCACCAGTGTTTGTAATTAGGAAAAGCTAACAGTGAATGTTAAATCATGAATTTTAATCCTTGCTTGTTAGGAGCACCGACTGTAATAGAATGGGCTTTTGAAATCTGCATGTCCCAGTGTGAAATCTAAGCACTGCATTTTCTGCATCTTTTTGTGGTCATCCAGAGGATTCTGCTGCAGAAATTCCTAATGTGCTTTTTTTCCTGTCTAGTGGTGCAGGCTGCTGTGAGCCCCTGGGCAGTCAGCGCTGCAGAACACAGACAGGCCAACCAGTGTTGACTGACCCAAGAACACCCCCTTGTTTCTTGCCTTCATAATTGCCACTAAACTGACCCCTTGCCTCTTTAGGGGTGACTCTGGCCTAAGGGGACATTCAGCAGTCTAGTGGCATATGCTTGGAAGTTCCCTGCCCTGAGTGATATGAACTCATTCCTTATTCCATCCCTGAAAGAAACAGGATGGATTCTCTTTCTCCCCGCCATACCCACTACCAGATTTTTATGCTATAGTTTCATTCATGATTGTGGTTTCTCCATGGGACTTTTTTTTTTTTCCTGGTAACATTTCTATTATGGAAATAGGAAGATTTCGGAGTGCTTTGTAAAGATTTCAGTTGTCTCTTTCTCTCTTTAACTTGTATAAAGGAGATTGTACATTGCCTGATATCTCTTTGTAAATGAGAAATATTGCTAACATCCAAGCATTCTGAAGTCTTGCTTATCCTTCTGAGTTTTGTTTTCATTTTGTTTTCCATTTCCTTTGGGGACTTGGGGCAAGCTATTTATTAGAGTTTTGCAAGAGTTCTTGTTTAAAGCCTCTAAAGACTACTTGTAAAATTCAAACAATAAAATTCATTTTAAACACTCTTTTAAAATGCTTGGTGTTATTGCTTAAGGTTTTCTTCCCTGAAAGAAAAATTCATTGACCCTCTTTGCATCCTAAGTTTTTCATCAAGTTTGATTAACACTAAGATGATTCTTAAAAGTTTGTCCAATTTAGAATTTTACTCTGTTCATATGTCCACAGAGAGTTTCCATTTTGCATTTTCTGTTTATGATTTAGGATTTGCAGAGCACTTTATGATTAGTAGCCTCTTCATTATACATGTGTAGATTTTCCATAACAACATTGTCATTCTCCCAGACCAGCACATTTTTGAACTGCCTACTGCATCTCCCAGCTCTCAATGTCAAATATTGTGTGCTCAGGGAATACAAATGCCTATTAATATTAGACTGTGCAAAATATAATTAGAAAAGTTAATCTACTAAAAAAAATCAATACATTCTAAAGTCAAACAGCCGATTTTTTCTTTAAATCCACCACGTCACTGTTCCTCTTCAGTGGTGCAGCTAATCAAGAGTTGACAGTAGTTTCTTCCATTTATTTGGTTCAACAATTCTACAAATTGTAGAAATAGAAGACTAGGATGAGGTTGCATGCCAAAAGATTCTGATTGACAAGCTAAAAAGGTCTGTTTAGACCATGATTCTTAACATGGTTTGGAGGTTTTGGAGGTTGTTTCTGAAGGGCATGGCACGTGGGTAGGGAGTTCGTGGGGGAAGATGCCCATAGTCTGCATCCTTGAGCTTTCCTCCTCTAGTAAATGAGTGACAGCCTCATTGTTGCAAAGATTAAATGGTATGTGAGATGCCTGTGACTGCCAAACTGTAGACACTCATATTGTCATGTCTTCCTTTGTCCTCCATCTCCAATACGATAAGGCTTTGTACTGTTTTTCAGAACAGAGTCTTGATGTGGGACTTTGTAGCCAAGTGGGATAGAAGAACCATAATGAGCTGGTCCACTCTGCTTAATATCTCAGCTTTTCACTCTTTACTGTGTATTTTAGAACAGTGACTCCCAAACTTGAGCTTGGATCAGAACCACCTGGGGAGTTTGTTAAACACAAGTCACTTGGCTGCGTCCCAGCAGATGTGATTTAACAGGTATGGAGTAGACGCCTAGTATTTAAATATTCTCCAAGTTCCCAGGTGATCTTGGGATCACATTAGAAGCAGGGTTTAGAGAATAGGTTAACAGGATAATCACAGCATTAGTGTTCAATAAAAACCAAGGTGCAAGGGCACTTACCCAAGTCTAGATACCTGAGCATTATTGACAGGTTCATTGACTACAGAGCTTCCTGGCAGGGGGAAACCGGCTTAAACTAAGCTCCAGAGTCTTTAAAACTTTCCCCTTTTTACTAAAATGGTGATTTAGATAGAGCTCTCTTTGCCTAGAATTTTCCACCACTGACTGAAAGCCTTATTGCCTAGATGAGGTTGCAACTGTTTCATCATTAATAACATAAGGCCAATTACTAGATCAGCAAGGGATGATCCTAGCGACTGGAGCACTGGTAGTTTGGACAGCAGAGCCACTGAAGTAAGCAGGGCTCAAGGTGACAGTTAAAGATCCCTGAGTCGGGCTGGGGTTGTGGCTCAGCAGTAGAGTGCTTGCCTAGCACCTGTGAGGTACTGGATTCTCAGCACCACATAAATAAAATAAAAGTATTGTGTTTATCTTAAAAAAAAAATGTCCCTAAGCCAGGCCTTCAGCAAGTGGCTATGATGGAGGGAAGGTGGGTACAGAAGATGGTGTTTCCAGGACCAGGGTGTTGAATTCAGTCACTGAAGTCCAGATTGAGCCCACCTGCTTTCCAGAATCTTTCACAACTACGCTCCTACATGGTCCACCAGGTCAAGAGTTGGTCACCTAAATGCTCACACTGCACAGTAGTCCGTTTTCTCTGCCACTGAGCAGAGAGAAGAGGAAGAACGGGTGCTTTATCATTTGTATCCTTTATGGAAGCTGCAGCTCAAAGACTCAAGACACCAATGTCTTTTCTAAGATGGTAGTTAGTTATAGCCTGGGGTTTATTTTTTTCATTATGCCCTTGGCCCTCTTGATCGCACTCCTCTCTGCATTGGGCTCCTTTGATTGTCAGATTATGTCCTTCCTTCTGGTCCTTCATCCTTTCAAATCAAGCACCTTCCACCTTGCATTAGTGCATCTCAATAGCTCACCTGAGACCCAAGAGAGCTTTTTCACCCTCCCTATTTCTCATTACGCTCTCATTAGACCCATTCAGTCACACTTGTCTTCCATCCTCAGAACACCCACCCCTCAAATTTCCTCCCATTACTCACTCTACACGAGCACATTGCTCTCTGCCTCAACCAGCCCCTCCACTAGGCACAGACCCACCTTTCAATAAGGTGGGTAATAAACTTTGTTGTGGTTTTGTTGTTGTTGTGTAGTTTTGTTTGGGTTTTTGCAGGACTAGAGATTGAACGTAAGGACTTCATGCCTACGAACTGCCCGACCTCAGAACGATGTCCCCAGCCAATCCTTTCTAGTTTTTGAGACTAAGTTGCCAAGGCTGGCCTCAAATGTTGTGATTCTCCTGCTTCAGCCTCCTGAGGAGCTGGTATTACAGGTGTGCGCCACCACACCCGCTTGCTGTGTTTTTTTAAGTGGGCTGATCTCCCCATTCGGCTTTCAGATCTTGTTAGCATCTCCCTGAGTCTCAAATGAGCTCACCCAGTCACACCCCTCTTAGGCATTTCATAACTCAACAATTAAGAAAAACATCACAAAATGGCTATCTGCCAATAAAATCCAGCTCCTTTTGCCAAAGTAGATGGCTGGCAAAATCAGAAGGTCAAGGGTCATGTGTTTTTCTCTCATATGTAGAAGCTAGAAAGGAAAAGAAATGTGGCAGGGGTGGATCTCGTGAAAATCTAAGATCATTACAGTGGAAGAAAGGGACTGGGGGAGGGAGGAGGGTGGGGAGTGACATGGGCCAAATTATTTTGTTATTCTGTGCGCATGCACAAATACGTAACAAATCCCACCATTATGGACAACTGTAACACACCAATTAAAAAAATGGAAAAATTTTGTTTAAAGTAGATGGCTGGGGAGGGTATAGATTCCCTAGCTCATTACCAGTGCCCCCTTTGCCCTAAGTACTCCCAGCCCACTGGGCACACTTAGATGACCTGCCTGGTAGGCAGTTGAGTAGGTGTTCTCCATCTCCCTGACCAAACTCAAGGAAGCCACTTCCTTCTCCTAACCATTCCCTACAACAAACTCATCAACACACACACACACCTTCCTACCCTCTGTCCCTGGGAATAAAAGCTCTTAGGAAATACATTTAAGGGTGTGTTGAGAGCCACAGCCGAAGGGGCCCCAGCAAACTTCCATCTGCCAGCAAACTTCCAGCTGCTGGCTGATGATTGGCTCACAGCGGCCCCAGCAACATCTAGCTGATTGGCTCCTCTGTGGTGATGCTCATTGGAGATGCTCATTGAGCTGTTTTCCCGCCCTTTCAGACTGCCAGCTGATGATTGGCTCACAGTGGCCCTAGCAACATCTAGCTGATTGGCTCCTCTGTGGTGATGCTCATTGGGCTGTTTCCCTGCCCTTTCAGACCATGGAGCTGCTCATTGGGGGACTTTTTTGGCTCCACCCACACAATCCAGCCAATCGGCCTCAAGAGCAGGAGGATTGTGGGAGGTGGAGAGGCTGGTGGTTGTGAGAGAGGCTTGTGGGAAGTGGGTGGTGGCAGTTGGGCTCTGAGGGTTTTTCCTGAGGAGCTGTTTTGTTTGGCCTGTGTGGTTCTAAAAATGAAGTTTGTTTCTTTGGACAAGTGGCTCCTGAATTGTGCCCAGCCAGACTGCGGCATTTGGTGGCCCGTACAGGGAACGAACCCGCAACCTTGGCATTATCAGCACACCTGCCAGCAAGGGTGTTTATTTAAACAGCAACTAGAAGTCACTAATAGTTGCCTGGAGGTGACCTTTTAGTCTCTTAGTGAAGAGGAAGGATGGATTTGTAACTGATATGGCCATTTTTCTGAAGGACTGAGGGCATTTGAAAACTTACTTCTCCTAAGAAGCTAAAACACTGCTCTACAATCTTAGACAACGAACGTGCTTAGCAAATTCTTCCTTTGGTTGTGTTGAGCCACAATGCAAAGAAAAGAACCACCAACTCCAATTTTAAATCAAAGCAAGTTTATATTGTGTACACAAGAGAGCTGGCCAGCGACTTCCTCGCCCAGAATGCAGGGCCAGAGGACAGCAACAACTCTCAGGAGAACAAAGGTTTTTATAGCACAAAAAGTTACAAAGGGGGATGTCTTGGGAACTTATAGCTAACAGGGTTCTGGCAAGTGTAATACAAAGGCAGATACAAAGCATGATCTACAGGGCTTAACATTTCAAGGTAGGGAGTAAGTTAAGATTCCAACATCAGAATTTATGAGGCGCCACTGACGTTTTAGGGAGGGTTGTTATCTGGGCAGAGAGAGCCAGAAGGACCACTAATATTTTAGGAAGTGTTGTTATCTGGCCAAGGAGAGCGACACATGGGTGAGTTCAGAGCACAGGCAAGAATTCCAAACAAGTTTTTAAATCATCAAAGTGCACAGTCAGGCCAAATAGAAATCTTAGTATTTTATAGTAAAACAGAAATGAACTTTTTGTGACTTTGTGACAAAATGGCTCCCAATCTTAAGATGGAATTAGGCTGGGTTCATCAGTGATACAGAGATAAACTCAGCCCCATGAAGATGCATTTCAAATTAACAAGGCTCTTCCAGTAAAACATGCACCACAAATGCCATCCAGCCTGGCACAAGACAGGAGCTGCGCAGGGAACTCAGGGTGAGGTATGGGGTGGAGTTCCTGTTGTCTCAAAGTACTTGGCAGTGGTGTGAAAGAGGACCAGCATTCATTTGTGTGGCCCT
Organism: Ictidomys tridecemlineatus; assembly: GCF_052094955.1. Lineage (NCBI taxonomy): Eukaryota > Metazoa > Chordata > Mammalia > Rodentia > Sciuridae > Ictidomys > Ictidomys tridecemlineatus. The sequence continues at coordinate 94,563,465 of NC_135481.1, forward strand.
ACCAGCAAAACTGGGATGGGCGGATGCAAGTTACGGTAATTGATTTTGTTTGCAGATTGATGGTGATTGGGTCGTCACCCACCCAAGCGTGAATTCAGACACCAGCCAGGGAGCCACTTGGCAATGACATCATTCCTCCCCTTTCTTGAGTGGACCCATGCTCTCTTTAGATAAATTTGGAGTCGTGAATCACAGAATGGGAATCAACAGGAACCATTGAGTCACACGACCCTGTCTCCCTTTCGCTGTCCGGCCTTGTCCAGCTACCTGGGCTTGGGCGCATCAGCTGGCCAGTTCCTGGGCTTCTGAATTTTACCTTTCTGCTTCTCCTTTACATCCCCCGCCTTTTTTTTTTTGGAAGGTGGGGGAGTAGAACTCAGGGACACTCCACCACTGAGCCACACCCCCAGCCCTATTTGTATTTTATTTAGAGACAGGGTCTCACTGAGTTGCTTAGGGCCTCCCTTTTCTGAGGCTGCCTTTGAACTCACAATCCTCCTGCCTCAGCTTCCTGAGTTGCTGGGATTACTGGCATGCACCAGTGCACCTGATTTTACATTCCTCCTTTTATTCAGAGAAAATCTGCTTCCCTTTCATTTTTGCATCTACTTCCAGTCCTATCACTTCAAATTATACAAACAAATCTTAAATTTGCCTTTCCAGGTAAAAACCATGAATATGTTGGAAAATGTCATATCTTTCCAAAATTATTATTTCTTCCCCAGGACAAAAATTTTCTGTTCTCCCACTCCTTCCCAGGTGTCATGGTATCCAGGCCCTCCCCTCTCAGAATATAATCATAGGTAGCATGTATTAAGGATTCAATTGCTTAATGTGTGGTACCTATCAAGTCCCTGCAATATTCCCTTGAGGTGGTCTCTATAGATGTCTCCGTTTTACAGAAACTGAGGCCCAGAGGTCAGGCAATCTGTTTGCAGCAAGATGGTGGGTACAGGATAAAACTGAGGTTCAAACCCCAAAGGGTAGAGCTTGACTGCAGAGCCAACATTTAATTATGTTCTCTATCTCATTGGTTCCCACGTGGCTGGGTTGCACGGACCCTGACCCAAGGAACCCAGAGAGTACCATCTGCAGTAGGTGGTGAGCAGGGTGGGGGTCAGGGGACAGGAGGAACAACTGAAATGCCAGGAGGAATTGCCTCTTCTGGGGGGTCCCACAGAGGAGAGGGGCTTGACGTGCTTCAACAATCACTGTCACATACCACAGAGGTGTCCTTGTGGATCCAGTTCCACATTGCTGTAATACCCTGCTCCTAGTGCCACATCCCTCTCCGTGGGCCGTCAGAGCCATGGATTTCAGAGTTGGTCCCTGTTTTCAGCAATTTAAAGATGATAAAGAAGAGATTTCCAGCTTATACTTCTGAGCCCATCTGTTGGGAAACCATGTCCAAGGGGCTTGCAGACTGCTTTCAGACGCAACAGACCCAGGGGAACAACACAAGCCCAGCTCCCAAGTGTAGACCACAGTGTCAGCCCTAATGCTCCCACCGGCCTGCAGCCAAGGCTCCACAGAAGGGCACCTGGGAACCAGCGCTTCCAGCAGAACACCTCCCTGGGCCAGTGGTCTAGGTATCTAGGGCCACTTAGACTACTCCATAGTTGCTTAAAACAACAACCACTTTGTTACATATCAATTTGCTGGTCAAGAACATAGGCAGGGCTCTGCTGGTGACTCTTCGTCCTCCCCTGGGTCACTTGGGAGTGTGCAGCTGAGCTGGTTTGCAGAGTAAGACGGCTTCACTCGCATCCCTAGCACACTGGTGGGGACAGTGGATGGCTGGGTTCTGCTGGGCTCCCCTGTCTGGGTGCAGCATCTAAACCTCTCCATGTGCTCTTTCTAGCAGGGTTGTCTTTAATCATGGTGCTCAGGGCTCCTGTAGACCACAGAGAAAGGAACCAGTCTTCTTGAGAACTGGGTCCAGAAATGTCAAGCCCAGGGCCAGGAATGGACCCCCTCCCTCAGCAGGAGGACTGTCATGGAAACTGCACCACATTGACTTTGTGACAGCTGGACTTTCTCGTCAGGCCCCCTGAGATGAGCCCACACCTTACTCACACACTGCTAAACAGGGTGAGAATGCCGGAAGTTTCAGCCTGAGCCATAAAAAAGCAGCAAAATACTCATTCCACCTGAGAGCAGTCGCCCATTCCTCAAGTGGTCACGGGGGACAAAGGCAGGCCCTTTTGAACGTCAGTGCTGGGCAGGGAGGCCCACTCCTCCCGCCTGTCCCTCACCTGAGGACCAAGCGGCTGTGGCTCATGGAGTGACTCACGTTGCCCTTCTGTTTTTCTCACCAGCTTGGTCTCAGTGCCATGGGTTGCCATCAGAGGACATTGGCAGAGCAAGAGGACATCCATCTATCCTCCAGCCCCTCCCGCTATAACTCAGATCTCAACCCAGAAGTCCAGTGGCTGAGGTGGAGCATCTGCAGGTCCCAAGAGGATAGGACCTCCAGGCCCTGCCAGCCCTGCCAAGGCCAGGACCTGAGAAAGAGCCGGCTCCACACCCTCACACACGCACTCCCAGGATACAAGGTTTGGGGTGACTTGGGGGGAGCCCTTATGGCCTGCGGAAGACCATGTCAGGACGGGGAAGGAGGCAGCGAGGGGGAGGTGGTACCAGGAAGCCTCAGCCAGCAAGGCGTGGGGAAGTTGAGAGTCAGCCCCCAAAGCTGCAAAGGAATGTTCTGGAGCTGCCTCCCCTGCAGCACCAATCACAGCCACACTTCTGTTGCTAGGGAAGCATGCGCCAGAATTCAAGTTTGCAGGGCCATGACATCCTCTACCTGCCGCCTGGAGGTACTGAGGCAGCCTGCCATCTGCACCCGGTGCCCAGTGCGTGCGCCACGGGGGAGACCCGGCACCTCCTGTACCCCGGCAGCCTGGCACTCCCCTCGCTTGCCAGAGAACTGGCCGCCAGGGCCAGCAGGAAGTGGGAGCTAGAAAGGCCCTCCGCTGGAGGTAGAAGCACCACAGTGAGTCACAGACCACATTGAGCATCTCTGTGCCACCACGGCCCCCTAAGAAAGATGAGGCTCGAAGGCGAAGGGACACCTCCACAGGCCTGCTACTCTAGTGGCTGTCAGCTGCTGGCCACATCCGGCCACCCTCTGCCCCCACAGCTTCTGCATTGCTGTCTGGAGGCTGAGTCTCACTTCATGGGGTGACATTAGCCACTGTCTGGGGTAGAAGGGACAGCTGTAGCCCCCGCCCCTCCACTTTGCCTGGCTATGTGTGGGTAGTTAGTGGTGGGAAGGGTCTGCAGCCTGCAGGGGCTGGCAGAGGCGAAGAGCATGACTTTAACTTATCCCTGGAGGCAAAGAGAAACCCCTGCAATCAGTCTAGCTAGGCAGCAAGCACACAAAAGCCTTGTTTTCAGTATGAAATCCACCAAATACTCGTCATCTGTCAAAAAACGTGCTCTGCTATAGGGTAACTCTGAGCGGTAGCAAGTCTTACGCTACCGCAGATCGGCCTCCCAGTATCTCGCGCCTAGAAATAATGGGGCATTTTGTTAAGGACTTGCGACGCTGCTGGCATTTTGCTAAGAATACTGTGTTATCCTGCCCTGGGGTGACTCTGGGGGCTCAGTTGTCCCAGCATCAGAAGGGCTAAGGGGATTGCCAGCTCACCCAGCTGGATTTGCACCCAGCTCTGTTGGATTCCAACACTCTGCCCCTATGAGGCTCCCACTCTGCTGGACCTGATCCAACCCTCAGAAACCCCAAAGAAAAGCCTCACCCCTCTTTCCAGAGGCAGCCCCCCAACTCTTTGGAGGTGGCTGACTTTTCCTCTCCATATTCCAATCTTTTCTATCTAACTAAGCTACTGCTAACCTGCTGGGCCTCTGTCTCCTAACCATTCTGGCTTCCTTAGGAAGGGTGATAGGCAGAAATGAACGCGGTGTTCCAGGCCTGAGAATCACTGTTCCGGTTCTGGATCTGGTACTCCTGACCAGGCAGCCGAGCTCCCAGGTACCCAGCTTCCTGGACATTCCCCAAGTGGGGCTTGAGTGTTTTCCTTTCTATTCAAAATGGAAATTGGAAGAAGACCTGTCTCAAGTAAATATCATCTTTTTCCATTTGGCTGATTGTTTCCATCCACCGAATAGTTTTAACCATGCTGATTGGTCATTTAGCACAAGAGCTCTGTGTGCTGTACTCAATGGGATTTGTATGCCTCAGGGGAAGGCAGCCCTGGAGGCTGCCCGGCTGGCATTGCAGGACCTGTTGCCACCAAACCTGACCATGCAGGTGTGATCCCGAATCATTGTTTTCAAACAGGGCTCCCTAACCCTAACCCTAACCCTAACCCTAACCCTAACCCTAACCCTAACCCTAACCCTAACCTTTTGAATCCAGCTCTCAACCCACTCTCAACTCACTCCCCTGCACACTCCACCCAAGGCCTCCTGCTCACCCTTCTCCTCCTGTCCCCGCTGCCGCCCAGGTTTTCTGTCGTGTGGGGCGAGGCAGAGAGGATGGCATCAGGGGGGATTCATGAAGCTGCCCCAGGGCTTCCTGTGGGATCTCCTGGCATCCGTTGAGAGTTGGGGGACTGAAACCTGGAGGTTCTGTGGAGGGGTTGAGTGTGCCGGGGACCCAGGGACCTTGAAACGTCACCAGAAAACCCCGGTGAAGGATGTGAGAGGGAGAGGGGCAGCGCCTCTGAAAGTCCCAGGTGGAGGGACTGTTGGTGCTGATGGCAAGAAACGCCTCCCCCCTGCCCCCAAAGCCACCGGAGATGGAGACACAAGTCAGAGCAAAGAACTCCACCCCTGGCACACGAGCAAGAAAGCCCAGCCTGGGGTCCCCGCAGGTGTTCTAGGGAGTGTGCGCATGGAGGGAGGCCACCTCTCACCCCCTGCTTCTCTTCACATTTTGCTCAAGAGTCATTTCACCCAGGTTTTGGTTTGTTGTTCTACTCGGGCTCAGCACCTCTTTGGAAACACCCCTGCAGCACACTGTATAGGGGAGCCTCACTGTAAGAATCGATTTTCAATTAATTATTATTATTATTATTATTTGATGCTGAAGATCAAACTCAAGGCTTTACACAATATATTTTTTATTTTATTATTAGTAATAGTCATCTTATCAGAATTGAACCCAGGGGCACTTAACCACTGAGTCACATCCCCAGCCAATTTTTTTGAAATTTTTATTGATTTTATTTTTTAAAAAATACATGACAGGGGCTGGGGATGTGGCTCAAACGGTAGCGCACTTGCCTGGCATGCGTGCGGCCCGGTTTCGATCCTCAGCAGCACGTACAAACAAAGATGTTGTGTCCACCGAAAACTAAAAAATAAATATTAAAAATTCTCTCTCTCTCTCTTTAAAAAAAATAAAAAATAAAAATACACGACAGCAGAATGCATTACAGTTCTTATTACACATATAGAGTACAATTTTTTATATCTTTGTATATAGAGTATGCTCATGCCAATTCATGCCTTTATATATATGTACTTTTTTACATTTTTATTTTGAGACAGGATCTCTCTGAGATGCTTAGCACCTTGCTAAGTTGCCGAGACTGGCTTTGAATTTTTGATTCTCCTGCCACAGCCTCCTGAGCCGCTGGGATTACAGGCGTGTGCCACCACATCTGGTCACACAATCTTTTTTAAAAAAATCAGTTAGTTGGATAAGGAGTTAATCAGCTTCAGGACCCAAAGGTGCTTCTTAGAAATGATTCACTCAGAACTCTGGAGAAAGAGTCCCTCTCTTTCCTGCATGACCACAGATTAACCGTGAAGAGGGATGAGGGAAGAAGCATGCAGTTAAATGTTTGCAGAGAGGAGACTGTGCACTGCACAAGACTAAGAAAGGAAGTGAATGCCCTGATATTATGCTCTAAGTCTCTGAAAAGAAAAAGTGGGCTTTGATGGATAAAAACTGGATTTCCACCTGCTTACTGGGAAAAACAAGCAACTGACATCTGAGAGTCACCAAGGGCCCAAAAGAAAATCATAGAGGGGTCCAAATAAACAGAGTCCCTTGGGAAGTGCTCACATAAATAAATCTGCATTTTCTGTGAGCCCAGTTTCCACCCAGAAGAGCCAACAAGTCCCTGGAACAGCTACAGCCCCTCAGGCCCAGCCTGAGCTCCAACTGCAGGCTTCTGGCGCCCTCTGCTGTCTGCTTCTTGACTTGCTCCCAGGTGAGGAGAGCTGATTGTGCAGATTTGCCTGGACAAATTCTGAAGGTAAGATGTGGCTCAGAATCTGGGGCTTTCCTGATGTTGTGATAGCCTCTATTTGGAATTGAGCAGGATCCGCAGCCCTGTACTCATGTGTGGGGCTGGGGGTAAACATTTATTGACCAGGTGACCCTCACCTCCCCAGCACAATTTCTTCCAAGGGCTTTTCTGGGTACCTGTGGGGAGGGATGAAGAGGGACTTTCAGGAAACGGCCTCAGAGGACTGGAGCAAATCAAAAGGTGTTGGCTAAGCCCAGGCTGGGGCCCAGCCTCTCTAGCTATGTCTTAGGGACACTCACCCATGAGGTCCTGCTATATCCCGGAGACACTGTGCAGAACCTGGCAATACCTGTCCCCTCCCTGAGCCTGGGGAAGTTCTCAAATCTCATGCTGGTCTTCCTGCTTCTCCAAGCCAAGCACAGCCCAGGCAGGCTCACAAGAAGATGGGCCCCTCATTCAAAGAGCCACCGGCACCTGGGCAGGAGGGGCACTGTGCTTTCCAGGGCTTGCAGATCGCCTACATGTGCACAATGTGAGAGGCCCTCCGGTGCCTCTGACAGCCAGGCCATGACCTCCAGTGCCAGCACAGGGTCACCTGTAACCCTGAACTGGTGCTTTCCTTGTTAACCGTTCCGGCCTCCGGGAAAAGCCTCTCCTTAGGTTCTGTGTCTTCACAGCACAAGGCAACAGGGACGGTGGCTTCACAGAGGTGTTAAGGGACAGTACCAAGGATCCTCCAGCTCAAAGGAGGAAAGACAAATTGTTAAGTAGGCCTCTTAGCATCAAATCGATGGTTTGTGCCTAACAAGGGCTGCTTCCCCGTGTTCTGAGCTTCCTTCTTTCTGACTCCAGGTGTCAGTTCTTTGATATTTGCACAGGTGCTGGGTGGTGGCTGAGGGACTGTTACGGTTTGGATGTGAGGTGTCCCCCAAATGCTCATGTGTGTGACAATGCAAGAAGGTTTAGAGGAAAATGATTAGGTTATAAGAGTCTTAACCCAATCAGTGAATTAATCATCGGATGGAATTAATTGAGTGTGACTGAAAGCAGGTGGGTGTGGCTGGAGGAGGTGGGGCTTTGGGGGTGTGGCTTTGGGGTATATATTTGTATCTGGCAAGTGGAGTCTCTCTCTGCGGCTTGATCATCAGGTGAGCCACACTCTTCCGCCATGATTTTCAGCCTCACCTCCAGCCCCGAGGAATGGAGCCAGCTGCCTATGGACTGAGACCGCAGAAACTGTGAGCTCCCAAAGAAACTTTTTTTTTTTTTTTGTGGGAGGCAACAGGGATTGAACTCAGGGGCACTCAACCACTGAGCCACTTCCCCAGCCCTATTTTGTATTTTATTTCGAGACAGGGTCTCACTGCGCTGCTTAATGCCTCATCATTGCTGAGGTTGGCTTTGAACTCATGATCCTCCTGCCTCAGCCTCCCCGAGCCACTGGGATTACAGGCCTGTGCCACTGCACCGGGCCCAAGTAAATTCTTTCCTCTCTAAAATTTTTCTGGTCAGGTCTTTCAGTCACGGCAGCAAAACGTTGGCTAAAAATGGAACATTTTGCAGTGTTAAACAATTCACGTTCAATGTGTATAGATAAAGCTCTACAGGTATCAATTCTTATGAGATATTGCTTCATTACATTGGCAAATATATGGTAAATAACCTAAGAATTTGAATACTATGTATAAAAATATTTTTAAAAATTTTGATCAAAATTTTAAAACTTTAAAAACATCAGCTTTTAAAAAATAGTTTTAGAGCTGGGGATGTGGCTCAGTGGAAAACTCTTGCCTAGCTGCATGAGACCTTGGGTTCAATACCCAGCATCTAACTCTCTCTCTCTCTCTCTCTCTCTCTCTCTCTCTCTCTCTCTCACACACACACACACACACACACACACACACACACACACACACAAGTTCTAATTTACTTATTATATTTAAATTTTCTTTCTATTTTGTAGTGGGGATTGAACTCAAGGCACTTAACCACTGAGCCACATCCCTACCCCTTTTTATTTTTTATTGTGAGACAGGGTCTTGCTAAGTCACCTGGAGCCTTTCTAAGTTGCTGAGGCTGACCTTGAACTTATGCTCCTCCTACTTCAGCTCCCCAGCTGCTGGGATTATAGGTGTGCATGTCCACACCTGGCAAATTTTATCTCTTAACTTAAAGAAATAATATGAATAATGTTGGGCCGGGGCTGTAGCTCAGTGGCAGAGCACTTGTCTAGCATGCGTAAGGCAGTGGGTTAGCTCCTCAGCATCAAAATTTAAAAAATAAACAAATATAATAAAGGCAGTGGGTTAGCTCCTCATCATCAAAATTTAAAAAATAAACAAATATAATAAAGGCATTCTGTCCAAATACAACTACAAATTTTTTTTAAATAGTGGCTATTGTAGACAAAAATAACTTTTGAAAACGATCTATTTCAATATTTTAATTTATACATTTTTCTACTTTATATTTTTGATAAGTATTAAAGTTTGCACTTGGCATACAATTATTTATTATCAGATCCTTGATCATATGAGAATAATTCAAGATGATGATAAAAATAGAAAGCAGAGCATTGGACCCCCAACAAGAAAAAAAGAAAAAAGAAAAAATCTTCGGAGAAATGAACTGCATATGTTTTTAATAGTGGACACACTAAAAGCATGTGGGTTTGCATATGAAAAAACACTCATGCTGGGCATGGTGGTGTATAACTGTGATCCTAGCCACTTGGGAGACCGAGGCAGGAAGATCTCAAGTTTGAGGCCAGCCTCAGCAACTTAGTGAGGCCCTAGGTAATTTAGCAAGACCCTGTCTTAAAATAAAAACTCTAAGACAGGCTGAGGATGTGGATCAACAGTTAAGCACCCTTGGGTTCCATCCCCAGTATGCTACCTCCCCCAAATTAAGCACTCATGCCGCTACTAAAGTGGCAAAGGGAGACACAAACAGCCCACAGGCAGGGTGTCCAATAAAGACGGGGAAATAGATGAGAAGGTCTGAAATAATAACATGTGTTACTATTTAGCCAGGTGTGAGGTTGTTTTTGATGGTAAGAATGGCACAGTATTTGCAGAAAACATGGATTATTTTAAAGTTTATTAGAAGAGATTTTGAAATTTGATGCCAGGTGGTTGAAGTGCATCATCCGGATAAAAACAGAAGAAATAATCCTTCTCTATAATGGAAAACTCAACATTGTTAGCTTATGAGTAATACCATGAGAAAATGAATAATGCATATACCCACATCAGCCGGATCACACTAGGGACAAGACTCTTACTGAAAACCTAATTCTTACTATATATAACTGTTGAACTAGCAGAAAAAAACCCCAAGAAGTTGAAATTAATGTTTCAGTTGGTTTTACCAATATTGTGAACAATACTATTTTTGTTTTAAGTACTTTAAAAAAAATCTCAATTTCAGAAACTGATTTCAAGATTCTTTTTTCCATGAAAATGGTTAGATAGGATATATTTCAGTCTTTTTTTTAGGCCACCAACCCTACCAGATGATTCAAGCATGAAGGTCCTAGGATCATACCAGGGTTGGCATGTCCCAGGCAGGAAACTCCAGAAAATGCCAAAAGAGATCCCAGGATCCCAGCCCAGGAAGCGGGCAGGCTCCTGCCTTGCCAAGGGCCCTCTGGGGACCTAGATTGATCTCAGCTTCTCAACCTCCTGCCACGAGATGGAAATTTTCTGTTGAACCAGCAGAAAAAAAAACCGAGAAGTTTTTTGACATGACGTCTCCGTTAACGTCTCTCCTTTGTGAAGAGTTTAGGACTTTTATCATTGGATTGGATCCCTGTGTCTTCTGAGAGATCCACGCTCGTTGACCCAGTCTTTACCTTGCCCCTTCAGTGTAGAAGAATGTCCTGGTTCCTTTGGTTTTTCAGGTTTCTGCCTGGGGTCCAAACCTATCACCTGCACATTTCTGGGAGAAGGTACATGAAAAGAAAAAGAAAAAATTTAAAAAAAGAGCCCTCACAACTTCACAACTTCACAGGGGTTTCCATGCCAGTCCCTGGAGCCTGCCATGCTGAAGAAGCCAGTTCAAATGTGGGGAACCAGATGTTGTTATGGGTTCAAAAACAGTTTTCTGCTATTTCTTGAATAACACCTACCAGGGCTCCTTTGAAGTTGCAGAGTGGTGGTGGTGGTGGGGGGGTACTTTCCATTTTCTTTCTCCTCGATGGGTGGCAGGCTGACCCGGGCCAGGCTTGGGCAGAGAACTTGAGAGAGAGGAGGAGGAGGAGGAGACCCCTACCTCTGGAGGTTGGCCTCTGGTCTCCTGGCAACGGCTTGCCTGGCTGAGGCTGGGCTGAGCTGTGTGAGGACGTGGAACACGGTGAAGTGGCACACATTTGCTTTTCCCCGTAGATAATGGAGCTGTTTTTAATGACTATAAACGCTCCATTGAAACAGCTGCTAAAGAAAGCAGCTAGAGTTTCCAGAATGAGCTCATCTGAACTGTGGTACCTGCTGTGGCGACCGGGGAGGCAAGTGTCGGGGTGCTGGTTGGCTTCTGCTCTTAGGAACTTAAGTTACTTCTCCAGGCCCCTCTGTACCCACGGGGACAGGCCGGCACGGGGACCAGAGGGGGGGCACCTGGGGTGACATTCACTCTCTGGGAGCACAAAGGCTGACACTCGACCTGCATGGCCCTGAAAGCCAACACCTCCTGCCCTTCAGTCGGGGGTGCCTCACCTGGCCCTCCTTCCCCCTGCAGGACAGAAGGGAGCTACTCCTGGATGTCACCATGGGAAACTGTGAGCCTGGTTACAGGTCTCTTGGTTTTCTTTTTAAAAATGCAGAAATTTAGATTTGAATTTTTTTTTTTTTTTTTTACTTTTTTCATTCTTCTGAGACATAGGAAGGTCAGAATTGGAACTATGACTCTTTGCTTCAATATTTTCAAAGCAATCTTTGGTTTAATCGTTCCTTAGCAGCCCTGCCCCCAGCCCACCATTTTCACAGTCGTAAGGATTGAACCAGGTTTTCTCGCATTCCAGAGAAGATCTCTACCATTGAGCCACACCCTCAGCCCTCTTTATACCTTATTTTGAGATAAGTTCTGTCTAAATTGCCCATGCAGGCCTCGATCTAGCAATCCTCCTGCCTCAGCCTCCCAAGAGGCTGGGATTATAGGGCTGTGCCGCCACACAGGGTCTTTTATCCCATTTCTAAAGCTGAACGTCTCCCTTCAGAGTGAACCTGGAGTGTTGGAGATGCCAGAGGCTTTCCAATCCCAGGGCTGTGCAGCCAGACACAGGGATCAGCCCTGGAATGGCTGACCCTCACTGGGGCAGAGACTCCTAGGACACAGCTACTCTGAGGGGTGTGGCCAACACGTGATGACCAGGGCTCACCATCAGTATTCACAGGGGCAAAGAGTTGAATGAAGAAAACTGCAGCGAAGGAACAGAGCAGAGTGTGTGTGTCCGTTGTGTGGGACACAAGTTGGGCCGTAGGTTAGCCAGGGCCCAGCCCAAGTTATGGAGCCGAGTTCAGCTTCTGGATAGACCATGCCAGGCCACAGAGGGCTGAGCCTCCACTGACCAAAAGGAGAGAAGCTGGGGAGATGACCAAGGACCCCCCACCGCCCCCACTGCCTGATTTGTCTTCCTTGTTTCTGATGACCTGTTTTTTTAGTAAACTCGATCCGTAATCTGCCATTAAATCCATTCACTGAGTTCTTACTTTTAGTTATGGTAATTTTTAGTTCTAGAATGTCTATTTGATGATGTTTGTTCTTCATCCTTCTTCCTTTTTCTTCCCTCACCTCCTCCCCTCGCCTCCTCCCTTCCCTCCTCTTCCCCCTCCCATTCCCCTCCTCCTCCTCCTCCTCCTCCTCTTACTCCAGGTACTAGGGATCAAATCCAGGGCCTTGCACATTCTAAGCGAGTGTTCTACCACAGAGCTACGCCCCAGTCCTATTTATTTATTTGTTTCATTTGGAGACAGGGTGTCACCAAATTGCCCAGGGTGGCCTTGAACTTGCTATCCTGCCTGAGTAACTGGGCTTCCGGGGAGATGCCATCTTGCCTGGCTGATTCATCTTTTTATAAAAATCTACTCCAAATGTCTGGTGACATTCTCTATTCTCGTATCTATTCGTCTACCTTTTTCTCTACTTTTAAAAATATGTATGTTCTTAGGATGTGCCCCTCCTGGGTTTCCAGGTGAGAACCAAACAGGTGTTTGTTCCTTGACCCTGAAAGACTGTAAGAGATTCTGTTCTGATCTGGTGATTTTCAGGTTAGGATTTTAGCTTCTCACCTCACACAGATTTGAATTTTGGCCCCAGAGGCCCTTCTAATCCTGCTGGCATCTCTCCTAAGTGCCAGCCTCTCTCTCCTCCAGCAGCAGGTGTAGGGGAATCCTGGGTTCCTAGGCTGTAGCAGCTCTCAGAATTCCAACTTCAGAATTCAGAAAGTATTTGTGGGCAGAGACTAGCCACTTTTTTTTTCTTTTTGTATCTGGGATTGAACCCAGAGGCACTTAACCACTGAGCCACACTCCCAGACTTTTTTATTTTGAGACAGGGTCTCCCTAGGTTGCTTAGGGCCTCACCAAGTTGCTGAGGCTGGCTTGGAACTTTCAATCCTCCTGCCTCAGCCTCCTGAGCCAAGGGCTCACAGGTGTGCACCATGATGCCCCGCCTGCCCACATGTGTGAGACTCCTAAAATCCCCACTTGGGTTGTCCAGTACACAGGACACCTAAGGGTTCTCCTGATTTTTGTTGCACTGCTGGCCCCCAAAGCGCATGGCCTCTGCATTTCTGTAGGAAAAGCTCATGTGTGACAATGTCTCCCACATCTGACCTTCCTCTCCCTTCTGTCACTGGCTTTGTCTGTGTGAGGCAGTCCGCCCGTCCTGCCTGCCACTGCAGGCTGAGTCCACCCCGCACAGCTGGTTTTCTCAGGAACCCTCTGGCTGTCCTGAGGGGTGAGGCCTGTCGGGGTGATTAGGTCATTGAGGGCTGCACCCCCAGCAGTGGGATTAGTGCCCTTATAAAAGAGGCAGCAGGAGCCCTCTTGCCCTCTGCCGTGAGAGGACACACAAAGGGCCTCCTCTGTGAGGAACAGGCCCTCACCACACACGGAATCTGCTGGCACCTACATGTTGGGCTTCCCAGCCTCCAGAGCAGCAAACTGCAAGTTTCATGGTGGCCTGAACAGGCTGACACAAAGCCGGTCACAGAGAAGCACATCACGCTGGAGCTCCAATAAGACACATCTTGAAAGTTTCATCTTCTCTGAAGCCTTTCTCATCTCTTCCAAGGATCAACTGCTTTCTCTTTGTGACTCTGAAGCACTTTGTCGTATAGCTCCGTATCGGGTGGCAATTATTTCCTAATCTCCAGGTCTCACCCACCAGGGCCTGGCTCTCGAGGACCAGCGCTCCGTGCCTGATTCATTTTTGTTTCATGTCACCAAACACAGCATCCGGTACATCCTGTGTGTGCGATGCTTGTTTAAGGCAGAGACTCTGGAATTTTACTGACTCTCCACTGTGCAAGAATCAACTCATGTTGGCAAATGATTCTGTCCTCGACCGCTGTTTTCTAGACCAGGTTCACCTAGAGCACCTAGGGATGGGCTCTTAAAAACACATGATCCTGAGGCTGGGGATCTAGCTCAATGGGTAGTGTGCTTGTCCTGCATACCCAAGGACCTGGGTTCAATCCCCAGCACCACAAAATCAATCGATCAATAAGACTTAACCCTGATATAACAACCTTTTCTTCAATTTTTTAAAAATTTTACTTTTCTGAATGAAACATTTCCATTCAAATGTAAGCACTAATTTTATTGTATGTGTTTTTATCTGAATTTTATTATGTATACACACACACACACACACACACACACACATACACATACACACACACACACATATATACACACACTTTTTTTGTGGTGCTGAGAATTGAACCCAGGGCCTTGTACATGCTAGGTAAGTGCCGTATCGCCAAGTCAGACCCCAGGCCCAATATAGTTGTGTGTGTGTGTGTGTGTGTGTGTGTGTGTGTGTGTATAAATACCCTTTGAAATAGTGTGTCTTGAGTATAGTGTGATCTTTTGAAGTCTTGGAGCCGTGACTTAGGACAGGAATTCTGTGTCTAAGGAACAGTCAAATCCCCAATTCCATTGAGATAGAAGTGTCCTTGCAGCCAGCATTAAGCCATTGCTGTGATGTCCAAGTCCCTCTCCCGCCTTCCTGCTACCTGACACTCATTGCCTGTGACGGGGGCTCATCTCCAACATCCAGTTGGCTACTTCCAGTCTTGGGTTGGCCAGGAGCCGGTGGCTGGGGCTGCCGTAACTATGTGTTAAACAAGAGTAACTCCCATACCTGGCCCCTCGCAGGTGGTGGGGACAGGCGTGAGATGCGGGGAGGGACCCAGGAGAGGGTGAGGATCCTGGCTCTGCAGGAGGTGTGATTTGGTAAAGAGGTAACATGCCTGGGTCGGGTGGGGGACAGCTCTCAAAGCCACTCGTAGAAGCATCTGACTGTGTCATTTCTTGGTGAGCTCACCTGTCGCAGTGGCTGTGATTAAACTAGTGTGCTTTGAACAGCTTGAATTCAGCACGACCCTGTAGCGAGGCAGTGAGCTGAGCCCTCAGCACCCCCAGGTGGAGGCAGGGATGTGAAGGCTGGTTGAGGAGTTGGAGAACTCTGGGAAGTTGGACACAAAAGGAATTTGGTTTTATTTTGTAGAGCAACACAATTTTAATGGCATTTGTTACAAATTGCTCGGGAGATGAATTATTAGATTTGGAATCCCTTAGACAGTTTTGGCACATTACATATACACAGATACTGAGACCACTCCTCAGTTGGATTATATGTGTTCTGGGAAAGACCCACCCAAAGGCAGTGCCTATCAACAGCATTATTTTATTTATTTATTTTTTTAGTGCAGGAATTGAACCCAGGGCCTCGTGCATGCTAGGCAAGCACTCTACCACTGAGCCATTACCCCCCACCCCACCACACACACCTTTATACTTTAAGACAGGGTCTCCTACTAAAATGCTGGGGGCCTCACTCAGTTTCCAAAGCTGGCCTGAAATTTGTCATCCTCCTGCCTCAGCCTCCTAAGTGGCTGGGATTACAGGCACCTCCACATCTCACTAGTCCTTCTTAACTAGGTAAATGTAAAGAAGGTCATCACGTTACCCAGAATTGGTGATTCTAGACTAGATTCTAGATCCTTATGTTTTTCAAGGGCTCTTTTTTTCTAAAAGCCACTTTATCCCACGGTAGGCAGAGTTCCTTAGAAATGAACTGACGGTGATCCCTGTGATTGCCGGTCCCTCCCTCCTGCCCGCCCTCTCTCCCTTTCGGTCTACAGAGCTTTGTGGAGCTGTAATTCACATCCTGCCCAATTCATCCATCGAAATTCTTCAATCAGTGGATTTTAGTTATTCAGAGATAGGTGCAGCGTGGCCACAGTGAACTTCAGAACACTTTGGAACCTCTCTTCCCACGCCTGCAGCTGCCTCCCCGCATCTCTCATCTCCACCCCGTCCTGTGCAACCATGAATCTTCCTGTTCCTATGGACTTTGCTATTCTGAGCATTTCAAATGGATGGAATCAGGGTGTGTGGTTATTGGTAGCTTGGATGATTCTGACGAGGGTCTGATGTCGCCCTCAGGGCCGTGTCTGGGGCTACAGTATCCTGAGACTTGACTGGGGCTGGAGGAGTCCCTTCCTTGGTAGAAGACCTCAGTACTCACCATGCGGATCCCTCCATGCAGTTGCTCCTGCTCCTTGTAATTTTCTTGCCTCAGCCTCCCAAGTGGCTGCATGGTCTTTACCGTGCATCAGAAAGCTCCTTCCTCTCGGAGTGAGTGACCCCAGAGAAGATGAGAGGAAACTGGTACGTTGTACGACTTATTCTCTAAAACACACACCGTCACCATATCTTACTTGTCAGAAGTGAATACACACTTAAGGGAGGAGAACGGGCTCTACCACTTGAAAGAAGGAACAAGGCAGATACACACGTACTTTAAAGCTACCATGGCAATATTGCCGGATGAAAGATCAGCGAGAAAACCATTTCTTTATTTCAGCAATAAATAACTAGGAAATATAAAAACAACACACTACTCACAACAGCATCGAAAAATAAAATGGTGGGCTTGGGGGTATAGCTCAGTGGTTCAGCAAGACCTTGGATTGGATCCCCAGAACTCCCCACCCCCCCCCCCCACAAAAAAAATCTAAGAATTAACCCAGAACGTCATGTGCTCTATAAGAGATGTAAAAGATCTAATAGATCTAAAGATCCACAGTCCAGGATGGAACAACATGTATTTTAAACACATGGTTCCTTTCCCCTCCAATTATCTAAACAATATCATCACAATGAAGATTTGGTTTGAACATTTTGGGGATTTTCTTAAGCCACAATTTTTTTTAAAAGTCAATGTTTGTAGATAGCTAAGACTATTTTTAAAAAAACATATAGAGGGGCACTTGCCCATCAAATATAAAGTAGAGTTCAGAGTTATGATAAACACAAAATAAAACAAAAACAGGTGACCTTGGCATAAGAGCTATCAGATGGACTAAAGGAACAGAGGAGAAGGCTCAGAAGGATTCAAATGTGTATGAGAAGTTACTGTCAGAGAGACCAATGAGGACTGTGTGGCCTGTCAGATAAAGGGTTCTTGGGAAGTGACCACTAAATGGCAAGAAGTGGATGCCCCCTAACACCACATGGAAAGATAGCCTCAAGACGGAGGGGAACTCACTCCATGAGATTAAGCCATATTACAGAATGAAATGGAGATAATGTTGTTTTTACTTTTATTTCTTCTTTTTAGTTATCACAACAGTAGAGTGTATACATGACATAGTATACTTACATGGAGTAGAACTTATTCTAATTAGGATCCCACTCTTGTGGTTGTATGTGACATGGAGTTACACTGGTCATGTATTCATAAATGAACATAGAAAAGTTATGTCCGACTCATTCTACCGCCTTTCCTATTCCCCTTCCCTCCCTTACCTTCATTTCCCGTTGTCTAATCCAATGAACTTCTAATCTTCCTCTCCCTAAACACACTTGTTGTGGGTTAGCATCCATAAATCAGAGTGAACATTCGGCCTTTGGATTTGGGGGACTTATTTGGGGGACTTATTTCACTTAGCATGATATTCCCCAGTTCCATCCATTTACCTGCAAATACCATAATTTCATGCTTCTTTATGGCTGAGTAATATTCTATTGTGCATATATGCTACCTTTTCTTTATCCATTTATCTGTTGAAGGGCATCTAGGTTGGTTCCATAGCTTGGCTACTGTGAATTGAGCTGCTATAAACATTGATGTGGCTGCATCACTGTAGTATGCTGTTTTTAAGTCCTTTGGGTATAAGCTGAGGAGTGAGATAACTGGGTCAAATGGTGGTTCCATCCCAAATTTTCTAAGGAATCTCCGTACTGCTTTCCAGAGTGGTTGTACCAATTTGCAGTCCTACCAGCAACATTTTCCCCAATATCCTGGTCAACACTTATCATTACTTGTATTCTTGATAATTGTCATTCTGACTGGAGTGAGATGAAATCTCAGTATAGTTTTAATTTGCATTTCTCTAATTGTTGGAGGTGTTGAACATCTTTTCATATATTTTTTGACCTTTCGTATTTCTTCTGTTCTTTTCTTCAGTTCCTTTGTCCATTTATTGATTGGGTTACTTGTTTCTTTGGTGTTAAGTTTTTTTTTGGGGGGGGGGGTTCTTTATATATCCAGGAGATTAATGTTGTAACTGAGATGCAAGTGGCAAAGATTTTCTCCCATGCTATAGGCTCTCTCTTCATGTTCTTGATTGTTTCCTTTGCTGTGAAGAAGCTTTTTAGTTTGATACCATCCCATTTATTGATTCTTGATTTTATTTCTTGTGCTTTAGGCGTCTTATTGAGGGAGTTGGTTCCTGAACTGATATGATGGAAAGTTGGACCTACTTTTTCTTTCAGTAGGTACAGGGTCTCCGGTCTAATGCCTGGGTGCTTGATCTGCTTTGAGAGATAGGGGTTTAATTTCATCTATTACATAGAGATTTCCCGTTTTCCCAGCACCATTTGTTGACGAGCCTATCTTTTCTCCAATGTATGTTTTTGGCGCCTTTGTCTAGTATGAGATAACCGTATATATGAGGGTTTGTCTCTGTGTCCTCTATTCTGTACCATCGGTCTTCATGTATGTTTATGTGCCATTTTTGTTACTTTAGCTCCATAGGATAATTTAAGGTCTGGCATTGTGATGCCTACTGTGTCAATTTTCTCTCTGAGGATTGAGTTGGCTATTCTGGGCCTCTTATTTTTCCAAATGAATTTCGTGACTGCTTTTTCTATTTCTATAAAGAACATCATTGGAATTTTATTAGGAATTGCATTAAATCCGTATAGCACTTTTGGTAATATGGCCATTTTGACAATGATTATTCTGCCTATCCAAGAACATGGGAAATCTTTCCATCTTCTAAGGTCTTCTTCAATTTCTTTCTTTAATATTCTGTAGTTTTCATTATAGAGACCTCTACAATGGTCTTTCACCTCTTTTTGTCAGATTGAGTCCCAAGAATTTTTATTTTCAGGCTATTGTGAATGGGATAGTTTTTCCTGATTTCTCTTTCAGCTGATTCGTGATTGGTGTATAGGAATGCAATTGATTTATGGGTGTTAATTTTATATCCTGCTACACTGCTGAATTCATTTTATGAGTTCTAGAAGCTTTCTGTGGAGTTTTTGGGTCTTCTAACTATAGGATTAGTTATTGACAAATAGGGATATTTGAACTCTTTTTTTTTCCTATTTGTATACTTTAATTTCTTTCTTCTAATTGCTCTGGCTAAAGTTTCAAGGACTATGTTGAATAGAAGTGGTAGAAGAGGACATCGATGTCTTGTTAAGTTTTTTAGAGGGAATATTTTCAATTTTTCTCCATTTAGAATGATGTTGGCCTTGGGTTTAGCATATATAGCTTTTACAATGCTGAAGTATGTTTCTACTGTCCCTGGTTTTTCTAGTGTTTTGAGCATGAATGGATGATGAATTTTGTCAAATGCTTTTTCTGCATCTATTGAGATAGTCATATGATTCTTCTCTGTAAGTCTATTGATGTGATGAATTATGCCTATTGATTTCCATATGTTGAACCCACCTGGCATCCCTGGATGAACCTCACTTGATCATGGCGCACCATCTCCTTAATATGTTTTTGTATGTGATTTGCCAGTATTTTATTAAGAATTTTTGCATTTATGCTCATTAAGGATATTGCCTGAAGTTTTCTTTTCTTGATGTATCTTTGTCTGGTTTTGGTATCAGAGTGATACTAGCTTCATAGAATGAGTTTGGAAGGGTTCTCTCCTTGTCTTTTTCATGGAATACTTTGAGAAGTATTGGTGTTAACTTTTCTTTGAAGGTCTTGTAGAACTCAGCTGAGAATCTGTTTGATCCTAGGCTTTTCTTAATTGGTAGACTTTTTTTTAATTGATTTTATTTTTTTTAAATACATGACAGCAGAATGCATTACGATTCTTATTACACATATGGAGTACAATTTTTCATATCTTTGTATATAGAGTATGTTCACACCAATTCATGCCTTTATACATATACTTTGTTTTTTATCTTTGCGTTACAATTCATATTACACATATACAGCACATTTTTTTTCATATCTCTGTATATAAAGGATGTTGACACCCAACATGTGTCTTTATACATGTACTTTGGATAATCATGTCCATCACATTCCACCATCATTGCTAATCCCCTGACCCTTCCCTTTCCCTCCCACCCCTCTTCCCTATCTAGAATTCATCTAATCCTCCCATGCTCCCCCTTTCTACCATACACTGAATCAGCCTTCTTATATCAGAGAAAATATTAGGCATATGTTTTTTGGGGATTGGCTAACCTCACTTAGTATTATCTTCTCTAACTCCATCCATTCACCTGCAAATGCCATGATTTTATTCTCTTTTATTGCTGACTAAAATTCCATTGTGTATAAATGCCACATTTTTAAAAATCCATTCATCCTTGGCCCATTTGTTGATTGGATTATTTATTTTTTTGGTGTTTAGCTTTTTGAGTTCTTTTTTTTTAAAGAGAGAGAGAGACAGAGAGAGAGAGAGAGAGAGAGAGAGAGAGAATTTTTAATATTTATTTCTTAATTCTCGACAGACACAACATTTTCGTTGGTATGTGGTGCTGAGGATCGAACCCGGGCTGCACGCATGCCAGGCGAGCACGCTACCACTTGAGCCACATCCCCAGCCCCTTGAGTTCTTTATATACCCTAGAGATTAGTGCTCTATCTGATGTATGAGGGGTGAAAATTTGCTCCCAGGATGTGGGCTCTCTATTCACCTCACAGATTGTTTCTTCTATGAGAAGAAACTTTTTTGTTTGATTCCATCCCATTTATTGATTCTTGGTTTTAATTCTTGCAATACAGGGGTCTTATTAAGGAAGTTAGGGCCTAATCCCACATGATGGAGATTAGGGCCTACTTTTTCTTCTAATAGACACAGAGTCTCTGGTTTAATTCCTAGGTCCTTATCCATTTTGAGTTCAGTTTTGTGCATGGTGAGAGATAGGGGTTTAATTTCATTTTGTTGCAGATGGATTTCCAGTTTCCCCAGCACCATTTGTTGAAGAGGCTATCTTTTCTCCAGTGCATGTTTTTGGCCCCTTTGTCTAATATGAGATAATTGCAATTTTGTGGGTTAGTCTCTGTATCCTCTATTCAGTACCATTGGTCTATCAATTGGTAGACTTTTAATGGCATCTTCTATTTCATTGCTTGAAACTGATCTGTTTAAATTTTCTATGTCCTTCTAATTCAATTTTGGTCATATGTCTCTAGAAATTTGTTGATATCTTCATGATTTTAAATTTTTTTGAAATATAGATTTTCAAAGTAATTTCTGATTATTATCTGTATTTCAGTGGTGTCTGTGGTGATATTTCCTTTTTCATCCTGAATTTTATAATTTGAGATTTCTTTCTCTTTCTCTTCATTAGCTTGTCTAACAATTTGTCAATTTTATTTATTTTTTCAAAGAACTATTTTTTTGTTTCATCAATTTCTTGAACTTTTTTGTTTCAATTTTATTAATTTTGGCTCTAATTTTAATTATTCTCCATCTTCTACTGATTTTTGTGTTGATATGTTCTCCTTTTTTTAGAGCTTTGAGATGAAAGATTATTTATTTGTTGACTTTTTAGACTTCTAATGAATAAACTCAATGCAATGAACTTTCCTCTTAACACTGCCTTCAGAGTGGCCCACTGTATCACTGTATCACTGTTCTCATTTACCTCTAAATATATTTTTATTTCATTTCTGATTTCCTCTGCTATCCATTGGTTATTTATCATTGATTTCTAATTTCATTCCTTTATGATCTGATAAAATGCAAGGTATTGTCTCTAAATTTTTTTTTTATATTTGCTAAGAGTTGTTTTGTGGCTTAAGATATGGTCTATTTTACAGAAGGATCCATTTGCTTCTGAGAAGAATATGTATCAGTCATTAATGAATGAAATATTCTATATATGTCTGTAAGGCTAAATTATTAATTGTATTTTTAAGTTCTATATCTTCTTTATTTAGTTTTTGTTTGGAAGATCTACAAGTTGTGAGAGAGGCATGTTAATGTCACCCAGTATTATTGTGTCATTATCTATTTGATTCTTGAAATTGTGAAGGGTTTGTTTGATGTATGTAGATGCTCCATTGTTTGGGGCATAATATGTAATATTGGTATGCCTCATTGATGTATAGTTCCCTTGATTGGTATGAAATGTCCTTCCTTGTCCCTTCTGACTAACTTTGGATTGAAGTCAGCTTTATCCAATAGGAAGATAGAATCCCCTGCTTGTTTATAAGATCCATGAGTATGATGGGTTTTTTTCCCATTCTTTTACTTTCAGTCTGTTGATGTCATTGCAATGAGGTGAGTCTCTTGGAGATAGCATTTTGTTGGGTCTTGTTTTTTAATCCAATCTGCCAGTCTGTGTCTTTTGATTGGAGTTTGGACCATTTATATTTAATGTTATTTTTGAGAAATGATTTTCTGGCATTTTTTTCTCCAGCTCATTCATTTGGCAAATATTAACTGCTTTCTTTTTTATTTTAATTTTTTTATTACCTACACATGACATTACAATGATCTTGGCAATTCATACATTTGAATCAATTGGGGTATAATTTCTCATTTTTCTGATTGTACAGATTGCAGAATCACACTGGTCATAGAGTCACCTATATACATACAGCAATCATAATGTCTATTCTATTCTGCTGCCTTTTCTATCCCCCTATGTCATTTTGAATTATTATTTTGAGTTAGTTTCTCTTTTGATTGACTATTGTTCTAGTGTAGTTCCTCCCTTTGCTGGTTTTCAGTTTTATTTTTCATTTCTTCTTCATGAAATATTTTGTTGAGAATGTTTTGTAGTACAGGCTTTGTAGTTGTGAATTATTTTAATTTTTGTATATCATGGAAGGTTTTTAAGTGTGACCTGTCAGTTATCTCTGGCTGCTTTTAAAATTCTATCCATATGTCTATGTTGGGCATTTTCATAGTAATGTGCCTTGCTGTGGGTCTGTTGTAACTTTGTGTATTTGGGTTTCCATAAACCTCGTGAATTTGATTTTCCATTTTATTCTTTAGGTTTGGGATATTTGCTGATATTATTTCATTGAAAAGATTTTGATTTATTTGGTTTGTACCTCTGAGCCTACATCTATCCTGATAAATCTTAAGTTTGGTCTTTTCACATTATCCCATATTTCTTGGAAGTTTTGTTCATGGTCTCTTAACATCTCTTCTCCATAGTCAACTTTATTTTCAAGATTACATATTTTGTCTTCATTGCCTGAAATTCTGTCTTCCAAGTTGTCTAGTCTGCTTGTAATGCCTTCTAATGAATTTTTAATTTGGTTTATTGATTCCTTCATTTGAGATCTGATTTTTAAAATTTTTTCAGAATCTCTCTTTATTGAAGTGATCTTTCGCTTGCTTTAATTTCACCCTTACATAGTCTTTTACCTCACAGATCAATTTAACTATGAACATTCTAAAGTCCTTTTCTGTCATTTCTTTCACTGTGGTCAATGGATTCTATTATTGAATTACATTGGTTGGTTTGAGGCAATTTGTTCCCTTGCTTTTTCATGTTGTTTTTGTGTCTACTTATTTGACATTATAGTTTTGAGGCAGTAAAGTTTCTACTGTGTGGATTCGTAGTCACTCTGAAGGTTTCCAGTGCCTCACAGTTTAGCAGGAGACGTATAATAAAAACAACATATGCAAACAGTTTATAGCATCCAACCAAATAGTTCCTGCTTTGGTATCTGCTTTGTTAATTGTCACAAAAAAACAGAGACGATACGATCAGTTAATGCCCACAGTTAAAACAGTAAGTTTGCAAAAGGGATTATAATTTCAAATGCTGGACAGGGAGAGAACAGAAGTGATGTAGTAGGTGATGATTTTATGGGAAGAGGAGAGATGATAGAAGTAAAAAATTAAAGGAAAAGTGAAAGAAAGTATAATAGAGACTGGCTCTTAGCAGAAGAAAAGAGACAAAGAGAATCAAGGGAAACAGATAAGTGAGAGAAAAAAATACAAAGTAAAAATTTTAAAAATTAAAAATACAAATAAAACTAAAAAAATATGCAAAAAAACTGGAAAGTATTCTCCAAATGCTGATCCATGAAAAATAACTGGCTTCAAAAATGCTAGAAATGAGAGGGGGGAAAACACAAATACGAATATACCCCTTCCCCTGGTCTCTTGAGACACACGCTATGCCTTGTGTTGTAAGTTTGCCAAACCTGTTTTTCAGGTTAGTCACAGTTGCCTGGATTCGGGTCCCCCAGCTGCCATCCCACCCCCACACACTGGGGAAGCAAAATATTTCCTTCCTCTGATTTCCCTGGAAGCCGGGAGAAATTCAGCTGCTTTTTATTTCCTGCACAATATTGTTGTGCAAGACACCTTTAGTTCGGCAGTGTCTTTGATCTCTGGTGTCTCTGTATCCACACACACCTCAGACCTCTAAAATCGGGGTTCCTGTAATTGATGTATTGCTCTACTATTTTAGTGCAGGGGTGATCGCACCTGCTGTGCCACTGCCAGGGGCAGCAGCGCTGGGGGTTTTGTTCTTCATTTCATCCAATCCGACCACCTGAGTTCCTGGTCTGCTTTGAAGGTCCGGAGTCAATTCCCAGACCCTGTCACTTTGCTGAGAAGCTGTGTGTCTGAATTCTAGGCTTTATGCCACGGAGCAACCAGGAAAGCAACCATCTCTAAAGTGCCATCTTGAGTATCTCCAATCATGTGGTTTTTAATCAAGAGGACGATCCTTAAGAGATAAATTACATCTGTTTCAATCCAAATGAAATATATATTTTTTCCAATAAATATTCCAATCTTTTTATATGACGAGAGAAGATATTTATAATGTTCAAAACTGAAAAGGGATTGACTGCTAGGACAGCAGGCCTTGAACTTTGATAGGCACACCTTGGGGATCTTGCTCTACTGCAAGTTCTGGTTCAGTTAAGTCTGGATTGGAGCCCTCAATTCTACATTGATGACCAGCTCCTAGTTGAATGGAAAGGACCTAGAGTCTATAAGGAATTCCCACACTCATTAAGAAAATGGCAGAAATCCCAATAGAAAATGGACAAAGGTATGACATGGGAGTTACAGACAAGAAACTCAGAAGGTCATCAAATATACAAAAGGATGCTCAAACTTGTTATCAGATAAATATAAGTTTAATCAGTTACAAGATACAACATGTCACAGACACAAGAGTGTCAAAAATTGGATAACTTAGTCATACAAAAGATTGATATAGATTTGGGGAATATAGAAACCTTTATGAACTGCTAGTGAGAGGGCAGATTGTCATAGCAGAGCCATCTAGGGCTGTCTGGTTAAATTAAATATTTTATACCATACTTATGGCCATTCTAGTCCTGGTTGTATTTTCCAGAAGAATTTCTCACATGGGTTCATAAGGAGATAGAATTATTGCTAGGATGTTTTTAGCTTATCATTTATGGCATAAGGAGTTGGAGGCTCTCTGGAGGTTCTCAGCTGAGAAAATGGACAGATGTCCACATTAGGAAAGCCACCAGGTTCATGGATCAGAAGACCGAATGTTGTTCAGATGACAGCACTCCCCTCATTGATCTACAGATTCAACACAATCCCCATCACAATTCCTGTTGTCTTTTCTGCAGAAATCGACAAGCGGATCCTAATATTCTTACAAGCTCTAGAACAGCCAGTTGTTAGAAATGGGACTTTGAGCAAGTTGGAGGGAGGAGCTGGGCAAGTCCAACAGCTCACATCACGCCCACTGGTGAAACAGTGGCTGCTGTTCTCTAAAGAGGTGCAACTAAACAAAGATGCCCTAGCTTGTCACTTGTCCCCAAGGTTCCATTCAGTCAGGGCAGCTGGGCAACAAGAGGAAGCAAAAGCCATCCAGGCTGGAAAGAATGAAGTAAAACAAACTATTTTCAGATGATATAATCTTGTATGTAGAAAACCCTGAAGAATTTATAGATGAAACCAAACCACTAGAACCCATTAAGAAGTTCCCTAAAGTTGCAGGACACAAGATCAGTGTGTAAAAATCAATATATTTCTATACATAGATTTTGAAATTGAATATTTCAAAAGTAAAATTTAAGAATACAATTTTATTTACAATTCATCAAAAGAATGAAATACTAAGGAATCATTTTAATAATAAATCTAATAAATGTATTTTTTCTATATTTTTATTGGTGAACTATAGCTGTACATGATGGTGATGTTTGTGGTTATTCGTAAATGCACATAATATAACAGCGTAATTTGGCCAATATCATTTCCCAGAATTTCGCCTTTCTCTTCCCTCTTGCTGGTATCTTTCCTATACTCTACTGACCTCCCTTTGATTTTCATCATGAGACCTCCCCCCACCTTGCTTTTCCTTTCTAGCTTTCACATATGAGAGAGAGCCTATGACGCTTGGTCTTCTGTGTTTGGCTTATTTCTAAAGTTCCATCCATTTTTCTGAAAATATCATAATTTCACCTATGACTGAATAAACTCTATTGTACATAGATCCAATCTTTTTATTCATCCATTGATAAATCCTAGACTGGTTCCATAGTTTGGCTACTGTGAATTGTGCTGCTATAAACACGGATATGCATGCATCATCGCAGTAGAATGACTTTAATTCTTTGGAATAAATACCAATTGTAGCATAATTCCATGCTTAGTCCTTTGAGAAAGGAATCTTTATACTGATTCCCATAGTTGTTGTACTAATTTACAATCCCAACTGTGTTAATGTATTATTAATATATTTAATAATAATAATACCAAGGAGTATAAAACTTATACTCTTAAAAAAAAACTACAAAATGTAGAACAATTGAAAAGAACTAAATTGATAGAAAAACATTCCATGTTTATGGATAATGTTTAATATTTTAAGATTGAAATACTCCCCAACTTGATCTATGGTTTTAATGCTTATAAGGCAAATTTGTAGAGAAAGGAAGCAGGTCAGAGTTTGCTGGGGCTTGAGGGAGGAGCAGGTATGTACTATAAGCAGAACCACTGTGTCATGATGTTGAAAAATGTGTTGCTAAAAATGGCTTTTTGTGATGGTTACAGAGGTGTATAAATTTACCTAGAGGCATTGGCCTGTGCACTTATACTGCATGAATTTAAGTGCATGTATATTGTATTGCAACAGAACAGTTTTTAAAAAGCCCAGCAGGAAAAGGACAGTAATAGTTTGGATAAACCAAGATTGACAGTACAGCTGTCCCTTGGTGTTTTCAGGGAAGTGGCATCAGGATACCCAAATTGGTGGATTCTTGCATCCCTTACATAAAATGGTGCAGTATTTGTGTATAATAATGCATGTACTATTTACATCCTCCAGTGTAGCTTAAATCATTTGTAGGTTACTTATAACACCCAAGGCAATGTAAGTACTGTGTCCATAGTTATTATGCGGTATTGTTTAGGGAATGGTGACTTTTAAATTCTATAAAGGTTTAGTACACAGGCAACATTCTTCCTTTTTGAGCATTTTTGATCCTCAGATGTGGAACCTGCAGATAGGGAGGGGCTGCAGATATTTTGAAATTGGGGAAGCTAAGTGATTGGTAATGGGGACTCACTATACTTTTCCTTGGTACTTTTTATATATTTGATTATTTTCATAATACAGAGTTTAAAAATAAACAAGCAGTATTCTTAAAAAAAAAAAGGAATTTTTTCCTTTTTTTTTTATGATGCTAGGAGTCAAATCTAGGACCTCTTACAAGTTAGGCAAGCACTCAACCACTGAGCTACACCCTGGCCCTCTAGGAAAATTTTGTATCCAAAAAGCTATGCGATGGGAAGACTATTTAATGGTAAGAATACACAGAAATCGCACACATCTCTATTTGTAAATTCAAACTAAACATTTGCGCTACCTTTAGTTAACCACTATTTTTTTTTTAAAAAAAAAGATAAATCATCAAAATCCTTATCACAACAGCCATAGGTCGGTATCCCAGTCCCCAAACACACGATGCTGTCGGTGTGCAGCATCCCCTCCTTCGAAGAAACAAACAAGATTGTCCACTGGATGACCCCAGACACTCTCTGCAGGTTGCCTGGCAACAAGCCATCTGGGACCAGTGGCTGTCCCTCCCCAGTGTGAAGGACTGCACGCGGTCTTGACTTCACACCAGGTACCGTTGGCATTGGCCTGCCCTCCCCCTGGACAGCCGGTCTTCAGCTATTTTCTCCCCTGAGCCTGCTCTCCTTGTCCCCCAGCCAAGCAACAAGAGAAGTTCCAGGTAGAACAGCTGAGCCCTGCCGCTTGGCCTCTGGGATGATGAGAGGGTGGGGGGTGGGGGGTGGGGGTCATATCTTCTCTTAATGACTTCTTGTTCCATAAGTTTACCCTAAAAGTCTGCTTTGTATCTACCTCATGTCACTCGTAGGATGTCCTTTCCCCCACATTGCACAGGTGGTGCCCAGGTTGGAGCACACACGACTGTTCTGGTTAGTGCCTTTCAGAAACAGGGCTCAGTTCGGTCATCCTGAGTGTGGGGGACAGAGCTGCTGGGGGCGATGGCAGACACCTGGCTGAGTAGGGCCTGCCAGTCACTAAGTGGTCATGAGACTCACGCCCAGGGACTGCAGGAGCTGTGGAGTAGTGACTCTAAGCTAAGGGTGATGTGTGGAAGACCAAGGTGCCTATAATTCTACTCTTTTTCTTCTTTGAAAATTCTTTCATGGTCAAAAGACCAGAAGGAAGCGACAAAAATGGCTTTCTTAGGCCACCATCAGAGTGACTGAATCGTTTTCTCCACTTGGATCTGAAATCTATGGACACGCCATCTGGCAACTGGAATCATTTTGTGGAGAATCAACAGCGGGTGGAAGTGTGCATTGAGTTGCGTCGTTACCACCCACAGCAGGGGAGCCCCGAGAGGGGCCCACTCACAGCTCACGGAGGGCTGCTTAGGGGGCTTACGTGGAGCCAGCGACAGATGATGGGGTGGGAAGTGGATGCTAGATCCCTGCTGCTAAATGGAGGGTGGAGAACCCACACAGGTCTTGTATTGGGTGTCAGGGCACTCATGATCCACTGGCCCAAAGGAGACCTCTCTGAGACCTTGAGTAGAATATGGAAGGTGCTGGTGCTGTGGCCACGTGAGGTGGGTAGACATTGCATTACTGTTACGTGACAATCCTGGGCATCGAGAGGAGCTCCTGGCAATATGCCCTCGACTCCGAGTCCACACAGAGACTTCCAAGGAGAGGAACTGCCAACCTCATCCCACGTAAGGACCAGAGGTGGAGAGGGGGCGCGTCAGGAGAGGGGGATAATGATTCTAGCTGGTATGTGCCTGGCTTCAAGGCAAACATGGAGATGGGGCCAGAATAAGGACAGAGGGACACAGGGTATGGTGAGAAAAGAGAGGCGCAGGCCTAAGGACTCAACTGTGCTGAAGCAGTAAGGATGTTGATCCAACGGGCAGCTACCAAGGAAGCCAAAAGACTGGCCACCGAATCCTAGCCTGTGACAAAGAGAGACAGGCAGATTTGTGAAGTCTAGACTGCTGTGACCTTTGGGGTCTTTCTTCCTGCGTGGGCCTGAGTCTGGGCCTGGGTCAGGGTCTTATGAGGGTCCCAAGGTGCTGTACCAGTCTCAATGCTGACCCTAGAACAGAGGAATAGGCCTCTCATGCCCGATCCTGGTCCCTGCCTATAGGATTTAGCTGAAAGGCTGCCTTGGGACCCAAAGGGAAAGGCCAAGTGCATAGAGGGGACCTGAGTCCTAACAGCCCAGAGCCTCTCACCTGAGGTTGGCAACTCCAATAACATTGGCAATCACACACCTGAACTTACTGAGGGAGAGCAACAAACCACCAACCAACCCACTCACCAACCTGGGTGCTTAAGCCACTGCTGGTTGGCTTTCCATTCAGGCAGATCATAACACCCTTGCTGATCCAAGAAAGGACCAGTGAACATCAACCCCACACATGGGACCAGAATGCTTGGCCAGTGGACACCAAGAAGCAAGTCCATCCCAACTGTCGCTGAGAGCCACGCTGGGTGGAAGGCAGAAAGCCCGAGTGGCAAAGTCCTGCAGGGCAAAGGAGACTGAGGAAGCCCAGATGAGTTTATTCTGATAAGGAGGAGAGGCTTGATTCCTTGGTGAAAAGCTCTCCATTATATTAGAACAAAGCAGATAAACTGCACAGGAATGAACTTAAAAAGCTTTAAAATTCCCCTTCAGGATCACACCAAAGATGCGAACAAATAGGAAAGATGTAGAATTCAAACGTTAAAGATGCCAGTTTTTTAAAAACAAATTTTTATTTATTCATTTTTATTTATGTATGACAGCAGAATGCATTACAATTCTTATTACACACACAGAGCACCATTTTTCATCTCTCTGGTTGTATACGCAGTATATTCACACCAATTCGTGTCTTCATACCTGCAAAAGATGCCAGTTTTACTTTAGATAGTTTATGCCCTAATCCTGGTTAATAAAGAAATATTAACAGGATTTGTGGGGAAACTGGGCTGGTGACAGAGTTCACAAAGAGAAATAAATGGGCCATGTTTGCTAAGCCATCCCCTCTCCATCTCACAGTGCCAAGGAGAAAAAGCACCAGGAAGCTTCTTGTAAGGCTTGGCTGGAGGTGACTCTTGTCATCGGTGCTTCACTCAGTGATCAAGAACCCGTCACCAGGCAGACGCAGCTGCGGGGGGTGGGGTCTAGTTGCCTTCTTTCTTTCTTTTGATGACTGACAGGGGGCTCATGATCCTGCCTATTCTAAAGACTTCCCTGAACCATGGGGAGGGTTACTTGCCCGAATTCACAATTAGTATCTGCCAGAAAGTTGGGAATCCAACTGGGTTTGTCTCAAAGAAATGAACCCCAAGCCTGAGCTCTTTTCTCCAGAGCAGGCTAAATTTTAGAGAGCTGGAGGGAAGCTTAGAAATGGCCCAGTTGCACCCCGGACTGGAACATCCATGTGGGCCTCTTTGGGAAGCTGTTGGAAATATGGGTTCAGTGTGTGTGTGTGGCATGGCTGGCAGTGGACAGGATGGTCCTCTGTGGATGAGTGAAGTGAGTCCCCAGGCTCAGGTCCTCTGCTACAAGTGGCAGAACTGGGGCAAAACCTGTGTCAGGTTACTGCTCTCTTCTTTCTAAGCCACTCTGCCATGATTCCCTTCTCTCTTCCTTCTGATCTCATTCCAATAGTGAAACCCCTGCTAACAGCTAACTCCTTTATTCTTCAGGAGCAGGGACCATGCAGATTTGCAGTCGAGATGCCTCATGGAAGAGCCCGTCTTCTGCTCTTAACTCCTTCCTGCACTTTAGGAAGCATGGCCAACTGCGCTTCTCTCTTGCTGACCCCCGTTCTGGAAGAAAACAAAGTTCCTTCTGGTTGCCCTCTCTCCTTGAACTTGGCTTGAACATGTCTTTTTTTTTTTTTTCCTCCCAAATGCCACACCTGGAACTGGTTTGTCTCTCAGTTACTTCTCTCCCAATTGTAAAGCTCCCTTTCCCCGGCGTTCCTTACCTGAGATCTAACTCTGGATTAACTCCTCATACCTTCTCCCTAATAATGAACCTTTGCCATCCCTGGCCGACATAGGGAAGAATTTCCCATTGATCTAACTCTGTTCCTAGATACGTGGATCACATTTCCTGCCCCAGTATTATGGTTTGGATATGAGTTGCCCCCCCAAAAGCCCACACGTTGAGATACAGCAAGAAGGTACCGAGGGGAAATGATTGGGTTGTGAGAGTCTCAACCCAATCAGTGAATTAATCCATGATAGGGGTTAACTTGGTGGTAAGTGAAGTGGTAGGGTGTGACTGGAGGAGGTGGGTATGGGGGGCGTGACTCTGGGGTATATATTTGTATCTGGCCAGTGGAGACCTCTCTTTTTACTTCCTGATCACCATGTGAGCTGCTTCCCTCTGCCACACTCTTCCGCCGTGATGTTCTGGGTCACCTTGAGCCCCAAAGAATGAAGCTAGCCTTTTATGGACTAAGACCTCTTAGACTGTGAGCCCTTAAATAAATTTTTTCTCCTCTACAATTGTGCTGGTCGGGTATTTTAGTTGCAGCAGAAAAAGGCTGACTAAAACACCCCATCTATAAAGATCAGCTTGTCCTTCCCCTCACTGTTTAGTCACTGGTAAGTTCATTTCTTCCCTGCTACTGATTTATAGTTGTAGGACACACACACACACACACACACACACACACACACACACACACACACACACCTTACCGTTTAGATGGGCTGGTTCTTACCTGTAATTCAAGAGACACATGAGCACTGTGGACTAGAGGACCCAGGGCTGTTTCACTTTTGCCTGCTGGGCATAATTCTCCTGGTGACAGGAGAGAGTCAATTGGTATTAATCACTTAGTCGCACAAAACAAACCCAGACCAAACCTTGTCTCTGGTAACTGGAGGCCTGGAGAACTCCAATGACAGTTTCTTTAAAGGGAACTAGGGAAGGCAGTGATATCTGCTGGGAAATCCAGTCCCTATCTACGGTGTCCTCCAGAGCAGGGAAATTTTTGTTTCAAGAGGCCAAAGTCCTTGAGGTTTCATTTGGAGGAAAAAAGGAAAGTCATAACAGATAAATTAGAAAAGTGGTTCCTCCGACTCATTTATTTGACAGTGAGAATAATAGCTTCTATTACAAGTAATCTTACGTGCTATCTTGAGCCTATGGAGTGGGACATTTGGTTATGTAATCATCAGTGTTTATCCTTATTCACCTTTGCTCAAATCTTATTTCAGAGGAAATAATAAAAAAATGCAAAGAATCATAACAGAAACCATGGCAGATTCTTTATAGACCAAGCTCAGATATTACAACTGTTACCCTCCAGGATCACATCATCAACCCGTCTTGTCCCATCATACCAGATGTGGAACACGTATAAAAACTTAAATATGACATACAATATGATTGTGTAGTATAGAATTATATAACAAAATAGAATTGTAGTATGATAATTTTACTATTCATGACTACAGTCTATATCAGCTCTAGGTTATGGTTTCCAACACATTTTAATGCACCTGTGTCAATTTTGCTGAAATATTAGTAGAATTGACAACTTGGGACATAATGGAATAAGCTAAGTCCTGAGTACAGAGCGTGAGCCTTGAAGGACTAACTCTCTTTTCTACCTAAGAAAAAACTGGGGCCATGCAGTAGCCTTGCAGTCAAACTAAATGTCTTCAGATTTCTTTCCACTCATGTCCTAAGTCTCCTGATGATTGGTGAGGAAGGTGAGAAGGAAGTTGGAGTCTGATCTCCATCCCCGGTTCGCTGTCAGGAAGGAGGTTCAATGGTGACTAGAGGGAGATGGGATAGGCGAGGTGGCTGTCAATTACCTGCCCTCTACCTGAGGCTGCCCAGGGCTGGGATTCAGGGTACAGGAGACCAAGGAGAAGAGGTGGGGAGAAAGGTGCACGAGGGATGGAGCTTGGTTTGGGAACAGGAGAGGAGGACCGCTCACATGGGGCCAGCTTTGAGCACAGAACCAGCACCCCAGAGAACAACAGCCCTGCGCCTTATTAGGGTGTCTCAGAGACAGATGCAAAAACTGAAGCAGAGAGGCCAGCCAGCTAGCGACAGGGAACAACATCCCAGGGCCAATCAAAGAGTCTTGGAGAGACCCCTTAGGAAGGGCAAGGTGGGTTTTTTTTTTTTTTTAATTTCTAGAGGCTTCTTTGACAAGCAGTGCTGCAGGGTGTTATTTTGATGTCGAATACTATGCTTTTCATTCCCAGGAACTCTTTGTGCCTTCCAAGGATGTCACTATCAGTTCGATGTTCTCAGGGGAGAGTGTCAGCGTGGAGAGCAGAGGGCACAGTAAACACCTACATGATTTGGGAGTACGGGATACGTCCAAGAGGACCCTTACATTTCCAATTGGGGGAAAAAAAACTGACTCATAAGCCAAAGTTTGTGCCCTATACAATAGGCCTGGAAGTAAGCCTGATGCCAGTGACTGCCAGTTCTCCTGCCCTGAGTTTGATTGACAGTCTGCTGGCTGGGAACTGATGAGGAAGGTGAGAGCCAGGTCTGGCAGGCTCTGTGCTCTCCTTCCCCCACCCCCCACCTCTTTAGGAGCTGAGTCTGGGAGACACAGGGGAAGAGGGGACATGTGCCTCACTCCCATCTGGTACTCTGAGGTCTCACCGATGTGCAGGTGGAGGTAGGAAGGCTTGAGATGGTGGCCAGCCCCACATGCCCCTGAACACGCAGCAGTGAGGGCAGCCAGTTGAACTGCCCAGGGTACCTGAGAAGGCTCTGGGGTAAGCTTGCTTGTGTTGGAGAGAAAGGGAACAGAAACAGGAATGGTAAGGTGCCTGAGGTTCATCATGCAAGAGTCTGGTGACTTTTGCCTGAGAAGGACAAAAGGTGAAAACCGTTTGGGATTTGCAGCTCTCCACCTACCTTTCCTCCTGGGATCAGGGATTCCATAAGTTTGTTTGTTAGCTTGGTTTTTATCTCCATCATTCATTCATTTCCATTATTTTCAGTACCTACCGTGTTTCTAGAATTTAACTCTTATTTTTGCTGCAGAACCAGCTCTTTCTACCTTTAAGGGGTGCTCCCTGTCTCATGGTGGCAAGTGGGGTGAGGACCAGGTCTGAGTGCCCTGCCCTGCCCTGCTCTTTTCTCTGACTCTGCTCTCTCTTTTGTGGTGCTGGGGATTGAGTCCAGGGCTTTACACACGCTAGGCAAGGTATCTGCCCATGAGCTGCACCCGTTCCCCTTCCTGCTTTGAATACTCTGATCAGACTCACTTTCAGCAGGAATGGACAAGGTTTAGGAGTCTCAGGCCATCCACAGGAAGAATGTTTGTGTGAACATTGTGAAGAGAAGTGAAACACATAGCACTTCTCTCCAGAGTTTTCTACAGCCAGGGAGTTACTGAAGACGGGAAGGAGCATCCTCATCTTCAGAAGTCAAAGGCATTCAGACTCTTATCTTTCGGGCAAGTGGACGTTGAACTTGTGCACGGACGTCAAGGTCAGAAGGGTTCAGAGAAAAGTTCTGGCTTCCTTTTAACTCCAAGTCCCTTGCCTCAGCATTATTCTTCCTGGTCCTGAGCCTTTTTGAGCAAACTTGGGGATGATTCTGAACCAAGAATTTCTGAGAAATAAGAACTCCACACATGGGAAACTCAGAATGTGAGCCTCAGACGGATAACAGATTCAGGAACAAAAGGGTAACAGCTGCCTGAGGCTGCCAGGAGCTGCTTTCTCCAAGCCCCTTCTTATTCTGAGGTTTTCTCTAGGAGAAAAAAAATGAGCAGTAAGCAGTTTTACAGACCAGGCCTTTATAGACCTGACATTCTAGAAGAATCCATTAACACAGCAGTAGACACGGTGGACATTTCCTGCCCTCTGCATGTAGAACACAACACAAGGTTTTCTACACATCCCCGGTACTTTTCAATGTTTATTTCTCTACTTAAATAATAAAGAGAAGTGGCTGAGATATTTTGTCTGGGAAGGTCCAGGATGGCTGTTATCATCGTTGGAGTCACAGAAGTGAAACTGAGGGTTTAGACCACCCTTAAACCCGTGGACTCCGGGTCTGATCACAAATCCTCCTCCTGTGTGACCTGCAAATGCCAACGTCGTCGGTTGAGGAGTACAGATGGCTCCTGCTCATCTCTCACCCCCGTGGGGAAGTAATGTGGAGGACATGCTGACAGCTCATTCTAGGGAGCAACAAATGGCTTCCTCTCTGGTCCTGTTGAAAGCAGAAGGTTCTTCTTCTTATAAAAAGATGCTATTTAAATTATTGTTTGCTTTTGCTCTGATGTGAGAAGAGAAGAAAAAAAAAAAAAACAACACGTGGATTGCAAAGCCCCTTTCCTGCCTGCCGAGATGAAGTGAGAAGGACAGCCACCCGCTGGGAGGGCATCTGTGGTTTTCCTTTGGCCACAGCTCCCAGGGTAGCAGAGAGACACCTTCCTTCCACTACAGGGGCAAGAAGGGAAGTGCCACAGCCTCCAAGGTCACGGGCTTCTGAGAGGGAGGAAGAGCTAATGAAGGAAGGAAGCCA
This sequence comes from Ictidomys tridecemlineatus, assembly GCF_052094955.1. NCBI lineage: Eukaryota > Metazoa > Chordata > Mammalia > Rodentia > Sciuridae > Ictidomys > Ictidomys tridecemlineatus. Next base: position 94,599,406 of record NC_135481.1, read on the forward strand.
CAAGGAGATGGCGGGGGGAGCCATGGCAGGAATGAGTCTGTCAATAGCAATTTCCCATTGGCCTTTGTCAGGCGCAGGATGATGAGGCGACATTTAAGGCTGAGTTCTTCAAGGGCGATCAGAAACAAGCAGCGCTTTTTCAAGCATCCGCAGTAGGTTCAGAGATTAACTGGGTCATTGTCTCATTTGCCACTCAGCTGGTGAATGATGTCCCTGCCCTTCAGAAATCATTTGGCACTTTGCTCACTGGGCTTTGAGGAATCCATGAAGATAATCAGCGGACGTTGGCGTCAGCAGAGGCAGGACCTCTGGCAACTCAGGCAGAGCTGAGCCCCCGTCGGAACATTTGGTTGGTTTGTGTGTTGAGAGGTGAGGTGGCCCAAGGGACTGACACGCTAATCAAACCCATAAGAGACAGACAGTAGGCACGAGTCTCTGGAGACGTGGACTATTCTAATGCCTATGAAGCCAGGTAGGTAAAGGAACGAATTGACGAGGTGTAAGTGAAAAGCACCATCCCCACGACTCCCTTCCTAAAATGTTCAGCCCATGTGATCTCCACCTAATTGTTGCTGTTCAGGGCTTAGAGTGTCCTAAGCTTCTGATTTTTCATTAGTTGGAGATTCAGATTTACAGGAGAGAGATTCTGATTCATAAATAAAGACAGGTGCTGCATAATGACGTTTTGGTCAAGAGCGGAGCGCGTGTAAGTTAAGATGGTGGTCTCCTAAGATTACATCGCCTAGTGACTTCACAGCTATCTCAGTCTGGGTGAGAATACTCTACAACATTTGTACAACAATATGACCTTGTTATGTGACATGTGATATACGGATGACATTAGCAACCAAGTTTGAAAAGTTTTAAAAATCATCATCCAAACCAAATATGCCTGCATACTTCTTACTTGCAATTGCTAATTAAAATATAGCCAGAAGGCTGCTTCGAGAGCCAATTTCAGGGTAAGGGGAGGTCACTGGTTGACCTCAATGGTTAATGTCATCAAACTGTGAAAGGCTGAGGTACCTGTTTCCATGCTGTAGGCACACCTGGCAGGAAGGGTCCCCTGCTTCCAACCTCTTAGGTTTCATTGAAAACACCCACCCGCTGCTAGAACACTTTCTTCATTTACATCATAATGTTTGCCAATTAAGGCAAATACATCTTCTGGGTCTGTGTTTTTCATCTCCTGGTAGATATTACAAATCCCCTGTTTTTTCCTAAGGATTTATGAGCATGTTGTCCACGCGGGTACACAGTATTCTCCATTGGAAATTGATTAAGTTTCCAAAAATAATAATGATAATAATACTCATTCAGCCTGTGTTTATTGAGCATCTACCTTGAATCAGCGCCAAGCTGGACATTGGGAAGGCATTAGAAAATGAGCAGAACTGAAGGAGCTTATGTTTCAGTCATTGCTGATATTTATCAAGTTCTTTCAACATACCAGAGTTGATGCAAAACATCTTATGTAATCATATCATTTCCTTTTCGAGATCACATAATTTCCAGTCTACTCTCCAGGGAGATACCAGGGGTCCAATATGTGACTCTCAGCATCTTATTAACTATCATTGACTCAGCTCCTTACACACACGCCATCTTTGGAGTGGATTTGGTGGGTGGCATGTGACGGATTTTTGATGGAAATTGCACATATGTGTTGATGGTCTTTCAGAGTTAGCAGTGAGATGCCACTTATTGAGTGCTTGATCCATGCCGAGTTCTTTATAGACACTATCAAAGTTATCACATGAAGTAGATTTCATGACCCCTTTTTGGAAGACACCAGAGCTCCAAAAAGTCAATAGCTTGTTTGAGGTTACACAGAAAGTCACTGTCCCTCCCTAGAGGACGCTGACCTTGCAGACAGATCATGGAGTTGGGCAGTGGAACACACCCTCCAACACAAAGATTTTGCTTGTTGTGGATCCGACCCACTGGAAGAGTCGGCTCAGCTAATAACCAACCCCAAAACAAGCACCTGGTGGCTTCACCGAGGAGGTAGTAAGAGTCTTGTCTAACTGTTCAACTCATTCTGTTTCTGTCTTGACCAGGTGTTTTGATACTGTGTGAACCAGGTGGAATCAACAATTGACTTTTGGAAACCCAAGTCCACGTCCAAGAAGTTCTTGAATCTATGGTGTTAAGAAGGGTTTAAAATGTTTTGCAGATCATAATGCTTTCCCTGTTCATTCTATTGTCCTAGCTGGGTTTGGGGAAGGGAGCATTTTCCTAAAGCTTAAACAAGTAAGTAGGATGCTATCAAAAGCCATAAACTAAATGAGTCCCTGGAGAATAGCCAAACAGGACTCTTATCAAGGTGGGGCAGCCTTTCTGAGCAACCTGTCAAATCTGCAGGATGTCAGAACAGATGGCAAATGGGACAAATGGTCTTAGAAGGCTGGAATGTTAAGATCTGCAAGGGGCATTAGGTCCCAGCCAGGCCATCTTTATTTTAAAAATGAGGAAAAAACTTAGATTGATATGTTTTCTCTAACCTGTGTACTAAATACTCTTCAATGTTGTAAGTACCAAATATATGTAGATTATCCCAGTGTTCTCAAATGTATTCTTTTTTTGGTACCGGGAATTGAACCCAGGTGGGCTTAATCAGTGCACCACATCCCCAGTCGTTTTTATTTTTTATTTTGAGTCAGGATCTTACTAAGTTGCTCAGGCCTTTGTTAAATTGCTGAGCCTGGCTTTGAACTCAAAATCCTCCTGCCTCAGCTTCCCGAGCCACTGGGATTACAGGCTGCACCACCATGCCCAGCTAGATTTCTGGAGTATTTTAACACTTCATGTAAATATAAAGTTTGGAGGGTCTATTTGGGTGGTCTTAAATAAAAGTGTGCCCAAATTTGACATTATAAAGAATCGTTTTACCTTTTAAGTTCTCGTACCTCAAAGAGATTAGAATCACCCGGCAGAGAAGCAGCAGGTCCAACAGGAAGCCCAGTGGCACCTCCAGCAGTATGTGACACTAGGAAGCTGTGAACAGAGGAAGGTTGTACCCAAGAGTGAGGTTCATTTTGACATTCAGATGCGTATAACAGAACTTGCTCTTTCTCAATCCCTAGTACCTCCCCCCTTCCTCCCTTCTTCCCTCCCCCGATCGCCTTCCTTTATGCTAGTGTCATGATTATGTAGACTAAAAGAGAATGGAACAAATAATCCTTAGCTGCTTTGTTTCTTTATACTAATATTCAGTGGGTGTGAAAAAAAATCTGAGTATGTGTAGCAGCTGCTGCGAACTTGGGCTACTCTGGTCAAATCCAGCTCCAAGATGGGGTTAACCTAGCCTTTGAGTCTGAGTCTATACATATGTTAAAAATGCCAAAATTCTGGGCACAGTGGCATGCACCTGTAATTCCAACAACTTGGGAGGCTGAGGCAGGAGGATTGCAAGGTCGGGGCCAGCCTCAGCCATTTAAGCAAGACCCTTCCTCACAAGTACCTGGATCTCCTCAGTGGCAGTACCTGGCTCTACTAGCCGATGCTCCCACAGGGTGACAATGCGGAAGCTGGGTGGCACTGTCCCCACTAGGTGGGGCTTCACATTCCCCATTCTCTCTTTTTTTTTTTTAAGCTCTTATCAAGTGACAGTTGCTCTTCATCATCACCCTGTTTCTTCGAGCAGCATTAAGAGGAAGCAGCATAAGTCCTGGCCACGTAGGACCCCCAGAGGGACTACGGGTTTCCAGAAATGAGAGCTCATATTCCTTTGAGAAGAGAAAGGCTACTTCCTCTAATTCTAACCCACAGAGTTCTCTCAGGCCCAGCCAACCCGAGACACTGACGTGGCCTCTGGGGACCCTGTTAGCACGGATGTGTGGAACCCCTGGGCAAACGGGCTTCCCGAGAATGATAATTGCCAATTTGCTGTAATCTGCTGCAATACTCACGGTGTGGAAGGTGGGCGCACTCTCCACATTCAGCAGCCCCCGGTTTATTCTCCGTTTCTCGTTCTCCCTAGAGTCAACTCTCCTTTCTCGCAAAAGTTTAAAGCCAGTGGCACTAACTCCACTTCAGACGAACATAATTGTCTTTGCTGGTAGGTTTTCCTTTTCCAATCTCCCTTGAAATAATTGAGTTATTGCAGGAGAAGCGTTCCTGGTGGAGGGAGACTTAAAAGCTAATAGATATATGAACAGAGAAGACTCAGAATTCCCTTAGGAAATTACTGGGGAATCTAGTTGAAAGGGAAGATGTTTAAACCAAGATAATGTTGAATGCAATTGAAAAGGAACCACTGTAATTGGGGAAAAGAAAGTAGTTTCAGGGATTTCTTGATTTTTAAAATTCATTCTATTAAAGGGACATTGTTAGTTTAGAAAAGGTCTTGCTCTGAGCTTTTGACTCAAAAGTCAGAAAAAGAAGTGAACGGCTCAAACAAACTTCAGTATGGGCAGAAATAGCATTATAGATCACTATAATGGGGGGAAAAAAAGTAAATGTTTCTTGCATTTGTGGAAATAGCGCTGAAAAAGAGCCACCTCTCTCAGGTAATGAATCTGATCTACCTAAATTCAGGGTCTTAGAAGCATGAAAATATAAAGCTCTAGGGAGCTGTTGCATTCATTCATTTTTTTTCATTACTATAATGAAATAACTGAGGTAGGCTAACTTTGTAAAGAAAAAGAGGTTTATGTAACTCACAGTTCTGGAGATTCAAGGGCATGACACAGGCTCAGCTGTGGTGGAGACCTCATAGCAGATGGCAGGAATATGTGACAGCAAGAGATGACATTGTCAAACAGGAAGCCAGAGAGACTGGGGTCTCACTATCTCTTCTGAGACTCTATCACCAATGACCTGTGGATTTCCTATTAGGCCCAACCTGTGAAGGTCCCACTGTCTCTGGATATTACTACACTAGAAATGAAGCCTTCAACCCAGGAAACTTTGGGGCACAGTTTAAAACTATATCCCAACCACAGCAGTCACCGTAAACATGTCCTTAGTTTGTAGAGGACTGCTTAATGGTGTGTTGACCTTACATAACCAATGAGATAAAGTAAATGAACAGACTTCTAAGATGTGGCCAAATGCAAACACACTGGTGACCCCACCCCAGGCCCTGACTCAACCTTCCTCTGGGAAGCTGATTTTCCTGACTCAGGAATGAGATCCAGGGCAAGTCCCAGATTTCTCAGATAAGGAAAAATCTTCTGTTCATATCAAGTGACAAAAATCAGTCAATGTCAGTGATTTGGATGCAAAGCTTCACGTAACAGCGGAAACTGAAACTAGATTTAGAAGTAGAAGTTTTCTCCTCTTTGAGCTCATAACGTTACCTTGGCTGGGCTAAGGGATGCCCAGATAACTGGTAAAATAGTCTTTCTCGTCAGTGAGGCTGTTTCTGTAAGGGGCTAGCATGGGAATCAGCAGACTGAGAAGATCACTCTCCATCCCGGTGGGCAGCAGCCAATCTGCTGAGGGCCCAAGTAGAACATAAAGGAGGAGGAAGGGCTCAGTTGCTCTCTCTCGTTGGGCTGGGACATCTCTCTTCTCCTGGCCTTGGATACCGGTGCTCTTGATTCTTGGGCCTTTGGGTTTGGGCTGGAACCCTACCATCATGTTTATGGAGCCCCTGTAGCTTGTGATGGCAGATTGTAGGACTCCTCAGCCTCTATAATTGTGTGAGCCAATCCTTTTAAGATTGTGGGGGACTGACCTGCCCAATTTCAGAGGCTGAGAGAGGTCCCTTTTTTTTTTTAAAATCCATATCTTTTTTTTGTTTGTTTGTTTGTACTTGGGATTGAACCTAGAAGCACTCTACCACTGAGCCACATTCCCAGTCCTTTTTTATTTTTATTTTGAGGCAGGGTTTCACTAAATTGCTTAGGACCTCACTTAGTTGCTGAGGCTGGCCTTGAACTTATGATCCTCCTGCCTCAGCCTCCCCGGTCACTGTGATTCAGGCATGTGCCACCATGCCCAGCCTTTCATCTGGAACTTCTATTGGTTCTATTTCTTTGAGAACCCTGCCCAATACAATACAGGGCCTGGTTGGAGTCTTCACAGTTTCCCAGCTTAGCCCTTAAACCAATGCTCTCTCCCCTCCTTCCTCGGTTTGCTAATCAAAATTTCTGATCATGTCAGATAAGGCAGGGAGGACGGGGGAGAGGTCAGATGTCAGGAGAGGTCTTACCTCCCAGGTATGGATATAGCTGACACCAGGGCTGAGATTAGGACATAAAATTTAAGGGGCTCCCACAATTGGTAATCGAAATAAAGAATAGCTTAATGCAAAAATTTAAAGAAATAACAATGAATGCAAAGTCCCACAATAAACAAAATGTCAACGTTTTTACACAGGATAAGTTTAAATTAATGAGAAGAATACTTTCAGATTGCCACTTTGTCAAGAGAAATTGTCAGACACAGCAGTTCTCTCCGTTGAAAATGAGACCGGCAAAGAAGTTGGTTTTGAAAATGTTATTGATGAGTTTGTGTTCCCTTAAAGTCAGGCAATTAAAATGATAATAAATCTGTTTGGGGTATAAATAAAATATTTAAATTTAAAGTGGCTTCAATATGCTTTTCAATTTTTCCTTTTTTTTTTTCCCAACTGTGTTAATGGTCTGGAACAAAATTAACCACTAAAATATACATTAAATAATGCATGGGGAGGACACATCTTTCCTCTTGCCTCAGGTGCCAAAACGGCTTGGCATAGCACCATTACTTTCTTTAAAAGGTCGACACTTTGTACATTCATGAATATCTTAATTTACAAAAAATATTTTATCAATGTTATCTTGATTATTGAGCTTTTTTGTGTCCTACCTCCAACAAGGACCTCATTCTTTTACCCTAACCTGTCGAGATCCTGGCAACTTAAACACTCAGACCTTTTGCCCACCCAGGGACACCATTTGCTAGGTTGCACGCAACTAAAACACTCAGGGGTCACTCCAGGGGAATTGGGCTGCGCGAAATAACCACACAAGAGACAGAAATACCTTTTTCTTTGGGGGTCCTGTGACGGCTCCTCTGACCTTAAGGGTCTGCAGAAAGAAAGAGAGAGAGAAAGAGAGAGAGAGAGAGGGAAAGAGAGAGAGAGCACGTGCTGACCCCTTTTATTGAGGAGAAGCTATTCAAATGAGGCAAGGGGTCAGGTTTCAGGGGGCTGAGTCTGTCTTCATGATGTCCACTGTCAGCAGGTTGACTGACACCTGGGTAGGCCACAACCAAGGGCACAGTAAGAGAAGGGGACGCACACAAGGCACTTCCATGGAAGATTCTATCCTAAACAGGGCAAGGAGTTATGTTACAAAGGAACAGGCGAGCATAGCTCCACCCATGGGGCTGTAGGAAGGCACGCCCATGCACGAGGACGCAGTCGCTGGACCCTAAAGATCCGGGCAATCATCTGGGTTACCTAGGTAACCAGATCACAGAGTGATCCAGGATGCCACACCAATGAGACGGGGAGACAGACAGGGTCACATGCTACTCGGCCTCCCACCCTGACCCCAGCTCTGGGGGCACAGGGAGGGCAGTGGGCTAGGCAGGGGTTTCAGTGACTGGGTGGTTCCCTTGAAGAAGGTGCATGCAACCCACCCCTGTCCCGGGGTTCCCCTTAGGACACTTAGGCTCTCCCTTAGGACACTGCCACCCTCCACGCAGTTCCTTTGCAATCCCAAGTCTCTCCTGGTGACTCCCCAGGCCACCACCCTTTCTGGGGAAGCCCAGCATCAGGCCTGTTGTCAGCAGAAGGCCGTCCCATCCAGCAGCCAGAACCTCCCTTGTTGCTTTAGTCTCCTGTCTTTTAGATTTTTCAGGAGCCTGTCACCCCAGGGATTCAAGTCAAGCTACAGTGGCCTCCTCGGAGCCCCTCTCACTAACCCAGATGAGAAGGAGAGACAGCCCCTTCCATGGGAGAAATTCTCACCTCTGATCTCTTTTCTTCACTCTCCAACAACCTGGTCTCTCCTGCTGATAAAATTTTAGCACACTTTAGCACAAAGAAATCTCATACACCTTAGTTGTCATTCACATTCCCAGTCTCTAGATAAGCACTAGTCTGCCTTCTTGTCTCTATGGATTTCCCCATTCAGGACGCTTCCTGTGAATGGAACCTTACAACGAGGTCTTAGGACTCACTTCTTAGACTTGGCATAATGGTTTCAAGTTTCATCCATGTTGTGCCCCGAATCAGCGCCTCATTTCCTTTTATTGCCAATTCCCATTTTATTTTATGGGGAAATAAATATGCCTATTCATGTTCTTTGGTCATATTTTATGAGTTTATTTCTGTATTTACAATTGTGTTTTTAAGGGTCCTTTCTAGATCAAAGTCCCTGTCTGACATTTGCAAATGATATCTCCCAGCCTAGGGCTTTTTATTTTCTTGATTGTTTCCTTTGATTCACAAAAGTTTTGAATTTGAAGGGCGTCCAATTTATGTATTTCTTTTTCTTTTGTTCGTTGCACTTGTGGGTAAGGTAAAAAATATTTCCTCCTCTTATTTTTTTCCTAGGAATTTTAGAGTTTTGGTGCTTACACTTAGGTGTTTCCTTCATTTTGAGCTAATTTTTATATATGGTGTGAGGAAGGGGTTCCACTTCATTCCTTTGCATGTGGATATCCAATTGTTACAGCATTATTTGCTTATTGTCAAGCTATAATTCACATATCAACACACTTACCCTCATAAAGTACACAATTCACAGTTTTTAGAATATTCGCCAAGTTGTGCAACCACTTCCCTACCTAATTTCAGAATGTTTTTGTTATCCCATAAGGAAATTTCATACCCATTAGCAGCCATTCCTAATTCCTCTTATCTCCATCTCCTGGAAATCACTATTTTTGTCTCTATGGAGTTATCTACCCTGGACATTTCATATTAATTGAATCATCTATTGATTTCATTGCATGTGGTCTTTTGGTTTCTTTCACTTGGCATAATATTTTAAAAATTCATTCATGTTGTAGCTTGTATCAATGTTTAATTTCTTTTTGATGGCTAACTGATTATTTTATTTTATGGGTAAACTATATTTTATTTACCCACTTATCAGTTGGTAGACATTTATTTGGATTGTTTTATCTTTTGACTATTACAAATAATACTGCCATTAACATCTGGGTATAAGTGTGTATATTTTAGTTTTCTTGGGTATACACTTATGAGTAGAATTGCTGGTCGTATGGTAATTCCATGTTTAAGTTTTTGAAGGAATACCAAACTATTTTCCATAAGGATGCACTATTTAACATTCAAACCAATTGTTTAGGAAGGTTCTAATTTCTTTGCATATTACCCAATAATTTTAAGTATATTTTGATTATAGCCATCCTACTAACTGTGAAATGTTTTTTCATTTTGCTTTGATAAGCATTTCCCTGGTAGCTAATGATGTTGAATATTATTTCATGTACTTATTTAACATTTGTATATCTTGGAGATGTTTACAGTCAGATCTTTTGCCCATTTTAAAGTTGAGTTATTATTGACTTGTCAGAGTTCTTGCTGTATTCTGAATACAAGTTCCATATCGGACATATAATTTCTGAAACTTTTCTGCCATTTCTGCAGGTTATAATTTTTCTTTCTTGATGGTGTCTGGAATTTTGATGGGGATTACATTTAATCTGTATATAAATTTAAAGAGTATTTTCATATTAACAATATTGGATCTTTTTATCCATGAACATGGCTGTCTTCTTATTTATTTAAGTCTTCTTTTAATTTCTACAATATTTTTAGAGTATAGCTTTTGAATAACCTCTGTTAAATTTATCCCTAAGTATTCTATCTTTTGTTGTTGTTACAAATGGAATTGTATTTTAATTTGTATTTGGACTATTCAATGCAAGTGTTTAGAAATTTAATTGATTTTTGTGTATTGATTTTGTGTTACAATTTTACTGAACTCATTTATTAGTTTGAATTGTTTTTGGTGGATTCTTTTAGTGTTTTCTATATGCAAGATCATGTCATCTGCAAGTAGAGTTAGTTTTACTCCTTCTCTCCAGTGTGGATGCTGATTATTCCCTTTTTTTTTTTTTTTTTGCCAATTTCCCTGGATAGAATCTCTGGCACAATGTTGAATAGAAATGTCAAGAGGAATATCAAAAGCAGTCAGTCTTTCAGCCTTAAGTAAGATGTTAGCAGTTGGGGGTTTTTTTTTTTTTTAAAATATTTTAGTTGTAGATGAACAAAATACCTTTATTTTGTTTATTTAGTTTCTTTATGTGATGCTGAGAATCAAACCCAGTGCCTCATGCATGGTAGGCAAGTGCTCTACCACTGAGCCACAACCCCAGCCCAGAAGTTTTTTTTTTTTTTTTTTTTTACCGGTATCATTTTTAAGGTAAAGGAAGTTCCTTTCTAGTACTAGCTTGTTGAGTGTGTCATCTTGAGAAGGTTTGAATTTTTTCAAATTTTTATTTTGCATCTACTGAAATGACTATGTTGAGTTTTGTTCTTATTCTATTGATGTGTATATTACATTAATAGATTTTTTGAACCAACCTTGAATTCCTGGGATAATCTCACTTGGCCATGGTATATATTCTCTTTTATGTGATGCTGGGTTGGTTTGGAAGTATATTATTGAAAAATTTTGTGTCCACAAGTACAAGTGATATTGGTCTGCAATTTTCTTGCATTATATTTATCTGGTTTTGATATCTGGATAGTACTGGCCTTATGGCATGGGTTGGGAATTAGTTCCCCTTTTATATTTTGGAAGAGTTTAAAGTGCACTTTTTATTATTTTTTTCTTTAAATGTTTGGAAGAATTCAACAGTGAATACAAAGGGCCTGTGCTTTTCTTTGTGGATAATTAAAAAAAAATAATTGCTAACTCAACCTCCTCATTTATTATGGGTCTATTCATATTTTCTATTTCTTCTTGAGTCAATTTTGGTAGTTGTATCTATCTAGATTTTAAAATTTCAACAATTTTATGTAATTTGTTGGCATACAATTACTTATAGCATTCCCTTATAATTTTTAAAAAATTTCTGTGAGATTGATAATAATGTCCTCTCTTTATTCCTGATTTTAGTAATCCAGTCTCTGCTGGTCAAGTTAAGAGTTTGCAACTTGGCAGGGCATGGTGGTACACGTCTGTAATCCCAGTGGCTCAGGAGGCTGAAGCAGGAGAATTGTGAGTTCAAAGCCAGCCTCAGTAAAGGCAAGGTGTTAAGCAACTCAGTGAGACCCTGTCTCTAAAAAAACTACAAAATAGGGATGAGGATGTGGCTCAGTGGTCCAGTGTCCCTGAATTCAATCCCTGGGACCAAAAAAAAAGTTTGCAACTTTACTGATCTTTTCAAAGAACTAACTTTTGGATTCATTGGTTTTCTTTATAGCTTTTTCATTCTCGATTTCATTTATTTTTGCTCTAATTTCTACTATATCCATTCTTCTGCTTGTTTTGTGGTTCATTTGCCCCTTTTTTTCTAATTTTCTTAAGGTGGGAGATTAGATTATTGGCTTGAGTTTTTTTTTTAAGTAAATTTTACTTTTAGAACTCTCAGATTTACCTAAGTTACTACATACTTTTTTTTTTTAAATGAATAGACTTCATGTTTTACAACAGATTTGGATTTACAGAAAAATTAAGCAGAGAGCACAAGAAGGTTTCCAAACAACCTGAACTTCAATTTTCACTGTTGTTAACATCATACATTAGTAGGGTACATTTTATGATAATTAATGACCTGATGTCAATTCATTTTATTGACTAAAGTACCCAGTTTACTAAGATTTTGGGGGGTAAATATTTATGAGTGGAATTGCTGGTCATATGGTAATTCTATGTTTAAGTCTATTTTTGCCTAATGTCTTTTTATGTATGAGGACCCCAACTAGATATAGCATTGTAATTATTTGTTCTGTCTCTTTGGCTATGACAATATCTCAGACTTTGTCATGATGCCAACAGTTTTCAGGAATCATGATCATGTGTGTTGTAGGAAGACCCTCTCCTGAAACTTGCCTGATATTTTTCTCATGATTACATTAAGGTTCTTGGTTGTAAGGAGGAAATTATGGAAATGTCATTTTTATCACATCATCCCATCAAGAGTACACACTAGGGCTGGGGATGTGGCTCAAGCGGTAATGTGCTTGCCTGGGCATGTGCTGGGTTTGATCCTCAGCACCATGTAAAAATAAAATAAAGATGTTGTGTCCACCAAAAACTGAAAAATAAATATTAAAAAATTCTCTCTCTCTTCTCTCTCTTAAAAAAGAGTACATACTGTCAACATGATTTATGACTCTTATATTGCCCTTGATCACTAGCTAAGGCAGTGTTTGTTAGCTTTCTCCCCTGTAATGTTTCTCTTCTTGAAACCCACTTCCCATTCCATAGTCTTTGGAAGGAAATCATCATGTGCAGCCTTGCCTCTTTCAGTATGGAACATCTACATCGTTTATTTGTAAGACTTTTTACATAGGGAATTTGTTACTTATTGATTTATTCTGTTTTACATAAGATAGTCTCATACATCCTTATTTTTTTCTTCTTTTTAAATGTGTTTATAGTGATGATATTCCCTATAAGAACTGCTTAGCTGTATCCCATAAGTGCAAAACTAATTTTTAACAAACGGTTGAGCAAGCCCTTTGCAGTATTTGCTAACTCTTGTTCTTGTGGCTGATCCAAAACTTAGACCAGTGTCATTTTAGCATCTAGTACTGTGTAATAAGGTTCTTTGGCATTTTACCAACAAACCCCTCTCTTATGAGGTCCACACTAGTTATGCATTTATTTCATATTTTGCATATTAAGCATAGCCTCTAGGCAAAACGCATCATGTGGTTGGGTTCCGACAGCAGGGATATGGATTTCTAATTTCACAATGGCTGCCTTGAGTTTAATGTAGCATGCCGTTGTGTCAGCTGTGAAGCTGTGCAGCTGTAATAAGGTTAAGTGAAATAATCAGATGCATCTTGTTTTAGTCTGTTTTCTGCTGCTATAACATAACAGAATGGCAAGTGAGCACACGCGCACACCCAGGACAGAGAGAAAAAATTGTGCTGAACTTACTCTTTTACCAGGAGCCTGTTCTTGCCATAACTGACCCATCCCTGAAACAATGGCCATAATCCATTCATAAGGGTGGAGGAAATCTAATCTCCTCTTCAACTCTTAATTCTGTTACAAAATCGCCCAAGTTATACTTTATTGTATTTATTCAATAGCAAAACTTCCCTTAGACCTTAAACTTGGGTGTCCTTGAAAACGATGTGAGACTTCCCATATACCTTTAATATGATAAAAGAACTGTTTTCATTAGCGAGGGAAGCCCTCTGCAAACACAGTACAAGAAACAAGTGTTCCTGAGGGCATGTCTCCATTATGTTTTCATGCAGGGCATTTTCAGTTAACAAAACAGAGTTACAGTGAAATAGAAGCAAAGAAAATCTATTGGTACCATTTGCATTCTCTTCACAGGGCCTTAGCGTGATTCTGCAAGCAATGGTTAAAAAAAAAAAAAAAAAAAAAACAACAACAAAGGACTGTTGTGATTCAGTTGGTAAACAGTACACTTCAGTTCTTTTCAATATGCAAAAGGCTGGGGAAGGGGTCAAATAATGGAAGATTGCAAGAGCCTTGTTTGGAAAAAGTTCCCTGAATTTTCTTTAATCCATGTTCTACCCGCTGGAATCTACTGTAGTATCTTTTCTGCTACATTTCCGAGAATGCTTTTGAAGCATGAAGCAGGAGGAGAGGAAGAAAGAGAGTGTCAGCCATAAATTCAGCAATGTAATTTATGCCTGGAAAAGTCGAGCGTTTGAGGCCAGGTGTGGTGGTGTACACCTGTGATCCCAGCCACTTGGGAAGCTGAGGCAGGAGGATCAGCAAATTAGAAGTCAGCCTGGGTAACTTAGCAGGACCTTGTCTCAAAAGTAAAAAGGGCTGGGGATGTGGCTCAGTGGTAGAGTGCTTACCTAGCATAAGTCACCTTCTGTGCTCAATGGCCCAGTATTACCATTAAAAAAAAAAATGTCTAGTGTTGGCAATTTCTCAAGAATGACACTGTATGAGAAGAGCACAATTTCTGGAGTGAAAGGCCTGGGCTCCCTACTTGACCTCACCCTCTGAACCTTAGTCTCTTCAACTAGAGCCCAGAAGTACAGTACAAATACTTGCCTTACATGATCATTGCAAATGTCAGAAAAATATTTATTGAAGCGCTTGGAAAACAGCAGCAATGTGTTTTGGCCATGGTCTTAAAGAGACTGTTGGGAGGGGGCTACACGTGGGGGTGGTGAGGGCTTCAGGGATATGTACCCAATCCTGTTCTCTTGCTGTAGCAACCAACTTGTAAACAGTGAGGCAAGGCCCCCCGTGAGCAATTGCTGCCGGGACTTGGCCATGGGGACTCAGGTTGGGGAGTTATCTGAGGACCCTGCCGTGCCCTAGGGAAAGCCCAGAAGCTCAGGGAGCAGTTGTAGCTTTCTGAAAACCAGGTTCTCTCTCCTTCCAGGGAGAATACGATGTGCTGAGTTAGATGGACATTTAAGTTGCCCTCTCTGAAGATTCAAAGAAACACCCCAAACAACTGGGAGTCTAGAAGTCTAGGCCTCTTAGAGATCTAGGAGTTGTTCTTCCTGTAGTTTAATTGCTTTCTTCTTTCTACTGGAGGGGAACGTGGGCTTGCTTCTCAGGCTTCCAGAGGGCCTGACTCCCCCCCCAGCTTTCCTCCCTCACTTTGACTTTCCACTCCCTGACCCCACAGTCCTGCCTCTCTGGTTGTCTTAAATTCTTGGAGACCTTCATATTTTTCCTACCCATTGAAGGAATTCCAACCTCATATTCCTGTATCTTGCAAATTTTGACCTTTTTTTTTTTCTCAATAGGATGGTGATGGAGATTTTCCTTTGCTGACTCTGAATGGTGTGTGGTCCATGGGAGCAGCTGAGGGGTAACTGTTTATGAAAAGAAAATGTAGTTGTGGATTATGGTGATGATGATGATTATGATTAGAAAACCTTCTAATCTAGTTCAGTTTTGGTGTCCCACAAACCCAAATGGGAAAAGTTTCTCCCTAATTAACCCATCGGGAAAAACATACCTTGTGTGTTTCTGGGCAATAAAAAGATCTGCAAAATTTTTTTTGTGTGTGTGTGTGGTGGGGGGAGGGGAGTGGAGAGAAAAGGGGAGAATTGGAGGGGAAGGAAGAACTCTTCATGTCATTCTATCTACTTAAGTGGGATGATTTTAAATTTAAATTTTAAAATTTTCAACTGGGAGCCAGGAGAGATAATTGAAAATCAAAGTGTAAATGTTAATGTCCACAAGACAACGAGGGACATTCAGAACAAATTGAAGTAAATACTGATTGCAGCAGGCTTGCTGTGTCTTAAGGTTCATAATCAATCTCTGTAATGGATAACCAAGGCAGCACGGCCAAGTCCATAGCTAAGTCGGATTGGAACTTTCTTTAACTCCACCAGAAGCAGTTTGCAGATCAACACCGTTTCACCCACACATCGTTTAAAATGAGGCCATCCAAGCACAAAAAAATATCAAATTCATTAATGACTTTCATCTAATGGGAAGGTAAAAATGGGGTAGACTTTAGTCTCTCAGAGTTCAAGTGTCTTTGGAACGTGTAAAAACGTATCGTTTCAGTGTTGCTTGTTTCTCTTCTATCTAAGCACATTAAGTCAGATCCACAGCTTAGGTCTCAACCAAGTTTTACCCTATGAAGTGATTTTTTTTCTTTTCCTCTCTTCTCTCTCTCTCCCTCTCTAGTATTGGGGATGAAACCCAGGGGTGTGTTATCACTGAGCTACATCTACAGCCCTTTTTGTTTCTTATGTTGAGACAAAGTCTCATGAAGTTGCTGAGACTGGCCTTGAATTTTTGATCCTCCCGCTCAGCTTCCTGAGTGGCTGGGATCACCTGTGTGTAGCCATCTCAATAAGTGACCCTTAAACAATCTTTGGAAGATGCTTCAGGAAAGTTTTGTTTGCTTTTTTTTTTTAATTTTTTTTAAAGAGAGAGTGAGAGAGGAGAGAGAGAGAGAGAGAGAGAATTTTTTTAATATTTATTTTTTAGTTCTCGGCGGACACAACATCTTTGTTGGTATGTGGTGCTGAGGATCGAACCCGGGCCACACGCATGCCAGGCGAGCGCGCTACCGCTTGAGCCACATCCCCAGCCCCTTTTGTTTGCTTTTTATTGTATCATTTCTAACCCACACATCTTTTTTTTCCCTTTTTTAATTTTTCAGCCATAAGAATATCTGAGAGCCATTCAAAACTTACATGATCCATTTGTAAATATCACTGCATTAATGACTGTTCAAGGATCAGCTTTATCGCACAGGCTTAAAAGTTGAGGCTCATTTGCATCACCACAATAATAAAACCCAGGCTTTCAATAAGTGTACGTCCTACACTTTTTAAATTGCTGAGTCCCTTACTGCTAACTGCGTATTATGCTTCTGCAAAGCCAGTCTTCTCTTTTATAATAGGTACCAAAGTGATAATGAGCATGCATTCAGTTAGTATAAGCACGTGCTCATGGACACATGTGGGTGGATCTCAGGAGAGACAGCTCACACCAAAGCAACTGCTATGGCCGCACATCTGTCGTCACCATAATTATGGCTATCACCTATCGTCAGACGGTCTGAGTCTTTATCTTTCGGTGAGCTTGAGTGTTCTCAGCTTGCTCGATGGTGAGAACAACACAGAACCTATGTCAAGACCTGATTTGAATTCTAACCTTAGAGAAAGTTGAAAGCTTGTGTTCAAGACTGGACACCCTTATTCAACGAGAAGCAAAAGGAAATATTTTTCATTGTATGTGACTTGATCAGAAGTCAAAAGAAGTTTGAGAGTTGGATAGAGTGGATTCTGGGGACTGAGTCATTTCAGAGTCTCTCTAGTTGCAAACAAAATTCCAGCATTGATGACAAATGAACATTGCTAGTCATCTTTTATCATGGAAAAGCCACTTAGGGAATGTTCTCTGAGATAGTACAAGAGCCCCAAATTTTCATATTATGTGGCCTGAGCAACTTGCCCTCCTAACAAAGACATATTTATTGAGTTTATGTGGATTGAGATTTAGCAGTTTGCAAACATCGTGCAATCCTATCTTTTGGGGATAATTCTGACATCTCTTCTAAGTACTTCCTGTGACCCTGATTAGGCCATTGAACAAAGAGTTGCAGCCATTAGATCTATGTAAGTCTGCGTCCATGTTCGTTGTGATACAAGGAAGAAAAACAACTTCAATCCCCAGCAGCGCCTCAATGGTGGAAATGCTCTCCTGTGTCCCCTTCCTGCCCTGCTGGCTTCTGTACCTCCAAGCTCTGTCCATTGGATTCCCATTGCTTCCTGTGCTCTTCCAACTTGAGTGAGCAGGTCACGCTTGGATCACTCCTCCTCGCCAGGTAGCGAGTTCTCACTCACCTGGGAGTGCTTTGCCAAGTGTCCTTGGCGCTCAGTGGGCCCTACTCCCCGTGCACATGGCGGCTAGCTAAGTGCTCACTGTCCAATGTTATTCAGCTGCTGCATTGTGGCCTGTCCATCCTGGGCACTTGGGCCCGGGTCCAGCTTTTCAAAGGCCTTCTTCTTGTTGGGGCACTCCCTCTGACTGGGCTGGTGTGGACAGCCTGGCCGTTTTGGTCTTTGGTATGCTTTTCCCTGGGTTTCCAATAAGTGGACATTTAAAAGGTCCCTGGGCTTCCTGGGGGCTTTCTTCTGTATTTTTAAATCTTGTGTCTCTTCCTTTACATTTTTCCCTGATTAGTCTCTACTGGTGTCAAATTCCCCTTTTCTAACATTAAATATCTGTGCAGCTGATATCCGGATTTTCCCCTCCCTCTGTGGGCGGTGGAGTGGGGGTACACAGGGTTGAATGCTGAAGACATTTATTATTCATGCATCCTAGACTTTGCATGTGGTTATATTTAACCCTCACAGGTGCCTATGCCCACGATTGTAATAATAGTCAATACTGATTGAAAGTCTTTCACCTAGGGACCAGATATTTTGCTAGTGATTTGTGTGCACAATCTCCCTTGATGCCACAGCAACTCTATGAGGCAGATTATATTGTTCCCCTAGGCCTTGTACATGGGGAACATGTGCTCTACCACTGAGCTACACCCTCAGCCCTATTTCCCCACTTTAAACATAAGGATGCTAATATTCAGAGGCCAAGTGACTTGCCCAAGGTCATTTGGCAGCTGTGCACTTGAGCACACTGAAGGGCTGTGGGCGTGTGCCATGGGAGGCTGAGGCAGGAGAATCTCAAGTGTGAGGCCAGCCTCAGCAACTTAGAACCCGATTCAAAAATGAAATAAAATAAAATAAAGAGCTAGGAATGTAGCTCATGATAAAATGTCCCTCAGTGCAACTCCTAGTACCAAAAATAAAAAATAAAAAAATGAGTGGGCATGTGTCAAACCAGGGCAGCCTGATTGGGTCACTCAAGCTCCTTTCCCATAGTACCCCTGCCTTCCTCCTCATCAAGTGCTATTAAATTCAACTCCAGGGTGTGTAATAGTCCTGTGATTAGTGGCCCACGGTGAAAAAAATAAGATCTGTGCCTTATCTCTAAAGATGTTTAAGCAGAGAAGTTGAGCTTGTAAAAGACCCCAATTTGTTCATTCATTTATTCAACACATTCTATATTTATTAAATTTTAATGTTCCATGTACTATTGTAGGTGACGTGGCTATAAACTGAGCAAGATAGATTAAGTGTCTGTCTTCTTGGATCACTCTGGCTGCTAGAAGAAGTCAGGACAAGAGGAGAAGGAGGAAGACTAGTTGGAGGATTTTGTGATAATCTAGGTAAGAAATAATAGTGGCTTGAGACAGGTGCAGTGGTTTATGCCTATAATCCCAGTGGCTGAGGAGGCTGAGGCAGGAGGATCTAGAGTTCAAAGCTAGCCTCAGCAACTTAGCAAGGTGCTAAGCAACTCATTGAGACCCTGTCTCTAATAAAATACAAAAAAAAGGGCTGAGGATGTGGCCCATTGGTTAAGTGCCTCTGGATTCAAGCCCTGGTGGCTTGGATAGGGGTGGGATGAATGTGAGAAGGTTGAGTTCAGGATACATTTTGAAGGTGTAACCAATGGGCTTTTGCCAACAGATAGGCTGTGGGCAGTGAAAGAAGAACAGAGATTTGGAGATTATTCCCAATGTTTTGGTGAAATGAACACCATTTATACTGGGCTCAGTGACGCAAACCTGTAATCCCAGTGGCTTGGGAGGCTGAGGCAGGAGGATGGTGAGTTCAAAGCCAGCCTCAGTAAAAGCAAGGTGCTGAGCAACTCAGTGAGACCCTGTCTCTAAAATATAAAAAACAGGGCTGGGGATGCGGCTCAGTGGCCAAGTGCCCCTGGGTTTAATCCTTGGTACCAAAAAACGAAAACAACAAGAAAAGAACACCATCTACCACGCAGGGGAATGCCGTGGTAGAAACAGGTGTGGGAAGGATGCGGATGAAGGTTCTGTTTTGGCTGCTTTGTTTTTGAGATGCCCATCAGGTGAATTCCAGTGGCCATGTCAGAGAGGTAGATGACGTGTGGGGTGTGGCTCAGTGGTGAAGGCCCAGCACCAAAAAAAACAAAAGAAAACCCAAGTTCCAAGTTGGGGCCACTGTTATTCTAAACTGCAGGTGTAGGCAGTTGGGGTGGAACGCACCAGGAGCCTCATGGGTCGTCAGTGGATTATCATCTCTTCCGGCTGGCTTTGGGGCTGCCTTCCAGAGCCCTGGACATGAGCCCTGTCCTTTGTCCCGAGGGTTCTCCTGCGGCCATAAGGGGAACACTGGGGATCTGGGTGCCTCTCACATGTCAGAGAAACTGAATGTGTTTTCTTGGGGCCCATGCTGAGTGGAAGAGACCAGAGCCAGCTGGTTCCAGCTCATCTACCTGGGCGTGAGGTGAGGTGAGGTGGGCTGGGAGTGCCTGGCTTTTTCTGAGCTACAGACGCCCTAATGTCTCGACTTCACAATGGTGTGAATGTGCTATGCATTCAGTAGAAACTGCACTTTGAAATTTGAATTTGGACCTTTTCCTGAACTAACCATCTGTGGGACGAGCACAGCTCCCAGATCACAAGGGGAAACCCGGATGCCCTGGGTGTGCGGTGTTGCTCAGCCGACGTTCAGCAGGAGAGGCGGAGATGGATATTTTCAGTTCCTGACGGGTTGACTGGGGAGGTGGCTGCGTGTGAGTCCAGGGGTATCTGTAAAGACCTCCCAGTGCCTACCTGACCCGGGGCACTGCTCTGAGCACTTTGATGCTTGTGCTTCTGAGTGCCCCCAACAGTCCCACGTGGAGGCCCTCTTGTGATTCCCATTGCTCAGAGCCCACACGGAGGCCCAGAGTGGCTCCTGAATCCAGCCTGGCCTGGCCTCCATCTTGCTGGTCCTCCCTGGGTTCCCCTTCTTCTTCTTGCCTTCCTTGTGGAAGCCTGGCACAGGTGACAGGCTCCTCCCTGATCATTCTCCTCTGTCGGGTAGGGCTGATGAAGCCCGGCTCGGCCCTTCAGTCACATCCTGTCTAGAAAAGGGAGTCTCCCTTCTCCACCTGACCACTGAAGCAACCTGAGCAATCCCCAAAGAGGTCACTAGGTGTGACAGAGGCGGGTGCGGATCACGGGAAGAGAAGGCCCTAACGCTCTCGGTGGTGATGCGAGCCATCACCTGGCCTGCAGTAGGAGCTGCCCACAGACTCAATTGTTTCAAGTCTTCTCTGGATCCCTCAGCAGGGTTTAAATCTTTTCTTCGTATATCCTTACACACTTGTCACTCAGATTCCTGCTAGATATTTTATCCTTTTTTTTTGTTTGTTGCCACTTAAATTTTTTAAAAATTCCATTATATTGTCATTTATATATGTGGAAACTATGGATTTTGGGTAGTTATGCTGTATTCAACTCAGGTACTGGATTCTTCTTGTTAACAGCGAATTTTCTATTGATTTTCCTTGGGTTTTTACAGATATAGAGTGATATCTTCAAATAAATATAGTTTTGGCTTCTCCTCTTTAATCTTTTTATAAAGTTTCTCCCTCTCTCCTGTCTTGGCTAGTAACTCCAGGATGCTATTGAATCATAGCGGTGGTAGTGTGCTTGCTTTTTCTCAACTTTAGTGATACTGTCTCCCAGGGTGCCCTATTTAACTTTATTTCAGGAATAAAACAGATACGTCATGTTGAGAAGTATCCACTGGTTCCTACTTTACTGTTTTGTATAAAGATTAGTTTATTGATTTGTGTCAAATGCCACTTCAGCACCTATGAACATGACTATGTGATTTTCTTTTTTTAGAGCTATCACTATGATAAATTATATTGTTTTCCTAATGTGGGTGGAATCACCTGGGCAGTCAAGAGTCAAGGAATAAACTGTACTCGGTCATGATGCTTTAGTGTTAACTAGGCTGTTGAGTTTAAAGTTGATAATTATATGTCCTATTGATCTATAATTGGCTTAATACAAGCTTTGATAGATTTCGTGATCATTGTTATACTAGTTTCATAAGAAGAATTTGAACATTTTCCTCCTTTTTTTCCCATGCTCTGAAACAGTTTGCATTAGAATTATGATCTTTACTTTTACACCGTTGGTGGGACTGTAAATTAGTACAACCACTACGGAGATTAGTATGGAGGTTCCTCAAAAGAGTAGACATAGGGGGTTGGGGATGTGGCTCAAGTGGTAGCGCGCTCGCCTGGCATGCGTGCAGCCCGGGTTCGATCCTCAGCACCACATACCAACAAAGATGTTGTGTCCGCTGAGAACTAAAAAATAAATATTAAAAATTCTCTCTCTCTCTCTCTCTCTCTCTCTCTCTCTCTCTCCCCCTCCCTCTCTCTCCTCTCTCACTCTCTCTTTTAAAAAAAAAAAAAGAGTAGGCATAGAACCACCATATGACCCTCCTTGGTATTTATCCTAATGGATTAAAGGCAGCATATTAGGGTGATACATGCATACCCATCTTTATAGCAGCACAATTCACAATAGCCAAACTCCGGAACAAGCCTAAGTGTCTGTCAACAGATGAATGAATAAAAAAAAATATGGTATATATACACAATAGAGTTTTATTCAGTCATAAAGAAAGATGAAATCATTTGCAGAGAAATGGATGAAAGTAGAGACCATCATGTTAAGCGAAACAAGTCAAACTCAGAAGGTCAAGGGTCATATGTTTTCTCTCATATGCAGAAGCTAGAGAGGAAGAAAGAAAAGAAAGGTGTTGGAGGGGTCTTATGAAAATCAAAGGGAGATCAGTAGAGAAGAGAAAAGGGACAGGAGCAGGAAGGGGGAAAGCGCTGGGGAGCGATAGTGGCCAAATTATATTATGTTGTGCTTACGTACAAATTAATTCCATTTAATGTCCTCGTTCACTTTTAAATATCTGTTCATTCTTTAAAAACAAATTCTGTAACAACAAATCCCACCATTATGCACAACTATAATGCATCTATAAAAAAGAATAAAGAATTCTGTTCTTTGATGGTATGAGAGAATTTTTCTATGGAAATCCTACTGTTTTTAATTTCTAATTTTATTGACTTTGGATAGAAAATGTTGTCTGTACCATTTCTCCTATTTGGACTTTGTTGGTGTTTTCTTTGTGGACTTAATATATGGTGACAGTCCCTTAGGTCCTTGGAAGGAAGACACAGTTTTAATTTTTGGGTATACAGTTTGATGTATCTCAATTCAGATGCACCTTATTAAATATTTAAGTATGCCATATCTTATTTATTCTTTACTTCACTTAATGCTTTTTGGCCTAAATTCTAGCTTACCTTGTGTTTAAGATGGCTTTAACCTCTGCTTTGTTTGCACAGCGTACCTCAGCACAAACTTCCACGGCCAACTTTGCTGTGTAAATTTTACCTTTCAGTTGCATATTTTGTGTGCTGCGTAGAGATAGGTTTTGCTTTGTGTTCCAAATGGAAAATCATTTTTATTTTAATAAGGAAATCAAGTCATTTATATTACTGATCTGACAGATTCATTTGGCTTCAGCTTTGTTATTTTGATCTATGTTGTTTCCTGTAAAGGAGTCTTTTTATGATATGCCCTTTTTTTTCTTTGCCATGGTCCTCCCTGCAGTACTAATGATATTTAGAAAAAAAATCTAAAAATAATTTATAATTATAATTCCATTGACTGTCCTTACTCCTTCATTTTTAAATATCTTTTCATTTTTTAAATGTGGCTTCCTTTTACTTCCTCTTCCCTTGTTTCCCATCGCTTGACTTTTGTCAATATCTTACATTCGTGTGAACTGTTATATTTGCTTATACTGATATTTCTTGAGAGGCTGAGGCAGGAGGACTGCAAGTTCAAGGTCACCCTCAATGATTTAGTGAGGCCCTAAGCAACTTAGTGAGACTGTGTCTCAAAATAAAAAATAAAAAGTGCTGGGAATGTAGCTCTGTGGTAAAGCACCCCTGAGTTCAATTCCCTGTAGCAAAAACTAACAAACAAATAAATAAATAATACATTCAGCTCTCACTTTTATAGTTAAGACCAACTGGGAACTTAATCTGCCTCCTAACACCTGTCCCCTCTCTCTCCCATTCTTTGTCACATAATCTTTACATCACTGGGAACAATACATTTAATATTCCCTCCCATAGCACTTTCCCAGACACGAGGTATGTCATGTAAATATGTAAATTTAAGATAATTCAGGAACAACTTCTTCAATTTTATCTTTGAATGTTCTTCTGTTTTTCATCTTGGTTTTCTTCATTCTTCTAGTGGAAAAGTGTTTGAGTTTCTTTCCTCTGTTCTCTATCACCATTTTATCTGATCCTTTTTATTCCTTTGTTTCTTTTTGGTTTTATTTATTTATTTTTTAAATTTCTGAAATGCCTATGTTCCCTGTATTACTTTCAGAGTTTTTTCCTTCTGGTGTTTTCCTGAGTTTTACCAGTTCAGATTTTGCCTCTTCCTGAAGCCTTGCCATTCCTTCCTGGATTGTTTTGTAATTTTGCTCTGTGGCTTTTCCTTTGTAGGAGCAAGTACCTCATGGGGTCATTTTGTCATGGTGAGGGGTTCTGAGGAGGTGTCCACTGAGGCAGAGGAGAGCTGTACTTGGAACATCCAGGCTCTTGATGCATCCTCAGAAATGAATTTAGGGGTGCATCAGGTTTTAGCAAAGTGAAGAGCTTTATTAGAAAGTGAAAGATGCACACTCTCAGAGCAGAATGTGGAGTCTCAAGGGCAGGAACTGCTTCAGGGTCTCGGTCTTTCTTTCAAAGGAAACTCTGTGAGGGGTGGGCACTGGCCGGTATGTGGGAAGGACATGGGGCCTGGTAAACTCAGTTCTTTGATTAGGGATCGTGACATTGATGGTGGTCTGGTCTTCCTCTAGAATCTTCAGGTTGACTTTGTCTCTTATCTGGATAATATTTAAAATGTGCCTAGATCATGGATTTTTAAAAAATATCTCTCCCTTTGCTTTATCTAATCTGACAATGCATTATATAGGGTATCAGTGCATTTAAGCTTTAGTCAAAATATGGCAGTTTTCACTGGTGAGTGAACTTACACTGACTATAGGACTTCACAGTTTCTAAGAATTTGGGAATGACTGGCCAGAAAGAAGGACAGGGCGGAGCTTAAAGGTGCAAATACTCTGATCACGGGGCTTTCAGATTTAAAGCTGTGATCTTTTAATTTTTTCCCCTTTTGTCTACTTTTTTTTTTTACCTACTGTGTCACTCAGCTTTTTCTATGATCAAAAATATCTTACAATAACAACTTCAAGAGGGAGAATTTTATTTTGTCTCATGCTTTCAGAGGTTCTGTCCATGGTCAGCTGGCCCCAAGGCAGAAACATCCTGGAGGAAGGGAATGGCAGAGGAGAGCATCTCAGCTCATGGCAGCCAAGGAGCAGAAAAAGAGGACCAGGGAAAAGGTCAACCCTCCCAGGGCCCGCCTCGTGACCTACTTCCTCCTACTAGGTCCTACCTCCCAGCAGGACCTAAAAACTCTGGAAGCAATACAGGGAACACAGGCATTTCAGGAAAATAAAGGACTCCCAGTAGTCCATTTGGTTATCAGTGAGTGCATTAATTGATGGCTGAATGGACTACCTGATGGATTAATCCACTTGTGCAGTTAGAGCCCTCATGATCCAATGAGCTGACAAATCCCAGCTCTGGCATTTGCCGCATTGGGGACCATGATGTAACCCACGAGCTTTGGGAGGACATTCTAGATTCAAACTACAACACCATCTTTTCTATCCTACCTCAGTTTTAAAATTCAGCAAAGATGTTGCTCATTTTTCTGGTAGTGATTTTATCTGTCGGTTTTACTGTGTTTTTTTTTGGATTTTTTTTTTCCTTATAGTATTTTTATGTCCATATCATATCCATTTCTTTATTATTACTCATCGTCATTCAAGATATGTTTTTTTTTTTTTTTTTTTTTTTTTTTTTTTTTTTTGTGGAAACTGTTTGAAGGAGATTCTTTGGAAGTGGAACAGCAAGGAACTTTCTAGTCTTTAAAATCCAAGTGCTCTTTAGGATCGGCAGCCTCACAGGCAGATTGCTTTCTGAAGATAGGCCTGGAATGGGGGATTTTTAGTGTGGTCTATTTTCACTATTTCTCTGGCCCAAGCCAGATCCAGGAGGTCATCTGTCCTCAGCCCCCCCTTCCCCATTTCCATACTTGTGATGTAAGTAAGTGACAGAGTTTCATACTTTGGGGAGCCCTTCACTTGCAGGAGAACTTTGGGCCACTTTCTTAGATCTGACACCTCTGAACTCTTGTAAAATTCTCTGTATTTCTTGTCTTTACCTTCTGCCCTATGTTTACTGCTTTGGGGGCATCTTTTAGCATATCTTGATGACTGTGAGTTATAGTTACCTCCCAGTAGAGGAAAAATCGAGTTTGTGTCCCCACCCCCAATTCTCTCTATTGCTTCTGTGTGATCCCCAGGAGAAGGGAAAAGACTGATTTGCATAACTGTGCTTATATCAGAAGTTCTGAAAACTGACCTTAAAATAAACCAGATCCTGTCATGCCCACCTTGAGATCCTCTGGTACCTGGAGGCTGCCTGTGCCTCCCCAGGTGGGGGGGGGTGGCTTTTTCCTGCCCAGGAGGGTGTAAGCCACCGGAGAAAATAAGTCAAATAATTAGCGAAGAACCAAAGACAAAGAATCAGAATTGAAGTTTTAAAGGAGAGTGCCTGATAGGCCCAGCCCACACAGGAATAAAAATTGTCTCCCGTGGTTTATTTAAGGGGGTACAGGAAAGGCAGGGATAAGGTTTCAGGGGTGGAGTCTTGCTTCCTGAGGTCTTGCAGTCAGCAGGTTGATTGGCATCTTGGCAGGTCACACCCATCTCTGAGGGGCTGTGCAGCTGTAGTAGGTCACCCCATCTCCGGTGCTGTCTGGGACCAGGCAGAGCTGAATAGAAATTCACATGTGTTTGGACAATTTTACCCTGTGGGACTGTCATGGGAAGTTCCCAAACAGCAGATGTTCCTATTCAAAGGCTACAGTGCTGGTGTAGTCCACAGATAGCCCACATATGGCTCTTGACACTCTAGAGCCTTTATACTTCATACTGAATACAATCAAAATTCTGTCTTCTTTTTTTTTTTGGTATTGGGGATTGAACCTAGAAATGCTTGGCCACTGAACCACATTCCAGCCCTTTTTATTTTTTCTTTTGAGACAGGGGCTCACTCAGTTGCTTAGGGCCTTGCTAAGTCGCTGAGGCTGGCTTTGAAACTTTCGATCCTCCTGCCTCATCCTCTTGACTGCTGGAATTACAAGTGTGTAACATTACACCCAGCTCAAAGTTAATTTTTAGAGTGATTGTGTCTCATGTGATGACCTAGTTTCTGTTTATCTTGCCAGTCTCTGCTTAGGTCTCTGTCATGCGCTCCAAGCTCCAGCTACATTGACATTCTTGGGGTTCTTGGGAAATGCCAGTTTTTTGTCTACTTAAATCTCTGTCCTTCATATATTTCATTTGCCCTCTCCCTTATCCCCAGAGTAAAATATTAGTTCCTTCTCATCCTTTAGATCTGAGCTTAAATAGCACATTTTCAGATACATCTTTTTTGACCAGCCTGTTCCGGTCTTTGCTTGCTTTTTTCATTGCACTTAATGCATGCTGGGTTTTTTCTCTTTTTCCTTCCTTCCCTCTCTTCATCTTTTCTTTTTCTCCTTCTTTCCTCTCCTCCTTTCTTCTTCCCTTTGCCTTCTTTCCTTTCCCCCTCTTCTCTCTCTGAATACGGTGCCTGGTGCCTGAATCGTGATTGTCTTGTTCCATGTTTATTTTAACACCTTACCCAATGTCAATAATATGTACTCATCGGCCATTTGTTAAAAGGATGAAGGCCTTAATGAATAAATAGTGAAGGTGGTTTTCATATATGAGTGTCATATTTCAATAGCAAACTCCATGGGTTTGCACTGTTTGCATTGGAGAACTATCAGGTTGGAAGGTCTGGATGGCATGTTTTAGAAGAATTAATTATAGAAACAAGGAATATCTAATTGTAGAGAAAGCAAAGTTTAAAGTAGAATTAACAGCTTTCAAATATGGGTAGTTTAATAGAAAAGTGTTTTCATTTACCTCAAGAATCATCTGAGATATATATATATATATATATATATATATATATATATCAGAATCATATATATATATCAGATGATTCTGATATATATATAATATTTATATAAAATATATTTTAATATATCATATACATTTATAAATATATATTTCAGATGATTCTTGTATATATAATCTTGTGTAAATATACATATATGCATGTGTGCATATATACATATGTGTATATATATATATGTATATATATACATACACACACACTTTGTTTTTTAAAACAAACAGCTTTTTAAAAATACTGCAGGCAGGTCTTTTTATTAGAAATTGTTGGGAAATACCATTTTGTAAGAGGTGTTGTTGTTACTGTGGGAAAACGCTGGGAAAAACTGGGACTCCTAGGCTGAGGTCATAGAGGGCAGACTGACTCCAAGTAAGGAAATGATCTCTAAGGCCAGGCCTCAGAGTGGATGAGGCTGCCACCTTGCGGGATTCCTATAGAGTCCATTAACCCCCAGGGGTCATCTTGTAGTGGGTGAGGGAGATTCCACTGCAATCTTGAGTTGAGGGAAATGCCAAGTCTTTTACGTGCTCTGGCTGGCAGTTACTGTGAGAGCGAGGAGGGGCAGCACATAACCAGAGCAAATATGCAGAAAACCCCCCCACCCCCAAGCCAAAGGGACTTTAGGGGTCAAGGAAGAAAAACAGTGGCTGTAAACCAAAGGAAGCCTGACATTTTAAATACACATGTACTTAGAGCCACAGCATAAACAAGATTGATGAAGCGAACCGTGGTCTCAGTTATTAACTAGATTAATTTAAACCAAAGAGCCTCAGCAATTAACAAGCAGAACCCTCTTGCATTTGCGAATAAAAAATTATGAGGAAATGGGTTGTTGAAGCGTGTCTCAAGGCTGCAGGGAGATGGACGGGCCAGAGAACATTCATCTGGGGCCCAGAAATTCCCCAGGCAGCCCTGGAGGAGGACCGAGGCCTGTGGCCGCTCTGATCCCCAGGCGACAAGTCAGAAGCAAAAGGTCTGGTTTGTTTCTGGATCCTGGTGGAAGCTGCTATGGAAACAGTGGCTGGCGCTGGAAACTCACCATAGACTGGCCTGAGGGAGGCTTGGAGAGGTAGCGAGGATCCTCGTTACAGTTGCTCAATATTTATTAAGTCATTTAGATATTATTTAATGCTCACAAAAATCCCGACAGTTTTAATCATCCCCATTTTACAAAAGAGGCAACTGAACCTCTGAGACTTTGTGTAATTTGCTCAAAAGAATGTAGCTATATTCCCTTAACCAATGCTTATTATTTCTTAAGTGTTAATAATTGAAAGATTTCGGATTTGAACCCTTGTCTGACTCCACAGAGCACATTTTTTTCCCTTTATTAATAAAAGGCCAACTTTGACCAAAGCTAAAATGCTATTACAAACCTGTGAAAAAAAATTCCAATAAGGCAAAGGAGTAATAGGCAAAGGGTTTGAACAGGCAGGTTGCCAAAAAATTAATGCAAGTGAATTTAAAAGGGTATGAATGGGTTGTAAGATTTTACAGATGTTACAATAAGAGGAATGCAGAGAATGAGTAATACAGTCACTGGGGACATGTAAACAAGGGCAGCCTCTTTGAAGGACAGCTCAGCAATATCTATGGGAAGTTTAAATGTGCATTATGTTTTGCCCAGGAATTCTGCTCTAGGATTTTTCTCTCTCAGGTGCATACAGACATACAGACATGTATACATACACATACACTGGCATATAAACAAAGCTCTATCTCTGAAGACACTTCAGTGTTGCTTTTAAGAGCAAAAGATTAGAAACAACACAAATCACCTTCAATTTGGGACCTATTAAGTATGTCACGGCAAAAAATAAAATGGGAAGAAATTTACAAAGCCCACATTTAATTATGGAATGATTCTACCCCCTGAATAATGTTGCAGAGACCCACAAGTAGTCATGGAACCTTAAAGATATAAAGCTGTGAACCATATCATTTGATCATTTGCAAATGGACTATTTATGTGGAGGCTTTCTGCAGCCATGAGAAACAGACAGAGCAGGTCTCATCCCATTCTATAGAAAGATCATGAAGCACAGCCTCTTTGAGACTGAGTGAGCAGTCCACCATAATGGATGGAGAGATACACACACACACACACACACACACACACACACACACACATATATGAGAGAGAGATAATTATCATCACTTATGGTATAATAACTATCTGTCTATGCACAGTACTATATAATGGCAAACAACTGTTCATCTCTTCTCAGTTTCTGTGCTCAGTGTTGTCACATTGTTGGATAAAAATTTATCACGATAGGAATATTTATACCATGGAAATTGGCAAGTACCACCACTAAAGCTTAGCTTATCATCTTGTTGATGTTTCGACTTAATAAAGTTATGGGGAAAATGTTAATAACACAGATTAAACTTAAAAATATGTCTTCTCTGTACCATCACATTGTGAAGCACAAAATGATGAGAAAATAGTCTTCCAGCATTCAAAATTATTATCTGGTTCAGCACAGAGTTACTCCTGTTATTGACAATCAAGTGAACTTCTGAGATGCTTTTTTGACTTTTACTTTTATTTCTTCATTAACATAAATACAAAAACATCAACTCACATTAATAACTAAACTATAATTGCAATCAAATGTTAACTACATATATGAATTCAGTAAAATGCAATAGAAGCATTTAGCAAACAACTGGCTATCTGAAATTTATAGTATGATTTTATTTTTATAGTAAAGCGTGCACACAAAGGCTAGGGATGTGGCTCAAGCGGTAATGTGCTCACCTGGCATGCATGGGGCGCTGGGTTCGATCCTCAGCACCACATAAAAATAAAATAAAGATGTTGTGTCCGCCAAAAACTAAAAAATAAATATTAAAAAATTCTTTCTCTCTCTCTCTTAAAAAAATCATGCACACAAATCCTTTACATCATTAAGATTTATAAAACAAAACTTATGTAGGGCTGGGGTTGTAGCTTAGTGGTAGAGTGCTTGCCTAACATGGGTGAGGCACTGGATTCGATCCTCAATACCACATTAAAACAAACAAACAAAAATAAAGGTTAAGTTCTTTAAAAAAAAACTTATGTATATTCAAACATACAAATTTTTTAATTCTACTAGAGGGTTTTCTACCAACCCCCCAGTACTGCCCAGAAACTTTAAAAATCACTAATGCCTGCATCCCACCCGCAAAGTTCCTGATATAACAATATCAGCCACAGGCACCACCACGGCTGTGAAATGTTGCTCTAGGGATTTTTAAAACTGAATTTCAGAAATTCTAGGTTGGGCCATTGGGCCAAATATACCTACACAGGAGATGTAGTTCTCCTTCCTGGATATCTCTGGGGGAAGTTTACCCTCTAGGATGAAGTTGTCTCATCTTTGAGCAAGGACAAGCAAGCTCCCTGTCCTCCAAAAGATTCCAGCTAAGTCTAGGAGGGAAGGTTGACATAAATGCAATGTAAAGAGTAACATAGAACTTACAGAACAGCTCCAGATTATGGGAAGTGGAGGAAAGTGTGAGGATGAGTGTGTCAGAGGCAACTAGTCAGGTAGAGTTAGCAGTGGTTTACTCTAAAATATCTCATTGAAGGAGGGCAAAACTAGCCCAGGACCTAACTTTAAGAAATTACACTTCTAACTATAATATATATTAACGGTCTACAGATTGAGTCATTTCTGATTTTCCTGAAGGAGTAGATGTGTATTGGAGAGAAAAAAGAGGGAAACACACACACACACACACACCAAGTGAATGCCAAAATCTTTTAGGGGCAATTCTGTCCAAAGCAGTAGGTTAATCTTTCTCATGAAGATCTCCTTTTCGCCTTTGGTTTTAAATCATTCTTCTTTTATAAACTATTTCTTCCTATCATTACAAAAAAAATAGAGTATTGCCATATTCTTCCCAAGTCTCCTCAGAGCCAGCAGATGGCCAAAAAGCTGGCCAATTACTCAAAAGGTAGAAAATCAGAGCTGGAGATTTCAGGGAGACAAAAGGGAAAGAGTAAAGGCCCAGGCCCTGCCATGCTCCTCCCATCAGTCCCAGGTGGAATCCAGAGCTCTATGGTGGAGCGAGGCCTATGCGGATCAGTGGGAGAGTGGCAAAAATAGCCCTGGACTGATGCACATAGCTCAGCTGCCCTCGGGCCCCTCACAAGGTACTGCAGGGGTACGAGTGGAAAATGCAGGCAGCCAGGATTATTCTACAGTAATCTCCTATATTCTATAACATATTTAAACTGGCTGATTTCAGTTCTAGACACGTCTTGGATTTTGTGTGTGCGTGTGTTGTGTGTGTGTGTGTTGCTGGGGGTTGTTCCCAGGGCTGCATCATGTTAGGCAGATGTTCCACCCCTGGGCTACATTCCCAACTCTGGATATTTTTCAGAGGTGAGAATTAGAGCAAGAAACTGCGAAGAGCGAAAATTAGCAATTTTATGAGAGAGGTTTCTACCTATTCCCTCAACCTAAGTCTTTCTTCCTTATTAGTAAACCACCTTTTAAATGACCAGATGATAGAATAAAACCTCCTCTGAAATTTGTTGAGGTCTTTTGAGGAAAACTTATCGGATAAGATAATAGATATGGGTTATGTGAGATTTCTATGAACTACCTCAAAGTGAAAGGGTGACTTCCTTGTCTCTTTCTCCTTCTTGCTGGATGGATTATAGACGTACAAACGGAATGTTGGTGATTATTTGGACCATTGAAGATGGGGAACAGTAAGGTGGAAGGAGCCAGAGTTCTAGTTTCAGGTAAGATGGACGGGACACTGTCTCTTGTCCCTTCCACTGGACACAGCTGTGAAATCTGGACAGAATACTTGAAACTGATATGTTAGAACTCCAATACGTAAATAAAAGCAGGGCTGATTGGAGAAGAAAACTAGAATTCAAAGTATCGCCAAAGCAGCGATGAGTTTCTTCTCTCTGTTATTCCCAACATGAACTAGTGGACACCCGGGCAAGTACATAGCTCCAAGGAAATGAGAACCATTCAAGGTATTTCAAACAGATGGAATTTAATATAGGAGATTGGTTTAAATTTATTAGAAATGCCAGAAGAGCAAAAGGAGCTTAGTAATTGTAGGAAGTAATTAGCATCCCCCTTCCAGAGAAAAAGCTAAAATGGCTTTCCTCAGATCTCAGGATTCCTGTATAGGTGAGGATGCTAGGGCACCTTCTGCTGCTATGAGAACCATTACTGCTGTCTTGCTCAAACCAGTCCCCTGCACAATGACACATATTGTGGGGGCTCAGCAATCTGAAGTCGACCAATTCTGTTGCTGCCATTCTAGAGCTAGAGCTCAGAACTGTGCCACTGAGGCTACTGGTGCATTCACTGCAGTTGTTGGAGCCAGACCTACGAGAACAGTCACCTGAAGCTGCCAGGAGTAGAAATACCTCTACAACCCCACCCCCAACCTCACTGCCTCAGGAGGAACCAGGAGCCCAGGGGAATGGTTGCTGAATTTGCCATCAGAAACAGAGGTTGGGGCAGAGGGTAGGGGGAAGAAAAGGGCTTCTTTTTTCTGCTTTATAATCTCTACTCAGAACCTCCTATTGGCACAACATAAACTGAAACTAACGACAAAAGAAGATATGAAACACATTTTGTAGGACTCCGGTCTGTCTGAAACAAAGTTAGTGCTCTGAATGCCGGGAGTGAAGAAAGAATATAAACTAAAAGACCATCTTAATATGTCGTTTAAATCTTCTATAACTTTATTGATTTTTTTTGTTCTGCTTATTTTATCAATTATTGAGATAGATGGGTTGATATGCCTCCTTATAGCCCTCATAATATTTTCCTTAAATATTTTGAGACTATATTATTGGATGCATACAAATTTAATATTTTTAAAGCTTCCTGGTAAATTGAACCTTTATTAAAAAATTATGGAGTGTCCCTCTTTATAAGAAGTAAGCATTTCTTTTTTTTTGGCCTAAAAGTCCATTAATGGGATATTACAGTTTGTGTTAGGTTGGGTTTCCTGAGAGCAGAGACAGGGATTCTGACACACAGGATGCGAAGAAGTCGTGCTCATGGGAGAAAGCAAGTGAGAGAAGCAGGACAGGGGAGGGGGGGGAGCTAGAATGTCTGGGCTGGAGCACAACTTCAGCGTGCTCCCACAGGAATGCTCAGGAACAGGAGTCGAAAGAGTTGATACCACCGGGCTGGGATGCATAGCCTACGGGTGGATGCATACTGTTTGGCCAAAAGCAAAGGTGGAAGTGTGAGTTGGTAGCAGGTATGCTAGCTCTATAAAGGGCATTTGCTGGGACACCGACATCACTTTGTATTTTGGTTAGAATATTACATCATTTTCCAATCTTTCACTTCCATCCTTTTAAATTTTTTAAAAATATTTTAGTATCTTTTATAATTAGTTTATAGTTTGAATTTTGTTTCTTTTTATTTTTTGAAATTGTTTTTTTTGTTTTTTTAATTGGTTGTTCAAAACATTACAAAGCTCATGACATATCATCTTTCATACATTTGATTCAAGTGAGTTATGAACTCCCATTTTTACCCCAAATACAAATTGCAGAATCACATCAGTTACACATTCACATTTTTACATAATGGCATATTAGTGACTGTTGTAATCTGCTGTCTTTCCTATCCCCTACTATCCCCCCTCCCCTCCCCTCCCATCTTCCCTCTCTACCTAATCTGTTGTTGTTCAGTTCTCTCCCTTGTTTCCCCCCCCTTTCCTCTCACAAACTCTTATCTGTGATTTCATATAATGTTGAGGGTTTCCTTCCATTTCCATGCAATTTCCCTT
Organism: Ictidomys tridecemlineatus; assembly: GCF_052094955.1. NCBI lineage: Eukaryota > Metazoa > Chordata > Mammalia > Rodentia > Sciuridae > Ictidomys > Ictidomys tridecemlineatus. The sequence continues at coordinate 94,633,815 of NC_135481.1, forward strand.
CTCTCTCCCTTTCCCTCCCACCATTCGCCTCTGTTATATGTTAATCTTTTCCTCATGCTCTTCCTCCCTGCTCAGTTCTTAGTTGCTATCCTTAAATCAAAGAAGACATTTGGCATTTATTTTTAAGGATTGGCTAGCTTCACTTAGCATAATCTGTTCTAATGCCATCCATTTCCCTGCAAATTCCATGATTTTGTCATTTTTTAGTGCTGCGTAATACTCCATTGTGTATAAATGCCACATTTTTTTTTTATCGATTCATCTATTGAAGGGCATCTAGGTTGGTTCCACAGTCTAGCTATTGTGAATTGTACTGCTATAATCATTGATGTGGCAGTATCCCTATAGTACGCTCTTTTAAGGTACTCAGGGAATAGTCTGAGAAGGGCGATAGCTGGGTCAAATGGTGGTTCCATTCCCAGATTTCCCAGGAATCTCTATACTGCTTTCCATATTGGCTGCACCAGTTTGCAGTCCCACCAGCAATGTACAAGTGTATCCTTTTCCCCACATCCTCGCCAGCACTTATTGTTGTTTGACTTCATAATGGCTGCCAATCTTACTAGAGTGAGATGGTATCTTAGGGTGGTTTTGATTTGCATTTCTCTGACTGCTAGAGATGGTGAGCATTTTTTCATGTTCTTATTGATTGATTGTATGTCCTCCTCTGAGAAGTGTCTGTTCAGGTCCTTGGCCCATTTGTTGATTGGGTTGTTATCTTATTGTCTAATTTTTTGAGTTCTTTGTATACTCTGGATATTAGGGCTCTATCTGAAGTGTGAGGAGTAAAAATTTAGTCTCAGGATGTAGGCTCCCTATTTATCTCTCTTATTGTTTCTCTTGCTGAGAAAAAACTTTTTAGTTTAAGTAAGTCCCATTTGTTTATTCTTGTTATTAACTCTTGGGCTATGGGTGACCTATTAAGGAATTTGGAGCCCGACCCCACAATATGTAGATTGGAGCCAACTTTTTCTTCTATCAGGCGCAGAGTCTCTGATTTGATATCAAGTTCTTTGATCCATTTTGAGTTAACTTTTGTGCATGGCGAGAGAAAGGGGTTTAGCTTCATTTTGTTGCATATGGTTTTCCAGTTTTCCTAGCACCATTTGTTGAAGATGCTATCCTTCCTCCATTGCATGCTTTTAGCCCCTTTATCAAATATAAGAAAGTTGTAATTTTGTGGATTGGTCTCTGTGTCCTCTATTCTGTACCATTGGTCCACCCGCCTGTTTTGGTACCAGTACCATGCTGTTTTTGTTACTATTGCTCTGTAGTACAGTTTGAAGTCTGGTATCGCTATACCTCCAGATTCACACTTCCTGCTTAGAATTGCTTTTGCTATTCTGGGTCTTTTGTTTTTCCATATGAATTTCATGATTGCTTTATCTATTTCTACAAGAAATGCCGTTGGGATTTTGATTGGCATTGCATTAAACCTGTAGAGAACTTTGGGTAATATCGCCATTTTGATGATGTTAGTTCTTCTAGTCATGAACAGGGTACATTTTTCCATCTTCTAAGATCTTCTTCTATCTCTCTCTTTAGGGTTCTTTAGTTTTCATTGTATAAATCTTTCACGTCTTTTGTTAGGTTGATTCCCAAGTATTTTATTTTTTTTTTGAGGATATTGTGAATTGAGTGGTTTTCCTCATTTCCATTTCAGAAGTTTTGTTGCTGATATACAGGAATGCCTTTGATTTATGCGTGTTGATTTTATATCCTGCTACTTTGCTGAATTCATTTATTACCTCTAGCAGTTTCTTTGTAGACCCTTTTGGGTCTGCTAGGTATAGAATCATGTCATCTGCAAATAGTGATAATTTAAGTTCTTCTTTTCCTATTTTTATGTCTTTAATTTCTTTTGTCTGTCTAATTACTCTGGCTAGTATTTCAAGAACTAAATTGAATAGAAGTGGTGAAAGAGGGCATCCCTGTCTAGTTCCAGATTTTAGAGGGAATGCCTTCAGTTTTTCTCCATTTAGAATGATGCTAGCCTGAGGCTTAGCATATATAGCTTTTACAATGTTGAGGTAAATTCCTGTTATCCCTAGTTTTTCTAGTGTTTTGAACATAAAGGGATGCTGTACTTTGTCAAATGCCTTTTCTGCATCAAGATGATCATATGGTTCTTATCTTTAAGTCTATTGATGTGGTGAATAACATTTATTGATTTCCCTATATTGAACCAGCCTTGCATCCCAGGGATGAATCCTACTTGATCATGGTGCACAATTTTTTTGATATGCTTTTGTATTTGATTCGCCAGGATTTTATTGAGAATTTTTGCATCTAAGTTCATTAGAGATATTGGTCTGTAGTTTTCTTTCTTTGAAGTGTCTTTGTCTGGTTTCGGGATCAGGGTGATGTCGGCCTCATAGAATGAATTTGGAAGAGCTCCTTCTTTTTCTATTTCTTGAAATAGCTTGAAAAGTATTGGTATTAATTCTTCTTTGAAGGTTTTTGTAAAACTCCGCTGTATACCCATCCGGTCCAGGGCTTTTCTTGGTTGGTAGTCTTTTGATGGCCTCTTCTATTTCTTCCTTTGTTATTGGTCTGTTGAAATTGTGTGTGTCTTCCTGACTCAATCTGGGCAGATTATATGACTTAAGAAATTTATCGATATCTTCACTATCTTCTATTTTATTGGAATATAGGGTTTCAAAATACTTTCTAATTATCTTCTGTATTTCTGTAGTGTCTGTTGTGATATTGCCTTTTTCATCCCGTATGTTAGTAATTTGAGTTCTCTCTCTTCTTCGTTAGCATGGCTAAGGGTCTGTTGATCTTATTTATTTTTTCAAAGAACCAACTTTTAGTTTTATCAATTTTTTCAATGTTTTTTTTTGTTTCAATTTCGTTGATTTCTGCTCTGATTTTAATTATTTCTTGTCTTCTACTACATTTGCTGTTGTTTTGCTCTTCCTTTTCTTGGATTTTAAGATGTAGGGTGAGTTCATTTATTTGTTGGTTTTTTCTTTTTTTGAGGAATGAACTCCAGGAAATGAATTTCCCTCTTAAAACTGCTTTCATTGTGTCCCATAGATTCCAGTATGTTGTGTCTGTATTGTCATTTATCTCTAAGAATTTTTTTATTTCCTCCTTTATGTCTTCTGTAAACCCATTGATCATTCAGTAACATACTGTTCATTTTCCAGGTGATGCAGTATTTTTCCTTCCTTCTTTTATCATTGATTTCCAGTTTCATTCCATTATGGTCAGATATGGTGCATGGTATTATCTCCACACCTTTATATTTACTGAGAGTTGCCCTATGGCATAATATATGGTCTATCTTTGAGTAGGATCCATGTGCTGCTAAGAAGAACATGTATCCACTTGATGATTGTTGATATATTCTATATATGTTGATTAAGTCTAGGTTACTGATTGCGTTATTGAGTTTTATAGTTTCTTTGTTCAGCTTTTGTCTAGAGGATCTGTCCAATGGCGAGAGCAGTGTGTTGAAGTCACCCATAATTATTGTGTTGTGGTCTATTTGACTCTTGAACTTGAGGAGAGTTTGTGTTATGAATGTTGCAGCTCCATTGTTTGGTGCATACAAATTGATAATTGTTATGTCTTGTTGGTGGATTGTTCCTTTTAACAGTATATAATGTGCTTCTTTATCCCTTTTGATTAACTTAGGTTTGAAGTTGATTTTATTCAATATGAGTATGGCTACTCCTGCTTGCTTTCGAGGACCATGTGAGTGGTATGATTTTTACCAACCTTTCACCTTCAGCCTGTGTATGTCTTTTCCTGTCATATGAGTCTCCTGAAGGCAGCATATTGTTGGGTTTGTTTTTTTAATCCAGGTTCCTAGCCTATGTCTCTTGATTGGTGAGTTTAAGCCATTAACATTTAAGGTTACAATTGAAATATGGTTTGTACTTCCAGTCATGTTTATTTATTTATTTATTTTAGTTTGACTAATTTTTCCTCTTTGGTTTTCTCCCCCTTTATTGAGATACCTCCCATTGTTAGTTTTGGGCACTATTTTTCAGTTGCTCTTCTTGTAGTATTTTGCTCAAAATGCTTTGCAGTGCTGGTTTTCTGGCTGTGAATTCTTTTAGCTTTTGTTTATCGTGAAATATTTTAATTTCATTGTCAAATATGAAGCTTAATTTTGCTGGATACAGTATTCTTGGTTGGAATCCATTATTTTTCAGCGTTTTAAATATGTTGTTCCAGGATCTTCTCACTTTCAAAGTCTGTGATGAAAAATCAGTCATTAACCTAATTGGTTTACCCCTGAATGTAATCTGCCTCCTTTCTCTAGTAGCTTTTAATATTCTCTCCTTGTTCTGTATGTTGGCTATCTTCATAATTATATGTCTTGGAGTTGGTCTATTACAGTTTTGGATGTTTGGGGTCCTGTAGGCTTCCAGGATTTGGCAATCCATTTTATCTTCCATTTATGGGAAGTTTTCTAGGATTATTTCATTTAATAAGTTGTCCATTCCTTTGGTTTGAACCTCTGTTCCTTCTTCTATCCCAATGACTCTCAAATTTGTTTTTTTATGAGATCCCATATCTCTTGGATAGATTGCTCGTGAGATTTAAGCATCCTTTCTGTGTTGACTATATTCTTTTCAAGTTGATAAACTTTGTCTTCATTATCTGATATTCTGACTTCTACTTGATTTAGTCTATTTGTAATATTCTCGTTAGAGTTTTTAATCTGGTTTATGGATTCCTGCATTTCTAGGATTACTGTTTGTTTTTTTTTAAAAATCTCTATCTCCTGGTAAAACTCGTTCTTTGCAGTTTGAATTTGTTTGTTTAATTCATTTTCAAAATATACTTTCATTGCTTAGATTTGCTGTCTCATGTCTTCTCTAATATTCCATTCCATCTGAGTTAGGTATGCCTTGATTTCTTTCCCTGTCCATGTTTCTGATGCTTCTAGGTCCTCCTGTAGATTTAAGTTGTCCTGCATTGTTTGTAATCCTTTTTTTCCCTTGTTTTTTCATGTTGTTCACGTTACTTTCCAGCTCTGTTTGACTGTTTGTGTAACTGCTTTCTCCTATACCTTTGTTTTGGCTTTGTATATCTCTGTTGTCTCTCCTTTGTGGTGGGAGATTATGCCTAGAAATGTTGGGCTTTATTGAACTTTAAAGCTGATTCATTCAATTCATAAAAGGCTTCTGGGTTCTGAATGCATATAGTGATTTGTTGTTTGTTCTTAGGACTTTTTGTTTAGGTTAGGTGCTGTGATGGTATGAGGGTTAGTATGTCTTGGCTACTTTAGAATATTGCTCTACTGAGAGGGGATACTAACAGGTGATTGGATCAGGGTGTTGGTAGTAGCTAGGTATTTAGGAGCCCTATAGACAGCCTGGAGACATTCACCTATTTGCATTTAGACAATTACACGTAATGGAAGATGTAATGCTTGGGATGAAAGTTGGGAGGTAGGGGAATGAAGGTGCTCTTAAAAAGAAAGAAGGAGAGAGAGATAGATAGATTAGAGGAGAATGAAAAGAACAATAAGACTTGAAACGGGAAAGAAAGAAGGAAGGAAAAGGGGAGAGAGGAACAGAGAGAGAAGCAGAAAAAAAAATTGAAGTCTTAGAGATCCATTTTCTTCTCTTCCAGTAGGCGGAGCTGTGCCCTCCGAGCAGAGCCTCTGCCCTCTACCTGCCAATAGCAATCCCTGTAAGGCATCTCCTGGTAGTCTCTTAGACTTGTCAGTCCAGAGCTGTTTCACCTCTCTGGCCCTTACACCCCTTCCTCCTGTCAGCCAGCCAGCCAGGTCCTGTTCACCGGAAGCAATTCCCCAAAGATCTAGTTACACTAGCAGCCCCACCTTGAATCTCATTTAAGCCCCAGTGCTGTGGTAAACTGGCAGCTAAGACCTTGGGAGTCGACGCTGGTGATATGGGGGTTTGGGGGTCAGGGATCCCCTCTGCTTCCCCACAGACATGTCCCCAGAGAGATCCCCGAAGTTTCCTGGCTGCCTGTATCTGGATGGGGCGGGAGTCACACACCTGCTAAAGTGGATTCTGCTGGGAAGGAATTCCGTCGGCTGGACACCGATGACGTCACCTCTCTGCTATGGCGGGCCCCAGGCTCCTTGCCGGAGTGTCCGAAGGGAGGGGTGGGACTGGTCTGTCCCCGGTTGGCCTCAGCTCCCGGCTCGATAAAGGCTTGGCTAAAGACCTCTTCCTGCCAAGCTGCGTCTTGGAGGCTAGCGGGACCCAGTCACATTGGCTGCGAGTGGGCGGGTGGGCAGCTGCTTCTCGTGGCACATGGACAGTGGCTGGCGGATCTGGACCTCTGGGGATCTGGACCTCTGTGTCTCATCTTGTGGCAGGGATTCGCTCATCTGGGGCAAACTGTCACTTCAAAGAAACCTAGTAGATTCCGGCCGGTCTCTCTTCAGTGGAATTTTGCTAGGAGATTTTCTGTTGGTAGAATCTAAGCGTTATCTATGTGTCTTTATGACCCCATCCCTGAGGGGGTATTGAAAGTGCTGCCTCTCTGCCTGCCACCATGTTGTCCTACTTGATCTTTGGTGGGAGAAGAATTTCCAAGCAATGTAGAAATTACTCTTCAAGCATAAGCCAGACTCCATAACAAAAATTCTAATATCCACTCATGAGTTTAATCCACTATCTATCCTGGTGTTACCGCTGTTGACCGGTGACGAGTCCTTGCTTTCCCTAATTTTTGAAATTGTTTATGTTTCTTTGTCTTTTAGACAATTCTTTCTCTAGGAAGTAAATATTACATTATGTGAGATGTACCAGTCTCACACCCCCACCCCCTGCACCACCCATGGTACTAGGGATTGAACCCAGGGCTTCACGCATGTAGGCAAGTGCTCTACCACTGAACTACAATAATCAGCCTGAGTTGTACAAATTGTATGTAAGTTTTGAGAGATGCATACACCTGTATAACCAATACCTCAATCAAGATAAAGAGCATTTCTATTAAATAAAGCATTTCCACTTCATTTAATCATCCCCTCCCACCCCTATAAAGAGACCATGGATTTCTAGTATTATAAATTAGTAGCGCTTATTTTGAGCTTCATATAAATTGAATCATAAAACATGAAGTCTTTTATGTCTGGTTTCTTTTGTTCACCATAATATTTTTGAGATTTATCGATACTTTTGCATGTTTTGGTATTATTTGATTTTTAATCTTCAAGAAGAGTTTCCTTTACCTATTATTATTATTTGTAGATCTTTGCATTATCACCCATTGCTTTGAAGTGCTATAAAAATTCTTGTTTGACAATAAGAGTTGTAGGCATGCTTTTATTTCTCTTGATGAAATATGTAGAATGAGAGTTTCTGGGTGTTATGAAAGTATTCCTTTAACTTTACAAGAAATGCCAAACTATTTTCCAGAGTGGTTATAACATTTGAAACCCACCAAAAATGTATGAGTGTTCTAGCTGTTTCACATCTCTGTCAACACTTGCTATTGCAGTCTTATCAATTTCAGCCATTGTAATAGGCATGTGGTTAGTGGTTGATAACAGTGATCTAAATTTATATTTCCCTAGGGCTGGGGATGTGGCTCAAGCGGTAGCGCACTTGCCTGGCATGCGTGCGGGCCCGGGTTCGATCCTCAGCACCACATACAAAGATGTTGTGTCTGCCGAGAACTGAAAAATGAATATTAAAAAATTCTCTCTCTCTCACTCTCTCTTTAAAAAAATAAAAAATTAAAAAAAATAAATTTATATTTCCCTAATAATTAATGATGTTATGTATATTTTTCACACACTCATTGGCTATTGAATATCTTCTTTTGTGAAGTGTTCAAGTCTTTGGTTTTTTTTTTTTTAAATATTGAGTTGTAGGAATTCATCAGATATATGTTTTATAAATACTGTCAACCAGTATGTGGGATTGCCATTTTATTTTTTGAATTTTGTCATTTAAGGGTATTTGATGACATCCAATTCATGTTTTTTTTTTTTTTTAATGGTCTGTGCCTTTTTTGTTTGCCTTAGGAAATTTTTCCCTGACCCAAGGACATTAAACTATTTGCCTATTTCTTTCAGAAGCTTAATAATTTTAATCTTTGGGGCTGGGTTTGTGGCTCAGCAGTAGAACGCTTGCCTCGCACATGTGAGGAACTGGGTTCGATCCTTAGCACCACATAAAAATAAATAAACAAAATCAAGGTATTGTGACCATCTACAACCAGAAAAATATTTTTAAAAATAATAATTTTAATCTTTAAGCCTATTGGTTTTTTTTTAAACTAAACTGCACACTATTTGAATATCATCAGTTATTTTAATAATGTCCTTTCCCTACTCCAGGATCAAATTTAGGACCTCACATTGAATTTAGTTATGTCTCCTTAGTCTCTTCGAGTCTTTCTTTGTCTTTCATAATTCAAAGAACTTAAGCAGTCACTTTGTAGAATGTACTTCAATGTAGGACTGATTTTTCTCTCATGATTCAATTGAGGTCAAGCATTTTAAAAAGAACGTCATAGAAGTGATGTGCCCTTCTCCATGAAACATCTTTGCTCCGATGTCGGGTTAATTTTTGTGAATGGTGTGACTTAGTAGTTGAGTTTATTGTTTGCATGTTTACCCAGTTGTTGCAGCACCATTTTGTCCACTATGATAGATGTCTATCCTTGTGCCAATACTGAGCTCTTCTAACTACTATAGTTTACAGTAAAGTCCCGAAAGAAAATGATATAAATCTTCCAACTTTTCTCTTTTTTCAACATAGTTTTGACTCTTGCAGACCCTTGCATTTTCATGGTAATATTGTAACCAGCTCATCAGTTTCTACATAAAAAGTCCTTGGCGATTTTCAGTGGGTTTGCTTGAATCTGTAGGACAATTTAGAGAAAACAGACATAATCATATTGAACCTTCCAATCTATAGACATGTTATATACTTACTCATTGCCTTCTTTTTCTTAGAAATGTTTTCAGTTTTCATTGTTCAATTGTTTATTGCTAACAAATAGAAGTACAATTGACTTTTATATATTGACCTTGAGTGCCATTATTTTGTAAGCTGGCTAAAATTACCTATTCATTCTCGAATGCTTTTGGGTAGATTATTAGGATTTAACTCATAAAGAATAACATTGTCTTTAAATAGAGAGAGCTCACTTCATACAGGTAGGAATGATCTAACAAGAAAATATAGAGTGAATATTTAAGCCCCAAATGTTGGTGCACCTAATTTACATAAAACAGATACGACTTGAATCAGAGACTCAGATAGACCACAGTGAAGTGATGCTGGGTGATTTCAACACACCTCTCTTACCAATAGATAGGTGATCCAGACATAAACTCAGTAAAGGCTCTTTGGACTGAAAATATTACAAAATCAAATGGACATAACAGACATTTATAGAATATTTCATCCAATAACAGTCCAATTTACTTTCTTCTCAGTGTCTCATGGAACTTTCTTCAAAATAGACCATAATTTAGGCCACAAAACAATTCTTAGCAAATGCAAAAAAATTGATATAATTCCTTGCATCTTATCAGATCATAATGAAATGAAAATTAGGAATCAACACCAAAAAACCCTATAGAAACTACATAAGCACTGAGCAGTAACACACCTTTGAATGATGAGTTTGTGACAGAGGAAATCAGGAGAAATTTTAAAAATTCTTAGAATCAAATGGGAATAGTGATACAACATACCAGAACCTCTGGGATACTATGAAGGAAGTTCTAAGAGCAAAGTTTATATCTGTGAGTGCCCTACATGAGAAAATCAGAAAGATGACAAGTAACCTAATGATGAATCTTAAGGCCCTTGAAAAATAAAAAACAAACCAGTTCCAAAACCAGAAGAAGGAAGGAAATAATTAAGATCAGAGCTGAAATCAATGAGATAGAAAAGAATAAAAAATATAAAGGGTTGGTAAAATACAAAGCTGGTTCTTTGAAAAAGATAAAGATTCATAGTTCTTAGCTAAATTAACCAAAAGAAAAAGAGAGAAGACCCAAATTGATAAAATTAAAGAGGAAGAAAAAGAAATCGCCACAGCATCACAGATCTGCAGAGTATCATTAGGGATTATTTTAAAAACTTACTTACACTCCAATAAATTGGAAAAATATAGAAAAAAATGGATACATTTCTAGACACATACAACCTGCTGAGGTTGAGTCAAGAAGACACAGAAAACCTAAACAGAGCAAGAACTAGCAATGAAATAGAAGTGGTAATAAAAAGCCTTCTAACAAAGAAAAGCCTAGGACCAGATGAATTTTCAACTGAACTCTACCAGACCCTTAAAGAAGAACTAATGCCAATGTTTCTCAAATTGTTCCATGAAATAGAAGGGATAAAACATAAAACACAAATTTACTCTATGAAGCCAGTATCACACTATACCAAAACCAGATAAGGAAACATCAAGGAAAGAAAAATACAGACCAATATTCCTGATAAACTGAGATGCAAAAATCCTTAAAACATTAGCAAATCATATTCAACAACATATTAAGAAGATTATACATCATGACCAAGTTGGTTTCATCCCAGACGTGCAAGAATGGTTTAACATACACAAATCAGCAAATGTAATTCATCACATAAATAGAACTGAGGACACTTATTCATATCATTAGATGCAGAAAGGACCTTTGACAAAATTCAATACCCATTCATGGTAAAAATACTGAAGAAACTAGGGATAGAAACTTACCTCAACCTCATAAAGACCCTATAAGATAAACCCAAAGCCAGCATCACAGTGAGTAGGGAAAACCGAAAAACATTTCTTTTAAAATCTGGAACAAGACAAGGATGTCCAGTCACACCACTCCTGTTCAATATAGTTCTAGAAGCTCTAGCCAGAGCATTTATGTAAGAGAAAGAAATAAAAGGGGTCAAAATAGGAAAGGAAGAAGTGAAATTATCCCTGTTTGTAGGTGATATGATCCTATACTTAGATAATTCATATCTTCTATATTCTGATTTTGAAGATCTACTTGATCATTGAAAGAGGAGTTTAAAATTTCTAACTATGATTATGAATTTCCTTCCTTCTTTGAGTTCTGCCAAATTTGTTTTCTGTATTTTAAAACTCTACTATGGTGTACAAAAAAATTTAAGATTATTATGTCTTCTTAGTGAACTCTTTTATGAATGTTCCTCTTTATCTCTGGTCATACTCCTTGTGATTTTTCTCCCCTCTATTTGGTTCCTAGGTTCAAGACAGCTGATTTTCCATATGGTCTTCTGATTATGAGGGGCACGGCGGTGGTTCACTCTAAAACTAATGAGGTGGTTGTTTGGTATTCTGGCTCTAAGAATGGCATGTGTCTTGATTTTTTTTTTTTTGAGGTGGAGAGAGCTGAGAGAGGAAGAAAATTCAGGAGAATGAATCAGAACTCAGCTGTAGACATGTTATATTTGAGTCTTAAGAACCATGTAAGCACAAATGGAAATAATTTTTCCAGCCTTTTCTAAATGACAAGCACAATTCCAAATTCTTTGCATGTACTTACAGATTTAATGCTTGTAACAGCACTATGAGAAGGGTACCATCATCATTCTCTATGGATAAGAAACTGAGACTCAGGTTGAATCCCTTGCCAAGCTAGTACAGGAGAGGGGCAGAGTGTGAATGGAGGTGGCAGAGCCCAGGGGCCAGACCTGAAGCGTTCTGGGTATATGGGGAGGCGAAGAGCTCCAGCCAGCTACTGAATTCTAAATCTGAAATGCGCACCTGGTCATGGTACTTTACTGCTCAAGTCATCTCCCTATCTTGTTATGGTTCTCAGAATAAAGACCAAAGTTCTCTATTCATCCTCTAAAACAGCTCCTGGTCATCTCCCCGTTCTCATTCTGAATTACATTCTCCCTTGGTTTACCTCATTCATGTTATTCATCTCTAAGATTTTCGAATGTAATGTGGTTTGTCCTCCAAGGACATGACAGACACCACACCCCTAAGCCTGAAAGGCTCTTCCCCTTCTCCTCTGCCCAGGTTGCCCTCTCTGATGCTCTGCCCTACAACCCCACCTGTTCAGAGCCACTTCTAACCATACCACCCTGGAACTGCTGGTTGGACTTGTGTCTCCTTTTCTAGATTTTAAACTCATTACGGCCAGGGATGGTGATGGTTTCCATCACAGCTGTGTCCCCACTGCTAAACCAAAGGGCTTGGCATATAACAGCCCTAGGACACATACATTTTAACTGTTTGAGTTCTAGAGGCAAAGCCGATATCTCTGAGCTATTTTTCGCTTTCTAGGGCTGTGGCCTGTGAGATTTTGTGTGTCTTATAAGTACTGTGGGCACTTTAAAGGACTCATACCCATGACTTAATTCACTATCTGGAAACTAGGTTAGCCTTCCCCTGGGATCAACCCTCAGGAGATGAGATTTCTGGGAAGTTTTGCTTCATAAAAACTAGAGAAGCATTTCTTCTGGTATTTTGACCTCATAGATTGCAGTCCCATCGGGAACTAAAAATGCAAAATCATGTATATTTATGAAGGAAAAAAGTGACCAAAGTTGTTAAATAATCTCCCGTCCAGGTTATATGTAAGCTTGCTTAAACCAGTGGGAAGAGGGCACAGGGAATATTGATTGATGGATTGACTGAGAGACTGAAGATTGAACCAGGGCCTTGTGCATGTTAAGCAAGTGCCCTACCACTGAGTTACATCCCCAGCTCTTTTTGTTTTTTTAATATTATTTTGAGACAGAGTCTTGCTAGTTGTCCAGGCTGGCCTTGCACTTGCCTTAGCCTCTTGACATTAAATATTATTTAAACAAAGATTGATTTAAAGTATTAAATGGAAGCCAATAAATCCCCTATGCCCCAGTGGGTACATATATTTTATCTTTTTCCTTCAGTTTTGCTTAAGAATCTCACATACTTGGATCCTACCTTTATTCATTTGCAGTATTCAAAAGACAGCTCTAGTGAAGTCCTTAATGTGGCCTAAAATTCCACTGGTCATATTTGTTTCTTTTGGATAAAAGCAGTAGCCTCTTTTAAATTTCACTGAGGTTGCGGGCAGTGATAATGAACACACGATGAGCTGCTCTTAATGTTCATTGACTTGTAGCTTGATTCAATTTTGTGTGAATTAGCAAATCATCTCTTATTTGCTCTTAGTGTTTTTTTTTTCCTGCTGTGACCAAAAGATCTGACAAGAAAATTAGAGGAGGAAAAACTTATTTTAGGGATCATGGTTTTAGGTGTCTCAGTCCATAGACAGCCAACTCCATTGCTCTGGGACCAAGGTGAGGCAGAACAATATGGTGGAAGGGTGTGGTGGAGGAATACAGCTCAGGACATGGAACCAGGAAGCAGAGAAATGTCCTCCAGGGACAAATACATACCCCGAAGGCACATCCCCCGGGACCCACCTCCTCCAGCCACGTCCTGCTTGCCTAGGTACCACCAAGTTAATCCCTATCAGTGGATTAAAGAACTCATTGGGTTACGGCTCTCATAACCCAACCATTTCACCTCGGAATGTTCTAGTTAATGTCTCACACATGAGCTTTTGGGGGCCACCTCATATCTAAACCATAACACACTCTGACAAGAGGAAAAGAAAGAAGACAAGGAGCCTCTGCCAGGATGACCTTATTGGGAATAGGATGGAGAACCCCTTGTGAAAAGATGAGCTGAAAGCATCCCATAATGCCAGCATGGGAGGAAGATGGGTCCTGTGTAGACAGAGGAAAGCTTCATACAGAAACTGCCCTGATCTGGTGTTGCCTGGGACAGATCTGCCTTTTTCATTCAACTTTGCTTCATGACCTCACATTTCACTAGCCTACCTTTCTTTATACATTTGCAGTAAGTGATTCTTCTTTCAAAAAACTGCTTTATTGAGGTCTATTTTATATGCAATAAATTACGCAGCTTAAAAATGTTTAAATAAGATGCGTATCTATGAGATCATCACTACCATCAAGTAAATAAACATCTACCGCTCCCATGTATTTCTTCCTGCGTTCTTGTCAATTCTACCACCTGCCCCTTCAAACTTCTACCTCTAGGGAACTTCTCATCTTTCTGTCACTATTAATTTCCTTGAATTTTATGTACATGGAATTATACTGTACATATTCCTTTCACTTGGTACAATTATTTTGTGATATTTTTCCATATTACATGCATTAGTAGTTCACTTTTTTATTGTTGTGTACTATTCCATTGTATGGCTATGCTAAACTTTGATTATTTGGTTATCTGTTCATGTACATTTGGGTTATTTCCAGCTTTGGGCTATTGTAAATAAGTTTACTAAGAATGTTCATGTATAAATCTCTGGGAGGACATGTGCTTTTAGTTTTCTTGGGTAGGCACCAAAGACTAGAAAGCCTAGGTCCATATGGTGTTGTTCTTTTTCAGAAACTGTCAAAACTTTTTCAAGGTGATTGTACCATTTTACGCTCCAACAAAAAGTGTCTGAGAGCTCCAATTTCTCTAGTCTAGTTACTACATGGTATGGTCACCCTGATGAATTTTGGCCATTCTATCAAGTGCTGGCGGCATCTCCTTGAAGTTTTATTTTTCATTTCCCCGGTCACTGATGATGCTGAGCATCTTTTCATGGGCTTAATTGCCTTCCATGCGCAGTCTTTGATGAAGTGTCTCTTCAGATCCTTTGCCCATTTTAAGAAGACTGGACTGTTTCCTTATTTTGGGGTGTTAAGAGTTCTTCAATTATCCTAGATAATAAGTTCTTTATCAAATATAAGTTTTGCAAATACCTTTTCTCAGCCTCTTGGTAATATTTTGTTTTCTTAGTAATATCTTCCAAAAAGCAGAAGTTTTTAACTTTGACACAGTGCAATTTATCAACACTTTTTTTTTATGGACTTTTGGTATCATGGCTAAAAAAAAAATCTTTATTTAACAGAACGTCACAAAGATTTTCTTCTAAAATTGCAGATTTGGTTTTTGTATTCAGGTCTATGATCTAGTTTTAGTTAACTTTTATATATAGTGTATGTGTTCAATCTAAATTCTATATGGAACAGATGGGACAACGTCCTCTGATGGAGCAACAGTGACCCAGAGCTAGATCAGCACGTTTATTATATAGGTTTTTATCATCAAAAAGGTTATTTGTGGGAAAGTTTCTGCAAAGCAGGAAATCTGAAGGACACAGATCTTGTGACACATAAGGGTTATCTTTTTTTAAAAATTTATTTATTTTTTCTTTTTTTTATTGTTGGTTGTTCAAAACATTACATAGTTCTTGATATATCATATTTCACACTTTGATTCAAGTGGGTTATGAACTCCCATTTTTACCCCGTATACAGATTGCAGAATCACATCAGTTACACATCCACTGTTTTACATATTGCTATATTCCAGTCTGTTGTATTCGGCTGCCTTTCCTATCCTCTACTAACCCCCTCCCCTCCCCTCCCCTCTTCTCTCTCTACCCCCTCTACTGTAATTAATTTCTCCCCCTTGTATTATTTTTCCCTTTCCCCTCACTTCCTCTTGTATGTAATTTTGTATAACCCTGAGGGTCTCCTTCCATTTCCATGCAATTTCCCTTCTCTCTCCCTTTCCCTCCCACCTCTCATCCCTGTTTAATGTTAGTCTTCTTCTCATGCTCTTCGTCCCTACTCTGTTCTTAGTTACTCTCCTTATATCAAAGAAGACATTTGGCATTTGTTTTTTAGGGATTGGCTGGCTTCACTTAGCATAATCTGCTCTAATGCCATCCATTTCCCTCCAAATTCTATGATTTTGTCATTTTTTAATGCAGAGTAATACTCCGTTTGTGGTGAGCCGTTTCTGCCGCTTATGCAGACTATGGTCGCCATTATAAGATGGCGCTGGCTCCGCTGTGGTTTGTGATAAACAACTCCTTGTTTTGGGAGAGTTGGCACGTAGCTGTAATACACCCTGTGAGAAAGATCCACGTGGCAGTTGTGCATTGGGGCTTGATGTGCTTTATCAAGGCTGGGGCGCTCGGGTGTAGAAGTAGAAGAAGCAGTAGTGGTAGTAGTAGTGGTAGGAGTAGTGGTAGAGTAGAAGTAGGGGTAGAAGAAGTAGAGGCAAAAGTAAAAGTAGCAGTAGCAATAGTAGTAATAATAATAATAATAATAAGAGAAGCTTCCAGAGACACATAATTAAAGGCCTGAATAAACTGCTGAGAGAAGAATCCTGTGTCGTGTCCTCCTTGCTGGCGAGGGGTCACGGCAATGCAGAGTAATACTCCGTTGTGTATAAATGCCACATTTTTTTATCCATTCGTCTATTGAAGGGCATCTGGGTTGCTTCTACAGTCTTGCTATTGTGAATTGTGCTGTTATGAACATCGATGTAGCAGTGTCCCTGTAGCATGCTCTTTTTAGGTCTTTAGGGAATAGACCCAGAAGGAGAATAGCTGGGTCAAATGGTGGTTCCATTCCCAGCTTTCCAAGAAATCTCCATACTGCTTTCCAAATTGGCTGCACCAATTTGCAGTCCCACCAGCAATACAAGAGTACCCTTTTCCCCACATCCTCGCCACCACTTGTTGTTGTTTGACTTCATAATGTCTGCCAATCTTACTGGGGTGAGATGGTATCTTGGGGTGGTTTTGATTTGCATTTCTCTGACTGCTAGAGATGGTGAGCATTTTTTCATGTACTTGTTGATTGATTGTATGTCCTCCTCTGAGAAGTGTCTGTTCAGGTCCTTGACCCATTTGTTGATTGGGTTATTTGTTATCTTATTTTCTATTTTTTGAGTTCTTTGTATACTCTGGATATTAGGGCTCTATCTGAAGTGTGAGGAATAAAGATTTGTTCCCAGGATGTAGGCTCCCTGTTTTCCTCTCTTATTGTTTCTCTTGCTGAGAAAAAACTTTTTAGTTTGAGTAAGTCCCATTTGTTAATTCTAGTTATTAACTCTTGTGCTATGGGTTTCCTATTGAGGAATTTGGAGCCCAACCCCATAGTATGTAGGTCGTAGCCAACTTTTTCTTCTATCAGATGCCGTGTCTCTGATTTGATATCAAGCTCCTTGATCCATTTTGAGTTAACTTTAGTGCATGGTGAGAGAAAGGGATTCAGTTTCATTTTGTTGCATATGGATTTCCAGTTTTCCCAGCACCATTTGTTGAAGATGCTATCCTTCCTCCATTGCATGCTTTTAGCCCCTTTATCAAATATAAGAAAGTTGTAGTTTTGTGGGTTGGTTTCTGTGTCCTCTATTCTGTACCATTGGTCCACCCGCCTGTTTTGGTACCAGTACCATGCTGTTTTTGTTACTATTGCTCTGCAGTATAGTTTGAAGTCTGGTATCGCTATACCACCTGATTCACACTTCCTGCTTAGCATTGTTTTTGCTATTCTGGGTCTTTTATTTTTCCATATGAATTTCATGATTGCTTTCTCTATTTCTACAAGAAATGCCGTTGGGATTTTGATTGGCATTGCATTGAACCTATAGAGAACTTTTGGTAATATTGCCATTTTGATGATGTTAGTTCTGCCTATCCATGAATAGGGTATATTTTTCCATCTCCTAAGATCTTCTTCCATTTCTCTCTTTAGGGTTCTGTAGTTTTCATTGTATAAGTCTTTCACCTCTTTTGTTAGGTTGATTCCCAAGTATTTTATTTTTTTTTGAGGATATTGTGAATGGAGTGGTTGTCCTCTTTTCCATTTCAGAGGATTTGTCGCTGATATACAGGAATGCCTTTGATTTATGCGTGTTGATTTTATATCCTGCCACTTTGCTGAATTCATTTATTAGCTCTAATAGTTTCTTTGTAGACCCTTTTGGGTCTGCTAGGTATAGAATCATGTCATCTGCAAATAGTGATAATTTAAGTTCTTCTTTTCCTATTTTTATGCCTTTAATTTCTTTTGTCTGTCTAATTGCTCTGGCCAGTGTTTGGAGAACTATGTTGAACAGAAGTGGTGAGAGAGGGCATCCCTGTCTTGTTCCAGATTTTAGAGGGAATGCCTTCAATTTTTCTCCATTCAGAATGATGCTAGCCTGAGGTTTAGCATAGATAGATTTTACAATGTTGAGGTATGTTCCTGTTATCCCTAGTTTTTCTAGAGTTTTGAACATAAAGGGATGCTGTACTTTGTTGAATGCTTTTTCCACATCTATTGAGATGATCATATGGTTCTTATTTTTAAGTCTATTGATGTGGTGAATAACATTTATTGATTTCCATATATTGAACCAGCCTTGCATCCCAGGGATGAATCCTACTTGATCATGGTGCACAATTTTTTTGATATGTTTTTGTATCTGATTCGCCAGAATTTTATTAAGCATTTTTGCATCTAGGTTCATCAGAGATATTGGTCTGTAGTTTTCTTTCTTTGAAGTGTCTTTGTCTGGTTTAGGAATCAGGGTGATGTTGGCCTCGTAGAATGAATTTGCAAGTTCTCCCTCTTTTTCTATTTCCTGAAATAGCTTGAAAAGTATTGATATTAGTTCCTCTTTAAAGGTTTTGTAAAACTCTGCTGTATATCCATCCGGTCCTGGGCTTTTCTTAGTTGGTAGTCTTTTGATGGTTTCTTCTATTTCCTCCATTGATATTGGTCTGTTTAGGTTGTCTATATCCTCCTGACTCAATCTGGGCAGATCATATGACTTAAGAAATTTATCAATGCCTTCACTATCTTCTATTTTATTGGAGTATAAGGATTCAAAATAATTTCTGATTATCTTCTGTATTTCTGACGTGTCTGTTGTGATATTGCCTTTTTCATCCCGTATGCTAGTAATTTGAGTTCTCTCTCTTCTCTTCGTTAGCATGGCTAAGGGTCTGTTGATCTTATTTATTTTTTCAAAGAACCAACTTTTAGTTTTATCAATTTTTTCAATTGTTTCTTTTGTTTGATTTCATTAATTTCAGCTCTGATTTTAATTATTTCTTGCCTTCTACTTCTTTTGCTGTTGTTTTGCTCTTCTTTTTCTAGGATTTTGAGATGAAGTATGAGATCATTTATTTGTTGGTTTTTTCTTTTTTTAAGGAATGAACTCCAAGCAATGAATTTTCCTCTTAGAACTGCTTTCAATGTGTCCCATAGATTCCGATATGTTGTGTCTGTGTTTTCATTTATCTCTAAGAATTTTTTAATTTCCTCCTTGATGTCTTCTATAACCCATTGATCATTCAGTAACCTATTGTTCCTTCTCCAAGTGATGCATGATTTTTCCTTCCTTCTTTTATCGTTGATTTTCAGTTTCATTCCATTATGATCAGGTAAGATGCATGGTATTATCTCTACTCCTTTATATTGTCTAAGAGTTGCCCTGTGACATAATATATGATCTATTTTTGAGAAGGATCCATGTGCTGCTGAGAAAAAAGTGTAACTGCTTGATGTTGGGTGGTATATTCTATATGTGTCAATTAAGTGTAGGTTATTAATTGTGTTATTGAGTTCTATAGTTTCCTTATTCAACTTTTGTTTGGAAGATCTGTCCAGTGGTGAGAGAGGTGTGTTGAAGTCTCCCATGATTATTGTATGGTGGTCTATTAGACTCTTGAACTTGAGAAGAGTTTGTTTGATGAACATAGCAGCACCGTTGTTTGGGGCATATATATTTATGATTGTTATGTCTTGTTGATGTATGCTTCCCTTGAGCAGTATGTAGTGTCCCTCTTTATCCATTCTGATTAACTTTGGCTTGAAATATATTTTATTTGATATGAGTATGGACACTCCTGCTTGTTTCCGAAGTCCATATGAGATTCTGCATTTGTTTCTTCCTCCCTGCATTAGGGCTTTAAAATTCTCTCAGGACGGTAAGCTGGGGGAAGTTGTAGGCCTCATAGTCTTTCATTTTCTGATGTTTGATGCCTTGAATATCATTTCTTCATGCTTTGTCTACTGTTTTGGTTGCTTCAGGCTGGAGGGTTAATCCAGCTCCTGTGACTTTATCTAGTCTGAAAGCAGAATTCAAGGGATTTTTTTTAAACTATAAAATTAGGTAATCATACGTACATCCTCTATGAACCCCTAGAGAATGGACTGGTTGCAGTCAAATTTCATCATAAGGAAGCTTCTGCAAAAGATTACAAAGCTTGGATTTCTGACTTGAGATTAACATTTAGAGTCACCGAACAGAATTCTCCACAAAGCCAGGGGAATGCTCTGTTCAACGGGAAATTTTAAGATGAGATGTTGAGAGTATTTTCCAAATTAAAAAGAGGAATAAATATTTTTTTTCCACTGAAATCCCCTCAATGATGACACTCAATATGACCAAAGAGTTAAATGAACATCCAGCTTTCTTTCCTATATAGGATTCTTAGCAAGTACAGAAAATCAACATGCATTCTAGGATCATAATAAAAGGGTTTTCTTTCTCACAGTTGTGCTCAGTGCTGCTTCTGGGCTTGCTTTGATTTGGTGGCAGGCTGTTATCTGTCTTGCATGCATTTTTCTTTCCACTGTACTCTGTCACTTCTCTCTCATACTTTCTGCCTCTCAGTTTCTCTTCTCACTATATTAGAACACAGGACATACCACATTTTATTCTGAGAAGTATTACTCATCCATGAAACACTGGCTAAGCCACTGCAATACCTTCTGACTTTCCACAGACTGATAATAAGGGCCAAACTGGAAACCACCTCTTACTCTGTTGGCAAGGAATCTTGGGGCCGGGAAATGGAGTAGGTAGATGAAGTTTCCCCAAGGGCAGCAGATTCCATCTGTTGAATTCTGCTGTGTAGGTTATCTGTTATCAAGTGCCTGCAGTGACTTAGGGCTGAATAGTGTGTGCTCTACTATGGTGTGCTGAGGGAGAAAGGGCTTCTAGGGAAAAGGAGCCCTGGGTGGTTTAGTTTGATCACGCCATTCTCTTAAGAACAGGTCCTGCTTTGGGCTCTAGAAAAGAGTGGCTGGGCCCATTATCATGGGGTAATATTCACTACAAAGAAAGTGGATTTTCAGGGGCTGGGGCTGTAGCTTGGTGGTAGAGCACTTGCCTGGCATGTGTGAGGCACTGGGTTCGATCCTCAGCACCACATATAAGTAAATAAATAAAATAAAAGTCCATCAACAACTTGAAAATAAAATATATCTATATGTTTTTTAAAAAGAAAGTGAATTTTCATATATACATTCAATTAACCTGGCACCTTTGCATTCAAACACTAAGACCATCTCAGAATTTTAGCTCAGTCCTATGGGTATCTCTTTTTTATAGAGACAATGTCTCCATCGCAAATGGGCTCAGGGTAAACAGGATTTGCCTGGCTCTCCATAGCCTTCCTTTCAGTTTTCAAAGTGGAGTGGAGTGGGTTTAACTAATCCCATTAATGTGGACAGGAAAGGAGCCTCTAAACCTCTGTTTCTTCCCCTGAAACATGAGAACACCCTTTCTATCCCTCCACCCCCCAGTCAGTGTGGGGATTCAATGAGATGCTGCATGTAAAATATTTGGTTGGTGCCTGGCCTGTAGCAATTTCTCAGTCATTGTGAGCCGCTGTCACTCGGCCGTCAATACTGAGTTCTAGGTGGGAGGTTTTGAGTTCTGAGACAGGCCAGTGAAAAGGCACGTTGATCCCAGGGGATCCACATACAGTCTTTGAAAAACAATGGCTTCATGAAGGTTTTACTCCACTTCTTTAAGTAGATGCGCCTTGAGTCTGGGGCTGGGGCCCTCTGTTCAGAGACAGACCCTCCCTAGAAGGCCCCCTGCCCCTGTGGTGACGGTGCACACAGACCTGCAGCCAGGTGGGCATTGTTCTGCTTCGGGCACAAGAAGAACATGCTCCTTGTGCCCTCAGAATTATGAACTTTTAAGTGAGCAACAGTGATGAGGAAATGCATCCCTGAGAGGATCAATGGGAAGGAAATGAGGACAATGACCAGGGGATGGATGGCTTTGGACCCATCTGCCAGCTCTGTGCCCTTGAGGAAACTACCAGGTCTCCTGAGGTCTCTTTTTGCCATCTGTAAAATTATTTAACCTGCTCAGCTGGGTGGCTGTGATGTCATAAGGTCATAGCCTTGGTCTCCTTGGGAGCTGTAAGAAGTGATAAGCGTATTTTGGTTGCATTTTTCCCGAGTTGAACTTCCTAGGGTTCTCCCCTTAGATGGCTTGTTACTCTTATCCTTCCTCAGTCCTTCACATGTGGTGCTGAATTAAGATGGCCCAGTGGTAGATAACAAATTTAACTGTTTCCTCAGCACCCTATCTTTATTTCTCATGTTGAAACTAGCTTTGTAGCAGGTGCCCTTGAACTTGGAATCTTCCTTCTTCCTTCCTGGAATGTTGTGATTCCTGGAGGTGCAGTAACCATACTGTCTCCATGAGGATTAACCTACAGACTAAGGACATTAGAGTAGAAAGACAGAAAGAGACTAAGTCTTTGGTAGCCGTGTGGGACTATATTGGAACCAAATTTCCCACTGAATCTCACCTTTAAAGAACACAAACTTTGATTGTATATCTTTCTTTCTTTCTTTCTTTCTTTCTTTCTTTCTTTCTTTCTTTCTTTCTTTCTTTCTTTCTTTCTTTCTTTCTTTCCCTTCCTTCCTTCCTTCCTTCCTTCCTTCCTTCCTTCCTTCCTTCCTTCCTTTCTTTCTTTCTTTCTTTCTTTCTTTCTTATACTAAGGATTGAACCCAGGGATGCTGAGCCACATTCTTGCCTCTTTTTAATTTTTATTTTGAGGAAAGGTCTCTGTTGCTTAGGGCTTTGCTAAGTTGCTGAGGCTGGCCCTGAACTTGTGATCCTCCTGTCTCAGCCTCCCAGACTAGTAGGATAAAGGTGTGTACCACCACACCTGGCTGATTTATCATATTAGAGAGGAAGAAAGAAAATAGATGTATGTTTCAGTGAGCTTTTTCAATGCTGTGACTAAAGGACCAGACCAGAACAACTCTAGAGGGGGAATGGTATACTCGAGGGCTCACAGTTTCAGAGTGTTAGTCCATGGACAGCTGGCTCCATTCCTCGTGGCTTGAGGTGAGGCAGAACATCAAGGCGGAAATGTGTGGCAGAGGATAGCAGCTCACAGGATGTTCAGGAAGCAGAGACAGACTCCACTTGCCAGATACAAATATATACCCCAAAGCCACACCCCCAATGCCCACCTCCTCTAGCCACAACCCATCTGCCTCCAGTTACTAGTTAATTCCATCAGGGTTTATCTCACTGATTAGGTTAAGGCTAGAACCCAATCATTTCTCCTCCAAACCTTCTTGCATTGTCTCACAGGTGAGTTTTGGGGGGCCTCACATCCAAACTGTAACAACCTAGGCAAACAAACGTGGCAGAACATTAACAAATGATGGATCAGGGGAATGAATAGATGGGTTTTTAATACTGTTCTCTGTATCTGTGTGAAAATGTGTGTAACAAGTAAAAAAAAAATTTTTGAATGTTAACAAATTTCCAGTCTTGATTATCATGTGACACTCAGCTCCTAATTAAGCCTTTGGAAGAGCATAGCATGGTGGTTTGCTGATGGCAGTTTTCCATTGGCCACATCCATCTATCCCAGGCCCCCCTTCAAGGATCCTGCTGCGATGCTGCCACCTGCTGGTGCCTGCCCCACTGTGCCCCTGAGACTAAGTGTTCCACTGTTGAGCCCTGGCTAGGAGCACCCACCACTGAAGGCTCTGAGGGAAAGTTCAGTCTCTTGAATTGAAGTGGTGTTTAATACAGGAATGTCCCTTCTATTCTAAAAATTCCTAGTGTGTTCTTTTTAAAAGCACCTTGGACATGGACGGATGCAGGAGGCATAAACGTCCCTGCCTTTGAAGTTCAACTTGTGGGAATGAGGATTCATGAAATTCACTCTCTCCCAGCTGATGCTCCGCCCCGCCTTTGATGCTCAGCTTTCTGATTTCTTCAGTTCTTGCTCCTGGACACATTCTGGGATATATTTCGGAAATCCCAGTCTTTCTGTTTTTATTTCATCTTTGGTGTTTCATGGGTGTGAAGTCAGTGAAGTGTTTGAAAAGAGAATGACTATTTGAGATGGACCACGGGGAGATGTGGGGCTGAGTGCAGGTTGCCGGAGTGTTGACTTGGTTGGCAAGGTGTGCCCAGTCCGCTAGCCCCAGGGGACTGCCAGATGCAACACACTGGGCTGGTTTCTGGAGGAGCCAGCAGCAGTCTCCCTGGCCCAAGAAACCACACTAACCTTTCCATCCAGCAGAAGCTTAGAGTATTGGCATGTTGTCAAGAGGATTATGGAATCACTCTGCCATCCCAGATCTGAATGGAAATTGTACCACTATGGAAGGTTAGCAAGAGACTGGAGAGGGGGTGGTATCTTTTTAAGTTCAGACAAAGTGCATGGATCCACATTCTGCTTTCTTAACATTAGGTCATGGAGACTGCCTTGTAGGAAGGAATCTATCTTTGGTAAGCAGCCCCTCCCCCAAATCCCCATGGCCTCCAGGTTAACTCTAGACAGGTTGCTGGCACCTTCTTTGTCCATACACCCAGGAGCAGACAAAATTGCTTTGTGATGGTGTCACACAGAGAGGTGGGAAGTGACCTGATTTTGTTTATTCATACAACGAAGATGATGTTAAAGACAAAAGAGAATTTATACAGATTATCTAATTCACTTTCCTTAACTTACGGGCATAGAAATGGGAGAGCACATGAGATGGAAGAGAACCTATTGTTCAGTCTGTGCGCCAGTAGGCACTGGAGCTTGGGTATCTTTAAAGAGCACTGGAGTATTCACCATGATATCCTGGATCACAAATGAAGCCTTGTCACATCTTTTAAATGTTGAAATTAGTAAGAATAAAAGAATTAAAATCATACAAGTATGTTCTTTAATCATAATGGAAGTAAAGGAGAAACCAGTAGCAGAAAGATACTAGGAAAATCTCCAACACTTGAAAAATTAAACAATGCATTTTAAAATAATACAACCACCAAAGAGGAAGTCTTAAAGAAAATTATATAATATTTTAAACTGATTAAAAATAAAAATATAATATATTAAGATTTTTGGATTGCTAGGGCTTAGAGGAAAATTTATGGCATTAAATAATTTTACTAGAAAAGATGAAATATTTCAAATCAATAACTCAACTTCAACTTAAAAATATAGCAAAATAAACCTGAAGCAATTATAGGGAAAAACAAAAGCAGAATAAAGATAATAAGGATAAAAACTAAAATCAATAAAATTGAAAAAATACAGAAAAAGAAAATAAAAAGCTAGTTCTTGAAAAAAATCTCAATAATATTGACCAACCTATATCAAGACTGGGAGGGAAGGAAGAAAGAAGAAGAAGAAGGGAGAGAAAGAAGTAACCAACTTGTCCTGGTTTGCCTGAGACTTTCCAGTTTTAACACCGAGAGTCTCACATCCTATGAAATCCTCCCATCCTGACAAACAGGTAGGATAAAAGGAAATACTACAAAGAACTCTACACACACACACACACACACACACACACACACACACACACATATTCAACAACTTTGATAGAATGAACCAATTCTTGAAAACTACAAATTACCAAAGCTCACCTAAGATGAAATAGATAACCTAAGTAGTCCCATAAATACAAAGGAAAGTGAATTCATTGTTACCAAATTTCTGAAAAAGAAATCTCTAGGCCTTGATGGTTTCACTGGCAAATTCTAACAATCATTTTAAGAAGAAATAACACCAATTTTGCATAATCTCTTCCAGAAGATAGAATAAGAAGAAACATTTCCCAACTCATTGTATGAATAATGAATTACTCTGATACCAAAACCCAATAAGATAAGTAAAGACCAATATTCCCACTAACATACATGCAGAAATTTGAAAAGAGATTAGCAAATTCAACCTAGAACTCTCTCTCTTGTGCATGCTTTCTCTCTCCAGATATATATGTCATATAGATATATATTGTATAAACCCTCATAGATAAAAAGCACCAAGACCAAGTGGGTTTTATTTTAGAAATGAAGAAGTCTGGTTCAGTTTTCAAAAGTAAGCAATACAATCTGATAAATTAACAATCTAAAGAAGACATACTACATGATTTTACCAATAAGTGCAAAAAAAGTTTTTAAAATTTTTTTATTTTTAAATTCTAATTAGTTATACATGATAGCACAGAAAATTTTTGACAATATTTAATATTTAACCACCACAAAAAGTTTTGGTGAAGTAGGAATAGATGATAACATATCCAATGTGATAAAAAGCATATACGTCCAATGTAAAGCTAACATCATACTTAATGGTGAAAGAATGAATGTTTTTTTCCTAATGTTAGGAACAAGACTGGGATGCCCATTATCCTCACTCCTATTCAACATCATACTGAAAGTCCTAACTAGTGCAATATGAGAAAAAGCTAAGGCATACATATTGGAAAGTAAGAAATAAAACTGTCTTTATTCACAGATGACAGAAGAAAATCTCAAAGAACCTACAAAAAAACTGAGCTCACTTAATTCTAGGAGGTTTTTTTTTTTGTAGATTCCTTGTGGGATGCAAGATCAATTCACAATATCAGTCATATTTTTATACTAACAATCAACAATTGAAACCCCAAACAATACAATTTATAAGAGAGAAAGAGAGAATTATAAATCTAATAAAACATGTACAGATTCTGTACCTTGAAAATTATAAAACTCTTATGAAAGAAACCAGTGCCACCCGCTCCAAAAAGACCATGTATGGATTAGAAGTGTCAACAAAATGTAAATTTTCCTCCAAATATATGTATAGATTTAGTATAATTCCAATAAAAATCCCAGAACGTTCCATAGATGTGTGTTGAGAGCCACAGCCAAAGGGGCCCCAGCAAACTTCCAGCTGCCGGCTGATGATCCAGCTGCCAGCAAACTTCCAGTTGCCAGCTGATGATTGGCTCACAGTGGCCCCAGAAACATCTAGCTGATTGGCTCCTCTGCGGTGATGTTCATTGGGCTGTTTCCCTGCCCTTCAGACTGCCATCTGATGATTGGCTCACAGCGGCCCCAGCAACATCTAGCTGATTGGCTCCTCCACGGAGCTGCTCATTGGGTGACTTCTTTGGCTCTGCCCACGCAACCCAGCCAATCGGCCTCAAGAGCAGGAGGATTGTGGGAGGTTGAGAGGCTGGTGTGTGGGGGAAAGGCTTGTGGAAGCCGGTGGTGGCAGTTGGGCTCTGAGGGTTTTTCCCTGGAGCTGTTTTGTTTGGCGTTTGTAGTTCTAAAAATAAAGTTAGTTTCTTTTTGACAAGTGGCTCCTGATTTGTGCCAAGCCAGACTTCGGCAGATGTGAAACAGGCTTATTTTCAAACTTACATGGGATAACAAAGAAACTAATATAACCAAAATAAGTTTACAAAAAGAAAGTCTGAGGAATCATACCAAACAATTTTAAGACTTACCATGAAACTACAGAAATTAAGACAATAGAAAATACAACAATGGGCCAAAATAGGGAACCAATAAATAGACCTATGCAAGTATAGACGATTGATTTGGGGCAGATATTCAAAGGCAATTCAATGGAGAAGGAATTTTTCCACAAATAATGTCCATCATTTTGTAAATGATGTCCATTCACAAAATAAAAAAAATCTAGAAAAACAACAACAACAAATCCTTAAACTTCTCATTTAATAAAAATCATACTCAAATGGCAAAGATTAAAGTTACAAAAGCTTTAAAGAAAAAAATGGGAAATCTTAATGATCTGGGGTTAGGCGTACTTTTAGATATGACACCAACACCATGATCCACAATAGAAAATATTACTAAATTAGACTAATGATTTTAATACTTTTGCTCTAATAAAGATATTGTTAAGAGAACGAAAGTATATATTACACCTTGTGAGAAAATATTTTAAAATTACATAACAAAGAATGCAGAGTATACAAAGAACATTCAATACTTAAGAGAAATAAAATAATACAATTAAAAAATGAACAAATCATTTGAACAAATACTTCACTAAATGGACATAACAGAAGGCAAATAGGTACATGAAAAAATGTCTATCAGCCAGTAGGAAATGCAAATTAAAATCATGATATGACATCAGTACACACTTACTAAATGGCTAAAATGAAAAACATTGACAATGTCAAGTGTTGACAAAGTTATGGAACAACTGGTAGATGTGCAAAATGTTTTACAACCATTCTAGAAAGTGATTTGGCATTTTCTTTGTCAAAGTTAAACACACACTTACCCTATAATCCAGTAGTCCTATACCTAGGTAGTTACCTAGAGAAATAAAAACTTTGGTTCATAGCAACTGTATTCAAAATCTCTCCAAAATGAAAACAATCCAAATGTCTCTCAAAGGATGAATCAATAACAAACTGTGGCATGTTCATACCATGGGGTTTTGTTCAGTAATAGAAAGGACTGAATTACTGGATAAATTCCATAAACTAAATGATTCTTCTAGGCTGCTCTAAAAAAGTTATATACTGCCCATTTAAATGGCATTTTTTTCAAAGATAGAAGTTCAGTGAGAGAGCGGATGTGTAAGTGTGATTACAAAGAGAACAGGAGGCATTTTTGGATGATAGAATAATCTTGTATCCTGACTGGTTGGCAGTTACAGAAATCTAGACAATGTGCTAAAGGTTCATAGAAATGTACACATTTGAATCTTAATAATAATAGATATTTTTTTTTTCTGAAGTAATTTCTGCAAACCCTGAGAATCAGTGATTAGACTAAAGGCCACTTCCCACCTTCAGACATGGAACTGCAAGAATCATGTATTTTTGTTTAGAGTGAGGGTCTCACTGAGTTGCTTAGTGCATCCCTTTGGCTGAGGCTGGCTTTGAACTCGCGATCCTCCTGCCTCAGCCTCCTGATCTGCTGGGATTATGGGCATGCACCACTGCGTTGGGCTTGTCTAAACTTTTTAACAAAAGAGAGTGGCTTTCCGCTACAGAAAGGCATAGAAAGTACTAAAAAGTGAAACTCAAGGAAAGAGCAAAAATACGATAGAGAAGGAAGTTGTCATGATATTGATAATCACACAGCAATATGGGGCTATGTCGTGTAGCGCCAACGGCTCAACACACATCAGATGGCTCCCAGTCAGTGTCTATAGAATTATAGATGAAACTTTCCCATTTCTAAATCCTTGCTCTTGACCGTGCATAGCACTTCACTGCCCCCGGCTGTTCCTCAGATCCAGGCTGCTTTTATTCTGGCCGGGATCATTGCAATCACCTTCTCCCTGGTCTCTTTGGCTTCAGGCTCATCTTTCTCCTTTTTATCCTCACTGTTGCTGCCAGAAAGATCACTTTAAAATGCTAACTAAATTATGCTCAAAATCTTTCAGTAGCAGCCTTTCCTAAACAAGGAATGTCCCAGATGTTCCAGAGAGCTCCAATGCCTTAAAGATTCCCCCCCACCTCTACTTTCTGTTTTAGTTTCTATTTTTCTAAATTTGAAATCTGAATGTTGGAATTACTTTAATCTTCCTACCTGTTAAAGCAGAAGCAGTCAATCCCCCTGGAGAGGGTGTGCACTGTGGTAATTGAGATCAGAAGGAGAGGTGCTCTCTTGCAGCTTTTACGCAGGCGGGATATCTGGGAACCCCTGATAGGCGCTGTGGGGGTTTTAGCTGTTAGACTATTTTAAGTTGTTCTGATTTTGGTCATGCACTTATATCCAGAATGAATCCATGGCTGAAGATGAGACACACTAAGATTTCTGTGTTTAAGCACAACAAGCCAATGAAAAACGTAAGAAAGAACTTCCTCTGAATTCTTTTCAAGACGATTTCTTCAGATCTAGAAATTACAATTATGTAGCACTCAAGATGACCGATACTTCAACTAACAGTGATCACTGCACACAATTGTGTGTCTGGTTTATTGGGTCTAAAGACCGTTGACACCTGTAGTGTATGCTTGCTGGGAAGAGCTGGGAAAAAAAAGGAGCCCAGAAGCCTTTTCTAAATTCATCATCTAGAAATAAACATGAACATGTCAAAAATAAACCCGTTGGTTATTTTCTTTTAATGGCAAAGGCAAGCATTCCAACATTAGGTCAGGAAAACAGTTTTAAACTATTTTTGCGACTGTAAGATGTAGTCAAAATCATTCTATATTAGGTGTGTTCAATCTCAAAACACACCCACAATACAAGATGTTAATGTTAAACGCACTGGTTGAGAAACCATGCTTTCCCTTACATAACTCATTAAGGTAGATGGAGGTGCATATGCTGCTTATTAAAGGGAACAAGAATTATATTTTAAAGTAAATATTACCAAAGATTGTATTATAAACCCAAACTTGTAATATAATCTGGAACATACCAATCTAAAAACATTTTTAACTCAAACTTTATTATATGCAATATTTAAATGACATTAGATATTTAAATCCCCAGAGAGTATCACAGGCATGTCTTACGATTTCTCTGTGAAAAGACTTTGGAGTCATATTCAGACCCTTCAGCCTGACACACCAACCTCTCTGAGACTTGGTCCAAATTCCTGCCGTTCACCAGTGCACACTACCACCTGGCTGTTCCAGATGATTGGAAGTTCCCCTAAGCATGTCCTCAATAACCTGAGTTTTATGGGTATTTCTCTGGCCTGGAATAGTCTCCCACCATCCTCACCAGGTTTAACTGTTCTTAATCCTTGACATTGATTTCTCTCTAAGGACTTCCCTTTTGGAAAGTCCCAGAGAATCAGGTGTTGCTTTCTGTGTTCCGGAACCATCCTTCTCGCGATTCATTTTGTTATCAGGATGCTGTGTAACTAGTTAACTAGTTCTCTGTCCCCGCACCAGGCTCTCAATTCTTTGTCTTGGGCTTTTTCTTGTTTCCTTTAGCCTAGCAACCCCTTAGCATAGTTCCTGGAGGAAAAACTGGTTCTCAAGAAATGCTTAAAATGGGTTCTGTAGATGTTCCCCATGAAGAAAAGGCTTAGTTATACTCATATACTCTGTGCAAACCCCAGAAAAACAGGAAACGTATTTTGGCAAAGATTACCATCTCCACGGACTGAAACAAAAATCTTGGTGCTTAAATGTGTGCCCTGTCCGCTGTGCACAGGTGGGCCGCAGAACCTAGATCCAAAGGGAACCTGGATAGATGGGCTTGGCTTAGAAGAGCCCAAGGTTCCCGCAAGCTCAGGGGTGCCACTCAGGCGGTTCTTTTCTCCCCAGTATTGACTTCTGCTTATCTCTGGAGAGGGCCCTAGTCCTAGAGTTAATGAGATTAAGGCAGAAAAAGGAGCCAGGCTGTTGCCTTCCAATGTTATTTTAATGCTTTGCAAGGAAAGAGACCCTTGGAGAAATGAATCTGTGCACACGAGCTCAAGAGGTCACACTTATTTTAGCTTCAGAGAAACCCTGAGAACAGCTGAGCAAAACCAGCAGCAGCCCATTCTCTCTCATTCTCTCTCTCTCTCTCTCTCTCTCTCTGGCCTAGGAATCAGAAGGTGTGACTCCTGAGAGCTGCCTCCTCCCAATTAACTTGGGGCATGGTCTCCTAGGCCTTCTCTTTACATCTGCAGAGAGGCAGAAAGTCTCTATTGAATATTGTGAAGATTTGCTCCAAACTTTTTAGAATCCTGTTTGAGCAAAACCCGAGGCATGAGGAAATAAAAAGACGGGTCTTAAATATGTACCTTTTCTTTTCTGATTGAAAGAGCGACAGTACATTCTAGCAGCTTTACCCTAACACTTCTCTAAAGAAATGGATGCAAGATGGGTCACCCGAAATGCGTTCCAAGAGAATTTAATTATTTAACTCAGCTCCAGGTGATTTGCCTGAAAACAATTTGAGCAAAAGCAATTTGGACAAACATAGTTGGCCAATAAAAATTTTGGTCAAAAATGAATGCTTCTCAGCCATCGATTTTCCATTTGTTGATCATTTTGGCAGACGGTCAGGGAGGTTTTGCAACACTTACTGCATTTATTTGGCACCTTTTTGTGTTTCCTGCCTTTTTAAAGTGCAGTGAGGTTTTACTCCCCCCTCCTTATTCTTTTAATATTTTAAATTTGAAATTAATTTTCAAGCTAGGATTCCAGCTCTACACTTGGTATGATAATGAAATATTGGAAACATTTTTAAATGCTTAGCAAAATAGAATTAGTTGAAATAACTCCATGTCCAGCAATAGACAGATTGCTTTAATTATAGTATATTTCACAGAAGTGTGAAAATCCTCAGTTAACTTTCCGAATTAGTATTTATCAGAACTCAGAGCTAAGGGTTTCTGGTGTGTAACCCATTCTTACAGAAAAGACACATATGTACACAAAGAAAATAATCCGGATAATGTGTACCTTTAATGTGTCCTCTGGGAGTTCTTTGTGTTGGCTTTTGTTTGTCTGTTTTCCCCTTTAAACAAATATATATTGCTTTTTAAAAAAACATTGGTTGTTTTTAGTTTTACGTGACAGTAGAATCCATTTTAACATAATTATAAAAGCATGGAACATATCTCGTTCCAATTAAGTCCCCAGTACCTCTCCTTTCCCTCTCTCCCCCTACCCCCTCTTCCCTTCCCTTCCAGTGGTCTTTTTGCCATTTACCCATAGTTGTTTTAAATCGCTTTCTTGTGGATATATACGATGGTGAGATTCACAATGGTGAATTTGTGTGGTGTGTGTGTGTGTGTGTGTGTGTGTATACACACACACACAGGAAAGTCATGTCGATTCATTCCACTGTTTTTCCTTTTCCCACCCCCTCTCCCTTGTCTACTCCACTGAGCTTCTATTTCTATTGCTTTTTAATTAAGAATACATTGGGAAACTTCCATGGTATGATTAAGTATAAAAGAGAAAGGTCTGGAAATTTCATGCTTTGGGTTGGGCTGGGGACCTCCAGCTGCCCACATCACCATCTTGCTCTTGGAGGCAGCAGTGGGATAGCCAGAGGCCATCTCTTCCCACCTGCCCTGTAGCTGGAGGGCCTTGGACTTGGGTTCTGACCTCAGGAAAGGGGTTACGTGGACCTTTCAGAGCAGCTCCTGAAAAGGGGTGGTGTGGGGCTCAGCCCATCTTCAGTCCTGCTGCCTAGAACTGGGATCTGGTAGCTGAGGCTCCAATAGGGAAGGCATGGGATAAGTGGCTGAAAATGAACTAAATGAAAAAGGAACAAGCAGTAAGCCACCTGCCCTCCCGCACCCCCCAGCTAAAACAAGAAAACATCAGAAACCTCCAAAAACACTCCAAAATCTTAGGAAAAAAGAAAATGATTGATGATATTTCTGTGACAGGATGAAGAGAGGTGCAAGTGGGCATTTCTTTTTTTATACTGGTTGGAGCTGACGACGCTCCTCACTGCTGAAAACAAAGCCAGAGGTCACAGGGAAAGTTCAGGAACCGCCACCAGTCGGGGATGTGACATTCCAAAAACACATGCTGAGAGGCAGCACTGCTGCAGGTCCCACACTGCCACCGTCACCCATTCCCAAGACCCTCCGACTCCCACCCCATCGCCCATCCAGTAGAGGACTGGGAGGGACAGGAACGGTCCTTTAACTGGAGAGTGGAATGAGAAAGGGGCTATGTCTCACCTTTCCTTCTGTCCTCTTGGAGGTGGGGAGTGAGTGACAAGGCAAGTGGGGAGAGCCGGGCCTGGGAAGATGCATTCCCACAATCGGGAATGTCTTCAAGGGAGGAGATTCACATCTCCACTCCTGGTTCAGACTTAAAAAGAACCCGGGGGGAGCCGATGGAGAGAGATGACCAGGCAAGTAGGGAGCAAGGACGGTTTGCTTCAATTTTCCATTCCTAGAGGTACAGAAAGTAGGCTCCACTTGGGCCAGCAGATTTCAGGATCGTGGGCCTCCCAGGGCTGATGGGGTGGGGCACATGGGTTCCCTGAGGACCAGCGCCAGGGAGCAAAGAGCCAAGGCTTCCTCAGTGTACAGTTCAGGCTGCCCTGGGTGGCCATGCTTAGGAGATGATTGCTCCTTGGAAGGGACCAGAGTCTTGTTTGAAAGCGAGTCACACATCTATGAGGCTTGTCGAGACCATGACCCATCCATGTGCACACCTTCTGAGCCGGAGAAGTGGTTAAGAGCCACCGAGGAAAGATTGTGTGTCCACTAGGCTTTACAAAGCCAGCACCATCCTCCCAGGCCAACATCAGAGGCAAGATCACAGGAAAGGAGGAGATGTGTCATGCTCCCATGACACTCCAGCCTAGCCTGGGCTCAATGGGAAGTGGGCAGGGTGTGGAGATTTGCATTGAAAGTGCAATTGCAAATTTCAGATAAAGAAGACTAAATTTTAAAAAGGTCTAAATGGAGATGAACTTGAAAACTACAAGTGGTTGGTGAGCTGTGGGTCATATCATTATGGAGGCTCACTCTGGCAGTGGGAAGAGAATTCAGCAGAGCCTGGTAGAGAAAAGGTCCCGGGATAGGAATCTTTTTATGGTTACATTCTTATGTGGGATTTCTCTTTGTTAAACCAATTCTATTCCTTAAAAAATAAATGAATAAATAAAAAGTTGTCCAGGTGGCCATACTATTTCACACCAAAAAAAAAAAAAAAAAAGAAAAAAAAAAAGATTTTTGCTCTCCTGAAGGCTTGACAAGACATTGCAAAGAGGCAGTCACATAGCTCAGGTATGAAAGAAAGTTCCAGAAAGCCAGTTTTATGGTGTGTCATTATGTTAGATACCTTTCAGGGACCATTCAAGTTCTGTTCCTCTCACCCATCCCCAGGAGCTGAAACCCCTTGATCTACTCCAGCAAATAATTCTAGAGGACTCCAGCCCCTGGTCTTTTGGGCCTACTCATTGTCCACTGATTCCTGCTGTGTTTCTGCTGTGAGGTCTCTCTAGTGCCCAACACAACTCCAACGCATGGAGGACTCATGGCCTGTGGGGAGAACCTTCCAGCAGTGGAGGGAGAGCCTGCATATCCATGCTTCCCCTTTCCTGCAGGGTGGACAGCCTCCTCCAGCACCTCATAGACGGTCAGCCTTTGAGACTGGACAATCAGCCATGCTTGACACCAGCACCCCTGTTCCCCCACTCTCACTTCCCTGGAATTGTACTCCTCAATCAGGAGTAAGACATGAGCCTTTGCCTCAGGGTCTGCTCCTGGGAATTCAGGCTGGGACAGTTGTAAAAACCTGCCTTGCGTTTTTTTAAAGAATTGCATTGTAAATTTGCTTTGAAAATCAGCCTGAAAGTTGGGAATGTGAATGCTGAAGATCCCTGGCATCTAGAGGCTAGCAAGTGGGTTTCTTTGCCTGCGGTGCACCTACAAGTGCCTACTTACCTGTCAGGAGAAAGTGGAATTAGAAATTCTCTCAGACCCCAACCCCATTATGACTATCAGAGCTGTGATTCTGGGTGTCCTCTCCCAGGCGGAAGAGGGGAGACTGTCCTTTGCTTTGCAAAGGGAATTATGTTGAAATGACGGCAACTGGGGAAACAAAATTACTCTCAAGACGTTGTTGCTATAGTCACTGCTGAGACGAAAACCGAACCTAACAAGTTTTCCCAACAAAGGAAAATGGCTTATCCTTCAATGGGCTAAATTTAATTTAAAATATCTGTTTTGAAATACAGAAACCTATTCTAGCTATCCAATACCTGTCCAAAAAAAGAAAAGATATAATAACTTTGAATAAAATCCCTTAAACTTCTGGATGGGTGTATCAAAACTTGACACAACATAGTTAGTTGCTAGGATTTGAATATTTGTCCCCTTCATAACTCATGTGGAGTCTGATTGCCATGGTAACAGTATTAAGGGACCTTTGAGATGTGATTGGGTCATGATGGCTCCACACTCCTGGACAGGATTGGAGCCATTATAAAAAGGAGAGGCGAGTCCCTCTTGCTCTCTGACTTTCTGCCACGTGATGATGCAGAAATAAGGCCCTTGCCCATTTCCAGCTCCTTGATTATGGACTTCTCAGCCTTCATTCTGATGAACCAATAAATTTTTGTTTATTATAAATGACCAGTCTCTGGTATGTTGTTATAGAAACTCAAAATGTACTAAAATCATAGTTTGCCACAGGAACAAGCTGCTAAGTTCCAGGTCAGTGTCTTCTGGTGTCATGCTGTTAATTCCCTTTGAAACTACACAATGATCAAGTCTGTATGACCAAAAACAAAACCATCGCAATTAAGCTTTCTTTCTCTCTCTCTCTCTCTCTCTCTCTCTCTCTCTCTCTCTCTCTCTCTCTTTCTTTTTTTTCCCTCTTTTCCTTCAACCACTAGGCTCTTTGCAACGAGACCACAGAGAGCTGGATCAGGATGATGATTTATCTGAAGGGGATTCACCTAGAATGTAGGAGGAAGATAGAAGAGTAAGTATATGTATGCGGCTCAGCGAGGTACATTGCTGCCTCCCTGTGACCTACCTAATGTCTCTGGTGTGGGGAGGTGGAGGGCTATATGTGCTGGGCCCCTGGTCACTGAAAAGCTGTGGCTCAGGAAGCGGGGGTCTGAGTTGCAGCCTGAGTGAAGGGAGCCTTGGTAGACTTGGTCCTGCTCTGTGAGTCAGGAGTGAGGCACTGTCACGGGTGACACTGGCTCTATGTCCCAAGAAGCATGCCAAGATGTGAAAAGCTCCCAAAGAACTGTTTCTCCAAAGGCTCGTGGTGCTCAACTGCTGTCACCTGTCACCGCTGGGTTCTGGTAGTGCCCTTGAAGGCCCTGGGACAGAACATCTGGAGGGAGGCCATCTGCAGCCCTGTGGTTGACAGAAGCTGATTTGCCTCCCCCCAAAATCTCATTGCTGGTCCCCTAGCGACGTCCATGTTCTTTCTTCTTGTTTCTGATGACCCTTCTCCCTCTCCAGGCTGTGCACTGTGGATTCCCAGGGTTTGGTCTTTAGCTCTTTTCTCTGGATTTTTTTCTTTTCTTTTGAAAATGAATTCCCCAAAAGCCCACTCCCCAAACGTGACCTTGGAGGACTGCTCCACTCCTGGCTTTTCTCACATAACTGCTCCTGTTCCTGGGCATTACCCGATAACTCCTTGATGTTCTTGAGGACCTCCGCTCCTTCACCTGCGAGTTCAGGAGACTTCCTTCTTCCCTTCTGTTTTCTGCTGTTCCCATCTCTCTCACCCTGATGGAGGCTTTTGAAGGGCTGCATCCAGTGAGAGTCTTCTTGCTGTATCATAACCTGGTGGAAAGCATCATATGATGAGAGAGAGA
This sequence comes from Ictidomys tridecemlineatus, assembly GCF_052094955.1. Taxonomy (NCBI): domain Eukaryota; kingdom Metazoa; phylum Chordata; class Mammalia; order Rodentia; family Sciuridae; genus Ictidomys; species Ictidomys tridecemlineatus. Next base: position 94,670,851 of record NC_135481.1, read on the forward strand.
GAGAGAGAGAGAGAGAGAGAGAGAGAGAGAGAGAGAGAGAGAGAGAGAGAGAGAGATTGAGATTAAAACAAGTTTAACTGGCAGCCTCAAGCCCTTTCATAATTGGCAGTCTGGTGACCTAAACACCTCCCATTAGGCCCCGCCTCCCATTAGGCCCCGCCTCCTAACACTGTTGCATTGGGATTAAGCTTCCAACACCTGCCTTTGTGGGATACATTTAAACCTTAGCAGTCTTCATCCCCCTACACCCGAGCTGCTGTATCAGGGGACCTAGCTGATGAATTCTTTCTCTCTCCGGATTATTCCACAAGTTACTGTAGGATGAGTCTTCCTTGAGCATCTCTCAAGGCGTCCTGTCGCCCACTTACATCCAAACCTCCCACCTCTATTTCCTGGTGCACCAAACTGCTCCACCTGCCTGGGGGCGGAGAGGGTGGGACAGGGGAGAGGGGCCGGAGGAGCCAGACTGCTTGTCCTCCCTGAGGGCTCTGCCAGTACAGGCTGTGGGCAGCCACCCCACAGGGCCAGGGCTGGTTTACCCTGAGGTTTATTCGGTTCTAATTACAAGTGAACACAATGCTACTCCCACTCCTTAGCCACTAACTCCTGCGACTCTCACTAGGAGAAGCTGAAAGATGAGCAGTTTCCCACACTTCCGCCCACAAGATGGGATAAAAGAAGAATCGATTGAGTGACTCAGGGCTTCCTTCTCCTGCTGATGGTCCCAGCCTCTGGCCCACGGTGCGCATTTCCGGGGATTAGGTTTGCCCCGTGCACCTGGTGGGTCCTCTGCTCAGGAGGGAGGGGGAGAAGCTCAGCGCCCTGTGTCCTTCTGTCCCCTCTGAGCTCGCCTACCTGGCTTGAGGGCTGCTCAGAGCTGCTGCGGTCCCCAGGGTCTCTGACCAGTCCTTTGTGTGGAAGCCCCAGGGCTCCCTGGTGTTAAAGGGAGGTTAGGAAGCTGACCACAGTTGGATAGGACCAAGCCATGGTGAAGGAGGGTGTGAGTAAATACAGAAGACACACCCCCAGACCTATGTAAAGGAGCTTTTAAAGAATTCTGCAGGTGGTGTTGTCCCGGCCAGCATGCCCCTTCTCTAGGGATGCTGGTGTGGAACTAATCTTAAGTATCCTGCCACGTCTGGCTCGGTGCCATTTAATCAGACATATTCGAGGTGTCTTTGCCGTGCACTTCAGCCCACTTTCTTTCATTCCACACACGATCCTTGTCTAGGTCCCCGGTCCTGCAATCTGCTAAACCAGAGGTTTATGAAAACAGAGGAAAAGCTCACTAATTTAATCTGTACCCTTTAATCTGTAGGACTTCACAGGGGGAAAACCTCAGTGTGGGTTGATGAGGGAAAGTCATTTTCATTTGCCCTCTTTGAAGGATCTGGAAGATACAGCAGGTTATTCTGAAATTCACTTTATTCAGAAATGACAGATTTGGCTGGACTGAAGAGGAGACAATTTAGAGGAGTGATTAAGAGCCTAGGCTGTGGACAAAGATAGAACTGGCTCTGCTGTGTGGCTTAAGGGAACTGACTTAACCACTCTGAACTTCTGTATTCTCATCCTAAAGAAACACAGAATAACTCTTCACAGTGTGGTGAATATTAAATAACAGAGGCTTTAGCACAGAGCCTGATGTGTAATAGCAGACAAAATCAGAAAACTAAATGTGGGGATCTGACAGTTGGACCATTCCTTCCCTCCCCCTTTCCTTCCCCCTTCTTCTTTCTTTCTCTCCCACCAACTTCCCTTCTTTTCCTTCCCCTCCCTCATCCTTTCTTTCCTTTATTCTTTCCTCTCCTTCCTTTCCTTTTTATTTTATTTTTTTGTGGGGGCAGGTACTGGGGATTAAATCCAGGGGTGCCTAGCCACTGAGCCACATCCCCAGTCCTTTTTCATATTTTATTTAGAGACAGGATCTCACTGAGTTGCTTAGCACCCCGCTTTTGCTGAGGCTGGCTTTGAACTCAAGATCCTCCTTCCTTAGCCTCCGGAGCTGCTGGGATTGCAGTCATGTGCCACTGTGCCCAGCTCCTTCCTTTCCTTTTCTTGTGGTAAAATGCACATAACAAAATCTATCATCTTAGCCAAAGTGTACTGTTCAGCTACATAAAATGCATTCACCCCACTGTGAAACCATCACACCATGGTCTCCAGACTCTTTTTTGTCATCCCCAATGGAAACTTCATACCCATTAAATGATAACCTTCTCACCCTGGCCTCCCCCAGCCTCTGATAATTCCTCTTCTACTTCCTGTTTTAAGTTTGCTTATTGTGTGTTCCCCATGTACATGGAGTAACGTGATATTTGCCCTTTTGCGTCAGGCTTATCTTAGTTAACTAATATTCCCAGGATTCATCTTTTTTATGACGTGTGTCAGAATGACTGAATGATATTCCATTGGATGCATGTGTCACATTTTGTTTATCTATTCATCTGTTGACATGGACATTTTGGTGCTTCTACCTCCTGGCAATTGTGAACCATGCTACCTTGAATTTGGGTATACATAGGTAGGTTTGAATCCCCGCTTTCTGAACAGCATTTTAAGAGATGTGCCTTGTTAGGAAAAAATTTTCAAAACTTAGAATTAGGCAAAAAAGGATTACTAGATATCCTTTTACCTGGATACTGTTTAATTGAACAGATTCACCCTGTGCAGGGATGATCTGATTTCCTAGAGATGTTAAGCTTTGAGTTCCTATTTTTTTTTTATTGATTTAATTATTTTATAACCAACAAAGGTAGAGTTTGGTGTGTAGAAAACTGATGGTGTTACAAATGAGTGTTTCCAACAGTGAAGCCAATGATTTCTGCTCAGGGGAAAATAAAGTGTACTCAAGGTTATAGCTAATGCCTTGTCGGGTATTTTAACGGGTTTAACAGAACCAGTAAAAGAAAGAGGAAAAAGTCTATATAATTTTAATAATAAGGATGATTTTTTCTTCTTGGTTCCTCGAGCTTCCCAAAGAGTCCAAACAGTCTTTGTTTTGTGGACTTGCTCTCATTTCACCTGCCAGGCATTTCTTCCCAACTGCCCTTCCTTTGGCCAAGGCAGTCCTGCATAAAACCACACGGACCCCTGTTTGGGTGCTGGTGATGCACGCTTCCTTCTCTAGGGCATCTGCACACCCAGCCTCCTCACCGTAACCTAAGCACGTGCCAGTAAAGGAATTTCGTGTTTTGTGAATTGTGGTAACTCGGAAGACATTAATTTAATTAAATACCTGCAATGCAGTTTCTTGGTTTTCTTTCTTTCTTTTTTTTTCTTTTAGGGTACCAGGGATTGAAATCAGGGGCCCTGGACCACTGAGCCGCATCCTCAGCCCTATTTTGCATTAGAGACAGGGTCTCACTGAGTTGCTTAGTGCCTCACTTTTGCTGAGGCTGGCTTTGAACTCACGATCCTCCTGCCTCAGCCTCCTGCGCTTCTGGGATTACAGGCGTGCACCTCTCTGCCCAGCTGTTTTCCTGGTTTTGTTCTCAGTGCTGTCTTGATTCAGTTTTGAGGCTCAGTTAGAGGATCATCCATTCCCCCTATTGAGCAGTTAATTAGGTCCACACCACCAAACATGTCCCTCCTCTGACTCTCAGACTCCAGGCCACTGTACACCCATCCTAATCTCCCTGGGGACAGACACTAGACAATTAGGACAGCCTCTGAGCTCTGGAGCCTGGCAGTTTATTCAAATTAGCCAGTCCACAGAGAGTCATAGAACCTCCTGACCCCACCCCGCCTGACCTACAGCTGCCCCTGTAGCCCCGGTGGGATATTAACCTGCCCCTGGGCCCAAGCCCCCAGTGGCCCTGCTGTGTAGAGTCTATCCCAGTTTCACTGCATTGTGTTCCCCTTCCAAAGAACCCTTAGATCTTATGTGACAGCACCTACTCGGTGTCAGGACCTACTGTGTGTGATAGAAGGTGGGCTAAAGGCCTCTGCCCTTGAGTTGGCAGGCCATCAGGGGAAACAGGAATCCTTACACTAAGAGGCCAAGCGAGAAACCCAAAGTGTCCAAAATCTCCAAGCTTGTGGGTGGGGTCCAAGGAGGGAGACCACCTGGGAGAACTGATTTGGGGGTGCATAAGGCCTTTTCTTGCCTTCTGCTCAACTTTTGGGTCAAGAACCTTGACTCCTTGATTGGAGTCTTAATTCATGGAGAATCCTGACCTCTCCTTAACCTTCAGACATATTTTCCCTACTCTAGTCCATTCAATGACTTGTACCTGATTATCATTAGTTCTACTATTTTTGCAGTGCAGGGGATAAAACCCAGAGCCCTGAGCATGCTAAGGAAGACTCTTCCTCTGAGCTACATCCCCTGTTCTTCTGTTTATTATTAGTTTGATGGTATGTAGGGTGTGGGGCAAAGAAGAGCATGGGCAACAGGAGAGGAGAGAGGGGCGTGGGCTGGGTTTTTATAAATAGTGCTTCTTCTTGCCTATCTCTGCTAAGCCAAGACACACCTCAGCAGAGAATGAGGTATGCTCCTTTACAGTGGTGCATTAGTCAGCTTGTGGTTGCTATGATCAAAATACCTGACAAGAACAATTTGGAAGAAGAAAGTTTTATTTTGGTCTCATAGTTTCAGAGGTTCAGTCCATGGTTGGCCAACTCTGTTGCTCTGGGCCCAAGGAGAGGCAGAACATGGTGGAAACACGTGGTACAGAAAAGCAGCTCAACTGATGGCATCCAGGAAGTCTGGGGTGGGGAGAGCAAAGAGCCAGGCACAAGATATGATTCCCAAGGGCACACCCCCAGTGACCCACTTCTTCCAGCCAGGCCCCATCTGCCTATAGTTGCCACCCCATAGTCCATTCAGATTATTAATCCACCAAATGGATTAAGCCACTGATAATGTTATAGCTCTCCTAATCTATTGCATCTCGCTTCTGAACATTGTTACAGTGGAGATCATGTTTCCAAATCATAGGAAGTGGTGGATCACAGTCCTATTCTCCACCTGGTCTTGACTTAGAGAATTCAGGTCTGAGTCCACTCCCATTCTTGCAGCTAGAACTCAGTCCCTCAGGGCCAGAACCAGGAACTAGTGTGCAGCAAGTGAGGCGCTCGCTCCCCACGTGGTTCAAGTTCAGGGCTGGCACCTGGGCACCTCCTCCCCTCTTGGGCCCTAGTTCCTCTCTTGCCTCACCCTGGTCCTGGCCCCGGCTATCTCCATCTGGTGAAACTGCCAGCTCTGCTATTCCTCTCCAGCCTCAGCCACAGTGAGGAGCTAAGCAACTCAGTGAGACTCTGTGGCTCAGAGGTTGAGTGCTCCTGAGTTTAATCCCAAGGAAGGAAGGAAAGAAAGAAAGAAAGAAAGAAAGAAAGAAAGAAAGAAAGAAAGAAAGAAAGAAAGAAAGAAAGAAAGAAAACAAAGCCAAAAAAAAACCCTTCCTCTCCAATACATCGCCTTCTCTCAATACCATGGTCATCTGGGCTCAGCTTCCACCCATCCCTGCTTTGGTGCCCTCAGCCCTGCCCATTCTTCTCACTCACCTATAGAAAGAAACAGTGTATTTAAACTGTAAACAAACTGTTTTTTAACCAACAAACAAAAAGCAAACAAAAAATCAAACATTTCCACTAACAGAATCAAGTTTCATCTTTTTGTTTCCTTCCTAAAGTTGTTAAACCAACTCCGGAGCTGAAGTCATGTGTTAATTTCTAGAATGCCTGAGTTAGGTGGCACTACAGCCGTCTCTGGATTTTAAAATTGTCCTGCCCTTGAACCACGTGGGGAGCGAGCGCCTCACTTGCTGCACCCTAGTTCTTGATTCTGGCCCTGAGGGATTGAGTTCTAGCTGCAAGAATGGAAGTGGACTCAGACCTGAATCCTCCAAGTCAAGACCAGGCCGAGAGCTGGACTGGTGATCCACCACTTCCTATGATTTGGGTATTATGAGCTTGGAAATTAAAAGTGTTCTTCCCTTTGGTTCTTATGAGAGCCAATTCTGAAGGGAGCAGCTTGTTTGAGTATTGAACCTCTAGTGTTGGAGAGCAGGCAGAACACAGAGGAATCTTGGAGGTTCTCCTAGGATTTCAGAGGGCTCAGCTCAGCAAACACATCAAAGAACCCCAAAGAGATTTGAGGAATAATGGAGATGGAGGCTGTCGGAGAGTTTGAAACATAAACAGGATCTGCAAAATTGATAAGACAGCACATGAGGGAACTGAAAGACTGTTCTTGAGGGATATTAAGCAGTTCTGTCTAGTACTGTCTACTTTTAGAGAAGACCATGACCTTCAGCCTCCTCCTTAACACACATTGTGTTCCTCTTTGGCCATGGAAGAGGAAAACTGTTTAATAATGGGGGGAAATTCCTCCCTCCCTCCCTTTCTTCTTTTATTCAGAAACGTATGTAATCCTAAATCCAACTAAAAGAAACTGGCAATGTCATCCCTTGTCAGTCATCCAAAACAAAACAGAAAAAAAGCAACAACGATTTCTCAGGACTCCGATAGACGTGATTAAGGCTGAAATCATGTAAATTTGATGGCAGCAAATCACGCTCAAATTCTGACTCCTGGACAATCCACATACATTGCTCTGTCTCTAAGCCACCTTTCTGCTTTCAGAAACTTATTTCTCTGTTTGGGAGTTGATTGTGTCTCTAACTGGATGATATAAGCTCCTTGAGGGCAGCGGCTTTGTCTGATGGCAGCATCTTTAGTTAGTATCACTGTATACATTGTGTAGCAGGCAACCAATTAATATAATACAGTTGAATGTGTGAATGTCTGGATGAGTTGTGCTCCAATAATGAGTAATCTGGGCAAGAAGATAATAGTGTGTGTGAGGTATCTGGTTTAGTAGTCCTCCATCCAAGATACATGTGGAGATGCATGCCAGGAGCTGGGGATAAGGCAAGGACCCGAGGAACAGACCCATCTGACCCCTGAATTCATGGAGCTTAGAGTCTAGTAAGAAAAGCACACAATAAACAAGTAATTTCGTGTGCTACATGTTTGAAAGGTAGTTCTTTAATTGTGTTCATTGGATTAGGAGGAAAAAACCTTAGGTATGGTTTGAAGGCTTCTGGGTAAACCTTGACAAGCTTTTGAAAAAACAAAACAAAAAATCCCTGTGCATTTAGAGGGGCATGTCAATCAGAGATTGCTTTCCCAGCAAATATTAGAATCCTGACTGTGAAAACTTAAAACACACTGGGATTTACTTTTCCTCATATAACAAGGAAGTCAGTGAGGATTCTACGGCTGCTGCTGTGGCCCCTGATGGTATCAGTGCTTCTGGATCTTTCTATCCTCCTGCTCTTCTACACCAGGACTTATGGCTGCAGAATGATCTGTTTCAGGTCTCCATATTCATGTTCCATTCGCTTAAGAAGAAGGAAGTAACAGGCAGAAAATCAACTCTTCCTGGAAGTCACCATGTTTACCCTCAGATGCAAGGAGGCTGGGGGCATGTAGCTTTTTTTTTTTTTTTTTAAACCTAGAGCAAAAGTTCTACTGAGGTGGGAGATAATAGATAATGCTACCCCTTTGCCACACCGAGTTTCCATTTGTAAGAACAAGGGGGAGGATAAGGGAGTGCAGGTTGGGTAGCCACTCAATAGCTGGCAGTGTCCTCCCTAGAGGGCCTCTTCCCTCCTAGACTTGTCCCGATTGACTGAGCTGGCCTGACTTCTGCTTCGTCACTGGAAACAAGAGCTCTGCGAGTCACAAAGGGGGACACAGCTTCAGAAGGCTGGAGTTTCAGCAGGTGGTGACAAGACGTCCAGCACCAGCAGCAAAAGCAGCGACGTGGCCACAGAGGGACATGGGATTTTGGTGACAGCAGGGTTCCAGAGCAACCAGGACTGAGTGTGTGCTATTTTAAACAGATCATGCTGTTAGAATAAGAGACCCCCAGCTAAAGGGGCTTGAACAAGATGGAAATTTACATTTTTTCTATTCCAGAGGCAAGGTGGCTAGGGTTTCTGGCGTGGCTCTGTCTTTTCTGACTTGTGGTACTCATCTTGGGACACAGATGCTGCTCCAGTTTTTTTCCCATCTGTCAGCCATGAGAAAGGAGTAAAAGACCGGAGATATATGGACTGATTCTTTTAAAGGCAAAGACAGGAAGTGGTGTGTACACACACACACACCACTTCTACTCATACCCCATTGACCAGAATCTAGTCATGTGGATACCTAGATGCAAGGGATGCTGGGAAATGTAGGCAGTCGTGTGCCCACTACAACTGTGTTACTAGGCAAGAAGGCCAGAGTGGATCCGGCAGACGGCAATGATTTCTGACACTGCTTATGGAGTCTTCCAGTGTCAAAAGTTCGCCTGATTCCATTAGTGGTGACAGAATGCTCAGGTCTAGCTCTTTGTACATGAATAAGGCCTCGAGAAAAACGCCATAAAAAAAAGAAGGCAGACATCTATAAAGGGGGCAGATGAGAGCTCGAGAAGTGAACTTAGAGATACTCGTCGTGTTTATACGAGCGCAAGTTATACTTCATTCTGTGAATTTGAACGTCACATCTCAATAATAAAATGTGATAACTAGCAAAGGGGACTGTTTTAAACAGAGCCTGAGGCAAGGATGAAAGTGCTGGTCTTTTTGGGGGGAGGCCCAAGTGTGCTATCCTGGTGCTGTTGGCCACCAGCCACCCAGAGACAAAGATGCAGAGGGTGTGTTCATGCAGCGTTCAGGAACTTCCCCCAGAGGGGCTGCAAGGAGGAGAAACCACTCCCTGGAATAGATAAGAGATGAAAATGAAAGGGGAGAATTGGTGTGTCTGGCTCCTTCCCATTGTCCCTGATGAAGTTCCACCCCTGTCATGGTCACTTTGAATGGTCAGCTTGATTGGATGAAGAGATGCCAAAGAGTGTGTCAATGAGGGTGTGTCTAGGAGTGACTGGCATGTGGGACAGGGAACTGAAGTGGAGCCTCCCTAAGCATGGGTTGCACTGTTCAAAAGGTTGGAGGCTTGGATGGAATAAAAGAGGAACAAGGAAGCAGCAGCAGAAGCAAGCTCCATTCTTCCTGAATGTGTTCTTGATCACTGGTGCCATCATCTGAGGATACTCGACTCTCGCTCCTTCACTCTTCCAAAGCAGACTCATCCGGGGAGTTTCCAGGCCTTTGGTCAGGTACTGGTGTAGCAGCCTTGATCTCTTGTGTTCAGCATCTTGGACTGATTTCTCCAGCTCTCCAGCCTGTAGATGACCATTGTGGATTCTCCAGCTTCTGGCTGTGTAGGCCAATCTAACAAATCTTCTTTTTATAATCATACCTCCTGTTGATTCCATTCCTCTGGAGAACCCTGCCTGATACAACCCCTCACGAAGCAAATTCTCCCTCATTCCAGGTTGCACTTGGCACATTCTTCACAGCAATAGAAAAAACGATCCTGAACTTCATGTGGGAACCCCAAAAGATCATGAATAGCCAAGGCAAACTTGAGTAAGAAGAACAAGGCAAGAGACATCATAAGAGTAGCCTCAAAACATGTTACAAAACCATAGTATCCAAAACAGCATGACACAGACAGAAAAACGGACACACAGACCAGTGGAAAAGAATAGAGAAAACCAAAAAATAAACCCATGCATTCATAGCCAACATCCTCAACAAAGGTGCCAAAACACTCACTGAGAAAGGACAGACTTCAATAAATGGTGCTGACAAAACTGGATCTCCACGTGCAGAAGACTGAAATGAGAATCCTACCCTCATCCTACATAAAACTCAGAATGGATCCAAGATGTAAATTTCAGGCCTGAAAATATGAAACTACTCAAAGAAAATATGGGGGAGCACTTCCAGAAATCTGTATAGGCAATGACTTTCTGGATAGGACCCCCAAAAGCACAGGCATAAACAGCAAAAAAATAAAAATAAAAATGGGTACGTGGTATTGTATCAAAATGGCATCTCCACCACAAAAGAATCAATTAGAGGGAAGGGACGACCTGTGGGATGGAAAAAATATCTGCAAACTATACATCTAACAAGAGACTAATATTTAGAGAATTTAAGGAACTCAAAAAAACAGGAAAACAAAAAGGAAAAAATAATAATAAAATATAAGCAAATAATCTGAATCGACTACAAATGGCCACTAAGGATATGAAAAAATGCTCAATACCACTCATCCTCAGGGAAGTGCAAATCCAAACCACAGTGGGGTATCACCAGCTATAATCAAAAAGACAAAAAATAACAAATGATGGGGAGGATGTAGAGAAAGGGGAACTCTTCTACATTGTTTTTTTTTTTTTTTGGAGGTGCTAGGGATTGAACCCAGGGCCTTGTGCATGCTAGGCAAGCACTCTACCCACTGAGCTATATCCCCAGCCCTCTGTATTGCTGGGGGAAAGGTTGGTATAGTCATTATGGAGAAAAGAGTATGGAGGTTCCTAGAAAACTGAAAATGGAATGGAATTACCACATGGCCTAGCAATCCCACTACTGGGAGTATCTCCAGAGGAGGTGAGATCAGTATTTCAAAGAGATACCTGTCTTCGCAGATTTATTAAAGCACCATTCAATGATAGCTAAAATATGGAATCTATCTAGGGGCTCCTTGAGGGATGAATGGATTAGGGAAAGTGTGATACATATACACAGTGGAATATTAATCAGCCACAACAGGGAATGAAAATTCTGTCATTTGTGACAATGTGAATGGAACAGGAGGACACTGTATTAAGTGAAATGAGACAGGCATAAAAAGACAAATATGGCATGTTGCTATTTAGGTGTGCAGGCTAAAACAGATGATCTCATAGAAGTGGAGTGGAACAGTGATCCCTAAAGGTTAGGGAGAGAGGGAGAGAGGGAGTCAGATAATCGGTACTAACATATAAGAGGAATAAATTCTAGTGTTCTACACAGCACAGCAGGGTGATTACAGCTCACAACACTTTATTATATATTTTATAAAGAACTGGGAGAATAGAGTTTGAAGTTTCCCATCACAAAGTAATGATCAATGAATGATGGAAATAATTACCCTGATTTGACCATTACACCTTATATACATGTATGGAAAAATACTGTATGCCAGCCACACGTACAATTATTAGGTCAATTAAAACTAAAATAATAAAAAAAGATTTGATCTTGAATTGTGGATGTTTTCCCCCCTAAAGACCACAGAGGATCACTGGAGGGACTTTTAGCACTCAGAATGGGAAACTGGAGGGCAGGGGAGTTGGGAAAAATTCACGTAATAAAAACTGTCCCAAGGGAGGGAGACGGTGGAATGGGATGGATATCATCACCCTAAGTACATGGATGAAGACACGAATGGTGTGACTCTACTTTGTGTACAACCAGAGACATGAAAAATTATGTCCTACCTGTGTACTATGAATCGTGATGAATTCTACTGTCATAAATAACAAACTGGAATAAAAAATAAATTAATTAATTTAAAAATCTACTTTAAATAAAATAGATGGAATAAATGGAAAAAAAGAGAGACTATCCCTTCGGATGGACCCCCACACCTACCTGGTCACTTAGAGGGGATAGCTAAGTGGGGGAGTTCTTGGGGCAGTGCACATCAGGTGCAGAAAGAAAAGAAGGGAGTTAATGAAAAATTTTCCATGTTGTAGTTTTGCCAGGTTCCTGCTTGGAGCAAAGATTTGGTCAGCCTTTTTCATGTTATATTTTGATGCTGCATGAAAGGCCAAAGCAGAGAGGTTTGCCATGAACAACTACAGCCTGAAGTGTTAGTGTGATCCTGTGGCTCTAAGATAATTGGCCATGAGCATGAGAGAGACAGACAGAGAGAGAGAGAGAGAGAGAGAGAGAGACAGACAGACAGACAGACAGACAGACAGACAGACAGACAGACAGAGACAAATACCCACCCCTTGGCTAGAGGCTGAACTGGACCCCTTGTGTGCCTCAGCTCTCCTTCTAATCCCTCTTCCTGTTAGGCCAATCATCAGATGATCCTGATGAACATAGACCTTTGTTCTAACCCATTCTTCAAAAAGGTTATTTTCCAGTTTATTGCATTTCTAATCATGTACCCGCAGCTAATCCACAGCATGGTTAGTTCCAGGGCTTCCTGCAGATGGTGGCGTGGATGTGTTATCACTGTTACAGCGTATTTTTTGAAATCAGTGGGGATGTTTCCCCTGTAGTAACTTACCCTTCTAGAAAGTCGTTAGCTGCTACCCACACACTGCATGAGTCACAACAGAATTTGATTCAAAGCTAGTAAAACCTTAAGAGTAAAACGGTTATTAGTGGAAAAGATTTAGTTCAGGAACAATTAAGGAGGATTCAATTCAGCTTGCAATTAAAAACTGCAAAAATACTTTCTTAGGTAAAATTTTTTTTCTTTATATCTCAAATCTATATGCTTTTAGAAAACAGTACTCGGGACTCCTGGTAAAATAAGATACGAGAAAGCCGATTCCAGAGTTAAGGGGTGGCTTAGTTCAGTTTAAGGGTACTGTTTTAGCTCTGGAAAGAAGTCTCCAGAATGATTAGGAAAGTTTGCTAGAACCTGCTAAGTTCACACTCTAATTTTTTTTTTTTAAAGCTTGCTTCATGGAGTTCACAGAATATTGACATTTGTAAAATTCTGACCTAAATCTTCTATAGGTCAATGCATCAGGCCTTGTTCTGGCCACCAAAAAAAAAAAAAAAAAAAGCAAAAACCCCAAAAGCAAAAAGACATCAGGCAGAAATTCCAGAACTGCTCGGCTGGGTAGTTCTCACTAGAGTTCTCTGACATAGTTGCAGCCAGATGTCTGCTGGGGCTAAGTCACCTGAAGGCTCCCCTGGACTGGCTGGTTGATGTAGGCTGCTGGCCAGGAGCTCAGCTGGGGCTGTGGATCGTAGTGCACTCATTCTGCTTGGGAGGCCGACTTCCCAAGCAGGGTGGCCTTAAAGTCATGTGATTTTTCACATGGCAACTAGCTGCCCCTGAGCAGCCATTCCAACAAAGCCAAGTGGAAGCTATGTGGCTTTTTCTAGTCCAGCTTCAGAAGTGACTTAGAGACAATGATGGCATTGTTTGAACCAGTCACAGTGCCATCACAGTCCTGCATAGCCACTTGGTAGACTGTCTTCTCTGGCTTTTTTGTCTTTTCTTTCTATCTACTTGGACAGATCACAATAAGTTTCTCTTTCCCACTTTTAAATATTTCTAGCTGCTTTGGTTTGAACAAGTTAATCGATTCCTAACTTGCATGTAGAATTTCTATCATAACATTTTATTTCTATATTTCTTAGGAAGTAGGGATGTGAATATAATAGTTTATTCTTTTAAATATCTTTCACATGACTACATCATTCCATGTGAATTCTATAATACACATAATTTTTTTTAACACCTTTATTTTATTTATTTATTTTTATGTGATGCTGAGGATGCAGTGCCTTGCACATGCTAGGTGAGCGCTCTGCCGCTGAGCTGCAGCCCCACCCCTATAATACACATAATTTTGGGAAAGAGTTTCTGGCTTTAAAACTGCCTATCTCTTTCAAACAATACAGTGAAATTCTTCCACAACAAAATACCCTGGACAGCCTTTGGAAACAATTATAATGGAAGGGGTTTCCCTTCACAAAGGAAATCTGGTAGGTAGCTGGTTCAATGACTGAGAAATTACATTTGGCCTAACATTTTCAAGATATGGGCCACCAGTAGGGAGACCTAATAAAAATATATTTTTGATTTAAAAACTCCAAGAGAGAATTGCCAATAACCTCCAGCTAGATGAGTCTAGCCTTCCCTAAGCCACCTTTCATTTTCCTTTCCAGGCTTCTCAGGTCATCCTTGGAGTTATGCTTATATGAGTTGCTTAAAAATGAGGGCACTAAGATTGACAGAATGGATCCCACCTATTTCTCCAATTCAGTCAAGATGCCAGAGTGGTTTCTTCTGCTGTGTCAGGTAGTTCTGAGGGTGGATCCTGGAGATAAAATGCATTTTATTGTGACCACTTCCAACACCACAGGCGTAGGTTTGCACACTCCTTAAATGATTATCCCAGCAGACAGAAATGGTAAATTTAGAAGGGATATCATGTCACTGAGATGACGATAGGGTTATTCAATAAACTATGAATTCTTTCTTAGAAATCAAATGAAGTTCATAAAAAAACAATGGATTATCCAGGATCTGCCAACGCAAAATGGTTTGGATAATACAATGGCATTTCACAATGACTTAATGTTTGATATGTAGTTTTGTCTTATGGGGACAGCATAACAAGACAATAATATTCTTTTTATACAGAGTGTAAATTACAGACATTTAAACAGATAAGTTTAAACAAATAAATGGCCAGAGCCGGCCTCACAAGATAGCTGTGTTCTGCTTAAGGAGATTTATCTGTTTAAATGTCTGTAATTTACTTTGAAAATTCTTCCATAGAGATATTGTAAAATCTGTATTAGGTTTTTATCTACACTTTAGGAGCAGTTAGCTAATATTTGAAGTATTATAATCAGAGATTATGCACCAAAGAGATGGTTAGTTAGCATCTGAAAGTTCTAAATAAAGTCTATACTCCCAAAACAGCTACCAGTAGCAAGAATTCTTCATTCCTTAGCTCTGATCTACCCTCAAGGACTTGATTAATGTTGTGAACATTAGATAGAATTTTGTGACTGATTAAATGAAGGTCTTCAAATGTGTGGATCTGCTAGAAATATTGTTTATTACCAGAACTAAGTCTGTCTGCTCCCTTCCTGAAAGCCAATACTTGGGAAATGAGAGATGGTGGGAAGGAAATCAGGCTTATTTGTGGCCATAAACCTGAGATGATGGTGGAGGGTGGGGAGCTATTGTACTCACCCCCCAAAAAACCATCCCTACCTGTACACCAAAGGGCTTTTACAGGTAGGGAAAGAAGTGCAGAGAGCAAGGGACAGGAAGACTAAATGCTTGGTGGGGTCTCTGCCATCAGGATGTGTGTTTCCTTTTTTTTTTTTTTTCCCCATCTTGTCAGAACATCACAATTGACCTTGACCTCCTGGGCTATTTCTGTAATTTTTTAGACCAACATTATTTTTCTGCAAATGAAACCTCACAGCAGTTGACATGCTTTTGGCTAGTTGATGCCCAGGACTGGAATAAGGAGGGGTGTTCCACATCTGTTGTTATCTGAGGATCACCAGATGTTCTGGGTTTTGAAAATCTAAAGAAATATTTAGCAGTTAACATCTTCATCATGTAGGTATACTTTTTAAAAAAATATTTATTTTTTAGTTGTCAATACCTTTTTTTTTTTTAATGTGGAGCTGAGAATCGAACCCAGGGCCTCGCACGCGCTAGGCGAGCGTTCTACCACTGAACCACAACCCCAGCCCTATATGGGTATACTTTTAAGTCCTCTCTAGATTACTTGTAATACTTAATATAATGTAATATTTAATATAATATAAATTCTGTGTCAATGGTTATTATATTGCATATTTTTTTAGGGAGTAACCCAAAGAAGAAAGCCTATACATGTTCAGTACAGAAACAATTTATCCTCTGGATATTTTCAATCTGTTGTTGGTTGAATCCATGGATATAGAACCTGTGGAAGGCTGACTGTAGGGATCCAGAGGGGTCAATGCCTTCTCTCTTTAGGATTTTTATTCCAGGTTTGTCCTTGCTTACATGTTGATTGCAGGATTTCTGTGGCCCCGCTTTGGCTTGGCAACTGAATTGTGTTTCTAGAATATTATCACATTTGTTCTGAGTAAACTTTTCATGAGAGAGTCTATGCCAGTACCTAAAAAAGACGGAAAATTGATACTTCATTGAACATACAGTACAGAATGTTTGACTCTTTTAGTGTTTATATCATGAGAGCCACTTCCCAAGTAAATTAATTGGCAGCATGTATCAAAGGTATTTTTCCAAACTTGCTGCCAAGAGAAGAGGCTTCTGACCAAACAAACTCATGTTTCTTACTTGGTATAGATTTTTTTTTTTTTTAGGAAAAAGAAAATGTATTTAGATAAATTACTTTTAGACTGTATTTTTTAGATAAAGATCATTAGACACCCAGAGAAACTGGTCAAATACTAATAAGCAATTCGCAAGGTTGACAATCAGCTGGTGGCGGTGTGAGTCAAGGCCTTGGTGGAATGCAAATATCTCACTCTAAATGGGGAATGTGAAGACAACTGAATGAAGGACTATTTGTTAGGATATGTGCAGAGACTGGATTAGTAACAGGGGTAATGCAGTTATTCCTACTTCTAGGCCTGAAGGGGAAAGGAAAGGGAGTTGGTGCTGGGACCCAAGGAAGGGACCCACCAGGAAGGAGCTCTCTACTAGGCCTATGGGGGAAGGGCATAACCAACTGCAGCAGCTGTGCCCGGAAGCAGCCAGGGGATAGTTCCCCAACCCACTCTCCTGCTCTTTGCCCTCAAGCCTCCTCTTTTTCACCTTTCATTGGCCAAACCCAACTTCAGCTAGGAGGCCAGGTGAGCATGGATGTAGCCTATACAGGCAGCTTCCAGGGATTGGGGTAGGATGAAAGTATGGAGAAGGTCAGGCAGTAGTACTGGAGGTGCTAGCAGAAGATCTAAAACAGGAAATGTCCTACAATGAACTGTTGAGCTCATTGAAGCCCACCAGAAAATCTCTTATGCAATGTATCAGGAATAGTAAGTACCTCTCCAAAGGAGCAGATGATTCTATCAGACCACAGAGATCTGTCTTGGCTCAGGAGCATTTCTTTCTCAGTATGTACAGGAGAAATTGGTCTGATTTACCTTTGTTATAAATCACCAGCTGGTAGGAGGTTTACTGTTCATCCACCTTTCAGTGGAGCTGGCTATCTGGAAGAGATGATCTCCTTAATACTGCATCCCTGTGCAGGGTTAGATTGGTTCATCTCTGTACTCAGCTCCCTGCCCTTCTCCCTGGTCCCAATTAGAGCATTCATATCCACATGCTTATGTTTATTGACTTCTATCTAGTGATCACAGCTCACGAGGTTCAAGGGACTTCTCTCACTACACACTGTCTGGCACAAAGCCCGGCGTGCAGTAGGTGCTCAATGATTATTTGTCGAATGAATGAGTGAACACTCTGGGACTGCTGGCAAGGAAGCATTAGTGAAATATGGATTCTGGAGTGAGAAAGAATTAGGTTTGAATCTTGGCTCTACTTAGAAGACATGTGGCCTCAGAAAATTGCCTAATCTCCTAAAGCTTCAATTTCCTTCTTTGTGATATGGGATTATAAAACTTACTCATTGACTCCTCTAAGTTTAATGCCTAGAAGGCTGGGAGCATAAAGAAAGACAGCTGGGGAACAATGTCTCCTGCTGTGGGTTCCATCCACCTAGTGCTGTGTCTAGTGAGAGAGTATTTACAGCAAGCAGGAGCTTCTTTCAAATGACTAATTATCATTTTAAAAAAGTTTTTTTTTTCTTGAAGGAAAAACCATGGGCTGAGTATATAATATAAAGGCTTTAACTTTTAAAGCTTATTTATTTCTCTTCTTTTTCATTGAATAAGTCTCTTCTTCGACTCTTCCCCCTCCTCCTCCTTCTCTGGTACAAAGTAATGTTTTGATATATGTAAATATTGTGAAATGATTAAATCCAGCTAATCGACATTCATCACCTCATATAGTTAACCTTCTGTGATGAGAGTCTTCAAGATCCACTCTCTTAGCAATTTTCAAGTATGTGCTACATTATTATCAATTGTAATCATCATGCTATAAATACATCTCCAGAACTTAATATTTATATCTAACAGCAACTTTGTACCCTTTGACCAATATTTCCTCATTCCCTGCCCCCCACTTCCCGCTCCTGGTAATCACCTGTCCTGAATGAGCTATGCCATAAACAGACTGGACACATTTGTGTCTTTCCACAATGTCAGAATTTTTAATTTACTGGATAACAATAAATTCACAAGCTATATCACTTTCATGGGCTTTAATTCGCCAAAAACTCATGGTTCACTTAATAGCCAAGAACAGGTCAATCTCAAGTTGTTTTATTCCATTCCAATCTGAGTTTCCTAATACCCATAACACTGAAGTCACATATTACACTTCACCCAATAATATATAGGTTGAAGAATGGTAAAGAAAGGGATAACAGTGGCCACAGGGTTACGGAGGCAGTCTGAAACCAAAGGCAGAGAACTGGTACAGTTGCAGGTACTTAGATCTAAGATTTACCAATCAGCTAATGGAATTATCCAGGGCACAGAACTCGTTCAAGGTGAGACAGTTCCAAAGTGGGCTGCACCAAGCAGGGAAATCAAGTTGAACTGAATCCAGCGATAGAGTCAGGAGTTCCTTGAGTGTCAATCATGTGACACATTCACTGGTTGAACGATGGGTTGGTGCATGCGACCACGTCCAGCATTGAAGTTTTCATTTTTATGTGTTTCAGGTGAGAGAATTGTATCATTTGATGATCTGGTAAGCCCACAGGCTAGGTTTCTCTGTTACGGGTTTGATATGCCCAGGCATCCATGTACTTCTGATTTAATTCCATGAGTTCATGGAGGGTCCTATTTTATTAGTACGATTAATTTATTTTTCACTTTGGGCCTTAGGATTGTGCCGTGCAGCTGGGGGTTATTCTTTCCAACAAGTTCTGAGTGTCTACCATCTGGATATCTCCTTGCCCAGATAGTTACCAAGTCATTCTGCCTTAGCACTTGCACTCAAACTGGAGTAGCTCAGGGTAAGCTGAGGCCTAGATACAGCCTGAAAGCTGCTGTTCTATACACCACAGAGTAACTCAGAGTAAGACACAGCCCACCTGCCACACCAGCATGCAGCTCTTTTGAAGGGTTTATAGAAATTACTCTTTTAAATGATCATCTATCTCTGGTGTCTAGTGAAATATGATGGAAACATGTTCAGCCTAATCTGAAGCCCTTAACATTTGTAGGATAGGGTTTTCTACAGAATTGGCATCGGGCTGTGGACAACTGTATAGAAGCACTTGTCTAACTTATCACATGCTTAAAATGCATTGCATTTATCCTGTGATGAATTCTCTTCCAAAGCTAAGAATGACTCCAATATTATTTTTTAATCCAGTGCCCTTTAAATGCCACTGGTGTCAGGAAGTCCATATGTTGGTGACATCCTCTCAGCTGGCCTTTCATGTCCTTGTCAATAAAGCACACACACTTCCCACCCCAGGATTTTTTTTTAAGTGGCCTTTAAAACTGTTTATAGAAAAAATAAGAAACACAAATAAGTCAAAAAAAAAAAAAGAAAAAAAGAAAATGAAAGGAAAAAGAAAAATCTGCCCATAATCCAGGTGTTCCAAAGCTAACTTGTAGTTGCCTTCTGTTGTATAACTTTAGGAAATAAATTTTTTTTATGAGAGCTATTTTCTTTTCTGTCTTCAGGATTTCATTGCTTCAGTGAATATTTTTGTAAACTGAATCCCTTTTGCAAAATTTTTCTACTTTCTGGGACCAGGGGGAGGAAGGAGGGAAGGGAAAGAGCAAATAATGGGGAATGATACTGGTTAAATGATGTTGTTACATTGAGTGCATGTACAAATATTTAACAATTCATCCCATCATTATGTATAGTTATAGTGCACCCGTAAAAAATATGGAAATTTTTTCCCACTCTAGGAAAATAGTGTTGGGGACCTGTGGTAGTCTCCCCAGCATTGACTTTTACCTCTACCACCACAAGTAACCACTATAACCAGCCCCCTCTATCCATGTGTTCTGCATTCATGGATTCAAACATCTGCAGATTGAAAATATTTGGAAAAAAATTGCACTTGTTCAAAACATATATGGACTGTAAACAATACAGAACAACAATTATTTACATAGAATTTATATACTTATATCACATTTACATAGTATTGTGTTAGGTATTATAAGCAATCTAGAGATGACTTAGAGTATGTGGGAGGATATGCATAATTATATGCAAACAGTAACCCATTACATACAAGGGACTGGAGCATCCTCAGATTTTGGTGTCTAGAGACGTCCTGGAACCCAATTCCCTGTGTATACCCGGGGATGACTGTACTTCTTGACCTCCCTGTGGCATGCATTGTCCCTGGACATCCCTTTTTCTGGAAACATTCTTCCCGGACTCCTGTAATAGACATCTAATCCTGGTGCTCCATGTATCTCTCCTCCTCCACTATCCTATCCCTGGTCCCCCTCCTGGTTCTTGATTACTAAATTCCCCTGGGTTCTCCTTTGGCCATACTCCACCATCCACACTCCCTCAGAAATCTGAGCTCTTCGGTGGTTCTCTGTCCATCTGTAAACGGCACAATACCTCTTTCTCACAGTGCATGAAACAGAAGAAGTTGATTGAGTCTGCCCCACAGTCCTTCTAAATTCATGGCTTCCCCAGTCAATTCAGGGATTACCAACCTACATCAAGAACATGAACTTTAGAGTAAGATCGCTTTGAATTCAAGTCTTGGCTCTGCCACAAACTAGTTGCATAAATATTGGCAGTTACTTGGTTTCTGTTAGCTTCAGTTTTCATCTCTGTGATCTGTAAATTCTGTAATTTTATACAACATTGGCACGGAATAAGCATGTGATAAGTGACTAACACAATTATTAACATTATAATTTTCAGTGTGACATTTTTTACCATCAATCTGACCAATAAATCCTTGTCCAATGCCAATGGACACAGACTACCTATTGGTCTTTCTTCTTCCCAATTAACATGTGCTTTTTAACCAAGACCCTTCAGAGACAATATAGTATGTTCAGATGTCCATAGAAGTGCCAAGTCCCATGGTTGAATCATTTAGTAGTTTTTTTTTAATGCATATAACAGAAAACTCAGTTCTTAAACAACAAAGGTATTTGATCTACCACCGAGCAGCAAGTCCTGAAGCAGGTTGGTCTCTCCACTTATCCCCAGTGTCAGGGAGAACCTAGTTCTTGCTCCTGGCTCTTTTCTCTTGATGATGTTGACTTTCAACTTGGACTTCACACATTACTGTGGAAAGGTGGCTACAGCAACCTCAGCATCACAGGGTCTTGGTTAAAAAGCACATGTTAATTGGGAAGTGGCTCCCATTGTTGAAATTCCAGACCAATCAGAAGGTGAAAGTCACGTGACTCCATCAAAGTCACTTCTTTTGGTTAATACCCATTCCCACCCCCATCTCCATGTTGATTGGTTTGTTTTGGTCACAGAAGCTGTTGGTTCCTCCTGGTTGTCTCTCCTTGCTAATAGAAATCTAATTTTGCACAGTTATTAATCATGGGGGTGCTTTAGAGGATTGATCCTTGATTAATTCCAATTTCTATGCCAGTGATTGGTTTAGAAATAGGGGTAGGATATAAATCTGGCCAATAAAATGTGAAAAAAGTCTTTGTAGGGTTTCTGGAAAAGAAAGTGTTTTTCCTATCAGGCAAATAAAGATGGAACATTCTGCCTTCCAGTCTTTGGATGTTGACATATGAGACTGTGATGCTGAGGTTGCTGTAGCCACCTTTCCACAGTAATGTGTGAAGTCCAAGTTGAAAGTCAACATCATCAAGAGAAAAGAGCCAGGAGCAAGAACTAGGTTCTCCCTGACATTGGGGATAAGTGGAGAGACCAACCTGCTTCAGGACTTGCTGCTCGGTGGTAGATCAAATACCTTTGTTGTTTAAGAACTGAGTTTTCTGTTATATGCATTAAAAAAAAACTACTAAATGATTCAACCGTGGGACTTGGCAAGCTGTGGAAAAACAGGAATTGCTCCATGCATCTTACAGACAGAAATCACCAAAGATTCTTCTGTTAAATTACTGTTGTTATGGTGGCATCGAATCTTACCGGGGCTTATAGAAAAAGCAAATCCTTTTGTTAGATGTGAAGACTGGAGGACTCCAAAGAGGTCCTTGACTGTCTCAGGACATTTGATTTCATCAATACAGTTTTTGAAAAGTTTGAGGAATGACATAGTCATACAGTAAGTTTTTTCTTTTTTTCCCTTTTTCTTTCTTTTCTTTTTTTTAGGTATGTTCCTCAGAGAAATAAAAAAAAAAAAACTGGAAACATAAAATTTGAAGAAAAAAAATTTTTTTTTTGTTATGGACAGTTGGAGGAGAAAACTCTTAAAATTCCAGCTGCAGGCAAATTTGATAGAGTAAGAGAAATAGAATAGATGCAGTTTGCATTTTCTGGGTCATATTGTGACAAAGGAAATAAACATATACAATTACTTGTCTTTTGAAAGGAAAAGGTTGTGTGCTATTTATTTAAATGCATATTAATCCCTTTCCCAAACTGAATGAGAGAGGGTTAAATTGAAATCTTAATAAGACACGGAATTGGGCATCGGCATTACTGCCAGCAGAAATTGTAGATGGGCAAATAATATAGCTAATCTGTTTACATTATTGAAATGAGCACTGGGCAGGTGATGTATCTGATTCCTAATCTAGGAATCCAATCTTTACTTCTTTCATGTGACGTGGGTGATGGCCAGTGCATGGACCATGAGAAGAATTCATCAAGACAAAGAGAAGCAGTTAACAGAGTTAATTGGAGGAAGATATGCTATACCCTTGCAATGGGGGCCATGACAAAAGACATTTGCTCATAGACTCAGGGAGGGGGATCTGGGCTTCTGAGCTTTTTGTTCACCTTTGGTGGGCTTTATGCTAGGAATGGTTTATGCTAAGCAAGGGGTGATTGACAGATTCCCATGCCTTGCCCATAATGCTTATTGTGCATGCAACAAATGCTCATTCTTGGGTTTTACATTTAATCTATAAGATGCCAGAAATATGTATGGAGCTTTCCCTTATTAGGTTACTCTAGGTCAAGTATGTTAGCGTCTCTGCACATGCCCCTTGGGATAGATGGGCAATTTTTTGAAGAACAGGATCTTGCTGTTTATACTTCTGGGAAGTTAGCTCTGCTGACAACACAGTGGGGCAGGATGAAAGGGAAGTCCTTAGGCTCACAACAGCTCTACTAATCAAGGTGGGATGTTATCTGGGACAGGGGTCCCTAAACTATCCTGCCTCACTTCTTGGTTTTTGTTGACAGGGTAATATTTCCCGACTCACAGGATAAACTGGGTACATTTCCATGCCCCTTTGTTTCTGCCTACAGAAGACATAATGGCACTGTCTAGAAATGGCACGGTTAAGCCCAATGCTATCTTGAAAGAAACTCCAGGAATCTGTGGTACAGGAAGAACAGGCCCTGTCTGTCTAACTGCAGAGCTCCCTTGAAAACTGTAGAGGGCATCGCCTCTCGAAGCAAGTGTGTTATGGCCATCTTCCTCTCCACATAGCAGCCATCTTTCTGCTTCCATGATCCCCTCCCAATGGGGTAAGCTCCTCCTCGAGGACAAGGTCCTTCTCTTAGGAATCTCCTTATTTCAGTCTTCCTGGTGTAGTTCTGTGCACATAACAAGTGTTTGATAAAGCCTATTCGGCTGGCATCCACTCCACATTTTGAAAAGTTGGGTTTCCTTCTAGTGAAGATCTAGATAAAGGCCGTGGAGCTCTGTATACACTACTAGTGTCTGACATCTAACTTGCAGGGGTCAGAAAGAAGGTGAGTTTCTCACTTGGATGAGGGATGCTCCTGAGAGAGCAGTCCCTACATTAGTAAGACAAATCATCCCATTTGATAGTGAGTCTGAATGGTGCTGAGAGGGAGGAAGGGGCAGCAGAGGCAGGGAGGCCAGGAGTTGGAAGAACAAATGAACAGATGGAATTCATGCCACTCTCTTGGGACCCCTTGTTACCATCACGGTGATGATATGACTTCTGAACACAGTGAGAGTGGCATTGCCAATCCTCATGCTTATATGATAAATTTTGATAAAGCTTCTTTTAATCCCCCTAAAAATTTAGGTAAGGGAAATAAATAGAGATTTCTATGGTCCTCATGTGTCTTTTTTTTTTTTTTTACACATCCCACTTTGTAGACTGACTGACTGCACACAGATAAATAAGATAAACACAGTTCCTGCCCTCAGGTGGGCTATCATCCACAGGGGAATGTTAAGAACAATCAGGACATTTCAACAACATAATATCCATAAATAAATATAGAACTCCACAGCCATTAAACCACATGAATTTTAACTGATAGTAACGTTCATATATAATTAAATCTACAGAGATATTTCTTTGCCGTTCCATTGAACAATTGTGGCTTTTGCTAGCCAGCATCTGTTTCCTCTTTTTCTGGAAGGACATTCTTAGGATAGTATCTCCCTCTGCCCCCCCTATACTTTACATAAAGTAAAGAGCTAAAGGTAGGACCCTCCAAGAGCTAAAGGTAGGAAAATGAACCAGATCTTGGCAATATGGCCTTTAGATCCTGCAACACAGAGACTATTTCAGAAGTGATGATGGGACCCAGGTAGTCTGATCAAAGGTAATCCTAGGATTTTTCCTTCTTGGAATAGCCATGAGAAAGGACTTATCGTTTATATAGACTTGGACTCAAATAGGAAAGACTGGAACTTTAGAAAGCATCTTTTCCCCAAGGGGAGAGCCAGTGAAAAGAACCAAAACAAAGGGAAATATGATCTGAAAAATCAAAGACAGATTTGAGTTTAAGTGATGCTCTTTGAGCCCCTGAATATCTTGGAGATCAGATCTACCCCTTTATCTTCCATGGACAAAGAAATTCTGGATAACTTTTGCGTGAGCAGTGTGGAGTATATTTCCTTTCACTTTGCAACCAAAATTTGGTACCTCTTTTGCTTCTTGTCAGTTATTTCTATTTACTGCTAAACTATCAGGGACTTGTCAGGCGTATGAATGGCACTCAATTTTCTAGTAGCCAGAATTTCTCTTGGATATATACTTTGCCTGATATTTATCTTTAACCCCAGGAATTTTAACAATGACAATGCATGCTGGACTCCTTGATCAATGTGTTCTAGTGGATCTTTAGCTCTCCTATCATAGTTTTTCATTAGGCTACTTTGGAAGCACATGAAATGCTCATTTGAAATGTAAATTCCTGGGCCAGAAGAAGCCATGAAAACCATATTTTCTCAAATTTTGTTAAGCACTCAAGTTTGAAAATCAGCATCCTAGCACTAGACCCTCATTTGTGAATATTTCTACTGTCTCCTAAAAGATAGATTACTCTCCATCCTTGATCAGTTTCTTTTTCCTCCTGTGGATAGAAAATGAATGGGAAACAATTGGGCTACATAAACTTTCCGATAGCCACATGACCTTGAGCTTCCCCATCCATTCACTTAGCAAGGAAAAATTTCCCAGATGAACCATCTCAAAACTCATCTCTTTGCCCTTTACAAGTTGAACTTATATTTTTTTTCAGTAAGCGCGTTGACATGTAATTTTCTGTATTTTTCTTTTTCTTTTTTTTTGAGTTGCAGTGTTTCAAAGGGACATAGAATTACTAAACCCCATCCCAAATAAAAAAAAAGAAACATATTCTTGAATAGCACATCACAGATATATGAATGCTTTCTGCCTTTTTCTCCCTCTTTTGAGAGAAAGGTGGAAAAGGTTTGATCCTGCTTCTCCTCTCTTCTGTAAGGTGAACCCATTTATCTTGTGGGTTTGTACGGCAGCACCATATCCTGGTCTTTAAACAAAGATTTTAAAGGATTTCCTCAAATTTGACAGGATTGTTGATGATGGTGATACAGGAGGCTGAAGGAGAAGTTATGGGCTAAGCACAGAAGCCAAGTTTGCGCTGTAAGTCTTTCCCATGACCTGTGCCCCCAAAATAGTAGCTCCCTGCTGACGAGCGCCTGAAGCCTTGATCTCACCCTGCCCCAAGTTATTTGGCATGTGGGAGTTGGACCTGCTGTCACAGAGCAGGCAGATAAATAATTTCCCCAGTGTTTATAGGCTTCTCTTGGACCTCTGTGTGTCCTTACAGTATGGTTACTTTTAAACCCTCCACAAAGCTCAGAAATGTGCCAGTCATAGCTCATCCATCACAGGTGGGGCTGGATGTCCAAAGCCCCAGGTGCTGAACGCTGCTTCTCTAGGAAGTGAGGGATGGGGTGCTGTCTGCACAGGTGGGGCTCAGGTGTACCTCACTCCAATCCAAAGGACTTGTCCACGTGGGTGTAGGAAGAGCAGGTGAGGAAGGACTTCTCACCTTCCTCTTCACCTTTCCTTGACCTCCCTTTGCTTCAGAAGTCCTGTTGCTGTCCTGCCCTGCCCTTCTGCCCTCAGATTTCTTAAAGCTTCTCTTGACACCATCAGTTCTCCCCTCCCGCTTCCTTCCCTCAGTCTCCTCCATGATACAAGAGTCGGCCTCAGGCTTCAGCTGATGGGGATGTTAAAATGGTTCAACTTAATGAGGAAAGTGAGAGACGGGGTCTTCCATTTGAATCAAGAAATTGAGAGAGGCAACGTGGAGTTCATTTAGGTGACCTGGTCTCAGGTGATCAGGCAGAAGTCAGACCAGTTTATGCTGAAAAGCCCCACACTAAGGAATTCCCAGAATTTCAGGAAAACGTCCCCAGTTTTATTGTACACAGGCATTCCCCATCAACAGAACTAAGACCAGGCTAGTGCAGGGTGGGAAACCAGGGAGTGGGTGGGCCTGGTTGAAGTAGAGGAAAGGCTGTACTTAGATCCTTTCTGCAGTGTGAAGTTTGGTAAAGGAGATAAACTTTTCTTTTGAAAAGGACCCCTGCAAAACAGGGAGGTTTGGGTCCTCACCAAACTGGGGGATTAATGTTATTCCCTTCCACAAACATCGCGTGCCTCATATGTGCCAGGCACGGTATTAGATGCTGAGGAAGCAGTGCTGAGAAAACAGATGTGGTCCCTGCTCTCATGGAGCCACCATCTGGACGGGTAATCCTATTAATCAATTAATCATTAAATAAACATGCAAATGCAGCTGAGATTCATGCTGCAAGGAGAGGTCTATGGGGGAGGATGTGGGAGCCAATCCGAGAGAGGATTTGGTCTTGTCTAAGGCATCAGGAAAAACATTCTTGAAAAAGAGATGGCTAGATTGAGATCTGAATGATGAATAAGAATTAGGTAGAGAAAGAAGGGAGGTGTTATAGTTTCCCAAAAAGCTCATGTGCGAGGTAATGCAAGAAATGATCAGATTGTGAGAGGTATCACCTAATCAGTGCACTAGTCCACTGATAGGGATTAATTGGATGGTAACCATAGGAAGGTAGGGTGTGGCTGGCAGAAGTAGTTCACTCAGGGCATGACTTCCGGGTTTATATTTTGTCCCTGAGGAGTGGAGCTCTCTCTGCCTCCTGGCCACCACCATGTCCTGAGCTGCTTTCTCCCAGCACCCTTCCGCCATGATGTTCTACCACATCTTGAGCCCAGAGTTAGGGAGTCAGCCAACCGTGGACTGAACCTCTGAAACTGAGCCCAAATAAACTTTTCCCTCCAATCATTGTTCATGTCGGGTATTTTGGTCACAGCAACACAGAAACTGACTAAAATAGGAGGGAAAAGCTTGCAGTGAGTCCCTTGCAGAGGCCTGGGGCATGGTGGGCGGAAGGCACTGGAGTCAGGAGTCCCATTGGAGCAGGGGAAACTCAATGTGGGGGAAGGCTGGAAAGGCTCTAGGGCACCCATCAGGGAGGTCCTTCCCTGTAGACCCTGCCAATTATTTCAGTCTTCATCATCCAAGCCACTGAACAGTTTCAGTTGGTGGTTGTGGTGACAGCAATGGTGGAGGGCATGCTACGATTCGTGATGGAAAAGATTGTTCTGGCTACAGCATGACTGGGGGTGGGTAGGAAGGCAGAGTCAAGGTAGAAAGACAGACAGGTTTGTTTTTCCATGTTCCAGGTAAGAAAAAAATGATGGAGACTTGGGCTAAGTTGGTGGCAGTGATGGGAAGAGAGACTGAAGAGGTGAAATCAACAGGGCTTGCTGTTGGCACCTGATCACCTTCAAGCTTCCTCAAGTGTAAACCTGACGGGATCCTGAAGGTGGCAAGTCCGTTGGTGCGTGAGGGAGGGGATCAAAGCAAAGTTACATTTATCTGAATATACAGCACGGGATGTTGCATTCCCAAAGAGCATTTCCCAGCCCTCCTGCATCTTCAGCATGAGCAGGCACTGAGAATGAAGCGGGAGGGAAGGAAGCAGGCGCCCGGGGGTTATTTTTAGCAAGCTCAAGGAAATAGCCAACATTCTAATTTGAATCCTTCTCATTAAAATCCAGAGCCTAACCTTAAACAGTTCTCCTTTCTAATGTCTGCAAACTTCTCTTTTCCCAGAAAATTGACAATAGCCCACCCCCCCGTGGAAGTCTTCTCAGCCCTTCTACAAAAAATTTAGGAAACATCAGATTTGACACCATTATCCTGTTTGCCAAGGCAGCAAAAATCCCAGCCGGCAAAACTTCAAGAGTGATGAAGTGGAACAGTGAGGACAGCTCGGAATGACTGATCGTTTCAGAGTGTCTTCCAGGGACACTGTAGACCCTGCCAGTTGTTCCAGGGGCGGAGTTTTCCATTGTCTCTGAAGCAGGAGAAGTTGCAAGTGGCTCCCTGGGGGATATGGCATCCTGAAGTACCTTGAGTTTCCTCCTCTTTTTTTCCCCTACCTCTTCTTTCTGCCCTTGTGTGGTCCTTGGGGTTACAATTCCTTTTAAATATTTTCTTTTCAAAAACAGCAAAGCCATTTTTCAATTTAATAAGTTAAGTTCATACAGAATTGGAAAATCATATAGAATATCATCGACTGCAGGGTGGATCCCTGAGCCGATCTTGTTGGCCCTCTGTGGGCTTGACCCGGGGCTGGCCATTTTGCTTTGTAGGTCTAGGTTCTCTGTCCTGTATCGTACAAGAAGAGCTGGACGAGCTCAACCATTCTCCAGCTTCTTTAGTTCTGGTATCACTCTTGCAATATTGTCCCCTGTGGACTTTCACTTACGTTATTACTTTCTTAACATCTTTTCCCTTTAGGTTGACTCATTTGTTTATCTAAGTTTTTATTTTTTAGCCTATAGTAAGTTTTACCATGTGATGGGATGTATTGATGTGCTAATGGCTTTTTCCTAATACACATAAATCAGCACGCAATTAAATGCAAATGTTTCTTGTGTATATAGTTGAGTCATGTGGCATACCACTGTGGAGGTATATGGAGTTCAAGTTGGGAAACTCTAGTGAGTGGATTTCTCAGCTCTTTCCCAAAACCAACCTCTTATTGTTTACATCTGCTGTACCTTCCCAGGCTCATTTCCCATGGCTTCTTAAAACCTAAAACTAAACCTCAGTGTCTTTTTTTGCTCTCTGTAGATGGTAAGCGTACTGTTTCTACCATCCAGAGTCAATAATTTAATGAGAGAAAGAAAAATAAAAATAATTTTTTATTTTTAAAATAAAAATAATTTAATGAGAGAAGGAAAACTCATAAAAGGGTGGGCAAGCCACCTGTGACCAATAGACCAAGAAAATCCTTAGAACAGGCAGCTGTGGCTAAAGGTCAGAGTTAAAGAGCTGAGGAGTTGACATCATGTGGACTCTTTTTTCCTTAAAAGTGAGGGTCATTCTGCCTATTTACTAGGAAAATTCCTATGTCTTCCTGGGGTTCTACATCCCCCCACAGAGAAGGAATCTGGTTTAAAAGTTATTGGTGATGAACCATTAATTGCACAGAAATTCCCTTATTTACAATGTATGATGTATTTATTCCATGCTAGTCACAGGAGATAAAAAGACAATCAAGGTATCTTCTCTGCCTTCCAGAACTAAAGTTTTGCAGTAGAAGGGAAAGGAAAAAAAAATCACCAGTCTTTCCCCACCCCATCCCCCATACTCAAATCACCAATCTTATAGCAGAAGTTCAGGACACCTTGTGGACACAAGAGGAGCATTGGTTCTATTGGAGGGTCAGGCAAACTTTCTAGGGGATGTAACTCTCAAGCTGAAGCTTGACTTGTAAACCAGCTAGCTGGGTGCATGGGCAGTGGAGAAGGGAGTGCCCTTCTAGGGAGAGGGTGCAACTTGGTAGGGATGAAACATAGGCTTGGCTCCATTTGTGTGAGGAGGGGAGAGAGAGAGAGAGAGAGAGAGAGAGAGAGAGAGAGAGAGAGAGAGAGAGAGAGAGAGAGAGACTGGACTTCAGTTTCAATGAAGAAGGAACTATTGAACGCTGCCAAGCAAGGCTTGTACATTCTGAGCTGCGTACTGAAAACTGACTCAGGCAGCTAGCAAAGGCTTATGGGGTTGGGAGGGGACCCCACATTACAGACAGACCAACTAAAAATACTTTATAGGGGTGAGGGAAACCTGAATATTTCACCTCCAAATATGCCTCTTTGACAAAAATATTTTTGAGTTAGAGGCACTTAATACACAGCACATGGAGGAAGAGCTTTCTTTAGGCCCCCGTCGTCTGCCTAAAAAGAAACTATGAATTCTCCTTTACTGGAGACAGCTCTTGTCAACCTTGAAACTCTACCCAAGGAAATTGCAGATAACATTTGGGTTTCCTGACCATTTATTTACCTTCCCAAAGTTTCCCCCTTTCCTTTGTCTTATTCTTTTTCTACAAATTCATTGTTTTTGGTTAAAGATATTACACAAAGCCAGGAGTTCTAAACCATTTGCTAGTTTTAGTTGTGGATGGATGTAATGCCTTTACTTTATTTATTTATTTTTATGTGGTGCTGAGGATTGAACCCAGTGCCTCACACGTGCTAAGCAAGGGCTCTACCTCTGAGCTACAGGTCCAGCCCTAAGCCATTGCTTTGAGTTAACCCTCCTGGAAGTTCTCCCCATCAAGGTGCATGGCATATGTTAACAAACTTGCTTTTTCTTCCCCTCTCATGAATCTGCCTTTTGTTACAGGACTCTGTCCCAACTATAAACTTATGAGGCATTTTATTTGTTTCCTGATGAGGGTCCAGATGAGAGATGCTGAGGGCTGCAGGTGTGTGTGTGTGTGTGTGTGTGTGTGTGTGTGTGTGTGTGTGTGGAGTTAAGGGGTATTAAGAAGGATGTGATGATGAGGGATGAATGTGGGGAATGAGTGGAAGATGTTTAGGAAGATGCCAAGATATTCAGTTTGTGTGACTGGATAATGGTGCTAATTTCAGAGTGGGAACCCAGGAGGAAGGAATTGTGTTTCTTGGGGCTTGCACTGTGCAGTGTCTGGATATGGAGCAATGATGCCTGAGTTCTTTTTGCGGCTCTGTTGGTGTGACCTTGTTCAGCTTTACAACTTTGCTCAGTTTTGTCTCTGTCCACAAGATATATGGCCTGCCTTGGCTTGATTTCCAGTCTCAAAGAGATCTATGAAAGCGCTTATGTCTTCACAGATGTAAATATTTATGTCTTCAGGGAAGAACAAGGTGTAAAAAACAGAGTCATCAGCACATTTAGCTTATAAATAGGCAGAGTATGTGGCTGCTTTGCACTGTGACAGAGCATATAGTAGAGATCCCTCCTGCAAAATGCCAGTATGAGTGCTTATCTTCTGACCAGGATGGCTTAATTCCTAAGGTAACAAAGAGTACCGTAGTACTTTGCTACTTAACACCCCACTTCAAGAAACATCACACTTTCATATTTTTTCCAGATCTCATTAAATCTTCTTTATGATTACTTGCCAGGATAGCAAGACACCATCTTCTGTCAAAATTGGGATTCCCATTTGATCATACAAGTATTCTGTTTGTCATTGGTGAAATGAGTGGGGTTCAAGATGTGTAGGTAGGTTAGAAATATCACATAGTAGCCCACTCTTGCAAAAATGGCATAGTAATTGTCCTACCGTAGGTTGGCAAACACTAGTGCAAATCCCCAACATCTATTAATGCAGATACAGTCCTTTGAAAGTCTTTGAAATTTATTGCCCATAGAATTGAGAAGAAGATGAATGTGGGGTATGATTAATGAGGAGGAAAGCTTATTTTGGCTTCATGTTTCCAAAGTCTCAGTTCATGGTCAGCAGGCTCCAAGGCAGAAGCAACATGGCGGAAGGGTGTGCAGAAGAAAGTTTCTCAGCTTATGGCAGCTAGGAAGCACAGATAAAGGTGGGGATGGGGAGTGCTGGGGAGAAGATAAACCCTTCCAGGGCATGCCTACAGTGACATCCTTCCTCCAACTAGGATCCACCTTCCACTAGTCCATTCCACCAACAATGGATTAATCCACTGATGAAGGCAGAGCCCTGATGATCCTATCAATACCTAAAAGCCCCCACCTCCGAAGCTTGCTGCATTAGGGACATGCATTTAACACACAAACTTCCAGGAAGACATTCCAGATCTAAACCACAACATGTACTAAGGGCAAACACACCCAAGGCAGCTCAGCTACATTATCCTCCAGACCTAAGGACCTACTGAGAGATCTGTTTTGGTTGCTGTTGTGGTCTCAATTTGCTACAGAGTAATCACATCTCTTGAAAAAGAGGAGAGCTATAATATCAATAGTATGGGGAGAGTCAAGATGGAAGAGAATCCCAAAACCGATCAGGTAAGGGAGTGGGGCTGAGAGGAGGGCTGATGATTGAGTGTATGATGGAGCTGAGGTCAACCAAAGAGGAAGAGGTAGGCAAGAGAGACTCTCTCTGAAGAAGAGACCAGAATGGAGAAACAGGAAGATGAAAGCATTTTTAAGTCGGCAGAAAAGAATTTAAAAACCGTTCTTATAATTTGTTCTTGAAAATTGAAAAAAGATTAACTTGGGGCAACCACACTAACTGTAAGTATTTATTTATAGCTGGTGTACTTAGATGGTAACTCACACTTGCATTTTAGAGCTGTGATTCTAGAAGGGAGTACGTCTACCACTGTTGGCCTATGGGATGATTGTTGGGAGGTAAACATATGAAAGTTCTTTGGTTTTTAATAGATGCATATTTATTTTTTATTATGACTGTCATCTTTGGTGAACCATAATGACTTTGTATTTAAGACAGTGCTCCTTTCTGCAAAAAAAAAAAAACAAAAACAAGTTGATTTAAAGAAAAAGCACTTATTTTCAAAAAGTGATAGTGGATGAAAATAGAGATGATAGCCCCATGAGGGCAGACTTAATTGTGGCTTTTTTTTCTTTTTCTTTTTCTTTTTTTTTATAGGTCCTGCAAATGTTTCCATGGTGCTTTGTATAGATACAGGCACTTATTAACAGTTGTTAGATGAAAAAAAAATATGAGTGATTGTGAAAATTACACAATATTTTATATTTAAACTGAAAATGAGGAAACATAGCTCAGGAATGGAATTATATAGAGCTGAATTCAATTCCATTTCTGTCCTTGACTTGTTGTGCAACCTTGGTCAAGTTAGGGGATCCTGTGGGTGAACACACAGGTGACCTTTATCCTATCACTAGATCACCTCCCCTATTCCTTGAATGGAATCAAATACGACATGTACCACTTGTGGCATCTGGCAGATAAGGGATGCTTAGTAGAGGCTACTTCCTGCCTACTTTCCCATTTCCATAAAAAATCCATTGGTAAGAGAAATGTCTGGACCAGAAGCTCAGAAACATGATTTCTATTTTGAAATGCACTCAAGCATTAGGAGAGAAAACAGGACAACATAAGAAATTCCAAAGATACAAAACAATCCAGACATAGTTCAAAGGTTAAATTTTTGCCTGTTGACCCATTTGACAAGTGACGATTTTGACCATGTCCGGTTTCTCTATAGGAGGGCACACTCGTCCTCCACTAACTTTCAGCCCAACCGGGCACGTGTGGTGATGATCTCCTGGCAAAACAGGCTTCCTCCAGGGCCTGCTCCCCCTGGTGTTAGTGTATTATATGAGAAGCCCGTGGGTGCTTCTGAGAATTTGATATATGGCTATTCATTAAAACTATTTGGAACTTATTCCTTGTTACACAATTTTTTTTTTTTTTTTTTTTTTTTTTTTGCCTAGGAAACTTGCACAATATCCTTCAGAGATATGGTCATACCTTGTGTTGGAAGAAACTGGGCAGGAGCCTTGGCTGAGTGAGGGGTCTCTTGTCCAGCACTCCTGTTTCACCCCAGGCACTGGCCTGGCAGTCAGTTCCACAAGAGCAGCTAGAAAGCCAGGGACTTGCTTGAAGGAGGGTGACCAGGGGACAGCGAGCGGTGGGGCTTCTGGGTTCAATTCTCATTGCTTAGAAAGGGAGAACGCATCCATGGACAAACTCCCCCACATCTCTTCCTGCTTTTTGACATTGTCATCTGAGGATTAGAGATTTGCGAGTCTTAATTGGGTGGATAGGCCAGAAGTCCCTACTGCCCCACTTCTTGTTTACTCAGATAAAGAAATATCCTTATTGTTTAAAAGCCTCTTAGTAGTGTATTCTGCAATCCGAAGTCAAAAGCTTCCTAAACAATATTAAAATAGATTATCTGACTTAATTGATAGAACTCAACTCTTAGGACTCATGGTTACCAAAACCTCAGCCTCTCTGTACGAAGCTTTCTAATGCAACGGATGCCGTGTCCTGCCATCAGCTGGTTCCACATAAGGAGGTCTATTATCTAGGGAGCAGGGAGGACAGCGTTAGGGCAGGTTCTGGTGGCCCCAGTGATGAGGTGTTGCCTCTCTGACATGCCACTTTTTGTTCTCCCCTGGGGCGCTCTTAGTCCTCAGGCCAAATGACCACTGAGTTCTAGGCTTTACACCCCCACAAGACGAGGCCCCTCCACTCCTGTGGCTCTTCAGAGAGGAAGGGGAAGTCACTTTTGTGGGGGTTTGTTTTGGTTACGGTTCATTTCTGTGGCCTCTCCTAAATCAATTCCTGGCAATGGAAACAAAGTCGCTGTGATGGTCATGGGCTATCTTTGGGGTAGAATGGATCTAGGGGAACCCACGCCAACCCAGTCCCAAGTTTGACTCTCTTATCTTTCCTTTTCCCCAAGATCTTTCATGGACCCTGGTGAGCTTGTTTTCTACTCAGATGCTCCTGGAGCTCTAAGTGAACTTCATTGTTTCTCCTCTAGCTTGGATGTAAGTCTTAACTCACTCAGGTCTCTTCTAGCTGATGAGCTGCTTTTAAAAAAAATGATTCTTTTTAGTATTATGTATAATACTAGGACACATTTTGTCATAAGCACAAAAGCATGGAACATAATCTGCTCTAATTCAGTCCCCAGCATGTCCCCTCTTTCTCTCTCTCTGTTCCTCTCCTTCTTCTTTGCTGATCTTTTTGTAATTTATATATAGTTTTGTGGGTTTTTTTTCGTAAATTAGTGTCCTGTGGATATACTTGATGTGTGGATTCATGTCTGAGCTGGATTCATGTCTGTACACAGGAAAATTCCATCAGAAGCATTCAACTGTTCTTTCCACCACCCCCCACCCCGTCCCTCCCTCCTCCTCCTCAACGCGAATGGGTTTTCATCTCACCAGTTGGTCAAAGAATTAGGACTTTTGGTTTCTGGGTACTTAGCTACTCCCCCATCTGATATAAAAGAAGTGTTTTCTTAAAAACAAAAAGTGGTACCACTTTCTTAACAGTCAAAGAAAAAAAAAGAAAAGAAAAAAAACCTAGACACACATCTCATTGTTTTTCTTGTTAAAACAATTTTACTTCTATTTATTCTGCTTGAGCATATTTTTATGCTCTGAAAGAAAACAGGCACCACTCCTGTAAGAGTAGTGTCTCCGTGTATTTTCTGAGAATTTTAACAGAATCTCACAGACTGGGTAATTTATAAACAATAGAAGTCTCATGGTCCTCAGGGCGGAGAAGCTATAGCACATGGTGCCAGCATCTGAGGAGGGCCGCCACACTGTGTCATAACAGCAGATGGGAAAGTGAGTGTGTGTGTGTGTGTGTGTGTGTGTGTGTGTGTGTGTGTGTGTGTGTGAGAAAGAGAGAGAGAGAAAGATGAGGCCAAACTTCCCATTCTTGGGGTTGTGCATGATGTGGAATTTCACTGGCCGCATATTCCTATATGAACAAAGGGAAGTGATGTCCGATTCACTCTACTGTCTTTCTATTTCTCCTCCCTTCCCTTTATTCCCCTTTGTCTAATCCAATGAACTTCTATTCTTCCTAACCCCCAGCGTGAATCCATTCCCCAGCCCTGATGATTAATCACCTCTTGAAGGTTCTACCTCCTCACAGCTTTGCAATGGCAATTAAATTTCAACATGAGCTCTGGAGAGGACATTCAAGCCACAGCAAGTGATGTCTGTAGATTTTTAAGCTGATACTCATTTACTAAAGGAGTCAAGCAATTAAATGTGAAGTGACTTTTTGTCTGGAACAGGCTTTAAGATTTAATTTGGAGGAGAAAGGAGAGGAGAGGAACTTGTCAGGTAGCTGTCTCCTCACTTGATGGAAGCACCATCCTTTCCATGAATCCCTTCTGGCCCCTTCCCCTGTGTCCATATGAATTGGATGCGATTCAGACTTTGTTTCTGCTGTTTTCTCATAGGAGGCCTGTGAGTTCCTGGGGTGAACTATGAGCCAGCAACAGCTCCTTGAGCAACTATTGTTGGGCACCCAGCGTCCCCCTCTCTCTTTCCCCATCATAATAGGAAGAGGAGGAAGTGTCCTTCCAAACAGAAATAGCTTCTGTTAATGGAGGAAGCTCTTCAGGCCCTCCCAGCTCCAGCGTGGAGTTCAGTCATTCTGCCCAGCCTCATCTGCTGAAACCTTGGGACCAGATACCTCAGAATGTGACTGTGTTTGGAGATAGGGCTTTTAAAGACACAGCTGTTAGGGCAGCCCTAATCTAATCTTGCTAAGAGAAAAGACATTTGGACACACAGAGAGACATCAGGGATTGTGCCAGCACAGAGTAAGTAAAGATCATGTGAGGACACAAGGGAGAAGTGTCCATTGACAAGCCAGGCAGAGAGGCCTGAGGAGAAAACCAATCTGCCAACACCTTGATTTTTGGAATTCTGACCTTTAGAAATAAACATCTGTCATTTAAACCACCCGTCTGTGGTGTTTTGTTTTAGCAGCACCAGTTGACTAATACAGCATGTAGCTGAAATAGTCTAAGCAGGCAGACTCTCATGATTCTTCTTTAGTGCTATGGCAGGCCTGTTTTCTTTCCTTTTGTGGTATGTGGATGTGAAGCTGGGTGCTGTTTATGTTATGAAAGGCAAAGGAGAGAGCTTGAAAACAAAACAAAAAACTAGATGGAGAGGAACTAAATCAAGCCAGGCCTGAGGCCTGGCCTGGCATTGGCCCTTCCAGTTATATGGGCCAAAAAAATCTCTTTATTGCTGATTGAGTTTCCATTAGCAGCAACCTAAAGGCCCCAACTGACGGGATGGCTTTGCTCTGTGTTCATGGGTGGAGGAAGAAGCTGTCCTCAAGAAATTTTAGTAAATAGACCTATGTGTTTTATAAGTCTGTGCTCCTCAAGGCAGATGCATTTTACGGCCCAAGAAAGGAAAGGAGATGAATCCTTTGTGTTTTTAGGGTTGGAAAGAAAATTAGCCTGATTTCAAATGTGGGTTTGCACTGTGGAGCTGCAACCCTGAGAGAGAGCAATGCTTTACGGATTCTCTGGAGGCTCAGGCCATGTCCACTTGGAGACAGCATTACTGAGACAGGGGTTTCTGGAGAAACTGGGCCAGCAGGTGCATAAAAAGATTGGAGGGCTGAGGCAACCACGACTGGAGGAAGTGCACAGAGTGGCGGGTGGAGATATCAGTAGGCCCAGGGACAGGGCTTTTCTGTGCCTGGGTCAGTTGTGCAGAGGGAGGGGTGGAAGGACAGTGGAATTTGCTAAGACAGACATTCCCAGGACAAGGGCCAGATTGCTAAGTCAGAATCCCTGGGTGCATAGCCTGGGGACAAGTGTTTAAAGAAGGGTCCCAGCTGAGTCTAAGGTGTGTTTGAGAGAATGTGTACTTTAAAGTGCGCAGAAGGTAAAGATAAGTAAATTAATTCCCCAGCCAGGTAGGAGAAGACTGAAAACAGGTGGCTGGACAGCCCCAGGTTCAGATTCCTTCTGATTCAGAAACAGGAAGCCAGAGGCCATCTCTTTGAGCCTATACTCATGGGTCAAGCTGGTTAAAGATCCTGGGTCAGGATGGATCTCAAAAGAGTTTAATCATCAACATTTCTGGTATTAGGATCACCTTCACTATTGCCAGTGACCTTGGACGCTTCTCCTAATCCACTAGCTTGTCCTGCCAGCTTTGATGGTATGGAGATGTGGGGTGATGGTACAGGGGCCCTAATACTGTCAGAGCTCCCTAGGCCCGTGTTAGGGTACCACGGACCATGTGACTAATCTCTTCACGGACAGCACCCAGTTGATGTCACACACCATTTTCTTCTGTCGCTTCTTGTCAAAGTATACACAGAGCAGTTGAGCAGGAAAAATATTTTTGCCACTACTGTTTACAGATGGAGCCTGGAATACTGACTTATCAGACTTCTGAAAGGTCAGGCAAGAGGTGAGTTTAGGGAGATGGGAAGCACCTGGCTTTCTCCATGACCCCGAGAGCCCTCAGTGTTAAGTGTCATAGGCTGTGCTGCAGGTCTTCTGGTGTCCCACCTGCTTCTCCTAATGTTCTTTCAGTCCTGAGCGTTCTTCATCTTAAAAAAGCAACACGTTCAATGCCAGCAGAAATGTTGAAAACTGCCATTTGCAAGAACACGGGGCTGGAACTGGGAGAGCTGAATTCTGTTCGGTTGTCTTTTTTCCACAGTGCAACCTTGGGTCACTTCATGATGATCTCTGGGTCTATTTCCTCATCTGTAAAACAGACAGCAGGGACTTACTGCAAATGTTAACATCTAGGACTTCTAATTTAGTGTTGGTGTTTTTCTTGTCAATTTAAGCATCTGTAATACAAAGCCAACTTAGAAAAAAAACCATTTAATTGTTGTATGTTTTTATGATGATGACACTTAGGTTTTTCAGTTTCAGTGAATCACATTTGGAAAATGCTTCTCCTATTTACCATTTAGTGAAATTGAGGGCGATACTCGCCATTCACAGGTTTGTTTCCACTTGCTACATTAAATGAGTTGCTAAACCCTGATCCTATAAAAGGATTCCTCAGTAGATTCCTGGTTTTAGAGATCTGTTCCAAGAGAAAGAAAACAAATAGTTTATTGGAATTGAAGTTTTATGGCTGGATTTTTTTTTTTACTTCATTACTTGAGAGGAAAGAGATGCAAACAGAGATTTAGTTTACCCCAAATAATTTTGTGTTCTCATTTGAGTGGATACAGTAGTTTTTAAAAAATTCTCCACTTAAAATACTCCCTTAGTACAAATATTTATGTTTGTATATTTTCTTAAACCTTGATCTTTTCCCATTACATGGAATAGTTTTCATTCCGGGAATGCAATCCTGTTTAAACAATCTATCGTCTTCAAACTTAACCAATCGAGTAACTTCTGTGGAGATTAAGTTTATAACCTTCCTTTTAGTCTGTTATCCTGTTCTTTAGGGATAAAATGATTTTGTTGTGGCCTAAAATATATACATTTAAAAGAAAAACAAATGTAATAATGGTAAACATGAAGTTGAGTTACTGTGATAAAGGGTTGTTTGAAACATATCTGATAGTACAAAACAGCTGTGGTTTCTAGGCAGGTGCATTTAAAGTATTCAAATTATTTTCTCTGTGGTTAGAGAATAAATATTCTTTTTCCCAAGAGAGCAATGTTTCCAACAAAGCCACCCAGAGTCTCCTGGATAAGTAGAAAACAGGCAGGGGCCACTTCCTTCATGTCCATGTGCCTGCAGGGGCTCAGGGACTCCAGATGAGGAGTGGATTCTGTCACCTGCAGCTCCCAACCTCACCGCAGCTTCTGATGCAGACTCAACCTGGGACGGGAAGACAAATACAGTTCTTCCCTGGCTTGTCTGTATTTCCAGAGTAAGTGCCCGTGGGGGTCAGGGCAGGTTCTCCCACGCTGGCCATCTCCAGCAGGAGTCCTCACACTCTGGAGGAAATCAGAATGGCCCGAATTACCATCAGGGCTTATTAGAGTGCTGATTTTTAGCTCCCCTTTCCAGAGTTTCCAATTCAGCAGATCTTTTTTGGGAATGAAAAAGCTGTATTTAAACCTTTGTGTCAACAAGATGTAGGTGTGTGTGTGTGTGTGTGTGTGTGTGTGTGTGTGTGTGTTAAGCTTAATGGACAGATGAATAT
The DNA here is from genome assembly GCF_052094955.1 of Ictidomys tridecemlineatus. Lineage (NCBI taxonomy): Eukaryota > Metazoa > Chordata > Mammalia > Rodentia > Sciuridae > Ictidomys > Ictidomys tridecemlineatus. Next base: position 94,710,824 of record NC_135481.1, read on the forward strand.
GTAGTTAATATCTGGAATGCCTATCCCAGGAATAATTTGGGAATCTCTAGAGGCTCCTATCTAAAGCCCACGTAGGTATTTTAAGAGTGGGAAGAATTACTGTATGCAGCTTCAACTATCTCTCCCATCAACATCAGAGGATGCGCTAACTACCAAAAGATACACATAGAAATCATTTTTCATTGGTAAAATGAGTGGGGTTCAAGATGTGCAGGCAGGTGAGAAGTATCCCACAGACCGTCCGACCTTACATAAACCCATCATCCTACTGTAGGCTCAGGGAAATCCATAACACTTGTTAATTCAGCTGCAGGTCATTGAGATTCTCGGCCACAGGATTGAGGAGAAGATGAGCTTGAGTACTGTTGAATCTGAGTTAGTCTTGAACATGCCCAAGGAGCTCAGATACATTATCATACAGACCAAAGACTCTGCTCAAGGATCCACTTTTGTATGCTATTGTGTCCCCAATTTGTTTTCAAATAATCCACATTTCTTATAGAAGAGGAGAATTGTAGTGTCAAACTGTGTAGGGAGAGTCAAGATTGAAGGAAAACCCCTAAACTACTCAGGCGAGGGAGTCGGGCTGTGAGGAAGGCTGAGGGTTCAGTGTAGGATGGAGCTGAGATCAGCAGAAGAGAAAGAGGCAGGAAAGAAAGACTTTATTTGAAAAAGAGGTCAGGATGGAGAGAAATAGAAATACAGAGGCATTTTGTGTTAATTGAAAAGAACTAAACCACTCTTATAATTCTTTCTTGCAAAAAAGAAAATCTACTTGGGGCTACCAACCTTAGAATAAGCATTTCTGTGTAGGGTATTTTAAATGCTAACTGCCTGCTCATGTGTATATTAAACCTAATGGAAACACTTATAACTTGCTGGAATTCAGGTTAAAATGCATCAGTTCTTAGGCAATGATTTCTTTGGCTATGCCCTCAAAAGCACAGGCAAAAATAGACAAATGGGTTTGCACCACACTAAAAAGCTTGAGCACAGCAGAAGAAAGTCAATGGAGTAGGAGATACCTCTTGAAATATTTTCGAAGAAAATACTTGCAAACCATATATCTGATAAGAGGCCAATATCAAAATACCTAAGGATTTCCATAGCAAAACAAATAATACAGCTTAAAAATGGATAAACAGGTGATGGGATTCAATGGTGGATGCACTTACCTAGATTGTGTGAGGCTCTAGGTTCCCCCCACAGCACTGCAAGCAAAGAAAACAAAACAAAACAAAGAAGGTTTACAAATGGCCAACAGGTGTATGGAAAAATGTTCAACATCACTAATTATCAGGGAAATGTAAGTTAAAGCTATGATGAGATATCACCTCACCTCAGTGGGAACTGCTCTTGTCAAAACAACAGAAGATAACAAGTGTTGGCAAGGATGTGGAGAAAAGGGAGCATTTGTATGCTGTCGGTGGCAATGTAAGTTGGCATAGTCATAAAGGACAGCATAGTGGTTCATAGAAATATCAAAAGTAGAACTACTAAATGACCCAGTCATCCCCCTCTGGATATATACCCAAAGGATATGAGATCAGATGTTGAAAAGATACCTGTGTTCGAACATTCATTTCTTAAGTACCCATTAAGGGATATGTATAAAGAAAATGTGGAATGTGGGCAGTATGTATGCATACACATGTATATACATACATGTACAATGAAATATACTTAAAAAGGAGATTCTGTTATTTATGAAAGCATAGATGAACCTGGTGGACATAATACTCAATAAAATAAACCAGACATAGAAATCTAAATACTGTAGGATCTCACTTATACACGAAACCTGAAAATATCAAACTATAGAAGCAGGGAGTCAGCTGGTGGCTATCAGAGGCTGAGGGGCAGAGGGATAGGAGGTATTGGTCAACAGGTGTGAGATTCTAGTTAAGCAACATATAAAACATTTTTTAAAAGCTTCAGTTCCTGATGCTTCAGCTCCATCCTCCTAGGTGAGACTAGAACAGTTATTTTTAGAGGGAGGGGAAGACAAAGTCACTGCCATAGAAAATTCTCTAAGCTCAATGGCTTTAAATCCCATTTATTTTATATCTCTGGCCCCAATCTTTCTCCAAGTGCTGGAACGAATGTATGACTTCCTGTTAGACATGCCAGATCCAAGAAGACCCCAGATACTGTTCTCCATTAACCTGCTCCATCTCCTTGTTCCCCATTGACAATGGCACTATCATTTGCCCCCATTTCTAAGGTTGGAATCATCCCTGAATCCTTCTTCTCACAGTCTTTATCCATTCCATCAACAAGTTTCATCAACCAGACTTTACCCTGTACTCCACGGTTTCTCCTTACTTTCACCTCTATCACCGTAATACAAAACAAAATACCTCCCTCTCTTGCCACAGATTACTCTCATAGCCACAGTCCTTGCTCTCTCCCCAATGTATTCTAAGCACAGCAGCTAGAATGGAAATAATAAATGATTGTGTTGATATCCTGCTTTGAGACCCTCCAACAGCTTTCCATCATACTTAATATCCAAAGTCTTTATCATGGCCAAGATGCCTTGTGAGTCCTCATCCCAGATATGTCTCTGACCTTCTCTCTTCTACTTTTTCTGCTGTGTGTTCTGCCCTGTCAAAATGTGGAATGTGGGCGGTACATATGCATACACATATGTTTGGCTTATGGTTCTGGTAGCTGGACTGACCAAACATCATGGCACTTTTTGAGGGTCCCCTTGGCTGTATGTATCATAACATGGTGGAAAAGTAGGAGGAAACCATTAATTGCAGAAGAGATCAAGCAAAAGGGGTGACCTCACTTCCTAACAACCCGCTCTCCTGAGAACTAAGTCATTCCTGCAAGATTAAACCTTGTCTACAAAACCAGCATTAATCCATTCTTGAGGGGAGAATTGGACACCTCATTACCTCCCAGCACGTCCCACTTCTTAAAGGCTCCGCCACCTCAACACCATCACTCTTGTGGGAATGGGGTAGAGAGAGAGTTTGGCAGACCACAAACTGGGGCTGTTACAGCGTCTATTTATTCTGTATATAGGTAAACTTCAAATGGGACATGGCTTCCATAGCATATCAGAAATATTTCCAAAATATGACCGTTTGGATTAAAACTTAATTCCCAAATTCATAAACTGATGGGAGTAGAAGTGGGAACTTTGGGAGAATAATTAGAGTTAGTTGAGGTCATGAGGATGCTCCTGCCAATACTATGATAGGATTAGTGGCTTTTTTAGGTAAGAAAGAGAGTCCAGAGTCTGTACCCTGCTATCCTCACACTCTGTCATGCCTTGTGCTACGTTATAATGCACCTTTCCCACATGCTGGCGCCACACTCTTGGACTTCTCAGCCCCCAGAACTGTGAGTCAATAAACTTCCACTGTTTATAAATGACTTAGTCCTTGGTATTCAATTATAACAGCAGAAAACAGACTAAGACACCATCCAATTCTCCGTCTTCCAGCAACATATCCCTACTCACATACTGAGTTTGACTACTGCCCTCTTCTCCCTGGCTCTCAGTCCATGTGACCGAGAAAGAATACACCTCTGTCCCCACTCAGTGAAACATGTTCCTTAAGCCCTAGCCAGACAGAACATTGCATGGCCTTAGCCACAGTGCTTGGCGTTTTTGCTTGTTGATCTTGAGCTTAAGAGTGGGAAGGATTGGAGCCTCACCTTGTGGAGCCTGGTACTGAAACCAGACAAAAGGCAGAGTTAACAGGTGGAGAGCAACTCAACTGCTGTAGAGTTGTTAATCTTGAATTCAGCTGTACTCAAAGTCTGCACCTATAATGGGGCTTTTCAGCTATATAAGCCAATCAATTTCCTTTTGAGATAGTTTTTGGTCAGGTCTTTCTTTCCTTTTGTCTTTCTTTCTTTCTTTTGCTTTTCACTGTCCTTTATTTAATTGCATAATTTTATAACAATCTATACATTTGCATATTTCTCTTCCATATTCATTTTGGTCAGGTATTTCTGTCATTCATGACTATGAGAATCCTGCTCATTCCCTGGAGTCTTAGTCTATGTCAAAGGAGAGCATTCTCTACTCATTAGTGGAGAAAATATACATCTTATTATCCTGTTTTTCATAATTTTAATGCTTGTCAGAACCTCCAAGATTCTTTTTTTCCATTTATTTACTTATTCTTTTTAGTTATCCATGACAGTAGAATGTAATTTGACATATCATACATACATGGAGTATAACAGCCCATTCTTGTGGTCGTACATGATGTGGAGTTACACTGGTCGTGTATTCATATACAAATATAGGAAAGTTATGTATGATTCATTCTATTGCCTTTCCTTTTCCCATCCCTCCCTTCTCTTCATTCCCCCTTGTCTAATCCAATGAGCTTCTAAAGAATCTCCTTTTTAAAGGCTAAATAATCTTCCATTGGGTGTCACAATTTCTTTATCCATTCCTCCCTAGGTGGACATTTAAACTATTTTCTGTTAGTCTATTATGGATAATACTGCAACAAGCATTGGAGCACAGATACCTGTTAGACACACTGGGGTCATTCCCTTGGGGTATACCCAGAAGAGCCATTACTTGATCATAGAGTAATTCTATTTTTAGTGTTGAGTAATCACCATACTGGTTTCCATAGTTCACATTCTCACTGTCAATGTACAAGGACTCCCTTTTCTCCACATTCTGACCAATACTTACAATCTTTTGTTGTTTGGAAATAGCCATTCTGAGGGGAGTGAGGTGATACTCATTGTGATTTTAACTTGCATTTCCCTGATAATTAATGATATTGAACATCATACACTTGAAAAATATCTATTTAGAACCTTTGATTACTCTTTTTTGGGGGTACACAAATGTATATAGTAGTTTTGCTCATAAGTACGCTCAAACTGTAAACAACCCAATATACTTTCCTATCAATAAATATTAATTGAACAAACTAATGGGTTTCACTCTGACACTTTGTCTGCTTTTAAGTTGGGTTGTTTTCTTGCTATATTGAGTTACTTCTCTATTTGAACATTAGCTCCTTATCAGATATATGATTTACCAATATTTTCTCTTATACCACAGATCATACATTTACTCTATTGATTCTTTTGCTGTGCAGGGGCTTTTAAGTTTGATATAGTCCACACTTATTTAATTTTACTTTTGTAGTCTTACTTTTGATATGAGATCTAAAAAAAATCCTTGCTTAGACCAATGTCAAGAAGCTTCTACCTTTTCCTCTAGGAGTTTTATAATTTTTTAGGTCTCATGTTTAAGTTATTAGTCCATTTTGAGTTGAGTTTTGTGTCTGTTGTAAGAAAAAGATTCAATTTCATTTTTTTGCATGTGGATATTCAGTTTTCCCAACACCACTTATTTAAGATACTCTCCTTTTCCCATTGTGCTTTCTTGGTGCCCTTACCAAAATTAGTTGACTATAGATTATCTGGTCTTTCTATTCTCTTCCATTAGTCCATATGTCAGTTTTTATGCCAGTACTCTACTGTTTTGATACTAGAACTCAAAAACTCAACATAAAAAAATTAATTGCATTTCTTTACACCAACGACAATCTATTTGAAAAATAAACCAACAAGACAATCTGACTTATGATAGTGTCAAAAATAATAATATACTTAGAAATAAATTTAACCAAGAAGGTTACTGTACACCAAAAATTATGTATCTGTACACCAAAAATTATAGAACCCTGATGATAGAAATTGAAGAAGGCACAAATAAATGGAAAGATATCTCATATTCATGGACTGGAAAAATGAATCATGTTAAAATGTCCATGCTACTCAAAGCAATTTGCAGATTTAATGCAATCACTATCAAAAAAGCAAGTATCATTTTTCTCATAGAAAAAAAAGATTTTAAAATTTATACAGAACACAGAAGATCCTGAATAGTCAATGCACAATCTTAAGAAAGAAAAACAAAGTTTGAGGCATTACTCTTCCTGATTTCAAATTATATTACAAATTTCATTTTTATGTTCTTCAAATATCAACGTGGAGTGAGCAAACACAGAATTTGAAAGATGGCTAAGAGTACCCTCTGAGCTGAGGACTGGTTCTTTGAAAACCCACAAAAGGACTTAAATGAATTAAAATATGGTTTTCCTGGGGCTGGGGTTGTGGCTTAGTGGTAGAGCGCTTGTCTAGCACATGTGAGGCCCTGGGTTCCATCCTCAGCACCACATTAAAATGAACGTATTGTGTCCAACTACAATTACAAAAAGAATATTTAAATAAAATGGTTCTCTTGAAGAAGAGAATGTCGTTGTGTTTTACATGCATGCTATGCATCCAATTTTAGTGTCCTTAGTTTTGGGGGCTACCTGTGGTCTTAGGTAACTGAGACTTTTGTTTGATTAGAGTTTGTAACTGACATTGTTTTTTATGTACATATTTTTACTTGTCATTGGATCTTTATTTATTTATATGCAGTACTGAGAATTGAACTCTGTGTCTCACACATGCCAGGCAAGTACTCTACCTGTAACTGGCATGTTTTGACTCAGTAAAGGAGCCTTCTTGTTGAAGTACATTCTCTGCCTAATTACCATGGTTCCAACAAAACACACCTGGAACCAACTGTGATTGATTGTGAGAATCCCAGTACCTAGCAGGAGGGAGGCAAAAATGGGAATGAGGAACAGATATTTTTGATTTAAGGGGTTCTGTCTAACCCTCCAAGTCACATCTCACAAACAGTTGCCTATTTTGTGACAATTCTGACTGTACGAGGGCAGTTATTGAAACAGTGTCCAGGGAGGTGCCTAGGTGAAGAGGCTTGGTTCAAACCTCTGGTGTGAACAGCATTCTATGCTTATTTTGGGCCTGATGTAGGTTTTAAAAAGCTTTGTTATTGTTAATGTCGACTCTCTCCCATAGCATTCACACCATTACATGTACATTTCCTGATTATTAACATTGTGAATACGCATTCTACTCCGATGTGACTTCAGAGTCTCAAAACGTAATCTTCCCAGCATCATGATATAAACACATCCATTCCCCAGTCACTTGGTTTTCAAAACTGCAGATCAGGTGCTAATGCTGGAAAAGGGAAGAAATCCACTTCAACTGTAATCAGCTTGCCTGAAAAAGAGATGATGCAATTAGTGGTAATAGGAATGCTGGGCGTTTCATGAAGGAAGCACCCCACAAGCCGTGGTTCACAAATCTGGTTCCAAAGTGGATTTCCAGGTCTCATCACTAGAAATTTGGACTTCATAATTCTAGGGTGGAATTTGAGCACCATTGTTGCCAATTTTAGTTAAGTTCCCCAGGAACACTGATGCTGGCCTTTGAGTCCCCCGTTGAGAAGACACTTACCTGAAGTACCTATGAGGACATTTATTTCCTTTCACAACCTAAGATAATACAAAACTGATCCAGAATCTGCTCTTCTTTTATCGTCAAAATGCAAAGAACACAGTACTTAGCTATCAGAAAAAGGCTGCACTAACATGGGAGGAAGGGAAAATATGGAGGTTTGAGGAAAAAAAGGAGCATCAGCTGTAAATGTCACAAGTGCACAGTCCTGGGAAATGGGCCACCTGATATCCAAGCTCATTATCTTTCCGCAATAAATTGCCATGTACATGCATCAAAGGCACTGACGCTAGCAATCTTTTTCTCCTTCGCCTGTCAATGCAGTTATTAAAACTACATTGCCACTCATTTTCATTCTTCTGTTCAATTCGTCACCCAGACCAAGAGGTCCACCACAATCAATTCTATCACACACTTTCTTATAGCTCCTTGTCTGATAATGAAGTAGGCAAAAGATTCAGGACTTACTTAAAAAATGTATTTCATTTTATACTTCAGATGAATTTCAGGAAAGATTCTTTTGCAAGTGGCTTGCCATTAATAATTGCTGGGTGGATGGATGAAAAGTTGAATTGAATTGAATTATTGTATATATTCACAAATTACTACTTTCAGATCAAATCATATTTTCAGTACAGCTAACAGTGAGTCAATTGTTAAAGGAAACCCATAGTGAACACTTTTGAAAAGTGAAGTTGAGTTTTTCTATTTTCTTTTTTTAGTAAGGAGAACAATTCTACCATAATGTATCTTTATTAACCTTTTATTTTGAAATAATGTTGGATTACAAAAAATCTTGCAAAAGTAGCTCAAAGAGCTCCTTTATGTCTCCATTTAAGTGTTAACATTCCTGAGCTCACGGAGAGTAAGCTGAAAAGGTGGTGTCCTTGTGTTTGTCAGTTGTCCCTTGCTGTGACAAAATGCTGGAGATAAACAACTTAAAGGGGAGGAAAGGTTGATTTGGGTTCATGGTCTCAGTCCATAGTCGGTTCGCCTATTGCTTTGGGCCTGTACATCATGGCAGGAACCCAGGGCAGAGGAGGACTATTTACTTCATCATCAGGAACACAGAAAGGGGCCAGGTCTGGCATTCAAGGGAATGCCCCAGTGACCTAATTTCTTTCCACTAGGTCCCATCTTCTCAAGGGCCCACACCTCCCAATAGTTCCAGGGACTGTGGACCAAATTTCCAATACATGGGCCTACGGACACATTCCAGATCCAACCGATGGTACACTTTGACCTCTTCATACTTTAGTGTGTGCTTCCTGAAAGCAAGGACACTCTCCTGAATGACTAGAGAACGATCTCTACATCAGAAATGTAACAGGGATCTAATTTAATCCTTCTTACTTAGAGACTCTATTGAAACTGCACTGATTAGGCCATTAATGTCATCAACAGGTCTTGGATCCCATTCAAGATTACCAGCTGCATTTAGTTGCCTTGTCGCGTTAGTCACAGAACAACCTTTACTTTCCTGGTCTTGACATTTTTAAAAGAGAACAGGCCAGTTACCTGACTTTCTCTCCATTTGCATTTGTCTGATGTTTTCTCATGACTCATATTTATGCATAAGAAGCAGTGACGGAAGAAGCATGGTGAAAAGGAAACTTTCAACCTCTGGAAACTTATGAATGAAGAAAATCCAGTTCACCCATTCTTAAAGGTAGTTAGGTCTCCCCACCCCACACAAAATACAACTTAAATTCTCCATACGGATAACATTGATGTTGCACCCAGATCCCCTGGTTACCATTCGGTACCAATAATCTTGTCGCACCTCCATCCACAGCTTCCTACATCTTCGAACATCAAATTTCAAAACTCCCACATTGAAGAAAAATGGTCAGCTCAAGTTATCCTTCCTCACTTTGTCTTCAACTTTTTGTCTTATTTCCCAAAATAGCTGTCTGAGCATTCTCAGAAGCCCTTTTGCAGTATTTTAAGATAAGGACAAACACAAAAACACTCCAAAGACAGCGTGTGGTGTAAATGTTGAATAAATAAAAATGACGAGGTTAGTAACAGTATCACTGATGATCACATCACGGTGGCCCATTTTAATTTAGAGGGCGCCAGCTACACGTCAGTGAGGGATTCAAATGCTACCAGGCACAACACCCCGGCCAGAAATCCCTAAGATCACCTTGACGCCACTAAACTTTCCCTACCAGGACAGCTAAAACTGATGAAAGGGATCTCCGCCTGGTTGAATCAGTCTCTCAGCAGCTACTAGAGCGCCAGGAATCTCCAGATTTGTTTTTCCCCCGGTGAACTCCGGTCCGCACCTTCCGCGGCTCTGGAAACAGGTGAGCCGAGCGGCGGCGCCCTTGGTACGTGCTCAGGTGACTCGGCCCCGCCCCAGCCGCCCGCCCCTCCTTGCACGGTGCGGACCGGGACCCAGGTGCCGGCGCCCAGGTGCGCAGGGCGCGGGGCTGCAGCTCCGCTCGGCACCCGACAGCGGGCGCCGCTGCAGCAGTTCGCCGGCGGCAGAGCGGAGCGGCTCCGCGAGTTGGGGCAGCTCCTCGCGCTCGGCCCTGCTCGGCGGCCAGAGCTCCGCCCGGGCGTCGGGTTCCCACAGCTGCGGGAGCCGGCGGGCGCCGAGGGGGCGGACCCACCTCCGCGCAGCCCGCCGGCCCCGGGCGGGCAGAGGCAGGCGAAGCGCGAGTGCGGGAGAGCGCGGAGAGCCAGGCCCGCCCGGAGCGCGCTGGAGACACCCCGAGCGCCCCGCGCCCTGGCACCATGCGACCCGCCGCGCCTCCTCGCGGGCCCGGGGCTTCGCTGTCCGCTCGCTGAATCCCTGCGCTCGCCACCACGGAAAGTCGAAAAGAGGAGGCGAGACATTGGAGGGCAGCGCGGAGACGGACTAGACTTCCCCTCCGCCCCCAGGAGGTTGCGGGTTCCCGGTTCCCTGGGCTTCTCTAGCTTTATCATGACCCTGGCGCAAGCTTGGCTTTAAGAGAAATTGAGAAGCGAAGAGAGTCAAGGCAATTCTTTGGTTGCTAAGGTAATTGTAGTTGTGACTGGAAACAAACGGGGGAAAAGATGGTTTGAAACAGCACCCCTCCACACACACACACACACACACCCATTCATATGTGTTGATTTCATCTCCTGGGTGTGGGTGCTTGTCCATTTCAGATGCGTGACAGGTGCCGGTGTGTGTCTGCAGTTTGGGACTGTGGAAGAGGAGCTTACATAAGTGGTTAGACAAGCTGGCGAGCGGACTTGTGTGGGATGGGTGCAGGTCTGCATATAAATCATGTTCCTGGGTTTCTGGGTGTGAAGCGCTCACCGACCAGGACGAGGGTGCAGAGCGAAGGTGCTTAAAGGTTCTTCCAAGTCGTCCGATTTTGTCATCCCAGGTAGGGCGATTTGCCTCAAAAGTGGACCTTCATTAACTTTTTCTCTGACTAAGCTCGCCCCTTTGTGATTTGCAAGAGAAGGCGGCGAGTCTCCGTGGTGAGGTGTGGAAGGCAGGGGCGGGTGGTGAGTTCTGTTATTTGGGACCTGCCTTAGGAAAGGAAAAGGTAGGTATTCTTGGCTCTGAGAGGATGTCAAGTAAATTGATTATGTGTAGAGACCCTGTTTACAGTCATTGTTAGGCTGCATAAAAAGTGGCCCAGAGAGGTGGGGAAAGTGACCCAGAAAATTGAATTTTGTTCAGAATGAAAGCTGCTGTATTTTGGGTTTTAATTTGATGGAGAAGGAACATGATTTTCTTTCATTGAGACGAGTGGCATTTCTATACTACAAATTGAAGATATTTTGAATCTTGGTGTTGGCTTGGAATTGTTCCCTCAGCGTTTATCAATGCTTAGGAGTTGGATTTTCAGGTAAGTTCTGATCAATGCCTTTTAGCAGCTCCAAAGTAAACTGTAAAAATCATCAGGATGACATAAAACCCAACAGTGGACCTTCTCTCTCCAGAGAGGATGAGAAATAGATGAATGAGCTTGTATCAGAATGGCATTAGAGAATGGGCTACAAGTTTGTGCATGATCTGTCAAAAATTGTTAGACTGAAATGAAATAGTTAAGGTTTAGCTCCGTATGTTGACAAGATGACTTTTCTAGAATAATTTTCATATGGAATGGGAACTGGGCTGTTGGTGGGAAACCTTCCAAGTTGTACAGTCTTTATTCTCATTCTTCATTTTTAAATTTTGCAATGGGAAGGACTACCCTGCAAAAGAAAGTGGAGGGTTGAGGGAATTCAGAGATTTATTTTTAGAGAGACACCTTTGTAAACCAAAGCTTGTTTGCTGAACCAGCAAAACCAGGAACACAGATTCTTTTTGAGTTCTCTGTTATTCTTAAGGTTAATTGTTGTGTAAATATAGTGACCTCATGGACTATAAACTATATGGAGAGAGTTTACCCTCAATACCTGAAAGAGTCTGCAAATTCTAGAAATGTCAACAATTGCAGGGTATTTTGATGAAGGAGATGGCTACTGGTGTTTCCTTTCCTATATTCATTCCATTGGCTCTTAACTTTACTTCCTGTTTCCTTTTAGAAATTTCAATTAACATTCACTGAATTTGTACTGCTGAGAGTTTCAGTAAAACAATGTTAGTGTTTTTTTGAGGCAATCAATATGTCTTATCCAGTGAAAAATTCCAAAAATGACAATGCTTTTGTGAAAGAAATGTTTCTTCAGCTGAGTCCAACTTATTTATCTGTGATTTGTGGATGAAATAGCCAACTAAATATATTTTAAGTGAGCAAACATTTCTTGAAAAAGAAAAACATAAAAGATATTTTGGATGTTGGAATTTGCCAGAAATTTCGAATGTCTTATTGTCCCTCAGGGACTGAATTTTATGTGAAAGTAGGATCATTTTGTTTCTTATCTCTCCGATCTTCTCCCATGCATTTTATCCCCTGAACTCTGAAGACTTTGCCAGGAATTGCTGAACATTTCATTTTATGCCAGGGGTTAAGCATCAGAGAGATATGAATAAGGAGCCATGTGTCACATAAACGCTTTTGAAAAGGGATGTGCTCTGAGATCTCAGTACTGGGATTATTTTTTTTTTCCTTTAGCTTCAGTTAGTTTGTCTTAATTCTTAGTGCTTTGAACCTAGGAATGCATTTAACCTCTTTATTTTGAGGGCTAGCTGGAAGGAATATATTTACTGAATCTCATCTTCACTGTAACATATGGCATGATATAAATAATTACTACATACACATTATCCTGCTGCATGGAAAGAAACAGAAATACAAAATACAAAATAAATCTGCATATTGAGTGATATGGCTATAACATTTCCAAAAGCATTTTTCCTTCTTTTTCTTTTCCTGAATATAAAAGTAGTATCTTGGTATTGGGAAAAATTCAGGAAAATACAAAGGAAAAAAAAAAAGAGAAAGATTTTCTGTAATTCCCACAGATGATGAACCATCACTAACATTTCTTTGAATTGTACATTCTTTTAGATATTAGTCACATCTTCATTGAATTTCTACCCTTCCCCCACAGAATCTTCAAATCTTATAAATAGAAATTGGATATATATTAAAGGTTTGGGAAATTACTTCTAGTTTACTGGATGATTTTGATAGATCACCTTTTAATTTTTATTAGTGGCCCTATTTCAAAGAGTACTAATTCTCTTTCTCTACTCTCTGAAAATCAGTGTTTGCCTTTTTGGGGCTAGTTTATACATGGAGCTCCCCATCAGATTTACACAGTGAAGCACCAGAAAAGAAGTAGAAAGAGCAGTTGCCATTTGGGTGGGAGACCTGAGTTTTGATTGCAATTTTGCCATCAATTTCTCATGTGGCCCCGAGACCCCTGTTTCCTCAAAAGGACAAAGATACTTTATGATTTGGCTCCTTGAGCTCATGATAGATGTGTTGCTTTGACATTTGAGGAGGGTGATCTTTGCAGAGGGCTTATTCAGACAGACAGTTGACCTGGAGTGGGGCCCAAGAGTTTACATTTCTAACCAGTCTGCAGATGATGCTGATCCTGCTGACCTGGGTACCACATAGAACTAGAGAAGAAATTCCTTGGAGCTAAAAGTCCTGTTTCACTTGTTTTTTTAATTTTTTTTTATTTTTGCATCCATCTATCACATGCCCAGCCATGTACCTGCCAATAGGTATTCAGGAAAAATTTATTGAATCAGTATCAATTTTTTTTCCCATGGGGAAAACTTTTTGAACTAGTCAAGAGAATCATCATCCAGAATTTGAAACCATAATGACTGTATAATAAGAGTATTTATCAGTCATGAAACCCAGTTCTTTAAACTGCATGGAGAACAAAAATGCTTACAAGTAGACAGTTAAAATGGACATTAAACCTATTGAGTTATGTTAAATAACTAGGAGTACCTGCTTGAGTTGTCACAAACCACAAAGCACACCAAATGCTTCTCAGTTACCTCTCTGAGACCTATGAGAGGCAATTCATTTTTTGCCACATAGAGTTGGCCTTCCACACATGGGTTTTGCATCTGTCCATTCAACGAACTGCAAATCAAAAATATTCAGAAAAAAATTGAATTTGTATTAAACATGTACCAACTTTTTCTTTTATCATTATTCCCTAAACAATATAACTACTATGAATATAACATTTGTATCAGTACCACTATCATAGAGATGATTTGGAGTGTAGGAAAGAATGTGTGATGGTTAGATGCAAGCATACCATTTTGTATAAGGGATGTGAGCATCCAGGATTTTGATATCTTGGGAATCCTAGAACTCATTCCCCACAGATTAGCTTACCAAAGGGTGGCTGTAGCAGGGGAAGTACCCTGATAATGACCCTAACTACTGAAACAGTCAGAAAAGCAAGCAATGATACCCCTGCTGTCATCCCACCCCCAAAAAGGCAAAACAATAGTTATTAGAGCCCCATGGCCATTCTGTAAGATTGAGTAAACTAAGACACAGAGAAACAAATTAACCTACATAAATCCACCAGGCTAGTAAGTGGCAGCATGAGAAATCAGAACCAGGCCTTCCAGATCAGAACTGGGGGGAGGGGGCTTTCTTTACCATGTCCCTCTACTGACATTGAGCAAGCATTTGATAGCTAGGAGATCTCAGCTGGCTGAAATGCCTTAGAATTTTTGATCATCCTTGTGGGGATACGTTTTGAATAAAAAAATTAATCTTTTTTTGTACTTATTTCTTGTTTGGGGGGGTTTGTATTTATTTCTTAGATTCATAGGGTAGGAAAAATATCCACTTTTATGCATGGAAACTTAAAAAAAATGCAAATACTTGACTATGGACAAGCTAGATGCTCCTTTAACCATTGCTATTAAAATGAGTTATGGGGACTGTCTTGGCTTCTCTAAATACTTTGGTAAAACCTTCAAAGGAAAAGCCACTTTCACGTTTGTCCATAGTTGAGTTTTGTTACTTACTAGTATATCCCTCCTGCAAAGACTGTTTTCTTGCCCAAGTGGAAGTGCTCATTATACAGACCCTGATGAGATGAGGTGTTCTATGAGGATGTCAGCTAGTGGAGGCCTTCTTTGGAAATTCCTGGGACATCTATGACCCTGTAACCCGGAGCTCAGACAGTACCACTATCATTTGCTCTTAAAGAAGTACCACAGGCATCATCTAAAAACCCTATTCATCATGTTTCTGACATCAACTTTCTCATCTGTAAAATAAGAATAAAAACTCTGCCTCTTGAGTAGGTGTGACTGTGAGGACTCGCTGTCAGTCTAGCATTTGAAGAACTCCAAGTCCCTCTGAGAGAATCCTGCTCCACGGTTATAAAACTGGGTTTTGAGGAGGTTGTAGGAAGCAAGTGGCCTAGACATTTAAAAGGAGAGGGCCAAATAGGGCAGGTCTCCTTTGCAATAGGCAAAGACGCTACATAAGCCTGAGGGTCATTAATACCAGAAGGAAGAGAAGAGTCAACAAGGGGACTCTGCTACCTTGATACTTCTTGAGCCAGATTATGACCACACCTGGAGCAAGTCCATGTTTTTTTTCCCTTTTCTCTATATCCTTGGCATTTCTTATGATGCTTGGCAGATAGTAGGAGTTTGGTAAATGTTGACTGAGTTATTGATGTTCAGAGTGGAGGTGGGGGAAGAAATGGGAGGAAGGAGGGGTTAGTGTTGGTGTGGAATAACACCAGTATGGGTTAAGCATGCAGCAAAGGGCTTGGTCATGGATGAAGAGTATGAGTGGTTAAAAGTCATTTCTTGCTTGATTTTACCTGGCTAGATCCAGGTCCATGATATAGTGAGATCCTCATTCTCATTTGTAATTATGCACGAATTGTGCCTCTCTCACTGGGCTGTGGTCTATTTGTCTGCTTTTTTTTTTTTTTTTTTTTTTGGTCCTAATTTGATCACCATCTCCAGTACAAGGCTACACACATACTAAATGCTTGATTAAAAATTAGTTACTTATGCAAAAGCTGCGCAGCCTACAAAGCAGTGGATCTGTCATATAGTGGAGGACTGATCTTAAAAAACAATAACCGGCATCTGTACAGCTTTTGTAGATCAAAGCTTTTCCCAGGAGTTAGGGAGCATTTTCCCCATTTTACAGGTGAGAAAACTGAAGGTGAGAAACAGGTTTGGCCATTTGCTGCAGGTTTGATAGTTACCAAATGAAGAAGCCAGCATTTAAACTTGGATCTTATCTGATCCCAAAGTTCTGAGTCTCTCTGAAATATCACAAGGTAGGGAATAAAGAGAGACAGCTTTCATCATCTTGGAGAGATGATAGAAATGAATATAAAATCAACAAGAAAGACTGATAAGTGATTGGGAAAAATGCATAGAGCAAATAAACGATAAGGCAAGCAGGGTACCTTTCCAGTCGGAGAGAGAATATGTCAGATCTGGAAGAGAAAAGCTTTAGGAAATAGGAAGGAGATAGAGGGAGAGAGAAAGAAAGAAAGAAAGAATATACCAAGATTATTATTATTTTTTTTAGGTGAGAAGTGTTAATAATAATTGGTTATTAAGCCAATTGTTTACTTCCAGAGTAAGAATTGACATAATGGGCTGGATGTAGCTTCGTGGTAGGACTTGCCTAGAATACAGGGGACTGACCCTGGGATCAATTTCCAGCATTAACAACAATAACAACCAAATAGACAAATAGACAAAAAACCCAAAATGCAAAGTTCAGAGTCATCCCAGACAACTCTAACCCCTGTCCCTGTTCATTGCTCTGTCTTTCCCAGCTCTTTCTCTGCAGAACTTTGCCACCAGGACTTTGTATTATTATCTTCATTTACATATCATCTGTCTCCTTCCTTTAGTATGCACATTCCAGCAGAGCAGGTATTCTGTTTTATTCCCTCCTATAACTTCAGCATCTGTTGCAGATTCTGGTTTACAGTAATTGAGAATGATTTGTGGAGTCAAGGAAGGAAGAAAAAAGCATTAGGAGATGAATTGCAATCTCAAGTCCTTAATAGGACCAGTTAGGTGAAGCAAATGGGAGAAACAAGTGTAGTTTCTGTCACAAGAGTAACTTACATTGTAATTTTCTTTTAACATCCTTTGTGTTAAATATGTAGAAAGTTTTATTCTCAGAAAGAAAAACATTTATACCCATTTTTTTTTTTCTTGAAACATGGGCCCTCTGACACCTGTTCTAAAGAGACATGGGTGTCCAATAACACTTCCTTTTTTCCTAACAATTACCGATGTGTGATGATAAATGGCAACTGGGGCTGGACCCCAGGTCTGGGAGGGCATTAGGGATGGGTGAGGCCTGAGTATGTGGCCTCGTATTGGAGATGGTGATAAAATCATGACAGAAACAGGGCTGCTCAGAAAGGCTTGTTATTGTCATATTTTAATCCATTTTTAATCATTAATTAATTCTAATTAGAAAAACATAATGTCGATCTGCACTGACCAATCCAAGAGAAACACTCGAGCTGACTACATTTGATCTGTGTGACCTCTCTAGAAAAATAGGCCACAATTAAAAAAAAAAATCCAATGTATTTCTCTCCTAAACTGCTACGTAAGTGCTACCACGTTACAGATTCCAAACCAAGCAGGAAGACGCCCTCATTCTGCTGACCATACATCCTAATACAAAGACTGATTCAGCAGCTGGTCAAAATAGAAAGGACGCCTTCACAAAGAATAAGTGTATTGATTATATTTTAGATTTTTTTTAAGGGGAAGGTACTTTCATTTTCAGTACAACAGGTAGTGTAGGGACTTACCTGCTGGCGTTTGCCCACAGCCAGGGGTACGTGACATGAGAAAAAAAGTAGATTAGCAGTATTGATCTGCATTCTTCCCAGATGCAGAATAGAATAGAGCTGAGAAATTTGATTGCTCTGGGGGCACTACTGAAAGAGTGTATCTGAAGACAGTCTGTGGAATGCATGATCGGCTCTTCACGGACTTGGGGAGGTTCCCCATCCCAGGTCACAGTGAGCCTATGATCTGTGCTGTTTTTCTCTGCTCCTTGTCCTGCTGGTCCACATGAGGTCATAAAGTCTCACAACCAAAGACCCTTTTCTAGGTGATGGTTAATCAGATAGGGCTCTTGTGTTCAGGAAGCTTGCAGTTTTGTGGGAGATAAAAGGGAAACAGCCTGGTAAGGAAGGCACATGTAAATGGAATGAGGAAGATTCCTTCCCACTGAGGACTTTCTCCAGAGGTCTTGAGCGAATGATCCAGGCCTTGGAGGACTGTCAAGTGTGGGGCCTATGGGATGGGGCCAGGGGCTGGGTGGGCAGGAGTGCACTTGAGGCATTTCAGTGCAAATCAAAGGATAGGAGTGATCACGTAAAAGCAGTGTGCAGAGAATACTTAGTACACCCTGCAGAGGGTCAGATCCTTAAAAACCTTTCTGGCAGAAGTCTGCACGGAGGAACTTAAAACTTGAGTGAAAACAGGGATGAGGGAAGTCTTGGTTGAAGGCAAAAGTGTTTAATAAGTACTTGTTGTTCCCTGAAAGTAAAAGGGAGAAAACAAAGGTAGATGATGAGTGGCACTTCCTCCCCTGGGTTGGTGGGATAGGCCACAGTGAATCTTGTGGCTTCTGGTTTCCTGGATCCCACTCCCATGCATGAAATGCTTGCTGGTGGTTTTGTTTACAGCCAAAGCACAATTCCCAGTACATATGCATGTCCCCCCCCCCCACCATGTTAGGCTCTGGCCAAAGGTTCACTGCCTTTCAGACCTTTGGACATGGAGGGGTTGACTGCTGACGCCTAAGTCTCTCTGTGGCTCCAGGGTAAAATGGATGAGTCGTTGGATGAGCTTGATTTAACTTACTTGGCATGACTGGTTAGGAAGTCCTCAGAAATCTCACCCCAATGCATAGGGTATTTAGCATCATGCCAAAGCATATGCTGTCAATTTCAGGTTTGTATTTTTTTTTTTTTTTTGGCTTCCTTTAGCTTTCAAAAACTTCTCTGCAAAAGCCACTTCCCCTGCCTGCCATCTGCCATACAACCCCCCTCTCCCACTTCAAAGGAATCTGTTTCTGATCCCCAGTTTCCTTTATTTTCTAATACCCCTTAACAGGGATGACCAGTTGGCTCTTCAATAATGTATTTGAAAAGAGACTGGTTTAAGTTGAATTTTGCTTATTGGGAGTTTTTGGCTGGGGAAAGTTCTCTGTGGTTGAGGTTAGCCATTTTGTTGGATATGTGAAGATGAAAAGTGATTGATAAGACTAGAAATGCAAATTGAAGACCAGTCTAAGGAGGGATATGCATGCCTCAGACATATGATAAGGGTGGTGATGATGGCGATTCAGAGTTTTCTTGGATCAGGACCTTCCCACCAAACAAAACCCCAATAATACCCCAACTGAAAATTTATACATCTCAAAAATACGTTTATCTGGCCATATACCTGAGAATTCAGGTATGGCTGCGTCCAGGGCTTAAATGATCCCACCGGCACTCTTACTTGATGCTTGGTCTTCTTGACTTCCTCCTTCTGTGACACTAAAGAAAAAGAAAATGGTCACTAATGTCCCTATACTCAAACCATGACTCGCTTCTTAGGGAAGGGATCTTCCTTCTTCCAGTGTCCTTGTCTCAGTCTCAGGGAAGGGCTTTGGTCCTAATTAGTCACATGACTAGGTTGGTCCAGTCTGTGCGTCCAAAGATCAAGCACATTCTGGCCAGGTCAGGTCACAGCCCCGTCCTTCTTTTCTAGAAGCAGCAAATTTGCTGTGAAATGGAATGGACAACCAGAAATGAAAACTGCCTCAATCTTCTAAAATTTTTATTGCAGGACAGTAAAAAAAAGTAAGAGTGGATGCCGAGAATTTCAGCCACTGTGGGAGCACTAATATAAGTTAATTCTTGCAAAGCCTTCCTTTAATTGCTGTTCTCCATTTCATTCTGCTCTCATTCAGTGAGGGTCGCGTCTATACCTACTGCAGGTGTAGCCAGTGGTGACGAACACCACCTCTGCTCCCTCACCACCCCTCTAACCTCAACCCTGTTTTGATACCACTGTTTGCATTGCTCTCCATGGGACAGCGCAAGTGCCACCCTGAGAAAAAGACATTGCACCCTTATTCCATTTATTTAGATCTGCATTTATTTACCTTCTTTGATTTTAATCAGACAAGTCTATTAAAGTATAACATTTATAGAAGAGCACACAAATCACCACCTCATGAATTTTCAAACAATAAAAACACATCCATGATATTTCTCCCAGATCATGAAATAGAATATTATCATTTCTCCCCACCAAACCTACCCATAAACATACACCCTGTTTCTCCAATGGTAATCATTAATCTGATTTCTAACACATCAGCCTTCTTGTTTTTGAAGTATATGAAATATTGATATGTATGTACTCTTTTTTTCTGGCTTCTTGTGTACAATGTTTAAGAGATTCATTCATCTCTACTTTTTCTACTGCTCTGAAATGTCACCTTTGTTATCAATCAGTAATTTATTCATTTTTATTGCTGCCCATCATTCTACTTTGTGATATTCTGAATATAGTTATTTATAAGGGATATTTTTAGTTTAGGCACATTATGAATAGTACTACTACAGTCATTTTTTGCATATAGCTTTATGCATATCAGGAATGCAATTCTGTTTGGTATACCTCTGAGAGTGGATTGCTGGGTCATAGAACATGCTCATGTTCAGATTTAGTGGGTCCTTACAAAGAGTTTTCCTAAGTGGTTGTACCAGTTTATGCTCCTATCATCAGTTGATGAGTATTCTGTTTCTCCATATGAAAGACTGGGATTGTCAAGCTTTTGAATTTTAGATATTCTGGTGTATATCTCGTGGTATCTCATGGTTTTAATTTGCATTTCTCTGATGACTAATGATGTGCCTTTTAAATATTTTGTTTTGGTCATTTTTAATAATGTCTTACTAAGTTGCCGAGGTTAACCTTGTGTTTGCCAACCTACTGCCTTAGCCTGCAAGATGGCTGGGATTACCACCGCTGGCTGATTGTAGACACCCCCCTCCCCAATTTGTCTTTTGTAATGCCTGTTCAAGTTGATTGCCTAGTTTTCTATTAATTGTCTATTCAGTGGAGTTGTAGTTTTCTTTTTTCTTTCTTCTGCAGCGCCAGGGATAGAACCCAGGGCTCTGTTCATGCTATGCAGGTGCTCTAACCCTGAATTAAATGCTATCCCAAGATTCTTCTTTTTTAAAAAATAAAATTTCTAATAAAAATAGTTTTACTCATCATTTGTATTTAAGAGACCTTTTCCTATTTGTATTTAAGATACCTATACCTATCTCCATGGTTCACTTTTCAGTCTATTTTGATGAGTAGGAGATCTTACTATAAATACAACTCAATTTATCAGTCTCTTCCTGTGTTGCTTATTATTTTCTTGGCCTTCATAAGATAATGTCAGATAACCACTCTATTTTAATTTATAGATGATCTATTGTTTTGCCTTTTGGTGTCAAAAATTCCACCTGGGCTTGATTTTGGTCTAAGATGAGGGAAAAACATGCATATTTATTTTGGTTTTGGATTTCCAGTTAAACCAGTGCCATGTATTTAAAATTCTCTCCTTTTTCTACTGCTCTGAAATGTCACCTTTGTTATCAATCAGGTGACCACACTTAAATAGGTCTCTCTCTGTGCTTCCTAGTTTCTCTTGATCTATCCTAGTGCTGCCTTAATTATAGGGAGTCTTGCTATCCAGTAGCGTTATGTCCTCCCACCCTGTTCTTATTGAAGAATAGCTTATTCCTGGTCATTTGCATTACTGTATACATTTTATAATTGTCTTTTTTTTTGGGGGGGGGTACCAGGGATTGAACTCAGGGGCACTTGACCACTGAGCTACATCCTCAGCCCTATTTTGTATTTCATTTAGAGACGGGGTCTCACTGAGTTGCTTAGCGCTTTGTTTTTGCTGAGGCTGGCTTTGAACTCATGATCTTCTGCCATAGCCTCTGGGATTATAGGTGTGTGCCACTGTGCCCAGCTATAATTGTCTTTTGATAGGATTTTGATTGAGATCGCATTAAGTCTTCGGCCCAAATTTAAAGTAAATTAACACCATTACCTTGTTTGCCATTTCAGTCTGTTAATATGATTTATCGCTTCATTCATTTAGATCTTTCCTTTCTGTTAGTATTTTCATATCCCTCTATGTTGTAAAGATATTGGGCATCTTTCAAAATGATATACTCCTAGTGTTTGAAATTTATTTTTGCATTTATAAATATCTTTACAAAGCTATCATTTTCTGGGCATTTGGAGCATTTGTTGCTGATATATGGAAGTACAACCGAGTTTCAGATGTTTACCTTGTATACAGTGACTTTGCTAAATTCAGTTCTTAATTCTAGTAGTTCTGTGAAGATTTTTATTCATATTTTTTTGCACACAATTGAATTAACTTGCAAAACAATTTACATTTTTCTCTTTCTAATTAGTGTGACTTTTATTTCTTTTTCTTGCCTGTTGAATTGCCCAAAACCTTTAATACAATAGAAGTGAGAGTGAGTATCCTCATTTTATTTCTGATCTCTGTGGGAAAGTTTTACAATTTGACTCTTAGATATTATGGTTACTGTAGGTGTTTTGCAAATGTCCCCTGTCAGATTAAGTAAGTTCCCGAACACTCAAAATTCTCTTGAGAATATTTTCATGATTTGATGTTGAATTCGACTCAATACCTTGAAGCAATAGCTACGTGGACTATCAGTCTCACCTCTGTGCTTCCCTTTTCTTTTGGATCTTGATCCCGCATGTCCCACTGCGCTGGGAACTTCTATATTCTTTCCAGCTTTTCAAATGGTTCTTGAGGGATAGACTTTTACAAGGTAGCTCCCCATTGTAGGAAGTGGTCCATTCTAATTGTACTATTTTTGTCTTCCATCTACACGGTATGAGTAAAACTGTAAAACAACCCCCTAGGAACCTATTCAGTTGTTATTTCTTTGACTTATATTGCTTCTGGCTGGTGAGCTTTATGAAGAGATTTTTCTTTTGTTAAGTTTTGCGCTGCTCCAGGGGTGTGCATTATAGGGTCCTAGAAGAGATGTCCTCTGTATTACATTTAAATGCTTAGTTTTAAGAGCTAATCAGACTGATTTTTACCTGTTCTTTAAAAAAGGAAAGAAAACAATGAGATCCCAAGAAATAAAGCTGACATTCTTAAAAAAAAAAAAAAAAAAGAAAAAACCAATAGGAGTGCTTTTCAGCTTGGGTCCCCTGGGAACATGTCATCCTCTTCATTTCTTAGTCATCCCCTTTTTGTGTATCAAAATTGGCAAAGCTTCTCTGTCACTCCTACTTCTTCTCTAGCAGTCATACTATCTTTCATATGAAATGAGAAAAATAAAATGTTACTTCTGCAGTGTCTGTCGTCAGTAGTATTAGCAACTCAGATCTTAGAACCCATACTTACAAAATTTAAGAGGAGAAGCATTAGATAGCTCAAGACCCAAGTTCTAATGCTGTTTCTGCTATTAACCAACAGGGTGATATTAGAATTCCACTTGAACTTCCCAGAACTTAGTGTCATCCTCTGAAAAATAAAGTTCTTGGACTTTTTCCCCCAGACAGAAATTTTTTTTAATGTGAAAGACTAAATAGTAAATATTTTGAGCTTTGTGGGCTGCACAGTTCCCGAATTATGTCATTGCATGGAAAATTCATCATAGGTAAAGAGTAAAGAAATGGGCCTTTATTTTTTTTAAATTTAAATATTTACGTTTTAGTTTTAGGTGGACACAGTATCTTTATTTTATTTTTATGTGATGCTGAGGGTCAAACCCAGTGCCTCATGCATGCTAGGTGAGCGCTCTACCACTGAGCTATAACCTCAGCCCCGAGAAATGGGCCTTTATTTATAAAACTTGATTCATGATTACAAATGCAAATTCATACAATTTTCATATGTCACAGAATCTTATCATTCTTTCAACTTTTTTCAATCCTCCTAAGAAATAAAATTTCTTGCATTCAGACCAAGAAACCATTTCTTGCATCCAGAGCATAGAAAAAACAGTCAGCAGGCTACATTCATCCCAGAGGCTCTGGTTTACTACCCATTGTGTTCCATGAATGTCAAGGGCTACTCCAGAACTCTGTTAGGCATTAGTATGCTAGTTTTTAAATTTTTTTCCTTCTGTTCCATGAACATAGTTCAAAAGAATCTATTTTTTTTAATCAGTGAAGAATAAAAAAAATAAAAGATTTTGATTTCACCTCTGTTCCTTCTCTGATGTCACTCTTTCTTTGTGTAGATTCATATTTCTGACTTATATAATTTTCCCCCAACTGAAGGACTTCTTGTAGCGTTTCTTGCATGGTAAACCTGCTGGTGATGAATTTCCTCAGTTTTTGCTTGTCTGAGAAAGTCCTATTTTCCCTCCACTTTAAAAGGATAAATTCACTAGATGAAGCATTTTCAGTGGGAGTTTTTTTTTTTCCTTTTGACATTTGAAATATTTCAATCTGCCCTCTTGTGCGGGGTCTGATGAGAAGTCTTCTATACTTTATATCCTTGTTCTTCTGTAGGTAAAGGGTCTGGCTTCTTTCAAGACTTTGTCTTTGGTTTTCTGTGGTTTGTATGTATTGGGTATTTAACCTACTTGGTGTTTTAGAATCTTCCCAGATCTGTGGTTTGCTGTATGTCATTCCTTTGTAACTTTTTCAGTCATTATGCCTTTGAATATTTCTTCTACACCTTCTCTTTCTTTGCCTGAAATTCTGATTACACTTATGTGGCGTCTTTTGATACTATTTCATGGTTCGTTCTCTCTCTCTCTCTCTCTCTCTCTCTCTCTCTCTCTCTCTCTCTCTCTCTTGGTTTAGGAATTTTTTTGTTGACCTTCAAGCTCCCTGGTTTTTTTCTTGGCCATTTTGAGTGTGCCAATGAGAACACAGAAAACATTCTTCATTTGTTACAGTGTTTTTTATTTTTAGCATTTCCTTTTTAGAGTAGTTTTTAAAGAAGAGTTCCTATTTCCTATCTCTCTGCTTTCATTACCATTTATATTTTCTATTAGAGCCCTTGACATTTTAAATCATATTGAAATTTTCTCTCAGTTAATGACACGGGTAATTCTAACATCTGTGATGTCTGAGTCTGATTCTGGTGAAGACTTGTCTATTTAGGATGTGGTTTTCTTTGCCTTTTAACATGACTGTAAGTTTCTCTAGATAGTCACCCATGATTTATTAAGTAAGAGAAACAGAGGCAAATCAGACCTTTCATGTGGGGTTTTATTTAGTCTGGTGAGGAGTCGGGCTGTGTTTAATATTTTTGGAGCTGGAAGTTGTAGGTACCAGCGGCTTTGAAGTCTGCTATTGTTTTTCTTTTTGCCTCTTCTTTGGACTTCAGGTTGCTCTAGGTACTTCTTCTTAGGGAGCTCATGTCTTGGAGGTCTTTTAGCTGTACAATCTGTTCAACTGGAGTCCTGCTGCTGTGGTGGTAAGGTATCTGTGGGAATGTACTAGAACCATGCTTAAGAGTACAAATGGAACAATTTCTCAACAACACTTTCCCCGATATGAGAAGTCAAGACAGAGAGAACACGGTGGCTCAGATGAGGGTGTCTGAAGATGGGGGACTTACCTTCTGCTGGCTTCCAGTTCCTCAGTGAATTTGAAGCAAGTCCGTCAGCTGAGACTATGTGTTAAGTTGGGCAAGAAGAAGATGAGATGGTTCAGAAAGTCAGAAAGAAACTTGGCAGGAAAATATCATAGGTTTGATGGACAGTGTCAACTACTCATCCAAAATGTTTGTGGTCGTGAACTTGAGATGAGCTGGTTGATGCCAAGACCCAGGCCAACATCATTCTAAATGGAGAAAAATTGAAAGCATTCCCTCTAAAAACTGGAACAAGACAGGGATGCCCTCTTTCACCACTTGTATTTAACATAGTTCTTGAAACTCTAGCCAGAGCAATTAGACAAATGAAAGAAATTAAAGGGATACAGATAGGAAAAGAAGAACTTAAACTATCACTATGACATGATTCTATACCTAAAGGATCCAAAAAATTTCACCAGAAAACTTCTAGAACTAATAGGAAAACTATCCCATTTATAATAGTCTAAAAAATACTTGGGAATCAACTTAATGAAAGAGGTGAAAGACCTCTACAATGAAAACTACAGAATATTAAAAAAGAAATTAAAGAAGACGTTAGAAGATGGAATGATCTCCCTTGTTCTTAGTATTGTAAAAATGACCATACTACCAAAAGCACCATACAGATTTAATGCAATTCCAAATCAAAATCCCAATGACATTCCTCATAGAAATAGAAAAGAAGCCATCATGAAATTCTTCTGGAAAAATAAGAGACCCAGAATAGCCAAAGCAATCTTTAGCAAGAAGAATGAAGCAGGTGGCATCACTATACCAGACCTTAAACTATACTACAGAGCAATAGTAACAAAAATGGTATTGGCACCAGAATAGGCTTGTAGAGCAATGGTACAGAATAGAGGACACAGAGACTAACTATATAAATACAATTATCTCATACTAGACTAAGGTGCCCAAAACATATATTGGAGAAAAGATAGCCTCTTCTGCAAATGGTGCTGGGAAAATTGGAAATCTATATGGAGCAAAATGAACTGAAACCCTTCTCACCATGCACAAAACTCAACTCAAAAGTGGATCAAGGACCTAGGAATTGGACCAGAGACCCTGTGCCTAATAGAAGAAAAAGTAGGTACAAATCTTTATCATTTCGGATTAGGCCCGACTTCCTTAACCAGACTCCTATAGTGCAAGAAGTGAAATCAAGAATCAATAAATGGGATGGATTCAAACTAAAAAGCTTCTTCTCCGCAAAAGAAACAATCAATGAGGTGAAGAGAGAGCCTACATTTGGGGAGTAATTTTTTTTAAAAGAGAGAGAGAATTTTTTTAATATTTATTTTTCAGTTTTCAGTGGACACAACATCTTTATTTTATTTTTATATGGTGCTGAGGATCGAACCCAGTGCCCTGTGCATGCCAGGTGAGCGCGTTACCGCTTGAGCCACATCCCCAGCCCCCAAATTTTTACCACACACACATCAGATAGAGCACTAATCTCTAGAATATAAAATAACTTAACACCAAAAAAAAAACCAATCAATAAATGGGCTAAAGAACTGAACAGATACTTCTCAGAAGAAGATATACTATTGATCAACAAATATATGAAAAAATGTTCAACATCTCTAGCAATTAGAGAAATGTAAATCAAAACTAAGATTTATTTCACTCTAGTCAGAATGGCAGCTATTAAGAATACAACAAGTGTTGGCAAAGATGTGGGGGAAAAGGTACACTCATACATTGCTTGTGGAACTGTAAATTGGTGCAACCAATCTGGAAAGCAGTATGGAGATTCCTTGGAAAACTGGGAATGGAACCACCATTTGACCCAGCTATCCAACTCCTCATTCTATACCCAAAGGACTTAAAAACAGCATACTACAGTGACACAGCCACATCAATGTTTATAGCAGCACAATTCACAGTAGCTAAACTGTGGAACCAATCTAGATGCCTTTCAGTAGATGAACAGATAGGGAAACTTTATTATGTATACACAATGAACATTACTCAGCATTCAAAGATAATAAAATCATGGCTTTTGCAGGTAAATGGAGGGAGTTAGAGAATCTCATGCTAAGTGAAGTAAGCCAATCCCCAAAAAACCAAAGGCCGAATGTTTTCTTTGATATGTGGATGCTGATCCATAATGGGGGTGGAGGTAGGAGAGCACAGGAGGAAAGGAGGAACTTTGGATAGGGCAAAGGGGAGGGAGGGTTAGGGTTAGGGTTGGAGGTTTGCCAGGATAGAATGAGACAGAAAGAGATAGGTGTGGGGATGGAGGATATTTGCATAAGAGTAATTATGGGTGATTATCACGTTAGAGCCATTGAGAGAAGAAAGTGAAGGCAGCAGAGGGAGATGTAGCCACGGAAAGTAAAACAACCTATAGTTTCCATAGGTTAGTGTCTAAGTAAGTTTGAAGACTGTTCGCAGTGAGTATTGGGTAAATGAGCTGGCAGGAGGGAAGGTGGGCAGAGTGGGGGTGCATGTGTTGAGATTTGTCCAGCAGAAAGGGAGGGAAATCTTTTAAGGCAGCAGTGGAGAGCCAAGGGAATGCCTCTCTTGCTTCCTGGTCTTGAGATATTTGGGGTGTGGTTACCAGAGCTGCAGTAGATGGATGTCCTCAGGGGGAAGGCAGGTTTCCACTAAGGTCACCAAAGGTCAAAATTCAGAGAGGGGGTGGAGGGACAGAGGGGCATACTATTTACAGAAGACTTTAAAGGGCAGGAAGAGTCTACAGGGAATCAGTGGGGCTGGGGGTGTCCTGAGCAGTGTGGGGTTCAGAGCCTTGGTATGAGAAGATGCCTGGATGAATTTGACCTTCAGCAGCAAATTGCAGTGACCGCGAGCGCAGGACCGTGAGAACCTCCCAGGGCCATGTAGGTTCTGTTATGTGGTGAACTTTTCACTTTTTCCTCCTAGTTTACATTTTAGGACCTTTGTTTAACATAGGGAATACAAAAACAAGTTTTTTTTTTATTTGTGGCTTCAGTAGACTAATTTGTTCAGGCTGTCAGGGAGCTGCAGCAATTGGCTAAGATGATATTTATTTATGTCTTCGGGTTGGATTAGCATGGAGAAGTCAACTTCTGACACTCTAGAAAGTAGAATGAAGGAAACTCAGATGAGTGTTAAATACTTTCTGCAGGTGGTTTCACTGGAGACTAAGACTGACAGGTTGGAAAAATTGGGCATTGGATTTAAGTCTGGGCTGGAATTTTTAGTTCCTTGGCTAAGCGGTGCAACTTTGGACAAGTCACTCTGTGGTCTCAAGTCTCCATTATTTTCTTTTCTGAAGAGTAGGAGTAATACCATCCACCTATTGCAGTTTCTGACTGAGCTGCCCAAATGATTCTAATGAGCAGGCAAGGCTGAGAACCTCTGCTATAGGGGGATTAGCATCTGTTCCATTTGACAGAAGAGCAGACAGAGACTCAGAGGCTGCCTCCACGCTGCTCATGATCACACAGTACACAAGTGATGTGGCTAGGATCGAGAGCCAGTTCTTTGACTCTAGGACCCTTGCTTTATTCATTACATTGAACTTTAATACAGGGGAAGCTGAAAGGCCCTTAGCATGCACGTCTGCCCAACGTGAGGCGATGTGGGGGTGAGATGAAGGGATCAGGTGGATGGAATCCAGGTCAGTGGTTTCCAAACCTGGCTATGCTTCCAAATCACCTGGGGAGCATTAGGGCTCTAAATCTCCAGGGACTCCCTTAGGCCTACTGGATCAGAGTTTCTAGAACATGGAAACCAGGAGTTTGCATATTAAATTCTCTCCCAGGTTATTCTTGAGGCTAATATAGTCTGGTTCCAAGGACCTACTTTTGGGAACCATTGAATTTTTCAGGTCTCAAGTCCTGAAATGATCACGTAGTTCTATCCCAGTCGAACACTGGGTGACCGGCAGTGCCACCAAAATTGGCCTTCAGCCCTACTGGTGTACTACTGGAAACACACTCGACCTGTCATTGAGCATTTGAACTTTGAGCTTATAGGAAATGTCAAGTTGGCAGACTCTGCTGCAACAGAGAGAGTTGTTTGTTCTTTAGAGCTGTTGTTCTTGCTTCTTTCCCCTGGAGGTTCCTGCCTACTCAGTCAGATTAGAGCTATATAAACAAGCTTGTACTACTGAGCTAGCACACATCTTGTAATTTTTTTTTTCTCGAGTGCTTAACATTGCTGATAAAAAAAAATCCATTGGTTTTTTTTTAATAGGCTGTGAACTTGAAAGAATATGGAGGACAGGAAATAACATCCACAGGAATTTTTATTTTGCACCATCAATATTCAGACTATATGACAGTCAGGGTTTGGTGATGTCTCCTACATGACATTTCTCTGAATAAGGTTTTGAGGACTGGGCACAAAAAGTGGCAGGCCTGATGTTTAAGGCTTTTAGCGGATGCCACAATGATTTTTTTGTGACATTGTCATGTAACTGTAGTTGTCCTCCTCTTAGTGCTTCATCAGGATCCCCTGAGGAGGTTGTGGTACTGCTGAAGGCTCAGCCTCAGATGCCCAGGGTTGGACTGTCTGAGATCCAGACAGGGGGTGGACTTCTCCAGGATTCTGACGCAGGTGGCCTGGGAATTTCACTCACCCCAACACTGGCCAAGAACAACAGTCAGTTGCCACAGACATCATGTGCATTACCCTATTCCCTCTTCAGAAACAACCTTGGCTAGTGGAGGGTTCTCATCTTCTAGGTGAAGAGCTGGAAGTGTGGGCTGGGGAAATCACTCACCAAAGGTCTCCTAGGAGGCTCAGTGAGGCCAGGGCCGAGACGGCTTCCAAGCAGGTCCCTTTGTCTTTCTACGTCATTGAGGTCCTTCCTTCCCACTCTGTTCAGCACTGTTTTCTGCTGGACCCTGGACTTTGCTCTAGAGTGGCTGCTATTATCAAGAAAAGAGGGGTTTGGGGTGGTGGCTCAGAGGTAGAGCGCTTGCCTGTCCTGTGTGAGGCACTGGGTTCGAACCTCAGCACCACATAAGAGTAAAATAAAGACGCTTCGTCTACCTACAACTAAAAAATAAATATTTTTTTTAAAAAAGAAAATAGCAAGCATTTGTTGTAACTATAAGTTACAAATGCATGAAAATCTGGAGTAAATCGCAGGCACCGTCCTGACTTTCAAAATATTTGCTCATCAGTTGTGTCCTAGATGCTTAAGTGGTCACCCCCTTTGCTATACTCACCACCCTTCCCACATAGTCCCTTTTACCCAAATTGCTTGTGAATTCCAGAAGTGGATTCCTGAGTCTGGAGCCGGCTCATGTCCATAAGCCCTGGGGAAAATCCTCACGAGTGATTGCACGCTTGGGTCTTGGGTCTGTGGGCAGTTTTCCTGACATATGATCCAGATGAATGTTCATTCATTCAGAATATTTGAGTGCCTGCTCTGTGCTAGATCACTTTCTAGGTGTCCAGATAGAGGGATGAACCCCACTGACAGAGCACCTGCCCATGCAGGTCTGACTTTCTGGTAGAGGAAATCCCCGATACACAAGGACACCAAGTGCCCTGAATGCAGATGGGTGTGAATCCCTGTTCTCTCACTCTCTGTGCTCAGGGCTGACTCTCATTTAATCCCATTGAGATCGAATCGTCTTCATTTTTTTTTTTTTCTCTCCAGTGCCTAGCACAATGCTGAGCTACTTCTGGGGCTTCCGATGTCTAAGCCTGGTTACTGTCATATAGATGGAATGGCAAACCCTGCCAACCTCAGGTGCTCGTGGTCATCCTTCCACTCCCATCTCAGTTGTCACCTCCTCCTGCTCTGAGCCATCAGAATTGAGCACATGCTCACTGCAGTATCCAGTGCACCTGTCACCCTTGCTGGGCTCTGAACATCTTAAGGAACACCTCTGTGAGTCTTTGCCTGTGTTTCCCCAGGACCCAGCAGGGAGCCTTGAGAAAGGAGAGCTCAAGAATTTGCCCAAAGAATACATGTACAGTCCCTGGAACCTAGAGATGAGCAGTGGTATGGCAGGAAATGCTTTATGAGGAGGGATGCTGAGTGGGACCGAGAATGCTCCATCCCAGTATTTGGGTGATTCTTTGAGTTCGGCACGAGGGCTGTCACAAGTAGAGGAGATGGGCTAGGATGTAGACAGATAGAAGGGAGGTGGCATGGAACATCCTAGCATGTCGTTGCTAAGGAAGTCAGAAATTTTGAAGTTCTGAGGTTCAAGGTCTCAGGATGCTGGTTTGCATAGCTTATGTCCATCTGAGGTCTGGGGAAGCCGCAGCTTGACCTGGTTTTGACAGCTAGTTAGTTGCAGACCAGGGCTGGAGGTGGAGATATATTAAATATTAAAAATTATGCTAGGACTGTGGTTTGTGACAGATAAAGGGGAAAAAAGGCACAAAGAGGTGAAGTAATGTAGTCCAGATCACACAGCTAGTGAGCAAGGAGGCCTGGGGTCAGATGGGATGACAGAAGCCAACTTGTAACCACTAAGGTGTATCTTCTCCAAGTTTGTACCACGCATAGTCTGAACACATCTTCAATTTTCCTCTTTTGTTAGCTGTGAGTCATTATAGGAAATTAATATGATTAACCTGTGTTCTTTCCATTTTTTCTATTATTATGTGTTTCCAGAAAAATTATTACATTCTTTGAATAGTGTAATGAAAGTCCCTGGATTATCAACTGTGAGTATACAAGTGTAATATACATACAGAAAATGGAGAAGGTTCTTTCTTTTTTTTTACTACATTAAATTTAAAACATTCCTACTTATTTCTGCTGCACTTTATTTAAAAGAAATATTTTACAGCATATTGTAATGAATGAAAACCTGATTCTCTAATTTTAGGAGCCTCAGCATTACAGCCAGTGAATGGAATTCTAAAATTCTTACCTACATAGGTTTCACGTCCATTTTGCTCCATTTGTTGACATATGGACTAGAAGGTAGCTATATTCCTATTTTAGAAAAGATTCTTTCTAGACACAGAAGAATTAAGCAGCTTGTCTGAGTTTCAAAACAAGTTGATAGAGGAACCCAAAATAGAAGCTTTTCTAGTGAATACTAGATTCACTAAATTTCCTAACATAGCCTCTCTGCATTCACTGAGCAGTTTACAGACCAGGTCCTGGAACATCAGCCTGTTTGAACAACAGAGATGCTTCTGTTGGTGGGAGGGGGTGGCTGGGGAAAGGAGAAGGAGGGCTGAGACATTTGTTTCTAGGTCATTTCCAACCTTGCTGTTATTGCACAGTTTTCTAGATGGAAAAGAATAGGCTTATTAAAGAGAAAGTGTTCATTTAAAAATAAAGCAATGGAGACCCGAAAGGGCTCTGTTACATAGATAAATGAGCATACATAAATGGATTCGGTTTTTGTTTTTCATACTCTGTTATATTCTGTATTAGGGCAAAGGAGGAGGCAACTAAGTAGTTGTTTAAAAATGAAACAGTGTGCTGTTCATTTAACTTTAAAAGCCACTGATTAGAATAATAATCAGTGTTTCCATGTAGTACTCTATTCATGGAAATACTGATATAACAGAGAGTAGAGGTAATACAATGATGCTCTTTATTTTTTCATGTAATCTAATTTTAAAATACATTCTAATTCACAAATGATGAAGAAAGCCGGCAACATCATTCAAATGGGATATGTTGGGCAATTAAATTCTTTGTGTAAATTACAAATTCCTGTCTCTCCAACTTCCACCCAAATTTATTTTTATGGAATGACCTTTGGTACCAATTTTTTTCATAATAGAATATTTCCTGAGTTTTTTATTTTGAGTGGATAGCCTTTTTTTTTTTTGGTTAGGTATGGTATTTATAAAAGTTTCTTTGATGAAAAGCCTATGAATTTTGTGCAAATAATTCAGGCAGGCTCTTGGATTAGTGATAACATTTGTAAAGGACTCTTATGGCTTTAAGCTATCCTTCATCCCTCATTTTTTTTTTGACCCTTACCTACAAGGTCACTGTGGAATTCACATTTCACTGATGAGAGTCAATGTAAAAGGATGGTGTCGTCATGGTTCTGAGCATACAGCAGGTGTCTGATACATTCAGGGTAGGAAATTAACAAGAGTACCCATGGGTTATTTAACTTGCCTAAGGTCATGCAGCAGGTATAATGTCACACCAAGAATTGAACTTGCTTCATCTTCAAATATATAATTCAGTGGTGTTTAGTATATTCAGAGAAATGCTATGACCCATCACCTCTTTTCTAGTTCCAAAATATTTTCATCATTCAGAGGAGACTCCATATTCTTTGAGCAGTGACCCCCTTCCCTCTTGCCCTCTCTTCAGCTGCTGACAACCATCAGTCTTCTGTCTCTTTAGGTTTGCCTATTCTGGATAATCCACATAAATGGACTCTTACATCATCTCACCTTTTCTGTCTGCCTTCTTTCGCTTAGCATAATATTTTCAAGATCCTCCCCACATTGTGAAGTGTCTCAGCACATCACACCTTTTTATGGTGGGATAATCTTCCATCAGATATACATACATGTTTTGTGTATCCATTTGTCCACTGATGGATATCTGGGTTGCTTCCACTCTTTGGCTCTTATGAACAGTGCTGCTATGAACCTTCAAGAGCAAGTATTTGAATATTTGTTTTCAGGTTTTGGGACTATATACTTAGAGGTGGAGTTTCTAGATCACATGGTAATTCTCTGTTTAACTTTTTGAGGAACCATTAAACCATTTCTCACTGTGACTGTACCACTTTCCATTCCTACCAGCAACAAATGAGGATTCTCATTTCCCCCCGTTCCTTGACAAGACTTGTGTTTTTGAATTTTTGTTTTTTTATTATTATAACCATGTTAGTGGAAATGGAGTAGTATCTCCTTGGGATCTTGATTTGCATTTCTATAATTAAAGATTCACATTTTAATGCATGGAATTAATCAGAAATTTGGCTTTGGTAAGACAGAAATCAACATCAAAATGATTATCTTCATCTGTCTTCAGGAGCTTAAGATGGGCATATATCTGCCCCTAGGTATAGGACTCTGGGCTGAAAATGAAGAATATTTGGGATTAGAACATACCCTAACTTTTAAAGAAATATCTTGTAAATTAATCAGAAAAATAAAAATTATGTTTTGTTTTTCATGGCAACTGCCAAAAGATACTTAGTTCTTTTGCATTTCAAAAAAATCTATTTTAAAAAATTCTTTCATGGCTTAATGGTGTCTCCATTTATTTTCACAGTGTGAGAGAAGACACTCAGGATGGCTCAGGGATCCGGGGATCAAAGAGCAGTGGGGATTGCTGATCCAGAGGAGAGTTCTCCCAACATGATAGTCTACTGCAAAGTAAGACAGACGGCTTCTTCAACACTCTGCAGGCCAGCTCTGTGTGTCTGTTCTCTGTAAGGGTTGACGGGTGATTGACAGCAAGATAAATGTCTTCTTCCCAAACTGCATTAAATGATAAATAAGTATTTTCTTCTCATATCCTCTGATGATCTAATTCTCAAATTCAAGGAAATGAGGTTTGATCATACTTAAAAACTCAGTATTCAGTACTTGAAAAAATATTATTCTATTTAGTTTTGCTTAAGCCTGAAGGTTGTCTAAACAATGCCAGTGGAGATGTATTCTCCCTGTTCAGCATATAGGCCTTTACAGTGTAACGTATGATACATCCACTGAAAGTTCTTTGTTCTCATAGCATGTACAAGATATGGACTATATGCCTGCATTAAATGCTTATAGTTGGCAGGAGACAAAAGAGGTACGGACATAACCGCAATACAGTCTAAGCATTAATTTTCCAAAACAGAGGTCTTTTGAGTAGAGTGTTACATTATCTCAGAATAAGAGGAGAATTCTCCCAGCTTCCCAGGTCAGGATGGGCTTAGGGAGGAGTGGTCTTTGGACTTGGTATTAAAACATGTATAGGGTTGCTGAATGGGGAAAGCAGAGGGGCGGGGGAAGCACATTGCAGGGGATTTGCTCTGTTCAGCCAAGGCACAGAGTTATGGGAAGTAAACAGCCAGCAGAAATGATTAGTTTGGGCATAGGGATAAAAACAAGGAGTAAACAGAGGTAAGGTTTTGCAGAGAGAGGCTGGACAAAACCAGATTGTAGAGTTATGAGCAGTTTAATCATAAAACACTTGTGTGCTGAGAGTTGTAAAATCCATATGTCTCTGGGATTGAAAATCATGCCCCCCCGTGTGCCAAATGGATTGTTGTCAAGACGGGTGCAGGCTCTGGGAAGGATGTTTCTGTGTCTGTGAAAAGGGCAAGGAAGACACTAATCTCGCAGGACAATTCCCTCCAGAATCGAGAGGGACTGATCAGAGGGAGTGAAGAGTCTGAATTAAAAATAACTTGAAACTGAATGAATATGGAATTAGGCGGCAAGTAGACAGTCAAAATGACTAGATTTTTGACCTTGGGTGATAGACATTGATGCTGTGAATTCAAATAGGGAATTCAGAAGAAGATGTTTTAAAAGCAGGAAATAAGGCACATGACGTTATTTTTGCAAACAATATACTTAAGGAAATCATTCCTTCTACTGTTTGTGAAAATGTATTACATATTAATAAGGGAAATGGATTAATGTTAATTCATTTCATTAAACATCCAAGTCGCCAGCTGGGTTTGGTTCCTTCGGCAACTCTGTTGAATTCATGTTAATCATATGGACAATGTTGAACTTGATATTCCTGGATGATCAACACAGGTAATTTTTCTCTTTTCTTTGTGAAAATTGAACTCTCATGTTATCCTTGCTCTGGGTATAAAATTCAGTACTTTTTTGCTTTGCTTTTTTTTTTTTTTTTGCTTAATTTGAATGCTAAGATAATCCATCTCTAAGAAGGATGCTTATTAAAGTATAGTAAGGAAAAACTTACTATAGATTAACGGAGCTGAGCAATTAGTGAAGCATATAGAATAATAGGAAGACATTTATTTATTGTTTTCTTCTCCCCAAACTAGGAGGCCCTATGGTAGGCTAGTAGCAGAGTGGGCTTCGGAGTTAGGCCTGGGTTAAAATTCCAACTTTATCACTTTCTAGCATTGTGACCTTAAGTAATTTATTTTACTTTTTTGATCCTATAAAAGGGAAAAAGGGGGATGAAGGTTATTGGGAGGTTATTTACTCTATAGATATGGGAATGGGTTACCTTAATGCTACTTGGACATAATGTGGTATGTAATGAATATTTATTTTTATCCTTGAGTCTTTAGAGAGAGTGATCCTTGGAGAGAAAATAAATTATAGAATGTATAAGTATCGATACTGTTAATAGTTGACCGAAGTAAATTTATATATATAAGTTGCCTTTTTAAGACACAAGCAAACAATACAAATACTTTATATTATTCAGGGAATTGCAAATCTGTGAATTATTAAAGGTTAATAGGAAATATAAAGGTCATACAATCCAAACTCCTTTCTGCTAGAGTGTTTGGTATTATGTTGAAAGGAAAGATATTCTTATAGTTTCATGAGAACTTGAGTTCTACTCTTTGGGTGTTACCAGTTTTTTGTTTTTTAAATTGAGAAACAAACTTATCAATCATTGTGGTTCTTTAGAGATATGGCCACTAGGGATGGGAATGTATCTTGCTTCCTTGTGACACACTTTTGCAGGGGTATGTATGTGTTTGTGTTCCTTGCTAGATTAATTCCTCTCTAAAAGTAATTCATTGAATCTGTTCCATTTATATGAAAGAAAAGTTGTGCAGTGTCCAGGCCCCTGAACCATTTCTAACCTGGTGAATCTGTCTCACTGGAATCACAGAGGTATACCTGAAACATGGGAGAGTCACGTGGTTTTCTACTTCGAGTGCTTCCGGGCCTTTGGCTATAACCCAAAGCTTACACCCACAGAAGGAAGTTAACCTTGAGATGTCATTCAGAGTTCAAGATCAATTCAAAGCATTTTCTATGGAAGCGATAGTTTGTCCCTGTGATCTCTTTTTTTTTTTTTTTTTTTTCAAATTTGAGGCCCATAAAACCAAACCCTTTCTTAGGTAACTGCAACTAAAATTTACCTTTTTGAAAATTTCACTTTCATTCTTGTTTTCTTTCTCTTGCTTGTTGCTTACTTCTCTTGTCTCAGATGTTTTCGGTGTGGAAGTTTTGCTTGGGCTGAGTTGTTTTGATTCAGGAAAAAAAGCCAAATTAGAGAAGTAGAGCATCTGAGCAAACTTCTGAATAATAAGTGGGAGGATCATGTTGATGATGTTTGATTTTTATTATTTTTAATTGACATAATAATTGCACAAATGTGTGGGATACAATGTGATGTTTTGCTCTATGTATAGTTTATGAAATGCTCAAATCACAGTAATTAGCATATCCTTTATCTCAAACATTTATCAGTCCTTTGTGGTAAAACATTTAAAAACCTCTCTTCCAGCTCTTTTGACATACACAAGATGTTCTTGTCAACCAGGTTGTTGTCACTTTCAAGCACCATTTAGGATGGCAACCTTCTGACACATGAGTAATGATGGGTGGGATCTGTAGGCCCACAGTCTTGAGAACATTCTTCATTTTCTTTTCATGTTTTCATGTCATTAACTGTGAGAAGTTGTACTTTTCCCAAGGCATGATTTATTTATTGTCTTGAGCAGACTTTCTCATTTAGTTTTTCA
Organism: Ictidomys tridecemlineatus; assembly: GCF_052094955.1. Taxonomy (NCBI): domain Eukaryota; kingdom Metazoa; phylum Chordata; class Mammalia; order Rodentia; family Sciuridae; genus Ictidomys; species Ictidomys tridecemlineatus. The sequence goes on from NC_135481.1 coordinate 94,748,772, forward strand.
TCCTTCATATTCACATTTTTGGATTGGAGGTGTGTATGAAAAATGTATTGGTCACATTCAAGATCTATTTAAAAGAAACTTTAATTATTCATGAAGACATCCAGACCCGTCAGCCTTTTTCGTATTCCCAGATTCTAAGTATCCTGGGTCATTGAATTGCCCAGTGTAGTGACAATATCTGAAATGATCATTTAGGGGTCTTTTAGAAAAGCACTAATCCTCAAAAGACCCCCTCCTCAAGATATTTTTATTTTATTGGTCTAGGCTGGGTCATAGAAATCGGACTTTAAAGAAGTCCTGGGAGAATCTGGTGCTGAACTAAGTTTGAAAAGGCACTTACTTAGTTTTTGTTAGTCTCTGGGTACCATAGGTGTTGCAAAGTCATGGTGAAATAGGTGTTTTTAACTGGATATTTTATTTCACAATGATTCATAGACCTCTTCAGATTTGGAAGAATGGAGCTCTTGTCATAGTGCTGGAAGCAAAAGATTTTTTGGTAGCTTTTTTCTTATAGATTTTCTAGTTAATGCCCTTGTTTTACAAGTGAAAAAAAATGAAAGTATGGAGAGGACGAATAACTTGCTTAAGGCTCCCCAGCAATTGCCCAGCGAGGCTCTGACGGTCCAAGGAGCCTGATGGCACAGGTCAGAGTTCTTGGTGGCATCTGATGAAGTCACTTTGTTATCAGCCACAGAGTACCATGACCACATTGTTGGAGCTCAGCAGCCATTGGCTGAGTCAAATAAATGGAAATATTATGTGGCAGATCCTTGGCTTTGATGCTTACCCTCAGGGATGTGACCTAGGTTCACTTCTCTTATTTGTCATGCTAACATTGCATTCCAGGTACTGGATGTCTTGTTTCTTGGGTAAAGATTTTCTGAACTGTTTACTCCCTTTTATGACTAGGAATTTTTTTTTCTTTTTGAATAAGAGTAGATTGCTTTCTGATTTTGTTTGATTTTTTTTTCCCCTCTGAGTATTGTTAACAATGTCTCTAAACAAATTTCCAAACTAGACTGGTAATTTGATTTAGTAGAACCTGGGGCTCTTAGATGGTGAATGGAAGAGAACATTTTAGCTTTCCTTGACCTGGTTCCGGGTCAGGAGGCAGTACTCTGTGATGGAAAATGCTGAACAGGGAGCTGGGGGCTCTGGGTCGTTGATCCCAACATTAGTTCCTACTGCTTTGGCTCTCTGAGGGTGAACTTGAACTTCCTATCCCTATTTCTTGTTTTGTCTTTCTCTCTTGTGCATTCTTTTCCTCCTTCCTTACGGGTTATGAAATACTTTCACAAAAAGAATATATTCAGCGTCCATGTATGGTAGAAAGAAGAATAAAATATGAACCTCGCGTACCCACCACTGACCTAATAAATAAAATATTATTCCAGCTTCACTTTATCTTTTGTAATGTGAGGGAATTCATCTAAATAATGTGCAAATACTTTTCTGCAATGCTTTCAAAGTTGCGTTCTATAAACTTTTAGTCTTCTCAGAAATTAATGGCTGATATCAAAACAATGCTGTGAGATGACATACATTCTAAAGATCTTTTGAACATTTTTTGGAAATATTTTAGACAGTCTATCTAAGATAACCTAAATTGCACTAAGGCTAAACCAAATTTAGTCAGGCATTAGAAGAAAAAAAAAACACAATTTAATTGTGATGATTTAACATTCAACAGTGAAAGTTAACCAAGCTGTCTCCTTGGTGGCAACTTGTTTCTTTGACTTGTTAATAACATTTATGACATTTGAACAATTATTATGCAGTAGTAATGTTATATAGATAGCAGCAACAATTATTTAAGTAGCAACACTGTACATTGTCAGTAACCCAGTGTCATGGGTGAATTAGGGGATTGGAAAGAAGGAGAAAAAGTCGATGTTCTGATCTGTCATGGGACAGTTCCACAGCTTTGTCACTGATGGCTTCCTTTACCTGTTAGTTTCTAGGTATTGATTCCTTTTCTGCTGGAATTTGAGTCTAACCTTTGTTTTACTCTGATATCCCAAGGTCTCTTTCCCTCATAATTGTGAACTCTCAAAGTCCTGGGAAGAAACTAGTGTAGACATACTTCCAGAAAGTAAACTTAATGCTGTTTTAGTTTCAGAGGCAGAGGTATGCAGCAAGGAGAGGGAAATGAGCCTGAAGAGGTTGGGTCCACGGAAGAAGTCAGATATAAGGACATCTTCAAATTCATACAGGGCAGTGATAGAACTAAGTCTGGGAACTTGCAAATCCTGGTGATCAAGGCAGGACAAGGATTGGAAACCATTTTACCAGCAAATGTATGTTCATGTCATCACACTACTAGATGTCAGGAATGCAATTTAAGGGCGGAGTCTTGAATGAGCCCACAAGCCAATGGGGGAAGATAGGTGATTGACCATTTCCGTGTCGATAGAGGCAAGCCAAGGAGTCTGGGAGGAGATAGAAGGGTCCTGGACGCCACACCAGCAGGGGGTGATTAGGTTGTAGAAGACATTGGAGGATTAGCAGTTGCCTTCATTCTTAAAAGATGAACAGGATTGAATGGTGGAGAAGGGGGAAAAGTCTAGGGGACCTAAAGACTGGCACATGCAAAGGGGCAGAGCTGTGATGTTTTATATTGAGTTCTGTAAACTTCACGTGGCTCTTTCCATGGACCTTGATTTCTATGACAAAGGGTTGAGAAATAAAGCTGGACAGTTACAAAGTTAGGTCTTATGCTTCATGTCAGGGAGTTTCGATGCTGCACAGGTGTCTTCCCTTTGTGCCTCTACACCCTCTACACCCACATTCTACCCCTCTACATGCTCTCATTTGCTCCAGAAAACTGAGCCAGTTGAACTATATTTTCAGGGCTCCTATGACCTTGGGTTTCCAGTTGAGTTTGTCCATAGAGCAGCTCACACTGTAGAAGCCGGAAGAGAAACCAGAGGAGGATTCCTGCCTTGGCTCTCTCTCTGCAAGGTCTTGGCATTGACTGAAGGTCACTGATGCTCTTGGGGCAGAGTGTTCTCCTCTTCTGGCTCCTGACAGCTTTCCTTTTCCCCTACTCATCCTTTGGGCCCTCAGGTAGCTCTAGTTCATATTATTTATCTCAAATGCAGTGACTTAGACAAAAGATCTGTTAGGTCCGTTGCTGTGGGTTCATGACATGGGTTCAGACAGGTTCCTGTGGCTCATCATCTCTCAAAAGACTACAGTCAAAATGTTGGCTGGAATCTCAGTTTCATCTAAAGTTTTAACTGGGGAAAAGTCCACTTCTAAGCTCTCTCCTGATGTCCTTGGCTGGGTTCAGTTGCTCAAAAGCTGTTGGGAGTGATGACACCAGTTCGACACTGGCTGTTGGCTAGCAAGTCACTCTCAGTTCCTTGTCACATGTCCTGCCCATAGAGCAGCTCACACTGGGGCAACTTGTTTCAACAGTGAACAGGTGAGAAGAGGCAGAGAAGAGGCAGAGATGGCAGGCCTAGTCTTTGATAAGCAATCTTGGACAAGATGTCCCATCTCTTTCTTACATTAAAAACAAGTCACTGGGTCCAGCCCTAGGTGAGAGCTAACTCTTATAGGATGCACTAGAATCAAGGAAATCATCGTGAACCATTGTGGAAGCTTCTACACTATATGGCTCTACTTCCACTAGACACGGTTTTCTGTTTGTTTGTTTTGTTTATGGTTCCTCTCTACCCTGTTCCTTCTTTATACTTGGTGCTTTTGGAAGTAAATCTCTCTTGAATTGTGCTGTGATATGTCTACCATCTGTTTGCTGATAACATTCTGACTCATGCAGGATTATCCCACAAGCCAGGGGAAACCTGTGAGGCCCCCTTTTTTTTTTTTTTACTTCATTAGGAAAATTCTCATGGAAGGATTGGGGACAGAGAAGTTTTATGTTCAACGTGAAGAATGGCATTTGAAGTAGGAAAGTCCATGGGAGGTTCATGGTGGGGGTTTATGGGTGGTCAGTGTGGAGGGAGTTCAGGGTGGAAAGAGGATAAGAGAAATGGTGGGAGTATAGTCAGGAGAGCAGTTTCAAGAATGCCCAGGAATTCAGGTAAGGACAAATGACATCCTTTGTCGGTGGGAGTGGTAGTATAGATGAGGGGGTACATTTGAGAGATGTGTTGGAGGCAGAATCAATAGGACTTGGTGACTGATAAGCTGAAGGGAGGATTTGAGGTAATGAGGAAGAAAGATGAGGGGTCTTTTCACTATGTTATTCCTGAGAGTTCTCAGACAGTCTCCTGGGACAAAGTGTTGAAGCACATGCCTTTAGAACTGGATTGTCTATCCGCCTTCTCCCTGTATGTATATACAGGAAGAGTGTTGTGCTAAGAGTATGTAGCTGCACCAAGACAGCAGGGTATGTATTCTGACTGAATTTGTACCAGCTCATGTTTGGCTCTGCAGTTGATTCTACTTCCTGTTAAGTCCAACTCTGTCTTTTGCAAAGTGAAGGGTTATTTAGGCTGGTGATCTCTAAAATATTCTTCAGTTATAACCTTCTAGGGCTTTTCCTTTTAGAGAGAGAGAGAGAGAGAGAGAGAGAGAGAGAGAGAGAGAGAGAGAATGAATTTTTATTTTATTTTTTTTTAGTTTTCCGCCAACACAACATCTTTGTTGGTATGTGGTGCTGAGGATCGAACCTGGGCCGCACACATGTCAGGCCAGCGCGCTACCGCTTGAGCCACATCCCCAGCCCCTCTAGGGCTTTTCTAATAAAGAAATCTACGCTATCATCTATTCCTTCTTTACCTCCTTTGTTATTCTTTTAATTTCCTTGATAATGTTAACCCAGACAAAAACCATAAAAACAGGTAAGTCAGAATGCTTAAAACAAATGCTTGTTTTGGTCCTGAATATTTATGGCTTTCTTTCTTTTACTCTTTTCTTTTTTAACATTAAATAAAATTCCCAAGGACAAACTTCAGAGGGTGTTTGGGGTAACTCACTCAATTGTTCAGACTGCATTTTAAGATTCCTTTCATTATTTTTTTTTTAATTTTTTTGCCTTAGGAAAAAAATTGTTCTGTTTTCCTTTTCTCCCAGGATTAGACTTGCTGGAAGAAAACCTTCCCATCATATTATCTTGGTTGGCAGGAGACAGGCAGGCAGGCAAGTCCCAGGCTGTGGTATCGGTGTCCACAGATGAAAGGGAGGGTATTTTTACAGTGGGGACTTGCTCAGTATGGTTTAATATGATGTGTTTCCGTGAGTATAACTTTCTAATTTGAAAATCCTTTGGTCTGTTGAAGGCTTCATTTCATCTTCCCATTTTTTTTCCTCTTTTCATTTCAAAGAGGGCAGGATTTTGCTAATATTGGCAGTTTATCTTGCTGTTGACATTCCTTTGCAGTGGAGAACTTGAATGACCAAAGAAGAAGTTCCCTATTGGCACAATTTCGAATAAGAAAAAAAATAAAATAAAATCCAATAGATGGCTGTGAATGGAAAAAAATAAGTAAGCTTTAAAATCATGGGAGTTAGGAGGGTTATTTTTAAAGATTCTGTTAGTTTGCCAATACAAATGAAAAGAGGAAATGAACAATCTTTTGGGTCGGCCTTCTCAAGTCTAAAAATGTATTCTAGCCAGGGGATGGAAAGCATATGCAAAGAGAGAGATCTAGACTAGTACCCCCTCCAAAAGAATATTGATAGCCCCATGGCCAATAATATCAAAAGACTGGAAAGAAATATCCATTGAAAGACAGCTAGTTAAGTCATTAGAGTGGGTAGGACTCCTATTTGGAATGATGCCACAGTTTATTGGATCACTGTTTTGATAGACCTAATGATTGTCTTGAAAAGGAGGATGTCTACTGGTATTGTGTGATGTGGTCAGGGTGAAAAAAAATATGTGTGTGTGTGTGTGTGTGTGTGTGTGTGTGTGTGTATGTTGTGTGTTTTAACTTTCGAGAGTTTGTCATTTTTTAAAAAATAAAAAATTTAATTTTATCTGTTAAAATATATTATATGATGGTTACATAGATTTGCTCAGGAACAATCTTTTCTATTGATTCTTTTCTATACCTTGGTGCTCATATCTGGGGTCATTTTTCTTGTGTCTAAAGAACTACCTTTAGAATATTCTTTGGGTGCAGATCTGGCGAAGATAAATTTGCTCAGTTTTTGGCTAAAAATGTCTGTGTTTCATCTTCAGTTTCTGAAGTGTTTTTTTTTTTCTAGATACAGAATTACAGACTGTCAGTTATTTCTTTCCATACTTTGATACCTGTCATTGTTCTTGTCATCTGTTGTTTCTGTTGGGAAGTTAACTGGAAGTTTTACTGTTGCTTTTTTGAATGTAATCTGTTTTTCCCTTCTACAGGATTTTAGATTTCTTTTACGTTGTTTTCAACAATTTTACTGAATTGTAATTTTCTTTCTTTTATTTGTTCTCCTTAGAGCTCATATTACTTTTTAAATTTGGTGCTTGAACATTTCTCAGCCACTAACTTTAAAATTTTAATATTGCCTTTGCCTAGTTTTTTTTTTTTTCTTTCTCTTCTTGGAACTCGATGTATATGTTATCACTTTTTCCCTCTGAGTTTCAAACGCTCCTCATATTCTTTCTGTATTTTCAGTTCATTTGTTGTTTCGTGTTTCAATACGTATATTTTCTAGGGACTCGTCCTCCACTTCACTAATTCTATCTTCAGCTGATTAGATAATCTGTGGTTAAATCCATCCCATTGAATTTGTAACCTTAGTTGTTGCTTTTTATTTAAGTTCTAAGATTTCCATTTAATTCTTTTATTATAGCTTCCACTTTCCTGCCAAAATTCTCTATTTTGTCACTTAATTCCTAAAACACAAAAAATCATAGTTATTTTAAAGTCTATGTCTGATACTTCAAAATCTTTGTTACTTGCTAGACTGTTAAAATTATCCCTCCCTTATTCCATATCTCTAGTTACTTTTTTTGACGTTCTGGGCATTGTTTATACAACTAACACTGGAGAGAGAATTCAAAGCTCTAAGGGAATGTTATCTTACTCCTGAAAGGATTTAGTTTTTTCAAAATATATCAGTCAGTTAAAATGAGGACAGGTTACCTTCATCTAGCCAGGTATTATCTGGAGCTGATCTTCAGTTCTTATTAGGACCAGTATATTTCCATATCACTTTTCTTCTTTGTAGGAAGTCCTCTGTTTCCAATGAAAACCTGGGTGCTCATTCAGGCTTCTTTCCTTAGAGCCCTCTGACCTCTAATTCTTTAGCACCATGGGGCTGCTAGAGTCTCTCTGTTCGACTTCTCAGTTACGCCTTTTGCTTAAGAAATGGGTGCTACCTTTGAGAGGAAAAAGCAGTTCAAATCATCAGGCTCACCTTCCTAGCTTTCTTCTTCTTTCAGATCATATCCTCACACATTCGTACTCCCTTGGTTGCTCTTGGATGCCTTCAAACCTATGTAACAGAACAGCTTTCAGCCTCCCTGGTTGCTCTGGGGCAGAAGGTTATTCTGAAGTGCCTAGTTAGCTGTTACCAGAAGTGGAATCCAAGAATACCGACTTGAAATAAGACAGATCTGTTTCTTAGAGCCTCAGTTTGCTATTAAAGTGTTTTTAAGAGACATCTCCTGAACATTATTGATTTAAGGTGGTGGTTTTTAGAGATGAAGAAGAGTGAGAGAAACTTTAAGCACATTTAGAAAATACTTGAATTGGCCTGTGATTAATTTTGGGTTGAGGATGAGAGAGAAGGATTCAAGGATTATGCTCAGGATTTGGGCCTGGTTGGCTGATGGTAACATCATTTGGGAAAGTAGCAAGAGGAGGATGACACCGGGCCTAATGTCACCACAGTAACAAAATGACATTTATTCACCCCAACCTTATTCTACAGAACTCTACAAAGAGGGAATATATATCCAGGAACACAACTCTAATATGAAATGGATCTGAACAAATGCTTTACCTGGAAAAAAAAAAATCTTACCTGGCTCCAGGAAGCTTTTTGGTCGGGAAAACAGGAAGTAGCTTGTATCTATCTGTCAGTACAACATTTCTGAACATTTCCGTGTTAGTTTCCTAGGTTACTACAATAAATTATATTTGAACCAGAAACCATGGTTCAAAACAACAGGAATTGATTCTCACAGTGTGAAGTCAAGGTGTGGCAGGGCTGTTCTCTTTCTGAAGCTCTAGGTAGGAATCCTTCCCTGCCCCTTCCTACCTCTTTGTGGTTGTTGGAGATCCTTGGTGTTCCTTGACTTATAGATTCTTTCCTTGTTCCAATATTTGCCTTCTTCCCTGTGTACCTACCTCCATGTTTGCACATGGACAATAGTCATTGGAGTTAATCCCCACCCCCCCCCAATCCAGTACAGCCTCATCTTAATTAATTATATCCACAAAAACCCCATTTCCAAATAAGGTCATGTACATAAGTACAGGGGTTAGGACTGAGCATGTCTTTTTTGGGGGGAAATGATTCAATCAAATAACAATTTCTAGTCTGTCTCTGCCTGAATCTCAGTGCTTTTTGCAAAAATCAAATCAACAGATAGTATATTTATTGAACATTTGCTTCTGAAAAAATACCGCATGGGGAATAAAAAATAGCGTAGTACACAGTTTCTATCTGGACAAGCTTCAGTGTAATTGGGGAGACCAAGAGTGCTGCAGGATTAAGGAAGAAAATAAGCATTTATGGGCCATAATAAATGTACCAGATACTGTGGTGTGTACTGTACACATATTGAATCACTTAATCACCAGAATAGCTTGTTAGGTAGGTGGTGTTCCCCATATATTATAGACAAGGAAACAGAAGTGCAAGGAGTAAATACTGGCATCAAGTGCTGCTATCAGTATTTAAATCTATGTTTACTTTGTTTGAAAGCCTGCAGCTTTTTGGAAGAAATCAGATTATGTACAATAATATCAAAGCTGTTTGTAAATAATTCTAAGAGAATTGATGTGGACAGTGCAGCTTACAAAGGAGGAAGAGATTTGAATTGTGTCTTTTAGAAAGGAATGGCTTTGGCCCAGTGGAAACAAGCCAAGAAATCATTCCAGGTAATGGATGCTATGTGAGAGAGGAGTCGTATGTTTATAATATAGTATACTTTATAATGCAGGTGCTCATAAAGTTATGATGGGATTCTGTTCCAATAACACTATTATAAGTTGAAAATATGCTAAATAAAGATACGTTTAATGCCTACACCCTACCGTGCGTGGCAGGCATTAAACTGCAGGGTCCCTCGTGGGTGGCTGACTGGGTGCTGAGACTGGCTGCTGCTGCCCCACCTCACAGGGGACTTGTGCCACTTGCTGCTAGCCTGGGAAAAGAGCCCAGTTCAAGATTCGAAGGATGCTTCCGATGGAATGCATGTCTCTTTTACATTGTCCTAAAGTTGAAAACTCATAAGTCAAGTCATCCTGGAGCGGGGGCTGTCTGTCCTACATATAGAAGATGTACATGGTGTAATTATAGCCTCATGCTTCACATGAGGACTCTGAAGCGAGAAAACATAAACATTTTTAGTTCTCAAACTCATATGGTAAGATATTGGTAAAACTGAGCTTCCTGCCAACCAATTTTCTTTCTTCCTTTCCTTTGAAAATATAGTTGTTTTTTTTTCCATTTTAAAAGTAGTAATTCATTTTCAAAAGACTCCTCGAGCCAAGTGGAGAGACAAAAAAAAAGTCTCATATATTTCTATGATGCCCATATGATTAAAATTAGCATTTGGGCCTGTTTTCTTCCAGTCTTCTAATTTGTATCAGAAGTATACCATATGTTAACCTCATGGTTAATTATGGCATGCATCCCATTTTATGTTTCCCTATGTCCTGTGTCCTTAGCATTAATCTGTGCCATAATATGATGTCATCATTGTCAATTTTGAAGATTGTGTAGTATTCTATTTGGATAACCTACCATGATTTGATTATGTAGTTTCTTGGTTGGCATTAATAGCAAAATTTAGAATGCTTACATCAAAACTCATGACTTAGATCATGACTTTTAGTTTATAGTGCTTTCTAGAAGGTCAGACTGGGTTACCCTGGGCTTTTTGAAATGTCTGGTGCCACTGAGCTACAGTATATGAGTGAGGGGATTCCTGACAGCTAGGGCTAGTGTTTACTCTCTGCCTGTTCACTACACCTCCATCCTAGTGTCTGATAGCATTGTGGCAACACCACCCTTGATGTCAGGGTATTCAGAAATTTTCAACTTGGAATTTTTCCAAGCCATTTGTTATTTTATCCTCTATTTGTTTTTCATAAGCAGCTAACTAAATAAGAATAACATTTCAACCTCTTTCCACTCCCCACAGCATTTTTCCTGCCGGTACCACCTCTGCCTACAATTTAACCATGGGTTGCTTCTTATATTTTAAAGCTAAATACAAAAGCACAGTTCTGAGAAGCAGCCAAGTTCTGCAGCCAAGTTTGAAGAATAAAACTTTGAAACAGCTCTTCTGTCACATACTTGAGAGGGGAGGCAGGCTTTGCTATAAATACAGTCACATTCCATTTCTATCTCATCCTCTGCAGTCCTCTCGGGTAATGCTTTTTGTATATGACTGCAGTGTTCTCTAACTGCCCACTCACCCCTTTCAACCTTCCCTTTTATACCTCAGTTTTATTTCAATGTTCCGTAGTTTGGGAGTTTAGGGACCCGGCATGAGAGAGGAGTAGAATTTTCTCTCGATTTTCAGGGTTTAGGTGTGATGAGATCCGGTGACTGACTTATTAAAACCTGTGCAGTCTCTTTATCTGTAACATTTTCAGCAGCTGCAACGTGCAAGGTTCCTATTGCTGCTGTAACAAATTGCCACGAACTGGGTCCCTTAAAACAAAGCACGCTTTTCCCCTTGTGCTTCTGTGGATCAGAAGTCTACAATGATTTAGCAGCATGGTGAGCCCAATGGAGACTCGGGGGGCAAATCCAGTTCCTTCCATTTTTCAGCTTCCAGAGGCAGCCTGTCTTCTCCAACTCATGGCCCATTATTTTCCAACCTCTGCATCCATCTCCCCATCTCTCCTGTCTACAACCCTCCTGCCTCTCTCTTACAGAAATCTTGTGCCTTCATGGAGCCCACAGAGAAAATCCAGGGTAACCTCCCCATCTCAGAGTCTTTTTTTTAATTGCTTTTATTTTTTAAATACACGACAGAGGAATGCATCATAATTCTTATTACACATATAGAACACAATTTTTTATATCTTTGTATATACAGTATGTTCACACCAGTTTATGTCTTTATACATGTACTATGGATAATGATGTCCATCACATTCCACCATCATTGCTAACTTCCTGTCCCCTCCCTTCCCCTCCACCCCTCTGCCCTATCTAGAGTTCATCAATTCCTCCCATACTCACCCTCTCTACCCCACTATGAGTCAGTCACCTTATATCAGAGAAAACCTTTTGTTTTGGGGGGATTGGCTAACTTCACTGAGCATTATCTTCTCCAGCTGCATCTATTTACCTGCAAATGACATGATTTTATTCTCTTTTATTGCTGAGTAATAATCCATTGTGTATATATGCCACATTTTTAAAATCCATTTATCTACTGAAGGGCATCTAGGTTGGTTCCACAGTTTAATTATTGTGAATTTTGCTGCTATAAACATTGATGTGGATGTGTCCCTGTAGTATGCTGTTTTTAAGTCCTTTTGGGTATAGACCGAGGACAGGGATAGCTGGGTCAAATGGTGGTTCCATTCCCAGTTTTCCAAGGAATCTGCATACTGCTTTCCAGATTGGCTACACCAATTTGCAGTTCCACCAGTAACGTATGAGTGCGCTTTTTCCCCCACATCCTCGCCAATACTTATGGTTGTTTATCTTCATAATAGCTGCCATTCTGACTGGAGTGAGCTGAAATCTTAGAGTAGTTTTGAGTTGCATTTCTCTCAGAGTCCTTAACCACACCTACAAACTCCTTTACCATATAAGGTAACATATTGACAGGTTTGGAGGATGAGGATGTGGAGATTTTTGAGGGCATTATTCTACCTACCACGCTGCACTGTCTGTCTTAGCAAAGGAAAGGAAAATCATTTTGAAGTTTTACCTCTTTTTTTCTGTTTTATCAACAGGGTAGGTATGCTGTCATTTTGGGGTTCCTTTCTGTATTTACTATGGTAGATACGTGGTAAACTGAACTCTGGCTGATGCATCTGTTGGGATCATCTAAAGTCCATTGGAAGGCAGAAAAGAAGAGAGATTCAGAGGCAGTAAGGTGCATGTCTGTCTACTTATGGATCCCAAGGAGACTTCTCTTTCCATCATTTTTTATTGTTCTGGTGAGAAGTTATGAGGCAGACAAGGGCCAATGCAAGGTGCACAGGTGACAGGGGGAGAGTATGACCTTGGATACTAGCATGACTTGGAACAGATGAGCCCCTTCAAGGAGTTAGTCAAGGAAACAGATGATGAAGCCTAACTGTTGGGCAGTGATTGGGGGAGTGAGCTTCTTTTCCCCTTAAGCAAGTTATTGATATCATTAACTTCACTGCATTGCTGGGAGGGAGAGGTGAGTAGGTGAAGAGAGATCTACTGTGGCTGAGGACCTGTTATAACTACAGGACAGCTGTCAGGATGCTTGTCATCTGTCCCCATGCCAGCTTTATAACCTTCAAGCTCAGAGCGATTTTTTTATATGTTGAAATTGTTGGGAAAAAAGAAAAAGAAAAAGAAAGCAATCTTTCATGACATGTGAAAATCATGTGAAATTCAAATTTCAGTGCTCATATATCAAGTTGAAACAGAGCCACACCATTTGTTTATGATTTTTTTTTTGAGCTACCAAGAAGGAGTTGAATGGTTGTGACAGAGATTGTCCGTATAATCAGCAAAGCCTAAAATATTTACTAACCGACTTTTTACAGAGAAGTTTGCAGCCTCTGTTTTAGGAGATTTGGAAGAGATTGAAAAAGCATCTGCAAATGTTCTTGTTGGGACAATATTTCCATAGGAACCTAGACCCAGTGATTCCGTGTAGTGCTGACTCGGTGCCAGCAACCCAGGGAGGGCTTCACTGGGGAATGGGCATACAAGATGATTTAGAAAGCACCGCACATTGGTGTGCTATAAATAATCTAGAATCCTGCCATTCACCCCTTGAATAATGTGTTTCCCTGAGGGGTCACATAATACATATTGGTACATTATTGATGAGACTTTTGTTTGTTTGCCTCTTAAAAAATAATAATTTTTTTTTTTTTAAGAGCATCTTGAGCTGCTGGAAGTGTTGAGCTGTGTGTTCTGAAATATCCCAGGAGGATATGCCACCTGCTGGCTGGCGACCTCCCTTTCGCAGGCAGTGTCCACGTTGCGCCAGGCGTTGGGCCAGTGCTTTGGGTGTGGGCTCTGCTGCCAGATTCCTCCCACTCAGTTTGTACAAGGAAAGGGGCTTACGGTGGGTAAACTGTGCCTGGGGCTCCGCAGCAAGTGGGAAACCAGAGTCGCTGCTCTGTCTGTCTCTTCTTCTCAGACGGGGCTCTTTCCACCAGGTCTGAAGGAAGAAGAGACTTCAGTGAGCGAGCTACTTGCTTCTGGTCTTTAGGCTAGTTGGGCTCCCAAGGCTTCACAACCACCAGTGCTAGTGTTCTGCGGTAACACTGACTCCTATTTCCCTCAAGAACTCTCTCCTTTTTGGAGTGGGCCCTTTGTGTGTGTGTGTGTGTGTGTGTGTGTGTGTGTGTGTATGTGTGGGGGGGTCCATCTCTGGATTCAACCAATCTCCAGTCAAACATATTCAGAAAAAAAAAATTACATCCGCAACTGAATATGGACAGACTTTTTCCTTGGTCATTATTCCCTAAACAATATCCTGTAAACAACTCTTTACCTAGCATGTACATTATTTTAGATATTATAAGTAATCTGGAGATGATTTGAAGTATAAAGGAGGAGGTGTAGGTTATATGCAGATACTGTACCATTTTATATAAGGGACTTAAGTAGTCAACATTTTGATATATAAGGGAGCCCTAAAAACAATCCTATGGGTACCAAGGGATAACTATTATGTTCATAAAATCTTATGAATTACAAAAGAGAGAGATTATCTATTTCTGCTTTATAAATGAAAGAGGCTCAGGCAGGTAAAGTGACTTGGCTGGGGTCAACCAACTTTTAGCTGCAGAGCCAGACCTTCTGACCTGTGGTTTGGAGTTCTGTACACTACTTCTCACGGCTTCTGCAGGAAGCAGGGCCAGGCAGGTCACTGAAGCCTCTCTTAGCAGAGGACCATGCTACAATCCAGGAATTACGGTGATTAAGTTCCTCCTCAAAGGGGGTCACTTCCGAATTCCAGATCAGACATTTTGGACATTCCTTTAAAGCTGTGACTATATCCAACGGAGTGGACTGCTGAATCCGGCATGCCTGGTCTCTTCCATACCCAAACTGTTGCTTAGCTCCAAATCAAACAAAATGAAATGAAGCCCAAACCACATTCCCATTCATGGTTCTCCCACCTCTGACTGTGGGGCTCCAACTGAGGAAGAGCAGAAGGCATGTATTTTATTCAGAAAAAGACTGAACATTTGCAGGGAAATATAACCTCCAAGGAAGTGTGCATTCTTTGGGGTACAGGAATCTGTCATTAATCAGGACTGCTGCGGATAGTTGCACAGGGTGTTTATTGACACAGCTCACTTACAGCGAATTTTCAATACTGGAGAAGATCATTCTTGGGCTCCTTTAATTGCCATCTGTCTTGGTTTTGCCGCAGTCTTGACACATGGCTTCTCAGTCTTCACAGGGAGTAGGGCCTCAGCCCCCGTGAACCCTTGGCCCTGTTCTCTCCCATATGCCACCCAGGGGCAATCTACACGGAATTTCTTGCTATCATGTTCCCTTGGTTTCTTCCTACCCTTTCTCCATTGTTCACAGTCTTCTCTGTGAGGAAGGATGAGAAAGAACAAAGCAGGAATACTACCCTATGTTTCTCTCACCCGTGAAAATTTTCATTTTGTCTAACGACTAAATGTGTTGTCTCCTGCATCTCAGTGTCCACTTTCCTTCTTAGTTTCTTTCTTAAACTTTTCTCTGATGATAGAAATGATTCCTCATTAATATTTTTTAAAGTTCAGAAATTAAAGAGAAGCGCCAAGAAGGAAATAAAATGTGTAATCCCTCTTAATCAGACTTCTGTTAACTTTTGAAGGATCTGCTTCCATACTTTTTTTTGGATGTATATAACTCAACAAAAATACTTATTTTTATTAATGTTAGAAAACTTTGCTCAATGTGTTGAGAAATATTTTTTTTTCCATGATAATCAACATTCCTCTAAATAGGGACTGGAATTTTTTTTTTTTCTGTAAAGGGCCAAATAGTAACAATTTTAAACTTTGTGAAACATACTGTTTCTTTTTCAGCTGTTCAACTCTATTACTATAATTCAACAATAGCCACAGACAGTATGGAAATGAATGGGCATGACTAGGTTCCAATAAAACTTTATCTATAAAAATAGGTGGCAAGCCAACTTTGGCCCATAAGCTGGGTGGTATAGTCTGTTTCTCTAGAATATCCTATTTAATGGCTAAATATTATTCTACTTTATCTGTAGAGCAAGATTTAATTAGAGTAATAGCTAATGGCCAGGCCTTTACTCTGTGCTTACTACAGTGCCTAGTTGATTCTATTAACTTTCTTACTTATTCGTGCCCACAACACTGAAATGTAGGTGTCATCCTTTCTTTCTTATAGATGGAGAAACTCAGATCAAGAATAAGTAGATAGTTTGTCTAAGTTGGCTAGTAAGTAAAAATTTAAATTGGCATTTTAGAAGCCACACCTTTAACTGTACACATCAGTGATTATTTCTTGAGGATCAATTCCTAGAATTAGTACACCAAATACATTTTAAGGTTTTGATATATGTGATATTGCCAGGTGTATCTCAGTCCTGTTTCTCAGGTGATTTATAACAGGGTTGTGTTTCTACCGCCTAATGCACAGTGAAGACTTTTTAACCTTTGCTAATTTAATAGGTGAGATGAATGTCATTATATAAAAAAATGACATTAAAAATTATAAATGCAGATGAACATTTATCTTATGCATTTCTCTCATCAATGTTTCTTCTTAGGTGAATTTCTGATTCATGTTCATTCCCCATGTTCCTATAAGAATGTTTGTATTTTCTGTTGATTTGTTGGAGCCCTTCTTCCTAAAAGGGACTTCTGTGGTGTTCAAGTTGACGTTATATTGCTTATTAGGAGGAAAATGACCCTTTAAAGAGATGTTGTCTTTCTAATGATAGAGAATTAAACAGGAAAGTATTTGGTTTTAACAGCGCTTGTTAGACTTCTGAAACTAAAGGGGAAAAAAAAAATCCCCAACTGAAAGAGATAACTTATTCTGTTATGGAACTTGGCCCTTTACTTTTTCTCTCTTAATTCACTAGAAGTTGTGTTCTTTAATTGGAACTCTTGCTTTTCTGTGGCCATGGCAACACATCTTAGCTGCCATAAGCAGCATGCAACTTGACAAATTTTTTTTTTTTTTTTTTTTAGGGAGTGGCTTTCAGATGAAATTTATTATCCAATGTATTCATGGGGAGTTTAGATGAATTAATGGATGGGAGACCCATAATTTAATATTGAAAACAGTAATAACAATAGTGAAATTAACAGTTACTATTTACTGATCACATACTGTATTCTAGCTAGAGTGCTGGGTATTTTCATATGACCTCATCTGGTCTTCCCAGTGATCCTATGTTTTAGATATTAGTATTATCTCTATTTTGTACATGAAGAAGCTGAAACACCAAAAAGTTGTTTCTTGCCTTGGGCCGTACAGCTTGACGACCTTGACCTTGATTTTCTACTGTACGAGTCACAGGCTTATTGTAGAGTGGACTTTGGAGTATATGTGTAATTCAGTGGTGGTGGGATGGGTGGTGATCTTGAATGTCAGAACTAGTATCCACACCACTAAATGCAAGACAACACTGGGATCACTGGGACACAGTGAGTCTGACCCAGGATTTCATTACTCATGTTCATAAAGACCAGCTGATGGGGTAACAGCCCCAATATATTCCTATCTTGAATTCCTCTTGAGAACAAATTGAAAGAAGGTCTCTGCTGTAGAAAAGGTGGACTTGTAAGGTACTCAGCACACTAACATAGAAAGGACTACTTTTATTGGCTATCTAAATTTCTCCCAGTTGCCCAACCCAATGGTTTACATTCAAACTCTTGGCCAGCCAGTTAAGGGGTCTACAAACTGACCCCAAACTACACTTGAGTCTTCCCTTATGTGACTATTCCACACACAATTCTCTGGGCAAAGAGACAGTACCAAATGCACTTGTGCTGTTCTTTGTCTCTCCCTGTTCAACTTGTTCTGTCTGCTTGGAATGTCTTCCATTTTTCTGCTTCACCCCAAGACCCCACACATCAGAATTCCCAAATTAATACTGTGATTAAATACTACAGACCAATTCCTGCTGTTACAGAAAAAAAGTGGCTTCTTTCCTCCTGATTTACCCTGATGGTTACTGATAGTGTTCTCAAGTGAGTTACAACCTGCATATTTGTAGAATAGTTTTCTATGTAGAGACCTTTTCACTCCGGTTGCTACTGGAAGACCCTTGGGAGTGGGATCTATTTCATTTTTTAGATTCCCTGAAGGATTTTCATGATTCCTTGAAGATAGTAATTTTCCAAAAGTAAATAACGGGTGTGCCGTTTTAGTTAACTTTGTCACTGCTGAAACCAAAACACCTGACAAGAACAATGTTACAGGAGGAAAAGGTTATTTGAGGCTTATGGTTTCAGAGGCCTCAGTCCATAGGCAGCTATTCCCTTGCTCTGGGGCCTTGGGTGAGGCAGAATGTCATGGCAGCAGACTGTGGTGGAGGGAAGCTGTTCAGGACTTGGCACCAGAAGGCAGGAGGAAGGGGAGGGCATGCTCCCCTCACCATGGACAAAATAGGTACCCCCAAAGCATGCCCCCAGTGACCCACCTCCTGGAGCCACACTCGACCTTCCTGTTTACCACCCAGTTAATCTCTATTAGTGGATTAATACACTGTTAGGTCAAAGTTCTCATGACTCAATCATTTTGCCTCTGAACCTTCTTACACATGACCTTTTGAGGTCCACCTCATATCTAAACCATAACAGTACCTTGATTCTGTTCATGGGGATCCTGGAGAATGAAACCTGGAGAATGATCCTGGCTCTGGAGAAATGAAACCACGGCTTCAGGTCTCATTATGGACTGAACATGTCTGCTTGCCCTGCCAATCCATATTTTGACATCCTACCATTCAGGAACTCAGAACGTGATCTTATTTGGAAATATATTTTGTTGAGGTGTTCTTAGGTAGGATGAGGTCATACTGGAGACCCCGGATTCAGTATACCTGGTGTCCTTATAAACAAGGAAATTTTGGCACAGATATGCACATAGGAGGAACACCATTTGGAATTTGAGTTATGCTGCTACCACTAGGATGAGCCCTGGACCACATCCTTTCCGGGAGCCTTCTGAGGGACTGTGGTCTTGCCAGTACCTTGATCTCAGACTTTTAGCCTCCAGGACTGTGAGATAATACATTTTTATCGTTTAAGCCACTCAATTTGTGCTACTTTGTTGTGGCAGCCAGGAAACAGATGAGAGTGCTGTTGCCACCATTCTCAGGACCAACAAGATGGGGTGTTTTGGATGATCCTGTGGGACGAGGGGGTGTAAGTGGATGGCCCAGTATCCAAGACACCCAAGAGCCTTCCCTGTAATCTGTCCTTCCGGTGGTGGGTGCCAGCCAAGATTCCCTGTGGTGCTCTGGGCAGCTTCAGCACTGGACACTGTCTGCTCTTCCAACCAAACACAGACCCTCTCCCGTCTCCCAAGCCCATCCCAGCTATGATTACCAGGTCCCTCCGTGATTGCTCCCTGTTTTTATCCCTAATTTAAAAAAAAAAAAGAAAAAGAAAAAGAAAAGACTCTGGATTTCTACCTTCTTTTGGAAAATAAGAAAGATCTGGCAACACGAGGCTCTGGGGACTGCTAAGCCGTAGTGGTCAGAGAGTGGGGCTGCCCGTACCACAAAGAACTCAAGCCTGTTGGATGTCACATGCCCAGGCCTTATGGGCAGTGGACACTGGGCCTGTGACAGGGCAGAAGTGTGAGCACTGCCCCTCCCTCGCGGTGATGTAAGTGGAGAGCCATCCATCACAGGCTCCGAGGCCCACTGCGGGGTGGCATCTGCTGTGTCACTTACTGGCTGGAGTGCAGCCATGGGGAGGCTCCTGAGCCTCCCTGAGCCTCTGTTTCCTAATCCATAAATGGAGCTAATGTAGTGCTCACCTCAGAGGGCATTGAGAGAATTAAATGATTCCTTGCACATCAGGAGATTAGAACCTGATACATGGCAGGCGCCGCCTAAACGTTCACTTGTGTGACCATCTATTCAAGGAAATCTTGTCACTGTTTATCCAGACTGCCTTATTATTTTTCATCAAGAAGGGCCTGTTTACTGCTCAGTTTTTCTTTGCTTCTCCCCATCCCCCAGCAGTTTCACACAACACTGAGAAAGGTGGTGGAGTTTACACACACACACACAGTCAGGGCTGGCCTAGCAGGGAATCTGGAGCAAAGCTCTTGGGATCTAACTTGGCTGAGCTCCTGAGCCTCGCCTGGCTACAAAGTCCCCTGTGCTTCCCTGCCTTCTATGTTGTTTAGGTTCCAGTGACCAAGGGCACAGCTTGGTGACTGGCCTCCCAAGAGGGCCTTCTGAGTTGCCCTAGGGGGTCTCTCTAATTAGTTATACTGTGGAGCATGCAGGTATTTATCCCACAGGCAAGAAAGGCTTCTGGGATTAGCGGCTGAACACCAAACCCAGGCAGCAAGGCAGGTGTCGGTTAAAAGCTTGTTACCTGTGATTTGCTGGCAGAGCCCAGGCCAGCAAACCAGGAGGAACTCCCCGCCACCACCATGGCTTCCTCGGGTTGTCGTCCCCTTCTAAGGTCACCGCTAAGCAGTGCTGACTCATTCAGCTGTTTGTTGACTCAAGTTTCATGAATCAGTAGGAATTTATTAAGCCTATCTGGGTGCCAGATCCATTACAAGGTAAAAGTGATAAGTGAAATGAGAGGTGAGGCACAGGCCTCCTACAAGGAGCATCCCGCCTCGGCCTTGGGAGAGGCCTCTGAGCCAACAGGGGGCAGAATGGAAAAGTGGGAGGTGTTGGTTAAGGGACCCCAGCAGGGGGATCCTGACCCAACCTGGGGTTAGGACTGGGGGGCTGGCCATGTTGGTCATTACTGATTGTCCCTGGGAGACTCTGCTTTGTCAGGACAGGGTTTACGACTACACTGCTCTATGCCTAGGCTTTGGTGAGTTGGGAATGAAGTGTCACCTAAGCCCAGAGCTGAGGGAGGAGTCTGTGAGGAGGAGAGTGGGGGGAGGGGGAGACACAAAGTGGTGATGAAGGAAGGACAGAGGGGAGGAAATAGCCTGCACTCCTCCTCCGGGGAGTGACAGACTGTATACAGCTCCTGGGGTGGGGTTGGGTGGGGCCTTTCCAGGGCAGGGACTGGGGAGGGCTGGATGCTACAGAGGAAAGACATGATTAGATTTGATATGTGTGTTCTGAGGTGCAGGAAATAGACTAGAGAGCATGACGGAGTAGAGGAAGAGATGCCATATGGTGGCTCCTGCAGCCATAGTAATGAGAGGTGGTGGTGGCCGGACAAATTGCTGACCCCTGAGACTGGGAAGTGAATAGATTCAAAAGCAACTAAGGAGGTAGAGTTGTCAGGACCTGGCAATTAACTGTCCATAGGGAAGGAAGGAGAGATGTCTGAATGAGGCCCAGGCCTCTGGGGGGATGGGAGGACCATGCACTTACATGATAAATAGGAAAAGGGCAGTGGAAGGTTAAATTCCCATGGGGACACACTGAGGCGGAGTTGCCTGTGCAAGAGCCAGTGCACACATCCACCTTCGCCTCACAAGAGTGACCTGGTTTGAGAGAGAGGTGTGGATGCTCATTGCCCTGCAAAACCAGGATTTTATAACCAAGAAAGTCCATGGATGAAATTCACAAGGCTCATGAACTTCAAAGATTGTGTTAACCCTGAAACAGCACGCGCATTGTTCTGCAGAGTTATCCTGTGTCAACTTCTCAACCTGTCCGTGTCCTCGATGGGTTAACCCTTGGTGGATATGAGTATTGAAGCTACAAGGAGAGATGAAATTTCTCAAGTAGAAACAGAAGGGAATAGGGCTGAGGGCTGTGCTGAGGGGAGCATCGGCATTTCAGGGATGGGGAGGGCCATGATCTTGGTTTGGATCTGGAATGTCCCTCAAAGTCTTGTGTCGAAAGCCTGGTCCTTAATATAGCAAGATTCAGAGGTGGACATTTTAGGCAATGATGATTCTGTGGGATGAAGTAGATTAATCCACTTGTTAGACTAATCCATTAGTGGTTGAATGGACTACTGGGAGGTAGGACCTGGTTGGAAGAAGTAGGTCTTTTCCAGGGAAACCCTAGAAGAGTTTTTCTTCTCCCTGCCCCCTTCTTCTTTGTCCCTCTGCTTCTTGGATGCCATGCGTAGAGCAACTTTCCTCTGTCACACCCTCCCCCGTGACATTCTGCCTCACCTCAAGTCCAGACCAATGGAATAGCTGACCATGGACGGGAACCGTGAGCCAAAATAAATCTTTCCTCTTTGAAATTGTTCCTGTGAGGTATGTTAGTCATAGCAATGAAAAGCTGACTATGGGGGACTGCGCCAAGTCAGAAGTTGGGCTCAGAAAACAGGGAATGAGATAAAGATTGACAGGTAACAATAGCTCTACCATTGATTACGTGCTTTCCCGTGCGTTGACATTTCCCCTCTCAGTAACTCAATTAGATATTTATAATTAGGCTCTGTGTCAGGTAGGGTTCAGTATAAGACATAAAAAACTTGGCTATAAATTAAAGAAGGGATCTCATACAGGGACTGAACGTGCTTACAAACCACTGGAAGGGCAAGCCCCAGGGAAAGATTTCTAGAACAAGGTAACCAAGGTCAACGTGCACCCTGGGCTGCCATCTTGGCATCAGGAAGCCAGGATGGGAAAGCCGCTGTGGCTGCTGACACCGCTGCAGTTGCTTCTCTGCTGTCATGGAACCACAGAAAGGACACTGGGCACTGCTGCTTTGAGAAGACCCCTGCTTTCTGCCCTTCCTCCACAGCAGTGAACAGTTAAGAAGGGGCCAGAAGATGGCCCCATCTCACTTCCTCCTTCTGGAGCTCTTTACGTGTGCACCTCCAATAAATGGAACCCATTTCTCTAGTTTACAGAGGAGTCTGGAAAATATCTTTAACTATACTCCCTCTCCACCTATGGAGAGTAAAATGGAAGGGTCTCTTTGTTTAGGAAGGGGCCAGCTAATAATTAGCTGGACTTCTGTACCCACAAGTTCTGTATCCACAGAATGACCCAACTGTGGATTGAAAATGCAGGTTGACCCCTGAGGGTTGCATCTATACTGAACAGACTTCTTTTCTTTGCATTCCTTACACAACACAGTGTGACTACTATTTACAGAGCATTGGCATTGTATTAGGTCTCCTGAGTAATCTAGAGATGATTTAATGCATATGAGAGGATGGGCCTACTTTATCTGTAAAACCATGCCATTTTATATAAGGGACTTGAGCAACTGTGGATTTTGGTGTCTGAAGGGGGTCTTGGAATCAGTCCCTCATGGATAGAAAGGGACAGCTGGACTTCAGTTTTAGGGAGCCATGCGGTTTCTTTGTAGCTCCCCAGCTTTCCCGTTGTTGCTTGAGAGCACCATACACAGTACATGAGCGAGTAAGCATGGTTGTTTCAGAAAGACTTCAATGATAAAAAGAGGGCATGGGCCTGATCGGGCCTGTGGGCCATAGGATGCTAACCCCTGAGGTTAGCAAGTCCATTCTATAGGACCTTTTTACAGATGAGGGAGTTAAAACCAGACGATTCCCTTATTTAGCCAGTACAAAGAAAAACACGGCCTGGTTATTTTGGTTTCAAAGTTCACATGCTTTTCAGCAAACCATGAAGCCTGACCCCTCCCCTTACAAGGCTTGTGATCTAAGGAGGAGATAAAATGAGAGCTTCATTGTTGCGGAGCGTGGTAGATGCTCAGAGTGATGAAAATGCTTTTTGAGTACGAGGCATTTTAGACGGAAGAAATCGGGGAAAGTTTCACTGTGGAAGTAGTTTGAGCTGATTGTTGAAGAAAGATGTAATTCTAGCAGGTGGTGATGGGTAGGAGAGGGGTCAAAACAGCCTTTTAGGTGAAGCGAGAAACCTCAAGGTAAGTTTAAGATGCCAACTCTTCTGAGCACTGTGACCTTTAGGGTATTAGTGGAGCGAAGACTAGATTATGGAGAGCCTTAGATGTTAGGATAAGGAATCGAGTCTTGACAAGGAGGAACATCAACATCGTTTGAATAGGATTGTGACACACACATTACTTCAGTAAGACTTATCTGGTGTTGCCATACAGAACGCTGAGTCAGAAGTTAGGGTCAACAGGAATTTGCTTGGAAAGTTATTACAGGATCTTTGCATCATGATGCAGATACAGGTGGACTAGAAAGATGACTTTGGTGGGAGACAATGAGATGGGTAAAAAGACTCGGAAGGCTGGGAATGGGAGCTTATTTTTGTGTGTGTGTGTGTGTGGGAAAGGAGATGTGTTCCATCTTGGATATAAGGTGCTAAGGAGGAGAAAGGTAAAAATGGGGAGGCAGTTGGATATGTGGTTTGATCTTCAAGCTGGAGTTGGTTGAGAGCCATCATTTCCCAGGTGGACAGAGAGCCACATGAGAGCTCACATCTCTCAGGGGAGATGGATAGCAGAGGATACCCAGAGGAGGACCCATGGGACTTAGGTAATCAAGGACCATGAGAAGAGCAAGAGATAGGAAAGTGGAGTGGGGGGAGTATGTGGGGAGCCAGGATGGAATATTGTGTTACAGGAGTCGAGGAGAGAAACTGTTTCCAGGTAAAGGAATGGCCAGGAGGGAGATCAAGACAATCACTAGTACCCATGGGCAGGTGGTCCCAGGACCCCATGGATCCCAAATTTCACAGATGTTCAAGTCCCTTATATAAAATGGCATAGTATTTGCATATGATCTATGACATCCTCCTGTATACTTTAAAAAAAATCTCCTCTTCATACCTCGTACAAGGTAAAAATGCTATATAAACAGCAAAGTTTGTATACATTCAGTACAGATTTTTATTCTTTCTTTTTTCCTTCCTTCCTTCCTTCCTTCCTTCCTTCCTTCCTTCCTTCCTTCCTTCCTTCCTTCCTTCCTTCCTTCTTTTCTTTCATCCTTGGTTGGTTGGATCTGTGGATGTGGAACCCACGGGTACAGAGGGATGTCTGCATTCATGCAATGCCCCTGGACTTGGTGATCATGATGACCTCGGTGGGTGACCCCTGAGAGCTGTTTGTGGCGTGTGGGCTCCCAAGGATTTTGAGGTTGGAAGGAAGGAAGAGAGGAGAGGAGAGGTTTAAATGTGCATCTGCTGTAAAGTTGATTAATGTTTCGGTGCCTAAATACCTCTGGTGACTTGGACTTAGAAATCCTGATTTCTCCCCAGAGCTTTCTTAAAGGAAAAGCAAGTCAAAAGAGAAACATCGTTTAGTTCTCTCTGGGGTTCCGGATTCATTGTTTTGATGAGTCCTTTGTGTTCGACTCCATCCTGATTTTTGGTTCTGCTGGTGGCCTCTCCTGGCAACTGGTGTGCACCAGGCCGTGCAGTTGTTAAGCAGCTGCCTTTAGCCACTGTGCCCTGCTTTATGAGTCTCAATCTAGTCTTTATTCAGTGGGGGGGGGGATAAAAAATAAGTCCTGATTTTGAAATTTCAGAGGCTGCCCATTTGTGGAGTATGAAATCGATACATTGGTGATTGCAATCTGATGTCATAGATTTAAAAAAAAAAATCCACTGGAGCATTGGTGTGTGGCGCTGTAAAGATTTAGTTCTCTCCAGGGCCTTTTCTAGAAAAAAAAATAAAAATAAAAATAAAAGCATACATGCCTGGGCTCCAAAATAAACTGATTAGTTTACACTAGTGCTTTTTGACATCAAATAGAATAGGACACAAACATGTGTCCCACCAAAACAATGCAAGCCCTGACAATACAACCAACCAAACAGACTCAAGAGGGTCAGATAGAAAAGACTGTATCAGTCTAAGCTAAGGACATATCCTAACTCCTGTTTTCTTTCACACCTTGATTTGTGGCTTTAACACAGAATCATTTTGGTTTAAAACGGGGGGTGAGACAGTTGCAAGAAGGGGTTCCATGAAGGAAAACCCCTCCCCTTCCAGTGGAATTCCTCCCTCACTCTTATATTTCAACAGTTATTTTGTACCTAAATGTCCCTAAACTTTAGAGACTGGAAGTGCTACAGTACTCCTTCACATTTGTCACAACTTTGGTCTTTGAAGCAGTTAGACATTTATTAATCTCATTTGACCTCACTCATCCCAATCTATGAGCAAGGCAGTCCAAGTGTTATCATTAAGTCCATATTGCAGTTAGAGGAACCGAGATTCAAAGTGGTTAATTGATTAGTCCAGGGTCACACAGCTCATTAGTGGCAGATTTAGGAGTGGAGGTCACACTTTTCAGCTCCAAGTCTATTTTTACCACTTGCCTTTGGGTGGCGTTTTTGACATTAGTGTTTTCTTTCATTCTTCAGTATTTTAATGTCTAAGCTTCATGTAACATCAAGTTGGTTTCTGGAAGTGCATTGATTGTGGAGGGTTCAGAAGCAGAAACCGCAGACCGTAAGGACAGTTTACCCTTCTTGGAGGTTTGGCCTTTATTGAATAGAGGTCTCTTGTTAAGGGAAGATCTACACTGAGGCCAGAGGCTTGCGAGTGTTTCAGAAAGTGGGAAGTCCTGGCCTCCTGAGGGTGGCCAGAGATGATTATGGAGGGATTTGCAAATGGGAAGTACTTTATAAATGTTGGAGGAGGGCCGTGGATTGTTTATGGGGAGATGGGTTTCCGCGTTTGTGACCCTCTGGACACTGCTGGCTTTGGTGTGGAGAGTCAGCCCTCTATTCCGGCAGATTCGCCATCTGCATTTACAACCAAACTCAGAAGAAAAATATTAGGAAAAAATTTGCATCTCTATTGAAATCCACAAGATTTCTTTCTTGTTGTTGTTTCCTAACACCAACTATTTACAACAACTATTTCCATAGCATTTCCATTGTGTTAGGTTTTGTAGGTAATCCAGAGATGCTTTAATGTGTTTGGGAGGCTGTGGGTAGGTTGTATATAAATGCTCTGCCATTTTATCAAAGGGACCTGAACAGCCACAGATTTTCATCTTTCTGGAGGGTCCTGGAACAGTTCTCTTGTGGATATTGAGGGAAGCTGGTACTAGTTTATATAAACGAGTTTGTTTGTTCCCTAATAAGAAATCAGTCTGTTTTCTAGTTCTGTGGTGGTTTTCTATATGTGTGAGCTTGCACATCAGGTAAAGGGAACACTTGTATTACTGCAGAGCTGGGCTTGGTGATGTTGCCAATACCTTGGCCCTAAAGTAGTCCTTAAATATTCTTAACCCTGGGAGCTGATCCAAGAAATTGCTTATTTATTCCCTGTACCACTCATTATATAAATCTTGAATTCTTGCTGACAGAAGATACATAAAGTGCAAATCAATAAGCATTTGTGTTTCTGTATTTTAGGGAATGAGACAATGAGTGAGAGAGCCCCTCCATGAGGACCTAGGAATGTTATCATCATTCTGTGGATTAACAGGGCCACGTGTCATGACGCTGCCCTGAAGGATTTGTTTTAAAACCACTTCATTGAGATACGATGTGCATACCATTCAGTTTACCCATGTAAAGTATATTATCCAATTTTTTTGTATGTTGATGTTTTATAAAACCATTGCAATATGTATAAGATTAAAGTTGCCACTTGGATGATTTTTGATGCATAAAAAAATGGGGTTCATTGCATTCACAATTTTTGGTGACCGTCACAACTATCTCCAAAACTTTTAATAGTTCCCAAACGGAACAGTAAATCCTCATGAAAGGGCTTTTTAATATACTTTGATCATCACTTTCAGAAACATACAGCCCATTCCCCTCCTTCAGGTATAGGTCTTTGAGGAAGAGTTTTCTTTTCTTTTTTTTTTAAATTTAATTTGTTATATATGACAACAGAATGCATTACAATTCATAGTACACATACAGAGCACAGTTTTTTATATCTCTGGTTGTACACAAAGTAGAGTCACATCCTTTGTGTCTTCATACATGTACTTAGGGTAATGATGAACATTGCATTCCACTGTTTTTTCCTATCCCTGTGGCTCCACCCTTCCCCTCCTACCCCTTTTCCCCTTTGCCCTATATATAGTTCATTTAATCCTCCCATCACCCCTCCACCCACAGCATACTATGAATCAGCATCCTTAAATCAGGGAAATCATTCAGCATTTGTTTTTTGGGGATTGGCTAATTTCACTTAGCATTATATTCTTTCCAGTTCCATCCGTTTACTTGAAAATGCCACGATTTTATTCTCTTTTACTGCTGAGTAATACTCAATTGTGTATATATGCCACTTTCCTTTTTATCCATTCATCTACTGAAGGCCATCTACGTTGGCTCCACAGTTTAGCTATTGTGAATTGTGCTGCTATAAACATTGATGTGGCTGTGTCCTTGTAGTGTGCTGATTTTAAGTCCTTTGGGTATAGACTGAGGAGAGGGATAGCTGGGTCAAATGGTGGTTCCATTTCCAGTTTTCCAAGGAATCTCCATACTGCTTCCCATATTGGCTGTACCAATTTGCAGCCCCACCAGCAATGTATAAGTGTACCTTTTCCCCCTCATCCTCACCAACACTTATTATTATTTGTATTCATAATAACTGCCATTCTGACTGGAGTGAGCTGAAATCTTAGAGTAGTTTTGATTTGCATTTCTCTAATTGCTAGGGATGTTGAATATTTTTTCATATATGTGTTGATTGATTGTATATCTTCTTCTGAGAAATGTCTGTCTGTTTAGTTCTTTGGCTTATTTATTGATTGGGTTATTTATTTTTTTGGCATTAAGATTTTTGAGTTCTTTATATATTCTAGAGATTAGTGCTCTGACGTGTGTGTGGTAAGAATTTGTGCCCAATTAGAAGGCTCTCTCTTCACCTCACTGATTGTTTCTTTTGCTGAGAAGAAGCTTTTTAGTTTGAATCCATCCCATTTATTAATTCTTGAGATTAATTCTTGCACTATAGGAATCTTATTAAGGAAGTTGGGGCCTAATCTGACATGATGGAGATTTGGGCCTACTTTTTCTTCTAATAGTCACAGTGTCTCTAGTTTAATTCCTAGGTCCTTGATCTACTTTGAGTTTTATGCATGGTGAGAAATAGGGGTTTAATTTCATTTTGTTGCATATGGATTTCCAATTTTGCCAGCACCGTTTGTTGAAGAGGCTATCTTTTCTCCAATGTACATTTTTAGTGCCTTTGTCTAATATAAGATAACTATAATTATGTGGGTTGGTCTTTGTGTTCGCTATTCTTTACCATCAGTCTTCCAGTCTATTTTAGTACCAGTAGCATGCTGTTTTTGTTACTATTCCTCTGTACTGTAGTTTAAGGTCTGGTGTAGTGATGCCACCTGCTTCACACTTTTTGCTAAGGAATGCTCTAGCTATTCTGGGTCTCTTATTTTTTCCAGATAAATTTAATGACTGCTTTTTCTATTTCTATGAAAGGAAATTTCATTGGGATTTTGATTTGGAATTGCATTAAATCTGTATAGTGCTTTTGGTAGTATGGTCATTTTGACAATATTAATTCTGCCTATCCAAGAACAAGGGAGATCTTTCCATCTTTAAGGTCTTCTTTAATTCCTTTCTTTAGTGTTCTATAGTTTTTACTGTAGAGATCTTTCACCTCTTTTGTTAATTTGATTCCCAAGTATGTTATTTATTTTTTTTACGCTACTGTAAATGGAGTAGTTTTTCTCATTTCCCTTTCAGAGGATTTGTCAATGATATATAGAAATGCCTTTGATTTATGGGTGTTCATTTTGTATCCTGCTACTTTGCTGAATTCATTTACTAGTTCTAGAAGTTTTCTGGTGGAACTTTTTGGGTCTTCTAAGTATACAATCATATCATTGGCAAATAGTGCTAATTTGGGTTCCTCTTTACCTATCCGTATCCCTTTAGTTTCTTTCGACTGTCTAATTGCTCTGGCCAGTGTTTCAATAACCATGTTATTACAAGTGGTGAAAGAGGGCATCCCTGTCTTGTTCCAGTTTTTAGAGGGAATGCTTTCAGTTTTTCTCCATTCAGAATAATGTTGGCCTGGGGCTTAGCATAGATAGACTTTATGATGTTGAGATATGTTCCTGTTACCCCTAGTTTTTCTAATGTTTTGAACATGAAGTGGTACTGAGATAATCTATTGAGATAATCATGTGTTTCTTATCTTGAAGTCTATTGATATCATGAATTACATTTATTGATTTCTATATGTTGAACCAACCTTGCATCCCTGGAATGAACCCCACTTGATCATGGTACACTATCTTTTTGATATGTTTTTGTATTCAATCTGCCAGAATTTTATTGAGAATATTTTAATTTATGTTCATTGGAGATATTGGTTTGAAGTTTTCTTTCTTTTCTATCTTTTCTTTTCTTTCTTTCTTCTTTTCTTTCTTTTTTTTCTTTTTGATGTGCCTTTGCCTGATTTTGGAATCAGGGTGATACTGGCCTCATAGAATGAGTTTTGTTGTGCTCCCTCTTTTTCTATTTCCTGAAATAAATTGAAGAGTATTGGTATTAGTTTTTCTTTAAAGGTCTTGTAAAATTCAGGTGTGTATCCATCTGGTCCTGGACTTTTCTTGGTTGGTAGGCTTCTGGTAGTGTCTTCTATTTCGTCACTTGAAATTGATGTGTTGAAATTGTGTATAGCATCCTGATTCAATTTGAGCAAATCATGACTCTATTTTCTTCTCTATTTTTCTATTTTATTGGAGTACAAGTTTTCAAAATAATTTCTAATTATCATCTGTATTTCTGTAGGATCTTTTGTGATATTTTCTTTTTTATCGCTTATGTTAGTAACTTGAGTTTTCTCTCTCCTCTCCATTAGCATGGCTAAGTGTCTATCAATTTTATTTATTTTTTTAAAGAATCAATTTTTTGTTTTATCAGTTTTTCCAATTGTTTCTTTTATTTCAATTTCATTGATTTCAGCTTTGATTTTAATTATTTCCTGTCTTCTACTGCTTTTGGTGCAGACTTGTTCTTCTTTTTCTAGAGATTTGAGATGTAATGTTAAGTCATTTATTTGCTGATTTTTTTCTTCTTTTAAGAAATGAACTCCATGCAATGAACTTTTCTCTTAGAGCTGGCTTTATAGTGTCCCAGAGATTTCGATAAGTTGTATATGTATTCTCATTCACCTCTAAATTTTTTTTAATCTTCTCCTTGATGTCTTCTGCAACCTATTGTTCATTCAGTAGCATATTAGTTAGTCTTCAGGTGTTGGAGTGCCTTTTATGTCTTATTTTATCATTGATTTCTAATTTCATTCCATTATGATCTGAGAGAATGTATGGTAGTATCTCTACTTTTTTATATTTGCTAAGAGTTGCTTTGTGGCATAGTATATGGTCTATTTTAGAGAAGGATCCATGTGCTGCTGATAAGAAAGTGTATTCTCTCATTGATGAAATATTCAATATAAGTTAGTTAAGTCTAAGTTATTGATTGTATTATTGAGTTCTGTAGTTTCTTTGTTCAGCTTTTGTTTGGAAGATCTATCTAGTGATGAAAGAGGTGTGTTAAAGTCACTCAAAATTATTGTCTTGTGGTCTATTTGACTCTTGAACTTGAGAAGAGTTTGTTTGATGAACGTAGATGCTCCATTGTATATATTTATAATTGTTAAGTCTTATTGGTATACGGTTCCCTTGAGCAGTATGTAGTGTCCTTCTTTATGCTTTTTGATTAACTTTATCTTGAAGTCTACTTTATTTGATATGAGGATGGAAACCCCTGCTTGCTTCCACAGTTCATGAGAGTGGTATGATTTTTCTCAACCTTTAACCTTCAGTCTGTGGATGTCTTTTCCTATGAGATGAATCTCTTGGAGGCAGCATATTGCTGGATCTTTTTTTTTTTTTAAATTCAGTCTATGTCTTTTGATTGGTGAGTTTCGGCCATTAACATTCAGGGTTATTATTGGGACATGATTTGTATTCCCTGCCATTTTTGTTTATTTTGGTATTTAACTTGTCTAGGTTTCTCCTCTGATTAGTTTTTCCTTTAGTATAACACCTCTTTCTGCTGATTTTCATCATATTTTTCATTTCCTCTTATTGGAATATTTTGCTGAGGATGTTCTGTAGTGCAGGCTTTCTACTTGTAAATTCTTTTAACTTCTGTTTATCATGGAAGGTTTTATTTTGTCATCAAATCTAAAGCTTAATTTTGCTGGATATAAGATTCTTGGTTGACATCCATTTTCTTTCAGAGCTTGGTATATGTTGTTCCATGATCTCCTGGCTTTGAGGGTCCAGGTTGAAAAATCTGCTGAGATATGATTTGTCTCCCCTTATATGTGATCTGATTCCTCTCTCTTGCAGCTTTTAATATTCTCTCCTTATTCTGTATGCTAGGCATTTTCATTATAATGTGCCTTGGTATAGATCTGTTCTAATTTTGTACATTTGGTGTCCTGTAAGCTTCTTGTATTCGGTTTTCTAATTCATGCTTGGGAAATTTTCTGATATCATCTCATTGTAGAGATTGTGCATTCCTTTGGTTTGAAACTCTGTGCCTTCTTCTATCCCAATAATGCTTATATTTGTCTTTTGATGCTGTCCCATAATTCTTGGATGTTCTGTTCATGGTTTCTTACTATCTTCACTGTGTGATCAACTTTATTTTCCAGATTGTATACTTTGTCTTTATTACCTGACATTCTTTCTTCCAAGTGATCTAGTCTGTTGGTTATGCTTTCTATTGAATGTTTTAATTTTACTTATTATATCCTTCATTTCAAGGATTTATGGCTGGTGTTTTTCTTTTCAGAGTCTCTATCTCTTTCTTGAAGTAATCTTTTGCTACCTGTATTTGCTTTCTCATCTCTTTGTTGGAGTGATCAATTTTTGACTGCATTTGCTCATTTAGGTCATTCTTTAATTCAAAAGTTATTTTAATTATGAACCTCCTGAGCTCCCTCTCTGACATTTCATCAACTTCACTGTCTGTGGGTTCTGTTATTGTAGTATCCTGGTTTGTTTGGGGTACTTTCCTCCCTTGTTTTAACGTGTTGTCTGTGTGTCTTCCTTTCTTACAGTGTGGATCTGAGATAGTCTAGTTTCTACTCTACATTCTTGTAATATCCATGCAGATTGTCTGTACCTCACCTTGATGTTGGGCTTCCAGACTCTGCTGGTGTTCCTCAACGTATGCTTCTGCAACTAAAGGTGGTGGCAACAATAGCCAAGGTAACTTGAGGTAGTAGTGGAGGTGTCCCAAGATGGATGCAGTGTCTTACAGAGATGAGGCTGAAAGGGTGGGCCTCACACTTCCTTTGGGATGCCTGCTCTGAGATGCAGCTGCTTCTAGGCTCTGTCCTCAAAAGTTAGGGGCTATTGTGTGGGGAAGGCTACGGCGATGTCTGCAGTGTCCTAAGATGGAAGTGAGTTAGGCTTGGGCTCCCAGGTGGGGGTGAGGTGGCAAACTTGGACCCACCCTGAGCCTGGGTCCCCACTATGTCAGTGTGTATGGATATGGGCAGGGCCTGAGCTCCCGTGGTGCTCTGCTGGTTGGAAAAGGGGAAGGAAGCAGGGTTGGGTAGGAGAAGCTGTGCAGGGTCCTAGTCACAGGGTTAATAGTTCTGAACCTGGGATCCTTGAGTTGAGGTACTATGATTTGAATGTGTCCTCCAAAACTCATGTTCCAATGTTATCGCCACTTAGATGGTATTAACCAGTGGTCTCTCTAAGTGATAGATCATGAGGGCTCTGTCCTCATGAATGGACAAATACTGTCATCTTGGGAGTGAGTGAGTTCTGATGGGAGCGAGCTCCTGATGAAAGGATCCGTTTGCCCCTCCTTCTTTCTGTCGCACAGGGACTCACATGCCCTTCCGCCATGTTATGTTGCCGCCCTGGCCAGATGCTGGCCCCAGGATCTTGTATTTCCCACCTTTTGGGACCATGAGCCAAACAAACTTCTACTGTTACTTTATTACCCAGTCTGCGGTAATCTGTGATAGCAGTAGGAAATGGAGTAAGATGTGGGGCAGCAAGATGGGTCTTTATGTTTCCGTATCATCCAGTCGTAGGATGTAGCAGGCTGCCCTCAGGAAGGGGCAGGTGCTTGGGCTAGGTTATCTCCTCAACCAAGAGCAGGAGTACCTTGACAGCCGAGGGGTGTGAGTCAGCAGCATTCAAAGCCAGGAGCACAAATGCTTACTCAGCAGTTCCTTAAGCTTCGCTGCCCATTGGAATCACCTTTGCATCCTTGAAAACAGGGGGTCTGAATTCACTGGTCTGGGATAAGAACTGGGTGCTGGGTAAGAAGTTCTTCTGGTCTGGTCAATGCAGATTGGGGACAGCTGCTTTCAGTCTTGAAGGGGCATCATCAGAATGGGTCCATCATCTCTACTTTCTTACTTAAATTATCCCTAGTATGTGTTGAATAGTTGTGTGCCTTATCAAATGAGGGGCAACCGTTCATCACCACAGTGGGAAATACCTGAACTTTGAATTCAGGCAAATTCGAACTTGAATCTACCATTTACTAACTTTGTCTCTTTGAAAGTTTTGCTAAGACTTTGCAACTGGGCTTTAAAAAATGTGAATGGATGGTGCATCAGAGTGGATGAGGGGGCACTTACAAATCAATTCAGAAATAGTGAACACTTCCATAAAAATTTTGCAAAAACCAAATTGCACAGTTCACAATGAGAAAATTCGATCTTTAAACATTTGAAAAAAATATCATCTTAATACTATTGGAAGAAATGAAAATTAAGACTCTTTGCTTATTATCAGGTGAAGGTGAAGAAAGAATCACTAGTACTCAGAAATGGTGAAGGTGTCGATAGAAGACAATTTTATACTTTTGGTATAACATTTATGGTGGGACCTGTGGCAGTATGCATAAGATGCTTCCAAAGGAAATGTCTCTGCGTAAGGTGTATTGCTGAGTCTTGCTGGCACCAGTAAGGAAAATGAGGAGCACTATAGATGCTCAGTAGTAGGGTCTTGGTTAGATAAGTTCTGGTAGATAAAATCAGAGATGCAGTTAAAAACACTTGCTGTAAGAGCTAGGCTGGTGGTGATGCCCATCTGTAATCCCAACTGCTCTGCAGGAGGACCACAAATTCAAGGCCAGACTTGGCAATTTAGAACTTCTCTCAAGGGGAAAAAAAATTAAAAAGTAAAAGAACTGGTGATATAGTTCAGTGGTAGAGTGTGCCTAGCTTCAATCCCCAATATTGGGGGGAAACAATTCAGTAAGAAAAATACCATGTTAATAGTAAACCGTTTCTCCCTGCCAGAGTAAAAGATTACAGATGTAGTTTATTTTCTATCCCATATCTTGTAATTCAATATTTATAAAAAAAGCATAGAACTATTTTTAATGGTATATATTTCCAAAATTACTCACATATCTATATCCCCTCCTCCCCCCACCCCAAATTCATCCAGCAGCCTAAAAGAAAAAGTCTATAAGCCAAAGAATGGTTATTCCTGGAATGGGAGATCATGAGTGATTTTATTTTCTTTATTTTTACTTCAATCATTTTTATAATGAGATTGTATCACTCTTATAAGAAATAAAAAAGTAGGTTTTCATGTATTGGTGTACTTGCTTGACTGGTTTTCATTTTCTCATCTATTTCATATGAAGGATCCTTTGGCAAGTGATCCTTTCTCCATGTCTTTCTTCCTGTTCTTATTTAAATAATCATTCGTCGTTGTATGCTTTACCAACTAGGAGCAAATATTCTATTCTCCCATTCATTACTCTGCTGTTCATTTTTTTTTTGCTTTAGTCATCATTATTATTTTTCTTAAGTAAAGCTTATTAACATTTAGATAAGGCCTTTCTAAGCAGAGCACCACCCAGCATCTACCGTTATGGCTTTTGGATTCATCTACTGAATGGTAACGGATCCTCCAAAAATGTTGATATTAAATGAAATCGTTCCGTCTGTGCACCTGGGAAGACTTTGAGGCTGAGGAATTTACCAGGTGGGGAGGATATGCATGGAGGCAAATGTATGGCAACGCTCCCACACTTGGAGGCTCTCTGTGGGTCTGACAAGTCTCCTTTATCCCTGGGGCCTTAAATTGGACTTCCTTTGAGGTGCCCGCCGCCCATCCTGACTCTCCCAGGGAGAACTGGTGCTGACTTCTCCACGTGTTTATTACGGCTCCGGTTACATTTCATTATAATGAGTTGTTGATGTCTACCTTCCTGTAAGGACTCCAAATCCAACATGGCCCCCAAGGAACCCCACCTCCTAGAATTCATGCCCTTGACCAACAGATGACGGCAGAGGTGATCATGGGCCATTTCCCAAGATTAGGTTATAAAAGATTAAGGTTTTCATCTTGGGTGCTTCCTCTGGGCCCACTCTGGGGAAAGCCAGCTGCCACTCTGTGAGAACAATCAGCCAGTTTAGGTAGAGAGGCCCCCTGCAGCCACAGTCAGTAAGAAACAGAAGCCAGCGATAAACATGCATGTGAGCCTGGTGCAGATCTGCAGGTCTTCTGCTCTTTGAGTCTTCAGATGTTCCAGGCCCTGCCGCCGTCAGCCGATTACAGCCTCCTGAGACACCCGGAGTCAGTCACCCACCCAACCGGCTCCCGATTCCTGACCCTCGGAATCTATGGGAGACAGTACACATTTGTTGTTTTAAGTTCTGAGGTTTGGGGTAATTTTTCACACTTCAGTATGTAACAAATTCAGATCTTGGCACTAGATGCGGGGTGCTGATGGAGAAAAAGAAAATAAAAAAAAGAAACCCTGAAATGTGCTGGGGTCGTTGAACAGCCGTGGGCAGTGGGGAACGGTAAAGACTGAGGAGCCTGCAGGTAAAGGCTGGAATACACTGTTCCCTGGAGCCTTTAAGAAGGCTGCCAGTGCAAAGTTAAAGGAAAATGAGAAAAATCCTATAGGAAGTCAGAAAAAGGAGAATCCTTGTTATGTAGTGGCAAAAAAAAAAAATAAAAAAACAAAAATTAAAATGAACTTAGCAATCCCATCACCTGCAGTATGTGGAAAGTAGAAAATGTGGCTAAAGAACTGATGACACTGTTAAGGAGATTTCTAGCCGGGCTGTTGAGAGTGCTTTCAGATTTTTTTGCTGTTGCTTTTAGTAAAATTGTAAGAAGAGAGAGATGCTGAGGAAAAAAAAAAAAGAGTCATGACTTGCTGGTTTTGAAGGTTCCTGGCCGCTCCGTGTGGCACCTGATGTTAAAATGAAGAAATAGCTTCTGAGCAAAGATCAAATTCAGGACACTTTAAGGAAAATAAGTTCCAAACATGAAGCCAAGGATGTGATTGTAAGATCGTTTCTTCAGATCTTAAAAAAAAAAGAAAAATCAAAGATGGTGTCTTAGACTACTACTCATTCAGACCAAAAGCCCCTGCAAGGATTATTTGCTTTCCAATCCTCTGCCAAACAATATGCTTCTTGGAAGTTAAGGACACTATATCTCAGTAGAAGTCCCACATAAAAAAGGCCCTGTTACAAAGAGATTTGTGACTGTGGCCTTTGTCTAGTAAAATGAACCCTAAAAGGACTCCCAGAAGTCCTACCAAGTTTAAAAGAGTTGAACTTGAAGAAAACCCATTAGCTCAAAGCCAAAGGGCTCTAGAGAGAATAAGAAGAAGCTCCTTTGGAACACCGAGTGTCAGCCACGAGGAAGCAGGCTGAGAAAGCTACTCAGCTGAAAGCCCAGTTACCTTTCATGCAAAGGAGAGATGACCGAGAAGGTAGAACCAAGAGTCCAGAGGATGTGGCTAAGAGAATTATTCCTTGGCTTCAATTAGAGACCTAACTAAGGACCTTTTTCAGAACTGCTGTCCCCCCATCTCCCCTTCATGAGTGGGAGTGTTTATAGTGTTTATCTTGTGCCTGTCCCACCATCATCGTATGTTGTGTGTTGTTATGTGGGATGAGATATTTGTCTTTTTAGCTGCAGGTGCCTAAAGGTCAGGACGAACCATCCTTGAGAAGATGTCAGATGACAAGCCTCATCTGATCCTAGACCTGACTTCAAGGAAGAGAGTCTGAACTTGAGGCTGATGCTATAAAGAGATGAGAATTTGGGGGACTGTGGACGGGGTTAGTGTGTGTCGCACATAGGAGGGATTTGAATCCTTGGGAGCAAGAAGGTGAGCTGTGGAGGGCAGCCTCCAAGACAGCACCCCCATCCCTGACTCCAGGGCTTCAGAGTGGCTGATCCCCTCCCCCTCTAAGTTATACCAGGGTTGATCCATGTGCAAGAGCGTAAGGTGGAAGTGAGTGAGAGCATGTCACTCTCAGGATTAATAAAAGACCGCAGCTTTTGTTTTAGAAAATGGTCTTTCACTTCTTGGATCACTCACTGTGGGGAAAGCCAGCTGTCACAAGTGAAGATCACTGGGGCAGCTTTGCAGAGGCCCACATGGTGCAGAACTTCCAGCCAGTAGCCATGCAAGCGAGCTTTCTCCTAAGTATACCTCCAGTTCCAGTCAAGCTTTCAGAAAATGCAGCTGGACCTATTGTTGGTCTGCAAGCTCATGAGATGCTGGGTGGAAACAGAGCTGCTATTGGAGGCTGAGACTGCCATCCTTAGAAAGGCCTGCTGGCAATATTGGCTCTTGGTTGGGACCTGGCAATTTGGATTTAGATGGGAGGATCCCCGTAAATCCCTAGAGGTTAGGTAAGTGGCTCTGTGTGCTTAGACAGAAAAAAAAAATTATTTATACTGGATACCTGCTATCCATCTGGAAATCTGGAATCTGGATATGTTTGAGGCAGAAGAAGTATATCTGAGGCTGACCCCAGCATAGATTTTGGGCACTGACTCTGTAATGAGCATCTTAGTAGACAACACTTGCTGTATGTTGTCACAATGTGCTGCCGCAGGAATTAAACCCATCCTTTGTGATTCCATGGAAAGAGGACCCTTGGGAGCTTGTAGCTGGTTTCCTACTCAGCAAAGAGCCAAGGTTCTTATTTGGTTTAATAGCCATTTGCTGTAATGAATCATGGCCCTGAGTAAAACTGTGTGAATCCTGTGAATCCTTCTAGCCATACCTGAATCTGAGAGCGGGCTTGGGGACCACCCCCACTCCACAGAGACCCTCAGCCAGAAGCACCTAGATCCTCCCAGATTCTGGGCTTTCAGAAATTGGGAAAATAAATGTGTGTTATTTAAAGCCACTGAGTTCTGGAATAGTTTGCTACATAGCTATAGGTAGCTAATCTAGGAAGCCAGCCATTTCTCTCTCCCCAGCATCTAGCTTGGTGTCTGGAACATAGGTGCTCTGTGGCTAGGATATGAGCTGAGTGCGTCCTCCAGAGGCTCCTGTGCTGGAAGCTTGACTCCAGTGTGGCCACCTTGAGGTGACAGAACCTTTCAGAGATGGGGTCTACTAGAAGACCATTGGGTCATGGGACCTCAGGAATGGACTAATGCAGCTCTTTGGAGTGGATTGGATCTTACGGGAGTGAATTCTCCTGAGAGCCAGTTGGTGTAACTTGAGGCCACTTCACGTGCTTGTCCCCTTCCTACTTCTCTGCCATGTTATGAGTCATCCAGGGACGCTTTGTCAGTGCTGACACCATGCTGTTTGAACTTTCAGGCCACCAGAATCATGAACCAAATGAATGTCTTTTCTTGATAAGATATCAACACAAAATGAGTGAAGATAGGTGTTAAAGAAATTTATTTGTTGAATGAATTGATGATGTTTCTGCTTTTGAAGAATTTTATGATCTGCCTAAGAGTTTTTGGGTTCATTCCTATTTAAATAAGATCCACGGGTATAAGAAATAATGTGTGACTATGGCTTTTCTCAGTTACTATCTCCTTGTATGCCGTGTGTGTGTGTGTGTGTGTGTGTGTGTGTGTGTGTGTGTGTGTGTGTTCCATCTCTCTTCTATACCACGGTGAAGCTAGCTATTCTTACCTTTGGGGTACAAAGTTCTTCCTGCTGAAAAATTAATTACCAAGTGTTTCAGGGCTTTATAAGATATTTATATTTCCTCACTGAGTATTGCCTCTTACTCTATCATGCGATTACCCTGAGAAAAGTTCAGATGAATGAACTTTTCATTCTACATTGAGCCCGACATCCCTTACTTCCTCAATTTGTCTTGAAATAGACTTTTATACAAATATAGCAACCAGTCAGGCTGATGACTTTAATGTGGGAAAACCCAAAGTATATTCTAGGAGTAGACTTTTTTGAATAATTTACAATTTTTTTCTTTTTAAAAAGTAATTCCATTAAAAGATGTGCGTAGAAGTGTGTGGTTGTGCATGCACACACACACACACACACACACACACACATACACACACATATGCACACACACACGCCCCTCACTGATTCCCATGGCGCACCTCTTGGTAGTTATTGGAACATTTTCCCTCCTTTCAAATCTCCTCTGTCTTTGCACACAACCTTGATTCTTAGTTTCCAGGTAATTCCATTGTGGTATTTCCATTGTGGTTGAATCAGAGACCTCTCATGTATCTCTTTTCTACCTATTTTTTTTTTAATTTGCTTTTCCCCTGGGTCAGAGAATCACCTGTCCTTTCCAGGGGTGCCTTCTCGATCTTTTCCAGGCCTGTTTTCCATCCCATATACCATGGGCTTGATGGATCTTTCCAAAGTGAAATCCATGCCCACTGCAGCATCATCTGCAAACTCCCCAGGACTATTTCCTGGGACTATGTCCCCTTCCTTTCCTGTCTCCATTTTGCTCATGGTGCCCCCCTTGAATTAGATTCCTCGAGTGGAATACAGCTTTGAAGGCAATTCTACAGACTGAACATGAAACAGAACACAGGAGTGTTAAGAAACAGGTGTGTGGGCTTCTGTCACAGCCTCTCACCTCGAGCCTCCCCCACTCTGCAGGCTTCCCCTCGGTCTCTCATCCCTCCCAGGGATGACCCTCCTCCCTTCTGCTGTGTCTTCAGCTCGGATGACACAGGGCAGTGTTTATGCTTATTGTGACTCAGGGTTTGAGGATGAAAATCCACTGGGATTTGAAAATAGTTGAACTTTGACTGATGTTATTCTTATGAAATTTAAGAATGTATATAAAGAATTTGTAACAAAGTTACATAATCATATTTATGAAGTTAGAATGTATGTGACCTTGAAATGAGTAGATATTCATGTATCAGAAATGCATGCTCAAATTTTTGAGTGAGGAACCCAACCTGAGTGATCTGGAGACTGATAACAATTGTGCATCACTAGGCATTTTACAATTCGATATTAATTTTAAATATGTAATTGAAGTGACACTTTTCATTTAATTGGGCTTTTGCTTTGGAGAGAACATTCTTAAAATTTAGATAAGTAAAAGTTAATAAATTAAAATCACTAGTGATATGAGCACTCAGAAATAACTGTTATCAACATTTTGTAATTCCCTTCCAGCTAGTTTTCTAGATATACAAGCATGGTTTTCTTTTTTAGAAAGGAAAGATGATGCTATATTTTTAATTTGTATAACTTTTGTACATGGCTCATTACACTTTAAAAAAATATTGTGAACATTTCTTTTGATAACAAATATTTTTCCCATGTTTTAATGACTTTATCATATGAAGACATAAGAAAAATTTGTTTAGATACTTAATTTGTCTGATGTTGGATTTTTAGGCTTTTTGGGTTTTCTCTTTCTTCTATTATAAACAGTTCTTTTGAACATATGTTACTAGTCATATTTTATGTATCCATGATATTTTCTTAGAAGAGACTCCTAAAAATGATGTCTTCCTTTGGGAATTAAGGTGTTACCTCCAACTTCTTCATTAGGCAGCTTCCCATCACCGTGACAAAAATATCTGAGATAATCAACTTACAAGGAAGAAAGGTTTCTCTTGATTCACTCACAGTTTCAGAGGTGTCGGTCCATGGTCACCTTGCCCTTTTGCTTAGGGCCTGTGATAGCGCAGTGTGTTATGGCAGGAGCACCTGGTGGAAGAAGACTATTTACCATTCATGGCAGCTGGGAAACAGGGAGAGGAAGAGGAAGGCCAGGGCCCCAATATCCGCTCCAAGGGCATGCATACCCCAGTGACCTAACTTCCTTCCATTCCCCATCTCTTAAAGATTTCACCACCTCCCATTAGCACTACAGGCCGGGTACCATGACTTTAATACATGGGACTTGGGGGAACCGTCAAGAGCCAAACTATAGCAGTCTTTATGGGAATTTTGTGTGACGGTGAAGAGCTCGCAACAGAGTTTGAATTGTGACTTTGAGCAAGTTGTGACCTTCCTATGCTTCATTTCCCCTCATTTGTAAATTGGGGGTAAAAATAACCATATTGCTGGGTTGTTAAGATAATGAAATGATTTAATAAGTGGAAAGAAATTAAAAGTGAATGCTTTTGTATGAACAAACAATTAATTCTAGCAACTTTTTCTAGGGTTGTTCCTTTGTCTAGTAAGAAATATTAATCATTAAGTAGCTCCTGCAGAAAGACAAAACAAACAAACAACAACAATCAACACAGTGGAGAGAACGGTCTACAGAATGGGAGAAGATCTTTGCCAGTTATTCATCTGACAGAAGACTAATATTCAAAATGTATAAAGAACCCCAAAATAGCAACAATAAAAAAGTCCCCAAGTAATCCAATTAATAAATGGGCAAAAGAGACCAATAGACACATTTCAAAAAGAAGAAGTACAAGTGTGCAAAAATATACTTTA
The DNA here is from genome assembly GCF_052094955.1 of Ictidomys tridecemlineatus. Lineage (NCBI taxonomy): Eukaryota > Metazoa > Chordata > Mammalia > Rodentia > Sciuridae > Ictidomys > Ictidomys tridecemlineatus. Next base: position 94,790,745 of record NC_135481.1, read on the forward strand.
GAAAACTCAACATCTTTATCCATCAGGGAAATGCAAATGAAAACTGCATTGCGATTCCAACCCACCTATTAGAATACTGTTATCAAGAAGACAATATAACAAATGCTGGTGAGGATGCTGGGCAAAAGGAACCCTTAAACACTGTTGGTGGGAATATAAACTATTATAGCCACTACAGAAGACAGGAGGGAGTTTTCCCAAAAGACTAAAAGAGAACTACCATCTGACCCAACTACACCACTTCTGTGCATATAGCCAAATAAATCAAAGTCAGCATATAATGGAAATACCTATGTACCCATGTTTATCATGGCACAGGTCACAATAATCAAGTTGCAGAATCAGCCTACATGGACAACAATGGATGAATGAATAAGGAAACTGTGGTATAGACACATTGGAGTATTATTTGCCATAAAGAAGAAAGGAATCATATCATTTTCTGGAAAAACATCATATTAAGCAAAATAAGCCAAATTCAGAAAGACAAATGGAATGTCTCCCCTTATATGGAATCTAGAAAAACATAAAATTAAAGGGCACTATTAAGAAAGGAGGTTAAGAGATGGTGGAGGAAGGGAAATAGGGAGATATGATTGATTGAAGTATTATGTTATATGCACCTATGAAATTGTCACAATGATTCCCATTATTTTGTACAATTAATATGTACTAATAATTAAAATTAAAACAGCCTCTGTAAAATAAAGCACAATATTTTCTTTAATAAGGTGAATGACAAATGAAAGATTACTTTTTTTTTTTTTTTTGGTGCTGGGAATTGAACCCAGGGCCTTGTGCATGTGAGGCAAGCACTCTACCAACTGAGCTATATTTTACATAGACTCCATTTTGCCAGTTCTGATAGCCAGGAAGCATGAACACAACAATCTCAGTGGGTGGAGTTGTACAGAGATAATGGGCAAATCTTGAAGATTTAAAAGGTAAGTAGGAGCCATTTGATGGGAAGAATCATATATTGACAAGTCCGGGGGGAATTAAAAGTCTTGTTATAAAGAGGTTGCCATTTATTTTGTGATCAATGTAGTTCATCCACCACAGACTTGATGAGGGCAAAGAGGTGGCTGTGAGAACTCACCATTTGCGCACTGGTCCAGCTTTTGGCCACAGCAGGCACTCAGTCAACAATCGTGAAACAAATGAAATGTTGGTGAGCAAGGGTCTATGCTTCGGTTGTATGTATTGCAATGTATGTTGTAAAGACAATGAAGGTGTTGTTTGCAGGGCTGACAATTGACAATAAAATTCTTGTCTGCAAAGTGGGAATGTTTTAGGCTTTCTCCTGATTATGATTGCATTGGAGGGGGGACAGATTCAGAAATGAGGTAGTAGGGCGAGCTCAAAACGAATCCCTCACTCGATGCTGGTCATGTCCTTTAATTCCTCTGCCGCTCCCACGTGTATGTTCTGTCCTTATTGTAGCTGCTGGATCTGATCTTGCTGTGAAAAGTGTTTCCTTTCTGCTGACCCATGGGGTTTAGTGTTTGATTAACAAGTTTCCCATTTTCGGAGCAAAATACCTAGGCAAATCCCCCATGGCTGATACGAGGATCTGCAGTAATTTACAACCTCCCTGTCAGAATGACACACTCTTTGTAAGGATGTGGTGTAATTTATGATACTGGCACCAACATCCAGTCTGAGAGTATTCTCAGTGCAGTGCCTGGACTCCAATATTGGATAACATTGACAGCCAAGGGAAGAATGACTTTAGTTGCTGCGGTTGAATTAAAAAAAAAAAATCAGACTTACAATAAATGGATTTTGCTCTCTTCAAAGTGGTGACCTTGGGATTGATGTGATTCTTTGATGCTACCATTGATGTTGCTATTGCTCCAAATATTTCCTGAATTCTTTTTCAGTTGCCCTCAGAGTGTGTGGCACATTCTTGTGAATGTTCTCCAGGCCCACAAAGGCTGATTCTGGGTAGTCTGGGTAGAGGGCTTTAGTTTTTGGAAAGCATGAAGAGTTTCTGGCATCAAGTTCAGCAGCTCAGATGGGTGATAGGGGCAGGGGGGCTTGGTTTTGTTCGATCCAGTATCCAAGGGTCTTTTAATTATGTCACATGAGACTTATACATTGGTTCCAAATGTGATCTCTTTTCAAAATAATGGTTCAAATGATGACATATTTCAAGCTTGCAGCACACTGTTGAATGTTATATGACAGAGAGGCAGGTTCTAGAAGCAACATAGGCAGATGCTTTCATTTTGCTGTATTGTTTGTGCATGTTCTTTCAGCTTTCTCTTCCCCTTTGTTCTTTCTTGGAAAGGAAAGGTGTTAGATATTCCTAAAACCCTACTCTGCCCACGTCTGTCTCTTTCATCCACTTCCTCCTGTAGTTATATGTTGGCCAAAGTTGCTATGCTTTCATTCCCAGGTTTGTTCAAACCTTTTTGGTGGGGGTGTTTGAAATAAACATGAGGGTGTTGTAAGCACCCTTTCTACATTGTTTTTGAGATTTATCCTTATTGACTTGTTTTTACTGCTCTATAGTATTTGAGTATATGCATAAGTCAGTTTATTCATCTGTTCACCTGAGAGACAGTTCAGATGGCTCCACTTCTTTGCTATTACAAATAAAGATGCAATACAGATCTGTGCATATCTGTTTAGAAACCTGGACAAAGATTGCCTAGAGCCAGTACCTGGAGGAGAAATAGTTAGGTTCTTGGACTCTGCATATCTTCAATGGAGCCTCCTCCTAAGCTGCACTCTAAAGCACTTGTAATTAAACTTCCATTACTATTTCCCCATATCCTTTTGGGTTTATTTGGTTTTTAATTTTTGCCAATCTGATTGGCATGGAATTACATCTTCTGTCTTAGTTTACATTTCTTAGTTTACTAGTGTGATTGAGCATCTCTCTTCAATACTCAATGGCCATCTGAGTTCCCCCTTTTGTGAATTACCCATTCATATCCCATGCCAGTTTTTCTATAGTCACCGGTCTTTTTATTAATAATTTATAAGAATCATTTATATTCCATATATTAATTCTTTGTCAGTTTGATGGACCACAAATATCTTCTCCTAGTCTGTGGCTTTTGTTTTCACTTTTGTATGATGTCACTTATTGAACAGAAGTACAGATTTCTGTGTACTCATATTTATCATATTTGTCCTTTCTGCTGTGGACTTTGGGTGTGTTGTGTAAGAAATCCTACTCTACCTCACTGTCCTAAAAATAGTTTCCTATACCTTCTTCAAAAAGTTTTGAAATGTAATGTTTTGCAGTTCTCAGAATAGATTTTTGTATATATGTGACATGGACATCTACTTTTATCCTTTTTCCACATAAAGGTACAGTTGTCTCAGTTACACATATAGCAGATTTCTTCTCCACAAATGCCACATTCCTACATATGTGGGTGTTTCGTTTCTGGTTTTGTTGATGGTATGTTTAGTTGCTTGTTCTAACTTCCCCCTTTAATTGCCTTAGGCTTATAGACTTAGGTTTTACATTATTTTTCTCCTGATTCCTGGTGGCAACTTTAGGCTCTTAATATTTTCAAATACATTTTAGAAATGTGGAAACCCTATGGATATTTTATTGGGATTACTCAAATGTTTCACAGTAAATTGTGAGAATTTGGCTTCTCATGTCCAGCCACAGTATAATGTTTGTTTAGCTCTTTCTTTAAGCCTTTCAATAGAATGTCATAGTATTTACTCTACTTTTTCATTCAAATCTTTGTTAAATGTATTCCTAAGTATCCCATATCCTTTTATTTGGCTAATAGCACATTTTTATTTTATCTTTTCTGGATACTGGTGTATAGAAACGTTGTTGTATATCTCGTTGAACACTCATTGATTTCTATGGTTTGTTTGTAAATACAAGTTACATAGACAGAAATGTAACATTTTGATAATGAGAGATCTTAAATAATGTGACTTTCACTTTTTTTGTGTGTTAATGTACAAACTTGGGCTTCCACTGCACCATTTATTTTTGCAAATATAGATTTATTGAAACACAGCCACACCCATGTTATCTATGACTCCTTTTGTATTACAATGGCAGAGTCCAGTAGGGAGGCTGCCTCCTCTGCCAAGCCTAAAGTATTTGCTACTGGGCCTTTGCCAACAGTTTGTGGATGGACTGGAGATGTAGCTCGGTGGTAAAGTGCTTGCTTCACACGCGTGAGGTCCTGTGTTTGTTCTACACCACTGTGGAAAAAAAAATAGGCTTGTTGACCTCCAGCTCCCAAAAAAACTGTTGAGCAGAGTCAGTGTTAGTAAACTTTCCTTTCTCATCCCTGGCTTTAAAAGGAGAACTTAGACTAGGGCACCTGCAAGAATCATGCTCCTAGTTTGCTGGTATGTGTCCTTTGTTAGGTTAAAAAAAAAAAGGCCTTTTATTCCTAGATTTATAAAAAGTGTTTTCTTGTTTGTTATTTTAAAAAAATAATGAATGTTGAATTTTTTTTTTTTTTTGCAAATGCAGTCTTGGCAACTGAAATTGGCTTTCCTCTCCTTTTGAGCATGCTTAATTATATTCTCTTTTAACTTGTTCTATTATTTCCGGTTCTTGGGGCTAGAGTCCTCCTCCTGTTAGCGTTCTTTTATCATGTGTGAGTTTAGTGGGTTTGATTCTCCTGTGGCAAAAGCTGGAGCAGAGCTCCCACAAGCCATGCTGCAGACAATTCCCACATCCATCACTGATCCAGGACCAACTTTTATGCTAATTTCTCAGATTGGGCATTTCTGTATTGTGGAGGAAGCCTAATTTTGATCTTCCAAATGTTCCATAGGCAGAGGTCTGGGATTTTGTGAGTAAGTCTTCTGTTTTCCGTCTCTGAAGACAGACAGGCTGGCAACCTGAGATTGGGAGGCTGTCTCTCAACACCGCCATGGATGCTCTTGGAGGGACCTCATTTTGGGGTAGCAGCCTTCAGCCTTGGGCAGACCCTGCAGGCTTTGCCTCTCTTCCCTACCTGCACCAGGAAAATTTTCCTTCCCCTGGACCTGTATTTATTCCCCCTCTTTCCCCTCCTCCTGATTTTTCCCTCCCTGAGAGCAGACATCCTAGGTTGATTCCTGTGCTTACTCCTGATTTTTAGTTGTTGCTTTATTTCTGGCATGTAATAATTTCTTCTTCTTTCTTGCAAATTCAGCTATGAATTTGGGAAAAAAAAAAGAAAACTACATGATCTTTCCAGGTGCTTTTAGCAGGTGTGTGCATGCTGTCTTCATAGTTCATTGTCTTGCTAGAATGAGAGGCTACCCTCTAAAAGTAATTTCAAGATTCAAACCAGAAACCCATTTGTCTTACCTGGTAATTCTAAGAGAGGATAATGATTGTGCTTATCTGTGAGAATTTGCAATTTTGCATGAATTTAAATTCAAAAAAAAATTGAAAAGCAGTGATTTAGGAGTGTCCTATGCTTGAAAAAGAAGCAGAAGGTATACTACTAGAAGTTCTTTGTGATCTGCAGGGAACAAATAGGGTTACATTGTTCTCTGTTGGCAAGATATTAGAGTAATATATCTTACTCTCAGGTCTACTAAGACATGTTTTAAGGACATATTGTCATATGTGTGGTTTGTGGAGGGCTACAGAGAGGCGATTTTTCTATCTTCTCTTGGTTTATTTGCTCATTCTCTGAAATCAAGGCAGACCTTCTGTAAAGATGGACTTGGTGGTCATGATATTTTTTGATTAGGGCTGAAGTGGCTGACATTTTAATCTCAGTTAATGGTTGAAGATAGACTCTAGGGGACTTCACCACAGCTCACCCTTGTTCACAATCTAATTTAGCAGCATCTTAATTTGAATTGGAAGACAGCCTTGGGAATTTGTGCTCAGTGCTTGTAAGAGTATTCTGGAATGCCTCTTGTTACCCAGTGGTACCTGAGAGAGGGTGCTTGGACCAGTTGTGGTTTCTTTGAGCCCTGACCTATCTGCAGGAGACTGAGAAGTGACCGAACTTCCGTCTATCAGCTACGTAGACCTGTGTCACTATGAGGCTTTGTTAATGACTTTGCCAAGAATCTCCTCAATGCACAATAGGCACATTTGCTAGAGGAACTGATCTTGCAATCCCAGTCTATCTAGAGCAGTCAATTATGAATCAGCTAATTAGCTTGATGTTTGGTCTCCCAGTGAAGTGAGCTCTTATAAATTCTGCCAGAATCTGGTTTTCCAAACAGTCTAACAAGAGGACAGGGAAGGATTGGGTCAATGAAAGCATTTCAGGTCAATTTTCTTTTAGTGGGAAACTTGCTTAGCCCAAGTGCCTTTCTTTCCTATAACCAGAAAATGCTGTTCTGCCCCTTTATGACTGCTAGCCTGTCCCCCTTTTCTGGTTGCTGTCTTAGCACTTGGACAAGCCTACAGTTCATGGTCTGAGGTGTGGCTTCTCTAGTCCGTGGGTCTCACTTCTCTTCTCTGCCCAGAAGGAGGCCACCATTTTCTAATCTTTCTGACTCCAGCTACTCCGTTAACTCTTCCTCTTCTTTCTGGTGAGTCCCTGTGACAGTTCTCTAGGATTTGGTACTTCTCAGCTGTCTTTGTCTCTTTACTAGTTTTTAGACTGGTAAAGACATACAAAACCTGCAAATAACGATTGACCATGTTCCATGTGCCAGACCCTATTTAATGTATTTTAATAGCCATAACTGATTTGTTTAAAGCACCTACTGTGTGGCATCATGAGGAATGTGCCAGAAGCAGCCAGACAAAGGACATCTCAGCAACTCTTTTGTTACCTCACCTTCGAGTTACTGTGACATGGACTCTGTTAGTCAGCTTTCTGTTGCCATGACAAAATACCTGAGAAAAACAGCTTAGAGGAAGAAAGATTTATTTTGGTTCAGTTTCAAAAATTTCAGTCCACGGTTGGCTGGCTCATGGTTTCTGGGCATGGGGTGAGGAAGAGCATCATGGTGGAAAGGTGTGGTAGAGCAAAGTTACTCACATCATGATGACCAGAAAGCAGGTGGGCGGAAGGGCTGGGGACAAGATAGTCTTCAAAGGCATACCCCTGAGAACTCACAGTCTTCACCTAGTTCCCACCTACAGTTTCCACCGCTTCCCAATAATATCTTCAGATTATGAATCCATTGGTGGATTCATCCACTGGTGAGATCCAAGAGTCTCCATGATGTGGTCCCTTCCCAATAGCCCTTTGGACATTGTCACATTGGAGACCAAGTTGATCACACGTGAGCCTTTGGGGGATGTTCCAGGTCCAAGTTAGAACATGTGGTGGAGAAGAAATGGAGTTGGGTGGAGCATGACCATGGGGGCAGAGGCTGACCAGGGAAGGCCTGTCTGGTGAGGGGAGACTGGGAAGGGAAGAGTCCCCAGGGAAGTGAAGGAGTGAGAGGGGTGCCTTCAGACTTCCTCCTTTCTGTGCTGTCACAGAGGGAGGCTTCCTGTGCAGCTCTTCCCACCCCAGCTCTCTGCTCATGGGGCCATTTTCTCTCAGAGCCCTGGCTCCAGACCTGACCATTCCCTCCTTTTTCCTTATCTAATTGTCAAACCTCTTTGACTTTCCTTTGAGACATTTCTAAATGTCAACCCTTCCTTTCTGCTGCCTTCTTGGAGAGGGAACTGCTGCCTGGCTGAGCACTCTGCCACCAGCTCCTGAATTCCAGAAGCTGCCTCCTAAATGCTCTTGGCTCTGGACGCTCTCCTCTCCATGATCCGTTGCCACCAAAACGCTAGGACACAGAGAATACTTTGTGCCATGCACCAGATTTTCCAAAGAGCTTCATGATGCTGTGACAACGACCATGGGTATTTTACAGAGGAGGAAACAAACTTGGTCAAGGTCACTTACGGCTAAGTCAGGATTTGAATTGAGGCACAGAGAAATCCATAGACTCCTGCTAGTCCCTGGCTCAGGCGGCTTCTACTCAGCTGTTGAGTGTGATCCAGACCCTGCTTTGATCTCTCCCGTGCTCAGAATTCGTTCATGCTTCCTATCATCGGTGGGGAGAAAGTCCACACGTTTCTGAGTCACGGACAAGATCTTTTATACTTGGGCCACCCTTGTCTGTCTTCCAGCTTTCCCTGACATAACCTTTGGCCACTCTCAAATGAACCCCGTAGGTAGAGAGCTACACCTCTGATCCCATGGTGATCTATTCCCTGTCCTTAAACTCAGTCCTGCTTTATGCCCCAGCTCAGACTCTACCTCTTAACTTCCTCTATGTCCATCTGTCCATCCAGCCTCCACTCTCCATTAGAAGAGGTGTTCAAGGCCAAATTGACCTCAGGGGATGTACTTGGCCATCCTTGGGTCATTGGTCATTCTTCTGGTCCTGATCACCAACTTGCCATTCCCACCGATTTCCTTAGGACGTCTTCACATGTGATCTTAACCAGGGAGAAAACTTACACGTCCAAATGAGCACAAGTTTTCTAAGCAGTGGGTCTCGGGAGATATATTCTTATTTCACTGGAGCTTGCCAGGGCCCAAAACACCTTTGCCGGAGCTCCTGTTTCTAAATTGCCTTCCAGCTCCCCAAGAAAGTCAATTTCCTTTTTTTTTTTAATAGCTGCAGCTCATTTTTGGATTCAGGATGGCATGAACCCAGTCCAGTCGCCCATCTGAGCCATCTGTAGGGACTCCATTTAAAAGTTGACTATTTCTCCGTGTCACATCCATCCTCAAGGGATTAAAACTAGGTATTCACTGGAACGCGCCATAGGAAATTCTGAAAATGTGAGGAATGTCCAGGGTTGACACCGGGAGCCCAGTGGGGCCTGAACACTCCCTTTATCTCTACCCCGGTGTCCTTCACCTCTCTGCGTCTTAGTTGAAGGGTAGGGAAGAAGGAAACCTAGAACGAGAGGAGAAACATTCAGAGGCAGTTATAAAGCCTCCAGAAAAGAAAATTAATGGCATCCTCTCCCTAATTTAAGGTTTCCTTGGGGGAAGACTGAGCAGGACATTTCATTTTAAAAATAGAATGAGACCTGGCTGGCTTCATTTGGAAAGATGGATGATGGAGGCAGGAGAAATAGGGTGGAAAGGAAGGCCATTTATTTGCAAGCAATTCTCCCCAGGTAAGGGAGAGATGTCACAGAGAGGGAGGTTGAAGAGCTGAGTGGGGTCCAAGTTAGATCGTTAACTGGGACTTTTTTATTCTTTCTTCATCCTCTTTATTCCAAAGTTCTGCCAAAGGCTGGGGTTCTGCCAGAGCGCTTGCCTAGCATGGGTGAGGCACTGGGTTCGATTCTCAGCACCCCATATAAATAAATTAATAATAAAGGTCCATTGACAATTAAAAAAAAAAAACATTTAAAAGAGGTCTGCCGACAGTGAGTTCATTAAAAGCCACCCCTGAGTTTTACTCTACTTTGTACACCTAGCATTTAGCACTATTTTTGGCACCTAGTAGGAACTCAAAGGTTGCTGGGAGAGGCTAAGGCTTTGTCATTTCCGTTCTGTCATTTCTGGTAGTGACCACTAGGTGGTGTCCTCCTAGAGCAGGAGCAAATGAGGTCTTCTAGTGGTGAAGAACTGAAAGAGGCCCTAGGGTATCAGACTCCCCCTGTGGCCACCCCACTTACGCATGCCCTCCTGCAGGTCGTCACAATTTCTTGTTCCTAATTTGGACTGTGCATATGGAATTCAGAAACATGGCTAGCACTGGTTTTCTTAGGTCAACTTCCCAGGAGGTCCATGGAATTCTTTCTGGGAAAGTTTTCATGTTTGGCTTAAACTCTGGGATTTGAAACCACTTCTAGCTAAGGTCTGCCCTGTGTCAAGTGGGTTCCTAGCATTCCAGCTTCTCCTGTGTCCTTCAAGAGCACACATTCTCCCATTGGTTCCTTATTTTTTCTGAAATCCTTTTACACCCAGCTTCTTTCTGAAGCTGATGGGTTGCAGTACGGGTACCCCTGTGTTTTTTAAGCTGCTACCTGATGAACACCTATTTTTTGTGGTTTCTTTGTTGAAATTCTTAGGAATTTCCCACAAGATGGGCATAAAGAAGGAAACCAGCTTGGCAGGCTCAGGCCGTGTGACGGTTTGGATATGGGGTGTCCCACAAAGCCTGTGTAATGCAGGGATATTCCAGGGTGAAAAAAAATTAATTATGAAAGCTACGTTCTAATCAGTGCATCTAGTTTGAATGGACTTACTGGTTGGTAATGGTAGACAGTTGGCATGTAGAGGAGGTGGGTCACCGGGGGTGTGCCCTGGAAGGGTGCATCTTCCCTGTGGCCCCTCCCCCGCCTCTCTGCTTCCTGACTGACAGGAGTGGAGTAACACGCTTTCACCACACCCTTCCACCGTGATGATCCACCTCACTCAGGCCCACAGCAATGGAGTCAACCCAGCAGGGACTGAACCTCTGAAATCACAAGACAAAATAAACTTTTGCTCCTGGAAGTTTTTCTTGCTAGGTATTTTGGTCACAATGACAAAAAGTTGACTAACACAGGCAACTTTCCCAGTGTAAAGCACAGATAGATGAGTGGCAGAGGGGTAAGGTGGGAGGGAGGGAGGAGGACTCAAACATAGAGCCACCTGCCCACAGGTCATGCTGTAATCTCTATTAGTTTATGCACAGTGTGGCTTAATGTGTCCATATTAATGAGATCCAGAGACAATAATGCATCAAAATTCAGGTAAAATTGAGTTTCACTGTGTGAGTAGGTACACGGAGCTCTTGGCAGGTTGCAGACAGTTATAAAGGAATAAATACTCAGCCTGAGGCTTCTTTGTGCCCACAGACCTAATTAAGGAGAGTAGAGATTCTGATTGTCCTGAGCTGGAGGCAGATGCTGGGTGAGACTGTAAGTGGCCTCATATTTTGTTTATTTGGACCAGAGATATGGAGTGTGTGTGTGTTTGGGAGGAAATGAGTTAAATCCTACATAAATCTGGAAAGTGCTCCCCCCCCCTCCCGGCCAAGACTAGACTCAGGCAAAAACAACAGAGCAGATGAACTTTACAGTGACCCTCTAAGCCCACAGAGCCCTCCCCTAATAGGGACAAATCAGTGTCTGACCTCTCCTTCAAAATTTATCTGTCTCGTGTCTTCGTGTTTTAGGTTTCTACTATCGGGTAGGTCACAATGAAATGTTCAGGGTTAATCAGATCAACAGAGCAACATATGTACTTAATAAATGGTGTTTCCTTGGGGAGAAAATGATCTAGCTCATTTAATGTATCTCCAGGCATGGGGGATTTTTGATGGTGGGCTGTCAGCCATGGTTGACCTGCTGGGAGGGTGAAGGGAGTAGAAGTCCGGATGGTGATGGGAGCTGGGCTTAGGGAGGATTGGAGGAAAGAGGCAGGGGATTTGGGCAGGAGTGCCTCTGTTTTAGATGTTGCTCTATGTTTTTCCATAAAGCTGGGCATGATTACCTCCTGTTTTTGTGGTTCTTTGGGCCTTTCAGAAATTTTCACAGTAGCTAAACATGTGATGAATATATTTGAACAGGAAATGGAGGTTCAGGGAGACCATAAACTAGTTAATGACAAAGCTACAATGCAGAGCCAGGACTGTATGATAACAAAGCCAATCCCTTAACCATTGTATTTTTCCATGAGAATAGCATAGCAAACCTTAAAATAAAAGTTCTCACTGTCAGCGATACAGCAAAGAATCATATTTATTCGTTCAACAGTGGGTAAGCCAGGTGCGGTAGAAGGCACAACGGTTACAGGGTGAATAAAACAAACGAACCTGATTGCATGAAGTTTACCTTCCGAGAATACAGAATAAGAAGTTCCGGTCCACTTAGGAGCAACCTGGTGTTTTGCAGTAGTCATGGTTACAAGTAGCCATCGGAACCAATTTTGAACCTACTTATTTGGTCCACAATTTGATTGAATGAAAGTTGGTTTTCAAACTGATTGAACAGACCAGCAGCAGATCCTTCCTTCAAGAAAGGCTGCCAGTCAGGGATGGACCCTCTCCAGCCCATGGGCCTCTGAGTACCAACCCGACAGCAGCAGACTTACCTAAGCACCCACCTGATGTCAGTCTATGAAGACCTCTGAACTTTCCAAGACCCTGCGGGTGGGTGAACCACCCGTTCCATCTGGAGGGAGTCTTTGGTCAGCACCGTTTTCTTTTACTATGTGAGCATCCCATTCAGCCTCGTGGTTGTTTTGGTAGCCAAGTGACAAACAGATATCCACATGTCAGGTAGTGTAAGGCTACAGAGAAACTAGCCCAGGTGAGAGGTTAGAGCAGGGCTAGTGGTGGTGGTGGGGACTGCTTTAGGTGGGAAGTTCAGGAGCACTTTATTGGTGGCACAACAAATGTGGAGAGACTTGCATGATTTGAGAAGGGTTCAGATCGTCATGGAACTATCTAGACTCAGAGATCTCAGAAGGAGACAGTCTCCAGGAAGGAGAGGACATCTGTGTATTTGGGAAGGAGAAGAAGATGAAGCTGGAGAGGAAATGGGCAGAGTCTGATCCTCCAGGCCCTGGTGGGCTATGGCATGGTCAGGATTTGGGATTTTTGCTCCTTGTGTCATCGGAAGGCAGGAAACCACTCAGGGAAGGACCATGTCCTCCACTTTAAGAATTATCGTGTGAGTGCATGCAGGTTCGTGTGTTATTGGAGAAAAGGAAAGGGGTCAGGGGAGTGTAGGGTCAAGAGTGCCTCTTCAAGTCTTTTATTTCATGTCTCACTGTGTAAAATGTGCATGTTTATGTACTCATGCTAGATATGCAATTAAGTTAAAAGATTCTGAGTCTCTAAAGGTGTTTATGCCACTGGAAATGTGAGTCAGCACCTCCTGCATGGTACAGCTGAACTTGCTCACTTGCCCACTGGGGATCTCAGAAGGAGGCAATTTTACTACCATTGAGGTAGCCCAGTGACAAGTGATCAGTGACTTAAAGGGTGTGGTTCTGGAGAGGTTGGTCACTGCATGGTAAAGCTGTTGTCATTCCAGGTATAGAGTATGAGAAGGTATATAGTCTGGGGCTGGAGTAGGGCCCCAAACTAGTGCGAATGCCAGCCCCAGTTGGAGCAGGGGTTGGTCTATTCTTAAAAATAGACACCCAGTTGTTTCTCTTGGCCAATCCATGGAAAGCTCAATGTCTGCACACCCCAATCATGACTTCCTTCTGATAGGGACAGATACCAGTTAAAAGGGTGAAATGCTTCACTTTATTCATTTTATAGTAGTTTCTTCAGCGAGATCACCTGAATGTCTTGGGTTGGGATTGCTTTTGTTTGTTAATTTTTTCATATTTTTATTGGTGCACTACAGTTGCACATATTGGTACAAGAGCATAATATAACACAATAACTTGGCCAACATTACTTTCTAGCACTTCCCCCCTCAATCCCCCTTTCCCAACCCTTGGTCCCTTTCCTCTACTGATCTCACTTTGACTTTTAGAACATCCACCCCCACTTGTCTTTTCCTTTTTTCTCTCTAGCTTCTGTATATGAGAGAAAAGCATATGACCCTTGACCTTCTGAATTGGACTTTATTCACTTACGTGGTCTCTAGTTCCATCCCTTTCCCTGCAAATGCCATGCTTTCATTTTTCTTTATGGCTGAATAAATCTCCATTGTGTATGTATATCCACGTTTTCTCTATTCATTCATCTGTTGATGGATACCTAGGCTGGTTCCATAGTTTGGGAATTGTGAATTGTGCTGCTATAAACCTGGATATGCATGTATCACTTTTTAGGATAAATGCTGAGGAGTGGTGTAGCTGGGTTGTATAGCTGGGTTATATGATAGTTCCATGCCTAGTCTTTCAGGGAGCCTGTCTCCATACTGATCTACAAGTTAGTTGATTCTTGGAGCATGATTTAAATTGCTTTAGGAGACGAATGTCATGCATGCTCATGGTTTTCTTTGGGGACTGAGTGACTGTATGTTTATGCTGCTGGCTCTTGCTGACATTGACATTGAATTTAAGCTGTGAGATGACAAGGCCAGCTTCATTCTGTGTGGGTGTGTAGGCTTCTCTTTAATCCCTAGATGCTTAGCTTTTATAGAAGCACTAACTCATATCAGGCTACAAATCTCTTTTTCATCACTCCCAATTACTAAACCTCTTTCTTCAGCCACGCCTCCAGACCGCCTTGGAGACTGCAGTCAAGTGCTTTGCTTGTTCACATTTGAATCCCAGCCTGCTTTACAGACAAACCCTCCCTGTGTTGGTAGCTAATTGCAGAATTACTGAGTACCAGTTGCACTGAGTAGCAGGAAATAAAAAAGATAATCAAGAGGCACAAAAGGAATATGCCTCAATATAAGAAAGGCTCACGGCTAGCATCATGCCAAATGGGAAAAGCCGAAAGCTTTCTAAGATCTGGAGCAAGACAAGGATGCCCACTTCCCCACTTTTATCCAACATAATACTAGAAACCCTAGTTAGAGCAATCAGGCAAGAGAAAGAAATAAAGGACATCCAGAATTGAAAAGAGAAAGTCAGGTTGTCCCTGTCTGCAGATGGCATGAGTCTCGATATAGAAAACCCCAAAGATGCCGCCAAAAGACTATTGTAAGTAGTAAATGAATTCATCAAAGTTGCAGGACACAAAACCCAGTAGTGCTGCTATATGCCCGTAGCAAATTATCTGAAATGGAAATCGAGAAAGCAAAACCATGTATAATAGTTTCCAAAAAGATGAAATACCCATGAATAGTTTAACCAAAGGGATGAAAGATCTCTACAATAAAAGGTATAAAACATTGATGAAAGGAGTTGAAAAGGACACACAAATATGGAAAGATATCCTGTGTTCATAGATCAGAAGAATCAACACTGTTAAAATGTCCACACTGCCCAAGGAGATCTGCAAATCCAGTGCCATCTCTATCAAAATACAAGTGAAATTCTCTACAGTACTAGAAAAAAAGACGCAAACATTTCTATGGAGACACAAAATAATTGTAAATCGCCAAAGTCATCTTGAGCCAAAAAGAACCAAGTAGGAGGCATCTCACTGCCTGCCTTCAAATTATAATACAAAGTTGGAGTGGTCAAAGATCTAGGTAGTGTGGTACCAGTTGAGAAACAGACACAGACCTGCGGAATAGAATAGAGAGCCTAGAAGAAAACCCATGAGTACAGCCGAGTGATTTGACAAAGGTGCTGGGAACTTGCATTGGGGGAAAGGACAGCCTCTTAATAAATGGTGCTGAGAAAACTGTATAACCCCATGCAGAAGAATGAAAGCAGACCCCTCTCTGTCATCATATAAAAAAAAATCAACTCAAGATGGATTAAAGACTTAAATGGAAGATTCACATCTATGAAACTACAAGAAGGAAACATGGGTGAAGTGCTTCAGGATATTGAAATGGACAAGATTTTTTTTTTGGATAAGACTTCAAAAGAATAGGACACAAAAGCAAAAATGGACAAATGGGATTATATCAAACCAAAAAGCTTCTGCACAGCAAAGGAAACAACAGAGTGAAGAGACGGGCCATGGACTAGGGACAAATATTTGCAAAGTATAAATCTAATAAGAGGCTAATATTCAGAACATATAAGGAACTCAACTTGATAGCAAAACAAGAAAACAAAACCAAATTAATGATTAAACATGGAAATAGGCCTAAATAGACATTTTTTTTAAAAAAAGAAGACACACAAATGGCCAACTGTGTATGAAAAAAAATGGTTAACATCACTAAATATGAGGGTGATGCAAATCTAACCTCACTTCAGTAAGTATGCCTATTATAAAAAAGACAAAAGACCAGTACTGGGTGTGGAGAAAAGGGAACCCTTATAATCTGATGATCCAAAGGTAAATTAGTACAGACATTATGGGAAGCAATATGGAGATTCCTTAAAAAATTAAAAATGGTACTAGCATGTAATACCACAGTGTCTCTATTGGGTCTATATTCAAAGGAAATGAAATCAGTATGTTTAAGAGACATTTGTATATCCATGTTTATTGTGCAGCATTATTAACAAGATTCAAGAAATGGAAACAACCTAAGCATCCACCAATTGACAAGTGATAAGAAAATGTGGTACATGTATACAACAGAACAGTATGCAGCCATACAAAAGGATGAAATCCTATCATTTGTGATAACATGGGCAGAACTGGAGTTTATTATGTTATATGAAATAAGCCAGGAACAGAAAGACCAGCACCAAATGATCTCACTCATAGGTAGAATTTAATAATGTTGATCTCGTTGAAGTTGAAAGCAAAATAGTAGTTGATAGAGGCTGAGGCGCATAGGGGGAGGAAGGTATGGGTTGATTAATGGGTACTGAGTTATAGTTTAATATGATAATAAGTCCTGGTGTTCTATTGACAGTAGGGTGACTATCGATAATTTACTGTACCTATTTTTAATGTTTTCACCATAAAGCAATGATAAATATTTGAGGAAATAGTTGTATTTACCCAGATTTGAACATTATACAATGTATACATTATTGAAACATCACATGTTACCCCATATGATACTTTCTATATATTAATTTTAAAAAGATAAGCAAGGAACTAGCGGAACTCAGAAGGTAGTTCTTGATTACTCTTTCCTCTCATCTAATACATCTTATAATCTTCTCTGAAGGGAAAATTTACTTAAACATACTAACCATGTAGACAGTGACTTTTATGATAATAAAAAAGCATGATGATATTACTCTTCAAAGTATAATAAGTAACCTTTAAGTAAAATATCCCATAATGCTGTTTCAATGTATCCTGAAGCATATTATTAACGTGCTTTTTTTTTGTACAGAAAGACTCATTCTAAGGTTCTGTCTTTGCTCCCTTGGTGGGTATGGAAATCTCAAGTGGATAGTTGCAGTAACTAGAGAAAACTTAAGTGCTTGCTAGACTTTCGGTGAAAATCTCTGAAGCTGGAAAATCCTCATGGGTTGGCCCTCTGCTCCTTTGGGTCATGTAGAAAGTAAAAAATTAAGGTAGTCTTCTTGAAGTGTTTCTGACAGTTCATCATCTACAGGTCAAGTTGTAATTGAAATGTAACATGAAAAGAATTATAAATAGAGTCAAGTGGCTTGGGAGACTGAGACAGGAGGATTGCAAGTTCAAAGCCAGCCTCAGCAACTTAGCAAATCCCTAACCAACTTAGTGAGATCCTGTATCAAAATAAAAAAAAATTAAAAGGGGCTAGGGATGTTGCTCAGGGTTAAGCACTCCTGGTACCAAAAAAAAAAAAAAAGTCAAATTAAATTATCTGGTTTCTAATACAACTCTTGTTGCTTGGGTTTTGCTGATGAGTTAGGCAGGGTTGTATTTCGTTAGAAATTTCCTTACATCAGGAAGAGTCAACAGTGGATGGAGAACATGGTTGGAACATGGACATTGCTTGTAAGTGACAGTGCACTTGTGAACACGACTCAGTGTCCTCTGTTTTCCATTGTCCCTCTTGGAATGACTGCTGCTGGGTTCTATCTCAAAGGCCCATAGAAGAGTTTCAAATGAAACAGCAACTGCCTCATCCTTGTCACCCAAAGACCACAGATGTTGCTGGAATTGCACGAGTGCCCAGCTAAGTATTGATATCAATTTCTTTTGTTACTTTGCCACATTAAAAAAAATAATAATAAAAAAAATAACCATAACCGTATTTTGATAGATCAGACTCAGTGTCCTCCGAATGTGCCTTAGATGCTCAGTTTCTTGAAGGCATTGGAACCTCCAGATGCTCAGTGATGTGATTGGCTCTGAAAGTTCCCTGGCTTATTCTGTTGTTTTTTGAGGTTGGAAATCCTCACAGAGGCTCCGCCTCTTGCACCGTCTGTCTCCAGTAGGGCTCTCTTCACTGTAAGAACAGGAACTGAGCCTGCCAGTGGCATAGTGGGAATGTTTGCTGATTCCTGCTGACTTCCTAGTATGAGGTCGGAATATGACCTGATGTGATACCTTAGCCTTAAGATAAGCCCTGGTGGAATGTCCTCTTCCTGAGTGGGATGAAAGGTACTCTTTACCCTTTCCTTAGACTAAAGAGTTTGGGGTAAGAAAAGAACAATATTCTTTGTTCTCAAGACAGAGAAAAAAAGGCCAAGTATTTTTCCTTTCCATAAGGAGAACCAAGTCATTACAGAGCTGAAACAGAATATGGGTGCCACAGCTAAACCAGGGGCTTGCATGGAGGTGGAAGTAGTGATGGGATTTGCATTTCTTCCTTGAGGAGGCCAGCTGTCCCTTCTCATTGATAGAATGGGAGTTTGAGCTCCATGCAAAATATTCAGCCTCTTCTCTTTCTTTGATTCTCATCCTACCACTCCCTCTTCTCTCTAGAGGGGTTTAGAAACCAAAAGATTCTAAATTCCTCTCATTGTTTTGGAAGAAGTAGAAGTACCAATTCATATCAATTTTTAATAAATTAATGACACATGTTCTAATTGTTAGAATAACCCCTAGAAGAACAGTAAAAGACTGTATATAGCTTTAATGTTAACAGGTTAAGAACAAGGTAATTAAAAATTAGCCAAACAATAGCAACAAAGGCAAAAAAAAATAGGACATTGGAACAAAATCACTGCACACAATGTTAGACATACACACAAATATTTCATATGATATTATGAAATTACATATATGAGTTACAGATGTAACTACATTTAAATGGGCTGATCATTGCAATGAAAAGACAGAGGGATTAAAAAAATCTTCAGGAGACATTTAAAAGATAATGAAATAGAAGTTTGAAAAATAACAGGCTGGAAAAATATGTCATGCAGATACCAAAGGAAAGCAGATGTAGCTTGATTGACATCAACACTGGTCATGTCATAGACACGGATGATTATGGTATTTTTTAAAATGTTATATGTATTCTCAATCAGAGTTCTTATAATTAGAAAAATAAATAAATAACCATATAATTACTGGAAAGATTTCATGATAGGTTCTGAATTATTTTTCTGTTTGATAGTGATGTGGACTTTTTATGGCATCTCCAGGGGCCTTTCAACCATGATGTAAACAATATACCATTATTTAGGATAAGTGGAACATACATAGTTGTTCAAGCTATTTTACTCTAATTTTAAGCATTTCGTGTTAACCAATATATCATCTTAATGTTGAAAGGGGTGGGGAGAATGGAAGTCAAAAGTAGAGTCATTTTTTTTCTGTCACCAATTTGTTTTATTTCTAAGTAAAATAGGTTAAAGATATTCTCTGAATAAAAGATTTAACTGGATTCATTTGCATCTGATATGGATTTGAGGGCCTGAGTAGCACTTAGGTATTGAACTGAAAATCTAGAGAGGAAAAGAAAAAAGATCTTTAGTAACAAAAAACTTCTAGGGTTTGTGTTTAGTTAACACAATCTATAAGATATACAAAGTTGGGTTGTAAATATACATATACACTTAATAGATAAAAACATTGATCAAATAGACTTCATTTCTCAGAAGAGAATATTCATCAAGTGGGGTAATCTTTCTGGGAAACTTTTTTTTTATATAAATATTAAATGATAGAGTTTATGTTTGGAATTTTTTGTGGTGACTTTCATTTTCTTTAAGGAATGTTAATTTACCCAATTGAGATAATCTATGAATGCTCACTATGAGTGGATATGTAGGAAAAATCCCCCACCTATCTGTTGAAAGATAATATTTTAATATTAAAGGATGTGTGTACCTATAGATTTTTTCCTATGAATAAAATGCTTATAAAATATAAGTATATTCTTAGAGTGTATGATTTTTATTGTTTTTTAAAACAACTTAATTTGCATTTCCCCATATAGAAAAGACATCATCTCTTTAGATACAGTTATAAGTTAACTCCGCAAATCTTAGAGATTTTAAACAATCAGATTTGTTTCTTGCTCGTGTTACCTGTATAACACAGATCAACAGGAAAACTGCTCATTCAAATTCAGGGACCCACGCTGACACTGTCAGAGGTTCCATTCATAGGCAAGCCTTCACACTCATCAAAGCAGAATACAATCATTCTTGTACTAGCGGTTAGTCTTCATTCTAGCAGGAAATATCACTTGCTTATATCTCATTGGTCAAAGCAAGTCACATGATCATGTTAACAGCAAAGGAAGTGGGCAAGTGCAATCCTACCTAGGGCCAGAAGGAGGAGGACTGGAATATTTGGCAATAGTGAAAATACATTTTGAAATGAGTAATATTCTGAATGCTAACAGAGTTAGCACATATTTATATTTCAGTTCCAATAATATTTTGAGGGGGTACCAGGGATTGAATTCAGGGGCACTCAATCACTGAGCCACATCTCCAGCCCTATTTTGTATTTTATTTAGGGTCTCACTGAGTTGCTTAGTGCCTCACAGTTGATGAGGATGGCTTTGAACTCTTGATCCTCAGCCTTAGCCTCCTAAGCCAATGGGATTACAGGTGTGAGCCACCATGCCTGGCTCAGCTCCAATATTTAAAAGTAGAGCAGAATGGACATTTTGATATGGTTACCATCCCTCCATATTGTTGCTTTTTTTTTTTTTGAGTACTTGAATTAATCCTTTTAGATTCCAAACTACATGAATGGCCCACTGGGCACCTGCTTTGTAGTACTTAATTTCAGCCTTCACAGTGTGAGTTCTACATGGATACCACGCCTCTTTATTCAGTGCTGTGCTCTCCAAATATAATGTAACAGAGTTTAAGTACATTATAATGAAGAAACAAACTGGGAAAGGGGAAAGGGCTCTTTCAGAGGCAAATGGTAAAACTATTGTTAGAGGTTTTCAAATGCATACTGACAAGTTGTTTTCCAAAAGAATTACAGTAATGCACATGTCAATCAAGAATGGTTAATCAATTCACCACCCACTGCCACCATTGATTATTTTTTCTTTTCTAAATAGAATGGCAAAATAAATACTAGTTCAGTATTTTCAGCCCTATAATTGCATGTCTGATTATCAGTAAAATTGAGTATTTTAAAATACATTTTGGCCCTGTGGTGGGTGGTTAAAAAAATGTAACATTTGCCATCTTAAGCGTTTTAAGTGTGTAGTACAATAGTATTAGGGATATTTACATCATTTGCAATAATCTTTAGTGATTTTCAATTTTGCAAAATTGAAATTTTGTAACCATCAAACAGCAGCTTGACTTCCATCCCCCCACTACCACTGTGCTTGGCACTCACATTGTGCATGCTAAAATTTGACTGCTTAAGATACCTCGTATGACAGGAATTATACAGGATTTGTCTTTCACTTAGCATAATATCTTCCAGGTCACCTGTATTGTAGCCTGTGACAGTATTGCTTTCTTTTTAACGCTGAATAATACTTGGTTGTATGTATATGTTGCATTTTCTTTATCCATTCATTCAGTTGGCTTTAGCTTTCTTCCACCTCTTAGCTAGTATGAACAATCCTGTAATGAACATGAATGTGCAAATATCTCTTCAGGCTCCTGTTTTCAATTCTTTAGGAAACACATTTACCATGGGATTGTTGGATTGTGAGAATTCTATTTTTAATGTTTTGAGGAAACTCTATTATTTTCCATAGCAGGTACACAATTTTACCAAAAGTTCACATGGTCTAATTTCTCTACATCTTCACCGATAATTGTTATTTTCTCCTCTCCCTCTCCCTCTCCTCTCTTTCTTCCTTCCATAGTGACTATCCTAGCCAAGTAGGACATAATATCTCATTATGGTATTGATTTGCATTGTCTTGACAATGAGAAATTCTGAGCATCTTTTCATAAAATTTGTTAGCCGTTTATTTATCTTCTTTGAAGAAATGGCTATTCAAATCTTTTGCCTATTTTAAGTGGTTTTTTTTTGTTTGTTGTTGCATTTTAGTTAGGAGTTCTTTATGTATAATGAATACTAACCCTTTACCAGATATATGGTTTGCAAATATTTTATCCTGTTTTGTAAATTACATTTTTATCTGCTGATGGTTTCTTCTGTTTTTCTTTTCCTTCTCTATTCCTCCTCCCTTCCACTTGCTCCTCACTCGATTTCAACTAATCACAGGGTCTTATATAGGCTGGGCAAGTGCTCTACTACTGAGCTATATCCCCACCCCTTTTTAAAATTTTATTTTGAGGCAGGGTTTCACCAAGTTGCCTTGAACTTGGGATCCTCCTGCCTCAGCCCATGATCACAGGCTGTACCACCATGAGTGGACATGTGCAGAAATTTTTAAGTTTGAGGTAGTCTTCTTTGTCAATTTTAGCTTGTATTGTCTGTGCTTTTTGTGTCATATCTAAGCAATCATTGAAGATTCAATGTCATGAAGCTTTCAACTATGTTTTCTTCTATGAGTTTTATAATTTCAGGTCTTATATTTAGTTCTTTAGACCATTTTGAGTTAACTATTGTATGTGGTACAAGGTAAGGATCCCAACTTCATCTTTTGCATGTGGATATCCAGTTTTTCCAACATTATTTGCTAAAGAGACAACCCTTTTCCCTTTGGGCAGGGACTCCCTTATTGAAGGTAATTTCACTGAATACCTGATCTTTTAATTCTAGGCTCCCTATTCGGTTCCATTGATCTATATATCTGTCTTTATGCCACTACTCTACAATGTTAATTGATGTAGCTTTGTAATATATTTTGGAAATAGGAAACGTGAGGGCTTTAGCTCTGTTTTTCTTTTTCAAGAAAGTTTTTGCTATCCGAGGTGCTTTGAAGTTCCATATCAATTGTAAGATTTTTTTTTTCTTCTAAAAGGACTAATTTATTTTTGGTAGAGATTGTATCAAATCTGTAGATTATCTTGAGTAGCATGGATGTTTTATTAATGCAAAGTCTTCTGATCTATGAATATTTCTTTCAATTTATTTGTGCCTTCCTTAAATTCTTTCAGCAATGTTTTACACTTTTATTGCACAAGTCTTTGCTTCCTTGGTTATGTTTATTCTTAATTTTTTTTCTGTTTTGGATGCTATTGTAAATAAGATGGTTTTCTTAATTTTATTTTTGGAATGTTTTAATTTTATTTTTAGAATGTTTATTGTTAGTATGTAGAAACATAACTAATTTTTTCATCTTGGCTTTGTGTCCTGCTATTTTGTTGAATTAATTAATTCTAATAGGTGTGTGTGTGTGTGTGTGTGTGTGTGTGTGTGTGTTATTTAGATTTTGCTATGTATAAGATCATGTTATCATGTTATATGTGAAGGGAGATAATTTTGCTTTCGCTCCAGTTTGGATGCTGTTTATAGTAGTCCTCATTATCCTGTGGTCTCATTTTCTGAGGTTTTAGTTACCCATGGTCAACTGTGGTCTGAAAATATTAAGTGGAAAATCCCAGAAATAAATAATTCCTAAGCTTTATATTTCATGTTATTTTAAGTAGTGTGATGAAATCTAATGCCTTCTGTGCTTTGTCCCACCTGAGTCATGAATCGTTCTTTTATTTAGTATTGTCATGCTAGTCACTTAGTAGTTGGCTTGGTTATCAGATCAACTACTGTGGTATCATGGTACTTGTGTTCAAATAAATTATATTTCAATTTGTAATGGACCCAAAGAATAAGAGTAATGCTTAGGATAAACCAAAGAGAAGTCATAATGATTCCTTTAAGTGAAGAAAATGAAAATCTTGACTTAATAAGGAAAAAAAATATGCTGAAGTTGCTAAGATCTATGGTAAGGATGAATCTTCTGTGAAATTGTAAAGAAAAAAAAGTAAGTCTGTTTTTATTATAACACCTCAAACTGAAAGTGTTAGAGTCACAGTGCATAATAAATGCTTAGTTAAGATGGAAAAAGCATTAAATTTGTATGTGGAAGACATGAGCAGAAAATGTGTTCTGATTGATGGAAAGGTTATGCCAGAAAGCATTGAACCTATACAAAGACTTCAGCAAGGATCTCTGAAATGAGTGGCAACAAGCCATTTACTATAAGTAAGGAGCGGTTACACAGATTTGGGAATAAATTTGGATCGAGAAGTGGGGGAGGGAAGAGGAGGAGAGGAGAAAATGAAAGCAAATGTGAGCATGCATATACATGCATTCATGTAACTTTCCTCATAGTATATTGTTATAATTTTTCTATTATTATTATTAATATATTGCTATGCCCAATTTATAAATTAAACTCTGTCTTAGGTATGTTTGCATAGAATCAAGCAGTATATATTTGTTTTAGTACTATCCACAGTTCCAGGCATTTACCAGGGATCTGAGAATAAGGGGGCACTAATATTATTCCTTTTCTTGTCTAATTGCTGTGGCCAGGACTTCCAATACAATGTTGACTAGAAGTGGAAAGACTACACATTCTTGTTTCATTCCTGACTTAGAGGAAAAGATTTCAGTTTTTCACCACTGAGTATGACATTAACCATGGGCTTTTCTTACATGTTTTCTTACATGTTGAGGTTATTTTTTCCCATTTATAGTGTGGTGTTTGTTTTTATCATGTATTATTTTTTAAATCTATTTAGACCACCATGTGAGGTCTTTTTTTCTTTTTTAAAATTCATCCAGCCAATCTTTGTCTTTTGGGGGGGGAAGCTAATTAATTATCAGTAATAAATGATGGGGAAGGACTTAATATTGCCATTCTGTGACTTGCTTTCTGTATGTATTATATCTATTTTGTCCCTATTTTCCTTTCTTATTGCCTTCTTTCATGTTTGGTTAGGTTTTTAGACAGTGACATGCTTTGATTCCTCTTTCCCTTTCTTTTGTACATCTTTTATAGTCATTTTCTTTGTAGTTGCCATGGGATGACATGAAACATCTTATAGTTATAATCCATCTATTTTAAATTAGTAACAGCTTAACTTTAATCACATACAAAATATCTGTCCTCTTACATCCTTGCCCTACTTAATGTTATCAACTCCACAAACTGTGTTTTTTTGTATTATGTATCTATTACATAATTTTATGGTTTTCTTAAATTTTTATCCTTAGAAAACTACATTAAAATTAAAGGTTATTTATGCGCCACCAACACAGTATTTATAGGATTTAAATATATCTATGTATTTGCCTTTACTGTAGAGCTTTATATTTTTACTTGTTTTAAGTTGATGTCTAGCATCCTTTCATTTGAGGGACTCCTTTTGGCATTTCTTACAGGGCTGGAACATCTGGTGGTGATGAACTCTTAACTTTTGTTTATTTGAAAAAGTATTTTTTCTTCATTATCGAAGGACAGTCATTTTGGACATAGTATTCTTGGTTATCAAATTTTTTTTTAGCAGGTTGAGTGTATTATCCTACTTCCTTCTGGCCTATAAGGTTTCTTATAGGAAATTTTCTGATAATCTTATGGGAGCCTCCTTATACAAGATGAGTCACTTTTCCTTGCTATTTTCAAGATTTGCACTTTGTCTTTGATGCTGATAGTTTGATAATAACATGCCTCCGTATAGGCTATTTAGATTTATCCTGCTTGGAGTTTGTTGAGCTTTTTGAACTTGGATGTCCCATTTCTTCTCTACATTTGGGAAGTTCTTAGTCTGTAAGACTAACTGGAATGAAATACAATGACTCTTCTTACCTGTTTAAATTCCACTGTTGTTGGCTTTATTCATGCTTGCCTGGGGGTAATGTATCTTCTTTCTTGGTTCCTTAAGGTCTCATAAAGACTTAACTTTTTTCAGATAAATTCTCTGCTGATTTCTCATTGTATTCTCTTTGTAGAACTCTCATAATGCATACATTGGTTTGCTTAAGGGTGTTTTAATCATTTTGCTCCTCTGACTGGAAACTCAAAACACCTGTGTTCAGATTCACTGATTACTTATTACTCTTGATGTAGTCTGCTACTGAGCTCCTCTTATGTATTTTTTTCAATTTAGTTATTGTATTCTTCAGATCCAGATTTTGAGTTTGTCCTTTTTTCTTATTTCTTTTTGTTGATGTCCTCATTTTGTTCATTCTTCAATTTTCTGATTCTGTTTAATTGTCTGTGTACTCTTATATCTTATTGAGTTTAAGATGGCTGTTTTTAATTTTTTATTGCTTAATTCATATATTTCTGTTTCTCTGGTTAGTTTTGGAAATTTATTTTAGTGCTCTTATTGATCCATGTTTCCTTGTTTCTTCATTTGCTTTGTGATTTTTTTTTGCTTTAATTTGAGCATTAAAACAAACAAAAACAAACAAACAAACAAGCCCAGTTCTCCCAGTCTTTATGGGCTGACTTTGTATAAGATAATACCTTTACTAGTTAGCCTGGCTAGAGATTCTGAGGTTCTCTCCTTTCCTGGAGAGGTGTTGTCTTGTAAGTGTAATTTCCCAACTAGAGAGGCTTGCCAAATTTTCAAGCTTGTAACCCTATTCTCCCTCTAGTATTGGTCTTCAGTACTGAGTTCTCTGCTAAAGTCACAAGCTACCAACTAAACCTTTGTTGTCTGTGGCCTCCAGACATCCAAAGTATATCAGTTCCCCCATCATAATTCTGGGTGGGACAAGAGAGAAATCATTTCCTTATGTATCTTCCTGAAAATCTAGAATGTTGGATTAATTCAGGGAGAAGCCTGACTAGGACATTTTTTCCCAATTTCACTGAGCTGTGCTGGTGGTAGGAAAGGCTATCTAGAATGAAATACAATGACTCTTCTTACCTGTTCAAATTCCACTGTTGTTGGCTTTATTTATGCTTGCCTGGGGGTAATGTATCTTCTTTCCCGGTTCCTTAAAGTCTCATAAAGACATTTTGGACTATATATTATTGGTAATTCAGTGTCTGTGTGGAAGGATGAGATTTGAGGCTTTCTGTTCTGCCATCTTGCTTATATTTCCTCCCAGGAAGAGCAGATTTTATATCTATCAGTGTATGGCAGTGGAAAGGCCTTTGTATTGAAGGATAGTAGATAAAGACTCCCCATCTTTTTTATGAATAATGGTAGCACTACTGCTATATTATAAAAAAATTAAAATGATACTAGAATAAAGATTATAGTAGCATATTTTTCAGTAATAAAATCTCAAGTAATTTATTCTTTATCTTCTTCCTACTCTCAGAGATTTGACAATAAGGAAATTTCTTTTGATAGTTTTGCAATCATCAACACAATAATGCAGAATGTAAACGTAGACTAATGCTAATATGTTCAACCTATTTAATGACTTAACATGTTGGAGCATTTCATTCATATTTTGTATGTATCTGTATAATGTGTTCAAATTTATATATCCTTAAATATTCTCTGTAATGGTATATGTTTATTCTGTGATCACCCAGTTTTATATAATGAATTTTTTATTCCATGTGAAGCAGTTAGTGATATTTCAACAGGTACATATTGTCCTAACATATGGCTATGCCATACCTTATTTAACCATGTAAGCATATCCTACATTTCTTTTTGGGAAAGTTATTATAAATGTGGGACTATGAATATAATTGTAGAAATGTTATATCCTTTTAAAATGTGCTATTTCCTTCAAATATATTGCTGGAAACGGAATTTATAGGTCACAGAAGGGTATGGACACGAATGGTTCTAGAAATTTTTTGCCTTTGCAAAGTGCTTTTGAATTATATGTGATAATATTTGTTACATTGCTTTTGTTCCTTATGAGTATTATCCTTAAATTGTCTTTCATCAACTTGACAGGTAAAGACTATATTGCATTTTATATCATATATTTTTAAATTATTACCAAGGCTGAGCAATATTTAATTTGTATGTTAATTGTTCTGCATTTGTGATTTGCTTATTCTTATTTACTTCGTCCTTCTTCATGTTGGAGTATTAAAAATTATTCTTTCAATCTGTTTTGTTTTTACCGTTTATTAAAGGTATTAATACTTTTTTAGCTTTTTGGAAAATAATTTCCCCTGATTTATGGTGTATATATGATATTAAGTTTTGTCTTTCTAAAGATAAAATCTGGGACACCAAACTTTTTATTTTGTCAAATTTGCATTTTTATTTAGTAATTTATCTCCTTTGTTATTATTCCTGTATTTATTATCAGATATAAGATATTTTCCAGCTAGATTTTCTTTTAACTTTCTTGGTTTTTAACCTATACCATTTTCCTTCTCCCTGAAGTTTTTTTTTTTTCTTTTTTTTTTTTTGCATTGCAGAAGGAATTTATTGGCACCCAGGCTTCCTAAGCTTTGGGATACCATGGGGCATGTGTGACTGGAACCACACAGCAAAGATGTCACTTGCCATATGTTTTTCCCTCTCACAGCAGGAGCTCCTAGAGGAAGGGGGCAGGTCCACTCCAATGGGTCAGAACCAGGTCTTGGGCCCTGGCCTGCCTGGTGCTGGGATGTGCTATGGGAACCACGCAGGAGGAGAAAGGGAACAAAACAGAAAAGTGACGGATGGAGGGCTATTTGCCTCTCCCCATTCCTGAGCATTTAGATGAATTCCAATTTTTATTACACATGGTATCACCAGGTTTTGAGTCCCAAGGCCGGGTCCTCTTTCCCTCCTAGAACCATGGACTGATAACAACACTGAGCAATGGTTCTGATAACAACACTGAGCAGTAGGGAGATGTTTCTTGGGCCAAGAACCAAAGTGGGGGATAAACTCACACATCAATTTCCTGTCCCCGGGGGGTTGGGAGGTCATAGATGTGGGTGAAGGAAATGAGGGGGAGAAGTGGCTAGTCCAGAGGGGAAGTAGCCCTGTCTTTTCTTGGTAGACATGGATGCTTCCTTGTGGCTGGGAATTCAGGTGCGCACTCTTTCTTTCTGTCTTTCTCTATCTATCTATCTATCTATCTATCTATCTATCTATCTATCTTTGGTTCTTTTTAGTTAAACATGACAGTAGAATCCATTTTGATGTAATTATTAAAGAATGGAACATATCTTGTTCTAATTCAGTCCCCAGTACCTCTCTTTCCCTCTTTCCCACCACCCACTGCTGCCTTCCCTCTAATAATCTTTCTACCATTTACCTATAGTTTTTGTTTGTTTGTTTGTTTTTGTTTTTTTGTGGATGTACACAATGGTGAGATTCACTTGGTGTATTCACATGTGTACTTCAGATGGTTATGTCAGATTCATTCCACTCTCTTTTCTTTTCCCACCCCTCTTCCCTTCCCTTTATTCCCCTTTTTCTAATCCACTGAACTTCCCTGGAGAACTTTTTATTTTTTTTGTACCAGGGATTGAACCCAGGGTGCTTAACTACTGAGCCACATTCCCAATCATATTTTATGTAATTTAATTAGAGACGGGGTCTCCCTGAGTTGCTTAGCCTTGCTGATTTGCTGAGCCTCTCTTTGAATTCTTGATCCTCCTGCCTCAGCCTCAGAGCTGCTTGGATTACAGGACTCCCTGGAACACTTTTAAGGACATTTTTGGAGGATAAATCTGCTGGTAATGAGTTCCCTTAGGTTTTGTTTCTCTGAAAGTCATTCGTTTTTCTTTACTTTTGAAGGACAATTTTGCTGATTATAGAATTTAAGATTGGGAGAATCCACCCACCACCCCAAAACTTTAAATAGTTCACTCCACTTTCTTCTTGCAGGGACTCTTGATAAGAAGTCTAGTGTAGTTTTATTCTTGTTCCTCCTCAGGTTGGATGCTTCCTTGTGGCTTCTTTCAATATTTTTCTCTTTGACTTTGATTGTCAGCAATTAGAATATGATAACCTCAGTGCTGATTATTTTTTCCTCTTCATTTATCCTGTTTGGTGGTATTCTTTAAGCTTCTTAAAGTGGTGTTTTGGTACCTGTTATTTATTTGGAAAACTCTTGGTCATTATTACTTTTGCTTTTGCTTCATTCTTTTTTCCTCTTCTGGTATTCAATTACAAGTATCTTGTAGCTTTGAAATTATTTCATAGTTCTTGGATGGTTTTTCTTCTTCCTCCTCCTTCTCCTTCCTCCTCCTCTTCTTTTTCTCCTTCTCTCCTCTTCTTGCTGCTCTTCTTTTATTCTTTTATCCTTCTCCTACCCCGCCCATTCTTTTTCCCTCTCTTTTGCTTTCCATTCGAGAAGAGTCTGTTTTATTTTCAAGATGGCGGATTCATCCCTCAGCCATGGCTAGTCTTGAGCTCATCAAAGACATTCCTTATTCTGTTTCAATGTGTTTTGTTTCTGGCATTTCCTTCGGTTCTTTCTTGGAGTGTCCATCAGTCTTCTGATATCGCCCATCTTTCCTTGCACGTGTTCTACTTTTCCTACCAGTGCTCTTAGCACATTGTCATGGTTAATTTTTGGTGTGAATTGAACTGGGTTAAGGGACACCCAGACAACTGTAAAGGATTATTTCTGGGTCTGTATAGTAGGCTGTTGCCAGAAGAGACTGACTTTTAAGTTGATTGATGGAGTAAGGAAGATTCACCCTCATTCAGTGCGAATGAGGTCGTATTCATTCAGATGAGGGTCCAGATAGAACAAAAGGGGAGAGGAAAGGCAAATTCATGCACTCTGAATCTCTCTCCTGTGGCTGGAACACCCATCTTCTTACCATGGAAATAAAAAATTTAGATTTGATGAGCTTTGGATTTTGTACCAGCAGCCCTTTCTCCCTCAGTTTTTCAGGGCTGTGGGCTCATACTGAGAGTTACATTGTCTGTGCCCTTTGTTCTCAAGCCTTTGGACTTGGACTAAGCTGTATTCCATGTCTCCTTTATTCTCCAGTTTGCAGATGTCATATTGTGGGACTTCTCAGCCTCCATATTCACAGCAGGTTACTGTTATGAATCCCTTCTATCTGTCTGTCTTACATATGCTGTTGGTTCTGCTTCTCCAGAGAAACCTGACTAATACACATATTCATCATAGTTATTTTAAATTTCCTAATAGTTCCAACCTCTGCCTGATGTGGATGATTGCTTCGTCTCAAACTGTGTTTTTCTTGCCTTGTAACTTTTATTGAAAGCTGAACAAAAATGGGTTAGATAAGAGATCTTCAGTTTGAAGATTTATATTAATCTAGAGTAGATTAGTCATAGACTAGAGGTGGCCTGTGCTTAGTGTTTGCTGTAGCTGCCGGTGTCAGAAGCTTTAAATTCCTTTATTGTCTTTGAGTCTCCTGTTATTTGGGGGATTCTCTAAGAACTCCATAGGTAGAATCTTACAGCACTTTCACCTATAATTTGCTTAACCTATTTACATAATACTGATATGGTGTGGTGCTTAGTTGTGGAGAAGGAGAAGCGTTCTATCATTTTAGGATTAAATAAAAGTCTTTTATTGGCCCTACTATCTTCACAAGGGTTTCTTAGCTTTATTTTTTAATTCCCTTAGATGAGCCAGGAAGGTTAGAATAGGAGAAATGTCTTTCCCTCAAATATAATAAGACTCAGATAAAGTCTGTATTCTCCTCTGGTAAGTACACCTTTATTATTGAGATTCCTTTGGGATTTCACAGTGGCTACCAATATGGACTAAATATTTATGTCCCCTAGAATACATACAGTGAAGCCCTTATGGTACTTGAAAATGGGGCCTTTGCAAGGGTAATTAATGTACATGAAGTCATTGGTGGGGCCCTGATCTGATGGGATTAGTGCCCTTGTAAGAAGAGACTCCAGAGGGTTTGTATGCATGGGCATGTCCCCTCACTCCTGCCACTCCATTTCCATGTATGCACACACATAAGGAAAGTATTATGGGCACATTGTAAGATAGCCTTCTGCATGTCAAGAGGAGGACCCTCCTCAGAATCTGACCATGCTGGCACCCTGACCTTGGACTTCCAGCTTTCAGAACTGTGAGAAAATAACTTTCTGTTGCTTAAGCCACCCAGTCTATGGTGTTTTGTTATTGCAGCCTGAGCTGACTCTTCCACTCTGTTAGAGCCATGAGGGGATCTGTGGGGTTCTTGGAGGTAAGAACCTCCAATGTGAGGGTCTCCCTAAGACTGAAGCCCTCAAGAAATTCTCATGCCCAAGCTAGTGAACACTACCTCCATTGTTTGGGAAAAATTCCTCTTTGAAAATTCTTGCTAGCTTATGGCTGTAGCAGCTTCTGCTCCGGGAAGCAGATCTCATTTATGACTCACTGGATTTGCCTGCCTGTCCAGATTTTGGAGTGGCAATTTGCCCTGAAACCTCAGTTCTCCTGTGGGTCCAAGAAAGTCACTGGAAACTTCTTGATATCAGAATGGAAAAGGTGACTTTTAAACTCTTTCCATGTCAGGGCTGAAACTGAAAGTCTTCTTTGTGTTTTAGTTTTTTTTTTTTCCTTTGAATTTCACAAAGTATTTAATGCTGTTCAATAAGAAATATTTTGAATTGACTCAGAAATTACTAATTAAATAATCCATCTCTTTCTCAGTGATATATGATGCTTCCTTTATCACATTAAACACACATACATTTTCTTTCATTTGTCTCAGCGTTTTTCAGTACTAACTTGTTCTGGGTTCAGTCTTTTTTTTTTTTCTTGCCCCGAAGTCATACCATTTTAATTTTTTATTCTTCACCATATATTTTGTCATGAGGCAGAACAAATATTCCCTTGGGAGTTCTTCCTCTAAATCTTTCATTCTCCACTAAATATTAATCCAAATGAAAGTGGTCATTTTTTGTTATCTCCTCTAACCTGAATCTCCCCAAAGCAATCCCACTGGGGTTTTGGTCAGAACTACATTAAGCCTATAAAATAACATGTGAATGATTGTCATGATATTATTCAAGTTCTAAAACTTTCTATTGCTTTTGAAAAAAATATAAAGTTTTTTTTTTCATATAAACTACATGTTTGGATTTACAGAAAAGTTTTGAAGGCACAAAGAATCCCCATATAGCCAATTTCTCTTATTGTTGATATTTTACAGTAGTGGTATAATTAGTGCACCAATATGAGTCCACACTTTACTCAGATTTATTTAATTTTTTCCAATGCTCTTTTTCCATCCCCAGATCCTATCCAGCATAATAGTATTATATTCAGTCATCATTTCTCTGTGTTCCTCTAACTACAGTAGTCTCTTAGCCTTTCCTTGGTTTGATGACCTTGGAGTTTTGAGGAATGCTGTTCAGGTGTGGAATTTGTCGAAAAGAGTTTTTGTGTGTG
The DNA here is from genome assembly GCF_052094955.1 of Ictidomys tridecemlineatus. NCBI lineage: Eukaryota > Metazoa > Chordata > Mammalia > Rodentia > Sciuridae > Ictidomys > Ictidomys tridecemlineatus. The sequence continues at coordinate 94,823,589 of NC_135481.1, forward strand.
TATGTGTGTTTTTCCCTTTATTGGATTAGAGTGACAGATTTTTGGTAGGAAGGACCATAGTGGTATAAAGCTTCATCCCTTACCAGAAGGGTAATACTTTCATGCATACTTTCAACATGACCTATCCCTGTTAATGTTGACCTCCGTCAACTAGCAAAAGTAGTGTTTTTTAGGTTGTCTTCATACCTGCTTTCCATTGCTATTTCTTTTGGAGGAAGTCTCCTTGTGAAGTCCACACTTAAAGAGGATGGGATTATGTTCTACTTTCTACATGAATTATCTGGAAATCTTCTGCACAGGAGATTGGTCTCTTCATTTATTTATTCAATTGTTTATTTATATCAGTTTGGATTCATGGATATTTATTTCATGTTTTAGGGTATAATGCAAAGTCACTTTATATTTTTGCTCCAATTGCTCCAGCTTTGGCCATTGGGAATACTTTCAGTTGGTGCCCATGTTCCTTTGACTTACCTCTGTCATTGGGTTTGTTTGTTGAAAACTTCTTTACTTTCCTGGCTTTATAAGATGCTCCAGGATTAGCTTGTCTATTTTCTGCCAAGTCCTAAAATCTACTATTTCTCCAAGGAACCCTGGCTCCCTTTTATTGGAGAACAGTAATAGAACCAAACCAAGATCTGGGCACTGGGTATTCTATTGCCTTTCAAAATATAAATTTAGCAGAAAATAGAATTTTTGGAGGAAAGTTCTTTGCCAAAGGAATTTATTGCAAATCTCACATATTTATCCCACTTCTCAGGAGGTCTAACTTCTAGTAGTTGTTGAGTCTCTATCCCACGCCCAGCATTGTGCCAGCCAGTGAGGAGAGAGGAGAAAGTGAGACGTTTTAGTGTGTGTCTGGCAGCATATATTCTAGTTTGTGTCTGGAGGTGCAGGGGTTGTAGGAGGAAATGAATAATTAGATAATTTTTATAAGAGGTAAGCAGAAGATAAAAAGGACAATGGAGCACAGAATGACTTGCAATTGGTCCTATTGAATCCCTGGACACTGGGAAGGTGTCCTGAAAGTTGTCTTTTGAGTCACTTGGATAATGCAAAGGAGGCAACTCTAAAGATCATTGGGAAGACTGTTCCCAGCAGAAGAAATAGCAGAAGGGAAGAATTTGACATGTTGGAGAGACAGAAAGGAGGCCAGAACAGGGCCAGATGGAGGATAGTGATTAAACCATTTGAATGGAGGAAAGGAAAATAGAGACGGAGCTGGACCCTGGTGGTAGTGGTAGAAAGTCGGTAGAGTGTTGTCATGGAATACCAACCAACCTAACTTCCTTCCCCTCTAGATATTACCATTCTCACCCCAAACCCCGATTATTCTTATTCTTTAGTTTCTCGGGGGGCTCTTTTGGCCCTTGTCTATAAAAATCAACCAATTTTGGATCAGAAGACTTGCTTTGGGCAGTGACTGAAGAAATATCATGACTTTAGATTCAGAAAATTCTGCATTTGAATCCTTTGAGATCTTAGAGAACTGACTTAACCTATCAGAGTCCCATTTTTCTTAAAACCTTGTAAATATCTTTTGTGGACTAGAGGTGATATAGGTCAAGTGCTTTGGAAATACAAATGAATGTAGCTTATTATTTGTAGTCAAAGTTGAATTTTATATCATGAGAAGACTGACTTCAGTTTCTGGCACAAATTATGTACAGTTGAATCATTTCTCCTGAAGGATAGCTTAGGGTGTCTGTTCTCGGGGTCACAATTAAGCAGATGTAACGGTTCCATTTAAATTTAGTTATGTTCCTTGGAGGAATTGCCCAGCCAGGCTGACTTTCCAATGACCCTTCTGTTACCTTCCACTGCTACTCTCTGGTTTTTCTTTTCATCTAGACGGGATTCTGGGTTATCCTCTCCCAGCGTCCCATAAAGAGTCTCTCCAGCCCACCTTATGTCATCTGTGCTCCACCTGACTGTGCAGAGTGTAGCCAACTCTGCCTGACTCTTGGGCTCCTACAGCGTTGTGTGCTCTTTGTGATTCTGTGTACCCACCAGGAATTTCATGGTTCAGAAACATCACTGACAACTGGGGCAGGATTCAGAGAGAGGGTCCTAACCCCAACTGCCGGGCTTCCCTTTTTTCCTTTAACTCCCTGGTCCCCTTCCCTTGGTGGTCTTCTTCCCATTATGATCCAGAAACAAACCAATTCTTCTCCATCATTTAGAATTAGGCCTTTGGGGGGGTCCACCATCTACCCCACATTGGCTTACCAAGATATTTCTTCTAAACAGACACAATGAAACTCCCTCCCTAAGAAGAAATTCTGGGGTTAACATTTTTTTACATGATTCTTTCCTGAACTTGCCTTCCTTGTTTCTTGAGTGAGTGTTCAAAGGTTATTTTCTAAGGGATGCCTTTCTGAACACCCTGTCCAGCAGCTTCCTTCCTCTTTCCCCTCGCCTGTCACTCTCAATCCCTTCTGATTTGGCTTTTTGTTTCTTCATGATATTTATCACTACCTGATATGATTTTATAGCATTCATTGTCTCATGAGGCACGAACTTTATCTTATTCACACTTCAGGGCTAGACCAGTGGTAGAATACTGCAGTTCTCAACAACCGGTCAACTGCCAGTTATTTTGTTCTGGGCCTGAGGAAGACAGATATGAACACAGACCACCAGACAGTTCATAATTTAGGATATAAAAACAGACAAACACGTGCATACTAGATGCTGTCATGGGAGTGGGTACCATAAAGACCCAAAGAATAACAGTCAGGGTGATGTGGGTGAAGGAGCTTAGGAAGGTATTCCTGGAGGAACTCAAGAACCTACGTAGAATAAGATGTATTCCGTTCATGTATAATTTTATCAAAATGGACTCTACTGTCATTATAACTAAAAAGAACCAATAAAAAATTTTTAAAAATCTATATTCTTTGAAAATAATTGTGTGGATGTGGTGGCCCATACCTATAATCCCTGCTGGTTGAGAGGTCAAGGCAGGAGGATCCCAAGTTCAAGTTCAGCCTCAGCAACTTAGTGAGACACTGTCTCAAAATAAAATAAATAATTGAATTTTTTTAAAAGAAAGGAAAAAAAAAAAGAACTGAATTAAAAGAAGCCTGGGATCCCATCATAGGAAATTCTTTCTAAATGGAGGGTGACGCCTGCCAAAAGGTATGGACATGCACCACCCGCATGGTGGGAGATTGTTGCGAGCAGAACAGGGGAGGGGACAGGAGGGTCCTGATCACACTGTTCAGGCTGGAACTCAGCTTTTTGCTAACAAGGCTGAGCTGATATACATCCGGCACTCTCTCAAGGAAGTTTGGTCTCCTCACAATGCCTTATCTCCCTGGACTTCCATGCTTTAGCCCCAGGCTTTCCCTTTAACACACACTGAGAGTCTGTTCTTCCTTCAGTCAAGGCCACCATGTTGCACAGCTCCAAGGGGCCCTGCTCATGGTGGCTCTAATGCATCCTGTTCTTACTTTCTCATCTGCCTCCAGACCTGGACTCCCTACCTTGGATTCCGATTCTGTGTGTGTGTGTGTGGTTTCTTTTTCTGTTTTGTGTTGTGTTGGTAGAGGAGGCTCCTACAGTTAAGTAGGCCCTTCATGTGTTCTCTGACATCTTGCCGCTCTTAACAAGCTAAGAGCACATGCTGCAGTCCTAGTTCATGGTGGCCCTGGTTCTAGGGCATGTCCTAGAATGCATGGTCTGCTTGCCTTTGTGAGTTTATGTACATCTGTTGTATATGGTGGGCGTGGGGTAGAGAGAAGGGTTTGAGGAATTCAGATTCCTAACACTTTCAGAGTCAAGTCCTTGGAGGTCTTGTGGTCCAGATGCTTCCTGACATCATCCAGTCATGATTAGAGAGGTGGAAGTATTGAAGTCAGCATTCGTTCACCAAGAAGTCTCTTGTTTGCCATTCTACCCCAGCCCCAAATTGTCAGCTATTGCAGTTTGCCAGAGATTCACTCCTTGATTTTTACTTCGTCATGGTTTAATGTTAAAATTTGAGCTTTAGACTATTAGGCATAACATACCTCTCATGTTCTTTTAATTTCATTGCTCTTTAAATTTTCCATGTCCAGTGTCTATTTTTAATCTGCTGCTTGACAACCTGAATCATTTTATTTCTGAAATTAATTCTCTGATTACACAGCATCCACATGGCTTGTGGTGCTATGAGTTAGGCTGAGTCTGTCTAGGATCCAGATCAGGGTTTTTGGCTTTTTTCAAGAGTGAGGAGGTGGGGTCAGTATAGGAAGAGGAGATTGGCAGGTTCCAGGGTGTGGTGCTGTGGGCACACTTTCATGTGAATTGATAGCTTCCCCTCATCCTCTCCTCTTCCTCTTTCTCCCCCCTCCCCACTAAAAATGTCCCTTAATGGCTCTACTTTTCGGATGTCATTATCACTTCAGCGTTTCCTAGCTAATAAAGGGGGGATTCTAGGGTAAAATCATATAGGATGTAGCTCTTTAAATCCAGACATGGCAAGAAATTCTGTTGAAGTCATTGGTACATTTTCCACTGTACCAAGCAGCTCATTGTTTCCCAGTATTGACAAATAGTAAAAACCAGCTCCACATCATAGCATTTTTATTTTCCTAGCTTTATGGGCCTCTCATTTCATTAGACGATCCAGTGGCTACGAAATGCACCATGACTAATGCACACACCACTGCTAAATCTCCATTCTCTTTATAGTAGGTGCTCTCTCCCCTGCATGCCAGCTCAGGCAGTCATAGGAAAAGGCTGCTGTTGGTGTGAAATAATGACGTCATGGACACCCAGAACTGTGACTGCTCCAGGTAATTTTCTGCTGTGGCCCATATCCTAGTATCCGAAAGTTCCTCCTAGCTGCTTTGGGTTGATAAACCAAAGAAACCCACAGTTAAACTATGTTGTTTCTGGAAAGAGTGCTAGGGTACTAGAAATGGCTGTCATTCACTGAGTGCTTCATAGCAGCCCTGCGCTGAAGGCTGTCTGTATGTTACTTTGTTCTATTTTCACAACAAACCTGGGAGGTATTCCACCCCCTCAACTCCTTACCCAGGAAGACACTGAAGGTCAAACAGCCAAGAAGTGTAGCTGGGAATTGTGACCTGTTCTAGCCACACTCATTATCTCCATTGTTAAGACATGTTTTCTCAGATGAGTTAGCCAGTCAGGAGACAGCGGAGGGAATGGGACAAAGGAGAGGTGAGTCGTGATTGGCAGAGAGCAGAGAAAGTTCACTTCTCATAGGAGTTTGAATCTGAAGCTATCTGAGAGAGTGCTCACAGATGTGGCCGTGACCCTGATGGCCAGGCTTTTTCAAATGCAATATTTGACCTCTGGCAAACTCAAATGGGACAGTCCGTGTATAATGCCTACTACTAAGGCAGGCTGTCACGTGGCACCTGAATGTGGATCTGAGGTTCTACCAAGCTAGGATTTCCCTGGGTAAAGTGAACTGTGCCAGGCGCAACAGTGTTTCACATTGTTCCAGTGTTGTTGTACTTCTGAACAGGGAGTCATTGTCCTCAGGTGAATGTTTTAAATGCTTTCCCTTTAACAGAATTACCAAGTGGTGCTTTAACCCTGAAATTCTGTCAAGACTTCAGAACCCCAGATTTTGTTCTTAGGATTTTTTCTAGGATTATTCCAGTGAGGCCCTTAACTCACTTCTCCAGATATCAAAAGACTCTTTTTCTTTTTCTTTTTTTTTTTTTTTATTTAAGAGTCTTTCCATCCTTTGGGTAGAAAGTACCTATTTTCCTGTCCCCTGTTGCCTCCTGTCTCCCTTTGCAACTTAACAGAAAGAGAGACAAATCATGCCTCAGTATAAAATGAGGGTGTTTTGTGGGCTGATTTTCTTTTTGAATCAGAGTAGAGAATTATGGTCAGACCAGCTTCTCACCAGGTATTTAGAAATTTCCAGGCAATCAGTGCTTTTGTCTGTGGTTCTCCTAGGCTTTGGGAAATCCTGGGTTAGGCTTCTTTCAGTACAGACTGCCCTTGGTTGCAGGGATACTTTTCTTTTCTGCAGAGCTTTTCTTCTTAATCAAAGGATATAGAGATATGAAATTGTTTCCACAGTCTCTAAAATATACACCAAGCCATAGTTGTTCCTTTTGAAACGGTTAAACTTTAATTTCACCAACAATACTTGGCAATTTCAGTAATTTAAAAAAATAGCAAAGAGCTTAAAAAAACAATAAGACCCTCTATAATCCCACTCCCCCAAAACTAAGTTCCAACCACATGGATCACACAAGTTTTATGCAGCTATTGCATTTCATGCTGCCTATTCATAAAAAATTGAAAGACTAATGTGTCTTTTATTATGATGCTTGTTAATAATCACCCAGCATTAATTCACAGAGATGTAAAATGATAGCTATGATAGAGAGTCAGAATTTTATTTTTTCAGTTGGAGAGAGAAAGATGTAACAGTGACAAAAGTGTATCAAATGTGTATTTGTGTTGGATGGTTCTAATTTCAAGACAGAGAAAGAATGAAAGGCTCTGCTTTCATTCTTCATTTTAAAAAAATTAATAGAAGAGTTTTCCCAGCAAAAACTTAGCAGGATGAATGAAGACGTGGGAAATAGTGAGATGATTTTAATTTGGAAACTGCCATCCTTTGGAATATAGAGCTACTTATGGCATTGGTCCCAGATTTACTTGCCCCTGACATGGGCATTAGATTCAAAATGAAGAAAAGGCTTCAAGCCACAGGTCAGGTACCTAGGAAGCTTATTAAAATAATATAAGTCCCTTATAATATCTACCTTCAAGCTTACTGCCTCCCTGTGATGAGAACAGATTGAATCTTCTGCAGATGCACTAAGATCCTCCCAGTAGAAATTGAAGGAGTGGGTGAGTCAGGAGAGCAGTCAGCCAGAACTAACAAATGGGTTGGAGCATGTCATCTCCAACAGCCCACAGAGAGTGGCTGACTGTAGCATTTGCCCCAAGGATCCCCTTGGGGTTCAAAATAGTTGGAGCTTTGCATCTGAGGCCCTCTTGAAGTCATCTGACACATTTTCTCATTGGTTTCTGATCTTGAAACTGTGAATGGGAAACCTTTGGTGCCTCATCTTTTAAGACGGGAAAGGTCTAGAAATTTTATCTACCATGTGTGGGATTTGCCTTTTTAAAAATATTTGCTGTATCAAAAGAAGCAATTTTAGAAGATAGAAAATGTAAGGATCAAAACCAAGGAGTGACAATAAAAATGAAAACTTACAGCATCACAGATCTGTTCAAAACTGACCTGCGGGACAGTCTCAAGGCAGGAAAGGCATGTTTCTTTGATCAATGAGAAAAAAGCAAAGCAATTGGAAATTCTTGGGAAAACAAAAATTTGCAAAGGAAATTAGAATTTAATAAGAAGAAAACTAAAAGGTGACATAATTCTGAGTGATGGTATATGATTAAAAAAACATAGTGAAACTTGATACTTACAACTTGTGTAGGAATATGCCACCTCTAACTGATCTCGCTTCACTATCTGGATCTGCATTTAATAAAAATTAAATCTTCATTAATATAAATTAATATAAATATGAATGTTTACATAATTGTATTACAAATATTTTGTTAGTTTTCATTTTTCATGATTAATAAATAAGCAAAGTATAGAGGGAAAATGGAATTGCTCTAAGACTTGATGTTGCAGAATAATGGTGTAGGTGATAAAATGTAAGAGAGAGAGAATGGGCTAGAAGCTAAAGTGCGGCATAAGGGCATGTAGCTCTCATTTCAGGGTGGATAGTTGAATGGTATTCTTTAACCTTGATAAAGAGAGAAATGGAGGTTTAGGAATACAATTTCATGGTCAAGCTAACAAATAAAAGGTTATATACAATAGAGCCAGAAGACAGTTATCCCAACATGTTTTTCTTTCACAGCAGCACATTAATATAGATTCAAGTTCACAGAGACATTTTTGGAGAAGGTAAGCTCCTACTTTCATTCTATGCCCTTGCTTAATTTTTTTTTCTTTTTAAAAAACTATCAAAGTGCATGCTTTGAAACTGAATATAAACAGCAAAGGTGAACCTATGATCAACAAGAAACTGTGATAAGCAATTGCACTAGTAAAACTTTATGAATCCTTGCTATTAGAAGCCACAATCTCAAATGCAAGAAAGAAAAAAACAAAAACAAAAACAACAACAACAACAACAAAAAACCTCTGTCTCTATGTTGTTTTCAGGAAGAGTACCTGAAGAAAATGGCACTGAATTTGACAATAAAAAGAGAACGTAAATTCTAAGCAAGAGCAGCAAAAAGAAAATAGGGCTGGTAAAATTATTATGAGGCACTTTAAGACAAAAAGCATGAGGTAGACCAGGGGAAACATTTCCTAATGGTGAAAGGTCCGATCCACCAGGAAATAAATGACTATGCATGGATCTTTACACATGGAAAAACAGCAATGAAAATTGCTTAAGCAAAAACTGTTACAAGATAAAAGGATTAAAGAATGAGATAAGAAAATGTTAGTACATGGAAAATTAGAATAACAAATGGATTTCATTTAATGTTCAAAAATAAAATATTCTTTAAAAAGTCTACGTTTATGAAGGAAACTTGAAAGACAGGGCTCTTGGGTGTTATTGGAGGTGGAGGGGAACAGTTCATCCTAATCATAGGGCTGCAGTCACTGCCTCGTCGAAGGAAGGAAAAATTTTATTTCTCTGACATTTTCTCACGGTAAAATCCCATAAAATTGAAAACTTGGAGATAAAGGTATTATCGGGAGATACTGTCATGATGTTTAGTAGGTGAGCTATAAATTCTGTTCTTATCACTAAGTCACTGAGAACTAAGACAGCTGATTTTTCCAACTCAGTATGAAAGAGTGGTCTGACCAAAAACTATTCGATTGACTCTTTTTTCTCCATGCAACCCTTCCTGCCTCTAGAGATTATAGTCTGTCCCATTAGTGGGATGACTTGCTTCCTCTGATGGAAGCTAAGGTTGGGGACAAAAGGAGGTCTGTTAGGTACCCATGCAAATGTCAGGTGGCAGGTTGGTAAGGAGGGAGGCAGGCAGGAGATGGACAAAGATATGCTTTGAGCACCAGGATGACCTTTTGTAGCACTCAGGACTTGAAAGAGAAATCTACATCTAAGCCAGAGAGTGCTTGTTCTTTTAAAAATCTCCTAGCATATACCTTTTTAACAAGTAGCACCTTGATCTTATTGTAATCTATGGATAATAAATGGGTTAGTACATGTGATACTTAACCATAGAACATATTCATGGGCTGCTTTATCCAAAATCTGTACAGGAGCTTGTTAAAGGGTGGCTAGAATGAACATAAGAGGTAGCAGTTCTAGATTTTCCTCCCTGGTTCTACTTTTCCCAATGTATGGGTTGGAAATGTTTGTGAAATCCATACAGACAGATTAACTTGGCGAGTAGAGTAATTTCTCCCTCATCTCCTGATGCTGTGATCAAAAGCCTTGTCCTCGGTGGATCTTGATACCAGATAGTAGACAAGGCTTATTCTAACCCGTGGACTGAAACCAGTGGCTAGATTCTTACCTGTTCAGGTTTTCTCATCTAGTAAGATTTCAACCAGCACAGGGGATTTTTCTTACTAGATTTAAAAAAAAAATGCTAACTAACTATTTGGCAATGGTTTACTTTAATTCAAATCAGTAGATTTTTTTTAAAGGCAGTTTTCTTACACTATTGATAAAGTTGAGTTTCAGACCTCCAAAGGTTCTTGCAGTAGGAGCAGATGTTTACTCAGATTTCCACCGGAAGCTGTATGTTAGGTCTCCCCCAAAAGCTCATGTGGGAGACAATGCAAGATAGTTTAGAGATGAAATTGCTGGGTTATAAAAAGTTGAAGCTGATCAGTGCATTGATTCCCTGATAGAGATTACCTGGGTGGTGACTGTAGACAGATAGGGGTGGCTGGAGGAGGTGTGTCCCTGGGGGGGGGGGCATGCCTCTGGGGTATATATTTTGTCCTTGTGGAGAAGAGCTCTCTGCTTCCTGATCATCATGTCCTGAGCTGCTTTCCTCCACCACTTTCTTCTGCCTCCCCTCGAGCCCTGAGGAATGCAGCCAGCCTTCTGTGCATTGAGACCTCTGAAACCGTGAGCCCCGAATAAACTTTCCTCCTCTAAAATTGTTCTTGTCAGGTATTCTGGTCCTAGCAGTGAAAAAGCTGATTAAAACTGTATGACTGTGTTTTCTGCCAAGTATTGTTCAGAGGTCTCTTGTATCAGAATAGCCTGAACTGCTTGTGAAGAGCGGGCTTCCTGATCCCACCCTCCAGTTTCTAAATGATGGGCCTGGGGTAAGCCTCAGGAATCTGCCTTTTATTTAGCAGGCTCAGGGGGGCAGGGGTGGGCTAGGCCCCTTTACCCATGAACCACTCACTGCTCATGGCCCTTAGATTTCCATAGACAAACCTGTTTTTTCTGTTTTCGTTTTGCATCGTACAAAGTAGGCGTTTAAGAACTTATTTTTGGTAAAGCCAAACACTTTCTTCAAATTAATAAGAGCCTGGTTGTGTAAGAGAAATCTTCTCTTCAGAATTCCTCTGTGAAATTGATCTTAAAGAGACCTGCTGAGTCAAACGCTAAACAAATCCGTCCCCTCTCTGGCTGCTGCCTGTCAGAGCTGCTGACCTTACGCTTGTATATTCAAATGCTTCCTGAAAGTCAAAGCATATTTTCAAAAGTTTCTAATGGAAAAGAACTAGGCCTGTCACTTGGGTTTTAAAAGAAAGAAACTGAGAGAAGACAAAATGATTCAGATAAAAATTTCACATCACAAAAGTAGTGATGAGAAGAAGAGAATAAAAATTTTCATCAACTCTTTTGACAATTATCTTTTGAGCAAGTAAATAACCCTTCCCTCTCCAACCAACATGCAGATGATACAGCCCTCCTACCAGATGATACAGCCGCCTTGTCAGAGATTATACATTAATTTCTTGTAGAAATAGAATATAGCCTTCAAGAAATTGGGAATTGTCAAGATAGAAATTGGATTTTGGGGGGCTATTATTTGGGAGGGGTTTCCCCCCCCCTTCTCTTATGACCTTTTGCCATCAATTAGCTGCACCAGAGCCACCCTTGGTTGGCAAGGTCAAACAGCCGCCATGCTCCGTCGTGACAGATCTCTTGTCCTGACCATCTTGAGGTCCTTGGCTGAAGTGGGATGGAACTTGGACAATGGAACAATTCTGGCAACTGAAGCATTTAACTTCAGATAGAATCACTGGAAGTCCCTTGCATTTTCTTATTGCCATTGAGTTCTGATGTGTTTACCAACAGAATTTTCTTTTTCTTCTATCTTTGCAACTCCAGTGTATGGAATTGGAGTCACCACAATTCTTGGGTTCTTGTATTTTACTTATGTTTACATAAAGACCTATGGACACTTTACCTCATTTCTAAGAATCAGAATATTGTTTATTTTTATCGACTTAGCTCTGCGGTTCTCCTTATCCTTCTGCCACCAGAGGTAACCACTGTTCTGAACGTTATTTAACCTGCTTTTGCTTTACCCCTTGTTATCTACAAATATGCTTAACTGTGTTTCATTGTGCACGGCTTTGAACTTCATGAAGATGTTTAATGCTTGGCTTACAGAGTAGTGTCTCCAGGGGATACCTTCTGACATGTTCCTGAGATGACTGAAGCTACATAGAAGACTGAACTCTATAAATACTGTTTTCTCCTCTACATTTATACACATACAATAAAGTTTAATTTATGACTTAGGCACAATAAGAGAGTCACAATAACCAGTAATCAAATATTTATAATAATATACTGTAATAAAAATTACTTTAAACCTATGATTTTTTTTTTTTGGAAACTTACCCCTCATATTTTCAGATCACAGTTGACCACTGGTAACTGAAACCATAAAAAGCAAAACTCTGGATAAGGAGGGGGACTCCTCTGCAGTCTCTTGATACTTGCGATTTCACTTAGCCTTATGTTACTTTAAGATGTATCCAGGCTGCTGCTGCTGTGTAATATTTTGATTTGTGATTATGTTGCAGTTTATCCATAAATGGTATATAATTTATGTTATAATTTATCCCTATGCCTGTTATTATGCATTTAGGGTATTTCTAATTTTTGCCTCTATAGTCAGAGCTTTTTTTTTTTAAGTTGTAGTTGGACACAATACCTTTATTTATTTATTTTTACATGGTGCTGAGGATCGAACCCAGTGCCTTACACATGCTAGGCAAGCATTGTACAACTGAGCTATACAACCCCAACCCCGAGAGCTGCTTTTAAGTAGCCAAGTGTCTGGTGTGTACCTATTGAAGGGTACATCAGTATGGGCTGCTGTGCTGCAGCATGAGATTGTTTACCTTACAAGACAATGTGAAAGTGCTTTGCAGAATGGTCCTATCACTTGACTCACCACCAGCAGTGCAGGAAAGATTCCATTATTCCACATCTGCACTGACACCGTATTTACAGACATTGGTTTTTGCCAGTTTTGCGGGTGTAAATCTTCTGATAGATGTTTAGAGGATTTTATCTATCTGTTAGGAAAAAAGGAAGTAAGATTTGATTCCCTTCATACATAGAGGCTAGAAAGCAATTAAATTATCATGCCTGCTTACTTTAACAGCGTCCCAATTTTTCTCCCCGGTTATCTTGCTGCATGTAGTTGACATTCTTTTTCCATACTTGCTAGAAATTTAAAACCTTGCCTGCACAATGAATCACTTGGGAAATTTTTTAGAATAAGAATGTCTGCATCCACTTCCAGAGACTCCAATTTATTTGTCTGGGGCACAGCTTGAACACAGGGATTTTAAAAAGCTTCCCAGGTGATTCTAAAGTGCAGTCAAGGCTGAGAATCACTGCTTTAATAAATTATCAAAATCTTGATAATCAAGCATAAGCTTAGAGTAGCCTGATACTGATAATTATTCTTTTTCTCAGTATTATATAATATAGTCTTTCCACAGTATAAAGTTTGGGTTGCTTCAATGAATTATTTTGCCTTTAAGTTCATCAGTCTTTGAGGGTTTTTGTTTTGTTTCTGGTGGTAGAAGTAAATAGCCATTCAGTGAAAGGTAGTACAGCTAACAGTTGGGTTTGGCACTTATTTTATGCTCCCATCTGTAGGTCTCAGACTTCAATGTACATGAGAACACGTGAGAAGTGTTTTGTTTGTAATGCAGACTTGGATTCAAAAGGTCTGGGCATGAGCCCAGGAATCTGAATGCTTACAAGGTGATTAGGATGTAGAAATTTGTAGGCTCACTTCTGGAGAATACAGCCTCCTAATAATCCTATAATGTTGGTAGTATTCTCATTTACAGATTAGGGAGTGAAGCTCAGAGAATTCAAGAAACCTGCATGAAGTCACACAGCTCCCCGGGGCTCAAGCCTTTGCTCTGTTTATTCTCAGTCCTGCTTAGAGTGTGCCTCCAGAAATTTCCTGGAACTTGGGACTGCCTGCCAGAGTTTGAAACATGTTATCTTCTCTATACCTGTATTCTTTCCTAATCTGGAATGACTTTCTCTCCCTTCCAAAAAAAAAAAAAAATTAAATAAATAAAGGAGAACTTTAATCTCCTTTCAAAATCCACGCCACTCCTGTGGGTCTTCAGTTGGGCTGCACTACAAAAAGGGTCCGGGGCTCCTGGCGTTTCAAACAGTGCGTCTCATTCCATAGATTTCTAAGGAAAAGTAGGTGTATTCTTTTAGACTTGCAAGTGCAAGTTTCATTTACCCCTGGGTTTTGATTATTTGAGAATCTCTGGGTTGTCAGGGAGAGAACAACATCCCAGGCAGGCAAAGGCAGCCTGTTGGATTATGTAACAGAGCAGGGCAGGGTGCATCTGGGGCTCAGGGACCATTTAACATTCAGGACCCTGAGCCTCTACTCCTGTCTGCATGCTGTATTCCTCTGGCTGCCTTGTCCTGCTTGGTGGCAGATGTGGCTTTGGCAGGAGGACTGTCCTGTCCTTCACATAGCTCCACCCTTGGAAGGTGAGAGCATCGCTTGTCCCAGCTAAGGAGTGCATGACCCTGGGAAGGCTCTGGCTTGGTTTTTGGTTACATGCTGACTCAGGATCAGTTAACTACGTACAGAGGTGGGCTGCTATGTTTGTCAGCTGTGTGCTAAGGGAGAAAGGAGCGGTTTTCTTGTAAAGAGAGGAATGGGATGTGAAAGAATCAGTGAAGGGGGTAGGGGACGGCTAAGCAGCCAGAAAAATAGAAGTCTAAGTCAATGTGTCCCATTTTGGAGGGACATAGTCACTTTGTGTATTTGGATTTTGTATGATTAAAGTGTAGAAATGTACTAATGTCTGAGTAACTTTCTTGGTTATACCTGTCCTCAAAGATAACAAAAAAAATAAGCTTTAATATGTTGACTTCTCTGTCACTGTCTTGGTATTCTTAATTTTGTTTTTAAGATGGATCAATATTTTTTTTTGAGAAAACTGTACCTAGTTTTCTTACTAAAAACTGAGCTTGCAAAATAAAAAGTCAAGCATGTATGATGTCGCCTCTTATTCGGTCTTAAAACAATGGCATAGCTTCCATGCAGCTTTAAGAATTATTTCAGAACTCATACACAAGTGGACGGAAGCATTTCTGCACACATTTGAAAAATATATTCAGTGGATTCCCCCCACCCCTGCAAATTAGGACTTCACCATGAAATCTTGGCCTTTGGCTTGTGTATTTTTAATCATGTTCATGTTCTCCTACATCTGCAACCATCTGTAATACAGCTGTGCAAATCTACATGAAACACAATATGTGTTTAAGTTTTATTTGCATTTGTGAGCAGATGGTAGCCTGTCAGGGAAACTGCAGATAATGTTTATATCAATATTTTGCCTTAAAAACCTCAAAATCACTGTCAATAATTACCCCTCCCATGTTTCTAGCAGTGTTGTTGTAGGCACTGGCATTGTGACATTTATCCTTTGTATCTGTGTAGTGTGGATCTTAAATGGGTCCCAAAGGTCCACATGCTGAGGTCACCAGACTGTGGCTCTAGTGGGAGGTGGTAGGACCTTTAGAATACAGGGCCTGAGTCCTTGGGGGCGTGCCCTTGAGGATATTGGAAACCTAGACCCTTCCTCTCTCTCCTTCTTGTTTCCTAGATGCTGTGAGATAGGCAGTTTTCCTCTGCTGCATGCTTTCACCATGATATGCTGACTCACCACTCCAAAACCACAGGTCCAAGTGATCATGGACTGAAACCATAAGCCAAAATAAACCTTTTCTCTTTTTAAGTTGTTCATCTATAGTATTTTATCGCAGCAGAGGAAAGCTGACTAACACAGGATATAAATACAGTTCTCTTAAAGATGTTTATTTCTGTAGGCACCTGTCTGTGCCATGTGGTGTTACCAAGGGTGTATTCCAGTTCATATCTGTACTGCTACAGGACGAGGGTTCCAGGGTCTGCGGCTGCTCTCTTGCTCAATTCTCATCCGAGTTCTTAGTCCTATGAAAGTTCAGAAAGTTAAAATTTCACTGTTTCCATAACTTCCATCTGGCTCAGTGATTAATGATAGATTATTGCCATACACACTCTCCAAAGCTCTTGAAGGACGTGGTAGTCTCTCGGTTGTGTTTTGCTTCAGGATTACACTATCCTTGCATGCCATGACACGAGGATGACATGCATAAGTGACTGCTATTAAGTCTGTGGATGGGGATTTGTTCTATCCGCTTATCCTATGTGATATTGGTTGTCATTTCTAGTGCAAAGGCATTGGCTTGTAGCAAGTGTGGCTGTAATCAATCCAGTTTGTCCAGATGTGCTAAGGCTTCAACAAAAGTCATAAAAACTTATACTAGAATATTTGACTACATCAAATTTTCTGTAAGTCGATACAGTGAAGTATAGCTGCCAGTTGAACATGTATTTTGAGTTGCTTTTCTCTTAAGGGGAGAATCCACATCCTCTGCTGTTCAGTGTTTTCAGAGGGCTGGATTGAGTTGAGGGTTCCTTTTTTTGGTGTGAAATGATGATGACAAAATTCTAAAATCACATGATTATACATCATCATTAAAACACATGTATGTTCATTAACTAATTTATTTATAAAACAGCAGCTATAGCTTGGGAACAAAAGTTTTTTTGTTGTTGTTATTGTTTTTAACTAAGTGTTTAACTAAGAGTGTCATAAACTTGAGAAAGGAAAATGTAACTAATGATCATCTAGTCTAATTCTTTCACTCCATAGATGAAGAAACTGAATTTCAGAGAGACTATGTCACTTTCTTATGGTTCCATAGCTTATTAATAGCCCAACAAATTATCTCCCTGTCCCAACAATGGTTGCAGGTTAAACACATATCACAGTCTGAGACCTGACTCATACTTCAGACCATGTTATGTTGTGCCCATTATCAAACATTTCTGGACCTCAATTTCTTGATCTGTATAATGGATTTTTGTGAATACTTTATTAGAATGTATCTTTTAAAAAAAATAAAAACCTCTGAATCCAATACCTACCAGCAAATAGTTAATTCATGTTGGCCTGTTCACATCTGCATTTGTTCTCAATGCTTTTTCCTCGGGGACTTTGGAAACCATAGCAGGATGGCAGGATTTTTTTTTTTTTTGGCTTTTAGAATGCCTTTGTTTGGAATCCTCCCATGTATGTTTTTTGTTCCATCATTTAAAGTTATCTGAATGCGACTTAGAAGGATTTAACTTGGAAGAGGAGCAGGGACACTCTTTGGGAGAGAGTGTGGTGCTAATTTGTCATGCACTGATTCCCTTTAAATCTGAATGAGATAGTTTCCCCCTCACTCCTGCACTGTTGCTTCACGGCGAAGCACCCTGGTACTTAAAACAGGTGCCATGTTGTGCTTTAGTTCTGTTTTGGACATGTGCTTCATTATTACCCTGTCAAGGCACATGTTGCCTCTTGCTATAGACTGAATGCATTATGCCCCAGTTCCTGTGTTGAAGACCTAACCCTCATGTGATGGTGTTTGGAGATAGGATTTGTGGCCTTATAACAAGAGGAAGAAAGAAATTTCTCTCTCTCTCTCTCTCTCTCTCTCTCTCTCTCTCTCTCTCTCTCACCACGGAGGAAAGGCTGTGTGAGGACCCAGTCAGAAGGCAGCTCTCTATGAGCCAGCAAGGGAGGCCTCACTAGGCACCAAATGCTGCCAGGTTTGGATCTTGGACTTTACAGACTCCAGAACCATGTGAAAATAAATGTCAGTTGTGTTAAGGCACTCAGTCTGTGGCGTTTTGTTAGGGGCAGCTGGAATGGACAAGCCGTCTCTGTTGGAGTATGCGTTGGTTAGCTGTCAGCCTCCTTGTTTGACTGAATTATGCACTTTCTGTATGTCTCCATGAAGGAAGAGACAGGACTGTTCACTTGAACTGCGGACCCTCTCTTTCCTGTCTATGAGGTCCTATGCTGTGAAGGAACATTGGGCCAGAAGTCAAGCAAGGGCAGTCATCCAAAGCCTTTCCATAAGGTCTTGGTAACTATAAGACTCCTTCTGAATGAATCAGGAGTCAGGAGAGTGCTGATGTCTACAGGTCTATGTAGAATGTGAAAGCTGAATGATGTTGTTTTGAATGGTCTGTAATTTCCCTCTATGTATTCATTCATTCATTTACTTTTCATTTCTATAATTTCTTATGATCTTTTAAAAATATCCTTGTCCCCTAGAGATACCCACCCTATTATTATTATTATTATTATTATATTTTACCATTACCCACATGCTTTTATAAAACATGTGAAAGACTGGAATACTATGATATCCCTCACTTTTATCCTATCTGCCCTGTCATTTTCTTGTGAGCTGTACTTAATTTATCATGTACAAATCTTTGTATAGACACCATCTTTTCTCTCTCTCTTTCTCTCTCTTTTTTGACTATTATTCATTAATCTTATCTTGTTCTTTTAGCTTCTGGGCCCTTTAGCTGAAGTTGAAATCATTTGAGGTCATGGCTTGTTTTTATCCAAGTAGGTTGGGTGCAGTTAAACCTGAATTGCGGCCAAGGAAGATCTCACATCAAGTGTCCACAACATTAGAAGCATTGCCAACAAGGCATCAGCAGAGCGTTTCATTTACCGGAATTTTATTCTCAAATTTTATGCATGGGTGATGGGAGCTTTGGGTCGCCACTGGTGGAACTCTTAGGAATTGTTGTATTGTTTAATTTAGTCTTGATTTTTTTTTTTTTGATGCACTGAGAATTGAACTCAGGGGCACTTGGCCACTGAGCCACATCCCCAGCCCTATTTTGTATTTTATTTAGAGACAGGGTCTCACTGAGTTGCTCAGCACCTTGCTTTTGCTGAGGCTGACTTTGAACTTGTGATTCTTCCGCCTCAGTCCCCCCAAGCTGCTAGGATTACAGGTGTGCACTACCGTGCTTGTCTTGTCTTTAATTTTTAACATAAATTCTTCCCTTTCTTTCTTCTTTCCAGGGATTTTGGGCTTATCCATTGGTGGTTATCTGTGTGTTCAAACATATGAATGGGTAAATAGTGGCAAACATGAAGGTCTTCCCTGAGATAAACCAGAATATGTTCCCCTGCTATCATGTCAGGAGTTATCATTCAAAACTCTGAATATTACAAGGGCTGCAAATATTCTGACAGCACCATAGGACTAGACACCTCTCCTCCTTTCAAGAAGCTTTGCCTTATGAACTGTGAGCAAATGGAAATGAAAGCTTGCAGAGCCAGTGCCTGATCTGCCAAGTTCTGTCCCTTTGCCATAGTGATTGTGAAAGCCAGTGTTGAGATGGACCTCTGATTTCTGGATTCTTCATGACCATGATAAGCCAGATTGTAGTGCACCTGTGGATTTTAAGTGATATTTTTTTCCTGCCACATTGGGGATTGAATCCAGGGTCACTTAACCCTGGAGCCACATCCCCATCCCTTTTTGCATTTTATTTAGAGTCAGGGTCTTTCTAAGTTGCTTAGAGCCTCACTAAGTTGCTGAGGCTGATTTTGAACTTGTAATCCTCCTGCCTCAGCCTCCTGAACTGTTGGGATTACAGGCATGTGCCATCACACCCAGCCCAGCTAATATACTTTGGTTGGGATTTTGTTGGAATAGAAGGTTGTCATTTGGTATACCCAGTGTAACCTATCCTATTCTAATTTCTGGGTATCAGAGAAGTATCTTTACACTCCAGAAGCTTGTTATTTAATAGGGTAGAGAAGATGCATTTGTGTAATAAAGAATCAGTTACTTCACTATATCCCTATTTAGACACATTTGTTACTGTCACAAGAGAAACTGATTTTATCATACGAGTGAGCTTTTAAGTGTATCCCTGAGACTCTAGTTTCAACTGGGAAAAATGATGTTTTCATTTTTTTCCCCTGGGATTTTTCAGATCACAATTTATCAAAACACCTGTGCAAGGGATTTTTAGTTGCTCAGTTACTTAGCCAGTAGGTATTAATCTGGAATTGGGGATAAGAAGACTCCCTAGAACTCAGTATGAGTTATGTCTTTATTGTTTTTTCTGTGTTATAGTCAACATAGCAAATGGAGTGGAGATCTTCATAGCAGTATAGATTCACTGTGATGGCATTGACTCATCACAATGATTCTTTATCTTTTTCAGATGATGGGCAGCCTGCCTGACTAAGGCTAATGGTTAAGTTGATAATTCATTCATTCCTTATTCCAAATATTTATTGGGCATCTGGCATAAACCAGGCACAGCTCCAGATGTTGCAGGTAGAGGAAGGAAGAAGACAGTCTTTGACTTGATGAATTTTACATTTCAGTGAGGGAGTTGAATAACTCACAGGTAAACAAAGGTGATGAGTGCTAGGAAGACAATAAAGCAGGGAAATGAGATTAGACTTTCAGGGTACATGATTTTAGAGTGGGGTCAGGAAAGGTTTCTTTGAGAAGGTGACATGTGAATAAGAAATTAAAGGAGGTGATGGGGAAAGGCTGTGTGAATACCTTGGGGAAGAACATAGTTGGCCCTCTGTTTCTATAGGTTTCACATCTGGGAACTCAGCAAACCTCAGATCAAAAATATCTGGAAAAAAAAATGCATCCGTACCAGAAATGTGCCCATTTTTTTTCCTTGTTGGCATTCCCTAAATGATACATTCTAGCAACTATTTACAGAACATTTACATTGTATTAAGTGTTATAAGTAATCTAGAGGTGATTTAAAGTATATGGGAGGAGTCAGGTGTGGTGGTGCACACCTGTGGTCCCAGTGAGTCAGGAGGCTGAGGCAGGAGGAGTGACAAGTTCAAGGTCAGGCTCAGCAACTCAGTGAGGCCCTCAGCAACTTAGCAAGACTTGGTCTCAAAATAAGAATACAAAGGACCCGGGATGTAGCTCGGTAGTAAAGCACTCCTGGGTTCAATCCCTAATTTGCACACAAATTTTATGTAAATACATTACCACTGTATTTTAGAGTCTTCAGCATTTCAGATTTTGATGTATGTGAGGGGTTCTGGAATCAACCCCCACAGATATGGAAGAATGACTGCACTTTAGGTGACAGAAATAGTCATTGCAAAGGCTCTGAGGTTGTAGGGTGTTTGGAGAACAGCCCAGAGGCCAGTGTGGCTGGGAGGGAGGGAAGGAACGGGTAGCAGAGGGAGCCCGAGAGATGGGCAGGAGCCCTATATCCCAGGCCTTGGGGGCCTACCCCACTCGATCCTGAGTTCTGACGTGGGAGAGTCATGATCTGCTTTGCATTTTAACACATGGCCATGGAGTCATCTGTAGGAGGTACAAGAGCAAACAGGGAAATTAGATAGGTGGCTTGTGCGGGAATCCTGGTAGGAGGCAAGGGGTCTTGGATGCAGGTGGGAAATGGGTATTGTAAGAAATGGTTGATTCAAAATATATTTTTTAAGTATTGCTGTTAGGATTTGCTGATTTGATATGGACTTTGGCCAGAGCATCTGGTTGGTTGATGATGTTAGTTTCTTAGACAAGGAAAGTAATTTAAGATGTCGTTACCTAAATCAAAGAAAGTAGCCATTGCATATATGCTCCTAGAGTTTATAGGAAAGGTTAAACCTGGAGAAACAAGGTGGGGCATTCAATGGATGAATTAAATCCATGAGATTGAGTGAGATTCCCAAGGGAGTGAATGTCGTGGGAGAATAAAAGATATCCGAGGACAGACGCCTGGGGTGCTCCCAGCATTTACAGATAGAGGAGCTAAGAGGAACAGGGAAGGATACTGAAAAGGATGGTCATTGAGAATAAGAGGGCCATCAGGAAAGTGAAGTGTCCCAAAGCTGCAGAAGAGTATGCCAAGAAGGAGGAAGGAATGACTAGCTGTAAGAGGCAACAGGGAGGCTGAGGACTTGGAGACTTGGACATGGCCGTGGCCTCGTGGGATCATGGTGACAGCAGCAGTGAGCATCAGTGGTGGGTTGGGATGGGGGAGGCGAATGCCGATCAGAATTGGTTCAAGTGAGAACTCGAGATGAGGGAATACGAAAAGAAGACATGGTTCCTGAGAGGTTTTCTCCGATGGGTGGGAGGTGGGGCATCGCAGCTATACTGGACATGAGGTCAAAGATTTTAGTTTTTCTTTTTTTAAAAGATGGTCATGATTTGAGTGTACTTGAAAACCAATGGAAATTATTTAATAGAGATAAAGGATCGATGGGGGATCTCCTTATGCAGAGAAGAGGGGATGGGATCCAGGGCATCAAGTGGTGAGCTGGCCACCTTGGAGCTCAGGCATTGCGTGTTCTGGATTTGTGCAGATACAGGTGAGGGTACATGGTTGTGGAATGATGCTAGGATGATCTTCTGTTTGCTTCTGTTTTCTGAGAAAAAAATGAGAAACAAGGTCATCAGATGAGTATGAGGAAGGAAGTCTGAAATGTTTTTCTAGCAGAAGTTGTGTAAGCTGGTCAAAGAAGTGTAATAAGATTGCTGAGCAGAGCTAAAGCCCCTTTTGAGATTAGTGTCCTACCTTTAAAGCAAAACCAGCCAATATAGTTATTTATTTTTCACTATGTTGGTTGGGGAGAGAATCCAAGGAGAATTAAATTTAATCATGATTGTAGTTTTGCCAGCTGAAGAATGTAGATGTAGAGATGGGCAGAGATGGACTGGGGACAGATCCCAGAGGCAGATTATCGTACAGCAATGTAGACCAGGCTGGATAAAGAGGGAGATGGAAAGATAAAGGGATGGTCCATGAAGAGATAGTCAAATGGATTCAGAGATCATAGGAGTTAAGTCATTGAAGTTAGGGCACTAGAGGGAATGAGCTGGAAATACCTTTGAAATGAAAAGTTGGCAGTGTTTCTCAAACTTAATTTCAAAAGACATTTAAAAGTTACTTGCTTTTGCTGCATGGCTGGGAAAAAATGTATTTTTCAAGTATGAGTTCAACTGGGTTTGTACCGGGATATTCGCTGATATTCCTGGGTAAAGTCATGACACGTAGCCAACTGTTTCTGTGCCTCTAACCATAAAGGCAGATGAGCGAGGAAGCAGAACTGAATCCTTAGTGATCATTAGATTCCACTGAATTTCATTGCTTTTCTGAAGTTTCATTGGCAGACAAGAATCGCAGGACTGTCATTTCATCTGGGCCACCAAACCTCATGCAAGGAGATGATAGGAAAGATAAGGTCTTGGTTCACACAATAAAAGAAGCTTTGACACATCACGGAGTGACCATTAGATAGATGTTCATCTATTTGGTTGTTAAATAATAACACACAGGGCTGGGGGGAGTAGTTCAGTGGTAGAGCACTTGCTTAGTATGTGTCAGACCCTGAATTCCAACCCTGGTATGACAGAAATAGCAACACACAAAGAAACCTCCCTATTATAGATTCGTCATGTACATTTATCTTGAGAAGCATCAGTGAATGAAAGAAGTCTTGCTTTGAGAATATAAAAAGTCCCTAATGATATGGCAGTGGTAAATTGTGTTTATACATGAAGCACATTTCATATCACAGGCGAATCTTGTCATTATGCTTTATAATCTCTTGGGTACTACTAGCCCAAACTATTTTACTAGTAAAATTCATTTCATACTTATTGAAAACCTACTCTATTTTCCCATACATCGTGTTTTTAGGAGAAATTTTACCAATGATTAACATATGTTGTCTGGAAGCCGAGCCATCTGAATTGAAACTAAAATATGATAATTACCACTTTTATTAAATATCCAGCTGGCACATTTTGGAAATGTTATCTCGGCATCTAGTGTTGGTTTTATTTTGGTTTCTAGCTTTCCTAATTTTTTTAATTCTATATTTTTGAAGGAGTGGGGATCAGGCTTAAATATTTGATTTTTTTCTCCCTATATTACTATTTTTTTTTAAATCAAATAGTTTATAGGTCAAGATTCATGGATCTATCAGGGGCTTTATATCAGAACTACTGGCAGAAACTGATTCTTGAAATAATTTTAGGTTGGTTCCTACAATTCACGGACGGCTCAGGGATACTGATGTACAATTCCTCAAGTCTCACCATGACAGTTGGTTTAATCACGCAGAGTTGGAGTGAGGTTCATTTGTTCTTTAATTTTTCCATCCTGGTCTATCCAATAAAATGTCTCCTGTACAATCTGCTCTCTGTCACATTGTTCTTCTTATCAGAACAACGACAACAAACACTCAGAAGTCATTGGGGTCAACAGGCTATTTATTTTCAGACTTTGACAAGGCCTGTCTCCAACACGGATGGTTTTTGAATTGACCATTTTCAAAGGAGTGAGGTGGTGGGGGCAGCGGGGGGAGGGGGGCGGACTTGGCTTTTGAAAGTGGTCCTCATTATTAAATTGTATAATTTAATATACATTAAATTGTATAATGTCAATAAGTATGATAGCTGTCTGTTTACTTTATGGACTAGGATCAGAATGGCTACTGCAAATATTTGGGATTTTCTGCCTCTGTGCAGGTGACTCCTCCATACATTGGGATGGGCCCTCAGAAGGAGCTAATGTAGCAACACCTCATGTGACCCCTTCGTCACTGTCCTGGAAATGCTTTTAATCTCCAAAGCTGAGTGGATTGACTGGGGGAGGGAACAGGTCACTGGCGATCTGGACTTTGCTATCTCTCCAGGTTCTACACTTGGAGAATCACAGATAACAGTTTGGAGAAATCCTGTATGAGGCCAAAGATGTTTCTAAAGTTTTTTTTTTTTTTTTTTTTTAAATCTCTCTCTATAGCTCTGTATGTTTCTACATACAGCAACCACGCTTTTGTTTCACGGAAATTCTATTTCCTTTAAATACACAAGATAATAGCATTTTAATGGGAATTACATTTTATACGGATATATTTTATTTCATCATGTTCAAATTTTTTTATTTGCTTTTCAACCTATTTGGCATTTGTCTTTGCAAAGAGTGGCATCAGGGTCTCCAAGGAAGAGCTCTGCATACAGCCTGCTGTCCACTTAAAAACTGAAATTAGGTCAGTGTTATTTTGTCTTGAGGTAACAAAAATACAATCCCAAGTGAGTAAAGACTTGGGATTTCACTTAAGTACTTAATTTCCAAAAGAATAAAAAAAAAACAGTTTTGGAGACTGAATAATGATTATACTACTGAATAATTATGTTTTGCTCCACTCTCGGTGTTCTTATACTTCAGAGACAAATGTGTTTTAAAAGATCATAAAAGCTCTGATTAGTCAAAGGATCAAAGAAATACACTATGGGTTTATAGTCCCTTATCTAAAACCACTGGGATGGGGGTGTTTTGCAATTAAGATTCTTTGGATTTTAGAAAAATAATGCATTTGGACTTTAACAGGGTCTAATGTCGCACTTTTAAATCAAACATTGGTATTTCTGCAGTGAAACATCAGTATTCACACTGAGATAGACGATGAGTCACCTCACATCACTTAAGGTTTTGCCTTCTGTAGAGTCTTGGCACTGACTTAAAAAAAAAAATCTTTAAAAACCAAGCAATACCTATGTTTTCAAAACGTTGAAGTTTGGACTTGGGTTTAAATCGTGGGCCTGTCCCTGTCTTTCTCTGTATTCTATTTCCCTTGTCACGTACTCTCATACTCTGCTACCAAAAAGGTAGTTCAGAGACCAGTAAGGTCAACATCACCTGGGAGCTTGTTAGCAAAGCAGGGTCAGAGGTGCTGTCCTGACTGGCTGACTCAGAATCTGCATTTTAATAAAATCTCCAAGTGATTCATGTGTATAACCGAGGTTGGGAAGTACTGCCGTAGCATTATACGGTGTCTTTGTCAAATACCATCGACAGGGTGATTTACATAAAATGGACATTTGTTTCTTCAGAGACTGAGAAGTCCAAGAGCTTGGCATTGGCATCTGGTCAGCGGGTCTTATTGCTTAGCAGAGGGCATCATCTGGAGAGACAGAATGTGTGTTAGCTTGGGTCTCTTCCACTTCTTATAAAGCCACTGATGTCCACATGGAGGGTCCCATCCTCATGACTTGTCTAATCCTAATTAGCTCCCAAAGATCCTACCTCCAAATATCATTAACATAGAAATTTGGGGATTAAGTTTCCAACACATGAATTTGGGGGGAGAGGGCCATATTCAAACCATAGGAATTAAATTTAATTTAGATTCCAATTTCTGGAGGGCAAAGGCTAATTTAGGAATACTTAGTTATTCAAACCCTTGGAGAATGAAGATTTCTGGCTGGTATCCCCTTCTCTGCCACCCACACCCAGCCGATCCTGTCATGGATTTTTATTTCAAAGTTTCCTACCTTCCTATCTTCCTTCCTTTATCCTCCCCGCCCCCTTCCTTCTTTTTTTTTTTTTTTTTTAATTAGAGAGTGTTTGATTTTAAGTGGATCATTTGATTCTTTATTTACATTTTTGGATATATTTGGATTGACTCTTCACTTTTTTCTTTCTTGCAATCTTTTGGATTGATGATTTCTTTTCATCCCATTCCTCTTTCTAGTAGTTGGCCATATATTCTATTTCTATGTTTTAGCAGTAATCCCAGAAATTTTAGTATGCATACTTTATTTATAAATGCCTAAATTTAATCAATCTCTTTTCCACTTCCCAAACGATCGCTCAGAACATTTTAACTCCCACTACCATCTCTTGTGCCATATGCCATTGTTATGGTGTATTTTGTCTGTTTTGAACAATAATTGGTTATATAAGGTGTTGTCATTATTTTAGTGGGTATTTATTTACACTTATTCACACATTATCACATTCTTTGCTTACCGCTCATTTTGCAATTTAGACCTTCTATCTGGGGCTATTTTTTTCCCCACAATGAATTCCTTAGATATTCTTGAAGCAAGGATCTCTTGGTGACAAACTCTCTTGGTTTTTGTCTGCAAATGTCTATATTTTTTCCTTATTCTAACATGTGCTAAATCTATCCATTCTGTTTTTTATTTTAATTTTCTTTTATTACTAGTATTTGAAGTATTTCCTCTATCTGCAGTTTTTTTTGTGTGTGTCTGATTCTCCTGGCTATAACACTGTACTTTGTTTCCTATTTGTGTGTGTGTGTGTGTGTGTGTGTGTGTGTGTGTGTGTGTGTATTAACTAATTAGCTGATTGAATTTTTAACTGTGGGCTACTTATTTTTCTTATAACTTTGTGAAGATTCTTCCAGGTCTGAGTTATAGAAGAGTTCTTCCAGAAAGTAATTAAAGTTGTTTCTTCTGTATGCCTGGGTTATTATCAACTATGACCCCTAACATTAATTATTTTGCTTCAGGTTTGGGGGGCTACCGGTTTTATGAATTTGCACCGCAAACGTAGGAGTTTCAGTTGGTTGTAATGATTTCTTAGCGTTGATTTTATTTTCTTCTTCTTCTATCTATGACCAAGATCTGAGACAAGCAAGCTCCTTGCCCTCCTCTGGGAATATGGCTTAGTTTTCCTGTGGCTGTGGAGGACAGTCTCTTGGGCATCCTGTCTTGGTCAGGTCCAGGCCTTTGTTTGAGGGCCCGCTGAGTTGTTTGGACAGTGCTTCTACCAGCTCACTTGGGTTGGTGGTGGGAATTGAAAAGTTACAGAAGTGGTAAAAGGAAACACAGACTTGGATTCTATCAAGTTCCCTTCCTGGTCCCACCTTCTAGGCCTTAAGGCAATCTCTAGTACCTGAATTAGAGAGGTGGTCTTAAGGCAAGAGCCAACTTCAGTGCTTGACTTATTTCACAGAAATCCTATGAATGTATGTGTGTCACACATGTGTTTGTTTGTGTCATATATGTGTTTATGTTTTGTGTATATCTGTATTTTCATGATTGACTATTAATTACTGTCTTGTTAGCTCTTTGATGCACTGAAATAAGATACTTAATATACTTCATTCAATAGCTTTCATGGTTTTTAGCAGGAATGTAGTCAGGGTAGGTCACCACGCAGACTGAACTGGCCAGACCAGTCTTCTTTGCTTTTCTTTAGTTTTCTCATCCATGTATAGTATCTCTAACCATATTATGTAGTTTTTGAATTTTGAAAACATTATATGAAGTGAAACTGCGTAATCTTCTGCAACTTGGTTTTTCTCAGCATTTCCATATGTAGTTGTTCACTCAAATTTACTATATGTCATTATATGAATTTGTTTAACTATTTATCACAATTTTTTATTCAAATTCCACATTGCTGGACTGTTGTATTGTTTCTAGGTTTTGTGTATTATTTCTAGGTTTTCATGTTTGCTGGTATGTATGTCCAGGATTTTCTCTAGAATATGTGCCTGGGGTAGAACTGCTGGCTCATTGGGTAAGCCCATGCTCAAACTTACTAATGGTTTTCCAAGGATGTTTAACATTCTACTTCTCTTAGAGAAGTTTTGTTGCTCTGTGTCCTCACCAGCCCTTGACATTGTCAGCTTTCTCAATTCTTGCCTACTAGGTGGTGGACTTAGTAGATTCTTATTTCAGTTCTTATAAGTTGTTTGTGAAAATCCAAATAGCTATATAAAAATACATATTTGTATTGGTTTGTCTTATCATATAGACACATAAATCTATAACAGACTCAGAAACTAACCATGGCAGAATGTCTACTATAGTCTTTGACCTGTTGCTTTTGAAAGTAGTGATGATTGTTACATTCACATAAATGTGAATTGCACATGCAGAATTAAGTGGAGTCCCCCTTCAGCATTCACTTGGAATTGGTTCCAGGAACCCCAGTGGATATTAAAATCCAAGGACGCTCTAGTCCCTTTTATAAAATGGTGCAGTATTGGTATATAACCTAGGCACATCCTCTTGTATACTCTAAATCACCTCCAGATTACTTATAATACCCGCACAATGAAATGTTATAGAAGTAGTTCTTACACTGTATTGGTTAAGCAATAAGGACATGAAAAATCTATATATGTGTGAGTCCAGCTACAACTCTTTTTCCTGAATATTTTTGTTCCTCAGAGGGTTTAATCCTCAGATGTAGAACCGATGCATATGGAGGGCCCGCTCTACTTTCAAAATGCTTTATACTATCCTTCATGTTTCACAGAAATCTCTCATCGGCCACATCAATTGGTTTTTAATAGCTCTTAAAGGAATTGCAGATTTATTGTTCTTCGTGCCATATTTAAATTCCTCATCTAAATTCCTTTAAATTCCTCTAACAATAGGGTATAATGTTTTTTACAAATTCCTTTCATATTTATAATAAAAATAATAACAATAGAAGGTTCTTTTGCAGCTTTGTATGAGGCAGGCACTGTGTTAAATGCCTTCGGCCTATTATCCTGTTCAATATTCTATCGCCTTTGGGACGGGTGCCATTAGAAATCCTCTATTCCTGAGGAGTGAACTCAGGAGTGGAGTTGTGAGGGTCTCACTGTCTTCTTCTCAGTGGACCTTTTCTTCCTTTAGCGTCTAACACTCTTTGGGAAGTGGATGTAGGTCTGAGAAGCTTGTATGTGTTCTAAACCAGTAGGCAGATAGCATTTATGGGAAACAGAAGCTCTGATGTGAGGAGGTGGTATCTTACTTATTATCCCAGGATTTTAGGTAATCACCAGTCTTCTGCTCAACAAGCAACTTAATCTGTTTAGTCCCAAATTGATGTTGATCTTTATGTCAAAATATATGAAACAGTATCACATTAGAGTCAAACTCAGCCTCGTGCTCTTCCGAGCAACATGGCACCGTGCTGTGATTCTCAGATATGGCGGCAGGCTGTACCACCTGGGGAGCTCTGAAAAACACTGCTGCTTGGGTATCATCCCTGTGAATTCAGATTCATCTCATCTGGGTGTGGTCTGAAGCACTGGGAGTCTGATCACTCCCCAAGAGAGTCGAATGTGTAGCTGAGGCTGAAGATCCCTTGATAGCAGTTTAAACAAGTGCTGCCTTAATATCAATTGGGTTCAGATCTTGCTTCTGCCACTCACTAGGTATGATACGTTAAGCAAGTTTTTTAATGCTGGTATAGCTCAAATTTTTTACTATGGGGATAAATGGTAAAAGTACTATCTATAGAATAGAGCCTGGCTGCTGCGACTCCATCTGAGTCTCCCCCAGAGGTAGATATATAAAGGTTCCCAGGAGGCACTGAGGTCTTACAAATGGACGGCTATTGGGTGTTTTAGATCATTAGGGGTATTGTGAGAACCTGGCCCATTCGCTCTCTGCTTCCTGGCTCATGCTGTGACCACTTTCTCTGACCTGGGCTCCTACCATTGCCATCTGTTGCCAAACCAATAGGGCCACCTGGTATTAGATCTGGACCTCCAAACTGTGAACTAAATAAACCTTTTCTTTTTATAGGCTAATTGCCTTAAGTATTTTGTCATAGTAACAGAAATTTAACTTACAACACAGACACAAAGTAAACATTTATTGTTAGCAACTTTAAATATACTACTGATAAAAATTACTATTATTGGATGTTCTCATGTCTCAAAAGCATTTCTGAAGACTAGGGTTTAAAACTGGCCAAGTGTGGCATAGTACCAACCCAGCATTGGTTGTCTTGGTTTAGTTTTTTGTCCTTTGATTTTATTGAAAAGTTAGTTCTGATCACCTACAGAATTTAGGAAGTAACTATTGGAATCATTTAAAGTTTTTATTTACAAAAGACTACAGAAGTTAAATCAAGGTATTTGCAGAGGAATGATTGGCAGCTTGTAGGTAGACTAGAGATCGTGCTTCCCACCATAACAGAGATTGATTTCTAGAAGAGAGATTTCTGGCTTAAAAGATGCTTGTATATAGATATAGATAGATATGTGCATTACATATACATAGCCAAGGTTATAAAAAATATATATACATATAAATACACACACACATATATAGACATATGTGTGTATGTATATATATGTATATGTATATATGTGTGTGTGGAGATATATATATGTATATGTAAGCATATACAAACTTTTTTCTCATCATTATTCCCTAGGTAATACAGTAAAACTATTGACATAGTATTTACATTGTATTAGGTACCATATGTAATGATTTAACACATACAGGAAGATGTGTATAGGTTATATGCAAATACTATGCCATTTTTTTAATAAGGGAATTTTTGGTATCTTCAGCAAGTAAGGAGCTATTTCCTTGATACTGAGGGATGACTGTATAGTCCAATTATCCCGTTTTTTTTTTTTTAAGAGAGAGAGAGAGAGAATTTTTTAATATTTATTTTTTAGTTTTTGATGGACTCAACATCTTTATTTTATTATTTTTTTATGTGGTGCTGAGGATGGAACCCAGCGCCCTGCGCACGCCAGGTGAGTGCACTACCACTTGAGCCACATCTCCAGCCCCCAATTATCCTTTTGAAGAGTTGTACCAATTTTATATTCCTTCAAGGGGGCATCAGAATTTCTTTTTCCCAGAGCCTCACAACACTGGTTGTTTACAATTCTTTCAGACTTTGTAATTAAGATAAATGAAAGCTTCCTACTGACCTGTAATTATTTAGTGGTAAAGTTGAATATCTTTTTATATCTTTATTGGACCTCTGGATATGAATTTCCTCTTCATAATTTTGCTGACTTTTCCACTAAATGGCTTTCTAGTTCTGTATACGGGAAGGTCACTAATTTTTGCCTATTTTACAGTAACATTGCAAATATTAATCCTAGTTTCCCATTAGTCTTTTGACCTTAGTTTTTGTTTTCTTTCTTCACAAATGTTAATTATGTAATCATATTAGTTTTTTCCTCTATATTATTTCTGGGATTAATGGCATTTATTCAAAGCCCCTTTCCACCCCAAAGTTACCAAATGATTAGAAAAAGATGTTGAAATGTCACTTTGAATATTTACTAAATGCTTTTTTTTGCATTATTGGTTCTGTTTTGAAGGGTTCTAATTCTGTTTCTTTAATCAACCAGTCTTTTCCCTATGCCTGTTCCCTGCTGTCTTGAATGATACTGGATGCATATTGTATCTAACAGAACAAATATCTACTATCTTCATTTTTTTTGAAAAAAATCAGCCTCTTATTAAATAATTTGTTCTTTCCAATAAATATTAAGCATTTTGGAAAGTTTCAAGAAAGATCCCAGGGGAACTTTTGTGATATCACATTATATTGTTCACAAGTTCAGGGCAGAATCGACATCTTCGTAGTGTTAAGGCATTCCATCTCAGCCTGGGCATAGACATTGTCTGCCTTTATCCCTGAATTTCTTTTATATTATCAAGGGTGGTATCAAAATTCTCAGCTCTTTCTCTACCAGATTTCTCCCCCTACAGCTTACCATTGGCTTTCCAGGCCCAAGATGTCCCAGCCTGATGTTACAGCGAGACTTTCTTTCATTAGTCTTCTGAATCCACATTTCCAACTTCACCTTCCTATTATGGTTTCACTCTGTATTGTTGGTGTTATTTCTTCTCTATCCTCTTATATTTATTGTACTAGGAACTCCTTAAAAGAAAACAAACAACCCTTTTAAAACTCATGGGACCATTCCTCCAAAGAAGACATACAAATGACCGACAGGTATATGAAGAAATATTCAACATCACTCATTATCAGGGAAATGAAAATTACAACTGCAGTGAGGTATCAATTCACGTCTGTTGGAATATCTATTATCAAATTATATATTTTGTGTATTAACTTCTCATCAGATGTATGATTTGCAAATGCATTCTCCCATTCTGTAAGTTGTCACTGCATTCTGTTGATTGCCTCTTTTGCTGTGCAGAAGCTATTTCGTTGGATAAAATCCCATTTGTCTCTTTTTGATTTTTTTTGCCTGTGCTTTTGGGGTCACATCCCAAAAAAAAATTTTAAAAAAGTCATTGCCCAGACCAATGTTATGGATCTTTCCCTCCATGTTTATTTCTAGTAGTTTTACAGTTTCAAATCTCACAGTTAAGCCTTTAATCTGCTTGTCGTTGATCTTTGTGTATGATGTAAGATGAGGGTCTTTGCATTTCTTTCCAGCTAAAAATACAGTTGTTTTTGAAGTTCATAATATCCTAGAACATTCTGAATTGAGCAGTTAAGGGTCTTCTGCAAGGCCACATGCCATCGCTTAATTTTGAGAAGTTGTTTGACTATTTTCAGCTTTAGATAGTCCATCTATAAACTGAGGAAATTGAATCATAAAACCTCACAGGTCCTACAGTTCCCCTCACCTCAGATAAAAAATAAATCTCTTTCTCAATTTCCAAGAGAACACATGATTTTGATGGTGGCTACAGTTAGCATTTGCTCACGCTTCGACTGTTTTTGGCAATCAATGGAAAGTGCATCAGGTGCAGTCTCTCAAGCCTGCATATAGTGGGTCAAATCTCATTTATTGATTTTTTTTTCTGTTGAAACTTACACACACACACACACACACACACACACACACACACACACACACACACACACACACACACACATATATAAAAGAAGAGACCAAAATTAATTTTCACCAGCTTGGTATATATAGTGTTGTGGCTGCGCATCTCCCTGAAGCTCAAGATGTTCTAGAATAATAAACTAAGCTGTATAATCTTTAAAATATCTGACCAGGTGGAAAGCCTTTCTAGGAGGATAATTTGTTTGTGCTCATGGTATTTAGTCTTCAGTTCCCTGACCACACTACAGATTTGTTTCCAGGAGAAAGCAATGGTAGGGCATGAAAGTAGGGTATCAAGAAAGCAAAAGGGATAGGTATTAACATTTATTGGCTGCCTTCTGTATGACAGCCACTGAGATATTTAATTGTAATCACATTAGGTCATCTTTAATGCCTTGGTTTATTTATATGTGAAGAAATTGTTGTTCAGAGAGGTTAAGTAACTTGCCCAGCATCCCTCAGTGCTAATTAGCAAAGCAAAGATGTCATCCCAGGGCACTCCAGCTCCACCAGGTTTGGCCTCTGCCTAAAAGCACTGACCACCTGAGCCAGACCATGGACCATCATTTCTTTAGCAAACATAGACTATTCCTGAGAAGGTCAAAATTAGGGCTGGGTTTAACCAGCAGAGAATAAGCATCCGAAGGGTTAAGATGACACTCCTGAGGGAGAGAGTTCTTGCCTCATCTCATCTCATCTCATTAACAAGGGAAGTTTGCTTTCCCTGGACTCCCTCAAATTCATCTTTTTTTCTTCCTCCCTCCCTTTCTTGGCTGAGGATGCCTGCTAAGGCTGTGGTGTTTATTTCTGCTATTTCCCTTAGAGACGTACTAAAGTCAGTCGCTTAAAAAAATGTCGGGAGTAAATGCACTAAATGATCACTGTCAGAAAAGACTCCAATTAAGCCGCGTGCGCATGCAGAAAGGCTCCAGCGCTGACTGAATTCCACCTCCCATGCCCTTCTGATGAGAGGCGATGGGGGAGGAAGCAGTGTTCCCCAAGTATTGTGGGTCTTAGAGACCTCTGCTGAGGCACACCTGTCCTCCCTTGGTCTCAGGGTTCAGAATTGTGGTCTCCTGGTGTTTGGCTTTGTTATTTTGGTTTATGACAGCCTGGTGGCTGGAATTCTCTTTTGCATTCATCTCTCACTCCGGACTTCCAGGAAGGGGAACAGACGTGGCCCTCTGGGCTGGGCATTTCTCCTGTGTAACCTTGACAGCAGCCCCAGTGATAATTTGATTTTTAATAAGGCCCTCTCTCCCTCCCCTTTGCCCCTGTATCTTCTTTTTTGAACACCTTACACTGTATCAGGATATCTGCAAATCTTCTCTGAGTCCTGCCCAGAGGAATTTTGTAACTGTTTTATTTTATTTATTTTTTTCCTAATGGGGTGCCTATATTCTGGAACTTTCCATTTCCTTGTTGTAACCATACCTTCTCTTCCTATGTCCTCGCCCCTAAAATGATGACCAGGAGATTTATGGGGTTTGTTTGAAAGTATACTCTGACACGTGGAAAGCTGATTAGTTTCTTAGTAATTAAATGGCAGGGGCGGGTAGTGGGGGGGGGATGACATATGAACTAGAACTGCTATTTATCATTTTATTATTAATTAATTTTTGCAGCGCTGGGGATCAAACCCCAGGGTCTCATGCAAGTACTCTACCCCTGAGACACAGCCCTGGAACTGGTTCTTAAAATAATGAAATAGTAAGATTCTAACTAGAAGTTAAAAAAAAAAATAGACATTTTTCTCTTGATTCAACTTCTAACCAGTCAGGTAAATGGTGTCTGAATAGTTGTAGCTAAGATTTCCCAGTTAATTGTCCTGACTATTAAATATTTAGACTCCATATTTTTCCCCTAAAGTGTTTATTCCCAGGAGTTCCTAGAATCATAATAGTAAAATATTGACTCAGAAATTTTTTTTTCTCTAAGTATTTTGGCTCCCTTCATCAGGTAAGATGAAATACATGTTTTTTAAAAAATGTGAAGCAGTAGAACATTATGAAGTAGTGAACCACAAATAATAAACTATAGATACAACATGACTGGGACTGAGAAAAGGAGGTTCCAGAGGAATACAATGAGTGTCATACTCTCTTTATAAAATTTGAAAACATGTAAACTTCAACGATACGCTATTTTTTTTTTCCCCAAAGAAAGAAACAAGGGCTGGGGCTGGAGCTCAGTGGCAGAGCACTTGCCTAGCACGTGTGAGACACTGCGTTAGATCCTTAGCACCACATAAAAGTGAAACAAATAAAATAAAGTCATGCTATCCATCTACAACTACAAAAAAATTTAAAAAAACCAAACAAATAGAAAATACAGTATTGTGGTTATGACGGGGTGTGAGGTGAGCACATAACATTAGTAATGTTTTGCCTTTGGTTTCTGCTCTCCATTATAATATTAAAACTGACTTAAAAAAATAAAGGCTCATTTACGGACCAATGATGAGATGGGTTCTGCTAATTATGAGCCATCAACTGTCGTCATCCAAGATCCCTTGAAGTAAGTCACATGGCTGAGCTCATGCCGTCCAAATTTGGGATCTTGAACGTTTCTGCAGCTCCTGTTTGATCTTTGGATTTCCTGCCTTGAACTTCGAGGAGCAAACAGGCCTCTAGCTTCTAATTGCAGGTGGGAATGGACAGTCAGACAGGGAGCTGTGTGGAGGAGTTTGCTTTGGGCTGAGCAAAGAGAAGACTAGAGTCCCTTTCAGTCACCTCCTCTGCAGTGGTGATAAGGCAATCTTCAAAATAAAGGTAGTTGCCTCGCACTCTGCGTTGCCAGCAAACCAGGCTACCTACCATTGGGGGCCTCATTTTGATCAAAGGATATATGGAGCCCACCAGTAACTCTCAGGGCAAATTGTGTTTATAAGAAATATGTGTGGATGCCACTCATGTGAATTAAGGCTGAAACGGTCCTCTGCCATGCACTTCTCTTCCTATTATCACCAAAATGTGTTTCCAAGTGACTGGCTCCTTGATTGGGTAGGCTCTCCGGCCCACTTCAGTGGCTGGCTGGGAGACTATCTCAGCTCAACATTCACCACTTATCACTACATTTCTATTAAGGCTTCTGCTCTCCTTGGCTCTCTAGAAGGGGGACTTCATTTGACATGATGTGCTACAGAGATAGGAAGGGAACCATCATCTCTTATCTGGACAACTCTGAAGCCTCATGCCCCACCCCACACCGTTCCAGAACATTGTCCTCTGCTGGACTGATCTGCCAGAGGTTTAAATTAGGCCAGATTGCTCTCCTGCTTTAAAATCCTTTATGTATGTGCCTTCTTTATGGTAACCCTGAGACCAAAACGAACATCTACGATTACGAGTTTTGCTTGGAGGCTCACCACTGAATTCCTGGTGCCCAGAACACTGCCTGGCACGTAGAGAGCATTCGGGAAATGAAAGCACAATTGAAGATTGAAGCTCGTGTATTCCTTGCATACATGTCCTTCACGCACATACCCAAATTAATGGCTTCCGGGGGAACACATGGGAAACCTTTTTCTGGGATAATATTATAATGGATGGAGAATGAGTGCATGCAGTTGGGATGGCAGTTAATAAATGCTATGACCCACTAACGTACATTTAAATAAATATTGCCAAAAGAAGTAGGCCAGCCTCAGATGTTCCCTGTTTGTATCCCTACACGTCGTTTATTAGTTTCCTGATGATCAAAACTGGGTTAACTTGTCGATGATGTATGTTTCCTGTTAGGGATATGAAGATCGCCTACTCCATCCAATTTGGTTTTCTTAGATGAGAAATTATGCTTGAGTTTAAAAAGCAGTTTGCCAGACTGCACTTTGCTTTCCTTTTGATAAGAATGTTTTAATGGGAAAAAAATATTTACTAGAACAGCTAATTAAAATGCTGTGTTTTTATATGAGGATGCTTTCTAGTTCCTCTGAGGGAGAGTTCCACAGAATAAAATAGAAAAAAAGAGAAAGTTCCCATTTCTTCTTCTAATCTCTTCCCCTGGCCAGAAATGGCCCTTCCTGCTCATCAGCAAGCATTTCCCAGTTTAGCTTAGATGCATGCTCCCTGGGGCTTCTGGGGGACAGACCTCCCTTCTCCCTTCCCCCAATGCTATACCGTACTAGAGCATCGGCTCCCAAGTGAACTGATGAGAAAGGAGAGTGGACACAGCTTTATGGTGCATTTTAGGAGACATGTTGTGAGAGATTAGGTAAATAGAGCACCTCAACATTTACTGGTAATAAAAATTCCTTAAAAGCCTGCAATCTTGACTACACGTCAAACCTGAACCCCTTCAGATTTCCAAAAGTGCCTGCAGAGTTCCTTTATAGTGCAGATCCATAGTGGGCCAAGTTAGTAGTTTGCTATTTATAGGCAGCTCTCCTTTAATTGGTCAGAGCCATACATGGACCAGCAAAAGGTGAGTCCCTAGAGAGGGCTGAATGGAAGGTGAGTTGGTCCCGTGGAACTCTCTTTGGGTGAGTGTCGGGTCAGGCTAGTTACTTGGTGAGATGGATCTGAACCCAGCTTGGCCCCACCAATGACTCTCTGAGCATCCTTGAAATCTACTTTAGGTGGCCTCCTGCCTCCACTGCCACACCTTGTGGAAGTCCTTCCTGTTCCCAATACTCTCATTTCCAGGGGCTTAACTTTCTCCTGGGCATTTGGGCACAGAAATCCTGCTTCTGGTGAGCCATTTCTCTTCCCACTCTCTGCTATATAATCCCCGTTCCCACAGACCCTTTGAGAGCATGGTGGAGTAGAAAGTCACTGTTGGTTTTAACACCCCAGCAGTTATCCTGCCTGTTGTGGTTTAGATGTGAGGTGTCCCCCAAAAGTTCATGTGAGAGGCAGTGTAAGAAAGTTTAGAGGTGAAATGACTGGGTTATGAGAGCCTTGACCTAATCAGTACATGAATCCCCTGATAGGGATTAACTGGGTGGTGACTGTAGGCAGGTAGGGGTGTGGCTGGAGGAGGTGGGTCCTGGGGGGTGTGCCTTTGGGATTTACATTTTATCTCTGTATGGTGTGATATCCTGAGCCACTTTCCTTCACCACACTCTTCCACCATGATGTTCTGCCTTGTCTCCAGCCCAGAGCAATGGAGCCGACCATCTGTGGACTGAGACTTTAAAATTTGTGAGCCCCCAAATAAGTTTTGTTTCTTTAACATTGTTCTTATCAGGTCTTTTGATCACAGCAGCAAGGGAGTTGACTTACACACTGCCCAAAGGAGGAGACCTTGCACTGGTTGCTTCCCACAGCTCCTCCCTGCCCTCTCTCCATCCCTCTTGCCTGCCCTCCTGCTGGGCCCTGCATTGTTCCCATGCTGCATTGCCCTCCCCATCACTGGAATCTCTGCTGTGAGTGTCTAGGCTGAGGGGATCCCTTCCATGACAGGAGCCCTGGTCATAGCTGAGGTCACTTTTCCCTTTCTCATATCAAGAGGGCATTAGATGTCCTTGGCTTTGAAGAGGCACTTAGGAGGGAGTGACTTGAAACAGATCAATGCACATCCCACCATGCTTAACCCAGCCCTGTGAGCTAAGCTCCAAGCTGCTTTCTGACGCCACGTGTGATTTCATTTGTGACTTTCGTCTCCTTCGAGATTGACTTTGGGATTTACAATTTTCATTCATTCATTCACTCATTCACTCATTCATTCATTCATGCAGTTCTGGGGATAGAACCCAGGGCCTCACACATGCCAGGAAGCACTCTACCACTGAGCTATGTTCCCATCCTAGGACCCCTTTTATATATTGCAATCCATGTGGTGCAGCCGTATCTGCTGCGGAATCTATTTTTATTCTATTTTACTCTAACGAGAAGGTCAATAGTTTGGCTGGACTCCACTATGAAGAAGGCCTAAAGGAGCAGGGCAGTGAAGTTGTGAGGGGAGTAGTCAGGGAGTGGAAGGAGGCTGAGCCCATTCACAGCTTGCTAGAGGCCCCTGTGCTCAGAGTGGGCTGGGATGGGACCATATTTGACTGCTATTCAGCTCTTCCAGTGAGATAGCTGGATCCCTCTGATATTTGAAAGGAATGTAGCAATCTAGGGGATTGCTGTTCTCTAAATTCGTTTCTAGAATAAGTCAGATCATTGAAAATCAGAACACTTGGACCATATGATTTTAGCTTCTGGAAGGAAGCTTTACTAAGTTTAGTAATTTATTATGGCTTCCGCTTTTTTTTTTTTTTGAAGGATTGTGAGATAGGTCTACTTAAAGAATATTTCATGCCGTTTATTTTTAAAGTTGACTTATTTTATTTTTTAAATGCATCTGTAAAACCTGAAACTGCAGATATTAACGGGGTACCATGTGATGTTTTGATACATGTATACATTGCATGATATTTAAAGCAAGTTAAGTATATCCGTCTTTACCTTTATCATTTCTTTATAGTGAAAAATTATCATTTCTTTATGGTGAAAATATTCAGAATCTTTTCTTCTGGCTTTTTGAGATATATAGTACATCATTTTTATTTATAGTCACTCTACTGTGCAGTAGCATGCCAGAACTTCTTACTCTCATGAAATTGACTCATTATTTTAGAATGGTTTTTGATTTAAAGGAAAAAAAACTGCAAGAAGGGTAAAAAGAATTCCCATGTACCCTGTGTCCAGTTTCCCCAATTATTATCATCTTAGAATAAAACATTGCTACAATAATAAATTGATATTGATACATTATTTAATCAATTCGAGACCATGTGTCATATTTCCTTAGCTTTTAACTAATGTCCTTTTTTTTTTTTTTTTAAATTTTAGGATTCCATCCAGGATGCCATATTGCATTCAGTCCCCATGTCCCCATGTCTCCTTAAGTTCCTCTGCGGCAATTTCTCAGACTTTGCTTGTTTTATAATATGAAGCACTCCAGGCATACAAAAAGCGTGTATGTGTGCGCGCACACCTGAACAACCAACCCATATAACCACCCTTCAGCTTCAGAAACAGAACTTTTTGGGTGCGATTGAAGTCCCGTGTGTACCACTCTCAATCTCATTCTCTTTTCTTCTCCGAAAACAACCAATATCTCGAATTTGCTGTTTTCATTCTATGCCTGTGTGGAAACGACCCATATATAGTATTGCTTTGCATATTTTAAAATGATATGAATAATATCCTGTAAGCAATGCTCTGTAGTAGGCTTTTTATCAATAACATTTTTAATGTATGTTGCTCCAGTTTATTTGAATGTCTAAATAAGATTTCATTGTGTTAATTCACTCACTTGTTGACAGACAACAAGGTGCTTTCCTTTCTTTTTTTTTTTTATCACCAGGGTCATTGCAAAGAGTGCTGAGCAGACAGCCAGTGTTTCTGTTTTTGCCTTAGCTACTAGAAACCCTGCATGTAAATATCATGCCCAGCTGCAGAGCCTGGAACATCCCAACTATATTTAGTATATATATATTTTGGCTCTTTAACTAAAACATATTCTTCTTATATTTTTATATACCTTGTTTTGCATATGCAATCCCTTTGAAAGTAACTGAGTGATAAATCTTAGAGAAAAGACAAGATTTGGTAAGCTGTTAGTCACCCCAACTTGAGCTTTTCAAAGGTCTTCCTTTTCCTTACTTTTGGGGGTATTGGTGGGGTGTCTTGTGTATAAGCATGCTTGCTTGATCTCGATATAAATTCTCCAAGTTGATTTATTATTCATCAAAGAGTCAATTTGTCCTCTAAATACTTAAGTTGATGATTCCTCTTTTTAATCACTACCACCAACACACAAACAGAACTCCTCAGCAATTGCAATGGCGGCTTGCTATCTTTAGGAACATTTGTCTTTCCTTAACTGCTCTCCTTTTAACGACATCTAGTTTTCTGTGACATTGTTTACTTTCATTATGTTTTAATTATGGGATTCTGATAACCATGGAGGAGTCGGAGAGGCAATAAAGGGGGTTTTGTGGGTGATTAAATGCTCAAGCAAAGCTGAGAAGTTTGATAACCACAGCAGTTGTTTCCGTGAGTATATTCCAAAGGCAGGAATATTTTTGCTGTCACACAACAAGCCAGAAAGGGGGAAAAAGCCTCCCACAAATCACTTTGATATTTTTCTTAACTACCATGCTTTTGAAAGCATCGTGCTCTTTCATCTGATGTTTTCCTTTGCTGTCAGTCTGAGTAGATGGCTCTCCCTTGGCGGAATGCTATTTAAAGGACAGGTTCTCCGTGTGAATATGTCGTTTATCTAAATGAGCAGCTGAAGTGGGCAGAAATGTGTTTCATCATCCACCATGTGAACCATGGTCTGAAGAAAAATGGCATTTGAGCCGATGTAATTGAACTCAACATTATAAGAGCTTATTGGATTTTTAACAAATAATTTAGCACTATCAAGCACAAATGCATTTGGCTGCAGGTAATAGGAAGCGGAATCAATAGTGATGTTAACAAGTATCTCATATGACAAGGGTAGAGATGGGCAATCTCCAGGCTTGGTTCTGCTGCTGGCAATGCCATCAGAGACCCAGGGTCTTTTGTTCCACTGGCTATGGTTTGGATTTTGATTGTCTCCCAAAGACTCTTGTATTGAAGATTTGGTCACCAGTGGATGGTGCAGCTGGGAGGTAGTGGGACCTTTAAAAGGTGGAGCCTACTGGGAGGAAGTTAAGCCACTAGAGGTGTGCCTTCAAAGGGGATATTGGAACCCTAGTCTCTTCCTCTCTCTCTTTTGCTTCCTGTTCACCATGACATGAACATCTTATTCCCCCACATTTCCCCACCATGATGTTTTGCCTTACCATAGTCCCAAAGCAAAGGGTTCAAGCAACTATGGCTGAAACCTCTGAATCCATGGGCTAAAATAAACCATTCTGACTTATAAGTTGATTCGCTCAGGTATTTTGTCACAGTGATGGAAAGCTAATTCACCACTACTTTCCCGAATGTTTTAGCATTCCTCCCTGTTCTTATTGCCTTGTGATTCCAAGTGGCTATTGAGACTATACATTTTCTGGGAGGGAGGAGTGAAGTGGCGCTGGCCATAGCTCTCCCTCTTTGTCATTGTAGCAAAAACATCATCAGAACTCCCCTGCAGACGTCTGGTTGCTGTCATCATTCTAAATGGCTATAGCCCTGTCACACGGCTGTGCCCCTTTTAAGGAAGGCTCAGAAAGCTGGGTGCTTAGCCGACACATAAAGATTTCAAACAAAGTGAAAGGTTTTCACAAGGAACAGGGAAGGAGTGAATGCTGACAG
Organism: Ictidomys tridecemlineatus; assembly: GCF_052094955.1. Classification (NCBI taxonomy): domain Eukaryota; kingdom Metazoa; phylum Chordata; class Mammalia; order Rodentia; family Sciuridae; genus Ictidomys; species Ictidomys tridecemlineatus. The sequence goes on from NC_135481.1 coordinate 94,865,535, forward strand.
GGCAAATAACTGCCAATCATCAGCCTGTTATATATTGTGCATGCGAGTTTGCTGTCACACATCAAATATAAAAATAAATGCCATCACCATGAAAGTGGAAACCATCCCAATCTTTATGTCATGCCGCTTCTGAAGTTAGAATGCAAAGGTTGGCAGGGCTGGCGCACTGTCCATGTCAATGTTTTGGTCATGGGCCTTCCAGCTTAAGGGATGTCCGCGGAGGCTGGCTAACCTTGCATTGTTTCAGCATTTGCTTCTGTTTTTTTTTTTTTTCCCAGTGAAAAACTGAACCTTGAACATAATTAAGGAAAGCACAGAGACTTATCAAATAGGGCTTATTAATCCTGTAGATATTCACAGAAAAATGCATACTTTTATGCCTTGATTATCTTTGGGAGATCCCCAGGGACGAGGGCCTGCTGATAATTAACAACTGCAACTCAAAAACAGAAACAAAACACAACCTCATCCTGGCTGCAAATGTCTATATTCTTTCATCACGTTGCCATAGGTAGAAAAGCCTCTTCCTTGATTTCAGTTTTCCTTTTCCTCCCCCCACATCCCTCTTCTGCTTATGTCTTTCTGTGGAGTAAACTGCAGCTTTGTGTGTCGACTGAGCTTGGCTGGTGCTTCTCACCGGGGTCTCTGGTGCGCCTGCTCTCATGTGGTGGCTGAGGTTCCTACACAGGGCCTCTCCATATGGCTTGGGCTTCTCACAGTCTGGTGGCTCTGTTCTGGAGTAGAAGGTTCCAAGAGATCAAGGGGGGATGTGGCAAAGCTTCTTTTGCAAGTCATCCAGCAGCTGCCTTCTGGAGTTGTTCAGGGCAGCCCAGATAAAGGGGCAGATACAGAAAGACACGACAGAGACGGCTTAGGGACCATCTTTGGAGACAATCTGCCACCGTGCCCTTCCTTCTCTTCCTTTGGGGATGGGAAGGACCATCACTTACTAGTCAACAAGAGAAGCCGAGAGTGAGTGTGGATGGCCACTGCTCAGAGCAGGAAAGAACCTGGGATGCTAAGAATTGCCCCCCTGGTGGCAGTTCTTAGAAGAAGAGCCTTTTCCTGCCATTTAAAGCATGACTGCAGAAGTTGCTAGTTGATGTCTTCTGATTTCTACCTCTTTTATTGTCCTTGTCAGAAAAAGAAAGAAGTAAACATCAACACTTTAAAAAATTCCTTTTAATGTTCATAGTTGCAAACAAAAAAAAAAACAAAATATGCATCAGCCTTAAGCTCAAATCAAACCACCCTGAGCTGTGCTGTGCAGTCTCTCTTCTTTATTCATGGATGCCTTTTCTTGTATTAGAGGCTGAGGATCAGAACTGGTTTGATTCCAGCATCATCTTTCTTTGTGCCAAGGACACAGGGACAGCTAAAGCACATCCAAGTAGCCTCGGTGCGTTAAATCATTCTCTCTCTGCATTGGGCTTTGCTGGTTTTCATCGCTGTTGCTGATCCCTGTGAATGAATGGCAGTAGAGCAGGATTTAAGTAAGCGTCGTTGGGGATCTCCAGAGATTCCTGTCTTGCTGAGATTCGAGAAGGCCACAATTAGCAAACAGACCCAGAATGAAGAGGAGGAAAAGAGGGCGGGTGTCTCGTGGCTGTAAACTACTAGTTTTCACCAGTCGACGCCCTGGCCTGTGTTGCTGTGGCTTTGGAACACCCTCCCTCCCCCTTCTCTGCCTGGCAGACTCCCACTCACCCCCAGATGTGGGCCAGCTGGTGGCTTCTGTATGAAGACCTCCTCATCTGCTGGACAGGGTGACCTTCTTGTCCTCCACACCCACAGTTCCTGTGCCTGTCACCTTATTTGCGTCGTCTGTTTCCTTCTCTGGATTGTGGCTCCCTAGGATCAGAGACAAGCTGCTTCCCTGGTGCCAAAGCAAACAGAGGCTGGGTAAAGGCTTGGAAGCAGGACCACACAGTCAACCGCACCAGCATCTGGGTCATTTTGATGTCTGGTGGCAATTGTGTTAAGTGGTTTGCACTTCTCCCTGACCCAAACAGAACTCTCAAAACAATAATCTCAACCATGCATACTTCCAAAGCCAGGGATGAGAGAGCTATTATCATATCCTGCCACAGTTGGGCTGCTGCTCATTTTGCCTGTTATCCAGACTGAACCCCCTTGTCTCCTCCCAGAGCGCCTCCATCCTCACCTGCTGGTTCAGGACTCCTGTCCTCCCCAAAGTCCTCTTTGAACTCCCTGAACCCCAGAGTTTCCCCTTCCCCCCCATCATCTGGCACCTTGATGTTACAACTTAACATTTGTTCTCCTTCCACTTGCATCTGTCTGGCCTCTTGGCTAAGACTGTAATCTCCTGTCTTGATTTTTCTCTGTCCCCTGAAAAGGGCAAAGTAGCCTCAGTGTGTGGCAGGTGTTCACTACAGTTATCCTGCCTAGAACCTGGGTCCGGGAAACACATGGCAGAGTGTAGGTATTTGCTACACTAATGTTCTTTGTGCATTTGTACTGTGGCATGGTGGGAATTCATTCTTTTGATGATATGAATCAAAGAGAGGTTAGGAGTGTTGTTTTTCTTTAGCTTAAAGAGGACAAAGTGTCAGAGTTCGGACCAAAGTTGTCTCACAAACATATTTTGATTGACAGGGTTTTTAAAAACAATAGAAAGAGTTGCCAACATTTAACAATAAGGAGGGTGTACCTAAAAACCCAGAGTTCTAGTTTCTTTAAAAATTTTGGACGTGTCAACAAAACTGAGCATCAATTTCCAATTAGCAATCATTGCTTTTAACCAAGAAGTTAAAAGACAGAAGATGAAGCCCCCTTTCCTCATCCCTGATAAAACGGTACCCCACATTCTGTTCTTCCATAGTGTTACTTGCTTGGTTCCTGGATAAACCATTCTAGGAAATGTCGATTTTACATGCTGTTGGGTTGCTAAGTGAGTAGAATTCAAGTTCACATGGGGCTGCCAGAAGCAAAGCTGACATGTGAACAGCTTTCTGTGGCTTCCTTTCTTACTGTACACATTTTAATTGGTATCAGAATCTCTGTGCATTGCTTAGAATTGCATGGATTTTTTTTTCATCATTTGGTTTATTCAACAATGACCATAATAACTCCTTTTTATTGAGCGCTTACTGTTTACTACCTACTGCTCTATGTATATATATTAACTCATTAATCTCACAGCAGCTCCACGAGATAGATAGGAGCTTTTGTGATCCCCATTTTACAGAAGTCAGACAGCCAGGATGTGGTCTGGTAAGGCTTTGAACTCAGGTACAGGTGAAAGGAATGATATATCTTTAAGATTTTATTTCCCGGATAAGGTAATTTTCTTTAAATGGCTCTAGTAGACATTTAAGGATCTCCCCAACATAAACACCTACTTCTGGCAATGACCCTAATAGTTCCTTTTTATTGAGTGCTTACTGTTTACTGTTATATATCCACAGAGTTAACCCATGACCTAAGTAGAAGAACATATAGATAACCATGCTGAAGCCAACCATTGCTGTTTTTGTTGTTTAGCAATCTGGTCTGAAGGAAGTTAAAGTTGGGGCGGGGTGAGGTGAGGGGCTGGTTTTTAAAGTAGTTATGTTGTCTTCAGAAATGCAATCTTTTATTTTTTCATGAATATGAAAGAGCATTTAGCAAAATACTTGTACAGTGAGAGGTTGAATCATAGCCTTAATCCCAACCACGTTCTCCCGGAGGCCACCTATTTTTAGTGCCATGCCCCTAACTACTTGATTATCTTCCCCTTGCTTCTCCTCCAGCTTCTCCGCATTTCTTTTGCTTTTCTTCTCTCTTCCTAACCCCTACCTTGCTCTTCATTTCTTCCAAATTTTTATTGAGTGCTGATGCTACAGAGAAAAATATGAGCATTTCTAGTCTCAGAGGAGTTGGTCTAGTAGGGGCAAGTAGACCAGTTTAGAAAAAAAATTTTTTTCATTAAAAAAAGAACTTCATGTTGTAGTGCATCATGTTTTACTGGCTACATGTTAAAAAAAAAAAAAAAACACAAGTAGAAAACTTGGTCAGTTGCCCTGGGGAAAAAAAACTATAATGAAATGGGTCCTCTTCTACATTATAGGTATCAGAAAGTATTTTTTGAAATAAAAACCTATACAACTTTTATGTTATCAAGAATACAAATCATAATGTCATGGGCTTCAAGTATTTTTCTCACTTAAACAGATGAACCCATTGGCTTGCAGACATATTTTAGTAGCCCACCCATGAGAGAGTTCCCTGAAGAGGAAGTGGGGGGTCCCAGAATACACCAAGGGACAACTATTATAGAGACTCCTGGGCCAATGTAAAGTGTGTTGGTTGTCTGTGGACAAGCCATGTTCCTATGGAGTAGGTTTCCTACAGTATTACTAGAGACAAGGAAGCAGTAGTAGATAGTGTGGGGTGACAGAGTCTTTAACAGAGCAGATAGAGTTGCTTGGAAAATTACTGAGGAGCATGGATATTTATACCCAAGGAACACTATATTCTTTTAATAAAATGAGTTGATGATATTTATAAAGTGATTTAATAATCTATATCCAAAGCCATCCAACTACCTGATCCTTTGGATCTAGTAATACAACCTCTAGGAATCTAATTTTAGGAAAGAATTCAAACTGTGGACAAATCCATGCACTAGTCTGATTTTTATTACTGTAGCAAAAATACCCGAGGTAGGCAATTCATGAAGAGGTTTATTTAGCTTATAGTTCTGAGGGTGCTGGCATTGGCTCAGCTTTGTTGGGGACGTCATGGAATCATGGTGGAAGCCTATGTGGGAAGCTGAGCGGCTGGGATCCTACAACCCCTTCTGTAGGTGTACCCTAGTGACCTAAGGACTTCCCATTAGGTCCCATATCTACAGGTCCTACCTCTCAACATCACCACACAGAGGACCAAGATCCCAAGACATGAATCCTTGGGGGACACAAACCATATTCAAATCATCACAATGCATATGCTTGGAAATTATTCATTGTAGTATAATTCCCGCCAGTCAAAAATAGAGGAAAAATAGAGAATGCTGTACATAACCATAGTAGGGTAGGCCTCAGTAAACTAAAAATATTTCTTTAGTATAATGTTATACAACATTTAAATGATGTTGTAGAGTAAATCTAAAAATGCTCAAATAATCAAAAAGTAGGATGATTACATATTATCATCAAAACTATGTAAACATGCATAGAAAGAAAAGACGGGGAGAAAATACAGGTAGGTGTTCATGGTTATTATGTTAGATGTGGGATTTGGGGTATAAAATGATTATTTTGTTATACTAAGCTTGCTTGTATGATGGATTTTTGATTATTTTAACTATGAAAATGATATCAATTAAATATCTAAAAATAGCACTGTGGTAAAGTGTATGACAGAGCCAGACGCAAAGCTTTCTTTGAAGGGACTTTCTTTTACTTGATTGACTTAGTAGGACCAGGGTTGTTCTTAGGAGATGTTCATGCCCTAGAAAAAGGTTGAGATGGGTCTATTAAGAGAACTCTACCATTGGCCATTGATCTTATGAGAAGCTCTCTGTCATTATTATTATTATTTTTTTGGAGGGAGGGTACCAGAGATTGAACTCAGGGGCACTTGCCAATGAGCCATATCTCCAGCCCTATTTTGTATTTTATTTAGAGATAGGGTCTCACCGAGTTGCTTAGCGCTTCGCTTTTGCTTAGCGCTTCGCTTTTGCTGAGGCTGGCTTTGAACTCGCGATCTTCCTGCTTCAGCCTCCCAAGCTGCTGTGATTACAGGCATGCACCAAAGCAGCCAGTTTCTCCTTCATTCTTGACAATGGCTTTGGCAAGGGTTGTCTTTGGGCTTAGTCCTTTTTGTGAAAACAACTGCAGTGGGTATCATGGAAGTAGTCATACTTCACTTTGTTGAGTACTTCAAGTGTCAGGTGACATATTAAGTACTTTCAAACTTAAGGAAGGAGGTGTTATTACTCTCCCTACTGTATAAATGAACACATGGAGGCTAAGGTAGTGAAGTAATTTACTCTACATTATATAACTAATAAGTGGCAGAGTATTTCTCTGAGCAAATTTGGAAACAAGGTTCTTTGCTGTATTCCTAGGAGCTCGGTTTAAATGGAATCTTCCAGCTATCAGCTCAACTCACCAGGGATGAATGTCATGTTTGAGACCAAAACTCTTGGTACTAAATAGCATATGTCAGCCTGACCTGTCCTTGGGGTCTCTCTCTTCATTTCTGGTCTGTTAGGTGCTCCTTTTAGACTGTGGGGTGCTCCTGGCAGGGCAGGAACTTAGTGTCTTGTCTCAGAGGCATTGATGCAGAGTATGTGGAAAACTGAATATGACCCTGTTGGTGATGGGGACTTCTGAAAAGGTCTTGGACACAGAAACACTGTAGTCAGGTTGGTGTTTCATTGATTTGGCTTCTACAGCCAAGCAGAGGCAGGGCCAAGGGAGCAGCATCAAGAGGCAGGGAGGTTGGAGAATATTATGTAGAGCCAGGTTCTAGGGGGTTGAACTAAAGGGATGCTGAGAGGGCAGATTGGGGAGAGCTTCCAAGTTTGAAATGTCAAGGGCTGGTGGAAGAAGGGGACAATTTCTACTGTATTTAGTTTGAAAGCAGATTGAATAAGGATATAAAAGTGGATCACGGAGGTTGGGGACATAGCTCAGTAGAGTGCTTACCTAGCATGCACAAGGCCCTGGGTTCAATCCCCAGCACCACCAAAAAAAAAAAAAAAAAAAAGGATCATGGGGAAAGGGACATGAGGAATCATGACTTCAGTTCTGAACTTAAGTTTGAAGTGCCTGTCTGATGTTACAGTAAATATTTGCTCCCTAAATGAATTCCAGAGTTACTCATTAAATATTTATTCATCAAATGAACCTAAATGTAAACAACTCAAGTAATATTTGCTCCTGCCATATATCTCAATGTTAGGATTTCACCCCCAACCAATTAAATCAAAGTCTCAGGGAGATGGGATCTAGGCATTGACATTTGTTCATTGGTGTCCACAGATGATTCTAATATGTGGCCAGGTCTGACAGCCGCTGCTTCAATTTTAATGCAACAGTAGATGAGAAGGTCTACTGAGAGCTTCTTTTCCTCATCAATTCCATTTTTGAGCATCCACCATGATTTGGGCTGGATGCCATTTCAAAGTAAACCTTGACTGTCACCTCTGTATTCCCAGTGCCAGAGGAGTATCTGGAATAGAGTAGGTGCTCAATAAACGCTTATAGAAATACATGGATGTTTTAAGACTTTAGATATTTAAAGAATCCTGTGCTCTAGTAGCCTTACTCCTAGCAGTATCTGCAACTGCCAACAGGAGATGTCCTGCTTCTGAGGCCTCTGAATTTGTGTTTCCCTAAAACAGAGTAGAGCTTGGTGCCTGGGAAAGGGGTACCCTTTGGAATGTGAAATCAAAATTTGCCAAGGGTTCAAATCTAATTTGAACACTTAGATGCTTTTTGTGCATCTTCCTTGTTCCCAAGCACCTCTGTGCTGTGGACTGAATTGTGTTTCCTCAGAATTCCGGTGTTGAACTCCTGACCTCCAGTGTGATATTGTTTGGAAGCGGGGCTTTTGGGAGATCATTAGGTTTCGATGAGGATAAGACACTCATGATGAACTTAGTGCTCTGAAGAGGAAGAAACAGACACTTCTCAGAAAAAGAAATACAAATGGCCAACGAATGTATGAGAAAGTGTTCAACATCTTCAGCAATGAGGCAAAAGCCAGTCCAAACTTTTGATTTTGATGATGGGTGTCATTTCACTCCAGTTAGAATGGCAGTCACTAAGAATACAAATAGCAACACAGGTTGGCAAGACTGAGGGAAAAGGAACGCGTATACACTGTTGGTGGGACTAAATTAATATGGAAATCAGTATGGAGGCTCCTCAAAGACCACCATATGACCAAGCTATGCCACTCCTTAGTATTTGTCATATACTACAGTGATACATATATGCCCATGTTTATAGTCCACATAGACAAATTATGGAGCCAGCCTAAGTGTCCATTAATAGATGAATGTATAAAGAAAATATTGCATATACACACAATGGAGTTTTATTCAGCCATAAAGAAGAAGAAGAAAATTATACTATTTTCAGGAAAAATGGTTGGAACTTGAGAGCATTGTTTTAAGCAAAATAAGCCAGACTCAGAAAGTCAAGGGTCATGTGGGTAGAAATAGAGAGGAAAAAAAGCAGGGTGTGGTGGGGAAGATCTTATGAAAATACAAGGAAGACCCTAGAGTAGAGGAAGGGGGGTGGGTGGAGGGAAAAGGGGAGGAAAATGACAGATATTAGGGAATGAAATGGAGCAAACCATGTTAAGTGCATGTATGAATATGTAAAACAAAGCCATAATTACAATGCACCAATAAAAAAAGAAAATCATAAATTTAAGTAGTTAAAAGGAATTAAAATCCCTGGCACAAAATCAAATTCTAAAGTAGAAAAAAAAAAAAGAAGAGACATCAAAACACATATAGTCCCCCCCACTTTCCATCTCCTCCCACCCCCTCCCCATCTCACCCCTCACCCACATGAAGAAACTGTGAAATGCTGGCCCTCTGTGAGGAAGGAAGAGAGAACTCGCCAGAACCTAACTGCTATGACACTCTGATCTTAGACTTACAACTTCTAGCACTATGAGAATATACTTCTGTTGTTAAGGCCACCCCGTCTGTGATATTTTGTTAGGGCCATTGCAGTAGACTAGCACATTCTTTGGTGCCCTGAAACTGTTATTTCCCTCCCTGCCCCAATTACCTGTCCTCCAGCGGCATAGCCACGTGGACCTCTTGCTGTCGACAAACCTTATCATGTTGAAGACGAGATCAGCTGAAAAGGGATTTTCATAAGGAATGGTCATCAATTTTTGCTGCTTGAATAGTTCCTTCTATTAGGCTTTGGAAAAGACAGGCCTACATAACAGCAAGCCTGTGTGCCTGTCTCTGAGCATGTGCATGGTGTCTCTCTCTCTCTCTTTCTGGAGTGCATGTTCACAAATAATGTTCTGCTTCTGTGGATGATTCCTTTGTAAGTTGGAAAAGATCCTCATTCCTAACTCAGTGGCTGCTACTGTTTTTCTAATTAAGTTTGAATTTCCATTTTTCTTTTTCTTTTGCTGCTTTACCAAAACATGTTTACATAAACAATTTGAGTATGTGCACAGGAAATATGAATAAATAACTGAATTTTAAGAAGCCTAAGAATTGAATAGGAAGCTCCAAATTCCAAGACTGATAGAGGGGAAGAGTTCTTCCACCCCTGTTTCTTGGGGTTCTAACATGTGCTATTCACCAGGCTAAAGGTTCTGAATACTTTCTTTTCCTTCTGGAACTTAACGTTAAATATTATCACTCCCATTTTAAAAATTAGAAAACTTGGGCTCTGAAGCTCAAGGTCATGTAGCTATTACACAGCCGAGCCCAGAAATTAGTGCCTGACTATAAAGTACTTTATCTTGGTCCAAAAACCAGTGCCAATTCCTGATGAAGTCTCATGGATACACACTACAACAAGAAAATGAACACAGTGTAGAAGAGTTTTCATGAAGCAAAATACAATTAACTTTAAAAAAACATGTTCATTACTTTCAAATACCTTTCTTGGCAAAAAGTTGGCAAGCAGATGTCAGATTCCCCGTCATTATTATTCTTTCTTTCCTAAAAGCCTCCTTGTTCATGAAATCACAAAGTCTGACTCAGGGTTTGTGATTTGACAGTGGTACAGAATGTATAAGGCTGGAAATGTTCCAGACTATTCAGATTACAAGATTGTCATAAGGCCAAGAAGAAGATCCAAAGACTTGGCTTGCTGCTCAGAGTTGAATACTGCGTTCAAAACTATCTCAGGAGAAATTTGATAGCTCTGTTATTTAAAACTAAGGGGAGAGAACTTTCTTCGCTCTTGTACAGTCTTCCCTGCCCTGGTGAGCTAGGCCTTCTGAACTGGTAAGAGTGGGCCAAGGAGCCCTTCACAATTGTACCAGAGCTCCCATAGTTTGGATGCAAAGTCTCCAAAATACAATCTGTGGATATCTGAGCATCAAATGTGGTGTGCACTCTATTAAGGCCTCACTTAGGGAGAAAAGCAAAAATCTCAGCACTTTGAAGTGATTTTTTAAATTAATGTTCTGCTGGAAAATTCCTTTCTTATCTATGCAACTTAAAATCTTTTGTGCAATTTGATCCAAGTTCTCAAAAGCACAGGAAGAAAACAACCGTTTTCCATTGTCTCCTTTTCTCCCGATAGCATCAAAAATCGAACCAACTTCATTTTTTTTCCATTTAAAAATATTTATTTAAACATAAAGGTGTTTTTTTTAAATATTAATTTTTAGTTGAAGTTGTACACAATACTTTTGTTTTATTTATTTATTTTTACATGGTGCTGAGGGTAGAACCCAGGGTCTCGCACATGCTAGACGAGCGCTCTATCACTGAGCCACAACTCCAGCCCCTAAAAATATTTATTATTTGGTTTTATTTGTTGGATAAAATGATAGGTGTCCATCATGAACTACATGATGTTTTGAAGTACATGTACATTGTGAAATGGTTAACTCTAGCCAATTCACAGATTTATTACCTCTCAAAGTTATCATTTTCTTGAAAGCATTTAACATCCACTCTTTTCATCTTTCAATAATACCGTATATTGTCACTAAAACATGTCATCAAGCCCACTTCTACCATTTTATTGTTCTCTTGAACTTTTGTACATGCAAAAATTTAGGGGAAAACATAGCGAGAAGACTTTTCTTCTCCGTAAAGAACACTCACAGAAAATTCTACCTATAGTGTGCCCATCAAGGTGAGAAAATGAAATTGTGGATGATTTTTCCCCCCCAGGTTGAAATGGGGAGGCCCAGGCTTGTTACCATGTTACCATGGAGATGGGGTCCCTGGGAGTATGCTTTAGGCATGGAAGGCCATTTGCAGCCCAGACTCAGTCATGACAAATCATTCCGTCTGCCATAGGCCATTGGCCAATGGAAGTCATTAAGGCGGGCCCAGGTGCAAATGGTGGAGAAACAGATGCCACCAAGAGGAAAAGGCTTGTGGCTATTTTTATACCAAGGGAGTGACTCAATAATAGGTTATTAATTGAGTTAAACATGTTAACTTAGGTAAAGTGCTTAGAATACCTAGTGCAGAGCAATTGCTTATTTTTGTTGTTGTTGTTGTTTTCTAGGCATTTTCTGCAGGGAACTTATCAAATATCTCTTAATCTATTCTTTTGTTTTTGAAATAATGTTGCAGGAACATTGTCTTTTCAGGCTTGACTCTCCAGGCTGACATCCTCTGCCATCCCAGGTGAGGCTTGCGGTAGCAGAGCTGTTTCATTTTCTCCCACAGGTGGGTCCCCTTTTGCTCTCCCTCAACTAGGAGGTACTGCAGAGGATTCCCAGCTGTCTGGAATGTTCCTGCTTGCCCTTTCCTTTCTGTCAAAAGGAGTCCTGATCCTTGATTCTTACCAGGGTACCATTGCCCAAGTTTGGTTGACAGGGCTGGGGATGTGGCTCAAGCAGTAGTGTGTTCGTCTGGCATGCGTGCAGCCCGGGTTCAATCCTCAGCACAAAACAAAATGTTGTGACCGCCAAGAACTAAAAAATAAATATTAAAAAATTCTCTCTCTCTCTTTAAAAAAAAAGTTTGGTTGACATTTTCCTTTTAAAGGGAAGCAGTCGTGTGAGTTTGGATGTTGATTTATATTTTTATTATAATCTTACTTCAACAGGTACAAATGTAAAGCTGTGTAGAAACTAACTATGCTTGCTTCATAGCTTTTTGGCTGCGATAAATTTAAAATGATGAAAATGGAACTTGAACAGAGCAGATTTAGGAATTACAGGATAATTTCAGAATTTCAAAATAGCAGCACTCAACTACCATGACAGGTGACATTTCTTTTTTTTTGACTAATAATACATCCAGGCTCAAGACCACCAAGACCTTTGGTTCTCCCACAGCTTTCTCTGGGTGATGGCAAACCCTTTGGTTGTCCAGTGTGCACCAACATTCTTCACCTGCCTTTAGCACGACAGTGTCATTTAGGTATCAAAGCCATCTCTGCCCCTTTCTCTTCCACCGACAGTAATTAACATGGTGCTTCATGGGAGAAGAGGTGTCTCCCAAGAAGGGTCCAAGGAGTTCTCAGAGAGAAGAAGGACCTCGGGACAAGCAGATTCTTGACTTATGTGACAGAAAAGAATTTCAGCACATGCCAGACATAGACAGAGGTTTATTTAGGAAAACAGATACCCTTTCAAGGGAGAATGGGAGCAGTCTCAAGAGAGAGATGCTTTTTGGAGTAAAGCAAGGAAAACCCTCAATGAGCCATTGAGGGTGAGAGATGCATTTTGGGGGTTCCTGGCTCTTCTTTTAAAGGAAACTTGGTGACGGGTGGGTATGGGAAAGTATGAGTAATGACACCAGTCTGATGATCTCCAGGCAGTTTCTGGTGATCTGATCAATCTCTGTATCCTTCGGCCGACGTGGTCTTCATTATCTGCTCAGCAGATGGTGCTGAAAAGTCCCCAACATTATAGGTTCCTCAAGGTATCCTCTTTCTCTTTACTTTGTCCATTTATTGGAGAGGGTTGGTAATTAACAGAACAAAGGTAGATGTAGAATTTGGGGGTACCTGAACTGGGAGACAGACTAGCTTGGGGAAGGACAGACCTGGAAAAGTAGGCAGAACTTCTGAATTCAAATTTTATGTCCTTGTCCTTCCTTTCTGCTTCATTTTTTACCTATTTTTTAAAATTTCTTCTATTCTACTTTAATGTCACTTGCTGTCAGCCAAATAACAGATACAAGGGGAGCACTAGAGTCACCTGCAGTACTTGCTAATTTAGTGCTTTTCAAAGTTTTACGTGCAGATGAAGTCCCTGGCCCTGGGTGAAATGCTCACTCTGGAAGGCTGGGGTGGGGCCCAAGAGTCCGCCTTTACAACTGCTCCCGGGTTATGCTTGGGTTGTTGGTGCAGGATGGTCCTTTGATTACCGGGATCCCATGATGCTTCTATCTTTTTAAGATTATTATTTAAATGAAACATGGAAACATTTAAGAGTCCGTAGAATATATGACTACACCACTGTGAATTTTACCTTATGTATATCTATAAAGCACTAAGTAAAAAAAAAAGCTAAATAAATAGAAGGAAGACCAGTGGAGCAGAGGAAGGGAGAAAGGAGGAGGGAGAGGGAAGGAAAGAAGAAGTACTGGGACTAAAGTGAAGCAAATCATATTCTGTGCTTGTATGATTATGTGCAAACGAACCTCAATATCATGTATAACTATAATACACTAATAAAAGCACAAGTAAAAGGAGCAGAAAATCATTATGTCTATGGGTATGTCACTGACTGGTCCCCAGCTGAAGGATTATCAACGGAAACATTTGAAAAGGCAGCTCTTAGAGTATCATGTTGGCCCTGTAAGGATCAAACCCTGATGCTGAGAACAAAGATGTATGTGCAGCCTGTGCACAGAGCACCCTGGTTGCTCCACACTCCACTCAAGAATGGGTTCTTTAGCAGTGGGGCAGACCATCTGTGTCTTGCTCTAATCAATCAAATCTCTCTTTATACTCAGGTAAAATTTTTATCTATATCTTTCTTATAACACCACTCACATTTTGCCTCATCTTTAATTAAAAATGTATGTAGCTTCCTGCGCCCCCTCCAAGTCCAATGTCCTGAGGGCAAGGGTCATGTTCTATTCATTCTGGTACTTTTCCTACTGCAGACAGGTAAACATTTGTAGAACTGAATCTATTGGCTAGATAAATCTTGTGAGTGCCCTTTGGTATTTGCATAGCCACACTTTGACTTTTCTTAAAATTCTAGGAATTTTGCTCTCTCTGTTGGATTTTAGATTTGCTGTTTTATTACTCTTACTGCTTTTTTTTTTCCTTTCTAGGAAATATCCCTAAAATGTAAGACTAAAGTTCAGCCTCTGGTATTTGAACACACACCACATTTTTATTCTTTGCATTTTGATCCTTAGGTGTCTTTTGCTTTTTATTTTCGTCCTGAGAATATTAGAAAGATTAGAAACACTTCTTTAGTTGAGAACTTTTGTGGCCAGAATTTTTTTAATAGTCTCAGCCACATTCTGGAGAGAAGTCCTGTCAGAAGACGTGATAGAGGAGACCAGGGGAGCAGAAGAAAGGGGTAGAGGGGGAGAGAGGAGGATGAGGAATGGAAGAGCTATTCCCTTGTTTCTTCACAGTTTGATACTGAACTATGAATACATTGCTTGACACCAAGGTTTAGACTTCTCCAGTGGTATCCACCTTGCCCTTCAGTGTTCATGTTCCTTCATAATCAATCTCCCTCTTTCTCTCTCTGAATGAGAGATACTTGGATTGAACCCAGGGGTGCTCCACCACTGAGCTATAGCCCTAGCTCTTAGTATATTTTTTTTTAATTTGGGGGTAGGGTCTTGCTAAGTTGCTGAGGGCCTTGCTGAATTGCCCAGGCTGGCTTGGAGCTTGTGATCTTCCTGCCTCAGCCTCCTGAGTAGCTGGATTACAGGTGTGCACCACCACACCCAGCATTACTTACTTAGTTTTTAAGATACTGAGTTGCCTTCCCTGTCATGTTCTCAGAGTGACAATTTAAAAAAAAATCATGAACTATTGTTTAAACATATTGGAAGTGTCAAACCTTTGCAAATTCTCTCACTACTGAAGCTCAGATTGTCACATTGTTGGCCGGCAGGAGGGAGCCTCTTCAACTTGATTCCTTTAAATATGACTCTCATCCTCTTGAATTCTTCCTTTTTTTTTTTATTCTTTTTGAGGTCACAGGGGATTCTGGGCTCATCTTGGTCATTGCCTTCCTCAGATCAAGAGTCAGCCATTTCTCCAAGAAACCTCTGTCTCTCTTAAGGACAAGTTATGTCAGAACCACAAAGAGGTACTCATGATTATTGACTTGGTTCTTTTTTTCTGTCTTTTACATGAGCAAAGCTAGGAGAAGTCTCTATCCATTGATCTTTTTCTTTAGGTATAGATGTAATGTATCTCTATGCTTTTATAATAAGATGACTTTTTATGTATTTAAAGTTAAAATACTCTATGAGTTTATACACTTTAGGACTATGGAGCACTTGCCTCTTCTCTAGGGCATCTGTTTCTCCTTTTTTCCCAACCAAGAATCATGGTTCTGTAGGACATAGTGTAAGGGTCCAGCGAAACGTCGGAGTAAGAGACCACAAGAGACTGTCTTATGCAAAAGCAGAAGGGTGGGTTTATTTGGAGACCAGCATGCTGGGGCTCCCTCTATAGCAAAGAGAGAGAGAGCCCTGAGAACCGCTTGAGCAGAGCTTATATACTTTTCTTGGAGAGGGCAGGGAGGGAAGTTCATTGATGGGTCAGGGTGAGTGGGCAGTTTGCCTGCAACCGAGTGAGGGAGTGCATCCTGCAGTTTGGCAGTTGGGGACAGCACATCCTGGGAACAAGATTAGCAAAGAGTTCACAGTTGGGGACAACACATCCTGGGAACAAGATTTCAACAGTGTTTTGTTAAGCATATAGAAAAAAGAGTGACAAGTACCTATTTTATTAACCTTTCATTCCCCACTTTTTCTTCTGGCTACTTTTAATCATAAAAGTGATCATTGGGGGGTGTCACCTTCTGTGTCTGCTAGTGGGGTATATTGTTGTCTGATTACCATAAGTTTGACTTGTCCAATTTGGGATTGGAGAAAGGAAATTACACGATTGAGCAAACAGGGTCCTAGAGTTAGCAATAATATAAGAATTATTAGAGGGCCGGCCAGGGCTGATAAAAGTGTAGTTAACCAGGGGGATTGTGTGAACCAAGACTCGTACCACCCTTTTTGGGCATCTCTCTCTCTCTCTCTGACGCTCTTCAAGGCGTTTTTTTAGTTTACTCATAGATTCTCTTACAACTCCAGTATGGTCGGCATAAAAACAACATTTTTCCCTCAATGCAGCACAAAGGCCCTTTTTTCTCATGAAGAGGAGGTCCAACCCTCGCCTGTTCTGTAAAACAACTTCAGAGAGAGAGGTTAAAGATTCCTGCAAAGCTGTGATGGAGGTTTTCTAATATCTTTAAGTTTTGGTCCATTGCTGTTTCTAATTGGGTCATTTGTCGTGTCCCATGGACCAGGGCAGTGGTTCCTGTGCCCACCCCTGCAGCAATTCCCATTTCTAATAAGATGGCTAAAGCGAGGGATACAGGTTCCCGGTGAAACTGGGTTGTATGCCCCCCTATTTGATCTTTAAATGAACCTGCGTCATGATAGAGCATTCTGGGAAACATCTGCACCATTACATAATTAATCACATCTGTTGACCATTTTATGAAAACATAAATAATGTTTAAGTATATAGAATTATACTGTTGTAGGGATGGATAAGGCAAGGCACCTAAGATAGCACTGAAGACAGGGAAACAGTTCTATTTGGCTGCAACCGGATTCAGAGGGCATTGCTTCCGCTGTAATCAATTAATCCCCTGAACCCCAAGTTTAGGCAGCTTTAGAACTCCGTACTCAGCATGTAAGGGAAAGGGCTCAGAAGTTCACAGTCTGCAGAAGTTCACAAAAAGCAGTTTTTGTTTCTGTTATTTTTTTTTTCTCTGTTCTGGGCAAGTTAACTTTTTAAGGACACCTGGGAGGGGGAGAATTTTTTTTTTTTTTTCCTTGCCAGCTGTTACCATGGCGCCCAGTTGATAACTTTTTTATCTTAGAAATGTAGCCATCTCTGTGAAGCCTCAGCTCAAGGCCAGAGGCCCTGTTCACATATTTCGTGAAAAACTAGTAAGGGGGTGTCTAGCTTAGGAGTGCTGATTTTTCCAGCCAGTGGCCAAGTAGAACAGGGCAACATGAAAAGAGGAAGTTTATCTATACTGAACTCTTTTATAGGGACTCTTTTGCTGAAAGTCCTAAAGTCAGCCATAGTGAAGACTTCTGGAGAAGGTCAGTTAAGACTTTTCTGTGGGCCTGGTACAGAGGGGGAGGACAGGGAAGGCGGTGCTGAGAGCAGCTCCATGGATCTGAGAATGAGGAAGGAGAGATGTAGAAGAATAATGGGAAAGGGGTTTGGGATTTTCTTAGCAATAAAAACTTGAGTAGTAGAACAGGTAGAGCAGAGGGGAAGACTGGAGTGAGTATCCCAAAAAGCCTGTGAGGGACTTTAAATTTTTAGTAACCTGTTTTCAGTGATGACAAAGCAACTTTATAGGCCATTTTCATTACATTTTGGATAGTCCTGGTGGGTCCCGGTGTGGGCACTGAGAGGAGAAGAGAGGAGTGAATGGGTGGAGAGATACCTCAGTACCTGTTACTTCAGCAAGGGGGCAATGGTCTGAGAACTGGTGGAGGTTTGGGTTCCATCAGGTAGCCCCTGTATGTTTACATCCTTATGACTTACAGAAGAAGTCGGATTTTCCCCCACACAGCCATGACTGTTTGTGGCTTTGATAGTCTTTACCGCTGTAGGTGTTATAAGTAGCACCTGGTATGGTCCTTTCCAGCAGGGTTCTAGGGATGACACCTGATGTCGTCTTACATAGATGAAGTTTCCCACTTGATATCGGTGTGGAGTCCCTTCATCCCCAGGTTGGTAGGCAGTGGTCAGCTGTTTCCACGGGTATCACTGAGTTTTTTTTTTTAAAAGCTTTAAGTCTGTCAAGCAAGAGGGTGTGAAAGGAATTGTTAGGTCTTAGAGTTGGGGTCAGGTCCCTTATTGGAGGAGGGGCATCATAGAGAATTTCATAGGGGGTGAGGTTACACAAAGAAACAGAGGGAGTATTTCTTGCACGAAACAATGCATAAGGCAGGAGCATAGTCCAATCTTTTATGCCGGTCTCTAAGCTTAATTTTGTCAAGGTCTCTTTAATGGTTTTATTCATTTTTTCTACCTGTCCTGAGCTCTGGGGTCTATAAGCGCAATGCAACTTCCAATTAATCCCCAGGGTCCTGGCTAACCCCTGACTTACCTGGGCCATGAACGCCGGTCCATTATCGGACCCTATTACCTTAGGCAGGCCGTATCTTGGAAAAATATCTTCCAGGATCTTCTTGACCACCATTTCTTTCTTTTTTTTTTTTTTGTGGGGAAGGCTTCAATCCATCCTGAAAATGTATCTACAAAGATTAGGAGATATTTAAGTCCATACCTTGCTGGCTTAATTTCAGTAAAGTCCACTTCCCAAAATTGTCCTGGTCTGGTCCCTCGAAGGCGTCTTCCTACAGGAAGCTTGGAGGGGTATGCATTAACCAATTGACAGGCCCGACAGGCTTTTGTTACTTGTTCAGCTATTTTCTTTCGCTGTGAGCCAGTTAGTGGAAAACTCTGTTCCTGATCCTTTAGGAATGCCTGCAGTTTCTTTGAACCAAGGTGAGTGAGTTGGTGTACATTTTTAACGTAGTGTAGGGCTTTCTGAAATTGCAAGTTGGGTTCAGTGTTGTCAAGGAGTTCAGTGTCAGTGTCCTCAGATGTTAAGTTGTCGGGGTGCTCTGACGTAGTTAAATCTCCTGACTTATGTTCCCCCATATGGAAAGTGTTAACATGGTTACTCTGTTTAGGGCTGTCAATTTAGCCTCTTTATTTGTCCTCTTGTTAGATGGGGGTGGTATCTGCACAACAGTTTGTTTTCTGGGCTCAGTGAGCCATTGTTTATCGCCCCTAAGGGAATAGTCCAGGAAGATTACTTCTTGCTGGCAAATTTGGGCCTTTTTGGCAGAAGCTCGGATAATAGTGCTTGGGTCCCAGACTTACAGTTTTCCTTGGAGTCTGCTGCCAGTAGCAGGTCATCCACATATTGGAGTAGGGTGACTTCAGGGTGCATGGTTCTGAAGTTATTGAGATCTCTGTGGAGAGCTTCATCAAAAAGAGTGGGGGAGTTTTTGAACCCCTGTGGGAGTCTGGTCCAAGTTAGTTGATCAGACGTTTCAGTTTCTGGGTTTACCCATTTGAAAGCAAACAGTAATTGACTTTCTTTATGCAGAGGCAAGCAAAATAAAGCATCTTTTAAGTCCAGGACAGTATACCATTTTCGCTCAGGGTTAAGGGTGCTAAGCAGATTGTACTGATTAGGTACTGTGGGGTGAATGTCCTGCACTCTGTTGTTGATCTCTCTTAAGTCTTGAACAGGGCGATAGTCCCCAGTTCCTGGCTTTTTTACTGGTAGCAGGAGAATGTTCCAGGCCAATTGACAGGGCTTCTTTGCTCAGAGGATATTGTTTAATATTAATTGGGGAGGCTGAGGTTTTTAACTCCACCATTATTGGAGGTTGTTTTACGACTAGGCCTAATTTAGCAGTTTCTGCCCAGGCATCTGGGTAATCTGTTATCCATTTCTGGGATAGCTTGCCTGTTTGATCAGTCTTGGGGGGTGTGAAGAGTTGATGTTCATCTTCTACTGACATAGTTAAAGCCATGACTATAGGAGTTTTTACTGAAGGATTTAGAAATTTCATTTGGGGGCCTTCAGGGTTAAAAGTTATTCTGGCCTGGAGTTTGGTGAGCAGATCTCTGTCCATCAATGGGGCTAGGCATTCTGGGATCACTAGGAAGGAGGAAGGAGTGATGGATTTTTCCTTTCCCCAGGTCCATGGTCCTCTTAGTTGTCCAAGCCCAATATTTACTGTTATTAGCCCCTTGAATTTGAGACATTTTAGTTGATAGAGGGCCCAAGGGGGCCTTAAGGGCTGAGCATATTGCCCCTGTATCCACTTCAAAGTTTACTGGGGTCCCCTCCACTTCAAAAGTTACCCTGAGCTCGGGGAGGGGATCTGAGCCCTGACTTTCCTAGTCATCCTCCAGAGTTAGAATGGCTGGCTGGCGTGGCTGTTTCTTTCTAGGGCAGTCTTTGGCCCAGTGTCCTTTTTCTTTACAGTAGGCACATTGATCTGAGGCCAGATGTGGCTTCTGGCGTGGACCCAGGTATCTCTTTCTGTCTCCCTGTCTCTTAACTTCTGGCCTATTTGTTGTTGTGACCAGGACCTTAGTCAATGCCTCAGTCTGTCTTTTGCTTCTTTCATCCTCCCTTTGCTCCCTTTCTTTCTCCCTTTCTTTCTCCCTTTCTTCCCTTTCTTTCTCCCTCCTTTGTTCCTTCTCTTCCTCAGTTTCTCTTTTATAGTATACCTTCTCAGCTTCTCTGACTAAATCTCTCAAAGTCATATCTTGCAATCCATCTAAGCGTTGTAACTTTTTTTAATATCCAGGGCAGCTTGCCCAATAAAGGCCATCATGACAGATGCCTTTTGATCCTCTGCCTGAGGATCAAAAGGAGTATATCTCCTATGTGCCTCCATAATTCTCTCCAGAAACATAGAGGGTGATTCATTAGGCCCCTGAATAATCTCTCTTACCTTGGTCAAATTAGTTGGCCATCTAGCGGCTGCTGGGAGACCCGCTATTAGAGCCCGGCAATAAGTGGACAGATGCTCCCTACCTTTAAAGGTGTTGGGGTCCCAGTTGGGTCGGTTTAAGGAGAAGTCAGCTTCGATTATGTTGGGAAGTTGTGTCGGTCGCCCATCTGGTCCGAGGATATTTTCTCTTGCTTCCAGGAGGATTCTCTTTCGTTCCTCTGTCGTGAAGAGAGTGCCTAAGAGTTGTTGGCAGTCATCCCAAGTAGGCTGGTGTGAAAACATCAATGACTTGATCAGACCTGTGAGCCGGGTGGGGTCCTCGGAAAAAGGGGGATTGTTATTTTTCCAATTATATAGATCTGAAGAGGAGAAAGGCCAATACTGGTAGGCTTGCATTTCTCCACCATGGCCATCCTCTATCATTGGCCCATAAGGACGGAGGGGAAGTATCACGGGGGCTTCAGGGTTTTTAATCATTCGCTGCCGGCGAGTTCCTTTAGCCGGGCCAGCTTCCTCCAGGGGAGGAGGGGCTATGTGTGCCGTGGGTTGGTCATCTGTAGGGCACTGAGCTGGCTTAACCTCCTGTGGTGGAGAAGCTGAGTCAGCAGCAGGGGAATCTCTTAGAGGGTGTTGGGGGTTGGGGAATGAAGGCAGGGGATAAGGAAAGGGAGGAGAGTCCAGCAGAGTCAAATCTTGAGACTCAGGGAGAACAAAGGGTGGAGGAGGAGGTTTGAGAGATAGAATCGTAGGGGGAGGGGTAGGAGCAGGAACAGGGACAAGAAAAGCCTTCACCCAGGGAGGAGGAGATTTACAAAGGTCCTGCCAAGTTAAGATATACGGCTGTTGATCTGGATGGCTATGTGGTCCCGGCTGAAAAACAATATCTCTAATTTTTCGAATTAGTGGGGAGTAGAAAGATCCTTCTGGAGGCCATCCAATTCCAAAGGCAGGCCATTCTGAGGCACAAAGAGTCTGCCAGGTCCGACGTTTTACTGAAAAAGAAAGATTCTGAGCCCTTATGCGGACTTCAGCCCAGTGATCAAGGGTCAGGGACAGAGGCGTGGAATGACTCTGTCCCATAATGAAAGTTACTTGAACAAAGACAGGGACAATACAAATGACAAATGTGACACCAACACGGACACACAATGAACACACAATGAACAGTAAACGTGTAACACAAATCCAGAGGCAAAGATTAAAAACAGACAGTGAATTCAACCTGAGAGAAAGAATAGTTGCCGGCAAAACCAGACGGGTTGGCAGCAGAATACAGATGAGGGCACCTCCGTCCCTCCCAGATGGGGGCACCTCCGTCCCCCCCAGAGTCTCCCAAAGCGTCCCTTGAGGAGACGTGGTCTGTGGCTTCAGGGACACGTCTATCCACCACCGCCAGGGAGAACTTACGCTCTCCGCTGACAACCACACTCTGCCAACCCAAAACCAGAAAACCAGAAGACAGATGAGGGCACCTCCGTCCCTCCCAGATGGGGGCACCTCCGTCCCCCCCAGAAGCTCTGAGAGCTTTCGCTCTTCTCTGAGCCAAAAACCAGAAGCCAGAAACCAGAAGCCAGACAATCACAAAGGAAAAACAAGGAGGAGAAGAAGAAGGAGATAAGGCGCCATACTTACCCCCCTAAAGGAGTCTTGTTGAGGTCTCCCTGTCCGGCGATGCGCAGTTCCCGGCCAATGCACCAAATGTAAGGGTCCAGCGAAACGTCGGAGTAAGAGACCACAAGAGACTGTCTTATGCAAAAGCAGAAGGGTGGGTTTATTTGGAGACCAGCATGCTGGGGCTCCCTCTATAGCAAAGAGAGAGAGAGCCCTGAGAACCGCTTGAGCAGAGCTTATATACTTTTCTTGGAGAGGGCAGGGAGGGAAGTTCATTGATGGGTCAGGGTGAGTGGGCAGTTTGCCTGCAACCGAGTGAGGGAGTGCATCCTGCAGTTTGGCAGTTGGGGACAGCACATCCTGGGAACAAGATTAGCAAAGAGTTCACAGTTGGGGACAACACATCCTGGGAACAAGATTTCAACAGTGTTTTGTTAAGCATATAGAAAAAAGAGTGACAAGTACCTATTTTATTAACCTTTCAATAGAAAATGCTAGATGAGATTACCTCACAATTACTTGCTATGTTCCAGGTCATACACAATATTATCGCGACTGCCACCAATTACGATTTCTGATGAGTTTTGAAAATTGTGCACGTGCTTTGTCTATTTCCCCTAATATGTTATGGCCTTATCTACTCTGTTATCAGATAATGGCTATTACACGCTACACTCTCTTATTTAACCCTCATTTATGGTTAGTTAGTTTTATATACTTAATGCTTACCAGTGTCTTTATGTCAGCCATGTGCTGAAGCTCATGAGCAGGTGCCTGAGGAAGCTCAAAAGAACAATGTGCACTAAGTTCTCACTTGCTGGACACAGTCTGTGCTCTCTATGAGAGAGTCAGTTTTGCCAGACATGAAATTCTTGGCTTATGTTTTCTTTCCTTGTGTACCCTCAATATGTGAGATCATGTCCTTCCGGCATAAGACATTATCAAACTCTGATGATTATTGAGTTTTCTTTTCCTTATAAGTCACATTTTCATTTTGCCTAAATGCCTGAAGGTTTTTTAAAAAATATTTTTCGAAGTCTTGTCACTTCACTAGCATGTATCTTTTTTAAAAAAAAATGTAGTTATAGATGGACAGAATGACTTTATTATATTTGCTTATTTTTTTATGTGGTGCTAAGGATTGAACCCAGTGCCTCACACATGATAGGCGGCGAATGCTCTGCCACTGAGCTGCAGCCCCAGCCCATAGAAGTTCTTTGTTATTCTCATATAGGCACTGTTTTTTTCAACTGTATGTCAATATGCAGTTCCTAACTTTTTCATATTTTAGGAAAGTTTTTTGAGTTTCAAAAAACTCAACAAGTTTTTTTTTTTTAAGGAACTTGTTACATTCCTTTGTTTTACTTTTGTTTCTCCTTCTTCAGAAACTTGGATTAGCCTTATGTTGCATTTGACTTGCCTGTCCTCTGTTTTCACTTGAAGACTTTTCTTTCTTCATTTCTTTTGCTTTTGCATGCCTATAATCCCAGTGGCTTGGAGGCAGAGGCAGGAGGATCGCAAGTTTGAGCCCAGCCTCAGCAACTTAGCAAGGCCCTAAGCAAGTTAGAGAGATCCTTTTGCAAATAAATAAATAAATAAAAAGGGCTGGGGATGTGGCTCAATAGTAAAGCACCCCTGAGTTCAATCCCTGGTACAAAAAAAAAAAAAGTAATTCTTCCTTTTTTTTGAAAGACGAACAAGGCTCGTCATCGGAGAAAATGCCCGTTTATTGAGGAACAGCTCTGCATATTTATAGAGCTGGGGGTGATTTGACAGTTATGACAGTTTAATGGTTGAATGGTTTGACAGTTGGCATGGGGTGCTTTCTGATTGGTCGGTAAAGATCATGTGAGTCAGCAGGGCTAGTCTGATTGGTGGGTAAGGATCATGAGAGCTAGCAGGGCTAGTCTGATTGGTGAGTAAGGATCATGTGAGCCAGCAGGGCTTACCATTGGTCGGCTCTTCTGGGGGGGTGGGGGGAATGGGGAAGTTAGTCTTTGGAGCCAGGGTGACTCCCAACACTTTTCTTTTTTTAAAAGACAGACAGAGAGAGAGAGAGAGAGAGAGAGAGAGAGAGTGAGAGAGAGAGAGAGAGAGAGAGAGAAAATTTTTTTAATATTTATTTTCTAGTTTTTGGTGGACACAACATCTTTGAATGTGGTGCTAAGGATCGAACCCGGGCAGCACACATGCCAGGCGAGTGTGCTACCGCTTGAGCCACATCCCCAGCCCCTAACACTTTCATCTGAAGGATTATTAGGGTTTTTTTACTCTTCAGTTCTTTATTTCTAAAACATATAATTCTCTCCTAAGTTCTGTCACCTTGTTTCTGGTTTTGTTCTGGTGAACTTGGGTTGTTCTTCATGACTAGTGAACTTTCTTGGTGTTATTTTGGCAAATTTGACAATTGTATGTTAATCTGCTCTGGGGGCCAGTTTTCCTGTTATCCCTTCGTTGTTTGAAGAGGCATTTTGTTTCTTTTCCCTCTTTAAAATAATATGATATAGAATTGGATCTCCATGCTTTTCTTTTTCTATTGCTCATTTTCCTAAAGTTTTTGAAACAGGCTTGGTTCAAATAGCTTTTTTTTTTTTTAACTTTGCAAAACTTCTTTTTTTTTTTTTTTGATTGTTTTCATCTAGTGTTGAAAAAATTACTTGCCGTGAGACACTTCCTGGTTTTCTTTCCCTGCCCCACTGTTATCTGGATTTTCTCTT
The DNA here is from genome assembly GCF_052094955.1 of Ictidomys tridecemlineatus. Classification (NCBI taxonomy): domain Eukaryota; kingdom Metazoa; phylum Chordata; class Mammalia; order Rodentia; family Sciuridae; genus Ictidomys; species Ictidomys tridecemlineatus. The sequence continues at coordinate 94,890,213 of NC_135481.1, forward strand.
TTTTTCCTCTTTGTTATTCTTGTTTTACTGCATTTTGATTTTCCTCCCAGCTGTTTCTCTCCCGTGGATGCTTTGTGTCGGGGTCTGGGGCTGGCTAGTCATGGAGCTGTCCGGGGTTTAGCCTTACCTACTTGTCTTTTGATGTTTGTGGGGGAACCTTGTTACCACGTTTGTAAATGTTGTCCTTAAACTTTTGGTTTTCCCATTTCATTGCTCTGTTTATAGGTAGGGATTTGAGCAAATCCCCCCCCCCAACCTGTGCTGCTACTACATATGCCATCTCCCCAGAATCCCTCCGTTTTTGAAAGGTTGATTATGAATCTTTGGACTTGAGAGATAGGTATTTTTTTGGAGCTAGAACCAAAAACTATAAATGTAATCATGAGAACTAATGAAAGCCATGGGGTTCTAAAATGTCATGGATGATGATGTTAGGATGGGTAAATTTATTTATTTATTTTTTTCCTTACAGCAAAAGAGGGATAATACAGAAGAAATCAATGTGATCTGGGGCATCAGTAGGTTAATCAGCACAGCATAAGGTTCTTTGTTTCTTTCTTTCTTCAGAAAGGGATGACATTTATATAGTGACTTACAGGACAGATAATTGTTTTAAGCCCTCAGTATTTAGTTGACCCTGGCCTGCCCCGCATACCTCACAATGCTATTGTATGTCACACTTACACACACAGAACCTGTGATGTGGCAAAGAAAAATGAGAGAGAAGTGACTTTCTCAGTGCCACACAGGTACTTCGAGAATTAGTCAACCAGGCTCAATTCCTGTGACTGCCAATCCTAGATCCCTTCCACCATGGCACACACCTCTTCACTAAGTCTCAAGAAGATGGGTCTGTCAGCCAATTAAAGGAAGCTTCGTGATGGGGAGTGCATGCAGGTTGGAAGAGTCGTGTGAATTCCCCATTCTTAAATCCACTGTGAGCTTTCACGGGGGAGCTCTTCCATTCAGGCTCATTTACGTAGCTGTCCCATTCACGAGGGACTCGACGTGCTCCAGACGTTGCTGGCTGCTTTGCACGCACGTTCTTATTTTATCCTCGCCACCTGGTGAAGTATGATTACCATCCCTAGTTTCCACACGAGGGGACTTACTACGACGTGGAGAATGTTGCTCAAAATTACCCTGCTTGTAAACTGTGAAGCTGTGGAAATAGAAACTTTCTTCTTTTATTTTTAAAGTGTTCTGGCAGCAAATAAGACTTTTCTCATCACTATGGACACTGTGGACTGGGTGCTCCGTTGCCCTCTTTTCTCCACCACACACACACACACACACACACACACACACGGGCAGGAAGGGGGATGGAGGGGACTCCGGGAGGAGCACCCTGTCTAAATGGATCTTGTAGGAGAGAGGCCACCACTTCTGTTCCCCTGCATTATTCCTCTCCATTTTCTTCCCTCCTTAGCGATTAGCTCATTGATCACCAGAGTGTAAATCATTTCTCTTTCTTACTCAGGCCAGTGTGAAGTATACTCTTGTGCCATTTTCTGAGTGGATAGTTTCTCCTTAAAGCCTTTACAACTTATTGCTTTGGTGTGTAGGGCTATAGGATAAGCCACTGACCTTGATAATTGTCACAACCATCATTAAGGCCGGAGGGGTTGGTGGAGGGGGGAGACTGCTCCTTTTGCTGATGAAGAAACTGAACCAGGCCTTCATTTTTTCAAGGGTCTAGTCATATCCAGCAGCCCCCTCACTTGTCCCCTTGCCTGACCCTCAATCTTTCCCAATCTATCACACACACCAACGGATACAGGCCCTAAAACTCACCCTTTCCAGGTTACTTTCCTCCCCAGAAGCTACTGGTGTTTTCTCATCATTCCTGAATCAAGTACAAACCCCTGTGTTGCCTCTCTCGTCTTTCCTTCTGTTTCCCGACCACCTTGACGAACCATCCTTGGAGAAGAAGGCCTGGGTTTGTGTGGTCTGTAAGCCTGCTTCTCCTTCCACCCTGCCCCTCTCTGCCCCCTTTTGCTTTCACCCAGTAACAGCTTCTTTTCCAACAGTTACTGTAAAAGGAAATCAATTCTTTTTAAGCTAAGTTACATCCAACTCTCTTTATATGGAAGAAAGACACTAAAGTGCTGACAGGTGCCATCTTGGGAATGGGTGGATATTCTAGCTATTTCCTTCCAGGACAATCAGAAACGAATTTAAATAATGAACAGCCATTCCACGGGGAAGGAAGTGGTAGCTGACGCTAAGCCAGGGCAGCTGTTACATTTCCATATAACATCCACTTACAAATTAAAAATCCAGTACTGGGAAGTCCAGATGAGTCATAGTCTCCATCCACATTTATGTCTTCAAGATACAACTTGAGCAATGAAGCCACGGGTACCTGTTCAAAAGACCTAGGAAATTTCTAGAACTTGGTAGAACCTCAAAATCTGGATTGCCATTCTATACTAGCCTCACTATCCCCAACAGGATTTTGATAAGTGCCTTTTCCTTCAAAGGTCACCACCTCCCCAGAGAAGAGTGCCTGGGGCAGACCACACGTGTACATGTGTGGCCAGCAGCATCCCCAGAGGAGAATGTTGTTTGAGGAAGCATCAAATAGCCATTTGGGACTCAAAAAGGGATCCTCAGAGGTGCACTGAGACAATTTGCTTAATTCATCATATGCCCATAAAACTTGGCAGACCTGGCAACCTCAACTGGTGATCTGGGAGTTAATTCAGGGCCAGCATGTTTCTTAACTAGAAATGTGGGAAAAGCTGGCTGGCTTGCTCTCTCTGCCAGTTTCTCAGTTTTACTTTCCTCCTTGGCTACCGTGCCATTTTTTGGCTCTTTTATATCATCCCCCTGAGAAGCAAGAATCCACTGGCAGGGTTCTGGGTCTTAGAGAAATAGGGCTGTAAACCGTATAAGACTTATTCTGATGGTTCTTGTCACATTGAGCAGATGGTGGCATTTACCATGTTGATCAGCAAGGAGCTCTTTGCTCTCAGCCACAGATGGGCTGGGAGGCTCCCCTTGGCAGCACCCCACCCTCTCCCACAAACACGGTGGTACCTAGTCACTTCCTCTCTTTGTTCCCATAGCCCTTGATGTTGGCATTTCTTTCACGCTGCTCCTTGGTGGTCATTACCGTCATCTGCTTTGATGCTTGTTCCCTCTAAGCCTGTCAAGTTCTCCAGGGCAGCGACTTAGTTTCTGCTCCAGGGGTTAAGAGCTCCAACAAGAAGCTCAAGGTCACAAAGCTGTCCAGAGGCAGTGATGCAGGATTCTCTCAGCCTCATTCATCGGTTCCACAGTTCAGGCTCCTAATTAGAAGGTCTGTCACGTCCTCGAAGTCATCATGGTTCCTTAGGGAAAAATAATGGGCATGAAATAGTAGAGTATCCAATGATAATGACGATAGCAATTGTTTATTGGATCTTTAAGAGCCATGCTAATTATTTTATAGACATTATTTCAGTTAATCCTTCTGATAGTCCTATGCATGGTTAATATTATCACCATTTTCAGATGAGAAATTGAGAGCCACAGAAGCTAAATGACTTGCCACCAACCTAGTAAGTAGCTCCAACTCAAACCCATATTGGTCTGAGGCCCAAAGCATGGGCTTGTCTGCTTTCTATGGGTTTCCCTCCCCAGCTTTACCCTGGCCCAGACTCTGTAGATCAATTATCGTTACCTTGAGCATAATGAACACACAAAAGGATAAGCTGACTACATATGTGTGTATGTATCATTCGCCTGAATCAAACTGTAGAAAATGATTCTTTTATATATGGTCCCCCTCTTCATTTGAATTTAGTGGGAACCTGGGAAGGGACTGTTGAAAACTATCAGCTCTCCTCTGTCAGGATGCATAAATGTGCATTCTCTCTCTCTCTCTCTCTCTCTCTCTCTCTCACACACACACACACACACACACAGACACACACACACCCACACACACACACACACTTGTTTAGATGGCGGGTGGTGAAGGTCATGGCTCCGGCAAGGTTACCTACCGTGGACAATTATGGTGGTGGTGATGTGGGAACAGAACCTCATTTAATGCATCTTATATGTTGACACATATTCTTATTTGACCTACCTCTGAGGTAGGTTGAGCAAGTATTATTAGTCTCTTTCCCTCATAGAGGAGGGAACTGAGTCTCATGGTGACTCAAGGGAGATTAGATAGCTTTAAACCCAGGATTTCTGTTTCCTGATCTAATGCCCTTTTGGCTAGAGTATTAGATTTCAAATTGTGGTATATAGAGGTGCCCTCGAAAGTATCATAATGAGTGGGGACAAGGGAGCTCACGGACCCATATCCTGCTTCTACTGGAGCAGCTCTGCTTTGATCTGATTGATTTATAGGATTCGTGTGAGATTGGAACTCAGGACTCAAAAAGGGATCCTCAGAGGAGCACTGAGACTGTGAGATTGTTTTATAGAAGGGTCTCGCATTCTAACAGGTTGCTATTGCTGAGTACCAGCCACTCTCACACGTAGTCGGTCAACCTTGCTCTAGCCCATGTGGATTGCGGGGTTTAGCTGGGCTCTGCCGGGCTGCTGGGTGACTTTGCGCTAGCAGCTGGGTGACTCTGCCTTACAGGCCTCTTGTTCACCTTGGGCCAGTGGGCTAGGCCGGGCATGCTCTTCACATCTGCTCTCAGACTTATGCTTGGAACTGGTGGGTTGTCACTTTCAATGTGAGTCACGTGGCCAAGCCCAAAGTCAGGTGGCTCCTAATGAGGGTATGAGAAGGGTACAGATGCAGAGAGGTGCGATGAATTGGGACCAACAATGCAACCAACCCCATCTCCTTGAGACATTTTAATATCATTGTCCTCTTTAAGTTTCTTTAAGTTGGAAAGACATTAAGAACCTTCAAGTGACATATACCCACAGGACCTATAGGAAGTGGTTGTTGTAAAGGACAGGAGATTTGTATCCAGAAGGAATCAGGGCTAAGGACTGTTGCTTGTGAGTGCCTGGCAGTGGGTTGTCATCAGTGTTCTCATCTTTTCATCCCTTACATATGTGTGTATATGTGTAAGAGAGAATGTGTGTGTATGAGAGTGTGTATGAGAGTGCAAGAGATGTGTGTGACATTCACATGCAACCGACCCACCTTGTCAGCTTCCATCCTTATTTTATTCTGTGCCTCACCTCCCCCACATCACTGCCATTTACATGAGGTTTGTCTAAGGGTCTAGTTTCTCTCCTGCCACCACCTCCTTGGTTGTGCTCTAGTGTCATTGCATGTCTGAGCTCTGCATCTTCACCTGCTAAAAGCCGTTGCTAGGCCAGTCACCAAAAGCTACGGGAGTCTGTACCTTATGACCCTCGCCTGGCTAATTGGCCTTCATAAGCTGTCAGATTCTGCTAAGTTCATTTAATTCTGTCTTCTTTGTAATGTGGATCAAGCTAAATGGATAAGATGTGATAGGGAAAGACAGTGGAATGAATCTGGCATAACATTCCCATGTCCCTATATGAATATACCACAGTGAATCTCACCATCATGTACATCCACAAGACGCTAATTAAAAATATGTAACTCTAAGTAAATAGCAGAAAGATCAGTAGAGGGAAGGGAATGTGGGAGGGAGGAGGGAGGAGGGAAAGCAAAGGGGAAGTACTAGGGACTGAATTAGAACAGATTATATTCCATGCTTTTAATAACTATGTCAAAATAAATTATATTGTCATGTGTAATTAAAAAGAGCCAACAAAAAAAAGTCCAAATAATAAAAAAAAATAATCCACCCTCGAACACAACTTGCCATCATTGCTCCATCTCAACTGTGAAAAGATAGTGCAGGCATTACTTATCAGAATATTTATGGAAATGGACTCAGCAAGAAGTGTATAAATACATATGCAAAACATTTAAATACACAGAGTTACAATCACAAACCAGTATTAATTCTGGAGGATGAGGGCAGACAGAACGTCTCTGCCTTACTGAAGTTCTCTCTGTAATTTTAAATACGTGGATGACATTCATTATGTACTGCAAGTCACACATGCCAAGTGACCCAAGGGTTTTCCACCAATGCTTGAGTGGGAGTTCGAGTACCTCATGGAACATATGATTATGGGCTTGACGTGTTATTGATAGATCCACCTGGTCTCAGTAAGCCCATTTGTCCCTATGCCCTGCCCCCAGACTGGAATAACCCCTCTTGATTCACTGTTTCATGAAGCCCAATTTTTATCTTAAGGGAAACAAGAAAGTCATCAGGGTATGTGAAAAGCCACACCTCTAGTCTCTTTAGTCAAAATCCATTTCAATGACGTTTTACAAGGTGGAAAGAATCACAACTGTAGGCAGTATATAAGCATGACCACCTTATCAGATTTTACGGATCATTTATTAATTATCTGGAGTCAAAGTTGAATGTTTCTACATGATGAAATCCATTTCCCTCTAACAAGATGCCTTTCATGTCGCAGTGATGCAGCCGTTGGGTTGCAAAGAACAGGTCTGAGAATATGGGAGAATAAAGGAAAGCCACCAAATCATCAACCCTTGTGGCTTAGCCAGAGTTTGATCAAGGAAACAGAACCACTAAGATCATCCTACAGGTTTTGTTATCTGGATTTGATTTACTGCCATATGGGCTCTGATAAACAATCCATGGAAGAAAGTGGCATCTGTGTTTGATGCTGGGGCCCCAGGTGGGTCAGCTGGGCCAGCAACTGGCAATGAACCATGGCTGTGAAGCTGGTAATTCCAGGACAAATGAGGACCTGGGAGGAAACCCTGGAATCCAGGAGGATGGACTAGAACCACGTTGGTCTCTCTCTGCTTTCAAGTGATGTCCATGATGGACAACCTCCGGGAGAAGCTGATGTCCTTCACCATGGGCATGCATCTGGAGTCAGAGGAGGAAAGGAGAGATTCATAAAGGGCTGGACATGCCTGTCTACTGCACTGACAACCTGCTGTGGCCAGCAGATGAAGGATGGATTCCCAGAGCTGCAGTAGCCTGGCGCCCTGCACTGTCAAATGCAAGACTTCAACTGCCACTTGAGTTCCTTCTTTCAGATCTTGGGGGTCCATACCACCCCAGAACTGGACAGGAGAGGGAAGTCTGGGAGACACAGGTTCAGCCGAGTGAGTTTGGCCCATTATTAATAGATCCACCTGGTCTCAGTAAGCCCATTTGTCCCTCATGCCCACCCCCCAGACTGGAATAATCCCTTTTGATTCACTGTTTTATGAAGGCCAATCTTTATGTCATTTGTCCACCTAGGACACTAGGTTCTTAGATGCAAACATCAGAGCTGTATTCCCTGTTAAGGGCCTAGTTTATTATCCAATAGGAATCTCTGAATGCCTGCATTTGTAATGACTAACCAGTATCACAGTGTGAAAAGCTGTATTTATAGTTGTCTAAATGCATAAACATAAACGGACATGAATATTATCCACACATATGTGTTATAAATATACAGATATTTATATAGGATGATGGATTGATGGCATCAGACAGTCCCCAGTCAGTGCACTGGGGAAATCTTGGACTGAGAGGCTAAGCCAGTCAGTTACCTCATGTTGCTGAGCATCCATGAGGTGTCAGGTCACATGAGAGGCACAGGGATTATAACATCACATGGTGTGGGCTTTCCAGTTCTTTCTGTAAGGGTATCTCATCCATAGCACTATCAACAACCTCAGTTGGATGATTCTTCATTGTGGGGTGAGTCTTGTGCACGTGGGTTGCTGAACACCTTGCTGGCCTCTGCCTTCTGGATTCCAGTAGTCCTCCCTCTCCTTACCTCCACAACCCTGTACCAGAGACCAAAAAAAAAAAAAAAAAAAGGCCTTTAGTCACAGGGGGGCAAAATCAACTGCAGTGGAATCTGTATCTCAGGGAGGACACAGATAAATACCACTGAGAGATTTTCAGGTATAATAAGTGCTATTAAGAATAAAATTGAGATGATGTGGTTATGTGATTTCCAGGGTGTCTAAGAAAGGCCCCGGTGAGGACTGGTGTTTGAGATGTGGGCAGCCCTTCACAGAGTTGAGGGCAAAATATGTCAGGCAGAAGCTGGAGCCAGCCAGACCCTGGATGGGAACTACTTGGTGTGTTGAAATGGCAGTAATGCCAGGGACTTGGAGCATGGAGGAGGATGGAGAGAAAGGGTCATATGGGGTAGGGAGGGGAAGCCATGATGTGGGGGGCTTCGTTCTCGGGTCATGGTGTGGAATCTGCATTTAGCCCTGGGGATTCTGGGAGGTGATGGGAGACTTTTGGTCAGGGAGTGATGGGATCTGATTTATGCTTTCAGAGGTCTGTGCCAGCCTCTGCCTTCCCCTTCTTCTCTCTTTGTCCTGCACTCTACTTCCTCTGTCCTGTGACCTCCAGGGATCCATGATACCTGCCCTGCAACTGACTGTTTCCAGCTCTGAGGACTATCAATCAATGGTGGAGAGTCATGAGTCTCTGCTTATAAACAACCCAAACTGGGCTTAATAGTAGGTCCCAGCTACTTGGGATATTGAGGCAGGAGAACTCTGTTTTCAAAATAAAATAAGAAAGGGCTGGGATGGAGCTCACTGATAGAGACCTTGCCTAGCATGTGCAAGGTCCTGGGTTCAATTGCAACAAAAAATAGATAGATAGATAGATAGATAGATAGATAGATAGATAGATAGATAGATAGATAGACAGATAGATAGACAGATAGATATTGATAGATAGATAAAAAAGCCTTCTGTCCTGTTACTGCCCATATGTTACTACAACGTTCTTGTCCCTTTGATCCAAAAGCCTCCACTGAGTGGGTTATTTCCTTCCATCTATTCCCCATGTCTTCACAAGGCTTTATTCTTCAGTGGTTTTGTGCCCACTTATATTTTAAAATATAAGCACAAATATCCCTGCTCCTTTCAGTTTGAAATCCATCTGAGTATACTTCGTTGTGTGAGTAGAAACAAATGGAAAAAGAAGCACCCTGCTACGGTCAGTGCGAGATGCAGCCTCTGATAGCCTCAGAATAGGACCGTTGACCCAGAATTCAAATGTATCTTTCTGAGGTCAGGACAGGGCCGTCACCTGGGATACCACTATACTTAAGACATCCTGAGGCATTGGCTCGATGATAAGCCATCATGGCAATGGATTTCCTAATGCAGATCATGAAGACATGGAAATAGTGTTAATTTCTTCTAAGAAAAATGTATTTAACAGTGCATGTAAATGATATTCTTGACAGGTATATTTCACTTAAAATGCCAAAAAAGTGGTTTGGATGTTTAAAGACTTATTTATCTGGGAAAACATTTAATTGTCGAGAATATTTCTCTAAAAGTTACTGTCTCCCCAAATTTTATTATTTGGCATGGTTTTGGTGGAATCTTCCAAAAGACATTAGTTCATCCTTTTTCTTCAGTGCATGTTTTCTTAAGAGATATTATCTACTTTTGCCTTGTGTCGTAAGGCTTCCAGGGCACACACAAGTTGGAGGATATGTGGTTGGTACACAGTAATTCTATAATGAGGTTGATTTTGAAGGGTAGTTTGAGAATTCCAGATGCTTTTCTTTCATTTTTTCCCAAGTAGATGCAACAAGAAGGGAAAGAATAGCATCTAAATCTACAGAAGGAAAGTTTTAAACAGGAGGATAATGCGGTGAGAATCAGACTGAGCCTTAAGACCCAGTTCAAGAAAGCAGTTGACATAGACCATGGGGCAAAAAACTACCAATGTGAGGGTTTAGGAGACATTTGGGTTGACTGTCATTGTGTATGGGAAATCATATCCCAGCACTTGTGAAAGAAACTCTGCAGTAGTTTTCCATGAGCCTTTTGTACTAGTTGGTAGTTTTGTTGGAGGCAAAATTTACAAGATTGGCCATGGATTTAAAAGTTATTGACACATATGAATGAATTTCCTGTGGGTGTCCTATGGGGTTTGCTTTATTTATTTATTAGTTGTAGTTGGACACAATACCTTTGTTTTATTTATTTTTCTGTGATGCTGAGGATCAGACCCAGGGCCTCACACGTGCTAGGTGAGCGCTCTACCACTGAGCCACAACCCCAGCCCTAGGGTTTGCTTTTTCTATGAACAGCCTGAATTTGCACTTGGTTATGTATGCTCACAAATCAAATTCCATATATTGATGTTAGCCTTCCATAAACAAAGATATTGTTTATGGAACAATATTCTTGGTGTTGAACAGGAAAAAATATAAAAAAAGGAGGAGGAGGAAGAGGGGGAGGGAGGGGAGGGAGAGGGGAAGGGAGAAAAGGACACACACACACACACACACACACACACACACACACACACACACACAGACTGTCCTGGGCCCATACAGTTTGGAATTGAGGACTGAGGTATAGCATTTGCAGCTCTGATATAAGACATGGAAATCATGTGTCCTGATGGACATGCACAAGTATTCTAATGGACTTAGAAGGGTTTCTAGAGTGTGGGTTTCAATCTAGACTAAGAGATGAGAGTAGAAACTTGGCCATGAAGCAAGCAAGGATGTCCTGGTAGCAGAGAAAGCATGGGCTACGGTGCAAGGCTGGTGGTCGTTTGTTTTGTTTTGTAAGGACAATAGACCCACTGTGACTAGAGCCCCAGGGACAGCAGAAGTCTTGAGAGCAAATGTGAAGGTCTTGCTGATAGATTTGTACTATACTATCAGTGCATGGCAGACTCTGTTAGAGGGGTTTGGGTAGGAGATTGTGGAAAATTTAGAGGACATAATTTAGATCTAAACAATGAAATGGTTCCCTTGAAATATTTAAGAAATAATAGATCCTTGGAGCTAATGAGAATATTAGAGATTCTAAACATTTTTTTTAACACAGTGGGAACCTTCTTTCAAATGATACCTTACACACATGCTTCATCTGCAAAACAGAAGAGCAGTTCTGGTGGAAAACTTGAAAGGGACAGTCTTGAGTTTGCTATTTTTACTGCTGTAGCAATCCCCCTAGTACCTGCAAAATCATGAGATAGCCTGCAACTTTGAAGGTGAAGTATCTCAAAAATGATAGAAACAGGTTTACAACAAGACCGGTTCAATAATATCACTAGCAGCCTTATTCATAATAGCTGAAAACGGGACATCATACCAATGTCAATCAACAGAAGAACAGATGAACAGTGTGCTATATTCATATAATAGAATAATACTCAGCAGTAAAAGGAGCGACCTATTAGTACATAGGGGTGATCTTAAAAACATAAAGGAAAGAGACGTGACCCCCAAAGAATAAGTCTAGATTCCATTTGTATGATACACCAGAATACATCAAACGAACGTCCCGGGAAGGGGATGAGGAAGTGGTGGTGGCCTGGTTAGCAGGGAGGAGACCTTGCTCAGAGCAGCCTGAGGGAACTTTCTGGAGTATTGCAAGACTTGTACATCTTATTTAATGGGGTAGGCACATTTGTGTATTCAATTGTCAAAGCTTATCAAATGAAGCACCTGAGATGTGCTCATTGTGTGTCAATGATATCTTAATGAATATAAGTTGAGTTTCAAGGTTCTCAGAGGGAGCTTTGCCTGGTTCCCATAGCCAGTAATGAGAAGGAGCTGAGGTCTCAGGATTCCTGACCCAGTGCCTTTCACCCTATCCCCCTCCCTCTCTTCATCACCACACCCTGGCTGACTTCCTCCCTGACCCCCTTCAGCACCAGTGGCTCAACAATTAGCTGTTGCTGACAAGCATGAACTTGGTGTCACTATGGAGTTTCTGACTCAACTTTTCTGTTTTTCTGAAGCAAAACCAGGCCTGGTGAACACAGCCACACCTTTCTTGTGCCATGCTTTAGCTGTATTGCCCTCACCACACACACACACTGACAAGTGGCACTCTACTCCATAGCCTTGATGGACCTGCATAACCTGACCATCTTATTGCTCAGTGGGAATGGGGCAGGGGAGAAGGTGTGGGTGGCTCCTATCCTAGACCTGTTTATGCTAATGAAATGCCAACTCTCCAGGCACACCTAGTTAGCCTGAGGACTCACCTAGAGGGACTCAATTGAGCATAACACTCTGAGTGCCACACACTGTGCTGCTCGTTGGCCTGTGTATTAAAAGCATCCTTCAAATCAAAAGTGGGAGGTTGTAAGAGTTGGTAACTGTCTGCTGTCTTGTGGAAGCATCAGACAGCTGGGTAGCCCACTGGACAGCTGACTGCTCTTGAAGAACATCTTACTCTCTTAACCTTCTGAACCTTTGTGCTCAGCCTGTCTCTTGAAGAGTCCCAGGCTACTGTGCCTGCTGTAGCATCACAAACCCTCAGCTAGCTGAGAACTTGCAAACACTGGAACTGACTCTTCATCATCTTTGTGTCCCTAGTACCCACAGCAGTGTCTTAGTCTGGAAAAGTGGATCTTAACAATGAATCACCCATCCCAAATGTCAGTAATGGCAAGGCTGAGAAACCACTATCTAGAAGATTCTTTAGGGTAGAAAAGAGCATACGTCAACAACATCATGTAATTATTGTTATTGCTTATCCAAGGCTGGGACCAATGGTCAACATCTTGATGGCCCTCTTGGCTCCTGTTACCATGTATAATCCTCTGAGAATGCTATCTAAGTCAGGTAATCACTAAGCAAACTGGAATAACCTTTCTGTAGAGTTTGAACTAGTGCATCTCTTAAGCCAATGTTGCCTTGACTTGGGCTCAGATAACTCATCCCATCTTATGTGGCCTGAGTAAAAGGGGCCCTTGCTACAGACCGTTGAGATCTAACTGCCTGCTCTGCGTAGAAGAGATTTATGAAGCTAGAAGATGAACTCAGATTAAATTTACTTGCTGAAGGCTAGTATCTCTTGGGGCCAGATTCAAACCTAGGTTGTCTGCTGGTCCCTGAGGTCATCATTTATCATATATGTTTTCTTTTTAATTTTCTTATATTTCCTTAAATGTTCCTGCCTTTCCCTAGTAAAATTTATTTTGTTTGTGCAGGTTCTCTTAAGAATTGTGGTCCAGGGCTTAGGAGTAGAGGCAACACCAAGTTTATTATAAGCTATAATTTCACCTTCTCTGTTCTGAATCTAAATGAGGCCAGCACTCAGGGCTTTTTGCTCTACTAAGAATCTCTCTTTTGTGTAAAGTGAAGACTTCAATGTGGAAAAAAATCTGAATTGAAATAAAAAGCCAAATATTTCTAGTTACATCACAGTGAACTGTGTGACTGAGGACAAGACACTTATAAATCTATCATCCTTTAAAATGATAAACAAGATTTCCTTCTAGATATTAAAATTTATAATAATAGAGATTTTTATATTTCATCCTATCCATTTTTCTTAGTAAAAACCTCCAATATTCAACAGTGTAGGACGTAGGAATTAAGAAAGAACCGTCCTAAAGCCAAAAAGCGAGATTTGGTGCACTTGGTAGAAATCAAAAAGCATTGTTTCATAAACTTCTACTGGGTGTATATTAGGATGCTGTTTTATGAGTGCTTAGCTTCTCAGATAGTCTCTGCCTCAGTTTCCCCATTTTAATAGGGCATTACACAGAACACAGTCATGCATGTCGGGGTCATAATGAAAGCAGGACTTGTGCTTTAGAAACCTGATGCGACGAAAATCAAACTTAGAGAATCAGATAAACTAGGAGTCACCTTCTATTTTATTTTAGTTAAAAATTATTCATAATGCTGAAAAATTATCAAAAGGGCTCTTCTAAGTAACAGGCCCTATTTTCTTTATTTTAAGGGATGCGATTTTTAAAATTTTGACCCACAGAAAACCTTTCATGAACATGTGGTGTAAAACAAGAATGGTGCATCCTTACTGGGAAACAATTATTCCTTAAGACTTTGAGCCATTTAGAAGGCTCAGGAAAAAATATGCAAATGGAAATGTCTTTCAGTGGACTCCATAACAAATATTCCCTGTCTGGTTTGCTCAAGAACTGTTCATCCCAAACTGGCCAGAGCATGATTACCTTGGGTAATGACCAAAATGACCCCAAAATATCAATAAGTGACAGGATATGCAAAATCACAGTATATAGATGGCATTTACCTTTAAATAGAGAGCACTAATTGCTCTCTGAAACAGAAGCTAGGTGACAGATGTTTTGTGGTCTCCACAGCAAAAGCACAGAAGTTAGTGCTTTTACTTACTCTATAATAATAATAAGAACCATTTAATCAGTTTGCTGATACAGTCTCCTTTGCTTTATTATGTTGTTTATTCCATGTGAGCTTTTGATATTAGTTATAAAAATGTCACTCTGTCTGCAGCTGCATTTTTCATCTCATAAGCTCCCAGGGATCTCATCAATTTAACCTGCCCTGCATAGCTTGCAGCAAACACTACAGGCAAAGAGAGACTTAATCAAAGTTTTTTTTTCCTTAATAATGAACACAATACACAGGACAGCATAGCAACACATGAGCCTGTAATTCTCTCTTATTATATGAAAATCTATATTTCAATTAGGGGCTTTGCAATAGGATTCTCAAGAATCCTGTATAAGACAAATCACCATAGTATGCCTCCAAATAACAAGTGTATCCTAGACATTTGAAATATAATTTAATCTATGCAGAGTTTACCCTTGGTTTTAAACCACTCATTACTGGTAAAAGAAAGAAATGTGGATTTTTTAAAATAGAAATTGAAAAGCATCTGCAGCAGCTAGACTTTATTGTAGCTATATAAAAATAAAGGTAATTTTCTTTTGTATAGTTTTTGAGTAACAACTTCCTTTCTCTCTCCTTAGGACCTTTTACTCTAGAGAGACCTCTTTTTTTTTTTTCTTGCTCACTTTACGTAAATGTTTGGAACCCTTAGTATCAGCACAGTTATTGGGACTTAGGGACTGAATCAATACCAAAGCTATGTCTTCCCCCACCCCCCACCCCTGTGCACTTCTCCAGCACTAAGCAGCATAAAGGCCAAAAGTCATAAAAGGACATGAGAAGAGTAGGTGGCAGCACTGGGGACAAGGATGAGGCTCTTGTAATATGGAGAGATGCTAGTTGACATTTTTCAAATCTTCCTAACCCAAATATTTTTTAAAGGTTCTTTTCCACCAGTCAACAAAATAAAATATGCAACTCTCTGCTGGGCCTGGTACTGAACACCTGTAATCCCAGTACCTAGAGAGGTTGAGGCAGGAGGATCACAAGTTCAAGGCCAGCCTCAGCAACTTAGCAAGGCCCTAAGCAATAGCAAGAACCTGTCTCAAAATAAAAAAAATAAAAATAAATAAAAAGGGCATAAGGTCTAGGGATGTTGCTCAGTGGTTAAGCACCCCTGGGTTCAATCTCTGATACCAAAAAAAAAAAAAAAAAACCAACTTTCTCCAGACTCTAAAGGCTTATAATAGAAGTAGAAAGTGCTCCAACCTTTTCTTCCAGGTATCTCAGGAGGGATGTCTTTGTAGGTACCCAGAGGCTGCATCATTGATTTGGTTTCAAAGAGAGGCAGCCCAGGAGATTGTACCACATATCCAGGTGCCGACAGGGCTTTTCCAGGCTGCAGTGACCTTGGCCAGGTAAACACCGTGCAATTTTTGCTTCCTTGATAACTCCTCAGTGGGCTGCATCAGGTTTGGATTTTCACACCTGCAAGGGTGCTGACCTGAGCACGTGCTGGTAGGTGGCCTTGCACAGTGAACAGATACCACTACTCTCTAGACAATTTTCTGAGAAGTTTTGGTTGGGACTCTTCCTTCCTCTTAGTTTTGCTCTTCAGAGATGGAAGTCCTCATTTTCCTTGCATGCTAATTTGCTATAGTGAGTAGAAACTTACATCAGGTTTGCAGAAAAGCGTTGCCAGTTGGGGTTGGCTGATCTACTAGCAAGGACAGCTGAGCAGTGAAGTGGTCCATGCTCTCTGGTCAGCTCTGTTAGTTGAGGGAGAAAGCCCCTTTGAGGTTTGTGTAGACTTCAGCTCCACAGGAAGCCCTCTGGCTCTAGCCTCTGGTTCAAGAGTTCAGTAAATCATAGAATTAGATTTGCTGATTCTGGTCATAACTGTCTTGCCTCTTCTCGTGGGTTCTCTCTGCTCCATGGTGCTGTCAGTTAGATGCCAATGCTCCTTTCCACAGAGGAGGCCTACCAATGGCTCAGCCCCGTGCTGCTCAGTCTTTGGGCATTGTGATCATCCTTCAGGCCTTTTGGGTGGGTGCTATTTCGGCAATTCTTACTAAGAAAACAGGAAACACTGGAGTTGGTGGCTTTACAAGTAGCTCATATGAACTAAGGGCATTGGATGCGACTGACTGGATGTAGCCAGTTCCAGGGAGGCTGTTTTGACTGGGAGGACGTTTTGACCTAGCTGGGCTTATGCACCTGAGTCTGTAAGAAAACACAGCTTTTGTTTGCTTGCTTGTCTTCCAGATGGCTAAATAATGTGTAAGATGAGTCCCTTGTCACCACTATTCCATTTAAGCCCCCATCTCTGACTCCTAACTCCACATGGCTCATCTTGTCTCTCAGATTTATCCTATCCCATAGGTGGGGAGCTGGGGTGCATGTGTGTATTATTTGGGAGAGAAAAAGGTGAGTCCTTAAGTTTTTTAAAATTCTGTTTTGTTTTAGATTTTTTTTTAAAAAAAAGTCCCCAAGTCAAATCTTGAGAACATGATTTAAGATTAAAGTGAGAATAAAATTGATAAAAATAGGGAAAAATGACTTTGGCTACAAAAGTCACTGACCTATTGAACTACCTTGAGAATGATGGATTAAAAATAGCAATATTACTGAAAAATGTAGGAGTTGTACCCTTACTTTGCAGTTAGTATGTAAAGGAGCATTTTTTTACTATATTAAATCTTTATCTCCAAGTTTTAAATTATGAGATTTATATCACCTAAGTATAGCCAAAAGACATTTTGTCATTTAATTGTTTGATTTTTTTTCCCCTTAAACTGTGGTTTAAAAAAACAGGGATAATTCTTAATCTGAGGTTCATTACTTTGGGAAATAACAGTGGTTGCTAGTATGTTTTTAAGATGTACAGTGATGTAGAAGTAGTATACACTTCAACCTTTCAGCAGAATTCTCCTGCAGAACAGAATTAACCAGGACATTTTTTTAAGATTAAACTTATAATTTTGGTAATTGAAGATTCACATGCAGTTGTGGGAAGTACTAGATTCTAATATTACCATTTGTCCTGTTCCCCCAATAGTACCATCTTACAAAGCTGTAGCCCAGTATCAAAACCAGCGTATTGACAAAGTGCAGTCAAGATATAGAACAGTTCCATTAATGCAAGAATCCTTTAGCTTCCCTTTCTTAGGTCCACTTCTAATTCTTGACCCCTGGCAACTACTGATCTGTTCTCTGTTTCTTACTTCATTTTAAAAATACAACATCAATGGAATAATAAAGTATATAGCCTTTTGGGATAGTCTCCCCACACCCCAACATAATTGTCTCAAGATTCTTCCAAGTTGTTGCATGTATCAATTGCTGAGGGCCATTACCAAGTAGGAATGACGCATCGAAATTTCCTTGCCAAGCGTACCCCATGCTGCTTAGAGGACATTTGATGGGACATTGCATGCATGCTTTAATGAGGTGACCTTGCTCAAGGACCTAGGCAGATCCGGGTTTAGAGCTGATCAGGTTTGAGGAAGTAACCGGCTCCTTGAGTTTAAGGCGTTGCCAGTTTAAGATAATGGGTTTTAGGGAAGTTGGAAGTTGAAGATTATTGCTGGGATTAGGGTGTTCCTGCTGCTTGTTCCCGTTGAGTTCTCGTGAGATTAAAATGGGATTTGGAGATAGCCTCGTGGAGTAGGTGAATTGTGCGGGAGACAGGAGAACATGTTTGCCCCTGGACCTGTGTGGAGGTGGTGTGAGAGCGGGAATAAAGAATTGCTGTTTGAACCTACAAAGCTGTGAGTGCCTCGTGATTCTGGTGCCAAGCATTGACCTTGGCAATCAATAGCCCGTTCCTTTTTACTACTGAGTAGTATTCTATGGTATGGATGTACCAGTTTATTTGTTCACCCATTGAATGACATCTGGATTACTTCCAGTTTTGCCTATTATAAACAACCAACCAACCAACCAGGCCTTTTTTGTAGAGTTTATTTTGACATATGAACATGGATTATGTCTTATTCTAAGTAGGATCACAGTCTTGTGAATGTGCATGATGTGGACAGTCACTGTGGTATATGTACACAGGAAAGTCACGTTAGATGATTCTGCTATCTTTCCTATTCCTATCCCCACTCCCTTCCCTTTATTTCCCTTTGTCCAATCCCCTTAACTTCTTAATGACAAAATTACAGAAATGTTTAGGTGCTTATTAAGATGAGATATGAAATTATAGGCTTGGAGTTATTTAGTATTAAAGTGCATTTATGAATTATGGCATTCTAGCTCAAAGTAGCTCTATTTCCTAAATATAGTTTGTTGATGGTATTTATCAAATTGAAGTAAACAATTGGCCAGTATTTCCATTAGGATTTACAAATACTCATGCTGTGCCATCAGTTCATTTCTGCTCTCAATCTAAATGATCACTCAATATGCACTATTAACATCAACCTTCATTAAGCATTGTTGACACATCTCATTGTGTTTGTTGAAACTGGCAATGTGATAGCATTTGATTGTGTTGAGTTTTTGCTGCCAAAGTCAATTGTTGAATGTTTAAAAAAAAAACATTACTCTTATGCACTTGGAGGCTCTGATGAAGGACTTAATTAAATAAACATTTGATTATGAACAGAAGTGCCAATGCGGGTACAGTTGGTGAAGTTTATAGCTGATTAATAGATGGTGAAAAGTCAGTTAAGGGATGCTCAGAAACATGTGGTTATGTTGGTAGGAAGGAGAAAAGGCCTGTCTGCTGTCCCCGAGTTCCCACAAAGTATGTGACTGCATCTGCCTGTCTCCATGTCAGCCCTGCTAGGGACTAAAAGCAGAATGATCCGCCTCCTGTCTGCCCAGCAGATGCAGGAGCAATAGTTATTTATTAGAGCTTTTAATGTGATTCACAGAATTTCTCTGGATAAACACAATTTTAGGACTCACAGTAAAATGTTACCTGCTTAGTTAAATTTCCTTAGAAGGTATAAAGCCTTTAGTTTTTTAAAACAATGTTCTTCTTTCACCTCATAATAATATTTTAAAAATATTGCTACCTATCCTTTAGGCTTTATTTTGCAATTGGAGAAACTGAAATATAGAGACCAGAGGAGTCTCAGAAAACTTCATGGAGAGAAGGAACTCGAGCTGAATCTTGCTTGCCTTGAGAAGTGGGAAACTAAGAAATGAAGAAATGTACTGAGGATAAAAGTTAATAGCTTTATGAAAGAAGGAAAAAAGTAAATGAGGTGATTTGGCTAGGAAGTTCCTAAAAACAAGAATTCTCTTTTATCTGAGCTCTCAGTACCTAGAGTCTGGCCCAAAGTAAGGATTCAATAAATGCTTGTTTAATGAATAAGTAAGCATATGGGTAAGCAAACAAGCCGAAATGAGTTTTGATAACAAGCTGAAATGAGTTTTGATATTGTTATTCAGGGTGCCTTCTCAGACTGTTCCCACACCTGCCCCTGGCTGTGGTGTTCCTGCTGAGTATCCCTGGCTGCCTAATAAACTCTATCAAAACTCAGTAGCTCATCCCTGCAGTTGCTCAGGTTCTCTAGGTTCCACCGGGCAGTTCTTCTGGTTATCTGACATCTCTCCTGTGGTCAAACAGCAGCTGGGATTAGGTTTCTGGAGGCTCCCCTTGGACGTAGGTATATAAGGCACTCTGTTTTCAGGGCCTCTCCTCTCTCTCTGCCCTGTCCAGCAGGGCAGCTGAACTTCTAATGTGATTGTTGGCGCAGGCCTCTTAAAAAATGGTAGCAGCTTCCAGGCTTTGCAAAGGCTGAGGCCTGGGACTGCCCTGGGTTGCTTCCTCTCTTAGTTAAGCAGTCATGGGGGCCAGATTCAGAGAGAGGGAAACAAACTCCACCTCTTGAGGGGGCTGGCTGTTTTTTCAATAACTCTCCAATGCCAACTGGATACCCTGCAAGTTAATTCCATGCTGACACCAACAACCCAGAGCTGCTTCAGACTCCATGAATTTGGGGCTCAGTCCCATAGGGCTGCCTCTGGTGGAAGACTATATTTCACCTCATAGTCACCACAGATTTTATGCCAAATTTTCTATTGCAAAAAGTGGAGTGCAAGCATTGTGTGAAGCATTCTTTAAAAACAAATCATGCTGGGATTACTTCAAAATAGCTTATTACTAAACTGTCTTCAGTGCAAGATTAGGGCGCATGGAATACTCATGAATGGATCAAAATTGAATAGCCCACCCTGACCCACATTATTTCTTTGTGATAGATTAGCAAACATTTTTCCGGTCTGAAAAATAAAATGTTAGCCTATTGATTGTTATTGATTTGTGCATTATAGTTGAAATATTATACTTGAGATCATTTACAACAATGTTGCAAAGTATGGACTTACAAAATCTAATCTTCTCTGTCCAAAGACTCTACATTCCTGTCATTGGCTTCAGCATTTGTTCCGCCATCCTCAGAGCTACTCCTGGGTTTCCCATCAGCCCTGCAGCACTATAAACCAACCACACCAATTGGCTTTCAAATACACAGACATCACCCAAGCACTGAGAATTCCAGGCTTGGGACACCAGTGCCTGAGAAGACAAATGTGTACCCATATGCTACTGGTGAAGATGTTGTTGCTGTGTTTACCTTTTAAGCAGTGTGACAAATAGAATTATGCCATGCGACAATTATGCAATGAAAGGTCATAGACCATTTTTGGACTGAAAAGCAGGGCGTGAGGATTATGTAGTGGTACAATTATGGGGTGAGATATGGTATTCCCCAATTACCCCTACTTCTTCCCGGCTGGCTACAAATCTGGGGGTTCCCCTGTGCCACGTCAGGTTTGGTGACTTTAGGAAAGTTTCATCCTTAACAAATACTATTTATTATAAAGGATATAAAAATAATCCTATGTAGTGGGAGACCTGGAAGTCCACACCATACCTCACATGGCCATGCCAGATACATATAGGGGTGAAGAAGAAAAAGTCTGTTCACAGACGTGTGTGTGAAGGGACAGGCGGGTGGTGGAGGACCATATTGGGAGAGCGTCAGTATGAGGCTCTTGTTTACAACTCCTTTGGCAGTGATTTTCCTGATCCCCAAGGACAGGAGAACAGAGACTCAGCCCTGCAGTGGGGAAGCTCAAATTCCCTGCTGCCTAAACGTGACTGTCTCCGTCTCTGCCTTCCCCTCCTTCATGTCCTGTTAACCCAACCCTCACGCAGGCCTTCTGGGTTTGCCTGTTTTCCTTTGCTTAAGGATTGTTCTCTTGGGCCAGATTCCTATCTCCCAACTTAGCTGTCGTAACTGGTTTCTCAAATGTTCTTTCAATCTGGTCTTGCTAACAAGCTATTTTAGTGTCTATGGATTTGGGGCATCATTATCTCACTAGCTTGGAGGTTCCTCTGGGATCTCTTGACGGAGTCTCATCTTTTTAGGATTTCCCAGTCTACAGTGATAACCTAGAGAAAAGGATTGCTTTGTTTGGGGAAGAACCTTACTGTTTCCATTCAAATATTTAGCAATCCTTTGTGTTCCTCTATTTGGAATTTGGTTTTGTAAGGGACATTTTCTCTTGAGCGGCCAGCAACATCCTATAATATGAAATTCAATATCCCCCCTCGGTTCATCAGGCATCTTTATATTTTTCTTCCCCTTTTCATTCACCCAAGGTTACTGTTTAACTGAAATCCTTAAGTGCAAAGAAACTTCTATGTGCCTCCCACATCCCAGAGCTAGCTTGGAGTTTGGCCCCAGGCAACAACCAACAACTGTGCCTTGAAGATAATTCTCTGGGGAGTTAATTAGAACAGACTGAATAATTTAAGGGGCAGTTTTGGTGAGTTAAATAGAGAAGAGAATTTCAAGTGTCAGGGGTTGAAGCACTCCCTCCCTCATTATTTCAATTCTTACGTATACTTTCTTAACACTATACATTAGAGTAAGCCTGGTTTATAGATTTATGACCATTCATTAATTTGAGTGCTGACTAGAAGCCCAGCTTTAGGCTGACTTCCATGGACATTTGAGTTGTGATTATAAAGCAAGTGAAGTCACACACACACAACACACACACACACACACACACACACACACACACACACACGCACGCACAGAGTGATCTTTAAGTCCAGGCGATCTTCAAGACACACTCCAGAGGTCACTATTCTAGAAGTTTAGACCCACTCTTTTTCAGGATTAGTTATTCTCTTGTCTGTATCTCACAGGACTTTTACACAAAAATATTACAACTCTTCAGACTTTATCTTGCGACATGTTTATTGTTTACTAATGTGTCCTACCCATCTGACCTCAGCAACAGGGAGACAAGCTCTGTTGGCTTTATTCGCCTACCCTATCGTTCTAATTAAGCATCACATATATACCAGACACTGTATCATTGGCACTCTGTTTCCATGGGTTTCACATCCAAAGATTCAACTAAGTACACATCAAAAGTGTTTGGGGAGCCAGGCGGAGGGGTGCATGCCTGTAATCCCAGCAGCTCGGGAGACTGAGATAGGAGGATTGAGACTTGAAAGCCAGCCTCAGCAACTTAACAAGGCCCTAAGCAACTCAGGGAGACCCTTTCTCTAAATAAAATAGTTAAAAGGACTGTGGAAGTGGCTCAGGGGTTAAACATCCCTGAGTTCAATTCCTGGTACCAAAAATTAAATAAATGAATTAAAAGGATCTTTGGGGGGAAAAAAACTCTCTATACTGAATATATGCAGACTCTTCAATTGTCATCATTCTCTAAGCAATATAGAATTGCGTTTATTTACTTTAGCTTTATAAGTAATCTAGAGATGATTAAAGGCACAGGGGAGGATGTGTGCAGGTCATATGCCAACATCATGCCATTTCAAATAAGCAACTTGAGAATCCATCAAGCTTGATATCTGTGGAGGGTCCTGGAACCAGTCCCCGTGAATATCCAGGCACAGCTGTATTTGGTCCCAATGGTCCAAAGAATAATGACGGCTTACTCTGTATATAATCTCTGTGTTAGTGTCTGTGTCAATCATTTTGCAGCTACATTTTCATTTAACACTCTTTCTCCTGAGGACAATTAAGAAAGCAAAAGTTATCAAGAATTTCTCGGCCATGGTCATAGTAAGGTGTTCTCTAAGCTTGTTAACACATGTTGGGTCCAAGTTGAAAAGCTAGGCATGTCTTGTTTATGGTCTTTTTCTCTGTCAGACACAGCCTGCACCATCAGCTTCTGACAGACTCTTTGAAAAATAAGAGACTTGGCTTCATTGATCTTAGTATCTTTGGCAATGTTTTGCTCACAGAGCAGTTTCAGAAGGTGTTTGGCATTGGACTAAAGGAAATGTGCTCCACTCAGCATTTATATGCCTGTGGTTTATTTTCAAAGTCATATTTTTATGGTGTCTCCTTAAAATGTGACTGACTTGAAATGTCCTGGGATGCGTTTCTCTTAGAAGAAGAAGCCTGCAGGACCACGGAGATGTGGCAGAAGCAGGAACGTACTCATCTCTTGTTGGGTAGCAGATCCCATTTATCTCTTCACTTCTCTCTTGGCAGATTCTTCTTCAGCTCTTATGCTAGCTGCATTTCTTTTGTTATCTCTTAATTTCAAGATCTCTGGAGGGTTTTTTTTATCTACCCCCCCCATACTCTTTATTTATCTACCTTGCTTATTCTTCCACATTTCCAATATTTTGAATTTTTTTCTTCTCCTCAATCTTGTGTTTATTGGATTTTGAGATGTACTATAGTTACTCAATCCTGTCAGAATTAAGAACCTGAAAGAGTACAGTGGTTCCCACTCGGTCACCCTTTGATGGACATGAGAAAGGGAACATTAGGATGAGCTTATTGAAACTTTACGGAGGAACATCAGTAAATACTGGTCATGCTGAACAGTGAAGTATATTAATATATATTTTTTCTTTTTTAGAGCATTTACTAGACCTCCCTTTCCCAGTCTTGGCTTCTGTCCCCTGGTTTTCAATGATCCCCCTCTCCTTAAAATCGCCTACCTTTCCCAAAGTGCTCCCTCCATTCATGGAATAGGAAGGTATCTTATAGGAAGGTACCAGTCTGATTGGATGAACATAACTGATACTGCCCATGCCTCTACCATCAGGCAAGGCCTTGAATTTGTGTATCTCTTACCATGAGCCAAGATTTCCTATTATGGGAAGCAGATTATTCATCTTTCAATGCCAGAGCTATATATTACATGATTGATGGCCAACTCATTGTTACTTTCTAGAAGGCAACTTTCATATTAGTCTTTCTGTCCTCAGTGCCAGTGTTATTATCTGGACTTCACGGAGATGGCTTCTCCATGGTGGATCCAAATATTCTGGTCTTAGCATTTTTTTCAACACAGAAGTCTAGACAACTACTTTCAGTTGATTGGAATTGTCATTCACGATAAAGCCTGTTTGGCACCCCTAGCAACTAGATTTCTCTTGGCTAGATCATGCCTCTTCATGTGTTTCCTAACCACTTACATCAACCACTTGACTTTAACCTTTATACTGTTTTTTTTAACTCTTTTATTGATTTTATTTTTTGAAATACATGACAGCAGAATGCATTGCAATTCTTATTACACATGTAGAGTACAATTTTTCATATGTTTGTATATAGAGTATGTTCACACCAATTCATGCTTTATACTTGTATTTTTTCATTACAATACTTATTACACATATATACCACAATTTGTCAGAGCTCTTTATATATAAAATAGGTTGACATCCAATTCAAGTCTTCATATGTGTACTTTGGATAATGATGTCCATCACATTCCACCATCCTTGCTAATCCCCTGCCCTCTCCCTTTCCTTCCCACCCTTCTGCCCTATCTAGAATTCATCTAATCCTCCCATGCTCCCCCTTCCTACCTATCTATGAATCAGACTCCTTATATCAGAGAAAAAATTCAGCATTTGTTTTTTGGGGGATTGGCTAACTTCATTTAGCATTATCTTCTCCAGTGCCATCCATTTACCTGCAAATGCCATGATTTTATTCTTTTTTATTGCTGAATAAAATTCCATTGTGTATATATGCCACATTTTTTTTAATCCATTCATCCACTGAAGGGCATCTAGGTTGGCTCCACAGTTTAGCTGTTGTGAATGTTGACATGGTTTTCTTCCTTTGCCCATTTGATCACGAGACCTATCAGTTGAAGCTATCTGGTGACTTCCTGCTCTATCTTATTATCTCTGAATGTGTTGGCCAGCTTCAGAACGATAAGTGTTTCTGTGGCACACCTCCATGTTCACTGGATCTATCTCTGTCTTCTCATATGTGTGGTCAGTACCTCATCCTTTAGAAATGGCATTGATCATTCTTTACCCCAAGCAACATATAGCTGTCCTGGAGTTGCCTGGTGTGATATTCTAACACTTTAACATTTTCAAGGTGCCTAGGTAAATGCCTCAGAGGCATCTCCCATTTTTCTGGGTCTCTGTGCATAAACATATTTATTAGGTCTTTGGGCACAGAAGTTGGGGCAGGAAAATGTCATTTAATAGGTATATTCATCAGGGTTCTCCAGAGAAACAGATCCAGTAGGATTTATATAGATTTATAAGAGATTTGTTGTTGGAATTGGTTCCCATGATTATGGAGGCCTAGAAGTCCAGGATCTGCATAGAGCACACTAGAGAATCAGCTGAACTGGCAATTGTAAATTCAGTCTAAAGGCTTGAGAATCAGGGGACTCAACAGTGTAACCCCTGGAATCTAGGATCTCTGCCCAAGGCTAAAAGAAAACGGATGTCCCAGCTTTAGAAGGGAAACTGTCTCCCTCTGCCTTCTTGTTGTGTTTACCATTTTGCAATCTTCTGGCTGGCCAGGTATCCGATGATGCTGGCCCACTTTGGTGAAGGTGGATCTTCTTTATTCAATCTACCGATTCAAAGGCTGATCTCTTCCAGAAACACCCTCACAGTAACATTGGAAATAATGATTTAATAGTTTCATGACTCTCCTTTAACCTAGCTGACAAATAAAATGAATCATCATAATGGGCTTTTTGTAAGTTTTTAAATAGCTTAATTTTACATCTACATGCCTTGTACCTGGATGATCACTGGAGTTTGCCAGCGACTAGGGTTGATAGAGTCATTGTCTTGGGGTTCTCACACACAAAACCCGAAATCTTATCCTTAAGGTCATGACAATAACCTTGACCTTAAGAATTTTTATGGGAAAATTCAAGGTATTTTAGCATCTTGAAGTTCAGCCTGGCCTGTGGGACAGAAGCTCACTTGGCCCTGGCCCTGGGTCAGGCTCTTGGTGGCTGCTGCCACAGGGTTCCTGTAAAGACATGGAAACTCAGCTTTCTCAGCCATCAACTATGAATATTGAATTAAATAACCACCAAGTCCCCTTCCAGCTCTCAATGTCTCAGAATCCTTACTTTGTACATTCTGTTTTCTAGCCTGTCCTTTGTGTTTAATGTTATAAGTTTGTCCGCATTTTAAAAGCTAGCATAGCAGGAGAAAGAGGTAAGGAATACTTAACAAAATTGTATTTGATCAACCCAATAACCTAGTAGTTTTTTTTTTCTTTTTGTCTTTTCCTACCAAACTTCTCTTTCCTCCCTTTCTCTCATTTTTGGAGGGGTGTGTGGAACTGATTGGGAATACTGACGTTCAAGAAATAGACAATGCACAATTGCAAGGTTAACAGCAGTCGATTAAATGGTGCCATTTTCGGAATACTATTAAAATAACGAATCTATTTTGCTGAATAGTAGAATGTCTTCAGTGTTTAGCCTTGTGCCTGCTGCTGAAATAGAAAAAGGAAGGAGGAGGAGGAAAGTGAGTGGAGGAGGGAGGAATAGTCAAGGAAATAACTCAGAACCTTTTTGAATGATCTGTTTTCTTATTGTTCCTGGTTTATACTTGGACAGTAGTTTTTATTTGGAATTGACTATAAGAAAATTTGTAGCATTCTTTGTCTAACAGTTATCATTAAAGTTAAGGGAAAGATTTTCTAAAGCCTGCTTTGCTGGAGCTGCCCCGCTCCCTTGCCTGAGTAACCTTACCTGAAAAAGTCAAAGATGCAGTTGATTGGCAGGCTCTCACTCCTGAAGAATAATGTCACGCTCTGGGTAGATCTAATTCACATTCCCTCCATCTTCAGAGAAGAGCCACTGTACTGATAACTGCAAAGGAACTGAGACTGTAGTCTGAGGACCTCACATCTCCAACAGAGTGAGATGTGGTTTATGATAAGTATTCCATAAGTTATTTTGGTAACTTAACCTAAGAAAACCGAATGAGGAAATAAAAGAAACGTTAACAATTTACTTATTGGAGAAATCTTTGAATAGTTTTGCGCTGTCTTCTGGAGTATGCTGCCCATGAAACTGTACACTAAGTGGTTCATTATACAAATACTTAGTTATGTTAACATGACTATTTCCTTACATGCTAAATTGACGACCTACTCTCCTGAAAGATATTGCCCCGTGTAATCTCCAAGTGAAATGGGAAGAGAATGCCTTAGATGATACTTCAATTTTAACATTCACTTTGTTTTAGTCAGCTTTTTTCATTGCTGTGACTAAAAGATCTGACTGAAACAATTGAGGAGGAAAAGTTTATTTGGAGGCTCACGGTTTCAGAGTTCTCAGTCCTTAGACAGCCAGCTCCATTTCTCAGGGTTCAAAGAGAGACAGAACATCATGGTATAAGAGTGTGGTGGAGGGAAGTGGCTCACATGATGATCGGGAAGCAGACAGAGAATCTCCACTTGCCAGATACAAAATCCATACCCTAAAGGCACACCCCCAATTTCCCATCTCCTCCTGCCACACCCTACCCACCTTCAGTTACCACTCTGTTAATCCCCATCAGAGGATCAATTCACTGGTTGGGTTAAGGCTCTCACAATCCAGTCATTTCTCCTCTAAACCGTCTTGCATTGTCTCACACATGAGCTTTTGAGAGACACCTCACATTCCAAACCATAATACAAAACTTGTTTCAATATCCATTTATCTGTCTACCTCCAACATCACATATTTTTTAACAAAGAAATGCCACTGGATTGCAGTAGCTCATGGATTAGGTGAGGCACCCTAAAACTTTATGGGATCCCCAAATTCTCAAACACTACAAGCTGAGGCAAACCATCGTGGTGCAGCTAGGGTCCTGTACTGGCTTCATGGCTACAGTCTTCCACATTCACATTGGCCCCTGGGGACTTTATATGTCTTGTTTTGTAAAATCCTTTCTGCAGCCCTATATGGTAGATGTGAGAGTACTTACCCTGTGATACATAAGAAAGACTAAGTTGTTTTTCCTAATGTCATACACTCAGCACTGTTTTCCGGCACACACCAGCAGGAAGTCCTATAATTCAGTTCAGTACTGATAGTAACTACCTAGAGACAGACCCAGATCTCACAGCTGAAGGGCTCAGTCTCACAAGACTGCCCCCCACTTAACATGACACTTCCAAGTTATAAACTATAACCTGTCTTTCTGATAATCTGGATATAAATTGGGGGGTTCTAAGACCCCTTTGCTGGGTTTGATTAATTTGCTAGAGTGTCTCACAGAACTCAGGAAAACACTACTCGTGAGTATCCCTTCATCACTTCATCACCAAGGATATTTTAGAGGACACCAATAAACGTCCAGATGAAGAGACATATAGGGAGAGGTTCTGAAGGGTCCTGAGCGCAGGAGTTCCTGTCCCCATGAAATCAAGATGTTTCACCCCCTCTTGGCCCATGGATGCATTATTGTTCACAACTGGGAAGCTCTCAGAACCCAGTCCTTTTGGATTTTTAAGGAAGCTTCATTAAGCTGATGTAATCGATTAAATAATTGTCCATCGCTGAACAATTCCACCTTCAGCTCCTTTCCCCTCCCCAAAGGAAAGGTCCAACCCACTAGTGACATGGTTGGTTCCCCTTCAACTATCTCCAGCCATCATTTGTCTTATTAGGGTACAAAGAGACACTTGGCATATTGGAGATATGTGTGTGTATACACAAAACACACATATACACACACACATATATATTCACACATATACACTTACATTTAAATGTGTTATGTATATTTATATTTATTTTTAAAAAATCACAATGTCATTCCTATTATAACACATAAAGTTTATACTTTAAGAATAAAAGACACATATGTGTAATCTTCAAATGCCAAGAGCCTACTAGATACTGTGAATGAGAATAGAATCTATGACACTTGTTACTGAAAACCAGCATACAGGTGTAAAATTGATCAGGACACCTGCAGGGATGGGGCGGGTTGAAACTTACCTAGCAGCATTCTAAAAACTGAGTATCTTGAACTCACTTAGGTGAAGGTAGAATTGTATTTGCAACCTCTCAGAGGGAAACTTGGTACTTCAGCACAGTGGACTTTCACCTGTTTTGTTGTGGCTTTGTTTATTGGAGGGAGAGATCTTCTGAGAGCAAGGATACTTTACTTAGGCGTGGCCAGTCAAACTCCCTCTGAATTTTTTGGATCTGGGAGAAGTCTTGCAGAGACCACACAACCCTTGGGAAAGGTTTCAGGACATAGTGTTGATGGCCAGTGGCTGGTACTGGCTGTGGTGCGTTAGACAGAGACTCCCTTGGCAAGAACTGCTACTCAGCTGCCCTTGGTTTCTGCTTGGTTTTCTAACACTTCTGTCCATTCTCTAGCCTTAGATATTCTCCTCCAAGGTCCTAGTAGCCTAAGGTAGCCATAAAGAACTTCCCTTGCTTGCAACCTGTGATCCTCTCTAACTCAGTCAGAGGCTTTGCTCAGTTACCTGGCATAAACTACCTTCTGCTCAGAGAGCTTAGAGATGATTAGGGCCCCACGATTCATTATTAATTTAACTTTTATAGTAAAAACTTGTTCCATGTAGGAAAGCATGATTATTTTGATTTCTGAATTTAATTAACCAGACAGCAAAGAAGAAAGCATGCTGTTTGTACTGAGCATTAAAATACCAGGAAAGTTGTTTATAGATAGTTTTAGCTAAGCACCAAAGGCTTATTCATATGTCTGCCTATTCATTCCACAATAGGAACTAGGGAAGGAGGAAATAAAGCATCAAGGAGGATGAAAATGTTGAATAAAGCATTAGAATCCTGACCACTTAAATCTTTAATATTCATGATGCGAGTGCTTTGCATGGTCTCAGGCAGATTTCTTTTCACCACTTGGTATTCTGTGCCTACATTTACATATTTAAATAACAATTTTTAAAATCATACAAAAGGGGTCAGGCTCTCCCCCACCCACCATTTAGCTTTCCGTTCTTTCAATTCTCTGAGGCTTGTTAAGGAAACCATTGAGAGTCGTAAATACCACCAAATCATTTCAGAGTAAAGATGAGAAATTCTCTCACCAAATCCAAGTTTAAAGAGATCCTGATGTTTCTTGATGAAATAGGCCCATGTGGCCATTTCCCAGTAACCATCTCACCTGTATGCTAAGATGCTGCCTGAACTGCATATGGTTTTTGTAGAAGGTAGGAAGAAGCTTTGTGGCCACCAGAAGCCATAAACAACTTCTTGAAATGTAAAGTAGAGTCATATTTTGTTCAAGCACTGGGCCAGGTCTCATGTAGGAGGACAAGGAACGGTACCCCTGGTGCTATTTTAGCACAGAGGCTTTATAGTTGGAAAATGCCATATTTAGTGGTTTCTCACCAAAACCCTGAATGGGGCATTATTGGCACCATTCTCTAAGAAAACCAGGTGTCCCTGAAGTGGAATTTGGATGAGAGCTAGCAGAATCAGAGTCAAGACTTAGGACTGACTCCGTAGCTTGGTGAGCCACAAGGCTTTCTCCATTTTTAGTGACCCAGGAAAGATGGAGGGAAAGACTGATGACTGCTTGTTATGTGTAAAAAGGTCAGAAATGACCTTCAAGCACCATTATGCATATCAACAGAGGTGCATTAATAAAGCAGGGTTCTCAGTAGACATTCCTGAGGAAAAGCATCTGATGGGTTAGCCAGCTCCACACGGCATCAGAGTTCACCTTGGCTGTTCACCTTTCTAGAATGGCTCTTTGTACTGCTTGTTGTCTTAGCCTGAGAGCTTTTAGCTAAGCTCCTGAGCAGAGCAGAATTTTTTAGCATCTTAGCCATGGGCTGTCTCCCTCATTCATAAGCAGCCCTGGAGCTGTTGCTTTTGATTATGAAGACATTGGCTATTTGGCTCTTTCAGTCCTTGTCAAGGTATAACAGATGATATTTGAACATTGCTTGACCATTTACAGGTTTGTGCCCTATTTTCCTAGTTAGACACCAGGTTTTGTGAGATGGAAGACTGAGCTGTTCTTATTCACCTCTTCAGTAGGCATCCAGGGACTTAGTTTACATTTGAGTCTGTATTATTAATTAAAGCCTTCACCTTCTGAGGCTTCTGGGACTTTCTCTTACCTGGGAGCTAGTGACATTGACTCAGAAAGGGAACAACCCCCAGCTAAACAGGGTCAACATAGGTCTTTGGTGCCCCAGGCTCCATTTTGCTGACTCTTCCATGACTCAAGGACTCCAGTCTTCATGGAATTCTGTCACCCCAGGACTCACTTCAGGAATATGCTCCTCAACTCCACCAGGTTCTCTCTCTTCTCTGCATCAGCACCAGGGCCACTAGATCTGCAAGGCTCTTCTGTGGTTGAAGTCCTCCATCCTCTTGCTTTGGAGGGTGGCCAGTCACTGTGCCCCACCAGGCACTGTAGGGACAACTCTGGGTTTCCACACTTCTTCTAGCAGCTGATTCTCTGGGAAATCTCTGAAACTCTAAGTAGCAGACAAATCAATCTCTGGTAAGCCTCAGAGTTGTAATCCTGGGGCCTGTCCTCTGTCAGACAGCAAGGAAGGGCAGGAGGTCAGCCAGATTCCCTGACTCCAGGTGACGTCTTGGACTCCCCAAAGATGCCCTTCCCTGGTGTTCCCTTTAAAATTCCATGTGGGATCCTCCAGATGGCAGCATCAATCCCGAACACATCTCTGTGTGTCCCTCATGGAGACTTGGAATGCATGTTAAATTTTGTGATGGAAATAACATTAGGTACTTGTGTTGCTTATAGTTCCTTAGATTACTTCCTAGAGTTTGCATTTTGTATTAAATTACAACATTTTTGAATTTTTCTTTAAAATTAATACAAAATTTAAATTAAATAAAAATTTATTTTACATTTAAAAGAAAATCTTCCAAAGTAGCTATGGCCAGGCTGAGTCCTTATTAAATGTTTATATCCAAAAAATATAAAAGTAACTTTTTCTACTCTGATATCCATCTCTCTCTTAATCCCTACTACTTTTTTTCTTTCTTTCTTTCTTTCTTTCTTTTTTTTTTTTTTTTGATACTAGGAATTGAACTCAGGGGCACTCAGATACTGAGCCACATCCCCAGTCCTTTTTTTTTTGTATTTTATTTAGAGATAGGGTCTCACTGAGTGCTTAGCACCTCGCCTTTTGCTGAGGCTAGCTTTGAATTCAAGATCCTCCTGCCTCAGCCTCCAGAGCTGCTGGGATTACAGGCATGCACTACTACACCTGGTTCTTGATCCCCCATTTCTTTCCCTTCTTTGGGAAGTCAGTCAGCCCAGACTTCCTGAAAAAGAAGAAGTGATATATTTAGTAGTTATCAGATAGTTAGTCTTACATTACTAAGTTTTTTTAATCTGTTAATTGTACTAGCTTACAGCAAAATTACACGTTCCTCTTTTCATACAGGGATGAGGAGGATTTTATAAACACCAGTTGGATAGCACTGTAATTAATGGGCACCAGGTTCTATTTTTGTAACAATTTATTCTTATACCACATTTAAGAGGTTTCTCTTTCCTGTGGTCATAAAGAGGTAAAAAAAAATCCTTTTTAATAAGGATCCCAAACAGTCTAAGTACCTATGAATTATAAATGAAAACTTCTCAGTGATTAAAATAAATATACTGATGCTGTCCCCGTCTCTGCGTCAGTGCTTCGTGAGGCCGGCATGAAAATCTCTCAGAGGAAGTCTCCAGGGTCTCTGAGATCACTTCCTTCTGTCTTGTGCATTTCTCTGATGTAAATCAGAGGAATCAAGGGCGGTGGCATTTAGCTGGTTTGGGGAGAAGGACTCTTTCTTCCAGAGGACTCCTCAGTGGCTTGCTGATGGTCAGTCGGGGTCCTGGGGTGGAGCTCTTTTATAGTCCTGGACACATGACGGAAGCCAGTTCTTGTTTTGTTCTCTCAAACCAGTTTACGGTATTCAAGGTAAAACAGTGATTCCATTCCTTCCTTTATTTACCCGGGCGAGGCTTCATTTGTCATTGACAGATGTGAGCGGATGATGGGTAGAGGATTTAAGGGGCTCATTATATTGCAAGAAAGGCCCCCCAAACTGAGAAATCTTGGAGCCTAGCCCTCTAAATAAGCACCAGACACAATCTCAGGTGGACGTTCATTAATATCCTTAGGAATCCTTTTCTGTTACTTGACGTACACCAAAGCTCCTAGGGACATGGGCAGCCATTGTGCAAGAAATGGAGAGCAGGCAACTTGCCCTCAAAGACCTCAAGGAGGTGTGTGAGGAGAAACAGGGGGAACCCTGGTTAAAGACCACTCTTTTTCTAGTTCTCTTTCTTCCTCTCTACCCTTCATTTGCCTTTTATTTGATTGGTTGTTGATTAAATAACATGAATTTAATGTAGAATTATCCATAAGAGATTATCAGCCTTTTGCTGTTGAAGCTAAAAATTAAAAGTTATTGGCATTGTGGGTCATCACTTCTAAAATGGCCCATTTTGCCAACATGATTAATGGCTTTTAGGGAGCAATTAATGTCAAGGCGAAAGAAACCAATGCTTCAGCAAACTGGAATGTGGTTTCTGAACAACGGGAATATTCGCCCTGCCTTTCTGAAACCTGTCTCCACTATCATGAGAGCCCAATGTCTGATCCTTCATGGCATTTTAGTCCAAATTCTAAATTATTTAGAGTTCTCTTGATGGTTTGTTCAGATTATCTATCTCTCAGCAATGTGTAGAACAAAAAGTAATGTAGAAATGATAGTGTCTATTAAAATCTTTATGGAAGGTTAACATTTATTACCATCACATTAGAACCAAGTTAGCATCAGATTAGTAAGGGGCATCTTAGTCATAGGACTCGTAGAGATGAGAGAAAAAGACAAAAAAAAAAAAAAAAGAAATGGAAGAAACACAACTGGAATCAATTTTGAAGAATTTCAGATTCATCCCTGAGACTTTGACAAGACTGGGAAAATTATTTCTGAATTTTGAACCAATGATGCTCCATGACCAGCCCATGTGATCATTATATGTTTACAGGAGCCTTTTTGCTTCCTGGTATATTTAGTTTGAAAAGTTATTACTCTCAAAAAATTAGAGACAAAAATACACCCATAGTAAATTTATCTGAATTGCATGGATTCATAAGGCCACTGTCTTTCCATTCCTTCCTATTATTTTCAAATAGTGCCCACTTAACAAAGTTTGGGAATCCTCATTGGCAAAATCCTCAACTAAAGTTATTAGTCTGTAAAGAAAAAGTTTGCAAAGTTATATCTAATGTTTTTAAAACCCTTTCCCCCAGAAGACTGAACCATAACCCTAGGAGAACCTTCTATTTCATGAACTCATGGATCAACAATGGAAATAAGATTGTATTTGTGAGCCTTGAGGTTCAACTTTTTCTCTTCTAAGTCTTTTTTGCTACAAGAACACTTTGGGGTGATTTGAAATAGTATTCTCCATCCATTAATAATTTATTGAAAATCGTTTGGAGCAAAATATTGTGCTAGACTTAAAGATAAAAGAGAAATTGTTATTTTCTTAGCCAATATTTGTTGTACCTGTGCTAGGAGGCTAAGAACTGAGAATAAAGTGAAGAACAGAAGACAACACTCTGCCTAGCCTTCCTGAGTTGAGTCTAGTGGAGGAGACATTCAAGAATCTTTTGATCACTCAAACAGTGTAAAATTACCAGTGGAGTGAGTAATATGAGATATATCAGGGGGCAAAGGGCTTCCCTGAATCAGGGATATTTAAGGAGAGGTTACAGGATGAGGAGTAATTAATTGTCAAGGGTTAGGATGCTGGACTGTCTTGCAAGTGGAGGTGATAGCTCATGCCAATGCTCTGTGATGAGAAAGAACATAGAGCAACAGAAAGAGTATTCCAAGGTCATAGTGCTAGGTCTCAGAGAACAATGGAGAGCACAGGGTGAGATGGATCTGGAGGGGGAGGTAGAGGCTGTCCATGCAGGACCATAACCACCTTAAGGATTTCGGGGTTTTATCCTAAGAATTGAGGGGATTGAGTATAGGTTTTATTCAGGAAAGGTACAGGGAACACATTTTATGATTTGCAAAGATGGCTCTCATGTCACTGGAGTGGAGTGATAGCGCGATCAAGTTAGGGCACTCTTGCCTCCAGTTGAAAGATGACAGTAACTTAGGTGGACCTCATGAAGAGGAGGAGGGGTGAATGGATTCTACAGCCAGGGAAGAGGCAGAATCAATAGAACCTGGTTTTGACTGAATATGGTGGAGGGGGGTATGTTAGCATGACCCCCAGGTTTTTCGCTTGCTGAGTGGGGCAAATGAAGGGTACCATTTACTGTGATAGAAAGTTGGGATAAAACAAAGATTTAGGGGAAAAGCTGAGTTTTACTTAAGACATGTTGAATTTGACGTGTAGTATGATATCATGAAGTTGGCTTTTGTTACATGGACTAAAAAATGAATGGATTTAAGGAAGGTCAAGATGGATGGAAGTGTTCCAGGTATCTCACATTGCATAACAAATCCCCAAATGATGATTTGAAATATTCATTTTGCTAATGAGTCTGCAATTTTGGCAGGAGAAGATGTGGCTAGCTAGCTCCTTTCTGCTTCCTTTGGTGTGGGGGGATGTAGTTCAAGGCTGAGGGCAGGAGTCACCACAAAGCCTGCTCACCCAGCTGTACAGCTTTGGATACTGGCTGCTGGCTGGAACCTGAGCTGGGGTGTTGGCTGGAGCGCCATATGTGTTTTTCCATGTGGCTGCTTGGCGTCTTCAGAGCTTGGTGACTGTGATCCAAGGGAGTGTCACAGAAGTAGAGTGAGATCCAGGAAGTGGCTCTGTCACCTTTTACGACCTAGCTTCAGAAATTATCTGACATCACTTCTGCTCACTTCTGGGCCTACTGGATTCAAGTGGAGAGGAATTAGAGGTCACCTTTTGTTGGGAAGAGGGTCGAGGAGTTGGAGAATGTGATTTTAAACCACTCCATGGAGTAAGAGGTGGAGAGAAGGACACAATGAGCATTCCAGCCGAGAAGAGTAAGCTGAGAGAGGAAAGTAGAGAGTTCAGTAAACCGGAGGTGTTACTGCCGACTGGATTGGAGGATGGGTATAGGGTCATGAATCCTGGGGAATATAGGTCAAAATAAAGTTGGGAACCAAATTATGGTGGAGTCCATAATTTTCTGAATTCTGTTGTTTCAACTCCAAAACAAATTGTCAGGAAAGAATACAAGATGAGATTTGTTAAATAGCAAAAGGAGAGGCAACAGGTCCATGACGGGCATGGGTCAAAAATAATTCTACTTGATGGTAAAATGATTCATAAAACTTCTCTGGTATTGGTCTACAAATTTTGATTAATGTGTCTCCAAATTTAACTTGTGTCTACACGTTTTAAGATTGATGTGCAAATCTCTTCAGTTGGGGTTTTGTGCTTTACCTTATGGCAGTGGAAAATGTGAGTCAAAAAAAAAAGCATGTCTGGGGTCTGGGGATGTAGCTCAGGGGTGGGGTCCTTGCTTGGCATGCATAAAGCCCTGGGTTCAGTCCCCAAGACTGGAAAAAAAATACCTGATTCCATCAGGAGGTGTTTTCTTGAGTTGTAGCAGCCTCAGCAGGTGTGTAGTAGATTGAACAGTGACCTCTCCAAATTCAGGTCTATCTGGAACCTCAGAATATCATCTTATGTGGAAATTGGATCTTTGCAGATATGAATAGGTAAGGATATGGAGATGAAATCTTTCTGGATTTAGTGTGAGCCCTAAATCCAATGACTGGAATGGCTATAAGAAAAGGACACGAGCTAGAGACAGAGGGAAGAAGGCCCAGTGAAGGTACAGAGGCAGAGATTGGAGTTAGGTATCTGTAGTCCATAGGATGCCAGGAGCTGTCTGAGCTGGACTAGGCAAGGAGAGATTCTCCCCCTAGCCTTTGGAGGGGCTGTCACCCCTGTCCACACTTTGATTTCAAATTTCTGGTCTCTAGAACTCTGAGAGAATGCATCTTCTCTTGTTTTAAGCCATCTAGTTTGTGGTGATTTGTTTTGGTAGCTCTTAGAAACTAATACAAGAAGTTAGAACTATGTGGAAATACAGGTGTTGTTTTGCTAATAGGCATTGCTTGCAAAATGCCAAACAGAAGCCATTTTTTTGTGTGTGTGTATGTAGATAATTGAGTATCATCTTTGTCAAGTCTACCTTCAGGGAATCAGGGAGTTTAGTAGATTTCTTTTCTCCATGTTAGACTAGAATAGGAGGAGAAGAGTACTGGATTCCACCAAAGTGCCTTCATAAATCTTGACATTGGGCTTTCCATCAGTGCTGGTCAATGATCCAAAAAGGCAGCCCCACATGTGTCACCTGGGTGCCTAACAGGGACCATTCAATGCTGCTCTGTGCCGGGGGAGGGAGCCTGGTTCTCTGTCTCTATCATGGTAACTAGAGAAGAAAGCCAGCCTTCCTATGGCAACAGGGGAGTTTTAATGAAGTAAAGGAGACAGAAAAAGAGTGTCCCAATGGAGAATGAAGTGTGTCAAAAACAGATTGTGCACGTAATTACTTTCTCAGACCTTCCTGACATTATCAACAGGACTGGTGTTTTGATGAAAAAACTTAATTAAAACTTAATTTTTTTTAAAGTGGAAAATATTCAGCATGGTTACAGGAGGATTGAAATCAGGGCACTGTGTAATTTTAATTGCCTTCAAGAGATGCACTTCATGAACACCAGTACGGGGGAGAAAAGGAGCCAGAGGGGCAGAATCAGAGGTGAGTGGCCATGCTGAATCCTCAGAGTGCTGGTGGCCATGTGCAGGGCCTGCCTCACTCTTGTGTCAGGTTCCATGTGTAAGGGAGGGAGTGATTCCATTCTGGAGTGCACTCATCAGGCCTTACTTGGAGCACACTTTCTAGAAAAGTTTTGATTTTGATTCCCCCCCAGTCAGAGAAATAGGAGGTCAAAGAGATTAAATA
Organism: Ictidomys tridecemlineatus; assembly: GCF_052094955.1. NCBI lineage: Eukaryota > Metazoa > Chordata > Mammalia > Rodentia > Sciuridae > Ictidomys > Ictidomys tridecemlineatus. The sequence continues at coordinate 94,928,471 of NC_135481.1, forward strand.
CACCTGAGCCAGCAGTTTTTAAATGCTGATCCCTGAATCTGTTCTATCAGAATCATCTGGTTTTGATTCACCAAATTGGTTTTAGGACTTCTGTATTTCTGGTTTTACAATAAAGCTGCCCTGCTGATTCTGGGAGTCGGGTGTGGAAACCTCAGGTTTGTACTGAAAGAAACAGGATCTTGAAAACAGAAAGAGGGGCCACGCCCCTTACTCCTCCGTAGATGTGGGCTGATTGCTGAGTGTCCTCTGCCGAATGGTGGGGTTTTGTGATCCTCTTAGATAGCACAGGTAAAGTGACTGAGACACAGTGAAGTGTTCTGAAAATGATAAACTGAGGGTTACATTAGGCTGCTTGCTAAACTGAGGGAAAGAATAAGCAGCTTTTTTCGTATTTAAAGGGAAGCTATGGGAAGAGGTCGTATGTATTTTCTGTGGCTTTTAGAGGTTAAGACGAGTCCAGCAGGTCGAAATCCTAGGGGGACAAATTTCCGTGCAACCTGAAGTAGAACTTTCTAACAAATGGTCCAGACATGACATTGACTTGCTTTGGAGGGTAGTATTTTCCGAATCACTGGAGCGATTATAGCAGCCACCATATTTTGAGGCTATACGGGGCTCTGGAGGAGCAGCTACCAAATGAGACCAGTGGGATCAGCTCTGAAATGGGGTTTCTGGGTACCACAGAGCAGTGGCTGACATGCAGTTGTTCTCTGAATAGACAACTCTTGTTTGAAGAAATCTTTAGCAGAAAGCATATACAAATAAGACATACAGCAGGTATTCTTTACAAGGGACATGACTGTCACCCTCACCCTAGGCCTTACAGCCAGAGATGGGAGCATAATGACTAGGGAGCTCCACTAGCTTTTCAGGGATGGGAACTAAAGCTGTTGAGTGTCCTGTGATGCAGTGGAACAGTCCCAGGCAGTGAGAAATCACCCACCTAAAATGCCATTAGATCTCGGTGGAGAAACCTTGCAGTTGGTTTCCCTGAATCAGCCTTCGAGGGGTCTTTCTGGAACCCCATTTGGAAACCTCAGGTATAGGATGGCTTGGATCACAGGCTTCCAGCTTTGCATTCCCTGGTGACCAGAGTTTCAAGCAGAGCACAGGAAGAAGGTGGTCTGAGCCACTCAGGTAAAGCAGGCTGTGAAGAGTGGTGGGAGATGAAGGCAGTTTACCTCCTTTTCACTGAGAGCCTTATCTGCATGCTGACCCACTTTGTGGCAGCCCAGTTAACTGTTTTCCCTGTCTACTTCTCTTGTCACCAGTGAGGCATTTGGGGACCATTTAATCAGAGGAAGGGGAGTGGTTTGTATTCACAGAGCTTGATCTCCCTACATGGTTCTAACCAAGCTTCACAGGCACCAGATGTCTGTCTTTGGTCTTGGCATCAGGTTTGGGCCAATTGATATGAAAGCAATTTTAATGAATTTGCTACTAGGCCTGGCTAACTCCGGTTTCCAAATCTTCCTTTCTAAATAGTTAAATGATATTGGGTTTTTCTTCTGCTCCTTCCCCCCCCCACCCCCTTTTCCCCTTCCTTCTGCAAATGCCTGCCTCCAACTGTTATCTTGTTTTCTCTGATTGCTCTTTCCCCAGGAAGTGGGAAAATCCCATATCCTTTTCCCTACAACATCTCCTAGTTGGTCTGTTTCTTATAAGGGGACCTTGATGAGTTACAATGGCATGCCGGTGTTCCCAAGCAGCATGCTGAGAAAAACAATTCTCAGAGCTGCCCTGAAACTTGGGAGAAGTGATATTTCATTTGATAGTGGGCAGTAATAAAACCCCTGAGAAAATTTGGCCCTCGCTATGAAGGTGACACAGAGTGAAATAGACAACTCTGCCATTGTAGGGTTCACCGGTGGCTTCACTGCAGACTTTCTGAGAAGCCAGCAGAAAAGGAAGTGTTCTTCCCTCCAGAGTGCAGGGGCCTCTCTCATCCAGTCCTCCTGGATGTCACTTTGAGTCACACCCCCAGCTTTCTGTCTCTAGTAACTCAGGTCCTGCAGCAATACCAAAGCCATCCTGTGACACTGTCTGAACAGCAGGGCCTCCTGTTCCCTGGCATGGATGACACTGTGGGTCAGCACATTGGCGGAGGCCAACAGCAGCTCATTTCCCTCCACCATTCTCTTCAACCCTGAGTGCTTGTCACCTGGAATCAAAGACTTGCCACAACTAAAGAAAACCTTAAAGGTCAGCTCATTCAACTTCCCACCCAGGAAATGCCTTCCAGAACTAACCACCCACCTTGCAGATTAGCGATACTGTATGTGGTTACTCGATGCAATTGTGTCTTTTCAGGAGAAATGACCTATTCCGTGGTGTTGTGAAGCCCAGGTAGTGAGCCGGGCTGTGATGAAGGTATACTCTGATTTCCAACCATAATTATTAATGGGTTGGATTCCTTAAGTTTCGGATGCATTTTTTTAATTCCCAATTAGATTTCACTACAAGGCACTTTTTGAATGTAACATGAAGCTCTGACCCACTTTCCACACACAGTGGTAAATGTCCCCAAAATGGCAATTTCCCTTTCAAATATCAGCCATTTGAGTCACTGCATCTGCTAAGGTGTCTGGAGGGTTACTTGATCTCCATTCTCTGACTCCAGGATGATTTCCTGTGGGTGGTTGTTACCTATCGAGGTGCAGCCTGTGCCAATGAGAACGCGAGGAAGGGTCTAGAGAAGATGGGCACAGACTCAGCTGCACATCAGAGTCACCTGAGATCCTTTTAAAAATGCCCACACTTGGGTCCCGCTCCTAGAAATTCTGATGTAATCCATCTGGGGTTCAGCCTAGCCATCTGGAATGTTCTAATCTCCCTGAGTAATTTCCATGTAAGCTGCAACTTCTAAACCAGTGTCAAGAGGGCCAGGTCATGAAGGAGGATGGTTCCAATAACGGTGACCATTGAGGTTTAAGAGCATAGTGGTGATAAGTGTTCCTGTCTTCACCCTTAATATTTAATTTGGTGGTCACAGGAGCTTTTGGGAAATGTTCATTGGTAAGTTGATGAGTGGACAGGGAGAGGATGTGCTACTCAGTGTTAGACTGATGGCAAGGACCAGGCGGATCGACAGCTCTCCAGAAAATTATCTGGGATCTGCAGCTCCAGCAGAGAAAGGTCAAGTAAGAAACCTGGACAGGAAGCCAGTAGTACTGCTGCCTGTTGACATTAGGGACACCACTCAGAGGGACAGCAAGGCTGGATCCAGAGCCTGCCTTCTGGTCAGCTTCTCCAGCTGAAGACTGAGCCTGCAGGAAAACAGACTGGAGTTCTCAGGCTCATCCAGATTGAGACCATCAGAGACCGACAGACTTGGAACCAGGGGAGGTCTGGACGAGAAGGCTGGCTCTTGGTGTAATGCCCAGGTAGCCATTAGGACTGACCGGAAAGGTGAAGATGTTCCTTCTTGGCCTTCTCATCTTGTGAAAGTTATTTGATCTCCCAAACTTAGGTTGATCACACTCTTCATCTCTCATCTAGGAAGTGTTAATTTAAGTAATGTCTCTATCCACAGAACTCTTTTCCTTACAGAAAAAAAAAATGCCGTTTGAAATCTATTCGTTGGCAGGAAACAAAACGCAATTGAAAATTGAAATAGGGCTCACATTGTGGCATTCAGTGTTCACCTCCAAGTAGAAGTGATTCAGCATGAAAGGAGAGGACATCTGGCCAGTGGAAACAGAGATGTGGCTTAGAATCTATAGCTCTAGAAGTTCAGGAATCTTTGGGTTCCCAGTGCATGTGTCTGAGACTTGAAATTAGGGAAAGTCTCTGTGCAGGAAATCTGGCTTCATGTCCCTTGGTCACCAGCAGCAGCCCAGATGGTATAGGTGTGTGTGGGGGTGGGGTGGGGGAATAATACTCAACTGTTGGCTTGTAGTAAAAATTGGATGAAATGACAAGGGAATGTAAAGGTGCAAGGCCACCATCCCTTTTCCACACTTTTGCCTACTTGGACACCATATTGTCTTGACTAGCGTATTAGTTTGCAGAGCTGCTGGCCACAACAGAATAGCACAGGCTAGGAGTTCTAAACAGCAGAGATTTATTTTCTTATAGTTCTGGGGGCTGGAAGGCTGAGATCAAGGTGTGAGCAGGATTGGGTCCTTCTCAGAGATCTGAGGACAGGATCCATTCCAGACCTCCCTTCATGACACATCGATTTCACCATCTCCCTGTATCTTCACGTCATCTTTCTTCCAGTGATTGTCCACACCCAAATTTCCTCTTCCTTCAAGGAAATTGGCCAGGTTGATTAGGGCAACCATGATGACCTCATTTTAACATAATTACCCCTGAAAAGACGCTGTCCCCCAGATGTGGTCACATGTTGTGCAAATATGGTCATACGGTCAAGGGGTGAGGACTTCGATGTTGTTTACTTTTTTGAGAGGATACAATTCAATCTTTTTGGAGATTCCAAAGAGGGAGGCTTTCACTTGGATAGATGGGCTATTTTAAGGGCTATTTCAAGACCTCATAACCCTCTATGCACCATCTGCCCCAGATTATATTTGTCATCTCATGGTACCTGGAATCACATCATTAGAGTTTCTTGGTTGAACAAAGTCATTTTAAGGTCAATACAATACCCATGCGCGGGTTTTGTGATACCGTCCCAGTGCACAATGTCCAGTCTGTGATATTTTATTTTCTAGGACTCCTAATGATGCTCTCAGAGTACTACAGTGAAAATTAGTTCCTCCCTATTTTCAGAAGTGTGGTCTTTATGAGGGTCCTTACTGCCTTTTCAAGCATGGGCACTAAAAAATAAAACTATTCTGCTAGTGGCAAAGAAGGTACCATTAATGTGACCATGTATTGTCAACTTGGAATTGGGCAAATTTCTGCAAATTTGACCAATCTTACTAAATTTAAGGTTTTAAATTCTATCTAAGTTGCTTTAAAAATATTTTTATTATATTCTGTTATGGCATATAACTATGTTCTTTAGGCATGTGTCTTTTGTCCAATTAGGTTATAAGCCACCTTATGGTGAATACCAAGACTAACTTAAATTTGTATCAGTTATCTCAATAATGCCTGAGAAATAGTAGGTGTTCAGTAAATGGTAAGTGTTGTTCAATTGAATCAAAAACTTAGATGTAATCTAAACCTCTTCTCTGGACAACTAAGAATGACCACATTGATATGAAATGAAACACATTGAACTTGGGTGGAAGAGTGGAAGTTAACTTAAGAAATCCAGCATGTTCCCATAAAATAGAATTATAGCTACTTCCTTTTCCTCCCAACTCAAATCAGCCTATGAAATTGGAAACTTAAAAAATATATAAAAGAGTTATCAAATGCCATAGGAGAGGACTACTGTTTTGTTCATGTGCGATTCCTGTTGTCTCATTATCTGTGATGAGAATGAATGGAAGTGAAGTCAAGTGGAGGAAAACTCGGGCCCATCTGGGAACTCTTTACCATGACCATTGTTTCAGACTGAATTGTGTCTCTCCCTAATTCAGGTGTTAAAGCCTTAATCCCCAGTCAGAAATGACTGTATTTTGGGATAGGATCTTAAAAGGCAGATATAATTGAAATAAGGCCTTTGGGATGCATCCTAATCCAGTATGACTATTGTCTTAGAAAAAGAAATTTGGATATACAAAGAGATATCAGGCATGTGCACACAGTGGAAAGATCACAGGAGGAGACAAAGACAGCCATGTGCAAGCCTAGGAAAGAGGCATCCGAAGAAACCAGCCCTGTTCACACCTTGACTTTGACTTCCAGCCTCCAGAACCATGAGAAATAAAATTCTGTCTGTGCATCTGTCTGTTAAATTTTGTTACAGCAGCCCTACCAAACCAGTATAATCAGGTACTTTCCTGCATTTGCAGGGGCCAAGAATTCAAGAAAGTAAAGGATAAAGGTGGAGGAGGGTGATGGGGAGGATGATGGGGGAGGGTGATGGGGAGGGTGATGGGGGAGGGTGATGGGGGAGGGTGCAACCTTTCCTCGTCTGGAGGTATCACAGTGGACAGTGAAAGAATGTGCCAGAATCACCACCTCTCTCGTGACAGCTGTTCCTCTATTCTGACCCCAGAGCTTTGGACAAGGCAAGGTGGGCTCTTCCACGTAGGTGCCATGACCTGGAGGCTGAGAAGAGACTGTGTTGGAGCCGTTCTTGGAATGTGCTCATTCCGTGAAGTTTCTGTGTGAGCTGGGCCCTCCTGCAACCTCAGCCATTAGCCAAACCCCCAGGGTGCTAACAATGCCCCTCACAGAGAATTTTGTTCATGCCCAGCCTTGCTTGAATATAACTACTTGACCGTATCTCCCCACAAGAGTGCTGGATAATGGATAAGAAAAACTAAATTTGAGTTCTGTTTTCTTACAGTATAATGGCGCTTCTGTTTTCTTTTTGTTCTCAAGTTCTGTGGGCAACTCATGGGAATCGAAGGATTCTATCTGGGGTATTTGACTTCAAATCATTCTCTCTCTTTTGTTCTTCCTCTCATCTCTTCCACTATGTTTTTTGTCATATACTCAAGGGCAAGATTAATAGCAGAGCAGAATTCTGCTTTCAAATGTGAGTGATGTGAATTCTTTATCCAAATTTCAAGAATCAAAACTGTGACTATGATAGAGCGTGTAATTTGCACTTGTATGCATTTTACATTGTTAATTTACATTAACCAGCATAAAACGCCTAACTAGTACAGCAGAGGGGGAAAATGCTGTATGGGAAAAGAATAAATGATTTCTCTACTTTTTCTTTTTCGAGGGAAGGGTTAGATTTATTTCAACTCTTTATTTAGGGAAGTAACTTTGACAGGCTTTTCGGGGTCTGAAAAGAGTAAACCCTGCTCTGCCTCTGTTGCTGGCTTATCTGAAAGACGTTAGAACACAGGTAATGCTTACTGCTCTGCAAAATAAAACAGGATATTTTTTTTTTTTAGACATTGGGAAGAGAGAGAATAGGGTAAGATTTGATGAGAATGACAGTTTGAGGTATGCAACATCTGGAATGGAAGAATGTGAGATTGAGAGGATTTGGGTTTCAGCCACAAAAAATAAATGCATTAATAGTAGCCAGGCATGGTGGCCCACACCTGTATTCCCAGCTACTCAGGAGGCCAATGCAGGAGGATTGCAAGTTCAAGGGCAACCTCAGTAAGTCAGTGAGGTCCTAAGCAACTTAGTGAAACCCTATCTCAAATTTAAAAAATAAAAATAAAATAAAATAAATGCATTAATAATGGGAGCTAGAAGGCTGGAGAAATTGGGAGAAAACCCAGACCAGACACAATGCAGTTGTGGATGCTTTGAAATCCCTACTGTGCAGATACAGAAAGAGAATGTTTCCTGTTCAAGTGCCATCTGAGATGTGGGCTGTTGATCTTTAGACAGGGCGGAGGGGCAAGAGCAAGGTGTGCAAAGACAGCAGAAAAAATAAGACGAACGGAGTCCACGCGTGGATAGTTAGTCCCACAGAAGGTTTTAGAGTGGGATCTGACATTTTCTAACCCGTGAGTATGTAACCTCCCCTCCCCCATTGGCTATGCTTTCTTTTTAGTTTGTGCATTTTTTTTTTCTTTTTATGCAAAGAGATTTTCTTAGGAGAGTGAAGGAGAAACCCCCAGAGCAGGGAAGGCTTCTTCTACCTTCTGCTCCACAGAGGTAAAAAGAACGTGAAGATTTTGATTTGCAGGATGTTTGTTTTGCTCCCATATCAAGTAAAACTCAGGTGGAATATTTCATGGGACCCCTCTCTGAATGTTCGTGCAGCCCTTCCTGATCAGCCACGCGAAAGGGTGCAGAGAGGCAGTGGAAGGGTGAGGAGGCAGAGAGAGAGGTTGGGATGCACTGTTGGAGACTCTGCCTCAGACACCTTAAGGGACTCTTTGAATCCTAGGTGCCACCCTTTGATATAGAATGAATTATTTTCCATTTCATAATAAGGAAACTAAACCTCAGAATGACTAGCAAGTAGTTCTCAGAAAGCCACAAAGTGGCAGAGTGCAGCTGTGTGACTCAACACTGGTGTCCCCTCATCAGAAGCGGAAAATTTCCCAAGCTGAGCCTCCTCTTTCCTCCTTTTAGTCTATCCAGAGATGGATATTGATAACTCTTAGCTGGTGGAGCTATAGTAACTTAGGGGAGGGATGACTAACTGAAGTTTGTGACCATAATTTGATTCTAGAATTTCAACAAAGATAACATTTAAAGTTATTTTTTATGCTGAGTACAGCAGCTTATACCTCTAATCCCAGTGACTTGAGAGGCTCAGGCAGGAGGATTGCAAGATAGAAGCCAGCCTCAGCAATTTAGCAAGACCCTCAGCACTAAGAAAGAACCAGTCTCAAAATTAAAATAAATAAATAAATGTGGGGATATAGCTCAGTGGTAGAGCACCCCTAGGTTAAATCCCCAGTCCTGCAAAAACAAAGCTTTTGTTCTATTTTGCTTTTTTTAATTTTTTTTGTTAGTTGTAGATGGACACAATACCTTTATTTTATTAATTTTTATGTGATGCTAAGGATCGAACCCAGTGCCTCACATGTGCTACGTGAATTCTACCACTGAATCAAGACCCTAGCCCTGTTTTCCTTTTTTTTTTTTTTAATACAAGCCAAGGAAGGTGGTGTACGACTGTGACTATTATCATTTATTTTCTGTTTGTAGATTCAGGGTAAAATCTCTTTGGCAAATATGGCCTCAGTAACTAACCAGGTGGGACCAGGAAGATGGGAATTCATGATAGATCTACCTCTTGCTTCTAAGCCACACTTAACTCTCTGGAAACTGAGCTAACACTTGGTGAGTTCCAACAAGGAACCAGGCACCCGGTTGAACCAGGAACCCTGTTTGGGAGAGACAATGAATCCGGGACTCTTGCTTTGAGATGTGTGGCAAGTCTAGAACATAGCCGGATGTGAGCACTGCAAAGTCTCACCATTCCAATGTCCAAACAGCTTCTTTAGCCCAGGGTGGAGGTGCATGGAAGGCTCTCCAAAAACATGAGCTGCAGTGGGCTTGCTGATAGAGAGTAGAGTCTGGGAAGGAGAGACAGGGCCACTCAGTGGGTGCACCAGCGTGAAGGAAAGAGGAAGCACCTTGTTAGTCCTTTTGGTGGACTGGACCTTCATGAGCAGTGTGTTCTTTCAACACATTTGCTGCTTCATGGCCGAAACCTCCTTACTCTTGTTGCAAAAGTGTGTTGCTGGGTTTCTTTTGGGGCTCTGCTTTTATTTGTTGTGGTCTGGTGGTTTATTCTGGCAAAATACAACCACATGGATTTTTACAGCTTGCTCTGTGCTTGGGCATCTTTCCACCCAAGCAACATGTTTATAAATGCCATCACGTTTTTCTGAAAATACTACCGAAAAGAGCAAATGCGTTGGGATGTGCTGTGTGTTTGCGGAGACCAGGCAGCCAGATGCCAGCAGTGGCTCTCCCTGGCAGTGTTTTCCCTCTGTCCTCCACACAATCTGAGTGTCATTCATCACTTTGCTCTGTTCCCTAGAACTCTGTCTCATCCCGAGTGGGCCCATTCTGTGTTGTCATGTTGGTGTCTTGTGACTGAAAACCCTTTCGGGCAATTCCTGCTATGCTTAGTGTACTAATACACTGATAAAAATGTGTCACATGCCTCAGAAAACCCCTTTTAATAAACTTCCAGGATTGCTGAGTTTACTCAAACAGCTTACGTAACATATTCTCAAAGATCGGATGGTTAATCAATAATGCCTATCCAAATGTTTTTAAAATTCATCTTTCCAAATCAAATCCCTTGAAGCTATCCCTTTCACCCCCCATTTTTGAAAGAAAGACAGACTGACACCCTGTCCACCTTCTTTTTACTGGTGATCGGATGAGTCTGTCTTTTCCACTACTTCTGTTATCTTCCTGCCTTGATTTTTATTTTTTATTATGCCCCTGACTTTCAAAATACATGGTTCAGTGGACACTAACGGGTTTCTAGTTCTTGTTACAGGGTGTACTCCTTTCTCTGTGGATTCACTCCTCCATAGTTAATCCTGAATGCAGACTAGTAAACTCAAACAACAGAGAGAATAGGGAATTATGTTGTACATACTCAGGAGTTCCCAGAATTCGGAAACTTTTTAGATGGAGAAGATCTCATTATATGGTGACACTAACGAGGCAAGGGTCTGTGTTCAACTTCAGGAACAGACCAGTGACGGCCGGAGGTTTATAAAATCTAAGTGGGAAAGCGTTGGACAGAAGGTTGTTCGAGGGCAAAGAATAATTGGTAGGAAGTAGGTCCACCTCACAATTTAAAAGTGCTATAAGGAAAAACAATGTACTTTTCTTTAGAGCAATTGATTTCAGCAAGTCTAACGCAGCTGGAGGAGAGAAGTGCCCAGCCAACTCCCCCAGCTTATTTTCTTTCTCATCAGATGTATTTAATTTACTGTGAATGTTTTCTCTACCTAATTTTCCATAGAGATTTCTGAGGACTAGTGACTGGACTGTTTGACTTCTCATTCATTCATCTGTTCTTCTTATCATTTTGTGTGTTTTGGCCACAAACTGTTTTACATGTTGGGCGTGGTCTGACATTCAATAATTTAACCAGTTTCAATGTCTTCAAGTCCAGTTGTATATTTCAAATAAGTGATTTTTAAAATATCAGGCTAAAGGAAACATAGCAAAGGCCCTTCTCCCTGAGTCCTTTTCCTGGCTGTTCTGCTTCCACCCAGGTGGGTCAAGGGACAGGTACTGAGTCGGTGTCCCCTCCTGATCTAAGATTTGGGTCTGTCCTCAGAAAAAAAGTTCAGAGGCCCACTGAGGATTCAAAGCATCATCTGAAGAAGCAAGAGGTGGACCATCGCACTTCCTAGCCAGCTTCATTTGGGTCCTTTGATGAGGCACACCTGGCCCCTTCCCCATGGGATCCCACCTTGAAGTCATCAAGGCACACCTGGAGGGTCCCTTTCTTGCAAAGTTAATAGATTCATGCTGTGTTAACAATTGTCTCCTCATTAGGAAGACAAGATTGTAGTTCCACAAAAATCTAAATATTTTCCCAGATAGATTGTTACATGGAACAAAGTGGTCTCAAATCTATTGTACATGTAATTAAATTTTTTTTAAGTTATAAAAATAAAACGTGAGCCTGACAGCAATGCTAAAAAATAACACAAAAGGCAAAGTAAAATCTTGTTTCTCTTCCCCTCAATCTGAAATCTCTTAAGAGTTAAGTGTTAACCTGTTAAAAGTTTCTGCTTAGTCTAAAAATTTCCTGCCCATAAATTTGTCTGTGAATATGAGTATACATACCTATTTTTACATTCTAACCAAAGCCATACTGGCTGACTGTGTTGACTGTTATTGCCGAGTAGCAAGTTACCACAAATGTAGAAGTTTAAAACAGCACCTGTGTTATCTCACCATGGGTTGAGGGTCAGCAATCTGGGTTTGGCTGACCTGAGTCTTCTCCTTCAATGTCTCTATGAAGCCACACTTGAGATGCCCACAATCAGGTCCCATCTGAAAGCTCAACTGGGAAGGACCTGTTTCAGCTCACTTATACAGTTATTGGCAGGACTCAGTTCCCTTAGGGCTGTAGGACTGCAGGCCTCAGTCCTAGCTCACTGTTCCCGATGCCCCTCAATTCCTGCCAAATGGGACTCTCCTTCAGGGTGGCCTGCTTCATCAGGACAGTAAGGAGAATGTGCTAACTGGGTGGAAGTTGCAATCATTGTAATGTCATTCCAGAGGGGACATCACATCTCATTTGTCATGTTCTTTTGCTTAGGAACAAGTTGTGAGCCCTTCCAATTACACAGGGCAGGAACACTAGGAGATGGGGATCAGTGGAGATATTGTGGACTCTGTCCTCCACACAATGGGAGTGTAAAATATGTATATAATCTATATTTCCACATGGCAGTATCCTAAGGAGAAAAGTTCTCTGTGTGTCAGATTATACCTTTGCTATTCATCTTTTACTTTCCTACCCCATCTGTGGTTATGATGATCAAAACTTTAGGGCATGTTGCTGCTAGAATAGTATCCTTATCCCAGAAATTTAATTAACTGTCAACATGAAAGAAGGGCCATTTGTATACTGTGGGTAAACTAAAACATTATCACCAGGAGAAATGGCCAGAGTGTGCACACTGTGATAGCTAATGTTAACTAGCTGGGGGTGAGAGTTGGAGTAATGAGCAGCCTGAACAGTGTGGGTGGTGATCAGTGAGCCCTTGGAGCCCTGCCTAGAAGGCCTCACTGTGCCTGTGTTAACCCACCAGCTGCTGAACAGCAGGGCAGGGTTGTGATCATAGAGGACCCTGGAAGATTACTATCGGCCAACCATTAAAGACACATTCTAATCACTTAATAATAATTCATCTATAAACTGCCTGAGTCTGTCTCTCTCTCTTATTAATAGCTAATAACAGCTAGCACTTATTATGGTTTTTTTTTGTGTGTGTGTGTGTGTGTGGTGCTAGGGATTGAACCCAGGGTCTTGTGCATGCAAGGCAAGAACTCTACCAACCGAGCTATATCCTCAGCCCCCTTATTATATTCTTGTTCAGTGTTTTTCACTGCTGTGACTAAAAGACCCAACTATAACAAGTATAGAGGAAAAGAAAATTTTATTTGAGGGCTCACTGTTTCAGAGGTCTTAGTCCATAGAAGGCCAGCTCCATTCCTCGGGGCTCCAGGTGAGGCAGAACACCATGGCAGAAGAGTGAGGCAGAGGGAAGCAGCTCACATGGTGATCAGTAAGCAGAGAGAGAGAGAGAGAGAGAGAGAGAGAGAGAGAGAGAGAAACAACTCCATTGGCCAGATACAAATATATATCCCAAAGCCAGCTTAGGGAGGGTCTCCAGTTAGCTATTCCACATGTCAATCATTCTTAGACACATCCTCATTGACCCACCCAGAAGCCTCCTAAACTCGTAATCCAATCAAGTCGACAATTCAAATTAACCATTGCTCAGTTTGTAATATTTGCAGTATACAAAAAGGAAATGCAACCATTATTGCCTGTGTTGGTATCTGAGCTCTATTAGAAGGACTGGCTGTACAGATGACTTCTGACTTTTTATGTAAAGAAGCAAAAGGCATTTAGGATGATTGGCTCAAAAATATCTATTGAGCACCTACTGTGTGCTAGTTCCTATTTTAGTTGTTAGACATGTGGGAATGAACAAAACAATCAAGGGCAGAATTTGAACTATAAGGCTTAATTTCTGTGGTATGAACATGTCCAATAATCTATTTAACCCAAAATTTCTAAGATCAGGGACTCACCTGAAACTGATAGTCTCTACCTGAAGGACCTACAGCAATTGAGTACAGAAGCACAGTACCAGTGGTGGGAAATGCAAGGGTGGTCTCCAGCATCACACACACAGCGGGCTCCTTGGAGCATCACAGTCATCTGTGTTATGCACTCATTTTGAAATAAAAGAATGATATTCCCCCCTCTTCCCAGAAAGACTACAGATTTTGCTGCTAGCTGAAGCCATTGCTATTATCATTTTTACCCTACCCCAACCTCTGCCTTAATATTTTAGTGTTGGATCAAGATATAAACAAAAGACCAAATATCATGGGGCTGAATATCTAAATATACATAAATCAAGACAATGAAATAAATGTATCCTATTCCCCCAGCCTTGACCAATGTGCCTTTATAGTGACCTGCAGGCTGATTTGAACTTAGAATCTTTGGATACTTCAGCTCATGGGGTGGGAGAGTCTGCATTCTGCTCTCCTTTTCCTGCCCCTGCCCAAACTCTTCCACAAAGTGCCTGGCCCTTGTTCAGAAGACCCAGACTATATATCCAGGCACCACTCAAATGTCCCTCAAACAACTTTTCTTTGGTCCCCCTAGGGTGGCCAAACATTGCATGGTTTGCCCTCAGGAAGCTGCACTTGGTACCTGGAGGGGACATGGAGTCCTGTTGGCAAGGGATCCCAGGGTCCTATGTCCCAGAGCCTGGTCCAGAACTGCTGTGCAGTCCAACAGCCACCTGCTGGTGGAGGAGCACTTGCTGGGATGTGCACTAAATAAGTGTCCACTGGATTTGAAGACTCCGTATAAGAAAATACAAGATGTAAAAATTAATACTTTTTTTAATTATGTGCTGAAATGAATGTATTTTTGATGTATGGGTTAAAGAATCTATATTACCAAATTAATTTTCTCTCTTTCTTTCTAACATAGCTACTGAAAACTTTAAAATTCTAGATGCATTTGTGCATCTAAACCTTGCATCTGTCCCTCCCATAACATTCAGTGGGGCAGGGCTGGTCTAGAAGTGGGTGGAATGGTTCTGCTGGGGAACGTCCCCTCATGCCTTGGGCTCCTTGTCCTGTGAGGAGGAGCCAGCCTGAGCAGAGTCCTCTAAAGCACAGAGTGGCAGGCAGGGCCCCTTTGCACCCCAGGGTGCTTTCTCTTTATGGCCCTAATTTATTTGATCTCTTTCCTTCTCAGGGCTAAAGAACCTCCACATACCTCTCTTCTTTATTCACCTGTGGTTTTACCTGAGGCAAGAAGATACTGTCCCCAGAATCCCTCCACTCACTGACACCAATTTTGAGTCGATATATATGAGGCAGAAAGTAAAATGGCTTTGTTTTAGTAGTTCCCTTTTGAGAAGCTGTTATTCTTTGGATAAGACAGAATTGAATCTTGAAGGCACTGAGTGTCTTCTCTCCCTCCAATTTGGGAAACACATTTATCTTCTGCGGATCAGGAATACTGTTTTAGATCCAGAGGGTGAACAATTTTCTATATTGTATTGGGGTTAATGTCTGCTTGGTTAAATTACAGTACAGATGCACTTTAAAAAAGACATTTAATCTCTAGAGAGGAAACTGTAGAAAATCCCTTATGACTTGCTTAAGAAATTTGTGTTTATGGTATGTTGCTTTATAACATCTTTAAGAATTTTTAAACAGAATGACGGTTTTAGACATAGCTTTGGAGTTGCAACAAAAACAATGCCCTACTTAGGGGACCGTGCCTCTTGCTCCTGAATGAATTTGATCCAGGCTTAAAGTAGGAGGATTAATGACTTAGATGTCGGGAATCTTTGTGGTTTATTGCTTCTTACTGTGGCAGAGACTGGCCAACCATTGATAAAATTTTGTCCTCCTGGACACTGAGCTGGCCTATATTACCCAGGCTACTTTGTGGTTAGATGTGGCCATGTGACTGAGACTGGCAATGGAATGCTGGTGGAAATGCTATATTCTTGGCCTCATAATCATCTACTCATATACCTGTTTTTCCTCTGCCTATGGGATGCAGAGTGTCCAGAGGCACATGGATGTCACCTGGGAGCTTATTAGAAATGCAGATGTGTCAAAAATGCATTCCACTGCCATGTGTAACTATTTTGAAAAGATTAAAATAAAAATTGAAGGGAGACCAGTAGAATAGAAGAAGGGGAAACAACAGGAGGGAAAGAGGAAGGACTGGGGAATGAAATAAGTCAAATTATACTGTTTTATTGAGTGAATGTATTATAATAAAGAATAAATATTCTATAAATATAATATTATATAATCATATAATATATAATTATATAATAATAAATATTCTATAAATATAATATTATATAATCATAATATATAATTATATAATAATAAATATTCTATAAATATAATATAATAAAGAAAGAATAAAATAAAAACTTAATAAAATAAAAGAAATAAAGAAAAGAAAAGAAAGAAAGAAATGCAGGACCTCTGATCTCACCCTAGACCATAAGAATGAGAATCTGTACTTTAACAGGTCCCCCAGGTGATCCTATGTACATTGACATTTGAGAAACAGAGATGACAGAGCTACTAAATGGAAGGAGAATGGGTCACTGCCCTGTGGCTGGGAAGAGAGCCACCCAGGGGAGCTCCTCTAAGAACAGCCGACTTAGATTGATGCATAAACAAGAAATCAATGTTGTTGTTTTTTTTTTTTTAATCAGCATTAAGCTACCGAGGTTTAGGGATTGTTTTAGCAGTTAGCTTTCTCTGGATGCTGCACTCACATAGTATTTGAAGGACATTGAGCACCTGTGATCTATCCCTTTCTTACTATTAGATTCTGCCCCAAAGGATCATATTGTACCCTCAATATACAAACAAATCAATAAAGACCAAAGAAGACCTTATAAGTGATATGAGTGAAGCCCTGTGAACAGTGTTTAGAAATCACAAACATCACCAAGTGTTGATGGGAAATTTGCATTCACTCCCTGAATGTTTGGTGAATCTCCCTTTCTCCCCCCATCTTGTCACCTTTTTCTTCTTCAATGGCCTCCTTTACTTCTCAATAGCTGTGAGATTAAGAAGGGAATCTGCCATTGTTTCTGTGAATGGGAAAAGAGGTCACTCATTCAAATAATCCCTATGAACACCAAATCAAAAGTGCAAAGGTAACCATGTAAGTTTTCATCTCTCTTAACTTCCTTTTCTTAAATATTTAAATATCTGTTTAAATATCGGTTATTTAGGTGTCATTTAAATATCTGTTATTTAGGTCAACATTAACTTCTGTAGCTTAATTATACAAGTTAAGATGGTAAAAATCCCTCTTTGTTATCACAGGGAGATGATTATATATTTATCTATTCATCCATTCATTCTTAGTACACAGAACACTCCGACCAGGAGCAATCTGTTGCACCTATAATAGGTACAGGCGAGCCCTTAAGACCAGCCTCTAAGATGTTAACGAGAGATTTGCTGATTTTCCCACTGTGGATCTAGAGTTGCAAGACATTAGTAGGGTGGATGAGTTTATTGGGTGTGTATTTGATGTCTGGCTGTGCATGCTGTCTCCAATAATGGCTGTTTGTGTTGAATTGAGTAGAACGAGGGGATTTTTCCATGGTTTTTATTAGTGTATAATGGTTGTACATAATGGTGGGATTTGTTGTCACATATTCATACATGCACACAGATGTAAGAATGTCATTTGGTCAATGTCACTCCCCAGCACTCCTTCCCTCCCTGCCCTCTTCCCACCTCCGAGTCCCTTTCCTCTACTGATCTCCTTTTGATTTTCATTAGATCCCCTCCCCTCCCCATCTTTCTTTCCCTTTTTCCTGTGTAGCTTCCACATATGAGAGGAAACATACAACCTTTGACCTGAGTTAGGCTTCTTTCACATTAAAGAATGGTCTCAAGTTCCATCCTTGTTCCTGCAACTGACATATTTTATTTTCCTTTATGACTGAATTAAACTCCATTGTTTTAATCTACCACATTTTCTTTATCCATTCATCTGTTAATGGACAACTTACCTGTACAAACAGAGTTTTAAAACTTTCATCACAATTCCCTATATTGAGGCATTTTAAAAGAAATTTTGATTTTTGTTTTAAATTATAGATTAAATTATTAAAGCACTAATTTGTTAAACCTCCTCATTTTTTCTTAGACCCTTATAACACAACACACACACACACACACAAACATGCCAAAGAGGAGCAAAATAGGAAAAAATGAAGAGAAGCTAAAGGGATTGTGTGTGTTATGTGTCTACATATGTAAGACTGCACACACCCACACATGTGTCTGTGAGTGTGCGTGGACACAGAAATTCCATCAGCTTCTTTCCTGTTTATTTGTTTGTTTCCAGCTAGTCATGTACAGAGAAATGGTAATTTCCATTTGTTGCAAAAATTTAAGTAAAAAAATATCATAAGACCCATCCTAGTGGTAGAGAAAAGAGGATTCTCTGAAACTTTTGCAGTTGATCTCTACTAGTAATAGACCTATGGGTCCCAATCAGAGGGACCATCAAAATATTGAAAATATCAGGTACCACTGTGATAGAATTTTTTACCAAATACTAATTTTTCTAAAGTACTTTGGGGGTATCTGTGCTCAGATTTTTTTAAAGGAGGTAGGTGATGGTACCCTACTTCTGCCTGGTGTCTATTGTAAAGTTTCACAGATGATAGCACATCTTGCTGTCAATGTTATCATCTTTAACGGCCAGGGACAGGAAATAGTAAATCCCACAAATATAAGTTCAGTTAGCTCGACTTTTCATATTAAAATATAAATAACAAGTGCTTTTCCTGTATTTTCTTATATAATCCTTGCACAACTATATGATAGGTATTATTATGATACCATTTTGTGGAGGAGGAAACTGAGACATAGAGAAATTGAGCAACTTTCCCAGTGTCTCTTAGGATTCTAACCCAGGTCACCTGGGGCCAGAAACTGGTCTCTTAACCACCCTGCTCCACTGCAGTGTCATGGCCATTCCCTGAGGTGGTGCTGTGCTTTGTGATTCTGGATCTGACTTCCTCATTGAAATATGGAAGCTTCATAAAGATTCAGACTGCTCAGAGATATGAAAATGGCTCACTGGCAGGGTGGAGTTTCCAAGGAAATCAATTTCATTCCCTTCCTAATGGGCTGTGCTAGTTTGCAAAAATCAAGAACCGTCATGATTTAAGATGCATTTGAACTCTTTTAGATTTCCATAGAACCTCACTCAGCAGTCCTTTTGAGATGATGTCATGGTTCTTTTGTGTAAGCTGGTAATGCCTTCCAGGGGAGAAAGCAAGCTGAAGTAGTGTACAAATGCAGTCTTCCTCACTACACTCTTAAGGCTTAGCAAGTGGTCTTTAGTTACCATTCGAGGGACTGCAAAAATTAGGTTGTGTTTTTTAGAGTTTATTTTTATACCATTGAGAACTAGTATGTGCACAGTTATGTGTGTGTGTGTGTGTGTGTGTGTATATGTATATATATATATATACACGTGTATATATATATATACATATATATATATATACACACTATGTATTATTGCACATACAGACCTATATACAAAAATTTCAGGAAACGGAACTTAATGCCTACTGTATTGTAATATACTTTAGTATCTTGCATTCTGTTCCAAAAAGAGTGCTGGTTGTGACCCACAAAGCTGACCTCATTACCTACTCACAGGATAGAACAAGGTACTGCGGGCTCACCCGACATTAATGGGTATCAGTTATTAATGGGTGTCAGTTAGCTGGTGTTTTGTTGATTCCCTTCGAATATTTTGCAACTATCTGTCGATTGCAAAGTTCATTTCCACTTGAACTTTTTAACTATCTGAGAAGTTAGCAATTTGGCATTAGATCTAGCTGTGTGTCCTCAAGTCCCCTTTCATATACAATCCACTCAGTGGATTTTTATCCAGTGCCGATGATGTGCCAGGAACTGGCACAATAGCAGTGGCTAAAACAGAGTCCCTCCACTTGAGGACCTGCCTGTCTGGTGGAGGATGCTAGTGAGAAAACAATGCTTGGGACAAGAAGTGTTTCGGATTTAGGAATATTTGTGTAGATGTTACCAGTTGAGCCTCCCTAGTCCAAAAATGATCTGAAATCAGAAATGCTACAAAATCTAAAACTTTTTGAGCAGCATTTTGGATTTTGGAATTTTGCATTAGGATAGGCAACCTACATCTTGTCTATCAGGAAGGGCAGTAAGTGTTCCTGAAAAAAATAATAATAAAGTAAGCTGAGCTATGGTGACATTTCAGTAGGGAATGGGGACTGTCTTCCCTGTTCTGTTATCTTAAGACTCCAAATCAGTGCCTCGCAATCACAGTGAGGTTTGCAATCTCTGGAAACAATTTTGCAACATCTGGAAATTTCACAATATCTGGAGATGCTTTGGATTGTCACATCTTGGATGGAGAGTGGTCCTCTCATCTAGTGCATAGAGTGTGTTTCCTATAGTGTTGAAGATGGCTGCCCACAGTGGAGTTATCCGGCCCACGGGTCAACTGTGCCAATGTGGAGAAATCCTGCTCTAGAGCCAGAGTGCCTGGGGCTTCAGTAGACATCTCCAAGTGGGCACGGGATCCCCTTTCCCCTGGGATCCCCTTTTCTGACCCAGGAGAGCCTATGCTATGACCTGTTTTAATGACAGAAATATTTTCCACAGAGCATCAGCAATAATGGCAAGATCAAGATCCTGTCTCCGTGTTTTGTCTTGCCAAGGGAACTCGCTGACAAAATGTGTACTTGAGGAAAGAGCTGTCATGACATGATGTCTTTTCTCCATGACACATTTTTTTCAACCCTCTTCCATTAACCTTGTCACTAAATGGGTGATGGATGTTTCCGTAGGAGCTGTTTATCTACTCTTTGGGCCTGACTCATGTATTTTATTTAAAAATACTAAATTACCCCTAGATCTTTGAATCAAAATTACCTATGGTACCCTCTGTCCATTTCCTCCCATAGCCTACTTAAATCGAAACATCCTCAATCCTCTTTCTTTTCATGGCTGTGGCTCTAAAAGAAGATGAACGAATTTTAACTTCTTTTTTTTTCATAAACACTTCATATTTCTCTCTTTGGGGGCCTCTTGACAATTGGTCCTCAGCTGCCAGAATCTTCCATCCACAGAGTGATTGGAGAGGATGCTCAAGCCATCTGTAAGAGGAAAATGCCATTTAAGAGTTGAAGAGCCACAGCCTCTCGGGCCATGCAAAGAGCATGCTAGCAGACCCCTTTCCTGCCCCCAGTGTGTGGGGTCAGGGAGAGGGCAGTGTGGTGGCTTCTCCCTGGAGAGGTGCTTTAGCCCTGAGTGCTTTTGTGCCTCTTTGAGACAAGGCTGGGCAAGATCTTTGCACAGTCTGATGCCCATCAAATGCCCTGGTCTCCTGCATTTCTTGGAAACTGGCTCTAGAGCCTCCCAGACACAGGTGGGGAGTTCAAAGAAGTTTGAGTAGTAAACTTGGGAAGGGGAACTCAGAAAAATATTATTTTTCTTTGAAATTGCCCAGAATATCCCATATAATTCGACTCTGAGGTTACCTGGGAACACCTCACCCTTCAGGGTGGACCTGGTCAGAGTGGTGGACTTTCCAAGAAGGCTGGCATCCTGCTCTTCACCCATCCTGCAGGTCACAGTGCCTCTCAGCCACTCACAGATCAGGAGTGACTGACACCTGGACGTGGCTTCAGGTGACCCACTCCCCACACACCCTCCATAGCCAATCAACTGTGTGACAACATGGCATGAGTCTGAGGGTCACAGCGTTATCAGAAGCTGGCAGCTTTAGCTTCGGGTAGCTCTTGCAGAGGCCCTTTGTGTAGAGCAGACAAGCATTTTTCCCTCTGCCTATGAAACGGCAGGGGCCACAGGGCGGTCAGTCACTGCCCAGAAAGCTGAGCAGTCAGGTTGGCCCGGGAAGCTGTGCTCCGAGGGGATGCATGAAGGCCTTGCTGTGCCCTGCCTCTCAGGGCTCCAGTGTGCAGGCGGAGGCTCTGGGCAGAGTGTCAGGGAATGGCCGGTCACCACACAGAACCTCTCTGCTTCAGCAATCACTGAATTTGTTCCTGGCTATTTCTCTTTTGACTGGGGGTCCTCCTCCCAAAATCATCCTCTCTATCCTCTCAAGCCCCAAATATTTCCGTTTGCCATTTTCGAGACACGCCCTGGGAACTCTTGTGTTCTGATGAAACATTACCGCAGACAGATGAGGAAGCAAAGTAAGGCAAGAGAGGATCTCTCTCCGCTCGCCATGACTTTTAGATTTTAATCAGTTGTGCTTATGTTTCATAGCTTCTGTGCCAACCACCAACTCTTGCTTTCACTAGAGGCAAAGAAGCATGGTTGTCACCTGCTCTGTCTACAATGACTTGCTTCATTCGTTGATGTGTTCAACAAAACTTTATGGAGTGCCTGGCTGGCCCTGTGGGAAATGTCAGGACGAAATCAACACATCCTTCCCCTCAGGTAAAGTTGAGCACCCTGGGGAAGACCCGGCATTGGCCCAGGAGACTGCACACCACCCTGGGAAACAGTGGGTTGAGATCAAACCAGGCAGTGTGCCCAGGAATGCTCTGGTTGTGGAGACTAGCTTAGCAGTTCTTCAGGGGTGGAGACCGTGTCCAGATGCACCTTGATTCCCAGGGCCAGTGCAAGCCTGGTGGCTGGTGTGCTCCCTCAGTATCAACCGAAATGCCATAGCAGTGACCAGGAGAGGGCAGGGGAAGGGGAGAGAAAAAAGAAGTCGAGGAAACTGACCTAGGAAGATGGGTGGTGCTGGGCACACCCTTCTCGAGCCTGGTAATGAAGGGAGTGTCCGCCCAGGTGGTTTGAGCCAATGTGTCTGCATCTTGATGACATGAAGCATCACTTGGAGATGCCCTTCCTTCTCCTCTCCACTTGATCCCAGGAATTTTTGGAAGGACTGTATTCTATGGAGGGGAGTTGTGTGTTTGGGGGTCTCTCCAAAAGTCAGCCAAGAGCAGGACCTGCAGGTCTGCCCTGGTGCCTTCATAATCAGGGGCAAGACCATAGAAATAGATGGCCCCTCAAGGGGCCAGGATTCCAGTCTACACGGGGAGCCCGCTAAGGACATGGCTGGGAACCACTTTGCTGTCTCCAGTTTCCCCCTGCATGCCTTTACCCACAGAATAGCTTCTCTTTCTTTGTTGCTGAAAAAAGAGCAAAGAGCAATTCTGAAGGTTTCTGCAAATTCAGATAGCAGGAAGGGAGGGAAGAGGCTGGGAGAGAGCAAGCTTAGGGCCATGAACAGTGACAAGTTAATGAAAATATTTGAATCTGCCTGAATAGAAAGATTATTTTAAGCCAGAAGAGGCTTAAAATATAAAGTGCACTAATTTTATCTGTCTCAGTCCACTTTAACACACACATACACACACACACACACACACACACACACACACACACACACACACACACATACACACATACACACACACACATACACACACACACATACACACACATGCATGCACATGTCCACGCACTTGCTTTCACACACGTGCACATACCTATATAACCTTCATTTAAATCAAGATAGAGTATTCCACTACCTGGGAATTCCTTGGGCCCCTTTCTAGTTCATATCGCCCCAAGATAAGCATTACTCTGACTTCTGTCACCATTGACCTGCTTTGCCTGTTCTTGAACCTGACTCATATGAAGTCATACAACACATATGCTTTATGGTATCTGAATTTTTTCCCCTCAACATTATTTTTATGAAATTTATTCAAGTCATTGCATGTATCAGTGATTTTTTTTCTTTTTTAATGCTGTATGTAATTCCACAGTATGAATAAAACAAAATTTGTCTATCCATTCACCTGTTAATAGAAATTTGGTTTTATTTCCCATTTTTTATTCTCCCGAGTCAGTAGGCCTGTGTGAAGCTTCCACCTGACCTGTTCTGTTCTTCTGTCCAGGGCTAGGGTCATGCACAGGCTCTATGATAGTACACAGGGAGGTTGGAAAGGTGCTCTAGGAGCAAGGTAAGAGATGGTTTGTGCAGAAGAGGATCCTGAGAAGATCCCAGAGGAAGCATGGGGTTAAGACTTGTAGATCCAGGGAAGCTGTTGTGGAAATAATGATCTTAAAAGACCCCAGTAAAGGGGAACAAAGGGGTAGGTTAAGAGAGTGAAAGATTTCAGTCTTGCTTCCTCCTCCTGTCCTCTAACACAGTACAAAATAATTGACCTTGGATAAACCCCAGGATCTCTCAGATCCTGTTTTTTTTCATTTGTAAGATTAAAAAGGCTGGAAGGGATAATTCCTAAATGGCCTTTGGGTTTTCATCATCTTGTAATTGTATTGATAATACTTAGTTGTGGATTACCAATTCTAGTGATAAGAGAAAAATCATATAATGA
The DNA here is from genome assembly GCF_052094955.1 of Ictidomys tridecemlineatus. Classification (NCBI taxonomy): domain Eukaryota; kingdom Metazoa; phylum Chordata; class Mammalia; order Rodentia; family Sciuridae; genus Ictidomys; species Ictidomys tridecemlineatus. The sequence goes on from NC_135481.1 coordinate 94,952,122, forward strand.
TTACTAAGAAAAGCCCACAGTTTCTTCTTTTTGTTATCTTAGCAACCACCACTATATGTTAAGAGAATATGAAAATGAAAATATAGTTGTCTTTCAGTATCCCTGGGGGATTGGTGCCAGGGCCCTTTAAGGATAGCAAAATCCCTTATCTGAAATGGCCTTGGATTTGCATGTAGCCTCTGCACATCCTCTTGTATACTCTAAGTCATCTCTAGACTATTATGCCCAATACAATATAAATGTTATATAAATAATTACACATATTGTTCAGAGAACAATAGCAAGGGAAAAACCTACTCATATTCGGTATAAATGCAATTTTTTAAAACATTATTCTCTATCTGAGGTTTGCTGAATCTCAGATGCAGAACCCACAGACACAGGGCCAACTGTATACCTTTGCTAGGGCTTTCCTCATTAGAACAGTAGTTCATGAAAATCCTTCCTATTGAATAAAAATGGCCAGGTAAATTGGTCCTTTATGGGCAGCGGATGGGCCTGTTCTCCTCCTTGTCACTTTTCACACTCCACCAAAGTGCACAGACCCTAACAGCCTTTGCCCAGGTGCTATTTCCTCCCCGACTCTCACATCTTGAGCCACTGTACCCACTGTTTGTAAGCTCTTCTATATCACTTGCTGGAAACCAGATCTCAGGAGAGACACGGGTTAAGGGACCATTGTCATTCCCTCACTCACAGATTAACTCCAGATATGGCCCCTGCAGCCAGCATGGTGCACACAGAGCTATCCCTGATCCCCCGCCTGATGTTTGTTGGTGGCCACACCACCCAGCGTGTGCCTGCACTCAGAGGTGGCACAGACCGTACTCTTCTCTCTTGGCCCAAATCACCAAAAAAGTCAGTAGCCCTCAGAGGACACTCTTATATCCTGTTGCTTCTCTCCTCACCTTTCAGCTCAAGTCCTGGAGAAAACAGTTCAGCCCCAGCCTTTCTGGTGCCCGTTAGGGACTATGAAAGGGCCCTCCTGCTAAGATAGGAGCAGCCTCTAGAGAAGTGGCACCTTTGGAGGTTGTTATTCACATTTAACTGGGGGGAGGCCACACTTGAGGAACCTCAGAGAGTTTCCTCTATCCAAAGACCCCAATCTCCTGCAGGAGGGGTACCCCTGTCTCTTCAGACAGTCCTAGCCTGAGAAAAGGCACATTACCAGAGGCCAGTCATTCCCAATCTCCTCCTCCTCTGAGCAGGTCTGCACCTCACTGAGTTCCAGTTTATTCTTTCTTTTTAAGAGAGACACTGAAATATCTTTGCAACTTGTATTTATTATTTGCTAAAGTTTATCTCTTAATAAAGAAGCATATTTGTGTTAGAGTCAGGGGAAGATCTGTTTGTTTTTCTGTTCTTGTTTCCTAGATTGATAGCTACTATATACACAGTAGTTCATGAAAATACTTCACATTCAATAAAAAGAAAGTGGGAAATAAGTTTTGCCAAAGGTTTCCCTTCAAAGTGAAGTGGCACTGGTGCACTACTGCCACCTGTTGACTAATTACCTAAATTGCAGGGTGGTAGAATATGGAACAGATTAGGGTTCAGGTAGGAAACATCTCAGTGATTCCACAGATCCCTTTAAGTGGATGAAAATTTGATATTATCTCATGTTGGGCGAACTCCCTCCCTTAGGCTTGTTAATATCTGTAAATACATTCCTTAAGCATTTATGTACCACATTTTAACATGTGGGATCCAGTATTTCAGATCTGTTGAATTGAAGAAAAGCTTGTTTTTAACACAAGAAAATTAAAATAGAAATTATCAGAAAATTAAAATAGAAATTTAGACCAAGACTCTTCTTTGGAAAAGTAAGAAACTACATTGAATCACAAAAATAGACAAATGAGCCCTAGCACCAGAACCAGTTATTCCAAAAGGTACCAGTAAAGATCCTTTTCTTCTGTTATGCTAGTTGATTCCTTTGCTTCTTTCTTCTCTGTGGCTGAAATGTGTGCTTAATTTGCAAATGAGTGAGAGCCCCAGGTGTGGTGGGATCGGCCAGGATTCCTAAAATTCAGCTGACTTGGTTAAAGACAGCTATCAGGCTAGATTTCCTGTTTCAACAGTTTCTACCCAGCCATTCTGGTTTGGCAAGCACTGATCAGTTTATAATAGTACCTGCCACTTGGTAGGTCCAGTGTTTACTAAATTAGCAAGTATTCTCTACTGGTACTGACAGCAGTGCTGCTAATTAATTAGCTGTAATGTAGCCCCAAGACAGAGACGGGAAAGGCGAGCCTTCTCTGAGTTCCTACTATGGGCCTTGCATGACAGAGTCTCAAAAGAAGTAGAGAATACTAAAACAAACATTTGCATTGACCTTGGCCAGTATCAACTTTATGTGACTTAAATGTCCCCCATCTCCACCATACTCTTAACTCCGTGTTTGAAAAAAGCTAGTCTTTGAGATTATTTGTGATTTGAGTCAGCTTACATAACTGAGATTCTCCAAATTTGGTCCCTGCACTTGTGGGATTGAGATCACTTGGAAATATTAGAAATGCATATTTTTTTTATTTTACCCCAGACCTACTAAATCAAAAGTTTTGGAGAGAGGAGCAGCAATCAGTGTTTTAAAAGCCTTCCAAATGATTCTACTGCACGTAAAAGGTAGAGAACTGCAGCCATAGAAGTATCAGTATTAATCCAGTGCCACTGTCAGAACACAACTTGTTCTTTGTTGGTTCTCCTGCAGATCATTTCTACCAATACCTAATTGGATTTTAGGATTAGAAGTGGAAATCTAATAGGAATTTAAGGAGGAAGTTGGATGTTTACTGGTGGAAGAATCAGAAGCCAAGGATATTAGTAAACTTCTGTCACTCTAACAAAATATCTGAGATAGTAAACTTAAAAAGAGAAAAAGTTTAATTTGGCTCACAGTTTTAGAGGTTCCTGTCCCTGACCAGACAGAACCATGGATTTGGGCTTCCGGTGGGGGTGCCAGATGACGATGGCAATGGCAACGAGTATGTGGCAGAGCAAACTGCTCCCCTCATGACCAGGAAACAAGAGGAAGAGGAAAGGACCAGGGTTCCACAAATCCTCTTCAAGGGCACAACCCCAGTGAGCTAAGAACCTCTTATTAGATCCCCACCTCCTAAATATTCTACCACCTCTCCTCTTGGGGACTAATCCTTTACACCTGGACTTTTGGGGGAACATTGAATATTCAAACTTTAGTGTCATTTTTTTTGGGGGGGGGGTGCCAAATACTACAGCAATCTGTGGAAACTTCAGTGCATTCCATCTCTACCTACAACTCAGCCACTAAAGTAACAGATGTGTCCCTAAGGAAATGGAATCTTCACCACCAGAAATCTTGAATTGGACTAGACAAAGGCACTTCCCCATGGAGCAGCTCTTGTTTGCATTGACTATGAGAAGTGCTTGAGCAATGTTAGTTTAATTGAACAGAGTGGGAAAAGATGGCTTATTCCAAACTTTACAAAAGATTGATGAATGCAGCTTCCATCTTAGCCTTTATGATACGCATAATTTCTTACTTCCCTTAAGAAAAATCCTTCTCAATCAAATGACTATTGGCTCAATCAGCTATCGTGGGAAATTCACGAAGTCCACCAAATCCGTTCATCTGAAGTGTATTTTGGTTCATTATCAATTTCAAAACTTGAAAATTCATCCCATGTACCTTGCATAACCTAGATTCGTGGAGTGTAAGAAAGCTCCTGTGTTATAACCATCTACTTCCATTTGTGTTTGATGCTCTCTTAATTCTGGAAAGCCTGGGCAGAATTTGCAAATGGGAGCTGACCGTGTCATACATCCTCTCAGTGTCTCTATGATGTAGCTTTAATTGCAGTCCTTTGTTTCATTTGTCCCCATTAATTATAATCCACATCATAGAAAGCTCTCGTTGGGACCTTCCAGTTAGTTCAGTGTGGGAAATGGGATTTCCCATCCTCGACCTTTGTGACTAGGTGAGCAGTAGATGAAATAATCTCCGCTGCTAGGTGGTTATTGTGTCACAGGGACAAGTCAGGCTCTGTTAACGGACATTTTGATTCAGGGTCTCATAATTGCTGTGCAGACAGAGTTCAAAGCTAGATCCTTCCTGACCACAAGTCACTGACAGAATGCTCATTTTTTTGCCAACTCTCAGAACTCTGCAAGACAGCAAATCGCTTGTTACTTAAATGTGTCTGCCTTTGAAGAGCAGAAGTCTGAGTGGCACTGTGGTGGTTCCAACCACAGGTGGGGGGGCTTTGGGGAACTTGCCTACGCCACAAAGTGCAGCTTTACAGGACTCAGGGATTCCTTCTGTGTCACGTGCTGTGTGCTGATCTGCGTCGTATGCAGTGAAACACCTTCAGCTGAATTTGGATGATGGATGTTTTCTTGGAAGCATCTTGTTGTAGGAAAACAATCCAGTTCTCTCTAACCTTGAATACGAGTAAGCTCCTTCTTTGGCAGTTCTGGTGGCAACACAAAGCTTTACTTTTGTTTTGTTTTTGTTTGTTTGTTGTTTGTTTTCCAGTACCAGGTACTGGAAAATAGGGTGTAAGAGCGCTTCAAGTTACAATAATTCATCCTTATTATTCGCGTACGCAATGGTAGCTATAAAAAGGACCATCCGTAATGAATGTGTGTGTACACACTGACCAAAAGAAAATTATTCCTTCCATAATGAAAGCGAGTTTGTGAGGGTTTTCTAGCTTTTTATGTTTTCTTTAGAAAATGTACAACTTACCATTTTTATTAACTCCAGCAGAATACATTCAGACATGCTAGTGGTGCAGGGAATGCCGCCCTATAGTCCTGTGTCTATTTAGTTCACTGAAAGGGAGGTGGTGGGCAGAATGTTCTGGAAAACTACTGACGGGAACGCCTGTCTGTGCTAAAAGTTGAGTGGAAACTTGGTCCAGGTGAGTGAAAATTAAAGTAGGGATAATGTTTTCCAAGAAGGTAGGAATACATCAGGGAGGTGCACATGCTGTATTACATAAGGTCAGCAGCAGTTTTCTAGTTTGGAAAAGTGAAAAATCCACTGTGGGGACACATGAAATGATTGTTTTTTTAGTTAAAGGCTGCAGTGGACAAGATGTGGCAGAACTTTACAAAATGTGTCTCTAAGCAATTTGGGAAAACATTTAGTGTTGTCACTGATGATTCTTTTCTTCCCCTTCACATTTTCTCTTGTTCAGAAAGAGCAATGTAATGTCAGTCCACTTCTGTATTGCCCCCCTGAAGCTAGTATCTTCTTTAGCCCTGGGGCAGGTCCCCGGAAACAGATGATAGACCCCACAGGACAATCGTGGCTGTGATTTTTGAAATGCATTCTTCCTGGCTTTCAGACGTACAATTAATTACAGGTTCCAAAATCCTCTTATATTCGGTCCATAGGATAGCTTTCCTTTGTGTCACCTCAAAATGAGGTCATGCTAAGTACTGCAAGATATAACGTATTCAATGGCCGTTCTCCATTTCTGCTGGGACAGAGCGAGTCTGGCTTAGGTAATTGCATTGTAATGCTCAAACCCCGTGGAATTGCTTCTGTCCCTGCAAAGCCCTCTTCTATCTTTTACATTTGCAATGTTCATGCATCTCTCCTGTTTGTAGATCCAAGGCCAAGGGTAGCCTCTTATATAATTTGTGTGATTAATAGACTCTGGGTCTGGTCTAGCACTTATATTGTAGATCTATAAATTAACATAATAATATGGGCATAATTGCAGGTACATTTTTATGTCTGTCTGGTTCTGCAATGGTTTTATCATTCATTCACTGAGAACAATTATTAATCTTCAACCCAAGGCAGGATGCATAGTTCTGATTTGAAACATAAATGGTACATCAATTTATAATACCGTGGGGGGCAGAGCAGTTGAAAGGACATGAATAATACTCTAGACCTGCAGGCAGGGAGGGGGCATACAAGAGCAGGGAGGGAGACAGAGATTATGGAGAAGTTGAGAAACAAAGATAAGAAAAGAAATATCAAAGCAAGGGTGCTCGCATCTTAAATTAGATGTGAAGAATTCTTTTGCCTTCTTTTGTGAACCTGAGCTTCCTAGTTGCCTTGGGGAAGGAGAGAGATGGTAAATGCTGGGAATGAGGATTCTTCATCTTGGGAGAAGTAGCCGCTTGTGTTGGCTCCACTGGGATGAACATTCTCGATGGTCAATGTACAAAAAACTGATAAGCCATTTAGGTGGTTGTTTACTAACAGTCTTCACATTTAAAATCTTCCTTGTTGGTTTATACCTTTTGTAGTTACTACAATATTAAAATTGTTTTCAATCAGATTTTACTGTCAGCAAATTTATTGTTCTTTACCTTTTCTTTCCATAGCCCAATCTTACGCATCCTTTAAGCATTTCTTTCAGATGTTATTTCTCCTTCATAAAGCTTCTTCCCAAAAGGAATGGGACCTCACTTCTCTTTCTACCTTCTATAGTGCTTGCTACAAATATTTATTGAATAAACGAATGACATAATTTATGGAGTCTATGAGGCTTGCAAATATCTTCTTGGAGCTATTCAGTAAAGCAATAAAAGTACTGACATTTAGTTATTGCCTGTACATCTAATGAAAGTATCTATTCTCTCTCTCTCTCTCTCTCTCACACACACACACACACACACACACACACATACACACACACACACACACACACACACGTGCACATGCAATTCCAATTCAACAAGTCATTTAAGGAACACCAGTAAAATGGTATATTTGTTAAGGGATCCTGAGTTTATAGTTAAGTTATACTTAGCCCCAATATATATTATATTTATTATGTAATGGCTATGAGTAAACTATGATCATTTATATATATATATATATATATATATATATATACATATATATATATATATATATATATATATATCTCACAGATATTCCAGGTCCTAAAATGCATTGTTTGAAACAAAAACCAGGACATGGGCACTTGGGCATATCCCGTATATATTATTCCAGGATCTCTTGCAGGGTAGATATAAAAATGTCAAACTTCCTTTTCTGTCATTTGGCAGAATGTATAATTTTCTTAAGCACATGAAAATAGGTGCTTTGATACTACTGGCAAAAACTGTTGCTTCCACAAATGTGAAATTCTGTTAAGTATATATTTGCATGTAGATTTCGGTTTTTGGAAATTACATGCTTTATTTTTCTGGCAGGCCATTATTCTATTAAAATACCTCACAGAAAATATCTGATAAGAATAATAATTATGTCCAAGTCCTTTCAATGAGAAATTTATCTCCATCAGTGTTTACTACTGTAAAATGATAATGCTGATCCTCAGAAGAACCAGTGAGCATCACTTTCTCTTCTGTCAGTGGGATATTTGAATCTCTCTAAGGTGATTACTTTTCCCAAATTGGTGCAATGGACAAAGGCATTGTCTCTTTGAGTCCAGGATGTTTGACTCCAAAGCTTATGACAGGAGATGTCCCACCCAGAGTCTTGCCTTTTCACATAACAAAACCCACTTCACTCTCTGATCCCATTTTTCTCTCTCTGAATCAAATGGAGCCCAAGAATCCTTCTCAACATGAGCAAAATCCCTCCACTGCCCTGACCTGTGTTCTTTCTCAGTGCATGTCTCTGGGCCTTAGATGAAATACAGTGGTCCCTGTTTGCATAAGCACTGTGTCATTTGTCACCCTGCACCCTAACATGAGCCTGCAAATTGCCCTGGGTAGAAGGAGGTAGATTTCACATAAAAGGATTTGATAGGTTTATCTTCCCCAGGAATTTTGGTCTGCTGCCTTTGGAAGGAGAGAGATCTTCTGCTAAGTATCTACTCCCTTCATTTCTTACTGCACAAGAACTTGAGTCTAATTGGCCAACTCTGAATGTTCTGAGCTGACCTATTTTTGTCTGGGATAACAAAAACATTCCAGATGACTGATGCCTTTTATTGGGGACAATTTGACCTGATTTTAACCCTCCTGCTTTGACTGCCAAGGAAGTCGATCACTACAGGCTTTTGCGCCGACCTCTTTTATTTCATCTACGTTGTTTTTCTTTCTTTTTTAAAAAAAAAAAATTTTGCAAAATAAATAAATAAATAACAGGCTTGTCCAAGTGCCTAGCTACTATGGCAATAGTGCTATTTAAATAGATGCCAAATACATGTGTCCCAACTTCCATGAGTCAGTGGAAGCAGTTAGGGGATCTGATTGCGTAAATACACGGGAATAACGTCTGTCTCTGGGGCAACAGAACTTCCTTTGAGCCCTCGAGAGGACTCTGTTCAAATACTGAAAGGCTGATGCAATGTGCCCACCAGTTCAGGTGGAAGGTCAATGGCTTTCTGAATGGGAAGTGTCCAAAAAATGGCTATTTGGATTTTCTGTTTTGTAACCAGAGCAAATCCAAAAGAGATGGAACGGGAAAGCACTGGAAAAGGGCTTGGAAAACAGAAAATCATTATTATTGGTTTACGGTTTTTTGTTTGCCTGAGCAAATAGTCTAGCTTATGCAAATAGATGCACTGATGTTTCAAAATCCACAATTGACATTAAGAAACTTGAATCTCAATAAATAAACACTGCCTTAGAGAATAAACACTGCTAATTATGTCTTGACACAAAGATGACATTCATTTTATTCGAAGGTGTCTCTGAAGTGTGGCTGCACATGTTTTGGGTTGACTCTACCACCCAAAAAAAGCTCAGGCACACAGGAAGTCTGTTAGTACTAGTTGGTCCTAACTAGTACTTATATTAGTACTCCTAACTACTATGGCTTGATTCCTTAGATTAGAGTCCTTCCAAGTAGGCAGAACTGGAATGCCTTCATAGAGAGAGATTAGCTAAATATAATTTTTTTTTTCTGTTTTGACAGTAGGCAAAGACACAAGAACAGGTTTGAAATTTCTGTCAAATGTAAGAGTAATGGTTTAGATGTGAGATGTCACCCCTAAATCTCATCATACAATGTGGGGATGCCCAGAGGTTAAGTGATCAGATTATGAGAGCTGTAACCTAATCAGTGGGGTTAATCCATTTGATAGGTTAATCATTTGAATGGATCCCTGGGTGGTAACTAGGCAGGTGGTGGTGGTTGAAAGAAGTAGGTCACTGAGGGCATGCTCTGGGGGTAATATTTGGCCCCTGCCTCTTCCTGTTTCTCTCCCTCCCTCCCCCCCCTCCCTCCCTCCCTCCTTCCTGGCTACCATGAGCTGAGCAGCTGTCCTCTGCCACACCCTTCTGCCATGATATTCTGCCTTACTTTGGGCCCAGGGCAAAGGAGTCAGCCAACCGTGGACTGAAACCGTGAGCCCAGATACACATTTCCTCCTCTAAGTTGTTCTCAGGTGTGAGTCACAGCAATGAAACGCTGACCAGTCCAGTAAGTTCAACATGAGGAAGACCTTCCTGGCTTTCAACACCTGACAATACTACTATTAAAAGGGGGAAGGTCTGAGAGGACTGCCCTGGCCCTATCTCTTTTTCCTCCCAACTCCCCCCCCCTTCTTTCCCCCCACCCCTTCTCTTTTTCTTTTCCTTTCTTCAGAAATTTCCTAGGTGTCAGATGGCGAAACAGACAGTCAGTCCTCATCATTTACAGATCTGGTATTTGTGAGTTCACTGCTTGCCGAAGCTCACTGGTGATCCCCAGATCCACAGTCATGCTTTGTGGTCATTTATAGACAGGCACAGAGCATGCGTGTTTCCTGGGTCAATCAAACTGGGTGGACACTCCGTCTCTTTGTTTCCGCCGTCAACTCTAACAAGTGACTATATCATGATCTACTTTATACCACAATTTTTTTTTTTTTTACATTACTTTGTGCTTTTTCTTGCTGATTTTACTGCATATAATGGCTTGGGCACAGTACCAAGGTGCTAAATGCAAGGTGAGCGTTATGTGGCTGATGGAGAAAATACTTGTGTTGGATCAACTTCATTCAGGCATGAATTATAGGGATGCTGGCCGAGGGTTCAATGGGAGTGATTCGGCATGTGTATTAATTAAACTACCTTTAAGTGGAAACACACGAAGAACAAGGTTAGACATGGATGGGCTGAGGAAATGTCATGACCAGCGGCTGGCGGAAACCCCCGGGAGCAGTGTACCCTTTGGTATGTGCTAATTCAGTGTCCCCAAAGGCTTCGTGAAACACAACCACTGCAAACAAAGGGAACAGACCATTCCTAGATCCTAGGGCTCCAGGAGGACCACAGGAGATGATGCTTAGAAAACACACAGCGCCTCCTGCTGTGCTCAGCCGTCATCGTCACCGTCGTCATCGTCATAGATTAGAGTTTGGCAAAAGAACAAATTATATATAATCCCACTCTTTTACCTCAACAGCTGCCTTCATTTCTGAGGATTACGCTCAGTCTTCAGCTCCTCCCATTTTTATAAAGTGACATTAAAATGCACACGATCTGGAATAATTCCTTCACTTAGGATTCGGCCGTGCGCTGCTCTGTTTGGACACAGCTTTTGGCGCTCTGGTCTGATTGACTAAAAGTGAGGGAAACATTCTCCCTGAAATGACTTAAGAGCTGCCTTTACAAGCGTAACGCCTTAATATTCTGTAATTAATTGTCAGAAAAGGGAAGGAAAGAAAAAGAACTTGCTATGAGCAAAAGAAGAGTCTTGATCTCACAGAGAAATTTATTGTTCAATCTTTTTCTCTCTGTTGGAAAACCACGTGTTTTAGGGGAGAGGGCTCTGGCCACCAGTCACTGGAACAGGGAGATGAAGGAGAACAAGGGAAGAGTAGTTCTAATCTTTGTGAGGACGGTGGTCTAATATAGGGGTTGAAAAACTTTTTCCGTCAAGGTCCAGAGAGTTAAAACAGGAGACCCCTTGGACCACATGATCTCTGTTGTGAAGACTCAACTCTGGGCTGGGCTTGGTGGTTCATGACTATAATCTTAGGGACTTGGGAGGCTGAGACAGGAAGATTGTGAGTTTGAGGCCAGCCTCAGCAACTTAGCAAGGCCCTAAACAACTCAGCAAGACCTTGTCTCTAAATAAAATATTTAAGAAAAGGACTGTGAATGTGGCTCGATGGTTAAGTGCCTCTTGGGTCAATCCCTGGTACTAAAAAAGAAAAAAGGATCAACTCTTCCACTAAACCTGAAAGTAGCCATGGAAATATAAACAAATGTGGCTGTGTTCCAATAAAATGTATTTACAGCTCAGGCACAATTCTGAACAGAATTTTTCTGAACATCAAAGCAGGCAGTTTGTTTATTATTTAATTTCTCCACTAAGCTTCTAGTATGTCAGGCCCTATACTGGTTGGTAGGAATATCATCACGAGCAGAAAAGCAATTTTTTCATGCTTTATGCAAGTTTACAGTCTAGAAGGACAGAGAGATCTTATTGAAATAATATCATAAATTAATATATAATTGCGCGTGTTGATAAATGCCACAAAGGAAGAGAACAGTGGGTGTTATGGATTAGATCTGGAATGTTCCACAAAGTCCCATATATTAAGCCCCACGCAGTGTTCAGAGGTGGGATGTGGGGAAGTGATTGGTTGATGAGCTCTGATCTCATAAGTGGATTCCTTTCCCTTCCGCCATGATGTTTCTGCCTTAGAGCCCGCTGACCACTGACTGAACCTCGGAAACCATGAACCAAAATAAATCTTTCCTCTTCCAAGTGGTTCATGTCAGGTATTTCAATCACAGTGACAAAAACTGACTACCCCAGTGGATAGTAAGACTATCTGAGAGATTCAGGCATGAAGTTCAGAGAGGGGCTGCACTTTGATGCTGCCACCAGAAACGCAATCAAACTGTGGACCTTTGACCTGTGAAATAGTGACTTTCAGTGACAGAACTGGAGGATGTACACACCTACCAGCAAGTACTGCCACCTCTGGATGGATGTGTAATGATCAATTGGTCATTCAGCAGAGCTACAAGCCCTCAACGTTTACACATCTCTGTCCCCTGGTTTCTTATTGCAGAATTCATATTTATTTTTAAACTTTTGTCCTTTGTATATGAGATATTCTTTCTCACGGTGTGCTTGCCAGCTCTACATTTGCCAACTTGGTGCTGGATTTATTAGTGTCAATCGCTCCCTTTGTCTGTCTCTCCAGCTGTCTGTCGGTCTTTCTTAGGTCTGTTTCTTCTTTCTTCTTCTTCATATTTTGATTTTGTAATTTTGGGCTTTCTAGGAAGAGTAAATGGGGCAGGGATAAGATGTGCAAGGTTCTCAGTTATCTTTACTTGGGTATCTTTCTGGTAACTCAAACATAAGTCAGGACCTGTTGTAGGGACAAACGAGGCAAGGCTCCAAAGACAGCAGGAAACAGTTTTATTTGGCTGCAGCCAGGCTCAGAGGGCACAGCTTTTGCTGCAATCAATCAATCCCCTGAAACCCTGAGTTCAGGTAGTTTTAGAACTTTATACACAGCATGTAAGGGGAGGGGCTCAGAAGTTCACAGTCTGCAGAAGTTCACATAAAAGCAGCTTTTTCTTTCACTGTTCTGGGCAAGTTAACCCTTCAAGGACAACACCTGAGAAGTGGAGCGGTTCTTCTCCCCTTTCTTTTGTCCCCCTACCAGCTGTTACCATGGAGCCCAATAGGTAACTTATCTTAAAAATGTAGACGTCTCTGTGAAGCCCAGCTCAAGGCCAGAGGCCTTGTTAAAGGATCTGTCTCTTTTTTTAATCACATTTTGAATTTGCAAACACACTCCTACAAACTACTATCCTGGATGCATGTTTGTGAAAAACAAGTAAAGGGCTGTTTAGCACCTGGAGTGCTGATTTCTTCCCGGCCAGTGGCCAAGTGAAATAGAGCAACAGGAAAATAGGAGGTTTAACTACACTGAAATTATTTGGAGAGACTCTTTCACTTATAGTCTTAAAATCAATTATGGTGAAGATTCCTGGAGACACTTAGTTCACTAAGATACTTTGTGGAGGAGGGGATGCCACTACAGACCAACCATCCAAATATGACATGGGATATAGGGTCTTATGCATAAAATGCACACTCACACTTCTTACTACCCCCTTACCTGTTCCTCTTTGTTCTCATATCTCCTGCAAATATTTTCCTTCCTCTTCAGACTCAATTTTTCCCTTAAACTTTGTCAGAAAACCCATCCTCTGGGACCAGCCTATGTGTCCCTGCTCTTCTGGGGATGCACTGAGCAATCCCCCTTCTGCCCATCGTTCCCCCTGGGCCTGTCTGGACTGCCCGGGCCTGGGAGCCCCGTGGTTCCTCATTGAGCCTCTTTCTTCAGGGAGAGGAGTACAACAGACTCACTGAATGGACAGTCTTTTTCTCAAACTGGTAAAAAAAAAAAAAATTCTAGTTCATTATTCACTACTGACAATTTCAGTGTTTGGTCAATCATTTTTTTAGAGAAAAGAACTGTTTTTCCATGGTTTGGTCCTGAGTCCAGAGGAGAATAAAGAGAGACAACATCTTGTAGCACGTGTGTGTGTGTGAGGAGCTTTTGCTCAGGTTGCTTTTATAGCCACTCACAGGACTTTCTAAAGTGACTGTGGCAAAGGAAGAGCCCTTGGCAGCTTCCCAGTAGTGGCCTTGAGTATTTCAAAGGTGGTGAGTGAGCCCTTAATAATACCCAAGATCCCTCCCCAAATGCTTGAAGATGAGACCTGGGCACCCTTATAGGGCTTCCTGGGATGAGGTGCGTTTGTCACAAACATGGACGAAGTCCACAGACCTCGGCAAGAATGTGGAGGAGAATCTAGAGGACACAGTGTGAGGGCTGAAAATTTGGGATTATAATTTGTTTTGGTTAGTTTTTTTGCTATTATGACCAAGAGACCTGAGGAGAACAATTTTAGAGGAGGAAAAGTTTATTTGAAGGTCATGGTTTCAGAGGTCTCAGTCCTTGAACAGCCAACTTCATAGCTCTGTGCTCAAGGTGAGGCAGAACACCATGGCGGAAGTGTGTGGCGGAGGAAAACAGCTGGGGTCATGACAATCAGGAGGCAGAGAGAGGCTTTTGCTCACCGGGGCCAAAATATAAAGCCCAAAGGTGCACCCCGAGTGACCTACCTCCTCTAGCCACACTCTACCTGCCTACAGTTAGCACCCAGTTAATTCATCCGTGAATTAATGCACTGATTGGGGTATAGCTCTCAGAATCTAATGGTTTCACCTCTGAACTTTCTCACATTGTCTCACACATGAGCTTTAGGGGGACACCTTATTCTAAAGTAGACATAGTTTATTACTGTTAATGTGATCCCAGTCCTACAACAGAACAGGCAGATGGGGACTTAGAAAGCTTAAGTTCTCCAGATTAGAAATATGTGTTGTCCTATCTAGTGAACTCGTCAAGCCACTACTGCGTATCAGGTAGAAATAGAAATGCTGATTTTCTTAATGGATGTGTTATCCTTTGCTCATCTTCTGTAGAAAGTCTTCCTCATTCCTGTATTTCAAAGTTTTCAATATTATCACAAGTGAATTACTCTGTTATCTTTTCAAGGGGAAAATGAACCACATGACTTCCTTGCTTAAAACCATTCAGTTTCCCAAGGGTGTGAGGATTAAGGACTGGAGCTAGGATACAATATTTAAAGGAGTGCCAAAAAAAATCAGTAGTCAAGATAAATAATGTTTAACTGTGTTCTATTTTTTTATTGTTATAGCAAAACACCTGAGACTGGGTGCTTTGTGAAGAAAAAGGTTTACTTAGCTCACAGTTTTGGAGGTTGGAGAGCATGCTACTGACATCTGCTTGGATTTGGTGAAGGTAGGGGCTTCTGGCTATATCATAACAGGTCAAAGATGACATCATGCATATGCAAGAGGGAGAGATCACATAGGGGAACAGGGAGGGAGAAAGAGAGAAATGGAGGTAGCCGAACTTGCTTTATCACAAACCATTGTCATGAGAACCAATTCAGATCAACCCCTCAAAACCATCACAATGGAGACCAAGCTTCCAGCCCATGAAACTTTAGGGGACACACTTAAACCATATTCAAACCTTAGTAATGTGTAATTCTTAAAAATAAAATTGACAAACAATGGCCCACATCTGCGTTTGTAAATGAGATTTTGACCCATAGTCTTCATGTGGCTGAGAGGCGACTGCAGTGTGGATAGATCCTCTTCAGCCTCGTGGCAGTTCCTTCAACTGCATGCTCAGGGTCATCCATACTGACCTCTGTGGCCACTTCCCTTTCTAGGGCCTGAAATGCTTCCCCCACTTCAGGCCCTTGCATGGGACATTCCCTTTCTGCCTACCTCCCCCAGGCTGGCCTCTGCTCATCCTGCAGAACTCGCTCAAGCGCCCCTTCCCATAGGTCACCCGTGCAGGATCAGGCTTCTCTGTCAAATGTCCTTTTAGAACTGAGAGCCAGCCCTCAGAGCACTTGACGAACAAATATACATGTGGGTTCTTTTGCCCGTTAACATCTAATTGTCCTGGTCAATTACAAGCTGAGAACTGGACTGGCACAGTGGCCTGCGCATCGGTGACCTCAGAACAATTCATGGACATTTGATCTAGTGTGCTTTGGACGTAACCCATGATATTGAATTTGGAGACGCTGACTGTTTTCTTGGTAGTAGGTACAACAACATCACCTTTCTCACTGTTTGTGTCGTTCCTTCCTGTCTTTATGAGTAGGTTAAATTGTACCATCACCTCTGTTTATAATTGTAGGTTAAATTGTACCATCACCTCTGTCTATAATTGTCTCAGGCCCTTTAGAGGAAGGAGTAAGGAGGTGAAAAATGAAGGCTTCACCCTACCTGTGGGGAAAAGGAATCTTCTGGAGTTTAACTGACTCCCCCAGGAAGTCGGAAGCACAGCAGGAATGCACACCTGGGTTTATAACTCTGAGCATCGCCCCCTCCTCCCTCCCCAAATTCACTCTATCAGGACAAGATACTGGAGGAGACTTCCCCCTCTCAGTTTCTCACAAAAGGACAAAGGGACTTTTTCTTGGCCAATTCTAGACTTCCCTCTCCTCTTCCTCCCTTAAAACATCCAGTCCTCACCTCTCTGCTCCCAGAGGCTGTTTGATTTAAGCTCCACAATAATTAAAAGACAAGAAGATAAGTAAATGAAAGGGATCTCACGGGGCACATGGTTTTCTTCCTCTCGTTCTCTCTTTCAGGTTTATGTTACCCCTCACCAGGAGGCACTTAGCTGGAACCTGCTCTCATGGGCTTTCAAGGTCAAGTGGCTTCCACGGATGGAGGCACTGTCTCCTGTGGGGCTTGGCCACTGGACAGACCTTCATAGACAGATGTTTTACCAATGTGGAGGCCCAAAGTACAGTCTGGACAGTTCATGTGGCCACAGCAGATGCCGTTGTCTGCTGTTGGCTCTTCTGCCTGGCCCTGCAGAGGTGAGGGGCCAGGCCTGGAAATGTTTCCACCAGAAGCCATGGCTCCCTAGAATGTGAGGAGGGCCCATCCTTTCTCCTGGGGACAGTGCAGGCGTCAGTGAGGATTCAGTGCTACCTCAGGAATGGCCTTCCATTCGTTCATTCAACAAATGTCTACTGAGCACCTCTGTGAGCCACGTACTCTGGACCTTGGATACAAGGCAAATGGGCTCAAAGATTCCTGAGGTTCACTGTCTCGGAAGAAAAGAGTCAATGAACAAACAATCCAAACCATTTTACGTCTAGTAAAGAGGTGCCATGGAGAAAAATAAATGAGAACAGGCACAGCTTGTGGTGATGGTGGGGAGTGACAGACCACTGGTCAAGGAAGGCCTCTCAAAACGGGATGCTTATAAACAGAGACTTGGTACAGGGCTCTGAAGGGAAAGTTTGCCAGGCAGTGGTTACGGCTGGATAAAGCTCTGAGTTCGGAGTAAAGTTGACTCTCCAACAACAACCACCAAGAAGCCGTGCTAGCTAGAAAGCATGGAGTGAGAGAAAGAATGGCGGGGATGCAGGCAGGGGCCAAAGCATGGAGGACTCTCTGCAGACTGTTATGGAAAGGCACGGGAGAGATTTGGAAAAAAGGGACGTGATCTGTTTTATGCTTTAAAGAGACCATCGGACTACCGTATGTAATGAAGAGTAGATTCCAGAAGGCCAAGTCTGACATGCGACAGAGAGTCTAGGTAAGAGATTCCTGGAATAATCTAAGTAAAAGATGGTGTGACTTGGGTTGGGGGCTTAGCAGTAACAATAGTGAGAAGTGGTCAGGCCCTTGTGTATTTTGAAAGTAGAGTTAATTCCCAATTGTTGCACCCAATGTGGCTATAAAGAAAAGAGATGAGCAGGGTACGGTGGCACATGCCTCTAATCCGGGCAGCTCGAGAGACTGAGGCAGGAGAATCGAGAGTCCAAAGCCAGCCTTAACAAAAGCGAGGCGCTAAGCACCTCAGTGAGACCCTGTCTCTAAATAAAATTCAAACTAGGGCTGGGGATGTGGCACAGTGGTCAAGGGCCCCTGGGTTCAATCCCCGGTACACCCCTCCCCACACACAAAGAAAACAGATGAGTCAAGCTCACTTGTTAGTTCACTTAATGAACACCTACGATGGGCCAGCTATTGTTCTTGGTGTTCAGATGCAGCAATGAGTAAAACGGTCCAAGATTCTTGCCCTTGTGGAGCTTCCATTCTAACGGAAGAAAGAACAGATGAAATGCAAAATAAATAAAGATATGTAAAATAAGTGAGTTTGCATGTTCAAAAGAGGAAACAGGCTCTGGTGGAAACTTAGAGGGAAATGGTGCCGGGAAAGGGAGCAGTTGTAATGTGAAGTACGGCAGTCAGGGTGGGGCTCTCTAAGAGACCACCTGGGTTTGAAATCTTAGTAATGAAATGATGATGATGCTCTTTAGAGGCATCTAAAATAATAAAGAAATACAACTGGAAGGAGGAGCAAGTTGGAGGGTTAGGGTGGGATAAAAAGTTGGCCATTGTCTTTAGTACTGAGTTGGAGCCGTCTCTTAGTGAAAAGATCAAATAGGTAATCGGCGATGTAAGTCTGGATCTTAGGGAGATGCCAAGTCTACAGGTGCAAATTTTCAAACCATCAGTCTAGAAAGTCTTTAAAATCGTGGGATCAGATGAGATCTCCAAGGATATGAGTTTTGAGAGAAAAAGAAGACCAATGGCTGCTAGGTCCTCTAAGGGGAGAGAAAAGAAGAAGAATTATCATGGGAAACCCCAAAAGAAGCCCCCTGCCCCAGGAAGGCAGGTGAATAACGATGAGAGTAGAGAAGAGTTGAAGAGAGAAGACATCATCAACTGCATCCAAAGAATCACCCACCATGGCGAGGGATGCAGGGGAGTAAACGGGAAGTCCTTTTTCCAGGCTGCTTCTAGAGTGGCAAGTAATGAAGTTGTTAGCATTTGGCTGCTGCAATGGGTAGAGGCCCTGAAAGGTATCCTCTCCCTGTGTGCCCACAGAAACACCCTTTGTGTTTGCCAGCACTGATGTGGTTAACTTAAGGATAAACATTATTCTACGAGGCAGTGCCTGCTACACATTGTAGGAGACATTGAAAGTCACACACACACAATTTGGGACTTTTTATAGGCAATGAGGATTTAGGCAAGACTTTTAAGCAAGGGAGTGACATATCATAGCCTGTTACTTGTAGATATTTAAAAGAAGGGGGGAATGACTTGGAAGAAGATATGATAGGTGGGGAGACCAGGAAGGAAGACCATTTCAGTAGTTAGAGCATGAGCAAAGAAGAAATGGCAAGGATGCAAATGGGAGGTATGTATATTGGTCAGCTTTTCATCACTATAACAAAACACCTGAGGTCAGCAAATTGTAAAGAGAAAAGATGAATTGTGACTCATGGTTTTGAAAGTTCCAGTCCATGATTGGTTGGCCTCATTGTTTTGAGTCTGTGGTGAGGCAGCACATTATGAAGGGTATTTATAGAAGCAAAACTGCTCACCTCATGGGCAGGAAGCAAAACAGGAAGGCTGCCCAGGTTAGGGTCCCAAAATTCCCTGCAGGGACATGCCCTTGATGACCTAAGGACCTCCCATCAAGCTCCACCTCCCAGAAGGTCCAGACTTCCAATAGCACCACACTGGGAAGCAAGCCTTTAACCTGTGGACCTTTGGGGATATTCAAGATCCAAACTATAGCAGGGGGATGAATCTGAGAGACATTGAGAAGGCAGATTTAAAAGCATTTGGTGTGGTGGGTGGGGATTGAAAGAGGAAAAATGGACGCCGACTGGGGTTTCTTTCCCGCAAACAGGAAGAAAAGGTCACTGTGGCTTTTTATCAGGAGATGGAGAGAAGGGGCTGTCAGATTAATCAGTTTATGGATTAATTATTAAGGAACAGCAAGGACCTGGGAGCTCCCCTCCTCACTAATTAGTTAGCTGGTAATTAGACAGTGGCTGATTCATGCTATTGCCTGCCCCCTGTGGGGTGGGAGGAGAAGAACTGAGCCATCCCCAGAGTCGCTATGGTGCATAAAGAAGGTGGCACTCGGAATCTCTGCCATTGCAGGACACCCCTCCACTCCCCCTAGAAACCCAGTTCTGAAGAGCTTACTTGACGTCAGTTTTTCTCTTCCCGTGCTCTTCAGCTGTTCTTGCCCAATGAAGAGAAATCAGAGAAAGGAGGAAATATGTGTACCACGGAATTACCATTCCCAGTAGCAGAGTTCTGCAAAAATGCCATGGCAACTTTCTCCTTCAAATGCTTGGCAATTCGTGCATCTGTCAAGTGCACATCAAAGTTTAATTTTCCACTTTGGAACTATGATTTGTGTTCTGCTTCTCCCCGCCTGGGCTCCTATTTCCCTGAAAACGGCCTGCTCTACTCTAAAATGAAAGTTTCCCAAGGCTGATGTAGCAGCTTAGTGCTGAGTGTTGGGGGGGGGAAACTTGAAGCGGAGTTTGGCCAGTGTCTCTGAAATCTGCCGACTCTCCGGAGTTCCTTTAATTCAGGAGGTACATTTGGACACCTTCTTGGAACAATAAAAGATTATATTCAATTGGAATAAATGTTAAGAGTCCCTGTGTTAGTTTTTCATTGCCATAAATAATAATATACCTGGCGAGGACAACTTAGGGGGTGGGGCGTGTATTTTGGCCCACAGTTTCAGAGGTCTCAGTCCCATGTCACCTGACTCCATTGCAGAACGTCATGGCAGAAGTGCGTGACAGAAGGAGGCTGCTCAGCTCATGGCTGCTGGGAAGCAGACTGGGGGAAGGAGCTGGAGACCCTATAGTCCCCAAGGTTATACCCTCTGTGACCTACCTCCTCCAGCCAGGCCACACCTGCCTACAGTTTCCACCCAGGAGCCCATTCAGATGACTAATCCATCAAATGGATTAATCCACTGATGAGAGTCATGACCCTCACAATCCAATCTAAGAGCCTCACTTCTGAACCTTGCCTCAATGGGGACCATGCTTCCAACACATGAGCTTTTAGGGGGAATTTCAAATTCAAATCATGACAGTTCCCCCACTATCCCTCCAAATTCCAAATATTCCCTGATGGTTTAGTTCAGGCACCCAGGACAAAGCACTTACCTCAGATTTCAGTACAAATAGCTGCCTCGGGTGGGAGTGCTGGGTCCACTTCTTTTCCCCATTCTGTGACTGACGCGAGGACAGAACGCTGCAAACACAGATGAAGAGGCCCCGTGGTAAAGATTTTCTCCCACTCTGTGGCTCTCTCTTCATGTTCTTGATTGTTGCCTTTGCTGAGAAGAAACTTTTTAGTTTGAATCCGTCCCATTTATTGATTCTTGATTTTACTTCTTGTGCTTTAGAAGTCTCATTAAGGAAATGGGGTCCTAGGCCGACATGGTGAAGATTTGGGCCTACGTTTTTCTCTGCTAGGCACAGGGTCTCTGTTCTAGTGCCTAAGTCCTTGATCCACTTTGAGTTGAATTTCATGCAGGGTGAGAGATAGGGATTTCATTTCATTTTGGAGAGGACGTGTGGAGTGCGCTCATACATTACTGGTGGGACGGCAAATTTGTGGAACCGCTCTGGAAAGGAGTCTGGAGATTCCTGAGAAAACCTGGAATGGAACTACTGTTTGACCCAGCTATCCCACTCCTCGATTTATAGCCCAAGGACTTAAAATCAGAATACTGTCATGATATCGCCACATCCATGTTTATAGCAGCACAATTCACAATAGCTAAACTATGGAACCAACTTAGGTATCCTTCAACAGATGGATGGATAAAGAAAATGTGGTATATATACATAATGTAATATCACTCAGCCCTAAAGAAGAATGAAATTATGGCATTTGTCAGTAAATGGATGGAGCTGGAGAATATCATGCTAAGCACAATAAGCCAATCACGGAAACCCAAAGACTGAATATTTTCTCTGATATGAGGATGCTAATTCACAATTATGGTGGGAGGGGCAGCTAGGGAAGAATAGAGTTACTTTGGATTCGGTAGGGGGAAGTGAAGGGGAGGGGTGTGGGGGTAGGAAGGACAGTGGAATGACTCAGACATCATTACCCTATGTCCATGACTACATGACCCGTATGACTCTACATCATGTACAACCAGAAGGATGAGAAATTATACTCCATTTATGTATGATGTGTCAAAATGCATTCTACTGTCATCTACAACTAATTAGAACAAATGAAAAAAAAAAGGCCCAGTGGACACTGGGTGAAATGCAGAGTGACCCAAGAGGGCAACACATGGGCTGAATGGGAATCATTCAATAGTGTTTTTAAAAATTAAAATGAAATGCCAACATTTAAAAAATAGTCATTTTTTTTATTTAAAAATCCAGTTTTCTGGCTTCTCCTGGAAATATCAGAAGATGTGACATCTCAGGGCCCAAGTTTCCATCTGGCAGCTGTTGACTGGCAGTGAATGCAGAATATATCCCCAGAGGTCACCTTCCCCACAACCTCTTGCTGTTTCCACGGCTCTGAGTCCTTAGGACTCATTGGTGGGGGGTGTCCCCCTAAAGCCTTCCTTAACCCTCCACATCTGGGTTAGGTGCCCAACAACGCAGCTGAAGATTAAACCCCGGGGTGCTCTACCACTGAGCTACATCCCCAGACCTTTTTAGTTTTTATTTAGAGACAGGGTCTCCCTAATTTGCCTTGGATTTGCGATCCTCCTTCCTCAGTTTCCCTTAGCTGGGATTAAAGGTATGTGCCACTGCACTTGGAGCCACAGCGAATTTCATTACTTTATACCCATAGAGTAAAGTGTAATTGCTTGCTAACTTACCCAAGTCCCTGGCATGGTGTAGATCTTAAATCTACCCCCAAAGGCTCATATGCTGAAGGCTTGGTCCCCAGAGCAGCACTGTTCGGAGGTGGGACTCTGAGGAAGTAACTGGATCACGAGGGCTGTGACCTCATGAGTGGGCTCATCTATTGACAGCTGAACAGACTGGCTGGGAAGTGCTGGAAACTACAAGCAGGTGGAGTGTGGCTGGAGGAAGGAGGTCACTGGGGGATGCCCGAGAGGACTCTGTCTTGTCCCTAGTCTTTCTGCACCCTCACCTGTTTCCCAGCTGCCATCAGTGGAGAAGTTGTCTTCCGCTGTGCCCCTCTACCATGATGTTTCCGCCTTACCTCAGGCCCAAAGTCATGGAGTTGGCTACCCACGGACTGGAAACCAAGAGTACAAAAGAGATCTTTCCCTGCTGCCAGGTATTTAGGCACAACAAGAAAAGCTGACTTACACAGTCCCCTTTTCTGTAATTTAGTCTCTGTAAGAATGAGTATTTGGTTGTGTTTGCTATTAATCTCCAGTGTGTTGCATAAGACCCAGCCTGTAAGCAGATATTCAAATAAATTAATGTACAAAATAAGGATAGTCAACCAAATGATCTCTGGGGTCCATTTTAGTCGTCACAATCTGTTGCTCTGAAGCTTCTCTTTAAATAAACACGTATTCACGGGATGGATTCCTACCAGGATGACATTGTATTTGTTACTGCATGTGAATAGGAATACTTTGCTTTGGTTTCATCCCTTTCTTTTAGCAATACAGAGAGGAAAGGGTAATCAGGATCCTCTAATTTGCAAATGGGAAAATTTAGGCTCCAAGAAGGTAAGAGGCTTTCTTAAAGTCATACAGGTATAACTCGGGTTAGAACAAGAGCCTCCAGGGAAGAGTCCATCTGCCTTTTTCTCTGGTCTGAAAGATCAGTGATCAATGTCACAGGAAAGAACCAAATACATTGACAGCTGATAATAAGGAACGGAAGACAGAGCAGGAAAGCTGTGCTACATGGGAAAAGCCAGGTGTCACCTTGATAGTGGAACAATCAAAGCTACCAAGGGTTATAGGAGGATTGAAATCATGCTAGAAACATAGCTAGGATTAGGTAATCCAGTGTCTCCAGCAGTGGTTCTCCAACCGGGGTGCTCAGGCACACTCTCGGGGAACTCGAGTTCCCTTTGAAAATGATGAATATATATACATGCTGCATCACCTACTGCTCAATTTCAGGATTTTTGTTGCTATGAATGTGTCCCAGCCAATGAAGAGGAGAAAGAAGGGGGATTGGTTTGTAAACAATATGCATATAGTAAGCAAAGACCCAGCAATGGCATGATGTTCTGCAGTAGTTTGGGGCAACAGCAGCTAGGGACATTTTTATATTGCAAGCAGTGATTTACTTGCAGCAAAATTTCATCACCCATTGCATTATTTTAATGCAGTCAACTGTTACTGGTTTAATTTTTACGTTTATTTTGCTTTCAGAATTGCTTTAACAGCTATAAGCAAAAGCATTTTGCATTTAGTTGTGTTCGTTTTATAGGTATTTGAGCACCGTTGCACTCGAAGTAATCTGTAAAGCGCTGGAGGTCCGGGAGATTTTATCCTTCCTTTTAAAGGAGCCTATGCATTATTCAAGGTGGTTGTAAATACTGACTTCCTATAGCTCTTGTATTTCAGTTATGAGAAACTATTGGCATGAGAGATGATTTAAGCAGCATGAGCTCTTGTGCGTCATGAGTGGATTACTTAGGAGGAACTTGGTGTGGGAGATGTGAGATGCTCTTCCCTCGGTAGGTGGCGGTGCCCACAGGCAATCAGAGACTCTAAGAGGTAATTCTGACTATTGCTTTGCTGACTTTAGACCTGAATTCTTTGTAAATGTTATGATGGACAAGGTCGGAAAGGAGGAAGGGTCTATCTTAACATGATAAAGCCAAGGGTAGGTAATCTGTAGCCCATGGACTGAATTTGACCCACAGACTGTTTCTTTTTGTTTTTTTTGCAAATAGTTTTATTAAAACTTAGCCACACCCACTTGTTTACAGGTGGTCTGTGGTACTGCCATACAGTCCAATAGTTGTTCTAAAGACCTCCACAGATGTGGCCCACAAAATCAACAGTCTCTGCCACCTGACGTGCCCCTGATCCACATGAGCTAAACATAAATCTTCTCTGCGTTATACTTGCAGTTCGTACATACTTTGTTTGATCCTCTGAAGTCGATTAATTGATCCGTCCTGTTTATGTAATTAGGAAATTCTAGATGTTTGTTGCTTTGGATTTCTCTAAGAGGGAACCTACTTTGTCCTCAATATCGATTTCTACTTTCTCAAAACAGCTGGGAATTGGAGACTGGCGAGATGCTGTTTTATTCGGGATGCCTGGGACAGAGCTGGCTTTAGGCTGGACTGTTTCACCCCCCGCCCCTCCTGTCTGGGTCTCCTTCCATCATCACACCTTTCCCTATGGCCATGTCAAGGAAGGTCCTCATGGCTCTCTTTTATGTTCATCCAAGTTTGCTCAATTTGTTCCCTTCCTTCTTCATCCAAGGGTATCCACACTTGGATCTTTTTATCCCAACTGTGGAATAAGAAGCTTTGTCTTTCCTTAAGAGCAGCTGAGGGCCAGTGGGAGGAGGCGAGTAGCCCAGGAGGGAGGAGGGACAGGGTTCTCCCTGATCCAGTGCAACTCATCCCGAGGATGCTGGGATGGTCAGTCCCTTCCCTCACCTCAACAGCCCCGAATGTTCATAGGGGTCCCTGATTCTAAACAAAAGATCCCCCATGCATTTGACTTACGAATGGAATCACCCAAGATGAACACAAAAGGCAGGGGAGCCACATGCTCTTTGCCTGGAGACAGGCAACGGGAGGGCTATGGTGGGATGTGAGGTCAGCACCTAAACGAGGCATTTGCTCCTGAACGTACTCTGCTTTTAAAAAGGAAGGGGAGGGAGGGAGGAACTCTGTTGGGAATAACCACAGCAAGGTCAAGCCCAGGAGCCTTCTTCATCAACTTGAGTGGACGCTGCTCCCCTTCTGCAAGTCAGGTCAGCCACAGTGAGCTTTCCCAGGGAAAAGGGGCCCTTGGGAGCCAACAACTGAGAAGCAGGGGCAGGTAGCCACCATGCCACTTATTGATCCTACGTTTTTAATAGGTAAGGAAAAGACTCCTGCATTTTCTTCATGTTCAAATATATCAGAAGGGTTATAAGTTAATTGCTTATTATGGCAACAGATAATTTGCCACATATGATTTGTGTGTGTGTGTGTGTGTGTGTGTGTGTGTGTGTGTGATTTTGTGAGGATTGAAAGCAGGGCTTTGCACATGCTGGCAAGCACTCTAGCACTGGACTATGTCCCCAGCCCTTTTAGATTTTGATGTTGTTTTACTTATTTATTTATTTTGAATAAGGTTTTACTAAGTTACCAGGTTGTGATCCTCCTGTCACAGCCTCCTGAGTAGCTAGAATTGAAGGTGTGTGTCACCATGCCTCACATCACATTTGTTTTTATTAATATTTATTGAGCAATTATTGTATAGCAGAAGACTCATCACAGCAGAGATTAAAGTTTTCCCTGTCTTTGAGAAACTCCCATTCTAAGAAGAATGACAGACTTGTCAATAATTGAAATCTGGGCTGGAGAAACTGGGAAAATTCCCCTAACGTGTGTTCCACTCATTCGTTTCATGCCAATTTTGATTTTTCGCATTCAACAGTGATTACCTGAAGCCTCAGCTGTTAGGTTTGTCAGGAAAGAGTTCTCCAAGTTAATCCACAAGAATTTCAATTGAAGAGGTGAATTTGGATATGTTCAAGTTATGACTCAGTTGAAAACCCCTTCTCTACTATGTTCCCTCACCATTCCCACCTGCCAAATAAACCTGGAGAGGTACAATAAAAGTATAGATCAGAAACTGGCAAACTAGAGCACGCAGGTCAAAGTATATCTGCCTCCTATTTTTATAAGTCAAGTTCTGTGGGACACAGGTGTGCCCATCTATTTATATAATCTTTACTGTCTGTTCAGTCACCTTTTTGCTGCTGTGACTAAAAGATCTGACCAGAACAATTGTGGAGGAGGAAAGTTTACTTGGAGGCTCACAGTTTCAGAGGTCTCAGTCCACAGAAAGTTGGCTCCATTCCCTGGGGCTCAGGGTGAGGCAGAACATCATGGTGGAAGAGTGTGTCTGAGGGGAGCAGCTCACATTGATGATTAGGAAGGAGAGGGAGAAAATCCACTTGCCAGATACAAAATATATACCCAAAGGCACGCCCCCAATGACTGGCCTGGTCCAGCCCCACCCTACCTGCCTTCAGTCACTACTTGGTTAATCCCATCAGGGGATCAATTCACTGACTGAGTTAAGATTCTCATAACCCAATCAGTTCTCCTCTAAGCCTTCTTGCATTGTCTCACACATGAGCTTTTGGAGGATACCTAATATCTAATCCATAATTTTGCCCTCTAAACCATGATATTATCCATGGCTGCTCTCAAGCTATCAAACCAGAGCTGAGTAGTTGAGACAGAAACATTTAGACTATCAAAACCTACAATATGTACTATCTTGTCCTTCATGGAAAAACAAATTTGCCTGTTCTTGATCTACACTGTACTAAACATCTATCGAAAGTCAAAAGCAATGATATTCAGCATCTCTGGTTTAAAATAAAAGAATCTTAAGATCTGGATAATTGGTAAAATTTAATACTGGCTAAAAATACTAGACAGACTTGGGTTTCAATCAAAATCAAATATCTATCTGTTCCATGATGAAGGATTACATGTCAGCTAGCTAAGAAATGTTTAGCATTCACATGCTTTCAAGTCTCTGTTAACTTGTGCATATTTATAAAAGTTAGAGAATACAGATGCTCTTCCACTTAATGGTGGGGTTATGTTCTGATAAATCCATTGTAAGCAGAACATGCATCTGCTACATCTAACCTACATTATATTTAGCAATCCAGAACACCATAGAGTATGGGTTTTTTCCTCTCAATCCCACAAACAACCGGGCTGAAGCTCATCACTGCTGCCCAGTATGGAGAGAGAGATCGTACCACAAATTGCTAACCCAAGAAAAGATCCAAATTCAAAATTTGAAGTATAGCTTCTACTGAATGCATATTGCTTTTACATCATCATGAAGCCAAAAAAAAAAAAACCAAAACATTAAGTTAGGGACCATCTGAACTGAATATCTATGAAGTAAGCCATCTCAGGAGAGTGATAATACCCAAATCACTGAGACCAGGTGTATTAGTCAGTTCTGCATCAATATAACAAATTACCTGACACAGGAATCTTATGAAGTAAACAGAAGCACAGCCCAGATGTCCCTACAAAGCGTCTTTACCTCTGACGTTGCTGCGAGATAGAAAGGACATTTCTCCATGGGAACCAGAGAAGCAGGATTATTTTGGTTTATGGTTCTAGAGGTTCAAGTTCAAGATCATCAGGTGTTTTGGGTCTTTGATCAGGACATCATACCATGGCAGAAGCAGTGACCACATTTTAAGCTGGGGGTGATCGAGGGTTGGGGGGGTGGAGAGAAAGAAAGAAAAAGGAGGAGGAGGAGGAGGAGGAGGAAGAGGAGGAGGAGGAGGAGGAGGAGGAGGAGGAGGAGGAGGAGGAGGAGAAAGACCAGTATCCCACAGTCCTTTCTGAGGGCATGGGAGGACAGGCCCCAATGAACTAAGGACCAACCACTAGGCCTCACCTCTTAAAGGTCCACAGCCACCTCCAATTCCATCGTCCTGGGGAGCAAGCCTTTACATCTGGAACTTTGGGGGTCACTCATCTGAACCATAGCACTAGCCATTGCTCCCACTACACAGTTAGAAGATACACGATCTCTTTGGAAAGAGGTAGCCATCGAGAGCAAGAGTATATGAAATGTGTTTCAGAGAAGTTTCTCCAGCCTTCCAAATTCCCACGTGGACCTGCTGCAGCAGGGCAGCTGTCTGCATCTGAGCTGCTCAGTTCTTGCCCATCCACAGCCATTTACACAGGGGACTTCAGGAAGAACCGATACAGCCCATTCACACCCTATATTCGATGGAACATTTAAAAATATCTGGCTTTCCTGATTCTGTAGCTAAACTCGGAATCCGCCAGGGCATTTCCTCTTGGAAGAGGAAACAGAAGCACAGCCCAGATGTCCCTGCAAAGCGTCTTTGCCTCTGAAGTTGCTGCAAGATAGAAAGGCCATTTCTCCATGGGGACCAGAGATGCAGAGCTTTGGAGCGAAGGGAATAGGGGAAGGCGTGTGTGTTGGCAGGGGCAACCGTGGAGGCAAGCATGGCTGCGGTTGTCCACCTCTGCTGGAACAGCAAGTCTGGCCCATGATGTGACAGTCTGGGAGTATATAGAATGGAGCCTGTTTGCTCAGAGAAGATGGACCATTAATGCAACATTATGTCTGTTGTCTATGACAGAGTGTCTACCCTGCATCCAGGCACAAATGCATCTTTGAGAGAATGAATAGACTAATGAGTGAGTTAAGACCTCAGACTCTGGTGACAGGAAAAATCGAGTTTAGATCCCAGCTTAGATACCAGTTGTTACAGCTTGGATACAGTTTTGAGTGTTTCACAAAGTTTCATGTGTTGAAATTTAATCCCCACTGTGAGGTTTTAAGAGGATGGAAACTTGATCCAACTGGTGTTTAGATTTGGAGCCTTTGGGGGGTGATTAGGATTAGATAAAGCCATTCGGGTAGAACCTCCTAGTGGCTTTGTACAAGGAAGGAGGGAGACCAGACAGACAGGCACTCATGCCCACACATGCTTCTTATCTCTCTCCACGGGATGCCATTGGGACTGAGAGGAAACAGGCCATTACCAGATGCGGTTCTTCATCCTTGGATCAGAGCCATGAACCAAAATAAATCTCTTTTCTTTATAAAATTACCAAGCCTCCAGTATTTCATTATAGTTGCAAAGAAAGAATTAAATTTGGTAATTGTTGCATAATGATGTGCCACAGAATTTAGCAGTTTCAGTTATTTTCTCACAGTCTCTGTGGGTGAGGAATCTGAGTAGGTCTTCACCAAGTACCTGTGGATCAGTCTCTCCCAAGGCTGCAGTCACTATAAGACTTGATTGGTGGAGAGCCTGCTTCTAAGCTCACTCATGTGGCTGTGGTAACACAGATGTAACTCAAAATTTGCTATTTTTTTTACTTGTTCTAATTAGATATAGATGACAGTAGAATGCACTTTGACATATCATACTTAAATGTAGTATAATTTCTCATTCGTCTGGTTGTACATGATGTAGAGTTACACAGGTCATGTAGTCATATATGTACATAGGGTAATAATGTCAGATTCATTATATTATCCTTCCTACCCTCATTCCTCTCCTCTCCCTTCACTCCCCTCTCCTTAATCCATAATAACTCTATTATTCCTAGTCCACTCCCACCTGCTGTAATTGTGAATTAGCATCCTCATATCAGAGAAAATCTTCAGCCTTTGTTTTTTTTTGGGGGGGGATTGGCTTATTTCACTTAGCATGATATTCTGTAGCTCCATCTGTTTACCTACAAATGCCATAATTTCATTCTTCTTTAAGGCTGAGTAATATTCCATTGCATATATATACCACATTTTCTTTATTCATTCATCTGCTGATATTTTAACCATTTTAAGTGTACATTTCAGTGACTTCAGATATATTTATGAGGTACAGCCATCCTCAATATCTTCAAAATTTTTTTCATTACTTCAAACAACAACTTGAAGCCATGGTGTTTTAATAACCTAATTTCAGAAGTGGACTACCTCCATTATGAGGGGCTCTATTCCCTGAAAGTCACCAAATCTGGTCCACCATGATGGGGAGGGGATTACAGAGGGCAGGAATATCAGGAGGTGGGGATCCTTGGGGCCTTCCTGGAGGATGAGTATCATAAAGCTGTGTGATTTTGTGCAGGTAACTTAACCTCATTAAAACAGGGAAGACTTAGTCTGTTGGGGCTGCTGTATCAAAATGCCATCAACTGAGTGGCTTATGTACAACAGTTTTCTAGAGGCTGGGAACTTCAAGATCAAGGCAGGTGCTCTGTCTCTTGAGGGCTGGCTTCTTCACATACCTCTTTCTTGCTGTATCTTTACATGGTGGCAGGGGCAAGTGTCTCTCGGGCCTGCTTTAAGGGCACTAGGCCTATCGATGAGGGCACGGTCCCCATGATCCTGTGATCTAAATACCTCTCAAAGCCCCACCTCCTAAGTTCCAGCTGGGAGAGTAGGACTTCAACATCGGAATTTGACTATAGCAGGTGCTGTTACAGATCCCGTAGAGCCATGTTCGTATACAGAGGAAGCACCACCAAGTTCTCTGCTTATCAACGTGACCCCAGATGCACAGCTAGGAGCCGTGAAGTTCAGCTGCCTTGGACTTCAGACAGCATCTTCCTTCACAGCCTCTTGGATTCTCCATGATGCTGTAGCAATCCACATATCTGACCCTGACAGCAGGAGCAGAGAGGACAGGAGCAGGGGCGTATCTGGAATGGGATCCCTAGGTCTTCTTCCTAGTATGCTTTTCATGTAGAGCAGAGCTGCTTCTAAGGACAGAGAAGCCTTCAGTGGACAGTGTCTCGCTAACATAGCCTCATCCTACCAACTCTAGGAATCCATCCACCTCCCTCAGCCTCCCACATTCACCACCAAGATGCCGTTCATGTTCCCATTACGGTTTATTCATTCTCTCTCTCTCTCTCTCTCTCTCTCTCTCTCTCTCTCTCTCTCTCTCTCTCTCACATGCAAATTCTAAACATCTCTTTAATGCTTCTCCTCTCTTTGCTATCGAGCTGTCCTGAGTAGTGAATAAGAAACAGCTGCTCTGGAGCGCTTGCATGGAATTATGCAATGAGCAAGCAGGCTGCTTTTTTAAATATTCTGTATAGGTCTTCAAAATGGCAGTCTGTATTTCCATTCCTGTCCTCCTTTGCAGGTCAGGGGTTCATGCCAACACTAGCTCATGGGTGTGTCTGGTCACCATATATTCAGCTACCTCTTCCTGTTTCTTTTCTGTAGTTCTAGAGGATGCTACCAATTCAAGTCCTTAATTAACCAGCTGAAAATTAATTCAGATTATTGTCATTTGAAGCCAAAGAAGTGAATTAATATTCCATTTAAAGGTTTCCAGCGATATGTATTTTGGGAAAAAAAAACTAAAATATTTAAAATAAAAATAGTTCACAGGATGATGCTTTAAAAATGTAAAAATACTGAGTGGTCTTTTCCAAAGTATTCTCTGTAGAATGAAATAATATCTGTTTACCCACTGACCAACATTAAACTGATAATCTCTAGGGTTCATGACAATATGAAGAAACAGTCATAGACTATTGCTAGAGTGTAAATTAGACCTGTCTCTTGAGAGGCAATTTGACAGTATCTATCAGAATTGAAAATGTAGGCATTTTTTTTTTTTTGCCCAGCAAAAAAATAACTTATTTATTAGGTCTTAACTCATTTATTACCTTACTTATTTGCTCAAATATGTATTTGTGCCCATATACATGGTAGACTCTGTGTTAGAGACAATAGTGATTCATTAACATACTGATGCATTAACTGTCTATTTTCTCTAAACAAATGGGCTCTATTTTATATACTCCCTGACCACCATATGTCATAGGAGAGAAATTAATTTCAACTTATTCTTGTGCAAAAGGGTATACATCCCATAATATCCTTTTGTATCATCCTATAAAAAAGGTCATATATACAATGGGCTTCATTACAGAACTGTTTTTAATAAGAAAAAGTTGGAAATAACCCAAATAATATAACAGGCTCTGTAAATCAACTATATCATGTTCCTCCTCTGGAGTAGGTATTAGCACAGATCTTTGTGAAGTCACATGGAAAGATGGACATAGTATTTTGTTACCTGAAAGAGGCAAGTCCTAAAGCAATATTTCAGTGTGGTCCCTTCTGTTGGGAAAACACATGCACATACATTCACACACACAGACACTATGAATAACACACATAAACACATTATATTTACACAGACATGTATAAACATATGTACATGGGATGTATATATGCATTATATACATGTTACTATAATTCTTATTTACTTGTATGCATATATACATATGCATACTGTGTGTGCATATATACATATACATTTATAGCATGTAACCTACATAGATTTGTGTGGAAAGATACACATCACAGGGTTAAAAGTGATTATTCTTTTTCTAGAGAAAGAAATAGAATTTGCTAGAGTGTGGTAGGGTTGCTTCCTACTTTACCATATATACTGACTTGGTATTTGAATTCCATATAATTAATATATATTGTTTTTTGTAGTTTTTATGAAACAATTTTAAAATTATCTTTTAAACTTATTATAAAAGTAATGTATATTTATTTTTAAGAAAAGGAACAAAAAGAAAAAACTTGTAATACTTCCCAGACGCAATTACCATTAATCTTCTTTTATACATATTGCTTTGCAAAAAAAAAATTTAATTGTTCCAATTGTCTTGTAAGCTACTTCTTTTGTCACAACTAATGATAAATGTGATTATTCCCTAAAGAGCTACACAATCAACATGTAGTATCAGTAGATGCCCAATTATCATATTGCTAATGGATATTATATATGGTTTAGTTACTCAAGATTGCTGGTAATGAGGAGTTAGAAATGGGCAAGGTAAATTCTTAATGCAATACCCTGTTTACCTGGGCCCATGAACCCAGCCTGTCTGGCCCACATCCACGCTGTTGGTGCTTTAGATAGGAGCTTCCTTGCCATCGTAATGAGATCTCCCGTGGCTTCCCATTACCCTGAAGGTATAATTCTAACTTAATTAGATGGACTCTCAGGTCTCTTATTATGCTCCAGCACACCTTTGGGGAAGACCCTTACCACCCATTCCTATCATCCACACCTCACTCTGACTTACTCTCATTTCTCCTTCCTTCTTCAGCTTCAGGTACAACATTTCGGATTCATTTCTTTCGGATTCCCAGAGCATCTTACCCTTGGTCCTGGGCTTCTCTTGTTGGCCAGTCAGCGGGCACTCTCCCTCTTCCTGATAAAATAGCACATCGGGCGTGAGAGACCTTGGGCAAGATCACGAAGCTCTCAGGCTCCTTGCTCATGTATAGGGCAATAGTAGTACCTACCTCCTAAGATGGTTGAGGAAGTGAGGGCATCCATCTCAATGGGTGGGGAGTGCCTGGTATACAGTAGGGGCTCTGATGCTCAAGTCGCTGTTACTGGAGTCACCCCTCTTTCACGTGGCCCATTTGGTTTGGTTGAAACTGGTTACACCCTCAACTCTTGAGGTTGCTAAGGTAATTAACTAATCTCATCCTCCTGGCCTCGGATTGGTTTGGAAAGGGAACTTAACCTGATTTGAACCTATGAGAGTCACTTGGAAGACTTTAATATTTTAGAAAGAGAAACCATCTTCTCTAGGCTTGTGCATAAAGTGCGTTAGGCTTGCTGCTGTTGCAGGCAAGAGATGAGGGCGTGAGTTTCTCAGAGCATGAGGACAGCACAGAAGCAAATGGGGCAAAACGGTGGGGAGGGTCATGTCCTGGTGATGCTGTGTGACCTCTGTCATGAAGCAGCATCTGACCAGCTCTCCCTCTGTCATTTGATACAGAATATTCCCAATTTGCTCAAACCACCGAGAGTTGGGTTTTCTGTCACTTGCAACCCACAGTTTCAAGAGATGTATCAGCAAACTAGCTACATCATCATGACTTAGTGTAACGGTCATTCTTAGAACCTTCAACTTTGTAAAGACAGGGCCTAGGTCAAGTTCACCTTTGTATCTCCAGCTCCCAACAAAAGAGCTTGATTATGGTAGGTGCTAAGTATTTGCTGAGGGAATAAAACACTTCACAGGCAACCTTGATTACATATAATACCCACATAACCAGCATAGCCTGTTCAGTGCTGCTTCTCCAGGGCTAAAATCTGCTGATGCTACCAAAACAAGAAGGAAGAAGGCGTTAACATCGAGTGCCTAATGGGAGCTAGGTAAGATATCCAATACTTTACGTTATGTTGCGTCATTTGATCTGAAACCCAACTGCTCTTCACCCTTACTGAATGGCATGGTAGATCTATTACTTTGCTTCCAAGTGAGTAAAATATCAATGCAATAAGAACAAAATATGTGGACCTTTAGGCATCTAATAAGAAATATGGAAGGCAAATGAAAAGTGCACATCATTTACTCTTTCAAAGGCAGTAATCATTTGAATCTTTTGAATTGAAGAGGCTGGGTTTAGTAAATTTTCATTATTGTTGGAATGAGTGATTTTGTTAAAATATGCCATTTTGGTAGTAAAATATTTACGTTCAAAGTCCCCAAGATTATAGAGAGTGATGTTTTAATCTCTCACTTATTAACAGGGTGGTGAAGTGATGCAGTTGTAGGAATGCAGGTCAGTTTGAAGGTCACAGGAATCCCTCCCCCTCTCCATGCTGCCAGTTTATTGTCCCACACTGATAACATTTGCCTTTGAGATAGATGGCCAGGACAGAAGCATTTTCTTTTTTAAAAAACTTTTTAGTTGTCTTTGGACACAATACCTTTATTTTTTATTTATTTTTATGTGGTGCAGAGGATCAAACCCAGGGCCCTGCACATGCTGGGCAAGCGCACTACTGCTGAGCCCCAGCCCCAGCCCAGAAGCACTGTTCTTTACTCCAGAGGTATTTTTGTGCTTGGCTCCCTGACTTCTTGCCCTCGGGGAGCACACCCTAGTGAGACCCACGTCATGATGCTGTCCTCCTTCCATGGGCAACTCATGTGGCTTGGGGTGTTTTTAGGAGCATAAGAATGTCCCATCTCTTCCTTATCACATTGCTCTTTATAAAACCATCTATAAGTAAGCCATTCCTCAGTACCCTTTGTGTATTGGTCCCAGGAGCCTCCGGACCAAAATCCACAGATGCTCAAGTCCCTTATATAAAATGGCACAGCATGTACATATAGCCTACGCAGCAAGTCCTCCCATATACTTTAAACCATCTCTGGATTGCATAGAATACCTAATGCAGTAAAAATGCTATGTAAATATTTGTTGTGTTGTTTAGGAAACAATGACTTGGAGAAAATCTGTACTTATTCAGTTCAGTCACAGTTTTTCTCCCCTAAATATTTCCAACCCAAGATTGGTGGAATCCACAGATGTGGAACCCACAGTTATGGAGGTCTGACTGTCTATTAGTAAATTAAATATGATTATGTTATTTAGTTATCCATATAATGGTGTTCATCAAAGCGAATCATTGCTGTATTTATTCACTAAATATTTATAGAGCACCCTGCTGTGGCCCAAACTCTTTGTGGAATACAAAGATGTTCCACTCACTCATTTGAATAAGAAGAATGTATTAGATCACAGCATCTTCATCTCAGAAGACTCAAATGATTATTGCACATTTTAAAGATTTTTTTTGCATCCTGCTGTGATACCCAACTAATTAGAATAAATAAAATTTAAAAATTAAAAATATGTATATGAGAAAAATAAATTTTTCATTTCTTAACTGGAGGAAACCTTACAAGTAGAAAGAGTTCATCTAAAACTAGACAACTAAAAATAGAGGATACACTTATACTATGAAATTTAATAAAGTATTAAAGAATAATAGTATTATAAGACCACTATAAGCAATTAAGTAGAGAAACAGATTCCATGTGAAGGTGATCCTTAGACCTCCCATATTAAACATCAGGAGGCAGTTTCAGAGTGGGCAGGGGCCAGAAGGTTGCAACACCAGGATTTTCTACCTATTTGTCATTACATGTGAAGTCAACAGAAAAATATTCTCATCCATGCAAGTGTTCTGAATTTTTACAAGCGATCTGAATAATTGATGAAAATGCATAAAATATTCTATTTTTTTTAAAAAATAATTTTTAATACCTTTATTTTTATTTATTGTTTTATGTGGTGTCAGGGATTGAACCCAGTGCCTCATGCATGCTAGGCAAACACTCTACCACTGAGCCACGACCCCAATCCTGATTATTGCCTTTTGAAGAACAGATCTGGTAATTTCCTTTTGCTTATGAGATGCATTGAAGGTACTCATATTTTGTCCTCATGTCACTCACTTGCAAGTCAGGAATAGGCCTCGGGATGATGGCATAACAGGAAGGAGAAGGAAGAGAAATTGGGTTTCTGATTAAATGCCACATGTAACAGGAAGCATCACACTCTTAACTCCTAATAGCCACTCAATCCACAAAGGAGAGGAGGATCTCTTGTCTTGATGAGCTAAAGATCAAGCTGAGTTATCCCTTAATCATTCTTTTTTCCTTTTGCAGTTAGAAATCTGATGACAAAAAGCATCTAATAAAGTGTTCACGAACTTGGTTGGCCTGTGCACAGGTTGAGGATGACTCTGTTAGTGACAACCTGAGGCACACTGAGCAGCCATCCTTAGCACAGAAGCAGCACGCTCTTCAGGGGAGGGGACATGTCAAGGGCCGCTAGTGCCCTCTTGCTGTTGGACTGGGGAGCTTCTCAGGTCTCCGGGTTCAGCTGCTTCGACCTTTCTCATATTTGGGGGGGCTCTGTTTTATCATGGAAGCACATGATGCCATACTCTGAGAACATTTAGGTGGTAAATCTTTGGGGGAAGTAATTTTTTTAAGAGAGAGAGAAAATTATTTTTACTATTTATTTTTTAGTTTTTGGCGGACACAACATCTTTATTTGTATGTGGTGCTGAGGATCGAACCCGGGCCGCACGCATGCCAGGCGAGCGCGCTACTGCTTGAGCCACATCCCCAGCTCGGAAGTAATTTTTTATGTCATTTGAAAGAAAGAAGAGTGCTTTGTTTTTGAGTCACTTCAGTTCTGGGAAATTGAAGTGACTTTGCTACTTCGAGTCTTTGTCCTGATAACAGATTCAATTTCATTGAAAAATTCATCTCGGCGAGAATTTTCTGGGGTAGAGGAAGCACTTCCAAGTTATTACATTCAACAATCTAGAAAATGAGACTAACCCAAGTCACCAAATGCCCTTTGAGGATTGATCTGCTTAGTCTTCGATTTTCCCATTCTCCATCCTATTTGGTCTTGAATTCCCAGGAACCCTTTCAAAAGTATTGACCATCTTTTCTCTTTATCCATTCTCTGACAGTTCCCCTCCACACACACCATCTTATAAAGGGGCAA
Source organism: Ictidomys tridecemlineatus (assembly GCF_052094955.1). Taxonomy (NCBI): domain Eukaryota; kingdom Metazoa; phylum Chordata; class Mammalia; order Rodentia; family Sciuridae; genus Ictidomys; species Ictidomys tridecemlineatus. The sequence goes on from NC_135481.1 coordinate 94,989,459, forward strand.
CTTTCAAAGAATGTTCTTTCATTGAGCAATAATAAGTGTCAATCTATTTGCATCTATGTTACCAACCAAAATACTTAATATAAAATATCAATTAAAAAATGCTTAAGGTCACATTTTTTCACCCTCTGTCAAAACCACAACCCTGTTTTACCTTTTGATTTGAAATCTGGGGAAGCAGAAATTCCTAAGAGAATGCTAAACATACCAGAGAAATTCAGATAAATCTATGGGAAGCGAGGGGGACCCTGACACTCACCTGAGCCACAACCTGAATTTTTCAGGGGGGAAATTGTGTTAATTAGCTTTTCTTTCTTTTTTTTTCTTTTTCTTTTTTTTTTTGTCTCTGTGACCCAAATATCTGACAAGAAAACTTGGAGGAGGAAAATTTTATTTGGGGTTCACAGTTTCAGAGGTTCAGTCCACGTCCAGATGGTTCCGTTGCTCTGAGGCTGCGGTGAGGCAGAACATCATGGCGGGAGGCATGGAGGAGGAAGGCTGCTCAGTTCATGGCTACCAGGAAGCAGAGGGTGAGAAAGAGCGAGAGAGCCCAAGTGAGAAGCCAGGGATAAAATATAAACCCCAGGGCTGTCCCCTCTCCCATGTCTTACTTCCTCCAACCCCACCTATCTACTATTACCACCCAGTAATCCATTCCAGTTATTGATCTAGCAAGTGGATTAATCCACTGATGAGTTTATGATTCTTATAATCCAATCATTTTCCACTCTGAATGCCCCTGCAATGACTAACACATGAGCTTTTCTGGGGAACACCCCCATATCCAAACCATAACAAGTATCGAGAAGCAAATCTTAGAGGTTTTGAAGGCTAGGAAAGAGGAAAAGATGGATCTAGAGGTGTCACAGAAGCCAAGGGAAGTGTTTCAAGAAGGAAGAGGTCAAAAGTATCAAGTCCTGATAAAAGACCAGGATTAAAAAGGACTGAAAACACACCCTGGATTTAGAGAGCTGGAGGTTAATAATGACCTCCAAAAGCATTGTATTAGGATTCTTGTTGGGTCCTTAACGTAGTGAGTGGGAAGTAAGGGAATGGAAATGTAGAGATGAACAGATGCTTTCTTCAAACTAGCTGTGAAGTGATGGAAGAGTAGCTGGAGGAACACAGGGATGTAAGGACTGGGAGGAAACACTTTATTTTAGAGGGTGGATACCTGGACGAGTATAAAGCTGGTAGGAAAGATTCATCTGTAAGGGAGAAATTCAGGAACCAAGAGAGAAGCTACGAGAGATGGTGTTATATTCCAGAGACCCATGATGACCAAGGGTCATCTTGAACAGACCTGAGGTACAAGGTCCACCTGGAAAAGACCCTGTTTTCAGATAGCTTCTAAATTTAAGAAAATTCAGGTTTGCTAGCTTCACCTGGAGTTTAAAGAGGACTCAGTCACAGGTTGCTCCATCTTTGACTCTAATGAATTCAGAGTTAAGTTGAATTTTACATCAAGCCTTGGAAAATGAGGAAAAGGAAGTGGGCAGTGAGGATTTGTGAAATTAAAATGGAAAATTAGACATGGCTACTAAATTCATTACAGGTGAATCTAGCTTTTCCCATAACCTGAGAGTGGTAGTGTGGTCCAGCAGTCAGATTTTTATCTCAAGTTGGATTTCCAAATATTGAAGCTGTCACCAAAAAAAGAAAAGAAAGAAAAAAAAACTAACCAATACATTAATTACCTAGGGAAGCAAGCCTAGAACCACAGATTTTGGTGTGCCTAAGAAAGTCTGGTGCATTCAGTACCCTTCCTGACCCCTCAATTGCACACAAATTCCCGTTCATTTTGAGGATTCTGTGCCAAGATTTCTAAGGCGTGAATCACTGGGTAATGCTTGGGGGACGCGGCAATGCTAATTATGCTAAACACCCATGATTGGCTGTCTAGTTCTGTATTTATATGATAACTTAACCTAATCAAAGACTCACTTCAGCCAAGCTGACCTTGCTGGATTGCCTGCCTCAGCCACCAACAATTTCATCAGAGAGGAGGATAATGGGGAAGCGGGAAGCCATTTGTGCTGTGATTTATGGGGCCATGCAGGCAGTGTTTACATTGGTGGGAACTGTGAATAGATGCTGTGGGTAGCTGAATATCGTGAAGATTTTTTTTTTAAGTTGGCAGGCATGTTATATTTGGAAATTCTCCAGTGAAACATCAGAGATTTAATAAATTGTTGCAGTTTTGTGTTCTTGCTTTCTGTGACATCCCTCCCCTTTATGCTTCATCGACAGTTTGTTTCCCAGTATGTGTTTATCATTGTTCTTCATTTTGGAAGATACAAGAAAAGCCCCCAAACAGTATATGTCCCCTAAGAGTGATCCTCTAGACATTTTATTGGACACAAATCTACAAAATAACTCCTTTGTGGGTTTATATGAGAATAGGAGTTCAAGTTCCCTGGTGACGCGGTAGGCCCAGTTTTAAGGGATGTCAGTTTGTCTCCTGTCCTTCACGAGGGGAAGAGGGCATCTTCTGGGCTCTTTCACATCACCTTGAGAGGAGGGACCATACAGAAAGCAGGACTGTACACAGGTACCTGGCCATTGGTCCCTTTTGGAAGTCCCCCCGATTAGGTCTATATTCTAGTTCCATTATGAGGTAAGGAAAGAAAAGGGGAAGGGATGGAGGGAAGGCCAAAACTAGAAAGTCCAGAATTCTCCAGTGCAGGATCCAGCCTGACACAACTAGCCATCTTGGTTATGACCGCCATCTTGGTTATGACCGCCATCTTGGTCATGACCGCCATCTTGCATGCTGAGTGATCCTCACACGCCTATGGGATAAACAAAGTCTTTAAGATAGTCAACCAAGCATTTTGTGCTGGCCACTGATGCCCAGACATTTGTCATGTTAGTAGTTGAGAAAGCCCAGGTACATTCTGGTCAGCCACAGCCCACCTTCATCTAACTCGGCATATGAGCTCCTTCCTCTGTCTTGAGGTGCTGTCTTGCTGCTGCCTGAGTTACCCTTATGTCCATAAGCCCCTTATTAATTGCACTTTGTGCAGCTCTGGGTTCATCTGCCTCTCCCACCAGTCTCTTGATACCTTCTGCTTTGGGCAGCTGTTTCTCATATACCAAGATCCAGTTTTTCCAAAATAGTGTGTGTTATTTTATATTTTCTCTAGTTCATCTTATGGGCTTACCTATGAGGAAGGTATTTAACTAGGTTTCTCCTTGAGAGAAAAATCCTTACTGGCCATCTTTGGGCTTCTTTCTCCCATTCTTTAGATTATTCCTATATCATCCCCACTGGAAGCCTGAACCAGGCAGATTGACCTCTCTAAAGTTTCCGTGAATGCTCCTTTGATGTTCCTCCTGGGAGCTTTGAAAATGGATCAGGAGAGATGTCCCAAGGCTATACTGTTGACTAGGTTGTCACTCTTTTCTTTCCCATTTCAAATTGCATTCTGTTATGTCATCCATCCAAGCTGGTCAGCAGGGCCCATAAAACACCCCCAGGCAACAGTACCAGCTTATGGGAAAACAGGTCTTCAGCCAGAAGTCATTTACCCTCATCACTAAAACTCATTAACAACACCCAAGAGAGGCAATATGAATGGGCAGACTTTTAGATTATTTTCGAAGCCATGATAGATTGGCAGCTGCCGTTGCCTAAAGTTAGATAGCCAATAGCTCCAGGTGGGTAAGGGCTTATTAGTAAACATCAGCAGGTTTGGTTTGAGGTGGGAATTTTTCTTAGCCTCTGACAGAGCTGCATCTACCCTGAGCCCTGTGCTCTTGGAAAACAGCTATGATTAGAAAAATCCTTCCTTTGGTGTTCTGGAAACAGCTCATTGCAAAGAAACACCATTCGCATATGCTGTGCAAAAGACTGACAGGTGACCCTCTTGTTCACCATAGGCAGGACCTCCACATTCCTGTTCTTTATTTCATAAATGACTAGCATATCATTTGCCCCACTCATCAACCTGGGCAGAGTGCCCACTAGGTTGACTTGATTAAACTTTAATTGAACTTCTCTCCCTCCCACAGGCCTTTGAACTTTGACTCATTCCTGAGGTTCAACAAGCTCTAGAATGCAGAACATCCTTTTTCTTAATGCCCCTTCTAGAGAATCTCTAGTGGCTGCAAAGAAAAACCCTCCTTCTCAACTGTTGGCTGCCAACACATGTTCATCCTCTGTATTAGTCAGCTTTCTGTTACTACAACAAAATACCTGAATTCATCAAACTACAAAGAGAAAAGGTTCATTTTGGCTCACAGTCTGGGAGTTCGCAGTGTATGATGGCTTGGCCCCATTGCTTCCAGCTTCTGGCAAGTCAGCACAATATGGCAGGAGCACATGGTGGAGCAAAATCTCTCCCTTCCTGCCCAGGAACAAGAATAAGAAGGAGGAGGAGGAGAAGGAGAAGGAGAAGGAGAAGGAGGGAGGGGGAAGGGGGGAGGAGGGGAAGAAAAGGCCAGTGTCTCCCAATCCCTTCCAGGTGGCACACCCCCAGTGATTTCCCAGTAGGCCCCATCTCTTAAAGCTTCCAGAGCCTCCTAGTCTCCTCACCTTGGGGACCCCATGGGCTTTGTGGGGACAGTCATCATCTGAACTATCATGGTCTCCCAAACCTTCCTTTCTCCAGCCTTGTTCTTTTTCCCTATTAAAAAGAAGCCCTTTCTGTCTGATGTTCTGGGCACTAGTGGAGCTGATGGTCAGAGGATTCCATCGGAAAAATCTCTGTCTCTCCCTTTGAAATGGTCTTTTTAAAATAAACTCTGTCCTTACCTCCATGTCCATCCAGACTTGTTTTTATTTGACACCACTTAATACATTGGTTATTTAAAACGGAGTATAGAGAACATAGCCTCTTCTCGATGACCTAGGGCTGTCCTGAACTTTGTCAGCTACCACATTGCGCTTGAAAAGCTAGTGGCCAAGAGTGAAGCCAATTCTGGGTGGGAAATTGGCTGACCTGACACTAACCCAGGAACCAATTTACTTCTTTCGTACATTTTTAAGTTACATGGAGCTCATATGGCTAGAATATAGCGAGGACTTTTCATTTGAGCAGGAAAAAAAAAAAAAACGACAATGTTTAAAAATTAATCCTAGATGGTTGTGTCCCTCTGTAACAGCCTCATCAGCTGGTTCAAGGTGATGTCAGCCAGAGCTGGGTTTCCACAGTGTGGTGGTGGCACCACCAGCCTGAGAGTCTATATATTTAGCATGTGTATATATATTTAGAAATTAACCACAAGAATCAGGTAATGTGAGCTGATTTTCTGAAAGGCTCCTGAGATAGAAAGCAGGCATCTAATCACCATTTTATTTTTACCTCTGACACATGCAGATGTTGGCAGGAAAAAAAAAAGTAACCCTTCAGAACAGAAATTGATAGTAAAGTTAATTATATGTACAATATAATTAAATGGAAATAATATAAATACATTCTGCTACATGGAAGACCACGTGTATATGGCCCATTATCATAAAGGGGGCAAGGAAAAAAGAAGTAAGTTAGGATAGAAGAAAAGCCTGACAGTGATATGTGATAAGGAATTTATGACAGAAGGTGATAAGGAATTTATTCCCACTTATAAAGGAGAAAAATAAGATTTGAAGAATTGTGATCTGCAGGAATTCACCTGACCTGGAGAGCCAGGATGAGAACTCAGTTATTGTGTGGCCTGGTCCAGAGGTCTCACCATGAAGGGAGGGTCTCACTCCCTCTACTGAGATCCATGCAGCAAAGACCAGAGCCCAGGCCCAGTTTGGGTCTTGGTTTCTCCCCTGACTGTTGGGCTCTGCACGTTGCTGCCCCCAGTGCTGCTTCTCCCATCAGAGGCTGCCGTCGGCTCTTCTCTGGCTCTCATATCCCCATGTGTGTGAGCTCCTTTCTGTTCCCGAGCCAATCAACCAGCCAGAGGCGTGATCTTCATGGTGCCATCATCTCTATGAGGCCGTGTCTACTTCTGAGTATTACAGGCTGCTGCTTGGTGGACAGAGGTGGGACTAGAAAGACGGGGACTATGTCCTTTCCTCTCTTCAACTTCCCAGATCTTCTGAAGCTCTTTTGGCTGTTCTGGGAAGCAGACAGTGTCCCAGGTATTGAAATAGTTCTTATTTTCCATCCAGGCGTCCCTCCTATCATTAGAAGATCTCCCGGGAGTTCGTGGAGCTATGTTTTATCTCATTTAGTGGGGCCAGATTCTCTTTTGAGAACCACATGGACCCCAGATCTGGTTTGTCCATGGAGATAACATTCCATTTCAGAGAGGTTACGTGGGAAGGCACATGCTTCACCCAGAATAAGGAACAGCCTTTGGTCTAGCTAGTCCTGCCAGATCTATGATTTCTGCATAGGATTATGTTTTCTATAAATGCAAAGAGGTCGTGGAACCACGGATGTATTCACCCAAGCTTTCCATTTATGCTAACTCACTCCCCTGTGTTACTGCAGTGAAAGCGAGACAGATGTGAGGCATAGCCCCAACACCAGGAAGGATCAATCTTGTTATTAACAAAAGAATCCTACCATATAAGGAAAACTCCTTCCCAAGCTCTTTGAATGTGAAATGTAATAAGATATTTAAAGATCATTTCACTAATATGTAAAGGAAAATACAAATGTGTGCACATTAAATTGCAGGTCTCACCATTTAGGTACTAAGGAAACAATAATTACTGTAAGTTCAAAATGATACTTGCTGACTGGGAACAGTTCTGGTAAAATAATGAGGCTGTAGAAATAATATTGAAGAGCTAATCAGCCTTGAAAAGCACCGAGGCGTGTGTGCACGCAATTGTGCTCTTGCTTTCTCTCTGCCTGTGTTTTCTTGTTATCTTTTGATGACTTTGATAAGACATATAAGTTTTACTTTGGACCACAAGATCCCAATTATCTGATAAGACCACCCTGGAGGATATATGTGGTTTTGGGGGGAGAGAACCATTTACTTGGCAAATGTCTGTCTTTAAAAGAAAAAACTTTCACCTTGTGGCAGTGGACAGAAAGCTGGTGGACAGAAAGGCACCTGGGGGTGTGGGTCTCACTGTACAGTGATGGTGTCTCTTAAGAAGAACCTTGGTAAGGAGAATGACAAAGTTGTTGGTGCATGGAGCTGGCAGCAGAACTCTTCCTCTTACAGCTGGAAGATAAAGAAACTCAAGGTGCCACCAAAGGGTGAAATCAAGTACAACTTCCACAGAATGGACGGCATCAGCTGTCTGGATTGGAAACTAACAGATTATGAATCATTGTGTGGAAACACCCAAAACTCCAGCCAAGACAATAGGGAGAGCTCGTGGAAGTAGGAATAGATGGTTGTGTCCCTCTGTAACAGCCTCATCAGCCGGTTCCAGAGCTGTCAGTTAGAGCTGGGTTCCACAGTGTGGCGGGAGCACCACTAGCCTGAGAGTTCCTGAGGGGCTTATGAAATACCATTCTGGGGCTTCACCCCACAAACGCTAAAAGTACAGGCCCACATAGTCTGCATTATGTTTAATCATGCAGTTTTTACAGTTTCTCTTTCATTTTCTAAAAATTAGAATAATAGGGACTTATTATAACTAAGAATGCAAGTATGATTAAAAGAAAAGTAAATCCTACTTGACCCCTCTGTTCCCTCTACCCAAAGGTGACACTGGTCACCTGGTGAGCATCTCTCCATCCCATTGTCCACACTGTGCCAACGTAGATGCAGTGAACAGGAAGATGTTTTGGTAGATGCAGTGAACAGGAAGATGTTTTGGTAGATGCAGTGAACAGGAAGATGTTTTGGTAGATGCAGTGAACAGGAAGATGTTTTGGTTTGTCGTTTGCTTCTGTTGTTTTTAATACATTGAATCGTTATGCATAACATACTTAAAGTTACTTTTCTCAAGTTGTAATAAAAATCCTCTAGGTTTTAAAAATACATATATGAATGAAAGAACAAATTCACATACGTGCCCCCACAAATGCTCTCACACACACACACACACACACACACACACACACAGGTTTTGGAAATGTAGCTGGAAACGAAGGACAAACTCCAGCGAAGGCCAAATAGTAACACAACAAGTACCTTAAGGGAAAGTTGGGAGGCAAAAAAAAAAAAAAAAAAAAAAACTCTGAAGAATGATGTATATGTGTTTCTTTTAAATTGTCATAAAATTTTCTATGGATATATTAAAATATTTCAGCATTAACCCTCAGTGAAGACTCAGTTTCCTCTGGTGGTCTGTGTTGTACTTTAGTGCCATTACAAATAATGCCTTTATTGGGAGAAATAGATTGGAAAAGTGATATTTCTGGATGAAAAGTTACGTTTTCTTAAAACTCTCTTAACTTTGCAGTATTACTTTCCTAAAAGTCTGAGGCGAACTAGAATCAATTATCATGATCCTGCTTAGTTACAGCCTATAAAACCCCCTTGAATACTGAAATAGCAATTAATGAATCATTTGAATTAATGAATAATACATTGTATGGATACATTCATGAAGAATTCCAAAGAAGATTCAGGGTTAGGCTCCAGCATACTTCTGGTTACATTTTCAGCAAACCATCAGCACAAAACCTTGTTTTAAGACAGTTTATTTGTTATATATTATTGCTTCACTATCATTAAACTCACAGCCAACCATAATATATCTCATGCCCGAGCAAAGCTGATCTGAGACATGTATTTTCTCCGAAGGTACCCCACAGTCTTCTTTTGCTTAGAAACTCTACTAGGCAGAGCTTCAGCGCTATGCTTGGGGGACCATTTCAAACTGTGAAATTACCAACAACAAACAGGAAAATGTAGCACTGAATTGTCCACTGTCGCCGTCTTCTACTTCAGTGATGTGCATGTTGAGGGACTCAAACTCTTTTTGCCACTCTGAGCATCTCCATGAAGGACTACAAATGCCCACAAAGCACTGCCAGAATTGATTTGGGGGTTACAAATAAATTTGAGTGAGTAGGCAAATTGATAAATATAGGAATTGCAAATAATGAAGACTGACCATCTTCCCACCAGCCTCCATTTTCACTGAATGATACCACTTTTTAACTCTTTGTGAACTTTTGTGAAGAATTTTTCCTTGTTGCTAACCACAAGTGAGGTCCCGCACATTTTCCTACCCTTACTATACATTGGAATGCCCTCTTTGGTTACTTTGCCCTTCTTCCATCAACCAGCTCATTTTTTTTGTCAATCACTTGTAAAAATTTGGTGTGTGTTAGGATGTCAAACCTTTTTCATATGTTATGCAAATATTTTCCCCTTCTACTGTTTGTTTGACTTTTGATTTGCCATATTTTTAAATAATCAAATGTCTGCCTCTCTTTGGGGACTGAAGATTCTCATCTTTTTTATATCTCCAAGATTATATACATTTCAATTTTTTTTTTTTTGGTACTGGGGATTGAACTTAGGGGCACTCAACCACTGAGCCACATCCCCAACCCTATTTTGTATTTTATTTAGAGACAGGATCTCTCTGAGTTGCTTAGTGCCTCACTTTTGATGAGATTGGCTTTGAACTCATGATCCTCCTGCTTCAGCCTCCCCAAATGCTGGGATTAGAGGCATGCACCACCGTGCCCGGCTCAAACTTTTATGCTAATATTTTATAGTGGTATATTTTGCATTTAAATCTGGAATTTATCTAAAGCATTTGAGTATGTGCTATGAGGTGGGTTCTGTCTTTTTCTTCCAAGTGAGCATGCCCCAGTGGTTCAGACGCTAGCGCTTGAGAACAAGCAGCTCTTGGAACAGAGTAGAAACCTGATGGGCCACAAGGAGATAGTGTCCTTTTAAGCACTGTTCAGGGAAGAAAATGCTCAAGTTCAAAAAAAGGATATGTCTGTTTGTTGGTAGGTCTATCTCCTCCATCAATTAGGACTCTGCATTGCAAACCTTAGACACTCAAGTTCAAGTGGCATAAATAATACTTCACCTGGAAATAGGAAAACCCTAGTTGGAATGGTTATTTGACCCAGAAACTCAATTATATTTCAAGAATTCAATTCTTTCTATTTGTGCTCCGCCTTTCTAAGTATCATCTTTAACTTAAAGTCAGCTTTCCTCACGTTCACCAGGCATTTGCCAATAACTGTGAAGGCTATATTCTTCCTCATTTATGCACAGTGGAGGACACGTTTCTATGTTGGCATGGTTCTTCTGAGTGTTGACCACAGACTTTATAGGATCTAGCACCAAGCAGGGTTGGTGTCACATATGGGCATCAACATCGCTCTGTGATGTAACTGGGTGTTGTTCGTTTTTGTGTTTTTCTCTCTGGATTGTCCCTGGAACTTGTTCCACGACTGGTTCCCAGAGAGTCTGTGTGCTACCCACTCTCTTTGATGAATCCCTTTCTACTTAGCCTGATTAAAGTAGATAATGTTTTCACATCTCACACTCAGTGCTGGGAATGTTGGTACATAACAGACTTGTCAATGAAATGGGGATCTGGGGTTACTCATTGGATCTAGTTTGGTTTGAAGGCATGAGGAGCAACATGTTTTCTTACATGTCAGCTGTGGTTAATTGGAGTCAGGTGCCTACCGAAGGTAACATTTTGGTGAGCTCTAGTGGCTACTTCTATATAATATTTTAAAGAAATGTGCCTCCACTGGCTACAGACAATCGGGCTAGAAAGATTTAAAGAAGAAAATTAAAATAGGCTCAAGATTTTAAAATCTTGCCTCAATGCAGGTTCAGAAAACAAGGGAGTTTATGACTGGCCTAAAATAACATCTCCTGTAGAGGGTTAATGAAGCTGAACATCAGCCACATCCTGTGATCCGGTGACTTACTGGATTCTGATACAGGCTGAATTCAAAGACTTGCAAGGTTCCTTAAGTGAAAGGGTAGGGCATGGGGAGGGAAAGGAAGGGAGTCTGAGAATTGGAACGGAACCATCTGGAAGGATTCAGATGACTCACAAGCCCAACCCCCTACCACCTTACTCCACCTTCCTTTTCAGCAGGAGCAGCCACCCCTCTCTGAGGGACACACATATAAATGAAGGCCCTGTCAAGACTTGGCCTTGCTCCTGAGAGGATGCTGCTTCTGAACCATGAATCATGCATTCCTGTGACCCTTCATGGCTTGCTTCCATGCGTCAATTTGAAGTTCAATCCCAATATGGCCCTTAGAGCTCATGATAAAATCATACCTTGGAAGAAAACGATTTCTTTTGCTGCAATTTCTTCTACTGCAATATTTTACATGCCAAAACATGCAATGTATATATCTACAAGATTTGCATCATATTATCTGTTACCCATCTTAATTTTCTTCCTAGCAACAACTCCATATTTTTCAATGACTTGACTAAAAAAGCTGCATTTCTCAAACTCCCTACCACAAGGGGTGGCCCTGTGGTATATACATAGTCCATGAAACCTAGGGTAAGTCTGCTGTTTTTTTTTTTTTTAAACAGTCTTATGATCCTAAGTGCTGGTCTCTCTTCTTTCACTTTCTTCCTCCTAACTATTTGGGCATCCTGATTCCTGGACCTATAGAGGTCCTTTCATGCTCACAAGGGAACGGCCAGAAGAATGGCGAGAATCTTAGGTCTGACATTTTTAAGTCTTTGATCAAATGACAGAGATCACTTGCTATTTTTCTTATTGCTTAAAAGAGGGTGGGGTAAAAGGGTAACCTAATTTATTTAAATCATTGCTTAACTAAATTTATTCTTACATTCAGCAGATCACAATCATGAACAGGAAGTGGGGCAAAGTGTAGCACAGATATAGAAAGTGTAGATTTTTCCCCTAAGAAAGGTAAAAATCTCTATAATTCACTGATTGGTCCAATTTGGTCAGAGCAATGCTGTGTGCTAATTGGTTCAGGACAGCAGGGCTCACTCTGGGAATTGGGGTCAATTCCATTAAACTCACTTGTTTGCAATTCCATGACAAAAAAAAAAAAGCAAGCAAGAAAGGAAGGAAGGAAGGAAGGAAGGAAGGAAGGAAGGAAGGAAGGAAGGAAAGTTTGGCTATGAAAGATGTAGGTAACATATCTAATCTAGCTCTATTGTAGGTATGGCATTAAAATTTATTGCTAACTGCTCTTATCCTATTATCATGGTCACTGAGCAATCTGCTGGTTAGATTTGACTTCCCATGTAAAGTATGACAGAGTGATAGGAACTAATCTCACTGATATGAGCCTTGTAGTCTGGTTGTTGGTTGGTTAAAGAATTTATATATAAGATTTCACAGCCAGGTGTAAAATCTATAATCCCAGCAGCTAGGGAGGCTGAGGTAGGAGGATCACGGGTTCAAAGCCAGCCTCAGCAATAGTGAGGCACTAAGCAACTCAGTGAGACCCTGTCTCTAAATAAAATACTAAATAAATAAATAAATAAATAAATAGGGCTGGAGATGTGGCTCAGTGACTGAGTGCCCCTGAGTTCAATCCCCAGTACCCCTCCCCGTTAAAAAGATTTCACGAGTCAGAATCTTTGAGTCTAATTATTTATTATTGCAGGCAAAGAAGATCCATGTCGACCCCCAACTCCAGGACATGGATCTTCTTTGCCTGCAATAATAAAACCAAGTTTTGAACCTGTAAGGATGAAGGCTAAGAGGCTTCTCCAGGTAAATGGTACGTTATGAGCCATCCTGGCACCCAGCCCACGTCTCTTCTACCTACTCGACCCCTCAAAACTGTCACAGATCAAAAGTTTTCTTAATGGAAGATTTCAGAGATGTGATTTGCCCTGCTCAGGAGTCCTGAAGTTAGAGAGCCAGCTCCCGTCTTTATCAAGGAAGCATGATGAAGGATCCTCACCACTACAGATCAGGGCCACTCAGGTCAGCCCAGTTCAGGTTAAGGGTGCTGTGACAGATATTCTAGAATGATACCAATTGCAGAAACAGAGGGTGAGTTTGCAAAACAGAAAATCAGATCGTTACTGTAAGCTCTTATACCAGCAAGGATCTTTGCAGAACATCGGGACTGTAGCTAACTTGCCAAAATTTATTGAGTGCTACAAAATGTACTTCTGACTGATAGAGATCTTATCAATAATAATCAGGATGAAGAGAGTTCTGGGTTGGAAGATAGGCGCCTCAGTGCCAATTTTGTTTATTACGGGTGCAGCCAGGAACAAAACACCTCGGCTCAATGATCTTCGAGTTTCTTTCAACTCCAAAACTTAGTACTCATTAAAGTTAAAATATTTCCTGAGAAGTTTATTTATCTCATTAATTTACTTAAAAAGGCCTTTCTTCATATCACAAAGTCCGACTTGCTTGTGGTTTCTGAACTAATTATAATAAATTTTATGTTTGTGCAGTCCAAATTAATGAGGTTTAACTGCATGCTAATTAAAATTTATTCGTTAGGATTCTGTAAAGACTTTCCCTTCAAGAGTTCAGATTTGTTGATGAGATTTCCTCATTAGACTTCACAATGAACGTGGAAAACAAATGATCCGCCATGAGTCCTGCAAGGGACACCTGAACTGCTCTTGCCTGTTTTTTGCTGTGGTAGACTTTAATAGAACAGCCCGAGGAACTTGGCCTTCCTGGTGACTTGCAAGAGACTTGCTCTCTTAAAGAGGTTCTTGTAACAATTTCAAACCAAACAGAAATGTAGCATTGAAGTTCCATTAGCAAATTGATTAGCTAGGTCTTGATCACACCTCTGATCATCACCTCTAATAGACTGTATTAAAGTTTTCATTCTCTGCAGTCATTAGTTCCTGTCTGTGGTAAGGTTGTGAAGAAACCTATGTTCAACTCCTCGTGAGTGAGCGCAGAGGTGTCTCTGCCTAGAACACATACTGGAGTTGGCTCATGGGGAGTGCGACCCATTTAGAAGCCGTATGTGAAGACACAGTCTGGGAATTTTGACTGAAATAGCTAAGGCAGGTGATAGTGCCAAGGCTGGTAATTTTTTCTAGAGCAATTTAGAAGATTAGGTGAGTCTGGGTGCATCAGTGGGAAGGCAGGGGGTTTCCTCGAGGGTAAAAAGGTGAGTCTTCAGCAGATCCCCGGGAGGCAGTGTTTGCCATCAAAGGATAGCTTTACCCAACAAGTGGCAGACAGATCAGCTGCTTCAGAATCATCCAGGAAACTTGCAAAAGCTGTAAGTCTGCAGACCTCTGGGGATAGAATCCAGGAATCTGCATGGTCAGGAAGCACCTCTGTTCCTCTAGGTGGTCACCAAAGTTTGAGAACAACCCCAGAAGTCACCTGTGAGAAGAGGCAGAGAAGCAAATTAGTTGCACTAAAGAAATCAGAGCATTTGGGAATAAAGTATTAAGATGATGGGATTTTTGTCCTCAGCAGTTGAGATCACCTATTTGGGGGTGGGGGTCAAATGTGCAATAAGTAAGAAGAGAATGATTGGGGTATTTTGAGGTTTTGAGGGATTTTTTTTGTTTTTGTTTTTTGTAGGGGGAAAGGTACTGAGGACTGAACTCAGGGACACTCACCAATGAGTCACATCTCCAGTCCTATTTTATATTCTATGTAGAGACAGGGTCTCATTAGTTGCTTAGTGCCTCATTTTTACTGAGGCTGGCTTTGAACTCACAAACCTCCTGCCTCAGCCTCCCAAGCCACTGGGATGACATGCACGTGCTACCACGCCTGGCTGAGTTTCTTGCTTTATATGGTGTTATTGAATTATGTGTATGAGAAGTGACTGTAGAAAATAATTTTTGTACTTTTTAATATAATCTAAGAATCTTAGATGTGCTGACATTGATTTCTCCTACTCCTGAAAAGTTGCACATTCATAATTTTTTTTCTAGGGCACCTTAAATTTTGAGAATCTGATAACCAGCCTGGATCCTGATTTCCACAAATCCACGTGCGTCAGTGTGTGGAGTTTCACATTTAATTTCTAGGGATTTAGAGACCCGTGACCTGCTGTGGTAGGCATTGATAGAAGAGCCCATGGAACCTGGCCTTCCCAGTGTCTTGCAGGTGACTCGTGCTGTGCTTCGTGTCATCTGAGCGAAGGACCTCTGATCTGAGCCTACACCTCCAGGTCTGCTGCTCCATTACTCAGTGGCCCCCCCTGCAACGCAGCCAGGGAAGAGGGGGAGAGAATGGAAGAACATGGCTCATCTAGCCTTAGCTCACACCTTGAAATCCATCAGAATTCCCACAGAGATAGTTGCTTTCCCCCCCGAGAGTAATAAAGCTCACCTGTCTAAGGTAACAAGTCCCCAGGTTATTTTTCTTCACTCACTAAGGTCTGGTGTCACATCTAGCAAGAGAACCATAATTAAAAGCAAGTTTCATGAATTTCAATAGAATCACACCCTGCTAATGACATGAGGCTTCAGATCAGGATGAGCCTCTATTTTTTTTTTTTTTTTGCCACAGTAAATGACAGTGATCTCAAGCATGTGACTTTTGCAATCTAAGAATTAATAGGGGCATGTGGAAGTGGTCCTGGGTTTGGTAGGGCTTCTTATAAGTTATATATTTTAAAAAAACTATTCTCTTAGCCAAATGCAGTCACCCTTGCCTGTAATTCCCAGCAACCCAGGAAGCTGAGGCAGGAGGATCACAAGTTTGAGGCCAGCCTAAGCATCTTAGCAAGACCCTGTCTCAAAAAAAAAAGGGGGGGGGGTTGGGGGCGGGGGAGTGCTGGGGAATGTAGCTCAGTGGTAAAGTGACCCTGGATTCAATTCCCATGACCAAAAACCAAACCAAACCAAAACATAAAGCCAACAGCAACAACAAAAGAAAACTCCTGTTCACTTACGTTCAAGGGCAGCCTCTGCAACTTAGTAAGATCCTGTCTCAAAATAAACAATAAGAAATTTTAAAAGGACTGGGGACGTGGCTCCATTGTAGAGCCTTTCTGGGTTAAATCTCCAGTACTCTCCCAACCTCAAAAATCTGTTTCTCTTTGGAAAAAAGAAAATTACATTTCCTATAACCGAACTACCAAGTCATCTAATATTCATGCTAGAGAGTGTTCATCGAGCAAACGTTCTTTACTCTTTTTCAAAATAGAATCATACTGTACTTCGTGTAATCAAATCTAATTTCTTAACATATCTTAAATATCTCTTTCAATAAATACCATCAATTTTATCATGTTTACCGGCTGCTAGTACTCTGTAATGTTTATCTGCCCACTTTATTTAACAAAGTGCCAATTAGTGGATATTTAGGTTCATTACATAATTAGATTTTGTAACATTTTTTTTCTGTGCTTATAGCTATTAACATTTGGGATTTTTGCTGTTGTTCGCGTGGCTAATCCTGAAGACTGAAGAAACAGGCACTTTCTAGAGTCCAGTTGTCTTGGTTGAAAGTAATTTCTGAGGGTTGAGGGTGTAGCTTCATGTTAGAGCACTTGCCAAGCTTAAATAAGGTCCTGGGTTCAATACTCAGCACTATGGGGGGGAAAAAAAAAAGCAAATTTTTCAGTGCCAAGGGTGTTTTAATGTAATTCTCATTTTCATGTTGTTCTGGAAAAGTAAAAATAAATACAAACTTTATAATCTCCAATGCCCACTCCTCCACCAAAGGTAATCAACCTCAGTCTCTGAATCTCTGAAATTTCAAAGGGAACAAAACTGAAAATACCCACTGAAATCATTTGTAATTAGGCATTTAACAGTTCCTACGGCAAGTTATAATTTGGCCTTCCAAAGTAGTATTTTTTTAAGAAAGGAACATTTTAATTGATATATTCTTGTTAAACATATTTTATCAGATGTTAAGGTTTTAGAATCTAGATGTCATATCAGAGTGTGCCAGACTAAGAATGGGATTCCTTTTGTCTTCTAAGTAGCTAAACTAGGGCACACCCTGGATATGTCTGCATGGTGGATCCCTGGGAGTAAAGAGAAAACTTTATTCGCAATGCATTAGCATCATGTTTGCATGGCCCTGAGCTGTTATTTGTGTGCAAATTCTGGAGAGCCTGCTAATCAGAGTGTGGTCTGTGGACCAGGACATCAGTATCGCTTGTTGGGAGCTTGTTAGATTAAGTAGAATTGTGGGTCCCGCTCCACACCTCTGAATCCGAATCTTCAGTTTAAGAATCCCTAGGTGATTCTTACAGACTTTAAAAGTCTGGGAAGCGCTGTTTTTGAGGATAACAAATAATTCAGGCCAACCAAATATATACATAACCTCCATCCACTTCTGCCCACTAGATAAGTAACATTTATTTCTAAGGAAATGATGATTCGTGATTTATGTGTTTGTCAAGTGATTTAAAACATGAAGATTGGATGTACGTGCTCAATCCAATGGGCAAGGTGAATCTTGGTTATCACTTTGTTTCTATAGTAGGGTGTTTGGTGAGCATCTTTATTCATTCCTTTGTTCTTTTTAGTACGCAGTGTTTGAGATAATAGTGATCTTGAAGGCTTTAGGGGCCCTTCCCAGCACCAGCCCTTCCACACACAACACAGATGCTCCTCTGTTTATGACGGGGTCTTGTCCAGATGAACCCATCATAAGTTGAAGACACAGTGAGTTGAAAATGCACTTGCTATCCCTAACCTGCTGAACCTCCTAGTTAACCACCCATTACACATAGGGTACCAATTATTTACACACACCCCCATCATATGGGCTGTCAGCTACTACCCAGCATCCCAAGAGGTAGTAAAGTACCACATAGCACTAGTCCACAGAAAGATCACAATTCAAAATTCGAAGTCGTATCACTTTTGCCCCATCATGAGGCTGAAACACAGTAAGTCCCACTATCCTTTTTTTTTTTTCATTTCTCATATTCTTTTTATTCTTATTATTTTTTTTATTGGTTGTTCACAACATTACAAAGCTCTTGACATATCATATTTCATACATTAGATTGAAGTGGGTTATGAACTCCCAATTTTACCCCAAATGCAGATTGCAGAATCACATCGGTTATACATCCACAATTTTACATAATGCCCAATTACTAATTGTTGTATTCTGTTACCTTTCCTATCCCCTACTATCCCCCCTCCCCTCCCCTCTCTTCTTCTCTCTCTACCCCATCTACTGTAATTCATTACTCTCCTGCTACAGAAATACAGAAGACAATTAGAAATTATTTTGAAAACCTATATTCCAATAAAATAGAAGATAGTGAAGACATCGATAAATTTCTTAAGTCATATGATTTGCCCAGACTGAGTCAGGAGGATACACACAATTTGAACAGACCAATATCAATGGATGAAATTGAAGAAGCCATCAAAAGACTACCAACCAAGAAAAGCCCAGGACCGGATGGGTATACAGCGGAGTTTTACAAAACCTTTAAAGAAGAATTAATACCAATACTTTTCAAGTTATTTCAGGAAATAGAAAAAGAGGGAGCTCTTCCAAATTCATTCTATGAGGCCAACATCATCCTGATTCCGAAACCAGACAAAGACACCTCAAAGAAAGAAAACT
This sequence comes from Ictidomys tridecemlineatus, assembly GCF_052094955.1. Lineage (NCBI taxonomy): Eukaryota > Metazoa > Chordata > Mammalia > Rodentia > Sciuridae > Ictidomys > Ictidomys tridecemlineatus. Next base: position 95,007,797 of record NC_135481.1, read on the forward strand.
ACAGACCAATATCTCTAATGAACCTAGATGCAAAAATCCTCAATAAAATTCTGGCGAATCGAATACAAAAACACATCAAAAAAATTGTGCACCATGATCAAGTAGGATTCATCCCTGGTATGCAAGGCTGGTTCAATATACGGAAATCAATAAATGTTATTCACCACATCAATAGACTTAAAGATAAGAACCATATGATCATCTCAATAGACGCAGAGAAAGCATTCGACAAAGTACAGCATCCCTTTATTTCAAAACACTTGAAAAACTAGGGATAACAGGAACGTACCTTGACATTGTAAAAGCTATCTATGCTAAGCCTCAGGCTAGCATCATTCTGAATGGGCAAAAGTTGAAGGCATTCCCTCTAAAATCTGGAACAAGACAGGGATGCCCTCTATCACCACTTCTATTCAATATAGTTCTCGAAACACTGGCCAGAGCAATTAGACAGACGAAAGAAATTAAAGGCATAAAAATAGGAAAAGAAGAACTTAAATTATCACTATTTGCAGATGACATGATTCTATACTTAGAAGACCCAAAAGGGTCTACAAAGAAACTACTAGAACTAATAAATGAATTCAGCAAAGTGGCAGGATATAAAATCAACACGCATAAATCAAAGGCATTTCTGTATATCAGCGACAAAACTTCTGAAACGGAAATGAGGAAAACTACCCCATTCACAATATCCTCCAAAAAAATAAAATACTTGGGAATCAACCTAACAAAAGAGGTGAAAGATTTATACAATGAAAACTACAGAACCCTAAAAAGAGAAGTAGAAGAAGATCTTAGAAGATGGAAAAATATACCCCGTTCATGGATAGGCAGAACTAACATTATCAAAATGGCGATATTACCAAAAGTTCTCTATAGGTTTAATGCAATGCCAATCAAAATCCCAATGGCATTTCTTGAAGAAATAGATAAAGCAATCATGAAATTCATATGGAAAAATAAAAGACCCAGAATAGCAAAAGCAATTTTAAGCAGGAAGTGTGAATCAGGCGGTATAGCGATAACAGATTTCAAACTATATTACAGAGCAATAGTAACAAAAGTCCCACTATCCTAAGTTGGGACGTCTGTCTTCATAAACACCTACTTATGTGCCAGGCACTTTACTGGGGAAGAGAGAAAAGGATGTCATGTACCAATAACCATGAAGACAGAGTGTCCTGAATATGGGAGGGACCTGTTTTGTGTGAGGGAGCCAGGAAAGCAGAGCCTCAGAGGACACTTGTGCTGAACCCTGAGGGATAAGTGGACGCTTCCCCAGGGCAACCAGGAGAGGATACCTGTCAATAGCTGCAAGAATGGATATAAAAATGCAGAAGGAGAGGGCCCTGTTCATAAATCTGCTCTCTTCTTGTCAGGAAGGGAGCCCTGGGAGGATTACAATCAGAGGGATGACAGCAGATTTGTGTTTGAAGAAGGTCATTCTGGTCGTTCAGTGGAAATGGAGCAAGGTGAGGTTTAGCCCGAGAGTCGGAGAGCTTGAACTGACATGGCCACAGGAGGGGCAAGATTCTAGAAGCCGAATAGGGCAAGGGAGGGAGTGAAGAAGTGGAATAGGGAAAGGGAAAGGGAGGCTTTGGAGATTCTGCCTAGGATAAGTTGGTAGTTGAACATCATTGAATTAAAATGGAAAAGGAGGGACTTTCCTACTTCCTCTACTTTTCTTCTCCGGTGGCTGGTCCTTGTTTAAGCTCCTCTTCCAGGTTAGATCTTATAGAAACAGAGACTCTGAACCCAATTTTCCCCCATGACAACATCTACTGGAAGATGTACAATCTATGCCCGATTTTCAGTTAAAACATCTGCCTCCTTTGCGCTGAGTTCTGTAGCAGTCATTTCTGTGACCTCAGAGTCCCACAAGCTGACCCTGACACACACACCTAGTGGCTCTCACGCTCTGATCCCTGTCCCCATGTTCCCCGGATCAGGCAGATCTTGACCCTATTGGGGAAAGTCACATCCCTGATAGTCAACAGATACATGGTGTCCCTCTGGTCTCCCCCACCCCCTCCAAGGCTGGGGCCACCCGCGCAGGCTGGTGCCTCCCACAGCACCCTCAGGTGTCTTCCTTAGGGACTCTGGGCTCAGCAGTGCTCTGTTTCACATTGTTAAACATGAGGCATGTCCAGGGACTGGGTCTGGCTCCAGCTCTCCCAGACGGCTGGCAGTGTCTTTCGGGGTCCCAGTTCCGCTTTTCTGGGAAATGTGTTCCTCTAATAGTTAGGACTTTGGTACGCAAGTGACAGATGCACAAGCCAGATTAATTTGAGAAGCACAAAAGCCCTGACTCAATGAGCTGAGAACTCTGGGGATAGACTTGCCTTCAGAGATTCCTGGAACTCAGACAGTGGGACCAGGACTTCTTCTCTCTCTCTCTCTTTCCCTCTCCCTCTCCCTCTCCCTCTCTCTCTTCTTTTACCTGTTTGTCAACAATATGCTTTGCATGATGTGATTTATATGGCCACGGGTGGATCTCGAGTGTTATTCTTACAGCTCAAAGTGGTACGTAAGGAACAAGACTTGCTTCTCCAACAAGAATGCAAAACCCTGCTGGCGAGGGGCCCTGTTTGGTCTAAGTTACATCCCATGCCAATGCCATGGCCGATTACTTGTTTAGAAGGGTTGGAGGAGCATAATGAATGGTTGACCCAGAAGGGGAGCATCTCCCATGTACCTTCTGGGACTTATGGTCGGTATTGAGAGAAGAAAAAAGCAGAAATGGCTGCCAGTCGAGAGAGGTTTATAACTGGGAGTTGGGGTTTGAGGAGGTCAGACCTGACAGCCTGCAGTATCTATGTGAAATAACAAAAACCCTGCTAAAAGAGGGGCGGGCAGAGCGGGGGCTTGAAGAGCTAGCCGAGGATTTGCTGAATGAGAGATGTAGCTGACCAGGAATAAGGAAAAGAACCTCAAAGGGTTATTGAGGACCCAAGGACTGTGTCACACAGGACGCTCTGGAGAAGGAGTAGCAGAGATGCATTTATGATATACCTATACACGGATGTATGTGCACACGCATGCACACACACACACACACACACACACGTTATGTATGCACACACAGAGATTTATTTCAAGGAACTGGCTCATCCAGTGATGGCACCTGGAAGTTTGAAATCTGTAGGGAGCCTCGGCCTGGGCACTCTCAGGCGGGAGCCAATGCGACAGTCCTTCCTCCTTGGGAAAGCCTCCATCTGGCCCTGGAGGCCTTGCAATAGACTGAGGCCACCTACATGATCACGAGTGTCTCTCCTACCTAAAGTCAGTTGACCGTGGCTGCTAATCCCACAACAAAACACCCCCACAGCATCCCTGAGTCAGGGTTGGATTGAGCGGCTGGGTACTGTAGCCTCTCCACATTGACTCGTTAAACTTAGCATCAGAGACTACAAACTGCCCTGGAGCCACCCTGCATGATATTTGGTGAGATCTTTCCTCATCGGCTCAGCAGGGATAAGTACCTGGTGGCTAAGAGCCAGGGAAGGTGGACTGCTCCGTTGGCGGAAGGTGGAAGGTGTTCAGGGCAGGGACGCTGGAGTCTAAAGGGGACGCCTTGAAGCTGCTGTTAAGAGGATGCTCAGACGAAGTCCCTTGGGCTCACAGTTGGACTGAGAAGCTAGTTCCCCGAGTGTGAAGTGGTGCTAACAAGAGTGTCCACCACGTAAGTTAAAATGAATAATGCGTGGAAGATGCTTACGTTGGGCACTGAACTAAGTACCACATTAATGTTAAATGATCATTGTTGCGGTTTCTTCCTTTAAGTATCAAGGAAATGAGGGTTTCCGTGAAGTCAAAGAGTAGATTTAGTGGGAGTCGGAGGTTGAGGTAAGTGCAGTATATTGGAGTCTATTTATTTACTTAACCAGTACTTGTTTCCTAAGCATCGATTATGACTTGAGCACTGTTTTAGGTGCAGGGGATGCAGCGGTGAACACACAAGTCTCTGCCCTCCTGGGGCTTCAGTTTTACTGGAGGGAGGAGGTCTGAGCTAACAGTGTTGAGGTCAACAAAGAAAACAAGTAGCTGGTCCAGTGGGGAAAGGTGAGGAAAGTGTTAGAGGAAAAGAAAACCATCAAGAATGGAGCCAGGCAGAACTGGGGCAGGATAAGAGTTTCATAAGGGAAAGTTTTTCAGAGACATAGGAACCAGAAGAAATGAAAGTCATGAAGATATCAGGAAGAGAGTGCTCCAAGGAAAGAACATGGTGTGTGCAAAGGTCCTGAGGCCAGGATCCATTCCTCCCACAGTATGGAGGAAGGGGTGGGTGATGAACTTGGTTGGTGGCAAGGGACCAAATTAGGTATAGAAAGAAGGTGTCTGTAAGTTCTCTGGAGTTGAATAAGGTGACGAGCCAGTGGAGAGTTTTGAACAGAGCGATGACATGATCTGGCTCCCCTTTTATAAGAGTCACTGTGGAGTCTGTGGCGCGTGGGTGGTAGGGGGATGAGGGTGGAAGATGGAGATCAGATAGGAAGCTGTCACCATGATCCAGACAAAAGGAGCCTGTGATCTGAGAGCAGTGTTGGGTGTTAGCAGGTCAGGATCTGTCCATGGGCAGGCATTACCGAGGTGGGTTGCTGGCAGGGATCAAGCTCATCCTGACCCTAGAACAGTGTTTCTGTGCTTGTTGTAGACATTATCTACACTGAAATGGAACTTGTTCTAGATAGGGATCAGATGGGGAGGGGTGGGGAGGAGGGCTATGATCCAGGCTCCCAAGACCTGTAGGAGTAAGAGGGGATGATTAAGGAGGTGGTGAAGGACAGTGTCAAAGACAGATAAGGAGTAGGTTCAGGTGGGTCTCAGGTTAAGTTCTTGCAACTTCTGCCCCAGGGCCTTTGCACATACTGCTTTCTTCCCTGAAACATTTTTCTGCCTCATATCCCTGGGATTCGGTCTCTTCCAAGCTCCCTCAGGTTTCTATTTAAACAGCTTGGGGGACTGTTGGTGAGGAAGAAGTACCTGTAGGAACTACGTGAACACTCTTATCTCTACCCCTCTGGCACCTGGAACATGGCAACATAAGCACCTTCCATGTGAAAGGACATGGTATCTGTAGGGAAGACAGAGATCTGGCTTGAGGGCAGCAGGTGAAGTGACTGTCCCATGAAATGTAAGAATGCTGGGGACTTTATTGGCCATGGACCAAGAGTTTCAGTGGACACAGGGGGGGCATGTCTGAGGGCATCAACAGAGGAGCACAGAACCAGGAGAGAGGAGGTGACGAGAGAAGGGAGGAGCTCAGGGTGCCGGCGGCAGGTTCTGCTGACGCGTCCTGGCAAGACTGAGGCTGTGGTGTGCGCGGCCTGTGCGCTTCCTGGGCCCCCAGTGGAGACAGAAGTGAGGTAGTGCGAGGAGTGACAGGCGCTGGACAGCTTCCTGCCTCTGTAGCTCTTAGAATTCTTAGCCCTTGTGTGGGCTGTGCCCTGGAAAGGCTTGGGGACCTGGCAGAGAGGGCCCAGGGCCCAAGGGTCCTCACACTCACTAGTCACACTCTGCATCCGACTGGGGTAGCCCAGTTCAAAGTCCCAAGCACCGTTTCCCACGCCAGCCCCTCAGCCCTTTTGCACAGAAGGGAGTTCCCGCCCAGTGAACTGTCCAAGGCCTGAAGTGGGCAGCGGTTTCGCTGGAGAGGGTGGAAGCTCGGTCCTGTCTTGGGGGGGGCTGAACTTGATGACCTTCACTTTCCACTTAACCTTGAGCGTCTCCTTCACTGCTGACCCTCGCCACAGCATTTGCCTCCCCTGGGAGGGAATGGGGGCGTGCCTGGGGTGGGTAGAGGGTCCGTGAAATGCAAAGTTTACGGGGTATAAAAAGTGGTTTCAAAATATGGAAACTGTATTAAATATGGAAACTGTATTAAAAATGGATTGAGATCAGCGACTTCCCAGCCTCTGCAGAGGCAATGTCCCTGACATTTAAATCTGGCTGAAGGACCCAGTTGATCCTTTGTGAACTTGCTGTTAGCGTGAAGCTGGTGATGCCACTGTCAGCCTCTTTAGTAGTGATGGGCGGGGCTGGGTATAAACCAACGTTCCCGGTCCGTGGAGGGGAAGCACGATGCCACCTGTGTGGTCTCTCAGTTAGCTGGGAGGGAGAAGGTCACGGCTTGGGCCACACAGACGGCAGGCTAAAGGCTGTATCCAGAGCGGTCCCCTCTGCCTGCCACGTGGGCATTGGCCACGGTGGGCTCCGTGGGGAGGAAGCCGTGGCTCCTGCGCCCCAGCATCCCCAGTGCAGGGGGGCCCCAGAATTCGGAGTCTCAGCTGCGCTGAAGCTCAGTTAAGGAACGGAGAGGCAGGGTGGCGCCCACTGTCCACAAGGGGCAAGAGCCGATCCTCAGAGCGTCGTGTGGCTTCCGTCTCTTCCCGAGCCTCTGCGCTCCCTCTCCTGACGATGACTTAGCACACAGGGCCCTTGGTCTCCCCCCATCATCCCCTGTCTGTCTTTGAGGGAGGCAAACAGGTAAGACCGACTGGCCCCTTGACAAAGGTGTCCCACGGGGATTAGACCATGCCTGGGAGCGTCACTGTGACCTGAGGTCCGCCTCTCAGCTGTCAGATTCAAACTTCTGACGTGAATCACCTGATGTGAATGGGCAGGGGCCTGGGCGAGTTAGCCTGCCTCCTAAGGGACCGATGCCCACAACAGGGACGCCAGCGAGAAAGAACGTCCAGTCCGAGAACCAGGTGCATGTTCTCTGATGAGTGCACTTGAAACCTGATGGCAAGTTTATACATGAGAACCTAAATTAAGATCATAAGGTCACCTGGTTCAGCTCCCAGGACAAATCCAAACCTCCATCCACTGTCCATGATAGTGCTCGGACACCTCCCATGACAGCAGACTCGCTCCTCCACAGATCTCAAGGGCATGGAGCCTGGCACTGAAAACATCACCCAGGATTCCGCAGTGATGGCATGAAAATGTGGGTGGTATGGATCATGAGGTCGTGCAGGCTGAATGGGGTAGGTAGGGGATCTTACTGATAGGGTCACACACCTGTGAGAGCCTGCGCTTCAACACTGAGCTGCCCACTGTGAGGCAGGATACCATGGTTACTCTCTCAGTGGTGATGGGAAGGAACCACCACCAGGCCTCGTTCTCTCTCAGCCTCTCCTTGCAGGGTCTCTAACACTGATTGTGTTAATCAGCTTTCTGTTACTGTAACAAAATAACCTGAGGTAATCAACTTTAAAAGAGATGAGGTTTATTTTTGCCTCATGCTTTCAAAGTTTTCCGTCCCTGGCCCTGATGCTTTGGGGACTATGGTGAGGCAGCACATCGTGGTGGGAAGCACGTGTAGAGCGAAGCCACTCATAGGACACAGGAAGTAAGAGTGAAAAGAAGGGCCTGTGCATCCCTACCTCTTCTTAAAGAACCAGCCTGACCTGGTGGAGACTGGGGGTGGTGACACAGAGAGACCAGAGCGTGGAAGGCCGTCTCTGGCATCATTGGAGTAAACCTTGATGAACAGTTTGTCCCATCTTTAACATCTTTGAAGATACTGTCTTGGAGCCAGATGAATCAGACCCAATTTCCACTTCATCACTATTTTTTTTTCCTTCCTCATTTTTACTGCATCCATTTACAATGTCACATCTAAAGGTAACGCCATTTACTCGGTGACACCCACTTGCCTTTTAGGCCTTGATATCTAAGGGAAAATAACTTGGCTCAGTGGTTGCCTTTTGGCAGTCCCCTAGCCCCCAGGATTTGATTACATATCTCCAGTGCAGTCGCCCCATTTGCTAGCCATTAACAGCCCACGGGTGGACCTGGGTGGGAATCCTGCATTCTCTATTCTGTGAACAGCCCACAGAGTGTCAACTCCAGTGCCTCATATTGTTTATTGAGGTGTACCTTTGACACAGGGATACACAAATTCTAGAAGTGCCGTGTTTGTTGTATTAGCAAGGGGAATTCTTTCCTCTGAATCTTTTTAAGAGGCATTAAAATCACATCTGGTTCCAAATCCAATGGAAAACACTTACTCCTGGAGAATTTTGTACCTTCTTCAATAATTAATGAGAGGATGCAGGACTTGTAGACAATGCAATTTTCATGATGTGTTGAAAAATGTGTTTTCTGAGCAGCTGCATTCATCACACCCTTTCATTTTCTTAATATCATCAAATCCCCTGGCAGCATCAAAGGTAGAGTGGCTAGGGACCTTCCCAGCATATTATTAAGAACATTTTCACACACACACAGGAAATCTCAAGTAATCCTACCACGAGTACCTCTGTACCCACCACCGACATTTTACAGTTAGCGTTTTGTTGTTTGTTTCATTGCCACCCATGATCCCACCCTCTCTCCATCTTACTTTTGGTGGCTTTTCAATTAAATTGTGAAAATCGGTACACTTGACCACCCAACACTTCAGCCTGCTGGTCATTAACTACAGTTCCATATATTTTTAAGGTTAAGACATGTACAGCAACATACACAGATTTTAAGTTTTTCCAACGAGTTTTAAACGATGCACATTCTTGCGTAAGGCCTAATCCCCAACCAAGTTGCGGACTTTATCTTCACCCAGAATGCTGATGATGACTTCTCTTCCAGTCCCTTCCCACCCTGCCCACACCCACACGAGCAGCCGGTGTTCTGATGCTTCTCAACGTTAAACCATTTAGCCTATTCTAGAACTTGGTAGAGTTCTAGGATCATCCATTATGTACGATTTGGGGGAAGTACATATAGCACCTACCATTGTGCATGAGCCTCTTTCGCTCAGCATCTTCTTGAGATCCACCCTTGAGTGTGCGCGCTGTTTCGGTAATCTGCCTGGATCTCCGTGCCAGGTGGGATTCCATCGCGTGGATATCCCACCATTTTTGTTTTATCCTTTCACTCATTGGTGGTCACCTGGGTGTCTCCATTTTGAAGTGATTGTGAACCCAACCACTATGCACATTCTTGTACAAGTCTTTCCAGGCTCACTTTGTACAAAAGTAAGCCTTCTACTTACTTTTGAAACCCCTGAAATATTAATGTCCTCAATTAATATTTATTGCCATGGCGCAAAACTTAAAAAAGGACATGTTGGGTTTTGCAGTGTGCCAGACTCTCTCCTCCTCCTCTGTTCTCCTGTAAGCTCCATAAGCACCTGGTACGGAGCCAAAGGTCACCCACACAATGAGAGCTGAGCGGTGAAGGTCCTGGCTGATTCGTTGCCAGAGCTGAACTAGAACCTAGGTTTCCTGATTCCTAGTCTCGTGCTCTTTTGAGGGCTCTCCTGGGGCCAGGCTAAGGTCGCTCCTGCTTTCCATCCTTCCTTTCTTCTAAGCACTGGCTCTGTACCATGGTCATGGCCCTTAAGTATTTCTGTGTTTACTTTGGCAAACCAGGAAACTAAGGGCTGTGACGGTTTAAGCTCCTGCTCTCACCAGAACTGGAGAACTTTTTTTTTCCTTTTCACATCACTTTTTCTTAAGCATCAGAAAAAAATATGTATGGGGTAGAGGCTGTGGAGGGGCAGGTGTGGAGAAGTGACTTCAGCCAATTCGAGCTGATGACTCTGAGTTACTCCCGATTCCAGAAGTGAGGCGTGAGGACCCCGAGTCAGTCTCTCTCTCTCTCTCTCTCTCTCTCTCTCTCTCTCTCTCTCTCTCTCTCTCTCTCTCTCTCTCATCACTTTGCCAGCTGCTCTCTGTGATCATGGAAACCATCTTCCTGATTCTGCAACACACAGAAACGGTTGTTCACAAGCAGATGCATGTGCTACACCTGAAATACTCATCCAACCCGTTGTGCAGACTCAGAGAGCCCCCACCGGTGTCTGGGTGCTCCAGAGAGCGTCCCTTTTGACACTGCTCTGACAGCAGAAGCGGAGAGCTCCCTACTCAGGACCCAGTCCTCCAGGAAGCGGTGGGACGGAGGGTGAAGCAAGTTCTGACCTCAGCCCTCCTCTGAAAGCGTTAATTTGTCAGTCTCACTCTTTTCCTGCAATCCTTGAGGAGTCGTCTCTCATATCCCGCATTTCACCACTGAGAAATGACTTCTAATATTCCTCTATGCCAACTCATGAACTTTCTGGTGCAGATTCCGATATAGGAAGTATGACGCCACCTTTAGGAACATGAACTCCAATTGGGTCTTCCTTCCTTCTTTATACTAGGGATTGATCCCAGAAGCATTTTGCCTCTGAGCTCCGTCCTGAGGCCTTTTTAATTTTTTACTTGAGACAAGGTCACGCTAAGTTGCCCTTAGAGGCTGGACTCCAACTTTCTATCCTCCTGCTTTCAGCCTCCCAAGCAGCTGGGGTTACACCCAGTGTGCCACTCCTCTTGGCCCAGTTTCATCTTCCAGATGCTCACTAAGACCACCGTCCTCAGATTGCTTCTCAGGATACTTCACGCACTAGCTAGTGCGTACTCGGGTGGCCTACCCGTTGGAGTGTTGCAGTGTCAAGTAGATCACATCAGGAAGGTACCCAAGTCCACCCCTCCTGGGACCCCTGGAACTTCCCCAGGGGTCTGCACTTCCGTGGGGATCTTGACTCGTTGGTTTCAGAGAATCCTTTGAATGAGCCTGATTTTCTGCCTTCACCCTTGGTGTGATCAGAACTCCAGCCTAGGTCTTCATCTCCCTCCTCCTCTCTTGTCCTCATTGACAGCAAAACAGAGAGTTGTCAGATCACGTTGTGGAAGGGTTTACCTGGGGGATTTTCCACTGCAAGTCTAATGTCATCTAAGGCATCTCTGATTGTGGCCCTTGGCTGTCAGAAGTGACTTTCATGAGCACAGAGATCCATTTCACTCAGGACGAGCAGCACCAGAAACTGAGTAGTGGCATCCAGCTTTCAGGTGACTTCAGGCCATTCAAATACTACTCCTTTTGTTACTATTCCTGTTGATTAAGTTGATTATAGCCTCATTATGAGTTCCTGGCTCTGCTATTCTTATTAATTTTGTTGATATAAATTTATTGTGGTAGCTGGCGCCTCGGGGAGTTTTAAAAATTATATATTAAAATTAGAATTAATAAATATTTAAATTTCCATATCAATATATTAGGAGTTTGGGGGTTTCACTTCCAGCATTTTGTTCATTTGAAAGGTTGTGTGATGATTTAGGAGCTGGGCTTTCAACCGCATTTCCTTTCCTTATTATAATGCTACCCTTGTGATTTGCAGCAGAAATTTCTATCATATGTTTAACCAAGTGGTTTAATATTTAAAGGTTTTAACCTATTCAGTGATAACTTGTGGTTAATTCCAACCATTAAAATAATGTCTTTGCTCTAATGAGGATATAGAATAGAAAAAAAAAAGCCTGGTATGCAGTGGAGCTCATATAATGTTGGTCAAACATGGAGGTCAACAAGTCCCTATGCAGTCTGATGAAGATCCACCCTGGACCCATGCTTTATTATTATCATTTTTAATTGATTTTATTATTTTTTTAAAATACAAGACAACAGTGGAATGCATTACAATCCTTATTACACAGATAGAGCACAATTTTTTGTATCTCTGTATATAAAGTATCTTCTTGTCAATTTATGGCATTATACATTAGTTTTTGCATTACAATTCTTAATACACATATATACCACAATTTTTCATATCTCTGTTTGTATATAAGGAATGTTGATACCCAATTCAAATCTTCATACATGTATTTTGTAAAATGATGACCATCACATTCCACCATCCTTGCTAATCCCCTTCCCACTCCCTTTCCCTCCCACCCCTCTTCCCTATCTAGAATTCATCTAATCCTCCCATGCTCTCCCTCCCTACCCCACTATGAGTCACCCCCCTTATATCAGAGAAAACATTAGGCATTTGTTTTGTGGGGATTGGCTGACTTCACTTAGCATTATCTTCTCTAACACCATCCATTTACCTGCAAATGCCATGATTTTGTTCTTTTTTAATGCTGAGTAATATTCCATTGTGTATAAATGCCATATTTTTTAATCCATTCATCCACTGAAGGGCATCTAGGTTGGCTCCACAGTTTAGCTATTGTGAATTGTGCTGCTGTAAACATTGATGTGGCTGTGTCCTTGTAGTATGCTGCTTTTAAGTTATTTGGGTATAGTCCAAGAAGAGGAATACCTGGGTCAAATGATAGTTCCATTCCCAGATTTCCAATATTATCATTTTTCAAATAATCCCCTGTCTCCTAATCCAGCCCTTGAGGTCATATGTGCTAGCTGGGTCCACAGTTAGTTACAGTACATTTGGGTTCTGTGACCTGTGATTTGGTATTTTCCTTTCTTTGCTCTTATTCTAAGAAGAAAACAAAAATACCCATTATTCTGTAGCTTAAAGAAAACAACTATTTGCATTTGAAGGTTTTTCCTTCTAGAATCCTTTCCAAGCATATCCATCCAGCTTAACTGAGCTCACAGTTTCATGGTTTGATTTTACTCTTTAGCATTTTATTTAACTGATCTTTATTATCAGACATTTAAGTTGTTTGCAGTTTTTGTTCCTGTAAATAATCTAGTGGGTTGGGCAGCTCTTTAGACAACCCCTGAGATCATCTCTAATTATCTTCTATGATGCCTGGAAATGAAATTTTCATGCCTGGAGGCATGAGCGTTGTTATAGTTTTTTTACACATATTAAAAAATTGCTTTCTAGGAAATTGTCCCAATTTGCAGTCCACTAAAAGCATTTCTGAGAGCCCAATTCATGGCAGCAGACCGTTTCATATATCTAATAAGATAATAATGTTCGCTTGCTAATTTTATAGTTTTTAATTCAAAAACTTGATGAATAAAATATGCTAGAATATCAGAGTATGACCTGTTCCATTTTGTGTTTGTTGGGAGGAAAGACTTCTTCTTTTCCCAACTTGGGTCCAGTGGTGGGGAATCTGAAAATAGATTGGCAGGGAAAAAGAAGTTTATTCACACTACCTGGGAGAGTTGTACAGGAATAAGTAACTCCCTGAGTAGCCAGAAACGAGGGGTTACATTCAAACCAAACTAAGGTGAAGAGGGACCGATTCAGGCTTCCGCGAGAAAGTAGGAAAGCCCTGTTGGGCTTTTGGATGCTAATAATAATGGATAACACGTCTCCATGGTAGCTGAATTTTCAGGAAACTCTTTAGCATTTTATTTAACTGATCTTTATTATCAGACATTTAAGTTGTCTGCAGTTTTGTTCTTGTAAATAATCTAGTGGGTTGGTTAGCTCTTTAGATAACCACTGAGATCATCTCTAATTATCTTCTATGATGCCTAGAAATGAAATTTTCATGCCTGGAGGCATGTTACAGTTTTTTACACATATTGAAAAATTGTGTAAAGAATGGGGGTTCTGTTAGTCCCTTTTCTGCTTAACAGAATCTGGTAGTCGTGTATGGTAGCACATGCCTGTAATTCCACCTACTTGAGAGGCTGAGGCAGGAGGATCACGAATTCCAGGCCAGCTTGAACAACTTAGCAAGACCGTGTGTCAAAATAAAAAATAAAAAGGGTTGGAGATGTAGCTCAGTGGTAGAACCGTCCTGGGTTTAATCCTTAGTACTGTAAACAAATAAACAAAAAACACAGTAATAATAATAAATAAATAAAAACCAGAAAACCACAGACAAGTAACTTATAAACAGTAGAAATTCATTTGACTCATGGTTCTGAAAGCTGATAAGTCCATGAACATGAACCCAACATTTAGGAGGGACTCAACACTGTGTCATAACAGGAAACAGGCACTCTTGAGATGGAGGTGGGGTGGTGAGTTCAATTCCTATTATAACAAGACACCTGAGGCTGAGAACTTTATAAAGAAAAAAAGTTTATTTCGTTCACAGTTCTAGAGGCTAAAAGTCTAATATGGGGCTGTTCCGTTGGCTTGGCCTCGAGTGAGGACCCCTTGGCTCCATCACTACGTGGTGGAAAAGCAGAAAGGGAACCAGACACAGGAAGAAGGAGACAAGCAGGTAGGGTGGCCTCAGTATAGCACCTCACTCTCACAAGACCAGCTTCTGCACAGGACCAGCTTCCCTTCCAAGGGCAGTGCCCCCAGGCGCCAAAGCATCTGCTTACCTCTCCTAGGCACCCGCTTGAAGGTTCCGCCAGCTCTTATTTAACACTGCCACACTGGGGACCAAACCTCTAGCACATGAACACTTGGGGGACACACTTAAACCGTGGCGGGGCCAAGCTTTTAAGAATCTCACTCTCTTGATGACTAAGCTGTTCCCAGGATGATGTCATTAATCTGTCCTTGAGGGCAGAGCCCCTGCTCCTCTTAGAGGCCTCACCGCTCTATATCATGGCGGTGGCTACATTCCAACCTGAGCTTTGGGGTCGGGGGAGGGGGGGATTCAAACCATAGCAGGGTTAATGGCTGCTGTATTGAGGGGGGATATTTTCTGCTTTAGGGGTTTCCCTTTATAAGGGAAATTCAGACGAGATTTCTTTCCACAGCTTTTGTAGAAAGCTGAGGGCAAGGGAACAGGACGGATCAGGTAAGGAAGATCATCCATAGGACCTCCAGGAGAAGTCCTAGTCCTTGTCCCATGTCTTGTCTCAAATATTTCACTTCTAAATAAACTTTATACCAATTGCAAGAGTCTGAGTGGGTCCCTATACTATTTTATTTTATTTTATTTTGGAGGGGGTACCAGGGATTGAACTCAGGGGCACTCAACCACTGAGCCACATCCCAGCCCTATTTTGTATTTTATTTAGAGATTGGGTCTCACTGAGTTGCTTAGTGCCTCACTTTTGCTGAGGTTGGCTTTGAACTCGTGATCCTCCTGCCTCAGCCTCCTGAGCCACTGGGGTTACAGACACGCACCACTGAGCCCGGCTCTATTTTATTTTTAATATCACAAATAAATGTGTTCAATGATGAATACCCTTTCCATCTTAAATTATGCTGTTGATCAGTAATAGTGACATTTGGGGGGGGGGGAATCTCTTTTAACAGATAAATTACCAATAAGGAATGATAGAGGAGGATAAAAGAACAAAGAGAGAAATGTCACCGGATCATTTTTATCACAGATATGAATGTATTTGTTTGGAACAGGAAACTACTTTGGGAGACAAATTAGGCAGAAACGGGCACTATAGTGTGGGGTGGTGGATGGTGGTCGTACATGTCAATTTTTAACCTATCCTTCGACACCACGTTCTTTTATTTCAGGTTGCAGTCATGGGAAATGTATGAAATTTCTCATTGCACTCTTGTCGATAAACAGTCATAAACATAAGGAATGAAAATGTATCCTCCTCGTTCTGACTAGGACACAGTTGTTTTATAGATACTACTCAGGAAAGTCTCAGTTCCTTGAAACTTGACCTCAGTAGCCACCCTGGGTTTGAACATCAACTCTGCAGTATGAGAGACACAGTGGGACTTCAGGACAAGGAAGGGACTCCAAACAAAGGCTCATTATGCAGGACCGTGCCCTTCACTGTGGGCTCTCCGCTGTGGCTGCACATATCCAACTGCCCTCCAACTCTTCCCAGAGCCTTTTGCTAGTCCTAGAAGCATAAATGACTTGGGTAAGAGGATATTTCCATTTCAACCAGATACACTCTCTCTCTGCTTCCTTCAAGTTCAATATGAAGGCTAAATGCAAACTTGGCAGTGAATCCCCGGCTCCTTTCAATTGGAGGAAGGGGCCATTTAAACATTTCCTACATTCTCTGCAAAAAAAAAAAAAAAAAAAAAAAATCACTTCTTTTCTCTACCTTTAAAACCCTGGTACCTGGTGTCACTGATGCCGCTATTCAGTCTGGGACAAAGTGACTTTTAACTGATGGAGCTAGGAGGATGCTGTAAAGTGAATACAATTCGTTCTGTCAAGAAATCCCAGCCTGGGAGCTCCAGGACCAGGAATCCTACTTTCCAAAGGTTTGTTCGAGCTTAACTTTGAATGCTATTCCTCAATGTTTTTGTTGGCCCGAATCAGTGACTCTAATTATATGTGGAAGATAGAACAGCAGATATATTTAGCAAGTTAGAAAATTCCTCGCAGTCTGCTCTAGGAACAGCTAAGCACACGGAGCCAAGCTGAGACCCTGAAGCCTCTGTTTGTTTCCTGGGCAGCCTGGATGACGGGAGACCCTGAGGGCCAGGGAGCAGGACGGAGCTGCAGTACCAGGCAAGGAGGGTCATCCATAGGACCTCCAGGAGAAGTCCCTGTCCTTGTCCCATGCTTTCGTTTTCTCAGTGTCTAATTTATCTATTCATTTATTTATTATTTTTTATTTTTTTTAATTCAAAAATGTTTTCTTTCAGACTTTTGTTACTTTCCCCAGATACCCCTCCCCACTTACCTCCCTCCCTCTGAGCAAATGGCCCATGCTTTAGATTGCACCTGACTGCACGGTCGATGCCACCGTTGCTCTATGACTTGGTCCACTCCTGCCCTTCACTCTCTTCCAAGGCTGCACCTGATGTCTTCACCTGGTCCTTCTGCCTCTCGGTGGAGACTGTGAAGGACAAAGCATCCAGCGACCTCAGGCACTGGCTCTTTCCCCCCTGCCAGGAGCCAATTAGTCCCAGAGTAATGGAGAACAGAAAGGTGGCAGTGGAGGGCCTGTGCTGGGCCTAGAACAAGCTTCCCACCTCCCGCACCCCTCACCCCACATTCCTAACTCCGAGGGTCATCCTCACTCCCACATCCAAGCCTGCGGTGATGAACCAAGGTGAGGCATGGGTGCCGTTGGCCCCAGGTACAGGCAAGAAGAGAGCATGGTCCATGCCAATAACCAGAAAACAGACTCAAAGTCAGCCTCCTGTTTATTAGCACCATGTTCCATCCATTCCAGGTGATGCCGGCCTAGGGGAGGAAAAACCTCTTTTCCTTCTACCCACCTTGGGTTCGTTGGCTGGGCCTCTAAAAGAGGCAGCCGAGCAAGAGAAAAGCACACACTCTTATTGAATGAGTTTTAGGGTGACACAGGGACCTTCCTGAGGGATCTACCAGAAGAAGTAGCTAAAATCCTGAATGCTTTTTTGCTAGATTTGATGAAGAGTAGAGATTTTGGGGAAAATGGAACAGGATGAAGAAAAACTTTGAGCCAAGGGTAGTAACCAAGGAGCAACAGCAAGCTGCTTGTGTCCAGAGTGCTCTTTGCATCCCTGTACCTTCCCGGGGCAAGGAGGTGCGGTTCCTCCAGGGACCGGGGGCCACCTCTCACGTGAGGGTCTTATGACCTGCTTTAGGGGAAAGCCAGAAAATCCTCCAGCCACTTTACAAAATCCACCAAGTGAAGACATTCAGTATAGCATGGTGCTGTAGGTGGGGATAACGTGTCCTGAGCCTTGTCATCAGGGACATAAGGCTCCTCTCCAGAAAATTCTTTTATTTTTTGGTGAGTTCTAAACAATCACTGTGATGAGAATTGAGTCTCCTCCTCCTTCTTCCTCTGCCTCCTCTTCATCATCATCATCATCATAAAATAGCATATTTATACTTTGCCCTTTAAGAAACATCGTTCTCACCTTGTGAGTTAACTCAGAAGACGCCAGTTACGACCTTTGGCTCCCTACCTGAGAGTCAGTTCTACACAGTGAACCTGACACTCGAGGGTTGGGATTCTTTGAGTTTCCTGCTGGCCCACAATGTATTTCTAAGTCCTGTGTGTAAAGAGTAGATTCAAAATAAGCAACAATAACGTTCACAAGGATGAAGGGGCAGAGATTGCCTGCTGTGGTTCCATGAGCTTGTCTTGAACTTTGGAAGTGTTTCTTTGGTGTGTTGCTTTTCTCCTTACAAGAATGACTTTCCTGTTGTTAAATTATTAATCCAGTGCCCCCCCTTTTTTGTACTATAATAATTGATGGATTTTTTTAAACTGGCACATATATACTATATAGACACATATATAGAAAATAAGGGAATTTTTGTTTGCTATTTTCCAACCTTCATTGTTACTAAAGATAATTTGTGTGTGTGTGTGTGAGGCTGGGGATTGAATCCAGGGCCATGTGCATGTGAGGCAAGCATTCTACTAACTAAGCTATATCCCCAGTCCCCTAAACATAATTTTGCCGAATTGTGGAGGGGGTCTTAAATGATTGCTTCCAGGTGTCAGCTCTGCTGAGCCCCCGTCTCCCCTGATCTCTCCTCTCCTCCCCCAGTCACTTTGCCTCTCTAAAGGCTTAGAATAACAGCTTCTTTCTCTTCCTAGGGATTCCTCCACCATGTCGAGTTCCCACGTATGTAGCATGTGCTGGTACACCAGCTTACACTTCTTTCTACAAGACTGAATGTGAGCTCCCTGCAAATCTGGGCTATACCTCATATTTTCTCTTTTATGTTCCCCTAACACAACTGATTGAAGTGTCTGGTTAAGACATGTGGTCTGTCATAACCAACTCAAATCCTTCAAGACCAGTTCTTCTCCCTCTAAAAATCTTCATACGCTCTCATCACTGTTTAAATCAGGTTTTTCTGAAGCCGTGACCTGAGTGACCAAATGCAATCACTTATCTGAGGAAATAGAACTTGCTTCAGACACTCATACCAAAGGAACATGAGAGAAAAGAAATTAACATTGGCAGTTAACTTCTGGT
The DNA here is from genome assembly GCF_052094955.1 of Ictidomys tridecemlineatus. Taxonomy (NCBI): domain Eukaryota; kingdom Metazoa; phylum Chordata; class Mammalia; order Rodentia; family Sciuridae; genus Ictidomys; species Ictidomys tridecemlineatus. The sequence goes on from NC_135481.1 coordinate 95,026,326, forward strand.
TTTACCCCCAACTTATGACTTTACAACACTAAAGAAGTACTTATTGAAGAAATATTAAGCAGGTTCTCATCTATGTCAATGAAAGCCATTGTGTTAGTCAGCTTTCCATAGCTATGACAAACTGCCTGAGAAAAATAAATTTAGAGAGAAAGCGACAGGCACACCAGAGTTCCAATATCCCCTTCAAGGACAAATCCCCATGACCTAACTTCCTTCCACTTGACTCCATCTCCAAAGGGCTCCACCCCTTCCCACTAGTGCCACAGGCTAGAGACCAAGTCTTCAGAGAATGAGACTTTGGGAGGCATTTAAAATCCAAATCATAACAGTCATCTTTATTTAGATCCCTTATCTTAGTCCAGAATTCTGAAAATCTGATCCAGGGGCTCCCAAGTGTCCAAGAGATCTTTCGAGGGTTTCTGTGAATTCAAATGCTTCTCCTAACACTATCTAGGCATCATTTGCCTTTCACTTTCCTCTTACAAGTGTAAGTTGTGGTTTTCCAGCTACCGCATGACATGTAGTATCATAATAGATGGAGTGTGAAGTAGATACAAGAATCCAGCCGTGGTCCATTAAAGCCAGACAGTTAAAAGATTTGCAAAGTATAGCCAACAGTCAGCGCCAGCCTCTTCATGAATTTTTTGTTTAAGGAAAGTCATTACAATTCATAAGCGTATTCTGTTTATATTAATAAGTAGTAAGTTTATTTAAATTTAAGCTAGTTTTAATTTTCATATACAGTAAATATCACTAGATGTAACACAACCAAACAAAATCTCTTTGAGGGCCTCAATATGAATGGAAAGATCAAAAAGTTTAAGAACCACTTTGGTAGGCCCAAACAGATACTTTAAGAAAATTTGGTGGGTGTGTTACTAGGGATTAAATGCAGGGTGCTCCACCCCTGAGCTATATCCACAGTCTTTTTCTTATTTTTTGAGACAGAGTCTCACTAATTTGCTGAGGTTGCCTCTAACTTGTGATCCTATTGCCTCAGCCTCCTGAGCTGCTAGGATTGTAGGGGCACACTATCATGCCCAGCTAAGAAACATGTTCTTTAAGGTCTTTGTTTGCTTATCCCAAAGTCAAATCAATTCAAATGCAATTGAAACTAAAGAGAAAATTAGTTCTTATGTTAATTCTTTGGCCTTGCTATGCAAAGCTTCATCTGCAAACCATTGACATCTGTTAAAAAAAAAATCGATGTTCTCAGGGCTTGCCCCAGATCCACTGAATCAGAAGTTGCATTTTACAAGATCCTTGGGTGATTGCAAGAAGTTTCATATTTGGGAGCACTGCTCAACTGTACTTTCCTGAACCTTGCTGAGATATCTTCCCGAAGTCTCCTGGCCACGTGGATCCATTGATCTCTCTTCCTTCGATTCTCCCTTCATTAGATTTTCAGCTAAATCTCAGCACTTTCTCCTGAAAATCTTACTTTGGGTGTGGAGGAAGAAGAATGTTCTCCTCCACCAATCATGAATTCTTAACTGGAACGCCCTGTGACAAAAGATGGATTAACAAGAGAAAAACAAAAACGAATACCGATACTCCTTGTGTTCTCTTTTGAGAATCCAGAGAACTGAGTAAATATCTAGTGCACATCTCAAAAATACAGTCTTAGATTTCAGGTTTAAATACTATGGTTTGCTGGAACAAAATAAAGAAGGATGTGGGAAAAGACCCACATAAGACAGAAGGCCAGGGAAGCTTCTTGAAACTAAAGTAAGCTGTGTTGAGCAGCTCCAAGCCTAGGTCTTCTGCATGGACAAGAATCTCTAGTAATCCTCCTTTTTTCAGGTTCAGAGAGACATATACTCTTCAAAATGGATATTTCCTTTAAATATGTCAATTTCTTACCAAAGGGTAACTTTTCAGAGCTTCCCCATTTTGTGCAGTTGCTTAAACGTAACCAGCTCAAAATAATCCTTCTGCCAAAGAGCCGTCTTTGGGGTGGTAGATTTGGGTCTCCTGTAGTCATATTTTAGGGTGGTATTGTCCTGAACCTCATTATTTTTTCTATGGTTTGAATCTGCCCCCCCAACATTTGTGTGCTGCAAATTTATTCCCAATGCAACAGTGTCAGGAGGTGGGGCCCAGTAAGAGTTGATTATGTTACGGGGCAAGGGCCTGCGGAGGAGAAGAGGTAGCCACAGTGGTCCTCTCCCACTGGTTCTTGTGATCATGCCAGAAAGATTTCAGACCTGTGGCTCAGTACAGCAGGCATGAGTTCATTAGAAGGGATAGGAAAAAGGGGACACCCTCAAGGTGAAAAATAGGTCCTCTCAGAGAGAAGGGTGGTATACCCTTCCTTCCCCCCATTTTTATTGAAGGCCCCAGGAAAGTTTCCAGAAGAGTCCCTCCAAGTCCACCTCTTGACTTTGGACTCGCAGCAGGATCGCCTCAAACTTCCAAGTTCCCACTGCACAGGGTCAAGGTCCAGGGCAACTCTAGGTCACTTTGGCCCATGCTGATGGGTTCTAACGGACACTTGTTCTTGCAGATTCTGTGGTTAAGAGGAAGTATTCTGATCTCTCTGAGTTCTGCTCTGTGTAAGGCTCACAGAAGTTCTCCCCCTCCAAGTAAAACTCGTGTTCGTCTTACCAGCATTTGGGAGTTGTACTTCTCCGGTTGTTTGCTGAGGAATGTGACTTAAGTCAGGCAGGGTTGCAAGTAAGTTGCTTTTTAGAAGAAAGCATGTGGGAGTCAACACAGTGGGCCCAGTTTACAGAATTATCCCCTTAACCTCAGGTTACCACTGCTCCCATCTGTGTGTTATCTATCAATTAGATCTTGAGGGCGCTGTCTCATGAATGGATGAATGTCATTACTGAGGAAGGTATTGCAGGTCTGGGTTCATCATTGCCAGAGTGGATTGTTGTAAAAGTGAGGTCAGCCTGCTCATGGCCTCACTGTCACCACATGATGCCTTCTGTCACCTTATGACAGAGGAAGAAAATCCTCACCAGAGGCAGCCCCTTGATTATGGACTCTTCATCTTCCAGAACCATGAGCCAAATAAATCATCTTTGCTTTCTGAACTACCCAGTCTGTGGCGTTCTGTTATAGCAACAAAAAACGGACTAAGACAACTTCCTAATGAAATCTGACAAAACACTGACCCGTCTCACATTCGTGTTCCTCCTGCAGGTGAATGCAGTGAAGGATCCATTTGCAATTGTATTTTTCAGTGGCCTTTCAAAAAAGGATCTCTGCAGTAGAGAGGTGGTGGGGCTGACACTCTGAGTCAAGGGAGGGAAGCAACTGCCCCCAAATACTGGCAATTCCTTCTGTTTCTGATCATCCTACTCTTTCACAATTCCTCCTACAGCGTCTCCTTATGGAAATTCTCTAGATCCCTTCTACCTTGACTCTATAAGGAAGAGGGCCCACAGTGGGGTGACCTCCTTGCTTTGCCTGTAAATCAAGTGACCAGAAATACCAAGAGATGTAAAAATATTGACACAATTCTTCATTAAAAAAAATAATAATTGAGTCAGTCAGGAATAACTATGAAGTGAAAGAAATTTCAGGATCTGAGAAAGAGGGGAAGCGCTCTGTGTTCTCACACGTGAGCTAATTTCATTGATTCAACCTTGGAGAAGTAATGCCATGGATATATATTCCAGGTTTCAACCTGGAATGCATCTCACAATCACCTGGAAGATCAAAACACAAAATGTCCATAGGAATCAGAATTGGGTAGGGGTTAAGTACCGCTGGTGTATTTTTAAAGTTTTCACAAAGTGGTTCTGATGATCCGTCGGGGCTTAAGAATGGGTGATATAGTCAAATGTGTAAACTGATAGTAAAAAGAAAAAAAAAAAAGGCAATGATACTGACATGAGAACGTTGACTTGGTGGTGAGAGAAATGAAAACAAGTCAGAGTCAGGAGAGTGAATGTTTTAGATCACATGTGATAGAGTGAATGTTATACAGATTGTACAGGCAGGGCTTCTTATTTTGACATATATACGTGGAGAATAACGTACTCTAATTAGGATCCCATTCTGTGGTTAACCAGTGGAGCTACACTGGTTCACTGGTTGTATATTCTGATTTATTTATTTTTCCATTCATTTATTTTTGGTACGGGGAGGCTTGAACTCAGGGGCATTCAACCACTGAGCCTTGTATTTTATTTAGAGACAGGGTCTCACTCAGTAGCTCAGCACCTTGCCATTGTGGAGGCTGGCTTGAACTCATGATCCTCCTGTCTCAGCCTCTCAAGCCACTGGGATTATAGGTGTGCGCCACAGCACCTGCCTTGGGTGTATATTCTTATGTGAACATAGGAAAGCTACTGTCTACTGTCACTCTACTGTCTTTTCTATCTCCTCCCCTCTCCCTTCCCTTCATTCCCCTTTCTCTAATCCCATGAACTTCTGTCCCTCCCCCAGCCCACTTGCCGCAGTCCGGCTGGGCAAAATAACCCGGAGGTGACAAGCAACTTGAAGGTTGAAGCGGGAACTGCTTTATTGCTGGGGAATCTCAGCGGGAACTCAAAGTAGCAGGCAGCCAAGGTAGCGGGAGCCGCCTTATTGCAAAACAGCAGAGGTATATATACCTAACTGATTACACACAGCTTGACTCAATTAGCATCATCCAGATACAGCAGTCAGCCAATAAGGAATCCCCATCATCTTAATGGTTCGGTGGCGTTGCCTCACAAACCACTCCTCCTGGCAAACTGCCAGGCACCATCTTGACTTGATTTGCGGTCCCCAGCATCACTTATTGTGTGTTCGCATCAGCATATTCAGAGAGGAGCCAGGCAGGGCTTGTACTTGAGAAGGGTGACAGCACCCAGGAGAGTGTCAGGCTGGCTCCCGGACAGAGGGAGAGAGTGAGTTTTATTTCTGGGAAGGCTGGTAGGGGTGGGCTAGACTTTAGGAATGTTCTTGGCTTTAGGTGGGTTTCATTGTCTTTCCCTTCAGCCTTGAAGAAAGGTTGTCAGCTGGTCTTTGGCACCAAATGCTCTCTCTCTGTCATTGTTTCCCCTCCTGCATAGACTCCTTTGCCCTGTGGTAAGAGTGAGGTGCTGCGGCTGCTAAGAGACCACAGAGGCGCAGAGAGGGAGAAAACACATCATGGGAAGGAGGCCGCTCCGGCCTGGGAATGCGCTCTTTCCCTGACGCCTCAACAGTTTTATCCCGTTCCTTGTTTGTCCTTAGAAAGTCACCATGAGGTATCCTGGCTTTGATGACACATCTGGCTTTTGAGGCCTGGAAGACTGAGAGGGAATGAGGGAGTGGGGGTGGGGGGCACATCATGCTCTTGAGAGCTCACAGCCATGAGTTAAGACCCAGGGTGAACTGCCCTGTGTTCCTACGGTGGTCCCCGACTGCCTCAATTGCTTTTTAAGTGTAAGAATTCAATTTTTTTTTTTTTTTGCCCTTAACCAAGGTAGGGCCCTTCTGGAGATTTGAATTCAAGTCCTATTTGACAATTACGTATTTTATGACTTTATTCTTTTTTCCCCTAATGGGTGATTATCGGCCCCAGTGGGAAACTTGAGAGTAGGGGAAAGTTAAACCCTCAAATCTAGTTGACTCACTGGCTGAGCCATGTCATTGAATTGAAGACCCTGAACTGCACTAAAGGAACGTATTGCACTCGTCTTTGTACCATTGGATGGATCTGCCTGTGTTTCCCTGGTCCAGGGATCAGAACTCACGGACCAGAAGTCCATGGAGGGTCAAGGAAATGTGTCAAGGAATGCAAATCCAGAAACAACCAAGCATTATCTGTAAACTAAACATGTAATAGGATTCACTCGTGCATATGCCCACCATTCATTTTCAAATCCATGTGTGGGCTTGATTGACAGAAAACATAAAAAATCATTTGAAAAGCATTAGAGGATACAGGATTCCTCTTATCAGTTAGTTGATAAGTAATTAATGAGCATCCACTGCATTGAGTTCCTGGGATTCAGAAGTAAACTAGACAGTCCAGCCCTAAATCAGGTGGACACACAGATTAGCAGGCGATTGCCGTACTGACGTTAGTACTAATCCCATTATGTCTATCTGTGGTATGCATTTAAGTATCTATAATTTTAGAAAAACTGCTTTAAAGCCAGTGTGTCTGCTCTTGTTTCCCTGTTAGCCTGTACAAATCTGCTTAAATGTTAATTAGCAATCCCAGAAAAAAAAGAACTATCATTCACACTTTTCTCCAAATTGCCTTTAGCCACAGTAAAGGGTGGCTTACAGTTGATAAATATAATGGTTTATTTTTTTAATTTATTTTTTATTATTTATTTATTTATTTATTTTGCTGTACTGACAATTGAACCCAGGAGTGCTGTACCAGGAGCTACAGCCCCATCCCTTTTTATTTTTGTCTTAAGACATGTTCTCACTAGGTTGTTGAGGCTCGCCTTGAACTTGAGATCCTTTTGCCTTAGCTGGGATTACAGGCATGCACCACTGCACTGGGTAAATAAAGCTTTCAGCTGAATGCATGTCCTCTGACTGTGTTACTCTGAGTAAGTCAACAGCCCCGGTGCGGGGGCGGGGTGGGGAGTGACGGTGGTGGAAATGCATTGGTATGAAAAGTTTGGAAATGATGCACAATGACCTCGCCGGCTCTGAAATGTTTGGAGAGATGCGATGACTTGTTCTAGAGCCGTGCCTATCTCTTTTCGCGTGGGTTTGCGAAGGACAGAGCCGACTTGAACACACCAGACTTAATTTCTCATTGTGTGCCAGCCATTGGCCCCTTCCACCCACACTACTCAGTGGCTGTGTCATTGTTCCCAGTTATGCTCTCTCTCTCCCTAGGAGTATTCCAGACCCGGCACACGCTCACATGGCTTGCAGTGCCCCCTCGTGGGGCAGCACAGTTTTCTACCAATGAGGTCAGACTTGGCCATGTGATTTTCTTTGGCCTGCAAAATAGGAGATATCCACCCCAGGCTTAGGCTTTAAGAGCCCTTGTGTGACCTGGCCATGGTCTTTGCTCTGCCTTGAGGGTGGCACACAATGATAGGGAATACTCCTCCAGTTGGTGAGGAAGACCAAAAGCAGAGACGGCCTGCCCGTGGCTGACATGTAATGTGGATGGAAAATAAAGCTTGGATTCTATGAGCCCTGGGAAGGGGGGGTTGTCTGTGACTGCAGCATAACCTAGTGAAAGCCAGCCAACACAGTAGGCCCGAGATCTGACCGGGTGTTTTTGTTTTATTTTTCTTTTCTTTCTTCCTTCCTTCCTTCCTTCTTTCTTTCCTTCCTTCTTCCTTTCTTTTTTTCTTTCTTTTTTTTTTCTTCAGGGCTGGGGATTGAACCCAGGGCATTGAGTATGCTAGACAAGCACTCTACTACTGAGCTACATCTTTAGCTCCCCAACTTTTCCTAAAGGACCAGATAGTAAATATTTTTTGGCTTGTAAACCATAGATGGTCTCTGCCATAACTACTCAATTCCATGGCAAAAAAAAAAAAAAAAAAAAACATGGAAAACATGTGAACACGTGGGTAGTGGCTATGCTCTAACAACTCCTGATTACAGCTGGGCATGGTGGCTCATACCTGTAATCCCAGCTACTCAGGAGACTGAGGCAGGAGCATCTCAAGTTCAAGGTCAGCCTGGGCAACTTAGCAAAACCCTGTTTCAAATACAAAATAAAAAGATCTGGGGATGTAGCTCCGTGGTACAGCGCCCTTAAATTCAGTCCCCACTACTACAAAAACAAAAGCCTGGTTACAGAAATCGGTGGCTGGCTCTGGCTACACTTGCCATAGGAGTTTACTTCCCTACCTCCTGGAAGTTGGATGGGGCCAGTGAGCTGGATGTGACACTTGCATGGATGAGTGGAATGCAAGCCATCTTAAGAACTGCTCTAAGTGGTGGCTCCCCCGTCGGCCTGTCTTTGGAGAGCACTGGCCAACCCATGATTATGTGCAGCATAACTAAGAAATACACCCTATTGCTTTAAACCACTAAGACGGGGCATTTGCTACCCTGTCTTTACTATCTGACATTGCATGTTGGAGGAGCCCTGCTCCCTGCTGTCCCGGTGCACCTGAGGTGACATTCTGCTAATGACTTCTTTATCACATTTGGGTTGTTGATTATGATAGAACTTATTTAGATGGCATTTTGATCGTAGGGTCAGTGTGAAGAAAGGCTTTTCGGTCGAAGCAACATGACTGCAACTATTTCACAAACAGGTCATTTAACTTTGCCAGCTCCTGCATATTCTCAAAAGTCTGACATCACCTGAGATAATCTTTGAGCTCAGTTTGTGGTGGACAAATTCTGTTTAACAGTTTGATTCACAAGACGTGTCTTTGAAAAAGTACAAATTGGGATCATGCTGCCGAGAATCTTATTCTCCCTGGTGGAAGGGTTAAGTTTGGGACTTCTGCTTTGATGATGAAAACATACACTGGTCGAAGTCATCACATTATAGAAGAAGCCTGCCTTCAGCACTGCTGGGCTAGGCCTTTTGTTTGATGGCTGTCTTGGACTTGTGGCTTCTCCTGCCTTTTCCCCTTGCACATGTACAACCCCATCTGTTTCTCAGTAGTGCATGCATGAGAGCTGTCCTTTCCACGGTCCCTGTTCCTACCCAGGTCTGGTTTGGTTAATTGCTTCTCTGTGGAATGTGTCAACCAGCAGCCTTAAGGTATTTTCCAATTTGAGTTTTTCTCCCTCCTTTATGTTCAAGAGAAAATAAATCAGAAGAGCAACCCTTCCATGTCCCAAACTACAAATCTTGGGTAGAGCCACAAGACAAAGTAAGATACCTTTGTTGTCCAGAGAATGTCCAGTCCCTGGCAACAGATGTCACTCAGAGGTGTAGGAGCGGAGGGAGAATTTCCCCTGCCTCCTCTGAAGGTTTACTGAAATGAGCTGACAGCAGAGAGATGAATAGAAGAAAATATACACAAACTTATTAACATGTGGAGGGAAGAGTCACATGTTACCTAATGAAGTTCAGAGGTTTATGAACCCTTTTCTCCTTAGGGGAAGGAGTATGGAGAAATGTAGGCGATTTTGAGGGATGGTAAATGATGATTAGGGAGAATGAATGCCCCTGGGAGACTGAAGTGCATTTGTAAAATGATTTTCTTTGGAATTTGAATGAGGCTGAGAGACAGACATTATCTTGTGACTAGAGTCCAACCAGGTGTGGTACATTCCTCAGTCTCCTTTCTTCTATAGATAATGAGATTTCAGGGAGGTGACAGAAGGTAATTATATTCTCTTTGGCAGGACCAGTCTTAAGGCAGATAAGAGAATGTCAGAGTAAGTCCTTCCCTGTGCCTGCCGGAAAGGAAGAGAGAGAAAGAGAACCCAGAGATGAAAGATAAGGGAAGTGAGGACAGTGTCAGAGATACCTTGATTCTAAGAGTACTATTCCAGCTCAGCATGTCAAAGTGCCATACTTTAGGGCATCATTTTCTGAGCTCCACATTGGTCTTGGCTCCTTGGCACCTTAGCAGTGCCTTTTGCTTTCCATACATTCCTTCTTGCTGGGCAAGGTGGTGCAGGCCTATAGTCCCAGCAGCTCCGGAGGCTGAGGCAGGAGGATCGAAAGTTCAAAGTCAGCCTCAGCAACTTAGTGAGGCCCTAAGCAATTAAGCGAGACCATGTCTCAAAAAATAAAAAGGGCTGAGGATATGGCTCAGTGGTTAAGCACCCCTGGGTTCAATCCTGGATACCAAACAACAACAACAAAAATCCCATACATTTCTTCATGCAACACATACAGTTAGTCTTTAGAGTTCTTCTTTATTGCAAAAAAATTATAGGCTAATGATTTTGTCATATTACCCTAGAAAATATGACTAAAGTATGGTGAGGCCAGATGCAGATCAAGAGAGTGAAGCTTCAGTTTTAGAGTTTTGTTACTCACATTTTGAGTTAGTCAGTTTTCCATTACTTTAACAAATATCTGAAGTCATCAACTTATAAAAAGGAAGGTTTTATTTTGACTCACAGTTTTGGAGGTTTTTGTCCATGACTGGCAGGCCATCTTGCTTTTGGGCCTTGGTGAAGCAGCAGCACAGAGAGATGGCATCATGTGCCCAAACCATTTATCTGATGGCTACAACTTGAAATAAAGGAAAGGGAAGGGGTCCCAAAATCTTCTTCAAGGGCACAGGCCCCCAGTGACTGGAAGACACCCCCCCCCCGAGTAAGCCTAATTCTTAAAGGTCCCACCACCTCCTCCCAACATTGTCATGGTCAAAAGACCAAGCCTTTATCAATATAAGACTTCAGGTGACACTTATTCAAACCATAGCACAGTTGCCTGGGGAGAACACAGATGGCCATGCTAGGCCATGCTTGGCTACTCAGGGGAGGTGCTGGGGTGGGTGATGAAGCAGAGGGAAGGAGGAAATGGTGGGCGAGGGGTCGGGGGTGCACAGGTTTAGGAATGGCTGATTTGAACAATGAATTTAGACTCGGGGGCAAAGGTGTTATCCCAGATTGTCCAGTACCTGGCCCCAGGGTGGGCACACAGTGGTCCAGAGTAGTGAAGGGAAGTGGTTGGGAATGTGAGCTTCATTGATTACTCAAGAAGGGGAACTGACTGGCCTCTAGCCAGGACCTAAAAACAGTGGTCAAGATCACACACACACACACACACTATCTATCTATCTAACTATTATAGCACAACTAGAAATGGGCACCAAATTGCGGGGGTCTTGTACCTACCACAGTTATTCCATGACTGAAGATCTGATATGAATGGCAGCAGTGATTTGGGAAACATGCAACTTCTTTGGATGCATATTAAATGTTTTAAAATTTAACTAATAAATTAGTCACTTGTTCTTACTAAAAAACATGACACTATTTCATTGAGTTTCAGAATCCATTTGAATAACTAGTAACCACAGGCAAGTGTCAATTTATTGGTGTTGGGATTGGCACAAGGCATATATAACGGGTCCCTGAAACACATGCGTGTGCCCTCCCGAACCATGTTACCGGCATGGTCAGCACCTGCAGGAGGAGGGCCTTTAAAGCACTTTGACACGAAGAGGCTTTCAACTTCGGGGGGAGTTTTGTCAGTGACGTTGGAAGTTGCGGTGGAAACCAGAATCAGCTTGCACTATAGTTTTGATTTGTTCTAGTGATGTTGTCATGTCCCCGGTTGATGATCATCCAGACCATTACTGGATTGCCCATATGTCCTGGATAGGAGTTGTTTTTTGAGCCGTGTTCTATGGAACTCCCAGATTCTTCGAAACTGCTTTAGAGATTCCCCTAAACATTTGGATCCAATTAAAGCTCCATTATCAGATAACAGCCCAGGAGCCCTGAGGGTTGACCATGACCCTGAGAGGGGCAGGGGGTCAAGCTGTCTTTACCGCAGCAGCTCTGGTCAAAGGGCAGCCCAGCCAAGGCCAGCCCACTGCCCCGCTCCATGTCATCCAGCCCCAGAGCACTGCGGTTCCATGAAATGTTTACAAAAAAGGGTTCTGCTGCCCCAACAGGCTTAAAACCCACGGCTCCAGCCTTATTTATGAGAAAAGAAGCTAAGATTAAGAACAGTACTGGACTTGAACAACAAATTCCTTAAGACCTGGGAACATCCTGTGCTCTTACACAGTTATAATTTAATCCAAATACATTGGAACCACACTATAATTCAATTTTAGGCAAACAACAGAGTTTTGTACACAGCAGATTCACTTTGGAACTCTCCCTGGGGATTCTGATTACAGAAAAATTCAGAGAATTTTTTTTTTTGCTCTCTCACTTGCGAAGCTGCCCCATGGCCCAAATTTTAGAGAGCAGGGTGAAGGCCTCTCCAAGACAAGTCACGGGGTACTCCCCTTGATGTTCCCAAGGATCCTTTGACTCAAGCTCCTTACATGTGTCCACGTATTATATTTGGCCACATTCTATGGCTCAGTTCTCAAACTGGGGTGTCAGGTCCAAGTCTAAGCCACTTATTTGTTGCGGTTGTGAACAAGGTAGATTTGAATGTCTTCAGGGAGGGGCATCATTTGTACTATGATGGCATTGTGTTCTAGGGACTTTCACCCCTTCACAATGCAGTGTGTTTGGGCAACAGCCTCTCCAGCTCCAATAGTAGCCAAGTCTGGTTGTCTCTGAGTTTGAGATCTCTGCTGTGTAACTATATTGTTTTTTGGGTTTTGTTTTGGGAGGTTGTTCTGGTTTAGATATGAGGTATCCCTCAAAAGCCTATGTGTGAGACAATGCAAGAAAGTCTGGAGGTGCAATGATTGGGTTATGAGAACCTTAATCTAATCAGTGCATTCGTCCCTGATGGGGATTAACTGAGTGATTGACGGTAGGCAGGTGGGGTATGGCTGGAGGAGGTGGGTCGCTGGGGGCATGACTTTACTGTATATATTTTGTCCTCGGTGAGAGAGATTTCTCTCTGTGTTTCCTGGTGCCAGGTTTCTAGCTGCTTTTCTCTGCCACAGTCTTCCACCATGATGTTCTGCCCCAAGGAATGGAGTTGGCTGACTATGAATTGAGACCTCTGAAACCAGGAGCCACAAAATAAACTTTTCCTCCTTAAAATTGTTCTTATCAGGTCTTTTGGTCACAGCAGAGAAAAAACTGACTAACACAGAAGAAGCGGCTGGGGGTTGAGCCCCGGGCCTCCTGCATGCTAAGCCCACCCTCTACCTCTGAGCTGCACTCCAGTCCCTACATCATTTTTATCAGTCATCTGTGGAGCTCCTGACTTAGGGCCTGAAAAGAGAAGTCAGATCTTCACACTCATTGACTGGTTATTAAGTCAGCCAACCTGTGGAGCCTGGGTTGATTTGTTTGTCAAATGGCACAGAGATTGTTGTGAAGATCATTTACCTTCTGCTGTGCTCCAAGCAGGATTTCAAGTAGACCTGGAGATTTGTATAAAACATAGCAAGATGACATAAATCAAATGTAGGCAAGAAAACATGAAATGAAGCCAAGAAGTTGTACCTTCTATGGAGATCTACATGTTTGCGAGGAGTTAATTCTAAACCTGCATCTGGGCTTTTGGGCAGACAAGGAGAAAATGGAAGACCTTTATTGGGTACTGGGGATAGAACCTTGGGGTACTCTACCACTGAGATACCTCCCCATCCCTTCTTCTTCTTATTATTTTTTATTTTGGGATAAGTTCTCACTAAGTTACTGAGGCTGACCTCGAACTTGTGATCCTCCTGCCTTAATAGCTGTTTTCTCGGCCACGTTTTTTTTTTTTTAAAGCCATTGAATATATAACCATATTTTCTTTATCCATTCATCTATTGAGGAACACGTAGGTTGATTCCATGTCTAGCTATTGTGAATTGAGCTGCTATAAACATTGATGTGGCTGTGTCCCTATCGTATGCTGATTTTAAGTCATTTGGGTACAAACTAAGGAGTGGGATAGCTGGGTCAAAAGTTGGTTCCATTCTGCAAATCCCAGTTTCAATAATAAATTAGGAACTCAGGAAATATATTTCTCTTCTTAGTATATTCACCAAAGAAAACTGTTCCTAAGGTCTGCATAGAAAGGACTTTGAATAATGAAACTAACAATATTTGTTACATAGAGAGGTTGCAAACTGGCATCCCACAGATGTCAGTGTTTAGGGGGTTTGTTTTGTTTTACCGAGGGCTGATGTCTAAAATTTTTGATTCAACATTTTATTTTGAACCCAGGGCTGCTTACCCACTGAGCCACATTGCCAACCCTTTTATTTAATTTTATTCCTGAGATAGGGTCTCACTAAGTTGCTGAGGCTGTCTTTAAACTTGCAATCCTCCTACCTCAAGGCCTCCTAAGCCACTGGAATTTCAGGAGTGTACCACCACATCCAGCCTCCACTTGCTCTTTCATCAAATAAAAGTTCAAGAATATTCTATTAAGTATTCACATAACTATCTGATTGGTAGGCTTCATTATGTAGTTGTTCCTGTTAGAGTAAAATCGCTGTAAAGCTGGTGTTTTTGCCAAGGCCCACCTCTGGCTTCTAGACTCAAGGAGTTTGGTGACATGTTTCAGCCCAAGTTGCTAAGTTTCCAGAAACATAACTTGAAATGATGAGAATGTTGAATGAAACTTTCCCAATTATCAAAAGGAATTGATACTCCAGAGTTGAAAATGATGTTCTAGTATGTGCTGCTGGACACATGTGGGGTGTAATAAAAGAAGCCAAAACTGGCCTAGTGACTACCAGCACCATTATAGCTCTATCCTACAGTAAAGATGAGGATTGATTCAGAGGAGACGTTAGACAGTCATCTGGGCAAAGAGCCTGGAGTCAGAAGAGAAGGTCTCCAATCTGGAGATTAGGCTCATCCAGCCCTGGGAAGAGGGCAGCTTCTCTCTTCCCATTTAGATACTAGCTGCGTGGCCTCCTGGCCCATCCGCAAGGAGCAGTGATGAGTTTGGGGGTATGTGAGTGTGGAAACAGTGTCTACTCCCAAGACAGAGATAGATATCGAGAGCAATAGTAACAAAAGCACCATGGTATCGGCTCCAAAATAGACTGGTATACCAATGGTACAGAATAGAGGACACAGAGACCAACCCACGTAATTACAGTTATTGTATATTAGACAAAGGTGCCAAAAACATACATTGGAGAAAAGATAGGCCCTTCAACAAATGGTGCTGGGAAAACTGGAAATCTGTATGCAACAAAATGAAATTAAACCCCTATCTCTCACCAGCCACAAAACTCAACTAAAAGTGGATCAAGAATTTAGGAATTAAACCGGCAACCATTCGCCTAAATAGAAGAAAAAGTGAGCCCAAATGTCCATCATGTCGGATTAGGCCCGACTTCCTTAATAAGACTCCTATAGCGCAAGAATTAATATCAAGCATCAATAAATGGTACGGAGTCAAACTAAAAAGCCTCTCCTCAGCAAAAGAAACAATCAGGGAGGTAAATAGAGAGTCTACATCTTGGAAGCAAATTTTTACCATTCGCACATCAGATAGAACACTAATCTCTAGGGTATATAAAGAACTCAAAAAGCTAAACACCAAAAAAAAAAAAAAAACACACACACACACAAAAAAACAAATAACACAATCAATAAATGGGCCAAGGAACTGAACAGACACTTCTCAGAAGGTGATATTACAATCAATCAACAAATATATGAAAAAATGTTCAACATCTCTAGCAATTAGAGAAATGCAAATCAAAACCACTCTAAGATTTTATCTCACTCCAGTCAAAATGGCAGCTGTGAGGATGTGGGGAAAAGGTACACTCATACATTGATGGTGGGACTGCAAATTGGTGCAGCCAATATGGAAATCAGTATGGAGATTCCTTGGAAAACTGGGAATGGAACCACCATTTGACCCAGCTATCCCTCTCCTCGGTTTTTACCCAAAAGATTTAAAAACAGCATACTACAGGGACACAGCCACATCAATGTTTATAGCAGCACAATTCACAATAGCTAAACTGTGGAACCAACCTAGATGCCCTTCAGTAGATGAATGGATAAAGAAAATGTGGATATATATACAATGGAATATTACTCAGCAATAAAAGAGAATAAAATCATGGCATTCGCAGGTAAATGGATGGAGTTGGAGAATATAATGCTAAGTGAAGTTAGCCAATTCCCCCCAAAACAAATGCCGAATGTTTTCTCTGATATAAGGAGGCTGATTCATAGTGGGGTTGGGATGGGGAACATGGAAGGAATAGACGAACTCTAGATAGGGCAGAGGGGTGGGAGGGGAAGGGAGGGGACATGGGGGTAGAAAAGACAGTGGAATGAGATGGACATCATTACCCTAAGTACATGTATGAAGACACGAATGGTATGAATACACTTTGTGTACAACCAGAGATATGAAAAATTGTGCTCTATATGTGTAATATGAATTGTAATGCATTCTGCTGTCATATGTAACAAATTAGAATAAAAAAAATAAATTAAAAAATTTAATTTCCAAATTGTTCCAAAATTGGCTCATGAAAGTGAGGTAAGGAAAAAGTGTGCACTTGGCAAGCTCAGCTTTCACCATTTGGCAGAGAAAGATGTATATGTTTTCTCTGGACCAACCAACACCAGGAAAGACTCTTATAGCACAATAATTAATATCAAGAATCAATAAATCAGCAATTATTGCTGACTCCTGGTCCAGAAGATGGCCTTTGGGGATAAGGTGATGCAGGCAGTGAGAACTGTGAAGTGTGTGCTGATGCAGGTGTGAGGGGTTCGCTCACAAAAGCCAATCAACACCTAAAAGGGCATGCCATGAGGGTTCATTCTTAGATTGCGACCGGCACAGACCGTATGTGATAGCTTGCCTGACACAGGCAAGTGAGACTTGCAAACACACCAACTGATGTAAAAATAAAAATGTCTCCAGTGTCTAGCCCACTGACGTCGCTGTGCCTTCTGTTGACCCTAGAGGAGCTACAGCAATAGGGAGATGGAGGTGGAAGAGGTGGGGGAGGATAAAAAGACAGGCCCTGGATTCCCGCTCCACTTTAGCCATGCAAAGTGGGGAGGGAAGAAGCTTTGAATTGCATAGGCAGTAGACGTTTTTGATGGGAGATCACTGGCCCTTTAAGAAATGAGTCTGAGTTTCCACAAATAAGTCCATTCTCACAAGTGAAATGATTAAAAAACAATGGGATCCCCCGAGGTGCTTAGCTGTAAGGTATGGAGCCCCGATAGATGTCAAAGATTGGGATGACCCTCAAATTCCTACCATATGATAAACCAGTTACCAAACCCAGGTAACCCCGAGATGTGTCATTTGAGGAATTCCAATGACTCTTTCACAAGAACAGTCCTCTTCTCTTGCCATGTAGTAATATATCATGCAGCTAGTTTCTAGAGGATGATGATTCACACTGGAAGTCTGTGGCCAACGATTAAAATCCCATCTTTCTAAACTTCACTTGAAGATATTTTCTTTTACAATTAAATTCAAGCAAATTCTCTTGGTTGATTAGTGTCAATGGTGAATCTTCTTTTGTTGTTGTTGTTGAGTCGGGATACCTAATAGTGACAATCTGTATTTTGATTTTAATCTTCGGTCATGGTGATTTCAAATGAGATTATTAAATCACTGTAAGTTCATGTTTCATAGAAAATATGGAGAAATTAACCCAAAGCATCTCTGATTGTTTCTTTTATTGGGCGAGAGTGTCACTGGTGCCTTCTAAAATGCCACTTGGGGAATGAGCTCTCATTTCCAGTCCATTCACATCGGAGCTTTCCTTTGGGAAAGTGGTAGAGAAGACAGGACTGAAAGTGACCCTCACAGCGTCCAGTTGGCTCCCTCAGAAACTACCCAGGCAGTGCATCCGTCGGCCAGCTGGGGTGGCCTCTATCAAAATGCCACAGACTACGTGGCTCAAACAGCAGAAAGTAATCTTCCCACTGTTCTGGAGGCCAGTCATCTAAGATTGGGTACCATGTGGGTTGGGGCTCAGGGTCTGTCCTCCTGGCTTGGAGCCTGCTGCCCTCTTGGCGTTCCCATGTGGCCTCTTTTCTGTGAACTTGGGGCAGAGGGAGAGAGAGCACCTGGAGTCTCTTCCCTTCCTTATAGCACCAGTCGTATTGGACTCCGGCCCCTCCTTCATGATCTCACTTAAATCTCACTTCCCTGAAAGACTTATCTGCAAATACAGCCACCTTGGGAGCTGGGGTGTCAAGATGTGAATTTTGGCACATAATTCAATCTTCTCCAAAATATGAACAAGAAGGAAGGAAGAGTCTTTTAAAAGTTTTTCCGTCGTAAAGTTGACATTTCTGAAAACCATGTGTATGCACCGAATTTCAGACATTTCTAGAAGCAAAGGCATATGAAAATTTTCAATGGACTAAATCCCAACTCAACTATCACACTAGAGAGGCAAAAGCAAATGTGGATTATTATTATTTTTTTTCTCACATACCAAAGAGCCAGGGGTCAGCTGCATTAGCTATTAGCTACAGCTGGATTTGGGGGTCCTTGTTGTTGGGTCTCTGGCTTCTCCCTGGATTCTCCCTGGGGTAGCATGGAAGAACTGAGGCAGCTTCAGTATGACCTGGCCCTCAGCATTAGCAGCTTTTATAGAAGAGATACTCTGTCTTAAGAGTCAACTCCGATTGCCCTGATTGGGGTGAGGATGCAGGGCAGCCTGGGCCCACAGCCCACTCTGGTGGTTACAAGATGGCAGCCTCCGCATCTGAAAGAGAAGCAGTGCTCAGAAAAGATTCCAAGCCAATGAAGCTAAAAGGCATATCCATAATCTTCCCCTTCTAGGCTTCTGGGTAAGACAACTTGCGTGAACTCTGTGGCTGATGCAGTCATATAACTGATAGTCGGAATAGGTTCACATTAGTTCACTGCACCATGTTTTAGGAGTGTCTATTTAAAGAGCATTAGAACTTTTTTGAAAGTCAATGGCGCCATGTTGGTTAGCCTTTGTAAGTGTTACTCTGAAGACCCTTCAGATTACACAGACTTATCACCACCCAGAAATTTGGCTCCGGTCCTGCTAACTATGGGACTGATGGCCCTGGTCTCAGCACTTCTTCAACCCCTCTTTTCCCTGCTCTTCTTCACACAACTGCAGAATGTCTGTGTTTCTTTCAAAGTTCACAGATTAAAATCCTAACCTCCAAGCGGATGATGTTAGAAAGTGGCGCCTTTGGAAGGTGATCAGGTCCTAGGGTGGTTCTCTCACAAACGGGATTCAGTGCCCCTACCGAAGGGACTGGAGAGCGATCCTTCTGCCACGTGAGGACACAGAAAATAACCATCTACAAAACAGAGCAGCCCTTACCAGACTCCTACTCTTCCAGCACTTTGATCTTGGACTTCCTGGCCCCGGAGCTTTGAGAAATCAAAGTCTATTGTATTTCAGTCATCCGGTCTTTGATATTTTTGTTAGAGCAGCCCAAATAGATTAAACAACCAGGTGTCACCTGTCTCATGTGAGCACAGGTGCCTGATCCCTTATCTGAAATCCTTAAGGTCAGATTTGTTCTGGAACTCAGTTTCTCATTTAGGAAAGGTCATGTTGTGAATATGTTGCACACTGACACCCCTGCAGAGTCTGGGGAAGCACCCAGAAACTCATCTCATTAACATTTCTGCAGTGAAAGATGTGAATAATCTCGCTACACATGATAAAGAAGATGAATAGTAGCCTTGCATCCTTTCAGGTCAGGTTTTGCCACCACGTGAATTATAAGAAGGATTTGTTTCTACCAAGCTCAGCAGTGCACACTTGTAATCCAGGAACTCAGAAACTGAAGCAGGAGGATCATAATTTCAAAGCCAACCTGGGTAACTTAGCAAGACTCTGTCTCAAAATAAAAATTAAAAAAGAAAAAAGAAAGGGCTGGGATATAGCTCAGTGGTAAAGCACTCCTGGGTTCAATCCCTGGTACTATGGTACCAAAAAAAAAAAAATAGTTTTCAAGTCTCTTTGTATTTCAGGATTAGAAGAAAGGCACCCTGAATCTTTATTTGATTATACATGGTAAGTTCTTAACAATGATCCTGTTGGAATCTCAGTAGCTCTGACTGGTCTCCAAAAAATGTAAAACTTTAGAAACATTGTAACTTCAAGAATTTAACAGCACTTTCCAGTGTGAAGTGTCTGAGTCCTTTTGAGTAGATACCTATAAAGGACAGACTTTGTGCCAAATCCTTGCTTTAAGAGATTACTGGTAGGCAAAGAGTTCAAAAGCCGCTATATCTGAAATTGAAAGTTCTTATTTATTTATTACTTTAAAGTACAACCTAGTGTCCTAGAGAAAAGAAAGCCCTCTAACCAAACAACCGTTGTCACCTAGTGAAATTAGGTCAATGTGAAACTTGTTCTGGAATTTCTATTTCCACCAACTCTTGTGGGGTTTTCACAAAAGGATTTTCCAAATCTTCTTTCTTTACGCACGGAAATTAGAAAACACTTACCAGGAGTGAAAGTAGTTCAAGCATCCAAAAATAAGTTAGAGTTAGTTTACCATTTGGAAATTATGAAGTTCAAGAGAATTTTCAAGTTTGCAATGCCTGGTCTCTCCCAGGGAGATTCAGAGGGCAGAAGCAATTCTAGTTTTTACTGATGTTCCTGCCAGCTTATGTCAACTATTTGCCATCACGACATCTCAGTTATCCCATCTGTCAGCTCCAAGCGTCTTTGATGTGTTTCAACAAATCATGTTTTCAAGAATTTCTCCATGCTCCATTCTGGTGCCTGGCATTGCTATATTCTGGTCATGAATGAACTGTATGCACTTCTTCCTGATGCCTGCCAGGAGGGAGTTGGAGGAGGAGCTTAAAGGATCTTCTGATAAATCCAGATGATTACATATAAGCTGCTGACAGCATGAGAGCATGGAATTAAGGGTGGCTGTCTGATTGGAATTGTGGAAATTTACTTTGCTGATACTCAGTATGAAGACTTCAGGGTCCCTAAGGGCAGATCAGAAGCCCTAGTTCAGAAAACACCTTGGGACTGATGGAACCCGTGGCCTCCAGCACATGGGGTTGGTTAGGGATGGAACAGGACTCAGTGTATTTCCATGAATGAGGTTTCAGAAAACTGTCAAGCCAAGCAACACCATCAGCAGGGCAGCATTTTGTGAGACCATTGTCCCCATGCCACCTGGATCTGCCATAGACCTGGTGGTTCAAATGGCACGTCCCCTGCCAGGTCAGCATACTTGAGGACAGAGAAGACCTCTTTGTAATGACAGGCTGTAGGACTGTCCACACTTGCTTGTCACATGACAGGCCATTTTATTTCCTCCCACTGGCAATGGAGTTGGTAGAGGTAGGGTGTATAACAACTCCTTCCCCCAAAACTATTGGCTGCTACCTACTGGTGCTACTGAGTCACCAAAAGGAACTTGATATTCACTGAGAGCTAAATAGGCTTGTCCTGTGTCACTACAGTGGCTTTCCTTGCTGAGAGTCATTTTTCCCTTTCCGTCCTTGCTGACACCCCACCCATCACACACCCCCTTCCTGCTCTGGATTCTGTTCCCATCCACTCTCCAGCCCTTTTATGCTGCCTGGACAGAGCCTTCCTTTTCTATTCTATCCAACCCCCAGTTTTTTTTTTTCCCTTCCTTAACTCTGTCCAACTCCTCTAGCCCTTACTGGCTTTTTTCTTCTCTGAGTTGTAGCCATACTGCTTTCTTTTGGGGGGGGGCAGAGAAGGCAGGGTGAATGTGCATCTCTTCACATTTGCTGTTGTTTATCATCCAAGCTGTATAACAAACTACCTCAAAAGCTGGTGGCTTAAAATGGTAAACCTTTTAACTTACTGTATCTCCTGGGTTTGTGAATCAGGAATCCCTGTGAAGCTCATCTGGGAAATTCTTTTGCTCCTGTGATATCTATCAAGGTCATTTTGGGATTTCAATTGGCACATGGACCATTGGAGAATCCAAGATGGCATCACTCATGCACCTTGATGGGAAGGCTCAAAGGCATGCTCTGTTGGGACTGTCCACCCAAGAACCCACACATGGTGGTCTCCGAGTAGTCAGACTTCTTTTTGGCAGCAGGATTCTGCAAGACTGAGCATTCAAGAGAAAAGACTGCAGCCAGTCTTCTAAGCCTGGACCCAGCCTTTTCTCTGCCAGATTCCAATGGTCAAGTAGTTCCCTAGTTCTCCCAGTTTTAAGGGAAGGGATGCTATGCCCTACTTCTTATTAGGTGGTAGAGTTCATCACTACCATTAATCTAGTGCTCCTGCCTTACTTTTTATCTGCTATGGTTTGAATGGCCTCCTCAAAGCTCATGCTGAAGGCCAGGGGTGTAGCTTAATGGTAGAGCACTTGCCTGGCATGTGTAAGGCCCTGGATCCAATCTCCAGTACTACTAAATAAATAAACAAATACTCATGCTGCAATTTCCTTGCCACTGGAACAATATTAAGAGATGGAACCTTTAAGAAGTGATTAAGCCAGGAGGGCTCTACCTTCATGAATGGATTAATGCCATTGTCTTGGGAATACATTAGTTATCATGGCAGCACATGGCTTTGTTATAAAGGTGAGTTCTCTGTCCCACGTTCAAACCTTCCCAGCTATATGATGCACCCTGCCACATTATGATGCAGCAGAAAAACACTTGCTGGATGGATGGTAGTGCCATGCTCTTGGGCTTCTCAGCTTCCAGAACTGTAAGAAGTAAATGTCTGTTCTTTGTAAATTACTCAGTCTCAGGTATTCTATTGTAGCTGCAGAAAATGGACCAAGACAGGTATGGTTGTGCATACCTATAATCTCAGTGGCTCAGGAGGCTGAAGCAGGAGGATCACGAGTTCAAGGCTAGCCTCAGCAACTTAGTGAGGCCCTGTTTTAAAGCAAAAAAAAAAAAAAGGCTGGGGATGTGGCTCAGTGGTTAAATGCCCCTGGGTTCAATCGAAAGAAAGAAAGGAGGGTGAGTAGAAAGGAAGGAAGGATGGATGGACAGAAGGAAGGAAAAAGAAAAGAAAAAAGGGACTAAGACATTACTTAATATTCTGCTTCTCTAAACCTGGCATGTCTCGTATGTTTGGTATTTAGGGCAGATATCAAGAAATATGATTTGAAATGAATGAGTCCCCTTCTGACCACTTTCTGAAAGAGGCATCCTGGCTTTGAGGAACAATTTGGGGACACCTCTTCTAATCTCGTAGTTTAGGACTCATAATGAAGCTGACAGTCCTGGATTTCTTCCCAGGCACGTCAGGCTGGGAGATGTGAGGCTCTTCTGCCGAGGGTTCATTCTTGGCAAGGCTAAGGCAGGGGGCAGTTCCTCCTCAGGCTGAGTCAGAGCCCTTTTACCCCCAAGGCATAACACGTCGGACCCGTGGCTGCAAATCCAGGCTGCCTCCAAACTTGCCCGTGAGCTGAACATTATTTTTACATTTTTTTTAAAGCATTCAAGAAAAAAATCAGAAGAATACTTCCTGGCACATGAAAATGATATGAAATTTAAATCTTAGTGTCCATGAGTAATGTTTGCTTGGGACATAGTCATGCTAATTTATGTATCATCTGTGGTTACTCTCACGCTTGAAGGGCAGGGTTAAGTGACTGTGACAGAGATTATATGTCCTGCAAAGCCCCAAATATGTGCTGTCTCTCTTAATGGACAAGTGAGTTTTTACTGGCCTATCTAAGACCAATTGCATTTTTCAAAGCTGGACTCCAGGCTGAAGGTTACAGCGAGGAGAAGAGAAAGTGTGGGATGTCCTTCAAAGGCCCATGTAGCAAAAGCCTTGTCCCCAGGTTGGTTCCATTGGGAAGTGGTAGATGCTCTAAGAGGTGGGGCCTAGCAGGAGGCCATGGGGCCCATGTCCCCAGACAGGACTGTGGGACCTCAGCCTTTCCTTTCTCTGTTTCTCAGCTATGAGGTGAGCGGTTCTGCTATGCCACATGTTTACCCAGCTCGCCCACCAGAGGCCTAAAAACTAGTAGGTCCTCCCACTCATGAATTGGAACCGCAAAATCATGAGCCAAAATAAACCTTTTCTATTTATATGTTGATTATCTTGGGTATTTGTTACAGTAACAGAAAGCTACAGCAGGTGCTGATATAACAGGGGGTAAAGATGAAAACCACAGGAGCTAAATGAGGCATCGATGTATTTTTTTTTTTTTTGTCATTCCAACTCCATGGAACAAATGGCTTACAAAAAGCCAGAGATGAAACTTAATTACCTGACCTTGGAGAGGGATGAAAGACTTTTGTTGTTAGAACGTTCCTCACAGTTGAATTCCTTCTTTCAGCCTGCCGTATCTTAGCAATTCTTTAATGTAAGAATAATAATAAAAAAAGAAGTATTTTTGTCCCCATAGTCAATTAATTTCTTCCCCAAAGCATAGGATATGATTATTTCTGTCATTATCTTTGTTCCGGAGCCACTGATGAGACAGAAAGTGACACCTATTCATACATTGACACACGCGCGCATGCACACTCCTATACGAGCGGTGCCTTAAAATACATCGGAAGGAACAGGTTTCGCTTCCAGCCATCATGGGCCCCCGCTGCCCCGGTTGCTCTACACATGGATTCTGAAGTGTCATATTTTCCTCATTGGAACGTGCTGACACTTAAGCCTGGCTTGCAGACCCCTGTCCTCGCCTCCTAGCACAATGTAGGACACATCCCGCCACTTAGGTTCCAGGTGAGCCCATCGATCCAGAGCACCCCTGGTCACCTTGCCCGTTCCCTGTCTTAACTGACCTAGGAAGATAAGCTGGACCCTGAGGGTGACTTTTTCCTGAGGTATGGCATTAAGAGGTTTCTGTTTTTCTCCTCGGTACTATTTTTTTTGTTGTTGTTGTTATTTTTCCTTATAAATTCCACAGCAATTTTTTTTAAACTTTTTTTTTATTTCTTACATACATGATACAATCGGATATGATAATTGTGTTATAAAAGTGTATTAAAAATTGTAATGCAAAATAATAATAATAATACTCATGTACAATAACCACAGTCATTTTTTTAGAACTCCACACTTTCCCTCCTGGGTGGTGTCTCCCCCTGAGCAGGGAACGGCGCCCCCGTGTGGCCATCCTCCTTCCTGCCATCCTCCATGACAAGACACGGAGCAGGAGGCTGCATGCGGTGCTCAGCTCTGTCTGCAGCAAGCCAGTTTTCAGTTCCTTCACCTGACACAGGATGTCATTCACTAGTCACCGCGGCGTCCTCGTGACGGCTCATTGACTGCAGAGTGACTCACCGACCCATCTACATGGGATTCTACATGGGGCGGGAGGGTCCGGAAGGGGACATGGGGAGGGAGACCAGCGGGGGCAGAATCCCATCCTGACCATGGCTAAGGTTGAATGTGGCCCCCAAGGTTGACATGTTGGAAAACTCGTCCCCAACGCCACGTTGCTGGGAGCCGGTGCCTAAGGAGGGGGCCCGGGCTGTGAGTGCAGTGAATGGCTCAGCGCTGCAGTGGCAGGAATGGGTTCTCAGGAAGGGTGTGTTTGGTCCCTTTCCTCTGGCGCTGCCATCCTGTCCTCCTGTCCTCGCCTTCTGCCATGGGGTGATGCACCCAGAAGGCTCATGATGCTAGCACCTTGATGTTGGACTGTCCAGCCGCCAGAAGGGTGGGAAGTAAATTTCTGTGTAGGTTACATAGATCATGTTATGTCGGTACAAACCGGACTAAGACACTAATGTGAAGTGTAAACACCATTTATACCAGGAAATCTATCACCTGGCACATTATCCTGGTTGAAACTCACAAGAAATCGATATTAGACAACCAAATACAGAATGAGAAAGTGAGGTTCAGAGAAGTTCATTGACTTGCCCAGTGATACACAGCGGGTAACGAGACTCGTTCTACACTTTTCTTCCGCCTTCCCCATTTCAGTAAATGGCAGGGCTCACGTGGAGCCTGTTGATGGGGTTCTATTTCTCTTGTGTTTTCTTGCATCCTATTTTTAACTCAGCATAAATTCCTGCTGGCTTCACTTTTCAAATAAGCTGAGAAGCTCTCACCTCTGCCAGTCCCACTGGCTCCAAGCCATGGGCCTCTCTTCCCTGGACCCTTGTGACATCTTTCTGCCTGTTCTCACTAACTCTGCCTTTTCTTCCTGAGAGTGGATTCCTAGTATCCAGGCAGATTCCCATTCTGGGAACAGGAGGCCTGTTCCCACCAGGCAGTCCCACTCGATTCCAAATATAAGTGGCAGCCCTGGCAAGGCCACAGTCTCCTCCTGAGCCACAGCCTCTCTTCTTGGACTCTGCATCAGCCGCATGGCCTCCTTGCAGGGTCTTGAATAGTCAGGGCCTTGGCACTTAGTACTCTCGCTGCTTGGGACACTCTTGCCCCAGGAGACTGGACGACATACTCCCTCGCTGCCTTCCTGCCTTTGCAGGGAAACCCCACCCTGCCTCTTCCATTGAAAGACCTCTTTCCCCACCTGCCCAGCATCCCTCACTCTCTGTACCTGCTCTATTTTTCTCCTTAGCACCACTCATTTCTGATAGGCTGCATCTTATTTATATCTTCATTGCCTGTGTCCCTTATGATAATGTAAGCTCCATGAGGGTGTGATTCTGTCTGCGTCATTCAGTACCAGATCCCTGGTGCTTTCACCATGCCTAGTACATAATAAATGCTCACTAAACTTTAATGAGGAAAATGAATGAATTATTCAATCTTAGGACTTGAAATCCAGCTCTCTCTCTCTCTCTCTCTCTCTCTCTCTCTCTCTCTCTCTCTCTCTCTCTCTCTCTCTCTCTCCCCCCTCTCCCCTTTTCAGATCTGCTCCATGCTTCTGGTTAATTTTCCCATAATTACACAAAGAGAAAAGAGCTCATTTCAGGAAATAGCTGAAGCATGCCTAGAAAAGGAAGGAGATTGGCCCCGGGTTTCTGAGATTGATGTGGACATTGAAGTTCTATAGTTACAAATGCTGATTTCATGATCCGTAATCTCAGAGGACGAGCTTCCCAGAAATGTGCCTTTGGGCTATGGTGATCACCTCTTTGGTCATTAGCTTTTCTATTTGTAAAATATGGAAGTTGGTAGGCAGTCATTATTCTTCTCTCCACATCAGCAATTCTATCATTTGGCCCATTGAGTTAAATGAAACAACCTGCTGCTTACTTTGCAGACTCCTTCTGAATATATATCCATGGATTAAGCTTTCTGCAGAACAGAACAAAGTTTTCTTTTTTCTTAATTTGTTTCCTAAGTGCAGTTGAAAGTCCTGGGTGTAATATCTTAAACTCAGTTGTCTGTCAATATACTTTGTTGGCCCAATTAAAGACAAATTGCATTGAACTCTGAGCTCCCACTTAGTTTAAAGTCTGTTGTTTGATGATGTAGTTCTACGAGGACAGTGCCCGTAGGCAGCGTCAGAGGCCACAGCACTCCTGTACACATGTGGCCACACTGGGTTCATCCATCATCACTCTAATCAATAGATGCTTCTGTTCAGAAAAGTTAACACAGGGGTCAACACTACAGGCTGTCAAGAAATAATAGAAATATATGGCACCTCTTAGGTTTCTAAGGGCTTTATTTAGTAGGGTGTCAAGTTCAAAAACCATTTTAAAGGTTCATCCCTTCATTTAACACACATTCATTAGGCTGCGTTCAGCTTTTCTTGAACAGTAGTGAGGGACTCTTGTTTATTACATAAGCTTAAAGAAAAGTATAGAAGATGGTAAAGGATATACATAAAGGATATCACGTCCCCAAACCACAGCCTCACAGTGGTTAAGGCATGGGAGGTCTGGAGAAATGTTTTAAACCTTACCCCCACCTCCAATCACTATGATCTTACCCCTTAAGATTTTTAAGGCTAGGAGACTCAGAATAGATCTGTGTTAATATCACAGTCATTTATATCAAATGTCATGACACATTTTAGTAAGAATGAATTTCTCCTTAAGTATGAGATTTTGAAAAAGGTATTTTAATAAGTGATTTTATAGGTGATATTATATAATAGGACAGAATATTTTTCCTTTCAGAAGGGCACTTTTTCAGTGTTCATTCTCCCTCTTTTTATGCACACATGCGTGTATACATATGTGCGCATACACACACACACTCTTTATCTCAATAAAGTGCTGAATAGCTTTATTTTAGTTTTAATGCATCAAATACAGGCTTAGTCCTTACTGGTTAAACTATTCTGCAGGAAATTAGAAGATAAGAAGATACAAGGATTTGCATGTTTTGCCCTCAGGTAGTTTACAATTTGAAGAAAGGAGAAAACAAAAAGTTAGACTTCCTCACAGCACACGACACATGCCAAAAAAATATCCAAGATATTCTTCTTGCACTGTGCAAGAAGAAACATGTGTCAGAAATTCAGAATTTCCTGGAGGAGGGACTCATGAAGGAGACCTTGATAAATGGGGAAAATTTAGGTCAGATTCCTCTATGCCACAGGCTCCTCATTCAGAATGCTCCTGTTTGCAGATTTCAGCTCATGTGTAACTTTTCTGGCACTCAGCCGTCACCTAAAATGAAGTTCATGCCCACAGTGTTGGTCCGTGGAAAGGAATGAGTCTGGGTGACAGCCAGGACAAATGGAACCCTCTAGGGCAGAGAGAGAAACAGAGGAAATGAAATGGCATAATCCAGGAGCTGCCAGCGGGCGAGGGTGGGAGAGAAGACAATGGCCGAGACTCTGACGTGTTGTTCATTGTCGATTGTCCGGCCTTCTGGATGTCACCTGAGGACACTGCCACAATTAACATGCAACCAGACGCGCACGGTGACTACACATTTTGGCATGGTTGGCGGCATCAGTTGAGTCTTCAACAAAAGCAGTTTCAGTGGCAGATCTTGTGCCAGGCTTTCAGAGAAAGAGAATAAATGACGCTGTGGTGACAAGCTGTTCCACTGTAGCAACAATAGTTTGGACTTCCAATGCTGCCTGTCACCCAGCCTAAAATACATCTTTATTTGTTCATGTTCATTTGCAGCTGGGGAAGAAGCGTCATTAATGACTTTCGAATACATCAAAGGACACAATTTTCTACCTTTTTGCATAGTTACACCTTACCCCAAGCCCTCAGTCTGCCACCAAAAAAAACAAACACACACACACAAGACTCTTAAATGCACTGAAAATTAGGAAACATTCCTGTGTGTGTGTGAGAGAGAGAGTGTTCTGTGTACATATTTCCATAGGAAGCACATAAAACAGGGTCCCTTAGGCATGATTTTCAGTTCCATAAAGATTTATTAACCAACCTACTGGATGCCAAACATTAATCAGTCGGTTTAAAAACATGAAAAAAATCAAGGCTGGACAGCCCATGGCTTCTGTTCCAGCTGTTGCAATGCAAGAGAAGCAGCAGCAGCGACCATATGACAATATATCTGGAGGCCAGGGGAAGGGGAGAGTGAGACATGATTGTCCCTGTGCCCCTGGATTCACACCGTGCCGACATGACCAGGAACCCATGAGAAAATGGCGCCACATCTTCCAGATAAGAGTGCGGCATTTTAACCGTTGATGGGCAGTCATTCCAACTCCATACTCTTCTTCAGCTGTGGCTGGGACAAATCACCACAAACTTAGTGGCTTACTAGGCTTGGGGTGTAGCTCAGTGGATCAATGTGGGCTTAGCATGTGCCAGGGCCCCAGTTTGATGTCCTATACTGAAAAAGAAGGAAGGAAGGAAGGAAGGAAGGAAGGAAGGAAGGAAGGAAGGAAGGAAGGAAGGAAGGGAGGGAGGGAGGGAGGGAGGGAGGGAGGGAGGGAGGGAGGGAGGGAGGGAGGGAAGGAGGGAAGGAAGGAAGGAAGGAAGGAAGGAAGGAAGGAAGGAAGGAAGGAAGGAAGGAAGGAAAGAAGGAAGACAGCTAGCTTATAATAACTAATTTTTTCTGTGTCAGTTCTGTAGGTGAGCAAATCTGACACAGGTCTCACTGGTCTCACCGAGGCAAAGGTGCTGGTGGGCCTTTAACCTCTCTGGAGGCCCTGGGAGAATCGACTCCCTTCTTCAGTTTCTAGGGGCTGCTGCTCTTCTTCAGCTTCATCTTCCTCCTTCAAAACCAGCAGCAGTGAGCTGAACCCTGCTCACATAGCATCTTGACCATTTTCCTCCCCCATCTTCCTCTTTTAAGGACCATCATGAGTCATTGGGCCTACCTGGATAATCCAGGATCATCTTCCTATTTTTAGGAACAGCCTTTGCCAGGTAACCTGACCTATTTGCAGGTTTTGGGGATTAGGATGTGGGCATGTTGGGGAGGAGAGCAGGATATATGCTGCCTGCCTGTGCCGTCTCTAAAGCCACTGACGGTGATAAACCAGATAAGGGCTAGGAATTAGCACCCAGGGCTCAGGAGAGAAGAGGATTCCTGGCTCTGGTCAAGAGGGACCTCCTATCACCACCCTGGGTGCCCCTGAGCTAACCCTGTCAGGGAGAAAAGATGGACAGCATCTTACACAAAGCCATCACTTGTCTGGTAATCCAGAGACTGGGATTCTATTTTCTCTAAAGTAAATAAACTGCTGAGTATCTGCAGGCAAATTGTTGAATAGCTCTGGGCTCCCAGTTCCTCTTCTGCAAAATGGCCATGGTGGACCAGATGTTCTTAAAACCTCTTCCAGTTTCTAGCTCTCCATGGCTCATTCTATAAGGGAAGGTACGGAACCTGTAGAAAGCCGGCCACTTTTTAAAAATGCAGTGCCATCATTCCTGCCTCAAGATGTTGGAGTAATGTACCAATGTTGTCTAACACAACAACCTGGAGTCTCTGTCCCTTTTAGCTCTCTCCTGGGCCTGGCCCCATTATCCTGCCCCTGATGATGGTACAGGCACATTGTCCACCCCCAGTCTTTTTTCCTAAATTGGAAATTATGCCCGAAGAGTAATGCCAGGGAATTAGGTGAATTAAAGATAAAATTGTGGTTCTGCCATTGAAACAAGGCTTTAGGAAAATCAACTTGGAGATGTATGAGGTCACATAAAATTGAAAGTGAGCCGGGCTGAAGTGACTTGAGAGGGCTGATTCCGGCTTTCAAAGCTGGCATTGTGGGTAGGAAACTTGAGCCTAAAGAGAAATCGTAAGTATGTGCATCATTAGACACTCTCTCCCCTCACTACCTTTTTCTCCCTTTAATCAAAGAATTCTATGTATGCAAGTAACTGAATCACCTCTCCTTCTCTCCCTTTCCCCCACCCCTTTTAATCACAACTAAGAGGAAAATTTCCAGCTAGGCATTAAATTGGGTCAACAGCTAACACAGCATGAGTATAGACAGTGGGGACCGCAAGTGGTATATACACAGGAAATAAACGACATGGTGCTACTGGCACTGATAAGCTATTGAATAGGGCAAGGGCCCTATTAAGATGGAAAGTAATAAAAGATGAGAGGAAATACAGTTGCCAGCAGCTGATAAACAACATCCCTGCCTTATGAAGGCATTAGTTTCACTTAATGGCTTCTAATGCCTCCGGGATAATCTCTCGTGGTAACCTATATCCCCCAGAGCAGCCCTAAAGAACACCTAGGAAATGTCACCTTTGCATTGTGCAAAGGATAATGTTGAGTGGCCGCAGGCAGATCTGGAAACATTGAGTATGGCTGGTGCACAGAGCTGCATCCATTTGCAAAGGATAGCATTGAAGGAGGCTGTAGAGAAGATGTCCTTGACCCTGGTGTGTGCAGATGGAAGTGGAATTTCATTAGGACCGTATGCAGACATGTGGAGCCGAAAAAGGGTAGGTATTCCCTGCTCAGGTGTGTCAAATAACTTGCCACTCAACAGCAGAATTTCCTCACCATGAAACAGCGCTAAGACCTGGCTAGCACGGTCCACACCAGATTATTCCTGGAACTTTGAGGGAGGTCATTCTTTTCCATGCCACACCCAGTTAGGATTATACCCGATAGTTATTTTCTCCAGGTAAACTGCAGTAGCCCAGACAATGCATAAGGAGAGGCTCTAGCATCAGTACATTGACCCAGAAACAGCTTTCCCCTCTGACCTAAGACTCAGGGCCATGCTCTGCCCACGCCTGTTAAGATGTGTGGGATTGGAACTCGGGTCGGTCCACGGGCTCTGAAACCACCAGTGTGCAGCATCCAAGCCTAAGGCGTCTTCTCCTGCCACAGGAACCAGTGCTCTCCTTTAGGCCCAAGGCTTACACAAAAGACAAAATAATTCCCCCAAAGATGTCCATGCCCAGAACCTGTGTCTATGGCAAAAGAGACTATGCAGATTTAAGATAAGAATATAACTCTGGATTACCTAGGTGGTCCCAATGGAATCAAATAAGAAGGTGGCAGGAAGTTCTGATTCAGAGAAGGAGTTGTAATGATAGAAGGGAGGGTAGAGGGATGTGGAGCTAAAAGCCAAAGAATGAGTGGGAAGCCTCTAGAAGCTCAAAAAAGCAAAGAAATTGAGTAGCTCCTTGAAATTCCAAAAGGAACTTAGCCTGATACTGACCTTGTACTTCTGACTTCCAATAAAATAATAAGTTCATATTGCTCTAAGTCCCTAACGTTGTGATAGTTTGTTACAGCAGCAATAGGAAACTATTACAGCTACTTCATTCCCTTCCTTGGGATTAACCACTTTATGGGTTAACTAACAAGCATACATTCACTTCCTTCACCAGAAAACTTACTGTCACTCACCAGAGTAGAGGTTTACTACCCTGGTTCCAACAAATGCCACAAAGTAGCATCAAATTTGGGCAGGTCACTTTGTGTGCCATGGAATTTGCTTTCAAGTTATCATTAACAAACTACTTGTTTATCTTGTGGGATGGTTGTCTTTGAAAGGTAGGATGACTATTTCTATTATTCTGATTTTCTAAAATGTCTTTAATGAACACATTAAGTTCGTGATTAAGTGGCACAATAGTTACAAATTTTAAAGGAAAAAAGAAATTCATTATTGCCAGTCCCGAGTCTGTATCATCTAATTGCTAATGAGAATGTGTTGTTTGTCCAAGTTGAAGGTAGAAAAACAGCGATCCTCTAAGTGAAAGCAATAAATTACCTCATTTACCTGAAACAAACCACAAGAATGAGTGTTGCCTGTTGATTTCAGGTTGTGATGAGTTGAGTGGCAGCACTGTAGCAGGCAGAATTCTGAGGTGGCCCCAGGGTATACATGCTCTGCATAAACTCTGGGTCCATGAGTGCAGGAGGTTTTGCTTTTCTGATTAGGCATGTAACATGGCAGAGACTTTATGACAAGGAGACAGAAACTTTATGTCAAGGAGATTGTTTGGGAAGGTCTGGCCATCACATGGCCCTATAAAAGCAGAGCTTTCTCAGGTGGGTTACAAGAAAAGAAGTCGGATTTGAAGCATGAGGAGGATTTGATATGGCACTGATGGTTTAATGATGGAGGAGGCCACATGTCTAGGTTCATACCGGCAGCCTGAAGGAGCCATATAGTCAAGGCTGACAGCAGGCGAGGAAAAGTGGGCCCAGTCCTACAACTGCAAAGAACGAAATTCTGCCAAATTCAGCAAGAGTGAGTTTGGAAAGGACTTTTCCCCAGAAAACCCAGCTGAGAACCCAGCTTACAGACACCTTGACATTAACCTTGAGAGACCCTAAGCAGAGAAGTCAGTTACATCTAAGAGCTAATAGATGGATGATTTTTTAAAATCCACTATATTTGTAGTCATTTATAAAGGTACTCTAAATCAA
This sequence comes from Ictidomys tridecemlineatus, assembly GCF_052094955.1. Taxonomy (NCBI): domain Eukaryota; kingdom Metazoa; phylum Chordata; class Mammalia; order Rodentia; family Sciuridae; genus Ictidomys; species Ictidomys tridecemlineatus. The sequence continues at coordinate 95,059,403 of NC_135481.1, forward strand.
GGGTATTTTTGGCTACCACATCCATAATTCTAGCAAACTCAGGCCACCCTGTACTAGCTCAGTTGACAGTCCTCAAAAATCTATTTTGTTTTGGAAGAATTTAGGCTAGCTCATGATGTAGTGTATTTATTTATTTATTTATTTACATTTTTAAAAAGCTTTTTATTAGTTCTATTGAGATACAATTCCCATGCCATATAATTCACCCAACAAAAGTGTACAATTCAGTGGCTTTGTATATATTTGCAGATACCTACGACTAACAAATGAGGCAATTCTGTTAACAAAAGGATCTAAATGCACTGCTGGAAGATTGAGTGTAAAGACAGAAAGACAAAACTATGCCTAACTACACCGAAATCAGGCTACCGTTTCAAAAGCTTACACCTAGCAATTTGCGTAGCTAAGGGAGTCAATGTTTACTGTCCCAACTGTGTACAGTCACAGCCTCGATTGTTCTCTTTCTGTGGGCCCAAATTCCCGCCTGACCCCCCTCCCCCCGCATCCATCGGCACAACATGTTCTTAAGTGGCCATGGAAGCAAACCTCTCATGTCCCTGTCTGTTCTGCGGCATGTTACCAGGGCCTGTCCACCTCCCATGACTTCCCTCTTGCTCCAATGCCTGTATGAGGGTTACCCAAGCTCCTAAGTTAATGTCTTGTCTGAGTAAGGGAGACTTGGGGACACTGTACCCACATGTATGCCACATTGCAGAGTCTCCCCTTCCCATGAGTGGCTGGGAGGGCACCTCAGAGGAAAGGGTTTGTTGACAGTAGGTGGCCAGTTGGGCACGGGGCATTTCTCCCCTTGGAAGTCAATACCATCACTGGGGACACTGCTCTCTAAGGTCTGACTGCTCTGGAGAATGGGCTGGGCAGCAGGGCAGCAGGCAGGGGGAAGGGGGTCGAGCTTTGGGCAGCTGCTATTTATTAGAAGTCTTGAATTTATTTCAGTATCCTCACCACCAATGAAAGTGGGCCTCTGGGTGCATTTTTGCCTATCAATAAACATGGGCATGTTGGTTAGAGCCCCTATTTTTAAATAGAAAACCCTAGGTCACCTTATCTCTTTTTTCACAAAATTTTATAATGTAAGGATCTTTTCAAAACAGTGTATCTCGGTCCTGGAAGTTAAACTGTCTTTTCCTCACCTGTGACTATCCAAGCAGCTCACTCTGTTGAATAAATGGAAAGGTCTAGAGCATGCCTTCTCAAAGGGGCAAATAACCCCATAGGAATAAAAATGGGGGTGGAAGTGATTTAAAAAAAACCAAAATCCTACTCTTTTTTTGTGTCTAAACCCCAGCTATCCATGTAATGGATAGACTGACATGTAACATATTTGTGGTCTTCAATTTTTATTTGAAGACTGTTGAGGCAAAACATATCATAAAAGTTTCCCTAGGAGGGTGAAAATAATATTGAAAAAAATGATTTACAGTAAAAGTTAAATGATTGCTACTATTTGGGGCTGTCTGTCTCTAGTAGAATCCAATTCTATGGAGGAGGAGACATTTGTCTCTTTTGTTCTTGCTCTATTCTAAGTGCCTAGAATGTGCCTGGGAATTGGGAGACTTTCAATCGATGTATGGTGAAGAGAACAAATGAATGGATGACTTCTCTGAGCGTCCCAGAGTCAATTTCCTGTCGGCATTGTGGTTGGCAAGTCTGAAGGTTTTCTAGCAGCAAGGATCCAAGCCCTTCCTGGTGCACACAGTAGTCTAGGTTGACAGGTGCATCTGGGGTCTCTTTCTTTCTGATCCTCATTGCAAGCTCCCCTCAAACTTCCATTGTTTGCCTTTTCTAAATGCCTCTTCTATCCAATCTCCCCACCCCTAGTATCTCAGCTATACCACCCAGGTTCTTCTTTAGTGCATTCCATCGAAATACAGGACAGATGACAATGTACTTTGAAAAGAGACTCGCTCAAGGGCTGCCCTTGCTCCTTCGTTCTCGTTCTCAAGTCTTTAACTCTAAACCAACATCTTTACAAAAGAACTTCACTAAGAAATGTAAGTGTGTATACTTATATACACCACATGCATATATGTTTACATGTTTTATAGAAGGAGAAAAGTAAATAAGGAGATCGACACAAGAATTTGACCTTGCACAACTGGGGTAGCTGGTTCCACTCTCTGTGCTTGATTCTGGATTCTGCAGAAAAGCCAGAAATGGAAGAGGGACGTTGTCTTAGTTTGCTCTAGCTACTATAACAAAATACCACTGACTGTGTGGCTTAAACAATAGAAATTTATTTTCTCCTACTTCTAGAAGCTGAAAAGTCCAAGATCAAGGTCCAGCAGGGTTCAGTTCCTAGCTCGGCCCTTCTTCCTGGCTTTTCGGCAGCCCCCTTCTCACTGTGTGTCCAAGTGACCGCTTCTTTGTGAGCCTGTGTAGAGTAAGGGCACTAATTCTATTGGATTGGAGTCCCAATCTGTGATCTCATTTAACCTTAGCTACTTTTATTAAAAGTCCTATCTCCAGATATAGTCATATTGGGGGTTAGAGCTTCAACATAGGAATTTTGCAGGGACACAAACTTTCGGTCCTTAGCAGATATAAAATAGGGGGACAGGGACAAGCTGGAACTTTCCAGCAGAAGCTGAAACCCATTTGATGGACTTAAACCTATATCAGTGCCTTCTGCATCTGACCTCCATGGGTGTCCTATAGGAGAAACCAATTTCCGGTATCAGGATACTAAATGCACGACAGACCCAGGTATCAGAGATGCTGGAGGGGAGTCTGGGGAAGGTTGGGTAGTTGTAGGCCTGGCTTCTGATGCCCCCCAACATGCTAAGCCAGCAGATAAATAATAACATGCACAAGCTACAAATGTGTGTTGTCATTTCTGACCTCCAGATCACCCCCACCCCACCCCATGAGGGCTTCCTGTGGTCACTCTAGTCAGAAAGATGCAGGGCAGAGACTTTGAGAGATATCGTTGAGTCCATCCAAGTTGACATATTAAAAGCCACATGGTCTCTAAAGAGGAACCGTGTCTATAGTGCAGGGAGATGGGCTCCATTAGCAATACTTGGGACAAACCGTTACTGGCTCTGAAACTGATCTTGAAGGGGCCAAAGGAACTCTGTTGATAACAAAGAACAGGGGTGCAAAGAAAGGAAGGAGCTGGAGATGGGGTGTTGGTTCAGAGTTAACGGCTTGAGAAGGAAGGATCAAGGGTGGCCCTTGAACGAGTCTGTGTTGAGTCAGAGTAGAGAAGCACAGAAGAGAGATGGGGAAAAGCAGAACAGAAATGGGGCAATGTGTTCATGACAAGGTGGGGCGGAGGGAAAGCTAGAGTGAGAGGCCCAAGGTGATTCTCAGACAAGACAGCCTCCGTGGGAGCTGGCCACGGGAACTTCACAGATTCAGGGACACAGAGCTTCTGTTGCCACAGGGTATTGTGTTAAATGCCCATAAAAAAAATGATCAACTTGAGTCTTGTCCTACATTATTTGAAGAAGAGGTTTCGAAGTCAGCACAGTTCCCACCGTTCAGCAGCCTTAATGTTAAAGATATTTACCTTACCAGGATTTTCTTTCCAAAAAAGAACAGATCTTAATCTTCTTATGGGAGGCCGGAGGCAAGGCCTAAATTTGGAACGAAGGGTTGAAGCCTTACAACAAACAGGAGAATAGATGAAAGAGTTTCTGAAATAGTAGGGAAGAGACAGAAGGCAACTAACAAGGTTTGCTTTAGAATCGACACTCGACAAAGAGGTGACATGAAGGACCCTTGAAATTGGATACAGAGCTTAATTGCTCCTGATTCCCTCCAGGAAAGAGAGTGTGCCTGGGAGTCAAGTCTCAACTATGCCATACTGACCACCCCATGGTGACCTCAGGCTGCTGACATATGAAGTGGCAATGGCGTATTTATCTCACAAAACAATTGTGAAAACCCACAGCTAATATTGGTACTCAACAAATGTAGTGGGCGCTGGCCATATTCCCTGCGGTAGCAACACAGGAATGAAGAGAGAGGGTCAAAGTCCTTTCTGTCTTGGAGATTACAACCTAGTAAGAAGAGACACTTGAATGCAAATAAATAAATAAATAAATTATCATTTAGTCTCTAGTGCTGAGGATTGGAGAGGTTATATAGTCATGTTCACCTGCGAGTTAGTTTTATTATTTCACTTTTACAAATGCTGGTGCTGAGGTTACCCATGATCTGACGGCTACCAAGGGTCAAAGGAAAGACTCGACCTTCTAAATGGCTTCCTGGCACTTTGTATGAAATTCCTTTCCTCACTGTGGGCTGTGAGGCTGTGGGGGACCTGGCTCCTTCTACCTTTCCACTTGCTCACCAACCCCAAGCCCCAAGTCTTCTGACCCCAGAAATCTCTCTTCCAACAGCAAATATAAGCCTGCAATTCTCACATACTTGTAAAATTGAAATAGGGTGCATTGTCTCCTGTGGACAGATGGTTATGACTTTATATGCCAAGAAAACCTATTTAGGCAGATGTTTCATTGACAAGAAGTGTAAACTGGGTCCTAATGAATGCATTTCCTGAAAGATGTCAGTTGCTGTTATCACAGTGATAGTTATGTGTGATTAATGCACCAGTAAGACATCTAAAGTGAACCGAAAAGTAAAAAGTCAAAGGAGATTCTTAGGGCAAGAGTAACCACTGGGAACTAGCCACGTCTAGAACTGGCCACATTATCCTTGCCATGGATTTAAATGATATTGAGTTTCTACTGCATGAGAGATGAACACAGTAAAACAATAAAATAATATGAAAAAGAATTAAGTGACTGAGGGCAGAGGACTGTGGACTGACAGCTCAGGTCAGACCTCAGTGAATAGGACACTACTAAGGAACGGGAAGGAGGCAGGGGTGTGGGCAGCTGGAGGAGGCCTGCTTTAGGAGAGGGAACACAGATGCAAAGGCCCAGCCGGAATGAGCGAGCATGGTGAGCTTGAGGAACAGAATGAAGACCAGCATGGCCTGGGGCCAGCGAGTCTGTGGGATGTGGAAAGGCAGAAAGCAGCCAGATCCTGCAGGTGCTGAACTTTGCAGCCCACAGTGAGGAAGGTGAACTTTGTACAAAGTGCAGAGGAGGCCACTGGAAGATTTTAAGCCAAAGTGACATGATCTCATTTGTACTTAAAAACAGAAGACACTGTGGCTACTCTAAAGGCATTGCTGATGGAGCACTTCCAGACTCTTCATTATTTGTAAAGATTATTGTGCACTGGATCATTCATGCATGCCAGACTGGAAGTGGACAAGACAGAAAAAAATGGGGAACTTCTGCAACCCCAGTAACAGCAGAGGAATGGCTAGGATGCAGGCCACGGTGCAGACCTTCGAGTCACGGCAGCCAGGAGAGATTCTGCGATGGCTCTGGGGTCCCCCATTTGTCACTGTTCTCCATCAAACATACCTGCCCTTCATATGACTCTTGCCACTTCTTGGTGACTGCATACTGGTAGATTAGCCTCAGTTAATCACTGTGTTATGCTTGTCAGGTGATTGAGATCCTAAAACCATTTCAGATGCTCTAGTTGTCAGAAATTCTTCAATATCTGATTCTAGCAAAATTGAAATTCTCAAGTCTAGAGGACGCCAGGAGAGGGTTGGAAGACAAGACGGACACACAGACTGTGGAGTTTGTGCTATCCCTACACTCTTCCCTGCCTGGGTTACCCTAGTTTAAAACATGAGCTCAAATTTCTTGTTATCAAGTATAATAAATAACAAAAAATAAATAAACAATTTTAATGATATCCTTATCATTAAATGATACTTGTGCAAAGTTTGATGAGTTTGGACACAGGTAACTATCATGATACTAAAGCCACAAACAAGATCATAAACAGGCATCACCTCCAAAAATTTCCTTGTGCATTTTTATTAAAACCTTCTGCTTGTTGGTTTGTTTTAATAAGAAAACTTCAGATGAGATGTGCCCTCTTAACAAAATTTTCAAGTGTACAGTCTTATTAACTAAGGCACCGTTATGTGCCTAGATCTCTAGACCTTTCTCATATTGTATGACTGAAATTTTACACCTATGAATAATAGCTTCCCATTTTTGCCTCCCCATAGCTGCTGGCAACTACCAATGCACTCTCTGCATCTATGATTTTTAACTATTATAGAATCTTGATATGAAAGTAGGATCAGGTACTGTTTGCCATCCTGTGACTATCTTTTTCTAAATAAATGACAGTGGAATGCATTACAATTCTTATCACACATATACGGCACAATTTTTCATATCTCTGGTTGTACATAAAGTATGTTGACACCAATTTGTGTCTTCATACATGTACTTTGGATAATGATGTCTATCACTTTCCACCATCCTTGCTCATCCTCTGCCCCCTCCCTTTCCCTCCCACCCCTCTGCCTATCTAGTCCTGTGACTATCTTATCTTACTTAGTGTAATTCCTTCAGGTTCATCTATGTTGTGGCAAATGGCAGGATTTCCCTTTTTAAGAGTTGAAAAATATTCCATGTGTATGTATACTACATTTTTCTTTATTTATGTTCTGTCCATGGGCATATTAGATTGTTTCCATATCTTGGTGATTGTGAATGATACTGCAGTGAACTTGGCAGTACAGATTTCTTCTATGGATCCTGATTTCAATTCTTTTGGATAAATGCCCAGAAGTGAGATGTCTGGATCAATGGCAGTTCAATTTCTAATTTGTTTAGGAAATTCCACTCTGTTTTCCATAGCAGCTGTACCATTTTACATTCCCACTAAACAGCATACAAGAATTCCAATTCCTCTACCTCCTTAGAATTCCCAAGGATGTATCTTTTATCTTTATAACCTAAATATATATTTATGTAAATATATATAAGTATCTTTAGATGTCTATATATTCATGTGAATTATCTAAAGATATATATATTTTTATATGTATCTTTTATACTTATATATATCAAGATAATATACATTATATTTATATGTGTGTATATTTGTTCCACTGGTCTAATCTGTCTTTGTGCTAGTAGCATACCAGTTCAATTATTGTAGCTTGAACATATAGTTTGAAATCAGGTAGTATTATGGCTCTAGATTTGTTCTTCTAAGACTTCTTTGGTTACTAACTTTCTTCTGTGATTTTTTATGAATTTTATAATTGCTTTTTTATTCCTGTGAAAAATACCACTGGGATTTTGATGGGGACAGCATTTAATCTGTAGATAGTTTTGAGTGGTAAGGATATTTTAGCAATATTAACTCTTCTAGTCCATGAATTCTTCTTCTATAGTTTTATAGTTTTCAGTGTTCAGGTCTTTTACATCCTTGGTCAAGGTCATTCTTAAGTATTTTATTCTTTTGATGCTATTGTAATTGGAATTATTTCTGTACACTAACAATTGGATAGCCTATTGTTAGTGTATAGAAATGCAACTGATGAGAGTATATTGATTTTATATCCAGCAACTTCACTGAGTTTGTTTGGGAGTTCTAACTTTTAGTTGTTGTGAATCTTTAGGGTTTCCTATATATAAGATTATGCCATCTGCAAATAGATAATTTTACTTCTTCTCTTCTGATTTGAATGACTTTTATTTCTTTTTCTTGCCTAATTATTCTGGCTAACACTCCAGTACCATGTTGAATCAAAATGGTAAGAATGGACATCCTTGCCTTGGATCACTATTTTGGAGGAAAAGCATTCAACATTTGACCATTGATTATGATATTGGCAGCAGGCTTTATAAATATGACATTTTTGATGTTAATGTAAATTCCTTCTAAACCTCGTTTTTTGAGAGTTTTTATCATGAAGAGATACTGAATTTTGCCAAATGACTTTTATGCATGCTGAGATGATTGTGTAATTTTTGTCCTTGATTCTGTTAACATGGCTTATCACATTAATTGATTTGCAGACATCAAACCATCATTGTATCTCTCGATAAATCCCACTTGGTCATGGCGTATGGTGCTTTTAATGGGCTACTATTTGGTTTGCTTATATTTTGTTGAGAATTTTTGTAACTATGTTCATCAGGGATATTGGCCTGAAGTTGTTTGGTTTTTTTTCCTTATACTGTCTATATCTGACCTCGGTAATGATTGCTTATAAAATGAATTTGGAAATGCTCCCCTCTCTTCATTTTTTTGGAAGAGTTTAAGAGGGATTGTCATTAATTCCTCTTTAAATGTTTGGTAGAATTCACCCGTGAAGCACAATGGAATTATATGTGCAGAGTTTTATGTCAAGAATTATCCCTTTTAAGAGGTACTAGAAAACTCAATTTTGTTTTTAATTTTAAGAGTCTTATTATTCTGGTATCTTGGCTTCTAAAATAAGAAAATGTTACTGAAATTCATTTTATTATACTAATGAATGAAAGAAATCCAATGCTAGAAATACACTTTACACTTGATAGTCTTCAATACTAGCGCGGGTTAGATCTGGGCTGCCCGTAGAGGTAGCAGGGATTGTATTGTTTAGGCTGGGATGGAAGAGGCATGACCCCAGGGGTCTATTAGAACCTGTCAAGTCAAAATAGAAAGATGCTGGGGAAGTCAAGGTCATAATCCAAGGGAACAAGATGTGTGCTGAGCTAAAGTGACAGTCTAGGACATATCAGTGGTTGACATGAGAGCTGCTAGTGGAGGAGATTTAGAGAATGAAGGAGGGAGTGAGGCTGGGGAGAGGTCAGGCCTGTCTGCAAGCTGAGTGTTCTAAGAAGCCTGGGCAAGAAGGCCAGCCAGAGCAATGCTCCTTGCGGGTGGTGCCGGGCTTTGCCGTGGACTTTCACCCCACCAGGGTGAAGAATTGGTAAAGGGAGAAAGGTTTCCCCAGGTTTACTCTGAGTTACATGAATCTTGATTCTAAGACCTGGATAAGGCCCATTTGGCCTAGCTATTTATGAATGTCAATATCTGGGAGAGCCCTGGAAACGGCAGTAATGATGGCAAAGGGCATTTTGAACCACCCTGACTTTGAAATGAAGGTTATAACCAATGCATAGTCAGCCCACCAGAAAGGACTGAACAGGCTTTCATAGTTCCAGCCATCTTGAAACTCTCTCTTCCAAGGAATGAGCATTACCCTTTAATCAGCAGCTCAGGAGATTGCTTCGGTCCCGAGTGGATCCTCCTCTTTCTCTTTCCAGTGATGGCTTTTTTTCCCACTTTATCTGGCAAGTGGTGACTGAGGCCAGATCTCAAATCTGTTAACCTGCATACTCTCCCTGTCTGTGTTCTTTGGCTCTGATATTCTTCCTATTGGGTTGGCATCCTCCCCACTGCCCTCCCCCATCTCTCTCTCTCTCCACCCCCTTAAAAACTTGCTGTTGGGATGATTTTTTTTTTCCTAGAACCCAATCGATCAACAAAAAGCCCATTTCACAGAAGCATGAATGGCAGCCTGTTTCCTGAACAGCACCCTTAGTGGTACTCGCCCACCCAACCTGCAACCTTGTTCCTCGGGACATGATTGTTGAATGGCTCAGTGCCCCATGTCATAGAAGCTATGCACTCCCGTGCACTCCTGTCCTTCCTGGAAGGTGGTTCCTATTTGTCTTTTACAAATGGTCAGACAGAGGTGGCGTGCTCAAGACCCCTCTGCTGCCAAGGATCAGAGGTGAGACTCAGCCCTGGTCTTCGGACTGTACGTTAGCATGACTCTTACAGCCAAATCCATCTTCTGACAGAAAAAAATTTAAAAAAAAAAACCTCACAGTTCTCACATACTTATAAAACTTAAACCGAGTACATTATCTCATGTGGACAGATGGTTATGACTTTATATACTCACAAAACCTATTTGGGCAGATGTTCAGTTGGAGACAAGAAGTGTAAACATGGTCCTAATGAATGCGTTTGCTGAAAAGTCCCTGGTTGCTCTTTGTCAGAACTGTTGTTTTTACTGTCACTCCTCAGGCTGGGTTAAAAAACACCAAAACAAAACAACAACAACAAAATTAGGCAGGAAGAGAACTGGCATTTCAAATGGGACAGGAGAAATAGAAGCCAGGCACCGTGGTACACACCTGAAATCTCGGGAGGCTGAGGCAGGAGGATCTCAAGTTTGAAGCCAATCTGGCAATGTAGCGAGACCCTGCCTCAAAATCAAAAATAAAAAGGGCTGGGGATGCAGCTCAATGGTAGAGCAACCCTGGGTTCAATCTCCATGCCACAAACAAGGCAAATAGAACTTTGCATTCAAAAAAAGAATGAGAAAGTTCATTTTGGTGTGGGAAATCATGAATAAGAAAAAGGGAGTTGGGAAATCCTAGGAAGATTCACCTCCTCAAACCAAATGAGGGAATAAAAGATGTTACCTTGCCAAGAATTCTGCAGCAGCATAAGGGCAGAGATTGAGTGGGTCTCGGGACTTGAATGTTATACCCCATATGCTACAGAGACCCCAGTCACCATTTGGGCCCATTTTCAGGAAGACCCCATCATTCCCACTTTCCTGACTCCCAATTTACTAGCCCACTAGCTTTTCAGGCAGTTCACCCCTCTCAAACGACTCCTACCATCTTGCCCTATTTGCTGCAAACCTAGTAGGGGGTGATTCTCCCTTCTGACCATCTGCCCAACCCCCAATCCCCAGCTCCATTGCTTTTTACAGCTTCATTGTAAGATTTTGTACTTTCAAACTGATCCTTGGTGAGTAAACTCCTTCCCTGAGTCTCCACTTTAGAAAGTTCTTGGCCGCTCAGGTTCCCTCTCCTAGATGACACCTTTGGGGGTTGATGGGAAGAGTCCTGTTGCTAATAAATCAGTGTTGCTTCTGTTGCGGCAGAAGCAAGGGGGAATAGGCATGCAGTGGAAGAAAATATGCTTAATTAGAAATTGGTCCTCATTAGGGGATGTTCAAGGAAGTGTTCAGTTTGCACCTATCTTAGCGGATCCTCACACTAGTTAATTAAAAGCAGCTACGCTCACCAGTGAAACCTTTGTGGACGAGCCGGATTGTTTATAGCTGCCAAACATGTGGAAAGGGGAGGAAGGTTTGAATCTTGACTATTTCAAATGCAGAAGGTTCTGCTGTTCACTCTTCAGCTTGGTGGTGGGGGGAGACTCCATCTCAAGGGAAGAGGGTGATGCAAGAGCAGTTGGGGTGAATGTTCCTCCAGGTAACCACTCTGCCTCCATCTTTGCCCCTCTTCACTCCTCCCTGTGTTCCCGCTGGATCCTTCTCAGAGCTCCCGAGCTCATGTTGACCAACTCCTCATGCCCTACACTGTCAAGGTCAGGCTCCTTCCTGCATCCAGGTTCCTCCATGGCATGTCAGGCTCACCCCCTTGTCCTTCCAAGAGGTCAGCTGGCATGACAGAGTGGGCAGTTATCTGTCCTCACATAACCCTGTGCCCCACTCCATCATTTCAGCCAGGCTGCGCTTTTTCTCCTCCCACCTAAAGAAATTCTATTAATTCTTCAGGACTGGATTCAAATCCGCCTCCTTCACCCCCTGGTAATAGTTCACTATTCTTTTTCTAAGACTTCTAAAGTACTCCTGTTATACAGCACCCCTGAATGCATTTCATTCGGCTTTATTTTATGAGCAGTCTGAATGGCTCTTCTCCCCCACTGAATTTCAAGTTTTCAGGGGCTTGGTCTGAGACTTACTCATCTCTATAACCTCCCAGTGCCTAATAGAGTTCTCTGTACAAAGCCAGCGTGGGGAAGTGGTTGTTGAATTGAGAATAGCAAGCCAAGCTCTCTATAGAGCTCAAAAGACGAAGCAGATTAGCTTTTCTAAAGATCAGAAGGGCCAGGCTTGCTAAAATCTTGCTCAAGGGAAGGGTGCCTTTTAGGATCCTCATCACTTCACCGTATCAGGTTAAAAAAGGAACAAGGAAAAAAAGTCGTCAGCATTGTTGAGTCCATCAGTAGCTCCTATCGAGGACATCTGTGTACAAGGCAAAGCTCTGTGCACAATAGAAAAGTCCTCAAAGAAGGGACCATGTTTTTCCCTATTCAGATCATTTTTCACAACCCCGAACCCAAAGTGGGTTCCATTATCAACCCTGAAATAGTTGCACATAAACATCTACACACACACACACACACACACACACACACACACACACACACACACACACCAGTGAGTTTAACCCTGCTGTTACGCGGCAAGCTCAAGAGGAAGCCAAGCCTAAGTGACCCGAGCAAGGTAACTAGTCCAACCCACTGCCACTGAGCAGTGCCATTCAGACTGGCCTCAGCAACCGAAGCCACAGGCAGAAAACCCTCCCACCAAAAGCTGGTCACCCATCATCCCCAGTCCGTTGCTCTTCCCTGACATCAAGTATTGACATTGGTTCTGCCCTGGCATGAAGCATTCATTGCATTGATAAAACTTATAGTGGAGTCACAAGCATCGCCCTGACACGTCTGTAGGGTCACCTCTGTCTGTTGCCTGCTTTGCTCTCCTCTCTTCTGGCACAGTGGCGGGAGTCTGAATTTAGAATGCCACCACAGTTCACTTTCCCTGACCACACACAGTGAGGAGTGACAGCCAAGGAAGGGCGAGGTTGGACGGACAGGGGCAATGAAGACTGAGCCCAGATGGGTGGAACAATGGCGTTAAGAATGGCTGAGGACACCCATGTGCTTAAAATCACCCGTCTCCACAGGCTAGAAGGCTGAGTGGGTCCTGCTCATAAGGCAGCCCTTTCTATTCCCTGTGTTCCGAGGACTCACAGTTCCTCGATCAGACTGTTTTAACAGTGCCATCTACAGGCCATTTCCCAAACTACAGCGTCTTCCCAGTTTTATCCTCCTCCGGTTTCATTCTTTCTTTCTTTCTGCAGGATGGGTCCAACCCAAAGCTTTCTTTATATAAGCAAGATGTTCCTTATGTGTGGTTTATTAGGAGCATAAATAGTGAGCCAGCCCATTCCTCGGGAAGGGAAGACTCACCCTCCTGAGAGATTCCAGTAGGAACTGCAAATCTCACCACCTCCTGAACGAGGGTGAAAGGTCAGCACTGCCCTGGCACAGGAACCCCATGGGCTGTGAGGAGAGGGTGCAGCTTCCAATCTCATCACCTGCCGACAGCTCTGGGTCTCAGGTGAGAGGCTCTTTCTCCTGTATCTTGCAGGATACAGAATTTTTCCCGGTGACATTCTTCCATCCGTCAGAATTTCATCCCTTTTTAACACCTCTTCTGCAAAAGGAGGGAAGGAAGAAAGGAAAGATGGAGAAAAGAAAAGAGAGAGAGAGAGAGAGAGAGAGAGAGAGAGAGAGAAAGAAACCCCTCTGGGCTTGTCAGTTTCTTTTACTCCACTTCAATAAATTAAATAAAAACCTGCACTGGGCTATATTAGAGAAACATTGCCTGGTGGGATCTACCAGTCAAAACCCCCATCCATCTACCGTGCTTCATTATAAGTCACCATCGCATGAGAAATTCAAGAGGATTCACTTTCACCCCTAGTGCATAGTCATAGACCCTCTGCATATTGTAGATTTTCTGAGGCAGCAGAGACAAATGGCCAAAGTCTATTTGCAGATACTGAGGAACTGGCATCCCGTGCTCCTCAAATGGGATTGGACTGGGGTCCTGGTGGTTCCTCCTGGTGAGTTGAAGTGCTGTTTCTGTGTTCTCTCTCCCTTGCTCCCCCTTCTTCTTCTTTCCCTCCCCCTCCTTTCTCATAAATAGAAATAGAACCCCATGTGTTCTTGAAGTTAATAGGATCCCATGGCACTGCATTTATAAGTCAGGTCTGAGAAGTGGCCTGCACTGCCCCTTGGTTCCCAGCACTTGGCAGTGCATGTTCTGTGCCCAGGGGTGGCTTGTTTCATTATTGGGAACTATGGACCTGAAGAAAATGCATACTAGACACGGCGAGCCATGGTCAGGGAACCTTTTCTGTAAAGGCCAATGGTAAATATTTCCAGCGTTGTGGTCCATGTGGTCCCTGTCACAACTACTCGCTTTGGCTCTCGTAGCACCAAAAAAGTCAAAGACATTGATAAATCAATAGGGGCAGCTGGGTTCCAGTAAACTCATCCAGAGGAGGAGCAGGTGACAGGCTGGACGGGGTCCCGAGGCCCTCGATGGCCGTTTTAGTCAGCTTTTTCATTGCTGTGACTAAAACCACCCGACCAGAACAATTTTAAAGGAGGAGAAGTTTATTCAGGGGCTCACAGTCTGAAGTCTCCATCCATAGAGGGCCGGCTCCATTCCTCAGGGCTGGAGGTGAGGCTGAACATCATGGTGGGAGAGTGTGGCGAGGGAAGCCGCTCACATGGTGATCAGGAAGCAGAGAGAGAGAGAGAGAGCTCCACTCACCAGGTACAAAAAAATACCCAAATTCCACGTCCCAATGCCCACCTCCTCCAGCCACACCCCACCCCTTCAGTTGCCACGAAGTTAATCCTGATCAGGGGATTGGTCACTGATTGGGTTAGGACTCTCACAGCCCAATCCTTTCTCCTCTGAACCCTCTTGCATTGTCTCACACGTGAGTTTTGGGGGGACACCTCACATCCAAACCACGACAATCGTCAACCCCCTGCATGAAGCTGCTGCAGAGCTGCTAGGGACAGAGATGTAAGCCATGACTTGTGGGGCACTGCCCAACCAAGGGTATAAGTGAGACCTAAAAGGCGACTCACGCTCCGCGTCCCCCCCCCTCCTCCCATGAGGGGCACTTGGAACTCACCCAGAAGTCCCGTCTGCTCTCGTGTGTGTCTGGCCAGAACAATCACCTCCCTAATGGACAGCGTTCTCTAGAGAATCTGCCCCCCCCCCAACACACAGTAGCTTCCCTTTTCCAAGACCCCAGGAGATGCCTAAAACCACAGATAGTACCAAACATTACATGTACTATGTTTTTTTCTTAAACATAAATATCTCATAAAGTTTAATTTACAAATGAAGCCAGGAGGAGGTTCTTTTTTAAAAAACAACAACAACAACAAGGGATTAAACCCAGAGGTGCTTTACCACTGAGCCACATCCCCAGCCCTTTTTAATATTTTATTTAGAGACAGGGTCTCACTGAGTTGCTTAGGGCCTCAATAAGTTGCTGAGGCTGATTTTGAACTCATAATCCTCCTGCCTCAGCCTCCCCAGATGCTGGGATTACAGGTATGCACCACTGTGCCCAGCCCATAGTAGGCAATTACCATCAATAATCAATGATAAAATAGAACAATTATAACAATATGATACAGTAAGCTAACTATGTGAATGTCCTCTCTCTCTCTCTCTCTCTCTCTCTCTCTCTCTCTCTCTTCCCCTTCCCTCCTTCTCTCCCTCTCTCTCTCTCTCAAAGTACCCTGTTGTACTATGCTCCTCTTTTACTTATGACGAGGCGAGATGACATAAGGCCTCAGCTATGGGACAAAGCAGGGTGAATGACAAAGCACTTATCCTGCACTGTGGCCATAACTTCTACGGTCTGAAGTGTGACAGCAAGGCTAGAATGAATTTCCCTTTTTCCTTCTTCACAATTTCACAGAAGATTCCTTCCTACCACAGGTATTAGCAGACTCAGCAAATGATTTTTTTTTTCTTTTTCATTAAGCCAAGAACTTTCTCACCTTTTCATTCAAAGAAAGCACTCTACAGCTTCTCTTTGGCAATCTGAACAGCATCACTGGCAATCTGAATTGCCAGCATCTCGTACTTTGAGCCCAGTATTAAAAAGAGGGGTTACACGAACCCAAACATTGTGATACCACCACAGTCGATCTTATTATACCCAAGAGGGCTATGGACACACTGAATAAAAGGATGGTTCACAATCCCAGGTAGGATGGCGCAGAGAAGTGTAACATTTCACCAGGTTACTCAAATGGCATGCATCTAAAACTTATGAATTGTTTATTTGGGGAATTTTTCTTGTCATATTTTTGTTCTGTGGTTTACCATAGAGTAATTGAAAACACAGAAATCAAAATCATAGATAAGGGGGGAATTTCTGTGTGTGTGTGTTTACAAACATATGTAAATCATCTTCTGTACATAAGGTATGATACATAAATAGATGTACATCTTATTTTTTATTTGTTTTAATTAGTTACACATGACAGTGCAATGATCTTGACATATCATACATTTGAATCAGATGGAATATTTTTTCATTTTTCTGAGTGTAGATGTACATCTTATTATCATGTATGTGATATATACACACACATCATATATGTGTGTATGTGTGTGTGTGTGTGTGTGTGTGTGTGTGTAAAGAGAAATTTATTGTAAAGCACTGGCTCATGCAGTTGTGGAGGCTGTGACAAATCCCCAAATCTGCAATGTCAGTCTTCAAGCTGGAGACTTATGACAGCTGATGGTGTAGATCTAGCCTGAATCTGAAGGCTAAGGAGAGCCAATACTTCAATTCCAGTCCAAATGTCAGCAGGCTCAAGACCCAAGAAGAGCTCAAATTTCAGCTTGAGTTGGAAGAAAGGAAAAATTCCCCCTTACTCTTGGGAAGGTTAGCTTTTTCATTCTATTCCAGCCTTTAACAGATTGAATGGGTTCTACCCACTTTAGGAGTAAAATCTGCTCTGCTCAGCCCATCAGTTTAATGTTAATACCACCCAGAAACACGTTCACAGATGCACCTAGAATATTTGACCACATATGTGGGCACCTTGTGGCCATTTCAAGTTGAAACATAAATTTAACTATTACACATCATTTGCAAAATGGTGCCAAAGGCAAGAGAGTAATTAAAAATAAAAAGAAGACCAGTAATGTTTGTTCTCATGTGAGTGAAATAATACATCAGCTATGTATTTAAAGATCTTGACAGAAGTTTTTTCAGTTATTTGATTCTATTGAGGTATATTTACATATCATAAAATGCATTGCTTTTAAGTGCATGGTTTTATTGGTGTTGACAAATGTACATACTTGGGTAACCCACCTCTATTAAAATCTACATTTCTGTTGACCCAGAAAATTCTTCCATGACCCATCCCAACAAATCCCTCCCCACCCAGAAGCAACCACAAATTCTGTTCTAGAATCTTGTATAAATGTAATCATACCATGTTTACTGTTTTGTGTCTGTTTTTTTAACTTAGCACAATATTTTGGACATTCACCCATGTGCATCATATTTCAATACTATGTTCCTTTTCATGCCTGAATAGTGTTCCACTGAATGAATAAATATGCCATCATTTATTCATTCTCCTGTTGATGGATACCTGGACTGTTTCCAGTATTTAGCTAGTATGAAAATGTTGTCATGAAAATTCTTGTTCCAGGCCTTTTGTGGGCATATGTATTTATTTCTTTAGGATAAATACCAAGAATATGTTTGTTGAATGATCAGGGCAATGTATTCTTTAGCAAACAAACCATCAAAGGTTTTTCCAAGATGATTATCCAGTGTACATACCCTTGCAATATATGAGCAAGCTGGTTGTTCCATATCCTTGTCACCACTTGATATAATAAGCCTTTTAAATCTCAAACATTTTAGTGGGTACGTGGTCCTTATCTTATTGAGTTTGGTTTTTTAAGGGTGTGTGTGTGTGTGTGTGTGTGTGTGTGTATAGATATATTTAGTTGTTGGTGGACCTTTATTTTATTTATTTGTACACGGTGCTGAGAAGCAAACCCAGTGCCTCACACATGCTAGGCAGGTGTCTACCATTGAATCACAACCCCAGCAGCTCAAATTGAGGTTTTAATTTGCATTTCACTATGGCTGATGATATTTACCTTTTCAAGTACTCCATAGCCATCTGTCTATATTTTGTGAAAAGTCCAAATTCTTAAATGTTAGGATTTCCTTATATATTCTGGATACAAGTTCTTTGTAAGCTAAGTCTGGCAAATATTTCTTCCAATTTGCGATTTAATTTATTGTGGATGTATTTGATAAGCACTTTTTGATTTTGAAGTTCAATTTATGAATATTTTTCTTTTATGGCTATTGCCCTCTCTGTTTAAAGAAATCTTATCCTCCCCAGTCTCAAAGACATTCTCATATTTTCTTCTAACAGTTTTATACATTTAGCTTATACATTTATATCTATAATTCCTCTTGAATTAATTTTTCACATGTGATATGAGTCAAGTTCTTTTCTTTTTGCATACAGATACCCAGTTGTTCTAGTTCCATTTGTTGAAAAGACTTCCCTTTCTCCGTGGAATTGCTTTGGCACCATGATTGAAATTGATTTGTCCATGTGTATGTGATTCTATTTTGCAATTTTCAATTTTTTTCTATTGTATTTCTTCTTCCTTTTAGAAACACCGCACTCTTGACACCTGTAGCTTCACAGGTAATCTCGAAATCTAGCAGAGTAAGTTTTCCAACTTTGTTCTCCAATCTCGGGAACATTTTGGCTATTTCAGGTCCTTTGTAATTCTGTATACATTTTAGAATCAACTTATCAATTTCCACAAGACATCTTCTGGCACTTTAATTGGGATCTATTGAGTTTTTAGATAAATTTTGGAGGAAGCAACATCTTAATAATATCAAGTTTTCAATTTTTGAACATGGTATATCTATGCTTATCAAAGTCTTATTGAACTTCTCTCTGTAGTGTTTTATATTTTCAGAATATAAGTCTTATACATCTTCATTAAATATATTCCTGAGTACTTAATGTTTTGGGGATACTATTATGAATAGTAATATAGTACTTTTGATGTTTCTTTGGTTAATTGCTTATTTAAAAGCTTTTTATAAGATTATCTTGATAAAAATTTCTCTGATAGCTTCCCTTATTTCCTCCTGTTTGTTTCCATCTGTAGTTGTGTATAGCTTTGTAAAATATACTTTAAAGTATTGCATATTTGCCTTTTCCAGTTCTATATTGTAGACTATTTTATAGCTGACATTAGTCAGATACTGAATATGGTGGAGTAAAATTTTAATTTAGATTTAGGGTACTACAATGAGAGAATTTTTTCTTAACAGAATGTTTTTCATTATGAATGATTTTTCATTTGCTTTTACTGAATCTTTTTAGATAACCATATAGTTTTTCTTCTTTTACTCTATTAATATGTTGAAGCATATTGACTAATCATAAAATATTAAGCAAACTTCTGTTCCGTAAGCTCATTAGCTTACAATATATCATTCTTTTTATGTATTTGTCCATTTTATTTCTTAATATTTTACTACTGATTTTTGGGTCAGTGTTTATGGGGGAATCGCACTGGTCATAATGTTCTGTTCTTTTAATAACTGTTTATTTTGGCATCCAGCTACTACTGGCCTTACAAAATAAGTTGATAAATGTTTCCTCCTCTGTTTGTGAAAAATTCATGGAGGATTTTACTGTTTTCTTCCTTAGAAGGTTAGTAGAATTTGCCAGTGAACCCATCTACTCTGAAAGTATACTTTGTGGAAAGTTTGTAATTATTAATTCAATTGTTTTCATTGATATGAGGCCATTTAATTTTTCTACTTCCTCTGCAGTAATTTTGATATTTTTGTCTTTGAAGGAATTTGTTCATTTTGTGTATGTTGCTTAATTCATTGACATAAATTTGTTCATAAAACTTCTGTAAAACCTTTTATTCTATTTTATATATGTTTTTTTGGTCATATCGTTATTGAGCTAATAATTCCCATACCATAAAATTCATCCATTTAACATATATAATTCAGTGGCTGTTTGGTATATTCAGTTGTACAACCATCACCACAATCTTAGAATATTTTTATCCCTGCAACAAGAAACCATTGTACCTGTATCCATTCTCCTCCCATTTATCCATTTCTCCAGCCCTACATTATTAACACTCATTCACTCTCTCCCTACAGATTTGCCTCCTCTGGATTTTTTTATATAAATGAAATCACATAATATGTGGTCTTTGGTGACTGGCTTCTTTCATTTGGTATAATATTTTCCAGGTTCAAATATTTCTGAGAACATTCAGATACAAGTTTTTTGTTGTCATTGTTTTGTTTTTCAAAATAGGTTTTTGCTTTCGTTTCTCTTGAAATTGCTGAGACTTAAGGTAACTCTGTGCTTAAACTTTGGAGGGACTATTATACTGTTTTCCAAAACAACTGCCCCATTTTGCATTCACACCAGGAATGTATGACCTTTGCTAATTTTTCTTAGCCTTTTTTTAAATTATTATAATCATTTTAATAGGCGTGAGGTAGAATCTCATAGTGGTTTTGATTTGCATTTCTCAGATAGCTAGTGATGCCAAGTTTGTTGATCATTGTGTATATCTTCTTTGGAGAAACACCTATCCAGCCTTATTACCCTTTTAATGACTGTAAATCCATGGCAATGTCCCTTCTTACTTCCCCAGTATCAATAATTCTTTTTTACTTAATTAGTCTAAATAGAAATTTATCAATTTTATCAACCTTTTTAAAGTACCAGTTCTGGATTTTAATGATTTGTCTCTACTTGTAAATTTTCTATTGCACGCATTCCTCCTCTGTACCATTTTCTTTCTTCTCTTACTCTGAGTTTAATTGGCTCATTAGATCATTTCAGTCAATAATCTTCTACTCTAAGAAGCGAGCTTTCTCTAGCAATCTATCCTAGCCAATATACCAGGTGAACTTTAAAAGAGTGTTCGATGCATTGATCATGTTTTCCAGATATTCTTGACTTCTTTATTTTTTTCTAGTGCTATCAATTGATTTTAAAAAGTACTTTAGCGGGCTGGGGATGTGGCTCAAGCGGTAGCGCGCTCGCCTGGTATGCATGCGGCCCGGGGTTCGATCCTCAGCACCACATACCAACAAAGTGTCTGCCGAGAACTAAAAAAAAATAAATATTAAAAAAAAAAATTCTCTCTCTCTTTAAAAAAAAAAAAAAAGTACTTTAGCATAAATTTTATTCTATTCCCACAAAACTGGGAGCAGATATACTTCATTCAATGTACTGATGAAAAAAATAAACCCTGAGGCTCAGAAAGGTTGATTGGGGGTCTGAAATGAACCTAGATGTGAAGGTGAGGTTGACTCCCCAGTTTGGACTAGAAGAATCTGCAGGCAGGAATCAGGTGGAAGGAAGACTGCACAGTTTATCTGCAGACCTCTTTGTTCCAATATAGCACAAACTGTCTTGTCACCACAGGATAAAATATATCTGGGGGAAAGCAGGGAGTTTGGGGTCAACTTGTTACACCCCTGGATTTCTGGGGTCTAACTTCAGTTGTTGACTAAGTGAGGTAGCTGTTGACTAATACGGTTCAAGCAGCTTCAGGGAATGGGGAGTCAGAGATAGCAGAGTGACAGAGCCAAGATTGGAACCTAAGAAAAATTGCTACAGTGCCACCACTTCCAAGCAATAAAGAGTGAACATAGTTGCAAAACTTGGGGGTAAGATAGAAAGCGCAATGGAGAAGTTAAGGGACTCAGGAGCAGAGGTGTGGTTTGGTGATAGGATGTGTGCTTAGTTTGCATGAGGCCCTGGGTTCAATCCTCAGCTCTCCTCCTGGCCACCCCAGAAGGAGAAAGGCGAACTCAAGACAAATTCTTACCACTAATCTCTTTTCCTACCCAATGTTTATCAAATTTTTAAAGCTCATTCTTCTTTTGGAAGACATGAAAAAAACCTAAGCCTCAACTGATCCTGAACACACACACACACACACACACACACACACACACACGATGTGCTACCCCAGTCTGACCCACCCTTAGTTTCTGGGGTATGGCCTTGTAAAGCCAATTTAATCTCTCCTCTTCCTACTTTTCCCAGTTACATACCCCTATGTTATGAATCACCTGATTTATGTAAATTAAAAATACCACTTTCCATCATATCCCTCTGTGACTTTCTAACTCCACCAGCTAATTCAATAAAGGCTTATTTTTAAGAACTATAAATTGCATATTTATTCATGGGTATTTGCACATAATACAATATATTTCCCAGCAAAAGTTGGCTCCTTTCCATCCCACTGCCCAATCCACCAGTTTCCTTTCTTACACAAATCCACCATGGCCAGATTGTGTGTGTGTGTGTGTGTGTGTGTGTGTGTGTGTGTGTGTGTGTGTGTATCTGTGTTTCTTATTCCAGAGATATTCTATGCATCATACAGGTATAGCAGCATAAATATGCTACTTTTATCCAAAACAAACATACCATGTACAGTGTTCTGTACCTCTTCTTCATTTACTAAGAAGTCATTTCTGTATGATAAAATTTCATGGGCCACCTTGACTTTTTTGAGCCCCAAAGGCCTAACCATGAGTTCCTTCCCATATGCTAGGAAAACACTGGACCACTATATCCCCAGTTAATCCCCCTCTTTGGCCATGTATGCTCCTTGGATCTCTTGGATACCTTCTCTGTCAGACGGACCCTACCCAGTCCTTGACCTAGCACATTCCACCTCCCTGCCAACCCACTGAAGTCATTCAAACAAGCCAACCACATCCTCCTGTAGGAATCACTATCTTGTTGCTACTAAGCCTCCCAGCTTCTAGATGGTTGGCTCGCTTCTGGAGTATATCCCCCATAGGACCCTGAATGGTGATCAGAGTCCTTCCCAGGCCGCAAGGATATTGACTAATACAATGGTGTCCATCTGATTTATCTAGTGCCATATGTTCAGCTGTCTAATACTATTTAGGGAAAGGGATCCTTCCTTCACCAACTGGGCAAATAGGAAGCAATTAGAATAATTCCACATGAGTCCATGGAGCAAGACCTTATTCTCTTTAACAGTTACCCAGAATTCCATAGTACAAATACCAACTAATCTTCCTTCTTCCCCATTAGCACACATTTGGCTTCCACTCTTTGGTCCCACAACCATGGTTTTGTGCATTTTCCTGACCAATAGTAATCTCCATCTGAAGACATAAACTCTTATATGAGTTGGAAATATGGATCCAAGTCTCTGCACATTTAAATTTTGATAAACATTGCCACATTGCTGCCCATGGAATGTTCCAATTTAAACTCTCCCAGGCTGTGTGACAACCTGTGTCCCGACATCCTCATCAACCCTGGATCATCAAATTTTTGATCTGGTCCAAGAAGCTAGGTTAAAAAGTATCAAGTCCTCATGGTTCTAGTTGACATTCTTCTTAGAAGTAGGACCAGTCTCTTTTTACAGGCTTAAGAGTCATTTGTATTTCTAGCCTTTTCCTTATTGACTTGAGGATGCTTTTCCTATCTTAAGTAAATTAGCCCCTTTTCGATGCTGTATGGAGTTGGAACTTGGTGTTTATCATTCGTATTTATTCACAGTAGGTTTTGCTGCCCAGATTTTTATTTTATTTTGTGCTGTCAAGTTTATCTTCTTTCATGGAGTCTGGTTTTTGAGTTATATACAGAGGGATCTTTTCTCTTCTGTAATTGTATAAAGAAACTCTCCTGATGTTTTTGACTGGATTTTAATGATTTAATATTTTCATTTAAATCTTTGATTCATCTGGAATTTATACGGATACAAGGTATGAGATAAAGATCACAAACTTTGTGTTTTCAGTTGATTATCTATTTGAGAATAATTCATCTTTTCTCTGCTAACATGCAATGTCATCTTTATCAAATATTAACAGATACTTTTTTGATCTCTGTTCTTTTCCAGGTTCTTTCTCAGGAACTAACATGAGAACTAATAATCATCTCATAATTAATTATGATTTACTTAAACTATTTTAATAAGTATCCTTTTTTCTTATTCTTGCTTATTTTGCTTGTCAAATGAACTTTAGAATCATGTCATCTGCAATGCCATGAGAAAATTCTGTTTCTATTTTGGGGTTTTTGCAAATTTTTATAATAAATTAAGGAGAATTGAATCTTTAAAATACTGAAGCTTTCCAACCAAAGAATGTGATATACATTTTATTTCTTTAAAAGAGTTTATGACCCTGAAGGATACTCTAAAGTTCAGTCTATACAAATTTCACACATATCTCATTGCATATATTCCTACATATTGACATCGTATTCTTTTCTTCCTTGAGATTTCCTAACACTGTAATTTACACATGTGCAGACTGCTGATTTCTAGAGAGGGGCTTCCTTTACCCATCTCATGGAATATGTTATTATTCATAGTAGTTTTTCTGGGTGTACAATCATCATCTCTAAATATGATCATTTTTGCTTCCTCATTTTCTACGTTATAGTCCTTGTTCTAGACCTTGATTGTTTGAGGTTCACCTTCAGATCAACACCAAGTAAAGGACGAAGGATGTCTTTATCTTATTCTTGACTTTGGCAGGAATGCTTTTGTGCTTTCTCAACACCAAATATGAATTGAATATCTACTGTACTCCAGGTACCAGGATATGGCCAATCTGACTGTCATGTAGACCTCAAACTCAAATCCACTTTCTTTAAATGTTCCATCTGGTCTTCAGATGAAAGTTGTCTCCACCCTCCTCTGAAGTTTATAGTTCTTCCCATGGCCCTTTCTGCTTCTTGCCCTGTTTTAGAGTTGTTATATGTACTATATTTGTCTCAAAGAGTCCCTTGACAGACATGGTGGCACACACCTATAATCCCAGTGGCTTAGGAGGCTGACGCAGGAGGATTGCAAGTTCAAAGCCAGCCTCAGCAAAAGCGAGGAGCTAAGCAATTCAATGAGACCATGTCTCTAAATAAAATATAAAATAGGGCTGGGGATGTGTTTCAGTGATTGAGTGCCCCCGAGTTCAATCTTTGGTACTGCCCCCCCACACACACACACACAAAAAGCAGTCCCTTAAAATTCTCTAAGTTCAGAGAAGGCAGGCAGGATCTTTGCCTAATCATTCAGCCATGCTCCCTATTCTGCCTGGCACACAGAAAATGTTCAACATGCTGCTACTTAACTATTAATTAATTAATATGAAGAGCTGTCAAATCCACCCAAATAAACTCCAAGGAAACATCTGCTCAAATAAAACACGGATTCTCATACAAAGTTCTCATTAGCATGAATAATACGTACAAAGCCAATAAAGTGCCCACCTCTACAGACTCACGTTCAGCACTAGCCAAAAAGCCGGGGTGTGACATTTACCTCTGACTTGTTGCCGGGGGAATAAGATGGAAAGGGAAAAAGCCATTCTCATCAGAACCTGTGAACCTTGAGCAGTTCTCAAAATCTAGGTGAGATCATATAAATCATCAAGCCATTTCATGCCTTTTAGATTTAACGTCAGATCCTTTTTCTCTCCAAAGCCTTTCTCAACAAGGATAATAGAGTGAGTGACCTCCGTATCAAAGTTTGATTTCTGCCCAGTGTGCAATTGGCTTTACCTAGCGTGGCAGGTCCTCTTGATTTTAAATTCTGCGGGGACACGCGACTAAATCAATCAGGGTCGCTCCTAGTGAATTGGGGCTGACTAAATAAAGACACAGACATAGAAAGTAGCTTTCCTTTGGGTTCAGTGTCCGCTTCTCAGCCACAGCTCCCACAAGGGGGGCAAGGCAGGCAAGAAAGAGAAGGAGTACCCCTCGAACCCGGGTTTTACTGGGGAGCAGCCATTCAAACAAGGCAAGAGGTAAGGGTCACAACAGACAAGTGGGTGTAATCCAACCCCATCCGGTGACGCCCATTCCCGGAACTGCACCTCTTTATCCAAGCAGAGGTAAAGTCCAAATTGTATTGCAGGGTGCAATACCTGTTCAGTGCCTCTTTACTCAGGACTCCAAGGTGCGTACACAGCTCCTGTTCAGAGCGGCTCCTGACAAAATTCCTATTTTTAGCTTCTCTGTATATTGTGTTTTGTGTTCCCGATTTCCCACCCCTTCGCACCAGAGATTCATTCACATACACCCTTGCAAGTCTGCATCCAAGTGCTTACAGCAGAACTGGTGCTGCTCCTGGTGGGAACCTGTCATCAGCGGCTACCACCTCCCTCCCTGCATCCTCAGAGGCCAGAGTTAGGGTGCAGGACAGGGAAGTGTCTTGCCTCCTTAGGTAGTTCGTATATTTGCTTTGGGTTTAGGAAAGTTCCCTTATCCGAGCCCTCAGGCGATCTTGTGAACTTTGGTTTGCTTACTTGATAAATATGGTTTTATTATGGATTCATGCATTTGAAAGAACACGGGCATTGAAAACAGCAGCAAATCCTTTTAAGCTCTATGCTCTTTCAAAGAGGTTCTTTCATACCAAAAAAAAAAAAAAAATAGAAAAAATCACCAGTGATGGTGGCAACAGACTGACCCCTCAAATCTCTGGCCATAACCAGAAGAGGAGAGAATCCATGTTGGTAGCAGGGGCATTGTCATTCCCATGATCCATCAAAATTGCAGCCCCAAGGACATCTCTGTGGGTAGAGACACATTGAGGGTCCTGTGGCTGATAATTTGTCCCAACCTGTCTGCATTCTCTCTTCCTGAGTTTGTGGGTGCACAGCTCCCTGTGCCAGTTCCCTGGGGAACAGCTCTTCTCTGCTCTCAGCCCTTTCCTCTCTGCAAGGTCTTCATGGCATGGCATCTTAGTCATCCATTATTGATGACACTTTGGTGGCACCTTCTTCACGCCAGTGTCCCTAAGTCTTGCACACCACCGAGCAGAGGCAGGTGCAGAATCTAGCAGGGGTCCAGGACTGCTGCTCCAAGGCTGGCAGAGAGGACGCCTGGCACCAGAGTGGAGTGGCGGTGGCGGCGGCATAGCCCATCTTTGGGGAGGGTTTGTGTCTCTGTCTCTAGGAGGCAAAAGGTTAAACTGTTCATCTTTAGAGACCCCCTGGGTATCAAAATGCTGAGTTTGGGCTTCCTGGTGTGAGCTGATTCTTGGACTCTTGACCTTTAGCCCCGCACACCAGCTGCCCATTCCTTAGACTGGTTTTCTTTGTTTTCCGTTTAGTGGAGAGGAGTGGGGGTCATGTGTGCAGTTAGCTTAGTTAGTAGGAAGGAGCAGTGGACGAAAAGAAAGGGATTCTCTCTGTTCCCCTACTTCTTATTCAACCAAGTCTTGGCTAGATGCAACTGGGTGAATAATTTGCATGGGGTGCCCTTTGTGAACGCAGGCTCTCTGCTTGTGAATTCTGCAGAGAAGGCTGGCGTCGCACCGTGGGGACACTGGCTACCTTCACATCTGTATGCATAATTTACACACACAGAGCTCATCCAGGGCCGGGCTCCGTGAGCCTTCCCAAGACACAGGCTGCTGCCCAGGAAAGGTTAACAATTCAGACCCTCGCCTCCTGCGTCCACCCCACTGAGACTGACTCAGAAATCCTATCTGAGGATTCAGGATTCTTGGGTACTAGGGTCATGATAGAAAAAGACAATCAGACACCTACTTGGCAGTTCCTAGGATCTGTAGTAGGCATTCTTCTTGCCAGAAGGAGGAAGTGGGATCAGCCACCTGGCACCCCTGTTGCGGGAGTTATTCTAGAAGTAAGGAAGTGATTTGTGCACTCTAGCTAAGGAACACAGGGAGAAAGGAAGACAGTCTTTTTTAATCCTGATCTCCTTCCTGCAAGGGACAAAGGACCCATAGCTTGCTCTGAATCCTATCCCAAAAGGAACAGCCCTTGGCTCTACAAAATATTTTAATGAGAGCAAAACAGACTAAGAGCCTCGTGGACAACTGGTCCTAACTCTTTCAAATCTTCAAAGGCCTTGAATAACCTCCATTAGGTGACTATGTGATTTTTATCACACAACCTCAGACTCTTACATTTTTTAAATAATTCACCAGCGAGAATCAATGTCAGAACTAAATGCTAATAAGATTTGGCCTGGGAGAGTTAACATGGGAAGATTGTTAATGTTTAATGCACTCACATCAAAGTGGGATAATCCTGCTCCTGAAGGTCAAGAGAGCCCTTGGAAAAATAAGAAAAAAAAAACAATAGGGGAGAAAACACTATTGCATCTGTTCTCTTTTTCCCATGCAGACGAATCTAACATAAACTTATTATACCCAAGCCCAGGATACACGTGTCCTGGTGATCTGGTAGTTTCCCTTGTATTGTTAGTGGGGTTTGTGTCCTCCTTGTTTCTGTGATAATGATGAAAAGCACTTCTGGTCTACCCCACATCTTCAAAGCACTCCGTTCCCTGTCACTCAAGACCACCGTTGGGCTTTATTACAGTTGTCAATATGCAAAAGTCGATTTGCATCCAAAATTCTGGTTTGGTTTTAGAGTAGTGACAGCAGGGAGTTGTCACCTGTGATGAGCAAAGGAAGAATGACCTTCAGTGATGCAGGAGGAAATGGCAAGGAGTTCTGCTCCCCCTCTCCCTTGCTAAATCAAAAGATGACAAGGGTCGAGATTCATTTCTTCATTTACTTTAGGCAGCAGGCTGAGGAGGTCCAGCAGACAGCTCTGGCCCTAGGATTTCCAGTAATTGAAAGAGAAATAACTTCTCAAGTAGCATGCAATGCCCATAAAAGGGCGCTGGCTGCCAGGGGCAGCCTGACGTTCCTGAGCTGACTTTGTTCACACTGTGCAGAGTGGCTGCAGGGGCCTTGTGCACTCCGGTGTTCAGAATTAAACATCCTACACAATGTTATAGAGTTTCTTAGTTTGGCTGGTTACTTTTCGTTTTTGTTTTTGTTGTGTTTTTTTGGTATCCACCCCTAATTCTCCCTGGCAGATATTATTTCATAGCTTGGAGATGAAGAGCTGGAGATCTCCACTGAGCACTCTGGACCATATTCTCTCTCATGCAGTCATAATGATCATTTTGCCAAGAAACATTAGTGAAGAAAGCCGTAAAGTAGCCAAATGAATTGGGGGCTTTTATGTGTTTGGCCTTTTTGTATTTTTTTTTTTTTTTTTTGTATTTTAGAAAGAGAAGAATCCATCTAAGATGGAAAGGCCAGGCTCTGGTGTTAGCTCAGCTACTGGCTTAATGGGTTCCTTCATGCAAGGGGCTGGATCTTTCTGGGAAAGAATTTCTTTATCTGTCAAATGGAGCTGATGATACCTGCCCCCGGCAACGGGTAGCAGAGTAGCCAGAGTGAAGTGCTGTCACTAATGTGAGCGAGAAGGTTGGCAAGGTTCCGAGTGTTCAGGTAGCACTTCCCCATGGGTCTAAGGAGGTCTGGCGGTACGCACCCAATGCAAAAGGTAAGGACTTATGGCACGTGAGTAGCCCCCAGTAGAGGGCAGCTGGAAGACCCCTCCGCAGGGGTGTTTCCCTCAAGCCTTTCCATCACCCCTGTCCCCAAAAAAGTAGGGGATCCTAAAGAGCCTCAAAAGTCACCAGTCCTTCTGGTAGTCTTTGATTTGAAGGCCCTAGCTTTTTGGAGGCTTGTGTTCCTGCTTTCTAGAGGTTCTCAGAGATCAGCCGGGAGAAACTTGCATTTTAGCACAGAAGGAACTGGCCATTGGAACGACCTTGGAGCTAAAGTGCCAGAGTTTGCAGGGTAGCTCAGCCCCTTCCTTTGCAGGTGTGCTCTCTCCCGCAGGCTTCCTCGGTACCCCGTGCCTCGGTTTCTTCACTCCGGGGTAGCATTAAACCATCTCCCTCCCAGGAGAGTGCATGTGTTGAAATGACACAAATGCCACCAACAGGAAAGGCTCCCTTATTTAGGCAGGGCCAGGTGCAGAATGGAGACTCGGGGCCCCTGGTTCAGACATCACGAAGGATCGCAGGATGGCAAGAGCAGGGCGGTGACCCAGCCAGGAGCCCCTCTGAGCACAGGGTCCTGGAGAGTCCACAGCTCACTGCCCTGAAAGCCTGAGCCAGGGGTCCGGGGGGCAGCCTGTCTGTCATTCAGGAAGACGGCTTGCTTTTCTTGCTGTTCCTTTGGAACTGTCAATCTCCTAAACCTCCTGCTGCCCTTGGTCTCATAAATCTGGTCAGGAGGGTTCCTTCCCGTTGGTTAAACACTCCTTCTCTTTTGTCCCTGAAATCAGGGAGCCAAGTGGTAGGACTGAGAGAGGGCAAAGCAATGCAAGAAAACAAAGAACCAGCATCAGGATGCATCAGAAGGTTCTAGAATGTGTGTATGAGGAGTGGGGAGGTGAGAAAGAACCAGGAAGCTAAACCCAGGCAAAGAAAACAGAAAAGGGTAAATGAAGGTATTAGCAGATAAAACAAGGATATCATTTTGCCACCTTGTACCAAAGCACAATAGAAGCAGATTCGTTGTAAAATCTCCTAGTATCCTTCTTTCCACAACTTTTAGTCGTTTTGCTTCCAAATAAGTAATCAAATATGTTCTGTGGGCTTGGTCCTCTTGTCTCTGAACTTTTTGGCCACACTACTTAACAAAGAACTTTGTTATGGATTATTTTGTTCAGAAGTCCCAGTATCTGTGAGTTTGGGCATACTACCCATATCTTCTCTTCACAGAGAAGGAGATAAAGTAACTTCTATAGTTATTGTATCCATTGTGAGCATTTTGGCTCCAACTAGCAGAAAATTTGACCAACAGGGTTCGCCTTTGGTTGGGCTGAGGGTCCTCCTAACAAGAGACTTGGGGGCCTCAGACGTTGGACAGCTCACTGACACCATGACTGCTATCTGCCGTTCTCTTAGATTTTCTCTCATAGTCACAAGATGGCTGCTTTGGCTCCAGGCATCATGACCATGATGAATAAAAGAAGAAATGCCGGAAGGACCAGTACCAGTCATGTTGTTTTCTTTTCTCAGGAAAGTTGAACTTTCTTAAGAGACTTGGCTTGTGATCTTCTGCTTATGTCTTATTGCCCAGAACTATGAAAGTTCCTAACTAGATGAAAGGCAAGAAAGTAAGTGCTAAGCTTTTCCAGCCTTTGTGTGGGTGGTGAAAGAAAAGTGCCGAGACACCTCTTGGGTGAAACACACAACAATGTATATCCCAGTGACAAGTAGCAAGTGGCGGGGACAGAGCCTGAACCCAGGTCCTCTGATTCTTTTAGTGATTTGGCAATTCTGCCACATTGCTCTTCTTTTAAAAATATGTTCGCCAGCATCTGAGTTGGCCACTTCCTGCCAAGACCAGCAGTCAGCAGTCACTCCGCATAAATTTCCCAGGCCTTTCCTTAAGTTTCTTCAGATGGGAACTTCCTCCAAGTGATAAAACTGAGGGATGAGGTGGCGTAGAGACAGTGTATTCTTCACAGGAGAAACTCTGTGCAGCTGAAGTTTCACAGGACTAGTTGGAGTCTAGGTAGAAACAGAAACTGTGCGAGCCCTGCTTTGTGCTTTGCTTCCTCCCAGGGCTAAGCTGCACCTCCTCCCACCCTGCATGCCTTCATAAGAACAACGTATTTATTTTTTGGTAGTAACTATTTACATATGAAGGTCATATTTGGAAGATCTTAGTGATTTATTAAATTCGCTTTCCTGAAGCAAGACTAGAGTTAAACACACATACACACACACACACACACACACATTTATAAACATCAGTTGGAGAGATTAGAAGCAGAAGCCAAGATGGAATTTCACTACTGTAATTACCACATGCAGTTAGCACAGCAGGGAGGCTGAGATGGTAATTCAGTCCAAGGTAGAGAAATAACAGAATCTGGAAATGTAAATATGTTTCTGTTGGAGATATTTGAAATAATGTTTATACCATCTCTTCCTTTTTAGCTGGGGAATGTTGTGTGAGGAATTTTTTTGTTATTGTTGCATTTTTCCTTAAATGCTCCTGGCAGTACATTGGGAGCAGAGCACCTGCTTTGACTTTAGTCAGCAGTGGAAACATTGGTTACCTCAGGAGGTCTGGAGGTGAGCTGAATGACAGCTGCCCTGGAGAGGATCGAAATTCAGTGTAGACAAAATAAATCCTCTTGCTTCACCACCACTACCACCAACAAAAACAACAACAACAACATCACCACCACCACTATCACCACCACCACCACCAACAACAACAACACCATCACCACCATCACTATCACCATCACCATTACCACCACTACCACCACAACCACCACTATCACCATCACCACCACCAACACCACCACCACCACTATTATCACCACCAACAACACCACCACCACCACTATCACGACCACCACCACCACATCACCATCACCACTATCACCCCCACTACCACCACCAACACCACCACCAATACTACCACCACCACCACCACCATCAACACTATCACCAACAACAACAACACCACCATCAATACCACCACCACCAACACCACTATCACCACCACCACCACCACCACCACCACCACTATCACCACCACCACCACCACCAACACCACCACCAATACCACCACCACCAATACCACCACCACCACCACCACACCACCAACACCACTATCACCACCAACACCAACACCACCAACACCAACACCACTATCACCACCACCACCAACACCACCACCACCAACAACAACAACAACAACAACAACACTATCACCACCACCACCAACAACAACACCAACACCACTATCACCACCACCACCAACAACAACACCAATACCACCACCACCAACAACAACAACAACAACACCATCACCACCACCAACAACAACAACAACACCATCACCATCACCACCACCAACACCAACACCAACACCAACACCATCACCAATACCACCACCACCACCACCACCACCATCACCATCATCATCACCACCACCACCATCACTACCACCACCACCACCAACAACAACAACAACAACACCATCACCATCACCACCACCACCAACAACAACAACAACAACACCAACACCATCACCAATACCACCACCAACCACCACCACCATCACCATCATCATCACCACCACCACCAACACCAACACCACCACCACCACCACCCCAGGGGAAATCTTTTATTTTTAGCAAGAGTGTTTGATAGTCCTAGGTTAATTAAGTGTTTTGAGAGCCTGGAGTGTGGTTGAACCTAGCAGGGATGTATAAGAACGAGTGTTTGTGTGCCAGGCACCAGGCTAAGTGATTTTAAGTGATTTTATAAGTAGTAGATCATTGAATTCTCACCCCTCCCTGCAGTTGTTAGCTCTGCTTTCCCAGATGAATAACTAAGACCCCTGATGGGTGGGGTGATCCTCCCAAGACCCCACAGCTAGGAAGGAATAAAATCCTTCCCCCATGGGTTCATAAAAATAAGGTATTTCCAGCCACTGACAACCATGAGAAGGAAACTGCACAGGTAAGAGGTGAAACAAGAAAATGAAGGAATTCTAGTTCCTTGAAGACATTCTCATAGCGGTGCCCTAGCCCTAGACTGCCTGGGTTTAGTCGGCAGTGGAAACACTGATTACATAATAATCATCTCTCGCTAGATTCAGGCCACTGATTGGTACTCTTTTTTTTTTCCTGGTGGTCAAATAGATGGCCAGATCAGTAAACCTGCATTTATTAAGTGTTCCTCTAATAGGATTTATATAAGCTGCTCCTACCTGGTGTGGTGGTGCACACTTGTGATCCCAGGGACCAAGGGAGGCTGAAACAGGAGGATCACAAGTTTGAGGCCAGCCTCAGCAATTTAGCAAGACCCTGTCTCCAAGTACAATTTAAAAAGAGCTGGGAATATAGCTCAGTAGCAGAGAATCCCTGGATTCAATCCCTGGTATCCAAAGAAAAGGCTGCTTCCTAGGGGTAGATCATTGGCAAATGTAATTCAGGCCAATGTTGCTTTTGAAAATAGAATGTGACCCCATGAAAATAACAATATTATCAATCATCCTATGATCAATTGTAGTAATTAAAAGATGCAAGAGTCAGTCAGACCTGGATTCTACTTTGATGTGACCTTGAGCTAGTTAGCTAAGCTTGCCCAGTCTAGGTTTCATTGTATGTGATGGGGGCACTAAGAGTTCTAGCTCATATAGATTTGGAAGGCCCTGAATTTACCATGAGGCCCACAATAAGCCTCAGAGGTGGGATTGTTACACAACTTCTACTAATAGAGTTATTCAAGACTTGCAGAGTGAGGGGACATTTTTGTAAATCTATAGCAACTGAAGCAAAAGTGTTCTGATTTCCTTTGAGTTCATCTGTTACAGTCCCTTTTTAACTTAGGAACAACAGCATCCTTCCAGAATTACATTAATTTTTCTTAGAGGACAATGATTTTGCGACCTAAAGAGAGACTTCTTAGGGGCCTGGGAGTGGTGGGCATGTGCCTGACCACCTTTTCTGTTTGCCTTGTTGGGGATCTTGGTCACTTTACCCACTGAATACAGCCTGCTGCTTCCTGATGTTCTCAGAGACCCCAGGTCCAATATTCAATTGGGTTTCTTTTGACTTCATCCTCTGTGTTGTGTTGGTTTGCAAAACAGCTATTCTACATGCAGAACGGGAAAGAAGCAGTTTGAGGGTGGTGAAACCAGCGTGGTGCATTTTAAATTTTAACATGTCATCAGAAAGGAAGGAAGCTCTCCTCATTTTCCTCTTGAAAATCATAAGATAGGAGAAAATGAACAAAAAGCATAATTCCACTTTCAATAAAGCTGGGAAATTCTGTATCCATGAGCCACAAGCCCCGAGGTGGGTCTGGCCAAAGGTGGTGAGCAGGAATTCAAGAAGGGCTAAGAGAAGATGAACTTTGGCAAAGCTGTAGATTTTGACAAATTGAGAAAAGAACTTGTCCATCAAATTTGTACTCCAAAGTAGGAATGCCCCCAAAAGCATAGAGCCAAAATTTCTTTGTTTGAAAAATGATAAGAGCCTTCCAGGTTGGAAAGTAACACCTCCCTGGACCCCACCTGGCACCATGGAAAGGAAACAGTCATCCTAGATATGTGGACAGCAGTCTGTGGGTGGGGCAGGGCTGTGGACCGTGGCTGAGAGGTCACAATGGCTAAAATAACTCACAGACACACAACCCTTGGCAGTAAGATCTCATAGAGAATCAGGGCAAGTTTTTGCCAACTCACAACAGCATCCTGACTCCCATCTCCTGAAAACTGCTACCAAATATCTGGGTGGTGAATTCTCCACATTCAATGGAGAGTAATTAAAAAAAATTGGGGGGTAGGGTGGGGAGAGCATAGGATTCTAGATACTGCAGGAAAAATGAGGGAAAGAGCTGGAAAAATAATGGACAGTGCCCAGGATGTGCTGTAGGTGATTCCTACAGGTTAGTGGGGGGGGGGGAGGTGTTGCCATGAATTCAAATGACCTCAAAAAAAAAAAAAAAAACACCAAAGACCTCAAACCCACCTTAAAAGATCAAGGATGCCAAGGGGGCACACCTGTAATCCCAGTGGCTCGTGAGGCTGAGGCAGGAGGATCATGAGATCAAATCCAGCCTCTGTAAAACCAAGGCGCTAAGCAACTCAGTGAGACCCTGTCTCTAAATAAAATACAAAATGGGGCTGGGGATGTGGCTCAGTGGTGAATGTCCCTGCATTCAATCCCCAATACCAAAAAACAAAAAAAAAAAAAAAAAGTTCAATCTGACATATGGCAAAATGAAAAAAAGAAACTTGAACCCACAGAGTCCACCTGAGATGTGAAAATAATTTTAAATCAGTACCAAGTAAAATTGACACTGCCCAAAACAGAACATGGATGTGGAGGACAGGATTGTCCAAGCAAATAAAATAAAATGGGAATAACCATTTAAAAATATTAGCAAGAGAGTAGCATATTCGAGTTTCAAAGAAGATCCACAAATACTTAATCAAATATTCCTGAAAGAGAGAGTTAGACAATTAAAACAAGGAAACAGGCCACATGCCTTCAGAAATCAACACATTTGAGTTTATAAATTAAAGGGTTCCATTGTGTCCCAGTAAAATTCTCTACAGAACCATCAACATTATGCTATATTTTAGGAGTATTACTAGACTTTAGAGAAAAGAATCATTTGGTCAACGCAGCAGGAATATCAAGTAACTATCAAGACCAAATTAATGAAAAAACAGGCTCACCCAAGCCTTTACAGCAACATTCAAAGACAACAGTGACCGAGGCCCTTAATGGAGAAAGGAAAAGGTGTGTGGCCTGGGAACTGTATGCACAAACTGTCACTCAAAGGCAATTGATAAAACTTGTGCAGTGGAGAGTAATAAGAAAAAAAAGTTATTCCTGGAAAAGCAATATACTAAAGGAAAGAGATGGGGAGGAGGGGCAGAGCTGCCGCCTGCACCCGCAAGGTAGGCAGACCTGCGACCAACCCGCAGAACAGGCCCAGAGGCCCCCCGGCGTGGTAGACACATCACCCCAATTGGAGGAGGGGCAGAGTCACCGCCCGCTCCTGCAAGGTAGGCAGACCTGTGACCGACAGGGAGAACAGGCCCAGCGGCCTCCGGCATGGTAAACACATCACCCCAATTGGAGGAAGGGCCCAGCTGCCGCCTGCAAGGTAGGCAGATCGCACGTCATGGAGAAGGGGCCCAGTGGCCCGCCAGCCTAGTTGAAAGATCACCCCAATTGGAGGAGGGGCACAGCCGCCGCCTGCGCCTGCAAGGTAGGCAAAACTGCAACCTAGAGAACAGGCCCAGCTGCCCGCCAGCATGGTAGACAGATCACCCCTATTGGAGGAGGGGCCCAGTCGTTGCCCACAAAGTAGGCAGACCACTCGACCTGGAGAAGGGGCCCAGCGACCCACCGGCGTGATAGACGGATCACCCCAATTGGAGGAGGAGCACAACCGCCCCCCGCGCCTGCAAGGGAGACTTTGCAACTATACAAGAGCAATATAAATATATAGGGGGAAAATTCAATAACACAACAGTTTCACCAAGTAGAAAGAAACTCGAGCAGTATGAAAAGACAAGGAAAGAAAGGACCACAAGCAATGCAGGTCAACTCAACTTTAGAAGAGGTAATATCTGCAGCAAATGGAATGTCAGATAAAGAATTCAGGATATACATGCTTCAGATGATCTGGAGTCTCAAGGAAGACATTAGACAGCAAAATCAGACAATGAAAGATCACTTCGACAATGAATTACATAAACAAATCCAAGAAGCAAAAGATCAACTATACAGGGAGATAGAGGTTATAAAAAACAAACAAAGAGAAATCCTAGAAATGCAGGAAGCAATAAACCAACTTAAAAACTCAAATGAGAATACTACCAACAGAGTAGAACACTTAGAAGATAGAACATCAGACAATGAAGACAAAGTATTTCAACTTGAAAAGAACATAGACAGCTCAGCAAGACTGTTAAGAAACCATGAGCAGAACATCTAAGAAATATGGGATAACATAAAGAGACCAAACTTAAGAGTCATTGGGATATAGGAAGGTATAGAGGTACAAACCAAAGGAATGAGCAATCTGTTCAACGAAATAATAGGAGAAAACTTCCCAGACTTGAAGAATAAGACAGAATCCCAAATCCTAGAAGCCTACAGGACGCCAAATGTGCAAAATCATAAGAGATCCACACCTAGATACATTATAATGAAGATGCCCAACATACAGAATAAGGAGAGAATTTTAAAAGCTTCAAGAGAAAGGAAGCAGATTACATTTAGGGGTAAACCAATCAGGATAACAGCTGATCTCTCAACACAGACTCTGAAAGCTAGAAGATCCTGGAATAACATATTTCAAACACTGAAAGAAAATGGGTTCCAACCAAGAATTGTATATCCAGCGAAATTAAGCTTCAGGATGAAAGATGAAATTAAAACCTTCCACAATAAACAAAAGTTAAAAGAATTTGCAGCTAGAAAACCCTCTCTTCAAAACATCCTCGGCAAAACAATACAGGAAGAGGAAATGGAAAATAACAATGAAAACCAACAGTGGGAGGTAGTACAGTAAAGGGGAAAAAATAATCAAAGAGGAAAAACAAACCATGTTTAGTAACATAAATACACAAATATGGCTGGAAGAACAAACCATATCTCAATAATAACCCTAAATGTTAATGGCTTAAACTCACCAATTAAGAGACACAGGCTAGTAGAATGGATCAAAAAAAAAGATCCAACAATATGCTGCCTACAGGAGACGCATTTGATAGGAAAAGATATACATAGACTGAAGGTGAAAGGTTAGGAAAAATCATACCACTCATATGGACTTCGGAAACAAGCAGGAGTGTCCATACTCATATCAAATAAAATAGATTTCAAGCCAAAGTTAATCAAAAGGGATAAAGAGGGACACTACATACTGCTAAAGGGAACCATACACCAACAAGACATAATAATCATAAATATATATGCCCCAAACAATGGTGCAGCTATATTCATTAAACAAACTCTTCTCAAGTTCAAGAGTCTAATAGACCACCATACAATAATTATGGGAGACTTCAACACACCTCTATCACCACTGGACAGATCTTCCAAACAAAAGTTGAATAAAGAAATTATAGAACTCATCAATACAATGAATAACTTAGACTTAATTGACATATATAGAATATATCACCCAACATCAAGCAGTTACACTTTTTTCTCAGCAGCACATGGATCCTTCTCAAAAATAGATCATATATTATGTCACAGGGCAACTCTTAGACAATATAAAGGAGTAGAGATAATACCATGCATCTTATCTGATCATAATGGAATGAAACTGGAAATCAACGATAAAAGAAGGAAGGAAAAATCATGCATCACTTGGAGAATAAACAATAGGTTACTGAATGATCAATGGGTTATAGAAGACATCAAGGAGGAAATTAAAAAATTCTTAGAGATAAATGAAAACACAGACACAACATATCAGAATCTATGAGACACAATGAAAGCAGTTCTAAGAGGAAAATTCATTGCTTTGAGAACATTCCTTAAAAAAAGAAAAAAAACCAACAAATAAATGATCTCACACTTCATCTCAAAATCCTAGAAAAAGAAGAGCAAAACAACAGCAAAAGAAGTAGAAGGCAAGAAATAATTAAAATCAGAGCTAAAATTAATGAAATCGAAACAAGTTCTTTGAAAAAATAAATAAGATCGACAGACCCTTAGCCATGCTAATGAAGAGAAGAAGAGAGAGAACCCAAATTACTAGCATATGGGATAAAAAAGGCAATATCACAACAGACACTTCAGAAATACAGAAGATAATTAGAAATTATTTTGAATCCTTATACTCCAATAAAATAGAAGATAGTGAAGGCATCGATAAATTTCTTAAGTCATATGATCTGCCCAGATTGAGTCAGGAGGATATAGACAACCTAAACAGACCAAAATCAATTGAGGAAATAGAAGAAGCCATCAAAAGATTACCAACTAAGAAAAGCCCAGGACCAGATGGGTATACATCAGAGTATAAAGAAGAAATAATACCAATACTTTTCAAGCTATTTCAAAAATAAAAGAAAAAGAGGGAGAACTTCCAAATTCATTCTATGAGGCCAACATCACCCTGATTCCTAAACCAGACAAAGACACATCCAAGAAAGAAAACTACAGACCAATATCTCTAATGAACCTAGATGCAAAAATCCTCAATAAAATTCTGAAGAATCAGATGCAAAAACATATCAAAAAATTGTGCACCATGATCAAGTAGGATTCATCCCTGAGATGCAAGGCTGGTTCAATATACGGAAATCAATAAATGTTATTCACCACATCAATAGACTTAAAGATAAGAACCATATGATCATCTCGATAGATTCAGAAAAAGCATTCGAAAAAGCACAGCAATGTTTAAAACTCTAGAAAAACTAAGGATAACAGGAACATACCTCAATATTGTAAAAGCTATCTATGCTAAGCCTCAGGCTAGCATCATTCTGAACGGAGAAAAATTGAAGGCATTCCCTCTAAAATCTGGAACAAGACAGGGATGCCCTCTCTCACCACTTCTGTTCAACATAGTTCTCGAATCACTGGCCAGAGCAATTAGACGAAAGAAATTAAAGGCATAAAAATAGGAAAAGAAGAACTTAAATTATCACTATTTTCAGGTGCCATGATTCTATACCCAGCAGACCCAAAAGGGTCTACAAAGAAACTATTAATTCATTTATTAATGAATTCAGCAAAGTGGCAGGATATAAAATCAGCACGCATAAATCAAAGGCATTCCTGTATGTCATCGACAAATCCTCTGAAATGGAAATGAGGACAACCACTCCATTCACAATATCCTCAAAAAAAAAAAAATACTTGGGAATCAACCTAACAAAAGAGGTAAAAGACGTATACAATGAAAACTACAGAACCCTAAAGAGAGAAATAGAAGAAGATCTTAGAAGATGGAAAAATATACCCTGTTCATGGATAGGCAGAACTAACATCATCAAAATGGTGATATTACCAAAAGTTCTCTATAGGTTTAATGCAATGCCAATCAAAATCCTAACGGCATTTCTTGTAGAAATAGAGAAAGCAATCATGAAGTTCATATGGAAAAATAAAAGACTCAGAATAGCAAAAGCAACTCTAAGCAGGAAGTGTGAATCAGGTGGTATAGTGATACCAGACTTCAAACTATACTACAGAGCAATAGTAACAAAAAGAGCATGGTACTGGTACCAAAACAGGAAGGTGGACCAATGGTACAGAATAGAGGACACAGAAACCAATCCACAAAATTACAACTATCTCATATTTGATAAAGGGGCTAAAAGCATGCAATGGAGGAAGGATAGCATCTTCAACAAATGGTGCTGGGAAAACTGGAAATCCATATGCAACAAAATGAAACTGAATCCCTTTCTCTCGCTATGCACAAAAGTTAATTCAAAATGGATCAAGGAGCTTGATATCAAATCAGAGACACGGCGTCTGATAGAAGAAAAAGTTGGCTACGATCTACATACTGTGGGGTTGGGCTCCAAATTCCTCAATAGGACACCCATAGCACAAGAGTTAATAACTAGAATCAACAAATGGGACTTACTTAAACTAAAAAGTTTTTTCTCTGCAAAAGAAACAATAAGAGAGATAAACAGGGAGCCTACATCCTGGGAACAAATCTTACTCCTCACGCTTCAGATAGAGCCCTAATATCCAGAGTATACAAAGAACTCAAAAAATTAAACAATAAGATAACAAATAACCCAATCAACAAATGGGCCAAGGACCTGAACAGACACTTCTCAGAGGAGGACATACAATCAATCAATAAGTACATGAAGAAATGCTCACCATCTCTAGCAGTCAGAGAAATGCAAATCAAAACCACCCTAAGATACCATCTCACTCCAGTAAGATTGGCAGCCATTATGAATTCAAACAACAACAAGTGCTGGCGAGGATGTGGGAAAAAGGGTACACTTGTACATTGCTGATGGGACTGCAAATTGGTGCAGCCAATTTGGAAAGCAGTATAGAGATTTCTCGGAAAGCTGGGAATGGAACCACCATTTGACCCAGCTATTCCCCTTCTCGGTCTATTCCCTAAAGACCTAAAAAGAGCATACTACAGGGACACTGCTACTTCGATGTTCATAACAGCACAATTCACAATAGCAAGACTGTGGAACCAACCTAGATGCCCTTCAATAGACAAATGGATAAAAAAAAAATGTGGCATTTATACACAATGGAGTATTACTCTGCATTAAAAAATGACAAAATCATAGAATTTGCAGGGAAATGGATGGCATTAGAGCAGATTATGCTAAAAGCGAGCCAATCCCTAAAAAACAAATGCCAAATGTCTTCTTTGATATAAGGAGAGTAACTATGAACAGAGTAGGGAGGAAGAGCATGAGAAGAAGATTAACATTAAACATGGATGAGAGGTGGAAGGGAAAGGGAGAGAGAAGGGAAATTGCATGGAAATGGAAGGAGACCCTCATGGTTACACAAAATTACATAAGAGGAAGTGAGGGGAAAGGGAAAAAAACAAGGGGGAGAAATGAATTAAAGTAAATGTGGTAGAGAGAGAAGATGGGAGGGGAGGGGAGGGGGGATAGTAGAGGATAGGAAAGGCAGCAGAATACAACAGACACTAGTATAGCCATATGTAAAACACTGGATGTGTAACCGATGTGATTCTGCAATCTGTATACGAGGTAAAAATGGGAGTTCATAACCCACTTGAATCAAAGTGTGAAATATGATATGTCAAGAACTATGTAATGTTTTGAACAACCAACAATAAAAATTAAAAAAATAAATTAAAAAACATAAAGCAATGATAACAAAATCAATTTACACTAAATAAAACAGAAAAAAAAATAAAGGAAAGAGATGAATGAAGAATCCCCAGCCAACGCTCTGAAAGAGCTTTAGCTGAATGTATTTAGCTTTTATTCATTTTACTTTATTTACTGAATATATTTAGCTTTTAGATCAAGTCTAAAAAAATGTGGAAATTTTTGTTATAAGTAAAAAATGTATTATAAACAATGGATGTATATAAATATTATTACTAATATAACTAATATCAAGGATAGAGAAAGAAAATGTGGTATATGCTGATTTATCCATTGTTTATAGCTAAATATTGGAGGATGTCATTTAAACATACATCAAGTAACCAATGTATATATTTAAACATATGAGAGCTAATATATATGTACATATACATGTGTATATATATTAGCTTAAAAGCTAATATATAGTACATATTATGTATTAAAATATATTATATTTTATAAAAATAATAAATATAAACAAATATATATTTAAAACATATTTTATATTCAAATATATATTTATATTTAATATATAAATACATGTTATATATAAATATATAAATTTTATATATATTAAATTTTATATATTAAAATTTATATACAAATTTTATATAAATTTTATAAAGGTATGTAAGTTATATAAATTATATAAAATTTGTATATAAATTTTAATATATATAAAATTTAATATAAATATAAATTTAAATATATTTATTTATACTTATCACTTATATATAATTTTATTATATAAATAACATTCACATATAATTTTTATACATATTAATTTTAACATGTATATGTTAAACCAAATTCAGGTGATGGAAGAGAAAGTGGAGAAGGACAATTTTTGTCATTTGTAGTGAGAAGTGTCAGTAACTAGAGAATTTAAATAATTATAATGTTTTGTTTTAAAGATGATCACTAGAAGAATTAATCATTAGATAGATCTGCCCCAATAATACAAGGAACACTCACAAAAACAAAGAAAATGTAGGCCAAAAGGGAAAAGATTAAAGAGAGCAATGAACACGGAAAATGTGGCACAAAACATTGTGGACCAAACTCATCTGCCATCTTGACAGATACAAGTGGGATAAGCACACATATTAAAGATTCTCATGCACAGTGTACAGTAAACCAAGGTGACTCAGAAACTCGGAAACAGCAGGAGAGCAAGGGAGTGCTGCTCTCAGGTGCCGGCAGTGTGGGAGCAGAGGCCAGCACCCCTGGACTCCAGCAAGGCTGGATTTAGAACCAAAGGCATCAAGCCAAAAATGGAGGCACTTGGTACAAGATGGCAAGTGGCAAGGAACACCAAGCTGTTGCAAATATTTCTGCACCAACTAACATGGCCTGAAAAGTCATTACGAAAAACTGGAGGAAACACAAGGAAAAAATGAAAATAATTTAGTTATAGGAGGTTTTATATAACGGATAATATGGCCCCAGATGGCATAAATGACATAATTAGCAAAGTTACTTACA
This sequence comes from Ictidomys tridecemlineatus, assembly GCF_052094955.1. Classification (NCBI taxonomy): domain Eukaryota; kingdom Metazoa; phylum Chordata; class Mammalia; order Rodentia; family Sciuridae; genus Ictidomys; species Ictidomys tridecemlineatus. Next base: position 95,102,658 of record NC_135481.1, read on the forward strand.
TCAAGCTCAATCCCTGAAAACTAAGAATATCTCTTCCTTTTAGGTGTCCATAAATCATCTCCTAAAACTACACTGTGGACCACACAGAAAACCTAAATACACTTCCCAAATCAAAAGTGGTAAGACAGTGAGTGTCCTTTAATCACTCTGAGTGAAAAAGGAACCAACCTGAAATTTCAAAATATTTAAAATTAATGAAAATGATCACAACCACATGCCAAGTCTTTTGTTCTGAGCTAAAGCACTTGCTCCAAGGAAAATTTACAGACATGAATATCTAAAGTAATGAACAACAACAGCAAAAATGAATCAGTGCATCAAGTCTTCCACTCAACGATGTTTAAAACAAGAAAAATAAAATTAACTTCAGGAAAACATAAGAAAAAAGCAGATAGCAATTGTTAAGGTTTAGATATCAGGTGTCCCCCAAAAGCTCATGTGCGAGACAGTGCAAGAAAGCTTAGAGGTGAAATGGTTGGATTTCGAGAACCTCAACCTAATCAACGCGTTAATCTACTGGTAGGTATCAACTGGGTGGTGACTGTAGGCAGGTAGGGTGTGGCTGCAGGAGGTGGGTCACAGGAGCGTGTCTTTGGGGCATATACTTTGTCTGTGGTGAGGGGAGCTTATCTCTCTACCTCCCTACTTCCTGGTACCACCTCCCACCTGCTTTTCACCACCATCCTCTTCTGCCATGATATTCTCCCTCATTCCCCCCAAGGAATGGAGCCAACCACGTTTGGACTCAGACCTCTGACACTGCGGGCCCCCAAATAAACTTTTCCTCAAAACTCCAATAGTTCTTGTCAGGTCATTTGGTCACCAAAGTGAAAAAACTGACTAAAACAATAATAAATTAGGAAAAAAAAATGAATCAACCTTAACATTGGTTCTCGAGGAAAAGAGCAATAAATTATTAGCAAACGAACAAAGACTGATGCAAATAAATGTTCTAGGAAAATGTAAATTACTGAGCAGGACCCCTCATAGATAAGAGATGGGGAGACCCCCCCCCGGGAAACTAATTAGCATAGCAGAAATACAGAATATAGAGAAAAAGCTATTTCCAAAAAAAGTACCAATCCTCAAATGTTTTCCAGATTACTTCTACTAAGCTACAAAAGAAAAGACAGGTCCAATATTATTTTAAGCCAAGAAGCTCTGTGACAGCGTTCAGAAAGAGATAAAACTACATATGTTGAATGTACTGTTACACACCAATAGCAAAAAAGACAGTCTAGTAAAAAATGCTTTGAAACAACTGAAACCTTTCTGGAAACAAAATAAATAACTGCATTCTGACCTCAAAACTTACATCAAAATATATGTCAAGTGACAACGTAATTTAAATTTTTAAAAAAACAACAAAAACAAAAACCCTGAAGGCACTTGGAAAATTTTTATTAGTCTGATTGGAGAAGACTTTTCTATTTTTGACACAAAATTTAAAAGCCATGAGTCCAAAGACTAATAAATTTCTTTCTACTGTTAGAGAAAAACATTTCTGCCAAGAATAGTGGCACAGGCCTATAATCCCAGTGACTCAGGAGGCTGAGGTAGAAGGATAGAAGGATCAGAAGTTCAAAGCCAGCCTCAGCAATTTAGTAAGGCCCTAAGCAACTCAGTGAGATGCTGCCTCAATACATTAATTATTAATTAATTAATTAATACAAAGGGCTGGGGATGTGGTAAAGCACTCCTGGATTCAATCCCTTGTACCAAAAAATGAAGAAGAAAAAAAATTCTGCATTATAGAAATATCATAAACAAAATCAAAAGAAAATCTCTTAAACAAATTTTAAACAACCCAGTGAAAATAAAAAAGGGTATAAATAGGCACTTTTCAAAAAGAAACACACATAATACAACCATTGGGGGGAAAATGTTCAGTCTCACTCAAAATAAGAGAAATGTACACTAAGACTACGGAGAGATGTTGGTTTAAAAACAATTACCGGATTTTGGATTGAAAGGATCAAAAGGTTTAATCACACACTGTTCATGACAGTACAAGGAAATAAGGTATCTGCAAATAGTTTTGGTGGGATTGTGAACTGGTAAGATGGTTATTAGGAACATGTTGTCGATCTTATTAAAATGTAATTTGCAGGTATCTTCTAACTCAGAATTTCCTCTTCCCGGAATTTACCCTACGTTGCGCTTGTGTGCCTTTGTGTGTCCTTGCACTTGTGGAATGATGTTTGTATAAGAATTTTCTTTACCACACTGTAAGAGCAAAAGATGACAAGCCTCTGAGTGATGATTAACATTACCCCAAAGATCTCATCAACTTGTGCAAAGGATCCCTATGTCCATTAAGTATAGGATCGTTAGAAAAGCAAAATGCTAAGAGTAGTATAGGGTATGTTAAAATAATGGCAATAGTAATAATTATAATAATTACTTATATATAAAGCATATGAATAAAATGATACTGAAAATATTCCTAAGGACTTCATGACAGTGAATGTCTCTCAAGAGGGGATATGAGTGGCTGGAGTTGGTGGTGCAAGGTCCTCTGTAATGTTTTCCCTTTTCTATGTGTTAAATTTCATGTCTTGTGTATGTATTACCTAGCCCAAAGCTTAAAACTTTAGACTCCAAATCCTACAGTGACCTAGAGTAAACTGCACTCCAGCTTCCTTTTGTGTGGAGTGGGGACAGTCATCATCTTCTCTCCCAGAGTGTGATCAGAGCTACATAAGACTACCATGGAAGAGTGCCTGGCCATTATATGGAATTGCTTAGTAAATGACTCCTTCCATTTTCCTCCAGAATTAAAGTAAGCGGCATCTAACTCTTACGATTTAATAAGGTGCAAAGTCGTGCTTTGCTGTGTTTTTAATTTTCTTTGCAATACATGAATGATTTAAATATCTGGCTTCCTTAAGCATAACTAAGTGAGAGAAAGAGAAAGAGAGAGAGAGAGAGAAAGCAGTGTACATCAGCAGTAAGGCATAATTCTTTTCCCCGTTGTAAAAGTAATGCTTTTGATTCAGTCAGGTCTAAGTACTACCCAGTTCTTGGCACAACTAAAGTATGATTGAAAAGACTAAAGCTGATGAAGCACAATTCTGCACTGGCCTTGGACTTGAGAGAGCTTGGTGCCTTGGACTTGAGAGAGCTGGGTTCTGTCACTCCTGATTGTCACCTAGCAGCCATTTGCCACTGGAGAATGCATTATTGTTTCTCTTTCCTTCCACAGCATTACTTGTAGAATGGGAATAACTAGCAAAGGGGCTAGGTTAGGGTTCTCCAGAGAAATGGAGCCAGTAGGATATGCGTTACACACACCACTGTTCACATGTTACATATGTTTATGGAGATTTATTATGGGATGATGGAGGCCAAGAAGTCCCGTAATAACCATCTTCAAGTTCGAGAACCAGGACAGCTGGTTCATAGTCCAAGGTCAAAGATAGGAAAACCAGGAACACTGTTATTGTTAAGTCCCAAAGTCAGAAGGCCAGAGAAACTGGGGCTCTGGTTTCCAAGGAGAGGAGATGATGGACGTCCCCGCTCACTTTCTCCACCTCTGTTCTATTGGGGCCCTTGGTGGATTGAATGTATCTTTGGCAAGGGTGAATTGAATGCACCCTTGGCAATGATGATCTCTTTATAGTTAACCTTGGCAATGATGATCTTGGCAACATTGGCAATGATGATCTCTTAATAGTCAACTGGTTCAAATGCAAATCTTTCCCAGAAACATCCCACAGACACACCTAGAAATAACACGTTTTACCGGCCATCTGGGCCTCCCATAACCTAGTCAAGTTGACACATAAAATTAACTATCACAGGCACTGTCTGGTTTAAAGTCAGTCAGCCTAGAAAAGCACCCAACACATAATAGGAACTCAACAAATATTTTTTGAAGAGTATCAAACCTACTAGGTGCCAGAAACAAGAAATGGTCCCTACCTTCAAGGTCCATATACATTAACAGGGAGATGAAATACTGACTCAAATACCCGGAGTAGTGCACCACTGAATGGTAATACTGAAGTGGGAAGGGCAGACATGACCAATAAAGAGAGTCCTTTCCTCTCCCTCCCTAAGGCGTCTGCACATTGACTAAGTGCAGACAGCATCCCAGGCAGAGGGAAGACCATGTTGTAAGGCCCAGTACTCGACATCAATGGGGTATTCAGGAAGATCTCAGGGTGCTCAGGAGTAAGATGGAAATTGGTGTGAGATATAAGAAGTAGAAATTAAAATTATAAAGGCTATTTTAAGCTTTTCTCTTCTCAATGTATTAAAGAGTTATCAGACTGAGAAAAGTATGAAGTGTATACAGCAAACATACATATATACATAATTGTTGTTTTAGGAGTTGGAAAGTTTTAATGAAAATTTCATTATTTGATCCCTCTCTCACACAATTGCAGATGTGCACATGTAGGCACGTGCACGCACACACACATGCTCAGTAGTGCTTTTGACCATTAATGGTAATTTGGTGAAATCCTAATGAGGACCTCCCAAAAAAAATTACAGGTAAAACCTCCAGCCACTCTTCTGTGCTAGGTCTCTTGGGACCCTGGCCCTCGAGGTGGGCCAGGCAGCATTGCCTGCTGTATGTGTGTATGTTTGCTGTATGCACTTCATCCTTTTCTCAATCTGATAAATTTTAATACATTGAGATTAGAAAAGCTTAAAAATTACCCTTTATTATTTTTGTAATTTTTAATTTCATGGAAAACACAGGGGCAGGTGATGTCCCCTGAATGGTGCCCTAAGAACTCTTTCTGGGGGATGACATGGGACAACCTTGCTGTCCTTCTCCAGCAGTGAATTCTGAGGTCAGCGTCCACTGTGTCAAGCCTCCAACTAGACTTGGCCATTCAAGATTCCTGAATGGCCAACCCACCCCTCCAATGGCACCCATTTTTATGTTTTCCACAGAATCTACACACAAGAGGGTTTGCTGAAGGAAGCCTTACTAGGATCTGCCACTGGGATCCCAACCTGAGAGGATGGTTTGAAACTTTCCAGTCTATTTTTGCCTCCCATCATCAGTCTTTTTTCATGACAATGAATGCCTTAGATATAGGTATTAAGAAACCACTGATCAGGAGGCTGAGGCAGGAGGATCTCAAGTTCAAAGCTAGTCTCAGCAACTTAGCAAGGCCCTACACAACTTATCAAGACCCTATCTCAAAATAAATAAATAAAAAGGGCTGGGGATGTGACTCAGTGATTGAGCACCCCTGGGTTCAGTCCCTGGTACCAAAAGAAAAAAAAAGCCACTAAGTGTGTGTAAACACAAGCCAATGGATGATAGGGTGGCATCATAGAAGAAGCAACACTCTACAAAGGAGAAATGTTTCCAAGCCTGCCTTATCCTTTCTGAGCATCTATAATTTGCGCACCCCTTACTGCACCCCTTAGCTATGAGCAGTAGACTAAGAAGGGCTTGAGAATCTATGCGAGTCCTTCAAGCAGCAGCACTCTGAATACCTGTCTTAGTCTGCTTTCCATTGCTATAACAGAATACTACCAACTGGGGAATTAATAAAGCAAAGGAGTTTACTTAGCTCATCATTCTGGAGGCTAAGAAATCCAAGGACATGGTATTGGCATCTGGCAAGCATCCTTGTGTGCATCATAACATGGCAGAAAGGAGAAAGGCAAGCAAATGCATACAAAAGAGGGAACACAAGGTGTGGACTTGTTTTATAAGAACAATTACTCCCTCGTGGGAGTGGGTTAGTAATATAACGTTGATCCATTCATGAGGGCTCTCCCTCAAGACCTAGCCACCTCTTCTTGTCTCCACCTCCTAATACATTGCATTGAGGATTAAGTTCCAACACATGAACTGGGGAGCATATTTAAACCCTAACAACTTATCAGCTGGGGGATGTGGGAGGCCCAATATCCTCTTAGCACATACTCCCCTCCTAAGTGCCAGGGAGGTCACTGGCAGGTTGAAAAATGAAGGCTCTTGCCACATGTCTTTCTGAGTTTGATTCCCCTACAGGGCATTAAGTTTTCATATAGCTCATCTAGGTGGGATTTTAGAACCCATGTTAGTGACAAGATATTTAATTTCACTGCCACAGGCCCACGTCTGAACTAAATATTGCATGCTTGTCAGAATAAATTGCAAACCCTCTCCCAACAGGCCATACCAGAGACCTAGAGGTTCCTGGTCAGGGTGCTCGGGCTTCTGTCTACATCTGCAGAGTTTCTTCTTCTTCTTTCCTTCTTCTCCTTCTCCTTCTCCTTCTCTTTCTCCTTCTCCTTCTCCTTCTCCTTCTCCTTCTCCTTCTCTTCTCTAAGATATCATTTTCAAAGTTTTTGCAAGACACAACTTTCTGTCACCCTGTGCTCTTTCCAGAGCTCAGAGCTCTGCTGGGTGTCTTGGGCCAGGGCCTCCTCTGCTCCAGTCGATTCATCAATCTTTGACAATGCAGATGGGGCTGCTGGCCCTGGTCAGTGAGAGCTGTCCTCTGAGCCCATCTGGGCGGTAAGTCTGCAGAGGAATGGGATCAAGGCATGTGTGGACTCACCCAGGATTCTGCTAGATATAGAGAGAAGGGTGCGGCCAAAGATGGAGGTCAGGAAGACTTGAGGCGAGGTATGGTATCTCTTACTTTTCCCATAGCACTTGCACTGGTCTCCTGCCATAAACTGTCACCAGGCTTCAAACCATCTTTTCATTCAAGAAAAAATTGAGCTGTTTGCTCCGAGCATTATAGTTTGTTAAAGAAGTGATCAGGCATTAAGATTTCATTGGTAAGCTGGGGGTGGAGCTCAGTGGAAGAGGATTTGCCCAACATGTGCAAAGCCCTGGGTTGATCCCCAAAACTGAAAAAAAAAAAGTTTCTATATCTTCTTTCTTATAATATGGGATCTCCTGAGTAACTTTTTATTATAAAGGATTGACTTCAAAGAAACATTTATTGGGGAAGGCAATCCACAATGCCACAGCTGGGCTTCCACCTGGTGTTGTTTAGGGGCTGACTTACCTGGGACTTCTGGGTCCCTTTCACACCAAGTTTCCAGAATCAAGGTGTACCTTCCTTTCCTCTCACTATCGTCATTCTCTCTCCCTCTCTCTCTCTTCCCCCTCTCTCCTCTCTCTCTCCCTCTCTCTCTCCTTCCCTCCCTCATCTCTCTCCCCACTCCTTCCCTTCCTCCCTCCATTGCCTTCACTGCTTGCAATCACTTTCCTTGGAGCAGAGTTGAAGTGGTACCTCCCACTGGCCTTTGGACATCTTTCTTTAGGGCCATCACCCTGCGTGGAGGAGAGGAGGGGAAGTTGTGCCTAATTCCTTATGGCAGCGAAAGCTCAGTTTTGTTTTTCTCCAAGAGCTAACCAGACCAATGCTTCCTTTTGCAGTTCAGGTTCACAGTATTTTCTTCCTTCGAGAAAAAAGCTGTTTACAAATTTGAAATTATTCCAATTATCTAATCTCTGTTGCATTCCTGGGCACTGCAAAGAGTTAAATGATGCATGAAATCACCTGTCAGCCTGCATTAGATGGGGCTGTGTTCACACACCCAGAGGCGGCCCATGAATTATTTAACCGAAGGGGCTCTTGGCTCACATCTGGCTAGACATGGTTCAGCTCCAGTTACTCGGGAGGTTCGCTCTGTGGCCCCTGAGCTTTGCCCTGGCTGAGGAAACTGTCTGACAGACAGACAGACACCGTGGGCTGCTGCCAGAACCAAGTCTCCTTGACAACAGCTTGAACTAAGCTCCTACAGGCTCCAGATGGCACACAAACTAGAGAGGAGGTGTGCAGAGCTCTGAAAGCTTTGCCAGAAGAGAGAGTTGGCGACATTTCAGTCTGGGCGGTAGGTTAGGCTCCACGCTGCGAACTCAAGGGTTATGGGTGGGAATTTGGAGAGTCCATTTAATAACACACCTGGTTCCCATCTGAACTTGGAACCCACAAGATAGAGAAAGATCGAGGAGTCAGGCAGATAGAAATCAGAATGTCACCTTTATTACCCACTGGCCTCTCAGAAAACATGGCGGAGCAGCGCCACTGGCTGTCCCGATTTGCAGCCCCAGAGCTGGGAGCTATAGCGTCACCCAGTGGGGCAGGAACAGGCTGGACTCTAGAGAGGCAGACAGGGTTGTTTTCTGGGCTGTTTCCAGGCCCATACTTACCTTTCAGGTGAGCTTCTCCCACTCCTGTGAGGGCAGAGTGGGGGTCGTGGCCAGACCCAGGAACATCTGGGGAGTCCCGAGGAGACATGGCACGTTGTCTTGGAGGATGGAGTCGTGGAGACTGTAGGAGGGGGAGAGCATTTTAGAAGGCATGATTCCCTTTCCTTGGCAGAGGGAAACCGAGGCACGGAAGCACTGGGGACTGACTTTCTGCTCGTTGTTCTTTCTGTTTGTTTGCTCTGTTTGGGGGACTAGGGATTGAACCCAGGGGTGCTCTACTACTGAGCTGCATCCCCTGCCCTTTTCAAATTTTTATCTTGAGATAGGATCTCCCTAAAGTGCCCAGCTGTCCTCAAACGTGTGAACCTCCTGCCTCAGCCTCTCAAGTAGCTGAGATCACAGGTGTGCACCACGGTGCCTGGCAGGGCTGACTTCCTTGTGGCACTTCACAGTTTCCAGACTCTGCCCCTCATATACCACAGCATGAATGCCTTTGTGGGGGACCAACGGTGGGCTTTCCGCCCCCACAATCCCACTGTGGTGGCCAGACTGCCTCTTGGTCCGTGGGGATCCCTCGCCATGTGGTAGATCTGAGGCCACCCACACCTCAGAAGGCCCCCCAGTTCAGGTGCAGGATATGCTTAGAGGATATGGAAGTTTGGACTCCCACTCATGACAAATGATAATTTACGAAAAAATTTTAAGTACCATGAAATCAAGTCAAATAAGGATACATTGTTGATGCGTCTCTCTGAGCATTCTGGACGGCAGTCAGAGCCTGCCGAGCCACAGGGCAGGACAGCAGCTTGGGGAGGAGCTGGGGGTCCTGGATTAGCGGGTCCCTGGGTTCCATGCACATCGTTGCTGCACCTGCATCTGCAAATGCTCAACTCCAGGAGGCTCTAAGTCACGACTCTGCAGGGCTCACTGCCACGCAGGGGCTGCTCCCTGTCTGCTCTCCAGCTGGAGCTGAAGTGCTGTGGTCTGGGCCCCACCAGAGGCCCCGCCGCATGCTGGAGAAGGCAGGAGAGGACCAGAGGATCATGCTGGTCACCTTGGGAAGGTCGGCACCTTTGTCTTCACATTCTTTCTCTGCCACAGAAACTGCCATACTCTGAACACTCACCAATTGAGTGGTAACAAGAATACACACACACACACACACACACACAAACACATGCACACGCACACACTCACACCCCAGATTTCCATTTCTATCAAATCTCTGTATCCCAAGTGGGTCTGGTGGCACCCGAGGGCAAAGGCTCATCACATTCATACAAGCCACAGCTCTTCTCCTCCTCCTCCTCCCTCCTTCATCCCTCCCCCATGGAACCATCATTCCCACTCCCTTATTGCCAGGAAGGAGGAAGTGTGCTGAGCAGGATTCTCCCCAGTAGCACTCGCTGAGACACTTGGATTTCAGAGCAATGAGGAATGTCTCTGTCTTAAACATTTTCTGAAAACATTTGTTTTTCCTGTGATGGAGCTCCTCCAATTCATTCTTGAAGAGACGGAGAACCTCTGCGGGGGTGTCATGTTCTTGTGACCCAGCAAGTGTCAGAACCAGACGCAGGAAAGCTGCTCGGAGGACTTTGTGAGATGAGACTTCACTCCAGCCCAGTGTCTGACCCTCCTGATTTTGCTCCAGTCTGTGAATCCCGCGTCCATTTCCATCCTCTGAGACATAGCGTTGGCATTCAGAAAACCAGAGCTTCAGAGTGGTGGGCTGCGGGGCTCACTGGGAAAAGGACAGTAATCATGAAGTCAAATTAGTTAATTGGGCACAGGGAATGCTGTCTGATTCGGAAGTAATTGAGCATCATCTCCTGAGAGAGAGAGAATAAAGTGGGAGTGGGGGAGGGAAAAAGAGAGGCCGTGCAGAGAGGAGGATAAGAGGAAACAGTTTTTATTTTGTGTCAGAAACAATTTGGAAAAATTAATTTGTACCATCTACAAAGTCATTTCAGTGACTTTGCTAAGGCTGCCCTAGCAAGGTGCCAGAGTGAGTGGCCTGGACAGAAGCTTATTATCTGACAGATCTGGGGGCTAGAAGTCCAAGGTTGTGGGTTCCGAGTTCTTCCTTGGTCTTAGATCTGTCTCTTTGCTGGGCTTGTAGATGGCCATCCTCTTCCCTCGTCTTTCCGTCATCTTTCCTATCTTGCATGTCTGTCTCTGCTCCCGGATTTCCCCTTTGTACAAGACACCAATCGTATTAGATTAGGGTCCATACTCGTGATCTCATTTAACATCATTACCTCTGTAAAGACCCCCATCTCCAAGTAAAGTCATGTTCTAAGGTTTTGGGGTTAGGACCCCGATGTGTAAATTTTGGAGGACACAATTCAACCCATACCTAGAGGATTAACAAAATTGGAATAAGACCATCACCAGTCAGCATGGGGTTCCTGCAGGCAGGCAGGCAGAACCAGCATTGTGGAAGTTACAGGTGAGACGTGGCGTTTCTAGTGTGATTCAGATCGGGAGTTGGCCCTCCCTGTCCCCAACCAACTTATCTCCTCCCACAAGTGTTTAGTCCCTTGTGAAAGCTTCCCAAGGTCGTGGAAAAACCTACCCCCTTCCAAACTATTGTGGTCGGCGTTTCATATCCAGTGCTTTGCCAAATGTGCCTCCCACCAGGGCCCCAGGATATCTCCCCAGGGGTGGGACCTGGGCACCCAGAGGTTCTGCCAGGGCTGCCTGGCTGGCCTGCAGGCCTCCCCCCACTGTCCCTTGCCTTTCTCTTGCAGAAGAGCTGCAGGGAGATGAGCTACAAAAGCCACTTAATCTGTGTGATTAATAGAATTAATTGGCAAATGACCCTGCCACTCTCCCGAGGGGCATGCAGGGCTTATTTTCAGATATTGGTATTTATCCCACTGGTTTCCAGTGTGCAGTCTCCAGTCCATCAGATGCTTCCCAGCGTTGCTCACGCACCTTCTTGGTCAGATTAAAGTAGAATTAAATCAGACAGATACACACTTTATTAAATCTCTTTCTTGGGATTAAAAAAAAAAAATGTTTGTTTTGTGGCCCATGAGTTCAAGAGCAGGAAGGAAAGGACTTGGACATTTAAAAACACCTTTTCCCGGGCTTGTGAAACTTGACCTTCCTCAAGTCAGACATGAGCCTCCTCCTTAGCAAGGTGTTACCTATGGGCAGAAAAGTCCTGCTACTTATCCTGACATGTAGTGGGACGTGGGGCATACGGCCGTGTATTAGTCTGTGTTATGTTGCTATAACAAAATACCTGAGGCAGGGTTATATATAAAGAGAAGAGTTTTATTTAGATCATGGTTTTCGAGGCTCAAGAGTATGGTGCCAGCATCTGGCAAGAGCCTTGTGGCAGATGGCATCATATGGCAGGAACATGTGTGAGAGGGATCACATGGTAAGACAGGAAACCAGAGAAGATTCAGGGACCAGGCTTACTATTTTTTTTTTTAATAACAACACACTTTTTCAGGAACTAACTGGGGTTCTATGAGAAATATGTTAACCCTTTCCAGGTGCCCTTCATGACCTAATTACCTTCCCTTAGGTTCCACCTCCCCGGGGATCGTATTGAGGACCAGCCTCCATCACCTGAACCTTTTGGGGGCCACATAAAAACCACATCCAAACCATAGCAGGCAATTTAAAAAAAAAAAATGTAAGGTTGCCCTGGGGAGCCCAGGGTTAGTGCAGAGCTGGCTTCCTGTAGCTGGAAATTCCTACAAAGTGGGGCTTGTCAGGTTGGAAGTGACTTTTGTGGCACTTGTTTGGAAAGTGTGACTCTTCAGTCCCAGCCGTTGTCCTCTGAGGCTTCGGCCAGGAATGGCGCGAAGGGAAGTCCAACCAACCACACGCCTTTGAAGGGAGCGCTCGGATCTTCTGTGGTGACTCAGAGAGAGGAGAAATTAAAACCGAATTTGAAGGCGAGGAAAATTAGCATTCCTCCAAGAGGTCTGGCCTACATGCTCACTGAGATTTCAGAAACAAACCATTAGCCTTTGAAAATCCATAAAAAGGAGTTTATGGACAGTAGAGATATTTGGGGAAATATTGTAAAACATACAGAAGGGAAGAAAAAAATGACCCATTTGATCTGATCAGAATATTTCCATTTCCCCAATTTCTGTACATTGAAAACAACCCCAAGGTGCTGGTGTTAAGAGCTGGCACCTCCAGGGCTGAGTAAATCCTGAGGCCTCTGCCTCCTGAGGGGAATTGATGCTCTTATGATGAGAGCGGTTCAAGGGAGCCTGTTTGTCCTGCTGGCTTGTGAGGACAGAGGAGGCCCCATCTATCAATGACTATCTGAGACTTCCAGTGACTCACACACCTTCTTAGTCAGAAATGTTAGCCGTGGATTACTGTTGTCTGTAAGTTACCCAGTCTCAGGTGTTTTGTTATAGTAGCCCAAGTGAACAAGGGCACCAGCATTCCTTGGTCAAAGAGCCAGGCTTGGAGGGACCAGCCCATCCAGAAAGCTTCTTGCTTCCTTCCAGGTCAGGGGTGGGTCAGGTGCAGAGGGCATGTGACGCTGTGGAAATGGGACTGGGGACATGAGTCAGCAGGCTCTGGGCAATCAGTTACACAGCAGAACAGCAGCCCGATGTCACTTGGAGACCGGTCCCTAGAAGCAGCAGCGCATGACCTGGTGGGTTCACAAGCAGCATTAAACATCAGCACGAGAGGCCAGAGCCATCAGATCATAAAGGGAATCTTTGCTGCTATTCCTAGTGCTATTCCTAGTCCAGTAGGACCTCAGGGTGCTGTGGGGCAGTGGCTCAGGGAGGCTATACCTAAAGCAACCATGTCACTGTGCCTGCTTCTAGGCAGCCCCCTTGGGGACTGCTTCCCTACCTCTTAGGCTCCTTTCCAATCCCTGAGGGGCTTCTCTGCCCACAGGTGAGTACCAAGAAAAGAGCCCCGCCCACCTGCTTTCCCAGCACCTGGCCCCCCAGCCAGGGCTCAGATCTGTCTGGGATATGTGAATGATTCTTCTGTGTCTCCTTCAGACTGACCTTGATGCTCATTTCTGCCTGATTTTGTGTATGGAATTAGGGATGGGTCCCTCCCATAGGTCCTTCCCACTGTGATTTGTCTCAGCCACTGAGACCACTGGTCACCCACATGATGAAGTTTGACATTAGAGAAGCACACAGAGGCAGGTATATAAAGCAGGGCTGATTTTAAAAGGGGGTAACATGGACTTCTCCCTGGAGGGAGAAGGGGGCCATAGCTGGAATCCTGGTATCCCCCTGAAGTGAGGGTCTTCTGCCTTTTTGTATCTGTCCTAGGCTCCCTTTGTTCTCCTGCTCTCTTCCCCTTATCTCTCTCCTTCCTGAATGTGGGGTGGCCCAAAGGTGAGAAGCAGATGGGCTGGAGGGGCCAAGGTGGAGTGATCTGGGCAGGAAGGGGGCAGCTCTCTGTAGGGAGGGACGATCCCTGGGACAGGTTGCCTTAGCAACAGCTTGGAGCAGGGGCAGGTTGATAAGGGTGGAGGAAGGGCTCTGAAGGAATGAACGTTTCAATCCCTCCATTCTCTGGATCAGACCTTTGCCTACAGGCCTGCCTGATTCTGGCTCCCCCACCACAAAGGGTGACACTCATGTGCCCCCTGCAGCAGCCTGGGACATCAGACAGGAAGGATGGCAGAAGAAAAGAGGGCAGTGTCCAGGAAAGAACGCAGTTAAGGCTGGTGAAAAGCATGGTGCTTCGTGGAGCAGGTCTGGAAGGGACAGGGGATCCCAGACGCACAGATCCACAGCCAAGGGAACGGTGCTGTGGAGAGGCCGCCGGGAGCTGCCCTTTACACAGAGGGTGGTGACCAGACGTCTGGCCCAGGGAGCCCCTCCAGCTCTCCCCAGCTCCACTTGCTGCAGCAGAGCCCGGGGGACAGCCGAGGCTCTGGGGAGCAGGTGGGCTGGAGGGAGCCCAGAGGACCATTTGGAAGACAGGTGCGGAGTGAGAAGAAGGGGGGCCCGAGGGATGGCTCGGCCCCAGATACACCTCTCTCCTTCCTTTCGAACTCATGAAGCTTCTGAAGTCTTTTCCAAATGCTGAAGGAGCTTCCTCCCAGGTCTTCTTGGCCCATCGGGAGATCTGAAGGGCTCTCCCATTTCCTGAACTATCTTTAAAGGAATGAGACTTGCCCTCTCTGTTCTCTAGGTCCCTTCAAGGCCTCCAGGTGTGGAGGACAAGGAGTGAGTCACACATTCCCAGGGAAAGAGGCAGGACCTCAGCTCAGAGAGGGTGCAGCAGACACAGGGGTGCTTACCACGGGTGCCCAGGGAGAAACCAGTCTCTTGCCTCACAGGCTCAAACAGAAAAAAGGGAATAAAATACATAGAGGCTCATAATGCGCATGCGCCGGAACACATCCTGGGACTTTTCCTAGAGGAGGCCGTTTGAGCAGGACCTGAAGCGTGTCCAGGGCTGGGTTTGCAGTGGTGGCTGAGTTGCATGAGGAGCAGCAGGGAGGGGACAGGGTTGGGTGTAGGGTTGATGCTGGAAAGGTACCTGGATGCCAAAAGAGAGACACAGAGAGCCTTGAATTCCATAGGAGGAAACCTGGCATTTATTTGGTAGCTGCAGGAAGCCACAGCAGGTGTTCCACGAGGTAATTTACATAAATTATCCCAAGCCCTTGGATTTGCTCCAGTTGCTTTTGTGCAGTGTGGGTTAAAGGGAAGGGGCTGAGAAAGGGTCAGCAGGGAAATGAGCAGGAAGGGGTGAGCGGTTCCAGAGTCCACTGTGTCCTTGGGACTCAGGTCGGGGGACATGGGTGAATGCGCCTTGCTCCTCCCAAGGAAGAAGAAATTGCAGTCAGATTCTAGGACATGACTGACTTTTCTTCAAAACCAAGAGCGTTGACTTTTCTGCAGTGGTAAGGGGAAGATGCTGTGCATGTCAGGACTTGAGTATTTCTGGAGAAACTCAATATAGAAGAACCTTGTGTTTAAATAGGGAGTCTTTTACAACGGTGCTGGCCAAAAGATCTGGGCTCTGTTGCTGTGTGACATTTCATGTGCAGTTCTTTCTATGGTGTGACAGGTTGGAATACGGGGCTGTGTGAAATTCAAACGAGAAATAAGAAAAGATCTTTGTCTTTGCCTGTGTAGAATGTAAGGCTGGGGTTAATTAATGGGCCACGGTGACCCACTTAAGAAACTCCCAGAATTCACCTCTGGGCCACCCATCTAATTGGTTCCAGGTAGACCAAAAAAAGAAGCTTTGAAAATGCCACAGGAGCGATGGCTTCAAGTTGTAGACAGACATCTTCCCTGACGTCCTTCCTCCCTAACATCTCCCCCAGGCAGTTTGCCTCAAGTCCTGGCTGACTATTGGTTTTGTCATTAAACAGTTCAGAAGGAGCAGAGAGAAGTGGGGGGAAGTCCTCGGACTGCCTGCCCAGGAGGGGAGCATACTAGTCTGTTTTGGAAACAATGCAGACTATTGATTAACCTGTGTGTGTGTGTGTGTCTGTGTGTGTGTGTGTGTGTGTGTGTGTAGGTCACTGTGTGTATTTGTCTTCTATTGTGGAGGCAACAACAAGCTTAGTGTCTTGAAATAAAAGTTCATCCCAACTGTATATCTCACAGTTGCCAAGGGACTCTGAACCAGGTCTCCCTGGACCAGCACGGACATGCCTGCAGGTTGGGCTCTTTTTCTGGAGACTCCATGGGAGATCTATTTCCTTGCCTTCCAGAGGCTGCTAACACTCCTTGGCCTGTGGCCCCTTCCTCCATCTTCAAAAATGACCAAGCCCCACTCTTCTCTTTTCCCATCATCACATCTCTCACTAACCAACCACAGGTGGGAAAATCTCCTTTCAAGGACTCCTGTGAGTAGACTGGAAAATCTAGGCGATCTCCTCACCTCAAGGTTCTTTCCCTTAGTCACCTGTACGCACCCGCTTTTGCCACGTAAGGGGCATATTCAGTGGTACCTACGCTGTGATCATCTTTTTTTTGGGGGGGTGGGGCATTTACTGGCCTTCGATGCATGTTAAACTTTTATGCATCTGATGTGGCCCCATTTTCTGCATCTTCTTCCGCTAAAGCCTTAGGTGAACCCCCAGCCTCCCTGGCATGTGCCCTGGCCAGCTGGTGTAGAAATCCCGGCAGCCAGCCCTGGAGCAAGACTGCCTGCGTTTTTATCAGTAATCTCATTTATTCAATGGTCTCATTTGTCCTTGAGCAATTTACCCTCCAGAAATATCTGTAAAGAGGAGGATGGTTCCCAACAAGAAGCATCTGACACACTCAAATTGGGATAATTCGAGATAATAATGAAGGAATTTTGGGGTCTTCTGAAGTTGCTAGAATGTTTCATTGGCCAGGGTGTGCTGTCCTCGTTTGCATTGCAGCTGGCCTTCGGTGGCCAGAGATTCCTCAGTCCAAGGCCTGCTGGGGACCTGATGGCTTCATCTTTCACAGCAACAACAGATCCTTAAACAAGGACGATGAGGCCATCTAAGGCCAGACTCTTCCAACCAAGCTCAGGGGGAAGGCATTTTCCCTGAAGTATCACCAACCAGCCATTTGACCCCTGCCTGAGAATGTCAGTCTTGCTGGTTTTCTTCTTCAAATAAATGGAAGAAAGTGTTTTCCAAGCCAGGCCCAGTGGCACACACCTGTGATCCCAGCAGCTGAAGGGAAGGCTGAAGCAGGAGGATCACAAGTTCAAAGTTAGTCTCAGCAACTTGGTGAGGCCCTAAAGCAACTCAGCAAGACCCTGTCTCGGAACAAAATATTTTAAAAGGGCTGGGGATGTGGCTCAGTGATTAAGTGCCCCTGTAGTTCAATCCCTAGTACCAAAATTTTTTTTTAAAAAAAGGGAAAGAAAAGAAAATGTTTTCCATAAAAGTAAGTTATGAATCACTATACATGGCAATATTAAAACCATAAAATTAAGTTTCCAGAGAACAAAACAAATAATGGAGCCTCATCCGTCTGCCCTGGCATGGCCCCACGTCAGTCATGATTTGCTGGAGAACCGACTCCAAGCTCTGTTGGCATCTGGGTACCCGTGTAGCTCTCCTTTGAGTGTTGCTGCTAAAGTTCATGAAATCGTGAGGTGTCTGTTGATGGAACCCATTCCTAAAACAAGATGATCTTTAATGTGAACACCAAATTTACTTAAAGTTGCAGACATTACTGCCCCCAGGATTCTCTTAAATATATTGAGTCCCAGTCAGTGCTGGAATCCAAGATAAAGTTCTTTAAATATATAGCATTCCAGTCCTTCATTTATTTATTGTTGTATTCATTCATTTAATAAATATTTACTGAGCACCTAGTATTAGGACTCAACAGTAAGCCAGAGCCTAATGGGAGTTACAAATACAAATCAAAGTGATAATGGATGTGGAAAAAAAGAAGGAGGGTCCTGTAAGAGCTTAGCACAGGACAAACTCTGGGACACCACACACAGATTTTTTAGGATGAAGAATCAAATGATCATATTTCCCCTTTCAGAAGCGTCATGTGGTCTTCCATGTATAGGTCAGGGGCTGGAGAAGCCAAGTGCTCTCTTCCCATCCTCCTCTACAGCTCTATGTAGCCACGAGACCTTGTTCCGGTCTGAGACTTGAGCAGCAAATTGGTGGGGTCTTCTAGAAAGGAATATGCTTTTCCCTATGAAAGAAACAAGTCCAAAGCCTTCTCCTTTCCTCTCGCCATTAAGAGAGAAGTGAAGCCTTAAAGCTGGGCCAGCCTTCTAACCCCCATGAGGGAGAGACCAAGATGGCAGCTCTCAGAGATGGAGCCACTCCCCCAGGGTTAGCAGCCACCTCCACACACAGTTGCTTGCTAGGTAGAAAAAGTCAAAGTCTGGAGGTTGGGTGGTTGTTGTTACATGCCACCCAGAGCATCCTAGATTAATACCAAGACTCAAAATTAAGCTTAGCCTAAAACTGATTTTCAGGCATTGTGAGCATATCGTGGTCAGCGTGTAGAATCCCAAAGTTCCCTTCAGGCCCTCGAAATCAATGGTCCTGAAGGAGGATAGTGCAAGGGAGAGGGGGTCTTGATGGAGTGCACTTTGTGGCCCCCCACAAGTGGAATGCCTTCGTGCTGGGCCTCCAGCCTCGTCTAGGACCCAGCACATCCTTCACGAGGAGCCTCGAACTATGAACCACTCAGAAATTCAGAAGAGGAGGAGATTCTTCTACCTGCTTTTGTAACTGTAGGAACTAACCCAGGACCTGGGCCTTTATATAAGCGGAAAATCAGTAAGTGAAACCAGATACAGCTAAAATTTTGAGAAGTATGTTATGTTTTTAAATATTGAGAGAGAGAGAGAGAGAGAGAGAGATGGCTGGATCTTCTGGGGACTGTTCTGAGACAGAACATGCTTAGTAATGCATGAACATTTTGGGGTTAAAAAATATGATTATCATTGGCCAGCTCTGATTCCTGCCTCTGGGGGGTCTTTAATGAGATGCAGGGACTGAAGTGACAGTCATTAGTAGCTAGACCTAAGCGACTGATTGCAGAGTCAATAAAAAGACCTCCGGACCCAAGGCGCACTCTACTTCCTTTACTGAAGTTGGGTGGTATTTTTAAATAATCATACCATCATTTGCCTGTACTTGAAGTTTTTTAATCCTCCACCAAGGAAACATTGAAGGAGCTAAATAAATGAGTTCATTGGATCATTAATTTATACAAACAAAACTAATATGGCCCTTCGTCATTTCTGTTAGGAACGCCATCGCACAAGCAGAGTTGGGCTGGCCAAGAGGAGCAGCGTCAGGGCCCCTTGGGTGGTGTCTCTGTCTGGTTTGGGATGCCCTCTATCCATTGCAGTTTCTGGAATCATCAGGAACTCCTTAGACCTGTCCAGCACCCTTCCCCCAGCCTGCATGTCTTTTATCACGGTGAAGCATTCTGCAGGAGTCCACCTGGGGAGGAGGGGCATGGGGAAGAAGATCCCAGAGGCTTGGGTGCTTGTCTTACTCCTCGCGATTTAGCATTTGTCAGGAAAAGAGAAGCCTCTCAGATTTTCAAATGAGAGACCTTAGTAGAGCAAACGACCTATCACTGCAGAGATATGGAAAGTGAAGTCCAGAGAGCGTATCCGAGGTGAACGCAGCACATTGGTGAAGCCGAGTCCAGCAGGTCTCTTTGGACCTCAGGGTGGTGTGCTTCCTACTGTCACACTGAGACTTTCATTTCTAAAGAAAAGATTGCATCTCCTCTTTCCTCTCTTACACCCTGAGCTGATTCCAGTGAATTTTGTATACATTTTGGTAATATTTCTCATTTAAAAGAAACCCTGCTCTGTGCATCTCCCTCCTGTTTGCAAGAGTGTTCTACCTGCGTGTCAGAGCTGAGCTCTGAGTGCCTCGGAGAAGGGCATCCTGCTTATCATGGCCCATCCAGGCAGAACCAGCCAAGCCAACCAAGTGCTTCTCTGCTTCACTTGGCTGTCAGATAAGGGCCACCTGCTTATTGATTGGCACAGCAGCACTTAGGTCCAAACATGCTCCCTAATGACACAAAGCTTCATATTAGAGGATGTCAGGGAATTGATTTTGTTCTTCCCTAGGAACAAAAGGTGCCAGAAGTCAGATGAAACTGAACAGTCAAAAAAGCATCAGCATACACCTTCCCCTGTCCCCGTCCCCACCGGGGAGCTGTGGTCTAACCCATGGGAGATGAACCCAGCCTAACCCCTGGGACAGAGAGAGATTCCTGAGCTGCCAGACAGCAGCAAATCAATCCTCAGATAGCTGAGAACCTGACTGTCAGGCCCCATCGCCTGCCTCCTCCTCTGCCCCTCAAGGACTGCCCTGGACTTCCGTCAATGCAGTGGCATTGAGTATCTTGTGCCTGGATGTCGGCAAGCTCTGGCTGGGATGAATCTCAGTTCCCTTGTCTAGGAAATGGGGACATAGTAATCTGCTTGAAAATTAAATGAATTTATTGAGCTAATGTTTTTAGCATGGAGGTTGAACTCAGGGGCACTTAACCACTGAGCCATATCCCCAGTCCTTTTTATTTTTTATTTTGAGACAGGGTCTCCCTGAGTTGCTGAGGCTGGCTTTGAACTTGTGATCCTCCTGCCTCAGCCTCCTGAGCCACTGGGATAACAGGCATGCGAATACTATAGAGGAGTCAGGATTTGGGGCCCAGCAAGGTGAAAACATTTTTGGGGGTGGGGTGGGTACCAGAGAAGGAACTCAGGGGCACTTGACCACTGAACGTTTTAGAAGCTTGGAGTCTACCAAGTGGCACTGAGTCTAAAAGCTTTTGTTGGGTGCCGTGTTTAGCTCAGGATTTTATGAGTTGCATAGTGTAAGGGGAAATACCAGGCTCTGCTGGAAAATACCCCAGGACCCAACAGAAAGCAAAGTTCTAACCTTGGCATGTGGCACTGGGAGAGTGAGATTCTGAGGGATCAGTCAAATCCAGGCAACTCACAGGTTCATGCCTCTGATAATTACCTTTCAGGATCTGAACCTAATAATCACACAACTCAGAGAAGGGCCATAGCCTAGTCTTTTTTTTTTTTTTTAAAGAGAGAGTGAGAGAGGAGAGAGAGAGAGAGAGGAGAGAGAGAGAGAGAGAGAGAGAGAGAGAGAGAGGATTTTTAATATTTATTTTTTAGTTCTCGGCGGACACAACATCTTTGTTGGTATGTGGTGCTGAGGATCCAACCCGGGCCGCACGCATGCCAGGCGAGCGCGCTACCGCTTGAGCCACATCTCCAGCCCCAAGCCTAGTCTTTTCTAAAGATCAGAGAGGTAGAAGATGAGCTTTAGATTGATAAATATGATCACACAATATATATTCCAACTTCAGTAGGAATCCTGGCTTTGACACTTATACCTGTGTGTCTTCGGATGAATCACTTAACCTTTCTGAGCCTCAATTTTATCATCTTGATTAAATATCTTTTGAGATTGAGAAATAAGTTAGGTAATTATTAAAAATATCCAGGAAGCTATTTTTAAATAGTTGTTTGAAAAATGCTTGTCATTATTTTTTTCATAAACTCCAAGGAACCTACTTATGAACTCGTGAAAATTTTCCAGAAACTATAATAAGGAATTTCAGAGACTATGATTAGTTGATATTGCTGTGAATCATGCTCCAGAATCAAACATAGCTGTCAAAAATGTGTCTGACACAATAATGGAATAAGCTACCGACAATAGTATAGTCCCTAAGAGTTTTTAAAGATACCCCAATTCTAAAATTCATTAATTCTGATTGTCAACTATTTGTTGTGGCTACAGCCATTTTAAGAAATGCATTTTTCAGAGCCCCATTATCATAATTCTGCCTTAGAGCAAATCACCCCAAACTTAGTGATATATACCAATGAGCTTTCTTCTCACTCTGGAGACCTCCGGCAGCTGAGGTTGGGCTCATCTTACGATGGGTCCAGGCCCATTTGCTCCTAATGTCTTTTACCTTCAATGGGACAGTAACTGTCCGAGGCACGTTCTTCTCATGGCAAAAGGCAGGGGACTAGCAAAAAGGCCAGCACAACCATGCAAGTGCAGGGAGAGCCTCAGCTCACACTGCATTCACAGGATCCCAGGAGCCAGGAGGTCATAAGGCCAGGCCCCAAAGCTGCAGACCCTGCCCACCTTTACACCAGGGCAGGGGTTACAGGGCATGCGAATAGGGGAGTCAGGAGTTGGGGACCAGCAGTTCCACCTTCCTCACCTGTGATGCTGTGAACTATTCCTGGAGTGAGCGCAATCCCCTTTCTAGGCAGTCGAGGGAGGGTCTTTTTGATCTGGCCTTAACCCCACAAGTGACAAGTATCTCTTAGTCCATTGTGGACCCACGCAAGAAGATAGGGCTTCCTCCTTAGTCAGTAAGAACTTTTAAGATTCAGTCGTGTGACGAAGCAGCTGAACTGGGCAGAGGAGAGGGGAGTCATGGAGGAGTCCTCTGTGCAGTTAACCCCTCATATCCAGCCCACTGGTCAGACACTGGGAGTGATGACCATCTAACGCCCACTCAGAGGTCTAACAGCATTGAATGCTCAGTTTCCCTCCAATTCTCCATGGTTTTCTGGTCCCTTTCATAGAAACCATCAATGTGACTGATACTTCTGGCTTCAGATAATACAGTAGATCAAAAGAATGGATTAAATTGAATAGGTGCCCTTTTTGCTAGAAACAGCTGTCCTTGACTGTCAATCAGTCATATCCAGACCTCTAAATTGTTGGGTTGAGTCTGGGAGACAGAGGCAGGCATCCGCTAGGAGAAATGACATGAATGGCATTTAACAGAGTGCATGTTTTCAGAGGAGACCCTTCTTTCCAGAAGGCTCTTGTGCACTGCCTGAGGGGCAGAGGATTCATATTCATGCTTAATACTTTTCAGGGAAACCCAGAACTACCCAGAGGGGAGTGGTTTCCCTGTGTGGCAGGTTCCCAGGACTCTCGTTGGCAGACAGAACATCTCAGGGGTGAGAAGCCCAAGCTCTGGAGTCTGGTCTGTGTTCAAACTTGGCTTCACAACTCATTATCTGTGAGACCTTGTAAAACTGGTGCAGGTTCTGTAGCAGCCATGGGTGTTGGCCACGGATGTTCAGTTTGCCTCTCCTCCTGGCACCCAGAGTCCCCTGGCATCTCTGTGCTTGGGTAGGAACATAGGACTAGTTCCAAGCAAAGAATTGTGACCAATATGTGATTTATCACTTCTGGGTTGTACCACTTAACGCCCAGTGAGAGGGTGTCCAGAATTCTCTCTTGTCACTCTGGCACAGTGACCAGCAGCATTCAAGATGGTGGCTGCTCCATCAGCCCAGGCCCCAGTGTAACTACAATGAGCAGAGTCTACCTGAGTGACCTGTGAGAGGCATGCAGCATGAGAGAGAAATGAGTTTGGTGGTGTTAAGCTATTGACACTCTGGAAGCTATTTCCTTCCACAACTTAACATACTCTACTTGATTGATGTACCTCACTAAATCTTAATTTCTTGATCTGGCAAAATGAGGATAATAGTGGAATTTACTTTAAAAAGTAAATATGAGGATTAAGCTGTATAGGGTATGTGTAATTCTTAGAATCGTGCCTGGAACATAATAAATTCTAAACATATTTGGCAATGATGGCAGTGATGATGTTTTTTACTGTGTCTCACTTTGTCTCTATCAAGATATCTATTTCTGTCAGACTAGCTATGTATTAGTCATGTGACTTTGAGAAAAAATCAACCTCAAAATTCAATAGTAATAAGTTTCACTAGATGGGTTATGGCTTAAATATCTAGCTTTAAGAATATGGGGTTACAGGCAGTGGCACACGCCTGTAACCCCAGCAGCTTGGGAGGCTGAGGCAGGAGGATCGCGAGTTCAAAGCCAGCCTCAGCAAAAGCAAGGAGCTAAGCAACTCAGTGAGACCCTGTTTTTCTAAATAAAATACAAAATAGGGCTTGGGATGTGGCTCAGTGGTTGAGTACCCCTCCAGTTAAAAAATAAATAATAAAAAAGAATATGTGACTCTACTAAGGACTCCCTCAGGGAATCCGTCCTGACATCTTGAAGATGTTTTGTTGGTTAGGGGAACAAAATGCACAATAATACTAGACATTACCTTCTTCCCTTCCCCCAGGGCTCTCTCTTCTTCCAACAGAAAGATCTAGGCATTTGTAACAGATTTTTCTGTAACCTATTCTGAAGATTTCTTCCCAGGAAATGACATGTGGCTGGCAAATTCTTAGCTACCAATTAGTTTACATCATTGTTAGTCCATCCCCATTCCCTGTTCTGTTGTCACCAATAAGATGTCACCTGACTCCAGGCCACAGACCACCATCCACCACGGCCTTTCTCCTGATAACGTGGACTTTCTTAGTTCAAAAGTTGAGGGTCCTGTCCTTGACCCACTTTGCCCTGGCTCAAGGTGGCCATCCTCACACCACCACTCACCACTTCCAAGGCCTGTTTACCAACTTCTCCAATTTAGGGCATTCCAGGTCTTGATTTATCATCTCTGTCCCTTCTCCCATGTGATTGGCTGGGTCCTTCTCTAGTCCCCAAAGCAGCCCTTCCTGAACTTCCTAAAACACACATTAATATTTTAGGTTGAACAATAGGAAATTGCAATTGTAAGGGATTTGAATATGGCAATTTCTTATAGTTTGACCTACATAAAAATCCCGTTTGGGTAAGAAAAGGAATTTCACTGTGTACATATTTCATTCCATGTTGGGTCCCATGAAGGATCCTCATGTATTTCTCCCTCCTTGCCTTATTCCTGTAGAATGTGCCTTATGCTCTTTTATAACTTCCTCTGGCTCCCACACCCAGCACTTGGTCAGTAGCAGATATGGACACTACATTTATTGACTGATGAGCTGTAGGCCTTTCCTGATATATAGTATTATAGAATTTGGACTGTTTTTAAGGCACCATGTACCACTATTGTGTGGGGGGAAGTAACATTCCTCTAACCTCTTTCAGATCGAAGACATCATCACAAAGATGCAAGATGACAAGACGGGAGGAGTGCCCATCAGGACAGTCAAGAGCTTTCTCTCCAAAATCCCCAGTGTCGTCACAGGTAATGTACTCCTCACAAGGTGCTGGTGGTCACCAGAACAGGCTACTGATGAATGCATGCCGGGATGGTGGCCTGGGGTGTCTAAGAATCTATGAATACTAAAAATGAGGCATTTATTGTGGTTTTGACTCAAGTCTCATCGAGGTCTTGGTTTCTAGGAAGGAGCTATCTTTGCCAATCTTTAAGAATGTCCATGACAGCCTGTGTGTAAGTTGAGACCTCTGGGATTAAATAGATAACTGGACACAATAGCAATTTGGTCTGTGGGACATAAATAATCACAGAAACAAACAACAATCACAGACGTAAACAATCACAGTAAAGAAATTTACATTAAACGGTTTTTAAAGAAAGCTTTATGCTTAAAAATGCTTTATACCCAAATTCTGAAAGATGCTTTTGAAGTTTTTTAACTCACTACAGTTGAACTTCTGAAAAAGTAGTTTTAAAATATTGTTTTGCATTTCCTTATGTGTTTTTTTATGATCAGACAATTCATTTAATATTTTTGATTGTGAAATGTATTAAATGTGTTTAAAAAACAGTAATGTAACACAGAGCGTACACTCCCACCTCCCCTAACAAATGGCATATTATCTATATCTGATAGACCCTTCATGTACCTAGTAGATTGAATCTTCCTGTCTGCCCACAAATTTTATGTTAATCAGTTCATTGCTTTTCTTCATAGTTTGACTTGCTATCCCAATGAATAAGCAAATAAATTAAAATTTTTGTTGATGCTCTTAGTCTTAAAATTTGGCTATTTGCTTTCCAAACCTCAGGAACCAACAAAAGTTAGTTTCTACTGTATACCTGTTAGCATGGGTAAAGTGAAACATGCTGACAAGACCAAGTACTGCTGAGGGCGGGAGTGACTGGCAGGCACTCTCATGTATTGCTGGTGGGAATGCAAAATGGTGCAGCTACTTTGGGAAACAGCTTTGCAGTTTCTTACAGAGTTAAACAATGCTTAGCATATGACCCAGCAATCCCACTTCACAGTGTTTACCCAAGAGATAAAAACTTATATTCACACAAAAAACTCATATACAAGTGTTATAGCAACTCAACTCATATAATCTCTACTTACTGGAAACAACCCAGATGTCCTTCTGTGGATGAGGCAATAAACTCAGGTCTACCATATTCAGCAGTAAAAAAGAGTAAACTCTTGATACATGCAACAACCTGGATTTATCTCAACATTCATTTTCCTGAGTGCAAGAAACCAGTCTCAAAAGGTTATATACTGTCCGATTCTGTTTGTATGACTTTCTAAAAAAAAAATCCAAAAATTTTATGGATAGACAACAGATCAATGGCACTGGAAACTGGGGAGGTGGGTGTGGCTACAAGTGATATCGGAAGGGAGTTTTATGAGGTGACACAACTGTTCCATATCCCAACTATGGTGGTGGTAACATGAATTTATAGGGGTCACATTCATAAGAGAGCACCCACACACTCACAGATTGACTCCAGTCACAATATTGATTGGAGTCAATATTACCATATTGTAACTAAAAAAGTAAACTCAGTTGAAGTATCCAGGAGTAGCCCAACACATTATCTATATAGTTTCTGTTTGAACTTAAATACTGTCCTATCTTGGGTAACTATAGCAAAGTACCATAGTCTGGGAGGTTTATAAACAATAGAAATGTATTTTTCATAATGAAAGTTCAAAGTCCGAGATCAGGGTGCCATGATGGTCAGGTTCTGGTGAGGGACTGCTTCTACTGTGACCTCACATGACAGCTAAATAGCTCCCTTCCTTCCATTCATTAGGGCTCACCTTCCTCAGTTACCTCCCCAACGTCTCACCTCTCAGTATCACATTAGGAATCATATGTCAGCACATGAATTTAGAGAGGCACATTCAGTCCTCAACAAACACCAATATGGATTTGGAAGTTGTATTTTTAGTGTTCTCTAATTTTAAAATTTATCTAAATATAAATTATACTATCTATATTGGCTCTGAAGTATATTTTTTTAACTTACTGGATTTTGTTACATAATATGTTTAGAATTTTTAAATCTATTTTCATGAAAAAAAAATTGTCTATGGTTTTTCTTACTTTCATTGCTGTTTGGGAATCAAATGTACACCAGCTTCCTAAGAGTAACCATGAAATATATCTCTTCTGTTGATATTGTGTTGTTCTCTGAAAAATAAGTTTCTCTTTATCCAGCTAAGTATTAAATCTCAATTATTTTTTATTTCTAAAATTTCCATCTTCTTCTTTTTCCAACATGTTTGGTCATTTATTTATTATTTATTTAATCCTTTACATACTTGATGGATGTTTACTATTTTCTAAGTGTTGTTAGTTGAGATTCATAAGTAAATGAAACAGATACAAATTCCTATTCTTGTGGAATTTATATTCTGGAAAAAGAGACAATGGACAAGATTAATAAGGAAATTCATAGAATTTTACATAGTGATGAAAACCAGGGAGAAAAATTAAACCTGTGAAAAAGGTAGAAAATATTAGAGTATTTTAATTCGGGGATTAAAGGTGGTTAATGAAGAACTCCCTAAGAATATAACACTTGAATAAAGGTAGAAAGGAGATGAAAGATTGAATCGTGTGGATATTGAGGGAAAGAGTTCCAGACAGTCATTCCTATGTCCCCAGGATGGGAGTCTTCCTGGTATATTGAGGACTTGTGACAAGGGAACCAGAGTGGCTAGAGCAAGGCAGATAAGGAGAGTAGAGCCGAAGACAGAGTGACAGTGGACAGCCAGAAAATGAAACTCTCGGTCATCACAATGCCACCTGCATGGGGTGATGTGCTCTGACTTCCCTTTCAACAAGATCACTCTCTTGTGTTCAGAAGACACAGGGATGGGGTGGGGTTGAAGTGCCAGGTCGAGTCTGTCATAAAAATGGCGGATCAGATTAGACCCTCCATATTAGAGGTGTGTGGAGTGGTCAGATTCAAACCCAAGTTCAAGAGTGAAATAGATGGTTATTGGGGTTAGCTCAGATGCAGAATGTGAGAGAGATAAAATTCGAATCAACAGTGATTATATACCTTTTTGAGCAACTGGAAGACTGGAGTCGCCATTAATTTTAATAGGGACGACTACAAGGGGACAGGAGATTCGTTTGTTTGCTTGTTTGTTTAGCTGGAAAGTAAGAAATCAAAAGATGGATTTAAAGTTCTAGAGAGCCTTAGACGTTAAATTGGAGGTTTTTGTACATAGATCCAGCAGACATTTAGGTATATAGCTCTAGATCTTAAGGGCATATCTGAGCTGAGGACATTGAAATGGCATTTAGAGCCATGGGATTAGTAAATTCTCCAAGGCAGTGAGTATAGATAGAACCCATAGTCCATGTCCTATAACTTGGAATACCCATATATAAAGAGGTCAGGGAAAGAAGGAGAAACCAGCAAAGGAAATTGAGAAGAATTCTCTTCAGACAAAGAAGAACATCAGGAAGATAGGATTTCTTGGAGACCAAGTTTTCTAGAAAATGTTTTGAAATGGCGTGATCTACATTAAATACTGCTGATAATCATGTAAGCTAAGGTCTGAGGTTAGCAATACGGAATTCCTTGCTGACCTTGGTAAACACACATCCTGTGAAACATGGTGACAAAATGCCTTCGTGGAGTGGGTTCAAATCAGAATGGGAGAAGAGCAAACTGGGATAGTAAGTGTATAGTAATCTTTGGAGTTTTCCTTAAAAAGAAAGGAAGGAGGAAGGAAGAAGGAAGGAAGGAAGGAAGGAAGGAAGGAAGGAAGGAAGGAAGGAAGGAAGGAAGGAAGGAAGGAAGGAAGAAAGGGAGGGAGGGAGGGAGGGAGGGAAGGAAGGAAGGAAAGGAGGAAGGAGGAAGGAAAGGAGGGAAGAAGGGAAGGAGGGAGGGAGGGAGGGAGGAAGGAAGGAAGAAAGGAAGGAAGGAAGGAAGGAAGGAAGGAAGGAAGGAAGGAAGGAAGGAAGGAAGGAATGCAAGGGTACACTGAGTCAGAACATGTGGGTTTTTAATTAATATGAAAGTGACCATATGTTTCTATGATAATGGAAATGACTCAGGGGGAAAATGGTACAGGGGGAAAATTCAAGGAGTGAGATCAATGAGTAGGTTAGGGGGAGATTGAATTAATATGCACATGGGTGGGTAACTTTAGCCAGAAGCACATGCACTCTATTCATCAAAAAAGAAGGAGCAGAAAGAAGGGAGGGAGGTGTGTGTAGAAGTTCCCTCCTAATTATCTCTATTTTCTTAGTAACATGGGAAGCGAATGGGGTGGAGATGTGGAAAGTTGGAGAAAGGATTTAAAGACATTCATCAACTAGGAGAATCAAGACAATGACCAGACTAGGGGAATAAAGTTTTGATTGCTAGGTAGCATTAAGGAAACTTGGGAGATTTTTAATATTTATGAACTTAAAGAGAGAGAATTATTTCTCCCGTCACCTTTAGCTCTGTGAATTTGGGCATGTATCAGGTAGAAAGTTGGACCTAGTGCTAGAGCAAGTGGAAGAGTAGGATGAATTAAGGGACCAGTGAGAGAACAATAAAATTGACCATTCAGTGATAACAAAGAGACGTGAGAACATGGCGGGGGTGAGGAACCATGAAGAGGGCTGATTACCATAAATTGAACTTCCAGTGGCCAAGGGATTTTCAAATTCAAGGCCAGAATAAGGGAGTTGGAAGTACAGAAGGTTTTAGGTAGTGATTCAATAGATCCATAGATCAGAGAGTGGAATGTTTGAAACTGAGCTCATGGAGAGGTGGAAATTGTTGGTGGTGACGAGATCTAAGGTATGGCCATGCAAGTTCCGACTGAGGTAGAATGGAGGCCCAGAACCCAGAGGCCGTGATATTGGAAGACTGATCTATATGGATGTTGAAATCACTACTGGGAGAACATTCTAGAGTGTGGTTGAGAGTCTGATTAAGATTTTCATGGAATGAGAGGCCCGGGGATCAATAGATGACCTTCCTAACAAGGGACATAGTCACAAGAAGCAAAGTGATTACTTAACTGCCTTCAAACCCCAGGGTGTGTAAGGCAGAGGGGGAAATCACCACCTGCCATGTCTATGTGGACATAGGGCCATAGGAGTGGAATAGGAAGGAGAACAAAGAGTTAGCTGATTTTTACTGATTGTTGACTTTGAGTATCAAAGGGCAAGCGAAAGGGTTTCAGAAGCTGGTAAGTATGTGACCTGGGTAGTAAGCACCTATGGTTTCTATGTTCCAGGCACTAGAGTAGTCACAGGAGATGTAAAGATAATATCTTTTAAAAGATAGTCAATACAAGATAGAGCAGACAGTGCTTCATTCTCAAGATGTGCAGATATATCAGCGACTCATGGAGAATTGTCTCCCAACATAAGATACAGTAGCAACAAAATTTAGGGACCTGGGCTAGGTTGTGGCTTAGTGGTAGAGTGCTTGCCTAGCATGTGTGGGGTACTGGGTTCTATTCTCAGCACTGCGATATAAATAAAGAAAGAAACAAATAAAATAAAGGTCCATCAACCACTAAGAAATATTTTTTAAAAATTTAGGAACCTGGAAAGCAAATGGATAAGTGGTATCCGACAGCAGGTCCGAGACAACCTAACCAACCCTTGTTAGCAAGGAAAGCTAGGAAACAACTTTATATTTGCATGCTCGAGTCCTCAAAAGACTCAGAAACTAGAAACAAGCAGATTGTGCTATCGAGTAGGAATGCATCTTGCCAACATCCTCGCATGCTTAACTATTGCACATGTCAATCACTAGCTCAGTGTCTCCTCATGGCAATATGGAGTCGATACTCTGCTAGCGGAGCTCAGGCTGGTGTTGAGGTGGAACCTAAGGCTGGCCAAAGGGCAGAAGATAAGTCTTGTGCTCAACAGGCTCAAGGTATGTTTGCATGCTATTCAGCCAGCAGCTGCCGAGGAACAGGAGCAACTGGAACACAAGACATTCACTCAACAATGGCAACCAATACATCCAACTTCAGTCTGCGTCCGAGGGTAGTCAGCATTCACAGGCTGAAATACAGAATTCAGCTGCATTGTTGTCAGATGGGGGCACAATGATGGCCATGTCTGATATGTTGAGACCCCAACCAGAGCAATGGCATCAGCACCCACCCCAAGCTTTCCACTCTCTCTAAAAATCCTTGAAGAAAAGCCCTGGATGATATTTCAGGAAATCCTTATTCCTTTTCACCTTTCTAAAGTTGCTGGTACTAGGGTGGAGAGCTACACACAGAAGATTCAGCTCACCGAGACCCTTGGGTACCAAACCTAACAAGGAAATTTTTGACTATATAGCTGCTCCTGTTGTGTCTGCCCAGAACAGTACCCATCCCTCAGTGCAGGCTTTCTCCAGCATAGCAGTCTCCACATAGCTTTCTAATCACTAGTGGAAAAGCCAGTCTCCCACCAAAACCTAGCAGGCCCCTTCTAACATCTTAGGAGTTTTTCTCACCCATGCTAGGGCTCCCCCTCCATTGGCAACAGATGGGGAAGTAGTTTTTCTCTTCCCTCCGAAGACCCCTGTTTCTTAGTAGAAAATGAGAGTAGAGACGAAATGATGATGGACACAGTGAGGCTGGTTGAACCAGCTGCTTTGCTGGACCTCCAGCTCCACACCTACATCATGTGACCTCCCATCTGAACGAACAGCAGGGGACTCAGGGGAAGGAGGTGAGTAGGTGGAGGCCAATGGCGTGATGAGGAGTCCCATGGAAGCTTCCTCCCAGAGGCTGTGTTGATGAGGAGCATGTGAATCTACCCCAGCAAGATCTAGACCCTGCCAATGTCAGAGGCCCCAGGACACAGCTTATCACCACTTTCTCGTCAGCACAGTGAAAGTCAAAGGTGAGAGTAATGTTAATATGCAGAAAGAGCATCCTGCAGGAAGAACTGTGTTCTCCACTCTACTACACTAAGCCGAAAATCAGTGCTTATCCAAATCATCCCAAAGGCAAAAAGAAAAGAAGGAGGAGAAGGAGAGGAGGAGGAGGAGGAAATGGAGGAAGAGGAGGAGGAAGTGTTAGTGACTTATACCAAATAAATAAATACACGAAATATGCAGGTACCTACATTTATTGGTCATGGATCAAATTATCTGAATAAGAAACTCTGAACTGAAGGTTTTCTGAATAGAAGGAGGCAGTTTCAGGATGAGAATGTACAGATGGCCCTGACTTATGCTAGTTCAATTTATCATTTTTCAACTTCACAACTTGACGATGGTGTGAAAGTGATCCACATTCAGTAGAAACTGTGCTTCAACTTGTGAACTTTGATCCTCTCCTAGGCGAGCGGCATGCAGTACTCTTGTGACGCTGGACTGCAGTTCCCAGTCAGCCACGGGACCACAAGGGGAGCCCACCGAGGTTCTACCAGCATTGTGTCACGAAGCTGGGATGTTAGAGTGGTTAGGTGCATTCAATGCATTTTTCACTCACAATATTTTCCTCTTGTGATAAACTTACCAGGTTGTTACTCCATCATAAATCAAGGAGCATCTGTATCTGCCAAAACAACAACCAATCAAAATTGGAATATTGTAAAGGAAAGCCCATAAACCTGGGAATATGATTTATAGAAAGAGAAATTGTGAGGGATGACAGGAGGGGTGGAGGAGAAAGTATAGTATTAAGCAAAGAAGAAAATTGAAATGAAAATGTCCTAGTCTTCACAAGTGACATCAAGAGGTTCCATGGCACCAAGTGATGGAGACACAAAAAGAGTTGAATGGTTGTTATTTCTTTTAGATGGGGCTCTCTTAAGCAGGCTTTGTGGTCCATTCATTTACAAACTTGCTAATGTGTTGGTGCCTACCAGTTGGGGTCGTGACACAAAATGCCCCCAATTTTGTGACCTTCCATCTTACAAATTGCATGTATCTGGTGAACTCCTGCAGGACCCATACAGACCCTGAACTGAAAGCACCTATTTAGATTATCTCTGCCGAACCTAAAAATCTATCCTGTTATTCTCGTTATCTTTCTGATCTTCAAATGCCTGATTCAACTTTATTGATTACATCCTTATGAATAAGGACATTCATACATTTAAATAAATACATATATATTTTAAATAAATACATGTAAATAAATATGTTTAGTAAAAATGAAAATAACTTCTATTGCTCTGACCTATATCAGTTAAAGGAGGTTCCTTTACCAATGTGAGAACTCGAGGAAGTTATGGGTTCAGGAGAGAAGACATGAGATCCGTCTAAGTCGTGCTGAGTTTGAGATTTTGAAGGGACATTCAGGTGGTGATGTCCAAGACACAGTTGGAAGTGAGGGACTGAAGAGCCAGAGAACATTTTCTAGAGAAGGTAGGACTTGGCAGTCAGCAGAGCCTAAGTGGCAGAGGACCCAGTGCATAACTGGGTGCTATTAATTTCACCTCTTCATCTTGAAGCCATGTATTAGTCTACCCCCTGCCAAGCTAGAAGGTCACATGTTAACCCATCCCCACCTTCTATGATTTTGAGTTTGAAAATTCCTTGTTTATGCGTAAAAGAAATAATCTTCACTCCTCATATCAGGAACTCAAGGGTGAATTCACAGATGTTGCTCCAATAAGACAGGGAAGAGGTGCCCATTGATCCACCTGTGGGTTAGACATTTTAGGGCTGAAAAATCCAGCCCAGGGAGGCAACGTGCTGATATAGGGGATGGATGTACATATATAGGAGAAGATAACAGATAAGAGAGAGCTATTAGAGCACAATCTCTCTCTCTCTCTCTCTCTCTCTCTCTCTCTCTCTCTCTCTCTCTCTCTCTCTCTCTCTCTCTCTCTCTCTCTCTCTCTCTTTCTCTCAAAAAGTGAAAAATTAAGAGCTGTAAGAGATGAAGTTTGGCAAACAGATGTTCCTAAGGGGAAATGGATGAGTAATTGGAGAGAGAAGAAGGAAGTGGGGTAGAAAGGAAAACCCAACAGTAGATCCAAGCTGAGGCTCATTCATAAGAGCTGCAAATCCATGCCAAACCATCTCAGCTTCAAGAGGCTTGAGACTTCTGAGGAACACGAACACAAAAAGGGAATCCTACCACTCCCTGCACAGAGCAACAGATCACCCTCTGCAGATCCTGCCTCTGAATAGTAACAAAGATGATGTTGGAGCCAAGATGATGAGGTTTCTGAGTTTTCCAACCTCCAGCACGCCGGCCCTATCCACTCTGCACCTTCCCTGTGTGCAACAGTCATACCCTGGGCATCGTGCCTGCCAACTCCAGGAAAGTAGCCAGATTGCACAGCCTTGCCCAGCTGTCACAGACAGTCATTCCAGATCATTCTCCATCACCTAAATGTCATCAAGAATTTTCCAGGGACTTTGGAGATTAATTTCTTCCAGGCCACCCTCAGACACACAAATTCCTAGCACACAAGAACCATAAAATACATCTAGTCTCGCTTTCTTGTGAAAACAGGAAAATGGAGTCCTAGACCTGATATAGTATGGGCTCAAAAATCACACAGCTTGTTAAGGACAGAAGCAAAACTAGAATCTGGTTTCCTCACTACCATTGCAAACTGTTTCCATTACTTCATGCAGAAAATTATACTCTTGAATTTCAACACTTCTTAAAGGGGTCCGATGTATCCTCCTGGACAAGAGAATCACTTGTGTACCTTGTTAAAAATAAAGATTCTGGGACATCATAGGTCCAGACTCAGGAACCTCTTTTTTCAGCTTCTTCCCTGGTTATCTCTACCACCTATCTGAATTTGCAATCAGTATAACCCCTGCTAAGTGCTCTCCAGCCTCTGTTTTAATAACCTCCAATGATGAATGTCATTATTTCTCATCCCATCTTTGGACAACTTTGACCTTTGAAAACTTCCTTATAATGAATGAATACCTACTTGCCTCCCTGTGGCTTCAATTCATTAGTCTCAATTCTACCTCCTTCTCACAATCAAAGAATGGAGGAATGAAGTTGATTAAAATTACACCTACCTAGCTCTTCCTTAAGAATTTTTATTGTACAGATAATTTTCAGAAAATAACCTAAGTGTACACATGCATTTATATTTTGCTTATCTCAATGCCTTTTTGGTACATATTTCTATCTCTTTTCATAGCCTACAAATTTATGTCTTGATGTTGACTTTTATAAGTTTCTGTTGATGATGATGATTCTTGGCAGAACAGTTTGGAAGAAAAAAGTCTGGCTAAAAATTGCTTGTGTGATTTGAGCCAGTAACTTTGTGACCTCGAGCTGGTCACCAACTTCTTCAAGCCCCAGTTCACTCATCTGGATTAAATGTTATTTGTGTTCCATTTTGGCTTTGACCTTCCATGGCTCCTCACAGGGTATTATGAAGACTGTCTGAAATTCACATTTTACCCTTTTCCTCTAGACGGTCTACCTGTACCTACCTACTCCTGGGTTAATGTAAGCCACCGGTTTTCTCTTATGCTGTGATACTCCCAGATCAGCAAACCAGAGAACCATGTTGGAAATCACCCCAGATCAGTCAATGTTCTCTCCCTTGTTACTCTCCTTCTTCTTTTATATCACTGAGAGGAAAAAAAAAACTACAAAAATCAAGCAAAATACAGGTAATTTGTGTGATACTCCTACTATGTCCTAGATTGTTAAAATTGTAAATATGTTGAAAAAGAGTCTTTGCAGTTGAGATTAAGGATCTTGAGATAGGGAGATTATCCTGGATTCATGGGGTGGGTCCTAAATGCAATCCATATATTCTTATAAAATATATACTTATTAAAAGAATCAGAAGATTTTATACAAATAGAAGAGAAGAAGGCCATGTACCCTCAGAGACAGAGGTTACAGTAATGTAGCCACAAGCCAAGGAGTGGCCAGAGCCACCAGAAGCTTCTAGAGGACATGTGACCTTGCCAGCACCTTCATTTTGGCCCACTGAAACTGACTTTGTACTGCTGGCATCTAGAATTATAAGAGAATAAATTTATGTTGTTCTAACACATGAAGTTGTGGCAGTTTGTTATAGCAGCCACAGAAAACTAATACATGCCATATTGAACTAAATACATTATAGTGTGAAGAATAGGGTAAAGTGATTTTTTTAGAAAATTGAAATGTTATTAATTGAAAAAAGAAATGAGCAAAAGTCAACAAACAACTTTCTTCCAATGCTTCGGTGGAAAACTAGAAAATATAATATTGATTTTGAAAGCAAATCGCACTGATGTGAAATTATATAGTATAAATTTTCAATGAGTAGTCAGCTTTAAATTACTTAATAATGTTTTAACACAAATTTCATTTGTCTAGGCCTTAATGTAGTTTAAAATACCTTTCAGATAGCCTAAGTAATCATATTATCCCTATAATACGATTATATTCCTATAACTGTGATAAATCCAATCAATTAGCAATATATAAACTATTATTTATTTCAATTAGCAATCAGAATTGAATGTGTGTGTTTGTTAACTTGGAGAAGTGTGGCATATTTATTCCAAGATGCTTCCATTCCTTTGAATGTTTCCACATTTTTCTCTGATGAGAATTTTGGAGGAGGTTGGGGGGTAGGTACCAGGGATTGAACTAAGGGACATTTGTCCACTGAACTACATCCCCAGCCGTATTTTGTATTTTATTTAGAGACAGGGTTTCACTGAAATGTTTAGCAGCTCACTTTTGCTGAGGCTGGCTTTCAACTTGCAATCCTCCTGCCTCAGCCTCTTGAGCTGCTGGGATTATAGGCAAGCACCACTGAGCCCAGCTCTGATAATAAGTTTAAAGTCTTCTAGTACTTATCTAAAATCAAAGTCATAAATTCATATCCATATTCACATGTGTACATGTATATATGCATATATAGTCAAAGTGGGTTTGTAGATTCTTGCCTGGGGGAAGAGTGATCTAGTCTAATCAGGTCAATTTTCTGGATGAGAACAAGATAAAACTGGGAAAATCCCACTTGGTGTCATTGGAGAGCTAACAATAGAATGAAGACTGACTTGACCAAGATTCATGGTAATATGAAAATCCATAGATACAGTCCTTGCTTTGGGGGCTGTTTTTGCCCTCAGGACATTTGATATCCAAAAGGCAACAGTAAAGCTCAGCGGTACTTTTAATAACATCATGGAGTAAGGATGACAAAAATTGGAGTCTGATGACCAATAAAGATGGAAGCCTGAAAAATTCATACTTTGTTATGGACACTCTGAAAGGTGGGCTGTCACCCAGGAATAAGGTGAAGTGACAATCTTCAGCTTTCATGTAGACGAAGGCCCAGCTTCTAGTTATTCAAGATGAACTAAGCTATAAAAATCTAAATTCTTGACATTAGTAAGAAGTGATCTAAGATCCTTAGTGCCTCTGGGCAGTTGGAAGGAAACAAAAAACACTTTCTGGAGGAAGATATCTTTGTTATATTCATCAAATTATTTTTGCCAATGAATTTCCACATACAAATTCAGTCCACATCAGAGATAGCAAGACCCATAAAAAGACAAGTTAACATGGATGAGAACTAATAGAAATATCAAACACAGTCTCAATGCAGCTCCAGATATTGAAATCATCAGGCACTGAACTTAAAATATCTGTCAGGGCTGTGTTCAAAGATATAGAGGAGAAAAGGGAAAATTTTAGCAGAGAACTATAACACATTAAAAAAAGAGAAAGCTTTTAATAGAAATCAAAGAAGTAAATATGAATAATAACCAAGAATAAGAACTCAGTGCAAGATTTTAAAAACATATTTAATACAGTTGAAAAAAGAGAAATGTTTCAAAGAGATAATTCAGAAAAAAAAAGTATATAGAATTAAGATAGTCAAAAGATGAAAAATTGAGAAGGATAAAAGACACAGGATATATGAAAAGATTGAACAAATGTTGAATGGAGCCCATGGTCCCCGCCATGGCCCCCATAGACACCTTGATCGTAGCCTCCTATGTCACATGTCAGGCATCTCCATAGTTAACCCCCATGTGAGAACCTTCTGGTCTCCTTCTGGGGCCATCTGGGTTAGGAGCCTTACACTGGTTGTATTCATTCAAGAAAAGGAATGGGGTAGAAGCAATATTTGAAGAGAAATTAATGAGACTCTTTCCAAAACTAATAAAAGACACCAAACTACAAAGTTACTAAGCCCAAAATCCTCCAACAGAAATAAATACACATCTTGATGCCTCACAAGAAAATTACAGAAAACCAAAGATAAAGATTGAAAAGGCAGCAAGAGGAAATTAAATTTATAAGAAGTTACAATAAGACTAACAACTGATTTTTCTTGAGAAACAGTGGAAGCTGAAAGACAATAAAAGAAAATAATCGCCAAACTAAAATTTTATCCACAGCAAAAATATCTTTATGCCAATAAATGTAGAAGTTCATGTGAAATAGGTAAATTCCTTGAAACCCAAATTATCCAAACTTACATACCAAAAAAAATAATAATAACTGAGAAGAACTATACTTTTCTAAAGGAATTAAATTCATAGTCTAAAAATTTGTCATAAATAAAACCATAGTTCCAGTTGGCTTCTTAGGTGTTTTCTATTAAAGATTTAAAGGAAGAAATAATACCATTTCTACACTGGGTTGGGAGTGATACTTCCCAACACATTTTATGAAGCTAAGAATACTCTGAAAATAAAAACAAACCAAAACATTATTTTTTTAAAAAAAAGAAAATTACAATCCAATGTCTCTGATGGAAATAAATGTAAAATGTTTGTGTAAAATATTAGCAAATTGAATCAAGTAATGTATCTGCATTAGAGGTCAACAGTTTTTTTTTAAGAGCCAAATGGCAAAGATTTTAAGCTTTCTAAGCCTTACAGTCTCTGTTGCAATTACTCAACTCTGCAATTCTAATGCAGAAGCTGCTGTAGATAATATGCACACACATGGGCATGACTGTATTCCTGTAAAAGTATGATAACAAAGCAGGTGGCCAGTCATAGTTTGCCTACCCTTCCCTTAGATGTGTCCACAAATAATATATTGAGCAAAAGAAGACAGAAGCCAAAGGATACATAAACACTGTATGATTCCACTTCCATAAAATTCAAAGAATAGGAACCATGAAGCAATGGTATTGAGAAATGAATAGCTATCTGGATGACAAAATTGATAAGGAAAAGTGTGGAAGTGTTTATTATTACTGTTTCTTTCTAGTGTTGCCTTGAGGTCTCTCTATTGAGAATAGCCATAAACCAGATAACTGCTCTCTAAGAGAGCCCTGACCGGTAGGAGAGTTCAGGTGTGTGTCACATGAGACACAGTGAGGAGGTGAAACCAATGTGCATGAAACAAACAAAAAAAAAAGTCTTACTCACTGCTCCACAGAGGTGAAGGGTCCTGACTGGAGGCCAACAGGAAGTCTGGAGGCAGCAGAAAATTCAGCCCATAGGTTGGGGGGTGAGAGTGCGATGGAGCAAGAGACAGGACTGTGGGGTTATGGGATATGCCCTTATGGAGGCTGGTGGGAATCACCCCTTCGTTTCTCCTGGGGAGTCAATGGATTGGAAGAGACTTATTTACCTGACTTTGGTATTGACCATTAGGTTTTACATTGGTCAACAGAGGTGGATTATGTTGGGTTGGGGGTTAGTGAGACGAGGAACAAGTAGGCTGTGTCACAAACATGTGAAGTCTTAACCAGACCAAAGGTGGTAGGTGCAGCCAGGTTCAAATAACATGTCAGGCCCAAAAATGATGTTTAATTCTGTTAAACAATTTTAGGATGGAAAGTAACTATTGTTGGCATCCAAGGGTCAGGGAGTATATTCTGACTGGAATGTAAAGTCCTAATGGAATCTTGAAAAAAAAATTTTAATTTTATTTTATTTGTTCCTTTTAGATATACGTGACAGTGGAGTGTATCTTGGCATATTATACACCCATGGAGTATAGCTTATCCTAATTAAGATCTAATTAATTCTTGTGATTGTACATGATGAAGAGTTACCCTGGTCAAAAGTATTCAAATACAAGGACAGGAAAGTTATGTCCAATTAACTCTACTGTCCTTCCTATTCCCCTTCCCCCTCTTCCCTTTACTCCCCTTTGTCTGTTCCAATGGACTTCTATTCTTCCCCTTCCTACCCTCCCTTGTTGTGTGTTAGCATCCACATATCAGAGAGAACATTTGACCTTTAGTTTTTTGGAAATGGCTTATTTCACTTAGCATGGTAGTCTCCAGTTTTATTCGTTTACCAGCAAATGCCATAATTTCATTCTTCTTTAAGGCTGAGGTAATATTCCATTGTGAATATATACCACATTTTCCTTATCCATTTATCTGTTGAAGGACAAGTAGGTTGGCTCCATAGCTTGGCTATTTTGAATTGAGTTACTGTAAACATTGATGTGGCTGCTTAGTGATTCTGGGTTTAGTATGCTGATTTTAAGTCCTTTTGGTATAGAACAAGGAGTGAGATAATTGGGTCAAATGGTGGTTCCAATCCAAGTTTTCTAAGGAATCTCCATACTGCTTTTCAGAGTGGTTGCATCAATTTGTAGTTCCACCTGCAATGTATGAGAGTATCCTTGTCCCCACATCCTCACCAACATTTATTGTTACTTGTATTCTTGACAATTGCAATTCTGAATAGAGTTAGAAGAAATCTCAGTGTAGTTTTGATTTGCATTTCTCTAATTGCTAGAAATGTTGAACATTTTGGAAAAAAAAATGTCAATTATGGTAATAGTAGTCTTTTAAGAATAATATAAACTGCATCTATTTTTTTTCAAACACTTTTATCTGTGTATATTATTTTGCCAAAAATGTAACTTGCCTCTTTTTAATTTTTTTCCTTTTGTTTCACAAAATGTAACTTGACATCCATTTGGTGAATAGGGTCTGTAATTAAACAGGGAAATGCTCAATTTGGGTTTAAATAAGGTGTGACTCCTCCAAGTAAAGCTAATTTTCTTGTCCTTATACACTGGTTCATAAGTTTATTTCGAAGGAGGACTGTCAGAAACATTTGTAAACACAGCCAATGTCCATTGAAAGAAGGGTGTGGCTTCTGCCAGGACAACTATGACAAAGATGACATTTAATTAGACATTGGGTATGTTATGGTTGCCCTCACAGCATAGTTCTTTAAACATATGCATTTTTACTCTTTCTGTATGAGGTTCATTTTAGTAACAGCATCCTAAAAATGCTGTCAGCTTATAATTGTGAAAGCAAAAGGCATACCTCAGATGATCTTGGCCTTTGTGTCATTAAACTCTTACACTAAATGTCACATTAATTCATCTTTCAACATTTTTCCTTGTTTGATTTTTTCCCCCTCTGAGAAGAAATGTGAAGTGAAATGAAGGAAAGGAAAGACAGCTCATTTATTAAAAGTGAAAAATACACATACAACTCACTAATTGTCATCAATTTTTTTAAACATTTCTACAAAATGAAATGTGTTTGGGAGGAAGATAAAATTTGAGAAGACAATCAAATCCGTATTTATTGTAACTGATCCAGAATCACTTAGTCTTTTTTAAAGAAAAAATCAGGACACTAATGTGGGCCCCAGGCCCTGTAACAAGGGGTGATGTATAAACAGCAAGGGACCTTTGATTTCATCGAGTTCACTGCTATAGCACTGAATTCTGTATGCTAACATGACTAGGTGGTTGCAGGGCTGGAGGACTTAGCAAAGTCAGGTGCTGGCAGGAAACCTACTCAAAGACTGTAGACCCAGAGACCATTAATTTTCACCTTAGCTCCTTGCACAGTTGATTCAGCCATTCTGTTCTCCTGGAGCCAGTGATATCAGATAAAGCTTTACATTATAAAAAAGCAAAATATATTACTGGCATGTTAAAAGAATTATGATGATTTTATTATATCTGTAAAATTTTTAAAAATTTAGATTTAGAAGTTGTCCTGGTGTATTCTATACAACTCTCCCTCTTTTTTCTTTAAATGAGTTGACATTAATAAGTGATGTTTTGTACAAATAAAGCCCAATTCTATTTCAGTTGTAGCCACGGGAAATTTGAGGGGTTTTTTAATTAATTTATTTATTTAATTAGGTATATATGTCAGCAGAATGCAGGTTGATTCATTGTACACGATTGTAGCACAACTTTACATTTCTTTGGTTGTACACAACGTAGCATCACAGCACATGTGCAGTCATACAGGTACCTGGGGTAATGATGTCCATCTCATTCTACCATCTTTCCTATCCCCATGCACCCTCCCAACCCTCCCTCCTCTTTGCTCCAGTCAAATTTCTTCCATTTTTCCCATGCTTTCCCCCTCCCCATTATGGATCAGCATCCATTTATCAGAGAGAACATTCGGCCTTTGGTTTTTGGGGATTGACTTACTTCACCTTAGCATGACATTCTCCAACTCCATCCATTTACCTGCAAATACCATAATTTTATTCTCTTTTAATGCTGAGTAATATTCCATTGTGTATATATACCAAAGCTTTTTTTATCCATTCATATATTGAAGGGCATATAGGTTGGTTCCACAGTTTAACTATTGTGAATTGGGCTGCTAAGACCATTGATGTGGCTGTGTCACTATAGTATGCTGATTTTAAGTCCTTTGTGTATAGACTGGAAAGTGGGATAGCCGGGTCAAATGGTGGTTCCATTCCAAGTTTTCCAAGGAATCTCCATATTGCTTTCCAGATTGGTTGCACCAATTTGCAGTCCCATCAGCAATGTATGAGTGTGCCTTTTCCCCACACCCTCACCAACATTATTACTGTCTATTCTTGGTAACTTCCATTCTAATTGGTGTGAGATAAAATCTTACAGTAATTTTGATTTGCATCTCTCTAATTACTAGAGATGTTGAAAATAGACATGTAGACCAATGGTGCAGAAAAGACACAGAGACAAACCCACATAAATACATTTATCTCATACTAGACAAAGGTGCCCAAAACATGCAGTGGAGAAAATATAACCTCTTCAATAAATGGTGCTGGGAGAACTGGAAGTCCATATGCAGCAAAATGAAAATAAACCCCTATCACTCACCATATACAAAACTCAATGTGGATCAAGGACCTAGGAATTAGACCAGAGACCCTGTGTCTAATAGAGGAAAAAGTAGGTCCCAATCTTCATCATGTCAGTTTAGGCTTCAACTTCCTTAACAAGACTCCTAAAGTGCAAGAAGTAAAATCAAGAATTAATAAGTGGAGTGGACTCAAACTAAAAAGCTTCTTCTCAGCAAAAGAAACAATCAATGAGGTGAACAGAGAGCCTACATTTTAGGAGCAAATTTTTGCCACACACACATCAGATAGAGCACTAATCTCCAGGATATATAAAGAACACAAAAGAGTTAACATCAAAAAAGCAAAGAACCCAAAATAAATGGGCTAAGGAGCTGAACAGACACTTGAGGTTATTTTTATAAAAAAAACTTGTATTACAACACTTATCCTGTGTATTTTTTGGTTCTAAGACATCATTTTCTAGATCCAAGAAAAATCTCTTTGGCTGAAGATCTTACATAGAATTCTATTCTGTATAATCTTCAAATCCATGTTACCAGACTATTACTTTTCCTGAGAACTAATGATAACGGAAACAGTGGTTGAGCTTACCATAGATAACATTTTTTGATTATCAGTATTTTCTAAAACATTGCCACTTTTAAAAAATTTAATTTATTTATTTACCTGTTCTAACTTGTTATACATGACAGCAGAATGCATTTGGATTCATAGTACCCAAATGGAGCACAATTTTCATTTCTCTGATTGTACACAAAGTAGAGTCAAACCATTCATGTCTTCATACATGTACCTAGGGTAGTGATGTCCATCTCATTCCACCATCTTTCCTATCCACATACCCACTTCCTTCTCCTCCCTCCCCTTTGCCCTATCCAAAGTTCCTCCATTCTTCCCATGCTCCCCTCACCCCCATTATGGACCAGCATCCACTTATCAGAGAAAACATTTGGCCTTTGGTTTTTTGGATTGGATTACTTCCCTTCGATTGACATTCTCCAACTCCATCCATTTACCTGCAAATGCCATGATTTTATTCTATTTTAATGCTGAATAATATTCCGTTGTGTATATATTCCACATTTTCTTTATCCATTTCTCTCCTGAAGGGCATCTAGGTTGGTTCCACAGTTTAGCTACTGTGAATTGTGCTGCTATAAACATTGATGTAGCTGTGTCCCTGTAGTATGCTGTAAAACATCGCCACTTTTAATTCTAACAATCTTCTACAGTATAGGATGGATTAAGTAGTCAAAAATGAACACTCTACAAAGTTACTGTCTTAGTCCATTTTCTGTTACTACAACACAATAAGATTGGATAAATTATTATATATATTTATATATATATATATATTTATATATAATGTCTATTTAATATATTTTTATTTATTTATTTATTTATTTATTTCTGGAAGCTGGGAAATCCAAGCACATGGTGCTGGTATCTGCTCATCTTCTGGTGAGGGCCTCATGATGCTCATGACAGTAAACAGATGTGTGTGAAAGACGAAGGGTACCTGCCGCAGCCCAGCTGTAGCAAAATAACCAGGAAGGTGACAACTTGTGTAGATTGATACAGCAGGAGTGGGAGCCTTTTTTTGTAGGACAGGAGGGGTATATATACATTCCACACAGCTTATCTTAATTAACATAAACTAGATACAGCAGTCAACCAATAAGGAATCTCCACACTTAATGGCTCGCTGGTGTTACTTCATAAACCACTCCCTCTGGCAAAATGCCAGGCACCATCCTGACTTGTTTACAGACCTTAACAGGTACCAACTCCCCACTACTACTAAAGCATTCTCATGAGAATGGCATTAATCTCTTCATGAGGGACCCACCTCAGAACACTGTTGCCTTGAGGAATTAAGCCTCATGCGTTTTGATAGGGACAAACCACGTTTAAACCATAGCAGCTGCTGTTCTTAGGTTTTTTTAAGCAACATTCCCTGAATCCAAGTATTTCCTCCTATTAAACCAAATGAGGAGGTCTCCCAAGAGAATCACTGGCAATGACTAGGGGTGTCGGCCCCTCAGCCTAACTGGAATCTTGCTGAGCTACTGAACCCCTAGCTCTTTCCTACTTCTGTTGCCAAAAAAAGGAAACATGGAAAAGTCCCTGGGAAGTTTGTCAGGTGCCTCTTGGTTTTGGTGAATGTATGTGAAATGAGACTAATGTGTTTCTTGAAGCAAGGAGGCCAATGGAGCAGCTCACACTAATAAACAAATAGGGACCATAGTGCAGCATAATCCTGAGGAGAAAACTATGGAATGCTGAACACCGGGATCCCTGTGACCCTGGGAAGCAAAAGGAAGGATCTCCACACGTATTG
Organism: Ictidomys tridecemlineatus; assembly: GCF_052094955.1. NCBI lineage: Eukaryota > Metazoa > Chordata > Mammalia > Rodentia > Sciuridae > Ictidomys > Ictidomys tridecemlineatus. Next base: position 95,147,593 of record NC_135481.1, read on the forward strand.
ACAGAAAAGAGAGGAGAAATGAAGGAGCAGAATCCACCCTGTCCCATGACAGGGTCCTTGGAATAGGGCTGGTAGGAGGGAAAGAAATTAGAGTTGAAATTGGACATAAATTTTAAATGGAATTACTGCAATTGATTAGAATGCCAAAGAGTTTCCCCTTGGTGGTATTACATAATAACAAGGGAGCTTTGACTTTTCATGTTTGAGGACAATAATTAGGGAGAAGTAATATCATTTCACATTACAAAAAAAATGAGTTCAGACTGTTTAATAAACTGGATACAATCCTTAGTGACTAAAGGAGGCTAGGACTTCTGTCTCTGGTCACAGGATCACCTAGATGTCAGAAGAACATCCTGTGGTGCATATCACTGAACTGGTGAGAAAGTAAGGGAAATCTTTAGGGGCCTTGGACTGGAAAGTGAGGAACCAGAAAACTAAGTTAGTATTGGATTAGCCTTTCCTCAGAGGATATCCATCTAGACTGAGTAGCCTAGGGCCTGCATTTTAGAAGCCCATTTATACGGGTGTCAAGAAAAAAAATTGAATAGGGGAACAGTCAGTTCAGAGACTCCTGAGGAACAATGCCATTAGTCAGTGAAGCAGGTGGCATGGGGTAGGGGGCTTTATAGAGGGAAATGATGACAGTAACTGTTTTGGTTTAGGCTAGTAATAGAGGAAACAAAGAGGTGAAAAAGTCTCCCTTGATAGTTCCTAATTCCAGATTGTGTCTAGGCTGGATAGTGTGGCTCACTAAACCCTACATGGCTTCAAAACTCCAAGTAAATAATTTAATGTTTCTTCAATACAGCCTTCAGGTACCTGGCAGAAGCTAACACCTTTTAACAGTGTAATCTGTAAAAATTAAAAGTATAGTAATGGAAGTTAACAAGTTAATAGAAACATTAAACAGCAGACTTGACACGGATAAAAAGAGAATCGGTAAACTAGAAAATTGTGCAGATGAAGGTGCTTAGAATGTAGCAGGCAAAGGCAGAAATATAAACAATACGAAAGAGAGGTTAAAAGACTTATAGAAAAGAGAAGTGCTAATACCAAGTCAAATGTTTGAGAAGGAAGTAACAAAATATGAAGAGCAGTTCTTTCCCATTGCCTCTATTATTCCCTTTTCAATTGAAAGCTACCATAACTTGATAATTTTCTAGAGTTGATTAAAAGCATTAGTCCTCAGATTCTAGAAGCCAAACAAGTAGAGTGAGATGAAATGTCACCCAGGTCTCGCTATGATGATGTTGAATTATAGAGCACCAAACACATATTTTTTTTAAAAAAAAAATCTTTGAAATAACTATAGAGAAAAGACAAATTGCTTATCTGAAAAATTATTGGCATGATTCTCTGTAACAATGGAAGCTATAGTATAGTAGAAAAAAATCTTCCTAGTGCTTTAAAGAAAACAACAATGCAGAAAGTAACTTTCAACAATAAGAGCAAAATTATCATACAAAAAAAAGAAAGGAATGTATTATTAACCTATGTTTATCAAAGGAATTTTTATAGAATATATTTTTTAGAAAGAAGGAAAATTAGTCCCGAAGGACATTTTGAGATGTCAAGAGGATAGTTCATAAAGAATGTAGAAAGCATGAATTAATCTATGCAGTCATGGGCCATATAAAGCAAAACAACCCCTCTTGTTAAGAGTTAATTTTTTAAAAAGAGAAACAATGAATTCCAAAAACTGGAAAATAAAAGCATGTAAATTAATAGGGGGTGATGAGTTAATATGTGTAAAAGTCCTGTATTGTTTGGAAAAGAGGTAAAGATATTTAGTAGTTCTAACTGGCACTGTCCAGTGTGGTAGCCAACAGCCCTATGGAGCTTTTAAAACTGGTGGTAAGTTGAATAAAATATTAAAAGTCAGTTCACCTTCACCAATAAATTAAGAGTTTCTGTTCATCAAAGGATACTATAAAGAAAGTAAAATGAAGCCACAAACTGGGAAAGGATACATTCCATTCCAACAAAGCAGTAGGAACATGAGTATATATGAAAGTCTTCTAAAAATTAAGAAAATAGGGCTGGGGATTATGGCTCAGTGGTAGTTTGCTTGCTTAGCTGTGCGAGGCCCTTGGTCCAATTCCCAACACCCCAAGAAAGAAAGAAAAGAGTAACATGTTTTCAAAATTGAAAATAAACAGCATGTCATAGAAGATAAGCCTATGATAGTTGCTCGATGTCATTTGTAATCAGAGACACGCAAATTAAACTTATAGTGAGATACGATTTCAGCTCGCCAAACTGGGGAGAAAATGGAAGATTCTAACCATGCCGAGTACTCACAAGTGGATGGGTCAAAAGAGAAGCTAATCTAGTGCCGGTGGGGAGTGGAAATTGGAGTATAAATTTCCACATTGGAAAACAATGTGGCAGTGCCTATTTAAGTTGAACTCGTGCATATTTGATGACTTGCTCTCCCACTATTAGAAATATATTATAGACTAGAGAAGCCATTGAGCAGGTGCTCCAGGTCCCCATCTTGGCAGTGTTGTTCAGATTAGCAAACATCTGGAGTAACCTGGGTGTGGCCTTTTGCTCTAGAATGCAAAGAGAAAGCGTGTTCTAGTCCGACAGGAGAATTAGAAACAGCTACAAAATCAATCAGCTTCCTTCTTTGACAAGGCTACAATTTAATACCTTAATATGCAGGGGGGGAAATAAGCAATTTACAAATATGTCATGATCCCAGTTGTTGAAAGTTCAAAAACCAGACAAAATTAAGCAATGTGTTAAACAGTAAAATAAACACTTGGAGAGCTTGCAATTTGGTTAAACAGTAAAAATAAACACTTGGAGAGCTTGTCTCATGGGGGGAGTAGAAAAATTTAAAAAAATGCAAAGGGGTCAAGGCACACGGAGGATCTCGAAGGTATTCATGCTGTTTTCTTAACTGGGTGATGAGAACCATTTTATTATTTTTAAAAGTATATCTATACTTGGTATATATATTTACGACCTTTCACAATGAAAAGAATTCAGGACTTTACAACTATATATATACACTTGTCCTTTATAAAATCAACCATGTAAAAACTATTTATACATGCACATTGGCCCATGTATATACGAGCAAAGGAGAAAGATTATTTTTTTTTCTTTTACAGGGGGTGGGTACCAGGGATTGAACTCAGGGCCACTTGACCACTGAGCCACATCCACAGCCCTTTTTGTATTTTACTTAGAGTCAGGATCTCACTGAGTTCCTTAGTGCCTTGTTTTTGCTGAGGCAGGCTTTAAACTCACTGTTCTCTTGTCTCAGCCTCCTGAGCAACTAAGATAACAGGTATATGCCACCACACCCAGCTAGAAAGATATTATAAAGGAATGTAACAGAAAAGTATATTGTAAGTGGAATATGAATGAACATATTCCCTTTGAGAAGATGAATTTGACTTTGCAGTGATTTTTGGATTATACCTCAACTCAGAAAACTTTCTTTGCTTTCAGTAGACAGGGGAACATCTAAAACCATTCAAGCTGTATTATTTTGTGTATTGCATGTTTTAACCCCACAGCCAAGCTTCTGTGAATGAACCCACAAGACCCATCTGACTGTTCTCTAGACATCATCCAGTTATCACCTGTTCTGCTTATTAATACCCATAAGCAGGTGATATTTTTGCATGGAGCTAACACCTTCTCTTATGGGTCAAAGTCACTGGTTCTGTTCTAAGCAACACTGTGAAGGTCAAGAGCAGAGAAGTGCATCTTCAGGACTGAGTTCTCTCACCTACTAGCTATCCTGCTGTATCCTCTTTCAAGGATGGTTGTGGATCCTCTGGGATGAACCAAGTGCAGGGCTGTGGTAGATGTCCACCCCAAATGCAGGTGTTAAAAAGGGAGGGGAGAATATCTGTAGAGAACTTAGAAATAATAAAACTGAATAAAAAGTCATTCAGCTTTGTTATCACCATGCAATTTTAAACAATGTTCGTATTAAGATACGCCTCCCTCCAAGATTTTTTTTGTCTAAGAATTCTAAATTAATGCAGTTACTGTTGAGTTATAATAGCTATATAGTGTTCAAATTAGCATGTTTGAATTACTTCTCTTAATCTTAATATCACATTCTATGTGGATGTTGAATCACAAAACCCACAGCTCCACAGGGACTCCCAACACACTAGCAACACTGCTCAGTCCCAGAGTAAGTGCCTGACAGGTTGGAATTGAGCACAGCGCCTGCCTCACACCCCTGTGGTACTTTTTAAGCAATAGGTTAAAATAAGCACTGAGCGCAGTGTTGTAAATGGGAGGAACAGAGTGTAAGTTATTGCAATCCTCTCATTCCATGTGACCCCTTGGAGTTCATATCTGTATTTGAAATTGAAACAAGTGAAAACTGCAAGGATAATATTTGTGTTTGATAAATACAAATTTCAGTTCATGCATGAGACGGTTTCTGAATTTTAGAAATATTTTAAAATTGTGATTTATTATTATCACTTTTGTTAAAAAAAATATTAAGCACAGTAGCACATGCCTGTAATCCCAACAGATGGGGAGGCTAAAGCAGGAGGATTGCAAGTTCAAAGCCAGCCTCGGCAGATTAGCGAGGCATTTAACAACTCAGGGATAATTTGTCTCCAAATAAAATATAAAAAAGGACTGGGGATGTGGTCCAATAGTTAAATGCCCCTGGGTTCCACCCCCAGTACCAAAAAAAAAAAAAGAGCTGGGCACAGGGGTGTACACCTGTAATCATATCGACTCAGGAGGCTGGTGCAGTAGGATCATGAGTTCAAGGCTTGCTGGGCAACTTGGCAAGACCCTATCTCAAAATAAAAGAAACAAGCTTTAAAATTTTTTTAATTCAAAAATGAAATATTGTTGCTTAGTGATATCATTCAGTGTTTGCCTAAAATGTGCTGTTTGCAGTTGTTCCAGTTTTGTTAAATTTCATTGATTATTGTCAATAAAGAGAGGATGTTAGCCACGAGCAGTAGCACACGCCTGTAATCCCAGTGGCTCTGGAGGCTGAGGCAGGAGTATTGCAAGTTCAAGGCAGCCTCAGCAACTTAGCAAGGCCCTCAGCAACTCAGTGAGACCCTGTCTCTAAATAAAATACAAAAAAGGGCTGGGGATGTGGCTCAGTGGTTAAGCACCCCTGAGTTCAATCACTGTTTCAAAAGAAAAAAAAAGGTGTTAAAAATGATCTTTTCTCAGTGTCAAACACATAGTTATACCCTGTGATTCTCTCTTTCAGTTCCCCAAGGTGTCAGGGTCCAGAATAGGAGGAGTCCAAAGCAATGGACTTTAAACCTGAGGGACGTGGTTTGGGTATTTTTAAGTAAAATATGTAGTTTCTTTGCTTGCCAGGTAGTTTCTATAGCAGTCATTTTCCATAAACTGAGTGATTTAAATCTCCATGATGATGTCAAAAATATATTTAAAGCTTGTGTACAATATACATTACATCTGAAATTATAGCCTTTGCAGCCATTCCAACATGTTTAAAAATGTTTAGATGTTCTATTAAAAATATGTTCAGAGGATGCCTGGTTCTTCTGATTTCTTTTATGCATCACACAAGGCAGAAAAATTTTTGAAGACAGCTTCTGTGAAATTCTTATCAGACAGCATGCACATTTGGGGATCGTCAGCAGTCAGTAGCCAAAACTCCTGTGGAAAGGATTCTTGAGGAAGAAACCAGGCAATTGGGATAGATTCCTTAAATGTATATTAGGGAATGAGAAACTAATATGGTGGGGAGTGTCCTATTGGTTAATTGGTGCTTAATATATGTTTTCTTTTGGAAAATTCCAGTGACGTGAAGCATAGACATGTGAGGGACCCTTTTTATGAAAGAGAAGTTGAGGTTAAGGGAGGTGACTTGCCCTGTCCAGGGCCACCAGCCTGGTTGGTGACAGAGCTGGGATATTAATCCACCATAACTAGTTCTGAACCCCATGGAAGACACCTCCCCACTCCTTTCTCCTGGTTTTAGGCTCAGCTTTGATCTTCAACATAATGCTGGATAAAGAATTCCTACGGGATCAGGCAGCCCATTTGCTGATCCGCTCTTTAATTTATAAACACAGCCAAAAATCTATTTTCAATCTGGTAACACTTTTAGCCATGAACGAAGGTGGAGAAGAGCTTGGGTTACAAGCTGACCTTTCAGTTTGTCACCAAGAGGCTGTCCATGAACGTACTGAAAGAGAAGAAATTCCTGCCAAGGGTCTTGGCAACTTGAGGAATTTCATGCTCTTGGATGAGTGTCTCCCTCATAAGAGAACGGTCCCTGGGGTTTTCTTACTCAGAATCACGGGCATGTGCACGATGTGGATCGAGGGAAGAAAACCAGCATTGTAGGCAGCGAGGGCTGTCTGCCTTCTATTTCTAGTTCTGGCACTGCCTTAGAGTACATCCCTCATCATTTTGTCTCACTTCCTCCCCTCTGGAAATATTTGCAGAATCAGAGCTGATGGCAACCTACTTTTATAGGGAATAATGCTTGGGGAGTTTTCTGAGGGCATTGAGAAGTAGTCGTACGTGGGCAAAGTCTGTGAGCACAGGGTCAAGGCCATACTGGTAGGGACAGGAGCTCAGCCTCAGCCTGTACTGACAGGCTCAACCCCGACTCTGCCTCACATGGAGACAGATGTTGGAGCTGCCTCCTCTTCTGTAAAACAAGGGCGATGGAGCCTACTGCACAGAGTTACCAGGAAGAGTTCAGGAGACATGCCCACCAAGCCTGGCATGAGTATTTACTGAATAAGAACTGCTTACTAGGTCAAGGTCACCATTTCCACCATGGTTGTTAGGAAGAGCTGGGGTTCCTTTATGGGAGTTGGAACCACCCCTCTATAGTCCACCTCGGGGGAAGAAGCATAAGAAGTTTTCCTGACAGCCCTGGAATCCAGCTCCTGGGTCACTCCTCATCCAGTCTAAAACATTTCTCCAACCCGGGGCTCTCCACCTGCCACCCCCAACACTTCCCCATTGACATGTATAACGAGAAAAGTAAGGAACTTAATTTTTGTTTCAAAATTGACCAACTTTAAAACCTAAACCTTAGTGTAGCTCTTCAGTTTTGACATCATTTTTTTTTATTTTATTTATTTATTTGTTGTTGTTGCTGTTGATGGACCTTTTATCCATTTATATGGGGTGCTAAGAATCGAACTCAGTGCCTCACGCATGCCAGGCAAGCGCTCTACCACTGAGCCACCAGCTCCCCAAGTTTTAACACCATTTTTAATCTCCAACACGCCCTGGCACTCTTGACAAGGCCTTTGTGAACAGTGAATACCAGGGAGCTGTCTCCCTTCTGCCACTGCTGGCTTTCAATCCTCACACGTCCTGATGATAAAGAGAGCAGGCCCCGTTGCCTGCCGGGAAGCATGCTGGGTGCTTCACCTACATCATCACGGTCTTGCTGGGCTGCTCCCTGAGGGTGGCTGGTGGCAGCAACACCTTACAGACAGGAGTCTTAGGCCCTGCTCCCTGTGCCGAGTGACAGCGCTGGAATTTGAACACAAGCTCATCCAATCCTGATCCCATTCCTCTTCACCGCCCCATTCTGTTTTGCATTTTACTTTTATATCCCACACGTAAAAGTGTAATCATGCAGTATAAAGAAAGGGAGAACTTGCATTGGTCCTTAAACCTATAACCTAAAAAAAAAAAAAAATCAGCAGACATCCCATGCTTCTGGTATTCTTATTAAAAAATCAAAACAATGGTGCAGAAGACAGTTCAGTGGGTGCCTGGGGAGTCAGAGGTGACCACAGTGGGAAGAGAATCAACTTTTTAAATTGAAAGAGCTCTTGTGTCTTGATTGTGGTAGTGGTGACACAGAGTATACAGTCAGCTTCATCAAACTGTACCTTGAAAATAGTGAACACAGTAGCTTAATGCATATGTGTGTGTTCTTCTATTATTTTTTAAAAATATTTTTTTAGTTGTAGATGGACACAATATGTTTATTTTATTTATTTATTCTTTTAATGTGCTTCGCGTGTGCTGCGCAATGCTCTATTACTGAGCCACAACCCCGGCCCCTGTTCTTTTATTATTTAAAGAAACATATATTCAACATCCCCTCACACAATTTATTTAAAAGAAATTTATTTTAGGGCTGGGGATGTGGCTCAAGCGGTAGCGCGCTCTCCTGGCATGCGTGCAGCCCGGGTTCGATCCTCAGCACCACATATCAACAAAGATGTTGTGTCTGCCGAGAACTAAAAAAAAAATATTAAATATTAAAAAAATTTTCTCTCTCTCTCTCTCTCTCTTAAAAAAGGAAATTTATTTTAAATTTATTTTAAATAAATTTATTTAAAGAAAATATATATACAACATCCTCTTCTAGCCTCTCTTCCCCAAATATGGGTATGAAAAATGTCTGGCCAGTGGAAACCCATGAGGAGTAGGAATGGTCAGAGATGGCACATTAGTGTCCTAGAGCTATAATGACAAAGGACTGCAGAGTCGGTGGCTTAAACAGAGAAATTCATTTCCTCGTCATTCTGTAGGTGGAAGTCGGGGATCAAAGTGTTGGCAGGGCTGGTTTCTTCTGAGGCCTCTCTCCCCGACTGGCAGCTGGCTGTTGTCTCCCTACACTTTCACATAATCTCCCTTCTGTGTGTGTCTGTGTCTAAATGACCTGTTCTTAGGGGACACCAGCCACGTTGGATTCAGGCATACCCTGATGAGCTCATTGTAACTTGATTACTTCTTTGAAGGCCCTGTCTCCAAATACAGTCACATGCTGAGATTCCTGGGATCAGGACTTCAGCATAATGAATTTTTGGAGAGGATGTAACTCACACAATAACAAACTGGAAATGACATTTCGATTATTCACTCATTTCCTCTCTATGGTTTTGTTTGATGTTTTTACCAGGGGCGTAGATTTTATGATTTAAAGAATTCATATAGGAGAAATAGACATATATGTTCAATCAAGACAGAGATAATCTATAAAGCCAATTACATGCTGATGAGATTAGTAGACCATGTTTCCCATTGATCATGATTTATCACTTCTATTACTTTCCACACCAATGTCCTGATGAGGACAGTCCTCAGGCACAACTGCGTAAGAATTACCACTTGGTTCTTCTTTGACTACACCGTATTTTTGTTATGGGTATCTCTGTTCTCAGAGTTGCATCTAAGTTTGGGAGGATGGGGGTGTTTGTGAGTTCAAGCAAGGAAGATGGGCAGCCCTGCTGCACCTGGGCCAGAGTGTGCAATCATTTCTGGGGGGGGGTGTCCCTTCGCCTCGTTCCTGCCTGGCCACTTCATGTGTGTCATTGTGGCATCTTCTCAAATTCTGATTCTGGAGCTGCACTCTCTGTGTGGGAATCTGAACTCGACTCATCACTGGCTGTCTACCTCGACCATTTCTCTTAAGCAGGCATCCCTATCTATGATTTAGAGCTGTTGATAATAATAATATAACATTTCATATTATTGTTAGAAGGATCAAGCGAGTTAATATGTAAAAATACATGAAGCAGTATCTGCCCCATAGTACGAGCTATAATCTGTAAGCGATTCCCATGATGAGCCCTAGAAGTAGTATTTTTACTGTTATATCATGCATCTCATTGGTGCTTTTCTTGGGAAGCACATAAAATACTCTATTTACTTTTCTTACCTGTGAGACATTATGCTGGATGTCCCAGGCCATCTGCTGGACTCACTAACTCTGTCCAGCACCACGTTGGGAGTACAGATGGTGGTGCTGCAGTTCAGAGAAGGGGCACTTTTCTGGCTCCTTGCATTTTCTTTAAGACATGGAAGGGCAAAAACTCATCTCTTTCCTGGCTGCCCAGATCTTTGTCCTATGAGTCGAAGGGCAGGTACCCTCCGGGGTGGCCCCCATCACAGCTTCCTTTCCCTTCTATCCCCTGTCTCTTCCTTTCTCTTCTCATTTGACTGCTTTGTCAGGAGGCTCCGAAACAATGAATGGCCTTTGACCCTCAAATGCTAAGGACTGAGTGTTGGTCTTTTACATCTTTTGGGTCAGTCCTCAAAGGCAGTAAGTGACAGGTCACCCTGGGGTGAAGGGCAGGACTCACACTGGTGGCAGAAATGTAGGGAGGGAGAATCACCTGAATAGATTCATCAAAATCCATTTATAAAGGCCCTCCAGCATCCTAAAGAGAGACCTCTATTTCCCATGATCCTTCACCAAATTCCCAGTGCCTGACACACAGTCCAGAGAACCCTTGGAAACCATCATGCATCCCAAGTGCTACCATCATTTGCCTCCCAAGATCCACAATAATTGCCGTTGGCTATTTGTGTTTTTCTGAGTCATTCAGACACAAGCTGCTTTTCAAGACCAAGGGAGAAAACCACCCCAAAACTCTGGATAACTTCTATTCAAGTTCAAATGTTTCATGTAAATTACTGAAGGTGAAGTCTATCCCATGTGAATAAAAATCTTGCAGTCATGTTAATTAATGAGTGTCTCTGATTAATTTTCATAAATTCTTCCAATTCAGTCGTACATCCCAAAATTGGTAAAAGTCAAATGAGAATTTGAAGTCAGCGTCCAAGGAAAACTCATGCTGAATATACAGATTTGTGTAGTTAAAGACTCAACAACGGATGGTAGGAACAGCAAAGTGTAGAAAACTGGAAAATAGCCTTTAAAAAAAAATGGGTTCTGAAAATACATGAATACCAAATAAAACAGAAGAGTATAAAGAGCTGTGTTCTTGGTGGAAAGTGAAGCCTTTCATGCAAACTGTAGTTGTATCTGTGAAAGGACAAAGTAGAGCTATAACGGGAAGGTTTTGTGGGGAAAAGGAGAATATTGGCACGGTTTCGTAAAGTTTTAATGTAAATCTTAATTGTCCTGTAAAACGAAGGTTATAGGAATTTTCATGCATCAAAGAAACATTAAACTTGGGTTTTAAATGTTCGTGTGGGAAATGTTCAGAGGGAAGGAACAATGCCTGAGGAAATCAGAGATATAGAGTGATGTCATGAATTCAGCAATGACACTGATCTTCCCAAGTCATTGTGTTTGTCTAATAAAAACCACCACTGCTACGGAAAGAGTAAACTTCAGAATCACAAGATACAAGTTTAAAGGTCCTTTGTGATCTCTGGTCCAGAGGATTCGTTTGACAGGCAAGGGGATGGAGCCTCTGAGAAGTTGCTTAGGCAATGTCTCCAAGATCTCATGGATAGTTAGTGGTGGAAACTGGAGCTCAAGCCAGATCTCCTTACTCCAGGGCTGAGATGTAACAACCTGACCCTTTAAGATCACCGGCTACTCACTTTTGGAACCGCAAATAAAGATGGATCATCCAGGACCTTCTAATCAAACTGCATGCTCCAGGGTTATATCGGGGGCTTAAAAGGGTGGCATCCTCCTAGGCTGGAAGTAGAGACTGTAAAATCCAGGCGCACGTTGGCAAATGCGAGCACATAGATCAATCAACTCCAGTCAGCACAGGAAGCTTTGCTTATATAAATTACCCTTGGAAAGAAAGGTGAAAACTGAACCATAATTCAAGAATGTGTTAATTGTTTTTTCTCTTCCACAGACACCCACTAATTTATTCTGAAGGAAATGCTGCGTTTCCAAATTCTACTTTTACTTTAAAGAAATTCAAACTTCAAGAAAAAAAAAAGTTGAACACTATATTGTGATGGCTCCAATAGTTAAGAATAACTGCTGTCGTGACCGAAAAGTCATTAACAATAATTGGCCTTGGGAAAAGGGGAGCCTGTCTAGCTCTCAGCAAGCATTGGTTTTATGTAAGTTAGTACATAAAGTTAGTAATCTCTTGCAGGAGAAAGACAGAGCCTCTCTGGGTCCCCTAGGGATTGACTTGGCCCCCAGTGGCTGACGGATCTCCAGGCCTCTGGGAGGCAAGATGTCAAGCGTCCATTCTCTTCACATCCTGTCCCCTCAGTCATTTTCTGCTGCTTCCTCCTCCGTGTCTTTGTCTGTCTAGCATCTTTGATTTATTCACTTATTCAACTGATATTTTGAGTGCCAGCAAGAAAACCTAACTGCCTGCTGAGGAAAATAACAGGTTTAGGGAAAAACACAGTGAAGAATAAAAATGGTCCAGCCCTTGTTTCCCTTCCATAGCTTAGAATCCAACGGAGGAAAGAAACATTAGACAAGAACTCACACAAAGAAATGAACAGTCCAGCGTGAGATGGCATTGAGGGGAGAGGTACACAGTGATACTAAAATTCACCCAAGAGAACTTGCCAAGCTGACCCAAAGGTGAGATACGAAAAGATGAGCTGGTGCTAACCAGGTAAAGATGGCTGCAAAGAGAGATCCAGGCTGAGGGAACAGTGTGTACAAAGTCCCTTTTGTAGAAGAAAGTGTAGCAGATAGGAAAAGGGACTAAAAGATGATCATGGTGCCTGGAGTAGAGAGAGGAGGCCGAGGGGCATGGTGTGGTGTGAGGCTTTGGTCTTGAAAGCAATGGTTTTTAAGGGAAATGATATGATCCGATAACAATTTCAAAAAGGTCGCTGTATCAGTGAGGGTTTAACCAGAAAAACAGATATATCGTGTGTGTGTGTGTGTGTATGTGTGTGTGTGTGTGTGAAGTGGGTCTGTAAACTCCTATAAGGCCCAGTGGGCATGGATTGTGGTACAGCAGTTGTGCCCTTCTGTATTCCAGAATTTCATGATCTTATTAATAGAACTAGTTCAACTTAGTTCCTTGTGAACATACTGATACCATTAGAGTAATAAATAACTTGGGTAATAACTTATTCCCTCCTATCACCATTCTCACCTGGAATGTATAATAAAAAAATGAGTGACAACCAATCAACAATCTGCTTTCCTTGTTGCTCAATGCAATTTTAACAACCCATTTGTTGTAACCTGTATCTTGCTCTTTTTTGTTTTTTTTTCTATTCAATTTTTTATTAACTTTTTTATTTTTTCTACTTAGTTATACATGACAGCAGAATGTATTTCGTTTCATTGTATACAAATAGAGCACAGCTTTTCACTTCTCTGTTTGTATTTGATGTAGAGAAGGATGTCCTTCTCATTCCACCATCTTTCCTACCCCCATGCCCTCTCCTCTCCCCTCTTCTCCTTTTTCCCAATCCAAATTTCCTCCATTCTTCCCATGCCCCCCCCCATCATGGATCAGCATCCATTTATCAAAAAGAATATTCGGCCTTTGTTTTGGGAGGATTGGCTTACTTCGCTTAGCATGATATTCTCCTGCTCCATCCCATTTATCTGCAAATGCCATAATTTTATTGTCTTAATGCTGAGTAATATGCCATTATGTATAAAAAACACATTTTCTTTATCCATTCATCTATTGAAGGGCATCTAGGTTGTTTCCTCAGTTTAGCTATTGTGAATTGAGCTGCTATGAACATTGATGTGGCTGCATCACTATAGTGTGCTGATTTAATATATGAAACCAAAGCCCTCAGATGCCATTTCAAAACACTTATTCTGGACAGCTAGATTATGTGGTCCCCAGGTGGCCATCCTCATAAGTTTATTCAAAGTTTGAATAAACTTTGTTCTCACACTCAATGTACCTTAACTTGTCTTTTACACTGGCAACATACATGTGTCACAGGGAGTTGACTTGGATCTATAAGGCTGATGACTTCACATCTGATCATGTGATATTGGAACTTGAAGACCCTGGAACAGGCATCCAGGAAAGGGAGATGGATATGAATAGGGAAAACAATGACAAATGAGGACCACACAGATGAACAGGACTCCAGAAGAATGGAACCCAGTTCTCACTGCCTCCCTTGACTGTATAGTTATCTTACAGGGAACGCTGACTCTCACTGTTATAGGGATAAACACACACTTGGCCCAGGAGTCAGAAGAGGTGGAGGAAAATCTAAGAATCCAGGGGAATCGGTTGTAGTCCCCTGCTACATCAACAAAACAAGCAGCAGATAAGCTTTAGCATGTGTGGGCTACAAAATGGCGACCACTTCTCTTCCATCCTCCAAATTTAATAGACAAATGTCTCTTGTGGTTCAAGTGACCACAAGAGATTGAAACATTTCAGAAAGGGAATCTGGGGAAGGTGGTTCAGCCTAGCCACGTCAACATCATCAGCCATGCTGGGGAGCTTGCTGTAGTGTACAGAACTTATGTGCAAAGGCTTTCATGTTCCTCCTGGCAGTTCCCACCCTAGTCTCTTGGGTTCAAGTCCTCTACACCTTCTGGGGATGTTGCTTCTCCACTCTACTCACTAGTTGTCCTGGGGGGGGGAAAAAGATAATTCCTAAATAATCTGCCAAAGGTTGAAAAAGAGCCACTAATAACATTACAGTCCATTTGGTAGCAATGCAAGCCTTCACCATCACAAGTAGAGCAAGAGGAGGTAGAGAGACTCTCCTACTGGCCAAATCAAAAGTGACAGGTTTCTGAAGATAGTACTGAACCCACATGGCATGCTAAGGAAACAGTCTGATGTCATTCTGTTCCTGGTTTTCCTGTCTTCTCCTACCTGAGAGCTCCAAGCCACCCACAACCCATGGGAAGATCTGACACATTTTGGCTTCCACTTTTCTCAAAGTGGTGGGGAGACAGAAATGAACCTGCAATGAGATAATCGCTGACGTAAAATGGAATCGAGGAATAAAGTTATGTTGGTAATCAAGTAGCTCCATGGTCTTAACCTGACTGTACATTCAGGCATAGGTAGAAATTTACAGCATTTCCAATGTCTGCACTCCCCAGAGAATTTTAGGGTGGGAACAAGACATCACTTGTTGGTAAAGCTCCCCAGTTGCAACCAGGATCTAATCTAATTCTCTTGTTTTCAGAGAATGAAACTTGGGTCATAAGAAGTCTGGTGTGCTAGCCCACAATCCACTCAACCAATGGAACTCCAGTCTTTTGGCTCTTAAACTCACTCCTCTCCAATATGCATACTGTTATATCCTCTGTTAAAAACAGTCAGACACAGAAATTAAAACCACTGGCTCCCAAGAATGTGATGATTTGGAACATACATGTTATTTTTAGAAGACAGCGAGGCTGAGGCTTGGTCATTCACCCACACTGTACACACACAAATGCAACCTGCCATCTAGCCCTTCCTGGCTGTCTGATTCTTTCAGTTTCCCCTGACCATGTGGGAGAAAGGAAAGCACAATGAATGAGCGTGGGCATGCATTCTTCAGTAGAATGCTTTTCAGAATGATCCTATAAATTACAGAGAGCCTTAATAGCTAATGATTAGGTCTCCTAAGAAAGGAGCCATTGTAACCAGCTGGTCACATAATCAATCTAAAATAGGCTTGAGCCAGGAGCCTCTGTGACTGTATGCTTGAGGAAAGGAGCAAGGTGGAGAGGGAGAGGGGAAAAAGAGAAGTGTGAGTTCTATTAAGAAATCTTTGAATTTATAATCTGTATTCATACTATCAGTATTCCATCATTATTCCTTTTCATTTTTTTAATATCAGAAAAAAATTAGAACTTAGGTACGAAACATTATGAAGGACCAAAGGGAAATTATAGTCCATTCAACAAATTACAAATAATTAACTGTATATGAATGTGTGCATTAACTATACACAAACACACATACACATATACACACACACACATATACACACACACATACACACACACACACACAAAACTGATCTGTGGTGAGATAGACAAGTCAACCATTGTGGACAGAAAATTTAACATATCTCTGATAAATCAGGCAGAAACAGAACCAAAATATAGAACACTTGAATAACATGGTCAGCAAACTTGGACTAAGAGATATAGAAATAATATTCTATCCAGAACGCAGAAAATGCACACATGGAGCATTTACAAAAATTGACCATGGTACTAACTCAATACCTTTATTTCTTTAAAAAAAACCAAATTATTGGATGTTTTTAATCGGTAGCTATAACATGATATACTAGAATATACTTTTACTACCTCTTTATTTTAAAAGAGCATTAATGAAAAATTATAGACTTCATGCTCATTTTAAGGAATTCAACAGTTGCAAAAGAGCATAAGGATAAAAGTAAAATCATCTTCCAAATCTTGCCATCTCAAAAATAACACTATTGAGTGTTAGGTGAACATCATTTCAGAATTATGTTCTTTGAAATACTCTTCCAAAGAATATGTACGCATATCTTCCAAAGAATATATAGATGTGTAGACATACATATGCATAAATAAATACATACCTAAATCTATATGAGAGAGAGAGGCAGAGAAAGAAGCTGGCTGGATTGGTACACTATAAAATAGGATCATACCCTAATGCCTTTTTTAATTTAAAAAATATATATATTTGGGCTGGGGATGTGGTTCAAGCAGTAACACACTCGCCTGGCATGCGTGCAGCCTGGATTCCATCCTCAGCACCACATACAAATAAAGATATTGTGTCCGATGAAAACTAAAAATAAATAAATATATATATTAAAAATTCTCTCTCAAAAAATATATATATATATATATATGATCAGTTTTATTTACATGCAGAATTAAAAGAAACTGAAGTTACTACCAGAGGAATTCTTACCATCATATGAATATTTCTTTACTATCCAACATAGTGTTTCCTTAAAGATCCCCTAACAAAGGAGACAATAAAATTCATTGGAATTATAATATTTTTATTCATTGATTTTTTGGTTCCATTTTTATGATGTCAGCTGACTCCCTGCTGTTAAAGAAGAGGATATTAATACTTCTTCCCATTTTAGGATCTCCCACCTCCGGACATTTCTAGAACATGAACATTCTCATTCATGCAGCCAGTCAGTATTTAGGGTCTACGTTGTTCAGGTACTTTGGAGGTGTCAGCTGGGCTGGTAGCTCGAAGCTCTAGGCAGAATGGACAAAATTCTCACCAGTAATGGTCCTTACATTTTAATAGAGAGAAAAAGACTCTTCTGACGTTGTGCTGATACTGTTCACTAGCCATAAGCCTTGTAAATGCTCGGTATTATTTCTATACTTGAATTCTTTCCATGCATATATAGAAGGAGAAGTCTTGCAGAGATGTGACCACGCTCTTATGAAAATGAGATGATGCTATAAATTTATTTCCATCGTTGAAAATCCACCTGTCCTTCCCGTATCTTTGAATCTTTGGTTCTCCCCAACGCATCCTTCCCCATTTCTCCCTCTCTAGAAGGAAAAGCTCTCTCCCTTCAAGACACAGGGGAAATTTCTCCTCATGTTCACTCCCAGTTTTCTTTTGAGGAATAGGGAGGGGTTCTGGGTGGCAGTTCTAGGCCAAACCTTTCTCCATGGCTTCTCTGCAGAATTTCCTTGACTGTTGGTTTTGGAAGTAACGTGGCATTCGGTTGTTGCTTTCCTTGATTGATTGTTTACTGCTGATAAAAATTTTGACTCATTTCACTATTTTGATGCTGTCATTGTTCATTTTGTCAAATCCTGTTACACTAGAGAGATGAAATGATCAATCTTTTCTCTCTTTCTTGACCCACATTCTAATTCTTCAAAATGCTGTTATGAACAGAAATTCCTGGTGTCAAAGCAAGGCATATGTGTTTCCTGGAGTAGAAGTAGGCAAGCTCTGTCAACTAGATTTCCTCTGTTTGCTTCCTGTAAGATGCAAGAGTAATGCGTCAAGAATAATTTTGACTCAATCTCTTAAGTTTTCCTAGCCTTAACTTGTTCTATGAAAGAGCTTCAAAGCAAACAAGAGAATCTTTTTCCGCCGTCAAGGTCAGTGGTTCACAAGCTTCATTATTAGAAACACATGCCACCATTTATGAGATGTCACAATGACTTTGTTCCTAGAAATAGAGTCAAAATTCACAAATGATTTACTACATGTGATAGATGGCCCATGAAAGAGGACACAGAATGACAACATTAGGACTCGAGTGACTTTCCTAGGACCTTCCAAATGAGTTTCTATAGAAGTTTGGTAATTCCAAACATTTCTAATGAGAAAGAAAAGGAAAAGTTATCTAAGCAAATTAGAAAACTACGTAGGCAGCTTTTTGGAGAGTGGAATTTTCAAAGAAACCATAAATACAGCAAAGAAGGATAAGGAGAAATAAACGGAAGTATTCAAAGCTGAAAGAATAATTTTTAAACAGGTTAAGACTGAGAAAGATTGTCGTCTTATGAAATATACTGAGGTCATTCACCACCACCACAAGAAGTTTGATTTGAAATGACAAGAGCAATGATGTGTCCGTGAAGGTCTGAGAGGAAACAGATGGCTCACTGAAGGGATTTGAGGACATTGTCATAAAAGACTATTTTTCAAAGCGTGAGTGGAGTTCAGGGCAAGTAACAGGGGATGGAAAAACTGGAGTAATTTTGGGGGGAGGGCACATATAACAGAAGCAGTGAGGACAGTGGCTCTCAGTGGACCCCAGCCAACTCCTGAATCAAAAAAGCGAACGACCCACTGTCTTTCTGCTCTGCCACCTCCTGGTGCTGACTCTCAGTGGCTGAACCCAACCAGAAGCCAGAGGGCAGGGGAATCCATTGGTCCAGTCCATGCAGGGTAGCTTCTCCTGGCTCAGGGGAGGGTGGAGAGAGGGGGGGTTTCTGTAGGGACAATAGAAGATATCCATAAAGAAAGGACTGGGTGTGGGGGCACAGGGATGCTTACCACTTCAAGGGATTGATTTGTTAAGCGTCAACATTAAGAAAACAGATGGATTTAGTAAGGACTCCACATTTTAACTTTCCTATCAAAGACAATTACCTAACTGGAAACAAAACAGCAGGATTGAAGACTGATGTCAAAATGGAGAAATCAGTAAACTAACTCTACTTTAAACCAGGTCATCAGTGGTCCTGCATGTGTTTTCTTTAACTCCAAGTGCTGAAAACATTTTGTTCAATGTCCAGAGAGGGTCACAATAATAACCTATAATAAAGAAACTGAAATTAAAAGAGATGTCACAGATGTCAGGTATCTTCATTTCAGGAGGATATTGAATGGGGCTTCTTAAACTCGGGTGGTAATGAATAAGATGGAGAAAACCTGGCTGTATAGTCAGGTTGGACTTACCCCTGGCCAGCAACAGTTCCATAACTGTGCACTGTGCTCATACTTGATAACAAACAACCACCTTAGTGTTTTTTGTATTTACCATCCTATACTTTTGTCATTATTTTGAGGTGTACTCCTACTTATACATACAAAAAACATTCACCGTAGAAGGGAATGCCATATTACTCTGCCAGCAACCTCACACGTCACGTTTGCCCCGTCTCTTGATTGTATCATTGTGCTTGATATCATCTTGTGTTATATTGTTCATTAGGCCCTGGGAGCAGTGGGCAGTGGGTTGTCTCTCTCTCTCTCTCTCTCTCTCTCTCTCTCTCTCTCATACACACACACACACACACACATGGATCCTGTACCTTGGCGTGTAGCAGGAGAGACCCTCTGGGTTTGTTGAAGTACACTGTGTGATGTATGCACAGTGACCAAATCCCTCCATGACACAGTTCTCAGAAGGTATCGTTGTTCTCAGAGGTTGTGTGGCTGTGTGTATGCACACACACACACACACAAGCCAGAAAGATGTTAGGAACAGTAATACCACAGGGCATCTAGAGGGACTAGAACTTTCCAGAGATGCCAACCAATGAATCTCATCACTGCAAGACCATTCTCTGGACAAGTGCTTAAGCAAAGAGTAAGACTTCCTGTGAAGGCAGAAGAGCAAAAGGGAGAAGAAGGAAAGGGACAAGGAGGAGGAAAAGGAGAAGAAGAGAGATGGAGGAGGAGAGGGAAGAAGGAGAAGAAGCAGCCTGTTTGATGACATTTCTCTGAAATACTCTGGATGGGTCTGGACCCAGGTGCAGGCTGGTCCTTCTGTCTTGGACTAGCGCTGCCTCTGAAATTCAGGTTCCAACTCCTATGCAGGGCCCTTCGCCCTCCAGGACAACCTTACCTGTCCCTCTGCCATCAGCTAGGATGTGCTCAGGACTGTCAGCAGGAGTGCAGAGACCCTCAGGCATCCCTGCAGGCTCGGGGCTCTCTCTCTCTGTATGATCCCATGGGGCAAGCGTGACAAAGAGACCAAACGACAGAATCTAAAATGATCTCTACTAAACGGAGCAAATTAAAGGAATCGTTATGTGATGGAATGTTATGGAGCTAATTTATCTACCACATTGCTAAATATGGGCCAGAATAAAGGCCAAAAGAGTCCCAGGGCCGCCGTGTCACTTGTTGTCACAAGTAGAATGACACTCTCTGAACCTAGGGAAGAGACGGTCCTCTCGTATTATGACAGCAGAAGCACGTGAGAAGTGCTGTCTCTCTATACATGGAGGTAACCGATTACAAAAGAACAATGACAAATCATTTGCTCCCTGGGAGAGTGTCCAGCAAGACGGTGAGTCTGGAGGATTCATCCAGAAGAGAAATAGTGAAAAGAAATGGGACACCTGGAGAAGAGAAAAACTTAAAAGGGACTCACACCAAGTTGAAGAGGCCAAACTAAGCAAGAGGAGGCAGCAGGCACACTGGTTTTAAGATCCGGGGAAGGAGGAAAGTCCTTGCCAATCAGAAATGTTTTGGAATAGAGTCAGCAGCTTTGTGAGAACAGGTGACTGTAGTCGGTCTGTAAGGGGGACGGTGAGTGACACCTGGCAAGGAGGCTAGAATGAATTCCTGCCAGGTCTTTGCAGCCTTCCCAACCCTCGTGATCTCGATCCTGGAAATCATGAGCAAAGGTGGAAGATAGCACTGAACTGAGAAGGAAGAAGACCTTGTTGCAAAATTTCCATCTTTTCTTTTCCCTAGGGTGACTGGGCAGGCTACTCTTAGCAGGGAAGCAAACTGACCACTAAATTACCATCATCCCTTATGCTTATTTAGCTGTTTCAACTTGCGAAAGGGCATAACTGAAGCAAAGAGTCACTAGCTTACTTTCAGAACTGGTTCAGAGTTTGGCTGCACTTAGACCTAACAGCATTACCTGGCACAGTCACGTTGGTTTTCCTTCATCCTTTGTAAAACAACTCTGTCCACCTAGTTGGTTAGTTAAGAGCTTAGACGTGACAAAGGCAATCTTTGTGTCTTCACATGTGCATCTGTGTGTGGACAGTGCCCACCTCTGAACCCTGTCATCACACCCAAGTTCTCATAAGCTCCCAGCGACCAGAGTTTCAGGGCAGCACAAGCCTCAGCATTTGCATTGGGTCTTCTTGCTTGGCCCATTAGCTGGCGGAATCACAGGCAGGGACTTCTTTTTGTGATCGGCGTTTAATTCTATTTCCCGAAATGTACTCAGCTTTCACTTCCAATTATGGTCATTTCCCTGTCTCGTCTTTCAAAAAAATCAAAGACATCTTGGTTTCTCAGGACTCTTGTCTTTTTACAGGACAGCCTTCTTTTTTCCACATTCCCTTCTTCAGGGTTACTAAAGATATCTGAATCCAGATTCTAATGTTACAGTGTCACCTGGGGCAGTCGCACAGCTGAGCTTAAATGGGAGGAGAAAGAAACGGGGATGTTTAAAGAAGCTTTCTAATTGGCTGGACAAAGGCCCTTGACAACTGTAAAAGAGAAAATAAGAAACTGGTATTTAGAAAAACATCAAATAAGCAATTTGCATGTCAGAGAGTTTCTTATTGTGCAAACAGAGGCAGGGTCAGTTGTGTGTGAGTGTGGTGCTGGTGACCAGGGCCTGGAACTGCAAGAAGCTGTGGGGACTCCTGAAGGTTGTCACTTGTTTTGGAGGGAGTATAGCCTGGGGGTGGGGTGTGCATTTCTGCCACCAGCTCTCGAGTTATTCCCAAAGATGGAAAAAGCTCAGGTTCAATTTTATCTTGTCTTTATCTGATAACATCTGTTCGTTCCTTGCAAAGTATGTACAACAGTATGGGTGTATTCATCATCTCAGTATTTGGGGGCCGAGATTCATAAACTGACTTCTATGCAAACTTGCTTTTTTATTTTTGTACCAGGGATTGAACCCTGACTGCAGAGTCACATCCCCAGCCCATTTTATTTTATTTTTTTATTTCGAGACACAGTCTCACTAAATTTCCAGATTGACTTTGAACTTGCAATCTTCCTGCCATAGCCTCCCGAGCTACTGGAATTACAGGTGTGGGCCACTGCGGCCAGCCCATGCAAAGCTTTCTATTGGTTGCAGATCATAGGCTCAGAAAAAAAGCTAACCCCCAAGACTGTGTTTGGGAAGGAGGATGGAGGGTAGGCATGGTTGCAACCTGGGTCTTGCTCACTGTGTGCATGTCCGGTCCTGAGTTCAGTGGTCAGGCTGGTCCAATGCTTTTCAGAGATCTAAGTGTGATCCTACCTCAGACTTTCTAAAAATAAAGAATAACTTAAGACTACATTTGATAATGAAAACTCTATCCAATTTTCTTCAGTTACCTTAATGCTGTTATATACTATTCAGATTTAGTTATATGGATTTGTATTGTATGGTGGCTTATTGTACTGCAGGCTCTAATACCAAGTCCTCGGGTATCTCCTTTCATAAACATTGGTGACCACCCTTAACTCATGTGGAAATAAACACTAGAGTTGTGGAATGATCCGGGTCCTCTCCGGTATGTCCCATGCATTATTGCTGTACACTGCCTATACTAGGGTGCCTACTTTTTTGTTTTTCTCCTCCATGACTTTCATAGCTAAGTCTTCGTCTTGCTTAGGCACTTGTTCAGAGAACCATCTTGCAGTATGGAGTCCTTACTGATCCACGTCTATGCAGAGCTCTGGTTTTATTCTGGATGTTCTGTGGTATCGCTGTTCCTAATGTCTTTCTAATAAGATGTGTGAAGGAGTGTGTGTACACACACACAAATGCATATATTAAATGATCTATGATAAAGAATTGGCTCATGCCATTCCTGGAGGCTATGTCCCCAGATATCGGGTCACACGTTGTCGTCAGTGCTCTTAGGCTGCCCCTTTCACTCCACAAGGTCACTGTTATTCCGGGCAGTGACTTGGGACAGGCTTTTAAAGCCCCCTTTGTCAGGAACGTAACTTTTCTTTAAAATCCAACCTTACAGGAACCATCGATGCCATGATGTTTCCATTGCAAGACGTTAAGATTCTCCCTCAGTGAAATAGCCCACTGCTCTCTCTCTGGTGGCTGGATTATATCAGGGTTTCTCAGATCAAAAGCGACCTCACAATCCTTGCTTTTTTAACTTGTGCCTCGCTCTTCCTGTAACATTTGCAGCAGTTTGTGTTAAATAGGGAGATGGACCGGGGCACCAAAAGGAGCTCTAGCTATGAAACAGGAGTGCTGGCCGTGGAATCTCCAGGCTCCTGTGGACTTCTGGTTCCAGGCACCTCCTCCTCCACTCCATGGAGAGAACATGGGGGAGAAGCATTCCTGGGCTCTTGCTTTATATGGAATGTATACTCCCCAAAAAAGCTGCATTTAAATCAACTTAGCTTGTTAGTCTTCTACTTAAAGGAAACATTGAAGCATTTTTTTTTTATGATTCCAGCAAAGTTGGCAAAGCCATATCTTCTGAAGTCTGACTTGAACCAAGCACTCTTAGATCAAATAGTCTATTTATACTAAGATGGTGGTTCTCAAATGACTTCAGGATGCCAATTTTTAAAATGCTCATTTTAAACATTTTATGTACCACTTTACAACTAAGTACGGCTACGAGGTTTCACTGCCTGTGTTCTTAGTCTTTTGGTAACCTAGACATCATGAAAAATGACAATATTCATCTTTAGATGTTTGCAAAGCATATCTGGCTGTCTTTTGATTGACAACATTTATCATGTGCTCATTTTGTACTGTGTCGAACTCTATCACCCGGCGTAAAAGCAGTACTTCTCGTTTGCCACGGTAGTTTGCTGATGAATGACATTTTTTATAGTCTAGGAGTTTGGTTTCTTAGGGTAGATATTAAGTCGGTTTGGCATCATGGAAATGGCATATTGCATCAGAGTCATGTTCTCTGTCAAGTGTCACAGTCTAAAGAAAAAGGACAGAAAAGGGCATCTTAGGCGATTGATACATTTCTGCTAAGTCAAGTTGTAGCAGGCTGAAAAATACAGGTTTTTCAGCAATTTGGAAGGATAAAAATGATTTGAGAACTGAGTCATCGTGGGGTGCCTGACCTACAACACCCACTTAGGTGGTGCCTTCTCTGGGTTCCATCTGGGTATGTACAAGGTTGGAATCATTCCACAGCAGAAAGCAGAGGATAAAATACGACAGGAATCTTACTTTGATGAAATAAAGTTCTTAAATCATGTATGTTAGGGTACACTTGGACTGGTTCTTAAAAAAACTAGTACATTCTTTTAAAATAATACTTCCACTATCCAGTGAGAGGCCTCTTTTGTTCAGAGTTAAAAAAAAATTTCAAGTTAAAAAATGAAGCATATAATCTAAGACGTTAAAACTGTATACGAATTTAACTAAGTTTGAGCATTAGAGGACTCATGAGTCAGGCAATAGTCAGAACCAAAAGAGGTTCAGCGTGCTCTACCCAGCAACATGGGTAGCAGAGATTTATAGGCTGAACTTGGAAGTAAAACAAAGAAAATGAGCTGGGCACAGTGGCTCACGCCTGTAATCCCAGCAGCTCAGCTGGCTGAGGCAGGAGGATTATGAGTTCAAAACCAATCTCAGCAAAATCGAGGTGCTAAGCAACTCATTGAGATCCTGCCTCAAAGTACAAAACAGGGCTGGGGATGTGTGGCTCAGTGGTTGAATGCCTCTGAATTCAACCCCCAGTACCACCACCCACCGAAAAAAAAGAAAATGTATTTGATTGATTCAAGTAGAAAGTCCCTAGTAAGAGGTTAGCTGGAGGTTTCTAACTAGTGAAGTCTCTATTTTTGTTATGTTCCTTTCATTGGGTTTCCATTTTCTTCTGAAGAAACATGAAGCACTGTAGCCACCCCAGTCTAATGACCTCCCAATTTTTAAAAAAAAAATTAATCTCACTATTATTTCTGACAAAAATGGCAGCCGCCCATGGTGTGAACTAAGAAGCACATCAGTAATTTAGTGTCAACAACACAACAGTCATGATAAGAATCAATGCTTCTTAGTTTACACTCATCTATGTCTCGGTATTTATGTGTGCACTTATTTGGTCGTACACTCATATACGAATAAAAACATTAAAAAAATTAATTTCTAGTTTTGTGTTTGTAACATTGAAATTTTAAAAATAGTGTGCATAAATACTGATGCATAGTGAGAATTTATACATTGCTCTGTATACATTACTCAATTCTGGGAAAGACTGATTTGGATATTCTAGCTCTTATAGACCCTAGGTCCTGGCACCCAGCATTAAAGCAGGGGTCGTTTTCTTCTCGTTATCTGTTCTCAGCTCTAAATGGGAAAAGTTTGACAAATATGTGGATATTTTACATGAAGCCTAAACTCGCAGAATTTGAGATGTATGAGTAAAGTTGTCTTAACTGTAATTCCTCAAAGTTTTTTCAGCCAATGAAGTTAACCTCAAACTATAAGGGGACCCCCTTTCCCTAAATTAAACTTAAGCCACCTTCCCCTAAATTAAACTCAAGCCTTTGGGCCAAGCTCCTCAGCTCTTCTAAGGAAGGAGGAGCAGTTACCTGACTTTAGGTGCTGACGCTGTGTCAATAACTGCTCGCTGCAAACAAGGAAATGATCCCCCAGATTCAGACTGGAAGGAATGAGCACCCCTCACTCTGAGCTCTCAGGCAGCGTCAGAGTATGGTGAAGAGGCTGGACTTGACCATAGATCCTCATCCCACCCATGACACCACCATGAGACTCTGGGGCAGTGTCTTAATTTCCCAGTGACTCAATTGTTACAGGGGACAGTCGAGGCAAGACACCAAATAGGAACAGGAAGCAGGTTGATTTAGCTAGAGCCAGGTTCAGAGAGCAAAGCTTTCACTCGGATCAATCAATCCCCCTGAATCCTGAGTTCAGGTAGTTTCAGAATTTTATACCCAATGTGTAAGGGGAGGGGCTCAGGAGTTCACATAAAAGCAGCTTTTTCTTTCACTGCTTTGGGCAAGTTAACTTCAAGGACAGCACCTGAGAAGGGAGAGCTTCTTCTCCCCTTTCTTTCCTCCCCCTGCCAGCTGTTACCATGAAGCCCAACTGGTAATTTATCTTATCTTAGAAATGTAGAAAACTCTGTGAAGTCCCAGCTCAAGGCCAGAGGCCTTGTTAAAGATCTGTCTTTTTCTTTAATCACACTTTGCATTTGCAAACACACTTCTACAAGCTACTATACTGGATCAATGTTTGTGAAAAACTAGTAAATCCAGGCCAGTGGCCAAGTAACATAGAGTAACAGGAAAATAGGACTCTTTTGTAGAAAACTGAACTCTTTTGTAGAGACTCTTTTGCTGATAGACCTAAAATCAATTATGGTGACGATTTCTGGAGAAGCTTAGTTAAGATTTTCTGTGGAGGAGAAGGTGCTACTACACAACTACAAAATGGGTCTAAGCATAGCCTACATACATATAGTGGTGGTGTGAGGATCAGACAGGAGACCTGGTGTAAACACAGACACAGAGAACTGTCCCCGGCTTAGGGTAAGCATCCAGTGTTAACTGTTAGAATCACGACCACCATCCCGACTGTAGCTCTGCTGTGGCTACCGCATGCAGGGGCACAGAAACCCAACCCAACCAGCACTGCTCCATGCTCATGTCACCTGCAACGGAGGGAGAGTAGGATATGGGCAGCAGTGTTCTGGTTTGGGAACGCTCACTCCCTGCCAGCTGAGTTGTGCAGGAAGCCCCAGGCTCTGAAAGAACGGGAAAGATTCATGGAGAGATGGAGTATGCCACACTCAGGTCTAGTGCAGACTGTACACAGGGACACGACACCCCCCAGGTGAGCTGGGGAGGGTTCAGTCCCTCATTCATTCTCTCACGTCCTTCTGTCACTGGCTATCAGTTGGCCAGACCCTAGAGCATTTGGTAGAAGGTGGCATGTGAGCCTGGAAAGTTGGTTTGGCATCAGGTGGGAAGGGGTAGAAAGCCAGGCTGAAGATTTGGGGCTTATTATTTCTTCCTAGCCTGAAGTTGGCAACCAGACCCTCTGGTCCCCTATATTAACAAGTCAACAACCAACAGCTCATTCCAGGAGGCAGCATAACAGAGTAAAGAACGAGGACTTGGAGCTTGGAGCTGGCTCTGGGTTCCAATCCCAGTTGTGCCACTCACTGTCTGGACAGCCTTGAACTGGTTGCCTAGCAAGCCTGTGCCTCTTTCCTCACCAAAAAAAAAAAAAAAAAAAAGCATAAAATAGTAATAGTGCCCATGGAGCTATTCTGAGACTGACATGAATGCATCTGTGTGAGGCGCTTAGCATAGCACCTGACATGTAATCAGAGCTGGTGTTAACTATTATTCTTTTCTTCCCTTCCAAATCTTATTTTCACATACGTAACAAGAAGCAATTGAAGTGCGCCATTTTGCATTCTCTTCTACTCAGGTTTTGATCAGGAGCACTAAAGCGATATATACTTTGAGCTGCCTGTGGCAGTGGATTGTGGGGTATCTTGGAGAAGGAAACAGCCCTTGAAGGAGGGGAATCAGGTGAGGTGGTCCCTGCTCCCACCATTCTCCTGCCTGTCCCCCACCCCCAGCCCTGTAAGGACAAACATGCAGAGAGCCCGTGGGCCCATGTCACCCACCAGAGCCAGGGAAAAGTCAGTGGGACAGACACAACGTCATCTTTTAGCGCCTGTGTCTAACTTCAAAAGAACTTCTTTACGGGAAATAGAACTGAGAGGGGGCAGAAGGAAATTAGAGTGAGATCAGGAAAATAGGAAAATGAGTTTTCTCTGAAATCATAGTACAGTTGGCTGCGGATGGTGCAGACCCACTGATAAAGAGGCACATCTGCCACTGACCCCTGAGCCAGAGAACGCCCTGCCTGGAAGATGCTGTGAGACAGACTCACTCTGCCCAGTGGTTCCTTCTCACGGGTCTTCATCTCTTTCTGTCCTTGAATCCCAGTAGGTAAAAGGACAAATCTACTGAGAGAGTACATGTCACAAGTGGCTAGGTGAAGGGCAGCCATCACACCACATAGATAAGAAGCGAGGCTGGCGCCTGGAAGGGCCCAAGAGAAGGCTGGAGGACACTTGCCATATCGAATTGTACAATTTAGCAAATGGCCAGTGGCAGGCTGCGATGAGAGCAAGTTAATCTGTTTTCCATGCACTTAGGGCTTTTGTCAAGCAAAGGTCCCTCTGAGGACCCGGAGCTGGAGCCTGCTCAGGGAGCTGGCTGTCCTGGACTTCAAATCTCAGTCCCCTGCATCACAAGGAGTTTTTGTTGTTGTTGTTGTTGTTGTTGTTGTTTACCAATAAGGATACTTCTAACTGGAAAGAAATCCTGGGGGTTTTGTATTTGAGTAAGCAATAGGAAAAATACTACTCACTGGAAGCCAGCACTTATTGAGAGCTTGCTTAGCACTGGATACTTTTTTAAGCACAAGTACCTCACGGCATCCATATGAAGTGGATGTTGTCATTATTGTATAGGTGGCCAGTGAGGCACAGAGAAGTTTAGGAATTTGCCCAAGTTCCCATAGCTGGTAAGAGGCACAGCCAGGCTCAGAGCTCAGGTCATCTGCTCCAGAGTCTGCGTGCTGACCACTGCGCAAGCCTGTGGTTGTAAGACATAGACTGTGTGAGTGCACCAGAGGTCACATCCTGTGGGCTGAGTGTCTTGTTTCAGTGAAGCCTGTTGTGCATAAAGTGTGTATGGGGACATGTGACTGTTAATTCAATCAGCCGCCTCCTGGTTCCTGCTGGGTGCTGGCCACAGGGCTGGAGCCTGGCGGGGTGGGGGATCAGATGATAATCACAGCCCATGAGAAGCATAAGTGAAAGGCTACAAAATCATAAGGGACAGGCTTTCAAAACTGATCCCAGGGAGACTCTGCCTGTGATGTCAGGGATGGCTTCTTGGAGCAGGTGGTCTTTGCCCTGTGACTTGAAGTAGGAATAAAAACTTTGAAGTCAATAGAGGCAGAAGGAGGACATTTGAGGCTGAAAGAAGTGGAGCAAAAGTGGACAGAGATAGGAAAGGGAGGCTCTGTCCGGGTTCTAGTAAATGATCCAATTGGGCCACCTAAGGGTGTGAGACTGAGAGAGAACTGCAAGACCAGGAAGGCCGCGGGGTCAGGCAGGGACAGGAGAGGTGTTTATCAGAATCAGAAGGGATTTAGAGGGCAGCTTAGCCAACCGCTTCGATTTACAGATGGAAGGAAGGAAGATGGCAGATAAATGACTCACTCGATGCTACAGTGAGGTAGGGACAGAAGGAAGTCACAAACCCAGGGCTTGCCCCAAATTTTCTTTGCAATGCTCACGAGCATGAGCACATGGGTAGGACTTTCCCAATGTCAGATGAGCATTCCCTTTTCTGTAACCAATTCTCTTTGAGGGTCTTTGCATATATAGACTGTATTTGGAGTTACATACCTGAAGTTAGTATTGGCCAAACATGAACTCTCTGCTAGCCGGAAGTAGCACGAGTTTTACAGTGGGAGATGCTAAAGATTTGGAGATCAGGGTTTTCTGCAGACACTCTTGATGAACTTCTGGCTTAGTTACTCTTCTTTAATAACAGGCACCAAGGCTGTGGCATTCCTGAGTCCTGGTATGATACCGTTCCTGCTTGTCTCTGCCAACGCAGCTTCCCCTTCCCACTGTCCTTCAACACATCTAAAACTTTCCTTTCCTGCCCACCTGTGATTTTTTTTTTCCTTTTTATCTTTTAGACTTCCACAATTCATGTGTTAATTTAACCCGTATAACCATAAGATCCAAGAACACTTGTAAAATCATGAAAAAAAAAATCTTCATAGGTAACTTTATAACCAAAGCTTTCTCTTGGCTTTCATTATTGGCCTCTGGAAAATGCTATAAATGACATCAAACAGGCTTCAGATCTGTACCTCTAGAAGTAAGAAATTAAGCAGTGTTCAGAACATCGATGATAATTAATTTTAAAGAAAAAAAAATCAATATCACAATCTTGGATCCCGGCAGTTTAGTTTAACCAGAGACAGCAGCCTGCACACGCCTGTGGCTTTCCAGAGCAACAGTGCCCCTCTGTGGTGATATGGTGCATTGCACCCTGAGAGCGGTGGAATATAAGGTTTGAGAAAAGAACCTGAAGCAAGAACCCCTCTGCTCAACTCCAGATGACAACAGGCTGTTTCTGCCAAAAAGATGATGCAGGTGGATGTGTGTGTGTGTGTGTGTGTGTGTGTATACTCAAATTCTCTGAACCCAGGAGAGGGACAGTGAACAACATGGGTTGGTCGGAGTATTTCCAGGGTCAGAAAGTGGGGGGGGGGGGCAGCAAGTGGAAGGGATGGGGCTGGAGAGAGGCTGGAGCTGCAGGAGGTGCAGGATCAGCACAGAGACCAGGGCCATACACTGCGGGCTGGGAGACAGTGAGCAGAGGAGGTTAGCATAAGGTTAGCATAAGGTTTACCTGGTCGTCAAAGTGAGAGCAAACGTGGTAGTTTGCATGTTTTAACTAAGTCAAAGGTGACATTGAGATGTCTTGCACCAGAACAGAGAAGTAAAAGAGGGATCACCCAAGAGCACAGCTCCCAGCTCTGACCTGAGGGCTGTGGTAGCTGCTGACCCATCGTGCTCACTTGAGAAAGAAGTTTCTCTGACTGTGAGATATCTGTGACTGTGTGAGATACGGCCCCTCCAGAGGTCTCTACATCACCTCTGCCCTGGCCCCCCACAAGGAGGGAGAGGCAAACATGGCCAGAATTAGAAATCTCAGTGGGGCACCAAGGGAAGAGGGTACTGTTAAACTTTCTATGGACAGTACACCCTTACATCCTGTGTACAGCTCCCAGCTCCCCTCCTGGGGCCACGCGTGACTTCCCTTATTGTGTGCTACAAAAGAGACAAGGTGCCAGTTTCCTCATCCGAAAAGTGGGCGTCATCCTCCCTGCCAAACTCACAGGATCCTCTGATGGAGTGAGTGGGATTTAAGAATGAAATTCTTATATCATTGAGCTGCAGCATGCAGGTTGACATCCAGGTCATACAATGATGAAATCAACACGTATCGTATCAAGATGTCCCAGGGCTTGAGGCAGAAGACTTGCCAAGCATGCTTGGAGCCCTGTGTTCAATTCCCACTACTGGGGGGGAAAAGTCCAATATTTTTATTATATATAATAGAAGGATGAGATGATCTAGTAATTTCTGGTTGGTGTCTACATTCTTAGGGAAAACACATCTAGAGAAAAGAGAAGTCTGACACGAAGCTGTAGGATGATGGCCCTAAGCCTTGAGTTCAGCAAGAAAGAGAATAAAGTATCTTTTTTTTTTCTCCAGGAAAACTCAGTCCAGGTCAGTAGGCTGGCCCTTGAGCGGGGAGCTCCCCATATCTTAGGGTTCCCGTTTGGGAGCAAGGAGTAGGTGACCAGAGCATGTGCATGTCCCCATAAGGGTGGCTAGGGTCACACTTCAGAAGCATCAAAGGAACTCGATTATTAAGAATGTGAAGGGGACAGAGAAAGGAGGGCCGCGTCACCTAGAGGCAGAGCCTGGCCTGACATACCTGAAAGTCACGGAGCATCAGGATTGCTGGTGACCAAGAGAGAGACAGGGAATAATTCTCCCTC
The DNA here is from genome assembly GCF_052094955.1 of Ictidomys tridecemlineatus. Lineage (NCBI taxonomy): Eukaryota > Metazoa > Chordata > Mammalia > Rodentia > Sciuridae > Ictidomys > Ictidomys tridecemlineatus. The sequence continues at coordinate 95,179,183 of NC_135481.1, forward strand.
AGGACCTCCAGAAAGAACCAACTCTGGTGACACTCTGATTCCCAACTTCTGGCCTCCAAAACTGAGAATAAATTTCCATTTTATAAACTCATAAATTTCTTTTTCTTAAAGTCTACAAAGAACTGAAAGGCCTGGCATGTGGCCTCGTGGTGGGTGGGGCAAATGGTTGAGACCCATGAGCTTTGAAAACGCTTCCTGCAGAAGGGGATTCTTCCTTAGTGTTTGAATGCTGAGTAATGTGAGGGGGAAAAGATTCTTATTAGAGAAGCTTAGTGTCAGGGACAGTGATGGACAGAATTGTGAAGTGGGCAGATATGTGTCCCGTGATATGACCTTTCCTTGTCCACCCATCTTCTGCCTTGTGGTCTTTTCCTGGCCCTCTTACACATGGTGGATGACTACCTTTCTCCTCAAAAAGAAAATGGCTGGTTTCTAGAAAAATCTGAGGCACAAGATGAGGTGGAAGTAGCTATTGGCAATTTGTTCATTCTGAAATCATTTATTACACACAAGTCTTAAGCCAGGATCCCAACCCCACTCCCACGGAATCCTACCCACTGGGATCATGAGGAGACAAAGTAGACCCTTCTCCACCTGTGGCCTCCAGTGTCCTGGGGACATTCACTTAGAGGATGAAGCCATGAAGGTGACGTTTCAGACATGAGTAGGTTCCAGTAATGGAAGCCAAAGGTCTCCCGGGGGTATTCCTAATAAGGCGTGAAGCTCTGCCTGTACCTAGGGAAGCCCATGTCCCCTCTCCCAGGACACTGACGCAGGCCAGCTATGCTGTCCTGTTCCTGTCTTTGTGGGAACACCTAAGTGCTGTGGGCTAGAGATTTTTACAATTATTTTTGCAGGGCACTTACTTTGGAGGTGAATTTTCTGGAAATTTATTATGTTTCACTTCAAAAAAGTGTAGTATACAAAGAAGTATAGTAAGTCACTAATCAGGGGCTTGTTGAGCCTGAGGCCAGCAAACTGAGGGCATTGAAGCCCCCACAGAGGTGACAGGTGTCCAGCCCAGGGTCAGTAGCTCAGAGATGCTATCTCATCAACTGTAGGCTTTCTTGATGGACACCCTCCAGGTGGTGCATCCTCGCTGGGTCCTTTGATTCGGAGGGGTTGTAAAGAGTCCTAGGGGATAGATAAGATCCACATTAGCTTCCTAATGAAATGCAAAGGAAGCTGCATCATTGATGATCACTCCTCTTTGGCTGATAACGGGAATAAAAAGCTGTCAGTTTCTTTAGTACCATCATGAGCCTTCTCACAGATTTTATATTACTGTTTTCTTGGCATCATTATATTTAAAATTTGACTCCTTATAAATGCCCTGAGATCCGGGGATCTAAGTTCTGAAGGGCCTCCCTGTAACCCCTGCTCAGGACCAGAACTAGCCCTGCCCAGCTGGTCTTCCCACCAAGTGGTGTGTTTGAGGTTCACACTTGATTCAATTCACAGACCCTCCAAGGATGGTCGGTTTCAGGCTGAGTTCAGCTCGTGCCGTGGGTAAGACTCTTGTGCTTGGAATGTAGGAAGCATTCAGTAAGTGGTTTGTTGAATAATCAAATTCAAGAAGAACTTATAAAATTGCACCTCTTACCAAGTCTTGACAACCCTGCAGAAGCCGATGACCAATAGACAGACTTGAATATTCAACATTTTTAAACTCTGCCCCTAAGGTACAGCGTTAGTGAGCTTCCTGTTGCTGTGACAAATACCTGAAATAATCAACTTAAAAGGAGGAGAGTTTTATTTTGGCTCATGGGCCCTGCGGGTTTGGGCCTGTGGCAGCACAGGAGCCAGGAGGAGGAGGCCGCTCAGGAAGCGGAGAAAGAGACTGGCATCCTAATATCCCCCTCAAGGAAACCACTGACCACCTAACTTCCTCCCACCATGCCCCACCTTCTCCCCATAGCAGAGCAGGCTGGCAACCCTGGCCTCTGCCCACATGGGCCTTTGGAAGCCAGTCCACATCCAACTATATAAGGCACCATAAGCACAAATAGCAGATTGGAGAAGGAATTCATGAGCATAAATTTCAGATGAGGTGTTATGTCCTTCCTACTTAACGAATTCCTGTTAATCAATATAAAAATATGAATGCCCCAATAGGAGAAATACAAATAGTTGGTAAAATGTTCAACACATTTAAATCTCACTGGTTTTTAAAAAGTAGCTATTTTCCCAAGGGGGCTATCATTTTTCTCCCCATCAGATTGGCAAAAATAAACAAGAATGCAGATGTGCAAAGCTTGATAGGACATTGGGAAAGGAGTGTGTGAGTGCACTTCTGGAGGGAGGGTGGGTGCTTCAGCATGTTCTGAAGGCCAGTTGAGCAGTATGTTCCCACGTTTGGAAAATGACCCAGAAACTCCACCTTTAGAAACCTGTCTTGAGAAATCATGGAACATGTGAGAAGTCGCAACTGGTAGTTGCTGTATCATTTATCATTGCAAAAAAAAAAAAATTGGAGATCAATTCTTCAGTTAAAGAGGGATGGATATGATACAGTACAAGAACTTTTAAAATAAAGAAGACAGGAGGAAGACAAAGAGAATTAGGGGCGGGGGTTATGGGTAAGTTTTCTTTCTTTTTTGTTCAGCTACACTTTCTGAACTTTTTTATTAAAATAAACTGTTACTTTTGTACATACAAAGAAAATATTTTTCTAAAAAAAAAAGTCACGACTGCTTAAATGATTGATAGATATAAATAATTAATCTATATAATACATATTGCAATATTTCATGTTGCAAAACATGTTACATTCACCAAGTAATCTAACCTCTATAATAAATTCTCACCATAATTCATGGAATTAAATGGGACAGGAGACATTATTCGTTCAGAGCAAAACTGAGATCTAAAGTTTAATGACTTGTTCACTCTCTTGCTGTTGACAAGGCAGGACTGGCCATAAGGTCCAGGGTTCCACACCCACAGTTAGGTGCTTCTTCCCCGAGGGTCTGTTATTTTAGAACAAAAATCCAGATGCTCGTTAGACCACTGTTGGCCTGCAAAGAGAGAGCCACCGTCTTAGTGTTTGGGGTACAGTTATGCAGGATTATCCTATTAGATTAGCAGTGCCCAGCAGGCAGGCTTAGTCAATTATTCCCATTTTATAGATGGAGAAGTTGTGGCTCACAACAGTGATCCTCCCAAGGTCATAAACAGTACGTCGTGGAGTTAGGATTTAAACACAGCTTCAGTCTGAATCCCTCGTTCTATCTACCTTGGTTTAATATAATAAATTCATTGACAGCTCCCAGTTTGTCCCCTTGGATTCCTGAAGGTTTATGCTCCACTTAAGTCCCTCTTAAGTGCCCTTTTAATATGGATGACATAGATTACCAAGACTCTGAAGGCTAACTTTTTGTGGCAAATTGCATTTCCGAAAGGTGTCTAGAATAATATTTCCTATCGCACGTGCTCTTACAGAATGGTCACTCCTCCATCCCTGAAGTTGAAGCAGTTGAGTATAGCAATAGCACCACTCCCTGACTGCCAAGACCAAATCATAAAACATCCCACACCTCCACCTTGCTTCCTTGGGATGTATGCAGTTGGTATTTAGCCTCTGTGCCCCTGAGAAGGACCCCAGGGAACGGAATGAAGCCCCTCCTCTCACCCCTGGTTGAGCTCCCAGGTACCAACACGATCTCTCAGCCATGGGACTCATTTTAAAAGTAGCTCCTCCTGTCCCCACATCAAGACACCCCAGCTGAGGCTGCATTGCGCAGATCAAGTTGAACCCATCCACCTCTGCCCAAATTTCAGATTCCTATGCCAAATAATGATTGTCGATGGAGAGCAGTTTGCTCTACTCGTTTTCCTTCTTAACCCCAAATTAGGCTGCAAGGCTGGGGAAGACTTTCCTGCCATCTCCCTGTTTTAAATTCCTTTTCATTCATGGCAGCCTCTGGCACCTGGATCACAATCTTCCTCTTTACCACCATTGTCTTTTGTGACACCATCATTTTTGTTCAGCCATTTATCCTGAACTTTTTTATTAAAATAAACCGTTACTTCTGTTCAAATTGTTTTTTCTAAAACAACAAGTCACGACGGCTTAAGTGATTAATAGATATAAATAATGTATGTAATACATACTACAGTATTTTATGTTGCAAAGCATGTCACATTCACCAAGTAACCTAACCTCTATAGTAACCTCACCATCATTTATGGAATTAAACAGGACAGGTGGCATTATCCTTTCAGAGCAAAACTGAGATCTGAGTTTAATATATTAGCCTCTCAATTCTCAATCTTCTACTCCTGTGACCCTCACATCCAACCCATTTTTCTCTATCTTTTTATAAAGTGGCTTGAAGGAACAGAAAGGAACCTGGTGGGAAACACAACCCTCAAAGGATCAGAAATGTTGACATGAGAGAAAGGAGAAATGTTGTGAACGCCATCAGAGAGCAAGAAAGATGCTCATTTTTCTCCTATTTCCAAATTAAATAGCAGGGTTGGGGGAAGATGGAGAAAGAAAGGGCATTGGAAAAGACTGCGAGGGAAACCAGTGAAGACTAAGAGATGGTCCCTACGTATGCCTGGGGAGAGGGGAGGAAGTGATTAAGGGGAAAGGAAGCTCAAACAGCGTGGAGATGAGCCAGCACAGTGGCGCACATCTGATGCCAGCAACTCGGGAGGCTGAGGCAGGAGGATCACCAGTTTAAGGCCAGTCAGAGCCAATTAGCGAGGCCTGTCCCAAAAATTTAAAAGAAATAATAAAATAAATAGGCCGAAGCTCCCCTGGGTTCCACCCCCAGTGCCCCAAAACAACACCGCATGCAGATTAGACTAACAAGTAATGGGCTCCAGAGTAAATCCACGTGGATTTACTCACTGACTAAGGATAATAGGGAACTATCTGGTCTCAACATTTCTAATGGCACAAGTTATAGATAATCTAATATATATTTGTGAGTTAGTTGGTAGATGGATGGAGGGAGAAAGGGATGGAAGAATGGATGAAGGGATGGATGGAGATATTGATGGAAGGAGAGATGGAGAGAAGGATGGATGGATGGATGGACAGATGGATGGATGGAGGGATGGACAGGTGGATAGACAGGTGGGAGATTTAGTCCCACCCAGGAGTGGTAGTGTTTCTGGAAGAACCCTAGCAGAATTTGATATTCCTATGTCCTTCCTGCGTATTGGAAGAAGTGGGTGACAAAGGAGGGGCTCCATGAACATCCTCAGTCCTCTCTGGATGGACCCACCACTGAACCTGGGGGCATCCACTGGTATAATTCCCTCCCTCAGTGGCCAGGTGATTCCTAGAGCCCTCTCATGATGGCTGCTGAAGCCACTGGTTAAACTCCATGGAGCCGTTGATGTGTGCTCCAGCTGCGGCAAAGAGAAAGAGGCCTTTTCTCTGATTCCAAGGGACTACTCAGTGGGCACCACCTGGACCACTTTCAGCCCCTTAGACATACAAATTGCAATGCCATAGATAAAAAGGAGCCAACTCTTCCAAACCTCTCCCCCTGACCATTGGTTGTCTAGGACTTCTGTAAGCCCACGTGGCTGGGCCTCACCTCTGGAGTTTGTGATTCTGCAGGACTGGGCAGGCCTGAGAATACACATTTCTAACAAATTCCCGTTGTTGGGACCACACTTTGGGACACACCTCCTTCCTGTGTGGTTAGGTTGAAATTAGGTATTCTTAACTTCACCTTGAGGGACTCGGGTGTGTCCTTGAGAAACAAAAGAGAGTCTGTGCTCAGTTAATTAGTTCTAATCTTCTTCTGAGGCCTTGGGTTGGCTTTGGAAGGCCAGGTTCTTCGCTGGCTCAGGTACTCACAGAGTCCATGCAGGAGAATGCTGGAAAGGTTGGGTAAAGCAAGATGAAGCAGGTCCTGAAAAAGAAACACTGGTAGTGACAAAGAATCAGAGGAAAACACATCATTCCTCAGAACTTGGATCTGTGTTTCTAGGGAAGATGTCATGATGTGTTCATCTGTCCTCCAAGTGTGTGCACAGGTGACACAGAGCAGGAGTAGCCCCGGGAGGCCCTGCTGTCGATGAGCTACACAAATATAAAGGCTTAGATCTGTGTTAAAGACAATGGTCCATGCAAACTAAAGAAAACACAAAATGCTAAAATTCTGAAACTTCACGAAGGGGATCTATTTATCCAGACAATTTCTTCAAAATAGCCAAAGAAACGATACGTCCTTGAGGTGATGGGGATGCTGATCACTCTGTTTGGAGCTTTACATGGCCTATATCAAAGTATTACTTCATGCCCCATATGCAAATATTGTTTGCCAATGAAAAAGTAAAAGTAAAAAGAATAGCCTTTTATCCCATCACCCATCTACTTTACTCACACACCATAGCTTCTCTGTCATTCCGCCTTAAACAAAATGCAACACAACACCCTCCAGTCATTGCATAACCTTGCCTCCTTCTTTATTCTCCCCCACCCACACTGTCTTTCCAGTTCATGTTCACAAAAGCCCAACAATATGATGGCGTATGAAGGACCTTCCTCTGAGAGTGGAGGTCAGGGGAAGAGATGGAAGGCGCCAGGCCCCAGCCCTCCCCAGCAGGCAGGGGAGTCGAAGACAGGAAATGAACACATGCTCTCATTTTCCTTTGCTGAATAGCAGCTTGGTTTGTGTTCCCAGCCAAGGTCTCCATCAGGGATACCCTCCATCTTTCTCAGCAAAATTGCCACCTGCTCTGGGTTATACAGCCCCTTTCTCCTAGAGCCTCAATGTGTGTCTACTATCTCCTTCTCTTCCTCTCCCCCTGTCTCCCCTCCCTCCCCCCTCTATCTCCCCCCTCCCAGGGTTGTGTAGTTACGTTTCGTGATCTCCTCCATCATTTCTTTTCTCTGGTCCTGCACATGCTCATTACTCCTGGGCAGGCTGCTTGAGAGAAGGATACTATAACCACTAGTATCTGTGGTCTGCAGAGCCCAGAAAATATTGTTGAATCAAGAATACATTCCTTTGTTCAGCTCTGCTTAGTTAGGCCTCCCCTGAGTCTTCTCCCTCCCCTGCTGGTTATCTCCTTCTAACTTGATTGCTGGGTAGGAGTTCAGAAGCCCTCCCTGGTGACCACCTGGACAGTGGATATGCAAGTATTGCATCATGCATGTACAAACATCAAGCACTTCCGCTGTGCCTTGTTATTAGGTTACAGAAAGGAATTAGAGGGCAAAGGCCATATGCGTTAGGACATTGGTCTATCTGGAAAGCAACTGGGTGTTAGGATCTTTCCAGTAGACCAGATGTCTGCTCTGTGTGGCAGCCAGTATCTTTAGCATGGGCTGTATACCACCCTGGAGAATTGTAAAAATGCAGATTCCAGGGCTCATCATACAACTACTAAGCTAGGGCACAAATATCTGTGACCTTAACAAGCACCCAGTTGCTTCAGGTCTTTTTAACCAATGGCCTTGCTGCTCTCCCCTGTGAGAGAAGGTGCAAGATTAGGGTAAGTTGGAGAAATGTCTACTGCTGTGCTTGTGAGCTTTGTCTCCAGCACCCACCCTTGGGGTTCTGGCGTCTCTCCTTTGGTGAATTCTCTCCAGGCTCCGTGCTTTCCTCTGAGCCTCCCTTTCCTGTGTCCTCCTTAACTCTTGAAACCCGGTGTGCCTCTCATCTTCCACTTGGGTTTTCGCCACTGTTTTCTGTGTTTCCCCTTTGCCTCTGGTTTCAGATTATCTGTTCCACTTGAAATCAAGTGTTCTTGAACTTGGCCTTCACCGTTCCAAAGCTATCTTCTGCCTTTGTATCTCAGCTGAACATCTTGCTCTCTGTTTAGCCACGATTGAGCATTTAATAGTTGAGATGTAATAGTTACAAGGAAACATCAAAAGTGACATATGGCAGTGTCTGTGTCCACAATCTTGGGAAGGGTGATTTGGGGACAGGTTTGTCATAAGAATAATGTCCTCATGGGAGGGAGGCATGGGCATTCCAATGGAGGGATCCCCTGAGAAAAACACATAGTGGGGAGGCACGAAGTCCCAGATACACTGGTGAACTAGCATAGCGTCTGCACCTGGGCCCAAGAGGGGACAAGCTGCAGAGGTGAACCAAGGGCGTGCTGTGGAGGAACATGACTCTCTAAGAAATTGGCTTTTACAATTCATTTGGCTCTTAAGATAGGCAAGTTGCTGTGTTAAAATATTTGACAAGTTTTTGTCTTAGTTCAGGCTGCTGTACTGAAAATACCATAGTCTAGTTTTAGAGGCTGTTCAGTCCAGGATCAAAGCACTACCAGCAGATCCAGTGTCTGGTGGGGCCCCGTTTTTCCTAGCTTAGAGGCAGCCAACCTCTCACTGTATCCTCACCTGGCTGAGAGTGCTAGTCTCCTTCTCATTCTTACAGGAACCCTAGTCCACCCTCATGACCTCATCAAAACCTAATTACGTCCCAGAGGCCCTACCTCCTAAAGCCATTATATTGACAGTCAGGGTTTCAACAAGTGAATCTGAAGGGCTATAAACCTGCAATCCATAATAATTACTATACATTTCTTCCTGAGAATTCTGTGAATATTTGGGGGGCAGAAATTCCATTCTTCTTTGGTCCTAATTAACCTCTAGTCTAGGGCTCCTATTATGACATTTTTCATATACTACACAGTATTGTAGAGAGCTTCTTACTTATCTTTCTCCCCTGCTAAATATTAGCTCTGTGAATATCATTCTACTGCTTTCTAAGGTCCCTGAATCCCCTTCCAAGTCCCCAAGGCTACATACAAGGAGAGATCTCTGCCTGGTTCTCCAAATGGCCATCCAGGTTGGGCCACATTTTCTCCTTTTATAATAGTGAAGGGCCAGGAAATCTTTCTGCCTTCCTTCCCTAAAGACTTCTCTGGTCTTGGTCTTCCCAAATTTGGAAAGAGAGCGTAGGGGACATTTGTCATTTGCTTTCTCTACCCAGACCTGAATATCTTGCTTCGATTATGAAATTTCCAGATAGAGTGTTGTTGGGGAGCATAGACCACTCCCAGCAATAGGAGCTGGAATACAGCTCTGTGTGTGGCCAGGACATAGGATATGGTCTAGGCCCTGCCAATCACAAGTACCCCTCTGCCCCTTTGCCTCTGGTTTCAGATACTCTGAAGTATTTTCCTCCCCAGAATTGGTCCTGAGCCATGTAGATGGGTGTTTTCCTCTTGCTTTGTATATATGTGTTCTAGACCTCATCCACAGCAGGCTCTGTTCTGGCAACTAAAAACTCTGCATGATCCAAGGAAGTGGGTGATGTCATTTGAAGAGAGAGACAGAGAACCTAGAGGCTCACCTTCCAGGGCTGAAGGCAAGGCCCAGGCTATGGGAAACTCCACGCTGGTTTCAGAGCTGCATACAGAAGAGAAAAGATAGGAATATGAGACATCCAGGAAGAACAATGGAAAGAAGACACAGAACATTTGCTTTAACCAGATCTATTTGCAAAGTTTGCTTGTTGTCCAAAAGCACTGTCCCTTCCTCAGAACTGTGAGCCCATGATGCATCCCTGAGAATCCCACCTTGCCCTTGCTTCTACACCCCACCTCCTCTGGGCAGGTGGGACAGAAGTGTCTTCACCCAGGAGCTTGGATGAGTGGAAGATGTGACCCTGGGAAGACAGTTACATGCTTCCCTGGCTGGGTTTTGGTGGTTGTGTTTCTTTAAAAAATTTTAAAAACTGTGATATAGGAATTTGCTTCTAGTAGCCACTTGAAACAGAAGACAACATTAACCACCCTCCACAGTCATAGCCCAGTGTCATCTGGCAGCCACCAGCAGCTTCTGTAGAAGAGGGGGTGTCTGTCACCTATCCATTGAGGAGGAGCATGTGTGCTAAAGAGCCAGTCAGTCCAGCAGGCTCACCTCACCAGGGAATGGAAGTCACAGGGTAGAAATGACTGTTATTCTTCTCTTCACCCTGAGCCCGCCAGATGACCCAGTGCATCTTGACTGACAAGAAGAAGGGTCTGGGAAAGTTGAGATGGAGTCAAAGATGATGGATGATTTCCTGCCATGAAAGGAATTCCCATGCTCTGCCTAATTGGTTTTTTGATTGGCCTGTCCCCAGATGTTGCCCCAAAACAGATCATAGGTTAAAACTGCCTCTCCCAGGCAGCTTGGGCACTGGATTCCATGTTTCTTAAGGATAATTCCGAAAGCCCAGTAAAGCCCAACTAAAAAGTTCTTTTTTCCAGGTGCAGTGGTACACGCCTGTAATCTAAGTGGCTCAGAAGATTGAGGCAAGGAGGATCATGAGTTTGAAGCCAGCCTCAGCAACTTAGCAAGGCCCTGAGCAACTTAGTGAGACCCTGTCTTTAAATAAAATATTTTTTTAAGAAAGGACTGGGGATGTGTCTCCATGGTTAAGTGCCTCTAGGTTCAATCCCGGGTACCAAAAACAAAAAAAAAAAAAAAAAGGTCTTAGGTGGGGTTCAGCGGAAGCTCATCTACCTACAATCCTTTCATGGTCCCCTGGAGTCTTCAAGCTCTCTTTGCTTATCTCCTTGATCCTACCCTCTGCAGCTCCCCAAGCCATCTCTGAGTCATGCTAAATGACAATCTAAGCACTGACTCTGAAGCCAAAGAGCTTGAATTTGAATCCCAAATTTGTCACCTAGTTCACTGTCTTCATCTGTAATATGGGGATAATGACAGTACCTATTTGGTCAGGTGGCTGTGCATATAAATGAGTTCTTATGTATAGAGGACTTGGAACCCTGCCCGGCAAACAATAAGTCCCGTATAAATGTTTGCTGATAATGTGTCCCATGATTTTGAAGATGATGTTCTCATCCTGGAATGCCACCTTACTTGCCTAGCTAATTCCAAATGGCTCTTTAAGGTTCAGTTCAAGGAATACCCCTACAGGTGTGTAGGGCCACTGTCCATGGTCTTCAGCTCCATGCAAAGACATCCACTATGGTGCCCAGTGTGCTGAAGGTCAGTCTTGCTTTACTTGTCTGTCTGCCCCAGGTTGTGAGTCCTTTGAATGTGGGACTTTGTACCAGCAATCAACATAGTCGTAGAACACAGAAGGGTCTCTATGTCACAGGAGTGGGTAAAACCTTACTGAAATCCATTACATTTACATATTTATTTGTTCCCTCCTTCACTCCTTCCCTCACTCGGTAAATATTTATTGAGCCGGGTACAGTGGTGCACACCTGGAATCCCAGCAACTCAAGAGGCAGGAAGATCAGGATCGTGAGTTCAAGGTCAGCCTCAGCAATTTAATGAGGCCCTAAGCAACTCAGTGAGACCCTGTCTCTAAATAAAATATTAAAAAGGGCTGGAGATGTGGCTCAGTGGTTAAGTGCCCCTGGGTTCAATTCTCTATACCAAAAAATAAAATAAAATAAAAATAAATAAATACACAATGGTGGTCTGTGGGTAGACTCTGTATCAGGCCTTCTATTTCTCTAGCACACAGAGAGAAGGTAGGTTCTGAGTTTCGCTGCCCACAGACTGTCTTTAACCAGATATTTCAGAGACCAAAAGTTTTACTGATGTCCAACTGAGTTGTTTCTCTCAAATTCAGAAGCCTATTTTAGACTCCAAACTTTGCAACTGGGCTCAGCCAATCCCACGGGCACAGTAGATCTGATGAGTAACTTTCAGCTAAAATAAGTCCAGAAAATGTCCTGCCAAAAGAATTGTTTGGATCCTTTTCGAAGCCGTGGCCACAATGCTTTATGAAGATTTTTATGCAGACTTCTTAGGTATGTTTCCTCAAGATGGATTTGAATGCAAAGTGCTGCCAGTCCTATTTTGAGAGGAATACTTTTCTGCTGAACATGTTGTTGCCCCAAATAACAGAACCACTTTTCCCAGATTCCCTCGTAGCTAAGTGTGGTCAAGTAACTAAGTTCTGGCCAAAGATGTGAGCATCAGTTCCCCGTGGCTGCCGCAGTAGACTGCGACAAGGTGAAGTGGCTTGAGACAGGACCAACGTGTCTCACATGTCTAAAGCTCAGAGGTCTGACCCAGCCGCGCGGCCCTTTCCTGTCTTCAAAGCCAGCAGCTCTCTGGAGTTTTTCTCTTTCTCTCTCTCTCTTCCTACCTTCCCTGCTTCTGCCACTGCATCCCTTTCTCTCTCTGAGCACCCACCTCTCTGTCTCGAGGACCTTGTGGTTACTTTGGGCCCCCTTGGATAATCTCTCCCTCTTCAAGTCCTTAATATAATCACATCTGCAAAATCCCTTTTGCTCTATAGAGTGGTATATTTATGATTCCAGAGATGAGGACATACGTGTCTTTGAGGAGTTATTCCATCTCTCACGATATATAAGTAGAATACGGAACTTTCTGGAAATATGCTTAAGGGAGGTCTATCAAGTGGGAAAGGTATGCTTTTGCCCTTCTGTCTTTCTTCCTCCCTCCTTCCTAAAGCTGGGGTGTGATGGCTAGTGCTTCCGCAGCCATTTGGAACCACCAGGTGACCTTAGAGGTGGAAGACAACCCCTAGAGTGGCAGAAGAGAAACATTAAAGCATGCATGGTTCCCCATGACCCCCAGGGAACCACCTCCACGTTTATTCAATCAAATACACCCACATCTTGTTTAAGCCATTACTATGTTTGTTTTGTTCTGTTTTCCTAGGATAAACCTGAACCAAACTCCTCAAAACTATACATAGCTCTTTTCTTAATAAACCACAAGTCTGGGTCTCACAGTCTACATCTCTGCCTAAGGAATGAGACAGTGTTTCACAAAAGCGGACAGTGTGTTTAGCAGGAAGCCACGAGTCCCCACCTCTCGCTCTGCCTGTAAGCTGAGTCCCACGATCTCAATGTTAACCTGGGCTTTTATGCTTTGAAATCTTTCATGGTATTCTACCATTACCCTCCCAGGAGAAGCCGGGTGGGCACCGATGGGTTACTGACATGCGGAGTCACCATCTTATCTTATTTAAAACAGGGCTGTGTCTTGGCCCCTTCTTCTTTCACATTGCTGTAAACAGTCAGCAAGAGCAAGAGCAGCATAACTTGCCACACTGGAAATCTGGCCTGTCTGTCAAAATTCACAAGTGGCTCAAAGAAGCAATCAAAAGCATCGAAGCCACTGTCCTTAAGAAAAAGCAGCCTAGTTATTAGCAACATCAAAACATCAATCACTGATTTGGGCCGGTGTTCTTTACCTGTTCATCAGACACTTATTGAAAATCTGTGCTGTGGCCTCAGGAGACAGGTGCCCCTCTCCTTAAGGACCTCATCACTTTAGTGGAAAGACAGGTTGAGAAATGTGGGCAGCAGGGTTTGTTGTTTTGTTTTATTACAGCCAGCTAAACTCTGTAATCACAGCAGCTGCCCTCCACCAGGGACTCTTCGTAACATCTCTCTCCCCTCTTGTTATTTGAGCCGCGTTGTATTTTCTTTATCAACTTTGGCAATTTCTCTTTTTCCCTCCAGTAGGGGGGACTAAACCCAACGCCTCGTGTATTCTAGGCAGGTGCTTTAATCACTGAGCTACGTCTCCAGACCTTTCTAAAAGTTATTTTTAAAATTTTGAATGTCTCGGCTGCATTGCTCTGGCTGAATTTGAGATCCTCCTGCCTCAGTCACCCAAGAAGCTGGGATTTCAGGTGTTCTAACAATGTTCTTCATTATTTGCTCTTTTAAACCCAATCTAGTAACTGGTACCTGGAGTAAGAGTGATGATAAGGAAGGGACAGGAGGACAGTTGTGATGAGCTTGTGAATTCACTGTCCTGTCACAAGGTTTCCTCATATTGGAGGATTCTCGGCCTGTGCTCTGAGCCAAGCCGTTTCTCTTGGTCTGTGGCTGATGGGTGTGACGGGAGGATAGCATGTCAGAAGTTGCCTGGCGCTGGTGACTTCTAACACAATGGCATCCAGGCTTGAAGTCATTTCTTCAGCCACACAACTGTGTCCACTGGGAACACAGTGTCTACATGTTCCCAGATCCCACGTGATATGTCAGGGAGTCTGCTGAGATTTATTTATTTTTTTTAAAAGAGAGAGTGAGAGAGGGAGAGAGAGAAAGAGAGAGAGAGAATTTTAATATTTATTTTTTAGTTATCGGCGGACACAAACAACATCTTTGTTGGTATGTGGTGCTGAGGATCGAACCCGGGCCGCACGCATGCCAGGCGAGCGCGCTACCGCTTGAGCCACATCCCCAGCCCTCTGCTGAGATTTAATGACAGAAAAGCCAGAACACACGCTTAAGCTTGTTACAAATCAAAAGAGAACCCAGAAGGGGCTGGGGTTGTGGCTCAGCAGTAGAGCGCTCACCTAGTACATGCGAGGCCCTGGGTTCAACCCTCAGCACCACATAAAAATAAATAAATAAAGTACTTTCATTTTATTTATTACAACTAAAAAATAAATATTTTTTTTAAAAAGAGAGAACCCAGAAATCCTTAGCTATTTGGCATGGTTGTGGGGTGCAGCCCTTAGGTGCCGTGGATGGTGGTAAGGGTAGAGAGATTTCCCCCTGAATGGAGACAGGAGCAGGGAAAGGAGGTGGCAATAGCAGGCTGGTTTGGAGGCTCTGGCAGATGGCTCTATTGTGTGAGCTCATTTTTCTTGCTTTGTCCTTAAAGAGGGGAATGAACAGCCATGGTCATAGCTTAAGACCCAGAAGCTTGAAGCTCAGGCACTTCCTGGATGATGGGAAGCTGCCAGTCCAGAATGGCTAGGCCCAGGTTCCCCGGCCAGCTGTGCTGCTTACCAGCCAAGGGTATGCCTCCAAGGGCCCTTCTTGTCCTTCTTTTCTCCCGGGGTGACCTCGTCCAGCTTGTCTGCTTGACTACTTGAGGTCTATTCCTGCACACCAGTGACTTCCAAATAACATGCCCAGCTGCCTTCTCCTCCAAAATCCAGACTCACGTGTCCAACAGCCCCTCGACACCTTGATCTGAACTTCCTGTTGCTCTTAAAGTCCGACAGGTTCTCACAAGGTGCAGCCCCTGGCTTACAGCTCCCCGCCCCGTCCCATCCTGGGTCTCCTGTCTCTTCGCCCAGCCTGCCCCCTGCTCTCTGGATGGATGGAGCTGCATCCCACCTTGAGATTCAGCAGCAGCTGTCCCGCTGTTGGGGATGCTCTTCCTCCATCTCTGCACACACTGCATCCTTCCTGTCCCTCAGGCCTCTGGGTGAATGTCATCTGCTCACCGCTCAGTCTCAGCAGCCCCCAGTCACCCTCTCCCCTGTCACCCCATTTGAGCTCCGTCATTGCACTGCTGCTCTTGTCTTCGTGGGGTTCCTTTGTCAATCGACTCCTCCTTTGGGGGTGAGCCTACAGAGAGCAGGGACTGCGTCCCTCTCATTCTTCGCCGCAGCACGAAGAGCCATAGAACTTGACAAATGTCTTATTGAATGAATAAATGAGGAAAGAAGGCAGAAGTCTCCTGAGCCTCAGTTTCCATGGGTGTAAAATGGGAACATCTTTTGAGGTCTTAGGCACCAGGTGACAGTGACATGAGACATGATGCATGTGGAAGCCCTTAGGAGCCTCAGTCTCCTCATTAGGTGTCAATCTGCAGTAACAAGGACACCAGGGGAAAGCCTTGCTGAGGAGCAAGACCCTGAGCAACACTTCGGGGATTGGCCTGTATAGTGAATGCCTTCTCTCCTGCATGTCTCTGCTGGATTCTCTCCATTCGGCCCTTCAGAGGGTCTCTCCACCTTTCCCACCTGATGGGTGATGCGGGCAGATCACAGGGTAGGAGAGGAAAGTCACACTCTTTATTTCCTGCTTGGCCTTGGCTAAGGCCACCATCCCCTGCTGAGCCCATACCCCTGGGTTCCCACAGCTGCTCCCTCTGGCTGCCTAACGTCACAGACCCCTCCATCTCTTGCTCCCCTGCCCTCAGCCCACCCAGGCCTCGCCCACAGCCCCCTCCACTCTCGCTAACCTGGCATTTAGCCAGCATCACCCGAGGCTATTTTCTGGGATACATGCACCTGCCCGTGGTGAACTCCGGGGGCTTCCTCTCTGTCCTTCCTTCCCAGCCTTCTACCGCTCAGCTCCAAGACCGTCCCTTAGCCACAGAGGACCAAAATCACAGAGAAGCTTGAAAGAGGAGACATGCTTGGCATCTGGAATGGCTGCCTCCCCCCACCTCCCGGCTGGGTTCAGACCCTCTTTTCTTCTCTGCGTTCCTGCAGGCGGGCAGCGCAGGTCACTGGTAGCAGCTGCGTGCAGAGCGGCTGAGCCTGTGAGTGATGTCAAGCTGTGACCTGTGCTTCCAGCTTCCCAGCAGAAAAAAATAATAATAATAAAGAAAGAAAACAGTTCTTTCCTCAAACTTTGTTCTTAGCCTAAATGGCACTCTGTCATTTTTCAGGATTTCAAGGGTGGGGACATACTACAGAAGCAATTAGGTGAGGTGTAGGAGCATGAGTGTGTGTGTGTGTGTGTGTGTGTGTGTGTGTGTGAGCATGTGAGTCGGGCGTATCTATATGTGGGTATGCATGTGTGTGCATGAGCATCTGCATTACTAAGAGATGGGCAGTCACTGTGCACAGATGTTAAGGGGACGGGGCAGGAGGCTGTCCCCCAGGGAGGTGGGTGGGCTGGAGTGAGGGGGTGAAGAGGAGGAAACTGCACCCCTTGCTTCCCTCCCCTCCCCTCAGCTGCCCTTGCTCTCCCTGTGGGAAGCCTGTTACTGTCTGAGAATCTGACCCACAGAAAGCATAGGCAGCCCACATGGAGGACTGACTTGTAGCTTCTAGAAGCTTCCTTGGTCTCAGTGGATGGCTTTGCTTTTCTCTCAAGTCCTGCAAAGCCAAGCCTTGATCCCTACCTCATTGCCCATAGAAGAAATAAAATCAGGACACTGCTGTCTTGGACAGGCAATGTCCTCATGTCCACTCTCCCAGACTGGGCTTCTATCTTATCTTATCAAAGCTGAAGGTTGGAAAGGGCAGACAGGCCCCCAAGGTCACAGAGCTAGTAGGAGGGGGAGCCAGGATTTACACCTAGGCCACTTGCCTCCTGGCCACTCCTATGGGAGACCGGGGCTATGGGCTTAGCTGGGCTGGGCAGGGGTGGAGACAGACAGATCTTGAGGTTCTGATATTTTGCCTCAAGAACTAAAAATGATCTGGGAGTGGACACTATGCATATGGAGAAGACCCTGAACTGGCTTTGAAAGGGTGGGTTCATCTGTTTGAATGAAACAGAGAAGCTTGAAAGAACCAAGCTGGACCAGTCTTAGAACTATCCAGGTCTAGAGACCTGCCACCCAGGCCTGGTGGGAGGGCCCCGAAGGCTAGATCGTAAATTGAAATCTCTACCCAGGAGATCAGCTCTAAGACAGAGTCCAGTCTGGGCATTTTGAGGGGTATGTATCAGTAGTGGGTGGAAAAGGAAGGAGGGCCTTCTCTCCCGTGTGGCACAGTCAGGAGACGGGGCCTAGGGGAGGAAGTCATGTCATTGGGGGTGTGCCTTTGATGGGGCTATTGGGATACCAGCCCTTCCTCTCTCTCTCTTTGCTTTCTGGCTGCCATGAAATGAGCAGCTTTGCTCCATCCTGCACTCCTGACATGATGTGCTGCCTCACCGCAGGCCCCAAAACAATGGAGCCTACTGACACCTCTGAAACCATGAACCAACACTAACTTTATAAATTGCTTACCTCAGGTGCTTTCTCATAGCAATGGAAAGCTGACTAACATGGGAAGTGGGGGGTATGTCAGTGCCAGGGACCACACTAAAAGTCTACCTACATCTCATTAGAACCCTCCTATGGCAGAATCTGAGGTGGAGACCACAATTGGCCCCTTTCTGCAGATGAGCAAACCAGGGCTCATAGTGCAGCATCAGTAAAATCTTTGCCCAAGATCCCGTCTGTACACAACTGTGCCTGGAACAGGACTTGCTGCACCCCATGAAGAGCACATGGCTCTACTTCCCAGGTGGTAGCAGACTGCAGTGCGCTTTGCAGACTTTCAGCCTTAGGGTGTGCAGTGGGGTGTGCCCAGTCACATTGCTCCAGAAGTGTGGCTGGGGGCAGGTCAGAATCTTACCAAGCGATTGCAGTCCCCAGCCCAAGGTCTAAGAGATAGCTTGCGGGCCTCTTTCCCTGCTTCCCTCAAGAAAGCCTCAGCTGCACCCCCTTCCCTTTAATTGAAATATAAAATGTTCAAAAACCCTTTTTCAGATTGCACAGGTGAGGTGACCATTAGACCCCACTGCAAGGCAGCGGCACCCCCAGCCCCCAGGTCCCTCCAGTCGTCCCTCTCAGGAGCCCTTAGAACATTCACGATGCTTTCTGATGAGGACGCCTGGCATCCAATCCCTTGTCTCCCAGAGCAGCTCTGCTTATTTGTTTTTCATTTCTGCCTTTTAGTAGGAGGCAGTCATCAGTGGCCAGCCACCCTCAGGGAGCGGGAGGTCCGCCCACAGTGGCAGCCAGCCTCCATTCCCCTGCGTGGAGGCCTAATCAATGCAGCCAGAGCCAGCCTTGCCTTTAATAAGCAGATCTTGCAGCTAAATCCTGCTCTCTGCCTCGCCCTGGATACTTTTGATTGACAAAACTAATCTCTCCTCCACCCCCACCTCTGCCGCTGCCCGCATCCTCTTGCAAATCATGTACTCAGCTGCTGACAATTAGATATAAGACTTGGGATTCAGCGCGGGAGGGTTATGAGGTGATGAATCAATCGTGGGGGCTTGGGTGAGATAACAAACCGGGGGGGGGGGGGGGCCCATCTCAGGCACCTCCCTGCAGCCCTCAGAGCCTCCTGCTTGATTTATGAGTTGGTAATAACCTTGCCTGGTCTCCTGCCCCTATTATTTTTCATAATGCACAGAGAAGCTTTAAATTTCAGAGAATGGGGAGGCTCAGAGGCTGAACGGGGGAGGTAACACTGGGGGAGCCCTGCCCAGAGTTTCCCCACAGCCAATTGTCTTTTCTGCTTGCGAGCAGTGGGTCACCAAGAGGTGCAGCTGTCACATGCTTATAGAGGCCAGCAAACCGACTCCAGGGAGGTGGCCCTGGCAGACCCTGGTTTAGCACTGCACGTGGCGGAGGCCTGGGTATCACTAGATCCGAAATCATCATCAGTGTGTCTGAATGTCATTCCTCCAATCTGCTCAAAACCAAGTCCAAGTGGCTCAGAGGCCTTCCTGATAGGGGGAAAGCACACCCTGGACCCAAGTCAGAACAAGACAGCACCAACCTGCAGTCTAGAAGCCAGTAGAACAGAGGGGACAGACCAGGTGGTAGGAGTGGGCTGTCTTTCAGCCCAGAAATGGAGTTGAAGACGGTGTTTGTTAAGCAAAAAGAAGACTTGGAATTGCCACCTAAGCTTTTTTAAGTATTAATTTGTTGAGACTTCTTTTTTTTTTTGGCATTAAATTTTTTTTAATTTTTTATTCTAACTTGTTATATATGACAGCGGAATGCATTACAATTCTTATTACACATATAGAGCACAATTTTTCATATATTTGTTTGGACACAAAGTACTGTCAACCATTTGTGTCTTCATACAGGTACTTAGGGTGATGATGTCCATCTCATTCCACTGTCTTTTCTACCCCCATGTTCCCACCCTTCCCCTCCCACCCCTTTGCCCTATCTAGCATTTGTGTTGAGACTTCTTTTTTGAGAAAAGATGTGATTTTACTAAAAAAAAAAAAAAAGAAAAGAAAAGAAAAAAAAAAGGAATTTTCACCTGAAGCAGTATTTGTAAAATGCCCATTGAGGCCTGGCATTGGTTCATTATTTTTTTCCTCCACATTTTTTTATTGGAGAGTTATGGTCGTACATAACGATGGAATTTGTTGTTACAGATTCATACACACACAAAACATTACAATGCAATTTGGCCAGTGTCACTCCTCAGTACTTCCCTTCTCTCTCCCTGTCTCCCACTCCCTGGTTGGTGTTGGTATATAATGAAGTTTTTCATGGGTCACAAAAATGGAGAAAAAAAGATTTTAATGGAGTGAATATGAGTGAATATGTGTGATATGAAATATATGAATACAATTATTGATGAATACACTTTATTAAACCCCAACTCAGCACCAGGTGGATGCTCTATGCCAGACATAGAACAGTGTGACTGAGTCCCACCCCTCAGAGCTGTTATTCAGTGGGGGATATGATATGGGTTAAATTGTCCCATGCCCCCAAAATTCATATGCTGAAGTCCTATTCCTCAGAACCCCAGAATGTGACCTTATTTGGAATTACAGTCCTTGCAGATATAATTAGTTAAGCTGAAGTCATTAGGGTGGGCCTTAATCCAGTGACTGGTGTCCTTATAAAAGGGGGAAATTTGGACGATGAGACATGCGTGCAGGAGGAAAGCCGTTTGAACATGGAGGCAGAAATTAGGGCAGCGCATCTCCAGGCCCAGAGCACCACATTGTGCCAGGTGGCCATCAACAGCTGGGCCAGGGACGCGGTGCAGACCCCACGTCACGGTGGTCCTTGAAGGACTGTGCAGCACGTTGGTCTTGGACGTCCAGCCTCCAGAACTGTGAGAAAGCAAATTTCCATAGTCTCAGCCACTCAGTTTGTGACAGTTTGGCAGTTCTGACAGAGTGCCACAGGCGAGGGGGCAGACACCACTCTGCTGTGAGGAAGGAGGAGGCAGGGGCATTGCCCTGCAGGGGAATGGAGCATGGTGCATTCTGGGAATGGAAGGACCATCCCAGGGGCTTCAAGAGGAGCGGGGGTTGGGAAGCAGGATGGAGGGATGGACAAGGACCAGCACACTCAAAACAGGAAAGATGCTGGCTCCATTATGCTCACTGAACCACACTGTGGCCAGGGCGCCTCCTCCGCTTTCCTCCCACCCTGACTTTGCAGGAAATATCTGCGAGGAGCAGCAAGGTCAAGGGCCCGCACAGGGGTCCCAGTCATTCTACGAGGCCTCACCACTCTCCCAATGACTACTGTCCTATGACTACTTTCTTTTTTCCCCTCTCTGTCCAAGAAGCTGGGTATCCACAGATCTTTCTTAAAAGCATCCGAAGATCTTTTGAGACTCTCCCAGGACTTAAATGAAGAAGTAGCCAAGGTGACACAGGAATTCCACCCACTCCCAGCCACGCAAATGACCGGATGAGACAAGGGGCTTCAATGAGGTCCCGAAACTCGGACGGACTCTGCCCGTAGTTAATGTGTCTTAGTGCCCACTGCGGGCCAGACACTGTGCTAAATCCACGCATGAAGCCGTTCCTGTGACCCTACAGCCCCTGCGGCAGGTCCCATTATTACTCTCCTCTTTTTCCTATAACAAAATGAAGGTGCTGAGCCGATAGAAGAGCTTCGAATTTACGGGCCATTGCAGCAGGATCATGAGCCAGGCTTTGTGAAGAGGGTTTTATGGACATAAACTTGTTTTATCCTGCAGGTAGGTGTAGGTATTTCCTACAGTGGACCTAGGAAGAAATGGAGATTGGAGTGCATGTTGGCGGAGGGACCTTCTTAGGGTCCCCAGTTTATAAGTGACATACCACAAGTGGCACTCAGGTCTGCTCAGCTTAATCATCACTGTGCATCATTGTTTCATGTGCCTATAAGTGAGCATTAAATTTGTCACAACTTTCCTTTGGAACAGCTCCAGCCCATTGACCAAGCGATACTACTCAAGAATCACACCACTATTTCTTCCGCCTCTCTTTCTTCCTTCCTGCCAGCTTTCATTAATACCCAGTCTCCCAAATCTCAGTTCCACATTCCTCTTCAATTAAGCTTTCTTTTCGAGCTGACTGTTGTAATTTTTATTGTTTTTTTTTTAACTAAGTCATGAAAGAACACCAAAACTAATACAGACTGCCCTACTTAGAATATCCTTCCATTCATTCACACAATGAAGCTGATAATAATTATTTAAAGCATGAAATTGTTAGGGTAGGATTATTCCTGGAATACAGAAAGTGCTCGATAAATTATTACTTCAATAGCTAGTAATAGTGGTAATTCTTTGGGGGGTGGGTACTGGTGATTGAACCCAGGGCCCTCAACCACTGAGCCACACCCCCAGCCCTATTTTGTATTTTATTTAGAGACAAGGCCTCACTGAGTTGCTTAATGCCTTGTTTTTGCTGAGGCTGGCTTTGAACTCAGGATCTTCCTGTCTCTACCTCCTGAGTGGCTGATTTAGGCATGCATCACTGCACCCAGCAGTCGTGGTCATTATTATTACCACTAAATTAATGTCTCTGCATCAGAAAATAATTTGATGCAGAATATCGGTTTTATGAATATTTTTCTCACATACCACTTGGAAAGTCATTAGGACATAAGGAAGGTGGGATGGTGAAAATGAAAATAATATTTGGCATGAAAAGGCCTGGATTCCAACCCTGGCTCTAAAATGTAATCATATGTCTCAGCCTAATTTTTAAGATGGTTATGATAATGATCATATTTTACATAATTATTGTCATGGTTTACATAATTACATGATATGTGATAACAAGGTCGAGGGCCCAGGAATGGTCACCAACCCCTCTTCACAGACACTGGCACCATGTGACTGATGAGTGGCATGAAGCTGTCCTCTCTTGGAAAATCCCAAGGCAGATGTGGTCATGACCTTGACTGAGGAGTAGGATGAGCTCTCTCACTGCAGAAGCCTTCATATCTTTCCTTGGCCTCCAGAAACATTTTGCTCAAGGGAGATGGGAAGGGTGGATAATTAGCTTATCAATTGCTCCAGTTGTCAGTATTATGATATATATAATCTACCAGGTTTCTGGTAACTTGAAATTTGCAGATGATGGCAACCAGTCTTTGGTTGGCTTTGCATGATTTGATTTGGGCTCCTATCGATCCACTACTTTGGGAAGAATAGGCAAGTTTCAAACTAGGATCTCCTTGGGTTCCGACTTATGAGTATCCTCATCAAATGCCAAGTCTTTGAAGAAGCTTAAAACACCTTGAGGCAAAGTCCAGAATTTTATAATAAGCTTCCCCCACCAACATGAGAAACAGAAGCCCCTAAAATATTAGAAGATCTTGCCAGCTTATTCAAATCTGGTTTTATTGATCTAGAGGAGATACAGTGTGAGAACTCAGCAGGAGGAGATCACAACGTGTTACTCTACAAGGAAACACAAGGGATGGGTGCAGGTTGTTATCTGTGGTCCAGGACAGTGGGCGAGCAGCACCAGGGTCGACAGAAGTCCACTCAGAGCTTCCAGGGGCAGCAGGTGGCCAGAGAGAGGGACCAGCTCAAAGCCCAAGTCCAGCATCACGACTGAGCCTCTCTCTGCTCACCCTTGGAGAATCCCGCCTCATTCCCCTCTGCCCTTTCCCCAGAAAGCAGAAAGCACCCAGGACCTGAGTGCGGGATGGGGGAGTGGGGGGCTCAGAGTTCCCATACCCTCTCCAATTCTCTCTACTCTTTATAATAAAAAGCATTTTTGTCAGTATAACAGAGCATATAAATGCTCTATAAACTTCAAGCAATACAGAAATTTTTAAAAAGTAGATATTTACCATAATGTGATGCCTCACGCTGCCCAAGATACCCTAACTTAACAATTTAAAGACACTTCCAGACTTTTCTTCATTTCTGTGTATATTCATACACACATAATTAATAGAATATAAATGGAATGCCGGGCACGGTGGTGCCCGGCTGTAATGTCAGTGGCTCAGGCTGAGAAGGAGGATCATGAGTTCAAAGCCAGCCTCAGCGAAGGCAAGACGCTAAGCAACTCAGTGAGATCCTGTCTCTAAATAAACTACAAAATAGGGCTGGGGATGTGGCTCAGTGGCCCAGTGCCTGAATTCAACCCCTGGTACACCCCCTTCCCCCCCAAAAAAAGAATATAAATGGAAATATTTTTCTGTTGTAAAAATGTAATTTTACAACATATTATGTTCTTAACACGCTTTCCTACTTAATATAGTAGGTGTTCAATAAAAACTTATTGCATAAATGAGCCATAATTTACTGATTCAATCCCCTGTTGGAGGACTTTTAGGTTGTTTACAGCCATTCAGTAAACATGACTATATATAAAAGATATGGTTGAGGAGCTGGGTTTGTGGCTCAGCAGTTGCCTAGCATGTGTGAGGCACTGGGTTCGATTCTCAACACCACATATAAAATAAAATAAAGGTCCATCAACAACTTAAAAAATTTTTTTAGAAGATATGATTGAAATACAACAGGTACAGAAACCAATGCCTAGCTGCATTAGTAATTACATGTGTAAATATACTAATAAAACACAGGTGCTGTGGAGAAGTAGCTTGCGTGCCCTCTGGTGTATTTCATGGAGATCCCAGGAATATGTTAATAAATTAGCCTCAAAAAAGACAACTTTCAGACAAGTGTTTGGGGACTTGGGAATTAGGGGTAGCTCTCCCACGTCGCACAACATAACACATTGTTAAGGTGTTATATTGTCTTTAAGAGCTCAGCACCGCAGCTCAGCTAAGACAAGACCCAAAATCCAACAGTCCTGACGAAGGGCAACAACTCATTTTAGATAGAACAGGAAAGAAAATCTGCTTCAAGTTCTTTTTAGGAGAGGAAGGGAGGAACCGTTGGGGGTTGGTGTGGGGTGAGGGAAGGAGAGAACAGGAAATGCAAAATGCTGTTTCCTCCTGGTTATTTGGACGGCTCTTGTGGGATTCCATGGTGTTGGGTGGCAGGGCTTTTAAAAGACATAATACCATGACAGATTGACTTCCTTGACTGGTTCCTGGGCCTCAACACACAATGCTTCGCTTCCTGCCACAAGCCTGAGGCTCGGCCACTCCTGGATCAGTCCCAGGGAGCCTGAGACACCCCACAGCAGGAGAGCAAGGATGCCCCGTCCCTGGGCATTGCCATCCCGTTTGCCAAAAGTCTACCCAACCGTGTCCACGGAGTGTAGGGGGCAGCAGTGAGGTTAGTGACATTGCAGGTTGAGCGTGGTGGCTCACGACAGCCCTGGGGCACGGCTCAGCCCTTGCCTGGGCCTGAGGACAGTCACACCAAGCCCCGGATGAGACGGACTCTCATGGTGGCTGTGCCAGGGACAGGACACCCCACTCTGTGGCCCCCACAATGCCAGGGGAAAGAGGAAAGGGGCTTTTTTGACTTTTCCTTCTTTGCAAAAAATGCTTCAATGGGACCCTGAAGGTCTGTGAACACAGTCTGGTGGACAGAGAGGACAATAGGCCAGGGGCCCCGTGCGTAATGCCAGGAGGTAGAAACCCAGACCGCGGTGGTGCCAGAGACTGGGGTTGGGGCAGCGGGGGAGCGGATGCGATAGCAAGGAAGGAGTTTCACTGTGAATGAATACTAATTAGTGACATGGATATTAATGATGACAGTAATTAACAGGGGAAAGGAAGGGCTGTCATTGTCCCAGGGTGAGTAATCAATCTTGGCAGGTGATAAATAATGGTTCGGCAAGCTCAGCAGAAAGATAATCCGCTGGCCCCAGGGAGAGCCGGAGTGATGCAGGCAACCTCGCCGTTTCCAGGCAACCCACAAAAAAGAACTATTTTTCTTTTGAGGAAAAAAAAAAACAGGTTAGTGCCTCACCCCGACCCCCCAACTTGGGATTACAGTTCTTATTTGATTTCTGCTTTGTTCTTCATTTCCTAGGACAAATGTTGAACTTGTGTAATTTGGAGGAAATGAACGTGCACGCACGCATGCGTGTACACACGCGCACACACACACACACACACACACACACACACACACACACTCTTTGTGTCAAAATGCAAATGAATCGGTGTGTTTCTGGTCCAAGGGTTAGCTCATAGATGCCATCCGGGAGCAGGGGTGGGAAGAAGCTTAGAAGTCCCTCTTTTGAGGTTGAAATGCAGGGACATTGAAAGGATGGGGTCAGGGGAGGCTGGACCTGGGGAGAGCCCAGGAAGAGTGGGGTGGACCCTGGCAGCCCTACAGAGCGGCTAGGCCACCTTCCTCAGAGCCAGAGAGAAACAGAGGTCCAGATGCTGGAGCTGGCACGGGTCCCTCTTCTGGCCACCAGTCAAATCTCTGAGGAATTTGATTTCTGGGAAAAGGGAAATGCTTGGTTAGCCCCTCTGCTGGGTCTCCAGAGGGCCAGCAGGGAGTCTGACCCAGCAGAGCGACTGGCAGACCCTGTCCCTCGCGCCAGGGCCCCCGATCCTAGCAGGACTCCTTCCAGGCTGTTTCCATCCAGCATTCCACGCTGAGGTGACAGAGCCATCTTCAATGATCCACTCACTGGAAAGTGAGATCTTTGAGTGACAAATCGTTATGGGACCTTCCAGAAAATCAGACTCTTCCACTCTCCTGGGCTGCGTCTCTCTTAGAATGTGGGTTCTAAGTGTACGTCTCCAAAGGCAGGCAAGGAAAGGGACAGATTCAAAGGACCGTGGCCAACATGGCCAGGAGCTCCAGGTCAGGCGAGGCCGCCCCCCGCCCTCAGGGATCCAGGCAGGTTTCCCCTGGAGAGAGACCTCGGTGGTTCCCCAGGACAGTCCAACATCCCAGGGACTGGTCTCACTCAGTGATCCCGGCTGGGGTCAGGTTTGATTTTCTCTCTTTGGAGAGTAAAACTAAGGCCAAAGGAGGGAAGGGAGAGAGGGGGCAACTTCCCATTCAGAGAAATCAAGGACCCCTTACCTGGAACAGGCTGGTGAGTGGGGAATTTGTGAGTTCCCAGGCGCTAGGTTTTTTTCCCCAATGCAGGTGACAGCACCTGTTATCCCAGGTGTTGTGAACGGGGTGAGGGAGTGCACAAGTCCCTGCTGACTCAGGATTTGATATTTGTTAAGATAACACTAGATGCTAAAGCAGATTAAACCTCCAAATTCCGGGGGCTTAACCCAGTGACGTTTAATTCTAGATCAAGTAAGAGCGTCCAAGGAGCATTTAATTTTCATGGTTGGAACCAGAGCTCCTTCCATATTGTGGCTCTGCCTCCCTCAGCTCTCAGGTGCTCTCCATCCAGTGGTGGGGGAAGGGAAGGGGGTTGGAGGGTGGGGGGGCTACCTACCAGTGAGTCTCTAGGTCTGGAAGCTGCTGGTGTCATTTTTATTCACATTCCTTTGGTAGAACTTGCTCCACACCCAGCTTCAGGGGAGTCTGGAAATACAGTCCCGCTCAGGCCCAGTGGTAGAAGGAAAAGGTTTTGGTGAACACAAAGGAAATTTCTGCCACAGACCCCCGGGGCACATGATTCAAGATGGGCCCATGTCAGAAGAGATGAGAGAGTTTTACAACACTGTGAGGTCACCTGTGTCAGGCAACCCTTGTCGGTAAAGGTAGGAAGCGGGAGAGTCCTCAGGCAGTGCTCTGGGGGCCCACGTGATGAAGTCACCCTCCCATCTTTATTCCCAGGAAGCCTTCTGTAATTTCTCCCTAGAAATGTGGATATAACCTGAGTCATCCAAAGTGAAATTTTTTTTGGAAAAGAAAGTAACTGAAAATGTACCCGTGGAAGAAAAAGGGTTGAGTAAGGATGGAAAATATTCAATATGATCCGCATCTTAGATTGGCTGATTAAAATTCGGACTCTCTCAGGTAAACACTTTTCTTCTGTCACAGGCTTACACACCCACGAGGCCTTCAGTGGAAACTGCTTTGTCGTTGCAGGTACTGACGTCGTGCAGTGGCTCATGAAGAACCTGTCCATCGAGGACCCAGGTACTTGACCCTTGACCCCAGGTACCAGCAAACTGGGATCTCTCCTGCCGTCTCCCGAGAGAACTGGGCTTACCCATGTGAATTGCCGGGTGTGAAATCACTCTATTTACAAATAAAATGAATATATTTTCTCCACTGAATATCGATCTTCAAATTTAAATCACCCTTTGAGGAAATGAGCAACTATTTAGAATGCCAAAGAGCGCCATACATGAACGTGTGAAATGAGATGAATTCTCGTTAGCTGCGGCAATTAAAGATAGGTTGTGGCACTGTCACTGAACAGCCTTCTAGAGCCAGCTCTTAAAATTAGATTGCCTGATCCACAATTAGATGTTTAATTATTTGCTAAGACGCCTTCTGGGTTTTTTGTTGTTGTTGTTTTTTGCTGCTTGCAAGAAGTGAAGGAATGGTAGTTTGTTTTTTTGTTTTGTTTTGTTTTTTTTAATTCTAATTGTGCATTTCAATGAGGAGAATCCTGCCAAAAACAACAACAAAACCCTGGCTAATAAGACAGTTTTCCAAATCTGTCGTCCCCCCCCACCCAGGAAAGAAGCAGGAAAATTTACTTTCAAAGCGTAATTAGGAAATGGGAGGATGACTCCAAAAAAATGAAAGTTCTACATAAAGTAGAGCTGATTATCCACATGCTATTAGTTAATCATTTTTGAATCGATCCTACACTCCTTTGGTCTTGCTTAACCGGGTATTCTTGATGCCCAAAGGTCATGCTTATGAAGTTCCACTGATGTGAATCCAGGCTGATGTTCTTGATGGACACTGGCACTGATGGGAATTATCTGCCCCAGTTTAAGTGGTCCTCAATCACCATGCTTTCTGAGGGTTTCGTGGGGTTTTTTCCCCGCGTGCCTACCCTCGGTGTCTGACCTTCAGATGTGGTTCCTTGCTGGGATCAGGATGTCATCTCTGACATTCTTGCATGTTAACCTGACAGTCCTGATCTGCTGCTGACTATGAATCAATTTGTCTTCAGTTAAATATGGTGGCTGGAAATCTGAATGCCAGGAAAGTGGGGGTCATTGGTGGAAGTGACCCTAGGCCTCTCACTATTGTTCAGTGACTGCTTACCACTAGCAAAAATCCTTAATTCTGGTCAAGTTCTTAGTGCACCAGAGAAAAATTATAAGTACTAGAGTCCTTTTAAAGGGTAGAACCCACCTATGTGGTTCCCCTCTGCAGCCTGGATGTCCAATTATCCATTCATGAGATTGGACGGGATAAGCAGCCATCAGCAACCACCAGTTTGGTGACATTTATTTGATGATGGCGGTCTTTTCAAAGAGCACTGGTTTTATGTTGTTGTTCTTTTGGTTTTGTTTTTGTTGCTGTTGTTGTTTGGTAAAAGTAGTTGTTAACTTACAAATCAAAGGAGACTTTAGAACAAATGAAGATTTGAATAAATCTTAACTCTGGTAGGACTTCATTTTTTTTTAAGCAATTAAAAATACAGTGAAATCATCGACTGGGGTTGTGGCTCCGTGGCCGAGCACTTGCCTAGCATGTGTGAGACACTAGGTTTGATCCTCAGCACCACATAAAAATAAATAAATAAAATAAATATTTCCAACTACAACTAAAGAAAAATATTTTTTTTAAAAAAAGTAGTGAAATCAGCAGAAAACAAATAGTCTTTAAAACTAAAACACTTTGGTTTTTTTATTTGTTCTTTTTAGACATATAGGATAGTTGACATATTATACATACATGGAGTCTAACTTCCCATTCTTGTGGTTGTGCATGATGTGTTGGTAAACTGGTCATGTACTGATAGATGAAAGTTATGTCCAGTTCATTCCACTGTCTTTCCTATTCCCATTCCCCTTCCCTTTCCTTCATTCCCCTTTGTCTAATCCAATGAACTCCTATTCTTCCCTCCCCACCCTCTTATTGTGAGTTAGGATCTGCATATTGGAGAGTACATTCAGCCTTTGATTTGGGGGGGGGCGGGATTGGGTTATTTCACTTAGCATGACAGCCTCCAGTTCCATCCATTTACCAGCAAATGCCATAGTTTCATTCTTCTTTATGGCTGAGTAATATTTCATTGTGTATATGGACCACATTTTCTTTACCCATTCACCTATTGAAGGGCACCTAGTTTGGTCCATGGCTTTGCTATTGGAGCCCTGGTTTCTTTACTCTTCTGAAATAATCATTGTATTTTTGATACATATTTTATTTTATTGTTTCTTATTATTGTTGTTATTTTGAGAACTCTATTGGGGTAGTAGGAGGTGAGAATGCTCTGGGCCTCAAGAGGAGTTTCAGTGCTGGGCCTGTCTGTGAAGATCTGTGAGACTCCAGTGCCCAGGAGACCTGGTTTGGGCTTCTGAGCGGCTAAGGATTGGCCAGCTGGTACAGAAGGGGGCAGTCGAGGTGACGCGGCACCTAGGGAGCGAGGCATGTCCAACACCTGCCTGCAGCTCCTCCGTTTCTTCTCTTTTGCCAAATTTCTGAGTAAAAACCTTTTTTCAAAGGGTTTAAGCATAAGCTCCAAAACGAGTGGCATGAAGGCCACCTTGTTCCTGTATCTTTTTCTTTTGTCCCTGGGAAAGGAGCCGCTGCAGCTGAGGAGGAAGCGTCCCCTCTTGCTAGACCCATTATTCTTGAAGCACACAGTGGGCCTTCCATTTCGGCAAGTCTGTGTCCACAGACTCCACCAACCTGGTGGAAAACAGCCAAGGGGAAGGAAACAGCCCCTGTACTAAACCCGCACAGACTTCGCTTTTTGCCATTATTCCCTAAATGACACAGTCTGACAACTAGTAGCATACCGTGGACGTGATATTGGGCATTATAAGTAATCTAGAGATGATTTAAAGTATGGGGAGAATGCGCAGAGGTTATACACAGATATTACGCCGTTTTATGCAAGAGACTTGATCACCCACAGCTTTTATACCTGCTGGAGTCTTGGAACGAATCCCTCACAGTCACCCACAGTTACCGAGGGGCAGCTGTTCAGAACTTAAAAAGCAAACTGGTCATCCCAAGAAGTAAGACTCCGTGCATCCTGAACCCACCAGTTGTAAGTGTACACGTCTCCCAAAGGGGAATGGATGATTCTCAATAAGTAGAGCATCTGGATCAGATTCAAGGGTTCACAGGTAAAGCCAAAACAAATCACTTTTAAACATCCAGAGCTTATGAAATTAATAATTGCTAAGAGACTCCCTGAGCATGTCAATCATTTCCACGTCCAGATATTGCTTTTTAACCAATGAAAGTACTTTGAGGTTTGTAGACCCTTCTTATGTGTAGGAGGGGCATTTAGGTGGAGGTATTTTTTTCTTAGCTCTGCATAGGATAAAATATAAATTCTTAACTATCAATAGGAATCTATTTAGGACTGGTGCTCAACAAGAAGTCGATGTTACCAAATATATATTTCTTTCAGTTTGACACCCCCCACCCCCGCCAGGGTCACTGCCCAAACTACTGTCCTTCTTCCAATTTTCTTAGAAAGTGAATCTTTATCTATGCCCACGAGAGAACACTGTCACCACTGAGGCGAGTGTTGTTTGCAGGACTGTAACAGGAATCCACAGTCCCCCTGTGGGCAGCGGGGCCGCGTCCTCACTGCCCAGGGTGATAAAGCAAGATGAAGCGAGGCCATGAATCAAAGCTGCCAGCCCTTATTGAATATTTGCCCTGGACCAGACACGGCTAAGCACTTCATGTGAAATATCTCACTTCATTAAATACAAGTTCATCTATGCCAGTGCTCATGTTCGCCACCATGAAGCAAGACCTGGCTTTCTCCTGGGAGATCGTAGGGGTAGGAAGCTAAGAATTATCAGATTTTCACAGCTGGGACCCAGAGGACCCCCCCCCCAGCCCTTGACCGTCCTCCTCCTCTGTGGGCGTCTCCCCTCCTGCGCCACCACCAGCAAATGCAATCACGGCATAAACACAGCCAGTCGTCTCGCTCTCTGCCCCTGTACACTTCAGCGAAATCATCCGCTTCCTGGTTCTGTCTGTCTCTCTGCAGTTGAAGCAATACACTTGGGAAGCCTTATCGCCGCCCAGGGCTACATCTTTCCAATCTCCGACCACGTTCTCACCATGAAGGATGATGGTACCTTCTATCGTTTCCAGGTAGGGCCCCGGGGCTCCTCCTCCTCAAGCACCTTTTCCCACTTACCATCATCTGAACCAGATTAGAACCACCTAGAAAATCTAAGGGTGTTCAAGGAAGCAGCACTGGGAAACCCATCCACCAGGGCCACAGGTTGACCCACTGAATAAGCGTCAAAGGCGCTCACTGAGAGCCTACTGCTTCAGAGGCATTGCCTAAGCCCTTTAGGATGGCTGTCACAGAATGCCATCGACGGGCTAGCTTATAAACGCAAGAACTTGGTTTTGCATAATTCTGGGGGCTGGGAAATCCAAGATCAGGGCTGCAGCAGGTTTGGTGTCTGAAGAAGACCTGCTGTTTTACAGAGGGCACCTTCGAACGGTGTCCTCCTACAGTGGACGGGACGAGGGATCTCTTCCAAGCTTCTTCTACAAGGGCACTAACCCTGCTCAGGAGGGATCCACCCTCATGACCTCCTCACCTTGCAAAGTCTCCCAATACCATCACCTTGGGGAGTGGGATTCATTCATGGTGAAGGGTGGGCACCAACATCCAGGCCACAGCAGACATGTTGCATGTATTTTCTCACTTATTCTCAGAAAACTGTTGAGGAGGGGCAAATATTGCCCATTTTACAGACCAGAACCTGGAGGAGACCAGAGAATTTATGTGGCCCTCCTGAATCTAGGAGGCAGCTTTGCATTGGGCCTAGATGACCTTGCTCCTCCTTCGTGCTGGGGTGAGGTTTCTACTTACGCTGCCTCCCCCAGACCCTGCCCAAGAGGGAACAGGGGCACAGATGGTGTGAGAGGTCTTCAGTGGGTTCAAGGGCAAAAAGGAAGCCAGGCTCTGCACCCGGGAGATTGCCAGGCTCTGTCTGGTTATTAGACGTTGTGTGTTTCCAGATAGGAATTCTTGACGTCATCCTGCCTCATAAAAACAGTGTGTTTTAAAAGACCGTAGGTGGGAAATTATTGGTAAATATAAAATGGTATTAAATGTTATATTACTTTTCTCCCCTTTTGGAGACATCCAACCCTCCAGGTCTGATAAGCCAAATAAGGACTTAATTTAGTGACACAGAGCTGTTCAGTCATATAACTGCTGCTACAGGTTCTGCATACCATCTCATGATGTTAAATGACATAAAATAGAATAAGTAAAATAAAGGTTGTGTCCACTGGCCCGAGGTTGCCAAATTTAGAGGATTAAAAATACAGATATGCAGTTTAATTTTAATTCCAGATAAACAATAAATATTTTTAAATCTAAGGGTGCCCCATGTAATATTCAAGTTTAAAACAGGCAGGTGGCCTGTATTTTATGTGGTAAGGGTACTTTGCCTCTATAAACAATAAAAAGCCTCTTTAAAAGAGATCATTGTCTGCCTCATAAACAAAATTTCTTGCTTTTGCATTGACTTTGCTTACCTTGGATTTTATTTCTCAACCCCTAGATTACAATGTTGACTGGCCTCAGCTATGTCAAAGGGTTGGGGGTGGAGTCAGCCAGGAGACGGGCAGAGGCCTGCTGTGGAGAGGGCCCTGGTGGGTGCAGAGAGGCGGGTGTCTCTAGGTACTGATGCTTAGTACTCTCTTACAGGCTCCTTACTTCTGGCCTTCCAACTGCTGGGAACCTGAGAACACTGACTATGGTGAGAACTGAAGCCACATCCTCACTTCCTGTTACCCCCAGAGGGCAGAAGACAAGTGCCTGGGAAGGAAGGGTTTTGACCCTGCTTAACCCTTTCTGGTGTTGTTGACATTGAAAACACTGAAAGATGCAGTCCCTTGGGAGAAAAGACACAAAAGGGAAGAAAAGTGAGATAGAGGGTTGTCAATAAGTACATTCTGCAGGACCATAGGGAACTAGGATCCCGTGGCAGTGTGATGTGACTGTGACTTTTGAACAATCCTTCCAGGAGCAGGGTTTCAGGGAGGGCTGGATCAAGGAGCCACACCTTCCCCTGTCCCTTCCTGTTCTCAAAGACTTGTTGAAACTTACTAAGAGCTCATCAGTGTTTTTCATAGTTGTAATTGATGGGGTGAAGTTAGAAGCTAGGTAAAGAGCCATATCTATCCAGGCAGGGATCTACCCAACTCAGTGGAGGCTAATGAATATTTCTATGTAACAATTTTCTGAAGAAATTATACTGTCCCTATACTTAACATAAAGAACCGGAGGCCCAGGAAGACCATGTCCCCCGTAATCACATCTGTCTGAAGTCTCCGTTGGCTTTAAGCCAAAGAGGCAGAGAGTGGCCCACGGCACCATCACTGCAGGCTCAGGGCGTGGGTGGGGAGGGGTGAGCCATTGCCTGGTGAGGCTGCGCTTCTTCTAGTCTGGAGGGTGCTCACGATATGGCCAGGGCCCTCAGCTGTCGGCTGGGCTGCCCACCACCTCTCAGTGGACCTGGGAGAGCACCGTGCACGGGTTCCTGGGAGGAATGAGGTCAGCAAGGCCTTGGGCTCAGGGCGGGAGCAGCACTTGGCCATCACAAAGCAAGTGCTTCTGGGCCTGAAAGACTGGCAACAGCCAGACTTGGAATTGGAATAATTAGAGCTCAGCTCTGGGCAGCAGCCTGGGCCCTGGTGAACCGGAATCCAATATCTTCCCCGGCCGTGGAGGGTGGGAGGCGGTTGAGATGGTCGGGGGAGGCCGAGAGCAGCCTCCTGGGCCACATCCACGCCATCTTCACGACGTGATGAAGGACACTCGTTCCCTTTCTGTACCTCTTTTCCCCGTTTCGTGATCAAGTGGAGATGAACAGAGAGAGAAATGACCGTTCATCTCAGGCTCTCATCAAAGCTAAACCATTTTGAGTTCATGTGCGTCCATAGATAGCAAATCAGGTAAAGTTGAGGTGTGGGAGGCTAAAGGACTCACCAATGCTTCCAAATCCATTTAGCCAGAAAATCAACGAGTACCTACCAAGTTAGAATTCAGTACCACAGAGGCCGCAGGATCCACCAGCTCCGTTGGCTGTGTGAGCCTGGGAAGTGGCCTGACCTCTCTGTGCCTCAGAAACCTTACGTCCAAATCAGAGGGAAAATATTGGCTGTCTCCCAGCGTGGCTTTTTATTAGGGTGCTGGGAGAAGTCAGTGCTGCCCTGTGGTCACTGCTTAGGTGGCCCTCGTTGGAATGGTTGCTCCTGCGTGCGTGGTGTGATGATCCTCCCATGAGGAAGGGTGTGAAACTCTGGTGAGGATTTCAGAATCTCGGTGATTTGGATGGATGAAAACCCCCAGAAACGTTTATTCATTCAACAAACATTGACTGATCACTGACCGTCAATTTCTGGGTCACGGATTTGACCGAGTCACAGTGCTGCCTGCCCGGCGGGCCAGGCTGGGAGAGACGGCACAGAGGGGAAGAAGGGAGAGGGGAGGATCTGGCCTGAGCCTTCCAAAGCTGCCAGGTGATGAGGCGGGATGGGGGAGACGGAGTGGGGGAGGGGCAGGTGATAGGAAGGCCTCGATAGTAGACATCATTAGAATGGACCCCAGAGCTTTGGGAGCCATCGTGGGTCCCCAGCAACGAGGAAGACTGGAGACACCCCCTGATGGTAAAATGGGGATATTAACTGAACACCCCCCTCTTGGCATCATCATGAAAGTCCCTTGGACTGGGCAAGACTGTCACTGCACTCAGTCACGGTGGCCTCACAGCTCTGAGACAGTGCCTGGCACAAGGAGACAGAGCAGTTTTGTTTTCCTTCTTTCTTTCTTTTTTTTTTCTTTGATGATGGGGATTGAATCCAGGGTGCTCCACCACTGAGCCCCATCCCCAGTCCTTTTTATTTTTTATTTTGAGACAACAGGGTCCTGCTAAATTGCTTAGGGCTTGGCTATGTTGCTGAGGCTGGCCTCAAGCTTGCGTGGGATCCTCTTGCCTCCGCCTCCCGGGTCTCTGGATTACCGGCGTGAGTGCCCCTGTGCCCAGCCTCAGCACTGTTTTCCTGAGCGAATGGATGAATACACTAAGGAGTAAATGGGTCAGAGAATGTCACCGTGGAAGGTCGGAACTTGGCCTCGATTCCTGTTCCACTCTGTCACTCACTCACTCGCCTTTGGGTGAATCTCTTCGCTTCCCTGCCCTTTGGTTTTCCCCATCTGGCTGGTGGCTGCCAAAGTCATTTCCAATGCTTGAATTGTGTGGCTCCAAAAGTAACTGGAGTCTGAGGAAAAATAGAGAAGGAAGTGATTTCCATCTCTCTACTTGAGGAGACTGAGGTCAGTAGCGATGTCACTAATCAAGGCAGAAAGTTTGCAAAGGGATCTGTCGTTTCAGAACATCGAAGTGAGTTTGGTATTTTTCGCATTCTAATTCAACATCTAGCACTTGAGTCTGTTCCCTTTCTAAACGCACTGCCTTTCTGTCTTGGTGACCTGTCGTGAGCCTGAGGTGGAAGTGGGTTGTCCCAGTGGGACTCCGGGTGTGGAGGCAGGGAGACAAAGCCTGCAGGTGAAGGACCCTGGTGGTGCAGCCAAGCCCCAGGGGACAGCTGCCCCCAAGGCCCCTCCCTCCCCAACAGATGCCCTAATGTGTGACATGAGCCACCGGGAAGTGGGCTGGAAACATGTGACCGGGACTCACTGTCACCAGAGTGGCACCAGCTTTGTGTTCCTGGGCGATGCTTCGCTTCACAGCCTGACTGGCCCGTTTTGACCCAGATGGCTTGGAAATGATTCGGGATGACTCTGCCTGCACACAGCGCCTTGCCCAAATCTGGATTTGCCTTGGATTGAGTCAGCTTTTTCAGTGCTGTGACCAAAACACCCAAGAACAACATAGAGGAGGAAGAGTTTCTTTGGAGCTCACAGTTTGGGAGGGCTCAGTCCATAGACAGCCAGCTCCGTGGCTCTTGGCCTGAGATGAGGCAGGATGTCACAGCGTGGAGGAGGAAAGCAGCTCCGGACATAGCCACCGGGAAGCAGAGAGAGCGTGCCACCTATCCCAAAGGCCCACCCTCAGGGACCCACGTTCTCTTCCTGCAGTTACCACCCAGTTAGTCCATTCAAGTGGATGTGTGCTCTGGTTAGGCTAAGGCTGTCATAACCCAACCATTCACCTCTAAACTCTCCTGCAGTGTCCCACCCATGAGCTTTCTGGGAACACCTCACATCTAAACCATAGAACCTTTCCTGAGATGGACCTGTGGCCACTAGAAAGCACCATCCAAAATGGGGGCAGCTTTGTGAAAGCAATTGCTACCTCCACTGACCGATGCTGCTCCCAGGTACGGAGACCAGGGCTGCAGGGCAGGTGACGTGCCAAGCTTCTTGCTTGAGGTGGCTCCCGAGTTCCCAGAATGCCTGTGGGTGCAAGAGGCTGCAGGAGGTGCTCTGTGAAGAGCACATGCCCCTTCACCAGACTCTAGGCAGAGCTGGACCTGCTAGGTTCTCTGGAAACGTTGGCAGATAGCAAATGGTTTTCAAAATGAGGCCTTAAGCACTTCATATGAGTGTGAGATGTATGAAGGAGTACGATGTGACAGTCTTTGAGACAGGACCAACTACTTCTCTTTCACCCCAGAATTAGAGCTCCTTTCTTAAATAAGCCGCACTCAAATCATCCAATGTGGGTCTTGTTAAAAATGCATCGAGAATTGCATGACACTTTTGAAGCTTCCTGAATACCGGCCTCGCCTAGATTTCTAGTATTTTTTCCTTAGATTTTTATTATATTCTTTCCTATATTTTCCCAGCCACCCCACCTATGCCAAATTCACCAGCCGTGGCCTTAACTGTTCTCCTTTGTGAGGTTGTTGTCACCATTCAACAACAACTCTCCCTTTTCCCGTCAAGTTCATTGGTAGAGATGCCCTTCAACTTAGGAAGGGGCTGTGTCCTGAGAAAGCCAACCTAAGCTGAAAACATCAGAAGTTGACAGTGTTTCAGTACCTGTCACCTCCCCAACATCACAGCTCAGCAGGAGAGCACACCCAGACCCTGGAGCCCAGAGCTGACTGGGAGCTGCGGCTCCCTGCCACCGCCTGGCGTCCCCAGAGTGGCAAACTGCATTTCATCTCACTAGCCCGGGAAGAGATCCACGTTTGAAATTGAACATATGGTTTCTATCAGATGCCTCTGACTCTCACGTCATAGTAAAGTAAAAAAAAAAAAAAAAAAATCATCAAGTAGAACCAACTTCTGAGACTGTGTGTATCCATCGTATTTGGTGAACTTACGTTGTCACAGCAACAAGGAAGCCTGACATAAGCAGATTTGGGAACAAATGGACCCGAGTCAGCACACGGTTAGACAATAGGAAGCAGGAGGGTGGGCATCCTGGAGAGCAGGCTGCTAGCTGCGGGGTTCCAGGGCACCATGGGCTGCTGTCAGCAAACGCTTCAGAGCAGAGGGAGCAGGGAGCTGGCCAGAGGTCTCTCGCAGTAGTTAAGTTCCGGCAGCTGGACGGTCACGGCTCTTCTGCGACCTTCTGGTCGTCCTGTTCCTCATGCTGTTCACCTGCCATTTCCCTGGATCCTCCCACTTGGCACTGGAGCAGGAGGAAGACCCCCAGAAGCAGAGCTAGGGAGAGGAGGTGACGGGCACCTCTGGGGGAGGAAGGCCCTGAGGCTGGGAGCCCTTCCTGGAGCTGAGCCGAGAGCCCCACCTCGTCCTCCCTTTCCACTGCTCTCTCCTCCCACCTGGCAAGACAGGCTCAGGCGCTAGGGACAGGGTTAGAGCTGAATTGGACATAGTCCTGTCCCTAAAGAACCTTCAGCATAGAGCAGGGGACGGTCAGTAAACACAGGAATTCAGGGCAATGGACTTAATTAGGTCATGTGTCGGGGATGCACAGAGGGGACACTGAGCAGGGTCTTCAGAGACTAGTGGGAGGTCACCAGACAGAGGGAAAGAGGGAAACAGGAGAGAAGAGAGAAAAGTCATCATGTAGGGGACACAGGAAGAGGAGGGGAAATGGAAGTAGCTGAAAATGTGGTGGCCTTGTAAGCCTTTCTTCTGAGGCCACTGAAGATTCAGTGCAGGTTTCAGGCCCAGGGCAACGAGGTCATACTTGTAAAAAAAAAGAATTCTCTGAGTGGAGGGTGTCTGGGTGCAGCAGCGTGAAAAGGAAGGAGAGGAGTGGCCAGGATTGGCAGGTGGGGTCCTCAGGGGATCCTGGCCTACAGAGAGACTCCTGGAGTTAGATGGCATGACTTCTCCTTGGAATGTACATTCTTCACAGGACATAGTGAGCACAGTGAGGGACAGGGGGCTGAATGCACAGGATGATGGATGGATGGATGGATGGATGGATGGATGGATGGATGATGGGTGGATGGATGGATGGATGGATGAATGGATGGATGATGGGTGGATGGATGATGGGTGGATGGTGGGTGGATGGATGATGGGTGGATGGTGCATGAATGGGGGGATTGAGGGATGAATGGATGGAGAGAGATGGAGGGATGGATGGATGGGTAGGTGGATGGAGGAATGGAGGAATGGATGGGTGGGTAGATGAAGAAATGGAGGAATGGAGGAATGGATGGATGAATCGATGGATGAAGAGATAGAGGGATAGAGGAATGAAGGGAAGGATGGATAGATGGGTAGATGGAGGGATAGAGGAATGAAGGGATGGATGGATGGAGAAATGGATGAAGGGATGGATGAATGGGTAGATAAAGAGATGGAAGGTTGGAGGAATGGATGGATGGATGAAGAGAAGGAGGGATGGAAGGATGGAGAGATGGATGAAGAGATGGGGGAATGGAGGGATGGGGGATGGATGAAGAGATGGGGGAATGGAGGGATGGGGGATGGGTGAAGAGATGGAGGGAGGGAGGGACACATGGGTTTATGCTCTGCTGGCCTGATGCCTGTTGCCCTTTCTCTTCCTCCCTCAGCCATCTATCTCTGCAAGAGGACCATGCAGAATAAAGCGAGGCTGGAACTGGCTGATTATGAAGCCGTAAGTGTGGCCGTTTCGCAGGCTAGGGTGGGAGGGTCTCTAAGCGCCACGCTGGTATTTTCCCTTCTTACCCCTTCCTGACACAGGGAGGGGAGTCTCTTCTATTTCCCCTCCTAGGTTCTCAGCTTCTCTCACCATCACAATAAAACTGCATTTCTATATAAATAACTCTCAAAACTCAGCAATAAAAGAATAATAAACAACTCCACATAAAAATAGGCAAAGGGACTTTCACCAAAGAGGACAAAAAGATGGCAAGGAGGCACATAGAAAAATACCCAATGCCATTAGCCATTTGTGAAGCAGATGGTGAGACTCCACCTGTTAGAATGACTAGAATAAAAAATACTGACAGGCTGGGGCTGTGGCTCAGTGGTAGAGCACTCATTTTGCATGTGTGAAGCACTGGGTTCAATCTTCAGCACCACATAAAAATAAATTAATTAAATAAAGGTATCGTGTCCATCTACAACTAAAAAGAATATTCTAAAAAAAATACTGAGACTACAAAGTGGTGGTGAGCATGCAGAACAGCTGGAACCATCCTGTATTGCCGGTGAGGTGGCAAAATGGTACAGCCACTCTGAAAAATTGTTTGGCAGTTTCTTATAAACATACACTTACCATATAGCCAAGTAATCTCACTGCTACACACATACCCGAGATAAATCAGAACTTATGTTCACACAAACCCTATACACTAAGATCCACACCAGTTATATGTGGTAACTAAAAACTAAAAACAACCCAATGTGCGCTAACAGGTGCATGGATAAAGTAGGATGATATGTCCATACAATGAAATGCTATTCTGTAGGGAAAAGGAAGGAACTATTGGTCTGCACAATCACTTGGCTGAGTATCCAACCCATTACGTTGAATGAAAGGAATCAGTCTCAAGTCAGTAATTCCATTTATTTTGCATTTTAAAAAATTTTTTAGGTGTCAATGAACCTTTATTTTTATTTATTTGTATGTG
This sequence comes from Ictidomys tridecemlineatus, assembly GCF_052094955.1. Taxonomy (NCBI): domain Eukaryota; kingdom Metazoa; phylum Chordata; class Mammalia; order Rodentia; family Sciuridae; genus Ictidomys; species Ictidomys tridecemlineatus. Next base: position 95,219,757 of record NC_135481.1, read on the forward strand.
GTGCTGCGAATCAACCCAGTGCCTCACACATGCTAGGCAAGTGTTCTATCACTGAGCCACAACCCCAGCCCTATACTGCATCTTTATAAAGACAAAACTATCATGAGAAATAACAAATCAGTGGCTTTGATTATGGGTGGGGTACGACGATGTGACCATTAAGTGATAACCGGAGAGATCCAGAGAAGGTGAGGAACTATTCTGTATCTTGATTGTGGTGGTGGTTACATGAACCTGTACATGGGTCAAAAGTCACAGGACTGTGGGCTGGGGTTGTGGCTCAGTGGTAGAGTGCTTGCCTAGCATGCCTGAGGCATTAGGTTCCATTCTCAGCACCACATAAGAATAAATAAAATAAAAGGTCCATCAACAACTAAAAATTATTTTTTTAAAAAGTTACAGAACTGTTAACTGTTGCAAAAGTTAAAAAGTCAAATTTACTGTGTCATGATCTTCTACAGTGAAGTTTAAAACTGTGTCTTTAAACTCACGCTCCTGCAGAATCTAAGGACAAAATTCAATCCAGAAAATCAGGGAAGATATAGCATAGAGCTGTCTCCTTTTCCACCTTCTCACCTTCCTCCCCGTCTTCCTTCATCAGATGGGATTCCTTGCAGGAATCAGAGGTCCACACCAGACTCCTAGACACTCTCACTTTACAAAGCACAGCGAGCCTGAGGACTCAGAGGGAGCTTCAGACGGAGTCTTTGAACTTTGGGTGGCAGAGTCTTTCCCCCAGACTGAACTCTTATGCAGTGCAGAGAATCGGGAAAACTGGCTAATCTGTGAGCCTTCCACTTCCCAGCCCCTCCATAATCTCCAGCAGAGGTGTTGCTGAGCCACGAGAAGACTGAGGGGCCAGCCACCGTGGGAGGAGAGGCGACATTAAGGGCAGGGGACAATCCTTCCTTGGAAGGTCTGGCATTAACAACATCTTCAGACCCCTCTCACCTTCCAGTTGCACTGTCTCAGTCTTCCCAAAGGATGATGAGGTCCCCCGCCAGGCCTTGCCTCTCTTGGGGACCTATGCCCCAGCTTTCCAAGCCACCACACCCTCGCTCCCCAAAGCAAATACGTGTGTGCCAGTGGGACCTGCCCAGGGCTCCCAGCCCTCTCTGATCTCTCTGGCATCTGGACCTGTGAATGGGAGGAGAGAGCACAGGAGGTCATCCAAGGCTTGGGACCTGGCGGAGTCTGCCTGTCAGATCCTATGAGGGGACATTCAATGGGACCTCCCCAAGCAAATCTGGCCTGGTACCCCGTCATTCCTTTCCCAAGAGCCACACACCATTATGTGCTGCAGCCTGGATGCTCATTTCTGCCGCTGTCTTCCCTGATGCTGCTAGGAGCCCCATGACCCTTCTTCCCAAGGCTGTTTTACTCTTTATGTAACCAGGGCAAGAAACTTGAACCCGACACCATCGCTTCCCTGACACAACCTGTAGGAAAGATCCAGACTGCAAAGGAAGTAGCCCCTCCCTCCTGTTTCTCTTCCCATGTACCCCACTGTTAGAAGTATAACTGCACCATCTCTGGGTGTGTTTTACTTGGTTTTCTCTTCTCTTGCACTGTAGTATTCTGCTCTGGTATTTGTAAAGAATACGGCATGATTTTTTCAAGTGGAGGTTCTGCACAAAATATTATTAGGAACAAACAAAGCATTTTGTTTTCAAAATGCAGTCATTGTATTAAAATTTTCTGGTTATATTCCCTTTGTAGAAAATAAAAATTCAAACAGTAAAAAAAAACAGTTTAAAAAAACAGTAAAAAAAAGGAGAGAGAACAACCTGTGATTTCCCACCACCACAATTTTTCTATGCATACATTTTTTTCTTTACAAAAAAAATATAGAATTATGCCAAAAACATTACTATATCTGGTACTTCTCTCCCAGTCCTATACGATACTTTCTGGGGAGACTTTCCATACCAGTAATACTAATCTACAGTATCATTTTTAATGGCTGCCTAGTATTCCATGGTGTGACTTTATCATCATACATGTAACTCTCCTTAACTGATGGACACTTAGTCATCACCAGCTTGGCTTCCTAGAAACAGTGGAAAGTCAAAAGGACAGAGTTTTAGATGTACTTGCACACCAAGCTTTGGTAATAGCTGTGAGTTCATGTGTGATGCTCTTCAGTTGAAGCTCCCTTTATATTAATAATCCACTAATGAGGGTAATCAATTAGTGTTGGCATGAGCTCTATGAAAATACATAGCATAATGTGGGCTCTGGCCTTGCATTAATCAGAATTAGGAGGATCATTAAGGGGCCTGTCAAACTCCCCTCCTCACCAAATCCTAATGTTCTACTAGCTAAGTCTGCAGACTTAGAGAAAATACTTTATTATTATTATTTTTAAAAGCAACCCTTGGTGATTTCCTTTCTCCTGTTTTGGGGGCTTTCCTTTTATGAAAAATCACAAAGAGAAACACCCCCTTTGGTCCACTTTGGAATCCTCACTTTAGAAATCGCTCGTGCCAAGTCCTCTGGGTTCTCCTCTCCCGTGAACCTCCCAGGCTTGTCCCTGAGAGGGCCATCTTTGATTTGGCTCTCGGAGAGACCCAACAGGTTGCAAAGCCCCTGTCATTCCTTTCCCAGCAGCCACACACCATTACGTTCTGCAGCCTTTATAACAAGGGCTAGGTGAGTTGTGTTCTTATAAAAACACACCAGAGGACAGGTATCCGGCGAACCACAGAGACTTCAAACTTAATGGATGTACAAATGAATATTAATAGTGCAGCTCTGTACAAGCAGAGCGTGGTGCAAAGTCAAACTGTGTTCATGTCCGATGGACTTAATGCAGGGCCCTGCTGTTTGTCGGGGGTAACCAAAATGGATGGCCGCCTTGTAATAAGCCTGGGTGTCGATGAGTTCACTTACGATGATTAATGCCTTGTCGTCGATTTCGCTTCTCCCTAGGAAAACCTAGCAAGACTCCAGAGGGCGTTTGCAAGGAAGTGGGAATTCATCTTTATGCAAGCAGAGGCGCAAGTGAAGTAGGTGAACCTAACAGAGACCCTCTCGGAGAGAAAAAGACTCTCTGAAGCAGGAGACGGTGTGAGGGTGGGATTGCTGAAGGGAGGCTTCCAGCTGTCATTCATCTCTTTGATCTCTCAGGAGGGCAGAACAGTAGAGAGTGAGTACAAAGTGAGCTCAGGATGGATGAATCTCATCCTTGGAACCAACGCAGCTCTGTAATAGTTTCAAAAGCACGCGCCTCCGTAGGCAAGGGGACCTTCCCAGATATAAGCCTCTGCTTATAAGGTAGAGCTATCTGTCCAAGATTTCTAATCAGTAGGGTTGGAGATTTGGTTCTCAGAGGAAAACATGTTGACATTTTAGAGAAGACAAGTCGCCACTCTCCTCTTTTTCTCAAAAGGGTAGGAGTTTAAAATCATTTGTGAAATAAGACGCAGAAGTCAAACATTGGGAGTCCATTCATTGAAAGATGATAAAGTGTGGCTTTGGATCTGTGGCCTCAAGTCCAAATTAAATCTGTACTTCCGGGGCAAAAAACAGGTATCTGTAGGGCTCCTTACCAGACCTGAGCTGAGCTGACCCATCTAAGTTTACTGCATGCAGAGAAGGGATATCCTGCGGACAGACTGACCCAGACGGGGGCAGAGAGGGATCAGCCAGAGCATTCTCAATTTATTCTTTCAAATTCACCAATAAGTAAACTCATTCTTCCTCCATAAAAAAGAAAAAAATAATAGGAGAAGAAAAGAAAAAAAAAGTTGAAAGGATTTTTTTCATATTTTCCCCTCCCTGAACATATAGTAGAAATTTCTTCCTCTCAAAGGAAATATAAAGAAGGAGGAATAAATGTCCCCGAGGCCACAAACAAAGCCATCAACCAGATCCATGTGATTCTGGGACATGGCATTGCTGTGGGAGGGTCTCCTCTGTCCTTTCCCATGGGATCTGCTTTCGACAGCAGTGTCCGTAGAGTGGGACTATGATGGGGTGGGACAGGGATGTGGAGTGGGGAGAATACAAGTCCCCTTTTTCTGGGTGCCACTTGCATATGAGCAGGCCCCGTGGGTTTTCACGCTCTACAGGTGGCATCACGCATCCCCTAGAGCTGGGTCTCTGCTGCGTGGGGAGGATGGATCGCAGCTGTGGACACAGTTGTGAAATGACCTAAGGTCAGCTGGTCCAGTACTCTATATGCCGGTCATCGATGTCACCCTCCCTCTGCAGTCTCTGCCTGTCCCCTGCCCAGGATTCCAGCCACCTGGTGATTACCCTAATTCTCCCAGCAGTTCCAGAAGGAGGTGGGCACAGGCCCTGGGGTTGAGCTGCAATAAGCACTGTCTGGCAATATCAAAGGTGGGAGAACGGGTGGGAAGCAAGAGGGATTTGTATGGGCTGCAGGGTAAATGAACCTGGTTTACTCAGAAGCCACTGGGAAGCAGGGAGGAGCACAAATTTGCTCTTGCAGAATCAATTGGCATCACATGTTATAAAGGGAGGGGACATCGACATCGGCACTTTGTACATAGATGGCGTTTCTCCATTAACTTTTCTGATTAACTCTGTGATTGCATTATAATTGTGGGCCATTTAAGTACACAGTAATTATCACAAAAATCATGGGGTGATTACGGGTTTATTTCAGTCTAGTAAACTAAAGTGCTCCCAAGAGAGCCGGGAACCAGAAGTTACACGGCAATTAATCCGAGTTGCTTTTTACTTAGATAATATGAAGTAACACATGCTTAAAAAAAAAAAAAAAAAAAAAGTCTTTTATCTAGGTGCTGATTGAAACATAAATAATCTTATCTTTGTCACCTGTAATTTCTCTCTTGCAATTTCTGTCTCCCCGACCTGAGACTGGTTATGTTCACCTTCTAAATCTTGTCACAGGCTAGGGCCATTATTCTGCCTTGAGAAAACAAGTTGGCTTCAGTGACTTTTAAAATACGTAATTGCAGCATTTTCAAGACATTTCTGCTGGCTCTGAATCTAAAGTAAACTTTCAGATTTGAGATGGAACCCTGCCAAACCCGTAGTCATATTCCTTCTTATAAACGTGTGAGGTCAGAATTCACTTCAAAGGGAAGGGGTGTGTCAACGGGTAATTCAGTTCTCAATAACCCAGATCTTGACACTTTAGGGGACAACTTCATTCTTGTTCTTCCCATGGGTCCATCGTGTTCTTGCACTTATATGGCAATCTATAATCCTGCCCTGATTTCCTGGAGGGAACCGTACACCTGCACAGAGCAGGGACCACATCCTTGTGTGCAGTTTAGCTTCTAGAAATGAGAGCAGAGAACTGGGGCAAGGGTCAGGGTGGGGGACAAAAATCTCTTACTACCTCTCTTTCAGGATAGATCGGAAAAAGGACAAGACGGAACGGAAAATTTTGGATAGTCAGGAACGTGCCTTTTGGGATGTCCACAGACCAGTGGTGAGAAAGCCGTACTTTAGTTCTCCCTGTGTGTGTGTGTGTGTGTGTGTGTGTGTGTGTGTGTGTGTGTTTTCATTTTCCTGTTTTCTTCTCTACAAAGAAAAGGCTGTCTCTAGTGATCAGGTGTCTCTTTCTTTTAAAAAGTGCTATGCTTTGTAAAATGGTTTGGCCGTTCATTTAGAAAATCTCAGCAGATATTCCAGAATATGTCAGTTGCCACCCTTTAAAAAGATATCCATTCATGAAAATGGAAATGGAAATGGAGGAGTGATAAGAATTCTACCGGGAAAACTTTGAGCCCCAGAAGTTGACATTCCCCTAAATTAACAATTTCCACTTCCATTGTCTTTCAACTCTAACCTCTTGTCTTTCGAGTACAGCTAGCTCTTGCTGTTGACAGTAGTGGTCCTGTAGTAGTGTCCTGTTCCTTTTATAAGGAATCTGTGAACACTGAATCAGTGAATACTGAAGCATCCACTCTAGAGAAGAACAGCTCTGGGTTCCTGTGAGCCTCGGGTCCCATTTTTGTCAACTGTTCAATATGTAAATTTGCTGAATGTTTGTTCCTGTGTAAAAATCTCTCTACTTAACATGAACCAACACATGAACCGTTGGTTCAGTAACATTGAACTCACAGCCATAACCCATTCCAGAGTGAAGCTCATCTAACTCGTATTTTTTCCTTAGGGCACATCCAAGCCATTTTGCACTTAGGATGGCCTGACAGCACTCTAGCACTCTGCTTGGGAACCATTGTAAACAGAAAAACCACCAACCAAAAAACCAGAAATGCAAAAAAACTTGGTGCCCCATAAATTCTAAACAGACTGGTTTACCGTATGAGGCCTGAAGTAAGAAGGCAGAACGTCACCTTATTCCACCTGGTCTGGGCTCATGCACTATATCTTTGGCATCCTATCCATATCTGTTAAATCGTTGAAAATACTGATTCAGGTTACAAATAAATTTTAGCATCTGGCCATCTTGCCACTTGAATAATAAGTTTGCTCTTAGAAACCTTCCACTATACCCGCCCCATATCATCCTTACCAGAAGGTCAGAATGAGGCGTTCGCACAGGAACATAAGAGCCTACATTATAGCCCAATGAAAACCTTCATGAAGATCCGTAACGGGGAAGCTAGAGGTCTGTTCTGATGGTGTTACTTGGGCTAAATAATTTATACGATCTTCTTCCCTCAGCCAGGCTGTGTGAACACCACAGAAATGGACATCAGAAAATGTCGGCGTTTGAAGAATCCACAAAAGGTTAAAAAGGTTCGCTCGTTGAGCTGAGTTCAAACTTCTTGGTGCCAATAGCCCTTCCGTTTCTGTTATTCTCCACGTGATAATTTTCTATTTGGAAATCTGTCCTATTATAACTTTTGAAACCATTCTATTAGTCAATTCTAGAAGTATCTATTGAGTGGCTGGTGGGTGCTGGGTACCATGTTTGCTGCTGGGCTTCAGGGTCTCACAGAGCCCACAGTTGGGTGGAAATGAAACCCGTCAATAAGCCACCAGGCCAGGAGGGCCATCTTAGGGAACAAACAGGCTGGTCAGGAGCCCCCAGGAGGCCAGCTAAGCCAGACTGAGGTTTCCCCAGGGCATCCTGAAGTCACACACACACACACACACACAGAGATTCAGTATCTCCTATCCAAAATGCTCGGGACCAGAAATGTTTCTGGTTTTGGATTATGTTTCTCAGAGTTTGGAATATTTGCATATACATAACGAGAAATCTTGGGAATGGGACCCAAATCTGAACACAAAATTTGTTTCATATACACATAGCCTTGAAGGTAGTTTTATACAATTTTTTTTTTTTTTTTTTTTTTTTTTAGTGGGCCTGCGTTTTAACTGTAACCTGTCACATGAGGTCAGGTGTGGAATTTTTCAATCTACTTTTCAATCACACAACTTTTCAATCGGCTATGTATTTTGTTTGTCACTGAGATAACAATGCCTACTGAATTATACTTTAAATTATTTTAGTCCTTGTCTTAAATGTTCTCATTTAATCTTTAAAGTCCCTAATTCTAACTCTAATATCTAGAATTTTATGGACCCATGGACCTTATCACCTTATAGGAACCCTTCCTGATTTTATAGATGTCAGCCACACCCTGTGAGTCCTTCAGGGCTTTGTTTCTTTCCTAACACAAAAGGTGGCCTTTAGTCTCTTCCCAACACTAGGAACCACTTTTAAAAAGAGCCATAGCTTTTAGACAAGCAAAGAAACTGAGGCCAGAAATCCATTTCATTTAAAAAAGAAAACCTGAAATGCCGCATCTCAATTTGGTACCAGATGGGCCTGTCATCTGCTGCCGTGCAGAAAATTTAGAAAGGATTTTTTGCATATAACCTTTAGCAGTTGTTCTTGAACTTTCTTTAGCCCCGGAATCACCTGGGACATTTGATAAAAGTGCAGATCCTCAACCTACCCACAGCAGGTGTGGGGGGAGCTCCGTGGGATGTGTCTTTACCAAGTGCCCCCAGGTGATTCTTCACAGATGGCTCATGGGCCGTATCTGGAAAAACAGTGACATGCAAGGAGACCACTTCAACTTGACAAAAGGAAGGATTTCCTAGCAGCTGTCACTCAAAAATGAGATGAGATGCCCCAAGAGGCAGAGTTCACATCCTTTGAGAAATTCAAGCAGAGGCCTGTCACTTTGGTGTGGATGTCATAGAGGGACCTGGAAGAATCTGATGAGAGGTTAGACTAACTGACCCTTCGCCACCCCTCAACTCTGAAGGTACATGATCTTATTCTTGCTTCTTCTAGTCCGTGTACGGTGTGACCGAAGAGTCCCAGTCTCAGAGTCCTGTGCACATACCCAGTCAGCCAATTAGGAAAACTACAAAAGAGGACATCCGGAAACAGGTGAGTGATTCGCCACAGCTGCCCTCCCAGGACAGGACAGGGTTGATTTAAAATCCCCTTTCACCTTCACCTCTCAAGATTGAGAGAGCTTGGAAACCACTGTGGAATCCATCAGTGGGAGACTGGAACCTTTGAGTGCAGTGAGAACAACCCATGAGAAGCTGGAAGAGTCTCCACTAACAACAGTTCTTAAAGAAGTACAAAATGAGTAGTCACCATGCTGGGGCTGACCCCTGTGGTCCGGGTTCCCACCCACTGCTGCGGAGTTGGGGGAGGAAGAGGATCATGTCCCAGGACCCTTAAAAGTGCATTGCGCTTCCAGAGACCCCCACCAGCTCAGCAACACCAATGTTATTGCTGTGGTTCAGAAGGAAAGCTTAAGAATAGCCCGGTGTGGTGGTGCACACCTGTAAACCCAGCAACTTAGGAGGGGCTGAGGCAGGAGGATTGCAAGTTCAAGGCCAGCCTCAGCAACTTTAGCAAGGCCCTGAGCAACTTAGTGAGATCCCTGTCTCAAAATACAAAATAAAAAAAAGGCTGGGATGTAGCTCAGTAGTAAAGCACCCTCAAGTTAAATCCTCGGCATTAAATGTATTTAAAAATAAAAGAATAAAGTCAGCCCTATCCCAATGCCATTTGAGCATGATTTGATTTAATATCATCTTCTTCACATTCTGAGAAGCCCAGATCAACAGAGAATGCTTAATTACATCACTCCCTTCTGATATTTACTAATACTGAGGCAACTTTGAGGCTTACTCTTTGTATCATGCTTTCCCAGCCTCTGCAGGGGGATGGGTTTAAAGAGTAAACTTTTGGGTATCTTCCCTTGGCACGTTTATTATTAGGTCAGGAAGAAGAAACAGACATCTGCAATGTGGCTCTTTGATGATCGATTCAAACATGCCAAGCACACAGGGCAATACGTGTGTGAAAGGTGGGCAGAGGGATGGCCACTGGAATTCAGGCAAAATCGATTTTTACGGTGCACATCTTAACTCTGTACTGTTCCTAAGCTTTGTAGAATCTATGTTGCCTTCAAGTTTTAGGAATAGCTTTTGGGAATCCAGACTTAAATTATAACAGTGCAGGCAAGTACATGCCCTCGGCTAAATTATAGAGTGAGAATCCTAAAGTATCCTAGGATGTTGGTTGGAGGCGTGCAAAGCCAGAGGGCAGGAGAAGTCTTGCCAGAGGAGGTATTCAGCTCTTGGTGGAAATGGCGGATCTGGGCTAGTGGAATGAACTGGGGGGAAAAGAATTCTCTTTTGGTCTTCAACCTCTCTGTTCTCTCTTTCCCCCAGATAACATTTTTGAATGCACAGATTGATAGACACTGTTTGAAAATGTCCAAAGTGGCTGAAAGGTATGTTTTTCCTCAATAATTTTACTGCTTTCTTTTTATATAGTTTATAGGGGGGGTGGGAATGTTACAGGCTTATCATTAACAAGTGTGTTCAACTTGGAGAGTTAGAATGGAGTTAGTCCTTAAACTGACATATTAGAAAAAGAAAGAAAGAAAGAAGCAGACTCCGTGTGAATGGAGCTAAGATAACAGGCCTCTCTTGAAGGATGTCAAGAAATGTCCTGTGGCTAAAACTTCTCAGGGGGTGGCCCCAGGACCTTGTCAATCAGGGAAGAATGTCCTTAAAAGCTCCAGCATGCTTCTTTGCCTTCTGCCTCTTGATGAATTCAAATGGAATCGCTCCCTCTCCAGCTGTAAAATGCCCAGATTCACTTTATAGGGGAAAGAAATTCTGTGTGCCCTTTGAGGAGCTGGCCACGTAAACAGGAGGGGATTGGATCCTCCGGAGGTGTTCTGCTTCCACACACCATCAACCACTGAACTGCATCGAATCAACTGTTAGGAAAATATCTGCCCCCCCCCAGCCCCCAGCCTGGTTTTCACAGGAGCATTTGTGCTTCAATCTGCACCAGTGGCTGGTTCCACTCCGTTAACTCGTGGGAGATTCAATTTTATCAACTAAATGGTGTGTTTTTTTGAACTCTTTGGTGAAGATGGGAGACCACCTGGGGAATCCGTATGGAATAAATCTAATCAGGCGGTCCAGAACTGAACATTTGTTCATCCAAATGCTGCCGTTTAACCAGTGACCAATTTCTGGAGAAATCAAGGGTTTAAATGGGGTCTTAGTGTTTATTGGTGGCTTGTTTAGGGGACTGCACGATCCACCTGTAAGCCTTTCCCTGCCACCCCCGGATCCATCCACACCTTTAGATAAATAATGACAAATGGAAGCTAAGAAAATTTCATTCCCAAATCAAAACCCTGAATTAACACTCTGCCTTTGAGGGCCAAGGACATCTGTGGATTTGGATTCATGTCTTTGGTGGCATGTTAGCATGTTATATCTATTCCAGGGTTTCTTAATAGTGGCACCGTTGACATTCTGGGCCAGAATTGCTCATTGTGTTTATAATGTCCAATACGCGATAGGATATTTCACAATATCCAGGATGCCTACCTACTAGAGGCCAGGAGTTCCTGCACGCACTGTTATGATAACCAAAAATGTCTCTAGACATTGCCAGAGGTGTAGGGAAGGGGGTACAAAATCACCCCCACTGAGAATCTACTTTCTACTTTCCCTAAAGCAGTTGCTTCCAGAGGTTGCTAATGATTAGAGCCCCACTCACAGTCAACTGCCACCGGTTCCAGAATTACAGTCACAGCTCACTCTGCCGGCTACAGAGTTACGCCCCCCCCTCCACACACACACACACACACACACACACACACACATCATCATCATCATCATCATCGTGCAGGGCTCAGGCCAGAGCACCAGACTCTGAAAGTGGTTTTTATGTCTCACTCTGGTGCCTTTGCCCCCAAAGAAGGGCTGAGAAGGAAATTGGCTGAATGACCTCCAATGCACTGGTTTCAGAGCTCTGAGGAACTACACGCCTCTTCCTCTGTGAAACAGGGACAGAAATTGATGTGCTGGCACACTGTGAGGCCTGTGGGCTAGCAGGGCTAAGGTCTGGCCTTGGAAGGGCTCCTTAGAGTTTGCAGTGGAGGCAGGAGACCCTTTCCCCCTGGCCTCGATGCCAATATTCAGTGGTCTGAGCACCACAACCCAGGGGTGTGTGTGTGTGTGTGTGTGTGTGTGTGTGTGTGTGTGTGTGTGTGTGTTGGGCAGGGTGGGAGGAAGGGCCGTTAAGCAAGTTCAACAGTGAAAATTCCCAAGCGTCTGCCCTAGGGATTCGGATCCTCTGGTAGACCTAAGGAACCTACATTTTGGATAATCTTCCGTGTTCACTCATCTGATCTCTGAGAATCTGGTGAAGCCATTGGCAGCTCCTCAGAATCTCAAACTGACCCAAGAGTCGCCAGCTATGCCTTATCTCTGGGGTGTGGAGGAAGCACCTGAACCAGGTGTGCTGAGGCCAGGGCAGGGAGAAAGCCCAGGTGGGGAGGGGGCGGGGCCTGGAGCCTCCTATTGTTTGTTTGTTTACCGGCTCACAGGGAGGAGCCCACCTGGACTGTCTAATTATGCTTGAGAGCTGCTCACATCAAGGGATTAGTCCAACCGCAGAGCCTCACTCCCCAGCTAGAAGCTTCCAGGAGCCTGACCCCAGCGGAGGCTGGGTTTTATTCTCAGCAGCAATAACTGGCAACTCTTCAAGATGACAGGAGGTTTTTCACTAGAGCCACAAGGAAACTCCCAGATAGGGGGGAGGAGGGAGAGGAAGCCGGGTGTTCCAAGGAGATAAAGCATCCCCGGAGCTGGTCTGTCTGTCAGCTGGCTGGGCTCCACGGAGGTGAGGCCAAGGAGGTGGCCCTGGCAGCTAGCCAGAGGGGCAAGTGAGCTCTCGCAGGTGGGCCACACAGCTGGGCCCGCCCCAGGTGATAAGTGGTAATTAGTCAGGACTGCATCCCCCAGAGGGGAGTGCCCCATATTTTTTCCATTTAGTTCCCTGAGTTTGGGCAGGCTGGTGATAGCAAAGGCCCTGTTCTGAAAAGACAAGAGTCAGCGTGGGGTTAAGAGCACAGACAGACCTAATTGGAAGGGAATAAGGAGCTTTGCAAACTACAGGAGCCGCATAGACTACCATTTACAGGATGGGGACAGCCGTGGAGGTTTGGCTCCCCCTCAGCCATTTCTCTCTGTGCCTCCTTTCCACCTCTTTAAAGGAAAGAGGGTAGTGGTGCTTAGTTGGCAGGCAAGAGCTTGGTCTGGTGCTTGGCCCTCAGTACCCTCACGATGGATGTGAAGGTGACGAATGGTGCTTTGGAAAGGAGCAGGATTCAGGTGTGTGAGATGGAATGAACTGAGGAGCACAGGTATGCACAGGTATGCTAGCTTTCCACCTCTGTGACAAATACCCGAGAAGTTCAACTTAGAGGAGGGAAATTTTATTGGGGCTCATGGTTTCAGAGGGTTTAGTCCAAGGTCAGCTGGTTCCATGGCTCTGGGTCCAACACAAAGGCAGAACATCATGGTGGAAGAGCATGGCAGGGGACAGCCACTCACTCCATGGCAACCAGGAAACAGAGGGGAAAGAAACAGGGTAAGGGACAATACCCTTCCAGGGCACACCTCCAGAGACCTACTTTCTCCAACTAGGGTTCACCACCTGCAGTTTCCCCACCTCCCAATAAGGCCTTCAAATAGTAATTCCTCGATGGATTCATCCACTGCTGGGTTGAAGCCCTCCTGACCCAATCACTTCCCAAGTCCCCACCTCTGAACAAGGATTGCTGCACTGGAGGTCAGTCCTTCAACACATGAGCCTTTAGGGGACAGTTCAGATGCAAACCTTTAACAACAGGACAGGCTAATGCAATTCTTCCCACCCCCCCTCTTCTTCTCTGTCTCCCACTCAGCCAGAGGCTGGTGCTGCAGCCCACATTTCAGGTGGCTCCCTCCTCTGCTTCCATGGCACTGCTAATCTGGAGCCTCCTGGGAGAGAAGACTGGCTCTTGTGCACAATTTTCTCAGGTCACCCCAATTTCAAATATTCTGCCCATTGTCCCCACAAATGTTAAAATGCCCCTGAATCCTAGCATCCTGGTGACCAAGCTGCATTTCCCAGGCTCCCTTTTGTACCCAGAAGCAGCACCAAAGCCCACCTGAGGTATCAGTTTTCCTTTCACACACAAATGAACTTTCCAGACAAAGACCACTGAATACTTACGCTTTTGGTTTTAACTATTTTAAGTGAAAATCTTTCTTAAAGATCATTTGCATACTAGCCCTCCTAAAGAGAGGATGCTACATTTCAGTTACTTCTGGATGACTTGGGCCGGTGTCCTTATATTGTGCTGTAAAGTTCTGTCAGTGATCAGGATCTGAAGAGGTGCCACAATCTGCTTTCCCTTCCCCAGATGGCCCCAGACCATTCTGCTCTTTGAGTCCCTGTTTTTAGGTTTTTAGTGTGGGCTTGTTTCCTTCTTCCTATCCACATGCTTGTCTCTAGCAGCCCTTCCTTCCTAACCAACATCCCTTCCCAATCTGTGGCTGACTGGTTATGTCAGTTAGCTATGGATAACTATCAAAGCACCCCAAAATATGGTGGCTTAAAACCTACAGTATTCTCCCCTTATCTACAAGGGGTTCATTCTAAGACCTCCAATGGATGCCTGAAACTGCAGCTAGTACTGCACTTTCTATACTATTTTTTCCTATGCATACATACCTGTAGTAAAGTTTAACTTGTAAATTAGGTGCAGTAAGAGATTTAAATAACCTATAATAAAACAAAACAATCCAAACAAAAGTTACATGAATGTGGTCTCTCTAAATAACTTTGGGTACTTTCACCTTTCACTTGAAGTACTTTATGGTTTCTTTTTGGCTTCTCTGAATTACTATCATCACTACTCTGGCACTTTGGGGTCATTATTAAGTAAAACAAGGACTGCAAGCATTGCAATGCCATGACAGTGGATCTGATAACCCAGATGGCTACTAAGTGACTAACAGGCAGGTAGCATATACAGCATAGATACGCTGGACAAAGACATGATTCATGTCCTGGGTAGAGCAGAAGAGCTCAAGATTTCATTATACTACTCCAACCAGCAAGCAATTTAAAACATGAATTATTCATTCCTAGAGTTTTCCATTTAATATTTCTAGGCTGCAATTGACTATGGATAACCAAAACTACAAAAAAGAAAAACCATCCATAAGGGAGGACTGCTGTATAGGCCCTTTTTTATATGTATTTTTTTTTAGTTTTAGGTGGACACAGTATCTTTATTTTATATTTATATGGTGCTGAGGATTGAACCCAGTGCCTCATGCACGCTAGGTGAGCGCTCTACCTCTGAGCCACCATCCCAACCCTGTATAGGCCTTTTATATTACTCACATGTCCATGGGCCAGTTGGCTGCATGGGCTCAGCCATGTGTGTTCATGCTGCTGTGGATTACGGGGGCTACTCTGCTGATCTTGGCTGGACTGTCTCACGTGTTTGGCTTCTGCAGGTTTCTAATGTCCTCAACTGGGACAACTGGGCTCTGCTCCACTTGGACTCTAGCAGGCTGGCTTGATTTTGTCCACACGGGGACAGTGGGATTACAAGAGTGAGAGAAGAAGCAGGCAAAACCTCTTGAGGCTTGGAACTGGCCCTCTGTCATTTTCTGTTGAATTTTATGGGATAAAGCAAGACATAATCCCAGATTCAATTCAAGGTCTAGGGCAATGGAATCCATTTTTGAAATTTGAATCTTACACACTAGGAAACCAAATAACCAAGTATTAGCCTTAATCCTAAAGCCAGAACAAAGAGCCTTCTCTGTGTCGTGTGCTATCTTTCATGACAGACAATGAATTTTGAGGCCTGAAGTTTATTTCCCCTGTAGACTCCCCTTAGAGGCTCCTTTGGTCATTTGTCTCTGTTCTCTGGAAAATCAAAGGTGCCAAATAAATGAGGTCTTCCTCCTCTTTGCAAGAGTCCCCAGCAGAGTCTCTTTTCTACTCACCCAAGCCTAACAGCGCTTGACAGACCAACTTCAAGAATACAGAACTGTACATTTTAGCTCCAAGCTGTTCATCATGTTGTCAGGTTCTTCCTATCCGCCGTGGTGCTGAGCTACGCCACGGTCACCATCACCCAGGGACCCCATAACACTGCCTGCACAGGAAGAGATCAAGTTGTTTCGTTTTGAGTCTGCGCTTGACTCATCCTCGCCCATTCCCGGGAGCCACGTGTGAGTCATGGCTGACTGCTGCATTGATTTTTTTTAACATCATCCTGCTTGCCTATCTCTGAGATTGCCGCTGCTCCCTGAAATTGGGTGCTGGTTTCTCCTCTGCCTCCTGACCTGCAGTGATCATGAAATGTAATTAATGAAATGAGATAAGACAGCAAGGGACTGAGTACCCTAAGGCTCTATTAAAAACCTGCCGGGGTGATAGAAGTCCGTGAACTTAATGTCTAATGATGGATTCAAGGGAAGGGGGAAAAGGAGGCCAAAGAATTCATTACAACTTTGCTCTTGTGTGAGTCCAGAAACCATGAGGTCCTTGCTTCTCCTTTCTCCCAGTCCAACTGAGGAGACAGGGAAAAAAAGACCAGAGGTAACCTTTATAGCCAGAGTCACCGCATCCAGACCAGGACCTGGAATCTGTAGTGTACAGGGAAAAAAGGTCCAGGAGACCTTTCCTGGCATTTGCTCTTCTTTCTGAGGGGCCCAAAGTCCCTTCACTCATCCCAAGTTTCTCTATTGAATAGATTTCCTCCGGGTGACCAATGGTTAAGGAATTCTTTCTGTCTGTCTTTCTTTGGAGAGAGAGTGAGGAGTAACCAGGGACTGAACCCAGGGGCACTTAACCACTGAGCCCCTTTTTATATTTTATTTAGAGACAGGGTCTCACTAAGTGGCTGAAGGCCTCACTAAGTTGCTGAGGCTGGCTTTGAACCCGGGAGCCTCCTGCCTCAGCCTCCTGAGGTGCTAGGAAGGGAGTTCTTTATCTGTCCTCTCTCCTCCCCACCTTCTCCTACATGAAAAACCCTAATTAACTAACTGATGGGAACCCAACTTCCTCTCTGTCCTGCTTTTCCTTCTCTCTCACCAGGTCCTCCTTCTGTTCCACCTCCCTTTCGTGTATCGGTTTAGAAACTGCACACACCAAGGAGAAGGCGACACACGTCCTCCTCCTGGTCCCTTGCACCCTCCATGTCCGTTTTCCAGCATGTTTGGAGGCTGGGACTTCAGGAACGCCTTAGCACATGTCCACTGTACTACTAAAGTGGAAATGATGGTCCCTGCGTCACTGTGCCTTTCTCTCCTTGCCTTGTTCTCCCTTGAAAAATAACCACGTTGGTGCCTCTTCATCTCCTCTCCTACCCACTCTGCAAACCAAACCCCACATACGTGCACTGAGCTCCTGGGATGCCTTCCTCAGCGTCACTCCACCTGGGGGGCCGCATCTCTTCTTCCTCTAACTCCAAGGCCAAATGTCTCTTTATTTACAAGTCACATTATTTGTAACCCAGTCATGTCAACCTTTTTTGTTGTTGCTGCTGTTGTTCAGAAAGAAAGGATCACATCCAAAACTTTTTTCCAGATTTTTCCAAGTGGTTGGACGAAAGGTTTTCTAAACTCCCTTTCATCATTTCCTTCTTCTTCAAGTTTATCTATCCAAGGTGGACCCTAATCGCATTCTAAATCGAGAAGGTTTTGAATTAATAACCATTTAGCACCCCATGACTGGTTAATGGAGTTGGAAACTGGACTTTGCCGTTAGCTCAGTGCGAGCATCTCCCTGTGACCCATAGACCTGTGTGCTGTTTAATGACATCAGGAGTGCCGAACGCTGTCTTCTAAATGGCCGACTGATCAGAGTGTCTCCACGGCAGCATCTGCTGATTAGTGCCAGCTACTCCAGAGAGAGGGAGCAGGAGTATGTGGACAGATCAGCCAGCTCTGCACCTCCACCCAGGGGCCAGTTCAAAACCCCAGTGATGGTGGGTGGCACATTGACAAAGGTTGATAGATAGCACCTTCTACTGATGCAAGAACTTCAAAATAAGAAAACCAGAGAGTGATCAGAAGGTGTCAGGGACAAGGATGCAAGAAGGTTTAAAGAAGCCCAGTGGGAAATACTGTTCCTAATGAGCATCCTCTAGATTTCTTATGTTTATTTTCTATTTTCCATCTCCTCCTCCTCCTGCTTTTCTGCCACATGCATCCGTGTAGGTGGGGGGCCTCCCACAAAGCCCCTTACCTTGCCTCTGTTGTACTTTCCCTTATGCTTTCGCTGTCCTTCCCCAAGTCTTTCTGTGGTCATTAGTATTGGCTTTGGGTATTGATCCTGGCCGTCTCCTTCATTGCCTGCCTGGCCTTTTCTTTGTTCTGTGCCTCCTGAGCAGACTTTGTTCATCCTGTGGTCTGTGCACCCCAGGAAGCACATATTCTTGGGGACAGGGAGCCTCCTGGGCCAGTGCTACAAAAGAAATATGAACATGCCTCCATATTCCCCTCCCTGTCACCCGCCTTTCAATGTATTGATTAGGTTTCAAGCCAAGCAACCCCAGTTTGATTTTGGTTCAGCAAAAAATAAAGCCTATACAGATCTTTGGAATACAATGCTGCAGATTGAACTCTGGGATGGATGGCCACGCAACGACGCTCCAAAGAGTCAGAGCCAGGGCTTTCAAGCACCTCTGAGGCTCCTTCTTCACCCCTGCTCTTTCTCCACTTTCCACACAGCCTCCGTCTGTTTCACTACAGATGAGTGGTAGGAAATGTGACCACCTGTAGCTCCTGTCTTTGTGACGGTATCACTTCCAGTGCTGAAGCCGGAAAAAGAGAACATTGACCCCACTCGGGGTAGGCATCTGTTTCTGAGCAAATCAACCAGGGCCAGGAACAGAGCTTACAAATGGGTCCATGGCAGCCCCTAAATGTTCCCTGTGTGCACATCATGCTGCAGCTCTCAGTGGATGAGTAGAACCAAGCTAAAGCCCAGAAGTACCTTCGGTGCCTGCTCACCCATATCTCGTTTCTTGGCGTGGGTGGCTCCAACATCCTGCCTAGGACCACAATTTCTTGAACCAAGATCACCATTAAATCTCACCACCTGTATTAGTCAGGGTTCTCTAGAGGAACAGAATCAACAGGCAGATAATTATAAAATGGGGATTTGTTAGGATGGCTTACACAACCAGAAGCTGGAAAGTCCACAGTGGCCATCTGTATGCTGGAGAGCTGAACCAACTAGTAGCTGCACAACAGTCCAAGGGGCTGAAGCCCCAGAACCAGAGGGATCAACAGTGCTACCCTAGTCCAAGACCAAAGGCTTCTGGAGAATCACTGGCAGAGTCCACTTTGGAAGAGTGAAGAAGCCAGAGTCCCATAGCCTCAGACAATCATAGCAGCAATCAAGAACCCATTCAAGAAGAGTTAAGGGCTGGGGATATAGCTCAGTTGGTAGAGTGCTTGCCTTGCATGCACAAGGCCCTGGGTTCGATCCCCAGCACCACAAAAAAAGAAAAAAGAAGAATTGAGCTTGCATCTGCTGCAGTCTTTGTTCTTCCAACTTTTACTCCATCCAAGTCATCATCCTATTGGATGGAGCTGCCCATACTTAGGGAGGGTCTCCATTTCAGTTGGCTATCCCACATGCCAATCATTGCTAGACACACCCTCATTGACACACTCATAAGCCTCTTAATCCAATCAAGTTGACAATTCAGATTAACCATCACACCACCCCTTCTCCAGATACTCCCAAATTTCTCAAAAAGAGACCTGGTTGGAAGCCAGCGTGTCACTGTGGTTTGAGTCACCAGGCAGCACTTCCCACTTCAATAGTTGCTCTCTAGCCTTTTAAAATTCAATGAAAAACACTGAAGGGCCTATAGAGGACTTACAGGACACATGATCTACCTCTCCTGGAATGGTGCTTTCAATCATATATGTGATGATTATAGAGGATTTCAAGATTACTTTGAAATGCTTTCCTATTTTTTTTTACCTCTCAACAAGGCTATTATATAATATATCGTAAACTTGATAAGAGTAATTAAAGAACTAAATCTAAGGTCTTCCAACCTGGACCAGTACTCCAGCAGGGGATGGCCTCCTCCGTAACTTGTAAGTAATTAGATAAAAGACGTTCTATCTTCAATCATCAAGAATACAAACAACCATAAATGTTGGTGAGGATGTGGGGGGAAAGGTACACTCGTACATAGCTGGTGGGATTGCCAAGTGGTACAACCATTATGAAAGCAGTATAAGACTTCTCAGAAAACTTGGAATGGAACCACTATTTGATCCAGCTATCCGACTCCTTGCTTAATACCCTACCCAAAGTTCTTAAAATCAGAATACTACAGTGGCACAGTCACATCAATGTCTATAGCAGCTGAACTCAAAATAGCTAAACTATGTAACCAAATAAGTGCCCTTCAACATATGAATAGATAAAGACAATGTGATATATAAACCAAGATCCAGACACAGAATCCGAGAAATGAGGTTTCAATAGAAGTAACGGAAGTCTCAGGATGATGATTTTGCTTCAGGTCTATGGACATAACAGTCCATGTTGGGGAAAAGAGAGCTACAGACTATGGAGAAGAGGACTTCCTGGAGATAGGGGAGAAGATCTCTAGGGGATAGGAAGAGAACTGATATCTCATGTGTCTAAGATGAAAAACATTTTTGCTAAGTGTTTTATACATTTGTTCAAGACACTTGGAAAACAGTAGTTAGCTACTAGGCTGAGCAACAATTTTATCCAGTTTAATAATGTGGACACTGGCCACTGGTTTAACAAAAATAGTTATACAAGTCTATTTGGAAGAACATTGAAGTGGCGGACTGGGAGACTAGTGAGTAGGAAGTTAAATCCTTGTCTAGAATTGATAAATTGAGAACAGCAATATAATAACAGAATATTTTATCTATTTTATTGATAAAATAGACAGGTAAATTCTAGAAGGAACAGAAGATAGAACATAGATGCCTCTGGAAGAAGAGATAAGAGAAAACAATAACGGCTTTTTAGGGGGGTACCTACAACCATTTAGTACTATTTAATTGTTTCACATTATATATTAATTACATTATATATTAGTATATCTATTAGGTTGTAATTATAACTAGAAAAATGAAATGGCTTTTTGGAAAAATGTGAACTCCTTGTGGTGTGCCAGGATTTAAAAGACTTTCCCATAAGAAAGTCCCCTGTTTGTGAATGCTGGGTCAGCCACCTGGCAGAACCATACATAGTGTCTTCTGTGAGCTCCTGATGCCTTGAGACCTGTGGTCTTTGCAGGAAGGCAATTCAAGCAGGTTTGGACCAATGCATCCGTAAGGCTAGCACAAGCAGGTCAAGATGGTGCGCTAAGCTGCAGGTAAACCAGGACGGGGGCGGGGGAGGTCTTAAAATTCATCTGTATACTATGACTGCAGCCATAGGATGCAGAGCTGATGTTCATAACCAGAAGGGAACAAGGACTAGTGAAAGCAGTTTGGTTGGTCAGAAGTGGGAGTAGAAACATTCTTTTTTAATTTAGAGTCATGGGAACACTGCTCTCATATTTATGGGAAAAGAGTTGCCATTTTTCCGGGAAGTCAGTGCCTTTCTGTGCTTCCCTCCTGCAGCTTAATTGCCTACACGGAGCAGTATGTGGAATATGATCCTTTCATAACGCCCGCGGAGCCATCTAATCCCTGGATCAGTGATGACATCACCTTATGGGACATAGAGATGAGGTAAAAAATGTTTTAAGGTTTGGGAGCGGACGGGTTGCAGGGGGAAAAAAACTATGAGATCACCTACTCCCTATCTTCATCTGATGCGTTTTATTGCTAACACAGGAACCTTGCCAGGAATCCCCGACCGAGTTCTGCTTGTCCCAGCTTTCTACCTCCTTAGAGCTTTGATTTGTAGGTGGGTCCTTGTGGCTTCCCTCTGACCTCTCTCTCTGACCCTTTGTGCATCGCAATAACTGGGCAGTCACTCACTTTTTCCTATTAAAAAAAAAAAAGAATCCATGTTTTCTTCTTAGCAGGCGGTGGCAGTGTTAGCTGGCACTCACTTGCTCTGTACTGGCCATATCACACAGTAGGTGTCTTCAATTCTCTCAGCACATAAACATTATTAAACATTATTACTCTTGCCATGGAACTGATGAGGAAACTCAGGCCCAGCAGAGTTCATGAACTTGTCCAAAGTCACACAGCTTAGTATGTGGCCGGTAGGACTGCACCAGGCAGGGGGTTCCAGGGCTGTGAATGTCATCACTCTGCTCTTCTGGACAGCCTGGCAGCAGTAATTCCATCACCCAGGCGCTCCTGCCCTGTGAGGGGAACAGGTGTAGCTACTTAATCGCTGAACCAGGGAAGCCCAGAGAGTCTTGGACCCCTTCCAAAATTATAGGAGGCGCGTAAACGATTCTGCGCTCTGTGCCTTCGAAACCTCTGCCCTGCCCCCCCCCCAGCTGGATGACATTTCTTTTCTCATTTTTCTGTCACACTCACTTTCTCTTCCACTTTTGTTTTTTTGTTCTTTGGGGTTTTTTTGGTTGTTTTTCTGGCATCTTCTCTTGAAATGGAGAAACCCTCTAAGAATTAGTAAAAGTCATAAAGGCTTATTATGAAAAGTTTAAAAAACAATCCATATGTGCCCAAAGAAGAAAATCCTCTCTCCCTCTCACCCATTATCATTCTCTAGGAAGAAGCTCTGTTTATAGTCTGATGCCCTCGTTACCAAGCTGCAGGGGGCAGCTAGGGCTACCATGGACTAAATGGTTGATGGGAAGAGCAATGTCGGACAGCTGTCAGAGACGGCGTAAGCTACAGGCTCAGGGTAGCTCCCTGTCAACCACAGAGCGTATTCCATCCTTCTCAATGATGTCACATGTTTGCAAGTCTAGATTGTTCAGAGCAGTTTCTGGGATAAAAAGTTAATATTGTATAAAAATCGACCTGGGAGAAGAAAAGAGAGTGGTAGAATCCAATCTGATTCCAAAGTTTGAGAAAATGTGCAGTCACAACAGGTTTCCAATTGTGGCTGGCTATTTATAGTCAGGCAAGGTGACGCATGCCTGTTATCCCAGCCGCTTGGGAGGCTGAGGCAGGAGGATCACGAGTTCAAAGCCAGCCTCAGCAAAAGCGAGATACTAAGCAACTCAGTGAGACCCTGTCTCTAAATAAAATACAAAATAGGGCAAAAACAAGACACTAAACAACTCCCGTGAGTCTCTGTCTCTATAAAATACAAAATAGGGCTGGAAATGTGGCTCAGTGGTTGAATGCCCCTGCGGTCAATCTCCAGTACCAAAAAAAAGAAAGAAAGAAATTTTTTTCTTTCAATTTTTGCACTTCACATAAGTACATAAATACATATTAAGTTGATTTGATCCTGAACTTAATAACTGTTAGGGATTTTTCTGGCCCAAGGGGACCATGAAAAACTTAACTCACTAAGGGTGTCATGAACTCAGAAAGTTTGGGAACCTCTGATTTAGTGTCTATCCCTTTAGATTTGTACACATATAAAATATCCTACTCTTTAGTATAATTGGGTTCTTTATCTATATATACTGCTCAATATTTTTAATTGGCAATGTATCATGGCAATCTTTTCATGTGAGCCCACATGGAGTCACCTTATCATTTTTAAATATCTGCATAATATCCCCTGGCATGAGTGAAGTAAAATATATTTAATCCATCCCTGGGTCATAAATATTTAAGTCATGTCTTTTTCTATAACATTAACAATGATTCAAAGAACATCGCTTGTACACAAGTCCAATTATTTCTTTAATATAAATTTTCCAGGAGTAGAATTTCTGGGAATGGTACACATATTTTAATTTTAGTTCATGTGCCTAGATTCCTCTTGAGCAAAACTACAACAAATTTTTTCACACCCTCATTGAAAGTTCTTGTTTCCCCACATCCTTACAAACCCAAGCATTTTAACTTTGCAAATCCAATAGGTTGGGGCGGGGAGAGTCTCATTTAACTTTCTATTTCTTTATTAATATATTCGAGAGTCTTCACCTGGCTACTGGATGTCCATTCTTTTTGATTTGACGGTTATAATGTCCTCAGATCATTTTTTCTAATGCTGTTTTGCTTTGGATATTGGGAAGGATAACCTCCGAATTTACTTTGATCATTTATTGTATCTTTTTCCTGATAACTTTATATTTTCTGAATATCATTCTTTCTTCTTGTTTCTTTTTCCTTGCACTTCCCTGACTTTTGCTTCACTAGTCAAGTTTTATGCCAATTTTTTTTAAATTTATATATAACAGCAGAATGCATTACAATTCATATTACACATATAGAGCACAATTTTTCATATCTCTGGTTGTATTCATAGTATATTCACACCAATTCGTCTCTTCATACCTGTACTTTGGATAGTTATGATCATCACATTCCAGCATCATTAATTACCCCCTGCCCCCTCCCTTCCCCTCCCACCCCTCTGCCCTATCTAGAGTTTGTCTATTTCTCTCATTATGCCAACTTTTTTTTGTAGCTCTATTAAAGAAAATGTTACTTTGAAATATTTTAATTAAAAATGTCACTAAAATAAAAACACACAGAGTGAAATATGTAAAATTAAAAGCAGAAACTTTTAATTCACCTCTTCCACATCCCATTCTTTTCCAGATGTACATGAACTTGCTAGATTTTGGAACTTCTATCGTATGTCAATGTGCATCTCTTTTTATTTATATTTCTACATGATTCGGGTAGTTTCTTTCATTCTGATCCAAAAACTTATATCTCTCTTGAATTCAGGGTCTTTTATCTTTCTCCTTTTTTTTTTTATTGTTTAATCACGCCTTCTCTTTTTTTCCATTCTACCCTCTCTTTTCAGGAAATCCTCTGGTAGGAATCCTTGACTTCCAGAATGGAGCTGCCATCTCTCTTATCTTTTCCCAATCTTAATTTCCAACTCTTAGTCTTTTCATTCTATACTCAAAGGAGAGAACCTCTGGAATTGCTGCTCTTCAGAGTCCCCAGTGTGGGTTTCAGTGGTGTCCATTCTGTGATTTTTTGCTTTGGTGACTTTTTCTTTTCCCACTGAGATTAGGAGGGGTGGCAACAGTCACACTTTCCCTCCTGATGGTGCTGGCTGGGTTTTGTTCTTAGCAGTCTGCTCTGCTCTCTTCATGTCTATCCTTCTGAATCCCCCGGAGAGCATGATACAGATTTTATTTCCCTTATCTTGTATTTAAATATCTCCATTCCATTTCTGCCCCCTTGTCTGGGTCCCTGGCAACCACTGATCAGAGGATCATTGTTTCATAGCTCCAATCCCTGCTCGGAGCAGAAGATTCCTTGCACATCCCAGTGACTTGGAGGACCGCTGACTTTTGTAAATGAAGGTCTTTGCTATTTATTTTTTTCTTTTAATCTCCCCCCATAGTCTTGGGTTAGGAAACAATATCAATAGGTGCTGAGAGCTTGCTCAGCAACTATGCAAGTCAATGGTTCTCAAACTGTGAACATTAAAAACACATGCAAACAAACAAACAAAAAAAAAAACCCAAAAAAACCAAAAACATGCCCTGGAGCGGCTCTGGACATCTAAAAAAATTTTTCCCTTCTGGTACTGGGGATTGAACCCAGGGCCTCGCATAGGCTAGACAGGTACTTTACCACAGTGTTCCATGCCCAGCCCTTGACACCTGCATCTTCAGCAAGCACTGGAGGAGATTCTGGGACACACCATGGTTTGGGGACTCCTAGTGTGGTTCCCTGAGTTGCCTCTGGCTGCTTTCCTCTGAGCAGTTTCTACCACTATAGGGCCCCCCACCCCATGTGTCTCAGTGGGAGGGCTTGGGTAAATTGTTAGGGTCCCCTCTGAATGCAGAGCAGACTGAGAGACTGGATTCTCTCTCAGAGCTCTAAGACCCAGCTGTGGGGTCCTTGGGAGACAGAGCCCCACCTTCTTCAGCAGGACAAGTGCTCTGCCCTGAGTCAGGTCCAGATGGAGGTTCTACTGCCCCTCAGCTCCCTCCTCGGGTGCTCCCCAAGAAGTCCACTCTTCTCCCTCTGTGATGGGCCCTGGGGGAGCCCAGTCAGATCTGCCAAAGCAACTGGAGGTAGCAGGAAAGCTGGGGTGTCTTTAGAGGTCTCTGCGCTGCTCAGATGATTTTTCGCTGTGTACTTGCTGTAGGTTAGCAGAGGCACTGCCCTGGTCTTATTGCTTGTGTTGGAAACTGAACAAAAAGCATCCCCCTTTACTTAGCAAACCCCTTCTTCCATGTGGCGCTTATTCTGTACTGAGTTTCTTCCATAAGTCCCCTGTCTAATGCCCAGCCGTGGCCTCTGTTTCCAGTCCTGCCACCAGAGCTTGGCATTTCCCCAAGCTGCCTTTGGGAAGGGCTTTGGGCATGCTAGGCAAGCACTGTGCCACTGAGCTCTGTCCCCAGCCCCTGCCCAGCTACTGTCTTTGATGACTCTACTGGCATCATAGACTGCTCTTGATCAGCTTTGTCATGAATTTGATCCATCTGCTTTATACCTTTTCTGAAATTCCTCAAACTTATCATCTGCTGATAGGAACCATTTATTCCTACATACTATGGGCTTGGGGCGGCGGGGTGGGGGGGGCGGGGGTTGTTTTTGTCTTTTAAATACTGAACTTCATTGAACTTCGGAGTCTTACTGTTCCCCTCCTGGACCATTCTTCCCCTGGGCTGGCTTTCCTTCTCATTCACGTCTCCTTGTCATTGGTGTCCCTTCCTCAGGGAAACTTTCTGTGACTGCCCGATTTAAAGTGGCTGCTCATTCCCCCAGTGAGTTGGCGGGGGGTTCGTGGAGAAAGGATGTAATATTCAACAACTCATCAAAGTATAAAAGCACTTGCAATTAATTTAGCATCTAAACCTCTATCTGGCACTTAGTAGGCACTCAGAAGTGCAGGTTGGATGGCTATGGATAAGTGAGTGATTCTTCCTTTGGTCATTCATTGGTATTCAGAAAAGAAGGAGAACTAAAA
Organism: Ictidomys tridecemlineatus; assembly: GCF_052094955.1. Classification (NCBI taxonomy): domain Eukaryota; kingdom Metazoa; phylum Chordata; class Mammalia; order Rodentia; family Sciuridae; genus Ictidomys; species Ictidomys tridecemlineatus. Next base: position 95,246,038 of record NC_135481.1, read on the forward strand.
GCCTAATTCACTGTGATAAAATGAATTTCCTCCTTTGTTCTTAAGTCAGCAAAGAAGCATGCAATACTTTGGGGCAATGATGGTCACCCGGCTACTTGGTTGATCCCAACCTATTCGGCACTTTACCCCCAGGGGGGGGCTGCCTGTCCTTAAGAGCCTCTTTTGCTCTTGGTGTTCAGCCTCTAATTTAATATTAGCCTAAGACAGCTGCAGGTCCCGTCCACCTATAAGCAGCATCTAGATGCAAGCAAAAATGTAGTTCTGATTCTTGTCCCCACTCGGGCGCTGGCAACGGTGCTGGTGGAAAGACGGAGTGTGGGCCCAGTGCCAACATCACACTTTAGCCTAAGGATGGCCCCCGCCCATGAAGGAAAGGCTGAAAATGACTAATAAAACCATCAAAAGATAATTTTTTTTTCTTTCAGTTTAATGCAACACATAGGTACCTAAACCTACTCTGTGCTGCATTCTGAGCAAGAAGTCCTCAGAACACAAAGGTAGCGAGGTAAATAAAACCTGCTCTCCTCCACCTGGCACTAGAATTCCTCCTCGCTTGGCAAAGGGCATTAAGCCACCAGGGGGCAGAAAATCATCCCTGTGGGTAGGGGTGTCGGCAGATTCAAACAACAAAGGGAGACCGAGTGCTGTGCCAAGGGAGAAAACGAGACAGGCGCATCTTCTGTTCCTGGGGGAGGGAGAAGCCGGAATGATGATAGAAACTAGGTCTCTGTGCAAGGCCAGGACTATTCCAGCATCCAGTGACCAAGGGCTTTGCAAAACTAAGAGTGTCGAATATGTGACTTTTTACACTGTCAGCTGCCAGAAGTGCGACGTGTGGCCCCTTCTTAAGACCTGGGAATTTCAGTAAAGACCCTCCCAGACACTGTGGGTGAAGAAGGGCGCTGGTGGATGTGGGTCCAAGTGTGTGGATGAGGAGAGACAGTGGGCGGGGGGTGGGGGGACAACAACTCCACTGGGAATCCGGGTTTATCTGAGCTGGGCTTGAGCTTCTCCTGAGCTGCAGAAGGTCCAGGTAGACTCTCTGTAGCGTCCAGGGTCAGGGACATCGCAGACAATGTCTGGATTCTACAGAGGTGAAGGACACACTGTCTCTGCTGAGGGAAGCTTACAGTCAGCACAGCAAAGGACAAAAACCACAGTTCAAAAGAAGGACAGGCAAATAGTGCAGGGTGTAATATAAATAAGAGGACATTGTTCTTGGATCTCTTCTCAGAGAGGCTATTGGATCCAAGAGTCCAAGAATAAGAAAGCAGATATTCAGAGGGAATACAAGGCTATCTATTGCCTTGATTGAACCTAGGAGTGCTTTACCACTAAGCTACCTTTCCAGTCCTTTTTTATTTTTTTTTATTTTGAGACAGTGTCTTGCTAAATTGCTGAGGCTGTCCTCAAACTTGCAATCCTCCTGCCTCAGCCTCCCAAGTTACTGGGATTATAGGCAGCAACCACCATGCCCAGCAAGAAGATCATTTTAAAGCACTAGTAAATTATACCTCAAGTCTATCCAACGGAAACTCTGGGAAATAAAGTCTAATTAAAGAAAATAGTGATAGCAAGAGCTTATCATTGAGGAAAGATCAGCCAAAAGTTGGCAGATGGCAGCTGGAGAGAATTTTTCAGTCTAAACATCACCAGAAGAGCATCCTGGGAAGGCCCCTGGGAAGTGTTTTGGGTGGTGCCATTAACCAGATGGTGGGTCTCATGAAAACCTGGTGTTGCCAGCAGAATTGTGGTTTGCAATTTGCTCTCTGCAGTTGACAGTTTTCACTCTCCCTCTCTGCTGGGTGTCAAGCACTTCAGCAGAGGGCTTCAAGGACGCTGGCTTGTCTAGCTTGGCCAGAGGCTTCCGCTCCCAGCCAGCCGGACCCACTGAGAGGCAGAGATGATCCCAAAGCTGCCCGGGCACAATGAGTTTGGCAGAACTATTAATCCAGGATATTAGTCAAGCCCCTTTCTATGGTAGTCAGTCCCCAAATATGGCCCCATCAATGACTCCCTCTTTGTATGCATGTGCTCCCCCTGATGTTGAGGGGACCCGTCCTTCTCTTTTCATCTGGACTGATCCTGGTATCTTATTCAGCCAAGACTGCAGCAGAAGGGACATTCTAAGAACCTAATGGCTTCTACTCTGGACATGTGAAATATTTGCTCTGGAGACATTTCTTCCTGGAACCCATCTGCCATGTTATGAAAAGCCATTGGGGAGGCCATGTGTAGACGTTCCAGTCAACACCTGAGCTGAGCTCTCCACCAGAATCCAACATCAACGGCCAAGTGTTGAGCCCTTTGGAGTCCAGCCTACGCCAACCTTCAGATGACCCCTTCCGACTTCTGACTACATCTATATGAAAGACTATAAATCAGGACTTCCCCATAGAGCCCAGTCAACCTGGGATAGTGAGAGCAAGTCATAAATTACTGTTCTAAAAGCTTCTGAGTTTCAGGATAGGGTTTTTTTTTTTTTTCATAGGAAGAGATAACTGGACCACTCCCCATTGAAGTATTCAGGCCCCTCGGGCTGTACTTGGAGTATTAATAAAATTGTTATTGTTTCTTCATAGTATTGGCCTCAGATAGGGGTATTGTATATTTTTTTCTTAAAGAATTATTTCTTATTTCATAATTTTTCTAATAACTTGTCTTAATCCATTCAGACGGTATATCAAAAGTACACCGATGTGTGGAGTTCATATGCAAAAGAAATGTATTGCTCACTTCTGGGATCTGGAAAGTCTCACATCAAGACGACAGCCAGTTTGGTGTCTGGTGAGGGCCCACTTCCGAGTTTGTAGATGCCAATCTTCTCACCGGGACTCTATATAGCAGAGAGCTCTCTGTGGTTACTTTGACAAAGATGCTAGTCCCATTTCTCATAACCTAATTACCTCCCCAATCCTCCCTCTTTTAATACCATCATATTAGGGATCAGGGTTTCAATAAATGAATTTTGGAGTGACACAAAATTCAACCTAAAACACTCCTGACCTCCTCCCCAATTGATAAATTCCAGCACACAAAATACATTTATCCCATCTCAACAACCCCCCAAAGTCTTGTTCTAATATCAACTCTAAGATTGAAGATCCAAAGTCTCATATAAATATCATCTAAAGCAGATACGGGTGAGACTCAAGATGCAATTCATCCTGAGGCAAATTCCTTCTAGCTGTGAACCTGTGAAACCAACAGGCGATATGCTTCCAAATTCCAGTGGTGGGAGAGGTATATGATAGACATTTCCATTCCAATAAGAGAGAATTAGGCAAGAAGAAAGGGGTAATGGATCCCAAGTAAATCCAAAATAACAACAGTATACCTCAACTCTCAGAAGTAATCCTCTTGGGTCACTTATCCAGACCCGCTGACCCTGGTCTCACCTCCTCAGTGCTCCTAGCTAGAGTGGTGTCCCCAGGGCTTTCCTGGCTGACACTCTGCCATCCAGGACTACTTAGATGGCAATGTGATCTCCAAAGCTCTATGGGATGCCCCCACAGCAACTCTGTGCTGGGGGCTGTTCTAGAGCCACATGCAAATCTCTGCAAGGCCCCCACCCTCGAGGCACTGAGCCGAGGGCATCCAGGCCTGCCTGAACTGGGGGTGACTGCATTTTTTGACACTGTCCTCCCCACTACACCTCATGCCCCTGGCACTCTGGGCCGGTGGTGGGAGTGGTAGCCCCCAATGACCTCTGAATTGCCTTCATGGTCATTCTTCCATTGTCTTGAAGAATAATTGTTCCCGGCTTCTGTAGAGATGGCTAATCCACACCAACCTCTTTATCAAATGGTCATTTGGCTACAGCATGAGTGGCCTCAGATTTGCAATATTGACAGGCTGAGAATTTTCCAAATCTTTAGGTTCTATTTTCTTTCTGCTTAACAATTGCCATCTCTAAGTCATTTCTCTCTTGTGACACTGTACAGTCAGGAGCTGAGCTGTGCCTTCAACACTTTGCTTGGACATGTCCTCTGCTAACCATCCGGTTTTATCACTCACAGGCTCTACCTTCCACAAGACCCTAGAATACAAACACAATTCCACCAAGTTCTTTGCCACTTTATAATGTGCCTTTCCAATGGCACATTCCTCGTTTCCATCTGAAACATCCTTAGAATGGCCTCTCCATCCTTCTTTCTACCTACATCACTTTCAGGATTACTCAGATATTGCTGAAGGAAATGGAGGCTTTCTGTCCGCAGCTCATCTCTTTTCTTTCTCAGCATTCACCACAATCACCTGGAAGGTCCATCCTCAGCAAAAAAAAATGCCTCTAAACTTCCAGCCTCTCTTCATCGTCCCGTTCTGAAGTCACTCTCTCATTTTTAGGTATTTGTTGGATCACCATCCCACTCCCACCCCCAATTTCTGTCTTAGTCCATTAGGACTATTAATAAAAATCCTATAGACTGTGTGGCCTACACCTACTGTGCATTTATTTCTCACAGTGCTGGGACCTGGGAAGTTGAAGATCAAGGCACCAACAGATTCGGTGTCTAGCGAGGGCTCGCTTCCCGGTTCAGAGAGGGCCATCTTCTTGCTCTGTCCTCCATAGTAGAGGAGTAAGGGCACTCTCTGGGTCTCTGGTAAGAACATTAATTCTGCTCATAAACCAATCACCTCTAAGGCCCACGCCTCCTCAGATTGTCACATGGGAGGTTAGACTTCAACAAGTGAGTTTGAGGAAGAACACAAACACTTTTGTGTTTTGCAGATAGCTTGCATTTTTCCCCAGGTCTTGGTTTAGACATCAAATGAGGGGACCAGAGTAGAAGGCAAAATTATAAAGTTGGGGGGAGAAAAAAAAGAATGGACTTTGGAGGCAGCCAGACCTGCACTCCAATTCCAGAATGTTACAGCTCTGTGGCCTTGGGCAATCAGATGTCTTGTGGACTCTGGAAATTTAAGTATCTACCTCCTTGGCTTATACTGAGATGTAGTGGGGCCCTGTAAAGTCCTTGCACCACACCTAGCACTAGGCAGACCAGGAGAAACGGGCATTTTTATAGATGGCTGCTTCCTCTGAATCTGGCCTCCTCATTTCCAGTTTGGGAAATTTCCTCTATGCCCATTAGCTGGGAGATCAGCTGGAAGGAAATTCAGGCTCCCTTGGAGAGCCACCTGTCTTCTCCATGTGTTGGTTTGAGATGCCCAACAGGAAGAAGGAATTTGATGAGATTCACCGAGGACAAATAAAAGTTAGAAAAAAGGCATCCAGCTAGTGATTAGAAAATGCTGTCAGGATAAGGACACCTCAGCCACATCACCATATGCAATTTTTTTTTATTGATTTCCTCTTAGCGTTGAACGCTGGCCACGTGCAAAGTACTAAGGGAGAATGCAAAGACACAAAGGACTCACAGTATAGCTGGAGAGGCAATGACACAGCCCTTAAAAAGCTAAATGACGATACAAAGTTGTACGTAATGAAAAATAGGTCACAGGGGAAGCATTTCTACACAACAGATGTGGGGTCGTGGATGGCTTGCTTGAGTTTGTCCATGTAAAAGTTATTGTACCAGTTGTCTGGGAATGGATGTCAAGAGATATTTTAACTTTTAGAATTATAACCGTAAGAGACCATTCAGTAGTAGCAATGCATTCAGATCTATTCTGTTTTTAAATTTTAATTTGTTATATATGTTAGCAGAATGAATTACAATTCATTTTTCACATATAGAGCACATCTATTTTCATCTCTCTGGTTGTGCAAGATCTATTCTTGTGCCTTAAAGTGGATGGTATTGGAAATCCCCAAGTGAAAAAGAAAAGATATGCATAAAGAAATTGGATCCAAGAAATGGTTAATAGAAGAGAATCTCAATGGTCAAATACTACTGGGTGGGGTGGGGGGACAAGAAGAAGCAGATGTGGAGGGTAAAATAGAAATAGGATGGAGAATAATGGGTCAGTGAGGGAACTCAGGTATGCTAGGTTGAACAGCATCACCCAGCTCTGTGTCTTTCCTAGAACCTCAGCCTCTGACCTTTTTTGTAAAGGAGGTGGTTGCAGATGAATTAGTGAAGATGAGGCCATGCTGGAGTGGAGTGGGCCCCTAACTCAATATGATTGGCGTCTCCATAAGAAGAGAAAACAGAGACACAAACACACACAGAGCAGATGTCAAGCACAGAAACACAGGGAGGGCCTGGGTGCTGACAGAGGCCTGGATGTAAGAGGCATCTACAAGTGAAGGAATGCCAAGGGCTGCTGGCAGCATCCACAGTGGAGGGAAAGGCACGGAACAGATTTTCCCCTCGAGTCCTCAGAGAGAGCACAGCCTGCCAACACCTCGATTTTAGATTTCTAGCCTCCAGGACTGTGAGGCGATATATTTCTGCTGTTTGAAGGTTGTTAGTCCTTTGTTCTGACGGCCCTAGGAAGCTAATACCTCAGGGTATCTGGTCTCCTCGGACCCTCTGGTTTCTCCTGAAGAGTGACCTTGAGCCCTTCTAAACATCTCTGGTTTCTAGTCCTTTCTCCCTGTTTATATCTATCGTGACAGTCCAAGATTTCTGGCCTGCTCCCAAAATTGCCCTTTCTCCACCCACCACTCAGGAATCAGGTGGGGTGAGTGTGGACACTCTGCTTTGGTATCAGAAACTGGTGACATGGGTGGAAAATGTGCGTGTACGAGATAGACACTGGGAAAACTGAGTCACTGCCCGGTGTGGTGACACATGCCTATAATCCCAGCTGCTCAGGAGGCTGAGGCAGGAGGATGGCGAGTTCAAAGCCAACCTCAGCAAAAGTGAGGCGCTAAGCAACTCAGTGAGATTCTGTCTCTAAATAAAATACAAAATAGGGCTGGGGATGTGGCTCGGTGGTCAAGTGTCCCTGAGTTAAGTCCCCAGTACCAAAAAAAAAGAAGGAGGAGGAGGAGGAGGAGGAGAAGGGGAGAAAGAGAGAAAGAGAGGAAGGGAGGGAGGGAGGGAGGGAGGAAGGGAGGGAGGGAGGGAGAGAGGGAGGAAAGGAGGGAGGGAGGGAGAGAGGGAGGAAAGGAGGGAGGGAGGGAGAGAGGAAATGGAGTCACTCTCCACTTCTGGTTCTCTGGGCACAGCCTTTGATCAGGTGCAGCTGCCACCAGTGTCGTCCTGCAGAGCTGGACTCCTTGGCTGGTGAGGAGCAGATAGTTGTGTCCATGGCATGACCTGGGCAGAACAACATGGTGCCCTGCAGTTTTCTGGGGCCTCAGTTTGCTTTTAGCATCAACCTCAGGGGCATTTCTCTATAAATAGCATTTTGGTCACTTCGAAAGTTACTGAGTTTGATTAGTTCTGTGGCTTGCATTTGAGAGAAAACAGAAGCTTTCCTCGAGTCTTATAAAAGGCCCAGCCTGGTTCTTTCATGGAATTTCCCATTGTTTACAACCCTGGACCCTATTGAGCTCTGCCTGGAAATGCAAGTTCACAGCCAAAGCCTCGCTGATTCCCAGTGATCTATTGGTCACTGTCCTTAGAAGACATTGCTTCTGCCAGTTACATCTGTTGATACAAAAATAGTTGGGTCTGGGTGGCTTAGATGTAGAGCAATGTATCCAATACAGTAGCCACTGGCCACATGTTGCTATTTAAATTTAAATTATTTAACATTAATGTAGCTTAAAATTTAGTTCATCCATTATTCCAGCCACTTTTCAAATACCCAGTGCCACCTGTGGCTAGTGGCTACCATATCAGAAAATACAGATATGGAAGATCTCTACCATCACAGAAAATTCTCTGGAACAAATCTAGTCTAGGCTTTTCTAAGCCTTCCAACAAAAACTCCCTGCCTCCTTTTTTACTACCTGAAGTTTTCTTTGATAAATATTAAGAATATGTCAATTCCATAGTAAGAGGAAAGTAGATTTTATTCACTTACTATTAGAGATCATAAAAAAATAATGGGTCTATTTCTAAAAGAGGAAAACTATTTATTGGTAGACCAATGTCTTCCCAGTGTTAATGTGGTCGGAAATCTCCTAGGGATCTTGTTAAACTGTAGGTTCTGATTCAGCGGGTTTGGGTGGGGACATATAATTCTGCTTCTGGTTTGTAGACCGGACGTCGAGTCACAGGGAGTGATAGCATGTGACTTGTGAATGACAACCTTCTTGCTGTAGGAAGAGTCTTGTGTGGCAAGACACAGGCTGAAGGAAATACTCTCATGGCCCGTCACCAAAAGAGTAAGACGGGTCCCCGCTCCTTTAGTGTGAATGTGAATGACAGCCACGCTGACCTACCAAGCAGAGCAGAGTTAGGGCCACACTCAGGAACCACACTGTCAGATTTGATTCTTGACACTTAGGTGTGTCTCCTGAGGCAAACGATCACTGGACTTAGGTTTCTCTGTCTGGAAAATGGAAATAATGCTAATACATATTTCACGGAGAAGTTGTAAAATGCAGATGTGATACAGTTGCAGATGTAAAATGCTTAGAACAGTTTCTAACATCCCATAAACACTGCATGTTAGGGTTAAACCGATCTGTGAATGCACCACTCTCTTGCTTCCAAACAAGTGAATGTGGTTTATTCGGGATGAGTCGAAGCATTGCTGACCAGTCGTATCACTCAACTCTGAACAGGTGCTAATTTCTCCTTGGTGGATTCAGAAAAGAGCAAGAGGTATAGGGGACAATATTTTGATGAAAGGTTGGATTCACAAAACATCCAGGATTGTAGTGAAAGTGGAAAAAAAAAAAAAAGATAGAACCAAATGTTGGGCCCATGATTGACAGGAGTAGTCAGGAAGGGCCAATCAATTGGTGGTGTTACATCTCTAGGAGACAGCAGCCACTTGGCGGGACCCCGGTGACCCACACTACCCACTGCCCTTTCACATGCCTCCTTTAAAGAAACTTTTTACTGTGATTACTGTTGTTGTACAAGAGTCTGCATTTGGAAAGTGTTCAAGTCTCATAGAATCTGTTGCTTAAATACATCCCCTTCAATGTGGGGCACAAATGATTTTAAGTTGTTGAACTAAATGTGGTACAGGATTTTGCCATATTGATGATTTTGCCATATTGATGATTTGCCATATTGATCATTTTTTAAACCTTCTCTTTCCACCCCAAAGCAAAGAGCCCAGCCAGCAACGAGTAAAAAGATGGGGTTTCTCTTTCGATGAGATACTGAAGGACCAGGTGGGGCGGGACCAGTTCCTTCGATTCCTGGAGTCCGAATTCAGTTCAGAAAACCTCAGGTAAATCTCTCAAAAGTTTAAACTATCCCCCCAAAGGTGTGTGAAGGAATCGGCATAATCCGTCTCTCCACCTCTTTTTCTCAATTAATACATTATTAGAGTTCATGTTGAAATTCCAGCTAATCTGCTTTAGGTTGAAATAGAAAAGAGAAAATAAAACATGCAACTCTATGATCACCCATAATAGCATCTCTACCAAACAATAGCATTTTTTAGTTTCAATTTGATGACATTTGTTCAACTACCTGGAAACTTGTCTTTGATGATAATTAAATCCTCAAATGGATTTGGTGACGCCATCGATTAAGGAAAACCACAGAATCATGGAATTTCAGAGTAGACAGGCAGCTCCGATGACCTCTTCCCCCAAACTTCCCATCCCAGGCCAAAGCCCTGAAACTCTGAAAAGTTAAATAAAAGAAAGGAGTCAATGGGCTTGTTTTAGAATTTCAAAAAGCCAAAGTAAATATCATTCAGTAACGGGAGACATAACTACACAGTCTAATTGAAACCATATTTTCCCCCCATTTTGGGTGAGAATTCTATCAATTCCATGTGCTGTTTGCTTTGATCTGATGCCACTGAGAATATCTGATTATTTCTATTGGTCAATATCTAATACCTTGTGAGGGAAATGTGTTGATAATTCCTACTTAATAGAAGAAAAAAAATAAAACATCCAAAATATAGGGTCTAATGTGAGAGGAAGAAAAGGGCATGCATTAAAAGAAAGAGGGTTCTTCATCATGAAAAATTGGGGAATTTTTTGTTTATCCAGCTTCTTATTATGTCAGATCAAAAATCAGAAAGACACCAAATACAGTGGCACATGCCTGTGATCCTAGCAGCTTGGAGGTGGAGGCAGGAGGCTGGCGAGTTCAAATTCAGCCTCAGCAAAAGCGAGACACTAAGCAACTCAGTGAGACACCCTGTCTCAAAATACAAAATAGGGCTGGAGATGTGGCTCAGGGGTTGAGTGCCTGAGTTCAATCCCCGGTACCCACCCCACCAGGAAAAAAAAAAATCAGAAAGACTCATGGAAATGTGACTTATCTGAGACCCCTTAGGGATTTTAGCAAACTGGTGACTTCTCAGTGGATAAGATGGAAATTTCTCTCTCTCTCTCTCTCTCTCTCTCTCTCTCTCTCTCTCTCTCTCTCTTCTTCATACTAAGTTCTCTTTAATTAAAGGTTTATTTCTAATATTCTAGTGCTATTTTTTGAAAAAAAAGGGTTTTATTAATTTTAAAATTTTTTTACTTGAAAGCTCAGAGCATATACTATGGGCAAAAGATTGTCCTGCCTGATGTCAATGTGCAAACTCCATGATGTTTATTTGAAGTTAGAGACCACTTCTGTCCCTTACATCAATCAGGTGACATTTATGACACATGTACGCCACAACAAGCCCCACCAGAGCCTCTGGAGGGATGCAAGACGGCCAAGATGTGTGATCTTTGCCTGCAACGACCTTGTAGGTCCTTGATAAAAAAAAAAAAATTACAAGAAATGATTAAATCATTAAATGGATATAAATAGGTGTAAACTCGAAAACCCTTTTGCAAGTAAGTAAAGGAGAGAAGAATGGATGCAGACCAGGCAAGGCAAATCGTAAGCTAGACTTTGAAGCACACACAAGATATCCACAGACAAAGAAGAGGCAGGGAGAATATATTAAACTGGGTGTTGGAAGTACCCACAGGTGGCAGTGGGATTGCCCACACTGTGACGTCCTCGGGGGGTCAACAGATGCCACCCAGCCATCTGTATGCTGTCTTTCCAGGCATCCCTGTGCCTGTTATGAACCAAAGAAGGGTGAGCACCTTATTTTCAGGTTATGACACAAGAGGGCCACCTACACCCTTACAGAGAGTTTGAAGAATGACCACAGGGTCCTGGTCATCACGAGGATCCCAAGAACATCTTCTTGCTTAGCTGTTGCCTTATCCTGTGTGGAGCATTCATACTGAAAAGCCAAAGTAGAGCCAGGGCCATGAATCAAATCAGGAGAGTTTCACCAAATATGCAGGACACTCAGGGCCCCGCGTGCACCAGGAGTGTGCCCCTGGCAGGGGTTTATGGCTTCCTCCAGCCATCACCACTTGTGCCTCTGTGCTCCCTCCTCCATGCCAGGAGGGCTACATTTAATCTTGGGTGAAAGAATGTGCGTGTGCATGTGGGATTCTGCTGGCCCCCAGCATGCATGCATAAATCCAGACTTAAAGAGGGTCGCCTCTGATCCACGGCAGGAAAGAGGATAAGGAAAATAGAAGAGCAGAGAGAAAAAGTATAGCCCAAGAGCTCTAAAATCCTCTCTGGTGGCCCAAATTCCTTTTTTATGATATTCAGCATAATTGGATACAGAGAGGAAAGCTCAGTTTTAAATCACACAACCTTAGGACCCTCTAGTCACTTGTCACAAAGCAGTTTTCTTCTCCTTCCTTCCGTGTTCATTCCTTCAACCACGGATGCTGTCTTAGCACCTCCCATGACTTAGGACCCAAAGATTCAGAGCTGACCACGTTTTACCCCTTGCGTGGGTAACGCAACTTGGAGATACTGCCCATCCTTTGTGTGGGCTGTGCTGGGGGTTTCCCTTCTCCCCAGGACTGGTCAAGAGCCAGGTTCCTGGCATCTGAGCAGGCAAGGAAACAGAGGGACTGACCAGACCCAGCTGGTCCCATCACAAACAAAGTCCCCTCTCCACCTCCATCTTCCTGGGCTCACTTACATCTCTCAGCAGAAGATGCGCTTAGATCCTAACACTGACACTGCACTTGGAGGGCCAGTTTAGTAGCCAAGTGTTGAATTTGTATCAGAATTTCAGAATGAGGAACAAAGGAGCCCCAAAGTGTCACCTGATCTTTTAAGGAAGGCGTGATGTGATGGAAAGTCCCTCTGATCATTTTCTTCTGGACAAGTTTATGAGATGAGCTGTCATCTCCAGATGACAGGAGAGAGGACATGGCCAGAGCATATTTTGCTGTGGCCATCTGTGGCGGGGACTGCCGCTTTTTCTCCTTTGCTAACCCACCCTGAGCTGAGTACACAGCTCCATGTGTATAGGGTGGTCCCCTGGAGACAGCTGTCACCTAAGTGCCTTTGGACTGTGTGTCGCTTCCCACCCACCAGGCAAGGTCCTCAAATCCCTGAAGAGGGGAGCTGGGGAGCGCCACTGAGTGGATGACCTACTCCTTCTCTAGATTCTAGAATGGGGGGCTCCTTGTCACCTGTCCCAGCCCCATTCTATATCCCTGACACAATTTTTTTGTCCTCCCTGATTTGACACCTCTTGCTGCTTTGGCGAGGCATGAGTTAAAAAATCAAAACCTGCAGCAAAGAGCGTCCCCGGTACATTTTTTATGAGCTGTAACGTCTCCTGAGAGAGCGTGGTTGTTCTTCTAACCTGCAGATTGATGATCCTAGTTCCACACCATGTCGGCTGAAGGGAGAAGCAATTAAAAGAGAGCACGGGGGGCTGCCAGGTTTGTCTCGAGAGCCGTCTGCGGCCGTTACCCCAAGTCCTAGGAAGACCTCAGAAGGTTCACTAGGGCCAGCGGGATCCCCCACTAACCAAATGCATAAGTCAGAACCAAATGACTCTCACAGCACCGTGACCTCTGCAGCGGCCCAGTCAGTGCCCAGTGAGCATAGCTCAGCCTGGTGATGGGGTTGCCCATGTGGGCACCCCAGGATCTCACCCCAGCCAAGGAACTGAGCTGAAGTTTCATCCATGGGTCTGAGTCCCTGGTTGACCAGCAGAGGGCACAGAAACACTTCCATCTGCCGCGGAGTTTGCTTTTCTCTGGGAACTAACCCCAAGCTGCGTTTTCCAACACATGAAAATTCTAGTTTGTAAAAAGATAGGGAGGCTGGAAACTGTGGGCTGCCAGACCGCCTGGCAGGAAGGAAAGGGATCAACCGCTCGTGGTCCCTCTCGCCCCAGCCAGCCTCCGGGAGAAGATCCCGCTCCTTGCCCGCAGCTAGGGAGAAAGGAGGCCACCTGAGGCAGCCCCTGGACTGTCCCATCCGTGCACCACGCGGCTTCACCCCAGTGGTTTCTGAGCCCGGCTGCCTCTCCCCCAAGGCTGTCCCCTCTCCCCCGCCTGCTGCGTTCATTTCTAAGCCATTGCCGTGGACTGAATGCCTGCACACGGATGGCTTCCCGCTGCTCTGGCGACTGGCAGGGACCCGAGGGGGCGAGGCAGGACAGGTGGTCTCCCTGATACCCTGGAGCCCTTGTGGCCTGCCAGTCATGACGACCCCTCTGCTGGCAGCCGCGGGGGGCTTAGTGAAGGATGGGTGGATTTGAGGCTGCTGCTGGCATTTGACTCCCTGCTGCGTCCTGGGAGGAGCGGTACCTGCAGGCTTTTGATAAGAGCCGCCGCTTCGCAAGCCTCAATGGGCCTCCCTTCCGCGGGGTGGATGTGCAGAGAGAAGCTTTTGTGGCTCTTTGCCGGGAGGTGGGGGGGACGTGTGGCCTGAGCGGGGAGCTGTGGGGTGGGAAGATGGCAAACACAAACCAAAGCCTGTTCTGAATTTCAAATTGCCACAAAGGTTCTTCGAAGCCATGACGGTAAACACATACGGGATGTCAGGATGCTGTTGCGACAGCATTTTCTCTGTCACCTGGGAGGGACAAGGCAGGTCATCTCCAAGGCAGACAGAAGGCTGGGCTGTGTCCCTGTGTATGCAGGCAGAGAAAACTGCTGCCTCGGGATGTCACCCCTGTGCCCTATCCCTCCCCTTCTCTTTACCCCCTCTCCTCCCCCACCCCTCGCTCCTCTGAACAGTCTGTTGTTTCTTCTTGTGCTTTTTTTTAAAATTCATGGTCCTCTCTGATGGAGGGAACCTTTATATATATATATATATATATATATATATAAAGTTGATTAAATTTGAGTCTGACATTTGCCATGACATCAGCTCCAGACCTTCCTTATACCCAGCTGAGTGGATGGCATTGATGTGGCTCCCACAGAATTCTGCACAGGGGACCCCGAGGCCTCAGGAACTAGAGGGAGTCTGTGGGACTCAAGCTGCTGGGGTCCTCAGGGCCCTTCCAGCAGGGCTCCATTGCTCTTCCTCGCAGCAGACTGCAGCAAGGGACAGAGGTGACAGAAGGAGACATCCCACATGACATTGATGGAGGAGGCAGAAAATCACCCTGTGTCATCCATTTGTGTGAGAAACTGCAGAACAGAAGGGGAGGGAGGGACGCTGACCCGGGGAGCGGTGTGCAGCTAGGATTCATCCTGGAGGGGCTCCGGGAGGGGACTGGCTCTCCCCTGCTCCAGGCTGTGCTGGAGGCCTCCCTGCCTCCGTCTTCAGTGAGTTGCCTGTGACCCTCCTCCCAGTCCTTTGAAAAGCTAACCCTGGGCCTTCTTCTTGAGCTCAGGGCTTCCAGCATTGCTCACCGGCCAGTCAGAGAAAACCTCTTAGGGCCTTTGTGGCCAGACGATCATATTCACCTCCAGGTATCCCGGCTGTCCCTCACCTCCTGGCAGACCTGAGAGGTGGACGGAGAGCCCTGAGGAAGCCCCAGGATGGGCCTGAGAAGTGGAAGAGAGATGGAGGAGTTCCAGAGACCCACCTGAGCAATGGGCAGGTTAACACTCCTTGCAAAGCCCTCCGGACTCTGGGTAAGAGAACTATTGTTCTCCTCTCCTCTGGGAGCCAGAGGACCAGTGGCACCAAGAACCAGTGGCAGAAAGGAGAGCTGGTGTTGAAGGACAGGTGACAATAGATTGCATGGACAACAGCCTGGAAAGCTAAGCAGGCCACCCAAGTGGAAATGCCAAGGGTCAAAAGGGGCAGTGTTGAGCCTGTGGCAGCCGCTCCCACCCCCTCCTGTGCCCCCACCCCGGGGGAGCCTGAAAGCATTTCACAGTTAAGTCTACCTAGAAAGTTTTTCTGTGCCACATTTCCTACCACCCACCTTGTACCCGTTTCACAGATAAGAAAAGAGATACCTGGAAAGGTATAACAATTCAAGACAGAAGTATAACCTGAATAACGGACCTGTGCTTCCTGTTTTGCTGGTTGAGAGGCTATCTCCCTCCCTGCCTTTCTCCTGCAACTTCAGGATCCATGAGGGAACCGTGAGGGTTTTCTTTTAAGGAGATCATTCAAATCCTAAATGGCAAATCAGGACAAGAGCTGGAGCCCAGCATTCCCAGGGCATACACACACCCCTGCCCTTGTGGAAATGAGGCTGCATTACCCCAATATGCCACTGAGTGGCGCCTTTGGGCCACACACTTGACTCCTAAGCCATTTCTCTGAATAACAGAAAAATATGTTTAACCTTTTTTTAAAAAAAAAAAAAAAGTACATCTTACTTTGGATGAAATTCGATGACAGATTGAATGCACTTTCCATCATGTGGTAGTTCAGCTTTTTTGTCCTCCCCTTTCATTGACTGGATTACGGGTGATATTCCCGTGACTGCGGAACTCACAGAGCACAGGTCCTGTCCTCCTATCTCATTGCTGGGGAAACTGGCCTGTCCCCTTCGCAGAGCAAAGAGTGTGCTGCTCGGCACTGGGTCCTACTGAGCGGCTGCCTTGGGAACCGTCCTTGGGACCTGGGAGCTGCTGCTCAGGAGTTGGCGCTGGTTGCTGCTGCTCTCAGCAGAAATGAGCTCACCCGCAGCACTGCCAACGCAACTCCCCTGCCCTGCTGAGGGATTATGGAGAGGCAAATGGAAGTGAGTAGGAGAGTGTTCTCTTTGGCACTCCTTGGAGAATCTTTGGCAGAGAGGTCGCCCATGTATGCCTCTTCTGCTTTGTTCCAGATGAGCCCCTCTTCAATCTAAAAGTTCTGTATTGAGTACCTACTGTATGCCAAGCACCATATTGAACGCTGGTGTGAACTGCTTAATTTCTCCATCTCTAACACAAATGGCTGGCTCACTCCAGCCCAGGTGTTATGTATGATTTCAGGATTCTGCCTGCTCCTGTGATCTTTTCCTCATTTTGATGCCTCTAGTTGAACCCAACCATGGTCCTTGTGACCCATGTGGTGGCATCAGGGCCGGCTGGGAGATGCAACAGAATGAGTTTCATGCAACATCAGCTCTGAGACTGTCTCCATCAGGGTCTGGTTGGAACTGACTATTATTTCTGCTTTCCCTCCAGGTTCTGGCTGGCTGTCCAAGATCTCAAGAAACAACCGCTACAGGATGTGGCCAAGAGGGTGGAAGAAATCTGGCAAGAGTTTCTGGCTCCAGGAGCCCCCAGTGCAATCAACCTGGATTCTCACAGCTATGAGATAACCAGCCAAAATGTCAAGGATGGAGGGAGATACACCTTTGAAGATGCCCAGGTTTGCTAGTCGACACCGATGGTTGTGCTCTAAGGTGTTCTGTTCTGTGGTCCACCTCACCACTAGGCACTTTGAACACAAGTCCATGGCATTGCGGGTAGTGAGAATGGGGAAGTTTTGTTGTTTGTAAGTCCCTCAACAGAATCCATTCCAGATAGGTGCACAACAAAATTCCAAAATTGTTTTCCGAGATGAATTATGTTATTACACAGACAGAAATACACAGTGGCAGATGTTCCTCAGCCTACAATGGGTGAGGTTACGTCCTGGTAAAACCCCTCCCAAATTAAAATATCGTAAGTTGAAAATTGCATTCAATACAGCCTATCAGAGCTCAGCGTACACAATACATCATAGAGCATTGGCTTTCTTCCTCTCCTAAGCCCATGGCTGACTGGGAGCTGTGGCCCGCTGCCACTGCCCATTGTCTCCAGAGAGGATTGTACTGCGTATCTAACCCGGGAAGAGGTCCAAATTCCAAGTACAGCTTCTGCTGAATGCCGATCATTTATGCACTATTGTAAAGTCAAAAAAAAAAAAAATCCCAACTCACAACACCATCCGTTGGGGACTGTCTGTACATGTTTATCTTTTCCAGGAAAATCTCAAAGTGTTTTATAAGATCTGAAGTCTTGGAATAGGTCAGTTGTAGAATCTGCAAACCATAATGCGGCATGAGTAAGGTGGCGTCGTGAGCCGACAGGGCCCACGTCTGTCTAGCTGTGACGTTCACACTCCAAAACCACCACGCTGCACGGCTTCCCTGGTGGTTTCCAACTCTGCGGTTCGTGTTTTTTTGAGCACCTCTCTACAGCAGGCCCCGAGCTCTGTGATGAGACAACAGGAGAAACAGACCAAAGCCCCGGTCCTCAACAAGATCATGGGCTAATGAGGCAGAAGACCAGTAAACAGGCAGTTTGAACAGTGCAAGAAGGGGCCCAGAGGGGTGAACAGGGTTTCTAAAGCAAGCCCACAGGAGGGACTCCCAGCTTGCAGGGCACACCTAGGATGCTGGCAGATTTGGGTGGGGCTGGCGGAAGAAACAGAAACCACCAAAGCCACCTCAACAGCTGGCTTAACCTTGAAGGCTGGAAGGTGCCATTTCTAAAGATACCTATCAGCTCCGTTTCTCACTTCCTTCCGCAGAGACAGGGCTCGACCGTTGGCTGTTTCCTTGACGCCACTCATTTCTCTCACCTGTGGGGTCCCCAGAGGGAATTGGGGTGGCTTGCTCTCCTGCAGACATGGTTATCTGGTTTAGGAAACTCAGTCTTGTGGCACCCATACAAGTAACGACACGAAGACACAACCAGTGTCCCTGGTCATTGGCCCAGGACTTCAGATGGAAACACCCGCCGACCTGACCATCATACCATCCCTGTTCTCACCGTCAAATGCCTGTGCGGGGCAGATGTGATTCTCTGTCTCTATGAAATCATGAGTCCCCTGTGCCCTTTGAAGCTCTGAGGCAAAATATTTGAGTCAAGAGCACTCTTTTTTATTTCTGATATATTTTTGTAGACTTCTGTGTATATGATCCCAAGCGCCATATTGGCATGGCCCAGTAAGGAGGGTGATGGAGAGGTTCCATGGGGTTCTTGACATGGATGATCTAAAACACGAGGCTCAACTCTCCATTATTCGTGAATCATAGGATGGGGGATACTGGTCGGAACCATGATATCCCCAGCCAGTGTCATCACTCTGGCCATGACACGAGGAAGGATTTACCTTAATTTTTTATTTTATTATTTTCTTATTTCATTTTGGAAACTTTTAGACAGATGGGAGAGTAGAAAGAGCAGAACCACAAACCCTTATGGGCCTTTATTCAGCCTCAAGTCTCATCAAGATGTGATGGATCGCCACACTTAGCTACTTTTTCCCCTGGACACTGACCCTTTGGTGTTAATATTATCTCAATTCCCAAATCACAGTTTAACAAGTGAGCAATAATCTCTTGATATCACCAAACATCAGGTAAGTATTTGGACTTAACAGTAGTCCCATAAACACCTTTTTTTTAAAAAAAATCTTTCTTTAAAATCAGAATTCATACATTGCAGTAGATCAACATTTAATTTTTCTTTAATCTATGAAGTCCCTTTATCTCTTTCCCTCCCTCTGCCGCTATGCAATGTATTTATGAAGGAATTGGACCCTTTGTCCTAGATTTTCACAGTGTGGATTTTTCTGACCACAGCCTGATGGTGCTATAGAACATGTTCTTCTATCGTCTGTTATTTCCTATAAATCTGTTGCTTGCTTTAGATATTAAATCAGATTAAGGTTTGATTTTTATGGACAAAATCACTCTATGGATTGTGTAGTGTTCTCTCCTCAGGAGCACAAGAATGTCTGGCTGTCTCTTTTTGTGTCTTTAGTGGCTACCGATGTTTATTGCTTTGATCCATTAATTAATTAGGGGTTACAAAATGGGGGTGTTCTCATATGTATCCTTCTTTCTTCACCTTTTAGGTGAAATGCTTTCAGGGGAAAAAAAAAACTTTTCTCAACTACTTCATTAACTAGGAGTGCAGTGCATATAATACACTGCACTGTGGTTAGTATTTTTTAAGCACCTCCTCTCTATACCAGGCCCCAAGCTCTGTGATGGAGAAATGTTTGAGTCTTTCCATTTATCTGCTAGTTTTCAACACAATGAGTAATGTATTATCTTCTGCCTTGTTACCAATCAGAGTTTTTTGTTCTGCTTTTAGTATCTTTGCAAATCATGAATTTAAGCCTATTGGATGTGTTTTCATCTCTTTTCTTTGTAATTTTTTTTTATTAATGCTTGGATTCTCCCATCTCTGGCCAGTTGGCTTCGGCTACTATGACCCTCATCGTCTTTGATGTCATCTAAATAGCTAAGAAACTAAGATGTTCCAGGCTCTGCCCTAGACCTGGAAGAAGTCATTTCTCTAAGGACTCCTCTTGGTGGGAAATGATTTTAGGAACCACAATCTGGACACAGGAGTGCGCATTGTTCCTGGGTTGTTCATCATTAATAGGCCTTTTTGAGTGGGTGGAGCTAAGTAGAAAATATATTACTATTGTTTGTAACAAAAGTTCATCAGGAGTTCATATTATGCTTTTGATTTAAATTTAGAACAAAAGGGCATTTTATTTAACCTCTTCTGTGTTAATCAGCCTTTTGTCACGGTGACAAAAATACCTGGCAAGAACAACTTAGTGGAAAAAAGTTGACTTTGGCTTGCAAATTCAGAGGTTCAGTCCATGGTCATCTGATTCCATTGCTCTGGGCTTGAGTGAGCAGAACATCATGGCAGAAGGGTGTGGCAGAGGAATCTGCTCAGCTCAGGCAGCCGGGAAGCAGAGAAAGAGAAGAAGCAACCAGATATAAAACACCAGAAGCATGCCCCCGTGATCCACTTCCTCAAGCCACACTCTGCCTACTTGCAGTTATCCCCAGGATAGTAGGTTAAAATTATTAATCTATTAGTGGCTTAATTCACTGATTAGATTAATCTCTCATAATCTAATCATTTCATCTCTGAACATTTCTGCAGTGTCTCACACATGAGTTTTGGGGGAACATCACATATCGAAACCATCACACCTTCTTACATTTGTGCCTCCTTTCTCTGGGCTGAGAATCTGGTTCTCAAAGACATCATGGATGATGGCTTATTACCCATTTGAGTTCTCCCATGAACTCAAATAAACACCCTTCTACAGCTAATTTTCAGCCTGTTCCCTGTTATTTCTTAAGGAGCAGAGTGACCTGAAGCAGGTTACATAAATTCTCTGGAGTCTTCCTTTCCTCACCTATAGAAGACAGATATAGAAAAACCTATGCAGGTGTGAAATGGGGACCAGGGGAAATGGACCACGCCAACTACTAATAGTAACCAGCCCACAGTAAGACAGGGAAAATATTTACGACTTTACTTGCCATGAATAGTCTTTGAAAAATACTGTACTCATAACATACTTGATGAAAAAATTGCAGGTAACATAAGCACCCAGAGAGAACCCCTATTTTGGTAAATAGCTATTCCTCAGCTTACAATGGGGGTGCATCCTGATAAACTCGTGATAAGTTAAAAAATATTACAAGCCCCCAAAAAGCATTTCATACACATCAGCTACCAAACCTCATAGCTTAGCAACCCAGCACACTGTAGAGCATCAGTTGTTTGTGATCACAAGGCTGATGTGGAGCTAAGGTTCACTGCCCACTATTACAACACTGTCATACCACATGTAGCTAGTCTGAGAAAAGATCAAAACTCAAAGTTTAAAGTTTATAGTTTTCATATCACCATAAAGTAAAACAAGTTATAAATTAAACCATCCATCCTAAGTTGGAGACCCATCTATATTTGCTTACTCAGTTTTTCTGTGTTAGTCTGCTCAGGCTGCTATAACAAAAATATTCACAGACTGGATGACTTAAACAGGAAACATTTACTTATCACTATTCTCAAGCCTGAGAAATCCACGATGAAGTTTCCAGCAGATTTGTTTCCTGAGAAGGGTCCTCTTCCTATATTGCAGAAGGCCACCCTCTTGCTGTGTCCTCTTAATGGTAGTAAAAAGAAAGAACCCTGGTCTCTCTTCCTCCTTTTACAAAAACACTGATCCCATCATGGGGCCCCACCCTTAGGACTTTATCTAAACTTCATAACCTTCCAAAGGCCCCACCTACAAGATCATGGCATTTGGCTTTCAACTGGATGAATTTTGAAGGACAAATATTTAGTCCATTACAGGGTAATTATGCAAATAAGGTAATTCTACCTTTTACCTTAAACCAGGGGCAGTTAGAGAATGAAACATTCTGGAAGGAGATAGAATAAATCTTAGGCTGTGTGGGCCATAGGGTCCATGTGACAATATTCAATCCTGCCAGACAAAAGCAGCTACCATGTGATAATATAAACAACAAAAATGAACGAGGATGGCTGTGTGACCCACACAACTTTATTTGTGGACAATGAAATTCCATTCCTTTTTTTTTTTTTTTACCAAAGAAACTTCTTTTCATTTTTTTTCCAACTATTTCAATCAACAGATCCTGAATATCAGTGAAATGCTCTCAGAAACCCAGACAGGTACAGGAGAGCAGGCTGGGAATGGTCAATTGCCAAGTTTCTCCGAGGAGGGAGGTCAGAGAAGCCTTGGTTTGGGTGCAGTCACAGAAACATAGCAATCTCGAGGATGTTTCCGCGTGAGATTGAAAGGTATAGAGAAGTCAGCCAGCCACACGGCCTTCCTGGTCAGCGCTGATTGCGGGGCCTGGCGGGAGCAGGTGTAGATGAGAAGTTTCCAGCTAAGGAGAGGAGGTTAAAATTCACAGTAGCCCTTGACCAACAAGGTCTTCCCCTCATGTCTCCCAACTTACTCCCAAGAATCTATAGCTCCGATCACATTGTCCCCAGATTGTTAGTGCTGAGGGCTTGGTGTCCCCTGAGACCTGGAGGGACTCTGATCCCTAGAAGAGAGCCCAGAATCAGAATATAAGCCCTGGTCCTGTTTCTGCCCTATGCTGTTTCTAATTTAAATCCTCTAATCTTTCTTCCTTTAGTTTATCCATCTGCTAAGAGGGAACCGTGACACCTAAGCCCTTTGACTTCCCCTTTGAGATCAGGAGCTGTGAGTGCCTACCTCACATGCCCTCCACACTGGTTGCAAAACCCACAGAAGCAAGAGCATGTGCCCTATGTTGGAGATTATGTATTCACTGGAAGTGGGAACTGGGGGTGGGGTGTGGCTTCTCTCTGAGGATTTCATTTTTTAGTTGACCACTTGCATTGTTATAGCAAGGTTAATTGCCTGTGTTTGCTTCTTGTGGAAATATTTCACAATATACCCTGTCAGCATGGGCCCAGCATTTGCACTTGTGTTTTGCTGATCTGTTTGGCTTTTTTGAAAATTTGGTCCAAGACCAAATCTTCCATAAAGGTCTGTGGGCTGTGACCAGAGCCATCAGCTGTTAGCTGTGTTGTTCCAATTTCATAGATTTAGCCTTGTGAGGGGAAGGGGAAAAAAATGGGCCATGATTTTGTTTTAAAGGAATCAGTTCTTTATTCTAGGAATTTAATTCTCTATTCTCAACCATAAGTCTTTGGAGGACCTACACCGTCACCTTCTTGCAAGGTGGTCTCAGGCAAGCATCTCGAGCTTTGGTACCTTAGTTTCCTCTTCTGTCAAATGAAGATGTCTTCTCCGCAGCACACTAAGATTTTGGAGAAATCAGACGAGCTAATAACCCTGAGAGTTCTTTTAAAAAGCAAAAAGTAATAAATATTTGTAAATGCAAACTTAAAAAATTAATGGCTTTTGTCGTCCCCGGGGTCTCTCTTCCAAGTTAAGATCAAAAAGAAATTCTCTCAAGTAGAAGTCTGCTCCTACAGGGAAAAAAAAAAAATGTTCCACCTAAGGAACTTGAACTTTCTCATCTTGAAGATAGTAGGAAAGAGTTGAAGGTTGGGCTGGGGATGTGGCTCAAGTGGTAGCGCACTCGCCTGGCATGCGTGCGGCCCGGGTTCGATCCTCAGCACCACATACAAACAAAGATGTTGTGTCCGCCGATAACTAAAAAATAAATATTAAAATTCTCTCTCTCTCTCTAAAAAAAAAAAAAAAAAAAAAGAGTTGAAGGTCTCCAGAGGGAGAATCAGAGGGTGGTGAGCAATGAGCGAGGGCCAGGGGAGAGGTCTGAACCTTAGAGTCTGAAGCTTTGCTGGAGGGGAGAATGAAACCAAAGGAATTATTGAGGACCTGAGTTTCCTCTTAGGACATTTGTCTCTTTCCAAAGTCTCCACAGACTCCAGAGGGAAGCAAGAGTCAAGTAGCCGGCACCGTGCCTGTTTGGCTTCAATTTTAAAAGCTTCAGAGAATCCAAGGCTATTCCAAAGACTGTGTCCCTGGGTCCTTTCCATTCTTTGTTCATCTGCCCACCCAACCATCTCATGAACATCCTTTCTCCCATATGAGTTGGAAGACCTTGGCCTATGGGGCATGAAGTTGTATTCTGAAGGAATCACACAGGAAACAGGAGACTTGGATCATTTTGGCCATTGGACAGAACTTGTCTAAGAGCACGTCATTCTTTACAAATAAAACAAACTGGATCGATAAATTAGATTGTATTAGACACCTATCCATCCAATGAATTGACCACTGAATGCGGAAGACCAACTCTAGCCCTTGGCTTGGGTCCCTGTAGGTTCCCACCTAGTTTTGCTGGTTGTCCAAGCTTGGCTCCTTTCTTAACCTACTCTCTACTTGGAATATCTGGGCCTTCAAGACCTCAAGATTTGAAAGTCATTTGATAGAAGCAAAAATATGTTCTTCTTTACCCTTTGTAAGTCCCTGCAACCCTAAGGCAATGCTCTGTTTCAGGTTGAGGCTCTTTAAAACAATTTCTTAACAATCTAGGATTATAACACTCTTAGATATGCCTATCATTTAAAATTAGAGGGATGGGAGAAGGAGCAATTTGTCCCTTAGCTTTAAACTTTGAAGATTCCTGAGGTGTTCGTATAGTAGGTGAACAATAAATGCTAGTTAAATTGAATTTCTAAATATGCCAGTTCGGCAATAACAGGAATACCTGCTAAGTGCCAGATGTTCTAGGCTGTGGAAATACACAGATGCCTAGGTTGGTCTCTTCTCTCAATCATCCATCCATCAAAGTTTCCAGAATTCTACGCAGTCAGCATCAATTCATGGAATGATCAAATGGCCACCTCAAGGCCAGGATGAGATCTGGGTGATAAAAGAGCTGAGAAAGACACCATCCCATCTACACCCACCAAGAAGCCTCTGGCCAAAAGTTTCTATTAGTACCTAACTTAGATGTTTAAAAGCAGCTTGATTAAGGAATGAAAGATTTCTAACATTTGCTTTGTTTGAAAGCCAAAGCCCAGGGGATTTGATGTTTGCCCTGGATGGCTCACAAGTAGAAGTCTTCCCAGCCAGGCAGATGATTCATCTTGGCTCCGGTGGAGAAGGTGGTAGCATTGTACGCAAGCATCACAAGACTGCACCAAGTTTCCTGGTATTAATCCTCTCTCGGAGGGCATTTCCTGGTAGACTCCCATGCAGACATACTTCAGTAAAGAACGCAGAGCCCTGCTTGCTGCAGGAGTTACTCATTTGATTCTGTGGGTGGTTTTATTTTAGGGAGATGAACAGCAGCAGGAGTGATGCGTTTTTGAAGAGAACAAATTAGTTGTTTGTGATCAGCTTCTGCAAGTAGTAGTTCCTAGAGAGGGGCAATCAGAGAATTTAATTCCAAAAGGTCTTTCTTGATACTTTCTAGCAAAGATTTCTTGCACCAGATCCCATGATCTTGAAAAGGAAAAAGAAAACAAATTTCTAAGTTAAAGCCCATGGTATTTGGGTAGGTAAGAGGCACTGCGCGAAGCTGTCTTCTAACTTAGTCTTATCTGAGCGCAGGGATTGAACAACATGAAAATACAGTCTGCCCTTCAACCAGTTAAACCGAGTGTGTCTATACGGATGTTTTATAGGGTAAAGGTAAAATATCTTTTATGCTTACAGTGTCTGTTGATCTTGAATGATGCCTTACGTAGAAAAGGGGCCCCCACGTCCTGCTTAGGACACCAAGGAAATCCAAATGGGCTCTTTTCGTTTAAGATCCACACAATCCTAAAATGGTCATCCAAAGCTACATCCATGAGGAACAACGACCTTATGCAGATGCCCGTGTTGCTGTGGTGTCTTTTCTGTTTCCTTGTCTACATTGATTAAGCAGGTATTGATTTATGACCCATTTCAAGTTCTTCCCACCGCACACAGTCCTCTGTCCTTCCGGATCCAGGTTGAAACAGAATTTAATTTTCCCTGACTTCAGCTAAACCTGCCTGAGGTCCAACGACCTCTGGTTGAAGACAAGGACACAGGCTTGCTCCCCGTGACTCCCTCAGGGCCACGGGTCCTCCGTGTTTTGCCAGGTTGGCACCTGGTTTCCAAAGGCTGTTCACAGCTTCCTCCGGGTGTGGAGGGCAAGCGGTGAGTGGCTCGCTGTGAGGTGAGAAACCAGAGCGAGCTGGACACCCCTGCTGTCTTCTCCATAACGGTGGTGGTCGTGAATGGTTCCTAAATGCTGTTTGGGAGCAACAGCTGCATCTACCACTGCGGTGACTCAGAGTTAGACCTCGCATCCCACAGCCACACCTAAAGGGCTTAGTTTGTCCCAGCCAGGAGACACTGACTCCTTTTGGAAGCCAAGTCAAGGACAAGGAACAGCAGCACACCAGAGTGGGATGAATCTGAGCTCTGGGTTCAAAGGCTGCTCTGTACTTGCCGCGAGCACGTCATCTCAGCATCCTCCTGCACAAGGGGGCTGTTGACCCTGTGCCCTGCGTCAGGGTGAGCGGCACCGACAGCTAAAGTCGTGTGGCTCTGCTCTCTGCATCTCTTTGCTTGCCCTTTCTCCATTTCTCTGCCATCTTCCACCCCTCTGACCAGCCACGTGCCATATCTCACAAGGACAGCCACGCACAGGGGGATTATTATGGCCTGGCAGCCATCGTGGTTTTCGTAATGCTTCCACTTACATTTCTGCACTTGAGGCACAATTGACAGAGCCAGAAAGGGCCAAGAGGGGACCAGAATCCAAGCCTTTGACTTCCAGCCCGGGTCCTTCCCTGTCACCCCACCCAGCAGAGCACAGCACATCACATCTGTCCCTCACTCCCTTTCCACTGACTATGAGGCACCCGATGGCCCCCAATCTGGATGCCATTCTGGGAGGCTTAGGGGTGGACGGCAACCATGAGACACAGGCACCTGCAAAAAGAAAAATAGGGCACTTGAAAATCACAAGAAGGGCTCTCAGCTGCCATGCGCTGCTCTGGCTGAGTGGTTCCCTGCTGGGGGTGCCGGGAGGGGGGCGAGTGTTCTAAAGCCAAGGAAGGAGATCTTGGCTATTCTAGGAACCTGCAAAGGGGAGGACCTAAGGGTCCTTTCATGGGCTCAGCTGCACCCGTGTGCTTGTGGCCCCGGGGCCCTGTGCATTTGTCCGGTTACCTTCCCCACCTCTTGTGAGAGTCGCTGTGTTTTGTCTAAAAAGAAAGGAGATTTCCAAATGAGGACTCTCCCAGCAAAATATTGATTGGTAGCAGGTGCAGTGTCGAGACAGTGTGTACCCCTTGCTCACGCCAGCTCCCACATGCACCCCAGGCCCTACGGATCCCACTGGCTTTTCCCTCTGCTGTAGCATCGCAGGCAACAGATCACCCCATTATCGGAGCAGCTCAGCCCAAAAAGGGAGAATGGAGGTGGTGTGTCTCATCAGGGTGGCATCCCTGAACTGCGACTGTCACCCGGCACAGGGGTGTGATTCCCTCCCACCACTAAAAAGTGTGGCTACGGCATTTGGTGTGAATTAGAGCCTTACAGCACTGGTGTCTCAACATATGGAGAACCACACTCCCTTCCCTAGAGGGGCAGTCTGTCCACCGGTCCAGAAGCAGGTGTGACCTCTGGTACCTTTGCTTATTTATAGTCAAACTGGATCATCTCAAAGTAGGGGCAGACAGAGAAAGGTGTGGGGAAAGGAAAGAAAGAAGGGAAGAGGAAGGCAAAAGAAGACAAGAAAAAACAGAAGAAGAAAAGAGAAAACTTCTTTTTCTCTAGCCCCTTAGGCATTGCCTGCAGCAGGGGTGTGGCCGGTCTTGCCAGTGCCTCTCCAGCCCTTTTGCAGATTCTGGGTATACATTTCCCTTAAGACTGGTTGTCTGCAGAACAGGGAAACAAACCAGAACCCCTCATAAATCAGTAGAGGTCACTGCCAAGAGCTTTGTACACTTGCTGTCCCTGGCAGTGATCGACTCATTGCATTTGGGAAATGGCCAAAGACCCTGAGTCTGATCTTAATTCTCATTCCCAGAAAAATCTCAGCTCTCTGCTCACCCACCCCCTTGTTTACTGTCTTTGTGTTTTCTAGACAAAGCTGGCGAGGAGGAAGGAACACAGTTCCATAACTGGGGACATCAAAGGCTGCGATTCTTTGCTTGGGGGAGGAAGGGCTGGACAGAGGAGAGTCAGGAATCCCTAGGCTGTGGGAAAGGGAGGCTGGAGTCCCAGGCCCTGCAGGGGGCATGGGAGATCTGCTGAGCTTCTCGGGTTCTGCTTTTGTCAGACCTGAGTCTTGCTCGGATCTGCTCTGATTGCTTTGGTTTTGTTCCTTTGAGCGTGAATGGGGACTCATGGTTTTGAAGGGCTGGCAATGGGGTTAGTGGGATGAGACCAACTCATGGTACCCACCCTCCAAAAGATGGGGCTCTTACTTCCTGCTTTCTCCACACACCATCCTTGCCTTGGTAGCTGGCTTCAGAGTCAGCCATATGACATAGAGAAGGTGACAGTGGTACTCAAACTGCTCCTTGGACTCCACCAACCCACCCTGGAGTGGGGACCCCACTCCCCACTGTTCTTCCCTCCTTATGTCCTTATGTTATCCTTCCTGCTCTGATTGCAAAACTGTAAAGCTGTACCACCAGACCTTTCTCTCCCAGTTCCCAGAGAATGGGGAGACACATTGCTCTGCTGTGCTCACATCTTCCTACCTGGAAAAGGAGTTTTCTGGTTGATCCACCGCCATTCCCTGCCTCTGACAGTGTTGACGGTCCCTAGTTACATCCATTCCTGCACCTGTACTTGATCTTCTTTGCAGCCATTAGGTCCCATTGGCTGTGTGCACCACTGTGCCAAGTCTGCTTGGCCTGCAGAATGTGGCGATGTGACAACAGTCCTGTTTGTCTTGTTCAGACTGTAATCTCAGTACCTGGCACCTAGTAGATGCTCACTAAATATTTGCTGAACGTTGCTGTGTTTCAATGTTCAGGCATTTGCTGTATCCTGCTCTATTTCAATGAACAAGGTCTTTCTTTTAGGGGACCCGACTCTTCCTGCCCACAGTGAGGCTATAGGAATTAGCTGTATCAGGAGAGAAATATGTTTCCAAGGCCAGAAGGGTCAGGCTAGGAGAGGTTTCCTTACTCCCCTTGGGGAGTCAGAGGGGTATTGTGAGACGTATTGGGAATTGAGATCCCTCTGGAAGGACAGAACGAGGAGCAAGCACCCATTGTTCTGAAGAGGAGTTTGGAGAGGGTCCAAAATGTTAGGACAGGCCTTTCCAGATGACTCAGGAGCCACCTGGCTCTGTCAGCCAGACAGAAGCGAAGCCTGACACAAGAAGGAGACAGTGAGTCATTTTAACTCTGGGTTAACATTTGTACCTAAGATTTAAAAGTTAGAACAATTTAAAAAAACAACAAATGAAAGCAAAGACCAATGACGCCCCTCAGTCAGGACTTTGAGCCTGTCAGGGACTGGGGGGAGCCAAGATGCTCATGCTCCTTCGAGCAGAGTACAGCCTGCATCTCCTTCCATACAGAGAGCAGGAATGTGACCCAATCATAAGCCACAGCAAGCACAATCAGCATTTCAGTGAACCAAGGAATGTCTATTCCTGCATTTTCTGTGACCACAACAAAATAACGGAGGCCGGGTGCTTGATAAAAAAAGATTTACCTCGTTCATAGTTTGGGAGGTTAGAGTCCAAGATCAAGAGCTCTGTCTCTTGTGCCTCGAGTGAGGGGTCCCCAGCTGCATGTGGTAGATGGCATCAGGGTGGTAGTATGCGTGGAGAGGGAGAGATCCCATTATGAGACAGGCAGCAAGAGAGATGAGGGGCCAGGCTGGTTCTTTTTATAACAACGCTCTCTCATGGGAATTATTAACTGGCATCCTGCAAGAACTGTATTAATCCTTTCTGAGGGTGATTCCGTCTTCCCCCAAGGATCTAACTGTCTCCCACTAGGACTCACCTTTTAAAGGTTTCACTTCCTCTGAACATACCACGCTGGGGATGATGGGGAAACACAGCCAGACTACATCCAAAGCATAGCTCCATGTAAATTCAATGAATGTCTGAAACTATACTGGACACGACACCCCTATGAGAGATAAAAACATACCGTCCCCACCCTCAAGGTACTTAAACTAGAAGGGACTGGATTGTTGTATGAATTGTTTCAGAAAAATGTACCTTGCAGTATGTTCACACTTACCAAAGCAGAACCTCTCAGGACCACCGAAGTGGTCTCCGAACCAAGCCAGTGTGTAATTCCACTTGATTCCTTGTAGTGAGTCTGTTCTCATGGGTGGGGTCACCACCCTGCTTTTGAAAATATGAGAGCATGTTCAGAACAATGAAGCTGGTCCCAGATGGGACTCTTTGGGATCCAATTAAAGTTGGGGTGCCTAGGGCCCCTCATGGGACCAAGACATTGCTTGCTTTCTGCTTTCACTTTGAGTTTAATTTTTAAGTAGCAAAAAAAAAAAAATACAATATATCTATGGAGTGGACAGGGCATGTGTGTACACACATGTGTGTACAGGTAGATCAAGCTATTTAATATATGTATTGCCTCAAATGCTTTTTTTTTTGCTAAGAATGCTTAAAAATCGATATACAGTATGTTGTTAAGAACTATAGTTATCGTGATGTGCATTAGATGCCTTGAACCTATTCCTCCTGTCAAGCAGAAATGCTGTATCCTTTGACCAAATTTCCCCCAATTCTCATGACCCTCATCAGCCTTGGCCACCCCCATCCTACTCTCTGCTTTGTGACTTTGATTGCTTTGGATTTACAGATAAGTGCGCTCTTGCCATATGTGTCTTCCTGTGCCTGGCTTCCTTCACTAATGTATTGCGCTCTAGTTCATTCATGTTATGGTGCATGACAAGATTTCCTTCTCTTTTAAGACTGAATAGTAGTATTCTGTTAAGTGTTTATGATAGAATATAAATACATATCTGTATTTATATTTATATGCCACAGTTCCTTTCTCCACTCAGCCCCTGATAGATCAGCCCAAGTCCACTCCATATCTTGGCTAATATCCTTTCACTTTCTTCTGAGCGGGGAAGAGAGACCTTGACCATGGCTCCAGCCTCCTCCAGCCACACCTTTGAGGACACTGGTGGAAGGTCTTAGCCTTTTCCTTCTATACCCTCCTCTGGGAAGAAGAGCCAAGGAAGAGGTCCCTAGTCACCAGTCCTGCCTCTCAGATGGGCACTCCCTCCTCACTCACCAGTTCTGCATTCCTCCTGGGCACCGGGGCCTTTGCCCAACTTCACAGGCTGAACAGCGAGCACCCTGGGAGAGATGCTTCTTCTACTAGGCCAACTGCTAACAATCGCACCCTCCCCAGAGAAGGCCCACCCTTCCTCCTGATGGGTCCTCTCGTGGGACAATCCAGTTTTCCTGTGCAACTGAACTAAATTCCTCTTCAATGGATCAATAATCCTTTTTTTTTTCCCCTACCAACAAGTTCTCTATTTTCAAGGGCCAGGATTTTCCTGTCCTTTATGAGGCTAAATCTGCCAGCAAGAACCAGGCACCTATAGGATTTAGTTGGAGGACAGGTCAAATTTACTGCCAAGGCCAGAATGTAGATGTCTGTAGGAGCCCAGGAGAAGTACCATACCGCCTCACCTGCTCCTCCTGGATACCACCCTCAGGCCTGGAATATGAGCCCACATGACCAAGTTCTGGTTGCCAAGAGCTCCCTTCCAGGGCAAGAGAGTGGCCATAATAGGTACAAACTTACCCAACTACATCATTGCCTGGGGGAGGCATTTATTTCAATTAAACTTTTAATTTAGAGACACACATTTTTATTTATCTATTTTTATTTATTTTATTTATTTTTATTTAGAGACACACATGCACTTGTGAGAAACAATGTAGAGATGTACCATTTCTCCAGTTCCCCCACGATGACTTCTTGCATAGCCGTGACACTGACCTGTCTGCAATTCTCTGACATTATTTAGATTCCCCAGTTTTACTTGTACTTATAGATCCATGTGTATATTTAATAGTGCACATCATTATCCCATGTATAAGATGTGAGATCCACCCATCAACAACAAAGATCCCTCCTGTCGCCTTATATGACCACTCTTTCTTCCCTTCCCCTCTTACAACCATTAGTCTAGTCTCGATTTCTATAATTTGTCATTTTTAAGACAAATTCTATTTGGGGTCATATAGTATATAACCTGGGGATTGGCTTTTTCCCTCTTCATAACTCCTTTTGCAGTTCTTTCAAGTCTGTTGGGTGTATCTACAGTTTATTTCCTCTTCTTGCTGTGCCTGTGGTTTTAATCATTACACACCACAACATGACACCCAGACTCCATTACAAATCCTTTGGGACATGATCCTTAAGGATCTCTTGCTCTAAGAGAAAAATATAACTCACGTATTTATTCGTTACTTATATTTACTTATTTTGGGTGCTTTTAAATAGGTGTGTAGAAAGGGAGGAAATGTTACAAAGTTTCCTTAGGTTTGTCAAACATACCTAGGTTCCTTGGTTTCTTGCCCCAAACAAGTGATCAGTTGGGTTATAATTTGCTTTTAGTGTTGATTGACAGTTCTTTCTTGTGTCTCCCTGCCTCCCTCCTCCCCCAGGAGCATATCTACAAGCTGATGAAAAGTGACAGTTATGCCCGCTTCCTCCGGTCCAATGCTTACCAGGACATGCTGCTGGCCAGGAAGAAGGTATCTCTGGGAAGGACAGGCTTGCCCTGCCTGAGCACTATCGACTCTTGCCTGCTGCTTGCTGCTGGTGTGAAATGAGAATATCATCCCTTGGGTTTTTATTTATTTATTTTTCTTTCCTTCCTTCTCTTCTCTATCTGCTCCCCTTCAATGGAAAACAGTTAGGATTGTCACCACCCCAACCCTTGTCCAAGCTCCAGGATGTAGCATCCCCCCTCCCTGTCCCCATCATCTCTCTCTCTCTCTGCATGGTTTGCCCACAAGGAGGGAAGTCTGCCCAAATACCAATGCCACAGGAGCTCAGCACGGAATGCCTGGGTGACAGTGACCCCAGAAAATCCCTTACAACATCAAAGAGAGCCCTTTACTGCAAAGTCCAGCTCCCTCCCCACAGACTGTCCCTCCCTGACCGGCCTAGAGGTGAGTGTGAGGCAGGGATTGGGGTAGCCCCACCATGAGTAGAAAACCTGCCTGGTCAGTTTAGGGGAGGCCACCTGGCATCTGACATCATCCTGGGTATTGGTGCCTCCTCTACACGCCCTTCTTTGCCCTCACACTGCCCCACAGTGTTTCCCTGTTCTTTCAACTAAGAAGTAACTGCATCCCAGCCCCTTCCTCCTGTTCCACCTAGGTGACGTCATAGCGCCCTGTGGCCCCTGGAGGCATGGATCTGGGGGCCAACCCAGGTACCCTCAGCATGCAGGGGGTCAGGACGACAGCAGGGATGAACTCAGTTGGGTTTCTGGGAAGAGGAAAGGAAGAGCAAGGAGGGGAACAGGGCAGGGAAAGGGGAGGCAAGAGACAGGGCTCATGATTCTAGAATGCCTGCCCACCATCTGGGCTTTCCAGCTCTGAGCTAAGGCCCATGTGTGGTTAAGTGTGGCTCGACTCGCACCAAGTCCCAAATTTCCATGCCATGTCACGTAGGAGCACATGCATCTCTGTCTTGCCCCCTCCCATCCTCCCAACCCCAGTCCCCACATGTGTGGCTGTCCATCCACAGACTCTGTCAGGCTGCCTTCAGTCACACACCCCCTCTCTGTGTTCCATCAACCTCATGTGCCCAGATCCTCTCTGTGTATCCGGTTGGTACCACATAACTCCAGAGTCTAGGGGGAGCATTTATATCCAGCTCTCCTGACCCTCCGTAATTCTCCAAAGAGCCCTGATAGCCTGAGAAAGAGAACAGGTCTTCCAGAATGTCCAGAATGTCAGAAACCCAGCTCGACTAGCTCCCACTCCCCCGCCACCATGTCACTAAATGTAAAACCTGGCCTTTTGCTTCCTCCCTTGCTGAAGGATGTCAGTGAAGGGGCTCTGCTGGAGGGGGCTGACGCCACACACATGGCTCTCATGGTCATTTGTTTAAGAACTGAAAGAGAACAGTGATGGAGACTTTTGGTATCTCAAGTCCAAATCTCCTGGGAGAAGGTCAAAGTAAGTTTTTCTTATTTGTTGAGGCCCAAGTCATCTAAACGGACCACAATTTGGGGACATTCTAAAACTCTCTAGCAGTTTGACCCGTGGGGTCTGTCTGTACATCTAGGGGAGAAGTCAGAGGCAGTCCCATCTCCCTGCAGGTGCAATCACAAAGGGAGAATGTGCCTAAAACAGGAAGTGAGCCATCTGCCTGAGCTTGCAGATCCTCCCTACCCATGGAAAACTCCGGGAAGTCACCAGCAGTAGGAAGAGACAACAGCCTTCCCAAGAAATGAGACACTAGAAGTTCATCACTATTGCCCTCCCAGCCCTTGAATTAGGGATATTCTTGGGGCAGAAAGCCCTTACAGATGCCAATGCCCTTCCAAACATTGAGGAGGAGTTTCCTGAAGCAGTGACAAAACCTGCCTTTCCTTCCCTTTCTTCCTGAGAGCCTCCAGACATGGATCTGATTTGTAACTCGGCACCTTCAAGTAGGCCTAGAGGACCTTGTGGTTTCAAAGGTGGGCTCACGGTGTGATATTAACCTTCAGGTCATACTAGGTATGTGACAGTCACCACCTCCAGCCAAGACAGGGTACAAATTGGCCTCCTGTTTCTGCTGAGAGTAACCCTGTTGGAGTCTGGAGGCACCGCCTCTTGATCCTTCTTCCCTAGTTCTTCCTCTTTTCTGATATCTGAAAAGAAAAGAAAAATTAAAAAGGGGAGTGACTCTGAAGAACCAGGTTCTTAAGGGGTGAGGGTAGGGGCAGGTGAACGGGGTTTTGAGGGCTACGCCAGGACAATCAAGTGCCCATGATGATGGGGTTCCAGGGTAGCTCAGGGGTGTTTGTTCAAGGCAGAGGAACCCAGGAAGTCAGGCCATCAGCTGCCCTCTGTAACATCTCGGTGGCCAGGGCACAGAACGATAGGTACATAATACAGATCAGCTGACTTGAGCTCAATGTGTGTCACCTGGGCTACCCTTGGTAGCCCCAGAGTCGAGTCCTGGTATGGTTCCCAGAGCCAGGCATGGGTCCTTCAGTTCCTCATAGGAGAAGAAAGCCCAGCCCAACTCTGATGGCATGTCACTTGTGGGTTTTTTTTTTTCTTTTTTCTTTTTTTCCTTTCTTTCTGCAACCTCATATCTATCTTCCGGCCACTGGCTGAGCAGGCAGGGCACGGCTGCCAAGGAAGCCCTCCGACATTATCCACCCTGACAGGTGGCTGCCTTGGCCCGCACCCCCACGCTCTGCTTTCAGTACATCCTGCACACCCACAGGCACCTGCCTTCTTCCTCAGCTCCCCGGTTTCAGTTATGTGCTGGGTGTAGGTGCGTGTCCACTGAAGAGTGTCTACTGTAGGGTCTGCATTTCCCAGCCTTGGGCTCAGGACCCCGGAACTGGGCTCTAGCATAAACCAGCAGGTATTTGGGGTGGAATTTTACTCTTCCCAGGTAGGAAACCTGGGGAGAGAGTCAGGCACACCCCATACCTCTCCTCCTGTAGTAGAGAGCAGCGAGGCTCGGGAGAATGTTCACAGGCTCTGGCTTCTCTTGCCCCTTCCTGGGAACCTGAGCAAAGAGTTCCCCCAGGGAGGTCCCTGCCTCCAGTAGCACTTGGAGAGTGTACCTGGAAAGGCATCGCCCGCCTGGGTACACAGGGAGCATTTTCTGTCCAGTACACTCCTTATGGTATTGTCTTCTGAGGTCCCAGGCCCTTTGAAAATGCTAAGGACATGAACAGACCCTGCTGTTCTAAGAAGGGTCATTAGGATGTCACTGAAGTTAGCCAACTTTCCTTTGATCAGAAAAATCACAAGAGAGAGAATGATCCTGACCCAGACTCACAGACGAGTTGATGATTTCACCTGCTTCTTGACCTGCCCTCAGCACCCCCCCCCCCACACCCACACACACGCACACACCTCCCCAGCCCTCGGAGCTAGTCTGCTCTGTGTCACCACTTGGAGCCCCAGCCTCCTGGCCACCAGCACCTAAGGCTCCTGCGCATGGGAGTGGCCAGGGGAAGCAGTGAGCAAGAGGCTCAAGAGGAGCAACTGCCACTCTGTACAAAGCCAGGGCTCCAGGTCCCTGGGATCCTATAGCCCCAGCCCCACAGCAGGATTCCAGTCCCTGGGGAAGCAAACGCCCCTCTCCCCACTGCTGCAAGGAGGCAGCATGGTTGCTCCTAGGCTTCTTTCCTGTCTCTCCCATCGACTCCGCCAACAGCTTTGGCTGCTTCTCTTTTCCCGTTTTTCGCCCCATTTGGCTTTGGTTTTTGTTCTTTAGCTGTGGCTGCTGCTGTTTGGAAACCACGTGTAAAGCTGAAGACTTTTTTTTTTTGTTTTGTTTTGTTTTTTTCTGTATTTTCTCCCTACCTTTTTTTTTTTTTTTTCTCCTCCCCTAAAGCCAGAAAGTGAGCAAGGTCGTAGAACTTCCCTAGAAAAGTTCACTCGCAGTGTGGTAAGTGGAGTGGGTTTTCTTCCCTCAGCGTTCTTCTGGTTTTGATTTTGTTTTTTTTTTTAACTTTTTTTTTTTTTTTTGTCTTTTCTTGATTGTCGTCGTCTTTGGGGTGGGAGGGACTCCAATGCTTTCCCCTCAACTCACCCCTTTTCTTTCGCGAGTGTCTGCAGCTTCTCTTCCAGGGATGGATTTGTGAAAGAGCAGGCAGCTCCCTCTGCAGAAGGTGCACAGCCCGACCGCCCAGCCTCAGCCTGTGATTGCTGTTCAGGGCTTTGAGGAGGAAGGGCTCCACTCCTCTTGGGACTGCGCGGTTTGTGCATCTTCTGCAGCAGCCCAGGGAGAAGGCCATTGAACATTCTGTGAAACAAATTGGCTCAGAACCATCACACATTTAAAAAAAAAAAAATCCAAATTTCCCTCTGTGAACTCTGACAGTCTCGCTGGTGTGGGTCGCAAGCTGATGTTGCTGTGTAGGTGGCTTTTGCTGTGTGCAGACAGTGGCCATGCTGCATGGGTTCTGGCAATGTGATCTAGCTGGTGTGTGTCTTAGTGGCCTCTGCATGAGTTCCGGTATCCCTTGCAGCCCCCTGTCAACCTCATTTGCATAGCGTGACTAAGAGAGGAGGGCAGTAGCCAAGTCCCTGCATTGTCCCTGGTAGTTTTCCAGGGAAAGGCCCTGTGAAGCTCCCCAGGCCCTGATTCTGACAGTAAGTAAAAACAGGCTAGAGGTTCACTGCCCTGTAGAAAAGTGGCCTTCCCTTATGCATATCCAGCTTAGGTAGAGATCCACACAGCTCCCCAGCAGAGAACCCATGGTAACAGATGAGAAGAGTTGATGAGGGGTCTTGCTGCGTTGTATGGTGGGGATTCTATACCATGGTCTGTTGAACAGTGCAGACCCATCTCCCCTTTCCATGTTGGGCAAGATTTGAGCACAGGACTTGGTGAACAGGAAGTACTCAATCCTGCTCATTCGCTGACTCATCAAAAACAAGCCACTGAGTTCATGGTACCCAGACTGCACCATTAACATCAAACTAGAAAAAAAAAAAAAAAACAAGATGGCAGTCAGGGAGCAGGGTTTCTGCACATGGGACTGGCCACATTTCCCTTCCCAAAGAGTGCAAACCCACTGAAGCTAATTTGTCTTGTTTCCCCACCTCTAAGAGGAAAGTCCTTGTAAAACATGACTACTGTATATGATTAGTATCCTTATTTCATCCTTTTAACTCAGATTCTAAGAATCCCAGGTTGAAAGCAACCTAGTCATTTGCCTGTCATAGCTGTATGCCTTTGAACTGCATTTAAACCTTATTTTGAATTCACTGGATATAGGCGCACAATAATTCCGGTAGATGGTAATTAAAATATGGGTGCTCATCCCTTCTCTTCTTTGATCTTTTCCTCTCTGTGGTCTTTCCTCATGAGAAATCAGAACATGCAGAATGCAAGGTCTGCTGGTCCCTTATCTGTCCTCATGGTTGGTTTTCCAAGGCCATGAGGCCTCCCACACCAAGAAGGTGCAACAGCCGTCAAGGCCAGGTTGATGGGACTGCTCTGCCCCACAATGGCTTGATAGAAAGTAGTGGGTACCTGTCTCTTTTGAAGCCTGGCTGCAGTGTCTGGAGCATGCTCAGGGATGTGGTTGACAAGCTGAGCATGTACTGTGGGCACCATGGACTCTCAGGTACATTGTGAAGAGGAAAAGCAGAACGTTTCTGGACAGGAAAGCCGTGCTCTTCAGGTTGACTGTGTGGGCTGAGGTCAAGAGAGGAGTCCTGGTACTTGGACGAGGTGCACAAACATCTTTAGGCTACTTTTCCTGAGAAGTGGGTATCAGAAAAGGCAAGAATGGCCTCCGTGAAGTCCTATGAGGAGCGTTTATTGATGTTCCTTCAGCTCAGAAGTAGTGTTGGCTCGGTGGTTCTCCAAGGTCTGTTAATAAAGCAGAACAAGAAAGCACCAGCCACCCTCCAAGAGTCTGAGAAGCACAGAAGTTGTCAGGGTGGGCTGGAGAAGAAAAATACCCTAAGCTCCTGAGATTCGGGGCATTTATGTGATAAAAGGCCCAAACTTCTAAAAATATAGTCCTTAATTCCCTGCTTCTCTTTCATGAACAGGAGACCATAATGAGTGGTGTATTCATATTTTGGGATTCTAGTGGTAGAGAGGGACTTCCGTGTTCTTGGGGTAACACCGCAACCCCACAGACACAGCTAAGTATGGGGACGTGGCCCCTGGCTGTAGGACATTGTCATCTCTCATACAACTCAAGGCTGGAACCTAAGAATTTGATCTCAACTGCCCCAGTGTTCTAATCCAATATAACCAACCAACTAGGTGCCTTGCAATTTGATAGGCATTCTCTGAATATGCTATATATAATGTGTTCAGTTTCTCTAAAAGACAATTTGCACAAATGTTTCATCTGCAAGCTGTCAAACTAAATGAAGGGCTAGCTAATGCCATTCCCCTGTTGCCAGGAAAGATGTTTAAGAAGACCATCTACTTCGTAGGGCTAATAATTGCACAGAGGCAGAGTGAAGCTAGGCAGCTCACAGGTCAAGGAACGAGGCTGACTCATTTAGGACTAATTAATGGTGGTGTGGGGGGGAAGGTGTTGATCCAGGTGTTAGAGAGCTCAGTCAGTCAGTCAAGACTGAATCTGGATCTATGACCCCCCCCACCCCCGAACATGCCAATACCCCTTCTTTTCTTGGTAAAAGAGAAAAACTGAAAGAACAAATTGTCCTTTCCAAGTCTCAAAGTGTACCATGTCATCTGTGGATGTGTCCCTGTTATATGAGATCCTAAGAAGTAGTCTGAGTGTTTCATTGAAACTTTGAGGGCTATGCTACTTTGGATGCAGAAGGGGTCTGGCCCGCCCCAGTAGAGACAGTGCTATGGGAGTGTCTCCTTCCCATAGAAATTTCATTCTAAGTCATCCAGGACTTGAAAATGCCAAGAAAATGTCTGAGAACCCTGTACCAAAATTTGCGTCATTTGGCAGACTAGAACCATAGAGCCTGCTTGAAACCCTGCTTTTTTGTTGTTGTTGTTGTTGGTGAAGGCCCAGGTTCAGAATCAAATGACTGAAAGTCCATGGCAAAGCGCAACTAGCCCATAGTATACTTTTATTGAAACAGAAAACAGGACTCCAACCCCATTGGTACCCAGCTGGCCAAGCAAAACACAGGCTGGGTTTCAGCCCCTACTTGACCTTCAGCTGTCCTTGTACAAGAATTACACACACCACTGTACATGGTGGCCTTTGTCATAGTTCAGAAAGAGCCGTGACACATAGTAACTGCTCTAGGTAGCACCGAGACATAGCCTCAGTCCAACTGAGCCTCTTTGGAGAAAACCTAGTATAGGAGAACTGGCCACCAAAGACAGAAGGTGTCAGAAGATCAAAGAAAGAGGTGGATAAATCTAGGGTCGTACAGAGTGCAATTTATTAGGTATTTATGGACAGTGGCTTGGGTGACCCACATCCCACACCCAAGGGCAGGAGAAAAGGGTTTATATACTAAGCTAGACAATGGTGTCTTTGATCCACTGGAATGTACCTGGGCTTTCTCAAAAACTATTAACATGTCAAATATCAGTTAAGAAACAGTCCAAACGTCACTGGCCAGCACAAAATGCTTGGCTGACTATCTTAACAACTTTGTTTATCCTGTAGGGATTAGAATGTGTGTTAGAGTTTACCAGGCATGCATGCAAGATGGTGGCCACAACCAAGATGGCTACAGTCAGGTTGAGCTGGATCTCTTCGTTAACCAGAGCCTGTCCCTCCTTTATCCTGCTTACTGGGGAGTTTCCTTTTCCAGTGCTATGAAATATGAAAACCCCAGCAGTAAACACCTGGCGAGCCATTGTGAGCTGCCTTTACATCACCTTTTGTCTTGAGTTCAGGTTCTTCGGTAGGCATTACTGACTGGACAGGGTGTACTTTTCAAATGAAGGCCCAGTCCCTGCTGCTCGGTCAGTACCAACCCAGCCTGCCAGTCTTTGCCGTCTTCCTGGTTTGTGGTTGACAGATGACAATGGGGACATGGAAAACCAGAACTGAAAAGCTTCTAGAGTCTACAGGGTCAACCACAAGCTATGGGCTGGGGCCTCCCCAGGGCCTAACTCTGGAGACAGGACCAGGGGAAATGCTTGGGAGGAGGGCAAGAGGAAGCAAAGGGCCCTTCGCCAAGCCACAGTAGCAGCAATGTGATATTCCCTTCTTGGATGGCTGATGCCATCTGGGGAGGACTCCCAGCTGGGGAGGAAAAGCTAGATAAAGTCCTCTGCCCCTTGGGCACCGTCCCATGGAAGAAGCCAGAGTGTGATGGCAGTTAAGTTAGGAGAAATGGCAACCTGAGTGATCGGCCTCCCTGGGCACCTCTGCTCACCTGAAACCCCAGCTGCCCTGTTGAGAGGCATCAGCTCTAGCCCGGGGATGCAAAGGTGGAAGACAGAATTGCTGGTGCCTGAGCACATACTGTGGGCCGTGGAGAAGAGAGGCGATGAGAACCAGGTGTTTGTCCACCTCCTGGCAGAACATGGAGGTTCATCTTTGCCAAGATGCTCCTTGGAAGTGCAGCAGCCAGGGCCAGAAGCTAAGGCAGCCTCAGCACATGACCAATGGCATCTCTGTCCTGCCTGCCAAGGGAGCGGCAGGAAAATCAGATGGGAACAGGAAGCTCTGAGCGCCAGCTGCTTCTCCCCCCTCTCTCCCCTCCCCCCCCCCCAGCCTAAAGCCAAGGGACAGGTACTGAGAGCCTGGGGTCAAGAGCTCACCCACCCACCCCAGGCAGCTCTGCAGGAAGAGACTTCCAGCTCCAGGCTGGGTGTTGACCAGAAGCAGAAGTCTGGGGCGCCTGGCAGGGGAGGGAGGGGGCAGGCAACAGGGCCATGAACCCAGCTGTGGCTCCTTCCCCAGGAGTTGTTTTCCCCTCCTCCTCAGGATGTTGTGGGGAACGGGCCAGAAAGCCCTGGCAGAATGTTTTCAAATACCTAGATGCAGCGGAGCCCCCGGAGGCTTTGACCTCAGTTGAAAAAAATCTTTTTCAGCAGCAAGGGAAAAATGGCTGAAAATTTTTACACAGGGTTGATTTTGATGCCAAATAACCCCTTTGGGATCTGAGATATTAATGCCAAACTCTCCCAGCCTCAATGAAGCCCTAGTCCTGGCTAGAGATGGAGGTGGACCTCCGTGGTGAAATTCAGGAAGCAGCCCCCAGGCAGCGTGTCTGCTGGCTAACTGGGTAGCCTCAGGTGGATGACTAGCCCTTTCTGAAACGTGCTTTTTTTCTCTGTATAAAGATGTGGATTAGATAAATTCTCTAGTCCCTTCTTCCTGGGGTGAGCTGCAGGTCTGTGCTTCTCTCTGCCTTGGGATTTCTGAGTTGAATGAATCATCCCTTAAGAACTGGAGAGAAGCTGCCTTCCTGCCCAATTAGCTACCTGATTCAAAAATGTCTGCCGGGCTTTGAGCCTGGAGAGAAGAGAACTGGTTCTATTTACAGACCTAGACAAGCACTGGGCAGGAGAACCAGGTGCCACAGGCTACCTACCCTCCAGGACAGGACCCACCTGGCAGGTGAAAATAGCCAGAGGACAGGGAGGGACACAAAGAACAGAACATGTGACACTGCCCTATCAATTGCCAGTTCTGGCCCCCACCCCTGTGGTCTGGATGCCCAGTGCTGTGTGGCAGGAGGGGAATTTTTGTCAGCTGGGTAGAGGGGCAGGCCCCAAGGTGGCTTCTGTGGAATCACCCCCAAGCATCATGGGGCCTGGGGGTCCTAGGAGGAAGGGAAGGAATGAAATGAGAGCTTTGGGAGCCTCGGCGTTGCTGCTGCTTACCTGCTACCACCCTAGCCGCTTCCCCAGGGAACCCTAGGCCAGCTGTCACTGTCCTGCATTAGAGATGAGGAAAGGTTATGAGTGACAGTGCTCATTGTGGTCAGTGCTCGGCGGAGGCTCCCCGGGTCTCTGTCCCTCTCTCTGTGTCCTGGTTGCAGGTGAGGTTTGGACAAACATATTTACTATTTTAGTTTTGTAGCTGAGAGAGGAAAACATAGAAGTCTACATTTTCATAAATGAACTCTAAATGTAAAACGACAGAATTGGCGTGGCTGGTAGAACCCGGTGGTGAAGTGATTCTCCACGGCAGGGCGTGGGAGGGGTGAGATTTTTATTTATCAGAAAAGATCCAGAGTCTGGTTGTCATTGAGGGGAGACCAGCTCCAGACCCTGCCATTCCTCTTGGAAGGAGGAACCCCCAGCTGTTGCAGTGGATGCTCAGCCTGTCTTCCCAAAGCAGCCAGAAATGCCCTTCCCTTCAAGAGTCCACCCAGAGAAAAACCCAGTGGCGATCCAGCCCCACTCCACACGCAGGCTCTGCGGGGAGCAGCTGCCCGCTGCCTCCCCCTGCTGGCCCTGCCTCGTCCCCCACCGGGGGCCCTCTCCTGCCTTCCCTGGACCCCAATGTGCCAAGCAGTCAAGTGAAAATCAAACTCCTCTGAGGCAGAAGGGCACAGCTGTGTGTTTA
Organism: Ictidomys tridecemlineatus; assembly: GCF_052094955.1. Lineage (NCBI taxonomy): Eukaryota > Metazoa > Chordata > Mammalia > Rodentia > Sciuridae > Ictidomys > Ictidomys tridecemlineatus. The sequence goes on from NC_135481.1 coordinate 95,288,583, forward strand.
CAGCCGCTGATTCAGATCCAAATCACGTATCCTGCCAGTCTCCCCGCGAGGCAAGCTGGGGGCAAACTGTGTGTGTGTGTGAGTGCCAGGTGGGGATCTATTTCGGGAGGTGACCCGCAGACCTTTGCTATCCATTGCCTCCTCCCCAACACCACTCAGGAAAGACATCCTTCCAGAAGGAGCTCTCCCTTTACAAGTGGCCAGCAGGGTTGTGGGATTTCAGCCTGCAGCCTCCCTGGTATCTGTCCCCAGGCAGTCACACAGGAACGCGTGGGCTCCCATCTGGCCAGGGACAAGGCCGAGGGTGAAGGTGAATGCAGGATGAACAGCAGGCAAGGCGGACCACTTGGAAACAGGACAGCCATCTCTGCAGAGGGCAGAGGACAGAATCCACCTCAATCCTGCAATAAGAGGCGTGAGGGAAAGACTCCCACAGATGGGAGCCAGGCTGCTACGCAATCGCAGGTCCTAGGAAGAGGACAACGCAGCTAGCGCCAAAGTCAAGAGGAGCCCCAACTCTGCCTGTTGCCCAAACTGGAGCGCTGAAAGGGAAGTCAGAGAAGTCAAGGTCAAAGGACCTGGAAGTCGAAGACCCCTGTGAAGTTCCCCCAAATGAGCCCCACAGTGAAAATAGCCAGAGTGCTTCCTTTTGTTAAGTCAGCGAATGAGACTCCCTGGTTCAGGGGGAGTCAGGAAAGACAACATTCTAGAAGGAGGACAGGGTCCATGTCCGTGGGTAGATATGATCTGTAAGATGCTGCTCTGAGGCACAGTGGGATTTCAGCTCTGAGATGCTTTCCAGAAGGCCAATGAGAGTAAGGAGGCTTGCTCGTGGCTCCTAATGGATGGGAAGAGGGGAGGAGAGTGGGAGTATGCAGCTACCCTGGCAATGTCGGGGCCCACATAGCTGTGGTTCTGCACACTCCCTAACCACTCGGACTCTGTGCCAGATGATAATGGGCCTTGTCGGAGTCATATTTGGGCAGGAACTCTCCAAAGCCCCCATGCCTGGCTTACTATAGGACGGTCACCCTATTATCGTATCCCTACTCCAGAAAATATGTTTGTGACCTATCATCAGTGCAATAAGATTGAAAATAATGTCACCAGCTGCCCACCTCTACCGCCCTGCCTTTGCCCATATTCAGGAAAAGAAGAATATTCACAGTGCTCAATGGTTGGGAGAGGGTGAATTAATCAATTCGTGTCAACCAGGAAGGCGATCTCTGATAGAGGGCCACAGGGGCCTACAGCCATGGTCCTGCCTTCTCCAGGATCCTCTTTTGATGACTTGGATAGAAATACAAATATACCAAGCCTATTCCAAGATCCATGCCCCGAAGGTATTGCTCATGAGGTAGATAATGAGATTATTTTTGAAAAGCATCTCTTTCAGCTGGAACGGTGGGTCAAAAACAGCCAGGTAAAATTTAACCAGATGAAATTGATGCTTAGAAATAATTCAACTCTAGGATGGCGTTTGTAAGCCTTCACTGTAATCCAAGTTAAAAAATCAGGGGTTATAGTTGACTACAAGCTTAATATAAGCAAAAGCAGGATGAGGCCACTTTTTTTAAAAAAAAAAAAGCAATTTAGTTTATGATATCGAAAGCAGAATAATCGAAGAAGAGGAGAGAGTTCTCCTGCTCTGCACTAATCTAAGCTACGCGGAGCCTTGGTTTAAGCCCCCATATCCCTTTTTACCCAGGATTTTAATAAACTACAAAAAATATGGAAGTGAATAACTGGAGTGAGTAAAGGGATGGAGGAAGCCAGGGACTGGAGGAGACAGAGATGTCTGGCCCCCCTGAAGTCTATTTGCATTTGTCTTTCAGAATGAGCGGACACTTCTGGATTGTTCCAGGGGGCAAAATTCTAACAAATGTGTAGATGATACGAGGAAAGTCACTGTGCTAAAGAATGTTCTCACGGTAGCAACTGCCCTAGCCATTGCTACCCTCATAGCAGTGGAATATGCCACCCCACGGAGCAGCAAGGTCCCCGGCCTAACATTTAGAAGCTGAGTGGTCAAAGATATTGACAAGCGGGTTTCGGCTCTGGATTCCATCATCTCTTCCGACTGGAATTCTAGGCTGCATTAAATATTGTGTTCAGCAGTTTAGAAGGTATGGAAAAAGAGAGTGGATTCTAGGGAGGGAGTTGGCTGAGACTGGAGGAGGGGCACCCAGAGGATTCAGATGAGACTCTGCCTTCAGGGAGCAAAACCAAATGATGTCACACCGGAAGCAGGGGAAACTGTCAAGAAGTGGAATTACTGCCCTTCACATGTCATCCTGGCCTTTTTTTTCCTCTCTCTCTCTCTCTCTTTTTTAAAACCATTTGCTGCTGCAGCAGCTGAGCCCTGGGCACCAGGGCTCTCTGCCCTGCATGCCTAAAATGAGGTCAGCAAATGAAGGACACAGGCATCCATTGGCACAGGGAGACTGGCCACAGCCTGCAGTGGCCATGTTCATGGGGCACCCTGGTGCTGGGTCAGAGGCCTGACCTGTTTCAGTTCCCATCCAGAAGGTTATTCTGTTGAAAGCACAAAGATGACCAAAGTCGTTTGCCTGTTACCCCATGCCACTTGCAGATTCCAGGTGGACAGGCTCCCATGTCAACCACCTCAGCCTGGTCAGGAACAGAACCTGCCCCAGAGGCCTCAGCCAAAAGAGGACTTGCCCTCCCTGGCCTCTGCTTCTCCCGGACCCTGCCTGGGGGACTCATCTTCAACCCAACTCCAGGGACGGGAAGTAAGGGCTTTCATGTCATATTCTTTTCAGCTGTCCTAGGAACCAACTTGATCGCGGATGACACTCCCGCCTCTCCCGGGCTTCACCAGGGCTGCTTTCAGCTCATAGCGGGATTGTATAATTATGGTGATTACAGCGTAAGGCTTTTTTTCTCTCTTCATCTTTTGCTTTCAAATTCATCGGGGCCTCTTATTAAACATGGCGATCTTGGTAAAGTCAGCAAAGTTTTAATAAGACATTTTTAAAAACTAAAGAAAGCCCCGTCAGAGTTGATGGTTACTGTGTTCTCTCAGACATTCCTTTAAAGCCCTGTCAGATGCAGTTAGTGCCTGGGTCTAAAAAGGGGGAGAAGGGGATATAGGGGACACCTGTACTTATCTGCAGGGCTGCAGAAGCATCGGATGCCATGCCTCTGACCTTTCTCTTTTGCACCAAGAGCATGGTGCATGGAACCTCCATGCCTAATGGGAACAGACAGACTGTCAAGCAAGGACAGGACACCCGGCCTGACCATCAGAGCAGATTAAGTGGAGAAATGAAGACGAAGCATCCAATACAAAACTCAACCCAACCTTGTGATCTACAGCACAAGTTATAGGTGGATTCTACCCTGGATGATGCTGGAAGTTTCCAGGGCTTCCATCTCTCTACTATAGAAAGGAATCAACCAGCAGCCTGTGTGGATCAGGATCCAACGGTCCTGTGGTTGGTGGAGGCCTCCTTGGTAATGATATGGCTTTAGACCCCATTATTTACTCTCCTCAATCATAGCTTTCCTGAATAATTCCTAGGTCTATAGGACATCATGCAGACCACCAAGAAGGAGTGTGAGTTGGGTGATGGCCACCAGAGCCCCCCCCATCTGCCCCCCAGCAGCTTTGTCCAGGTTTGGTGTCAGAGTTCTCATCATGTCCATGTTCCCCAGGGATGAAAGAGGCAACCGACAGGGAGGGCGTCTTGTTCCAGCAGGAGTGTGTTTTTGAGACACCCCTGAATGGGCCACTCTCATGGGTAGCTGCCCTAAGCCATCTAGATTGTTCCTTACCCTGACTGTCGCCAGTTACCTGCAGTTTGTGTCACCAAAAAAAAAAAAAAAAAAGGAGCTGGGTTGTGACTGAGCTGCCTCAACCACCTCAAGCCAAAAGTCAGAAATGTGGCTACAATATACCCGCCAAATGCAGTCACCTCCACTACTGAAAATGACCTGCTGCTTTGCCTCCTGAGAACATTGTCCCTTTCGTGCCCACAGAAATGCAGACAAGTGAGCTAAGTTAGAGACAGGCAGCCCCAGTGGAATCCCTACCTGTCCACCTGGTGTTGGTATAAGACCCTGGGGACAAGTCGCTCACACGCCTACTGCATGGAGTACATGCCAGCACTAAAAGAAAACATGACAGTGTTAACTGTCACCTCTGTCATGCTGAACTTATAGTTCCTTTTTTTTTTTTTTTTTTTTTGGTGGTTCTGAGGATTGAACCCAGTCCCTGAGCTATATCCCTAGCCCTTAGCTGGTTCTACTCCAGCTCTTCCTTTTAGTTGTATGACATGAGCAGCAAGTCAAAGCCTTAGTTTCCTCATCCATAAAAGGGACATAGAGCAAATGATGATGTGGGAAAAAATTACATAACGTGCTTAGCAGACTTTGCAACATATGTGCTCAACAAGTGTGACTCTTAGTCTCATTTTCATCATTATGATGTCATTTGCAATCCAAGCTTAGCTCTTCACTTATCACCTTGTTTAATTTCCGACAACACTCTGCGAGGTGGATATCACTGTATTCATTTTTTTGCAGTTGAGGATGGGCAAGTGGGTATCTCATTATGACAATATGTACAAAGTGCATTTTTACAATGATTGACATGGCAACTACTCAATATATGAGAGCTACTATTAGTGTCCCAGTTTACAGTTGACTCCGAGAGCTAGTTTCTCTGTTTTGCTCAGGAATAGGGGGACACTGGTGCCCAGCAGGCCAGCTTCTGTCCTATGACTGATTTCTCATGGCCCCTAAGCATGTCTCAGGTAGCCTTGGGAGCTGTAGATCCTATCAACCTGGAAAATAGAAGAACCACAGGTAAAATGTTACATATGTTGCTCGCCAGGAACTGGTATTTGGCCTCCTACTTAGGTTCAGGACTCTGTGAAGCCTTCTGCTTCCAGACACAGATCATGAATGGTTCTATCCATGAAAACAGCATAAAATGCAGTTTTCCAATTGTAGCCCTCTGTATGACAGCCCCATTCCCAGGAACGCTGGCCTCTCAGCTGTCTGCCTGCCTAGAGCCACCCTGGGCAATCTAATCTCACTAAGTCCAGTTGCTCCCTCTGCCAGATAAACAGAGGTTTCTATTTTTTTAAGCCACTTATTACATAGCAAGGTTGTTGGAGGAATTTGAAACAAGTGACAGGGGATGCTTTGAAATCTCTCAACAAACCAGACCCCTGGTGTGTGTACTCCTACTGCCTTCAGCACTGACAGAAACAGCAGAAAGGCCATTTGCACTAAAACGAGTGGCTTTCTCCTGGGGAGAATTTAGGTTTTGAATATGTATTTTGAGTAAATGCTTTAAGTTTGCAGTCAAAGATCATAGAAGCTGATGTAAAACCCCATAGCCAATCACGTGGCTGCTTAGGCAACTTGCATGAGATGCTTACGTGAGTACCCGTGGTGTGAACATGCACATGAGCGTGTACACCTGTGTATACACCTGTGCACAGGTGTGTGCACAGGTGCGTGTGCCACCTGCCTGATACACACCTGGTGTTCAGTGTATGGGAGGTGTGTCGCCATACACTGCAGAACTGCATGTGCCTCTGCTTGGACTGCATGCCGCTGCAGCCGTGTGCCGGGGCAGGGGCTCCTCTAAAGCCACAGGTCTTCATGGTTTCAGCTGGATAAGTTATTCTTCACTTCCCTTCCCCAAAACACAATTGCCTAGTGCTGCTGGCGCAGAGTCAGAATGGCCGCTGCATTTCACCCCCGAGGTGGCTTCCTTCCAGCAGTGGGTGAGTGATCCCCGCGTCCGCACGCTCTCTAACCTTGGGGATCCTTCTGCATAGAAGGTGCTCCAAAATCCAGCAGAGATGATCTGTCTGTCTGTGGCCTTGGCTCTACCCACAGCTCCTGTTCTCATCCCATGGTCCCACAGACAGTCAGCGGTACCCATTTCTTGGTGTCTCTATTTTTTTCTGCCCAATTTTGCATTCATGATTTTTTTCCTTTGGAAGAAACAAGGAGCTGAGGAGGGTCCAGAAACAATGCCTGTCCTAGGAACAGCGTGCAAATAGCACCTTAGTTATTGATCCTGTTGATCACATCTTCAGATTTCCATTCCCTAGCAGAAGAAGACAGAAATGCCCACTTCCATTCAACAGCAGCATCCCGAGGCTTTGTCTCCCAGCTAAATCTTCCCTTTCTTCTTGCTCTGAGAGCCCTGGGTTAAGTCCTGCAAGAAACCTCACATTTCTACATACTAGACCACCAGCAGAGAAGAAAGCTGAGAAACTTCCCATCCACTGTCCCACAGGGACCCAAAACATCTCAGCAACATGTGGAAAGAATCTGTAGGGAATAGGGAAGTAAGCAAGTTCTCTCTGCAGCTAGGAATCCCAATGACTCAGACCCAAAAATGCTGTTCAACCTGTTCCCTGATTTTTTTCAGTTACAAATGCATGTCTCCTGAATGCATCCTGGTGGTAGGAAGGAGAGGGAAATGAGCCAGTGCTCTTTGCATATGCATCCTAATGAACTTGAACATTCACTGCCCTTTTTTGGAGGGCAGTGGGCAGGGGGGTCAGAAGTTGACTGCCTGTGCTTTCTAGCTCTGCCTTAGCTAACTTAAGTTAGTGCACATGTTTGCAGGATAGGATAGAGTTAGAATCCTCATAGGTCCCTTGGAGAATTGTGGGCTGCCAAACAAGTAACTTTCTTTAGCTGTAATGTCCACAATATCAAATAACTAAACTTCAGCTGCACACTCTCCTGTAGTCATAGTCAAGGGTTACTTAGTTGGGGGAAAGTAGCATCAAGTTGTTGCCAATAGCAACACAGTCATGTGTCTCTTTCCTTGAGTCTTTTCATCTTGCCTAATTTGGAGTGAACCAGCACTTAGATACCGAAGTACATTTGGAGAGGAGAGAGGAAGAGGCAAGCATTGTGTGGGCCACATGCGGGCATGCTACTGAGGGGCTCTGCAAGCAGAATGCATCCCTCCACTCCCAAGGCCACTAAGTATTGACTGCAAGCTGAGGGTAGAAAGGGCAACGGGGTTTGTGCAGTTGGGACAAGTGGAAGGAGAGAAGAGAGATCGGGTGGGAAAGTGGGCATTTTCACTGCAGGAGATGCAGAGTAGCGGGGACATAGAAAGGCACAACTTGGGAAGGAGGCCTGGGAGTCTGTGCCTGGGCATTCTGCCACCAATGTAGGGCTCAGCTGCTGAGCTCTTGCCACTCCTGGCATCCCTGCCTGGTTCCAGATTTGTCCCTGCACAGCTGGAGAGACCAAGGAGGAAGGTCTATCATAATTGACCCAAACTGACAGGCAGAAGTTAACCTCGGCAGAAAGTCCTGTGAGTGGTGAGGCCGATGCGGGCAGGAGTCAGGGATCAGGAACACCACCCAGGGAGGATGTGTCCCCGAATCAGGCACTTGACCTAGAATGGTTTGAAATTGGGTTAGTTCTAGTTGCAATAAGGCCACTCTGCCTGGCCCACCTTGGAAAGGTACACGTCATACCTGCTTACTGTCCTGCCTGGGAGGGGTAACTAGGGAAGATCCCAGAGGCAGCGGGCACTAGTAACACAGGGCGGTAAAGAACAGCAGCTTTCCCTGACCTGCCCAGCAGTCCCTGCTAAAGATCTGTGTGCACTCCGCCACGGTGACCTGCAGCCCAGCTCAGTGCTGTGACCAGAAGCTCCTCTCACCAGGCTCATAGCCAGAAGGGGGCACCTCCCCTGTCACAGGATTTCCAAATGTGGTGAGAAGCCCCAGGCAGAGCAGAAGCTGCCTGAGATGGGCAAGGGTGCTCAAGAGCTAAAATCTCTTTCTCACCCTGCATTGCCCCAAAGCTGGCACAGTGTAGGTGGGCCAGGGAGAGATCTTAGACCCTGAGTGTTTCCATCTTCCTCCTCCCTCAAGTCGCAGCCCATGCAAAGCAGGTGAAAGACTTCACAAAGGCCAACCACCTGGGCTTGGCCACAACTAGCTGTCTGCTCTCAGGCAAGTTCCTGGAGGTGTATTTGAGTCCGTTTCTCGTGCACTTAGTGGGATTAAAGGAATATTTAAGCAGCAGGGGTGTTGTGGACATTAGCTCAACTGTTTGTCAAATGCCTTTTTGCTTGACATGCAATAGCTGCTCAGAGGTCAGTCAACTGGCACCTGTCAGCTAACCTGTGTCCCTGGTGATGGGACCATCCCCATCCTGCTGTCATCAAAGTCTAGAAGATTTGAAGAGAACACTTGCAAAGGGAGGTACACAGGATATCAATGTCACTCAGTTGGGGAAGAGTAAGAAATTCAAAAAATAGGTCCTGGGGGATAAGGAGATACATTGGTCCTTTTACATTAATTCAGATAGGAGGGCTGGCAACTTGCTTTTACTAAGTTTAAAATTTTTAAATAATAATTTTTTAAAAATCACTGGTAGGTATTGGAGCAAGGTATCTGAACCTGCTTAGGGTCCCAGTGACATTTTGTGGGGGAAATTGCTTTCAGATAATGTGACTTCCAGGCAAATTCCATATTCCTACCATTTATATGGCAAAACCGGGTTGTTTATACCACTCTACATATGATGGGCTGTTTCAAAAACAACCCATGATCCTCTTTCTTATTTTTAAAAACAAATTCAGGTTTAAGTATACGTGAATATATAGTAATTTTTTCAGCCAGTGAAGTTCCTGTTATTAATTCGATTTTCACCATCCCTTGATTTTTTTTAAAAAAAGGGGGTGTTGTTTTATGTTTGTGCTACATCTTATAAAAACTCAAATAAAGAGAATATTTTAAAACAAAATAAAATGCCCTTCAGCCCCTGAGAGAGATCAGAAGGCTTGGTGAGGACCCAGGAGAAATACAGACCCCAGGAATGAATCTTGCCACAGGGCTTCCGCCCCGACTCGCTGCTAAAGGGCGAGACGGCCAGAAACACCCGCCTCTCCCTTCTGATGCTGCTCTGGCCGAGCTCTGCTGTGGATCAGCCGTGTGTCATGTCTGACTTGTCCCATTACCCAGTTTTCCCATTTCATCCACACCACCTTGCTTCACAAGATGAGTAGGGGGTGATGGGAGATGGAGAGTTGGACACGTTTTGCAGCGATTCTGTATTAAGTATGGATTTTCCTGCCCCCTCTGCCAGAGTTCCTTAGACCCCTAAACCATCCCAAAAGGATGTCCCTCTCTCTCCCCAGTCTTAAGCATCACGGAGAAAGGAGATGCCATAAGCCTCAGACTTACCATTTAAACTGTTCCTTTCGCCTTGCTCAGCGGGGAAGGGACACCAGGAGCACCAGCCCTCAGAGAGTCACCTGATGAATTTAGGCAGGTCTTTTCTTCTCCCTTCACCTTCTGAATTCAAGCCAAGACTCTTACCTTTCTGCCTGGCTCTTGAGTTCCAGACTGCTGTCCTCAGCTAGCCCTTCTAAGTTGGTACTGTTACACACGCACATCCTTTATGAATGTGAGCATGATCTAGCCACTCATAGGTCACCTTCAAACTCCTTGAAAGGACAACCCATCTCCAGAGCCTCCCAATATTTGCCTGATGAAGTCACTTGGTGAGCCCTATTCAGCAAAACACCTTTTTTCATTAGCATGGATGGAAATTCCTGGGCCTCACACCAGGGGGATCCATGTGGATCAGTGGAAGCTAGAAACAGTGTTCCAAATTAGTTTTGTTGCAAGTTCCAGTTCCCTTAGCAGAGGAATCTGGGTTACTCCCATACTGGAGGAGAAAGCACTGAATTTCTCCAAAGGCAAAGATGGGCTCAGCAACTGAAAAAGAGTAAGAAGTGGGAAGTTCCCAGGCAGAGATGTGACAGCTGGGATCCCCCTCCCAATCTTTCTTTCCTCCTTTTGAGGTGTAATTACATACGGTAAAATGCACAGATCTAAAATATATGGTTCACTGAATTGGACAAATGGATACACCCATGTGATCTACACCCTATCAACCTAGAAAATTCCCTCCTGCCCCTTTCCAATCAGTCCCATCCCTTTTCTCCAGAAGCAACCACAGTTGATTTCTATCCTCAGAGTTGCTCAGATTTTGACCTGATGCATTTGAGTTCTGTCTCTTTGGTCTTGGGTCATCTGAACAAGAGAATCTCATCAGCAGTTCCAATATCTTTATTCCCTTACCATTGAAAAGGGTTCTCGCTGAACCCCTAATGTTTGGCTCTGCTGCCCCCAGTATGCCATCTGATCCCCAGGGCTACTCTCTGAGCCCAGTCCTATCCCAGTCCAAGAGTTTAGCACCAGTCTCGCAGGTAAGTAAGTGGCGGAAGTTCTTGGTCACGGGGATTGTGCATGCTTTGTTGATTAATATCTGAAAAACGCAATGCACAGGGCCACAGCATGTCCAGCAGCATGTTGATTTTCCTTAAAGCCCTGCACAAAAGGGAGCAATTCCTTTTGTGTGTTTCCTTTCAGAAACAAAGGATTCCATGATCGCCTTCTTCCAGGCTTCTAGCCACCGAGATGGCCACAGAGCTGAAATGATTAGTCAGTGTGGAGGGTGGGAATTGAACGTGTGGGTGTTTGTAAACCTAGTACTAAGCCCTGTGGTCCATGAAATTGAAGGATCCCAAGTCCTTTTGGATTACACTTTGCCGAATGTCTCCAAGGTGAAAAGCACTTTGACTGTATGCAAAGCTTTGGTGTCTCTGGAATGTACCTTCCGCAGCTCGGTTCTTAATCACCGTATATTTTTTCACTTGGACAAAGGCTGCCTGCTAATAGCATTTTCCACCGCACTCAGCTGCTTCGTTCAGCGACGCCAAGGCCCTGGGCTGAGCTGGCTGCAGTTTCCTGGCACCATGACCCATTCCCAACTGACCAACACTGAGGAACATCATGCATTCACACCCTGAAAAAAAAAAATGCTCCCTCTGTAGCTGTGCAGTTGCCAGACACAGGCGGAGTTACCTCTCCCCTTCCTGAGCAGTTCCTTTAGAACCATCCAAACTGGAGGCAGGGATGGAGGAGAGGGGAAGGGAGAAAAGAGCCCTAGGAGTGCAGGCAGTACCCTCCTGTCTCTGGGCAGAACAGGTGCCTCAGGAGCTGCCTGCAAGCCCCCAGGGAGATATCCACTGGGGCAGCTCATCTCTGAGCACAGGTAGCCTCTGCTTAGATTTCCCTTTGATCCCTGAACACTACAGGAGACTCAGCTCTTCAGAAGGGAGGCTGCTGCTGAGCTAGTGGGATTGCAGGATCTCTTCCCCCAAAGCCCTGGGCCAGGCAGGCATCTAGCCATGCCTGCGTCCTGCATGATTAACTGCCTCCCAGCCCGAGCCTGCCCTCACTCACCCAGGAGGTCACAGTGTAGCCAGTAGATTGCAGCTGGGCTGAGAGGCTTCCCAAGCTGCCCGGAACCCGCATGACCTCCATCTTTAGCAGCAGAACTGGCATTTGGTAAATGCGTGAATGCAACAGTGGGGAGAGGGAGACAGAAATGCCAAGCCACAGCACCTGGATTGATGAGAGGTTTGGAGCAATCTCAGGAATGGCCCCTGGGCTGGTCACCTGCACCATTCACCTCTGAAGTCCTGGGAAATAGAAATGGGGGAGGGGAGGGGAAGGCAGTTACAGGCTGGTCACAGGTCTTTGGAGTCAGCTGTGAGGCTGAGCTCCTGGACTATGGTAGGAAAAGATTAATTAGCAACTCCAAGCCCAGCCCAGCTCTGTCTGTGAAGCTGGGAGGAGTTAAGGTCAGGGGTGCCTTGGGGCCAAATTCACCTAGAACAGATAAGACACATCATCCTTCAGAAATAAAATATCCAGCCCCCTCTCCAGCCAAAAATGACCTCACTAATGAGGATGGAGCTGCAGTGAGGGTTTGGGCAACTAGTGAACCTGATTTTCCTTGTCTCTAGGCTTTGAGCATACATATTGGCAAAAGACACTTATTCAGAAGAGTTGAAGATTTTTTCCCCCATATCTGCCAGTTAAATCAGAGCCCCAAAAGCCATGTATAGCAAGCCAGAACATACATATATTTGGGTACACCCTGTGTTGTTTGTGGTCCTGGTGGAAGATAGTTGGGAGAAGAAGGAGGAGTTGGTATTAGGGGTATAGCAATAAGCAGGACCCAAGAGGAAAGCAGAATTCTTTGATTCCTTTCATAGGAGCAGGGATGGGATGAGTGATAGGGGATGGAGGAGCTCACCCCAGGAGGTCCCTAAACTCACTCTGTCCCAGTGTGGACCCCCGAACACCTTCCCATGCTTCCTGTCTTCGGGCCTGCACCAGGAAAGCACCTTCATTCCCAGGTGGACCAGCTAGATGACAAATGCCTCACCCCACACTCCATGTAAGAAAGGTCACTGAAGGAGTGCCATTGATCCCAGGGACTGGAGGGGAGGCCTTCAAGGCCAGCCTCTGCCTTCTAAGAGCTATTGTGGTACCTAACCTGCCCTAGACAAAGAAGTAGCCATCCTGCTTAAAGATTCTCAAAGACTGATACAGAAACCCTCCAGGATTTTTTAACAATATGATTTAAAAAATCCTTAGCCTAGTATAAACGTACCCTGCTGCAGGCTAAGTTTAGTGTATTTTAAGATTCAGATAAGGTTGTTGATGGGGAGTGTGGGCAATTTTTTTCTTTTCTTAAGATAGGGTGAAAAATGAAGAGTTTTTGTCTCACTGGCAAAAATAGGGAATGAAAGAAAGGGGGAGGGGGAAAGAAGAAAAGAAGGAGAAGTAGATGCAGGTTTTCCTATAGCTCCTGAGGGCACTGCTGTTTCTGTCTAAGCACCCATCTGTGCCATCAAAATTCTCAGCCAGCCTGGCTGTGTCCCTCTGTGGAGACCTAAGCCAGATGACATGTTGTCCTGCATCCAGCTAACTCCAAGCCTGTGTTGTTCATTTTTAGATATGCCCATTATCCATCAATTCATCAATCAGCAGGTTTATTGAGTACCCTACCAGGCTTCACAAACCTGATCAATTTTTTTTAATTACATCCAGCTTACACGCAGCCAAGCCCAGTCATCTAGATGAGCTTCCACACCCTGCTTGGAAATGAACACGAGGAACTGCTGGCCCCTGCAATGTCACGACCAAGCCCCCCAGCCCTTGCTGACAGGGGATGGTCTGCTACCCTTTGCAGATGGCGATGGTGTCGTTGACCCGCTGTCAATACTGTGATGAGTTTTGCGTATTCTCCTAGACGCGTGATCTATCCGCTTGGGTCCAGCCCCACTGTCTGGACCTCTGCCCAATGAGATATAGATTTCTGAAGAGGGTGGGCCAAGGAACAGGTGCAAACTCTGTCAAGGGAAGTAAACAGCAACTGATCCTCGTTCATCTGCTCAGCCTCCCTTTGGTGTCCTGAATCCCCTCTCAAACCAGAGGCTCCTCAACCATGTCCCCAGGACATATAGTCAGTTGGACTCTCCGGGACATCTAGGCCTCATGCACTGGGCCTCATGGTCCAGTGTATTATCTTAGTTTTTGAGAGGAATGGCCACATAGGTTATAAGCAGAGACTTATAGGCTTCCTGACATGGGGCCAGCAAACTCAGCCTCTGGGTATCACAGGTGGAGAGTTGAGACCATAAGGAGACAGCAGGAGTCCACTGTCCTGGGACCTTCAGTGGTTCTGAGCCTCAGCAAATGCCCCTGTCATTTTCACAGTCCCAGAACCCATCCCCAAGAGGAGCCAAAGCTTGTGTCTATCCTACATTTCAAGCAGGATTCATAGATCTTCTGTGTTCCCAAGACTAATTTATTCATTTCTAAGTCACCCAGATCCATAACCACCATTTATTTGGATCAACCCACCCTTCCTGACCTCAGTACTCCCTAATCTACCTTTTCCTCCTATCCTGCTTGAATAAAATCAAGTTCAGGGGCAGCCCCCAAGCATTAAGAGGTGCTCTACCCCAGGGTTTAAATACCTAGTTCTTTGGTAAGTAAAACTTCTACACTCCCCAAAAGTACCAGCCACACACCCTCACTCCCTGAACCCGCCCTGCAGTCCTGGCTTTTCCAACTGTCCCCAGTTAGGATTCCCATGCTAGAGACCCCAGTCAAACTGGTCAATCGGGTTGGTGAGTTGTTTGGCCTCTATGGCTTGGGCAGCAATTAATTCATCTGTCTGGCTCTCTGTCTCTGTCCCTCTGTGTGTGCGTGTGCACCTGTGCGTGCCTCTGTGCCTGTCTCTCTGCAGGGAAAGTCGCTGGCGGGCAAGCGCCTCACCGGCCTGATGCAGTCCTCCTGAGTGTCCCCACCACAGGGCCAGGGCCCGGGCCCTCAGAGCACACGGGCAGGCGGCGGCGCTCCACATCTGCGGACAGAGTTTCCTTGCGGGGAGATTTGGTCACTGTGAAGGAGAAAGAGTGAGGGCCATGGAGGGCGATGGTGGGGAGACTTGGTGGGTGAATGGGGACACCAGGAAGCGTCCACAGACCTGGGCCAGCAGGGAGAGGCTCCTGTTTGCACCCTCTTCCTTGTACAGTTGTGCGCCAGCACTCCGTCTACTTGGAGGCCCTGTTTCTAACTGAGTCAGGAGAGAGCAGCTCACGGGATTCCTGTCGGACTATCACTTGAGATTATATTCTTATTATCCTCACTCCTCCTGCTGCCTGGGGGAGTCACACCCGCCAGCACATGCAAGAGGAGCCAGTGGACCCTGGGCACGTCCAGTATTATGCATCGCCCCTCTCTGGTGCCCCCACAGGGTGCACCTTCGTCACAGCCACCATGACCCGCCCCAGCCCCCCACCCTGACTCTGTGGCCACCTGGGTATGACCAGCCAGCACCAGGCACAGCTCCCACATAATATGTCCAGATCCTGTTTTCAGTGCGAAGGCGACCTCACCTCACCTGCTTTCCACCCACTTTGAGACCAACTTTCAAAGAGGTCTCCACGGGTGCGGTGGCAGCCCTTGGGTCCCATCAGATGTCTCAAGGGCCCATCACTGGAGGATGGGAGAGCACTGGTGCAGATGGAAGAGCATGTCGATGAGCAGCCATGGAGGTTCTGATGACCATCTTTTAAGAAAATTATTATTTCATTTTTCCTGTCTTTGCACCCTCGCTCCTTGGTTTGTTCCCTCACATTTTACTTAAAATAAACACGGCCGTGAACTTCAGGGGCCATTGGGATTCTCCCCTCTGGCAGCCTCAGGTGGAAGCTGGGAGGGCTCCGGCCCGGGAGGTGGCCAGATTGAGACCTGGAAGCCCCTAGCTGGTGGCATTCTGGTACGCACAGCCAGATCCTTGCTGGGTCAGGCGTCAGTTGTTCCTGAAGCTTTGGCAGAGTGTGCTATGGCAGGTCCAGGCCAGGGCCACGTGGTTCCCTTCCCAGTCTCAATCTGAGGGCCAGCCAGAGAGCACCCTGTTAAACAAAGCCTGTCATCTAGGAGAAAGCAAAGTCTGAGAAAGATCCCCTGGGTTCCTTGTGTGAGTGTGCACGTGTGTGTGTGTGTGTGTGCACGCGTGCGTGCGTGTGTGCGTGTGAAAATGACTTTGCCAACGTGGCTGTGAGGACGTGTATATAGAGCACCAAGTCAGGTGCCTGACACATAGTAGGTGCTTAGCAAATGGTAGCTAATACTGTCATCGTCGTCACTGTTGTTATTGTGATACCCACGAGACCTCGGGCAGAGCTGTATTGAGCAAGCTGTTTCTGAATTCAGACACTCAACCACCCCTACCTGCTACGACGATCCTCCTTTGATCTATTTTTGGCCACAGGTGAAAAAGAAGTCTCCCTTGGGAGTGTATAAACAGAAAACATAGAAGGAAAAAAGTGATCCTTGGTGTTTCTTTACTCATGCAGGAAAATGCACCAGCTGGTGACCAAAGGCTCATTGGATCGCCATCCCAGCCTTCTGGGTGCTTCCCTATGACCCATCTTTCCAACCCCCAACCTCCGAGTCCTGTCTTTATCTGCTTCCACACAACCCTGTCCCCAGACCCCCACTCTCCCATCCCTCACAATAGAGCCATCAGGAACATTAGGAGTCTCCATTATGGGGTATCCTCATGGGTTCTTCCCTCCTGGCTGTAGTTCTTGTCTCTTCAGATACAGGAAAGTAAAAAGATGACATGTGTGGGCTCCTGAGAGAGTTTTCAAAGGGGCAAGACAGACCCAGATTCTCGGTGGGCACACCCACACTCTCAGCACCAAGCCCGGCACTAGCAGATACTTGGTAACTACCTGAGTAAATGAATGTGATGAAGCCTTATCTCAATGACAGGGTCTCAAAAGGGGCCTCTTTCCACTTCTTTTAAATCCCCTTTTTATTTATACGCACTTCCTGTTTCAGAACAAAGTTATGGTCCAAGTTCATTTGCACCCAACATTGTCCCAACTGTGCTGATAGGGAGGCGTGTGGACAAGGAGGGTTCCCAAGCAGTGGGCACCTTTGTACCTTCAGTTATTCAGGGGAAGGGGTCTGGCTGCCTTCTGCCCCTCCCACAGGCTGCAGAGGACATCCTAGGTCAGGCTGTGGACAAGGCAGGGTCGGCTTCCTGGCCATGACTTCTGCGCCCCTTCCTTCCCCCCAACTCTTTACTGTTGCTCCTGAGCTATGCTGGCCTGAGAACTGACCTTCACCATGGAGGACCCTAAAGGGCCCATCCAGAGCCAGATGGACTGTGGCCCTGAGATAGAACAAGCTCAAGGATTCTAACCACCTTGGGGACATCCAGAGGGGAGGACAATGACAGCAGAGGCTCCACAGAGGTGAGGATACCTCAGATGGATTCAAACCCAGAGCAATAACCCCCTAATCCTCACCTTTTTTTTTTTTTTTTGGCAGAAGCAGGCATGGTCCTGTGACCACCACCATATGTGCTCCTCAGTAGATCCAACAGGGGAAGGAAGGAAGTGGGGCAGGCTGCTTCACCCAAGTTTGCCAGTCCAAGGCCAGCCTACCACTCAGACCTTTTAATGCAAGGATTTAGAAAATCGAGTCTTGGTCAGTTCCCCATTGGTCTGGTGGACATGGCCAACATTCCAGGCTAGGTTAGAGGTTTGAAGGTAGTTCTGTAGCCAAGTAGATCCTCTGTCCCATCCTGTCCCCTAAAACCACCTGAGCTTCCCTGCCTGGGCATGGCCTCTGAGCCTAAGATGCTTCCCCCTGAGGGTTCGCAGGGTAAATATCATTTTGATGGACGATGGCCAAAGTATCAGGACAGCCTTATCAAGTGACCACCAACCCCTCTAGGCAAGACACACGGGCCCCAGGGATGAAACATCTGAATGAATTAACCTTCCCTGCCTGGGAAGAGGACAACAGGTATAAATGCCTAGTGGCAACCAGATGGCCTGAGCCAAGCAGCTGGAACTCTCTAGGTTGGGGGAAGGCTCCTGCTCTCCCAGAAAGTGATGTCCCAACTTTGTCCTCCTGGGAAGGTGTTACAATACCGCAGAGGCCCAGCTGCCAATGCAATTGACTGGGCCTGGGTTCCAGGTTCTCCACTGCTGAGTGGTCAGTACCAGGCCGACACCTCAGAAGGGCCTCTTGCAACTCTGGGTTGCTAACTGACTAGCTGAACATGTAGGGACATGCTCAGGGGTGCTCCCCTATCAGGATTCTTGGTATGTTCAAACTACCTCACCAACAGGACACTGACCCAGGAGCCTGCCTCCCCTCTGGCTCCCTGGCTGGTTTTTGGAAATGGATATTTTTCCTAAAATGCATCCCTCCTGTTCTGTTCCAAATGCACAGGCTTCAAAAGCCACCACCAGGAAGCCTTCCCAGAAGGTAGAAAGGACTGAGGGTTATTGGTCTTTGGGTCTTGCAGAATGTAGAAGCTGGGAAGCCCTGGGCTGGGGGAAAATAATGTGCCATCACTAAAAAGGATCTGGCTGAGATGAATGTGTAGCAAGGACCATGAAATAGTCAAACAGTGGCCAAATTAATCACTAATAACTCGCCACAGGAACCTCTGAAGGGAGGCCTGTGCTCATGTAACCATGGCAACAGCAGACGCCAGCAACTTACTCATTAGTGCCACCCAGTAATAAGGCATCCCCTGGGCAAGACCAGGGGCCATAAAGTAGCAAAGTAGCAAATGTAGCAATAAGGGGCCCAGGGCCCCAAAGGGGCAGGGCCTAAATTACTAGGGCTTAGCCCTCTCCCTAGCCCCTGTAAGGGCTCAGAGCCAGCTGCTGCCAGCTGTCTGGGGAGAGGAGGCCCTGCACACCCCAGGGCCTGACCTGTATTCTATGCCCACTTACTGCATGATCATGGACACATTGGAATGGCCTCCTCATAGTGCATGTGGTTCTCATTAGTTTATTTTTCTGGAATTGGGGGATTGGACCCCAGAACCAAACAGGCTGGTAATAGTTTTAAAATAAATGACTTGAACCCACTACAATCTAGCTAACTCTGTGTGACTCCTTGATTTGGCTGTTCATTGGGCAGGATTTATTTCTAAGGGGAAAAACAAAAATCTACCATTCCTCCCACCCTCTACCGTGCCCCGTTATCACATGTGTGTGCTCCTGTGCAAAAAGACACACACACACACACACACACACACACACACACACATTCTGTTTCCCTCTTGCTCCCAAGGATGCTAGGCAGCTCAGAGAAGCCAGATCATTCTGCTAGGTTGGGATAGCAGCGTCACCAGAATGTTGAAGCCCCTTCTTCCACCAGGGTGTCCCTGGCTGGGTGGTCTCCGTGTCCCACTGTCTTTACTCAGGTTCAAAAACCCAGTGGCCACTCTGACACCACCTTGAATAAAGTCTTGGGATTGAAGTCCGTTGCATACAGCCGGTGCTCTTTATGGGGAGTCTTGGTTTCCTGAGCGACAGACAATCTCATTTCCCCCTAACACCAAAGCAGCAGGACTCCGAGAGCCTGAGAGTCAGGCTGACAAGAGGAGGAAGAGAACAAAGTAAAAAGGACTCTCTATTAATGACGAGGCTGGCACCTAGCAGCACGCTTCAGTGGCTGGAAATTTTGCTCCTGGAGGTAGAAATGATTTCAGAGGCATAGACATGGGTCTTCAGTCACATCTGGATGGGAGCCAAACTCTCTCAAACCCGGGACACCTCCTTGAGCAGAACTTCCTGCTCTACAAGGTCAAGTTCAAGGTCACACCTGCCTGGAGTCTATAGTGTGTCCCACCGTTAGGTCCTGGCCTATCCGCAAAAGAGCCACGCTTCCCTGTCCTTCCGGCCATGGCCACCCCTCCTACCCAGCCAGACCATCTGGCTTATTTCCAGAATATTTGTTTAGCAAGCTGTCACTGTGTGTGCACACAATCCTACAGACCACCAAGGACAGAGGTCTGCTTTTATGTCAAGGGTAGTGGAGGAGATTTGGGGCTGCCACTAATAATCCAAAGGTGTGGGGGAGCCACCTTCACGGCTTCCTCTCTCCCTATACCCTCTTGGGGACTTTTGACCTAATAGGCAGGCGGCTGTCCTTCCCCCTGGGGCCAGTTTCCAATTGTTCTTTGAGTCTCAGCCTCTGAAGGACCTTCTGGGCCTCTGATCTTAGGAGTGTCCTGACATGTGGCAGCCTCTAAACCCAGATGGCCCTCGGACAGGCAGGTCCCCTCCGGAACTGACAGAGCTCTGCCTCGGCCTGCCTTCCTCAGCAGAAGCAGGGAACTACTGAATGCGCTCAGTGCAACTCCCCAAGCCTGCTGCTGGGGTCTTTCCCTTCACCCAGCCATCCAGCACCCTGCAGTGGGGTGTCCCAGGCCCCACACCACACAGCCCCTCCCGTCCCCACTCTTGAAGAGAAGCTGCAGAGTCTGGTTTATTTTAAAGGGGCCTGGGTGAGCAGTACAGCTCAACATGAGCTCCATTTACAACAGAGCTCCTTGGTACACTGCTACTACAGCCACCTCAGGACCCTGGAGCGGCCCTGGCCAGGTCTGGCTTATTTCAGCCTACAAAATGACAAGACGGAGGAACAGCCCCTAATGGCAGAGACTGACCCACACACCCTTGGTCTGGGCTTAACCCCTGCCTGGCACATGGCATTTCTGAATTGAGGCTGGTATCACCTAGTGCCAGGTGTCTGAGGTAGGCACCGGGAGTTGGTGAAGGTAGAATACCTCAGCCAATCTCGGACAGTCAGACAGCTTCCCCTCACACCCTGGCCCTTGGGTGCCAGCCCTCCTCACCAACCTGGAAGTGGTGGGCTTTTTTGGCCTGTGCAGGCAGCAACCTCCAGGCCCTGCCTGTGACAAGCCCCTGGCTGTCCCTTCCCAGTAAGGCCTCAGTTCCCTCACTGTCACTAGGATGGCCTTGATTAGTGCCCCTACAGTAGGCCTCATAACGGTAGAGTGGGGGAGTGGGGGTGTCCCTTCAGACCTCTATGGCAGTGGGCACAGCAGGGCTCGGTGCACCCCCTCTGGATGCCCATTTGTCCCACAGGGCTTGTGGCCACTTCATTGGGATCTGGATTCTGAGTTCTTGGTCAGAAATATTCCATTTCAGGAAAGGAACTGAGAACAGAAACCAGGTTGAGGAGCTGGGCAAGGCCTCGGTCCTGGGAATGCCCAGGACCCCTGTGAATCTCCACGGAAGGAGGTCCCTCTTTCCTGAAATGTCCAACCAAGCAAATGAAGCCTATTTTTCCTCTTTGTCAAAACTGTCATCATGGAAAGATGGTTTTGAGTTGGGGAGGGTTGGGAGGGTCGGTGAAGGAAAAGTCAAAAAGTGAGTCAGACCCCTAGATTTCTCCTGCTGCTGCCTTTCCCTGTGGTCAGACCCTCAGGAAGGATTCAGTGTATATCAGCACTGAGCAGGAATTCCCAGATTTTTTGGACTAACTGTGAGTGTATGTATGTGTGTGATACTTTGTTTTTTGTTTATTGAGCTTTAATTTACTTATAATAAAGTTCCTCCTTGATACCTAAGGTGCTGTCAATTTTGACAAACTCATTCAATGAGGTAACAACACCAAATGTTCCCTGGTGCCCTTTTATGGTCAATCCCTTCCCCCACCCTTCTGCTCCTGACAGCTATTGATCTGTCTGTCTTAGAAAGCTGCATAAAGGGAATCACAGAGTAGGTGACCTTTGAGTCCAGCTTCTCTCACTTAGCTCAGTGCCCATTAAGACATGTATAGGTAAGACATTCCTCAATTCTTTGTTTTTATGCAGAAAGAAACTGAGGCCCAAAGCAGAAGAGTTTGGGTCTGGAGCAACAAAGCTCAGAGCACAGGTCTCAGCTACTACACAGTCCTCCAGTCCCATTGGCCACACCTCAGCAAAACCCAAATCTGTGAGCCATTCTTTGAGAAAGCACGTGATCATAGAACATGCACACTGCAGAGAACGCATGCCTTAGTCATCTTACAGAAGCCTCTTGCTTGGAAACAAAAAGAAGCAATGATGCATATATATCAGATGGGGGTAGGGAAGGATTAACTATAAAGGAGCCTGGGGGAATCTTTCAACATGAAGGAATTATTCTCCATCCTGATTTTTGGTGTGGTTTCATCATCCCAGAAGCAATGGTGCAGTGCTTGTTGTAACTCTGGGTAGGTGGACTCCTACCAATAAAACGGGAGCTCCTCCACACCTTCTCCAAACAGATTGATGAAGAGTAACAATGTGAGGAAAGCTAACTGACAGCACAGTGTTGGAACAGAGCCCAGGGACAGAGAGATCCAGGTAGAGAGATGCAGCCATGAAAACCAGGCCATGTGAGGAGATAACCTGGGGGGGGGGGGGGTTCTCTGAGAGATCTCAAAATCCAAATAATTGGAGTTTTAAAGGCAGCATTATGAACTCATGAATTTAAATACATCTGATGTATTTCAATCCATCACATTTATTATCCTTATTGATGTCTAAAGTGCCCCATTTTTGGCCAGTGAGAGAGTGAATTCTTTAGACATGACCTTGATCATCTTTGATAACTTCATTGTTATCTGGCATGACAAGATAATTCAGAATAGTCTTGCACATCTCTTGTCCTGTCCCTAAATTCCAAGTGAGTGAAAGTCTGTGAATGCTATACCCTAAAATCATGCTGATGGACTTGGCCTATAAACTGAGTATCCTGTGCCTCCAGAATATTAGAATGGAAAATGTTTTTTTAACAACCAACGAGCTCAGAGCCTCCACTCTACAGAATGGGAAACAGAAGCCTAGAAATGTCAAATGATATATCAGGTTACACAGGGCTGTGTCAGGGCAAGGGTTAAAGACTAAGCTTCCTGATTCCCAATTTCTGTGCTTTCCATGGGCCTTCGTTTCCTGACAGGGCCTCGGTCCATCTCCCCAGGCCATTCCTACCAGGCCACATCCAGCCTTTTCTGTGTGTACTGCAAGATTGATAGGAAAAGTGGAAATACCCAATTTCAAAACTTGTGATGAAGCTACAGTAATCAAGACAGTGACGTATTGGTACAAGAATAGACATAGAAATTAATGGAGTAGAATTGAAAGTCTAGAAATAAACCCAAACATTTACAGTCAATTCATTTTTAAACAAGAATGCCAAAACAATTTATTGGGCAGGGGAAGGGGGGAGGGAGAAAAAATAGTCTTTTTAACAAGTGGTGCCAGGACACCTGAATAAAATTGAAGTTGAAGAATGAAGTTGAATCCCTACCTCACTCCACATGCAAAAAGCTAACTCAAGTGGATCAAAAAGCTCTGTAAAACTCTCACAAGAAAACATAGGAGCAAATCCTCATGATCTTGGGTTAGGCAATTGTTTCCAAAAGCCACCAAAGGAAAAAAAAATAAATTGGATTTCATCAAAATTAAAAACCGTTGTGCTTCAAAGGACATCAAGGAAATAAGAAGATACTCCTGGATTTGGAGAAAATATTGACAATCATACATCTAGGACATATTTAGAACTTCTAAATTCAATAATAAAAATATAAATAATAAAATTAAAATATGAACAAAGGATCTATCTAGACATTCCCCGCAAAGAAGATATACAAATGGACAAAAAACACAGGAAAAGATGTTGGACATCATTACTACTGGGGAAATACAAACTTAAACCTGCAGTGAGATGCCATGTCACTCACACCTGCTAAGATGTGAATAACAAAAAACAGACAGCAAGAATCCATGAGGATGTGGAGAAATTGGAGCTCTCATATGGTGTAAAGAATGCCAGAATGTTAAATAGTGGGAATGTAAAATGCTACAGTCACTTTGGGAACATTTTCTCAAAAGGTTCAACTTAGAGCGACCATAAGACCCAGCAATTCCACTCTACATATACACCTAGGAAAAAGGAAAAACACATGTCCACAAAAAAATTTGAATACTAGCATTCCTAGAAGCATTATTCACAGGAACCAAAAAATGGAAATAACCCAAATGTCTGTCAACCAATAAACAAGCAAACAAAACGTAGCATCTCCACACAAAGGAACATATTTGAAACAAAAAGGAATAAAATACTGAGCCATGCTACAACATGAATGGCCCCTGAACGCATTATGAGAGACGTCAGTCACAAAAGACTGTGCCGTGTACGATGCCACCTCTATAGAACATCTGGAAGAGGCAAAGCTGTAGAGACAGAAAGTAGATGAGTTGTGGCCTAGGGCTAAGGAGATTGTGGAGTGGAAATGAAAAGTCACTGCTAATGGACATAGAGTTTCTTTGGGGTGTAATGAAGAGTTCTACAGTTGATTGTGGTGATGCTTGCACCACTCTGTGGATAGACTTAAAACCACTGACACAAACTTTGAGTGAATTGAATGATATATGAATCATATTTCAGCCAAGCAAATAAAAAAGGAAGGAAGGAAGGAAGAAAGGAAGGAAGGAAGGAAGGAAGGGAGGGAGGAAGGGAGGAAGGGAGGGAGGGAGGGAGGGAGGGAGGGGAAAGGGGATGGGAAAAGAAAAGAGAGAGGGAGAAAGGGAGAGAGGGAAGTAGTAAAGAAGGAAGGAAAGGGGGAGAGAAAAAACCAAAGAGGTGGGGGGGAGGAGATGCCTAGAGACCAGGGAGAAATCCAAGTCTGTTTTTCTAATCCTCAAGAGAACGGTGCTGGTGGCAGTGAGTGAGTGAAGGGCTCACGGAGGACTTTGCAGTCCTGCCTAGTGCCAAAGACAGGCTCAGGAGCTTCCACGTTATCCCAGAGCAAGTGGTCCATGGAAGCTGACTCGGCCCACTCTGGAAATAAAAGCCCTGAGGCTCCGCCACATGTAGGAAACTAATGAGATCGGATGGATTAGTGGTCTGCACCATAAGAAACCCTCTCGGCATACTCTTCCTATCCAACATGAAGCTGGTTTTCCAGAGCTTCAAGCCCCAGGGACACTTGGGCTGTAAGAAGAAATGCCCTGGATGCAGAATCAGAAGACTTGGGTTCTAGTCTTGGATCTGCCACCACTAGCCATGTGGCTGTGGCTAGTGACACAGCTTGCCTGGGGTAAATGTCGCCCCATCTTCAGAAGTTGCAAATTAGGGAGCTTTGAGGAGGACCCCCAGGAATCCACATTTTCATCAAGTGATCCTAGGTGATTTGGGGGCTCATGGGTAGGAAGCACTGAACTAGAACCTACCTCTTTTCTTAGAGCATGAGGACTAAGTGATTCTGGGAACAGAGATTCACTGAAGTCCAGCATAGACACATACCTCTTATTCACTTCTACTTCAACTAAAATGCCCACCTCCAACCTCCCAGAGGGTACCCAGAACCAGTCAATTACAATGGTCTGGCAGTATCCAGAATTTCCCTACAGCTGCTCCAACCCCCTAGGCTGGCTCTCTGCTTACCAGCTTTACAAAGCCAAGTTCTGCAGCAACCAGTCCTGTGTTCCCCTCCTAGGAGGGAGGCCTCCATGTAAGGGTTAAGGAAGCTGTACGCATACGTGTGTGTGCGCACACACATCAACAAGACTCTGAGCTTATCTATTAAAGTTAAATGCTTCTATTCATGCAAGACTTTGCCAAGGTGAACTCACTGAGCCCTCAGATAAATGCATCAAGTCAGAAACAAAGGGAAAACATTGGGATCAAACCAAAAGATAAATTACAAATCGGATTAGTGGATCTTCCCCTTGCTCTGCCATGGAAGCATGCTATTAGCTATCTAGACGTGCCCAGTGGCTTGCAACACCCACACAGGAACATACAGGCAGCCTCCACAGTGCCTCTCTCCGGTCAGGCACAAAGTAGAGGTGACCTTGACACTTCTCACTCCTAAGCCTCTAGCACTCAGGCTCATGGCTGCAGTCAGAATTCTCAGCTTTGGGCAGGAAAAAAAAAATGAACTTTCCCTTTGGCTCTCCCCCATGGTGCCAGCTGGCGAGCCCACAGACCTTCTGCCAGTTCATGAACACAGTGTTCTGTGACATTCTCTAGTCCCTGCTGCCTCCTGCCACCCCCTTCACATCCCTGCCTTATGTTATGGCAGACTAGAAATGACCAACCAGCAATCGGCATTGTAAGGAGGAAGAGAGCCAGCAGGAAGCAGGAGCACATTTCTTCCCAGAAAAACAGATAGGCATGAGGCTGGGCTTGGTGACTGGCCTGATAATGAGCCAGGGGGCAGGTGTCGTGGGAGACAAATCCTGGGAAACTGAAGTCTACAATGTTTATTGAGGTGAGCCACGTGGCAGGCATTGTGCTAGTGGTCAGGCTTAGAGAATGGAGTGAAAGTGTTCTTGTCTTCAAAGACCACACCTTCTAGAACACACAGATATGTTATAAACCCACGTGGCACAGGGAGACATTGGTACAAATAAGATGCGCATTGCAAGGAGTAACAAATGCTTACCCAGGAGGAAATGGGGAAGGACCCAGCATGATAATTCCTGGCCTGTTCCTAGAGCTGTGTGGAATGAGCATTTCTAAGAGCGAGTGGTCCAAATAAGGAACAAAGGCAGAACTGACAGACTGAAAGTAAGTTACCTGGGAAGAAAGGAAGTAAGAGGAACTGACATCATGGCAGGCAGTATTCAGAAATGCCATTTCAGAATTTATTATTTCAGAGGTGGGGCAACTTTGAAGCATCCAGGGTTACAGCTACAGAGGTAGCAGAACTGGAGAGGAACAGGTAGATGGGAGAGGAGGAAGTGAGGCTCTTGCAAGCTCGGAATTGCACAGGTCATTGTGTGAATGTTGGGGTCACTTTGAACAATAGCAGAAGGAACTAGAGTCCTTATGCTAAGAGAATGTGTGACATGATGTGACCGTCCATAGACCAGGGTGCTGAGGATGAGGAGAGGATGAAATGTCCATCCAGGGCTCCTTCAGAAGGAAACAGGCTCCTGGGCAGAGGTCATAAGCTAGTGGCCTCAGGCAGCCATGACAGAGAGGAGATGGACAAGCCCGCTCCAGCTTCATCCAGATTGCCCTCAGGGGTACATACATGGAACAAACCTTTCTCCACTACCTCCATCGGCTCTGGAAACAGAGGCCAGTCCCATCGGTAAGCCGGGGCTGTGCGCCGCTCAACTTCTGCCTCTGACCTGGTGCTTGTCTGGCACCCCGGCAATGTTGCCCCTCTCTGGGATCCCCTCCTAGATTGGCTAGAGGTGAAGTGGCCATCCTTGACTTCAAGGGCCATCTCCTAGAACTACTGCGTTAGCAAAACAACCTGATCATGCCATCCCTTTGATTTCCCGGGCTATTAGATCCTTCCGTGGAGTTCAAGGTGAACGGCCTCACACTACATTTATAGCTCCGTGAACACAAGTGAGGAACACTCTCCTGTCATCTTTGACTTTCTTTTCCCCGCAAGCAGCACAAATTCTGTTCTCTTGGATTTTCTATTTAGGACATTTTCTCCAGGTCCTATAATGCCGGGTTCAGATAGTTCTGTTTGGCCACAGAAAGATGGACATGTTACACACAAGCCCACTCAACCTACAAAGCCGGTCTCAATGATGACACCAGATTCTATTGTTCTCCCCCAAGAATGGTGCAGCCAGAATCCTCATTCAATAACAGAACAGAAATAAATCTGTACTAGAAATAAATGGTGGCAATTTGCAGCAAAAGGACCCAGGTCTCCAACACAATAATGTCATTTCTTTAATGTACTATTGGCAGCAGACAGATTAGGACACATCTGTAACCTCACAGAATGCTTTCAGCTCCTTGAAGCAGAAACCTTTTTGTCTGTTCATTTTGGCTATTTGGAACAGAACCATCTTCAAAAATGTCATCCAAATGAGTATCCGTTATGATATCACTTTGTGATACAGCCATGTGATACATGTCCTTAGAGCTGTGCTGTCCCATGATGCAGACAGACGTTAGAAGCCCAAATCTGTCTCTCTTTTCTCTCTGTCAGGAATTCTCTGCTTGATGGTTTCATCTGCCCTTCCCCAGCCCTCAGTGCCCCTAACCTGCTGCCCTCTCTGCTTAGGAAGAATCAATGATTTTCCAAGAAGATCCAGAATATTGGTAATATTAAAACTATTAATGAAATGTTAGTAACATTCATTGACACCAAATTCCGAATCCAGGCTCAGGTTCAAGATGTCTCATGCCTTTTAGATGAAGTGAGCACACAGAGGCTTTGTGACAGCATTTGCTTCTGTTCAGAGAACCTCTCCCGTTTATTTCTGGAATCATCGATGCGATCTGAATCGTGAGGCTGTTGGAGGACGGCCCCAGGCACAGGAGGCTGTGCCCGTCTTGTCTTCTGAAGTCATCTTCATGCGTATCTGCACTGAAGTTCCCCACCGCGAGCTATAACAGGCAGGTGTGTTATGTGGCAGTCACAATGGAGGCCTGAATTCTCTCTGTTACATCTGACTCCTGAGCCATACAATGTTATCAATAATTTTCTTTTGCCCAGAATTCTATACTGATTGCCATGTGAAATTCCTACCTATAGGAAAATTTGCTGAGCAAATACGTTGAAACTTTGACATGTTATCTGCTAAGGATGGTCCACTGTGGCTAAATTCTGGACATTGGAGCAGAAACATTCAAGGAAGGAATAGAGTTCTCTGTTGAAACCCAGCTGGAGTTCTGTGTTCCTGTAGTGTCACCAGCTCTTGGCACTGACCTCTGACCTCTTAGCACTGACCTCTGACCTCTTTCTTACTCTTTTTTGCCTCTTTGGTTGGCCCCTTCTTATTCCACCTCTAAGAATCACTCATCTTTACAGCAGCTCCAACTCTTGACCATCTTGACCTGGCAATAGCTGAAATGTCACCATGAGACATCAAGAGGAGTCTAATTTGAAGGAAGCTGGATTAATTTACTCACATAGGTAATAAACATGCATCTAGGAGAAGTGGATTCATACCACACACGGGAACCATGAGACAAGAACTCCACGTATGCATGACAGGAAGCCCCGCCTACACGTCCAGCTACTTAAGGCTGATGGTGAATTGCTATCCTGGTGTCCTTTGGAAGGGGCCCAACATAGCCCCCATAGGAGAAAGCCACTTCCTCATGTCACCACTGCTATTTCTAGATCTGAGGGACACAGGAAGAACCAGATTAGTTGAGATCCAACCTGAGCCATCAGCCCCAGGAACAGATGGACTCATTGCCTTCAAAATCCAGAACACATCTGCTATACACAGGAAAAAGTCAGATGTAAGACTCAGGACGGGGGTGTCACCTTCAACAAGGCACGGAGGCTGCATGAGCAGCCTAGATAGTACTAGATAAGCGACTTTACCTCTCTTTCCAGGACCCCATGTCCTCTGAAATGCTCCCGCCTTTGCCATCAGTGACTGATATCAGCTGATCTTCCCTTACACCTAAATTCCGTGTCAGGACTCCTCTACTTCCCTCTTCAGCCCAGAATCTAGCCAATCTACCTGCGCTGACCCTGAGAATTTAGTTTCCCTCATTTGAAAGATTCTTATTTTACTAATTTGAGAAAAGAAATGCTGTGTGTATCTTTCTTTGGCTTCAGAGAACTTTCACCATCTTCTGGGACACATGCCCCTCCTCCCCACTCCTACATGAGATGCCTCCCTCAGGGGTACTCCATGGGTCCCACCTCCTAAAGCAGGAGCCTGGGAGTCCACCGCTGATTCACCTCCCTCAACTGGTACCAAATCCTGTCAGTCTGCTCTCACTCCACCCCTTCCCACTGCCTCCACCTCCGCCACTGAGATGCCGAACCTGAGGACAGTAACATCTCTCTCTCCAGGACTGGCAAAATAGACACATTTCCTGTTAAAATGTCTCAGGGTCTCTCTAGTGCCCTGGGAATTCACTCAGCCTGAGTCTACAATGTGTCTGGCACTGGGCTCTTTCAGGAGGTGCCAAGGTTGAGTGCACGGCCTGAGCCCCCGGAGAGTCCACAGTGAGTTGGGCACAGAAGGAAGATGGGGTCACAGCTGGGAACTATAGAAGATGGTGATACCAGAGCTGAGACTTAATGGGTAAGTGGCCATTGGTCAAGTGGGTACTAATAAAAGGGAAGGGAAATGGCTTGTGGTCATCTCTGGCATTTGGGGGATAAGAGAATGAGACCCAAGGGGAGGTGAGATCTGGATTCCTGAAGGAAAAATATCAACCTGTGTTTACCATCTGCTTCAGCCCAGGTCCCTGCTCCACCTCTAGGAACCCCTTCCATCTCTACCCAGCTCCCCAAATCTCTTTCTCCTGCTCTTCTCTGCCTCTGTCTCTTCTCTCCTCCCCACCCCTTTCTGTCCCTCAGATATAACTAACAGGGTTCTTGATCTGTGACTGACTCCTGAAGAAGAGATGACCCTCGTGTGACCACGATCCTCCGTTACCACCCTACAGAGACCCCTGAAATGGTTCGGGGCCTCTGAAGATAATCATTTCCCCTGGCCATTACTGTCATGGGCCATAAGAGCCATATCCTTAGTGAAACACCACCAAAATGATACCCAAGTACCACACTCCATCCTGGTTATTATACCAGGCATCCGAATAACAAGCCCAATTCAGAATGCAGCCTCTTCCAGCAGGTCTCTCCAGGAAGGGGAGGAAACATCCAGCCCTGCTGCCCAGAGACAGTAAAAGGGAAGCCTATGGATCCGTCTTCAGTGACATCTCTCTTGGGATGAGGCTTTCCCACAGCCCTGCCCAGCATATCACAACATCCAGTGACAATGCCCAGCCTCACTGAGCATCGCGGAGACCCATCCCTTACAATGCTGGCCACCCAGCACTCAGTGACATACAGAACAAGCCATTGACAGCAAAAGGCACCTGGCCTGGTTGGCAAGCTCATTGGGAAGTTGACACCCAGGTAGAACAAGTAAAGATTGGCAGCCTGTAATAATGGGCCCACGTCTGGGTGGTAGTTGAGCTCTTCAGATAGTAAAGATCATATTAATGTGGGCTGGAGCCCTCAGCAATGGATTCAATGAGAAATTGGGTTGGAGCAGGAGCTGAACCATTGATACTGGGTGGGATCTGGACAATAAAAAGGGGAACAAATCCTCCTGCAGTTCCCTGACCATCTAAACTCTTAATTGGGTGCTGTCGGGGCAAGAGGCAAGAACTGAATAAAGGGACTGTATGACAGACACAAGAACTTCTCTGTGGGCTGGGGATGTGGCTCAAGTGGTAGCGCGCTCACCTGGCATGCATGCGGCCCGGGTTCAATCCTCAGCACCACATACCAACAAAGATGTTGTGTCCACCAAGAACTAAAAAAATAAATATTAAAAATTCTCTCTCTCTCTCTCTCTCTCTCTCTCTCTCTCTCTCTCTCTCTCTCTCTCTCTCCTCTCCTCTCCTCTCCTCTCCTCTCCTCTCTCTTTAAAAAAAAAAAAAAAGAACTTCTCTGTGCTGCCTCTCCTGATAGTGACACCTTTCTCCAAGTGGCAGCATCCCAAATTTTAAAATGCCCTGCCTTGTGACTCAAAGGACCACCCTTGCCCCTGACCTTGTATTTCAGCAAAAAATGTCCTCTCCACCCAGGTGGCAGCTTTGCCCTGCAGGACAGAAGCAATCAGCCTCCATTCTCAGCATCCATATTCATGGGGAATTGTTTATGCTCTGACCTGTAGCCCTGAGTGGGACGTCAGCCTGGGAGCTGTGGCTGATGGTCCCCAGAAGTGTACTTCAGGAATGAGCCCGGCACCATCTGCCTCTCCTCCAAGTAACTCAGGCCCTGGGAGGAATTCACAGCTGTTGTCATTGCCATCCCAGAGAAGCATGAAATAGGGCAAGGAGGAAGGGAGGCAGCATCTTTCAGAGCCAAAGCTGCTCCTGAGAGTGTCTGAAGGTCATTAGTGTGGCTGTAATCAGGCTATTAGCCAAATGCAGGTGGAGAATGAAGTGGCTTTGAAATTGCTTTTCAGAAAAAGCAGAGCTTGGGTTGGGATAATCTATGCATATGATCTCTTTCAAGTAGCTCTTCAGCTTCCTCCATGACCAAGACAGGACTCAGATCTCCAGCTAACCACAGTCACAACTATCTAGTTCCCTGGGGGTGGGGTCTTCCAGGCAAAGCTCTGCCCTCTCTGTTTGCTCCTGCCCTGTGTGAGCAGGTACAAGCCACCAGATTCAGAGTCAGGGCCTAGAAACCTGTGTCACTGGTTGGCTCAGAAATACTGCTTTTAGTTCACAGATAGGTGACCTCATTCTGCATCCCAGAGTGGGTAGAACCCAGTGCCCAGGGCCCAGCACAGCCATCCTGATCCCTTCAGGCTTTCCAAGGGGACTAAATAACAGTCTCACTTTGAGAGGAAGCTTCTTGAGGAGAAAGGGAAGCCTCCTACTCAGCCCTTCCTATGCACTTGGAGGAGTCAGTTCTTCCTCCAAAGCTGCAGAAAGAGGAAGGTGTGTTCCCACCTGCTCCTTCTTGGCAATACTTGTCTCAGTTCTTGGTACCCCTGACTATCATTTCCCTGCAGCTAAGACTTGGGCCTCACTCTTCCTCTTATCTCCTTCCACACCCAACATCTATCTCACCTGACCTCTTTCCTCCTCCCCCGTAGCCACTTAATTTTGTCTCTGGCTCCCCCCCCCCAAAAAAAAAGGGGCCCACTGCACAATCCAACCCCTCTCCAACCCATTTTCCACATTGCAACCAGAATCATCTTCCAGAAAAATTTTAGGTCTCATCCCACAATGCCTCTGGTCAGTCCTTCCAGAGCTTTTGTTGTCTTCAGAATGATGACCAAACGCCTCCCCTGATCTCTAACCCCCCAAAACCTATGCTGCGGCCACAACGAATTTTCAAAGGGTCCCAATAATTCTTTCTCTCAGTAGCAGCCTTGAGTAGGCTGCTCCCTTTGCCTGACAAGCTCTCCCTTCTCCTCCCTGCTAGACCAAATTCTATTCCTCCTCCAGAATTTGAATCCAGGAGCCTTCTCCCTTCAGGAAATTTCTGATTCCTCTTTTTCCCAAGCTTAGGATCAGTGAGAACCTGACTCTAATAAAATACAAAATAGGGCTAGGGATGTGGCTCAGTGGATGAGTGCCCCTGAGTTCAATCCCTGGTACCCACCCCACACACACACACACACAAAAAACCCACCCTCCCTGTTATGAGCTATTACAGCATATTATCTGATCCTGCTGTAGTCAACTTTGTATCTCCTATGTCTCTTACAATGAATATGTAACAATGAACACTTTGAAAATTAAACTCATGAAAAGAACAAGTAACATAATGGGTCCATCAGTCACTCAATAGGTTGATAACTTGGGGTGAGCATAAGCGGGGATCAAAATGGCAAAATCGTTAATGCAGAATAGGTGGCAGAACTATCCATGAAAATCACATAAGCAAAACTAAGAAATGTTTTCAAATGAAATATCTTCAGCCCAGAGTTTCAACTACAATTTTGGCTGATGTATTCCACCAAGAACCATCCAATCAAATGCATCAACCCTTGGTTCTGTGAGTCTCATCATCATCCAAAGAACAATACCTGATAATTAGCATGTAGTATATAGGCTGAGTGGTTCTGGATGAATGATTATGCTATAAATCAACAACTACCCCTCTAATCACAGCCTCCACACTGTGTAGTTCTCCAGTGGTGGGATGGTTAATTTTAGGTGCCAAATTGACTGGATGAAGGGATATCCAGAGAGCTGGTAAAGCACATTCCTGGGTGTATCTGTGAGGGTGTTTCCTGAAGACATTGGCACTTGAATCAGTAGACTAGGTAAGGAATACCCACCCTCACCCTGTACGAATAGGCATCATCCAACTTGCTAAAGACCCAGGTAGAACAAAAAAGCAAAGAAAAGGTAACTTAATTTTCTCTCTCTCTCTTCTAGAGCAGGGACACCCTTTTCCTTCCCTTAGACATCACAGCTCCAGGTTCTCTGACCTCTGGTCTCTAGTATTTGCACCCCCAGAATTCTGAGGTCTTCAGAATCAGATTGAACCTTGCTACCAATTTCCCTGACTTTCCAGCTTGCAGGTGGCATATGAAAGACTTGTCAGCCTCCATAATGGTGTGAACCAATTCCCCTCATAAATTTCCTCTCATCTCTCCATTGGTCTATCTAACCCTACATTGATAGATGCTATTGGTTCTGTTTCTCTGGAGAACATGGACATCTACACATAAGAACATTGATGAGACAGGCTGCACTTTCCAGCACTGGTTTTGGGTAAATTAACCTTTGGCACACTTGTTGACTCTTCAGAGTGGTTCATGGGAAGGATGCGAGAACACCATCTTCTGGGCTGACATTTCTGGTTTCATAAAGAAGTAAAGAAAAGCCAATTAAATTATCACTGACTCACAAAGTGAAAACTGCTTCCCTCTGGCTCAGCCTTCTTCTTGGACCAGTTTGCATGCCAGTCCTCAATGCCTGCAGGCCTCCCCAGGTCTCTTTCACAAGCTGGCAGATGTGTTCAATGCAATGCTGGCACAATGTCATACAGGTGGCCACCCATATGGTGCCAGTTTGGATCTGACTCCTGGAGAAAACTCTGGGAGGCCACTCAGCCATGAAGGACACCTGCCAGCTTCCTGTACAGGGTCCAGAGCTGACTGCTCATGGGGACACAGGTGGAAAGCAGGTGTTGTGCATAAATGGACTACCCTCTGCTAATCACCATGAATCAAGCCAGTGGTGCAGGAGAAAACAAAATGAGAAAGAACCATCAAACAAAAGGTGAAATGAACTGGTAGCCAAGGGGGCAGGGAATGCAACTGAATTCTCATAATATACATGGTCACATTTCAGGCATGCTGGAAACTCAGAGATGAAAGATATGGGAACTTCAGACTTGACTCTAGTTAATGCAATATCTGGGGGGTGTTCAGTCTAATAAACTCAATCTAATAAAGGCCACAATAGCCAAAGAGCAGATTCATTCAAGCGATGGCTCAATATTTATTGAACACCAAACATGTGCTAGGGACCTTTATGGCTGCTGGGGGCCGAATGGTGAACAATTTTTACAAGACATTCCTTTTTAGACATTCCTTTTAGTTGGGAGAAAGGCAGAGAGACCAACAAATACGAAAATGATAGATAGGAATGAGTGCTATGCAGAAAAGTAAAAATGAAGGATGTAATAGGAATTGGGTGACTACTTTGGGTTGGGTAATCAGGGAGGTCTTCTCTGAAAAGCTGACATTTGAAGGTGAAATGAAAACCTTAATGATAAGGAGGAACTAACTAACTAACCATACAGGCATTGGGAGAATAGCTAGTACAAAGGCTTGAGATAAAAACAGGTTGATGCTCAAAGGTAGTTAGGAGAGCAGTGCCCAACAATGGGTGATCCTATAAAAGTTGAAAGGTATCACCACCTGCAACTGAAAGAGCTCAGGGAAGATAGGAGTTGAGAGTGACCATCTCAACAATGTTAACCATTGGGATACTCAGAATTAAGAGGGATTCACACCAGGACTATGTTTCACATTGGACCACGTTTGGTGGAGTTGAGTCAAGGCTAAAAATGAAGCTGGCAAACACAGGAGAGGGTGGAGCTGAGGTATATCTGGAGGATGGGATTGAACCAAACCCAGAGTCAGAGTATAAGTGAACAGGGATAGAGGCTAGAATAACCCAGTGATCCCAGGATGCAGTCAGGAGCTACATGTAAAGACAAAGACAAAGAGAATCAAAGATCATGGCATTTCCACTTCCAAGAAATTTGGGATATGCTTCTGTGTTTGTCACCTTTTCACCACTATGACCAAAATACCTGACAAGAGTTCTGTATGAAGGTGCACACCTGTAATCCCAGTGACTCAAGAGGCAGAGGCAGGAGGATTGCATACTCAAAGCCAACCTCAGGAACTTAGTGAGATTCTATCTCAACAGAAAAGAAAAAAAGGGAGGGGCTGGGGATGTGGCTTAGTGGTTAAGCACCCTTGGGTTCAATCCTTGGTTTTTTTTAAAAAAAAAAAAAAAAAACCTGGCAAGAAGAACTTAGGAGGAAAAGTTTACCTTAACTCATAGTTTCAAAAGAGGTGTTAGTCCATGGTCGATCAAATCCATTGCTTTGTATCCGAAGTGAGGCAGAATATCACAGCAGAAGAACATGGTGGAAGAAATCTCAACTCCTGGCAGCTGGGCTGGGAAGCAGAGAGAGTGCAAGAAGTGACAATTCAAGGTCACTCCCTTCATGACCTACAAGCCTCCAGCCATGCTTCTGCCTGCAATAACCACCCAGTAGTCCATTCAACTACTGATGGATTAATACACTGATGAGGTTGTAGCTCTCACCATTGCCCAAAAGGCCACCTCTGAACTTTGATGCTACACTGGGGATCATGCATTCAACACACCAGCTTGACAGGGAGCATTCCAGATCCAAACCATCAGAGCTTCCAATTGGGACAGGGCCAGTTAGAGATTCGACAAAGCTCAGAATTACTAATTACTCCTATATCTATCCTTAATAGTCTA
This sequence comes from Ictidomys tridecemlineatus, assembly GCF_052094955.1. NCBI lineage: Eukaryota > Metazoa > Chordata > Mammalia > Rodentia > Sciuridae > Ictidomys > Ictidomys tridecemlineatus. The sequence continues at coordinate 95,324,263 of NC_135481.1, forward strand.
CACATTTAAAAAAAAAAAACAAACTTTAGTCTCAATTCTCTAATGTCTCAAGAAGTTTAAACTCAAATTTCCAAAGTCAAATTCATGATTCACTCTATAATTGCTCCTCCTTCTGTGTTCCTCACATCAGTGAATGGCACCACCATCTCCACTCCTCACAGGCCAGGAGGGTGGGCGCGACAAGCATTAGAAACAGGCCCTGAGATGCAGGTGGGCGTAGGAGAGGAATTAGAAAGTGATCTTGAGATCTAAGAGGTAAGATCAAGGAGAAAGAAGCCAAGCTACGGAAAGGTCTCAACCAGCCTCAGCCAGCTGCTTTGGAGACTCTAAAGCTGAGAAGGTTTGGGTTGGGATGACAGGTCTCATATGTAGCTTTTATGCCCAAATAAAGGTGGTCATTGGGTACAGACTATGCAGGGGGCGGGAGTATAACAAAATAGCGATCTTCAGCCAAGGGTAGTTCTCCCAGAAGCTAGAGTAATGAGTCCTTCAGTATAGGGGGCATATCCAAGCATCCACTTGACCATCTTTACCTTCTGCTCCCTTTGTCTCATCCCCAGCACCCCATGAGGGGACAAGTCCTGAGTGTCTACCTTCTATACATCCCTCCCACCCATCCGGTTCTCTTCTTCTACCTTGACACTTGTTCAGGTCTCAAAGCTTCTCACTTGGACAAGGTCTTCCACCTACTCTCCCTGGCCCTCCCTATGTTATACTCTACATGACGGCAAGAATTGTCTTTATAATCTATAGTCTGAACCCCTTAGGGTTTAAAGTTCTTCACTGGTTACTTTCAGAATTCTTTTCAAGGTGAAATCTGAATTTCAGATCATAGCATTTCAAATCCTTCATGATCTGGCCCCTGATGACTCCTCTGTCCCCATGTTCCCCCCTATTCCCACCCCTTGACTCTTCTTAGGCTTTTGCATGACTTAGTGCTCCCTGGTCCTTTGGACATATGACTTTGTGATCAGAAAGGCCTCCTCAATCTCTACCCTTTCCGACCTTTAGGAACCAATTCACTCTATCCAGAAACAACGCATTCAAAAGAATCCAGCCTACTTTGCTCCAGGACGTCTTGGACTTCAGCTCTCGTGCTTGGTGTCTTGTCCACATTCCTTGTGAGACAACAACAAGACCCTTGCAAACAGAGCCCGTAAGATGGGCCAGGCACTGAGAAATAGAAATGAATATGGAAAAAAAAAAATAAGATGCAGCCTCTGTTCTTAGAAAAGTAGGTAATTTTGACCAGTAAGAAATAGCAGTCCTTGGTCAGGTGTCTAGTGGGGAACTCTAGAACCTGGGGAATCTCTAGCTGGAACAGTGGCTGCACCAGAAAAAGGAGGCCATGTTTGTGACCTTATATGCAACTCTCCCTGGGGACTCCAAGGAATATTGGTCACAGGAGCTTGTTGAGGTACCAATGTCAACACTACCTAAGACCTCCATAACTAAAGCGGGGGATTCTCATTTGTGAGCCATAGGGAGACACTCCTCTGAAAGTTTCTAGAAGACTCGTTAGTAAGCTCATCCCTTATAGGATTACTTAGGGACTTCGGTAAATATTACCAAAAGGGCCCTCATCTGTGGGCATATATGGGACACACCCTGGGGATTCCTAGAAGACCTGGGAAGGATTGTCAGTCGTAAGCTCACGAGAAACACCCCTGGGAACCTCTATGTGTGGGGATTTATTGTGAGACTATGTGAGGCACGACGGAGCTCAAAATATTTAGGGACCCTTTGCAGGACTTGAATTTCTGCATGATCACTCAGGACAAGATCCCCTGAAACCTGAGAACTTCTTTTACCCACAGACCTTTGGGCACTTGTTTTTGTTTCTGTTGATTTATTTGTTGGTTCATTTTTCGTTTTGAAGGGCTGGGGATCTAACCCAGGGTGTGGTATGCATTTGTACATTCATTTTGATCACTGAGAACCACACCTCTTTGCTCCTCCTGAATGACAAGCTTATTATTTGGGTCTGGCAATTCTTTTGTTGAAGTTATATCAAAACTTGCCTGGGAGTGCTTTTAACTCTGTCTGGTGGCCTTGCATATCACAGTTGGGCTCCATTAGGCAACCAAGTTATCATGTTAACTCTCAGAGGCAAGTTTCTGTTTTTAATTTTTGGAAACCCCTTCCTTTGGACCCCTTCGCTATTTACAGAAGGCAACAAACTTTGGCCTGGATGAAAAAGGCGTGTTCAGTGGTGCAAGGACCCACAGTCAGTCATGTGCAGGGCCCCGGGCATCCCCAGCCCATCCTCTCTCTAGCCAGCAGCCGGCACATTTCTCCCTCCCTGATTCCAACACCAAACATTTCCCTGTGTTGCAACTTCTTTGCAGAGTTGGGAAGTGCGACTCAGAACCCCGTTTACAACAAAAGATACGAATAAACAATTCATAGAAGGGGAAAAATAAAAGACTTTTACTAAATATTTGGAAGGATGTTCAGCTACCCTAATAATTTACAAAATGCACTTTGATACTTGTCACCATGTCTACCCATTAAATCAACATTAAAAAAAATACTAAGGATATCAGAACTGGTGATGGCGGTATAAAGGGGAGTTTTCGCCTGCTGCTGGTGACATTTTAAATTGCTATAAACTTCTTGGGAAGAAGTTTGGCACCAAACCCTAAAAATGTTCTGCCTCTTGACTTTGGTACTTTGCTTTTAGGAATATATCCTAAGGAACACACCAGACTTATATGAAAAGATAAGCATTGAACTGCTATTAGAGCAATCACAAAACAGAAGTAGAAGTATTCCAATGGACTTCTAAGTCTATAGGAGAAGATGAAGGGGAATGAAGGGAAGGGAGGGAGCATGGGAATAGGAAAGACAGTAGAATGAGTCAGACATAATGTTCTTGCCTTTATATATGAATACACAACCAGGGTAACTCCACATTATGTACAACCACGAGAATAGGACTCTAATTAGAATAAATTGTACTCCATGATGTATAATATGTCAAAATACCCTCTACTGTCATGTATATCTAAAAATAACATATTTTTAAAAATTTAAGAAGTGGATACAATCCTGTTTAACACAAAGAAAATTATTAAAATGAGTAAGTAATTCATAAATATGATGGAATGTTACTTTTAAATGTTTTCAAAGTTATTACATGAAGAATTGCTTAGAAGGCAACATTAAGTGGGGGAAACACAAGGTTCAAAAACACACAAGGGATTAGCTAACAAAGACCTGACTCCAAACTATAAAACAATCTTGCAAGTGAATAAGAAGATAATTCAATTAAAAATGGACAAAAGATTTGACTCTTTTTGACTAGACACTTCACAAAAGAAGATATTCACATGGCCAATAAGCACATAAAAAGATGTTCACCCTCAACAGTCATCAGATAAATGCAAATTACATCAGTGAGATGCCGCCACACACCTACTAGAATGTCTGAAAATGCAAAGATGGACAACACCAAATATTACAAAATATGGAGCAACTGGACATCTCATTTTTTGCAGGTAGGATTTTAAAATTATCCAATAACTTTGGAGAATAGCTTGGCAGATTGTTATGAAGTTAAATATATTCTTACCACATAACTCATTCATCCCACTCCTAGGTATTCAATCAAAAGAAATTTTTAAAAACACAGATCCACAAAAATATTTTTGAATATGAACAGTCATTACAACTTTATTTATAGCAGCCCCAAACTGCCAACAGCCCAAATGTTCACCAACAGGTGATGAGTAAATAAAGTGAGGCTCCTACAGAGAATGAATTGTTTCTCAACAATAAAAGGATCAAGACAACATGGAAGAATCTCAAAAATATCACACTAAGAAAAAGAAGCTGGACATAAATTATATGTGCTGTATGTCCACTTATATAAAATCCTGGAACAAACCATAATAGTACTTACTTGGGGTTGGGTGAAGAAGGGTAGCAAAGATGAACTGGGAAGTGGTGTGAAGGAACTTTCTGGAGTGCTGAAAATGTTATCTGTCTTGGCTGTGATGTCATTCAAATCTAGTGAACTATACATTTAAAGGAACTTTATTTTATCTCAAAATTTTTTTAAGTTTTACAAATTGTACAGAGATTGTCAGTAAAAGATGGCACATCAATGGTGTGTACTCTTCATGGGATGTCACTAAACAATAGTAAAGGGAATCAGGGGACTGGATTTAAAAAGATGTGGGCAAGTTGGAAATCAGATGCAAATGTGATAACTCACCCCAGTGAAGTGATGGGGCTCTTAACCAAGAGCACATTCACTAGGTATTTGGCCATAAGAGGAAGGCTAGAGACTCAGAATTGCCAGATGTGAGCAAGGGAAGGAATGAGTTGGTAGGAGTTAGGTGACTGCAGAATCAATTGCTAATACATGTAGGTGGAGCAATCTATTCCTATGCCCCACTGCACTGTGAAATTATCAAAGAAATAATACCTGCCAAATAAAAGGACCCATGAATGACTTTGCCCAACGACTAATAAAACAACCTGACCTTGGCACCATTTGTAAAATTTCAGAATACTATGGATGAAGATAAATCCAAAAAGCTTCCAGTGAATGAAAAAATAAGTCATCTACAAGAGAACCCGAATCAGGTTGACCTCTGACTTCTCATAAGCAATACAAGTGATGATGAGTTCAATGTTCTGAGAGCAAATAACCCCGAACCTAGAATTCTTTACCTGACAAAAGTATCAGTGCTATAGAAGAATACGTAAAGACTCAAAAAAATTTACCTCCTTCACATCAAGTTGTTGGAAGTCACTTGATGTGCTGCAATCAAATAGAAATCTGGAAAAAGAAGAACATGGGATCCATGCAATAAAGAAAAAGAGAAAGAAGGAAAGAAAGAGGGAGGAAGCAAATTCTATGCAGTAAGACCAGGAGCAAGAAATCTAGATTGGAGTAGACAAAAGCCCTGGGAGGAAGGAAAGTCTCAGGAAAACAACAACTTCAAAACCTCAGCTGATCAGATAAAAAAAAGTTGGGATGAAATAGAAAATTTGACAAAGAAAATTAAACAATGAAAACCCAGGCAAATGCATAGAGAGCTGTTCAAGACACAGGTCCTTGCAGCATTGTTTGGCTGAGTCATGTTACAGGGACAATGACAAAAATGCCACTGATTGATATTTAACTTTTCCCATGGACCTGTGTAAAAAATGGAAAACTTAATTGTTACAGAATATCATGTAAAGGCTGACATCGTAAAAGTCAAAGTTCTGTGGACAGAAGTTGACCTGGGGAATGTGGGAAGTTGAAACAGACGTGGGGGTATCCATATACTCCATGTAGAAAATGAAGAGTCATGATAACTGTGCAGAGTTAATGGCACAATATTTTTAAAAAGAAAAAGGTTGTTACTTACATCAAAAAGTAACCAAAAGAGGAATTATAACCACAGGGAAGTAGAAGACAGAGGAGCTTCATCATGACAGCAGGAAGTCTAGTGGATAATGTCTAACATTGATAAGCAGGAAATGGTGGTAGACCTAGGTGATTTGGAGATAGAGACTGACATAACCACCAGAAGAAAATACCAGAAGTGAAAAAGTTTTCAAAATGGCAGACTAGAGGAGGTCACTTTCCTGGCTGCTCTGTGACATAAAACTAAGAAAGCAGACAGGCAGCTTCTCAGCAAGTGAGGTACTGGGAACCTTCAGGGACACTATAAGTCCACAGGGTAGAAACTCTACTGTCTCAGATTCATACTGTTAGATGGAAAGACATACAATCAACGTGAAAATCAAGGTTAAAATCACCCCAAATGTATTAGTCAGGGTTCTCTAAAGGAACAGAATCAATAGGAAGTATAATTATAAAAAGGGGACTTATTAGGTTGGCTTATGCTACCAGAAGCTGGATAGTCCACAATGGCCATCTGCAGGCTGGAGACCTGGACAAACCAGTAGCTCTGTAGTTCAAGAGGCTGACGCCCCAGAACCAGAGGGATCAACAGTGCTACCCTAGTCTGAGACTGAAGGCTTTTGGAGAATCACTGGTAGAGTCCGCTTTGGAGGAATGAAGAAGCAAAAGTCCAATATTCTCAGACAATCACAGCAGCAATCAAAAATCTGTTCAAGAAAAATTAAGCTTGCATCTTCTGCTGCTTCCTTATTCTTCCAACTTTTATTCAATCCAAGTCATCATCCTATTGGATGGTGCTGCCCATGCTTAGGAAGGGTCTCCATATCAGTTGGATATCCCACATGCCATCATTGCTAGACACACCCTCATTGACACACCCATAAGCCTCTTAATCCTCAGCATCTCTTAATCCAATCAAGTTAACAATTCAAATTAACCATTACACCAAACAAAACAAGATATTTCAATAACAGAATCCATCGACACCACAGTGGAAAAAACATCAGAGAAGGAATTTAGAGTGTACATAGTTAAACTGATCTGCAAAGTAAAAGAACAGTATGAGGAATGAAAAATCAGAGAGAAAATACAGGAAGTGAAAGATCACTTCAAAAAAGAAATAGAGATTCTGGGGGGGGGGAGCAATCAGAAATCCTTGAAATGAAGGAAACAATAAACCAAACTAAAAATTCAATTGAAAACATTACCAACAGACTAGGTCATTTGGAAGATAGAGTTTCAAGAAATGAAGACAAAATATATAATCTTGAAAACAAAGTTGACCATGGAGAAAAGATATTAAGAGTCTATGAACAGAATCTCCAAGGAACAAATTTAAGATTTATTGGGATAGATTAAGACTCGGAGATACAAACCAAAGGAATACACAATCTTTTCAATGAAATAATACCAGAAAAATTTCCAAACCTAAACAATGAAATGGAAAATCAAATACAGGAGGATTACAGGACCCCAAATATACAAAACTACAACTGACCCACACCAAAGCATATTATTATGAAAATGCCTAACATACAGAATAAGAATTTTAAAGACTATCAGAGGAAAACGACAGTTAACACTTAGAAGGAAACCAATTCGGATCTCAGCTGATCATTCAACCCAGACCCTCAAAGCTAGGAGATCTTGGAATAATCTCTTAAAGAAAATGGATATCAGTCAAAAATACTATATTGAGAAAAATTAAGCTTCAGAATCAATGACAAAACAAAAACATTCTATGACAAAAAAAGATAAAAGAATTCACAATTAGAAAGATTGCACTACAAAACATACTCAATAATCTATTTCATCAAGAAGAAATGAAAAATAAAAGGAAAAACTAAAAAAGGGAGAAAGTACACTAAAAGAACAGTGAACTAATGGAGAAAAAAATTCAAATTTAAAAGCAGAAATAAATCAAAAGGACAGGGAATAAAAGTCATATCTCAATAATAACATTGAATGTAAATGGCCTAAACTCAGCAATCAAAAGATATAGACTTTGTATTTTATTAAAAAACAAGACCCAACAATATGCTGTCTCCAAGAGACTTACCTCAGAGGCAAAGACATCCACAGACTGAAGGTAAAGGATGGGAAAAAAACACCACTCTCATGGATCTCATAAACAAGCAGGGATTTTTATCCTCCTATTAAATAAAATGTACTTTAATTCAAAGTTAATCAGAAGGGACAAAAAAGGACTTTTCATACTGCTTTAGGGAATTATACATCAAAAATACATAACAATCATAAATATTTATGCCCCCAAACAATGGAGCATCTATGTACATCAAACAAAGCCTTCTCAATTTCAAGAAGCAAATATTCCACAACACAATAATACTGGGTGACTTTAACACACCTCTCTCATCACTGTGTAGACCCTCCAAACAAAAACTAAATAAAGAAGCAACAGAACAAAAAATAGAATTAATAATTTAGATTTAACAGACATATATAGCATATTTCATCCATTAAGACCTGAATGCACTTTTCTCTCAGCAGCACATGGATTCTCCTCTAAAATAAACAATATCTTAGTACACAAAGTAACTCTTAGCAACAACAAAAGAATAGAGATAATACTTTGCATCATATCAGATCATAATGGAATAAGATTAGAAATCAAAGATAAACCTGGAGACTAAATAATATGGTATTGAAAAATGAATGGGTAGCAAAAGAAATCAGGGATGAAATTTTAAAAAAATACTTGGAGGTAAATGAGAATAGTGAGACAGCATATCAAAATATCTGGGACCTGTGAAGGTAGTGCTAAGAGGAAAGTTCATTGAGCTCATTTATTAAAAGAATATAAAGTCAACAAATAAATAACCTAACATTACATGTCAAATCCCTAGATAAAGAAGAGCAAATCAACACCAAAAGCAGTAGAAGATAGGAAATAATTAAAGTTGGAACTTAAATTAATGAAATTGAAACAAAAGAAATAATCCAAAAAGTTGACAAAACAAAAAAATTGGTTCTTTGAAATAAATCAATAAAATTGATAAGCCCTTAGCCAAACTAACAAAGAAAGAGTAAACTCAAAATATTAAAATTCACGATGAAAAAGGAAATATCACAATGGACACTACTGAAATATAGATGATAATCAGGACCTATTTTGAAAATTTTATACTCTAATAAAATAGAAAATCTTGAAGACATCGACAAATTTCTAGAGATATATGACCTACCCAAATTGAATCAGGAGGACATAGAATATTTAAACAGATCAATTTCAAGCAATGAAATTGAATATGCCATCAAAAGCTTACCAAAAAGGAAAAGCCCAGGACCAGTCGGATTCTCAGCTGAGTTCTACCAGACCTTCAAAGAAGAACAAATCCTCCTCAAATTTTTTACATGAAATAGAAAAGAGGGAACCCTTCCAAACTCATTCTATGAAGCTAGTATCACCCTGATACCAAAACCAGACAAAGACACATCAAGGAAAGAAAACTTCAGACTAATATCCCTCATGAACATAGATGCAAGCAAAAATTCTCAATAAAATTCTGGCAAATTGCATATAAAAACATATTTAAAAGATAGTGCACCATGATCCAGTGGGGTTCATCCCAGGGATGCAAAGTTGGTTCAGCATGCAGAAATCAATAAATGTAATTCATCACATCAGTAGACTTAAAGACAAGAATCATATGATTATCTCAATAGATGCAGAAAAAGCATTTGACAAAATACAGCATTCATTCATGTTAGAAACACTGGGAAAACTAGGGACAGTAGAAACATACCTCAACATTGTAAAAGCTATCTATGCTAAACCCAAGGCCAATGTCATTCTAAATGGAGAAAAATTGAAGGCATTCCTTCTAAAAACTGGAACAAGAGAGGGATGCCCTCTTTAACTACTTTTACTCAACATAGTCCTGGAAACTCTAGCCAGAAGAAAGAAATGAAAGAGACACAAGTAAGAAAAGAAGAACTCGAACTATCCTTATTTGCCAATGACATGATTCTATATTTAGAAGACCCAAAAAACTCCACCAGAAAATTTCTAGAACTCATAAATAAAATCAGTAAAGTAGCAGGATATAAAATTAATGCCTATAAATCAATTGCATTTCTATATATCAGTGATCAATAAACTGAAAGAGAAATTAGGAAAGTTATCCCATTCACAATAGCCTCAAAGAAAATAAAATATTTGGGAATCAATCTAACAGAAGAGGTGAAAGACCTTCACAATGAAAGCTACAGAACATTAAAGAAAGAAATTGAAGAAGACCTTAGAATATGGAAAGATCTCCCATGTTTTTGGAAAGACAGAATTATTGTCAAAATGTCCCTACTACCAAGAGCATTATACAGATTTAATGCAATTCCTATTAAAGTTCCAATGGTAAAAATAGAAAAAGGAATCATGAAATTCATTTGGAAAAATAAGAGAATAGCCCAAGCAATCCTCAGCAAGAAAAGTGAAGTAGGAGAATCCTGGGAGCAAATTTTTATCCCTCACACATCAGATAGAGCACTAATCTCTAGGGTATATAAAGAACTCAAAAAGATAAGCACCAAAAAAAAAAAATAACCCAATCAATAAATGGGCCAAGGACCTGAATAGACACTTCTCAGAAGAGGATATACAATCAATCAACAATTACATGAAAAAAAATGCTCAATATATCTGGCAATTAGAGAAATGCAAATCAAAACTACTCTAAGATATCATCTCACTCCAGTCAGAATGGCAGCTATTATGAAGACAAACAACAATAAGTGTTGGTGAGGATGTGGGGGGAAAGGCACATTCATACATTGCTGGTGGGACTGCAAATTGGTGCAACCACTATGGAAAGCAGTATGGAGATTCCTCAGAAAACCTGGACCATTTGACTCAGTTATCCCACTCCTAGGCATATACCCAGAGAACTTAAAATCAGCATACTCTAGTGATGCAGCCACATCAATGTTCATATCAGCTCAATTCACAATACATAAGCTATGGAACCAACCTAGATACCCTTCAATAGATGAATGGATAAAGAAAATGTTGTTTATATACCCAATGGAATATTACTCAGCCATAAAGAAGAATAAAATTATGGCATTTACCAGCAAATGGATAGAACTGGAGGCCATCATGTTAAATGAAATAAGCCAATCCCCAAAGAAACCAAAGCCCAAATGTTCTCTCTGATATGTGGATGCTGATTCACAGTAAGCAGAGGGGAAGGGAGGAGTGGAGGTTCACTGGACTGGAATTGCAGGGGAAATCAGGGGGAGGGACAGGGATGGAATGGGAAAGACAGGAGATACATTGGACATACTTTCCTATTCACACCTATGAATACACGACCAGTGTAACTCCACATCATGTACAACCACAAGAATGGGAAGTTATACACCATGTATGTAGGATATGTTAGAACACATTGTACTGTCACGTGTAACTAAAAAGAATGAATAAAAATATATATAATAAATTTACAAAGAAAATACCAGAAGCACTGAAAGCAAATGCCTCTGAGGATCAGGCCTGGGGATGGAAGGAGGGAGGCGACAGGACTGCTTCTCATCCTAAGTCCTCTGTGCTTGGCATTTTTGTTAACCACGCACACAGTGTATTACTCCACTAAAAATTTAAAAACAGGCGCCATGGCGCATACCTGTAATCCCAGCTGCTCAGGAGGCTGAGGCAGGAGGATTTCGAGTTCAAAGCCAGCCTCAGCAACAGCGAGGTACTAAGCAATTCAGTGAGACCCTGTCTCTAAATAAAATACAAAATAGTGCTGGGGATGTGGCTCAGTGATCAAGTGCCCCTGAGTTCAATCCCCAGTACCAAAAACAAAAAACAAAAAAAAAAACTAAAATATACATTGAAAACAACTGTGCATGGCATATGGTTGCTGACATTATAGAACAAATAAAAATAAATTTATAGAAAAAAAACTGAAGGGAAAACAGTAGTTTTGTCTGTGCGCAGGTTTTATGATGCTATTTAGCCTCGTCTTTACACCCTTCCATTTTTTCAAATTTCCCACAATAAGCATATATTATTTTTATGAATAAGGGGATAATGTTATATAAAATATCAGAACAATGTTTAAGAATAAGTTTTAAAATTAGAAATGAAGTGAAGGAAACAAAAGTGGATATAAAAATAAATTTAATTAAGCATGTCCATGAAAGAGAAAGATTTAAGAAAAATATTAACAGTCATTATCTTGATGGTGAAATCATGGGGGATTTTTTTTTCCATCTTATCTCCCCTTTTCTTCCTATTGTTTCTCCTTAATAAGAATGCATTAAATCAGGTTTGGCTGGAGAACTAAATTTGATCTCTCTATTGGCTTCAGATCAAAATAATTAGGTAATGGCTCCGTATGGTGCCAGGCACCTAGAAAGCCCTCAACGTACACTTGTGGCTCTAATAGAACTGAATGTAATGAGGTTTGCTAGTCACTGCTTCCAAATGAGCTCGTTCAGCTTCACTCACTCAATCAACACTTATGAGCGCCTACTGTGTCCAATGACCTGCACAAGAGACTTAGTGTGGGTGTTAGTTGTGGGGGAGGCATCTGACCTTATTGTATGGCAGCCTGGTTTGCAGAAGAGAAAAGACACCCACATATGAAAACAGATGGATGTCGCACCCAGAGCCACATCCAATGGCTCCTTATAGACTGAAGGAATGGGCCAGCTCCACCCTGGAAATCCTCCGTGGAATCCTACCTGCCACCTCTCCTATCAGCTCCTGCATCTCTTTCCATCTCCCCAACGCCCACTCTCCCATTCAGCCATGCTAACACCAACAGAGGCCCCCAAAGCTAGTTCCCCTCTTCCTAGTCCCAGGAGGTGACAGTCCTCCAAAATGTCCCAGATGAGATGAATAGCAATGATCACCTGGGGTTCTTTATCATTCAACCATACCTGACTTCAGGAGAGCATCTGAGCTCTCTCTGAAGTGCCGTCCATGGGAAGGCTGGAGAATCAGTGCTGTGTTCTCTGGAAAAGCACATCCATCTCTCCATCATTGGATAAAAGAGAAACAAGCCACAGGAATTTCTGACTGTCCAGCGAAATTTGCTGGTTCCCGAAAGACCATTAAAAATAAGAAATGGATGCCTAGGAGTCTGCATGTCAAGCTTCAGAATGTGGCCTGGCTGTCCCTATCTTCACCTACAGTTACATCAGAACCCAAGGAAATACTGTAGCCAGATGTTAAATTGAAACCTCTGCTTGAGGCACCATGACATAGTGGACATGATGGGAAAAGAGTGTTGTGACTGTCCTGGGTGAGAAAGCCACTGGAGAGGGTAGGTAGAGAGTCCCCAGAGACCTACAGCCACACCCAGGAAACAGGACCAGCAACTTAGAGGCCATCTTCCCAGACGGTCCATCCAGTAAGAGCTTCTCTGCCTCTCTCATCTCTTCTCACCTGCCTCCTACAACTCCAAAAAGGTGCAACTCTGACTGAGGAGCCAAAGGAAGAGGAATTGATTAAAAGAAAGAGGAGGAGGAGGAGGAGGAGGAGGAGAAACTTACCAGCCCATCGCTTCACCAACCACAGGCTTCCTGCTCACAGTATCCCTAGCTTTTGGGTTGTGAAGTTTTGATACTGCATGGGCTTAAGCATTCTAATTTCCAGATTGAGATAGTGTTTGGTGAGTTAAGAATGACTGCAGAACTTTCTTTTTATCATCTAAGAGCAATCAGAAAAGTCGTGGAACTAAAGGAGTTTATATCCAGAGGATGGGGAGGGACTTTCCTCCACAAATCCATTTGAAAATAAACACACAAATTCATGGGAATGCAAATAGTATTGCTTTATAATTGAATCTCAGAGGTCTTGATTATTCAAAGTCCATACCATCTGCTCTGCTATAGGATTCATTGCCTTTCCAAAACCAAAGAAGTCTCAGTTCCATCTTTTATATGGACGCACAGTCTGACCTATGGAAATGTTCAAAGGAACAGACAAGGATATTCCAGAGATAGCGAGAAGCATCGTGAATGCAGGAAACCCTACAAAGAAAGGCATAAGGTCATTTGAGCAGCCATTCCTATTCTCAGGATGCAGATTCTGCCATCTCAAAACGGGAGTTTCAGAAATTTCTACCAGCTGCACCAGTTGTACCGAAAGGAAACAATCATAGATAGAATTGTGGTTTGGGGATGGAGGTGATGAATGTTTTCCCTTGTGCCAGTAATTTTTGCATGCCTCATCTCATTTAATCTTTGCCACTATCATGCAAGGTAAGGCCATTATATCCATTTACAGAAGGGACACTGGGACTTATAAAAGTTAAGTGCTTTGGGTCAGTATTTGCATCTAGAGACCATCCCCCCCCCCACCATACAGGGCTGCCTCTCTGTACTGCTAAATATTTCGATGGTGAAGAAATGGGCAATGTAGTGTGAGAGGTTGTGGGTTGCATAGTGGATGGTTCTACAAGGGACACCAGAAAACCAGTAGGTGAAGAGAGTGGGGTAGGCAGCCAAACCCAGAACACCGTTCCCTTCCCAGGGACTCCTGCCCATAGCCCCTTGCTGAAGAGAACCAGGTCCAGACCCCTGGCCCTCACCCTCGACCACAGTGCTGATTGACCAAAGGGCACCCAACCTGTATATGAGCCAGAAGCCTACGAAGGGATGGGGAACAAAAATCTCTACCCAAATAGGGACAATGGGAATTAACCAGAGCAATTGGATTCTCTCCAGGGCTGGGGCAGAGGTAGAAAATAGTTGTGGGCGTAGAAACCAAAAGAAGCACACCAGAAGAGTCAGTGGTCAGGTGCATAAGCAAGCAGACCCTGGAGACAGGAGAAGCCATGAGATGGAGAGAAGATGTCTACAAAAGAGTGAGTTGGCTGTCGGCAGGAGACGCAACAGAAGTGGGTGCAGAGGAGTTGAATCTCCGAACCGGCAACAAGTAGAACTTTCTGGCTACTTTGGAGACAGTCGACTCTCAGGTCCTAAAGCTCCAGCAGGACTGCCAGTCCCTCAACTCTAACCCAATACCCAGGAGGCCTAGCAAGGTTAAAAATAATTTACTCTAGATCATAAGTGGTAAGGAGAATTTGAACTCAGCATCCTGAGCATGGAGTCTCTTCTGGGAACTCCAGAGCTGGATGGCCACACTGCCACTGTTAACCCCACAGACCATCCTAATAAATACCTTGTTAGAGGACAGCATTTTTAGATCAGAAACATATGCACCCACCCCCCCCACACACAAAAAAAGATGGTTCTAAAAGAATTCACTTTACAATATTTTTTTTACTTATAATATTGATATCAAGAACAGTTTTCAGTCATGTCAAGTGTGTGCTAGTGGAATGATCCCTGGGGCTGTGATTGATTGATTGGCAGGCGGTGACTCACTGACTCAGGCAGAGCTATTCAGAGGGTAGTGGACATCTCAGAGGTTGTGATCCTTGGCAGGAATGTCACTGCCAGCACAGACCCTTCTCTTATATTGAGATGAGCCAAAGAGACACTCCTTAAAACCAACAGCCTGACATGCATGTCCTGGGAAGGAATGAGCAGTCCTCTCCACACCTGAGGGAAAAACAGGAGTTAGCTACTAAAATCGAAGCAACGTAGGGAAGAATTAGGAAGTTGATGAGTTGCTCTTGATTCCTACTTCTGCTCACACGATCCATCAGTCTAAGGTTTGATTCTTGCTTAAATAAGGGGCAGAAGAAGCCACAGTTAAGTATTTTTCATTTGATGGCACAGATACTAGTCAGAAGAGATGCCTGGCCATAGCAAATAGAGAAGGTCCTGGAGATCTCTTGGTCAGATGTTAACCCTCCAGTGTTAACCTGGTCATGCCAAAGTAGGACAAGGTCCTGGGAAAGTGTGTTAGTCAAGTTTTTAGTTACTGTAACAAATGCCTGAAAAAATGAACTTATAAAGAGAAAAGGTTTCTTTGGGCCCAGAGTTTTAGAAGTTTCAGTTCATATTAGCTGGGGGGCCTGTTGTTCTTAGGCCTGTGGTAAGGCAGTGCATCCTGGCTAGAGCACATAGTGGAGCAAAGCTACTCACAGTAAACCAAAGGGTAAAAGAAAAAAAGCTAAAAAGAGGAAGTTGTTCAGGCTGGCCTCAAAGATGCAATCCTCCTGCCTTAGCCTCCTGAGCTGCTGGGATTACAGGTGTGCACCACTACACCTGGCCCAGGATGTCATATTTTTTACATACAGTATGGTCAGACCTGTGTGTCCTATCTGAACATCAACTCTGCATGGAAATAGTCATCCTCTTTGACCCTAAAAAATCATTTAGACTAGTGTTTACCAGACATCCCTGATCATACCAGACATACATGGCGGTTCATCTGAATCTCTTGAGGTGCTGCTGGTTTAAAAGGTACCTTCCCAGGCCTCCCAGCTGGAGGCCCTGAGGTGTACATTTTCACACTCACCTCATAACCCTTATGACCTGAAGAGTTCAGGAGGCAGTCACCCAACCCAGGCTTCCCAAACGTCCCAGAAATAAGAAACAAATTCCTAAGCCCCCGCAGGCCCTTCTGAGGCAGAACCTCCAAGACAGCAGCCCTGGAAGATAAATTGCCCAGGGGATACTGGTCATCAGCAAAATGTGGTCATACCCATTCTATGTTAGAGGTAAGTAAAGTCTCACCAGAGAGGAGGTGGCTCTCCTAAAGCCCCACGCTGGGCTGGTGGGGAAAGTGGGACCAGAACCAAGATCTCCTAAGTCCCAGGAAACCAGTGCTGTGCCCATATGCCCACAAGACAGGGTGGGTTTATTAACCACCCACTACTCCTCCTAACATGTAAGTGTTTTGTGAGAGAAGTATTTTGACTCTTTACAGAGGAGCTAGAGCAGGTAGAGTGACTTCCCCAGGGTCTGCCAGCTCACACGTGGTTGAGCAAAGTTTCAAAGCAGGGTCCTTCTGCTCCTGGCCGCAGTCTTCCACTTCCTCTTCGACCCCAGAATCTCTCCCAGCCCCAGCAGGATTCCAACACACCAGAGGGAAGCAAATACATTTCCCCTTAGTCACCGAATGTAAAAATAAGAAGCCTAGGTCAAACTGCACCCTTGGGCAGACTCCTGCACGATTCTTTAGTGAGCAATTGCTTTCCCCAGCCTTCTAGAAGGATCTTAACAAGTTCTATTTATAGTTGACCCAGAGAGCACCGATTCTCTTCCTCTCTGGGCTCCTGAGACCCCTATATCACACTATCCTGACTCTGATATTGAGTATAGGCAAGGTGAGGATTAAAAAACTTTCTACTGGTTACCCCAAACCCTTGATAACATCACACACCATCTTTCACTGGCTGCGCTAAGAGAAAACCACTTCCTCCCTCTCCTGAACTACTCAGATATTTAAACGTAAAATGCCCAACCTCAGCTCTGTTGAATTAATTGCCTCTTAACTGATCTCTTCTCCTGTCCACAGTGGGAATGTTCAAAGGCAACCGGTCATCCTGTGCCAAAAGTAAGGTCCCTTCTCAGATAAGAGACCCCCCCCCAGGATGGGTGCCACCACACCGTGACTTCTGAAGACCAACCCCCATGGGTTCAGTCTCTTTCATCCTGAAGGATGAAATCCTATCGGTGTGTTCAGGCCTACCTCTGTGGTCAGTGGTCATGCTTGAAAGCCATCCAGAAATAGTGCCTGAATTGCCCTTAGCAGCCATATTCTCATAGTCTTTGCTAAGCATGATATCTTCCATAAATGATTCATGGGAGAATTCTGAGTGCATTTTATTTTCTAATAACCATCTCTCTCTGCCAGTCCATTATAGATGAACTAAGATACGGAAGAATGGTGAACTCTGATGAAGGATGATCCTCTGTGTGCCCAGAATGACCACCCTGACCTTAGCAATATTAATCCCTGGCCCAGTGTTGTTGAGCATGTCACAGACATCCTCAGGTCACTGGAACTAAATACACTGGCTCGGTGTCATTTTGTATCTGTATTAAGCAACCTGTATATTCGGTTTAATCACGAATAGGAACATGCAGACATAAATCAGAACTTTTGTATGCCAGGATTAAAAGGCCAATGAACTATGCGAAGGTCATCTAATCCCTCCCCCTGCATCTCCAAAGGCATTGATGAACCATTCCAGGCACACTCAAATGCAACCTCTTGCTGGGAGGGGAAAGAAAAAAAAAATCAACCTCAGAAAGATGCCAAGCTTTTTCAGTCAGTTAATTGATGTTTAGCAGGTCCTAGAAAGGTCCTCACACTGTGGTGATGGATTTCCTTCTTTTTCTTTAGTGCAGAAGGAGAACAGCCCACAAAGTGAATGAACTGGTCTACCCTCGGTAAATTGTAAGACCCTGCCTGTGTTTACACTGCTATTCTCCATCAAGGGATCTGTTTATTTAATTGATGGCCTCTGCCTTCTTTAAAGGTTACTCTGGTATTTAGCAGGGTGTTGAGAGAACCTAATAAATTATACCTGCTCCCCACTGCCGCCATCATAGGGTGCAAACCCTCACAGCCTAGGCTCCCTCTACTCTGCCTCAGCCTAAATTGCTTATCGCCATGGAAAGTCACCTGTGAGCTGCTGATTGACATATTTGATGATCTCATCTTGGTTCCAATAGGGCTTGAACTCCTTAAAACATTTATCTGAGAGTCTCTTGGAAGAACCAGGGTTGCACAGCCTAAAGGAAAAAAAAAATGCTCATGAGAACAGAATACTGGTTTAGGGGATCAGATTTGCTGGGAATGCCCCTGTATTCATCCTATGATAAAGTGACTTAAAACAACACACATTTATTATTTTTCAGTTCTGGGGGTCAGAGCTCCTAAAGACATCCACAGGGTCTCTCAAGCCTCTCTCCGGGCTCCAAGGGAGAATCCATTTTCCCACCTTTTCCAGCATCTGGTCACTGCCCGCATTCCATGGCTTGTGGCCCCTTCCATGTCCAAAGCCAGCAGTGGCCAGTCAAGTCCTTCTCACAGCACATCCCTCTGACACGGACTCTTTTCCTTCCCTCTTCCATCTCTTAAGGACCTTTGGGACTATGTTGGAGCCCCCTATATAATCCAGGTTCATCTCTCTGTTTTAAAGTCATCTTGCAAGTGACCTTGATTCCATCTGCAGTTTTAATTTCCCCTTTCCATGTAGCACAACATGAATTGAGAGTTAGAATGAGGACATTTTTGAGAGGCCATGACTACAACCCCTAAGGAGTAGGGCTTAGGGTATATAAAGGTTACTAAGTGTCCAATTCCAGTCCAGTCCAAAAGTTCAGGAAATAAAGAACTTTTGAACACTTAGAGCTACCTAAAGGCAGAATTGACTGCTATTGAAAATACTGGTGGAGCACACCTGTAATCCCAGCAACTCAGGAGGCTGAGGCAGGAGGACTGTGATTTCAAACCAGCCTAAGGAACTTAGTGAGGTCCTCAGTAACTCAGCAAGAGCCTGTCCCTAAATAAAATATAAAAAGGGCTGGGGTTGTGGCCCCGTGGTTAAGTGTCCCTGGGCTCAATTCCTAGTCCAAAAAAAAACAAAAACAAAAACAAAAAACAACAATAAAAACTGTATTCCTAGTTCTCAGGGGGCTTCAAGGATGGACCAAATGTGGCTCAGCAATAGAGTGCTCACCTAACACATGTGAGGCGCTGGGTTTGATGCTCAGCACCACATAAAAATAAATAAATAGAATAAAGGTATTGTGTCCAACTACATCTAAGAAAATTAAAAAGAAAAAAAAAAGAATAGACTAAAAAGCCACTTCATCAAACATGTGGTTACTACGTGTCCAGCACCCTGGTAAGCACTTGTGGTTTCTTATATCACTTAAGCTTCACAAGAGTCCTGCTAAACAAAAGTTATTATTTTCGAGGAGATCAATGTAATATACGCAGGTGAAAATCCCATCTCTGCCTGATCTCAGGCAGGTTACTTAGCCTCACTACCCTCAAGTTCCCCCACCTGTGAAATGGGCAGAACAATGGAACTCACCTCAGGGGACAGTTATGAGGATTAACTGTGACAATGATAGCATCTAACTCGTTGGTTGGTGGAATATTGTATGAAATGTGCTCACCATAGAGTCTGCTGGCTGTAAAAGTTCCAGGGCTCTCACGACAGTTCAGCTCAGCAGGATGTGGTGGACTCCTTGGCTATTTACCCAGCACCTGGAAGCCTCCTCCAGAGGCCAGGGCTCTGGGCCTCAGGCAGTCATGCTTTTTGCACATGTCCCTGGCCTCTTGACCATGACCGATTGGGCCAGAAGTGGCCACCTGACCAGCTGCATTTGGAATCAGGCCGCTGCCAGACATTTGAATCCAGTCGCTGTGGGTGCTGTGGAGCATTCACCTCGCTATACGCACTTAAGAGCAGAACGACAACAAAAAAAATTCTTGAGAGAGAACATAAAGCAGAGACCCAG
The DNA here is from genome assembly GCF_052094955.1 of Ictidomys tridecemlineatus. Lineage (NCBI taxonomy): Eukaryota > Metazoa > Chordata > Mammalia > Rodentia > Sciuridae > Ictidomys > Ictidomys tridecemlineatus. Next base: position 95,343,995 of record NC_135481.1, read on the forward strand.
AAGAGAGCTATGACGCAAGAAGGAGGGACCAGGCGGCTCTCCCAGTCATCCTCCCATCCTGAACCTGCCCCAGTCCCACTCAACGGTGTCCTTGAGACACCTTGTGTCCCCCTGATACACCCCACGGTTTCCATTTAGGGGCCATGAGTGAGTGCCTGTTATTTACAACCCAAAAGCCCTGATGCCCAGGTGTTCACAGCGTTTGCAGGCTGCGGGAGCCGGAAGAGGCCTTCAGCTCCTCTTTTCACCCATGACTTGCTCAGGTACTGAGCTATGGCAGAGCCAGGACCAGTACCTAGAATCTTCTGTCTGCCCAGGTTGAACTCCACCCTCCACCCCTGGCTATCTCCAAATCTGTTTCTTCATCCCCACACCAAGAATTTGAGAGCTAAGATGACTGGAAATGGGGGTGGAATTGGGGACTGCAAGAGTCCCGGGGTCTTAGAAGGAGTGCAGACGAAATTTTCACACTGGGAAACCCACACACCCATTCAGGGGCTAATTTCTGTACAGGATCTGGAACTCTTCCAACAGCACCTGGATCTGCCTAGATGAGGCAGGGAAGAGATGAGCCAAGCATCATTTGCATATATGCAAATGAAGCCTTCCACAGCTGTCTAGAAGCCACTTCTGCTCAGAGCACCCAGCTCAGCAGGCTAAGGGCCTGCTTTTATCTGTCTATTCGGCCTTGAGAGAAAAAAACAGGCTTGCCCCAGCTTCCCACCAAGCTGACAAGGACAGTCATCCCGATCCACGGGGCTGGAGAAGCAAAGAGCTTCAACCTTCAGAGTAAGAAATGTGCCCCCCCACCCCCATCCTGCTTCCTCCCCACCCTGGGGCAGTTTCTCTGCTAGGCAGGAGCTGAAGGCCAGACCCCAGAGCCAGGACTCTCTAGGGGGCCATGGGGAGGACTTCTCCCTGTGTGCCAGCAAAGCTGCTACCTTCCCCGGGGACTCTCCCCATCTCCCTGACGTCACAAACCACCCAGGCCCATTCCCAAGGACTTCAGTCCCCCTGCCCCTCCCATTCTGGGGTGAAAGAAGAGACCAGACAATTGGAAAAAACTGGAAATTGGAAAGCCTGAACTGAGACCCATCTCAGCCTTGGAATCCCTAAATCTCAGCCCCAGTTTTTCTGTAAAATTCGCAGGAGCAGGGCAGGGGAATTCGTGCTTTAGTCAAGTGACACTTTCCCATCAAACTCTTGGAACACCAACCGATGCAAGCCATGCTGCTCTGGTTGAAACCGCGCTGGGGATCCGGGTCAGCCCCTCATTCCTCCACCCGCATTTACCCCTTAGCAACCTTGATGCCATCAGAGCACATTTTAGTAATGGCTGGGTCACTAGTCCCTAAAGGCCCTTCCTGCTGCTAGAATCTGAGATTCCAAAACCCCCTGAGAGAGGCCAGGGAACTAATGAGATTTTTTTTTTCTTTTTTTTTTTTTTTTTGGTACTGGGGATTGAACCCAGGGGTGCTTAACCACTGAGCCACATCCAGCCCTTTATTTTATATTTTATTTAGAGACACGGTCTCACTAAGTTGCTTAGAGCCTCACTAAGTTGCTGAAGCTGGCTTTGAATTGCGATCCTCCTGCCTCAGCCACCTGAGCCGCTGGGATTACAGGCGTGCGCTGCGCCACGGCACCTGGCGCTAATGGGATTTTTAATGGCAAGCTCCAAGCCCAGCCTTCAAGTTCTGTGGGTTAACATACACTTAGCCCTCAAGTTCACACTCCTGGAACTGCCCTTAGGAAAATCCTGGTGGAGGCTTTCGGCTCCCTGCACACCTGTCCAGGCCTCAACGCCTCAGGAAGACTCCACACACCTAAAGAGCTCCCCTCTGAGGGCAGGGAGGGAAGGCTGGCCCCACCTGTGTGCCCTCAGCCTCCCTCTCTGTCTGTCACGTGCTTCCCTGTCTCTCTCTCTCTCTCACACCAACACACAGAGTCAACTTGTTACTGCCTTCAATTCCCGCCCCACCCACTGCCCAGTCCAGCTCAGTCCGTCCCTGGGAAAGTACATGCACAATACCTGGAGAAGGGGATCAGGTATCCTGGGGGGGACTGGCCCCTACCACACACACAGATGGTTAATCCCCAGGCAATTCTGGGCTCTCCTTTCTCTCTTCTGCCCCTCCCTCTCTCCTCTCTGTTTCCAGCCCTGGGCCAGCTCCCAGCCTCCCTGCTCTCCTGACCCCCTCCTTCTCTTCTGCTTTGCCAGGGACGGCAGTTAACCAGCTGTGGGACCCAGCAAACCACTCTTCCTCTCTAGGCCTCGGTTTTCTCTGAAAGATGAAGGGCTGCACTGACAAGGGGCGTTCAAGCTTTTGAGCTGTCACAGGCCCTTCTGACAGAAGCCAGAAAACGTGTGCCTGTGGGGGTGCACCCCTCCCCTCACAGGCACACGCAATTCTACAGATGAGTTCATGGACCCCAGAAGCCCGTCTATGGACTAGAAAACAGCTCTGCAGAGGTCTTCTCCATGCTTAGCTCCTCTACCAGAGCGGCTTCACCTTCTCCTGCTCTGGGCTGTGGATACCTCAGACACAAGAGGGTGCAGATAGGCCAAGTGACCACCAGCACTGACCACCCCAAGTTCACAGCCTCTCTCCTTTCCCCTCCCCACCACTGGCTGAGGAGCCCGGCTGAGGTCCACCCCGAGACACACACACACACACACACACACACACATCTCTAGCCTCCCCCAGCCTGCTTCAGCTGCACAAAAGAGGAAAGAAGGACAGGAAAGGATGGGAGAAGGAAGGGGAGTCAGTTCCTTGGTAGACAGGGTGCAGAGCAAAGGGGCTGTCACCTCCAGCCCCTTCATCTTATCCTGAAGAAGGCTCAGCCTGGCCTGGAGATTATGGTATACAGTGTACTCGCCCACACACCCTGGGCATGTGGCCAGCCATGGCTAGGTAAGTGCAGTCCTCTGCAACCATCAGCTGCCAGGGTCCAAGTGACAGGGTCCTAGCCTGACAGGGTCCAAGTGACAGGGTCCTGGTCCTGGTCCGGGCCTCCTGCAACCCCTCCTCAAATCCAGCCCACTCAGCATAACCTACAACACTCTCTCGATCAGGAACATTCAGTGACTCTCCATTGCTTCCAGCCAAAGCCACCAATCTCTCCAGGCTGTCCAGGTCAATCCCCAAGCCCAGCGGTTCCTGCCTCATCCTCTAAAGCGCTCCTGTACGTGGGCCAGCCAGGACCACCAGCCACATCTTGTTTCTGCATATGTACCTGGAGGAATCTGTCCCTGCTCCTCCTGTTAATGTCCAGGAGCTCAAATGTCACCTGGGCCCTTGGACTCCCTAGCTTTCCTTCCACTGGAGCCCCCTCTCCACCAAACCCTCTGGGCATGCTCTAGCTGTTCTTGCAGGCTTGGCCACGTTCTTCTCCATTTCCATGGACAAACTCAACACTAGGAGACAATGGTACTATTTAGTGGGAGTCTCTTGTGTGCCAGGTTCAGACAGGAGCTTTACTTCCCTAATTTATCTCATTACATCTTCCCACCAATTCGAGGTAGAGACGGGGTCATTCTCTCCCTGAAGAGGTAAGGAAGAAGCAAAGCCTCATCTCCCTCATTCCCACACAGGTTTTCCTCTGCTCTGTTCTTCCACCTAAGATTATTGAGAGAATTTAGACGTTGAAAGCAGGATCTTATTCACCTTTCATCTTAAAATCAAGCTATTGATCCATCTATCATTAAATGGTGGTGACGAGGGTGGTCAGAGGACAAGGGAGGCAGAACAGTATGTGCCAGGGACAAAACAGTTAAGAGCATATTTCGTTTTCACAGAAACCCTAGGAAGTAGGTGTCATCCTCTCCATTCTACAGATGAGGAAACTGAGGCTCAAGGAGGTTAAGTGATATGTCCACAGCCAGTCAATCATCCCAGCCCATGAGTGGCATGGAGAACCTTCCCTCCAAGTGTTCTTCCAAAGCCCCCCTCCATTGGAGACCTTGTCATGTACATGCTGCAGAGATGAGCTGGTGCCTCCTTCCATTCAGCAAATGGATCCTTAAATGCTAGAGTCCAATGATTTTTGTAATTGAAAGTATTTTCTTACTGACTTCCATTATGTAATTGGAAATGTATTCCCAAGGGCAACAATTTTTTGGCCTCAAGACATAATTAAAAGCATACAGGAGAGCAGTGTGTATTTTTAAATGGCACGACTAGAGGAAAGCTAATGATTCTATGACACAACAAGAACTCAACCAAAGGATCACCCCAGAAACTGCATTCTGCCCCCTCCAAAGCTGGGCCCCTTTGGAGAAAGGGCAGGCCCTGGTTCCTACCTAGACCTTTACATCAAAGGGTAGTTGTAAGCCACCAGTTTTAAACCCTGTACTTTCATGCCCTCTTTACAGTCTGTGAATGCCTGTTTAGGAACTAAGCTAATCATGTATTTTTTCAGGGTCTTTTATGAGCTTTCTAAGGAAAAAGCTGGTCCCCCAGAGAATCATGAAGATCATTTTCATAATTTATTATTTCTTTTCTTTTTCTTTTTCTTTGTTTTTGTTTTTTGGTTTATTTGTTTGTTTGTTTTGTGTGAGGGGTGTACTAGGGATTGAACCCAGGGGTGCTTCACCATTGAGTCACATCCCCAGCATTTTTTATATTTTACTTGGAGACAGGGTCTCACTAAGTGGCTTAAAGCCTCACTAAGTTGCTGAGGCTGGCTTTGAACTCGTCATCCTCCTGCCTCAGCTACCTGAGCCACTGGGATTATAGGCATGCACCACCCTGCCCAGCTAATTTATTATTTCTTTAAGTGCATAGTGGATTTCCTTTAAGAGAAACACAGGGTGACCCACTTAAAAAAGATCCTGTTTAATAATTCAGTGGGACATAAAGGATTTGAGTTTCAAGTAGCCCTTAGTAACCCAGAAGAGAAAGAGGGGTGAAGCCCCAGCTCCCAGTCCATTTTAGACAACAAAAGCTGCCTTCCCCTACTGGGGCCAGGAAGAGGTGCTGCAGACTGTGCCACGGCCATGCCCGAGAGGGGAAGACCTGTGTCTGTGGGGCATGTGTGCTCCACTCTCTGACCCACCTTGTTCCCTGATTTTGTCATTCATTCATTCCTACTCAATCATTTGTTCATACCTTTGTGTATCCACCCACCTATTCATTGGTTGAACATACACCAGGATAACAGGATTCAACAGTGAACCAGACACAGTCCTTGCCCTCTACGAGCTCATTCTGAGGGACAGGCCAGCAAGAAAGCTGAATGGTGATGCAGGGGGTGCCAGGTGCTGGGAAGAGTGGCTGCTGTTTGGACAAGTCTGGAGAGGCTCCTAGGAGAGGGGCTGAGATAAGGCTGTTTGTAGGTGGAGAGAGAGCCTGTGTGTGCCTGAGATAACAGGAGCTTGGGGAGGGAGCTGGGGGGGGGGAGCTGCGGGGGAGGGGGAGCTGGGGGGAGGGGGAGCTGGGGGGGAGGGGGGCTGGGGGGATTCTAGATAGGAGAACACAATTCAGACACATAGACAAAAGACAAAATGGAAGGCAAGAGTGGCTCATTTTTGGGAAATGAAGATTGTAAGAAACCATTTAAAAAGGACTCAGAGGAAGATTAAGGTGCTGAGACTGGCTGCAGGGGCTGTCTTTCAGGATACATAGAGCGTGGGGAGGTGAAATAAAGGTTCCAATTGGGCAAGATCCAAGCCCACAAATCAAACAAAATGGCAGGCAAGTGGCCGGAACATCTCAGGCATATTTCTCACAGGTTAAAGACTCTGAGAGCCCTTGACATCAACCCTCAGCTGCAGAAAGCAGCCCTTGGTACAGTCCAGACTCCACAGGAGAGTTTTCCCTAGATCTCGGATGCAACCTGGGTTTCAGTGCCCCAACTCAAAGGTCCCAGGCCAGACCAACATCCCTAGAATAAAGGAAGGCCTCTGATTTCATTACCCTCTCCACTTGGAAAGCTCAAATCGCTGCTGTCAAAGCCCCATACAGCCAGGCATGGTGGTGCAGGCCCGTGATCCTACCAGCTCAGGAGGCCGAGGCAGGAGGATGGCAAGTTCAAAGCCAGCCTCAGCAACAGCAAGGCACTAAGCAACTCAGTGAGACCCTGCCTCTAAATCAGATGCAAATTAAGGCTACGGATGTGGCTCAGTGATCAAGTGCCCCTGAGTTCAATCCCCAGTATCACTCACCCCCAAAAAAAGGTCTCATACAGGCTTGGTGGCTCTGTTCCAGTGTACCTCCCCATGAAGCCATTCTGGAAATGATCTTCCTTCCTGCATACCTGTGAGACCACGTGTCTGTCATTCCATCCTGTATTAAAGGCATCAGTGGATGTGCTGTCCCAATGATACCAAGCTTTATATCCTACGAGTCTGTAGCCCTATGAGAAAATCAAGCTATGCCCATCAAAAATGGCTTGCAGGACCCCTCTGGGCCTCTCTCTGAACACAGAGGACCTGGGGGCTTGAGAGAAGCAGAGAGGGAAGACAACGGAGGGCCAGACCCTCCCTCTCTCCTCCAGGCCCCAGGGAGGCTCTGGAATTGTGTTTTCCCTTTCTGTTTTGGGTTGAGCCTGTGTTTGGTCCCTGGAGGGGCAGCCATTATTTTCCTCAAGGTTTCAAGGGGGTTGAAGAGCGTCTCATATTTCTCTGTTTGGCAAATAGTTAGTCCCCGGCCTCCCCTCCCAGGAATCAGGAATCCCAGAAATTGAAGCCAGTGGGACTCAGGTTTCTTTCTGAGGAGGGGCTACTACAGCAGATGCCAGTCGAGCCCAGGAAATCCAGTCAGGAGAGGGTACAAATGGGTTTTCTAGGAGGAAGGAGGGTACAAGCCCGAGAGACCATGTCCTAATAGGGCAGAAGCAGGCTCAGTTCCTGGCCACAGCAGAAAACCCTTTCTTTCAAAGCTGCACTGGAATCCTGGAGAGCAGCGGCAGCCATTGTGCTCTGGGCCGTGGGCACGTTTCTCTTTGGGTGGGTGGGGGCAGGAGAAAGCAGGAGGCAGCTTCCCACTCTGGAGAAGGGGGTAGGAAGGAGCAAGTCCCAGCTGAGAGACGCAGGCCCAGCCCAGATGCCAGCAGACAGGGAGCGGGAGCAGGAGGAGGGAATGGGAAGGAGCCAGGCTTCTGAACACAGGCGTGGAGATGGCAGGCAGACGCTTACAAGAAGAGCAGGGCTGACACCTGAATCGCGCTGGCTTCCCCCAGGAGAACACTTTAATGAGGCTCACAGCTGTAATATCACAGAACGAGCATTAACAATGCTAATTACCTAAAGTTTAGCCCGAGAACATTCTCAACCCACCCGCCTTGGGGACACACTTTTGTTCTGGCCCTGCTGGGCTCAGGCTTATGACAAAGCTGTGACAGCTGAGCATTAGGGTAGGCCGAGGTGGGGGTGGAAGGCTAGTGAGCACGGCGGGCTGCAGGAACTCCAGGAGAGGATGAGGAAGACGGGTGGGAACATCAGTGTCCCTCCACTGATAAGAGAAACCCAAAAGGGAGGCCCTGGTGAGAGTCAGACACCCCCCAACCCCGCCTTGGAGAAAGCTGGGAATGGACTGCCTCCATTTGTACCTGGCAGAGGCTCTGGGCCCTTCTCATCATCACACTGCCTTCTGCAGCCTCAGAGGACACGCCTAGTGCCCCTCCCACCCTCTGGCACCCAAGATGGTTTCCAATCAGAGTGGATTGTTTTTGTTTTTTTAAAGCAACAGAATCACGAATAAAAGACAAGAGAAAACCAGAGCTATGCTGGCCAATGGTTTGAGCTGAAAATTGGAGCTCAGGAAACTTCTTTCTACCCCTATCCCCAGGGCATCTGGGCATCTCCAAAGTCCATCCCCAAATCCTAGGCTTCTGCAGAATTAACTTAGAAAATCACTCAGAACCACCCGAGACTCCGGCACCCTGGGTCCCATGCCACACCAAGGGGATGAGTAGAGATAGGTTCTGTTGGGTACCCCACAGGGCCTCTGGGGAGATCCAGGAGCTGAAGGACAGGTGTGGTCATTCACGTGCATGTACCCTTGATCTGCATGGCTGCTTACCCAAACTCGCCTGAATCTAGAGCCGGGTTTGTCAGACCTCATGCCTGTACCTGTAAAAGTCACCCAGCTAGATAAAACAAGACCTAGAACTGCGACTCCTCTCACAGTATCTCTTCTACTAACCCAAGGAGGAGGGGACCATGTTCTACCCCCATCAGAATCCTTAGACTGTCCCTACCAGGAGCAGCCACATCAACCTCTTATCTCTGGTCCCTTCTTCTTAGTCCTCCCCTCCCCACAGAGGAAGGACCTTCTGCTCCCTGTCTTCTTGAACATTAATTGGAAGGCTTCAGGTTTGCCC